>NC_062284.1:7500000-10000000 GCF_902655055.1 Lutra lutra | reverse complement strand
TTGCCCAAGCCAAGCAAAAGCAGATCCTGCTTATAAACATGATTATACCAGATGGGAAACTGATTAGACAAGCCAGCTGACAATATCTGTTCATCTTAATTAGGGCAGTGTTTGAAGATGACTGCCTGAAATTCAATCTGATCACAACCAGAAGCAATGGAAATTGCCAAATTTACTGTTTCTTCCCTAAGAACATGAGTCTGGGATGACTGTAATTTCTTTAAAAAAAAAAAAACTATTTCAGAGGAAAATTGATCTCATTTGTTAGGGCATCATTTGAGGGAGGTCCAAGTTGTGAGAGATAAATATGGAAAATGACAAAACCAATCAAAAGTTGATGATAAACAAGAAACTAGAGACTACCATTTATTTCTACAGGATTAGAATTTTTTTTTTAAAAAGAGAATGAAAGCCCACATAACTGTTATATTTTATTGCCTCCCTCAGGGTGTCAAAATCCATGATTTTCTAAAATAAACAGTAGATTTTGCAAGTAGGTCCTGAACAAACGCAGCTACTTATTAACTAGGTGTGACCTAGGGCAGAGCAATTAATCACTTTGAAACTCAATTTCCCTGTGCAAAAAAAAAAAAAAGAAAAGAAAAGAAAAGAAAATCAAAAAGAGAAAGCTCAACCTCTCCATCCCATGTGCACATTAAAGAGGTATGCAAGCCATCAGTCCCACACCCAGTTCTAAGTCATCTGCATATGGTAATTTCTTGATCCTGGCTGGAGGAGGTACTATTCCACAGGAGGACCCTGCAGCACTAAGAAGTTAAATAACTTCCTCAAGGTCAAATGCTTAGCAAGCAGAAGATCTGTAATCAAAAACTAGGAAGTCTCACCCTAGAGCTCTCGGCTATACTGTCTCACACAATTAGCTTTCAAGAAGTATTTCCTAAATGGGTAGATGAGAAGAAGAGAGAGGGAGGGAAGAATGAATGGATGGCCTGGCTGATAGACATCTCTTAAAATCAGTACAGTAATTCCATGCTTTTTGCAATTCAGGCTATGGACAAAACTTCTCATTATAATGTGACATTCTTGGTACGTCAGCTTATGAGGGAAATCCTTATGTAATTGGGTCAATGCATAGGGTATCCTCCACCTGAAGCAAGAACAGAATGCTCATGACAAATTAACAAATTCGGATTAATGTTTATTTGTCATTCTCTAAACTTTGTTAATGTGAGTCAGTCTGTGAGAGAAGAGTCCACCTCCTTTGGCTGACAGGGCACCTTTAAGAGTCTACAAAATCAGACTGTGGGCCATATGGAATCTACCCTAGGAAATGCCAGCCTTCAGGCTCTTTACAGAGCCTGCTTGCCAGCCTTAGGCAGAAAGGGTGCCCTTGGAGCGAACAGGCTTTCCTCCCAATGTCTTTAGGGCCAGTGGCTTATTTCTGTATTTCCCTGCCTCTCCTGCAGTGAACACTAGTCCTATGAGACTCTGTGAAGAGATACACAGTTGACCCTTGAATAACATGATGGTTAGGGGTGCTGATGCCACACCTACCCCCCAGAGTTGAAAATCTATGTATAACTTTGATTCCACAAAAACTTAACTACTGTTGACCAGAAGCCTATTCATTAACATCAATAGTCAACTAAGATGTATTTTGTATGTTATAAGTAATATATACTGTATTCTTACAATAAAGCAAGCTGGAGACAAGAAAATGTTATTAAGAAAATCATAGGAAAGACAAAATACTTTCACAGTACTGTACTGTATTTTTTGAAAAATTATCCACATATAAGCAGACCAGTGCAGTTCAAACTGTGTTGTCCGAAGGTTAACTGTATAGCCAAATAATGCATATTAGATTCTCAAAAGGTTTTAAAAATTCTTTTAAAAAATGTATTCAGGGCGCCTGGGTGGCTCAGTGGGTTGAGCCGCTGCCTTCGGCTCGGGTCATGATCCCAGGTCCTGGGTTCAAGCCCCACATCCGGCTTTCTGCTCGGCGGGGAGCCTGCTTCCTCCTCTCTCTCTGCCTGCCTCTCTGCCTACTTGTGATTTCTCTCTGTCAAATAAACAAATAAAATCTAAAAAAAAAAAATCTTTAAAAAAAATAAATAAAAAATAAAAATAAAAAATGTATTCAGATACAACTTGATGTTTTCCAATCTTCTTGGCAATGAAGCCAGTTTTTCCCCCACATAACTTTCTTTAACATATCCTGGAAAATTCGATTCAACAAGCAAACAAAAAATTGAGTGTATACTTCATACAAAATAGTGGTCCTAGATTCTGGGGAAGTTTCAAGGATAAATCTAGGAGAAGGGACTTACAGTTTTGAATGTTCAGTGTTTGTAAGTTACTTTGATCTTATTGAATGCAATCTTCACACACACACAAAAGTGTCCGAAGGAGACATTTTACAGTGAGGAAACTGAGTTCAAAGACATGAAGTCTTTTTGCTCATGGCCCTCCAGATATTAACTAGTATGGCTGCCTTTGAAGCCATGTTTGTTGCACAGCAGATTCGATATTCTTACAGTTCTATAACATGGATCTTTTTAACTTACAGTTGAACAGAATAGACATGTCTGTGATTGTAAAATAGATGATAGAAAGCCCAGTGTCCTCAGGGAGGGATAGAAACTGTGCCTGCCATTGGGCATTCAAAGGAACACAACATTACTTTCATCTAGAAGATTCAAGAAAGGTTTGATTTATGAGGTGGCGTTTGAGCAGAGACTAGATGGGAAGAAGTCATTCCATATAGTGAAAACAGGGAAACAAACTTGGAAAATCTTAACTGTCTATAAAGAGAATCATCAATAACCTACATGAGAGTAAATGTTCTCTTCTCTATAAAGCAGTTAAATCATGGAGTACCTAATATGGGCAGGACATGATGAAGATATTAAGGTGGACAAAAAGTCCCTGATTTCTTGGCAGTTTTACAGCATAGTAGGGCAACCTGCCCTGTAAGCAACCAACAAACTTGTGGAAACACAAGTACTATGGAAAGCAGAGGAGGTCCAGATTGGTTTCAAACGGAGCAAATCATTAAGAGCTTCCTGGAAGAGTGGAATTTAGGTTGGAGATGTATTTTTTATTAAAGATTTTATTTATTTATTTGACAGACAGAGATCACAAGTAGGCGGAGAGGCAGGCAGAGAGAGAGGAGAAGGAAGCAGGCTCCCCGCAGAGCAGAGAGCCCGATGTGGAGCTCCATCCCAGGACCCTGGGATCATGACCTGAGCCGAAGGCAGCGGCTTTAACCCACTGAGCCACTCAGGCGCCCCTAGGTTGGAGATGTATTTAAACAAGAAAATGCTATAGAAGAAGGGCCTGTGAAGCAAAAACATCCAATTGAGCCGCAGGACAGAGTAAAAGGCATAGAGAAAGATGAAACATTTAGAATGAATGGCCAGAGCAGCCCGGAATCTGGGAGAGATCCCTCCATGGCCAGAGCACAGAGAAGACAAGGCATACAGGCTCTGAATCTGCCTTTATCTATGCTATATTCACTTTTTTTTAATTAAATAAGGATTGCTTTGCTTAACAACAACTCAAAGCTGGAGCAGACAGAAGTTGGGTATAATGGTGGAGAAGATTGGAAAAGAAAAACATGATCAGTGATTCAACAGATTAACTCCAGGCCAAGGACTCTAGATTAATTTAGTAGGCGATGAGTAGTATCAATTTTTTTAAATAGAGATGTAAAATGGAGACAAATGCTGCACAGTTGGTCATGTCCCATAGTCTGTTGCTGGAGAGAATTGTGATGGTCCTGACTTAAAGACTCAGTTTCCTTTACTATCTGTCCTCTGCTGATCACAGCCATGATCCTTGTGTGGCAGCAACATCAGAGTGAAACCAGGCCAGAATATTCCTGACTGTCCTTCCATCATCAGACAACGGGTCCTCTCAAGACAAAGTCGCTTCTCCGCCACTATTGCTCCAGCAAAGACAAAGAGAACTAATGTAACAAACTAGGATACCATCCCAGGAATGCTATTTGATAGAAAATTTACCCTTCTTAATGCCCTTCCTTTGTCTCTGACTCCTCGGATTGAAGTGGAGAATTGGTATCATTAAGAAGAAAATAAAACACACAGCTTCCATTGAAATGTTTCTCTCAGAGAAAAGTGTTTGTAGGGAACTAGTAAAAACTATCCCAGTTTAGGTCAAATGTTAGGGTACAAGCCCCCATTAACAGAAATTTTATCTCATCTATTCTAGTTTCCCTAATACATAATTCAGGGGTGTTTGATAAATGGTCATTATTGAAAGAACACCTAGAAATGAAAAAATCCAAAGCCATTTGGCCCTATTTTAAGAATTTCAAGAATTGCTACCAAATCACTGAGATATTGCAAATAAGAATATAAATTACCATTTCAGTTTTAAAATGTTTTCTGGGGAATGAGAGAATATCATAGTCAGTAGCTGTAGAAGATCTCAGCAGGGTTCCAGAATGCTCTGATTTCAACCCATGGGTGCCAATGCCAATATTCATAAGCTCACCAATATGGAAGAATTTTCCTCTCTTTTGAAAGATTGGTTTTAATGTTGAATAAAGAGCAGGGATCAGAGGACAAATGAACAAGTTTTCAGTCCTCAGAAATATGCATTTTCAAGCAAACTGAATTAGATTAGCTCAAACATGAATTTTCAAGCAAAGTAAGATTAACTCAGTAATATCACTTTGCCATGAAACATAAACATTCTACAGACAGGCAGGATATGATAGCCCCGTCACATACCTTTCCAGCTGTACGTGTGTCCTGGGTATTTGCCTGTCATCTCTCCAACCCATCCCCGCCCTTCTCTATTCTGCTCTACAGGGCTGGGAGTTTGCAGGCTCTGCTGCTGGGTCTCCCTCACCTGCTGGTTTCCTGTTTGATTCTAATAATAGGAGGAGCTGGCAAATGATCAGAAGGCAGGAAGACAAGAGAGGCCTCTGTTCATGACCCTAAGAGGGTGGCGGTTGCTGGATATTGGTGGGTGTGTTCATCTGGATTATTTCAGAATCTGGCAACTCAAGCCAATTCCAGACCTAGATGCCCAGGTCCCTTTTCAGGGTATTCCTAATTGGTTTCTATGGGGTGGGGAGCTCAGCTTCAATTACATATACAGGTTCTCATTTAAGTATCATCTCTTCTTTCTTTGTGTTCCTCTGGTGACCCCGAAGTGATTCAGGAGGTATCTAACTCTTGAGTTTTAATTTCCTCATTCCTAAAATTGGGTTAATCATGTCTGCGGGGGTAAAAGGGGAGGCACTTAAGATTTTTAGGAATCCTATGCACTAAATAATGTAATACTGACCGTCCCCATGTAAGATTAAAAAAATAATAATAATAAACAGATAAGTATAAAGAAATCCACAAAATTCTGATTTTTAGCATAATGAATTTAAGCATTTTTTTTTAAATTTTTTTAAGCGGGCTTCATGCCCAGCATGGTGCCCAACATGAGGCTTGAACTCACGACCCTGAGATCAAGACCTAAGTTGGGATCAGGAGTAGACATTTAACCAAAAGAACCACTGAGATGCCCTAATAATATTTTTTAATATTAAAAAAATAGTGGTGTCCCTGCATTTCTGGTATCCTAATTATATACTTTGCCCACATATTGTAGACTAGCACTTATAATTCCCAAAATATAGGGTCATTCTGAGCATCAGCAATAAGATATATAAACCACCTAGCTTAGTGTCTGGCCCATAACAGGATTCACATCTATGGCAGTGGTGATTATTTGCATTGTAGACCATTTTCACAGAGCCCATATTTTCTTAATACTTGTCACACTTTTTAATGTCATTGCTATTATAATATCTTAGATTATATTCCCATTATGCCCCCTCACAGCTAAAGGTGATGATCTTAGGAAGCCCCCAGCAGAGACGCACAAGTAATAAAGATGAAAATCTCTCTTGATTCATTTGAATTTGTTACAAGCCATAAACCAGAAAGTTGACACTCTTCCTAATAAAATATATTACATAGCCTACTTAATTCTAAAGGAAAATAAATGAACATTTACTGTTGCCTGTTTTATATATCAGATGATTTGCTAGGTATCTTTATCTGGATTATCTCATTTAGTCTTGTTAAACCAACTAGTTAGAAGATGATTTACTTTATTAATTGGACAAACATAAACAAAGACAATGGATATTGCCTGTCCTAATTAACAAGCAAGTATGTATTATATTAGGAAGAGACTCATTCATGTAACCAAGATTTATTGCACACTTGCTAAGTGCCAGGAATTGTATTAGCAACTAAGGAAACAGAGATTAAAATAAAAAGACATACAGGAACTGACTTCTACTGCCAGCTGCCTGAGTAGTGGCTGCCAAGGTCTCACAGGTGAGCTCCCAGGAGGAGCAGCTTCACCCAGAAAAGCCTGAGAGTCTCAGCCTCCCCCCAGGGCAGCCCAAACCAATGACTGGTATGAGGGTACAAAAAACTCAACACTTGCCTTCAGGTGGGACAATTCTGGGATGCCGTTCACACTCCAGAGCTTTCCACGGGATCAGGCTGAAGTTCGACTCTGGTGCAGTCTTTTCATCTTTGCTTATCTTCTTCACCCACCCTGGTCTGCCTCCTTCCTTTTATTATAGGTTCTTCCTGAGAGCAATCCTTTGATAATCCCCTTGAACGGAATCCACATGCCAGGGTCTGCTTCTAGGGAAGCAGGTCTCATCTTGTCCTCAGGGAGCTTTTTGACTAGTAGAGAAACATACCTGTAGACATACAAACAAACAAAAATAAATCATAACATAAAGGCATGAATACAAACATACCAAAGTCTGCAGGTGCACAGGCATCAAAATGGGGGATTCTGTGCCCAACCTCCTTCAGGTGGTGTTCGGGTGAAAGCAAGATAAAAATCCACCCAGAATTCAAGTACAGCAGGGCATAGTCTCTAGAGTGGGGTCGTCAAACTTTTCCTTAGAGAACCAGATAGTAGATATTGTAGGCCTTTCAGGCCAAAACGAGAAATTGAGTATATCATATGGGTACTTACATAACCAAGAGAAACATGACCATGGGTAGCTGACTAGATTTGGCCAGCAGACATATCTAGAACAGTGCTCTTCAAACACTGTTGCGCCTGGCAACCAGCAGAGGTTCTTGGGAAAACACAGATTCTGATTCAGTATGTCTGGGTGGTACCTGAGAATCTGCATTTATAACCAGGCTCTAGGGGATGCTGATGCCGCTGGTCCACAGACCACGCTTTGAGTACCAAGGCTCTAGACAGACAGGGACAGTAAGAGGAGAAATTCTAAGAGGAAAAAAAAATGGTTAACTCGGTAGCAGTTAGGAGCAGAGGAAGCAATGGAGAGTCTCCAGGCTGAGGTCAGAGGAAGTCCAGATCATTTAATTAACAGTCAACTCATTGCAAATCACGGCTGTAAGCCCTACAAGGAAAGAATCCAAGCTTCCACAGTCATAAGCATATATTTTCAAAGAATCAGCTAGAAGGTAGTGCAGCAAGGAAAGAAGAACCTGTGCGGTCAGTCAGGGTAGGAAAAGCCAGCTGCTGGCAGAAATGTAATAGATCAAGGGATGGTGCACCAGGGCTATGGCTCAGATATCGATGCTTCTGGGACTGGCAAATCATCATTCGGGTTCCTGCTCAGCTCTTGACTAGTCCATCACTAACCTAATATGTGTCATCTAATGACTTTGAGCTTCAGAGGTCCAACCTGAACATGCAAATATATCTACCTCAGAGAGTCATCATGAGGGTTAAATAAGATCTCATCTCTGAAGGCACCTGGCATGGACTCACCAAGTAAAGTTTGCTTGCCCTCCCTTATCCCTTGGTAAAGACTTTGGCATGGTCACTTGTTTGTTGAAGTGTGCAAGGATGGGGCCAGCAGTTCGAAGAGAAGACTGCATTTCATAAATAGTTTTGCTCATGAACACGTGAACTCTCTCTGAAAAGATCTCCAAAGAGTTGACAACATTAATGGCAGCCAGTTGGGGGAACTGAATGCATGAGGGACACAGATGAGAGATAAAGATGTGTGTCTCTTGACTCTGTTGCATGTAAGTACATTGCTCATTTTAAACAGAATTACACACACACACACACACACACACACACACACACACACATTAGATTGCTGAGTGGATCCATGATAGAGATTCGTGAATGAGGTCTATTGGCAACAGCTGTGAATGAGGGCAGTTTCAGTGTGTGACAGAATTTCTGTCCAGGAAACCAGAAAACTGAACTGGGGAGCTGACTTTGGGTTTTATTTCTAAACACTATTATACCCAAGAAGATGCACTAAGATTGTTCTGGTAGGCTGTAGAAGTTCGTTGCTTCCCTCAGCACCCATTCCCACCCTATTCTTTCTTTCTTTCTTTATTTTTTTGCTTAAGAAATTAATTTTTCAGCCTTCCTTATAGCTAGAGGGGCCATTCAACAGAGTTCTAGCAACTGAGAAATCAGCAGAAGTCTGTTGGTGCCACCTCTTGCCTTTTGTCCTTCTTCTGTCAGTCATGCCGGCCCAATGGCTAGAGCGCCAGCAGTCATTTTGTAACCACAGGGATGAGAGCCACAGGCAGAGGTCAGTACAACAGGAAGACAGATGGTGCCTGAGCTCCTACAGTACCAGTGAGCTGCCACCTGAGCTCTTCCTTTGTGCTTCTGTAAGCAAAACTAATCCCCTACTTGCTTACACTACTTTATTTTCTTTCATCTCATTTTATTTTGTTTTACTTTTCGTCGCAGTCAAAATCCATTCTCAATGATGTAAAGTTTAAAGAACTGGTGTTCAGAAAAGAAAGGGATGTTTCAGGAACAAGGCAGATAATAAAGACAGACTCTATATCCGGATCATATTGGACTAGCTGCATCCGAAATATATACCTCCCTAGCATATCTCCCTCTCTTCTTTCTGTAATACAGGAATATAGCCCTCTAAACGAATGCATATATTTCATCCATTCTCTTGGTTCTTTTTAAGATCAGACACCTTGACCTATTTTCTCTTTCTTCCTTTTTTCTTTCTCTCTCTCTCTCTCTTTTTCTTTCTTCCTTTCTTTGGTTATTTTGGGTCTAGGATGTATTACCAAGATGTTGGAGATGGCCACAGAAGAAAGGAAGATCCTAACAATTCAGCTTTGGGAAGACTGAAACTGAGAAGTTCCAGGATCTCCAGCAGCTGGGGACTAGAGACATGCTTTGTAAGCCATTGCCCAGGATTATGCAGCTCTGACCACCTTCTATTCCCCTGTCTCGATGCAGGTTTCAAATTGCTAGGAGAGAGGATCTAATTGACTCAGCTTGGGTCAGGTATCTCTATTCTTGGAACAAATAGCCATGCCCAGGGGACGGAATATATCATGCAGGCATGGCATTGGGGAAATCATTAAGAGCTGGGCAAATATCCCAGTTTGCGTCTCTTACCTTCCACCTTCTTGGCTGCCTGGGTGTGTGTGTGTCTGTGTGTGTGTGTACCCATACCCTTTCTCCCACAGATCCATAGATGCTTCCATACAGCTAAAAGTAATTATTCCACATATAATAACTAAGACACTCTCTGCTCCAGTGGGAAACAGGCCAATTTATAACCAGCTACTAAGCAAGAGACAATGTCATAGGCTAGCGTATTTTTTCTTTATTTTTTCCTGCATGTGATAGCCATTTGTACTATAGATTTATAGCAATTCTATCTCTGTATTCTCTAACTACAAGTCCTATGAAGGGAAAGGAAGTTCAAGAAATCTAACTAAAGGTTAATAGATGTGATGAGCATTGCGTGTGATATGCAAACTAATGAATCACTGAACACAACATCTAAAACTAATGATATACTATATGTTGGCTAATTGAATTTAAATTAAAAATAATAAAGGTTAATAGAGATACTTTATAAACCTATTGTAAACAGAAATGCCAGCAGATTTTTGCCTTTGTTGCTGAAAATGATTGTGAGAGTCTAGCTGACATTTCTGACTTCATTGCAGACTCTTGCCTCCTGCTGACTCTTACCTATAGCCAGAAACTCAGCTAATGAGGATTCCTGGACCTGGGGAAGTTTCCCAATATTTTTCTCCTGAATGGTCTAGGCCCTTACTCTGTCAGCTTACCCAGCATTGCAGGAGTTTCTGACAACTGTTGCTATCAAGCATGGTTGCTCAAGGTGGTTCTTTTTGCTATAAGGGGTTGTCATCCATACGACTCAGCTCTGCTAGCCCTGATCTCTCCACCTTACATGTTCTGAATGCCAACAATAAAAGAACATCTTTTTGAGGTCAGATATCTTTATCCCTGGTCGCAACTGACTATGGCCAGAGGCCCAGGATAAAATGGACATTCATCTCCAGGAATGGCTGACTGGGTCACCACTCCATGCTTTTCCTAAGCAAATAGATCCTTCCTTTATCAGTAGCTGTTTCCAAGGTTGTATATGAAGAATTGAACATCTTTTATACAACAATTTTTATGTCAGTATTAATTTTTTTCTCACATACAACAGGACAGGATATTCTAATCAAATATCAAATATTTTAATTTAATGTTTTTCTCAAATTCTAAACCATGTATTCCTCTTCATTTGATTAGATTGTCTCACAGACCAATTGGGCAGGTAAGTGAAACAGTCTCAACAAATAGAGTAATTTTTTTTGTGTGTGACCAGCTTGGTCACATCGTTGAGAGAGCAAGGGCTTGAGAAATAGGTTTATATGGGGTTTTATCTAATCTTGGGCAATTTATTAGTTCCTTTCAGTCCCATTGTCTTCATCGATAAAATGATCCTTATAATATCTAATTGATAGGCAAGTTGGGAAAACGTGATTAAACGGCTCATACAAGGTCCTGGTATAGTTTCTGGGAAATAATTGACATCCGCGAGTGATAACCAGGATCACCAGAGTCTGTTCTTCAGTCTGACCGAAACAGAATTTAGCAGAAAACACAACAAGAACAAGTGCCCCCAGTTACCTTTATATAGAGCTGAGAATTTTCCATCTTTATCTCATCCATCGTGTGCAACATGATCCTTCCCAGACTACTCCCCCACCCCACCCCCGGCCCAGACTCCCTCCAAGGTGGAGCAAATTGACTCATGGAGGACTGCGCCTCTTCTGGTTATTTTTGCAAGATTTTTCTCATATGAGTACTGTCAGCAGAAGTGGGCCATTATGGAAGTAAACAGGGATGCTGTAGCCTCTGCTCAGCCTCAGGGGCAAGTCCTTCTTGATCCGAGCTCCAGCTCTAACTGTGCCCCTGGCTTCCCTCATGCTTGTCATCCCAAAAATGCAAACATGAGGCCCCTTCCTCTCCCTTATTTTGTCTTTCTCCACGAGCTCTCACTGAACCATACATTTTTGCCTTAAATTTTCTCAACTCATTTTATTTCTTCCAAATAACCTTGATACAAGGTTATTGTATCAATAGCACGATAGACCTTCTCATCAGTACTGCCCACTAAACAGTTGTGTGTGTCCGTGTGTGTGCATGTCTGTTGTGACTGAGTAGTGTTGTTAATCATGATCCATGTCCTTTCGTTCTACACCCAAAATATTTCCACAAAATTTTTACAACTACAATCCATCTTTAAAGGAGGAATTTCCATGGCTAAGCCAAGAGCCCACAAATTTTCAACAATATTTTATTCAAGAAAATGGGGCAAAAATATTTTTAAGTCAATAGGAACACAAAATATTTGCTAAGTTGGGCTTCCAACTATATTTTTATACTGACCAAATATAAACCATGCAACATTGAGTCCTGACATTATTTCTATGCTTTATACGAAGTAGAGCAGGATCTTACTTGATACACTGGTGAAAGGCAGAGCCTCCAGCTTTTTCACATTTCTCTGAATCAGAATGCATCCCCTCCTGTACCCCAGGCAACCCACTTCCCCAAATCTCCGAAATCTTGAGTGGTTTGTTAGTCCTTTGGAGATGAGTTTAGATGTTACCAATTTCAGGAAACCTCCTTTCTTGGATTTGTTGGTCTGTTTGCTTGCTTCAATCCCAAAGAAGAGATTAGGCATCCCTCCCTTAGGCCTCCAGGGGACACCATGCTTATCCCTTTCTTACCAATGATCACACTGCTCTATAATAATCTGTTTTTCAGTATTTCACCCACTGGGCTGTGGGAAACTTGAAGACCATGCCAGATAGTTCATTGAAGGGAATGTGAAACAGGAACCAGCCTCGGAGTTGTTAGAATTATTGAAAGAACAAACAGGAAGAGATGAGGCAAACAAGAAATTAACACCTGCATCTGAAGCCCCCTTACCCCAGGGTTGGGAAGAAGAATGGAAACAAAGCTGCTGGAGCCAGGTGCCAGGCTATCTGGAGAGAAGGGTAACTACTGTAGAGTTCTCTCAGAACAGGCAGAAAGGACAGAGAAAGACCCTTGCTTCCTCCTTCTACCACCTTCCAATCTTCTACCCATGGCTCCCTGTGGCCAAGTCTAACCCATGGGCCCCCCTTGACTAAGTGTAGCTAGAAGACACTTGGCAAGAAGCCTGAGAAGGGCAGAGGCTGAATCTGAAAGCAAACCAGCAAAAATGACTGGGGTCCTTACCAGTTCAGCTACTCAGCATTTATTCTCACCGGGCTACCCGGGATAAACTCTCACACAACAGCAGATCCAGGCCTTCATACAGACCAAGGCACTCTCATCTTTTTCTGCAAAGGAAGCTACAATCCCCATCTCTGGGGATTCCAAACACAGTCCTCCCTGCCCCCACTATGTTGCCCCAACCCAATGTCTCCTGGGTGAAATCTGAATTCTCTTCTGCACCGGCTGGTTCAGTAGCGCAAGGAGCCCCAAAACATCTGGGTGCAATTTTCAGCTCCCAGTTCAATAGGACCATTATAGTGTCTGCTGATAGGAGCATCCCTCCTTTGGGAATTAAGACTTCTAAACCATAGTTGCTGATAGAGAGGGAAAAACTGTAAATGGGGCTACTTAAGGTAATAGTGGGAACAAATGCTTCCACTTCCACTCTTAATTCCCAGACCCATGTATTCTGGCTGAGGCAGAAAAAACATCATACCTCTAGTACTGTGCAAAAGATACACCTTGTCCACAGGCAGCAGGGTTACATAGTAAGACACTGAAGTCTATGCTGGGACTAATGTCAACCCCTCTCACTATAAAATGAATTCCTTGGTCAGCAGCATGATTAAATGGGATATCATGATGGTGAATATGGCGTTTGACAGGAACCCTGGGGGAAGGGAAGATAAATCAATCTCCAGGATGGACCCCTTTTATATGGAAAGAGTTCTGTATCATCAACTTGGTATGCTGCTGCATAGCCCTGACCCTACAGCTCCTGCTTAGGCACTCACCAGTGGCAGCAGCCAGCTCAGTCTTGGTGAGGGAAGTCCACTTTAGTTGAGCCTATGAATAGCCTTTATCACTGCTGCTCTAGTCACTTTGAAGTGGCTTTGAAGAAGAGGTCAACTGATATGCATAGAATAGGCCACTCTGTTCTCCTGATTATTAGGGGCTTCCATCTCTGTGGGTGCCCTATGGAGACCATATTCTTGAGGTGAATATACTCCCATTCTGTGCCCTTTCCATGAAGTTCATCCACATTCCTCTTCTCCAGACTTCCTTGTCACCAATATTCCAGTCCGATTCATTCCCCATCCCCGACTGACCAGCCAAACACTAAGCTACTGCCATAAATTAGTGTAGACACAAATCCATGGCCATATATCCTTCCTTATGAAATAGATGACCACATATATTGCCAGAAGTTTCACTCACGTGGAGGAGTCCCTTCATTACTCCTAAAAAGAGCTATAAAGCAGAAACAGTCCACTTCCAGCTATTGTCAGGGTATCATGCAGGCCCATCAATTCACCAGGTCCAAGTTCTACTTCCTCCGTCAACCAGCCATAGGAAACTCTCCATGAGGCATAGAAGTGGCTAGAATGAGGAATGAATGCCCTGGGGATCTGAGTTACTTCCTTATACACCTTACTGATGTCTTCTTGAACTTCTAGAGCCTGGTATCATGTTTACTATTTCCCCTTGATGATGTAGTATTGTTGCACACAAAAAGCTCATGTCTTCACAGATCAGATAGCATCCAGTTCACAGTTGCCAGGTCAAGCCATCTGGTCTACCTGGGCCTGTATCTCAAAATAAGAATAACTATCAGCAGAAGAAAGTTAATAAGAAATATTCAGGCTTTCTTCTCCTCTCACCACTAATGTCCTCCTATTGGTTGAAACCTAACCAGGAGCCAGTTGGCAAAGAAACTTGAAAAATGTTTGCAGCTGAGTGGGAGAACATCAGACAATGGGTCAATAATCAAAATGGCAAATGGCTGCATGCTGTTGTTTTCAAAATTCTGAGACTGTCTGGCACATCATGGGCCCTCAGTAAAATTTTATGGAGTGAAGAAAGATCCATTCATCCTCATCAGACTCTAGCAGGGACCCAAATGGCAGTGGATAAATAATGGTGTGTTGTTGCCTTGGGCAAAATTTGTCCTATTGTTAGCAGTTTTGAAATAATAAAGGAGTCTAGAGATGAGTCCCATTTTCGGTTTTTGAGCTCTATTGCCCACTGAGTGGACTAGCTGGGAGTCCTGTCTGTGAGAGAGCTTCTTATCAGAGCTGTGGAAGGAGGGCAGCAATAGCCACCAACCAGAACACCCGTGTTCTAAACCCCCCTAGATTTAATCATTCCTTACTCTGGACTCTGGCACATTCTAAGGCTATTATGTTAGACTGAAATATTTTAAAAGCCCATTTTCCATTGGCTATCTGTTATTGTGATTTTGTAAATAGTCTGTGAGTTGAGTTTTATAATTTTTCTCTTTTCAAAACAGAATGTAATATATTTAATGATAAACAGGCAGTTTAGGAGAGAAGGTAATTAAGATAATAATCTTGATATAGCTCTAATAATGTCAATACAGACTTTAAGAACAAACAAATAAAACTCATACCCCACTAAGTAATTATTTTTTAAACCAGGTGGGCCAGAGTCTTGCCCCAGAGATACTGCCTTTATCAAAAATATTTTTAAAGCTATCTTTAGAACAGATTATAAATCACAAAGGAAAACCAATTTCTTGGCTTGGAGTACTGGATGCCTCCCCAATTCAATTCCCTCTCTTCCATAAAAAGAGAATTTTCACCTTGGAACATGACTTCTTTGGGGTTTAGTGTGGTCATGTGACTAAGTTCTACCAATGGGATGTTAAGGAGAAAGTCATGTGGCAGCTTCCAGGCCCCCTTCTTTGAGGGACAGTTGGGACATGCCCTGGACCCTCACCTTCTTGTTCATCCCTTCCTTCTTACTACAGCCTGGCATGAAGAAACTGCCAAAGGCTAAAAAAATGTAGGTCATGTTTAGGGAGAGCAAATTGATAAAGCTAGAAGAGTCTGGGTCTCTGAGGACTTAGCAGCAAAGGGGTCATACACATGGACCACTTCTTACTAGACTTCATTTATACCTGAAAACTAATATATATCTATGTAGCATCAATTAACTACCATGTT
The DNA here is from genome assembly GCF_902655055.1 of Lutra lutra. Classification (NCBI taxonomy): domain Eukaryota; kingdom Metazoa; phylum Chordata; class Mammalia; order Carnivora; family Mustelidae; genus Lutra; species Lutra lutra. The sequence continues at coordinate 9,984,524 of NC_062284.1, read as the reverse complement.
AGGGCGCCTGCGTGGCTCAGTGGGTTAAGCCTCTGCCTTCAGCTCAGGTCATGATCCCCGGGTCCTGGGATTGAGCCCCACATTGGACTCCCTCCTCAGCAGGGAGCCTGCTTCCTCCTCTCTCTCTGTCTGCCTCTCTGCCTACTTGTGATCTCTCTCTCTGTGTCAAATAAATAAATAAATAAATCTTTTAAAAAATAATTAACTACCATGTTGCATATATACATTACTTCCTGACAAACCAGTTATTCTACACAAATCAGGTAGACAGAAGAGCATTCTGGAATTGGCGGATTTTTCCTAGAGCTACCTAAAGGAGTGAATTTGAAAGACTGACTTATGGGGCACCTGGGTGGCTCAGTCCTTAAGCCTCTGCCTTTAGCTCAGCAAGGAGGCTGCTTCTCCCTCTCCCACTCACCTTGCTTGTGTGCCCTCTCTCGCTGTACCTGTCTCTGTCAAATAAATAAATAAAATCTTAAAAGAAAAAAAAAAAAGAAAGACTGACTTATTAGGGTAAGGGCTAAAGGTGAGATCATGTCTGATCAACTCAACTGATCCTCTTAAGTAGATGGTGAAACCAAAACTAGGAGAAACCAGCAAATAAGGGTGGAAGAGAGGCTAGAGATGGACAGGAACATGTCTCGCATTTAAGAAACAAGTACCAATTAAAGAAGGTACAATGAATTTCATCCCTGAATAAAACAAAGACCATGGCATTTTCAGAAAAATGCATGTATCCTAAATAGTTGCACAACAGCTCTTACCATCATCAGCCTAGTGACTGAAATAAAACAAATGAGCTGTAAGAATACTTACTTATTTTATGATTGTTAAGTCTGGAAAATCAAGCCAAAGCCTTGCTAATAAACTGCCTTCTTTGGAGGAAGTCAAGAAATTTGAGAAGTATATTCTGCTCTCTCCTCCAAATCCTTTTCTGCTCTGGCCCCTTTCTCCTAAGACAGTTGAGTCACTGGGGTGATAAGTACTACATTAATATATTGAGAGGAAAACTTATAAATGATTTCATTTAAGATCCTGAACTGACTTTGTAATTTTACGTTGTGTGAGTCACACCAGCCACTGGGATCCCCACCCATCTCCTCTCTCCTACAGTGTTATAACCAAAGCTTTCAAACTTTACAGAAATGTTCTGTCTTCCGCAGGACATTGGCATCCCTGAGGATGTCAACAAATGTCCGATGACCAATTATACTCAGGAATGGTCCAAAATAGGAGAATATTTTATAAATATTTTCCGGTGCATTTTTTTAATGTCAGAAATCTTGTTGCCATGGGCTCCTCCCCCATAGCCTTCTTCTGTTGGGAGGAGGGAGCCAAGAATTAAATCAACCTTTTTCAAGAGTGAAAAGAATCTCTAAATCAAAAGACAAATAAGCAAAAGAAAAACACTCTTTACCAATCAAATCAAATGCATGGTAAAAATGAGCTCTGAACTCATTTGAGTTTTGAGACTGAACTCATGTAGTTTTACTTAAAAGGAAGTTAAGGAACTCAGCACATAACATATAAAAGTTCAAGTTGCCTGAAAGAAAGTTCTGGGACAGGAAGATGGGGAATTTTGAAAGGAGAAGGGTAAGCACATGAGCAATTTTCCCTCACTTTCTCAGACATAAACTAGAAGATTATAAGTCTTCATTTAGAAGATTGGCATTCAGTTGGTCACCTGAGCAAGATGACATCTAAAGAACAAGGGTACATTCCCCAAAGAGAAACACAGAGATGCCGAAGTCTCCATATATCACAGGGAGTAAAAGAGGAGGTGCCAGTAGAGGTAGTGATCAGCAGAGTCTTCAGTCAGGACAGGAGTTCACTATTTGTAGGGACACCAAAACCCGAGACAAATGATCAGAACTTCAGTAGTGGGCACCAGCACACCATGCCCCAAAGGGCCAAATGAAGCCTGTCAATTCTCAGTGGACACCAGCTCAGGTTGAACCAAATTTGACCCACCCATCCCTCTACAGCAAAGACCAGGACAGATTTAGAATACACCACCTGAATCCAAAGTCCCTTGTCCCCAGTTGTCTTAAAGATTTCCAAGGTAGGGAAGGGAAGGAATCTAAAAGACTAAGCTTTTCCCCAAAAGAGAAAGTGAGTTACCCAAAATACTCTCTCCAACCTGGAAGAAATGGAGATACTGTTAATTAGCAATATCTATGTTTGTATCCACCTTTCACTCGACACCAGACTCTCATATACGGAAAGTTTCAAGAAGTGTTACCTATGTACATCTTCCATTAAAAAAAATAATAATAATAATTAAGGACGCATATTGGCTAACAATAAATGGTTGTAATTTACTACCCTAAAATGGAGTATTCATGGAAAAGATTTCTGTGAGTTGAAAATTCGGGTGGATTGGGTAGTAAGAGGTTCTGCAAAGCTCATACCTGCAGAGGTTCCAAAATTCAATTCTTCTTCTCTGCCTACTGTTTTCCTGCTACAGGAAATTGATTTTTTTTTCTTGAGCCTTATCTTTAACCCACTTTCAGACAGACTCCCTTACAACTTCTGATGACCTCTTTTAAAAATAAATGGTTCTTTTCTTTTCAAAGAAAATAAATGATAAAAAAAATAGAAGAACCATTTATAAGGTTTGGAATCTGTGCTGAAAATATTACTATTTCAAACATCTTTTTGTTTTTCTTCTATCAAAACTGAGCTCTCGCTCAAATGATTCACTGGTGAATCCTACCAAATATTTAAGGTTGAAATTATACCAGTTCTCCACAATCACTTTCAGAAGATAGAAGCTGAGGGAATACTTCTCAACTCATCTTATGAGGTCATTACCCTAATACTAAAACCATAAAAAGACATTACAGGAAAACAAAGCTACAAACCAGTATTTCTCATAAACATAGATGCAAAGATTCTTGACAAAATATTAGCAAATTGAACAATGTATGAAAAGAATTACACACCATAACCAAGTGAGATTTATCCCAAGTATGTAAGGCTGGTTGAACATTCAAAATTAATTATGTAATCCATCACATCAACAAACTAATAAAGAAAAATCACATGATTATATTAATAGATGCAGAAAAATGCTTGGCAAAATCCAATACCTTAGTAGTAGGAAAAGAGTACACATAGGGAAAAAAATGGTTTTTGGAACCTCTGTGAGAATAAGCTTTGCAAAACCTTTTAACTGCCCAACCCACCTGAATTTCCAAGGAACAAAGGGAAAATTCCTCAGTTTATAAAGATGGTAAAGAACACCTACAAAAAACTTACAGCTAACATCAGACTTAATAGTGAGAAACTAGAAATTTTCCTGCTAATATCAGGAACAAGGCAAAGATGTACCCTCTCACCACTCATTTTCAACATCATAATGCAAGTTCTTGCTAATGCAATAAGACAAGGAATTGAAGTAAAACTACAGAGATTGGGAGGAAGAAATAAAACTGTCATTGTATGCAGGTTACATGATTGTTTATGTAGAAAATGCAAAAGAAACATCAAGAATAACAAAAAACTTCTAGAACTAAGCTACAGAATACAAAATCAATCGTTTTCCTATGTACCAGCAATGAACAAGTGTAATTTGAAAGTAAAAACACAATACCATTTATATAGACACACAAAATAAAATGCAATACTTAAGTATAAATCTAACAAAACAGATATAAGATCATATCAGGAAAATCTAATGAAAAAAATAAAAAAACAAATAAATGGAGAGGTATTCCATGTTTGTGGACAGGAAGACTCAATAGTGTCCAGATATCAGTTATTCCTAAATTGATCTATAGATTCAATGTAATCCAAATTAAAATCCCAGCAAGTTGTTTTGTGGCTATTGACAAACTGATTCTAAAGTTTATATGGAAAAGCAAGAGACCCAGAAGAGCCAAAACAATATTAAAGAAGAACAAAGTTGGAGGACTAATGCTACTAGACTTCAAAACTTACTGTAAAGTTGTAATAAACAAGACAGTGTGATGTTGGCAAAATAAGAGACAAATAGATCAGTGGGGCAGAATAGAGGGCCTAGAAATAGACCACACAAATACAGTTTCAAAAAGGAGCAAAGACAATACAGTGCTGAAAAGATAGCCCTGTGTCTATTTGAAGATTCTCTTCCTCTGCCCCTCCCCCATCTCTCTCTCTCTCTCTTTCTCTCAATCTCTCCAACATAAATAAATAAATCTTTTAAAAAAGAATCAGAATATGTAATAATATCTCAACACCTTACAAATACATGAAAGAAAAAATATTCAGGAAATGATTTATGTATGATGGAATTATGAGATGTTCTCCGTATCTTCTTTACAATGTTTAGTATTTTCCAACTTCCCTGTAATGAGTCTGTAAATTATTATGGCCAAAAATAACTAGATACCATCTTAAAGATAAATATTGATGGATTGTGTATATACGCCTATGTACACATTCACATACACATCACATTATTACCACATTATTATGAGTGGGTACAGCTATCACAAAAATGGAAAACAGGTTAGAACAACATATATCAATATGGCAACAGTGATTTATCTGAGGCTAGCTTTGTGTTATAAGACCAGGAGAAAAAATTTAAACTAGCTTTGTTATGTTTTCCAGATGTTTTATAATGAATCCATATTTATATGTGGAAACATAAACCTGGACTTTAAATAAAAATGAAAATTCAGTAACACTATATTTAGAGATGTACTTCTTAAATAACTTGAGCATGAACAATTGTTATGACTGCTGCAGTGAGCATTTTGAAAGATTAGCAGAAGCAAGATTATGTGACATTTAGCTGATCTTTCAAGAGAAGCTGGACAAATAACACTTTTTTTTTTTTTTAAGAAAACAGTAGCTTGCAATGAAACATGGTGTTTCTAATGTGATTCAGAAGTGAGGTGTCAAATTTTTCTGTGGAAAAAAACCAAGAAGGCACATATTCAAAAACAGAAGTGAAAAATATCTTGATTCATATATTTAACACTGCTCCAGAATCTATCCCCAAAAGCCTATTTTGAAAAAATTCTGACTCATGTAAACTATCCTTTACAATAACTACCAGGCCCAGAGCATTTTACATACGTCATCTCTAATCCTTACAACTGTGGAAAAGTAGTATTTCTAGCCCCCCTGTACAGATAGGAAAATTGAGTCCCAAAGAGGTAAAATTTCTCCTCTGACATCGGATAGCTGATACATGGCAGAGGTAGTCTCTGAATTGTCTGTCCCACTCTAAAGTCTGTTCTTTACACACATCTGCCTCAACCAAGTGCTTGGGGGTCTTTGTCACGACAACTCATCACTGTGGGCTTTTTCATGATGTTTTTCACTCAAACATTATCACCCAGTAAGGTAACTCAGCTAATTTGCAAAATGTGACTTCACAAAAATATTATCATTTTCCAAAACAAACATCCAACCATGGAGGACAGAGACTTGGCTGGTAGTACTTCACAGAAGGCAAAAACCTAAGCAGTAAAGACACTTCCAAAAATGTCTGGAATGAGAGGATGGGAAACTTGTTAGGGACTATGCTCATCTGGAGGCAAAATTTAAAATAATGGTCTTGTTTTATTTTATTTAAATTCAATTAGTCAATATATAACACATCATTAGTTTCAGATATAGAGTTCAGTAATTCATCAGTTGCAAATAATACCCAGTACTCATTACATCGCATGTCCTCCTTAATATCTGTCATCAGTTAACCCATCCCCCTACTTACCTCCCCTGCAGCAACGCTAAGTTTGTTTCCTATGATAAAGAGTCTTTTATGGTTTATCTCCCTCTCTGATTTCTTCCTGGTTTTCTCTCCCTTCCCCTACAATCCTCTGTGCTATTTCTTATATTCCACATATGAGTGAAATCACATGATAATTGTCTTTCTCTGATTGTCTTATTTCGCTCAGCATAATACCCTCCAACCCTTGTCAATGCAAATGCTAAGATTTCATCCTTTTTTATGGCTGAGTAATATTCCTCTGTGTGTGTGTGTGTGTGTGTGTGTGTGTGTGCGCGTGTGTGTGTGTGTGTATACCACATGTTCTTTATCTATGCCTCTGTCGATGGACATCTGAGCTCTTTCCATAGTTTGGCTGTTGGGGATATAGCTGCTATAAATATTGGGGTGCAGATACCCCTTCAGATCACAATGCTTGTATCCTTCAGGTAAATACCCAGTAATGCAATTAACTTCTTGAGGAACCTCCATTCTGTTTTCCAGAGCGGCTGTATGAGCTTGCGTTCCCACCAACAGTGTAGTAGTGTTAGTCTTGTTATTTTAAACCCTGCTGCACAGGTAATAAGGGTAATTTATATATTTACTTTTTATTCCCTTTGCCTGCTTGGTCCAAGGATGGATTTCTTCTCAAACCTTAACCATAATTGTAACCTATATACCTAGATTTCATTTTTAAGGGCAAGACTACACATAAGTAGGTTCATATGGATTATTCAATATCATACCCTGAAAAAGTGAGCCCTACAGGGCAGGGCTGGACCTGGCTTATCTCTACAGCCCAGTTGTGCAAGGCATACTAATTAGTATAAACTAACTAATTGTGTATTCAAGAATTCTAGAACAGGAAATTTAAAAAGAAGTAAGTTTTGGACCCAGAGCAATCCTAAGGAACTTCACCAGTGGATTAAAAAAGAAAACCTTCACTTCTCTCACTTGAAGTTCTTATTTCTAAATCAGAACAATGGGAAGCTGAGGGGAAGGGAAGAGAAGGAGGGAAGAAGAGGGAAGGAAAGGGAAGGGGAGGGGGTACAAATGGAAACCCCTTCTGTATGCCTCCGCATGTCCTGATTTGGATAGAGACCAGGGTTTGGCCAACTGTGGCCCAAGGGCCAAATCCAACCTATGGCCTGTCTTTGTATAGCTAAGAACCATGAGCTAAGAACACTTTTTACCTTTTCAAAGAATTGGAAAAATTTAAAAGAATGATGATATTTTGTGACATGTAAAACAGTATCCATAAATAACATTATATTGGAAGTCAGCCACATTCTCATTTACGAATTTCTATGACTGCTTTCATGTTACAACAGCAGAGTCAAATAGTGGCGACAGAGAACATATCCACCACACTTCCAATATTAACTATCTGGCATTTTACAGAAAAAATGGTTGCTGACCCTTAGCATAGACAATCAGTTGGGAAAGATTAGTTGAGAAAAGTGAAATATGGTCTAGGATAAGTGGGGGTTGTGTACATTAAAAGACAATCTTCTCGACTATTTAAGCTAAGAAAATGCACTATCGGAGAGTGACTATGTGGCTTGGCAGCACCATAATGACCACCTGTCCAAACGTCCCCTCACCTGTGCCCCTGAAGTGTCCAACATTTCATAGTCATCCATAGAGAAGGAGGAAGTATTGTGATGGCTTGCCCCATATCTTACCTTCCTCTGACTTCTTCACATTCTATTTTCCAGTGCTTGTCAGAGGAACGCTGAATCCTGCTGTCATTTTTCAGACCCCAGGAGCTGTTCTGACAGTCTTGGCACCATGAAGCATTCCAAATTCCTATCTCCTTTCTGCAGCTGCCTGCTCCCCATTCAGTGAGAATGCGCTTCCCTCAATAATGCACTTGTTCGTTCATCTTTCCTCTCTCTCCCAATCCCTCTCTCTCTCTCTCCCTCTCTCTCATGCACAAACACACTCCCATTAGATAGAAAGAAAAAAAACCTCCCAGTTTCTTGCCAAGTCTAATAGAAAATCCCTTTCATAAACAGAGCTGCCTTTGTCATTTGTAAAAGTGTTACTATCCCTCCTTCTGGGAAGTGATTGTATTGTTTTTCTGCATGGACCACACATTGTGTGTGTGTGTGCGTGCGTGCGTGTGTGTGTGTGTGTGTGTGTGTGTGTGAAGCAGAAAGGAAATGAAGGCGGGGGTTCTATGGAGAGAGTACCATAGAGTAACCAAACACAAAATATAGTGATAATCCTATAAAATTAAGACGTGGGGTTCCCAAATCAGTCACCTTCAGCTGGGGAACTAGAGTGTGAGGAGAGTGGGTGGTCCTTTCTGACAACTTATTCATCATCTAAGACAATTCCATAATCAAAAATACCTTTGAGAAAAAAGTACTTAAAAAATAAGTAAAAAAAGAGAATATAGCAACATGTTAACAATGGTTGTCTTTGGGTGGGAGGGAAAGGGGGCAAGACATAGGTAATCTGTTCCTTTATTTCAACTATTCTGCATCTTCCTGTTCTCTTTATGATGTTAAGCTGAAGAAAAAAGAGAAAAGATATCAATGTAAAGGAGAACTCACTGATAAAGAGAAAAATCACAACAAACAACAAAGCCTGATGTAGCCAAACACACATGGGCTACCTTCCATGTCCAGTTTCGGACTGTTAATCAGAAAACATCATTTATAAAAACTTTTTTTTAATGTGTTTTATAATATTCCTCCTTTTGGCCCAAGGTCTATAAACTGAATACAGCTGAGTCTTCCCCATTGTCCCAAGAATGATTCAGGGTCATTTTTCTGAACATCACTTCTTTTTAAACAAGAAAGAGGGCAAATCCATATTGACTCCAAAAGACATAGACCAGTGGGTTCATTTATTACAATATCATGCTCCTCTCATTCTATCTTTCTCCCCATCAAAGCAGAATACAAATATATAATTCTAATTAAGTGAAACATTGAATGATTAAGATTTTCCTCTAACAGAAAAATAGGGACTTCAGCTAAGAGGGGTAACTGAATAAATATATACATTTCCACTCCTTCATTACATCACATTAAAGTAACAATGAGAGGATCTTTTAAAAAAAAACCATAAGGAAAAGAAGGAGAGAAAAATAATACCTATAGCATTTAGGAAAGTGGAAAGCAGAAATTATACATGATGTCTGGCATACACTCAGGGATGTAGAACCCTAAACCAGCAAGGGGGAAGTAACCAGGATACCACAAATTCTCAAGAACTGGCAGCATAATTTACCTCTGCATGCAAAGGCTGAAGGATAAAGACAGGGCTGAATTCTATTTAAGGAGCAAGTAGAGCCCTGATCATCTACCTGCTCCTTAAGGTCTTGGCAATCTAGAGGTTTCTTCTCTGGGGTAAAATGTAGTGTCTCTGGGAAGGAGCTCTCCATACATAGAGTTCTAAAAACACCAGCAATACGTGATCATTTATATAGTGAATATGAGATCTCCCACTTCTCCTCCCATTTGGTTATAAAAAGGATAGCAGACACTCAGGCAGGAGATAAGAAGATTCTTCTCTGGAGACAATCTCACCTGCCCAAATGAACAAAGTCTAAAGATGTTGGTATCAGAGTAGGGAGGCGGGCAGTTTCCAGAAAACTGACACAGCCAGATCACCTTTCAAGGAAGCACAAACACAGAGCTTCTAACAGCTTTTAGGGGCTCCATTTATTAACAGAAAGAGGCAGCTGAGGGTCACCAGACATCGGAGAAAAGTTTCTAACATGAAAGGCAGACACCAGAGCAAACAGACAAATAAAAGCAACAGTGTGAGGAGATAAAACCTTCAAAAACCCATCCTGAGTATCCTCAAAGAGATAAAAGCTGACTGTTATTTTTCATGAAATGAGAACTCGGTCCAGAAAGATAGTTCTTTAAAATTAAAAATATGAGAGCAGAACTTTAAAAAAAAATCTTCATTAGACGAGTAAGAAGACAAAGTTGAGTATAATGAGTTTAGCTTTATTTGGGGGGGAAATAAAGCTAAAGGAAAAAGAATTGGAACAAAATGTTGAAAAGCAGGAAGATTAGAAGAGGCTGAATACCAAAATAATCAGAATTCCAGAAAGAGAGAGAGAGAGAAACAGAGGCAGAGAGAAAGAGACAGGGACAGGAACTGTCAGAAAAAGAATAGACACCAAGGAGAAGAAGGAAGAGGAGAGGAGAGAGGGGGAGGAGAAGGGAAGGAAGAAGGAGGGGAATAAGGAGGAGGGGATGGGGAGGGAAGGGGATGAGCGGGAGGAGAGGGAGAAGGAGAAGTGTTCCCACAATTGAAAGACATAACTTCCTGTATTGAAGCAGATGAAAATAAACATGGAGTAAGGCACATCATCTTGGAAATTTGGAAGATAGAACAAAGAGAATATTCCAATACTTTCCAAAAAAGGAAAAAAAAAGATTTACAAAGGATGAAGAATCAGTGTGGTTTCAGACTTATCAATGGCAACACCAGGAACTAGAGAAAAATGGAGGAATATGTTCCAAACCTGAAAGGAAAAATTATTTCCAACAAAGAATCCTATACTCCACCAACCACAATGGATCCCTTATCAGGAACGTATTGGAAGATAGGTGGCACCAAAATGAGAGAGTATTTAAAAAAAAAGAACTAAGAAAGGTATGGGAATCTAAGAAATGGGGGTTCAACCCAATAAAAAAGGCAAAACAATTTTCATGTTGAAGGTGAAGGGAGACCCCAAGTTGACAATAGCACACGCTGGCCAGAGACAATCACTCAATGTAGCAGCAAGAAGCAAGTTCTAGGAGAGAAGACTCCAAGCAGATAAAATTTGTAGAACGCTTGGGGCTTTAAGGTTACTAAAGCAGGAATAAACAACAGGGAGAGCTTAAGGATCATTTAACTACATAGAAAACTAAAACAACTCAGAAAGCAATTATTAACTTCAGAGAAAGCAAATATTACACCAGAAGGAAAAATTTATCACAGCACACACACACACACACACACACACACACACACACACACACATACACACATACACACATATGGCTATGCTATGAATAGCATTTATTTAAAGTCATAAAAATGTAAATGCTGAATATTGATCTAACCAAAGTGGTATAACTATTTGGGGAGGATGGGGTGAAGGAGAGGATAAGAAATGTGCCGATATAAAGAAAAACGAAAGGAGAAATTACAGAATGCTTAAATCCCCCAGAATGGAGAAGTAACAGAATAAATATATTTTTTAGAGATATGAAAGCCACCAAAAGAAGTGACTATGACAATTGAAAGTGACTGCCTCTGAAGAGATTGGAACAGGGGCACCGGAGGCAGGAGATTGCTGGGATTCATAAGAAGACTTATAGAATCACTTGACCCTTTAAACAACATGCGTGTGAAAATTCCAACTTTGAAGTCGATTTTTAAAGAGTCTTCAGACACACACATATATGCAGATACAGGCTACCTCCAAAACAGAAAAGCAAACCTCTACCTAGAGAAAAAGGGAAGTAGGGGAAGTGGTTTGTCTGGAACCAAAAAGGATGAGAAGACATCATGGAAAATGAGAGAGATCAGCATCACAAATAAGAAGGAGACATCAAAGTAGAATTTTCATCCTTCCAACACCCGTCTAGGGCTTTCAACTTTGGAAGAGCACACGTGGACTCCGTGTTGACTCCCCTTCCTTCCACCCCCACCATTAGCCACCAGAACAGCATTTGCCAATCATCTGCATTACAAGTCTCACTTCAACAGGTGTTGACATGGAATAGTTGATTACGGATATGGAGCAAGAAGTAGAGTCATGGCAAGGAAAGGGAGAGGAAATGCCAGCATTTACATGTTGCACAATTCATACCACAAAGACCAACTGTTGACTAGTGATTGATAGGTGCAGACCTAATATCTGTTATCAGTAAAGAGCTCTCCCCCACCCTGGCCCTTTCTCCCTCATTACACCAGCAGAGGGATGGGTTTGGAAGAATGGGATACCCCTCTCACAGGCGCTTGTCCAGCAGAGAAGTCTGTCCATAGGAGCTTGGTTTCAGAATGTCCCAAAAGTTCCCTCAGAACCTCGGAAAATGCCTCCTCACATCAAGAACTCCACAAGCTGTGTTTCTTTCTCTGCTGAAACAATCCCATTACAAGAAAACAATCTTAAATGAGTTCTTCTCACCAAACTGAAAATTTTTGACACTGATGAAGGTCATTCAAACAAGATCGGATGGCAGAGTGGTGCAAACCAACATTCACTTGTTTGTATTCACTTGTTTGTGTTTTTTCTCCCCCCACCCCCAAAAGAGAGATTTATTTCTTTTCATCATTCTGGGCTTGCCTCATGATATTTATTAATTGGAATATAATTGACATACAACCTTGTGGAAGTTGAAGGAGCACAACCTGTTGATGTGAGTATTTATATATCGCAATATGATTATGACAGTAGGATTAATTAACACTTCTGCTACCTCACATAATTATTTACTTTTTGTGGTGGAACATGTAAGATCTAGTCTCTTAGCAACTCTGAAGTCCATAACAAAGTGTTGTTCGCTATGGTTACTATGTCATGCATTAGATCTCCAGATCTTACTCATCTTCGATTTGCAAGTTTGTACCCTTTCACTAACATTTCCCCAGTTCCTCTACCTCCATGCCCAGGTTGAAGCGCAGTTGGAGAATTCCTCTCCAACACCCTCTGAGTCTTAGTCCTCTCTTTCCCATATTCCTACATTTCAATGCTGCCTGTGAATTCTGATCACATAGTCCCTTGAGAGAGGCATTTATACCACTGATTAGCTATAGTCGTGTGGCTCTTTCTGGGGCTACAAGGAGGCAATCCATTGCTTTTCATTAAATGTCAATTTGATTAAGTGATATGAGATCAATGCTATAGTTTTTATCTGTGGATTCTTGCGGGGAGGTCCCATGGATTGCTTCGAGAACTTGACCTCCCTCTAGACCTCTGACTTGTGTAACTCCGGAGAAGTACTTAACTTCTTTCTCATCTATGAAAGGGAAATAGTTCTGAGGCTGTCATGAGTCTGCAATGAAATAATGACCATAAAATCCTCAGCCTAGAGTCCTCACACAGTGCTGAATAGAATAATCTAATGCCTTTCCCTCTGAGGCCATGCTGTATAGATGACCCAAAGACAACCAACAACCCCAGCTCTGGGGAGCAGGATAAACACAAGACTCAGACCGAAGCATTAAGGCATTTGCATTCTGGCCACTCACTTCCTGCCTGACTCTACCTGCTCTCACCCAGAGAGCAAACGTCCCAAATGCAATTCTGCCCTGCCCTTCCAAAGAAAGGCAAGGAGCAAAAAGGGCTCACTCTGAACTACAGACAGTAATAGGATTCCAACATCTAATGGAGGCAGTTTGTGGTCCACCACAAACAGGGTTATTCAAAAGGTAATCGAGAAATCCCAAGGAGAGGCTCCTCCACCCTGCCAGACAAATGGCCCCTTTCCTCTGTAATTTTAGTTCAGAGTTACGGGTCTCCTTCCAGCTGACTCACAAAGCCAAACAAAATGCTTTGAGCCAATTCCTCTTTGAAAGGGGCAGCTGCGGGGCACTTGGGTGGCTCAGTGGGTTAAAGCCTTTGCTTTTGGCTCAGGTCATGGTCCCAGAGTCTTGGGATCGATCCCCACATGGGTCTCTCTGCTCAGCAGGGAGTCTGCTTACTCTTCTCGCTCTGCCTACTTGTGATCTCTGTCTGTCAAATAAATAAATAAAATCTTAAAAAAGAAAGAAAGAAAGAAAGAAAGAAAGAAAGAAAGAAAGAAAGAAAGGGGCAGCTGCTCAGGTGATGTGCGGTGCAAGCCATTTAGGCTGGCCCGGGGTCCTACCAGGACTACTGGGGAAAGTGCTCTGCTCTCAGCCACTCACAGCCAAAGGTTAAGATGGGCACGGGCTCAGAAATGGGAGGGAAATCATGCCTTCATTTTTATCCTCCTGGCAGAAGGGAAGTTATAAAAGCCGATTTCTGAGCAGTGAACCAGAAATGAGTTCATCTCTCCTGCTACTTAGTTGTGTTTCCCCAGGCAAACCATGGTATCTTTGAGTCTCTTCAGTGAGGAAAAGAGGTGGGATTAGGTCTGTGAGACCCCTTTCCACATTAGGGTTCTTTTCTGCAAACATCTCTACCTCGTAAATATTCTGCTACGCATGAGACTGCGGAAGGAAACAGATCAGCTACTGTCACAGGATTATGGAAACTTTCCATCTTCTCCAAGTTTTGCATTTCAGCTAAAGCTTAAGTACCAAACAATAGTTGTCAAGAAACTTCTCATTTAAAGTCAGGTCCGAGACCCTCTATGCAAGGCTGCAAAGGGTAAAGTAGAGAGCCACTTTTACCAGTGTTGACTATTATTTACTCCTAAGCTTTATTTAAAATTTCACTGGAGGGGCGCTTGGGTGGCTCAGTGGATTGAGCCGCTGCCTTCGGCTCAGGTCATGATTTCGGGGTCCTGGGATTGAGCCCCGCATGGGGCTCTCTGCTCAGTGGGGAGCCTGCTTCCTCCCTCTCTCTCTGCCTGCCTCTCTGCCTACTTGTGATCTCTCTCTCTGTCAAACAAATAAATAAAATCTTAAAAAAAATTTTTTTCACTGGAGCTTAGAGTGAGGACTTCTTTAAAAAGGGAACCTAGGTGGCTCAGTCAGTTAAGCATCGGCCTTCAGCTCAGGTCATGATCTAAGGGTCCTGGGATCCTGGGATCCAGTCTCATATCCAGCTCCCTGCTCATCAGGGATTCTGCTTCTCCCTCTGCCTCTGCTCCTCCCCCGCTTGTGCTCGTGCTCTTTCTCTCTCAAATAAATAAATAAAATCTTTTAAAAAGGGTGGGGGTTATGTGCCATAGGTTCCTCCTCCTCGCATCTTTCTCATAGGTGGGTAAATGCTTTCCCCCCATTTTAAGGCAGGTGAGCTGCCTGATAACGAGCCTCAAAACAATAACTCAGAGAGATTGACAGGGGCTCCTGAAGTTTGAAGGACTCAGGGACTGCCATGCACATCTGAGTAAAGCCAAAGGCAAGAGGGTTGGACTGGAAGAAGGGGGCAGAAAGAAGGAAGAACTAAATTGGGAATGGCCCATTCTTCAAGTTAGACTGCACAAAGGTGTGTATGTGTTTTCCAAACGCCCACTATGGACCCCACAATAGGAACCAGCCATAGATCTTTAAAAAGACTGTCCCCAAAAGCTTCCTACCAGAGGAAGTCAGTCTCATTGGGAAGAGGCTGCACCATGCCATCAGAGGTAGGTGGTTGGGATATTGTAAGTGGCCATCCAGAAAAGGTATTACCTAAGTTAGTGAACTGTAGCCAGAGATTCCTACTAGGGAAATTTCTGTGGAACACACAAATAGGTCCCCTGAAAAGGGGCTGGCAACTGCACACCTACACCCAGAAGGGGATGCCAGATGCAAATGTCTTATTCCATAAGAGCCCCACAAGGGCTCTAGCCCCCCAAGGGCCAGAAGCCACTACTAGGAAGGTATATGACTGGACAAACATATACCAAACACACTGCCTTCCTCCCTCTTCCCACTACAGATTTCTTGAGGCTGTCACAAAGACAGGGAGGGATGAAGAGGTTTTTTTGCCAATATTTTCTTATGAAAATTTTCAAACTTTCAGCAAAAGTTGAAAAAAGTTTATTGTGAACCCCTATAGACCCACCATCTATCTTTCTCACATATCTATCCATCCCTCTATCCATTCATTACTCCCTCTTAGTTTCATGCATTTCAAAGTGAACTGTAGACATCGATATACATCTCTTAATACCTCAGCATTCATTAACTAGGGGTTTGGTACAGTTTTACATGCAATGAAAACATAAATCTTAAGTATATGTTTGTTGAGTTTTGACAAATGCATATGTATAACCCAAAACTCATCAAATAAAGAACTTTACCGTAACCCCCCAAAGTCCCCTTCATGTTTTTTATCAGTCAATCTCCTCCCACTTTTAGATTTTTTTCAAACACAGATTGGGTTAGCCAAATTTTAGAATTCCATGTAAATTAAACCATATAGTTTGAGAAGTTCTTTATAGATCTTGGGTATCAGCCCTTTGTCTCTCCTGTCATTTGTGAATATCTTCTCCCATTCCGCGGGTTGCCTCTTTGTTTTGTTGACTGTTTCCTTTGCTGTGCAGAAGCTTTTGATATCGATGAAGTCTGAAAAGTTCATTTTCGCTTTTGTTTCCTTTGCCTTTGGAGACATATCTTGAAAGAGGTTGCTGTGGCCAATGTTGAAGAGGTTACTGCCTATGTTCTCCTCTAGGATTTTGATAGATTCCTGCCTCACGTTGAGGTCTTTTGTCCATTTTGAGTATTTATCTTTGTGTATGATGTGAGAGAATGGTCAAGTTTCATTCTTCTACACAGTTTCACTTACCTGTGGAGCATAAGGAATAACACAAGGACACTGGGAGATGGAGAGGAGAAGTGAGTTGGGGGAAATTGGAGGGGGAGACAAACCATGAGAGACTGTGGACTCTGAAAAACAAACTGAGGGTTTTGGAGGGGAAGGGGTGGGGTGTTGGGTGAACCTGGTGGTGGGTATTAAGGAGGGCACATATTGCATGGAGCACTGGGTATGGTGCATAAACAATGAATTCAGGAACACTGAAAAGAAATAAAATAAAAAAAATTTTTAAAAACTAAAAAATAAAAAAAACATATAGTAATGACTCCTCATTTCAGCAAAATATTTTTGATAGTCAACACTATTGCTCTACATATCAACAGCTCTTTTACTTGTACTGGTGGCAGATTACAATACTTTGCTTATGCATTCTGTTTATGGACCAGAGGACTGTGTCCAGTTTTTGGCTGTATGAATAAAACTATTATGTTCTACAAGTCTTGTTTTTTTTTTTAATATACATTTTCATTGATTAAATACCTACAGTGAAGTGATTGGATTTACAGGGTAAGTATATGTTTACTTTTATAAGGAAATTCTAGAAACTTTCGAACATGATCGTACTTTATATTCCCACCAGCAATATGAGAGAATTTCAGTTGCTCCACATTCTTGCTAACATTATTGTTTAATCTTTCTAAACAACCATTTGGTAGGTGTGAGTGGTATCTTGTTCTTGTCGTGGTTTAATTTATATTTCTTTTTTCTTTAAGATTTTATTTTTTTGAAAGAGAGAGACACAGCAAGAGAGGGAACACAAGCAGGGGGAGTGGGAGGAGGAGAAGCAGGCTTCCCACTGAACAGTGAGCCTGACGCGGGGCTCAATCCCAGGACCCTGAGACCATGACCTGAGCCGAAGGCAGCTGCTTAACAACTGAGCCACCCAGGTTCCCCTTAATTTATATTTCTTTGATGAGTAATCTTGTTGAACATTTGTTCCCATTTGTGTATCATCCTTGTAAAGTGTCTCCTGAAATATTTTCTTCTTCTAGAGGGTGGTTTTTGTTGTTGTTGCCATTGTTGTTTTATCTTTTTATTGTCAGATTATAAAAAATCCTCCCATACCCTCAAATCTAGTCCTTTGTCAGAAAATGAGTTTATAAATATTTCTTCCCAGTCTTTGGCTTGCATATTCATTGTCTTAATGTATCTTTTGATTAGCAGAAGTTCATATCAATATTTCTGGTAGATTCTGTGTCAGTTGTTACAAGGTGTATTTTCAAAAATTGTGTTTATTTCATCCACGTTGTTGAATCTGCCACCATAAAGTTGTTCACGATAATCTCTTTTTTTCAGGTTTTATATATTTATTCAGAAAGTGATGCAATTGTAGAATGATGCATTTTTAGCACTATGAAATCCAATGTCTTGAAATCCTTTCTTCCCGCAGTTCTGTTTATTACCGTGTTGTAATCCTGAAGAAATTTTCTTATCTGAAGTTTTTCATGCATTCAGGTATTTTGCATGATGTCTGATGTGCTCAGTAATATAGGCTGCAATGAAGTAATAGCTATGATCATAACCCTCTTGTAATCAGAAAACAAAAGGGACTTTTTTTTCTGTACTGAAACAGCTAAGAAGTTATCAGGTAGTAATTGTCCATCCGTAGGCCACTGGTCACTTTTCCTGTATCAAGTAGTATGTCCAGCTGAACACCTGGATAGGACTTCACAAGATGGGTAGCATCATCAGCCTTCCATTTACTTTGATCTGTTCCCAAATATCCGCTAAAGACTTTTTTCCCCCCCCAAGGACAGAGCGCTGGGTTGCAAATTGGAGCAAATGCTGACACAGATTTGGACTTTCCAGGATTCTTCAAAGCCCATATCAGAGCTCTGTGGCCTCCCCTAGAGTAGCCAAAAATAGACCTCCTTTAGGGGGTCCATTGCAAAATTGGCATTTATGAGTTGGGGAAGCTCTGTAGTTACATAAGAGTACATTCTATAGTTAGTTTTCCAAGGATTTTCAGTGGCATCCACTTCAAAACCTAGCACCAGTGCCAAAGTCCCAGCTCTTGTCTTCTCCTATAATACTGCAGCCAGGAGGGCTGTCATCTGGAGAAAGGACGAGGAGGCCATGTTCAGCGGCAGCTTGATGATAACCAGACTTTGATATAAAATTTTGTTCCATGCAAGTTAAACCAGATAGCCATGCAATGCAGGACATTTTCCAGTTTCTGCCTCGGGTGGTAAGTAGATAGCAAATTTCACTTTGCAGTTCAGTTCAACACTGTCATGTTCAAAAATGTTCTGCAATCCTCCAAAGCACGTGGTGCTGGAAATCTATTTCAGGGCCATGTTTCTCCTGACCACTGCTACTTGCTTTTTTTTTTTCTGCACCAAAGGATGGATGATCCTCGGCAATGCGAGGCACGCCGGGAAACGAGCAGCAGCTGGAGTGGAAAGGTGGGACCTCATCTTCTAAACTTGTTCAGAATACTCTTATCCTCCTTATGTCCATAGGATCTGTAGCAATAATCCATCCCTCTTTCACTTCCGATATGGAGAATTAGTGTTTTCTCCCCTTTTTTGTATGATCAGCGTAACTAGTGGGTTACTAATTTCAATCTTTTCAAAGAGCCAATTGCCTTGTTACAAAACAATTGCTTGGCTGATTTTCTTTCTTTTCTGTTTTCATTTGTCTGACCTCTGCTCTTTTATTTTTATAATTTCCTTCCTACTACTTTCCTTGGGTTTTCCTTGCCTTTTTTGTTCCACTTATCTTCTTCAGGTCATTAATTTTAGACTTTCCCCCTTTTCTATTATAAGCACATATAGCTATAAAGTTCCCTGTAAGACCTACTATGGTTGTATTCTATAAATGTTGATACATTCTATTTATTATCATTCAGATTACAATGTTTTCTATATCCTCCTGTGATTTATTTTTCTGTGACCCATGGTTTATATTTCATCTCCAAATAGTTGAGACTTTCCTAGATATCTTATTGTTAATTTCTATTTCAATTTTATTGTGGTCCAGGAACATACGTGGATGGTTTCAATTTGATTTAAACTATTGCATCTTTTTTTATGACCCAAACTATGATCTATGCTGGTGAATACCATAAGCACTTGGAAAAATATGTGGATTCTGTGGTTGGTGGGCATAGTCTTCTGTAAGTTCGTTCAGGTTGGTTGATAGTGTGGTTCTGTTCAACTGTGTCTTCACTAAGTTTCCTCTAGTAGATGGATTGATTGGTTCAGGGATAGGTATTAAAATCACCAATAAACATTGTGGATTGTCTATTACTGCCTCATGTAGATTGAGGCTCTGTTAGTAGGTACTTTCTATCTTTTTTTCAAGTTTTTTTATAACATATATGGTAAAATTGATTGAAGGCATAGAATTTAGTGATTCATCACTTACATATACTCATATACTCATATACTCATATACTTACATATACTCATCCCAAGGTACTTACTTTTCTTTAATGTCTATGTCTTCCTGATGAATTGACTCTTTTACTATCATGAAAGATCCTTCTTTTTCTTGACTTGTAATACACTTTACTTCATATTAATATAGCTACTTCAGTCTTCTATCACTTCATTTTTAGAGTGTATTTTTACAACATGTTTATTTAAACCTATCTGTATTTTTATATTTAAAGTGAATCTCTTATAGACAGCATAGCATTGGGTCTTGGGTTTTTTAATCAATTCTGGCAATCTTGACATATTAATTGGAGTGTGTAATTCATTAACAGTTAATGTTATTAAATATTGATTTACTGGTGATTGATGTGATTGGAGTTAGGTCCATCATTTGCTTTTTGTTTGTTTTGGTATTTTGTTTGTTTTCTGTTTGCCCTCCCAGCTTTTTCCTCTGCTCCCTTTTTCTCTGACTTCTTTTGGAATACTTAAATATTTTTTATGATTCCATTTTAAAATAGCCATTGAATTTTAGATATGTCTCCTTTCATCATTTCCCATTGATTATGCTATGCATTAAAATATGCAAGAGAGGATAAGTTTTAAATTGGATGACATTTTTAAATTTTGCAATTAAATGGGACAGGATTTCTTAAACCCTACAATTGTTCAGAAAAAGTATGGGATGCCAAAGACTTGTTCCAATGGATGGGTAAGAATCAATCCCAGAGCAACTTGGAAGGGTGAGGGAAGAAATGAGCCATTTCTGACTGTTCCTTAGTAGATCCAATGCATTTGAGAAATTTTATATAAAGTTATTTTTATTTTTTATAATTGTTACAATCACTACAGTTATTCCCAGATGAGAAAATAAAAGCAGAGGAAGCTGATAGTGAGAAAGCAAGAATCATTGAGAACTGCCTTAATGCCTCACTTTACATTTGAGAAATGTGTCAACATGATAGCTTTCCACACAGAGGATTGAGGGTTTTCCCTCTGTTACACTTCCTGTTACATTCTGGATGAAAATTATTTTTTTCTCTCCATGGGAACCTATTAGAGATATTTGAGAACAATGCCAGCTCTAGACCAAAGTCTGATATGAGTGGAAATGTATTTCATTTCCTTTTTTTCTTTTCCAAATTTCCCTTTTGCCAGTTGAGAAAGAGGTGAAAAAATTGACATTAATTAAACCTCTACTATGGTCCAAACTCTGTGTATGGACTTTATACACATTACCTCATTCAATCCCCAAAACTACCCTATCAGGTAGTTACTATTACTTCTGCCATTTTACACAAAACATAAATCTCACAAAATCCAGGAACTGTGTCCAAACTGAGTTAGAAGTCATTGAATCATCAGGAAATTTTTTAAAATTGGCATGTAAATAGCACTTCTAGAAATGTCTCTTGAGGCAATTCTTATACTGATGTCCAAAGACATTTACAGTAATATTTTCCAAGTTGTTTACAATAATGGAAAGCTGAAAGCAGGCTAAATGCCCATCATTAGAAGAATGAGGTTAGTTATTCTATTATTATTCCATAATATAGAACTCTGCACAGATGTTGATGGATAACATTAAGTTACAAAATTACATGAGCCCAAGAGACATGTTCAAGAATATTCAACATGTTTGTACATAAACACAAATAGGAAGGGAAAAGCACAGGTTATCTGAAGTGGTTATTTATTGGGCAAAGGGGAGAAGAATGGAAGAGGATTTGTAGTTTTAATATGTTCCGATATTGCATGGTGTCATCTATAGCCTGTGTAATTTTTATAAGTATATTTATGGTTGGCATGATTAGTAGTAGGTAAAAAGACAACAGAATTGCTTTAATAGAATCCTTCCTTTTACCACAGCTCATTTCTATAGCTAGAACCTTCCCAGACTCTGAAGAAGGAGAACTCTAGAACCAGAAGACAGCAATGGTGCCATAGGGTTGGAGAAGGTAGATCTGGGCAGCCAGATTTGACAGCAGCCCTGCACAGCAACCTCGGGGAATCTTGCAATTGACAGAGTGCTCAATCAATGAATTAAATCGAAAAGCAGATCTATACCAGTTGTGACTTAGAAATAAAGGTTACTCATATCATCAATAATAACGTATAAGTCACATATAACAAAAGAAGCCATTCTACACTCTTCAAGATAAGCAAAAACTTTTAAGTCTAATAATAACCCTGAGTAAAGCCAAAACCAAAATGAGCTGTCCAACGTCACTGATAGGATCACCAATTATTACAATCGCTTTAAACAGTTTGTCGATGCCTGGTTAAGTTGGAGACAAGCCTGCCCCACACATTAGCAATGCCACATACGTAAGAGATTCTTTTTAAGAGACCCACGCAGGAATACAGATGGCAATACTGTAGTACTTATGGTGTGCTATGTCCATATGGTAGAATATTAGTCAGCAGGGAAATTAAATAGACTAGAGCTACGCATTTCAATATGGATCAATCTTGGAAAGATAAAAATGAGCACAGGAAGCATCAGCTGTATCTGCAATGTTTTATTTTGCCAAAAAAAAGGTGGGGGGTAGGGAGAGACACTGAATCACAAAACAAAAATAAAAGAATCTGAAATCTACATAGAAAAATATCCATTTTTTTGAGATTTTGAGGATGGATACATAAGTGTCAGTTGTGTTAGTCTCTATCTTTTCTGTATTTTTGAAGAATTTAATAGGAAGAAAAAGACTAAAGACATAGGAAAGAATATTCTGAGAAAATACACCAAAATTTTAGTGATTGTTTCTGAATCTTAAGAGTCTAAGTGACCTTAATTTTCCTTTTTATATTTTTCTATGTGTTCTATTTGTATATATGAAACATGTAATTAATTTATAACAATAAAAGTGGGTTATTTTAAAGTTAATATATACAATTTCTGTGACATATGATGAAACTATGAAATACAGGTGCAGCAAAAAGAACCAGAAATAGACTAAGCTATTAACAGTTGTTAATCTTTGAAGTCTGGGTAATGGGTGGCTTTTTGCTCATACTTTTCTCTGAATACCAAATTTTCTATAGTGGGAAAGTACAGTATTTGTGAAAGTTGGCTTACATGAAAGGCTAGAGGTCTTATTTTTTTTTTTAAGATTTATTTATTTACTTGAGAGAAAGAGAGAGAGCAAGTAGGGGGAGGGACAGAGGGAGAGGGAACAAGAGAATCTCAAGCAGACTCCCCACTGAGCACAGAGTCCCACATGGGGCTCCATCTCATGACCCAAGATCATGACCTGAGCCTAAATCAAAAGCCAGTTACCTAGCCAACTAAGCCACCAGGTGCCTCACGGCTAGAGGTTTTAAATGAAAAGAAATTCAAATAATTTTTTCCAACATTGTAAAATGTTCATGGCCCTAATATTAAACTAAGTTATATATATAAAAAAAAAATCTGTTCTTAAAGAAGAATTGAATTAGAGCCAGATAATTTTTAAATAAAGTCTGGTATGATAGTGCAATTTATATTGATATTTCATGAATGCTAGCTCTGCTAATCAAAATATTGAGTTAAATAGCATGAGCTAGTCCCTAAATAAATTCCAAGAGTGGGGGTTATTGGCAAAGGGGGAACATAAGGTCCTAAGTGGCCCAGTGACCTGAGTTGTCTCCACGGAGAAGGAAGCATGAGTCATTTAATCAATGCTGTGTCTTTTATAAATCATCAGGAACTCTCCCAGGAAGGCTTTAAGAGATAGATTCCTTATTACCACTGATATATGTTCCAATTAAATGTTTCACATCGCCCTCCTGGGACTGCCCAGCCTAAAGGGAAAGAAAGATGTGATCCCTGCCTTCTGACTCCCACTGTCAACAAGATTCTTGCACATTTGGAGGGGCCATGACCAGCCTGTGTACTAAAATCTGTAATAGAAAATGACCGCACTGCCCCAGCAATCTTGATGTTCTGCTCTAGAATCAGTGCAAAGCTCTGACCACCTTAGGATTTCCACACACCTGTGCAGAGAGGCGGCTTCAAATAGAAGAGCGATGTTTTCTTTCTGGAGAAAAAAAAAAAAGAATCCAGGAAAATTCTACCACCCCCTCCTCTGACACGGCTCTCCTGTCCATCCCGTTATAGCAGCCAAACTCCAGGAAGCAGCTGCCCTTGCTGGTCAGAGGTTGTCCACCGTCTATGTCAGGGGATGAGTTTTCCAAAGCACATGTGTAACCAATTATCTTAGGGGATCTGAACAGCAATGACTCAAGGTGTGGAAATCCAGGATTATTGACCCAAAGTGTACAAATGGAAAATACAGAGAATTGAAGTATCTCGCCAAGGAAGAAGGGATTAGTTTTTAAATTTATATCAGGTTTAGCCTTTTCTATTTTGCACTTTTCTTGGGTTAATGAGACCCTACAGACACATTTCCATGATAGCTTTGTTTCCATTCCTTTAGAGGCTTCTGACTAACCACAGGAAATGCCGCTGACCTGTTCCCTTGTTGTTTAATGGCCTCATCCTCCGTCCCCTTCCCACTCTGCTATCTCAACACCCATATAAGACATACAAGGATTTGGGTGTCTCAAGACTTTGCATCTTTCTGCCCAGCTAATACCCCCAACTGAAAAATAACTGGTCCACATACTTGGAGCAATACGGTAATCGAGCTACTAAATGCTCCTTTTGCTAATGACATGTTTTTTCAATATGTTCAAATGAGAGGCTCATTGGAAATTATTCACTTTCTTCTAAGTTGCAAAGGAAAATGAAAGGCAAATTATGGCTGTATAAGCACGTGTTTGCACGGATCCTATCCCGCTGAATTAATTAGCCATCTACAGAGCTATTGATGGCTAGCTCTTTCCTTCAGCCTTTGCACTTACCAGGTGGAAATGATTAAAGATTTAATTTCCTTGAGGGGTCATTTAGGTTGGAGATGTCACCTTTGTAATATAGAAGTCATAACGTCCACCAGAGAGAAGAAGAAAACAGTGGCTTCCATAAGTATTTCAACAGTGGGAAGAGAGGTAGTGGAGCGTTGATTTGGAAGGAACTCAGGCCTGCTTAGGCGCTCTGATTTTTCAGATGAGGAAACTGGGGCCCAGACAGGTTAAGGAGGTTGATCAAACTCAGTCTGCTGGTGTGTAGCAGAATTGAAACTAGGAGCTATGTACTGGCCTCTCCCTGCCTCCCCTCCACCCCGTAGCCTACAGTGCCAGTTCAAGACAGAAGCAAGTTCGAGATAATGTGGCCTCAGGGAGGGGTGCCTGGGACAAAGCACCAATGCACTCTGGCAATTTTCTGCAAATTCTTTAATTGCATGACTTCATTGGTTCAAAGACTTTGCTTCACTCACACATAAGCCAACACACACAGTCCAAAAGAGATAATTCATCATTATCTTACTCGACTTGGGGTGGGGAGTCCAGCCAGAATGAAGGAGAGGCAAGATCAAGAGGAGTAAAGAGGGAGCCACCCTCCTTCACCCTCCTGCTCCAATCAGCCCAGGTTGATCCATTTTCATTACATTTCCCTTTGATGCAAAATCCTCAAACCTTGGGTGGGAAGCTCTGCTTATCAAATCTGTTCTTAATAATCCATTTTTATCTAACTTTATCTGATAGAACCAAAATATGTTTGATCTTACTATAAAGGGCACTTATCAGTCCTCCTGCTAGAACAGCGCTGCCCAAAAGTGAATGGTATTAAGAGCAAAGTCTTTAGAGTCAGAAAAAAATGAGTTTAAATCCCAAATCTATCACTTCCTAGCTGCAGTGCCTTGCCCAAGTCACTCAAAAACTCAACAATATCTCGCTGAGCACACTAGGCTCTAGGAACTCAGATACCATCCCTGCCTTCCTGACTTTACACCTTGGAGGCATCGCTAGGCACCAACACACCTGTTACCCAAATTAATGCAACTGTTATAAGTGCTGAGAAGGAAGGTCCCTAGAACCACAAGGTCATCCACCGGGAAGGTTTGTCCTTGTTACAAAGGTCACAGAAGACTTCCCTTAGGAAAGGTAGCTGGAGCAGGGATCAGAAGGGTCAGTGGGGAAGTGAGGGAGAGCCAGCATCCTGGGCAAGGCACAGCACTGGGGTGGGCCACGTCCAGTCTGAGAGATGGAATGTGCATAGCATGGAACAGAGAGGAGGAACACGTGGAGAGGTCTGAGAAATGAAGAGGCACCTGTGGCCATGGTTAGGAGGTTTGCCCTCATTCTGAGGGCCATGGGGGATGTAGGACATGATCAGACCCAAGCACAAACAGACCAGAGGGCAGCATGGACACCGGGACGTGGGTAGAAGTCCAGTGTCGTGATTCGTGCAAGACTAGTGATGACATGGACAAAAGGAGTGAACGGAATCTAGGGGATATTTAAGAACTAAAATCATTTAAGCCTTCATGATGAATTGGATCTGAAAATTGAGAGGAAGGGGTACATCAAAGCTGACTCAGAGTACTTTGGCGTATAAAACTGGATAGGCAGGGGCGCCTGGGTGGCTCAGTGGATTAAGCCGCTGCCTTCGGCTCAGGTCATGATCTCAGGGTCCTGGGATCGAGTCCCGCATCGGGCTCTCTGCTCAACAGGGTGCCTGCTTCCCTCTCTCTCTCTCTCTGCCTGCCTCTCCGTCTACTTGTGATCTCTCTCTGTCAAATAAATAAATAAAATCTTTAAAAAAAAAAAACTGGATAGGCAGCAGTTCCATACTCTGAAAGACAGAATTCAAGGGGGGCCTGACTGGCAACCTACACCTCTGAACTTCAGTCTCCTCACCTACAAAATAAGGATAGAAATACCTTCTTTTAGGTGTTCTTACCCAATCCAACATGGGGGTGGGGTGGTTAGTCCTCACACACATACAACACCAAGTAATTCTCGGACTCCAGAAGGGAATCCAAGGATTCGCCTCAATTCTGACACTATCTATCCAGGATAGCATCAGACTCCACAGGGTCAAGGGTGACTGCCCCCACCCCCACTTCAGATGCCAGTCCCAAGCCCCAGGCTTACTTGTGCTTTTGACCTATTCGCTACAGACTAGAGGTTCCAATGACCTTCTGCTCAGGTTCAGTGAATGTGCTAGAGTGGTTCACAGAACTCAGAGAAATGCCACTTACTTAGGTTTACAGTTTATGTAAAGCTGTGGTCAGGGATATGAATCAAAAGGTATGTGAAGAGTTGCATCACGTGAGGTATGAAGAAAGCGTGCAGAGTTTCCATGCCCTCCCCAGGGTTCCACTCTCACCAACCCCTCCATGTTCACCAACTTGGAAACTCTCCCAAGTTTTATGGAGGCTTCATTATATAGTCATGACTGGTTAATAAGTCATTGGTCATTGTCTGATTCAACCTCCAGTCCCTCTGCCTTCCCCTAAAGTCTAGGGGTAGAACTGAAAGTTCTAGCCCTTACAATCACAGGCTTGGTTCTCCAGGCAACTAGCCCCCCATGCTTTGGTTACCTAAGAGCTTTCCAAAAGTCACCTCATTAACATAACAAAAGACACCTCCAGAACCCTTATCATGGAAATTTCAAGGGTTTTAGGAACTATAAGCCAAAAACCCTAGAGAAGGACCAGATACACAAGGAATATATTTTGATTATTTCAATGACCAAAAATAGATTTCTTAGATATCACAATATTGCCAACATAAATCACGCAGCTATCAGAAGCATTTAGAGAAGGTTCCTTGAAAGTGACTGGTGTTAAGCACACCCCTAAATAAATGGTATGTATTCTCAAAGGCTATTCTTAATCTGGTTGCAAATTCAGGATCTCAGACATTTGTTTCTTTTCACTCTCCTTTGTGACCCTTCCTTCAAACTGTCGGTTTACTGATCAAATCATCTTAAGTAGTCTCTATTATGCCACACTACCAAAGCAGGCAAGGTAGCAATTGTTCTTATAAACTTATCATTGTAAATGTCACTGCTACATTTTAGCTCACAATGGCTCACTTTGCCATTCAAGGGAAAACATGGATGGCAAACACAGTTCCTGGTATTAGCCAAATGCTCTAGCACACACGTGTTTATTAAACAAGGCTGTAGTGCCAGGTCATTTAAGGGAAACTGAAAAGCACTGCTCTCAAATGGAAGGGAGGAAAAAAAAAAAAAAAACCATGGACAGGGCATTTTAGAGTCCATAAAGCCCCACTGTGAATGCTGCATCAAGGGAACCTCACACTAGAGGGGTAGGGAGGAAAGGCAGGTGTTTTCATTCTTACTTTTACCAATGAGATTAATTTAGAAAAAGTAACTTGCTCCAGCTCACAAAACATGGAAGTTGTAGAAGTGATGTAAACACAAGTCTTCTGGCTTCCCATTCAAAACACTCCCTACCAATGTCAAACCACTCAACGGAGACCCTAAAAATCATGCAGCCACTATACAGAAGAGCAGTACAAAATCAAAACTCATTTGAAATTTCATGCTGGTGTTTTAGCAATTCATTATTAGTTCACTATTATTATGGCTGTCATTAACAGACAAGATGAGTTGAGTGATTAGTATATGCCAAACCATATGTTAAACATTTCTCCTGCATGGCTTCATTGAAACTTTACAGCAACCTATAACAAGGGTGCTTTTATAAATCAGAATTATAAGAAGTACAGATGAAAAGGGAGGGCTTAGAAAATTTAATTTCTTAAATCTTGGTCTCCTTGTACAGCCACTATACTAGACCGGCATGCCTCTATGAGACATCCTTCATGCATAGCAGAGTCAAATATCCATAAAACTAATAAAGTGACTAATTTCATATTATCCTGATTTTTTTTTTTTTTGGAAGTTCACACAATACCTCCCATCATCCTACCAGAAAAACATGTTATCTAGTTCCCTGATTCGGTAAGAAAATAGGTATGAGCCCTTACCTGGGCCGGTACCACCATAGAGTCTCTGTAATAGCACCTTTTCTGTAGTAAGGTTCATATCTCAAATTTTGATCTTCGCTCTGCTTCTCACAAGCTAGAAAACCTTCGGCAAGTTACTCAGTAGCTCAGCTATTCAATTTGTCTGTGAAACGGGGGTGATACTAGTTCCAACATCATAAGGTAAGCGGAACCACATGCCTAAAGCATTCAGCATGGTGCCTGGGACATGGCCGGTACTCCACACATATTTGCATGATGATTTTATATTTTGACGACCTTCCAGAGAGCAGAACAGATGTGAGTTTCATTCTATAGAAAAGAAACTGGTTCCAAGATGTAAAGTATTTTGCATAATATCACACAGCTTGTGAATGACAAAATAAAGAAAGGAAATCGAGTCTTCTAAATACGACTGAACAAATTTTTGTCATTAATATCCCACACGGCTTTCTAAGGAGGGAAGATCCTGGTATCTGGAGGATCTTGAAAGTAGAAGCATGGTGGATCCAAATGGCTCGTCCCACAGGGTTGAGAGGTTAAAAGACCCAGAAGATGATTCAGAAGAAGGAAGGACCAAAGAATCGAGATATGGAGGTAGCATCAGAGAAAGGGGATTGGGGAGGGAAGAGGTAACAAGAGAAAAAGGCTGGAAAAAGAGAATATGTCCACAGGGATTTGAGAAGTTTGCTCCAGAGTGCACAGTTTACCTCCCTCTTCTTTCTATCTTCAGAATCATCGTGAAGATCTAGACTGATGTGGGAAACAAAGGCAAAAGAAAAATTATTAAGTTTCCTTACTATCTACAGCCTATTGACAAGTCCTTGAAACAGGCAGAGTAACATTCCCCTAGCGACTCAACTGCCTTGCGGTTGACACTTTGCTAAGGGCAGAAGGCAATCCTAGCTGGAAACCCCCTTCCTAGATCCTGTAAGCCTACTTTACCATATAAAAATTCCTTTAGAAATCTCCTTTATCTCTAAACCCCACAAGATATGTGTTGGCAATCATCCTCCAAGTGTATGGCCCATCGATATACATCTGAAGGATCTCATGACTGAGGTTTTATTAGAGGATAATAAATGACATTTTCCCAAAAATAGTTAGCCCCCTCAAGGCCCTGGAAGTCTTGCTTCCAAAACTCCATAGAGACTTAGGCTCTCCCTAAACCCCTCCCAACTTGAAGGTATATAATGGGCCACTCCCCATGAACCCAGTGCAGCTCCTTCTGCCCATGGGTCCTGTCCTCATGCTTTAATAAAACCACTGCTTTACACCAAAGATGTCTCAAGAATTCTTTCTTGGCTGTTGGCTTCAAACCCTGACATCTTTCCTACATCATAGACTACTTATAAATGCTTTGGGATGAGTCTAGAGATGTGAAGAAGAGTTGACCCCCATCTGAAACCGGTTGAGGAGTAAACAACAGACAGCCGACAGGACCACCCCCACCAAGGCACGCTCATGGGAAAGCAGTAGGGCCCAAGCTCCATGTTGCATAGGGAGGATGAAAGGTATGTAATTAGACTGTATGTATCAGATGTGGCTGAAGACAAAAAGAAGAGGGTAGGGAGGAAATAACTCAATTCTGCACAATCTGAGAAAATATAACCAGCTGCTATGGCTTCTAGGGTACCATTCTTAGTCTGGCCAACTTAAAGTGGGGACCCAGATCATTCATTCAGAAAGTTTTCCAACCTGTCACAAAGCCTGGAAGAGGATCATATATGTAAATACTCTCTGATGGCCCTTGAAGTGATGTACCTGATTTAGATAGGAGAAGGAATGAAACTAGAGAATGTTCATGTTTGCTCCTAGTTTCTTGCTTCACCATGCTAAACAAAGGCAGACCAGGGGGGGTCCTTATAGCAGACTGAAAAAAAAAATATATATATAGTCCCTTTAGTTCTGTCCTTCCCTCTTTGTCAAAAATATAACTGATGAAAAACAGAATCTGCAGTGGCCACCCATTACTGAAGTTCAAATACTTGGTTTGCTGTGTTTTAAGATCCTATCTGCTAAGATATCATTCACTTTTATGTCTCTTAGCCTGGACATAGTAATAATTGCTTGAATTTGCAGGTAGTAGGTAGCAAGAGGAATGGGGAGAGAGACAAGGATGGGGAGAAAGGAAGGGGCAGGCAGGGAGTAAAAATAGATCAAGAAAGATGGTCTCTCTCCTTAGAAGAATGAATACACCCCTGCCACATCTTGCTTGGAAGAAGGCAGACTCTTGGTTGCTCCATTCAATTCTCCTTTCTCTCCTCATGCCTCCCTCAACCCCATTCAAAATATACAAAATAATGGGGCACCTCAGTGGTGCAGGCAGAGAAGAGTCCAACTCTTGGTTTCAGCTCAGGTAAGATCAAGCCTGGAGTTGGGCTCCATGCTCAGCAGGGAATCTGCTTGAGATTCTCTCTCCTTCTCTCTCTGCCCCTCCCGCTCATGTGCTCTTGCTTTCTCTCTCTCTCTAATAAATAAATCTTTTTAAAAAATGTACCAAATATTAAAAGACTGGGGCTGATGAGGAAAAGAGAATAGAATTTGGAGTCAAATGATCGGGGGTTAAGTCCCAACTTCTGCCATCAATTAGTTCCGTAATTCTAACCAGAACACTGTGTCCCTTTTGACTTTTCTTCTTCTCATGTACAAAACATGACTATAAGTATCATCAATGAGATAATATACTCTGTACATTTCTATGAGTACTTATTAACACTAATGGACAAAAATATATTGGATCAAGGATTTAAACATAAGACCCAAGACTATAAAACTCCTAGAGGAACATATAGGGGGAAAGCTCCATGACATTGGGCTTGGCAATGGTTTTTTGGATTTGGATTTGACATCTAATGTATATGAAATAAATCCCAAATTAGACAAGTGGGACTCCATCAAACTAAATGGCTTCTGCACAGCCAAAGAAGCAATCAACAGAGTGAAATGGCAAACTGCAGAATAAGAGAAAATATTTTCAAACCACAAGAAGGAATTAGTATCCCAAATACATAAGGACCTCCTACAACTCAATGGTATCAAAACAGATCATCTGATTTAAAAATGGGGCAGAGGACTTGAATAGACATTTCCCCCAAACAAGATTAGATCTTAAGTTGCTCGACCTAATATGCCAGACCCACATGTCTCCACTTCACCCAGCTCTCCCATCACCGCCTAAAGTGGCATGTATGTTTTTGTGTCTTCTGAGCCAAGCTACTTCACCCATCAGCCTGACTGCAGCCACAAGCCCCCCCAGCCTGGGATGGCCAGTGCAGAGGCACATGAATAAAGTCTGAGTCAGAAGTTCAAGGAGGGGGCGCCTGGGTGACTCAGTGGGATGAAGCCTCTGCCTTCGGCTCAGGTCATGATCCCAGGGTTCTGGGATCGAGCCCCGCATCGGGCTCTCTGCTCAGTGGGGAGCCTGCTTCCCTTCCTCTCTCTCTCTCTTTCTGCCTGCTTGTGATCTCTGTCTGTCAAATAAATAAATAAAATCTTAAAAAAAAAAAAAAAAGAAGAAGAAGAAGTTCAAGGAGTCCCCCTACCTGCCCACAGCAGCTCAGGAGAGGGGAAGATGGTCTGAATGGACATGCTTGCTCCCCTTGCTCGTTTCAGTTCTCCTATGTATGAGGGTGTTTCAACACCAGATGTGACCTGGAGAAGACTATTATGAAGCAGAAGGCTGCTCTGAGAAGTTTGTGTTTCCTATGACCGGTGTGCATGCATTTTCCAAGGCCACACAGGTAACGATGGTGATGGAATTTCAAGAAGCTACTATAGCATGGGCAGACTATAGCCTGTGGGTGAAATGTGTCCCATCACCTGTTTTTGGAAGGCCCATGAACCAAGAATGGCTTCCACATTTTTACATGGTTGAAAAAATTCAAGAGAAGAATATTTCATGACATGTGAAAATTCTATGAAATTATGTGAAAATTTTATAAAATCCAAATTCAGCATCCATAAATAAAGTTTTATTGGAACACAGCCATATGTAATCATTTACATATCATCTGTGGCTGCTTTCCTACTACAACTGCATAGTCGAGTATTTGCCACAGAGACCATATGGCCAGAAAAGCCTAAAATATTTACAACCTAGCCCTTTGTGAAAAATGCTTCTTGACCCCTGAGCTATGACACGTTATTGCTTAAAGGGTACAAATTC
Source organism: Lutra lutra (assembly GCF_902655055.1). Classification (NCBI taxonomy): domain Eukaryota; kingdom Metazoa; phylum Chordata; class Mammalia; order Carnivora; family Mustelidae; genus Lutra; species Lutra lutra. The sequence goes on along the minus strand of NC_062284.1, from coordinate 9,952,020 downwards.
ATTTATCCCTGAGTACAGGTCAAGACAAAACCTCCTTCCATTCCGGCCTGATCTACATCATCAGCTATGAAGTTACTGCCTTCATTCTTGCCCTTCTTTAAAACACATTTTTCATAGCCCTCTTCATGCCATCACCCTGTTCAAAAGCCGTGTATATACTTTTATAATCAGGAAAATAAATATTTTAATGTGCCAGTGGTTCTCCCCCATTTATGGAACAAAGTCCAAAATAGTTGTGATATGCCTATAAGCCCATTCAAGTCTAGCCCCCACCTCTCCCTCACTTCTGAAACAAGCATCCTGCTACCAAGCTCTCCACTCTGCCACAATGCCTTTCACCTTCATCTGTGTAGCAACTCCCTTATTACCTTCAAACTCCACCCAAAATACCACTCCCCTTTTTTCATATCCTCAATCAGAAGACCCTTTTGTTCAATTTTTCCCCCAAAGCACATACTTTTTATAAACTTCTGCAAAGAGATGTATCACATACTACCTTGAAATGACTTATCTGTACATCTAGCCTGCTCATATCCACCATGTCCACCAGCAAGTGAACCAAAAACCAGTCTCTTCCTCTTTTTGACTCCAGCACTTGGCATGAAAAATATAACATGTGTTCATAGAATTTAATAGTAATAATAGTTATGATTCCTTTTGTGGTCTTTTTAATCTTAGTAGTTTAGAACAGGATTCTTAAAAATAAAATATAATCATAGACATAAGACATCTCTTCACAGATTCATTCTAAGTAGTTCTGTGACCTTAGATAAGCGACTTAACTTTTCTAAGACACAAATTTCTCATGTGATAGAAAAATAAAGATAGGACCTAACTGGCTGATTTAATCTACTTCATGGGAGAGGATGATAATCAATCATAAAAATAACAACCGGCATGAATGGTATACCTTCACATTTCTTAAGATTACTGGCTTAAAAAGTGCTTTCATAAACAAGTTATTTTATGTTGGCATAAAAAACCAAGACCCCTGTAACATAATGTCAGTAAAAGCTGTTTATAAATTGTAAAATACACATGTGAAATAATAAAGATTTTAGTTTCTATTATAGTAACTACCTGGCATAACTCAAAAGCTCACAACCTAGGCTGTCAGAAGAACATGTTTGGAGGGCTCATAATGCACTGCAGAACACAGGTGACTTTATTTTGCATGGTAATGAAACTACCTTCTGGGTGCCTCTAGTTCAACTTCCTTGTGAGGAGATAAGACAACACCTTACACATGCATGGACCTTTGATTTCCAAGACACCTCCATACCCATGATCTGTTTTAACCCTCAGACCTGTCCCCACTTGAGAGCAGAAATTCCTTCTTCAGAGCAGCAAGTGACTTGCCTTAGGTTTTCCAGCAAGTGACAGAGGATTGCAATTTGAAGATGTCCTCAGACTGTCAAAGCTCTGACCTTTCCATCATTTTAAGAGCCTCTAGCATCCCAACGCTTGAGGTCATCTAGTCTAACATCTACTCTAGATCATCTATTCAGAGAATAAGAAACGGAGACTAAGAAATTACAAATGACCTAAAGGAACACAATTAAGGAGAAAGTTAGGAATCCAGGCAGGACACTTCCCCTTGGGTTCCTAAATAGTTACATTTTATCTTCTGTGGTAACCAGCCTCAAAGATGCCTGCCAGTGATCTCTGTTGACTATTATTTACACTCTTGTAACATCTCCTCCCACACTGAAAAGGACTGACTTGTAGAACCAATAGGATATGGAGGAAGTGACAACATGTGGTTTCTGATGCTAGGTCATAAAAGACATTGTTATTTGTGTCTCAATTTCGTGGGTCATCTGCTCTGAGGAAGCCAGCTGCCATGTTGAAAGCCATTTGGAGCAGTCCACATCCTGCCAAGAGGCAGCACCAACTTTCCAGCTGTGTGACTGAATCTTTCTGGAAATGTATCCTCCAGCCCCATTCAAGCCATTTAAACGATGGCAGTGCCTGCCAATATCTTGACCATGACCTCCTAAGACACCCTAAGCTAGATCCACCCAGCCTAATCCATGGCTCCTGAATTCCTGACACACAGAAGTTGTGTGAGATAATAAATGTATAGTGTTGTTCAAATCACTTAGTGTTGAAGTAGTTTGCTCTGCACCTATAAAGCACTGATACGCTTTCCATTGTGGGCAGTAGTTTCTCTGAGGTATGTGCACCTTCTTCCCTCTTCTCCAGGATTTTCTCCCTAAAATGTAGCCACAAATCCATTTTTCAGTAGTTTCCTCAAGTCGCTCTCAGGGACATTAATCAGATGAAAGATGCTGCTTTGGTAATCTGATTCTCCATGGCCTTCACCGAGCTAGATGCTCCAGAAGCTTTCCATCTTGTCCCCAAGCAATTTCCTCATGGTGTGCCCAGTCTAAAGCCTGAGATAAGGTTGAAAAGGCAGTGTGGGTGTCGCGTACTCTTTATCTGATCTGTCCTCTGAAGAACGTGTAATAAGATCTCAGTTACATCTGTTGAAAAATTGGATCCTAAAATGATAGAATCATGGTACTTAAATATATTCTTGTTTATTCAGTGCTGATCCCATGTTTCTCTCCTTTTTAAATACTTCTACCATGCTCCTGTCCTCTGTGATTTATCATCCTTATTACTGAGAAACCAAAACCATAGAAACTGGTTGTTAACCATAAACATGCTCATCCTTTAAAAAAGTGTATTTATGAATCAGAACCCCTTCTTTTTCCAAAGCAAATAAATTGTGAAACCTCTAGTCTAGTCCTCCAGAGATGAGATCATTTATGCAGCTCTCCTGAGAAAAGGAAAAAAAGGGTGAAAATCCTGAATTCATCCCCTCTCTGTCCTAGGAAAATCGAAGATAACTGCCAAGAGAAAGGGAACAAGATGCCGGCCTATCAGAGGATGGCTATGTGGCCTAGCTTCTGGACCGGGAGCTAATGTCACCAAGTCTTTGCAGTGGAGGTGAGAAGGAAGAAGAGCCAGAAATACCTTCCAGAAATATTCAGTACTATAATGAGAAACAGACAAGCTAATCACAGGTGCTTCACAAACTTTCAAGAGTATACAACTTATGTAGAGATTTCAGTTAAAGGCAGATTCCCAAGTATGGCCTGAGATTCTGTATTTCAAGCAAGCCTCCAGGAGATGCTGATGCTGCTGGTCCAAAGGCCACATTTGGAGTAACGAGGATATAAAAGAACCGTAGCTATTAGTTACGATTCTTGCTGTTGTTAATATGATCTCCACAGCAAGATGAGCTATGCTGGTAAGTGGCCACGCTAAGATTTAAATCCAAGATGACCTAACCTTGTCCCGCAGCCCCCATCTTGCCTCTGAGAAGGAGCAGGATATGCTCAGAGCAGCAACACTTCCATAGAGCTATTAAGTCAGTGGTTCACCAGCTCAGCAAACTGCCCTTGTGACAGGGCAGCCCTAATATCTTAAAGCCTCCAGAAAAAAATTCCAGCAGAAGAGTTATGGATTCATTATGGCCTCATCACATTATCACATGCTGAGGACTTTCCGGGTTGCCCAGAAAATATCTGTCAGCAAAGACAGATTCAATCAAAAATAAAAATTGAGGCTTAATTCAGCCTGGGGAGGAAACCGATTAATCAGGAGATGGGAGGTTAACCCCCTGGGCCACATCTCAGGGATGAGCAGGGGCTGACTGTTCTGTGTTCATTAGAATCAATTAAGCACCGTCTGCCCCCAGGGATCACAGTGGGGAGGTTCTCTTCCAGGACTGATTGGGCACAGAGACAGGGGATGGGGCTTAACTCTATGGCTTCTCAAGGGAGGGCTGGGCCTGAACAAGCAGATATTTGGCTTTGAGGTTGGGATGATGTTGCTGAGACAGGCCTGGCATTAGTACTCGACACTCACAGCACTTTTGAGGCGAGAGTACTTTGCATTTTTATATTAGTTTATCTTAACAATGCCAGTTGTCCTGGGGGGAAAAGCAGAGACAAATTCTGAGAAAGAGAAAGACGTGGGCAGTCCTTCCACTCTAACACCCTGGCACCAGACCTTTCAGGAACTGTGTTCGTTGAAGCTGGAAGCTGGTGCAGGTGTGTCAGCAATGAGCTGTTAAGGTTGAGACCTAGTGACGTACTTGTAATCACACCTGGTTTAAAACTGGATGAGTAAGAGTTATAACTAATAATACCTATTGTCCTGTCTCTGACTCTATGTTGAGCACAATAAATGCATTATCAGAGTCAATCTTTCCCATACTCTTATAGAGGATGGATCTGTGACCCCTATTTCCCCAAGAACTGGGATGATGTTCCCTTCCCTGTCTCCATAGGCAGAGTCCCTGTTATAAATGAACCTACCTTCTCATATCAATTGAATCTTTGGTAGAAAGAAAAGACGCAGCACCAGTCAGAACACAGACTTTGAGAGAGCATAGGGCAGAGAAGAGAATGGAAGAGTCTTGTCATTATTGAGCAGAATATAATCACTCTCACTCAGGTTATTTCGGTTATATGAAAGCATTCAGTAGAGTATGTGTAGGCCTTATTTGTGAGCATCACGCTGGAGACTAGCTCTGGATGTGGCTAGATGTGGCTAGAGTTTCTTACTAATCCTTGTCTCCTGCCTCCTCCTCCTGTCTCCTGCCTCCACTTAGACCCGCAACCATGTGAGGAGGGTGATGCTGATCTGATGGCCCTCTCACTTGGTTGGCATCATGAAGCCAGAGTCTGCACCTTTGTGCTCTGGGAATTCAGGGAAACCAATTAACCTTTCTGATCCTGAGTCCTCATGTGTAAAATGGGGCTAATCCTAGTTACTCTAGAGGACTATTGAGACGAGCAGACAAAATAATACTTGTGAAAATCCTTGATCACACTGTGCAAGTGTTAGGTATCCTCCTTAGAGCCCAGTCACACTCTCCTCCTTCCCCAGTAATATTGCCCTAACTCAACTGTCTTTAGTTACTACATCCCTCAAAGGAACTGTAAGGGACACAAAAATAACCAGAGCACATGGTATGGCCTTGCTTTCTCCAGGGTCCTTTCTCCTTTGTCTTCTCTTTCTATTGGCAACATGGCCTTTAAAGATGAACAATGACTCCAATTGGTTGGCTCAGTCCTTCATGCCCAACCAGAAGTCTCTTTGGAAAACTGAAATGTATCTCCTTCCAGCACCCACACTGTGAGAGGGAAGTCGACATGAAAATGATGCAAAATCACAAACAAACCATCCAGTATGATTATATCTGACATTAGATCATAGACGTGTCCTCAAAAATCTCAGAAGCAAACACACACAGTCTTGCACACCAGCACACAAGATTACACATCCTTGATGTGATGAGAAACTCCTGCTTAACTCATGCCCCCTATTGAAACAGGGTCTCCACCAGTGGGCAGTAACAGCTGGAAGGACAAGAGCTTTCCCCCAAAGTCACAGTGGGGCTGTTTACCTGTGGTCTTGGACCAAAGCCCCACTACCAAAGCAAGAACAGGATTATGAATAGGCTGAAGGCTTCCCAGTCTGAGAGCGTGTCGTCATCTCTGTGACTCTCCCCCAGTGCCGAAATTGGTCTGGCCTCTGGGAGTATTGACCTCAGCTTTCCTGGGTAAAAGTTGTTAAAGTCATCATGACCGGGATGTTTCCACTTTCCAAAGGACTTCTCCAGTACCTTCTGACATTTGTCTTATTCCTATGGAAGAGACCTAATAAAATGTAGAAGAAAGAAAGAAGACATGGAACCTGCCTTTACATATGTTTTCCGTTCTCCCAGTTTGTAATTGCTTTACTTCTGGTCTTATTCCTCTTTTTCTTCCTTCTCCCTGACTTTTTTCTCTCCGTTCTTTTCCATGCTTCTGCTTCGAAGGCAAAATAAATTCGTGCTAATAATTTAAGAAAACAAAGGCTAATATTATGAAAAACATTGGATGCATAGTTTTGAACGCAAATTCTTATCCCAGGAAAGTCCGGGAAGAGCATGCCAAACCTCTTACCTTCCTCTCCTGCCCTTTTATTTGTTCACTCATTTTCTGACAGAGAGAGAGAATGGAGGGAGGGGCAGAGGGAGAGGAAGAGAGAGAATCTCCAACAGATTCGCCACTGAGTGTGGGGCTCCATCTCACGTCCCTAGGATCATGACCTGAGCCAAAATCAATTTAGATTTGAACTTAGTACTAACTAACTTAGTACTAACCTATCCATTTCCTTGCCAAGGAATCACAAGGGTTTCGGGGATATATTAACACTATGTATTCCAGGAATTTCTATTTTTTGGTCTCAGAGTGGACAGCCTTCAGCCCGGTGACTTCCCATTGTACGATATTCCAGGAAATGTGCGACTTTACTCTTCCCTAATTCCATCACAGCTGTGACAAGGCCCAGTTGTCCTGTCTATGTCATTTATTGCCAGGTTGACATACAAGGATGAACTCCAGGGTTTAGATCGTGTGGCAATAATAAGAGTGCCTGAAAGAGAAGGAAGTGAGGGATTAACCAAGAAGCCCGGTTAAATTAAAGAATTGAATATTTCTTCTGACTCATTACACATGATGTCTTTCTCCCCACTCCCCCAAGCTGCCCTCAATCAAGCCAGGAGCCTATGAAAGGGAGAAAAATGTCTCTTTCATTATCCCTAAAATTAACATTTTCTTCCCGGAATAGTAAATGTTAGCTTATGACAGACAAGGTGCTGGGTTGTAGGGACATTTGAAGCAGAGTTTGCAGGACAAGGAAACAGAATGGATTTGCCAGTTGCTTTGGTTATGCATCCAAAAGAAATTCTAAACACAGTAATATCTCATTTATTTGCATTCCACCAAGTAAATAGTGTTTTATTTGGGATTTTCTCTTCTTTTAAAGATTTTACTTACTTATTTGTGAGAGCACACACACAAGCAGGGTGGGGGGGAGTGGCACACAGAGGGAGAAGCAGGCTCCCCACTGAGCAAGGAGCCCGATGCAGGACTCAATCCCAGGATCCTGAGATCATGACCTGAACTGAAGGCAGATGCTCAACTGACTAGCCACCCAGGCATCCCCGGGATTTTTCTATAAACAGAGCCTGAGTAAGGAATCCAGAAGGAGAAGCCTAGATACACACACGAGGGAATGGAAGGAGGAAGGCAGGTAGGAGGGAAGACCAAGAAAGGTGCATTTCCAATGTCCCTGTGCAGGACAACAGTGTTGGGCTCTGTAGGGGGCCCTGGAGAGTCCACACAGTGCCCTGCAACTGAGCACTGGGGCATGTATCCCCTGCCTCCCATCCCATCTTGGATAGGGCCACTATGAGAGGTGTTGACTGCCTCCAACCCCACTCCCAGCTGCCTGGAAGAATGCTCTGCGGCAGAAAGTGGGAAGAGTCTTGGTGCCCTGCAGGTGGGAAGCAGTGGCCACCACACAAGCAGATGCACGACTGTCTAACTCAGCCACAGCTGCTACCAGAGGTGGATCCACCAAGATGTGACGAGCAACAAAAAAAGGGTCTGCTACACACAGACGCATATCATAACCGCCATCTTCTCCTCTCACCTCATGACTTTTGGGCACTCTCCATGGAGGACAATTTAGCAGCGTTTCCAAATGAAAAACGTACATACCACTTGATCAGGAAGCTCGGTGATTTGCCCTATGACTACTCTCACTCATGTGCGAAATGTCATACGTACAGTATTTACTGGAGGAACATTTGTCATGGCAAACACATTGGGAGGAAAATAATTCAGCGTCAATCAATATGGAACCAATCAAATAAACAGTGATATATCCACAGAACAATGGAATCACGGTGATAGTTAATAATGCTTAACAAGCTGCATGAAATCGTAACTGGCAAATTAGACTGGACACTCAATTGATCAGAAACCAGCTGGCACGCCCAGAAGGATCCACGGTAGCTGAACGTCAGTCACGAGTGGCAAACCACGTGACCTCCCTCTAGTCACAGTTCTGCTCCTAATTTAAAGTTGATTTTTAGATCATTGTTCAAGGAAGAGGCTCAGGCTACAAAAGCAACCATCTTGCCCTCAATTCCCCTGGCTAAATTCTTCTGCCCTGAGCACAGCACAGCCTTCCCATGAACACAAAATGTCCGTGTTTATTTAAAGGGCGAATGGAAAAATCCACTCAGTTCACTAGTATTATGATGCATTTATTAGTAGAAGTGGGTTTTTAAATTGTGTGTGTGTGTGTGTGTTTCTGGCTGTTCTGCTCTCCATTTTATTCTAGATTTTTAAGCAGCTGATTGAATTATAAAGCCAGAGTCCTTCATGAGAAAGGCCAGACGTCACAGAGTTAAACTAATTCCCCAGCAGGCCCACTTCATCAAGCAAGCTGATAACTCTACTCAGCAGGGTTTTTCTTCTTCCTGATAGCTTTCCTCTCAGCTTTCATATGCAAACAAAATTGCACCAGCCTGAGGAAGAAGTGTCCAGAACCTGGAACACTACTCCATTTCCCCGGTGGGAACCAAGAGCCTGGAGAGCTCTGTTCAGCCCCATCCAAAACCAACCCCCCCAATCTGGATTCCTGCATTCTCTGTCTTTGAAGACAAAGAAAATTCACCAACCCCCCCACCATACCTTTAAAATCTCAATAGATTGGTGGGGGAGAATCTGAGAAAGAATCTGAGGGTTTTGAGGGGTGGGGGGTGGGGGGTGGGGTGAGTCTGGTGGTGGGTATTAAGGAGGGCACATATTGCATGGAGCACTGGGTGTGGTACATAAACAATGAATTCTGGAGCACGGAAAAGAAATTTAAAAAATAAATAAAATTTTTTTAAAAAATCTCAAGAGAGGCGTACCTAGAATCCTATGCTTAAAATAGTGCCTTATTCTGAAGGTGAAATAAAAATTCTCGTGCTGGATTGAACCCTCCTGGGGAGTGGGTTAACAATGCAGGGTCCCTCCTGCACCCACATATGTGGTCATCCTGCTTTCAGCGTTAACATGTGTTCAGCCATGGGCGGGACATCAACAGAGTGGGACGCATCCAGAGTGATCAGGACATTTTAGGCTGTCAAGGAAGCAAAAAGCACTCCCTATCTGGGGTCCCGTCTGCCATTCTGCCTTTTTTTCCCCCCCAGTGGGAAGAAATCCCTGAAGATAAGAAGAAAACTTCCCATATCAGGATTAATTCCAGGAGTGGCACAGATTCCACACAGGGTAGGAGAAAGTCTCTGTCCATTAAAAATATCTTTCTTCAGCTGGACGTTTTATGAAGAACTGTGAACAGTCCCATAAAGCAAATGCATTTCCCCCCTCTCTTTTCCCAACCATGGAGACAAGAGTTGGGATCCACAGCAGCTTAAAACAAAGCACACGGTGAGAAGGCCCATTCATCACACTGACAAGGACTGCAATAAAATTTCAAAGAATTGGGTGCCATTCAGCAATGTTGATGGGGGCTGAATCTGATGAAAACGGTGTTGGTTTTCTAGTCTTCAGGAAAGACTATGGAGCCCAAGGAGCCATGGGGGGAGGTTGGGAGCTGCAGAGGGAGGCAAAGGGAAAATGAGGGTACAGAGCAGAGAGGGGAGGGGCGTGTGCCCATATCTGGCGAGGGCATCAGTCTCCAGATAGGCTTATCCTGTTTCCCTGTCCTGTCTCTGAATCTTGCCCAGGACTAAAACCGGGACAGAGATACTGAGCTCACCTCATGAACTCAGAAATGTCCAAAGTGTAGAAATACAGCTCAGGCATTTCCTGCTTAGATCTTACAGCCAATGGAAGGGAAACATGACAGTTGTTGTGTTGTGTGTGTGCTTTTTTTTTAATTTAAAAATACTATTTATGGGACGCCTGGGTGGCTCAGTGGGTTAAGCCGCTGCCTTCGGCTCAGGTCATGATCCCAGCGTCCTGGGATCGAGTCCCACATTGGGCTCCTTGTTCTGTAGGGAGCCTGCTTCTCCCTCTGCCTCTGCCTGCCACTCTGTCTGCCTGTGCTCTCTCTCTCTCTCTCTGACAAATAAATAAATAAAATCTTTAAAAAAAAAATACTATTTACATTAGTAGAGGCAATGTTCCCTCCCTTAGGACCCTTATTTTCTATTAGTCATTTGGTATATTTCAGATACATAAAACAGCCCTGTTCTTAACCATTGCTCACTCCCCGTATCCCCCATGACACTCCACATTCAGTTACTACTTTTCCCACATATGTATCCATACTTCAGTTACATAGGTATATATAGTTGACCCTTGAACAACATGGTTTTGAACAGCAGGGATCCCCTTATGGGAAGATTTTTTTTTTTTTTTTTTAAAGAAATGGGACAGCAGGGGCACCTGGGTGGCTCAGTGGGTTAAAGCCTCTGCCTTTGGCTCAGGTCATGGTCCCAGGGTCTTGGGATCGAGCCCCGCATCGGGCTCTCTGCTCAGCAGGAAGCCTGCTTCCTCCTCTCTCTCTCTCTCTCTCTGACTGCCTCTCCACGTACTTGAGATCTGTCTGTCAAATAAATAAATAAAATCTTAAAAAAAAAAAAGAAAGAAAGAAAAGAAATGGGAAAGCAAAAGGGGGGGCTGGGTGGCTCAGTCGTTAAGCGTCTGCCTTTGGCTCGGTTCATGGTTCCAGGGTCCTGGGATCGAGTGCCTCAACAGGCTCCCTGCTCACCGGGAAGCCTGCTTCTCCCTCTCCTACTCCCCCTGCTTGTGTTCCCTCTCTCATGGTGTGTCTCTCTCTGTCAAATAAATAAATAAAAATCTACAAAAAAAAAAAAAAAGAAAGAAAGAAAAAAGAAATGACAGCAAAAGCCACAAGACATTTATTCACAACTGCCCACCCCAGTGTCCACAGAACCAAATGGAAGGCAACTGCCAGAGAGGTCATTCCTGCTGCCCTCTGAGCACCCCAGGGAGGCCCCCTCAAGGACATTAGCACCCGTGGGGCTGTACCAGTCAGCACTGTAGGATCCCTCTCCCCATGCAGAATGAGTGGTAGAGTCAAACACGGGGGTGGAGGCCAGGACACTGGGATGAAGCAGAACAACCTGTCCAGAGGACAGAGGTCCTACTGTGCAGGGAGCCCAGCATCCTCAGCTCTCCTCTCTCCTCCCATGCTCCATGCTCGGCTGCACAAAAGTGGCCAGGGCCCCGATCACTCCTGGGTTAGGCTTGTGCCCCTCCCTGCTACTGCATGCCAGCCGCTTGGCTTCCGGGAGGCCAGCTCACTCACAAATGGCCACAGCTGTCCATGGCCATGGGCAGGGGGTGCACCTCCAGGCAGAGGAGACAGCTGTATTGTGCCTTCATGCCCTGTAGCCGCCTTCAGGGCCGCCCCCCAACTGCCCGCTGAACCAAGACCTCCAGACTGAGGAAAATCTTCATCCCACGCCCCCTGCCACCTGCCACTGCCCCTTTCCAGCCCACCCAGCTCGGTCTGCCTACGGGCAGATTTTCTTTTCAATAAATATGCACACAGTACTATACATGTATTTTTCTTTTCTTTATGATTTTCTTAATATTTTCTTTTCTCTAGCTTACTTTCTTGTAAGAACCCAGCATATAATACATGAAACATACAAAATATCTGTTAATGGAGTGTTCATGTTATCAGTAAGGCTTCTGGTCAACGGTGGGCTACTAGTTAAGATTTTTAGGGAGTCCTAAGTTATTCACGAATTTTTGACTGCAAGACATCAACGTCCCTAACCCATGCGTTGTACAAGGGTCCACTGTACTACTAATTAATATCTTCTACAGTTTTAATACCTTCTACATTTAACTTTTAAAAGATACACATACTTCCTTCTGCATTTAATACTTACCCAGATGGATACAACTTCTCTAGTTTGATCTAGCTGCCATCGCTTCCCCTGCTGGTGTGTATTTAACTTGTTTTCAACTTTTCATTATTGTGATCATAAACACACTCAGCAGGGAGCGCTCCATGGGGTTCCATCTCACCACCCTGAGATCATTACCTGAGCCTAAATCAAGAGTCGACCGCTCCACGGGCTGAGCCACCCACGTGCAGCACTGTGATACATTTTTAGTGAAACAGTACATCTTGGAGATATTTTCATGCCCGTCCATGTTGTTTAACTCATCGTACAACATCTTCATAGCATTCTAGCTTAGGAAAGCACTATTTCTAATCCAGCTTTATTGCTGGACATTTATTTTATTTTATTTTATTTTTTTATTAGAAAGATATGTATTTTATTTTATTTTTTTATTTTATTTTTTATAAACATATATTTTTATCCCCAGGGGTACAGGTGAATCACCAGGTTTACACACTTCACAGCACTCACCATAGCACATACCCCCCCCAATGTCCATAATCCCACCCCCCCTCTCCCAACCCCCCTCCCCCCACCAACCCTCAGTTTGTTTTGTGAGATTAAGAGTCACTTATGGTTTGTCTCCCTCCCAATCCCATCTTGTTTCATTTATTCTTCTCCTACCCCCTTAACCCCCCATGTTGCATCTCCTCTCCCTCATATCAGGGAGATCATATGATAGTTGTCTTTCTCCGATTGACTGATTTCGCTAAGCATGATACCCTCTAGTTCCATCCACGTCATCTCAAATGGCAAGATTTCATTTCTTTTGATGGCTGCATAGTATTCCATTGTGTATATATACCACATCTTCTTTATCCATTCATCTGTTGATGGACATCTAGGTTCTTTCCATAGTTTGGCTATTGTAGACATTGCTGCTATAAACATTCGGGTGCACGTGCCCCTTCGGATCACTACATTTGTATCTTTAGGGTAAATATCCAGCAGTGCAATTGCTGGGTCATAGGGTAGTTCTATTTTCAACATTTTGAGGAACCTCCATGCTGTTTTCCAGAGTGGTTGCACCAGCTTGCATTCCCACCAACAGTGTAGGAGGGTTCCCCTTTCTCCGCATCCTCGCCAGCATCTGTCATTTCCTGACTTGTTCATTTTAGCCATTCTGACTGGTGTGAGGTGATACCTCATTGTGGTTTTGATTTGTATTTCCCTGATGCTGAGTGATATGGAGCACTTTTTCATGTGTCTGTTGGCCATCTGGATGTCTTCTTTGCAGAAATGTCTGTTCATGTCCTCTGCCCATTTCTTGATTGGATTATTTGTTCTTTGGGTGTTGAGTTTGCTAAGTTCTTTATAGATTTTGGACACTAGCCCTTTATCTGATATGTCATTTGCAAATATCTTCTCCCATTCTGTCAGTTGTCTTTTGGTTTTGTTGACTGTTTCCTTTGCTGTGCAAAAGCTTTTGATCTTGATAAAAACCCAAAAGTTCATTTTTGCCCTTGCTTCCCTTGCCTTTGGCGATGTTCCTAGGAAGATGTTGTTGTGGCTGAGGTCGAAGAGGTTGCTGCCTGTGTTCTCCTCAAGGATTTTGATGGATTCCTTTCTCACATTGAGGTCCTCCATCCATTTTGAGTCTATTTTCATGTGTGGTGTAAGGAAAAGATCCAATTTCATTTTTCTGCATGTGGCTGTCCAATTTTCCCAACACCATTTACTGAAAAGGCTGTCTTTTTTCCATTGGACATTCTTTCCTGCTTTGTCGAAGATCAGTTGACCATAGAGTTGAGGGTCTATTTCTGGGCTCTCTATTCTGTTCCATTGATCTATGTGTCTGTTTTTGTGCCAGTACCATGCTGTCTTGATGATGACAGCTTTGTAATAGAGCTTGAAGTCCAGAATTGTGATGCCACCAACCTTGGCTTTCTTTTTCAATATTCCTTTGGATATTCGAGGTCTTTTCTGGTTCCATATAAATTTTAGGATTATTTGTCCCATTTCTTTGAAAAAAATGGATGGTACTTTGATAGGAATTGCATTAAATGTGTAGATTGCTTTAGGTAGCATAGACATTTTCACAATATTTATTCTTCCAGGGGCGCCTGGGTGGCTCAGTGGGTTAAGCCACTGCCTTCGGCTCAGGTCATGATCCCAGGTCCTGGGTTCGAGCCCCGCATCGGGCTTTCTGCTCAGCAGGGAGCCTGCTTCCTCCTCTCTCTCTGCCTGCCTCTCTGCCTACTTGTGATTTCTCTCTGTCAAATAAATAAATAAAAATCTTTAAAAAAAATAAAAAAAAAAATATATATATTTATTCTTCCAATCCAGGAGCATGGAACATTTTTCCATTTCTTTGTGTCTTCCTCAATTTCTTTCATGAGTACTTTATAGTTTTCTGAGTATAGATTCTTAGTCTCTTTGGTTAGGTTTATTCCTAGGTATCTTATAGTTTTGGGTGCAATTGTAAATGGGATGGACTCCTTAATTTCTCTTTCTTCTGTCTTGTTGTTGGTGTAGAGAAATGCAACTGATTTCTGTGCATTGATTTTATATCCTGACACTTTACTGAATTCCTGTACAAGTTCTAGCAGTTTTGGAGTGGAGTCTTTTGGGTTTTCCACATATAGTATCATGTCATCTGCGAAGAGTGATAGTTTGACTTCTTCTTTGCCGATTTGGATGCCTTTAATTTCCTTTTGTTGTCTGATTGCTGAGGCTAGGACTTCTAGTACTATGTTGAATAGCAGTGGTGATAACGGACATCCCTGCCGTGTTCCTGACCTTAGCGGAAAAGCTTTCAGTTTTTCTCCATTGAGAATGATATTTGCGGTGGGTTTTTCATAGATGGCTTTGATACTATTGAGGTATGTGCCGTCTATCCCTACACTTTGAAGAGTTTTGATCAGGAAGGGATGCTGTACTTTGTCAAATGCTTTTTCAGCATCGATGGAGAGTATCATATGGTTCTTGTTCTTTCTTTTATTAATGTGTTGTATCACATTGATTGATTTGCGGATGTTGAACCAACCTTGCAGCCCTGGAATAAATCCCACTTGGTCGTGGTGAATAATCCTTTTAATGTACTGTTGAATCCTATTGGCTAGTATTTTGGCGAGAATTTTTGCATCTGTGTTCATCAAGGATATTGGTCTGTAGTTCTCTTTTTTGTTGGGATCCTTGTCTGGTTTTGGGATCAAGGTGATGCTGGCCTCATAAAATGAGTTTGGAAGTTTTCCTTCTATTTCTATTTTTTGGAACAGTTTCAGGAGAATAGGAATTAGTTCTTCTTTAAATGTTTGGTAGAATTCCCCCGGGAAGCCATCTGGCCCTGGGCTTTTGTTTGTTTGGAGATTTTTGATGACTGTTTCAATCTCCTTACTGGTTATGGGTCTGTTCAGGCTTGCTATTTCTTCCTGGTTCAGTTGTGGTAGTTTATATGTCTCTAGGAATGCATCCATTTCTTCCAGATTGTCAAATTTGTTGGCGTAGAGTTGCTCATAGTATGTTCTTATAATTGTCTGTATTTCTTTGGTGTTCATTGTGATCTCTCCTCTTTCATTCATGATTTTATTTATTTGGGTCCTTTCTCTTTTCTTTTTGATAAGTCTGGCCAGGGGTTTATCAATCTTATTAATTCTTTCAAAGAACCAGCTCCTAGTTTCGTTGATTTGTTCTATTGTTTTTTTGGTTTCTATTTCATTGATTTCTGCTCTGATCTTTTCGATTTCTCTTCTCCTGCGGGGTTTAGGCTTTCTTTCTTGTTCTTTCTCCAGCTCTTTTAGGTGTAGGGTTAGGTTGTGTACCTGAGACCTTTCTTGTTTCTTGAGAAAGGCTTGTACCACTATATATTTTCCTCTCAGGACTGCCTTTGTTGTGTCCCACAGATTCTGGACCGTTGTGTTTTCATTATCATTTGTTTCCATGAATTTTTTCAATTCTTCTTTAATATCCTGGTTGACCCATTCATTCTTTAGAAGGATGCTGTTTAGTCTCCATGTATTTGGGTTCTTTCCAAATTTCCTCTTGTGATTGAGTTCTAGCTTCAGAGCACTGTGGTCTGAAAATATGCAGGGAATGATTCCAATCTTTTGATAATGGTTGAGACCTGACTTAGGACCAGAAATGTGATCTATTCTGGAGAATGTTCCATGTGCACTAGAGAAGAATGTGTATTCTGTTGCTTTGGGATGAAATGTTCTGAATATATCTGTGATATCCATCTGGTCCAGTGTGTCATTTAAGGCCTTGATTTCCTTGTTGATCTTTTGCTTGGATGATCTGTCCATTTCAGTGAGGGGAGTGTTAATCCCCTACTATTATTGTATTCTTGTCGATGTGTTTCTTTGATTTTGTTATTAGTTGGTTTAAATAGTTGGCTGCTCCCACGTTAGGGGCATAGATATTTAAAATTGTTAGATCTTCTTGTTGGACAGTTCCTTTGAGGATGATATAGTGTCCTTCCTCATCTCTTATTATAGTCTTTGGCTTAAAATCTAATTGATCTGATATAAGGATTGCCACTCCTGCTTTCTTCTGATGTCCATTAGCATGGTAAATTCTTTTCCACCCCCTCACTTTAAACCTGGAGGTGTCTTCGGGTTTAAGATGAGTTTCTTGTAGGCAACATATAGATGGGTTTTGTTTTTTTATCCTTTCTGATACCCTGTGTCTTTTGATTGGGGCATTTAGCCCATTAACATTCAGGGTAAGTATTGAGAGATATGAATTTAGTGCCATTGTATTGCCTGTAAGGTGACTGTTATTGTATATTGTCTCTCTTTCTGATCTACTACTTTTAGGGTCTCTCTTTGCTTAGAGGACCCCTTTCAGTATTTCCTGTAGAGCTGGTTTGGTATTTGCAAATTCTTTCAGTTTTTGTTTGTCCTGGAAGCTTTTAATCTCTCCTTCTATTTTCAATGATAGCCTAGCTGGATATAGTATTCTTGGCTGCATGTTTTTCTCATTTAGTACTCTGAATATATCATGCCAGCTCTTTCTGGCCTGCCAGGTCTCTGTGGATAAGTCTGCTGCCAATCTAATACTCTTACCATTGTACGTTACAGACTTCTTTTCCCGGGCTGCTTTCAGGATCTTTTCTTTGTCACTAAGACTTGTCAATTTTACTATTAGGTGATGGGGTGTGGACCTATTCTTATTGATATTGAGGGGGGTTCTCTGAACCTCCTGAATTTTGATGCTTGTTCCCTTTGCCATATTGGGGAAATTCTCTCCAATAATTCTCTCCAACATACCTTCTGCTCCCCTCTCTGTTTCCTCTTCTTCTGGAATCCCAATTATTCTAATGTTGTTTCGTCTTATGGTGTCACTTATCTCTCGAATTCTCCCCTCGTGGTCCAGTAGCTGTTTGTCCCTCTTTTGCTCAGCTTCTTTATTCTCTGTCATTTGGTCTTCTATATCGCTAATTCTTTCTTCTGCCTCATTTATCCTAGCAGTGAGAGCCTCCATTTTTGATTGCACCTCATTAATAGCTTTTTTGACTTCAACTTGGTTCGATTTTAGTTCTTTTATTTCTCCAGAAAGGGCTTTTATATCTCCCGAGAGGGTTTCTCTAATATCTTCCATGCCTTTTTCGAGCCCGGCTAGAACCTTGAGAATCATCATTCTGAACTCTAGATCTGACATATTACCAATGTCTGTATTGATTAGGTCCCTAGCCTTTGGTACTGCCTCTTGTTCTTTTTTTTGTTGGGAATTTTTCCGCCTTGTCATTTTGTCCAGATAAGAGTTTATGAAGGAGCAAGTAAAATACTAAAAGGGTGGCAAAAACCCCAGGAAAATATGCTTTAGCCAAATCAGAAGAGATCCCAAATCGTGAGGGGGGAGAAAGGGATAAAAAGAGGTTCAGAAAGGAAAAAAAAAAATAAAGAAACAATTAAAAAAAGACAACCAATGAAGAAAAAATATAAAAAGGAAAAAATATATATATATGTATATTAGATAAACTAGTTAAAAAACGTTAAAAAAGAAAAGGGTAAAAGTTAAAAAAATTAGCAGAAGAAGAAAAATAAATTGAAAAAGAAAAAAAATTAAATTAACTGCTAGGCTACAGAATCATGGGGAGAAAGCCATGAGTTCCGTGCTTTGCTTTCTCCTCCTCTGGAATTCCACTGCTCTCCTTGGTATTGAAACTGCACTCCTTGGTAGGTGAACTTGGTCCTGGCTGGGTTTCCCGTTGATCTTCTGGGGGAGGGGCCTGTTGTAGTGATTCTCAAGCGTCTTTGCCCCAGGCGGAGTTGCACCGCCCTTCCCAGGGGCCGGGCTGAGTAATCCGCTCGGGTTTGCTTTCGGGAGCTTTTGTTCCCTGAGCACTTTCCGTAGAGTTCCGGAGGGCGGGAATGAAGATAGCGGCCTCCTGGTGTCCGGCCCGGAGGAGCCGAGAGCCCGGGGCCCCGCTACTCAGTGCGCCCTCAGAGAACAGCGCCCAATTATTCCCATCACCCTGGCCTCTGGGGCTGCGCTCCGAGCTGACCAAGCCTGCAACCGGTTCAAGGTAACCCCGAGCTTAGAGCTCACTCCTCGGCTCTGTCTCTGTAGCCGGCTTCCCCGTTCTAATACCTGTAAGCTCTGCGACACTCAGACACCCCCGATCCTTCTGTGACCCTGCGGGACCTGAGGCCACACTGACCCCACGTGAGCTTCGCCCCGGTTAAGCCTCTGGAGCGATGTCCCTCAGGGGAACAGACTTTGAAAAGTCCCGATTTTGTGCTCCATTGCTCCGCTGCTTGCCGGGAGCTCGCCCCTCCCCCTGCGGTCTATCTTCCCGTCGCTTTGGATTCACTTCTCTGCCAGTCCTACCTTTCAGAAAGTGGTTGATTTTCTGTTTCTAGAGTTGCTGTTCTTCTCTTCGATCTCCTCTTGGATTTGTAGGTGTTTGCAATCTTTAGATAAGCTATCTAGTTGATCTCCCGCTACCTGAAGTAGTCTCAGCCTGCTACTTCTCCGCCATCTTGACTCCTACCCATTTATTTTATTTTTATCTTTTTTTTTTTTTAAGTAGGCTCCACACCCAGCATAGAGCCCAGTGCAGGGCTTGAACTCATGACCCAAGAGCTCAAGACCTGAGCTAAAATCAAGAATAGGGAGCTTGAACAACTGAACCACCCAGAAGCCCCCACTGTTGGTCATTTAGATTACCCCCTCTTTTACTTGTGCTGTTAGCAACCATGCTTACACTTATACTTCTCTATGGACACATGTGACAGCTGCTCTGAAAGATGTACCTACAGCTGCAGTCACTTGGTCACAGGGTATGTGTACTTGCAACTTTGCTACATATTGCCAAATCACTCTCCAAAGTAGCTCTACTTAGTTGCACAACCACCAGTGGAACATGAGAATATCCACTGCTCTCCCACCTCACCATCTCTTAGCATTGTGTATCTCCTATGTTTTTGCCAGTGGATGGATTTGAAATGACATCCCCTAATATTTATTTTCAAATACATGATTAAGATTGAGGATCTTCTCATGTGTTTATTGACCATTAGGTTTTCCTTTTCCATTAATTGTGTGTCCATCTTCTTGGTTCCTTTTCCTTGATGACCCTTAGAAAAGTCTGTTCCAAATAATCCCTATATTCTATTCACTTTAGAAGAGGATAGTCCATGGAAAGCTTGATTGAGAAAAATCTAATAAGTGAATGATAAATAAAATAAGTTTAATTAGGTAAATAATTGAAAAATCCAATAAGTAAATACAATTAATTCATGTCTGCTTCTTGTAGCTCTGGAAACTCAACAATGATGACTGTAATGCATGTGAGAGACAGCCCCCTGAAGAATGTGGGTTTCTGGCCTCACTGGTAACCTGACACTGCTTCATGGCCCTTGGGCTAAGGAAATAGGGAAGGAACTAACATGGTTGAATATTGACTCTTTACTCAGTTGACAGATACCACTTCATTTAATTTTTGGAAGAGGAAACTGTGAAAGAAGTATTATTTCTCTCCCTTGAGGATGAGGAAATGGAGTCCCAGAAAGAATAAATGTTCATCCTGAGGTCACAGACTTTGCATTCAGCAGAGCCAGAATTTGGACCCAGCTGTTTCTGCCTCTAAAGCACATGCATTTCCCACTGTACAAAAGAATCATTATCTTTATGGATATTGTAGTTTGACGAGAAGGTTCGTATGTAAAGTGGTAGCCATTCTCTCAAAAATAATCATTTTTTGAGGGGGAGCTAAAGACTATGCCTAACCTTTTCTGAATCTAACCATTAGAGATTTTCAGAGTCACACTGTCTCCCCAACACACCCCCAAGAGGAAACTGTGGCCATTGCATTATTTTTCGAATATTGTACACACCGTGGGAACCAATATGCATTCTTTTCTTCCCCTTCCCTTAGATTACTTGTCCTCCTACTAAGAGAAGAGTGGTTAGTTTTTCAGGAAACAATATCAGCTGCTTCCTTAGAGGGTTGATGATTTGACAAGGCATGCAAAAGGGGAGAGATGAATCAGGCTTTGATAGAATATAAAACAAGGTTTAGTTTCAAAAAATGCTAGAATTTATTCTGAAAAAAATTAAATCAAACCCAATGGATACATTACACATTAAAAAAAAAACTGGTTTATTTCTCAACTACAATTGTTGGGTGGCTACAGAAGGAAGGCAGACTGAGCCTGATGATATGCAACTGTGGGAAACTTCAGGGACTTCTAAAGTGGTGTTCATAGCTCTTAAGAGGTCTTGAACCCTGGCAAATGCCCCATGAGGTTTAGGGCAAGGCATTCTTATTCACCTCACTGGGTAGATGACCAAGGCTCCCTGCATCATTGTACACAGTTACCTTTGATGTGATTTCAGCTGAAGCTCTGCTGGACAGTTCCCACTGCCCCCTCCCACCTCCCACACACCTTTCTCGACTTAAGATTCTTTCTGAAGTCAAAGAAGCTGCCTTGGCCTTTGTACAGAACCAGAAAGTGGAGAGAGTCCATGTCTCTGGAGATAAGCCTCAACCAACAGAAGACTGGGCTGATAAATAAATGTCCCATGTCTGGCCCTTCAAAGGGAATTTGTACAGTGTTCTCTACCTCCTATTTACTAGAGCAGTACCAGTTCAGTCTTGCACATTTCTTGACTTTTCTTCCTTCCCTGTCGCATTCTCCCTCCTCTCTCAATCCTGCCTCCTGTGATCAACTCCCAAATTAACTAGTCCTTTTCTTGGGTTCTGCTTTCAGAGGAACCTAAAGCCAGACTCCCAAATTCTCCTATGTACCCCACCTCCACCTCCAGGAAGCCTTCTCTGACCTCTTCTAAGTATAAAAAGTGTAGCTGAACTTCCCTTTTTACCACAATATGTACTAATTTACTCTTTTTTAAAAGATTTTTATTTATTTATTGGAGACAGAGTGAATGAGAGAGAGAGCATGAGCGGGGTAGAGAAGCAGGGGGAGAGAAGCAGGCTCCCTGCTGAGCAGAGAGACTGACACGGGGCTTGATCCCGGCATCACAAGATCACAACCTGAGCCAAAGGCAGATGCTTAAATGACTAAGCCACCCAGGTGCCCCTGTGTTAATTTACTCTTTACCCATATTCTTCACTAGCTTGTGAGCTTTCTGAAGATAGGGACTACATACCATTGCATGCCTAGCTCCTAGCATATCTGGCACACAACAGACACTCAGTAAATATCGGATGAATAAACAGAGACAATAATTACAGATACTGGGCTAGGTACTTGTTAGTCATATGCCAAGATGAACAATATTCACAGCATTCCCTTTGGTCAAGAGGATTTAGTGTACTGGAAGTGGCAGATGAAGAAGACCAGATAAATTACAAAGCTTCAACAGAGACATGTTTTGAGCTTCAACAGAGACATGAAACATTGCCTAAGCTGTACCTTGAAAGATCAGGAAAAAGCTCTCAGAAAAGATGTTTGAGCAAAGACGTAAAGAAATCTGATATATAGTAATGAAATGAGTAGATCAAAACAGTTAAAATAACTTACATTTATTGAGCCCTTATTCTGTGCCTGAAGCTTGTACAAAGGGCTTTCTAGGCATTATCTCATTTAACCTCTATAGGTAGATACTGAGCAATTCTATTTTCCAATTGAAGGCTGAGGCTCATGAGGTTAAGAATTTGTCTGGATTTGCACAGGCAATAAAGATTAAAAAAAAAAAAAAAGCATTCTAGATTATTTAATGCCCAGACTCTCTTAGCCCAGCTTTTATTATAATAAAACTTGTTAATGGAAAAAAGAGAGTCAAATCATGGGTTATTCCTCATATGCCATGAATTCACATGTGAACAGCCTATAGCAAAGACAAAGGAAGCCTCAGGCAAAGAGATACGGTGTTATCTTTGAGGAATGACGAACACTCCCACACACTCCTACATAACCCCAGTCACATGCTTACCCCACACCAAAGCTCACACTTATCCTTCTGTAGTTGGAGAATTTCAGGGTCTGCTTCCCTCTCTAATTAGAATGAGGTGTACAGATCTCTTTCCAAAATCTCCTTAAAATATGGTTCCACTTGGAATCAGCTTGTAGTTCTTCAAGCCCTTCTCAACCGTTTTAAGTTAGTCTTCAGAACCTCCCCACAGGTGCATCTGTGCACACTAAACGCACATACTCATAAGTGCACACACATGCACACACACTCAGAAAGAGGCACCAAAGAAAGATCTCCAACAATCACCAGGGTTATACGTATAAGGTGTGATTTAGGAATACTGGTCCCTAATTAGGAGCTAATGCAAACTATTCGAAGGTGAAACTTTCAAATCAAGACTTTGAATTTCCTCTCAAAATCTGATCAACTCTGCTGTAGAAACAGATTATTTGGGGTGTTTCATTCTCTACAGATTCAGAGTACTGTTTTGGCAACTTCTCAGAGGTGAAATTATGCTTAACATGATCTGTGGAGAAGTCACTGTATAAAAGTGAGAGAAAGAAAGAGAGAGAGAAGGTGGGAGAAGGGAAGGAGCAAGGAATGGGGAAGAGAGGAGAGGAGAGTAGGGGAGAGGAAGCTGCTTTTCTCTAAGGGGATTAAAGGTAGCAGCTGAATAAAAAAATAAATTATAGGGAAACAAAATCTGTTTTCGAGGTTTCTTTTCCATGAAAACAAAGGAGGAAACTTCTTACTTTGCCTCCGTTCTACAGGACACCACCCTGGAGGGAAAATTCCAGAGGACAAAAAATATCTTTGCCCCAATTTGAAATGCCGATTGAAGTGAGAATAGATGAAGAAATTGAGATCTTCTAATGGCCCAGAGACAAAAGACTTGATTAAGCCAGGAGACCAGGATGAAATGAGTGACTTCACTGTATATTCTTTATTCTTTATTCTGAATATTCTTTAAAAGAACTGTCAGGGATCCTGTCAGAGTGGCAGGCAGTTATCACTACCATTGTATCAAGGTTTGTGAATCGGATTGTGGAATGAGAACGGGGCTTTGGGCTGGTTTATCTGAGGACGGTAAGAACCTCTTCCGGTAAGATGCTAATCCCCGCAGGACTGAAGGAAGACATGGCACTGTGTAAAACATGACCACAATTTATGGCACATTTTCTGGTGGAGATCTCAGGCAGCCCCTGAGGGGTTTCACAAAGCTGTGATTCCATGTTAATTGATGCAAAGGGTGATGCTTTCCAGATGACCTCGTGCCTCTTTGAATGAGGCAGACACACTTACCACATGTGATCATGTTTCTTGCATATGCATTGCCATCATGTAGCATTCGCCGCACTTTCCCAGTAGCACAGAACTGTTAAGAGGAGTGGCTCTGAAACCCGACAAAGACACACCCTATAAAAAAATAATAATAACTCTGGGAATTTAGTCATCTTTAAAATGATGGCAAAGCACAGCACTCACCACGAAAGGTTGTTGTAAGTGAAGGAGACTAATGCATGAAAAATAGAGTATCGGGCATGCACTAAACATTTCTAAGTAGGGCTATCATTTGCATTTTCTGAAAGCATTATGGATGGGTGTATTAGGTAGACTTCGCTTCTTGGGCATATTCAGCTGAGATGTTTCAGGCACCTATTTTGTACACAATGCTAAAATCTTTCCCACATGAGTTTCTGTCCTCACAGCATTTCTGTGAGGTCGGCATTATCATTTCTACTTAAGAGCTAGGAAAATCAAAGCTCTTGCCAGACAAAATAATTTTCCCTTCGTCGCTGAGCTCTAAAGTTGTAAAACATTTGATGTGTGCTCACGTCTCTGACACATGGACACCTGCACTCCATCATACCGTGTTCGGACCTTTGACATATATGAATTTTTATAGCCCAAGCACATTCTATCTACCGGTGTTCTGATAAACCAGCTCTCCAAAGAACAAGCCCTGATTTGTCATCTTTGCCAGTTTTGGTGGCATAAACACTCTCCTCATGGCTAATTTCAAGCTACCACAGCCACCTTGGAAAAGTCTTCAGTGCTTAACAATCTGCTCTCTCTAGCCATTATAAAGCGATGGATAGGGAGAGGTTGGTAAAAGGGTACAAATTTTCAGTCATAAGATAAATAACGCCTGGGGATCTAATGAAGAACATTGTGACTATAGTTGATAACACCATATTCTATCATGGAAATTTACTAAAATTTCAGTGTTCTTACCAAAAAAAGGGGGGAAAGGAGTAAATATTTGAGGTAATGGATATGTTAATTACCTCAGAGGGAGGACTCTTTTGACAACTTATACATATATCAAATCATTGTTTTGTACACTTTAAATATCTTATGGTTTTGTGAATTATAACTCAGTAAACTAAAAAAATAAAATGAGATAATAATTAAAAAATAAAAAATTAATTATTATATATTAAAAATAATAAAAAACAGGGGCATGTGGGTGGCTCAGTCGGTTAAGCATCCAACTCTAGACTGTGGTTCAGGTCATGAGATCAAGCCCCACATTGGGATCTGTGCCTCGCATGAAGTCTGCTCGAGATTGCCTCTCTCTCCCTCTTCCCCAACCTCTGTCAAGTAAATAAATAAATCTTAAAATAAGAATAGTAACAATAAAAACCTATCCATTTAGCACTAAAATTTGAACTTCCAACCAGTAGTCCTCAACCTTGACTATAGTACTGT
This sequence comes from Lutra lutra, assembly GCF_902655055.1. Classification (NCBI taxonomy): domain Eukaryota; kingdom Metazoa; phylum Chordata; class Mammalia; order Carnivora; family Mustelidae; genus Lutra; species Lutra lutra. Next base: position 9,927,236 of record NC_062284.1, on the reverse strand, counting down.
CATCTGAGAAGCTTTCTAAAAATGTTTGTTGCCAAGTCTACACTGCAGTTCTATCAGAATCTCTGAAAATGGGATCGGGTCATCCGTATTTCTTTCTTTTTTTTTTTAAGGTTTTATTTATTTATTTGACAGACAGAGACACAAGTAGGCAGAGAGGCAGGCAGAGAGAGAGAGGAGGAAGCAGGCTCCCCGCCGAGCAGAGAGCCCGATGCGGGGCTCAATCCCCAGACCCTGAGATCATGACCTGAGCTGAAGGCAGAGACTTTAACGCACTGAGCCATCCAGGTGCCCCGAGTCATCCATATTTCAAAGTCCCACAACCACAAAGAAGGGAGTTAAAGCCTAACCTGACAGATGCTTCTTTCTGTCTCTTGCTGGTTGTGTTCTTTCTCGCTCCGGCCCCCTGACCTTGGAGATGCAACACTGGAGCTACCCTGGCAAGGAAATGTGTCAGGGGGCCAGATCTGCACCTGGTCAGAGCCAGCCTAAATATCAGGCGCAACCGACAGCAGAGAGGCGCAAAGCAGGTGACATAAGGAGACCAGTGACTCAGAAACAAGCACCTGAGAGCAAGGAAGGAGTCCAACAGACACAGGGAAACGGCCGAAGAAGCTGAGGGGACACAGATGCTAAGTGACGGATGATCAGATGGGGGCCGCCCAGGCTCAGGGCGGGAATCACACAGGTCAGAACTCAACCCCCTGCCCACCACTCCTCACGGTGCACCTGCGGGCAGCGTGTTGAAGTTCTCTGTGCCTCAGTTTCCTCCCTGCTAAACAAGAGCAATGTTACCTCATCTGAAAGAACCAGGGATATAACAAAACCTATCATCTAATCAAATTCAGTAATATTGGGCTTTAAAAAATGGTCTTATCCCTGCTACAAAAGCCCATGTTGCCTCACACAGGAAAGACTGTTTTTATTTTACTTGATCCCGTTTTTCCAAGCTCAGGCCAAAAGAGATCATGGATTGATTTCGAGACCATTGGATTGATCACCTTCTTAACTATGTGGCACACTGTCGTTCATCCATCCATGCCTGGCACTCTTTTCAGATTGTCTTCCAACTTCTTTCTTGCTCCAGTGCCATTCTCTTTCCCATGCGGACACCACACTCTGGTATGCAGGGTACGGACTTCCAATCTGCACGTATGTTTATGCAACAGCCCTTGTATCTATGCAAAGTACAAATATGGCTTTACACTGACATCAATACCATCGTCTTAGCTCGGGCTGCCATGACAAAATACCACAGACAGGGTGGCTTCACCAACAGATGTTTCTCACAATTCTAGAGACTCAAGCCCACAATCAAGGTGTTGGCAGGGTTGCTTTCTTCTCAGGCCTCTGACTGGTTGACAGATGGCGGCCTTTCGCTGTGTCCTTGCGTGGTCTTTTCTCTGCATGAGCACATACCTGATCTCTAAATTTCTTCTTTTTTAAGGACCCCAGTCAGATTGTATTGGGGCCCAGCCTAAAAACTTTATTTTAACTTAATTACCTTTTTTTGAGTCTTTAGCTCTAAAGATGGTTACCTACCGAGGTCCTGGTGGTAAGTCTTCAGCTTATGAATTTGGGGGAAACACAATTCAGCCTATAGTAATCATTGTTTTATTGTGGTGGATTATGGCAGTCCTGGCAGCCAGTGAACCACACACACACCTCCTTGGGTCCATGCTCTCATGTACTCTCTTCTCCAGTGACTCCAGCTTTCGCACATAACATGCTCTGGGTAATGGGACATGATCAGACATGATCAAGCAAAGGCTTAATAACACTATGTGCTTTGGGGCTTGACCTCTCTTGCTGCTGGCACGTCTCCTGCTACAAGTTGTTGCAAACATGAATGGGGCCCTCCCAGACAGAAGGAGCCACATCAATGTCCAGAAGGGCAGGTGAAGCCATCTTAGACAACCTTATAACAATTGTTCCAATTGCCAGCCAGCTACAGGGGAATGAGCGAGCCCAGGGGAGATCGGCAGAAATGCCCCGCACATCCCCATGCAAAACGGGGACTCCCAGCCTTGTGAGCTAATGAACAGCTGTTACAAGCCAGTAAGTTTGAGCTGGTTTGTTAGCAGCAACAGATCTCATTCTGTGATCTCATTCTATTTCCTACTATTTTTCATTAAACATTATGTATTTGAGACGTTCCTATTTGTAGATCTGTTTCACTCCTTCTGGCTGCTGCATGGCATTTGCCAATACACATGTTGTACTTTACATACTCATTCTTCTAGGGATGGATGGGGCACTGCCTCCAGCTTTTTATGCTACACATATTCTCATAGATTCTCATCACCCACCTGTGCAAGAGGGTCTCTAGATACACTACTCAGAAATGAAGTTGTTGAGTTATAGGGAAAATGATTATTTAATCGCACTAAATATTGTTGGATTGGTCTTCAGAATAGCTGTAGCAATTTACACTCCTTCCAGAACTGAAGGGGTGTCATTCAGGGGCTTTTATGTTTCTTATTAGAGCAGGAATTATTCCCTGATGGTGGCTAGCTTTCGGCATGCAAGAGAAAGTAAGTACAAGTCCCTAGCGGAAGCAGCAAAGAGTGATCCAGAAATCAAAACCTTGCTATTGCCATAGGCAGATCTTAACACTTTCCCTCTACTTCTCGTCTTCACTAGCCTTACTTGGGATTGACATACTGTTGGGTTTTTGTTGTTGTTGTTGTTGTTGTTGTTGTTATTCACCTGATACATGATCAAATTCAGTTTTCTGTTCTCTAGTGTTAGACTATCATTTTGAGAATTTTAATATTTTTACTTCTCTGTTATAAAAGAACTAAGAGGTAATCAGAATTTACTGGTAACAGACAATTTTGTTAAAACAATTCGTTTGAGTTCTTTATATGGCTGAAATCATCTGAAGATTTTTTTAAAAAGCAGTTTTTTATAACATTTAGAAAATTACATTATACTGTTAAAAAGATAAATATCATGATACAGAGTGTGTGGAAAATAAATATACTATAATGTTAAGAGAAAAAAATCAGTATACAGAGTATGCAATGAATAATCACAAGTATAATGACTGGAGCATTTGCTATAAGGATATTTGTCAATACAAACTGCTTAGACTCAGGTCCTAAGGCTTTGCTAAGCAAGAGGGCAGAAGCAGCTCAGGCCCAAAACCTGCCTAAGGTTAGGATTATTATAGGAGTTCTTTCTCACAGTAAGCATGACCCTGAAGGATAGGGGCAAACCAGATCAAAACCATCTGTCATCCTCCCACACCACAGACATCATAGCTTAGCACAGGCCAGGAAGCCTCAGGCTACTAAGGCACTCTGGAGGAAGACACACTTACCTTTGACCTCAGAAAATCTGAACAAATATTTCTCAAGTGTGATGACCAGGAAGTTGGCAAAGATAACCAGCTGTACAAGGAAGCAAGACCACATGAAAGAAAACCAACAAAAGGAATAGGCAGCAGAATTACGTGCTGATTATAAAATAACCAGGACCATTACACCTACAGAAATAAAAAGCAAGCTTGAAAATATTCAGTGGCAACAGAAAACTAGAAGAAGTGATATAGTATGTCTGAAAAAAAAGACCAAACAGAACTTCTGGATATAAAATACACAGTAAGAGGAATTAAGAGCTCAGTAGTGGTATTGGACAGCAGATTAGACATAACTGAAAGGAGACTAGGAAAGAAGATGACATTTTTCTAGTGTCTGTTATTGGGGCTATTGTAACAGAATACCACAGAAGGGGCAGCTCATAAACAACTGAAATTTATTTCTCACAATTGTGGAGGCTGGGAGTCCAAAGTCATGGTACCAGGAGATCCAGTGTCTGCTGAGGGCCTACTTCCTGGTTCATAGATGGCAACTTTTTGCTGTGTCCTCACATGCAGAAAGGGTGAGTTAATCCTCTAGAATCTCTTTTGTAAGGGCACTGATCCCAATCAGGAGGGTTTGCTCTAATGAGTTACCTAATCATCTCCCAAAGGCCCCACTTCTTAATACCACCACCCTGGGGTTAGGATTTCAACATATGAATTTGGGAGGAATGCAAGCATTCAAACCCTATAGGCACATACAATACAGAGACAGAAGGAGACACAGAAAGACTGGTGATTATAGTCTCAGAAGGGGAGGAAAGAAAATGGGAGAGAGGCAATATTTGAAGAGCTAAGATCAGAGACTTTTTCAGAATTGATGAATGGAACTAACCCACAGATTCAGGCTCAGAATACCCAGGCAGGATAAATAAAAATAAATCACTATCTATATGCAACATTGCCAAACTGTGACAAAAGACAAAGTGACAAAAACGAAGAAGGATGGATGGAAGGAAGAAAGGATGGATGGAAGGAAGAAAGGATGGAAGGAAGGAAGGAAGGAAGGAAGGAAGGGATGGTAACTGACTTCAACAGTAACAATGAAATGCCCATGTACTAAAAGAAAATTAATACAAGCCTAAAATTCTACCCTCACCAAAATTATCTTTGGAGAATGAGGGTGAAATAAACACTCTTCAAACACTCCAAAACCAAATTCATGATCAAACATCTCACTGACAAAGGATGTAATTCAAACAAAAGGAAAGGGATCCCAGATGGAAAGCTGATGTGTAAGAGGGAATAAAGAGCCAAAAAAGTGATAAATATGTAGGTAAGTGCACACCAAATAATGTCTGGTCACATATATGCATATAAATAATGTCGTACATATATGCATATGCATAATCCACAAAAGCACAACCCTGGAGAGTTAAAATACCATATAACAATAAGGTAAGGAGAGGGGAAACTGTTGAAGTATTCTAAGATCTATCAAGGAAGAGGGGAAAGAATTTTATTAAATTTTAATTTTTAATAAGTTGGGTGTGCATGTTGTGATTTCTATGGTAACTACTAACATAGTCATGGAAAAATAACAGAATGAAAATAGAATATCTAAATTAACAATTTGATACTTCTATGCATATAAATAGCAGTTGAACAGTTAAGTAAATGGATGGATACTGGAAGTCAGGTTTCTCACTTTGGAGTCTGAGTCGACAGATAAGCAGGGGAAGAAGCTAGAATGATCCATGAAGTTATGCACAAAACTTGGAGACACCAGTAAGAATTCATGTTTAGCTTAATATAGATACATATGTTTACATAATAGCAATATTTAGAGATATGTGTACACTGGCTAATAGACACACACACATTTCTTTGCTCTGCCAGCTAAGAGGAAGTAAAAGAAATGATACTCCAGTAGCATTAAGCGCACAATAAGAGTCCCGATTTTCATTCCTAATATCATTCTCCATTAAAATGAACCAGGGCTATTTGGAGACATGGTCAATTCTAGTATCAGCAAGGGATATACATAGGATGAACCTGGAATATCTTGTATTGCCAGAAAGTAAGGAATTGTTCAAACACACACACACACACACACACACACACACACACACTGATAAGATTATGTCAAGGAGACACAGGAGACAACTGAAAGTGTTACCAATGGCCAAAGCTGCCATAATTTGAGCCATAAAGTAGTATTGTATTACAGTCCAAAATACAAAATAAATATCCATGGAAAATAAGAGAAAAATCTGTGCAGAAGGAATCCAAATAATGGCTGTAGCTACTCAAGCATGAAGGAGGGGAGAGTATACCTTCCCACTGTTTAGGTGTGAACTGCCCATAATATGTTCCTTCCAAAGAAGACAATGTGGAAAGAAAGGGGAAAGAGTAACTTTACAGTAATGGAATGATGAATACTTCCTTAGTCGAGTAACCAAGGTCAACATCAACAGTCACAAATCACCTGAGGGGTATATACCTTTTTTTAGATGACATGATGATGATATCACTTTGTCTCTGCAATCTTCCTCCTCAAAACTCACAGCCCCAATCTAATCATGAGAAAAACATGAATAAAATTTCCAGTAGAGGGATGTCCTACAAAATACCTGACCAGGACTCCTCAAAACTGTTAAGGTCATCAAAAACAAGGAAAGTCGAGGGGTGCTTGGGTAGCTCAGTCAGTTGAGCATCCCACTCTTGGTTTCAGCTCAGTTTGTGATGTCAGGATCCTGAGATGAAGCCCTACATCAGGCTCCACGCTCAGTGCAAAGTCTGCCTGAGATCTCCGCCCCTCTGCTCCACTCCCCTGCTCACTCTGTCTCTCTAAAATAAATAAGTGAATAAAAACTTAAAAAAAAAGAAAGGTCTAAAAAATTGTCACAGACAAAAGGGGTCTGAGGAGGCAGGACAACTAAATGCAATGTGTTGTCATAGAATGGATTCTGGAACAGAAGAAGGACATTAGATGAAAACTAAGAAAATCTGAGTAAACTATGGACTTCAGTTAATAATAATGTATCAGTATTGGTTCATTCATTGTAACAGATGTTGCAATTAATGTATAGTTTAGGTACGCCTGCAATAGGTAGTAAAACTATAAAAATTACAGTGATTATCCAAAAGGAAGGGAGCTAAAAAATTAAAAAGCTAAAAACTTACAGTGATTATCCAAAAGGAAGGGAGGAAGTTGCAATCACAAGAACCATGGAGGTATTTTCTGGGGTGTTTATAATATTGTATTTCTTGACCTAAATGATGGGTATTGGTATTAAACAAATGCTTGATTTAGTAATATTCATTAAATTTTATTACTATATATTAACCTATACACATATGTTTTATCTACTTTTATCACCATAAAAATGTAAAAAAAAATGGTATGAAATGCATTTCTCTGAATGGTAAGATCATGGATTTTTTTTTCCTTTTCCTATGTTTTAAAATATTTTCTAATTTTTCTGCAATGCTCCTAAATGCCATTTACTATTTGAGAAGAATAAACTCCACTTGTTAAAGAAGGAGAAAAAATCACACTGCCAAGGAGTATCTGGTGAGGAATGGTCTTTTTATTTCCATGTACAGCTTTTTGTTGTGCTAAGAGTTGACTAGAAATTTGCCAGTTATGGTCATTTAATTGCATACCAAATTGAAATGTAAGGTAGAGTACAATGCCTAAAAAATCTAGAAATGCTATATTATAGTTTGCCATAAGTCATTCTAATGCCTTAGAAGATTGTTTTCATAATTCCCAGTTTGGAAATCAGCTAACAAACAACAAAAATACAATGACTTTGGAGAAGACACAATGACCCACAGAAAAGACGGCAAAAAGTTGCTTATCATTTCCCAGCCTCCATTTAGAAGCAATTAAGCATCTGGCCTTGTGCTTTCGTTTGTAATGTCAAATACCAGAGGGGAAATTATATGTGAAATAGACAACAACCTCAGCTTGATTTTGTGCAGGCATTTCAAGGGAGCCGCTCCACAAGATGTTCATCCTTACAGAAGTCTGATACTGAAGAATATTTTTGATTATATGTGACCTTCTGCAAGTCACAGAGGTCTCCCTGGGCCTCTGTGTCCTCATCTGTAAAATGAGGGCTCCAAGAAATGACCTCTAAGGACCCTCCCAGCATTACAATCTCTGGCTGAAGCCAATCCAACATACAGGAGGCTAGGTCTTATGCTAAAATCAATGGTGAGGATAATAGCATTGAAGATTCTGTAACATTTTAATCTGTAACAATGTTTTTCAATTTGTGTTCATTTTATGCTCTACAACCTCTGTTTTGGGCAGAAATAAAAATGTCATTATATCTGCCTTGAAATGAGAAAGCTGAAATGAAGTAGATATTGACATAATGCAATAAAAAGCAAAATAATACAACATTCCAGTGTATTCTAAAAGCTAGGACCTGGGCTCTAAGCATTCTGGACCTCAAGGGTTTTGTTGTTATTGTTTTTATTGTTGTTATTTTTGTTTTTCCCCTTCTCTAAATTTAGCAGGTTAAACGAGGCTAGATGATCTCTCTAATTCCCTTATTTTACGACTACAGCAAATTCACATTCAAGTAAGTAGAGATGCTTACTTAGCACAAAAGCAAGTTCCTAATTATAAAAATAGCCTTCCCTAATCAATGGGCACCTTATAGATAGCTCAGAAAACATTGATGTGTGTGGAAATCAATGCAGAGTAATGATACTGGCTCCATGTGGTTCTTAAATCTCTCCAAATTTGCTTAAAAATTAAGTTAAAATTAAGTTTAAAATTTAAAAAATTAAAAATGTCATTCTTTGTTGCATTATTCTCTATTAATTTGAATTTATCTTCTCTCCCCTGCTTGATTATATACCTTGCATTCCACGCTCCACCACTAATTATCTCTTGACCCTGGACAAATTCTTTAAACTCTCTGTGTGTCAGTTTCTTCACACAGTTGTTGTGGGGACCAGAATGAGTGTGCATGAGTCCATGTACAGGACACAGATCAGTGCAGAGGGCAAAGTGAGCCCTGTATGTATTTGCTATTATTGTAATCTTCTTAAGAAAAAGGACACTGTGAATAGATATGTTTAAATAAATGGTTATCTTATAAAGGAATTGATTTCTTGAAGGAACTAAATTCAATTAATAATAGAGGCATAAAGCTCATAGAGTTAAAAACCCACAACTGCTCACTTCCTAGGAAAATGGATTGACCTGACTTAGCAGAACCAATGAATTCAGTGTTTGCTCACACAAATTCATTGACAAGTTGCTGGTTTTCATGCTTATTTTTCATTTTCCCAACACCTTCGCCCTTCTTCTGGCAACCACCTACCACCATCTGACATTCAGCTGGCTACCAGGAGAGATCCTAGACTCAGGCACCTCTCCTGAGTTAAACCAACCAAAGGGCTGGCATGGGAACCTTGCAAACTAGAACCAAGAAAGAAAAGTCAGTCCTTGAGTGGTTTACTGTAGGATGGGGTGTGCAGGCTGGATTTATATTCTACTTTTTCATAATGGAGCTTAGAGAAATGGAGGGACCACTTACACATAAAAGGGGGGGGGAGAAAGAAACTTTTACGTAGAGAGAATAAAAGGGCACCTGGGTGGCATAGTTGGGTAAGTGTTTAACTCTTGATTTTTGGCTCAGGTTGTGATCTCAGGATTATGAAATCCAGCCCCATGTTGGATTCTGTGAGCACTGAGTGTGGAGCCTGTTTAAGATTCTCTCTCGCTCTCTCCCTCTGTACCTCAGCCCTTCTCTCCATCAATAAAGGAAGGAAGGGAGGGAGGGAGGAAGGGAAGAAAGGAGGAAGGGAGGAAGGGAAAGAGGGAGAGAAAATCAGAGATAAAAGAAATTGAAATTGAATTCTGAGAGCATCTGTGTTTCTGATCCCAGTGGTCATATTTGTGTCCCCAGGTTCTGTGAGACATCCCAGTATCCTTAAAATAAATCCCTCTTTTGTCTAATTTAGCTAGAGTGACTTTCTTCCATTTGTACCTGAATGACCCTAAATAATACTGTGTCCACCCAAGGCAACTACTCTCGAAGGTCATCGTTCATGTAGGTGTAATTGAGGCTATCTCCAGAATTCTGTAGTTACTTAGGTTTTATTTTTACTTTAAAAAGATAGAGCCACAAAAGTCTTCATCTGAGATGTAATACCCAAGATGTTCAGTTCTTGAAAAAGATAAAAAAGGGGGTTTAGTGAAATTACAGAAGGTCAAAGTCTAAAGCTTTCATAAAGCCTGCAGTCAGTAAGAAGAATTAACGAAAGAAGCAGATTAGTCCAGGTACAAGCTGGCTGGTTCTCCAGGTCAGCTCTGAGCTTCTGGCTTCAGGATAAAGTGATAATTCAGCCTCAAGGGAGTGCTGCACATTCAAGGACTCTACTCTCTCACATGTGGGTGTCAGACCCCGATGGACAACCATGATCTCAGAAAAAGGAATCTAAGATAAGGAAAAAAGAAAGATGAATTAAAAAAGACAAAGCTTCTTTTTGTATCTTCTCAAGAAGTCTTAAGCCGTATTTCCACAATCCCAACCAGGCAATCAGAAGACTAGCCTCCAGGGATAGTGCCGATGGAGAAGGAGGATCCCGGGGCCAGGCTTGGAGCTGTTCCCAAGAGTGACCATGTGTCATCCCTTCACAAGCCGAGGTTATGTTATGTTCTCCACTGTCCAGAAGAGTGCAAAATATTGCTCTAACAGGCACTTTCTAGAACTGACAAACCATAATCTGGGTTTAATGGTTTCCTCCTTATTTCCACAATAAAGTTACAAAAAAAAAAAAACAAAATCAGAAAGACTTACCATTCGAGTCACGGCAATAATTAATATGACTGTTGCTAATGTGGCTTTAGACTCCAGATTTCAAAAGGGAAACCAGGCAGCCTGCCTCCTTCAGTTGCTATGGTCTATCTTACTACCCTGTCCACTGAAGGTCTGAAACTTAAACCAGCCTGCAGAGTGAATATTTCAAGAAAACAGGACTATCAAAGCTTTTGCCTAACCAAAGCCTCCTAGGTTGGGATCCTGCTGTCAGTTTGTGGCCTGTAAATAAGAACTAGACAAGATTAGCCATTAGCTTCCATTATGAAAAACAGTATTTGTTCATTTCTTGGATCACTGCCTTCAAAAGTTTTACTTCACTTGATTTTTTTTAAAGATTTTATTTATTTATTTGACAGACAAAGATCACAAGTAGGCAAAGAGGCAGGTGGTGGGGGAAGGGGGGAAGCAGGCTCCCTGCTGAGCAGAGAGCTTGATGCGGGGCTCGAGCCCAGGACCCTGAGATCATGACCTGAGCCAAAGGCAGAGGCTTTAACCCACTGAGCCACCAAGGCACCCCTTGATTTTTTTTTAAAGTTTTATCTATTAAATTAATCTTTATACCCAACATGAGGTTCAAACTCATGACCTGAGATCAAGACTTGCATGCCCTTCCAAGTGAGCCAACCAGTTGCCCCAAGTGGTTTGTTTAATTGTCCTTTTGCAAGGTGTAAAAGCCCAAAATTTCATACCATAACAAAGGAGAAGAGAGAAAGGGGTGGTCAGTCTCAGGAAAGCACTTGAGTGGAGGTGGGGGGGAGAGAGTGATCATAAGAGATTCTGTAGCAGGAACTTTCACTCAATTTAAAGACCTCCAGAAGATACACTTACTTATCTCAACTAGTTACAGGAAAAATATGTCATGACCATGTGTCCCTCTTGATATGAACTACTGCAGTGGCTGGAACAGGGGGTGGTTATAAACACTAAGATGCATATAAATAGGAAGTTATAGCTACTTTTTAAATTCACCTGTCTTATAAGAGTTCTCATGTTAAGCTCATCAATCCTGCCTTTAAAGTCATACTCCTTCAGGAAAGAGACTGGGTAAAGAGTCTATGAAACTCTAACTCAACCCTGCAGTTCTTCTGGGTTGGCGTCCCTAGTTCCTAAACTCAAGGCTGAACCCCCAGCTCCATTACTAACCACTTAAATGACCTTGGACAAGTCACTGAATCTCTCCAAGCTTCACAACCATCATTCAAAAACTCGAAAACAAAAAACAAGAAAGAATAAAGGACTAAGAGAGCTGTTATATGCTTTCATATTCATTCTTTCAACGAGCAACTATGATTCAATGTGATAACTGCAATAAATTTGAACAAAATCCTGTGGCACAAAGAAGGTGGCACGATTGATACTGTCTGGAGGAACTGGATGGGTGCTCAGGGAAGGCAGGGAGCACTGTGCACGTGGAGGCTGGAAAGGGAGGATGGGCCCAGATCTGGTGCACTTGGAATCAAATGGGAAACTGCATGGGGAGACATTTTCTAAATTATAAAATGAACATGAACATCTGCTTTATGAGGACTTCTTTTCCTCTCTTCTTCCCTGGTCTTCCTAAAGTGCTTCTGGAATGCCAAATTCTCCCATCAGGGTTTCACAAAGAGAAGCTTCAAAGCCTTCAAGACTGTGCTGGAGCCTCAGCTCCCCATCCTTGCCCTGGAAACCCCCGTCCTCCAGGGATGATAATACGTACTCGGCAAAAATGTGAAGGATGGGGGCACCTGGGTGGCTCAGTGGGTTAAGCCCCTGCCTTCGGCTCAGGTCATGATCCCAGGTCCTGGGTTCGAGCCCCACATCGGGCTTCCTGCTCAGCAGGGAGCCTGCTTCCTCCTCTCTCTCTGCCTGCCTCTCTGCCTACTTGTGATTTCTCTCTGTCAAATAAATAAATAAAAATCTTTAAAAAAAAGTGAAGGATGGTAAAGATCACTCACTTATATGAAATGCTTGGCGCATTCTCAGTGGTCAATAAATGGTAGCTATTAGCATATTTTTATTAGCAATAATGTATCCAAAGTGCCAAGATCAATGCCTGGTACAGAGGAGATGTTAATAAATCCCCTTCCTTTTCCTTGGAGGTGAAAAGGGCAGCTTCTGAATTAGCATTGTTTGAAAAGAGATCCGAATTCTACTTCCCCTGATGATTCTCCCCCATCTGAAATTTCTACTCTCATTCCATAGGTTATGGGGAAATGTTTCAAATGTGTGTTTTTCAGACAAATTATCTTTATGGTATGAATATGTATTAGACACACACACAGAGAGAGAGAGAACCATGCAGCATTTCCCAAACTTAAGTGACCTCAGATGACTTTCCTCTGTCAAGCAATTCAGAGAAGAGGCAGATCAGACTTTATCTGCTGGAGGCCCCTGTTAACATTCAGGCATCCTATCCAAAAGAAGATAAAACTTGAACATCTTACAGTAATAGTGATTATGTCTAATTTAGTGTCCTTCTATGCTTAGAATATTGAATGCATTATTTCATTTAATTAATGTTCATTAAGGTCTTAAGATAATAATGGCCACACTTAATGATTTTATTTATTTGAGAGAAAGGGAGAGAGCATGAGCAGGGATGGGGGGCAGAGGGAAAGGGAGAAGTAGACTCCTTGCTGAGCAGAGAGCCCAACGCAGGGCTTGATCCCAGGACCCTGAGATCATGACCCAAGCCGAAGGCAAATCATTAACTGACTGAGCCACCCAGGTGTCCCAATACTGGCCACATTTATATAATACTTTATACTGTTAGATAACCATAATGTCATTTATCCATTGACACAGGGATCCACACGCTGGACATGTAAATCAAGGCACAAAACCAGAAGAAACAATTCACAGGGAAATTGAAAGATGCTTATGAAAGATATGATGACTACTAGGACATCCTCTGAATTTCTTGGGCAGACCTGAAACAAGGTGTAATTACCTTTGGAGAGCTGGTTATGATACAGTATAGGGTAGGACACACAAGGATCTGGTCTCACGTCTATAAGACCCTGGGCAGCTCATACAAAAATGTTTGTCAAAAACCCTAGACAAAAGAAGTCCCTTTTCCTGCCTACACTGAGTCCCTAATTGGACATGGAGCCTCTGGAGGCTAGTGATGAAACTAGTCTTAGCAATAGTAGCTTGCCACATGAGCCCTCCCCTCCTCCCCAAAAGACCAGAGACCTGCTGCCCAAACTGTCCCTAATTGGACTAAACTTGCCCAGGGAATGGGGTTCACCTGCTGCTCCCCATGCTTATTTAGCTATTCCCTTGTTAAACCAATCTAGGTCCACTTCACTTACTGCTTTTTGATTTAACAAATGAGACAATATGGCTCCTTTGTTGGATTTGCAAAGCCACACAGACACAGTCCTACAGATACAGTCCTACAGATACAGTGCTAAAATATCTTAGACCGCAAAGTCAACACGGTAGGGCTGCAGCCGGGTACCATGTGTCATTGTCATTGACAGCACCTGCAGATGGCTTTGTTTTTCCTTCCTTGGGCACAGTCACACTAATATAACATTGAGGACTTTATTACTTTTCCTGCACGCTTGCTTGTCTTCTCAGGGAAGACAGGATTTATAGGACCTCAAGAAACCTCCATGCCCTGAGACCTTCCCTGCCATCACTCAGCAGGTGCCAAGTCTCTGAAACCCACAAGACTCCAGCCCAGGTAACTGATGCTCAGGCTACAGGCTCCAAAACCTCTTCATGAAATCCTTTACCGCATACAGTCCAGTGGAATGATAAGCTATCACACAGCCTCCAAAGGGGATTATGAGGAAAAGAGTGTAAGAAGTGTAAAATGATGTTTTGATGTAAGAATATTTAAAACAGAAAAATTCAGAGCATCTCATAGACTCTGGATACAACTCTGCAAAGTGGTATTTAATAGGTAATGTGAAAGTCATTATTAGACTAGTATGTATGAAAAGAATTTTTTAATTTATGGTATACACTCTTTTTAAATGTTTTCAGTTTGATTAACACTGTATAAGATTTTGAACATAAAAGAGTCATAGATTCCATGATAGCTTTTGTAAAGTAAGGAAGTTAATGGCCATTGCTTATGTACTACATGTGAAGGGTTGTACACACAATATTGCAATTAATGCTTGAAACAAAATTACAAGGTATGAGCTATTATCTCCTTCCTCCAGATAACACAAAATAACTTGCTAGTCAAATGACTACAACAGACAGAGGGCTGGTTCTAAATATTTAATCCAACTGCAATAACAGGACCATACATCCATTCCCATTGTCATGTAACGTTAATGCCCCTTGACTCTGGGTCCCACTGCATGACTTGTTCTGGCTGGTGGATGCAAACAGAGACTGCAAAAGCGTTTTCATAGTTGGGTTTGTTTCTTGCACCTCTGCCTTCACCAGCCTAATTTTCTGGTTCTAAGAAGACAGATGAAGCAGAACACCCCAGCTGAGCCAAGCCTTGGTCAGTCTACCCCCTTCACACCCAGCTCTCATACTACAGACACGTGAGCTAAATTAGTCCTTACTGTTGCCCACTACTGAGATTTCATGATTGGTCATGATTTAGCATTATTGTGGCCTTTGTCAACTGAAATGATGACTTAATCAGAATTTAAACTCAACCACTCACTCCAAATCCATAGTCTTTTCTCTGTGCCATACTAGCCCACAGTCTAAACTTCTACTAAAATCACACTTGATATACAGAAAATTGGGCCGAACCAAATGGAATAATGAACAAGTTCATCTTTGTCATCTTTCTCTTTTCCCACTATGACCTCCCATGCTTAAATATTCATGACAATGAATTCTATTAAACCCATTCCAGCACAAGTATTTCCTGAACTTCTAAAATTGGTTGGGAATAAATTTTACATAGTAATGTCTGCTATTATATAAACAGAATCAGAGTTGTTAAGCATATAGCAGGGAAATGGTTAGATAGGGCATTAACTAAGTAAATTGTGGTACATCCAAACAATGTAATATTATTCCTCTGTTTTATGTATTTAAAAAGCTAAATGGGGAAAGGAGCAAGATGGTGGAGGAGTAAGAGATCAAGATAGCGTCGGGTCCCATAAATTCAGCTACAGAGTTATCAAACCATTCTGAACACCTACAAACTCAACAGGAGTTCAAAGAGAAGAAGAGCAGTAATTCTAGGAACAGAAAATAACCACTTTCTGGAAGGTAAGATGTGCAGAGAAGTGAATCTAAGGCGATTCGTGGGAAGATAGACTGTGGTGGGAGGAGCCGGCTCCAGGCAAGTGGTGGAGACGCAGAGCACAAATCGGAACTTTAAGAAGTCTGCTCCACTGAGGGACGTTGTTCCAGAGGCTGAGTGGGGGTGGAGCCCTCACGGGGACAGTGTGGTCTCAGGACCCACAGGGTCACAGAAGGATTGCAGGTGTTTGAGTGTGGCAGAGCTCGTAGGTATCAGAGCAGGGAAGCCGGCTGCAAAGATAGAACCAAGGAGTGAGCTCTCAGCTGGGGGTTACCTTTAACCATGATCTGAGGAACAGTCAGGCCACTGCTCTTCGAGCAGAGACCCCACAAGTGGCAGATCCGGGGAGACTCACCTTCTTCCTTCAGGAGTCTGCAGCAGGAATCTGCTGGGTTTGGAGACTCCAAATGGGCCATGCGCCAGAGAAAGAAACACTCGGTCACAGGCCAGGTGAGCTCAGAGCGCAGCCGGAGTGCAGGGAGACGGGAGGGATTGAGTGCTTTACTCCGAGGCCGCACTGAGGAATGGGGCCCCGAGCTCTCGGCTCCTCCAGCAGGAGACTGGGCAGCTGCCATCTTCATTCCCACATTCCAGAGCTCTATGGAAAGTGCTCAGAGAACAAAAGCTCCGGAGAGCGAAACAAAGCAGATGACTTAGCCCGGCCCCTGGCAAGGGCGGTGCAATTCCGCCTGCGGCAAAGACACTTGAGAATCACGGCAACAGACCCCTTACCCAGATCAGCAAGAAAATTCAGCCAAGACCAAGTTCACGGATCAATGAGAACTGCAGAACTTCAGAGTTAGGGGAAAGCAGCACATAGAATTCATGGCTCTTTTCCCATGATCCTTGAGTCTTTCAAAGTTAAGTTTTTACTAATTTTGTTTCTTATTCTATTTTTAAAATTTTTCCTCTTTCCTATTTTAATGTTTTTTGACTGTTTTATCTTAACAATACATTTTTAAAAACCTTTTTTAACTTTCATTGTTATAGTCATATTTTATCCCTTCATTCTCCTTAACCTTATTTCTTGTATACATATAGGTTTTTTTTTTTCCTTTAAAATTTTGGGATACAATTTCTTCTAATAGACCAAAATATACCTTAAATCTAGCACGGAATTTTATTCTAGTCTCCAGCCTGATCATGTTCTTTCCTCTTTTTTTTTTTTTATTTTTTCAACCAACTTCCTATCTTATCAATTCCTTTTTTAGAATCTTTTTAAATGTTCATCTTTACAGTCATATTCCATCTCTTCATCATGCTTACCCTTATTTTTGTATATATATGTTTTTCTTTCTTCAAAATTTTGGGAAGTAGTTTCTCCTAACAGACCAAAATACACCCCAAATCAAGTGTGTGGCTCTGTTCTATTTGCCAGTCTAATGTCTGTGAATATATATATTTTTTGCTTTTTCCCCCTTTCGTCTCACCTTACTTTTGGGTCTCTTCTGATTTGGTTAGTGTATATTTTTCTTGGGTCATTGATACTCTTTCAGTATTTTGTTCTCTCATTCATCTATTCTTTTTTTTTAAGATTTTATTTATTTATTTGACAGGCAGAGATCACAAGTAGGCAGAGAGGCAGGCAGAGAGAGAGAGGAGGAAGCAGGCTCCCCTCTGAGCAGGGAGCCCGACATGGGACTTGATCCCAGGACCCTGGGATCATGACCTGAGCTGAAGGCAGTGGCTTTAACCCACTGAGCCACCCAGGCGCCCCTCATTCCTCTATTCTTACCTGGATAAATGACAAGGTGGAAAAATTCACCAAAAAACAACAACAAAAAAACAAAAACAAGAGGAAGTACCAAAAGCTAGGGGCCTAATCAATAAGGAAATTAGTAAGATGTCAGAACTGGAGTTCAGAATGACAATTATCAAGGTGCTAGCTGGGCTCAAAAAAAGCATGGAAGATATTGGAGAATCCCTTTTTAGAGAAATAAAATCTAACCGAAAGAACTAAAATCTAAGTGAGTTGAAATAACAAAAGCTATTAATGAGGTATAATAAAAAAATGGAGGCTCTTAATGCTAGGATAAATGAGGCAGAAGAGAGAATTAGTGATATAGAAAACCAAATGATAGAGAACAAAGAAGCTGAGCAAAAGAGAGACAAACAGCTATCGGACCACGAGGGGAGAATTCGAGAGATAAGTGATACTATAAGACAAAACAATATTAGAATAATTGAGACCCCAGAAGAAGAAGAAAGAGAGAGGGGGACAGAAGATATATTGGAGCAAATTATAGCAGAGAATTTCCCTAATGTGGTGTAGGGAACAAGCATCAAAATCCAGGAGGCACAGAGAACCCTCCTCAAAATCAATAAACATAGGTCCACACCATGCCATCTAATAGTAAAACTTAAAGTCTCAGTGGCAAAGAAAAAATCCTGAAAGCAGCTTGGGACAAGAGGTCTGAAAGACAGAATAGTAGAAATATTAGATTGGCAACAGACCTATCCACAGAGACCTGGCAGGCCAGAAAGAACAGGCATGATATATTCAGAGCACTAAATGAGAAAAATATGCAGCCAAGAATACTATATCCAGCTGGGTTGTCACTGAAAATAGAAGGAGAGATAAAAACCTTCAAGGACAAACAAAAATTAAGAGGATTTGCAAACAACAAACCAGGCCTACAGGAAATATTGAAAGGGGTCCTCTAAGCAAAGAGAGAGGCTAAAACTAACAGACCAGAAAGGAACAGAGACTATATCCAGTAACAGTAACTTACAGGCAATATAGTGGCATTAAATTCATGTTTTTCAACAGTTACCCTGAATGTAAATGGGTTAAATGCCCCAATCAAAAAACACAGGGAATCAGAATGGATGAAAAAGCAAGATCATTGATATGCTGTCTGCAACAAACTCATTTTAGACCTAAAGACACCTCCAGATTTAAAGTGAGGGGGTTGAAAACAATTTACCATGCTAATGGACATCAAAAGAAAGCTGGGGTGGCAACTCTTATATCAGATAAATTGGATTTTAAGCCAAAGACTATAGTAAGAGATGAGGAAGGACACTATATCATACTTAAAGGATCTGTCCAACAAGAAGATCTAACAACTTTAAATATCTATGCCCTTAACATGGGAGCAGCCAATTATATAAATCAATTAATGACAAAATCAAAGAAACACATCAACAATAATACAGTAATAGTAGGGGACTTTAACACCCTCCTCACTGAAATGGACAGATCATCTAAGCAAAAGACCAAGAAGGAAAAAAAGGCTTTAAATGACACACTGGACCAGATGGACATCACAGATATATTTAGAATACTCCACCCCAAAACAACAGAACACACATTCTTCTCTAGTGCACATGGAACATTCTCCATAATAGATCACATCCTGGGTCACAAACCAGGTGTCAACAAGTACCAAAATATTGGGATCATTCCCTGCAAATTTTCACACCACAATGCTCTGAAACTAGGATTCAATCACAAGAAGAAAGTTGGAAACAACTCAAATACATGGAGGCTAAAGAGCATCCTACTAAAGAATGAATGGGTCAACTAGAAAATTAAAGAAGAATTTTTAAAAATCATGGAAACAAATGAAAATGAAAACACAACTGCTCAAAATCTTTGGGACACAGCAAAGGTGGTCCTGAGAGGAAAGTTTCTTAAGGAACAAGAAAGGTCTCAAATACACAACATAACACTACACCTAAAGAAGCTGCAGGGAAAACATCAAAGAAAGCCTAAACCCAGCAGGAGAAGAGAAACAATAAAGATCAGAGCAGAAATCAAGGAATTAGAACTCAGAAGAACAGTAGAACAAATCAATGAAGCTAGGAGCTAGTTCTTTGAAAGAATTAATAAGATTGATAAACTCCTGGCCAGACTTATCAAAAAGAAAAGAGAAAGGACCCAAATTAATAAAATCATAAATGAAAGAGGAGCAATCACCAAAGAAATACAAACAATTATAAGAACATATTAGAAGCAACTATAAACCAGCAAATTTGACAATATGGAAGAAACGGATGGATTCCTAGAGACATAAAAACTACCAAAACTGAACCAGGAAGAAATAGAAAACCTGAACAGACCCATAACCAGTAAGGAGATTGAAGCAGTCATCAAAAATCTCCCAACAAACAAGAGCCCAGGGCCAGATGGCTTCCCAGGGGAATTCTACCAAACATTTAAAGAAAAATTAATACCTATTCTCCTGAAACTGTTCCAAAAAATAGAAATGGAAGGAAAACTTCCAAACTCATTTTATGAGCCCAGCATTAACTTGATCCCAAAACCAGACAAAAACTCCATCAAAAGGGAGAATTACAGACCAATATCCTTGATGAACACAGATGTAAAAATTCTCACCAAAACACTAGCCAATAGGATCCAACAGTACATCAAAAGGATTATTCACTGCGACTAAGTGGGATTTATTCCTGGGCTGCAGAGTTGGTTCAACATCCACAAATCAATCAATGTGATATAATACATTAATAAAAGAAAGAACAAGAACCATATGATATTCTCAATAGATGCTGAAAAAGAATTTGGCAAAGTACAGCATACTTTCTCGATCAAAACTCTTCACAGTGTAGGCATAGAGGGTACATACCTAAATATTATCGAAGCCATTAGGAAAAACCCCCAGCGAATATCATTCTCAATGGGAAAAAGCTGAGAGCTTTTCTACTAAGGTGAGGAACACGACAGGGATGTCCACTATCATCACTGCTCTTCAACATAGGACTAGAAGTCATAGCTTCAGCAATCAGGCAACAACAACAACAACAACAAAAATAAAAGCCATCCAAATCAGCAAAGAAGATGTCAAACTCTCACTCTTTGCAGATGATATGATTCTTTATGTGGAAAACCCAAAAGACTCCACTCCTAAACTGCTACAACTCATACAGGAATTCAGTAAAGTGTCAGGATATAAAATTAATGGACAGATATCAGTTGCATTTCTATACACCAAGAGCAAGACAGAATAAAGAGAAATTAAGGAGTCAATCCCATTTACAATTGCATCCAAAACCATAAGATACCTAGGAAAAACCTAACCAAAGAGGCAAAGAATCTGTACTCAGAAAACTATAAAGTACTCATGAAAGAAATTGAGGAAGACACAAAGAAATGGAAAAACGTTCCATGCTCGTGGATTGGAAGAACAAATATTGTGATAATGTCTATGCTTCCTAAAACAATCTACACCTTTATTGCAATCCCCATCAAAATACCATCATTTTTTTCAAGGAAATGGAACAAATAATCCTGAGATTTATATGGAATCAGAAAAGACTCTGAATATCCAGAGGAATGTTGAAAAAGAAAGCCAAAGTTGGTGGCATCACAATTCCAGACTTCAAGCTCTATTACAAAGCTGTAATTATCAAGACAGTATGGTACTGGCACAAAAAACAGACACATAGATCAATGGAACAGAATAGAGAGTCCAAAAATGGCCCCTCAACTCTATGGTCAACTAATCTTCAACAAAGCAGGAAATAATGTCCAATGGAAAAAAGACATTCTCTTCAACAAATGGTGTTGGGAAAATTGGACAGCCACCATTTCCTTATACCACACATAAAAATAGACTCAAAATGGAAGAAAGACCTCAATGTGAGACAGGAATCCATCCAAATCCTTGAGGAGAACACAGGCAGCAACCTCTTCGACCTCAGCTACAGCAACTTCTTCCTAGGAACTTCGCCAAAGGCAAGGGAAGCAAGGGCAAAAACGAACTATTGGGACTTCATCAAGACCAAAAGCTTTTGCACAGCAAAAGAAACAGTCAACAAAACCAAAAGACAACTGACAGAATGAGAGAAGATATTTGCAAATGACATATCAGGTAAAGGGCTAGTATCCAAAATCTATAAAGAACTTATCAAACTCAACACCCAAAGAACAAATAATCCGATCAAGAAATGGGCAGAAGACATGAACAGACATTTCTGCAAACAGATCCAAATGGCCAATAGACACATGAAAAAGTGCTCAACATCACTCGGCATCAGGGAAATACAAATCAAAACCACAGTGAGATACCACCTCACACCAGTCAGAATGGCTAAAATTAACAAGTCAGGAAATGACAGATGTTGGTGAGAATGCAGAAAAAGGGGAACTCTCCTACACTGTGGGAATGCAAGCTGGGGCAACCACTCTGGAAAACAGTATGGAGGTTCCTCAAAAAGTTGAAAATAGAGCCACCCTCCAACCCAAGAATCACATTACTGGGTACTTACCTTAACGATACAAATGTAGTTATCCAAAGGTGCATGTGCAGCCAAAAGTTTATAGCTGCAAAGTCTACAATAGGCAAATGATGGAAAGAGCCAGATGTCCATCAACAAATGAATGGATAAAGAAGATGTGGTATATATATACAATGGAATACTATGCAGTCATCAAAAGAAATGAAATCTTGTCATTTACAATGACGAGGATGGAACTAGAGGGTATGCTGAGTGAAGTAGGTCAATCAATGAAAGACAATTATCATATGATCTCTCTGATATGAGGAATTTGAGAGGCAGGGAGGGGGGTTCGTGGGGGGTAGAGAGGGAAAAAAATGAAACAAGATAGGATAGGGAGGGAGACAAACCATAAGAGATTCTTAATCTCAGGAAACAAACTGAGGATTGCTAGGGGTGTAGGGGGGTAGGGATAGGATGGTTAGGCGAGAGACATTGGGGAGGGTATGTGCTATGGTGCATGCTATGAATTGTGGAAGCCTGATGATTCACAGACCTATACCCCTGGGGAAAATAATACATAATAATACATCATGTTTTAATAAAAAATAATTAAAAATAAAAATAAAAAGCTAAATAACATATATTTGCTCATGTTTGCATGAGTTAGAGAAAGGTATGGAAGGATACACACCAAAGAGTTGCACTGGTTGCCTGGGGGTGGGTACAGAACACAGCTATGAGTGAAAGATTAGCATCATTTACTTTACACATCATATTGCTACACTTGCTACAACAATCATACACAACTTCTAAGCCACTATATTTTTTAAATATTTTGTTTATTTATTTATTTGAGAGACAGAGAGAGAGCATGAGCCTGGGTGGGAAGATTCAGAGGAAGAGAGAGAGAGAGAATCTCAAGTCGACTCCACATTGTGTATGTATTGGGCATAGAGCCCCATATGGGGACTGATCAATGCAGGTGCCCCAAGCCATCATTTCTCTTTTTTTTTTTTTTAAGATTTTTTATTTATTTATTTGACAGAAAGAGATCACAAGTAGGCAGAGAGGCAGGCAGAGAGAGAGAGGAGGAAGCAGGCTCCCCACTGAGCAGAGAGCCCAATTCGGGGCTCGATCCCAGGACCCTGGGATCATGACCTGAGCCAAAGGCAGAGACTTTAACCCACTGAACCACCTAGGTGCCCCCATTATTTCTTTGAACAATTTTCTCCCACTTTCTCTCTCTCCTCTCCTGGTACGCCCATTATGCATACATTGGTACACTTGCTGGTCTCCTACGCGTCTCTGAGATGTTCTTCATTTTTGTTCATTCTTTTTTCTGTCTGTTTCTCATCTTGCACAGTCCCTATGAATCTACAAGTTTGGTAATTCTTGTTTCTGCCATGTCAAATCAACTGTTGAGCCCCCGTTGTAAATTTTTATTCATTATGTATTTTTCAACTCCAGAATTTCCACTTAGCTGTATAATTTCTATTTCTTTGCAAATATTCTCTATTTGATATGGCATTGCCGTCATGCCTTCCTTTACTTCTTTAATCATGGTTTCCTTCATTTCTGTGAACATACAGGACAAAAGCTACTTTGAAGTCTTTGGTCACTAAATCCAATATCTGGTCACTCCCACAAGCAGTTTCTATTGTCTTCTTTTTTTCCCCTGGTGTGTAAGTCATACTTTCCCATTTCTTTATAGGCCTCATAATTTTTGTAAGTTATGGATACTTGAGATTATATATTGCAGCAACTCTGGGCACTGGTGTCCCTTTCAAGGCTTGTTTTGTTACTTGCTTATTTTTTTGGTGTCTGCTGGATTTTAGAGAAGTCCATTCCACAGCCCCCTCCCCATGCCCAAAACACACACTCACTGTCAAGCCTCTGGTGTTGCTCCTCAAGGAAGTGCAGATTTGGGGAATCCCGGAGTCATGCCAGAATAATGAAGGTATTGGTTGGGTGCTCTCTCTCTTACCCTCACATTGCCCAGCTGTTTCTACTCCTTGTCAGTTGTTTTCAACAATGCCCCAGGGCATGAAGTGCTCTATCTGCTACTTGAATCAAATTGTGACTCCTTTGGAGGAACAATTTCTGTGAATTTGGATCTGATGTTTGTTCTGACCCCAGAAGGACTCCTCCCAGCTGTCTTTATTCCCCCAGTTCTCTCCTAAAAACTGGCCTGCCTACAGTTTGTGCTGTGTCTTCATTAAATCCATGAGTCTTCCCCCAATTAATTACCTTTCCCTAAAACCTTCTCTGACCTTCAGAGTGTCCTTAAGTTTGAACTTCTCCACACAGGACTGAAGAGATTAGGACCTATCTGTCCAATGCTCTGTTTATCCCCTGGGCAAATCTCTGAGTGACTTCTCTGGAGCTGGTGATGAGGAGGAGGGCAAGCTTGGCTAAGAGTGACACTTGGCTGTATGTGCTACGCACCTGGTTGGGGTTGAGAGGGAGGTAGAGCCTGAAGTCTCCTTGACTTGCCCTTCTTGGTATGGAACCAGCACCTCACAAGCTCTGGCCAAGGCAACCCCAGGACTGACAGCACACAGCGCCCAAGGAAGAACATTGCCCCACAGGTGGTGTCTGGGCATAAGAAGGGAGTCCCTACCTCCCACCCCCGCTCACCTGGATCTTAGATGGACTAGAGTTTCCTCTTTGCTTAGCAGGAATGGTGAGAAAGGAAGTGGTCTTGATTCAAATGCTACAAATTTTCATAGGTTTTTCTTTCAAAAAGATGTTTTCTTTTCACTTGCTGTTTGACCATAGAACCTTCCCCAAAGGTTCTTAATGGTTGGGTTTTTAAAACATTTTCACAAGTTTTACTAGTGAGTGGATCAGTGGAGGTCCCCACGCTGTCGTTCCAAACGTCTCTGTTCAATCAACTGACCTTATACAACATTTGTAATTAATGAAAATATAAAGTGACAAGCAAAAGATCTAGAAGACTTTTTACCCCAGACCTGATTATTTGCAGGTTTAGAACCTGAGGCCCCAGGCAGAGTCTTATCCTCATCCTCCTTCCTTTTGTTATGTCTCCCCAGAGTCATGACATGCTTGGGAGCCCAGGTAGGCCCAGAAGAGATGAGGCAGGTGCAGGCTAGGGGAGGATGACGAGAATTATCATGTTGTCCAGCTCGTGCCCCCTCGTTCAACAAGGTTGCTCCCCTTGGGGGTATTTTATTTAAGTAGCATGGAGACCCAGCAAATGCCAGTTCAATCCAGCATCACTGCGAAGCCAATTCCCAGATTTCTTTAAAATTATTACATTCAGTCACTGCTCCTTCCATGTTATATTACTAAAGATAACTCTGCTTTGTTTGACAAAAATGCATCTGGAGTACAGAATCTTAAAAGAGAATGTGCCCAGATGGTAGCGATATTTAAGGAAATACAGTTTTCCAATTTGGGAACTTGTAACCCCCTCTGATTTCATTTGTATGATTTTTCAAACCTTCCTTTTGCCCATACACTGTTCAAGTTGCCAGGGGAGTTTCGTGGTGTAGTCATGGTAACCATGAAGCCTCACTATGATACCCACCCCCCTCATACCCACACACACACACAAACACACACACACACTTGACATGCTTTACCCACCAACCACAACTCAAACTCCAAAACTCCTTTATATCCTGAAAATGAGTTTAAAATAACAAATACCAAAAGTTGTATGAACCACCACATGTTGTGTTTTTGTCACTATATCTAATTACTATTCTCACCAAAGGTAAAAAAAATATAATGGAATTTAGTAGCAGATTGCTTGCTGTTGAGGATTTCCTTTTTAATAGGAGGAGAATGGGGGATTTGTGCATTCCCCGCTCTGCTTCGGAGGAGAGCTGAAATTGAAGGTGCCTTTAAAGATATGCCCCTTCCTGATTGTTTTTACTTTCCTTGCCGTAATAATTATTCTTGGCTAATAATGTTGGTTTTTAAAGCAGGTAATTAGTGCTTCCAACACTGTAATGGAATTCTCTGAAAGCCAAGATCTGCATTCAACGATCTGGGTCCCAATTATTTGACCAAGAACTAAATCTCCAAGACAAGCGGCAAGAGGTCCCCTGCAATCGCTTTGGTCAGGCCACAGCTGGGGCGATGTCCGGTGCTCAGGAGACCGATTTCAGGGGAACATTGTTGAATAGATCGGCATTCATGGGCCACAGACCAAGCCCATGTGCAGATCTGGAAACCATGTCTTAAAACTAAGCCCAGGGGAAGCTGAGAGTCTTGGTCTGGAGAAACGTGTATGGGATTTTAAGTCTGAAAGTCTGTGTTTTATGGGAAATGGTATCTGAAGAGCAGGGAGACTGAAGAAAGGAGTGTCCGTAGCCAGGGAGAAACCTGCCCTAAGCATGTGCTGCCCCTCCAAAGCAGAGGAGGGGGAAAGTGTCCTCACTGTCCTGACGCCCTTCCTAACCCTGTTTTCCACAGTGATAGGTTGTGGATAAGAAGCCTTCCCAGGGGGATGATCCTTACTTCCTTCTCACTCTGTTTATTATTTTCCTCACCTGTGTTAGCTTGGGGTAGAGCCCAAGACAAAGGTAGATGTCAGAGTCATTTATTTGGGAGAATGATTGCAGCGAGCAATCAGGGGAGGGAAAGGAAACTGACACAAAGAGGCATCTGCAGGGACACCTGGGTGCCTCAGTTGGTTGAGTGTCCAGCTCTTGAATTAAGCTCCGATTATGATCTCGGGGTTGTGGGATCGAGCCCTGCAATGGGCAATGGGCTCCATGCTCAGCAGGGCATCTGCTTGAGAGTCTCTCTCTCCCTCTCCCCCTGCTCTTCCCTCTCTTCTCTCTCTTTCTCTCTCTGTCTCTCTCAGACAAATAAATAAAATCCTTTAAAAAGAGAGAGGGAGAGGGAGAGAGAGAGCACGCCGTATTTGCATTCTCTAACTGGCCCTCACTCCTGGGTGGCTTACTCACACAGGATCACCTGAGAAGTCATGGAATGTTCTCTGAATCATCCTCCTGGGGTCAGAAAGGGGAAAGTATTTATCCTCAGTTTCTGTCTACTGATGGCCCAGGGCTTCCCCTGCAGGGCACGGATTCCCCTCTACCTCAGAGCAGGGCATACACGCGAGTACTAAGCAGTTCTTTGGGTGTGCCATGCTTGGTGTCAGAAATGCCAGAGGCAGAAGCAGGGGGTCCACAGCAGGGATCTGAGGGAGGTACAGCCAGGTCACACCTGAAGGAAACTACAGGAAAGCCTACGTGAATTGATTGCCATAGCATCATTAACTGAAATGAGGCAAAGCCAAGAGGATTCAAAGTGGCACCCCAGAGGTATACCATCACCCCATCAAAGGAGTCATGATGAGGGCAGAGGATAGGCAGACACTGTTCTGGAATGCTTGGTCATTCCTTGGGCATGGGGTATTAAAGATCCGACTATCCATCCCTGATCCAAGGATGCAGATCCCCATTTCCCTCTTTAGAATTTTCTCCAACTACTCTACTGTGCTGGAGGTACACCCACTGGAAACTGTCTGCAGCCTCAGACAAAAATCCGGTCTCCCTCTTATTTGTTGGGATGCACGCTGATGACCTAAGCCTATAATCTGTGATTCTGCACCTTTTCAGATTCCCCCTGTTGGAGGAATCAGAATTTCTGAACCTGCTCTCCTTCTGTCTTCCTAGAATTTCTCACAATGACCTCTTTTTTGCTCTGTGTGCACCACCTGCTGTCCCTTCTGACCTGGCCTTGATCCATGACCTGGTCTCAATCCATGTCCTGGCCTCCTCTTCTCCTTCTGTGCTTTTCTGTGCCCATCACCTAATTCATTCTGTCTGTCTATCCTCTTGATCTTCTCTCCTTCAGGCTAGTTTTCCTGGGGGAAAGTCCTCTATGCAGTGAAAATTACACCAGAGAACTTCATGCAGTGTGATACTGATTTTTAAGCAAGATTATGTAAATTGTGGCTAGTCCATTATCTTGCTTGCCAAAATCCCTTCAACAAAATCATGAAGTTGAATTTCTTTAATATAAGGCAGGCCAAAGAGGAAAAAAAAAAAAAAGGAAATACATATGATCAAATCATGAAAACGTGATTCTGGAACATTCTATTGTGTCTCGGTCTCCAGCATTACATTCAGACTCAATGAGACCGTAACACCAGAGTTTTTGAAGAGACATCAGTTTCCGCTAAACTTCACTCTGTCTTCTTACACCTGTTTTCTATGTAGGAAACCTGAACTTCCCTCTGTCATTCTTCACATGGCACATGGCCTAGGTCTCTAAGTTTCCTATAAAGTGGGTCACATTTACAGTAATTGACAATGTCTCTTCAAATTTCCTCCAGTCTGTTAATTTAGGATTTTAATCACATTAAGAGTTTCACCTGGTTATTTCTGGAAGAGGTGCCATATGTTTGCATATAAGTGCTTTTCTCAAGTTCATCTGCCAGCTTTGGTTCCCCACTTTGATGGACAGCCCTCCACAAAGCTGTCCCCAATAGCACTACTGCTGGGGTGCTGCTCCCAGCCCCACAGCTTCCCCTTCCTTGTCCCCCACCCCCAGGGCTCCCACAGAAGTCCAGGAAGTAGCCAGTGACCGATCTCTGAGATAACATTGTCTTCCCCACCCTTCTTTCCTCCAGGCATGGTACACACAACTGTCTCTGTTTTCTCCAGCCAAAAAGGACTCTGCTATGCAGACTAAAGCCAGGAATGTCCATTTCATGATATACACCAGGACTCACGCTCAGACACATTTCCAGATCCTTCACCCATCTGTCTTTTCTGGTCTCCTTTCTCTGTGTGTTCATCTCCAGCTGTGGAACATTCTGCAAATGGCATGGTTTCTTCAGGTCAGGCTTAGTGTTCTGTAATTTTTCTACACACTTACTGGTACTCTTTCTATCTGTTGGCTTCAGAGAATTATTTGTACTGAGTAGATGAAACAGGAACCACTTTTTCCCCCTTAGAACTACAAATTCGAGGGAAGGAAGGCAAAAGAAGGAAGCAACTAACACAGACATTGGATGAGAAAAAGGAGGCTCAGGGAGGTCTCTCACTTGCCCAAGCTTACCCATCTAGTAAATGAGAGAACCAGGATTCAAACCCTGGGAATTTCTAGCTACACATCTCTCTCCCTCTCTCTCTCTCTCTCTCTCTCAATTTCTGGCCTCTCTGTTGATCTACTTTTATAGTTTTCATGTTATAGCTAAATGAAGCTTCCTGTCACTATTTTGTAAATATCTCAGTTAACATCTGAACATAAATCTTCTCCATAGAAACTTCATTTTTTTTTCTTTAAGTTAGCCCTGAGCCCAGATTTCAGATTTCCCTCCACATTACACTGACAGTTCACCTACCGCTTTTTCCTTCAGCAAAAGCCACAAAGTATATCCTGTCAAGAATCACAAAATGAAACACACATGCATCTTCTTCCTCGCATCCTACCAAGAATCGCACTCAAAAATTCTATCTCTGGGGGCACCTGGGTGGCTCAGTGGGTTAAAGCCTCTGCCTTCAGCTCAGGTCATGGTCTCAGGGTCCTGGGATCGAGCCCCACATCAGGCTCTCTGCTCCGTGGAGAGCCTGCTTCCCCCTCTCTCTCTGCCTGCCTCTCTGCCTGCTTGTGATCTCTGTCTGTCAAATAAATAAGTAAAATCTTTAATTTTTTTTTTATAATTCTATCTCTGTTTTGTTTTGTAAGCATTCCCTAGGGAATATTGTTCTTACTGTAGCAAGTCAAAACTTGGAGGGGTCTCCCACCCATTTCTCTATGTCTTCTATCTTAAAGATGAAGAAATTGGGATTAAGCAACCTGCCCAAGACCTCACAACCTTTCCCCTACATCACGCAAGTTAGGAGTAGAGCCAAGAACCTCTGGGCTTCCAAACTGAGCTTCTCCTAGTGCACCTGACCACCTTTCCACGGATCAGTTGTGCTGGAAAGATTTGCTCTCATGAGCTCATTTAGGGCAGTGGCTACATGTTTTTAAATATGGTTAATGTCAGGGCCACCTCCCATAGGAGGAAGAGCTCCATCTTTGAGTAGACGCATTATGAATATAGAAACCACCACTCACTTCTGCATTGTCATTTATAACACCTCATCTTCACAAGTTCCCAGGCACACCCTGAGGTTTTGCCCATATGAAATCTCCCAGCAACAGTAAACGGGGAAGGACTCGTTAAATAAGCATGGGTTAAATACCAGCGGTCTGCTAGGATGGTGGTAGGTGTGTCTACATGGGCATTTAATAAATGTTTGCTAAACCTGATCTAGACAAGTCCCCCACCAAGATTAGGAAAGTCTTTCTATGTCAGGCTGGAGTGCATTACACATGGTTGAAGAGTACCCTGCGCTCCCCAGCAAATGTGTTCTGGAATCATCTCTACATTTGGATGCAACTTAAAGAAAAGAGGGGAAATATGCACGGTTTTGCAAAAGCGGTCTCATTCCACTTGACAGAGACACTGGGACGAAAGTCTAACCGGCCCTGGAGTACAAAACTGTTTTGCGTCTTCAAGGTAGTTACTGCCCTCTAGTGTTGTAGGAATCAAGCAAATAGTGTCCATGGTAGAATCTGGGTCCAACCTCAAAGTATTTTCAATTAATGGCAAGTCTCAGCAGCCTTAGGAAGTCCTTGGGAAACACCACCAAGAAAGAGATGCCACACAGGGGTTGACCAGTTGCAGCCCCCGAGGTTTCTATACAGCCAATCCACATTGGTACTTCCATACCTCTTAAAATACTGAAATGCTTCTATACTGGATAGAAAAAGCTACTATCTT
Organism: Lutra lutra; assembly: GCF_902655055.1. NCBI lineage: Eukaryota > Metazoa > Chordata > Mammalia > Carnivora > Mustelidae > Lutra > Lutra lutra. The sequence continues at coordinate 9,896,931 of NC_062284.1, read as the reverse complement.
ATGCCTCCCATACCCCCACCACCACCCCAGAACAAGGACTCTCCCTTGGACACCCCTCCGGAGGTCCCACCATCCAATAACGCTTTGATATTTGGCGAAGCAAGGGACCTCCAAGACCCTGACCCAGAGCTATGGGTGCAGTGTTAGGCAAGTGTTTGAATCTATCCAGGGATTAAATATTTTAAATGTGACACTTAACTGCTTCTCACCATCTAACTACCTTGATTCTTCATCTGTCCATTCATCATTAAGCAAGGAGTGTCTATTAAATAATCACCGTTCTGTGGCATTCTCTCAACTTAAGATGGCATCTAATTTGGTTAATTGTGTCCTGGTCGTTTGGAAACATCTGTAGGCACTGACTAGTCTACCTCCAGGCTTCTTTGGGAGCAATTCAGGGGGACAATTACACTATACTCTATGCCCAGTGATGAGGGACTAGTCCTTGGCCTCACCTCGTAATAGCTCTTTGGTCTTTGGCGAGTTACTCTGCCTTTCTACACTTCAGGTTCCCCATTTCTCAGGGGAAAAAAAAACCCAACACTTACATCATTAGGTTATTATGGCAATTAAAGGAGGTAATATTTATCACATTCTTTGTCATACAGTTAAGTCCTCAAGGAGGACTTGCTAATATGTGGATCACAAAGTAGTGGAGGTTAACATTTTCATCACCAATCACCAAATCAAATGTTTTTCCTCCTTTAATACACTGAAGAACAAAAACGCTTAGGTCATCAGAGCAATTCCACTTTCCAGGGACGGTCAGATGGAAAACACTTAAAGACACAGGGCAACTAGAGCGTGAAAAACAGGGAAACAAAAATGGCTCTGGTCACTCCGCACTCGCAGTGTGAGCTCAGTCATTCCGTGAACGCATTCTCTGCGCATGGCATTGCTGACAGATGTATCCCAACAGCTCTAGACGGACATATGGCAGTGGCTTATCCAGCCAGTTGTCAAGTCACCGCAACCCTTGGTAATGGGTCCCTCCACCCATCACATGCAGATTTCCTTTTCATGGTTCACAGCACGTGGCTCTGTGCTCCTCGTGGCCATGGGTGGAGGACAGGTCAGTATGACACAGGTCTGTGAAAGACACCTGACTTTTTATCATCTCAGCTTGAAGGTGGTCTGCAGAAAGACGGCAGGCTTCCAGAGAAACCCCCTTCCTCCACTGGCTGTGTGTCAGCGTTTTTCATCAATAGCAATGGTATTGGGAATGCCTTCTATCCCACAAAGTATTCTTTACAGATCTTAGAGCACTTCACAGAGACATCAAGAACACCTGGCGAGATTGCCTTTATCTTTCTCCTAGACACCCCTGTTCCAGGAGCAAATTGCCATGGCGGACATCAGTGCCTAACCTCTATGCCTGACAGGCTAGAAAAAGTGTCCCATCCAGTCAAGGGGCTGAAATAGCCGCAGTTGTAGCAGTGGCTGTAGAAAAGATTCAAAACCGTTGGCCAAACATTCAGGAAGACCACAAAGAGTCACCCACATCTGAATATTTTGACCTCTCCCCCAAAATGGTGTGTCTCTCAGGCCCCTCTACCCCACCGGGGAATAAAAAGTCTTAATCCTGCATCATTGTTCTTTGGCGCTTGGACTTTCCAAATATAACCTATTACTTTGAAATAGAAAAAGGATTCATAAGCACAAATCTGTATGGAAAGATGTAGCAGGAAACTTCCTAATACCTCAGCCCGCTGTATGTGTGTCACCCATCACATCAAGAACAGAGAAGGGATAACAAAAGATACAGACACTCCCTTCATCCTTCAGGTTTGGGGACCTCTTGGATTCAGATGGAACAAAAATCTGGGGCCAAATCTCATGCAGAAAAATAACCTTATATACTTCTCCATTCCTGAGGCCAGAAATGGACAGATCAGCTACTTTAATGTTTGACCCCATCTGAAATGGAGCAGAATTGACAAATCTGTGTTTAACTACTTGATCAGGGTTTCACACGTATACATTTTAAAATATCTTTTAGATGTCATCCCTTATGTGAAAATAGCCCAAATCAAAGATGTCTAATCCAGGCACATACATTAAGCAGTCAGAGTTTTCATATCTAGATACTGTGGGAGGTGTGTTTTTTTTTTAATTTTCATATGTCACCAATACCTCCCCCTTCCCCAAAATGTAACTTTAAATGCTGAGAGCTATCTTTCAAAATAATGTGTTAAATGTTTTAGATACACATCAATACCCTTTTTATGCTTCACTCGTGACAGCCTGAGTTCTAACACGCATCTCAGCAATGGATAATCTATATTCTGTTTGCAAATCTTTGGGGTACCTGGGTGATGCATTCGGTTGAGCGTTTGACTCTTGGTTTCCACTCAGGTCATGATCTCAGGGTCATGGTCGAGCCCCAAGTCCGGGTCTGTGCTCAGTATAGAGTCTGCTTGGGATTCTCTCTCTCTCTCTCCTTCTGCCCCTCCCGCTCATGTTCTCTCTCTCTCTCTCTCCCAAATAAATAAATAAATTCATCTTTAAAAAAATATTTGGTTTATAGATTTTTTCCACTGTAAAATATATAGACTGTAGTTTTTGTAAATTGTCCCTATGAAAATCATTAGTATGAAGACCAGCAAATCAGGATCAGTGATCCACTCCAAACATTTGTTCACCTTGGGTTTTCTTGACTCAAACTGACAGCTCGGAAAAGAAGGCTGTATCATAAAACACATTTTAAAGTTCAGTTTTATCACTTTCAAGTATTTTTGAGATTGATGGAATTTTCTTTATAATTTTTTAGGAGAAACACATTAATAAATTAGAGTCACTTCTAATGTGTCCATCTTTAGCTTACTACTTGTTTTTCTGAGTATTTTTGAAAGCAGTCTTTTGTGATATAGTTCAAAGTCTGAGTTCCCTGCAAAGACATTTTTATGGGTCTTTGTTGGTGTCCTAATGAAATCACACAGGCTGATTTTGAGAAATTGGAATAACTGAGATTATATATTGTATATAGGAAGTGGAGGATGGGACAGGGGATTTGAGTGACAGTCACTAATCTAACAGACCCCCCCACCCTTGCACAGCAAAATTATCAAATGTGGCAGCCACATTAACTTGGGTAGAGGACAGTCCCTTTCTGAAGGAATAAATATTTATCATTTCTGAAATTTTAAAAATCATTTAAGCCAGCAGAACCAGAGGTAAACGGACAGCTAAGTATGTGTTTCCGGTGAGGTGACAGGGACTCAACTCCTGGCTCAAAATTTCCAAAATGTGTACTAACAGTCCTGCTAAGGAGAGCCCCTCTTCATTCTGTAATTAGCAATGACATAACTTTTATTTCTTCAGTTAACCTTTGTGGATAGCTCTAGTCTCTGTTTCATGTCATCATTAATCTTTTTAGGAACTTCATTGCTGTCACCAAAACCATGCATATAAATTTCCTCCCCATATTTCTGCAAATTAAATAAAATGTGCTTTAGGCTTGCCTCAAATGCCAAAGGATTTATTTCCAAAATATTCCTAGGGCTATGTCTGAACACAGCACAGCTACCCACAGAAGTACAAAGCATTGGATGGGGTCAAGGAAGAGGGGACCACTTAAAGATAGAGACCTGTGACCATAAGACCCATGGGACCCATACTGTAAATACATGTTGAATGAGGTCTAAGTAAAGAAATTTATCCCGCTCTGCCTTTCTCTTACTTAAAAGAGAAATCTCTTCACCTTTTTCAAGAAACATTTCCAAACCAAGTTCAGATTGATCATCAGCAGGTCAGGGTCACACCTAGGTGTATGTCTTTATTACTTCCCGTGCACCTCTAGATTGGAGAAAGCTTTGAGTAGCAAAGAGAACCAATATAAGGTCTAATGGATTATAATATGCCACAAATATATTTACATCTGTAAAAATCATTACATCATGCAAACAGGAAAAACAGCTCATCAGCCCCAGGTGAAACTATGTCCACCCTCTGGTGACCCTAGGGAATTATTAGAGGCCTACAAAGAGACATGGGCCTGTCAGTTCAAGGCCTGAGTGAAACCAAGCAGTTTCTAAGGAAGGGGGTAGTTTTATTGATGTTCTTCAGTTACTGATGCACTGCCACTAGTTGACTGTCTCTGAACTTTAGGAAGATGGCGATCATTTTTCATGAGCTGCTAGCTTTTGTGAGTTTCTGTTTGGGCTGGATTTAAGTGATCAGGGTAATAGAGCTTCCCCCAACAAATCAAATTGGCAGGCTGTCAATGCTGCTCAAAATATGGCCCAAGGACGGACACCGTCCACCTCACCGGGGAGTTGTTAGAAACGCGTGTTCTCTGTTCTCACCCCAGCTGGGGTGGAGCCCAGCAGTGTGAGTCTGAATGCCGCTCCAGGTGATTCTGACAGACACTAAAATTCAAGAAGCATCAGCCACCCTATCGTTTCTCTCCTCCTCCCTTAACGCTAGGATCCTCGATTTGGAGGAAGGATGGTAACATTCCCAGGTTAATGACATATTTTCCAGTCATTTAAGGTCGATGATATACATATGGCAGGAACTAGAAGGAAGGTCTAAGAGGACAGTTTCAAGGGAAGAGGGCTTAGCTGGGAGGTGCCACCCCTTTGCCCTTTGTCCTTTCTTTTGCTTCCTGCCTGAACTGTGGATATGAGGACCAGCAGGAAAATTGCCATCCCGGTCCCTGAGGCAGCCTCATGGAAAAAGTGCACTAAAAATTGAGGAAGCCTAAAGGCAGGAGTCTGTTCCCAAGAATCCAATCACAAAGCAGCCGTACTAGCTATGGCTTTCTTTCCTCCAGATTTCCTTAATATGGGAGAGAAATAAAACTTGAACTTATTATGAATGTACTGTAAACCTGCTGGTTGAGGTTTTCAGCCATACGTTATCCAACCTAATCCCAACCAAACACCAAAGATTGGGTCAGTGTTGGTTCAGATGCCCCCTAGATGAGCCAACCGTGAAAGTGGACACCCCTTTCCTGGGACTGTGGGGAGCCTTGCTCACTACTCAATGCCCTGCTTGCATTCCAGGCCCTCAGCCCTTCTTCCACGTACAACCCTCTGCAAAGTCAGTGAAGTAAAAACTGAGTACTTTCTGGAGAAAACGAGTTCAGGTGTCTTTTCCTTTACCTGGTTTATGAAGATAAGAAATGACTATACTCTTGGAGGAAAAGAGAAACAAGAAAGAAAACAATGAGATTCAGAAATCCACAGTTGGCTGGTAGGGAAATGAGAACCTTCTTACAAGCAGAAGGTATATTTTACTGATGATAAGATCGTCGCACACTGTTTTTATTGCCAACTTAATAACCATCCTGCCCACTTGCCGTAAGTAGAAGGAAGCAGGAGGCAGGACTGTGACCAGGGTTTCCACCAGTGGATCCCAGCCTTAGCATGGAGCCTGGCCCACAATATGGGCTCCGTAAGGATTTATTGAATACATGAATGAATCAGTGACTAGATGAATAAATACCAATCTTTTCATACGATGATCCTTCCACTTATTCCAGGTGAGACAATCAAGTGAGTTGTCTATGAATGGCCTCTGGGAATGGAGGATAAATGTTTGTCTCTTCATCCCATCCCTCAGAGACTCAATGGGAGGTCCTGCAGTTAGGAGATCACGGACTGAGAGTTTACTCCAGAATTATAGAGAGAGCATCACTGCAGGCCTTGTAATCCGCTCCCAGTGTTACGCATCTCCTCGGTCATATCATCATTTGCTCTCTCAAGGTCCCCGTGTGCAAAATAAGGTGAAAGAAATGGTTTTCTACATGTCAACCCCAACTGATCCAATCCACTTAGGAATCCAGAAGACACCTTAGCGTCTGGAAATAACCTCTAGCCTCAGTTCTTAAAGGTTTGTTTATAATTATTTTTATTATTATTTTTACTGAGCTAATACAAGGTAGCAGGGGGACCCCGGGAATGTGGTTATTTGTCACATGACCTCAGGTGCATGTGCTATAAACTTCACAAACAGGCACACCGCTTTCACTAATTATGTCCAATAAAACAGAAGGTCAGAAATTAGCATCAAGAGATGACACAACACAGTTGAGCCTGTTAAAAGTAACGGGTCCCCAAATGGGCATCATAAAATACATCATGAACTGTGAATAGCATTGCCTCACGAAGGAGAACCTCAACCTTTCACGCCACAAGGATGCCATTGGGAGTCTCTCAGGGTAGAACATGAAATGAAAAAGAAGTGGCTGGCCAGGAATGCTGTACGTTATCCCCAAGGACTTGCCACGGAGACTATTTTTAAAGAAACATTGATCTCAGCAGGCATGACAGCATTTAAGAAGTGGCCAGGTATACCAGCGTCAGGCAATCCTTCACGGACGGGGAAAGGCTGCAGAGTCTGGCTGCACCCTTTACAAAGGCTGATATGATGGATGAGACCGGAACTGCCCTTGGTTGGTTAGGTGGTTGGTTTAAGGAGCCATAAAGGTCACGCAGAAGTTAGAGCTTGAAAACCAAATGGAATCCACCCCCGAATTATGGCAGCCACCTCAACACTCAAAAATTAATCGGACATGAGATTTACAAGATTCCTCTTCACACTCTAACTGCTTTGTAAATTTCTTCCATGGTAGCTGCTCATTAAATGGTATCATCCCATTGAAAAATAACGTTACAAGGGATGCGGCCGTCTCTGTTTCCACACTTTCCTTGAACGAACCGAGCCACTGTATTTCATATGGCCAGAATACGGAAAGTCTGTTACAGCTATGTTACATTGGGCTTCTCATTATTGATGCAGCCTTTATGTTAGGTAACTCCTAGAAAACACTGAGAGAAACGTTAATACACAATAGTATATTTATATATCTACGGGGATCAGGGTGTCAAATCAGAGTTGACATGTCTTCCTTCCCTGTAAAGAAAAAAAGAGTGAATAAAGAGGTAGGAGACAAGAGAAGCAAAGTCAACATTTTAACCATTACAACTGATCTCAGATCCAAGGTGGAAAGGTGTAATATTTACTCTTTCCTCCTGTATACCCGTTACTCCAGAAAACAACCACAAGAGGGCCTGAAGCTGTCCTGGGACCAAAGTGTTTCCCCAAGGCCGAGAAAATACTCCATGGAGTCATCATTATCTCGCTTCAGTTTTTGGAGATGTCTGGTAGGGAATGTGTGGCACTTGACAGCACTGAGAACACTGCAAACCAGCTTGAAGCATGAGTTCTTACAAACTGATGCTCACTTGGCCTCAGCCAGTCCACCTTCAGGGACAAGAGCTCATAGCCCACTGTCCCATTCTAGATCGTTCCAGTGCATGAATCCTTCCTTTTCTGTGTTGTCAAGACTTCAGCCTGTTGCTGACCCTTCCCGAAGCACTTTTCCTGGGTTCCCTACCCCACAGCACCCCACCCCCACTCATGTTCCAAACATCTCAGAAAAGAATTTACTTGGAGCACTGAAGAGAAACATACTTGACATCCACTGCATGCCCTGATTCCCATGCCAATGACATCTGTTTTCAAAGGTCCTGAACCAAGACACATAGCATAGACTTCTCATGGGAACTGACCAGGATAACAAATACAGATCATGTTTTACAGCTAAAAGAAATAGAAAGAATATACACTTTGGAGAACTGTGACTACACTTCCCCATCCCTTCCTCAATCACTCATCTTGTCCACTGTGTTTTATTCTTGCCTATAAAGAGAACCCCAGAGACCCGGAATCCTTCTGTTGTTTCTGGGGGAGCAGCAACATCTAATGCTGGTACCCACGGTGGTGAGCTTGATTCACAAGTGATCTGTGTAAGAGAGAAAAGTAACTACTCCACCTATGCAAAGAAAAGTGCCTGGGTTAAATGAACTGTACAACGTGAGTTTGCAAAGTGCATCCTCCTGACAGCAAGTTAAATGGCTATAAGATATTGTGCTTGCATTTCATTCAATCAGACCCAATTTCCTGGGACCCCAAATAGCAGCTCCTCCCAAAATATGGCTAAAACACTGGCAAATATTTGCAGGTACCATTTCTGCAAATTAAACCCAGATATAGTTATGTACAAAGTTAGTTTACAGAATACCTATCACATTATGTTTCTTTGAATAGATCAAAACAGGAATAAATATTATCCTTAAATTTACCACCTAATCGTCATGGAAAACTTAGGACACTTGGTTGAGGGCAGAGCAGATTTCTATAGATATTGCTCAAATATTTGGTTTTCTATATTAGAGTATCTTCAATGCTATTGTGCCAATTTTCAAATGGAACATGGGCTCGGTGATACCTTTAAATGCAAAAATATAAGTATCCTGTAGTTCAAGCCCAATATTTATGACTCTAACTTCCTGGTAAGTCAGTTTGTTAGGTCATCAGGCTCTGAGGAACTTTATGGAGGAGGAACTTAAATGTTTCTCACCCTCAAACTCATTTTGAAATGCAAATAAGTCCTTTCACCTCGGTAGGGGGAATACACACTCCTTGCTCAGCATGTGCACCCACTAGAAGTTGTGATCCTTCTTCCCCTGCTTTGGGCTGGGGAGACCCAAAGCCAAGAACACAGCTCTGGGATTCTGAAGGTGATTCAGGACACCCCCAAATCAGTCACCTGAGTTACAAACATATTGATGGGTCCTAAACTAGGAGTCACAAAATCAACTTCTCCTCCTGTGTCCTCTGGACAGTGTCCTCTGGACAGTGATAGACAGGAAGCATGGGTGCATTCAAGGTTCCTGGATAAGGGTCTTCCAACATCTTCTTTACCCAGAGGTTGTTCACATCAGGACCTGTTCTCGGGTCTCTGGCAGCCGAAGAGCAATCAGGCCACCCCCAACAAGAGACGCAGCAGCCAGAAGAATGGGGACCACTTTGGTTATCCCAACAAAAGAAGAAAATATGGTGTTTCCCAGGATGGCACCAAATTTGCATAATCCATTAAGGATGCCAAAGGCTGTTGCCCTGTAAAAGAAGGAGAAAGTAAATCATTCTAAAAGAAGAACCAGGGGCGCCTGGGTGGCTCAGTGGATTAAGCCGCTGTCTTCGGCTCAGGTATCCCAGGTCCTGGGTTCGAGCCCCACATCGGGCTTTCTGCTCAGCAGGGAGCCTGCTTCCTCCTCTCTCTCTCTGCCTGCCTCTCTGCTTACTTGTGATTTCTCTCTGTCAAATAAATAAATAAAAAATAAATAAATAAATAAAAAATAAAAGAAGAACCAGACCTCCTTGGATGAACAGGACTGGGTCCTTTCTTTCCCTTGTTGTGAGGGAATGTATAGTGAAGATGTGGGAGGGGACTTCTGTCCCTAAACATAAAAGTCAAACATTCTCATTTTAATCAAATTTGGAAATACAGAATAACATAAAGATGCAAAGATATATAACCCCACCACTGAAAGACAATCACCACTATTCACATTCTGGAGTATTTCCTTCACACTTGTTTCTTTTTCTTTTCAAATGTAGACTACATTTCCCAGATTCCCTTGCTTCAGAGTCTGGCCATGTGACTGTTTTTAGCCAATGGGATATAAGTGCAAATGGCAGCTCCTGAGAAATTTCCTTGAGGGATGTCTTGAGTGGTACTTTTTGCTCTCTTCTCTTCCATTTTTCTTCCTTCCATCCCACTTCCAAAAATGTAGATGGTCTCATCTTAGCCCATGGCAGAACTCATGAAACAGCGAACAACAAGATGAAAAGAGTCTGTAGTGCCTGCTCTGGACTTCTACAGGAGACAAAGAGGAAATGCCTACCTTCCCAAGGCTGCAGTTATTTGAGATTTCTGTCACCCATGGAAAAACTTAATCCTAATTATTATCCCCCAATTACACTTCTGAGGAGCAACTACTATTTTTTTTAAAGTTCATTAATTTTTTTTTTAGAAATCTCTTCCTCCAACATGGGACTCAAACTTACCACCCCAGTGATCAAGAGTCACATATTCTACTGACTAAGCCAGCCAGGTGTCCCCTCAGTGGTAACTGCTACTAATCATCTGTCCTTTCTTGACTCCATCTGTATACAGAGACTATACTCCCAGCACCAGCTCTCTTCAACTGAAGCAAAATATTTCTTTTTGATATCATAGGTTTATTAAGAATGTGTTTGCATTTTTGTACATTAAGTTTTTTTACATTTTTAATCACCTTATATATAACTAGCCCCCAATCCCAATCTTTTTGTTTTCAGAATTTTCTTGGGTATTTTCACATGTGTATTTCTTTACATGAAATTCCCAAAGTTGTCCCAAGTTTCCAGAGGGAAGGAAAAAAATCTCATTGAATTCTGAATGGATTCATTGAAGTTAGAAAGAAACAAAAGAAGATTTGAAATTTGTGTGAGAATAAATCTTCTTAGAATTTCGTAAAGTATATCTTGACATATATATAAGACTTCTGTTTCATCTTTCGGTAAAGCTTTATGGTTTTCTTCACATAAGTGTTGCATTTTTCTTATTATTCCTTATATTCTTATATTCCTAAATAGTTTAGGATTTCTGCTATTACTAAATGGAATTCAATTTTACTTTTAAATTTTTAGATACATTTTTAAATCCCATATGTTGTTAGTTTTATTATTGACCACTGTATCAAATTATTTTACTGTTTCTAACAGTCTCTTTTGTTAATTGTCTTGAGTTTCCTAGATGTAAAAGCATATACCATGGAAATAATGATAATTTTCCTCCTCTTAATTTTTGTAAAACTTAGAAGCTCTTGGTTCAGGGGAGAGGGGCTCCAAATATGGAATGCTGTGCTTTGCCATAGTTCTCCATATTCTAATACCTCTGTCACCAATTGGGGGAATATCATTAAGATTTTTTTGCAGAATTTCATTTACCTGCCTTCCACATCACTCCACATGCCTTTTGACCATAGGGCCACTTAACCTGCCATCCTTAAAATTCACACCTCCCTCTCCATAAGGAGGGATAACTTCTGCATAATGGCTTTGACCCTATGCCTTTCAACCAAGCCTCTTCCCATATGGCTTGCACAAAAATAGAAGTAAATGCTGGGCATTCCTACCACATTCTCTGCAAATGCCCTAGACCATCAGGCATCATCCCCACCTTTATCTGCCCTTGCCTCTCCCCCACCCTTTGCTTATCTAGTTCTTCACCTTTTTGCCCTCTCTCCCATTAGAGGCCTGTTATCACCTCTCTTCAGAGTGCATGGTACCTATGGTGTCCCCCTCATTCCTCTCTCCCAAACATGGTTTATAATTGTCCTTTGTATCTAGACCCTCTCCCCACCCCATCAGGCTTTAGCCTGCTCACCTCCCTACCTATGCCAACCCCCGTGCAGAAGAAACTCAACCACCAAAGAGATGTTTGCTTTGTCCGTGAAACACCAGAAGACCGAGGTGGCTGTGGGGGAGGGTGTTGGAATGGGTAGATTTCTGGCCAAAGAAGTCTGAACGAGTCCCAGAGAGAACCCCAGGGAAGAACTGACCTCTGGTTGGTGGGATACAGCTCCACCGTGATCACATCCAGAGCATTCCAGGCGGCAATGCTGGTCCCACAGAACAGGCACTGCCAACCAATCATCGCAGACTCGCTGTTGCCAAAAAACAGGAAGAAGCAGCAGACTGCTGAGATCAGCATAGAGCCACCTACAGGGGCAGGACGAGGGCAGGAAAAAACAAACAAACAAAAAAAAAAAAAAACAGAAAAAAACATGAAGCCCATGTCTTAGATAAGACTGTCATCCACTCCCATCTTCACAGAGGCACCTGAAGTAACAGGTTCCCTCAAGTCATAGGCCTATTTCTACAAGGAGAAAGCACGGCTCCCCACATGGTCCTCCAGCAGTGGGATCAGAGCCTTCTGCATGGGTCATGTCACCAGGGTTAGCCTCCTGGAAGGATTTTGAAATCCTCACTTTGTGGTGCTGCCCAGCCCAGAATTACTGGGGAGGAGGTCGAGGAGGCATTCCTTGAGAATCTGTTATGTCCCAGACATTGTACTGGGTGCCTGAAATATATCAATATCAAAAAATCCTCATGGAGCTTACGTGGTACTGAGAACAGAACTGTAAATGGGCTGCAGAAGAAAACCTGAAGGGCCCTGCTGTTTATTCCCCATGTGTCCCATCTCCACCCCAGACATCTGATCTACCTTCTCAGCCTTGCCCTGTGCCCTGAGAAGCTAACCCCCAGGGCCTGCTTACCTGTGGCTCCTTTGTCAGCTGGGAGCAGATAGGGGTTGGAGTATTTCTTCCCAATTCCCAGCCTATTTATAAGCCCTTTTTTGGCGATGGCTACATCCCCACCCCAGGACTATAGTTCCTTCCAGGAGCCTCTGCCTCCATGGTTCCAGCTCTCCTTGGGCTCTGTGAGTGCTATCTTCTCCCTGCAATCCTAGAGGAAGTACCTGCTGGCAGTTTCACTAGCATCCGGGTGCCTCTGCACCCGCACCCCCTGACTCTAAAAGCCACATCCCATGCATAAAGTCTCTTCACTAGCACTATCTAAGGTGGATCCTTTCTCCCACCAGCACTCTGACTGATACAGCTCATGATAAAAGTTCTCACTGAAAGAAGGCCATGTCAAATGCTGCCCAAATCCATTCCATCCAGCCCAGAAGAGCTTGGGGAATGTGGAATGGATGCAGGGCGTGGACCAGGACTATGGCTGGAAATGCAGTGGGAATAGTCAGAAGAAAGAAACAAAGAAAGTAGCTTTCCAAACAACCAGCTGGGAAACAGCCCAACGGTCCTTCCCAGGCATCAGGACCCTGGGGGTCCCGTTGACAGGAAGCTATGTTGGTGGCCTGGCCTCACCCACAAGGACCTCCCTGGTGGGGACGCCTCCGTCTAGAATCTCAGACCTGGAGTTGCCAACACTGATGTCAAACCCTGCTGGTGAGCTGGGACACGGTAACTGTCGCCTGAATTCTGCTGATTCTGGGAGGGGGCAGGGCTGTGAGCAGGTCACCTGGTAACATCTTTCCAAATAGCTAAGAAGGAGATAAATATCTATGGGGCCACAAGGGCCTTGGGACCTATATCACCTAAATGCATGCTTCCCTCAAATTGCCCAACCATGGTGTCTAGCTTACAATAAATGTTGACAAAAGTTTACTGAATACAAAAGCTTACCATCAAATAAATCAAGTGACGGTCAGAGAACTGACCTCTCAGCTACATTAGGTAATCCTACTATAGAGCCCTGTGACCCACTGTACTTCCACTCTGTTAACTCTCATTTCCCTTGTGATGGAGAGGCCTGAGTTCAAGTCCCAACTTCTTCCCCTGTGTGACCTTGAGCAAGTCTTCTAAACTCCCTGTGCTGCCTCACTTTCCCTCTCTGTAAAATGTTGACAAAAAATAGTACCTACCTCACCGGGTTATGGAGTGTTAAATATATTAATATTTACAAAATGCTTGGCAGGAAGCCTGACCTATAATCCATGCTTTATAAGTGTTTGTTCAATGAAATTTCTAGTTTATGTCTGTCTCTCCCAATAGATCATTTGCTCTGTGAGCATGAGGACGCTGTCTGTCTCACTTACCGCTGCCTTCTCGTTGTGTGCCACACACACAGCCTGGCAGAGAATAAGTCCTGCATATATTACCGCTTATCGAGTGAATAAATGAGAACAAACAGCCTCATCAGGAAAACTTCTACTTTGTTGTTAACAAGACATGACTTCTACCCTGGAAATAGCACAGCAGAGTACATTTTATGTCCCGGCAGATTCAAGAGGAATTTGTCTGAAGAAATAGTTCTTTTCATTCGTGGAAAGACTATTTCAAAACAGGTCACCTACATCCCATTGAGATATTTATTGAGCATCTAGTATGAGCCACGTACTAAGAATATCACCGTTGGTCCGCCTTGTGCTAGACCTTCTACTAAAGAAGGAAGAAGGAACTGTCTGTGCTTTTAACAGTGCAGCTCAGAACCAAAATACAGACATTAATAAAAGAGTAGGCTACAAAGAATGAGAAATAGTAGTTCCAGCTATCAGTTTGGGGAACCTGACAGAAATCAGTTCTGATCTGGGATACATTTATGATGTCAAGACAGGCTGCTGTGGCTGAAAAGGGGATGTCTGCTCTCCGGCTGCCCTGCCCCCTCCCCCTGCCCAGCCTAAACTCTGCCTCTATGGGGGAATATGTGGCTGTTCCAGGGGGCAGGCTACACTCCTGCACACATGCATCCACCCCACCCCTCATAGACCCTGCCTTCCCAGGGATGTTTCGGACTACCCCCGGGGCTCAGCCACAGTATTCGCTGTTCAACCTGGGGCTGGAAAGGTCAGGGGCAGAATGACAGAAACATCACACACCTTATCACATTTGAGCAAAGGCTGCTATTACTTTCACAATTGGAAACAGAAGCTCAGAGAAGGAAAGGAAGGTGTGCAGACTCATAAAGCAAATGTTGGCGGAGGTGGCCACCTAAGTCGGAGCTGCTGGTCTTGCACAGGGTATAAGTGAGCTGAAAAACTCAGGCATTGAGGACTGAGTCAACGCTGCCCTTCCTTCAGGGGCTTCAGGTCTAACCAGGGCCTCACCTGCGACCCAGGAGTTCTGTCTGTGACTGTGATGCCAGCCTCACCATATGCAGCATTTCTTGTGCTCCCCATTCTAAATATTCATGCTACTTTTACAATAATAATACTCCACGAGCCCCACACTGGCAAGAGCTCCCTTTGCCGAGCTCTGATTAATTTGCTCTTCTCTGACAAAACGACTATGTGATTTATTTTATTCCCCTTTGAGCTTCCCTGCTAGGGAGTTGGCATTAATTTTCCTGACCGGCTACATCCCAGAACAGACCCTTCACGGCATGTGTATCAGTGTGTTGTTCTCGTCCCCATGCTGGCCTTACAATTTATATATTCCAATACATATTTTCCCTGGCCCTGGGTGTATATGTTTTGTTTCTTATTTTCCATGCACAGCGTGTGTTTCTGTAGCAAACTTCTGTGAATCCTGGTGCGGTGAAGCAAGTCATACGTGAAAACTTCTACTATTTTTGAGAACCGACAGGCACCAAGCGCTATAAAATGCTCTGGCTACATTATGCTCAAGCCTCACAAAACCCGATCAGCTAGTTACAGGTACAGATATGGAACCTGAAGCCTGGAGAAGTAAAGGAACATGTCTCAAGTCAGATAGCCTCGAGCTGATAGGACTCGGACATGAGTCTGTGCACCTCCAAAGCCTAAGTGTCATCACTATGAAATCATAATAAGCAATGCAGTCTATTAAAAACCCATCAGATGTGGTGCCTGGGTGGCTCAGTGGGTTAAAGCCTCTGCCTTCGGCTCAGGTCATGATCTCAGGGTCCTGGGATTGAGCCCCACATCGGGCTCTCTGCTCAGCAGGGAGTCTGCTTCTCCCTCTCTTTCTGCCTGCTGCTCTGCCTACTTGTGATCTCTATTAAATAAATAAATAAAATAACATAAAAACCCATCAGATGAACTAATGTTCACTGAAGAGCATTTTATTATTTTTTTTACAATAATCTTATAAAGCGGGTAGAATGGGCATGTTCAATATACTTCTGAACTGCTAATAGTGTGAGTGACTATCCCAGAATCGCTCAGTCGGGAAATGAAAAGGAGTCCCTGACTTGGACCATAGGTCTCAAACTACATCCATGGAGTCCGGGAGTTTTGGAGCCTTGCCTGCCTGCTAGGCTTTCCACCAGCAGATCCCATCTTACCTGTTTGGTTTCCAGTACAAGATTTATTTAAGAAAAAGAAAAAATCCTCTCCTTTAATACATTTTGAAAGCCAGGATCCTCACCTACTGGAGGAGATGCGGCGTCCCTAACTACTCACCGATCATCTTGAGCCTTCCAACTCTATCCATGAGCAGGGCAGAAATGATGTTGCCAGGGAGGACAGACAGACTGCCAAGGAAGCTGACGAGGTAAATCAGGAAGTCATTATCCTGCTCAAAGTCCATGTGGCAGCCCTCCTTCGGCGCCAGAAAGGTCGTATTGATAAACCGGCAGTTGATAAACTTATGCTTGTAGAGGTCTGGGGAGAGAAGGATACCGTGGGTTCATGTACAGTGAACAGGGGCTGGGGAGAGATGGGGCAGAGGCAGGGATGGAGTCACGCGTCTTCCGAGGGCAGGCTGCCCCACACCTCTGGCCATCAGACAATCTCAAAGTCACAGTGACGTGTGGCCAGGTATGGGTGGACAGAGAAAACCCTAACAAGGTAATGACTGCTTCCACTTCCCATAAGCAAAGGGAAATGAAGTGAATGCCCATGGAGACGCACGTCTAAATACATCATCTTTCAACCAGGAAACCGTCCTGTTTCTTTCTTTCTTTTTTAATTGCTTTTTTTAAAAGATTTTACTTATTCACTTGACAGAGAGATAGATATCAAGAGAAAGAGAGCATAAGCAGAGGGAGCAGCAGGCAGTGGGAGAAGGAGAAACAGGTTCTCTGCTGAGCAAGGAGCCCAATGTGGGGCTTGATCCCAGGACCCTGGGATCATGACCTGAGCCCAAGGCAGATGCTTAACCGACTGAGTCACTGAGGTGTCCCAAAACCATCCTGTTTCTATCAATGACATGACACCAGGGTCCACACCAAGGCTGGGCCATTCTTCCGAGGCTACCCAACTTACAGGAAGAAGAAGACACAAGAATTGGGTCTGGATTGAGGGGAAACTTTCCAGAACCCATGCAGAAACCTGAACATTCTTCAAAATGAAAAACGTTTGTGGGGCGCCTGGGGGGGCTCAGTCAGCTGAGCGTCCGGCTCTTGATTTCAGCTCAGGTCATGATCTTGGGATCCTGGGATTGAGCTCCATGTCAGTCTCCATGCCCAGGGACTGTCTGCTTGGGATTCTCTTTCACTCTCTCCACATGCTTGTGCTCCCTCTCTCTCTCTCTCTCGCTCTAAAATAAACAAATAAAATATTTTTTAAAATTAAAATTAAGTTAAATTAAATTAAAAATAAAATTAAAACCCATTTGTTCAGTAGTTTCCACAGTGGGGAGCGGGAAAGATGAATATGGAGAACATAGAGGATTTTTAGGGCGGTGAAAATACTCTACATGGTATGATAATGGTGGATATATGCCATTATACATTTGTCCAAGCCCAGAAAGTGCCCAACACCAACAGCGAATCCTCCTGTAAACTCTGGACTTGGGATGATTATGAGGTGTCAGTGTAGGTTCATCAATGGTAACAAATACACCACTCTCATGAGGGCATGTTGATGATGGGGGAGACAGGGCTGGGGGACAGGAGCTCTATGGAAATCTGTACCTTCTTTCTAATTTTATTTTAAACCTTAAACATCTCCAAAAAATCAAGTCTTAAAAAAATATAAACCATTTGCTTTGGAACTAGTTCCCAAGTCTTCTGACCCCTTCTAACACCCACCGTCCAAGCAGAAAGAGTGCCTAAGGAAGCTCTCGGAAAATCTGGGTTTCGGGACCTGGTTCTGCAGCTGACCCTCGTTAACCTTCCGTAACCTCCTCCTATAAAATTAGAAAAGTACACCTGATTCTCTCCATCACTTCCCAGCACTGACATTTCATGAGTACAGGTGTTTGCAAAAGTCCCACGTGAGCATATGCAAAGAGGCATCATTAAAACTTGAAAGAAGAAATTAAAAGATGCATCCAGTTTTAATGACAAACAGGCAACGTATATGCCTTTTTAGGTTCGGGCTAAAAAAAAAATTACAAAGGTACATCTCATAATGGATCACTTAGAGATGGAGGGATATTTGGAGGACAGAGAGGAAACATTCTGAGCCTGACCTCATGGAAGGAAAAGACATTCTTGCATCAGCCATGCTGCTGAGGGTCAGGAGAAAGCAGTAATATTGGCACGATGCACGGAGTTCACTGGACAGATCACAGACTTCAGAACCAAACAACTCGGAAATGAATCCACGCTCTCTCAGCTTGCTAGCTGTGGCCTTGGGCAAGGGCTTAAGCCTGGGTTTCCTGAGCTATAAAATGGGAGTAATTGTACATTTCTCACTGGAGACAATGTAGATGAAGCCCCTGGTAGAGCTCAGGTAGTTTCCTTATGTCTCAACTCCCCTTGGTATGTTATTAACCTATGATGAGAGTAGTAAAAGTGACGAGGAGTGATAGAGTGGTGGGATTTTGTGAAAATTTTTTAATCATGGAAGACTGAAATGGTGTGATTTGAAAATATGCCTCTCATCTCACTTTGTGCACAAGGCTTGAAAAGATACAATTTTCCCTCTCCCTTTATTATTGTGAGAACATGAACCTTGCAAATTATGTGAGGTCTTTGAGAAAGCACTCCATGCATAAAATGCCACCTTCCTGAAATGTTGGCTTCCGAAAGGCTTCCCACCGAAGACCTGCCGCATATGGCATCGGAGATGCTTGCGATCAGAGCACTCACCCAGAACTTTTGTTTCCACTTCACATATGATAACACACGCAAATTACATTGGTAAAGATAGTGCAACTAATCCGTGCCATGCCTCGGACTAGAACCCATTTCTCCAACCTGATGCTCAATAACGACGTCCGTGTGTACCTTCCTACTCCTAAAGCTTTTGACTGAGCACTTTGCTTCTTATTTTTTTAAATTTTTAAATATTTTTATAAACATATAATGTATTATTATCCCCAGGGGTACAGGTCTGTGAATTGTCAGGTTTACACACTTCACAGCACTCACCATAGCATACTCCCCAATGTCCATAATCCCACCACCCTCTCCCGATCCCCCTCCCCCCAGCAACCCTCAGTTTGTTTTGTGAGATTAAGAGTCTCTTATGGTTTGTCTCCCTCCCAATCCCATCTTGTTTCATTTATTCTTTTCCTACCCCCTCAAGCCCCCCACGTTGCATCTCCACTTCCTCGTATCAGGGAGATCATATGATAGTTGTCTTTCTCCGACTGACTTATTTCGCTAAGCATGATACCCTCTAGTTCCATCCATGTCATCGCAAATGGCAAGATTTCATTTCTTTTGATGGCTGCATAGTATTCCATCATATATATATATACCACATCTTCTTTATCATGAATGGATAAATAGATAGATGAATGCTGTTGATGGACGTCGAGGTTCTTTCCATAATTTGGCTATTGTGGACATTGCTGCTATAAACATTCGGGTGCACATTTTTGCTTCTTAAATAAGGCCAGTCCACCCTTGATACCGTGCACCCACACCGCCCATGTTCTCACCTGTGTTGTAGAAGACAGTCGATTCAATGGTGCAGTTTTTGAAATAGGTATCGGTAGATGTAACATCTTCAAAATAGCACTCGTCAAAGAACGTGTCCTCGAAGAGTACATGTTTAAAGTACATCTTTGTGAACCTGTGGGTAAGACATTAGTCCCTGAGTGATTGGTCCTGAGAGAAGCCTTGAGATAAACATGGAAAGCACAGAAAGGCAGGAAAAGGGGAACTTCAAATGAAAGGGTGCTGAAACATTACTTTCCAAGGTTAGTTCCCTATTCCTTAGCTGGTGTTTATAAAGGAGGAAGGAGACTGGGAGTATGGAAATTTATCTGATCTGGATAGACACAGGGGGTACGAAGCAGCAGCCCGGTGATTCCCAAATGTAGTCATGGACCTTCTGCCTCAGACTCATCGAGATATGGACAAGCTACTGTGAAATGAAAATACTGATCACGTGGCACTTTATGAGAAGCTTTGAAAATGTACAGGTCCGGGGCTCCTGGGTGGTTCAGTCGGTTAAGCATCTGCCTTTGGCTCAGGTCATGATCTTGGGGTCCTGGGATGGAGCCCCACCTAAGGCTCCCTACTCAGCAGGGAGTCTGCTTCTCCCTCTTCCTTTGTCCCCACTCTGGCTTGCACATGCACTTTCTCTCTCTTTCTCTAATAAGTAAATAAAATCTTATTTAAAAATGCAGGTCCCTCAGCTCCTCCTAGTAGGCTTGGAAGCAATAGATTTGTGAGGGACTGAGAATCTTCATTTTAAAAACTTCCCTGCGGCTCCTGGTTGGCTCAGTGGGTTAAGCCTCTGCCTTCGGCTCAGATCATGGTCTCATTGTCCTGGGATTGAGCCCTTCATCGGGCTCTCTGCTCAGTGGGGAGCCTGCTTCCCCCTCTCTCTCTGCCTGCCACTCTGCCTACTTGTAATTTCTGTCAAATAAATAAATAAAATCTTAAAAAAAAACTTACCCAATAAAGATTTGGAGCAATAAGCACTTTCATTCACACAGAGGGTAGAGTATTATTGGTGAAGCATCTTTGGAGAACACTTTTGCAAAATTTTGAGTGCGTAATGGCATTGACCTAGAAATACCACCTCTAAGACCTGACCCTATCTATACTTGCTCATGCATTCAAAGAAATACATTCACAGATGCTCGATGCAACATTTCTTATAATAGAATTGATCACTAGACAGATGATGGGTGGGTAGGTAGACAGACAGGGAGATGCCCACATGGTGAAATACCATGTGGCTGTTACAGTTTTTAGGTAAATGCCTTAATATGGAAGAATCTTCAAGGTATATTGTTAACTGAAAAAAATAAAATGCAAGCTGTGCCCATTCATGTAAAAAAGTATATGTACCATATGCCTCCAAATGAATAGAATATACCCAAGAGTTACACAAGAAACTGGTAGATGCGTGGCCCTGGGAAGGCTCAATGGGATAAGCTTCATTTTCCCTTTATACCAAGCATACATATTACTTTTTCACGAAATACAAAATGAGGATGGAAGCACCTAGTGACTATGAGGTGCAGGCACATTTGGGAGCCACTGGTCTGCTCCAACTCCTACATGAACGTAATAGGAAGAAACAATATTACATTCAAAACCATATACTGACCTACATTAACATCATCCTCTGCGGGACCTTTCCCAAGCTCGGCCAAACTTTTAAGCTAGAAGCCTTGGACCTGTTTCCATTTGTGAAGAATTACAACTCATTCATTTGTCTATTCATTTATTTATATACTCAGTCTTCAGCAAAACTTAGGTAAATGGTATTAGGGGCTACGCATACAGAGAGGAAAGACATGGTCCCTGCCCTTAAATCTAATTCGGCGGGGGGGGGGGGGGGGGGGGGCGGGAGAAAACCAACAAGCCAACAGACAACAATTCAGTGGGAATCACCTTGATATAGGGGGTACAGGCTGCTGAGGGTCATTGTCCTCTTCAGAGCCACCACATGATTCAGTCCATGACCACAGATGATGACTAGGTCTCCTTTCCCTTCATGCTATACTGTATTCTGCTAACAACCCTACTCTAGAGTCACCTGTCATGAGCTTCTGCAAAAAGATACCCCCACCCAGTAAGAACACCTAATCAAGTGCTTCTCAAAGAGAAGTCCCAAGAACACTTGCATCAGAATAAAACCAAAGGTTGTTATGAAAAATGAAGTTTCCTATATTCCTAGACCCCTTGAACCAGAACCACCAGAAACAGATGCCAGATTATTTCAAAAATGTGAGGGGGTCATTTGTCTAGAGAAGCCAAATTATTTTACAGAATTTTTCGTAGGGTCAGATTTGCTACAGACTTATAAACAGGGGCCTCCAAAGGCTATCACTGCACTCTTCAGATTTCCATGGATATTGCTAAGACTTGTGCTACAGGAAAATGTCTTTGATTTCAAAATTAATGTAATTTGTATGCTGGGTATGTTTACTCAGGAAAGCTATTCCTGGAGGCTGTCTTGGGTTTTGCCTCTTTAAATATATCCTTCTCTTAAATATAGCAATAGGTTGCTGATGTGGCCCTCAGATATATTTTAATGTTCTGCCAGGGGTAGGTGAGGGAGCAGAGCCATAAATCATAAAGGGCCTGACGTAAGCAGACCTTAAAATGTATCTCCAAGTGAGTTATAAAAAGCCAAAGTTATAAAGAAAGAGATAAAAGGAGAAAGGACCAAGGCATATTTTATGAATCTTTATATAAACCATCCCCTATCTCTAATTTATATACTGAACTGGTCTGAGCTTCTTCATTCAGGAGAGTTCAAAGGCTGCAAGACAAATTAGAGCAAGTGTCTTATGGAACTTGTCCTGTAAGAAAACAGGAGCCATTGGCAATGCAGAATCTATGGCAGGATTATTACCCAAACACTCTATGTCAGTTACCCTTAGTCCCAATGGTTAGTCCACCAAATGGTAAACTATGCCAAAAATTTTATCTGTTTGGTCACTGTGTTTTACTTGATGGCAACCTCAAGAAGCTCAGTCTAGTGAAAGATAAATAAGAAAACTGATCATTAAAATTTAGTGTGATAATTATCAAGATGGAGGTATGTTCTTTTTTTAAAATTTTATTTATTTATTTAACAGAGAGAGAGATCACAAGTAGGCAGAGAGGCAGGCAGAGAGAGAGGGAGAAGCAGGCTCTGTGCTGAGCAGAGAGCCTGATGCGGGGTTTGATCCCAGGACCCTGAGATCATGACCTGAGCCGAAGGCAGAGGCTTAACCCACTGAGCCACCCAGGTGCCCCTCCAAATGATGAAAAATTTTATTTCAAGAAGAATAAGAAGTATTCATGGACATACTGGTACCAAAGTCAATCCAACAGACTCTCTAAGAACCTACACACTCATGCCTCAGTGAATCTGCCAGTAAGCCCGACCTCCTTCCTTCCTTTTCTTTTACACTCCAAGCTACCCAAGTGCTGAAATCACAAGATCGCATCCAGTCTGTATTACAAAGATCCCAGCCCATGTACAGCCTTTGGGAATAAAATCTTAAGCAGAATTATAAAAATAGAATCGAGTATAAGAGAAATATAATAAAGAGAAAAGCAATTATTAATTTACAAGAGGAAAAAATAGAACTTCATATACAAATATGGTTGTGAACATCCTAGATGAGACATTAATTTAAAGATGCTAAAATCCTTCCTTCAACTAGTAAGTGGATAAAAATGCATTACTACATTTATACCCTGGAAGAGTATTCTGCCATAAAGTAAACTGTTAAATGTGCAAAAACATGGATAGATCTAAGTACATAATGCTAAGTGGAAAAAATGGGATTAAAAAGCTTCATATTACAGGGTACTATTTATGCCACAGGGAGAAGAGCATTGGTTGCCAGGGACTAGGGGTGGAGTAAGGACTGACCACAAAGTGGCGTGAGGAAATCTGGGGAGTAACGGTATCTGGATTTTGGTGGCTACATGACTGTCTGCCCTTGGCAAACTCAAAGAACTATACTA
Organism: Lutra lutra; assembly: GCF_902655055.1. Taxonomy (NCBI): domain Eukaryota; kingdom Metazoa; phylum Chordata; class Mammalia; order Carnivora; family Mustelidae; genus Lutra; species Lutra lutra. The sequence goes on along the minus strand of NC_062284.1, from coordinate 9,873,834 downwards.
TTAAAAGGGTGAATTTTATTATATAAAAGTCATAAATTATACTCCAATAAAAAGGAAGTCCCAACAAATTTCTAAGTAATAATAGCTATGCTCCGCCCAAAAAGTTCAAACACTGACTAGATTGACTCAACACTCCCACACCCTGTAAGCACTTACCAAAAGAGATGTACTCATTCTTAAAAAGGTCTCTACTATCCTACATATCTGACTTTCAACCAAAAATTATAAGACACACTAAGAAGCAAGAGTGAAACAATATTATTTCAAAGTAATATTTAAAAAAACAGAAGTAGAAGCGCACCTGGGTGTCTCAGTCATTAAGCATTTGCCTTCAGGTCAGGTCATGATCCCAGGGTTCTGGGATCGAGCCCCACATCGGGCTCCCAGGTCACCAGGCAGTCTGCTTCTCCCTGTCCCACTCCCCCTGCTTGTGTTCCCTCTCTCACTGTCTCTCTCAGTCAAATAAATAAATAAAATCTTAAAAAAAAAAAACAGAAGTAGATATTACATCATTGCTGGAACTATTCGGTAATTTAATATAACTAGCATTAGCATATTAAAGCCTTAATGGCAAAACTGGATAACATGCATGCATGAGGGACAGTTCCAGCACACAGATGCAAACTATTGGAAACAGTCAAAAAGAAATACTAGAAATTTCTTAAAGCAGTAAAGCAGATTAAGAATACCTTTGATGGACTCATCAGTAGAATCATCATATTTAAGGAAGAAATTACTTAGCTTAGAGAAGTTTCCAAAATGAGAACCTAAGGAGAAAAATAAAAGGGAAACCCCAGAAAAGAGGCTCCAAAGACTTTGGGAAACTATTAGACAATCAAAATTGTGATTGGAATATAAGAAAGAAAAGACAAAGAACATTTGGCATAAGACATATCTGAAAGGGTGCCTGCATAGCTCATTGGTTAAACAGTCAACTCTTGATTTTGATCTTTGATTTTTGGTCTCAGGGTTGTGCAGTCAAGCCCTGAATCAGGCTCTGTGCTCGGCTCAGAGTCGCTTGAGATTTGCTCTCTCCCTCTGCCCCTCCCCCTGTTCACATGTGCACTCTCTCTCTCTCAAATGAATAAATAAATCTTTTCTTAAAAAATAGATATTTGAAGAGACAGTGGCTCAACATTTTCTAAATTAATGAAACAGGTCAAACCACAACTCTAAGAAGCTCATAGAACCCAAGAAGCGGAGGAGAAGAGGAAGAAGGTACACCTAAGTACATTATACTCAAACAACTGAATACCAAATATAAAGGGAAAATTCGGAAGGGAACAAGAGGGAAAAGTCACATTACATTGAGAAAAACAAATTTAAGAATTTAGCAGGCTTCTCATCAGAAATTATGAAAGCTAAAGACACTTGGGTAAAATATTCACATTTCTGAAAGAAAAAACTGCCAACCCAGAATTCTGTGCCAGCAAAAACTTCCTGCAAAAAATGAAGAATACTTCAAAGACAAACATTGACAAAATTTATTGCCACCATAATTGCACTAAGAAATAGTGAAGTTTCTCAAGCACAAGGAATATAATCTCTATTTACATTTGAAACTTGGATCTTCATAGAGAAATGAAGACCTCTAGAAATAGTTAAATTACAGATATATCTAAAAGACATTTTTTTCTTTTTTAAATCACTCTAAAAGCTCAACGAGTGTCTGAAGCAAAAATAGTAACAATATATTATGTTCTTATAGCGCATGTAAAAATAAAATGCATGACAATTACATAAAACATGAAAGAAAATGTGGGGCGCCTGGGTGGCTCAGTGGGTTAAGCCGCTGCCTTCGGCTCAGGTCATGATCCCAGGGTCCTGGGATCGAGCCCCGCATCGGGCTTTCTGCTCAGCAGGGAGCCTGCTTCCTCCTCTCTCTCTGCCTGCCTCTCTGCCTACTTGTGATTTCTCTCTGTCAAATAAATAAATAAAATCTTTTAAAAAAAAACATGAAAGAAAATGAATGTGTTCTACTGTAAAGCTCTCACACTACACGTGAAGTTACTATATTATTTGAAGATGGACTGATTAATTAAAGATGTATATTGTAAGCTCAAGACAATCACTAAAATTTTTTAAAAGATGAGCAAATAATGAGCCAATAGTGAAGGTAAAATAGAATTATAAAAATAATCTAAAATAGAGCAGTAAAAATGTTTAAAAAAAGGAATAGAAGAAGCAGAAAATAGCTAGCAAGACGATAGAAAAAGAAGATCCCAATTACATGCTATCTACAAGAAACCTACTTAACTCTAAAAACATAATAAATTAAAAGAAAAAATGGAAATAATAAACACCAATCCAAAAAATACTAGAGATTCATGGGGTGCCTGGGTGGCTCAGTGGGTTAAAGCCTCTGCCTTCGGCTCGGGTCGTGATCCCAGAGTCTTGGGATCGAGCCCCGCATGGGGCTCTCTGCTCAGCGAGGAGCCTGCTTCCTCCTCTCTCTCTTCCTGCCTCTCTGTGTACTTGTGATCTCTGTCAAATAAATAAATAAACAAAATCTTAAAAAAGAAACAAAAAACAAAAAACAAAAAAAAAACAAAAAATACTAGTGATTCACTATTTATCTGATAACATCAGATAAACTGAACTTTGAACAAAGAATATTTGTATTATTGTAAATATTGTAAATATATTTTATTGTTATATTGTAAATATATAAATATTGTAAAAACTATTATAAATATACACCAATTTCACTTAATCTTACATAATACACTAGCAAATCAAATTTGTCAATATATTGCCTTGAAAAATATAACAATGAATTAGTAAGATATATCCCAGGAATCACATATGGTTGAAACCCAGAAAAACTATTGTTTTACTATATCACGTTAGTAGGTCCAAAGAAAAAACCACATAGTTATCATAACAGATGCAGAAAAACATTTGACAATTTCAATATACTTTTATGATAAAAAAAATAATCTCAGTATACTCAAAAGAGAAGAGAATTTCCTTAACTTTCTAAAGACCATGATTCAAAAACATACAGCAGATGCCATACTTAAGAGGGAAACACCAAAAGCACCCACTGATGTCAAGATACCCATTAGAGCACTGCTCCTATCCATCACCAAACTGGAGGTCCTAATCAACGCAACACAATGAGAAGAGAACACAATTCTAGGGGTAAGAAAGGTGGAGGTAAGACTGTCATTAATTTTTGTCAGTGTGTCTGCCACATACAGGAGCCAAGCAAATCTAACCAAGAAGCTATCAAAATGAATGAAGAGTGGGGCCAATGTGTTAGATCCCAAAAAACCATGTATAAAGGAAAAAGGAGGAAGAGGAAGCAACACAAGTGGAGAGAAGCAACAAAGGAGAGCGAGGAGGAGGAGAAAGTAGAGAAGGTGGATGTCCCACCCACAACAGTACGGGAGCAATAAGGCATCAGCAAAAAGACTCACAAAATACAAGATTGAATTTTTTTTTAAAGTAAGCTCCACAGCCAACATGTAGCCCAACTCCAGACTTGAACTCACAACTCTGAGATGAGACCTAAGCTGAAATCAAGAGTTGGACCCTTAACCGACTGAGCCACCCAGACTCCCCCAGATGGGAACTTGATAGAGAATGTTATAAACTATTATGGAAGGACATCAAAGAATGCCTAATTCAACAGAAGAAATGCGATACACAACGAAGGGGAGACCCTATATTCGAAAGATGTTCCCCAACAAAGCCAGACATTTTGTATCATTCCAATCAAAATCCCTACCAGCTGTTTTTATTAGGATTTTAGAACTTGATCTTAGAATTCATCTGAAAAAGCACAGGGGCAAAACCAAGCTAGAAAAAATGTTAAGAATGAGGAGGAAGACCCTAGTCCTCCTGGAAACACAACAAAACAATAAAGTTAACAGCAATGGAGTCAGTATGGCAAAGGGAGAGACAAACAAAACCATGGAACCAAACAGAGAGCCCAGAAACATGGTGATATATATGAGGAACCCTGACTTACCATAACAGTGTGACTGCATACCAACAGGGAAAGATGGGAAATTTTACAAATGCAGAAACAGTAGGTTATTCACACGGGGGGCAATATCAAAGAATTCCTCTCCCATAGACAGAGACCCCAACCCCAATTAAGGCCTTGAATGCGAAAAGAAGCTTTAAAAAAGAGAAACAAATAGATGATGACTTTATGACCTAAAACATGAAGAATTTCTTAAATAAGAGCCAAAAGGCACACACCGGAAAGGGAAAGGTGCTTTAAACATAACACACGGTGCTTTAAAATATATAGTATCTGCCCAAGAAAGGGTTCCTGAAGTGAGCCACAAACTGGTCAGAGAGCCAAGGGGAGCCTGAAGAGGCACGATTGCTAAAATGTGATGTGGGGGCCTGGGTGTGATGCTGGGACAGAGAAAGAACAGTGGGCAAAAGGAAATCTGAGTGGGGGAGGGGGGAGTCCTGGGATAGAGCCCAGTGTGGGGTTCTCTGCTCAGCCGGGAGTCTGCTTCTCCCTCTCCCTCTGCCCCGCCACCCGGCTTGTGCTCGCTCTCTCTCAAATAAATAAAATCTTTAAAAAAAAAAAAAAAAAGGAAATCCAAGTGGAGTATGGACTTTCCTGATATGTCCTGATATTGGTTTAGTATGTAATCAATGTGCCTTCATCATATAAGATGTTATAATAGAACAAACAAGGTGCAGGCTATACCAGAAGCTCTCTGCACAATCTTTGCAATTTTTCTGTGAAACTAAAACTGTTCCAAAATTAAAAGTTTATTTTGATTAAAAAAAAACATAGGAAATTTTCAAACATTATCATGGACACTTGTCTTTTACATAGAAGTTTAAAGAACTCATGTACTACAGGCTGAATGTTTGTGTCCCCCTCAAAATCCGTTAGGTTGTAACCTAATCCTCAGTGTGATCGTATTAGGAAGTAGGGCCATTGGGAGGAGTTAGGTCATTAAAGTCATGCATGGGATTAATGCCCTTATAAAAGGGGCCCCAGAAAGCTCCTTCCTGCATTTCTCCATGTGAGCACAGAGCAAGAGATGGCCGTCTATGAACCAGGAAGCATGTCCTCACCAGATCTGGAATCTACCTGTGCCTTGATCTTGGACTTCCAGCCTCTAGAACTAGGAGAAATACATTTCTCTCAGTCTGGGGTATTTTGTTGTTACAGCCCAAACAGATGAAGATATTATGCAAATTAATGTGAAAATGATTATCCAATAAATAAGATAAACAAAGCCCGTGAACAGGTCCAGAAGAAGAAACCGGAAGGGCCAAGAAACACAGGAGGAGATACTCAGTCTCACCGGGATCAGGGAAATACAAGTTAAAGGACAAAGAGATACCATGTCACACTGCTCCATCTCACAGACTAAGAATGGGTCCCATTGTAGGGAGCCAGGCCCTCTCATCCTGCCCAGTGGGAAGCACAGTTAGTACAAGGCTCAGAAGACCACTGTGGCACAGAAGCTGAAGACGCTCATATCCTCCCATCCAGCAATTCCACCTCTAGCTCCCAGGCTAGACAAATTACCCCATAAAGACTCTTATTGCAGTATTACGTGTAACAGCCAAAAATTGTCAATGACTTCAATGTCCATCAAAAGAAGAACAGACAAACACATTAGGGAACACTCACATAATGACATTTAAATTAATCAAATTGAATTACGTAGCTATGATAACCAATGCAAAGAGTCTTCAAAACCTTAATTTTAGGAGCACCTGGGTGACTCAGTCAGTTAGGTATCTGCCCTCAGCTCAAGTCATGATCCTCGGGTCCTGGGATCAAGCCCCTCATCAGACTCCCTGTTCAGCAGGGAGGCTGCTTCTCCCTCTGCGCCTGCCCCCCTCATGCTCTCCCTCGCTCTCACTCTCTCTCAAATAAATAAATAAAATATTTTTTTTAAAAACCCTACTTTCTAAAAAGATTTTATTTATTTATTTGACACACAGAGAGAGAGAGAGATCACAGGCAGGCAGAGAGAGAAGGGGAAGCAGGCTCCCCACTGAGCAGAGAGCCCGATGCGGGGCTTAATCCCAGGATCCTGAGATCATGACCTGAGCCGAAGTCAGAGGCTTAACCCACTGAGCTACCCATGCACCCCCCAAACCCCTAATTCTATACAAAAAAAAACAAGTTGCAAAATCTATAGTATAATATACATTTACATATACAACATAGTATGATATTTATCTAACTCCAAACCATGTAAAAAGTATTGTACAATGTTTGTCAACATAGACACACGGGAAAAGTATAAAAACATCCATCAGTGTAAAACACCAGGTTTATTAACAATGGTGGTCATTATGCTTTAGGAGGGAGAGGAATTCCCATCGAGGCTCACCAAGTGAGTAATGTTTAATCTATTTTAAGATCTGACGTAAATATAGCACAGCTTATGATTTTATAAAGCCAGCTGCTCTGAAGCACGTTGTTTCCATTATTCTCTATTCTCTGCATATTTGATGTACTTCACAGTGGAATAAAAAAGAGAGAGAGAGAAGAAAGGAGACAAAACAATGTTTATTTGCAGAGGATGAGATCGTACACAATAACAAAGGGGGAACTGTTGGGACTAATGAAATAGCTTAGATACCGAATAAACATCCCCCAATGAATAGGATTTCTATTTATTTGCAATAACCTGAGTAAATGTTTGATGGGGAGAAAGCAAGCCAATTTTCAGCAGCCAGAGAGGTTATAAAATACCCCGGAAGAGTCTCCACAAATATCTTTGCAGGGCCTAGATTAAATGAGAGATTTGATCAACTCTGAAGCATGAGGCATGTTATCTACCAAGATGACGGCTTTCCGATGTGGAACCAGAGACTTACGCAAGTCAGAGATGCTCCGCGAGTCTCTGACCCCTCGAGGCTTGAAATCCAGCCCCTCAAGCTACTTCCCCAGGCCTGGAAGCCGGAAGGTGCATTTACACATTTCCCACCCCTGGTGGCTTCATGGGACTTCACTGCCCTGAAACAGATGCACGGGAGGTGAAAAAAATTCTTATTTCTGCCTCGCTGAAAAGAGCTTTGAACAGTGGGGGTGACGCCTCAGTGTGACGCATGAAATCAACCTTCTTCTCTTTTCTGCTAAATCACCCTCATTTCAGGGTTCAATCCCCTGACCTTCCAAGAGAACTCGTGAGGCAGGTCCTATTTTTTTCCCCCTGATTGTCTTGTATCATACTCTTCCCCTGCCCTAACCCTTACAGAAGTTAGCCTTGCCAAGCAGAAATGTCTCCCCAAGCAGAGAGGGTAATGAACTAATTAGTTTACACATGCTCTCAGACAAAACAACAACAACTATCCTGCTTTCAGTTAACGGTATGAGAAGCCTGGCCTGACATTTTGGCTCAGCATTTAGAATATGAACTTTTTCTCTTGTCTTTCTTGCATTTCCCAAAAACTTCTCAGAGCCACCTGGTCCCATCAGATGCACCAGGAGGGCTGTGGATGGTGCCTGGGGAAGAGGCCCAAACGAATCTATGTACTTCCATTTCTTCTCGGAGCCAAAGGGACTGTCTTACAGCAGGATGCAGTTCAGGCTTCAACAGGTTCTCCTCTATTCACAAACCCTGTGGGAGAAGTCTGAAGCCCTACCTACACCAGTCATTGTCCCCTGTGTGCGACAGCCAATAAGGTAAATAATTTCTATTTACATTTTATTTTTTTTAAGATTTTATTTATTTGACAGAGAGAGATCACAAGTAGGCAGAGAGGCAGGCAGAGAGAGAGGAAAGGAAGCAGGCTTCCTGCTGAGCAGCGAGCCCGATGCGGGACTCGATCCCAGGACTCTGGGATCATGACCTGAGCCGAAGGCAGCGGCTTAACCCACTGAGCCACCCAGGCGCCCTCTATTTACATTTTAAATTAGCAACGTGTGGATAACATCAGAGGAGGAATACAGAGCACATCTGGAGACATGGGCCACCCCAGCTGAAGTGAACGAGATCTCCAAGGAGGGTTCGGGTTTTTGAAGATGAAGTGCTTTCTAACCCATGATCAGCAGGGGGCAGCATGATCCAAGAAAAGAAACTCAGGTTCCTTCATTTCTTAGCTAAGTTCTGAGGTTCCTAATCTTTCACGGAGAAAAACAACGTTCTATTCAATTTGCTGGGGGTTAAGTAATGGATTTCACGCATAGTGGTTGTACTTTTAAGACCCATTAGTTAAAAAACAGTGAGAGGCACCTGGGTGGCTCAGTCTGTTAAGAATCTGATTCTTGATTTTGGCTCAGCTCCTGACCTGGGGATTGTGAGATCAAGCCCCTAGTCTGGCTCCATGCTGGGCATGGAGTCTGCTTAGGATTCTCTCTCTGCCCCTCTCCCTGCTCTCTCCCTCTCTCCAAAACAAAACAAAACAAAGAAACCATATAAATGACAAGTTAAAATTAACTCACTGCAACTTCTGAAGGAATTTATATTTGAATAATTACACAAAAACAACCACATGCTCTTGAAATACAGAAACATGGCAGCATACCTGTGTGTACAGAATATTCACATCCACTCTCAGACAAGCCTTGGCATGCCTGTGCATTCCCAGACCCTTGGCAATAACTGTATAGTCCCAGGGGTTGGGGGGAGGTCCTGGGTCCACAGGAGACCACCATTTTCAAGACTACTTGCTTCCTCCTCACTCCCACCCAGAAGCTTGATGAAAGCTTCCAGAGGCTGAGAAAGGTTAAAAGAACAGAGTGGATCAGAAGTTCCCATTTTTTTATGTAGCTAAATCTAAGAACTACAAAACCAGCCTGTTGCAAACCATAAGGGCGCTGGCATTGCAATGAACTTTTTAAATTTTTTTTTTAAGATTTTATTTATTTATTTGAGAGAGAGAGAGCATGAGCAGGGGGGAAGGATGGAGAGAGAGGAAGAAACAGACTCCCAGCCGAGCAGGGAGCCTGATGAGGGGCTCATCCCAGGATGCTGGGATCATGGCCTGAGCTGAAGGCAGATGCTTAACCAACTGAGCCACCCAGGCACCCCGTGATGAACTTCTGAATGCAGAAGACACCATGTACCACAGGGCCTCTGTGGGAAGGGACAGTTTTCAGTGAGACAATATCTAGTTGTTAAAAGTATGAGATTGGAGTCTGAATGTCTGTGTTTTGGAGAGACATTTATTTTATTTTATTTATTTATTTGACAGAGATCACAAGTAGGCAGAGAGGCAGGCAGGGGGTGCTGGAGGCAGGCTCCCTGCTAAGCAGAGAGCCCAATGTGGGGCTCGATCCCAGGACCCTGGGATCATGACCTGAGCCAAAGGCAGAAGCTTTAACCCACTGAGCCACCCAGGCACCCCGGGAAAGACATTTCTATTTACATTAGCTGTGTGATGTGGGCAAGTTACTCAGCTTCTCTGAGCTTCTATTTCCCTCCCCGTACAACAGGAAAACATATGTCTTACCTCCTGGAGGCCTCCTTCATTTTTGTGAGGATTAAATGACATAGTCTATTAGGGTGCTTAAAGCAGCTGCTCACACCTAAAAATGCTTTATAATGTTGGCTGCCATGGTTATGATTATAAGCCTCATGATCAATGTCATTCTATGATCCTTTATTACTAATACCACAAAAGAGTATCAACAAACATTGGAAACTTCATAAATGAGGTCTCTTTTACTGAATTCATCTCTGCAGAGAATGGTGTCATTTCATGGGTGACATCTGGCCATCCATAATGTCCCTTCATTTTCAACATTTCCAAAGTGTTCTTTGGGCAACATTTCTTCATTGGCAATGTCGGCACAATATCTCCCCACTTAAACAGAAGCTCCTTTGAGAGTGAGAAATCCCAGGGTAACCCCCACCCACCCCTGCTAGCTCGAGCTGCCATCCCTGGAGTGGCCACTCTCAGTAGAGTTTGGTGACCAAAGTCTCTACACAGAGGCTATGTGTATGTGCAGGCATGTAATTGTGTAGATGTTTGTGACTGGGTTTTGCATTAAAAAAATATATCATCTGAAAGCCCGAATTCCTTGTCCACTCATGCTTGTCCTAACCTTCCTCCCCAAAGATCTCATATTTGTAGAAATGATATTCCCCTTTCCTCTCACACTTTCTCATCCTAAATAACTGAGCGTTTGCTCGGGTGTGGCCTGTGCGAGTGATATGGACTAGCCTGCAAGAGACATCCTCCTACCCTCTTGGACTTCACCCAGACATAGGCTCCTCTCCTAATGTGGCTGACAGTCACGGGCTGGGCCACTACGCTCAAACACGTAGGTAAGCACAGGGGTCACGGGAGACCATGCACCCCAGGGGAGAATTCACAGTGTTGATTCTTATAAAGAGGTGGTAAATATGGGGTAGTTTGTATCATTGACACTGAACTATCTGGGCTGTGGTATTTCTGATGTCACCATGCAGCTGACTTGATGAACTTGCTAAGTACAATCAAGAAGGGAAACGGGGATAAATGTTCAGCTTAGTGAATAATGTGGCCTGGGGTCAACTTTAATTGACTGTGTCCTGACTCGCAGGCGGGGGCAGGGTGGTCCTGTAGAGCACAGCCTCAAAGAGGCATTCTTAAAGCCCAGTGGGGGGACTGACTGTCCATCTCATGGGTCCTAGGAATAGGAAGAGAAGCAAAAGGGATTGAGGAGGCAGCCCCACAAAGATGTGGGCAGGACTCTTCAAATACACCACTCATTTTTCCCCTATGGAACAACACTCTTGATGGCAATGGGCCATGCTGACCAACCCTTGGAGGTAATATTAAGCCAAAGAATAACAAAAAGTATTATCATATTATCCTCTGGATTTGCTTCTAGAGAAGCTTCCTAAGATCACAGAAAAGGCTCAAAAAACAGGTAGTAGATTAGTATGGGGTTCTCAACCCTCTGGGCCCGCTTTCTAGGCAGGCAGCAGTAGGAGGCCACAGCCCTTTGCACATCTCCATGAAAGGTGTGAGGCCTCAGGAAAATTGGTCTGATTGCCTCTCCTCAGTCAAATGTCTCTATCCTTGGATGAATAAGTTCTAGTCAGATGACTAAAGATGCCTGGAGGCCACTAGGCCTCATTGTGTCTCTGAGGTACTCCAAGAGCCTTGGAGATCATTCACCTGCCATACTGAATTCTCTTTCCAGTGGCTCCTCTCCCAAGAGCAATCCTCACAGACCACCATCTCGATCTGGGGAAAGCTCATGGTCTCTCACTTACTTGTCATTCACAAGTTTCCCACGTTGGTGAATCTGATTCTCCATCGTGAAGTTGATGGAGGCGCCATACACGTGCTCACCAAGAAACACCTTCATTTTGGACTTGTAGGCTTCGTCTTGAAAATACCGGATCATATCAGGGAACCAAACTGTCAGTCCGTAGTAGCTGTAAGAGAGAAGACAGAATATTTGAGCAGCATTAGGCAATTCTTTCGTGATCAGAGTCTGTATCCCTAACATGACATAAATCAAGCTCATTTAAAATGTACGAATATGGTTCATTATTAGAAATTAAGACAATTACTATGTGCCATACTATCACTCCTCATATGAACAGATCTAAGGGAAAAAATCATGACCATCTCCATAGACTCTGAAAAGGCATTTGATTAAAAAAAAATACATTCCTGATTAAAAAAACAAACAAACAATAGATTGGGAATTGGTGGGCACGTCCTTAACATGTAAGAAAATACAGAACTCACTTCATGTGGAGAGTAGGTGCATCTTCACTCATGTCAGGGACAAGACCCAGACTACTCTTATCTTACCCAGACTTAGTCTTATCAGGACTACTCTTTACCACCACATCGTAGGGCTTAACTAACTCAGTTAGACAGGAGAAAGAGATACAAAATTGCAAGGATACAAAATTGCAAAGCAAGAAGCAAAACTACCTCCACCTGTAGATGATCTGACTTTATACCGGCCGAATTCAGGATCATCAACTCAAAAAACTGGCCACTGGGGCGCTTGGGTGGGTCAGTGGGTTAAAGCCTCTGCCTTCGGCTCAGGTCATGATCCTAGGGTCCTGAGATCGAGCCCCGTGTCAGGTTCTCTGCTCAGCAGGAAGCCTGCTTCCCTTCCTCTCTCTCTGCCTGCCTCTATACCTACTTGTGATCCCTCTCTCTGTCAAATAAATAAATAAAATCTTTAAAAAAAAAAAAACTGGCCACTAAACATTTAAAAAAGATGCTCCATCCCACTCATAATAGGAAAAATGCAAATTAAAGCCACACCATTATCATTCTCAACTACTCGGTTGTAGGTGAACAGATGCTCTCATACACTGCAGGAAAAATTGTACAATACCACATGGAGGAGAGGGCATTGTCGAAAAAAAAATCACTGTTGGATTTACCCCCTTTGACTCCATAATCCCATTTCTAGAAACCTATTCCATCGATCAGCTCCCTCAAGTACAAAGTTGCTTACAAACACAATTATTCATTGTTCAAAATAGAATCCTAAAGACTTCCCAAGAGTCTAGCAATAAGGCCCTGTTTGAAGACAGTGTGGTGCTACCCTATGGAAAGCTATGCACATGTATTTCCTGGTTGTTTCAACATTTAAAATGCATTACCTAGTCAACAAAATTCAATCAGCTATAAGTAAATATGAGCAAGACATATTTTAGAACTCTCAGTGAATTGAATCCTAGTGTCCACCATCTTTGGCTTCTGAAACGTTCCCTCCTCACTTTGAAGAAGTGGGTGGGGAGGAGGGCCCAGCTTCCTCTTCACTTTACCCATTTGGGTTTCCATGAATAGGTACTGAAAGAAATCAGGTCTCCCCATGTTCCTCCATGAGTCAAAGAGGTCATTAGACCCCATTTTGTTTCCTTTGGGCACAGGTGTTGGCGAACCAAGCAAGTTCACAGATGAAAGTTTTAAATCTCATTGACAGTTCTTCATTGATAATAGCAATTAATTGAGGACTTACTTAGTGCCAGAAATTAATGCAAGCGCTTCCTTTATACAGTATATAGTCTCATAATGCTTTCAGTGGCTTAAGTGGCATAAAGAGGGTCATGATATTTGGAGGTGCATGAAATGACTCTTCTACCACTTAAGAAAAGAGCCAGCTAATCATCATTCCCATCACACTCTATCTTCCTTATCGTAGGGCATAGTGCCACAGAGTCTCACTGTTTTATCCCATAGTCACAATGCCGCTTACAGCTGCCCACTCAGCACTTGCTCCCTACTCGTTCCTTGGAAACTAGATTTTGTTTGGGCACCAAACCTCAGGAAAGCTAACAATATCTTTAGCCCACACACAAACCCTGATTAGTCTACAATCACTGGGAAATCCCATCCCCTTCACCAGGTAGTTTGGCACTAGGGGTGTGACACACATCTGGGTAATAGAGAGAAAGGCTGCAGGGTTTGTGCGGGGGGAGCTCCTGAGAAAGTCTTCCTTGCTGTTACGAGGAGAAACTCAGAGAGAGGCAGCCTCTTCCTCCTTGGGACATTTTCCCACATTGACAGGATGCCAAGAAGTGCACAGGCATCTAGCAGCCACCAGGAGATGGAGCCTGGGACTGAAACCACTCGTGAAGATTGACTCTCTATGGGATTCTTGTTACAAAGGACAAAAAGCATCCTTGTTGTAGAAGCCATGAGAGTGGGCTGTCTTTTACTTGCAGCCAAAAGCATCTAGATTCTAAGAGTTAGAACTAATTGTTATCTTTGCTTTATAGAGGAGGTGCTGGAGGCTTAGGGAAGTTAAAGAGGTTATGATAGAGTTTACCTTAAAGCCATGGTGAACCAGACCACAGCCAGAATCAGCGTGTTCATCCTGTAGGGCCCCATCACACAGTAGAGGGCATTATCCCAGACCTGTAACCCACACACAGAAGGGTTATTAAATCAAGAGGCTTGTGACTTGAAAGAGCTCATTTCTAGGATTTTCTGATAAATTTCCTAGGACCCCATGAGAGAATGGACAACCATGATCTTCCAGAGAAAGCAAATCTGTTCAAATAACAAAGCCTCTTCTCTTCTTACTGCTTGGGCTTTGCCTCTAACATAACAGTCCTGGAGCATCTTCCCTGGGAACACAATCATACATCATCAAAAGCACAGTGAGTTGGGATTTCAAGACACTGGGTAACCTTGAGTAATGAGCTCTGCTCCTTGCCCATGGGAATGGGTGATATTCTCAACAGTTAACAACCATTCAACCATTCATAGGTTGCCTTGGTGCTTGACAGCTGAGTTGGCTACAGGAGGCCCTTCTCCAGAGAAATGGCCTTGCCCTTCCTAGAGACTTTCTCAAAAGCCACCAACACACCCCAAAGGGACATCTCCTTCACTCATTCCTTTCTTCCTACAGATTACGTAAAGAGAAGATGCTGGAGAGAAGGGTGTTTACTAACAGTAGACATTTCACCAGTGTTCAAAATCTCTGCCTTGGGAAGGAAGAGCAAAGAAAAGAAACTAAGGTTTAGATACGTCATGGTGACATTGGCTCAAGCAACATGGTGGGTGAGGAGCAGGCACAACTGTGTCCCAAACGTTCCATCCAGGGCACTTCCTTCCCCATCACAGTGCCTTGGGTTGATGGGGGTGTTCATGGTCTTTATCCTTCATCCACCGAAGTTACAGGGTTCCAGATGTCCTCCCTCTCATCCCCCACATGTTCCCAATCATACCTGCTTGAAAGTGGTGCTGAACCTGACCAGCCAGCGCTGGTACCAAGTTCCTGTTGAACTTTGGATCTCAATGAATTCATCCATTTGCTTGGGAGTTTTGATGTGGGAAACCTGCAAAGCAAAGATTGTCTAGAGAATCGTAACCCCACTCTGTATCAGACTTTTCAGTGTTTAATTAATGTAACTAATTTTATGTCACATATCAAAGGCTATAGGAGCCTTGGATGATCCTCTAGTCTGTGATTCTTAACCAAAGGTGTACATGGACTCTCTTAGGGAATCTTTCTCAGGAAGATATATCCCCCTGTAGACAAGATGAATCCATCTTTTGACCAGATGATGCTTTTGAGAAATTTATATTCGTTAGTGATAATATGCTGAATTACCATGTATATCTGATTTGCCCACAGTAGAGCTGACCCCACCTTAAAATTCACAAGTCTGTCCTTAATAGGTATTAATAATTAACATCACAGAAGTCTAGAACCCATGCAAGCAATGGTGTGTGTGTTTTGGGGAGGAGGTTGCTACTTAAGATTTCGTTTTCCAAAGATTTATATATTTTAGAGAGAGAGTGAGGGAGAGAGAGCATGCACACAAGCAGGGAGAGGGGCAGAAGGAGAGGGCAGAGAGAGAATGCTCACGCAGAATCCCCACTGAGCATGGAGCTTGAAGCAGGGCTCAATCCCAGGACCCTGAGATTGTGACCTGAGTCAAAATCAAGAGTCAGCCACTTTACCCACTGAGCCACCCGGGTGCCCTACTACTTAAGGTATTTTAAAAACACACCAGAATAGGAGAAATCATGTCCTCCTTGCTGTCTCTGGCTTTTCTAATGGAAATCAAAGAAATGGGGAGTGGGGATAGGTTATACAACTCAGCTCCCCCACTAAAGGGCCCCAGAAAGACTTGTCCAGTGTCAGCAGACAGCTGCAATTTGCAATCCTGACTCACCAAGACCGTGACTGTCAAGTTACCTAGTGTTTAAAGCAACCACTGGATTCTGTAACTAACCATCATGTTAAGGAGATGGTTAGCCAAGTTAGCAAGGTCCATGCTTGCAGACTTATTCAGAGGAAAATGGGGGAGCACACTCAAAAAAAAAAAAAAATCAGAATTGCCATCACCCCTTCCAACGAACTATTGTCTAGGGAAAAAAAGTTTTAGTCCTACAAGCATCTCCATCGTTTTCTTCTGCTATCTGAGAAGGAAGGAAGGGGAGGAAACAAAAAGAGATACACAGATAAGGCTAGCAATGCCAGAGGGAAAAGACAGCCCTTGGGTGTGGACAACAGACTCATTAACTCTGAGCATGAGGTCTAGGATGGCATGGCTGTGCTCTTCTAAACCCTAAAAACAGTAATTCTTAAACTTTGGGGAGGGCTGGGTGGCCCCTTTGAGAGTCTAATAAAAGCATCCATGTTCTTCCTGAAACTGGAGGTACGAGAGCATCCTGAGAGCCTCCTAAGCCCATCCTACCCTCCTCCGCAGGTGTGCCTCCTTCGCAAATCTCTCTGCCTGGGCTCTGACAAGGACGCAGGGGAGTGAACACACAGGCTCTGCAACAGAACTCTTGGTTGGAGCTGGACTTCCTGCTGTCAAATACCCCCAGAGAGCCCAGGAGCCCTCATTGCAGTCAAAAGAGGCCACAGGGCAAGGATGACATCAAATCAGGAAGCATGTCAAAAATCATATTCAAAAGCATTAAGATATCCACTCAAGTGCAATGTTTTTCCTTTTGGCGCTCCTAGGGGGAAAAAAAACCACAAAAAACGTTCTATTCCCTAGGGATTTGGGAGTGGGTGAATGGACAGCCTAGCCTCAAGCAAAATTACTCTAAATTACAATTAACTAAGATACTGTTTTTGATGGGGTCTATATCAAAATATGGTCTGTGTTCACACCAGACCTGCAGAACGTTTTACTGGGGACACCTGCCAGGTGGCAGATCAGAAGCCTGTGAGGCAGCCGGCCAATGGGATGGCTGAAACCTAGGGCTTTGGAGGGGAGGAAGAAGTTTGCCCAGCTCCTCTAAGCATCTCAGGCTGCGTCTGAAAATTTAACTGACAAACACAGATCAACAGGAGAAAAACCTACACATTTTATCAAATTTTAACATAGACAAGGGAGGCTTCCAAAGAGAATGAAAGCCTGAAGATGTGACCAGAGCAGAAAACTCTTATACCTTTGAGGCCACGAAACCATGAGTTTGTGAGGAATTAACATGACAAAGGGATGTGGGCTTAGGGTAGTAAATGGTGAAGAAGTAACTAGGAAGAAAGAATTAATGTAACAAGGTTTGCTGATGCAGCCTCCTTGACCCTCCCCCGATCTCTGGTGATAAGAACGTCTTCTTTCCTCCTGGTACAGGGACAGTCACTTCACACAGGAGATCTATGACCTAAGAAGGGTGAGTGGGAAAGGTCAGAGTGATCTTCCTACTTCTGGCACTTTCTCAAACTCCTTCGCTTAAGATATTCAGTATGCCAAGGTGCCTGTATTTCAGGGTAGGAGTCCTGAACCCCAGCGGCACAAAGGTGAAGGTGAGGACCCTAGCCTTTGTTGATCTCCAAGTACAATCAAAAGTTCATTATTTGAGGCTCCTGGGTGGCTCAGTGGGTTAAGCCTCTGCCTTCGGCTCGGGTCATGATCTCAGGGTCCTGGGATCATCGAGCCCCGCATCGGGCGCTCTGCTCAGTGGGGAGACTGCTTCCCTCTCTCTCTGCCTGCCTCTCTGCCTACTGGTGACCTCTCTGTCAAATAAATAATTCAAATCTTTAAAAAAAAAAAAAGTGCATTATTTGCTGCAGGGAGCACTCTGGAGCCAAGCAGTTAACCCCGTCAGGAAGGAGTTCACTCCTGATTGCTTCTGCTCTCTAACCTTTCAACATTTTCCAGTTGTTTCTTTCTTTTCTCTCCCCTGGCCCAACCAGTCATCCACTTCTACCCAATTAATATGATCACCAAGTCAGCAGGGAATGCCGAAGCCACAACCGTTCTGATTCTCCTTCGCATGAGTTGAAAACTACTAAAAGCAGAGGTAAGGATGCACGGCTAGCCCGCAGGGTGGGGTAAAAGAGAGTGCCCACCCACGGTTCACATTCCAGCTCTGGGATCTGGAATCTCTGACTTCCTGGGGATGCGTGGCCATCCCGGAGGGGAGGGGCTCTGGTGCTCAAGTGAGAGGCTTAGCTTCTGCCTTTGGAAACTGGAGGCTCTGTTGATTTCCTTGCCAAGATCTCATTCTTCAAAATTAGGCTACTTAAGGATAAACCCGTTGTGAGGAGTGAATGTGGGATCACTTCTCTAAAAGGGACTCCCAGTCTGGCAAGCTCACAAGGTTGATTTAGAAGTGGTTCTTCCAGAAGCAAGAGTCACAGAAACCACTGGGTATGAGATGCTGCACAGGCCACCAGGGTAAGACGAAGACCAGAAAGAGGTTAGTCTCCTGGGCAGGCAGGGACAGGCGTACAAATGAGGGGCAGAGCCATCACCCATCAGGACTCTCTCAGCAGAGCAGTGGGTTTGCTTGGAATAAATACACTAACAGACTGCCTGACGGGTCAGGGAATGCCAGGGAGGACCAGTGTGTGAGCCTTGCATGAGCCAAGGAGAATTTGCCATATTCCAGAGGGAGAACAGGGGAAAGAAAGGGAAGGCAAAAAAGGAGGAGGAAAAGAGGGAGGATGAGGCAGGGAGGAAGTTTCTCGAATTATCATGGAGGTTATTAAACTGGCAAATACTTGGTATGAATGAGGTGTGTCTGTGTTTCTGTGTGTCTGTGCACATGTGTATATCTGTATACATGTGTCTGTATATATGATGTGTGTATATATGTGTTTATGTGTCTGTCTATATGTATGATGTGTGTATCTGTATGTGTGTGTTTATGTCTCTATGTGTCTGCATGATGTGTGTGTGTCTGTGTACATATGTGTGGTTTATGTCTCTATGTGTCTGTGCACATGTGAATGTCTGTATACATGTGTCTGTGTGATGTACGTGTCTGTGTGTCTGTGCACATGTGTATGTCTGTATACATATGTCTGTGTGTCTGTATGATGTGTGTGTCTGTGTGTGTGCATTTATGTGTCTATGTGTCTGTATGATGTGTGTGTATCTGTGTGTGCATGTGTAGGTCTGTATACATGTGTCTTTTTGTGTCTGTGTGTATGATATGTGTGTCTGTATGATATGTGTGTCTGTGTCTGTATGATGTGTCTGTGTACATGTGTATATCTGTATACATGTGTCTGTAAGTGTGTGTCTGCCTGTCTGCATGTGTTTATGGCCCTATGTGTCTGTATGATGTGTGTGTGCACATGTGTAGGTCTGTGTGCACGTGTCTGTGTATATGTATGTGTGTGTCTGTATGTTTGTGTTTGTCTCCTTGTGTCTGTATCATATGTGTATGTATATGCATGTGTTCATGTTTGTCTGTGTGCATGTGTACGTCTGTATACATGTGTCTGTGTGTCGGTATGATGTGTGTGTCTGTGTGTCTGTGGACATGTGTATGTCTGTCTACATGTGTCTCTGTGTGTATGTCTGTATGTGTGTGTGTGTGTCTATGCACGTGTATATGTCTGTATACGTGTGTCTGTGTTTGTATGTTTATGTCTCTATGTGTCTGTATGATGTGTGTCTATGCACATGTGTATGTCTCTATACATGTGTATGTGTGTGATGTGTGTTTGTGTGTGTGATGTGTGTGTGTACATGTGTGTGTCTATATACATGTGTCTGTATGATGTGTGTGTCTGTGAGTGTGTGTGTATGCATCTTTGTGTCTGTGTGTGTGTTTCACACCACGTTGATGTGACACACAATCCAATCCAGCTGATGTGGATTCAGAGGCTTGAGGCAGAGACAGAAGACCATGCAGACGTCTCTTGGGAATAAGCAGGAGCTCAGAGAGCAGTCTGACGAGACGGTGGGTGGGGCAAGACTGAGCCAAGTGCACCCAGGTCCTGGGCGGGGGAGCCCCGCTAACATCTGGTGTCTACACCTGCAGTCCAGCTGCAGCCTTATAACCCCCCACAGACAGCAGTGGGGAGAGGGGACTGGAAAGAACCATCTGCATCCTTAATTAACATCTTTCATCATGACTATTTCTGTTAGTTATGCTTCTTAATAAATGTTTGTGATAAAAGCACTGGTCCCATATTTTAGATATTTTTAGGAGCATGGAATTGAGGGAAGTAGGCCATTGAACAGCAACAAAATTTACTTGCTTGAGTTAATTTAAGAAAAAATATGTCATGCAATTTTAAAGAAGATTTTATGTATTTATTTGACACACACAGAGAGAGAGAGAGAGAGCACAAGCAGAGGGAGCAGCAGAGGGAGGGAGAGGCTGACTCTCCACTGAGCAGGAAGCCCGATGTGGGTCTCAACCCCAGGACCCTCAGATTACAACCTGAGCCAAAGGCAGATGCTTAACTGACTGAGCCATCCAGGCACCCTTGTGTCATAATGTTTTTGAATGATAGTTAACATCTATGCAGCCCCTGCTTCAAGGCAGAAAACTGAATCCTTACCAGAACCATACTTGCAGATATTATTACCCTTCTGTTCCCAATAGAGAAACTGAGGCGAAGGGAGTACCCTGCCTAAGGCCACACATCTAGAAAGTATCAAAACTGGATTTAGGCCCAGACTGTCAGGCTCCAGGATGCAGATGCTTAGCTACGTGGTCCTGCCACGTAGTCCTGCCTGAGAACCAGGGCTTCTAAGCAGCAGTGAATAAGGAGGAGTATGCTGTCCGAGTCAACGGCAGAGGCCAAAGCTGCAAAAGCAGTGAATCAGAGTAAGAGTCAAGGTTAACCCAGGAGGGCTTCCTAGTGGAAATGGATTTGAAGTCAGCCTGAAGGAAAGTTATCCAAAACAGGCACCCACCAGGGCAGGCATTCCTCCCTGGCTATAGAGCGTGGTCAGGGGAGCACAGATCCTGGTACCTAACAGGACATCTCCATGGAAATCACTGCTCACTAGTTTTTCACTATTTAAACTAGGAAGAAACAAAATTCACGCTAAGCGCCAATGCTGGTAAGGGTGGAGGAGAAAAATGGCTATCTCGTTGCCTGTGGCACAGTAGACGGACACAGCCTTATTGAGATGTAATCATGTAATCTGGCAATATAACTCAAAAGCTATACAAATAATAGTGCTTTTCAGCCACTCATTTTACTTCTAGGAGTCTATCTTGGAAAACACATCGAGAACATGAAGGGAAAGGAACTATGTGTATGAAAATGTTCACTGTGACAATATTTACAGGAACAAGGTAATAAGACGGGGTAAATAAATTTCCAGCATTTGGGATGTGTTTAGGAAGACTGTGTTAACATTCCCAACATTAACGTTGGTTAAAAAGATAACTATGGGGGCGCCTGGGTGGCTCAGTGGTTTAAGCCTCTGCCTTCAGCTCGGGTCGTGATCTTGGGGTCCTGGGATCGAGCCCCACATCGGGCTCTCTGCTCAGCGGGGAGCCTGCTTCTCCCTCTCTCTCTGCCTACTTGTGATCTGTCTCTCTCTGTGTCAAAGAAATAAAAGAAAAAAAAAAGATAACTATGAATGCCACAAGACAACATACAGAATGTGAATGAATACTCTTTTTAAAAAGTAGATGGAGGGGTGTCTGGCTGGCTCAGTTGGTTAAGCAAATGGGTCTTGATTTTGGCTCAGGTCAGGATCACAGGGTCGTAGGATCAAGCCCATGTGCTAAGCATGGAGCCTGCTTAAGATTCTCTCTCTCTCCCTCTCCCTCTAAGATAGATAGATAGATAGATAGATGTAAATATATGTACATATCCTTATCCCCATAAAAACACAGCTAGTTCTTTCTTTCAGTGTGTTTTTTTTTTTTTGAACAATTAGTGGTAACAAGGGTATCTATCAACCTGAACAAATAATTAGGACACAATAATAGGAATGTCAGGGGTTTTATTCTCCCTTTGGTAGGTTCTCTTTGTCAAATTAATATAGTATCATAATAATATAATAAGATTCATTTTTTAGCAAGCTAAAAGAGTAAAGAGGGGAGACCCCCTCCTGTTGGCATGGGTGCCACACACTCACCGTGAACACCTTCTCGGGGGTCCCCTTTGCCCTCATGTTGGTGTCGTGGACACGCTTGAGAATCATCCAGGCTTCATCATGTTTGCCCATCTGGTAAAAGCAAGGAAAGAGACATAAGAAATCCTTTACTGACAAGGGGTGGAAACCCTATGGGGGGTGTCCAACCCTAAGTGTGAGGTGATTAGACTTGGACACACTGCCACCCAGGGCTTGGGAAGGATTGGGACAAGTCTCTGTCCCCAGCCCATCTTGGAAGGATACTAGGGTAGTGCCTCTGAGGTGTATACACACTATTCCCATTCCACAGTACAACACGCCTCGTTTGTAAGGTCGAGTGACTGCTGGGTGGGATCCACGTGCCTCCCTGACCAGAGAAAGCAAAGAAGAAACCTGTTATGGATTGTGTCCCCACAGCCCCAGAGACCTCAGAATAGGACCCTGTTTAGAAACAGGGTTGCCATAGATGTCATTAAGATGAGGTCATCCCAGAGTGGGGTGGGCCTCTAACCTAGTTCGACTAGTGTCCTTATATGAAGCCAGCATGTGAATACAGAGACACGGCAGGCCAGTGCATGAGATGACACAGAAAGGAAGCCAAGTGAGTCCCAACAAAGCACTGGAAGCTGGAAGGGGCAAGGGAGGACTCCCCTACAGACTCCGAGGGAACGCAGCCCTGCAGACATCCTGATTTTGGACATCCAGCCTCCAGAACTGTGATGCGATTTCTGTTCCTTGAAGCCACTCTGTTGGTGACAAAATCCTTTGTCTCAGCAGCCCTAGAAAACTCACACACCACAAAGGGTAAATTCGTGAGAGATCCCTGGTTAAAGAAAAACTCCCTGCGGCGTCTGTTCCTGACAATGGGACACAAGGGAATTTGACAAGGACGATCACTCTGTAGAAAGATCTAGAAGGAGACATATGAGTGGACTCGGAATTGGAGGTGTAGGAGCCTTCGAGTCCTATGGCTCCTCTGCAAACCCAAGCGGCCCCCCAGGTTGGAAGGACTCTTCTCTCAAGACACCAGGAGCAGCTTTCCAGTGGGGAGGGGTCCAGGATAGTCAAGAGTCCTGATGGGCTTGAGGACGACACACATTTTCCCACAGATCTCACCGTAGCAACTTGAGAAAACATCCCACAGCTTTGAAGATCTTCTGGAGAGAGGGGGTACTGGAAGCAGCCTCAGGAGGCCCCCTCCGCCTCTGACAGTCTATGAATCCAGGCTGTGCAGCCAACAGAGACGGCACTAAAGCCAGAAGGAACAAGGGTCCGGGCGGGCTGACGTGGGGATGGTGTGCAACATACAAGCTGGAGTGGAGGCAGCCGAAGGGCTATTGGTCTCTCACAGGGTGGGGATGGGGGTTACTCACTCACCTCCAGCAGGAACCTCGGGCTCTCCGGCATGAACTTCAGAGCCACCAGGGACACGGTGCAGGGCAGCGCACAGATGATGACAAACACTCTCCAGCTGTGGTAGTGGTAATTGGTGCCCATGCTGAAGCCCCAGCCTGTGGAGAACAGTCAGAGGATTTCTGACATGACCTTATAGTGACCTTAAAACACCAGCTCTCAAAGGAGGGCACAGAGCCTCACCCACAGAGCAGGTTAAAATGCAAACCTCTGACTGTTTCCAAAGCTTCTGAGGCAGAAGTCTGGAACAGGCATGGGAATGTGCATCTCAACAACTCCCAGGGCTGGCCAGGCCTGACATTTATAGGGCCTTGGGCGGCGTCCCCTATTTCTCTATAGCCACTGAAACTCAAGCTAACAAACTGTCAATAACGAATGTTCTATTCCCTTGCCTTGACAAATAAGGATCTGGAAGGCCAGCTGGTGACCTATCCTTTAGAGACCCCTTTCATTTCTTCTCCTGGCCCCTTCCTCCAAGTGAGGGGCCTCGTGCTCATACAGGTGAACCCATCACACTCCACCACAGTGAGAAGAGGTGTCCTGGTCACGATTTCTAGAGTTTAGTGGAATTCTTGGGATCTGAGTACCCAGAGCATGATTTGGATGGAAAGGAACCCTGAGGTGATCGTACCTCAGGGACCTCTTGCCTTCTAGGAAGGAACACCAGATCAGGGCCTTAGGACCGTGGGGTTCCCTCTTCCCATGTCAAAGGGCAATACCAGCTCCAGGTGATTCTAATGCCAAGGGTTCGAGACCACACTCTGAAAAGTGCCATCAGTCATAATATAGGCATACCTCAATTTATTGTGCTTTGCAGATTTTGCAGTTTTTACAAAATGAAGGTTTGTGGCACCCCTGGGTCAAGCAAGTCCACTGGCGTCATTTTTCCATCAGCGTTCACTTACTTTATGCCTCTTTGTTACATTTTGGTAATTTTCAAAATATTTCAGACTTTTGCCTTATTGCATTTGTTATGGTGATCTGTGATAGTAGTGATTACTACTTGCCAGAGGCTCAGATGATGGTTAGCATTTTTTAGCAGTAAAGAATTTTTTTAATTAAGGTATGTACATTTTTTTTAGATGTAATGTTATTGCACACTTACTAGACTCCAGTTTGGTATAAACATAACTTTTAGATGCACTGGGAAAACAAATCATTCATCTGATAGTTGCTTTATTGCCGTAGTCTGAAGCCAAACCCATCATATCTCCAAGGTATGCCTACATTAATTTTTTTTTAATTTTAAAAAGACAGGGCTTCTACATTCAAATGCATTCTATCATCATGGAAATGAAGATAGGATTAGCTCCTAATTAGCATTCATCCTTGAAAGCATTTCTTTTTTTTTTTTTTTTTTGAGATTTTATTTATTTGAGAGAGACAGAGTGTAAGAGAAAGCAAACCTAAGTGGCGGGGGACGCGTGGTGGAAAGACAGAGGGAGAGAGAGAGTCAGATTCTCTGCTGAGCAGGGAGCCCAATGCAGGACTCGATCCCAGGACCCTGGGATTATGACCTGAGTAGAAAGCAGATGCTCAACTGACTGCGCCACCTAGGCTACCCCTTGAAAGCATTTCTAAAATACATTTTTAGAAATTGCCTCTGGATCTGCAAAACATTATTTCAAATATCCTCATGGGTCACAAATTCCCTCTTTTAAGGAATGGGTAGCACCGCGGAAAGAGCCTCGATTTTCACAGTCACGGGGATCAGAGTACAAATCCTGGCTCCCTGTGTTGGGGGTTTTCACAGCTATCAACAGCAGATAACACCACCATCAGATTTGCTAAGTGCAAAACCTTCTGACAGCCAATAATAATTCCTCTGCTTTGAGGGTAGATTTTATTTGCTTAGAAACAGCTACATGATATTCAGTGCCAACGTTATTGACTAAAATAGATGAGTATCAGCAACAAAATAATTGTTTAAAAAAAAAAATCCAAGGTTATGGAATGCCTGGGTGGCTCAGTCAGTGAAACATCGGACTCTTGATTTTGGCTCAGGTCATGATCTCAGAGTTGTGAGGTCGAGTCCCACATGGGGCTCCATGCTCAGTGGGGAGTCTGTTTGAGATTCTCTCTTCCTCTCCTTTGGCCCCTCCCCCCACTCCTACTCTCTAATCAATCAATCAATCAATCAATCAATAAAAATAAAATCTTTTAAGAATAAATGAAACAAGGTGGAATCAGGAGGGAGACAAACCATAAGTGACTCTTAATCTCACAAAACAAACTGAGGGTTGATGGGGGGAGGAGGATTGGGGGGGGTTATGGACATTGGGGAGGGTATGTGCTATGGTGAGTGCTGTGAAGTGTGTAAACCTGGCGATTCACAGACCTGTACCCCTGGGGCTAATAATACATTGTATGTTAATTTAAAAAATATAATGTATTTTATTATTAATTTAAAAAATAATAAAATAAAATCTTTTAAAAATAAACAAATAAATGATCAAATGGTCCCAGGTTATACAATGACTTGGTTTTCTCATGCCACTCCAAGTAGTTCCAAAGACAATGCCAACAGCATTTTTTTTTTTTAAGACAAAACTGTATAAATGAATGCATCGATTTCTAAAGTTTGGAGGTAATCATTATCGCGACATGAAAATCTCTATTCCATTTACTATCTGCGAAGCACAATAAACTGAGGTATGTCTAGATGTAAACATAGACCATGGGGCCAGCTGGGTGGTGAGCAGTGAATATCTTGAATGCTCTATTCCTCTCTTTGTGTTTCAAGTTCCTCTACTTGCTTTTGACTCTTAACCCATTGCATTTCAACTTGCCCTACTTGCCAGCTGTTTCTGCTGGTATCTCCTAGTCTGTGCAACTCAAGGGCTCGCCACAGGGAATCTCGGGTAGGGAAACGTGGGACTGAAGCCACCGTGACACATTTGGCCACACGATACACACATCAACCAACTTTCTCAACCAGAATCAAACCTATTTTTGCACAGCATGCTCTCCCTGGGGCTTGTTGGTTTTCGTTTGAATGAAAAAAAACCTTTCCTTTCTCCTGACAGCAGCACTAGACAGGGAAAATGAAACCATAGTACTATTTACACATTTCCCTGCTCATGTCCAAAAGCTACTGTGGAAGAATTAGAAGTCAAGTTGATCAAAACTACATAGCAGTCAAACTCAGGTGGATAATGAGGAAAGGAGAGAAGAAGTGGGTATGTTTATAAAGTATGCTGCCTAAGACAAATTTTTCTTTATGGTAATATGTGTAAATTATCCCAAATACATTATTTCCTCATGCCTCTGCGGTTTTTATGGTGATCTTAATAATCTGCATTTATTGCATTCATGAGGTAGTCTTTGGGACCTTAAATTAAATAAAATTAAACAGTGCACTGCTTCCAAATATATGGAACAACTATTAATTTGGAGACAGGGAGGGCTCTGTTCACTGATCTTTTAGCTTGTCCTACTTTTCTCTGTCAGGATTTCACAAACAGCTGGTGGTGCTGAACACAATAGGCATTAATCTTCCATAATATATCCAATTTTTTTCTGGGTTGTGACCAGGAAAACATTCTGACTTTTATAATTTTCTTTCTCAATGACTCAGTCACCCAAATTCCCGGTGCCAAGACCTCCCATCATTTCATCCCTGCAAAAGCAATTAAATGGGTTGCATAAGCCGTACACAAACACCAGTCTCCTTTCTGTAGTTACCCTGGCATTTGTCCCTGCTGAGTGGAGGGGTGTTAGAGCATTAATGTCTTGGGCACATTGAGAAATATTATCAAATGTCTGGTTCAGTCTGGACGAAACATCTGGTCCTGGTAAAATGACGCTTAAAGTAAATAATCACTCCTGTTACACTGTGATTCTAGTCTATCATGTTTCTCGGGTGGGTCCCCCCTCCCTGCCCAGCTAGTGCTTGTTTCAATGAAGCCTAATTGCCCAAGAGCCTTCACTCTTTAAAAGGGACATAAAAGGGGCGCCTGGGTGGCTCAGTGGGTTAAGTCTCTGCTTTTAGCTCAGGTCATGATCCCAAGGTCCTGGGATCGAGCCCCGCATCGGGCTCTCTGCTTGGCAGGGAGGCTGCTCCCCCCTCTCTCTCTTTCTGCCTCTCTGCCTGCGTGTGCTCTCTGTCAGATAAATAAACAAATAAACCTTTTTTAAAAGGGGGGGTGGTACATAAAAGTCACAGATTTCATATGCAAACAGGAGAAACATCCTATCTCTTTGGGGTAAAATATTGAATCACAAGCCCTGATGTCAGCCAGCAGGGACCAGCAACCAGCCTGTGCCATGGGCATCCCATTCAGTCTTGGCCAACACGCTTCCAACCTGATTCTTTGTATCGCTTTCTTAGTAACCATACCCCAGACATGGGTGTGTGCTTGTGTGTGCAAAGCAAAGTGAAAAGATGATGCAGCAGGTAATGACTATTGTGAGTGGCCCCTGTCATAAGACCCGGCACCTTGTGGCCTCCACCATCTGGCAGACACGTGGCCTGGGTGGGACAGACCTCCCCCACCCCAATCCGTGCAGGATTTGAGGAAGGAAGTACCCAGACACCAAACCAATCCGGACCCAGCATCCTCTGGGGTGTAGTTGAGGATGGGCATATGACCTAAGCTGAGTCAGTGAGCATCTCCCTGGTCCCACGTGAGGGCAGGCTTCCCTTGGGGAGCAAGCAGTCTGCAAATAGGTCGCTGACATTGTTGATGCTGCAGGAACGGAAGCTAGCTCGAGTGCCAGAATTGTTTTAAACATATTCTCAACACTCTCCTTTGCATCCCAGGAATTACTGAGTATGACGGTTGGCATGAGCTCTACATTTTGCTTCCTTCCCTCTTCACGCCAGACAAGATGCAGCGACTTGTCCCCAGTCACACAGCACCGCTATTTTGACTCCGTTTTTATTAAGATTTTATTTGTCCCCCACACTTCCCAAAAATATTTTTTTACTCACTTAATTTAAATGTGGAAATAGTTTCTTAGCACTCACTCATTGGGGCCAGTTAACGGTTGTAAATAATATAGCAAGAATCAGGGGAGGATAAGCGATTCCTCTGACCCATATAACCAACAGCACAATGCATGGAGTGTACTGTGTGTGTAAAGTGTGCCTTCGGGTGAAGGGCAGAGTGCAGAAATGATGTTAGTTAAGGGTAATATGATTTTGTATCTAAAATGATGGAGAACTGCTTTTGGTGACAGGACTATCTGGAAAATGCTTCAGCTGTTTATTTCATTATTCCTATTCTTATTTCCTCTCTGTTACTTGTACAAAACCCGGTGGGTTCTCAAAGACTAGATAGGGCAAAGATTACTTTTCCCAAATCCATTTCCTCTACTTTCTCGCACACAGCAAGACTACATGGCCAAGGGTCCCTGGCAATAGGGGTGATCGTATTACAGATTTGGGGCCCGTGGGTTGTAAGTAGAGAGGACAGGGTCCACTTGGCAGTCCATTCTTCAGAACCTCCCATGTACAACTGCTTATGGTCTTTCTCCAAGCAGAGACTTTAGTCACATGGAGGAAGGAGTCTGAGCCCCAATATTACTGATGGAGGAAAGCCACCTGCAGATCAAAACGTTCGCCCTACTTTACAAGTGGGGAAACTTTTATTGTGTTAAATCACTGAGATTTCAGGGTTTGTCAGATTACCAGCATAATGCACCCAGGGTCACATTAACTAATAGAGTAGGCATTGTCTACACCAAAGCTTTTTCTTAAAGGTGATGGAGACTCCATCACCTCAGAATACTCAAAGAGGATAAGATTTGAAACAAGGACACCAAAGAGTTCCACGCGTAGAGAAGGACTGGTTAGCTTCAGGGCAGTTGTCTGCAGGATTCTAAATGAGAACAAAGCCTACACCCATAATCATTGGTTTCCTGAAAAAAACTTTGAAGGATGCTAATGTGCATTTATTGCCCAGGATGCTCAAAAGACATAATAATCAAATTCAAAACTGCTGCCTTCTCCCTACTTTACTCTTAACAAAACCAATTGTGAAAGTAAGCATTGCCAGGTCTCTGTCCAGAAAATCTGGTTTTTGCAATTACCCAGGATAATAAAATTGTCCCGGCTGAATCCAAGACCTTGTCTGTAAGGGTTCCTCCACTTCTGTGGCCAAACAAGAGTGACAGCAGGCCCTAGAGTGGAGTACACAAGAGCTCTGCATGGGGGCAGGAGGCAGGCAGAGCATCAAGACCCAAGGTCATGCCAGGGACGTGACCTTGATGAAGTCATTAACATCTCTTGGCTTCTGTTATATCATCTATTAGATGGGGTCCCTGAAGCCTAACTGCCTAACTTGCCTGGGGGAGGAGGGCTGGGGAGATATAGATCAACATTCTTTCAAATAAAAGGAAGAAAAGAAGATGAGGGCCTGGGTGGCTCAGTGGGTTAAAGCCTCTGCCTTTGGCTTGGGTCATGATCCCAGGGTCCTGGGATCGAGCCCCACATCGGGCTCTCTGCTCAGCAGGGAGCCTGCTTCCTCCTCTTTCTCTCTCTCTGCCTGCCTCTCTGCCTACTTGTGACCTCTGTCAAATAAATAAAATCTTTAAAAAAAAAAAAAGAGGAAAAGAAGAAAGGAATGGAGAGGGAGGGAGGGAGAAAGAACAGATTGTATTATTTCCAGAGAGATGTGTGTATTGAATTAGTGAGGTGTCTCCAGGTTTGGAAGTTCCATAGAAAGATCGAAGTCATATAAGGGAACCGTGTGTGAGTATGGGGAATGATGCTAAGGACAGGAGATGTTGTTGGAGGCAGGTACCATAGTAACATGGGCCCCTGGGCTATGCAAAGGCTGGGCACTCACCATAGTGTGGAATGATGGTCCAGGCCATGGCAGACGCGTAGATACCCCCCGTCATCCAGAAGATGCCCAGCCAACTAAGGTGTTCTCCTCGCTTCTCCCGAGATAAGAATTCAGAAAAATAGGCAAAAACAATGGGCAGGGAACCCCCAATCCTGCATAAAGAAAATGCCAAAAAGAGAGAATCGAGTCATATGCTAAAAATGGTCATAGCAGAAGCCTCGTTGCCTTATACCCCACCCTTGTGAATTTGAAAGACCGGCCAAGGCAGGGTCAGGTTTATTTGACCTTAAACACTGACTTTACAACCTTTTTCTAAGGTTTAACCTTGACATAATATCTTTGAAGTCAAACACAAAACTTAGTCCAAGGTTTTCTGGAAGTACCACTGAGCGCTCGAGTAGCAGGGTGCATGGAACCCTGGCATGCCAGGGTCCAGCAAAGCCCTACATGTACGTACCCTATGCCTGAGAGGAGTCGGCAGAAGAGGAAGGCTCCGTATCCCTGCACGAAGGAGGAAAGAGAGGCGAAGGAGGCGTTGAGGGCCAGAGACATACTGAGGACTCTCTTCCTCCCCAGCTTATCAGCCAGGCCCCCCAGGACGAAGGCCCCAGCCATCATTCCTAGGTAGACTATCAGCCCTGAAGGAGTGGGGTGAAGGGAGAGAAGAGAGGGAGGAAAGAAGAGACAAGACATTAGAAACCATGCAATGTGCTAGAAAATCCGATGCCTATTTTTATGCATTCTAGAAATCCCGTGTCCCAGACATAAAAGGTGGACTCCAACAGATGTTCGCAGCAAATTGGAAGTGCTATACAAATTCAAATTCTTAAGAATGTTATCCAAAAAAATAGCCTCACAGATTGATACATATGTGCACATCCTAAAATAAATCAACCATAGCTCAGTCTGATGCACCTTTCTTGAAGATGGGTCTTTATAGGCATAATCTGCAAAAGGCAGTGTTGTCATTTTATTTTTAAGCAAAAAAGAGTGTTTGTGTTATAAAAAATCCCTACCTGCAGGGTTAAGTTTAAAGAGAGAATTTCCAGGAAAAAAATGGCCAAAAGGGTGTAAGGAACATGGTAAGGAAGAAAAAAGTACAAGCCTAAAACAGCAATTACCAACAAGCCGGGCTATTTTGTTACTCCCAAAAGAGACCTCCTTCATGCTATAACCTATATTCAGCTTCCTTAGGGGAGTGCAGAAGAGACTAGCAATGAGCCTTCCTTTCTTTAACATATGCAACCTATATTTGCCTGCTAATAATAAGATCAGTTCATTTAAGATATCATATATTGTTGTTGACACATGTTTATGGTCTTCCAGTGAAAGTCAGCACCCTCACAGACATGGCCTATCTCCAGAAGCACACGGACAACTCCTTCCTGCTAAATATCGAGCTTTTACTAATTATCAACAATGGTGCTGAGTGCATACGTGATTTACTCTACCTGTGAAGGAAACTTTGCAGACCATCCTTCACCAGGAGAAAATAACTGGATGCAAACTATGGAAGAATCCTTTCCCCAGCCTTAACTGTAAATCGAATAAACTGTCTTTCTCAGGAAGGAAGCCTCTGGACCTGCAGATGCTTTATGTATGCAGATGTGTGTCAAAAAGGGCCAACATAAAGCAAAGAGCTTCAATTAGCTGGTTAATGAACTTGAAGCTGGTCCCCAAAAGGAAAGATTTGACTACGATCTGTTTTATCTTCCCCATGACAGCGTTCCTTCTTTTATCATCTGATTCTATGAGATGAAAAGAAATTTTAACTTTGGTGTTGTCAACAGTCTTCATAAAGATTTTCTTCACTCACCTGGGTTGTAACTCTTAGCCTTATGCTATGGAAGATACTATTTCCTTTCACATTTCCCTCTATGCTGTTACTTCATGGAATATGTCTAGGGGTCTACAAATTATCTATTAAATGTCTATTACTAAGTAAGCATTCTTGTAGTTACTGGGGTTACAGTGGGGTCCAAACACATGAAAATCCCTGGCTTCACAGAGCTTACATTCCAGTTGGGGGAAAGATAATAAATAAATGAGTAAAATATACAGTTAGTGGGTGACTGATAAGAGTTCTAGAGAAAAATAATATGAAGGAGGGAACCAGGGGGAACCAGGGTAGGAGGTGGCAATTCTAAAGAAGATGGTTCAGGGAATCCTCTCTGAGTGGGATATTCAGGAAAAGACCTGAAAAAAGTCAACCATGGGGATGTCTAGGGGAAATTGGTGAGCCCATGCTCCTGGTTCTGCCATTTCTCTGCATCCTTGAAGGACCCACAGAGAAGTAATAGGGTGAGGGTCCCCCCTCCACCCTATTTCACCAGTCTCCCAACTCAGAAAATGTGATGAGTAATTTCCCACTAATATTAGGTCACCAACACTTGTGTTTCAGAAAATGAGTCAAGACTTGCAAATACAACTCTATTATGTGTCATGCTGTGTCGTAATAATGTGTGGGTCAGTGTGCCCTGCCAGACTATGAGTCTATCTCCGATCCAGCCCTGACCAACAAACGGTCTCTAACATCTAGTTCCCTGCAGACTTAATCATGCTCAGTTCTTAGCCATTGTGAGTCGTGTCCAGCAGGACTGCCTTACTCATTGATGGAGGCTTACATCTATCTTCTGCTGCCATGACCCATGCCCACCACATAAGCCTGAGTGAGGGTCAGGCTGAAGCCTCCCTGTTACTTTTACCTGGTGGTTCCAGTCCACACAACTGGCTTTGTGCCTGGTCCTGAGATCCTGATCTCCATGTTGGTTTCCGATTAGCATCTGATACCCCAACCGATTGGAAAAGACCCAAATTCTGTCCACGGCTAACCATGTCTTCCCTAGGAAAGAACTGGATTCTACTTCCTCTGACTTGGTAACCCACTTAACATGATGGCCATAGTCAGGAGCCTCGTATCTGAGATCCCCTGTCCTTTTTCCCCTTTTAGATGGACCACAGGGATGTCACCACCAACCCAACATAAAATAGGATTTTGCATAAGCCCTTGTACTTGGGAATTTAGATTTCTAGACCAGAGAGGGAACATTTCTTTCCAAGTTAGGTCTGTTCAGCTTCCAAATTTTGTTGGCCTCAGTTCAACTCCTTGTCAAGAATTCCCGATACCCCATTCATCTTAAAGAATGATACTCTCATGATACATGGTCAATAATATTTGGGATAAAGAAATAGATGTTGAAGAAAGGAAGGGAGGAAGGGAGGGAGAGAGTCCTGCCCAAATTACAAAGCAAATGTTACAGGTGCTTTAAATGGGTGAGTAATATGGCAATAGATCATGAGAGCCTAATATATCACATCATAGCGCCAAGATAGCACACACAGAGTGAGCCCCCGCCATTAGCCTGGCTCCCTTGAAGCATCTCAAAGGCATTGTTTTGGTCCCACTTAATGCTCGCAACAACCCAGTAGATACTAGTGTTCCTGCTTGATAAAGGAAGAAACTGATTCACAGAGAGTCAAAGTGGTTCCCCAAGGTCACATACTAGTGGGAGTACCAAGATTCTGATCTGGGAATTCCAACCTCAGAGCTGATGTTTTAACTACTACGCTTTACTGTTCTTTATAGATAAGCACCAGACAGATCTCTTGGCTCTGTATTAAGTTTAATCTTTCCTTGTTTGCTCATCCCCAGAATGGCTTGCTAAGTGGG
Organism: Lutra lutra; assembly: GCF_902655055.1. Taxonomy (NCBI): domain Eukaryota; kingdom Metazoa; phylum Chordata; class Mammalia; order Carnivora; family Mustelidae; genus Lutra; species Lutra lutra. Next base: position 9,840,295 of record NC_062284.1, on the reverse strand, counting down.
GCCTGGTTCCTTTCTTTCAAGGTGTTAAACAAAACATATAATGATCATCTCCTGATGAGAAACAATGTTCCAATAAAGGCATGTCCTGGGCATTATTTAAACACAGAGAAGGAACACAGTCTCGATACACTTCGCTCAATGTGGGAAAGTTTCCAAAAGAAGTCATTGCGCTGTGGGTGGAGGTCACAGAGAAGCTGGTCAGGTTTCCATCTTGGTGGTGGGGCGAGTGCGTCCCAGGCAGGGGCAGGCAGCAGGTGCAAAAGACAGAGAGGCAAAAAGAACACTTGATATGTTTGGGCAGTGGCGCCCAAGTAGTTCAGTGTGAGTAGAGCAGAGTGCACATGGGGGAACCTGGTGAGGCACAGAGGTGAGACAGTAGAGCGGAGACCACCTCAGAAATGGCTCATGTGTGTGTGTGTGTGTGTGTGTGTGTGTGTGTGAGAGAGAGAGAGAGAGAGAACATGTATGCATCTTTGGATGCATGCACATGTAGTTATGCGTGTGCACAGGGCTGTCTGCATCACGTGTGTGGACCTATACATTGGGAGGAAGGGAGATGAGAAATCAAAGGAGTGGTCAGGAGATTGGCTGAGAACCATCTGTACACTCCTTACCTTGGTCCCCCTCCAGAGAAAAACACTAGCAGCCAATTAAAGTTTAGTTTCCTTTTCTCAATAAAACTATCCTTAGCACTTCTCAAATGTTACTGCGCACACATAAATTATGGGAGGATCTCATTAAAATCATATTTTGATTCAGCAAGTCTGGTGTGGGGCCCGAGAGTCTGTATTTCTTTTTTTTCAGTTGAGAGAGGCAGAACACACGCAAGCCAGGGTAGGGGCGGTGCAGAGGGAGAGGGAGAAAGAGAATCTTAAGCAGGCTCTGTACCCGGTGTAGAGCCCTCTGAGATCATGACCTGAGCCAAAGTCAAAAGTCAGATGCTCAACTGACTGAGCTAACCAGGCACCCCTGAGATTCTGCATTTCTTTTTTTTTTTTTTTTAGATTTTATTTATTTATTTGAGAGACAGCGTGAGTGAGAGAGAGAATGAGGCAGGCAGAGAGGCAGAGGGAGAAGGAAAAGCAGACTCCCAGCTGAGCAGGAAGCCCGACATGAGGCTCGATCCCAAGACCTGGAGATCATGACCTGAACCAAAGGCAGACCTCTAACTGACTGAGCCACCCAGGTGCCCCCAGATTCTGCATTTCTAACAAGGCTGGTGTTGCTGATCCATGGACCACACTCTGAACAGTGGGAGGCCGTAGCACACGCATCTTCCTAGAAGCACAGTAAGGGGTAGTGATGAGAATCCCAGCCGTAGAACCCCCAAATCTCCTTCGCTGGTTGTGAGATTTGGGAGGAAATTCTCACACCCTCTAAGGGCCTTCCCACCACAGGTCTAAACTGAAGACTAGATCATTTCCAAGCTGCCTTCCTACTCATCTGTCTTTTAAAAATATAAATCAGGGGCGCCTGGGTGGCTCAGTGGGTTAAAGCCTCTGCCTTCAGCTCAGGGCATGATCCCAGGGTCCTGGGATCAAGCCCCGAATTGGGCTCTCTGCTCAGCAGGGAGCCTGCTTCCCCCTCTCTCTCTCTGCCTGCCTCTCTGCCTGCTTGTCATCTCTGTCTGTCAAATAAATAAATAAAATCTTTAAAAATATATATAATATAAATCATGAACAATGATGTTGTGTGGATTTCGCAGGAAGCACATGTTCAGAGTTTAAATGTAAACCCAAACACACATGTCTGATTTAAACTATCGTGAATGCTACAGGAGACATGTGTAGGGACTATACGTGGCCAGGGACCAAAAGTAGCTCCTAGGCCACCAGTGTGCAATCTTGGCCATGAACATTGGGTCAGTTACTAAACTATCGTCACTCAGCCCCGAAACCACCCTTCCAGCCCCTAGTTTGTCCACCAACACCTGTGCATTGCCCACCAGGTGCTGCTAGGCCTTGCCAATAGGGGGCACTAGAGAGAGACAGGGACCCAGAGTCTGTGCTTTCTGTTCCCATGAATTCCACCCACTCCTTGATCACCAGGCAGCAGCAATACCGTGCACATGGGAGCAGCTGGGTCCAATTAGCAGAAGCAGCCACATCCTTTCCTCCCCTCCTCTCCCACACCAACACCAGCCAGCAAGGGTCCCCTCTCTAAAGATCTGAGTTAGAGCTCCATGAGCTCCCTTCTCTGGGCTTTTGAGGTATGATAATTCCATTCTCTTCCCTTTATTCCACCAGTCCCAGGTGGCAGCTGCTGCTTGCTTGCCCTCACTATCTCAGTGTACTTTATAAACACGGTGCGCTCACCCCACTCATCATTTTTTATATTAAATTCTCTCTGTTCCAATAACTAGTTATGAGTTGTGTCTCCTGACTACACCCTGACCGAGGCAGACACGTCAGCAAACTGATGCAGCACAGAGATTGGATATTGAGTCCAACTCCTTCGCTTTACTAGCTGAGGATGCCGAGCCCCACATCAGGGCAGAGACTCTCCTGGAAACTCCCTGCTGGCCCAGGAACTGCCGGCACCATGCTTCTGGGCTCCTGGCCCTGAGCCTGGTGCTACTGTCCAAGGCAGAGGAAGAACTAGAAAAAACAGTAAGAGTTCTTCAAAATGCCATTGCAGCGGATCAGAATATACTCCCCCCACCCCCGCACCTCCAAACGTTCTTCTTTGGTCTAAGAATTATTTTGAGCTGAAGACGGTTGAGAAATAGCAGACCCCAAGGGAAAGCTCTCTGCCCTCCTGCACATTTGCCTAAAAGCAGGCTTAGGCTTTCAATCACGGCAGGCATTTACCAGCCCAGAGACAGCACCAAGAGGGACCCACAGAACAATCCTTCCTAAACAACCTTGTCTTCTGTGAGTTTGCCCCGTTTGCCATTCAGGGAATCCTACCAGCCTTTTCCTTCATCTCCTTCCTTCCTTACAAATATACTGCTCTTCGTGAAGTCCGTAAGACCAAAGTCTTAGCCATCCCTTTGAATGACTCCTGTGTCTGAGCACTGCATGTGCTTATAAACTGTTTTTCTCTTGTTAATCTGTCTTTTGTCAGTTTAATTCACAGGGCCTGCAGCCTGGAACAGCTGAGGGAGGAAGGTTTTTCTCCTCTGCACTTGTTGGCAGGCTCTGACAAGGAAGAATGGGAGGAAAAAGGGCAGATCCACAGAGAAGAGAGATATACAATTAACAATGCCTCTGAAATGGCTGTTCTATTAAATTCATTTAAAATCTGTCTTTAGCAGAGGAAATTAAGACAATAAATTTGGATAATTGAAATGCAATGGAGTTATCAAAAATTACTTTAGCACGAAGCAGATAAGGGACTGGCTAGAAAACTGGAAACCCTATCATTTTTCAGTTCCACTCCACAACCTCGCTGGCAATATTAAGGAAATGCCCCCCAATACACGAGCTTTTTAAGGAAATTAAAAACGAAAACTGTTACTTTCAGAGTGGGGTGGGAGGGTGAGAAGGGCTTTTAAGCCGTGACAACACTGCAGAGGAAATGAAATATGCCTCCATGGAAGGAGGAGGAACCCACACAGAGGAAGAGCTTGAAAGCAAGATGATCCGGCTGTGGGTCCTGGCTCTGGGATTTAGCCACGGCAAGACCACATGCAGCCCATTCAGCATCCTTGATCATTGCTCCTTCTTCGTAAAAGCCAGGTGCTGGTCTTGCAGGGTTGTTAGGCTGACATGGGATTACAGCTGATTGAAAGTACCTAGCAGGATGCCCGGCGCAAAGTAAATGCACTATTAATAAAGGTTGCTACTGTGGTTATGAGCAGGGCTGCAGAAAACTGGCTGAGACCTCAGAAAGCCACAGGATTAGAAAAATGAAAATAAGTTGGTGGTATTTTAAAATCAAACCAACCATATATGAAAGGACAGAGACTAGCAGAAGAAACTTATTTATAGCAGCATGCCCTTTAAAAGCACCTCCCTCCTCGGTACCTGAAGCAGGAGCCAGGTTCCAATAAAGAGCATTTTGGCTTTTTTTTTTTTTAACTAAAACATTTTTCAAGTTTCCTCTAATAAAACTTCCCTGGGAATTTTTTTTTCTTTTTCCTGACTCATACTTAAGCTGCCAGATTGTCATCTCCTTCGAGAGGTATCCCTGATGTTCCAAACTAGGACTCAACCAATTTCTTCTGTTAAAGGGGCAGAGAAAATATAGTTCACTTGTCAATAGTTTACTTTGCAGATGTCCTGTGGTCTCTGCGAAATCGTCATCTTCTTCCTTTTTTTTTTTTTCACAATCCTTTAAAAACGTACAAAAACGGGCCATAGTTTCCAGAACCCCTGTTCCAAAGGAAATTCTGTCCTCCCTGCTGGTCCTTCAGCAACATACTGTTCCTTCCTTCCTAGCACATATGCCTGTTTGCTATTATATAGCAACATCGGTCCAATCCCTCAGACCACAGTCTCCTGGATGAAGGGACTGTGTTAGTTTTGTTCGAGTGAAATTCTGTGTCTTCAACATCCAGCTCAGAGGCTGGCACACGATAAGCACGCCATTAAAATTCATTCGAGAAATAAATATAAGAATTCATAATCACTATAGAAAAATCTGAAAAATAAAAAAAAAGTAGAAAAGTGAGTGCAAAAACTGTCCACCCCAAGGTGTTCTTACAGCCTGTGTTGGTCTTTGTGTTTCTACCTGTCTACCTACAAGGCCATATTCTGTTTACCTGGTTGAGACTAATCTGTACTGGAAGTTTTTCCATTTGATAAATAACTCCACAAAGGATATCTTTGTGTCCTTTGTGTCCTTGTCCGCCTTGCTGGTCATTTGCGCAGAATTGATTCCAAGAAATGAAATCAGGAGGTCAAAAGGGCTCAGTGAGTTTGTGGCCCCTGAGACACGATGCCAGAGTTCTTTCCCAAGAGCTCATATATACGTATCAATCTCTTGCGATCTCTAGAGATGCTTTTCGTGTAAACACAAAGCATTTACGTTTTGCATCAGAGGCAACAGGATGAAGTACACAATTAACCAAAGACAAAGAAGTCATTTCTCTTTTTTTTTTTTTTGCTTGAATACATAGAAATTAAATGCATTAATTATCCTGGGAGGATTCTAAGCTCTCTTTCCCTACAACCACTCATTTATTGGACTGTGCTTTGTAGGGATCAAAATCAATACCTCCCAAATGAACTATCTCCATTCCATTTCTTTATTATTCAGCCAAATATACCTTTCTTTTTAAAGATTTTATTTATTTATTTATTTATTTATTTATTTGACAGACAGGGATTATAAGTAGACAGAGAGGCAGGCAGAGCAGAGAGCCTGATGTGGGACTCGATCTCAGGACCCTGGGATCATGATCTGAGCCAAAGGCAGAGGCTTTAAACCACTGAGCCACCCAGACGCCCCCCAAATATACCTTTTTAAAGGGCAATATTTTCTTGGACTAGGGCCTGGGAGGTTAATGTGCTAAAGGTTTAACGTATACAGGAATCCCCTAGTGAAGTCTCACTTGGGTATTGAGTAATGGAAGACCATCAGGTTATCTATCTGCACACCTCCGTGTGATCAGATGCATTAGGTGAAGTCAGCCAAGTGCTGTGTGTGTACGACATGTGGATGCTTAGAAACTTCTGGGATGAATAAACACCTTCTTTTGGATCCAGGTACTTGGCACAGAAAAGGTTTGGCTTTAATAATTTGACAAGTAAAAACCAATCTGGCAATCATGATGTTGGACTTTTCTAGTACTTTATGTGTCTAATAAGCTCAAGTGAATGAATCTTTGGAAGCAGGTTAACTTTCCTAAACTATTGAAAGGTGGAACTCTTCCCCAAATCTCATATAACATATTTATTTAGAAACGAACACATGGAGGAGAAAGGAAGGGACAAAGGAACTAGTATCTGTTTAGGTTCACTACATGCTAAGTATTTATATAGTAGGTGACATAGGTAATAATTTTAAATTGCCATTCCAACAGTGTGAGAGGAGTGTTAATATCTTGATTTAACAGATGAAGAAATTGAGATTGAGAGTTTTCCTCTCTGACCATAATTATTATATAAAATATCTAAGGGGAACCTGGGTGGCTCAGTGGGTTAAAGCCTCTGCCTTCGCCTCAGGTCATGACCCCAGGGTCCTGGGATCGAGCCCCAAATCGGGCTCTGCTCAGCAGGGAACCTGCTTCTCTTCCTCTCTCTGCCTGCCTCTCTGCCTACTTGTGATCTGTCAAATAAATAAATAAAATCTTAAAAAAATTTTTTTAAATATCTAAACTTTCTGACATCTGATGGAAGAAATCCACGCTTGCAGGTGAGTAACTCATCAATGACCCAGATTACAGAGTAACCCCCAAGAGAAAATACACCAGGACTATTCAGGGACACTTGGGTGGATAAGACATTTGTCACTCTGCGGAGGATACACCACACTCACTCACATCTGGCCTTCAGCTCAGGAGAAGCCACAGCCCTATGAGTAGAGTAGAATTACCCCTTCTGGAAATTCTAGGTTCTGTGTGAGGCCAACAGGTCCAAGATGGAAGTATGCAGACAGACTGGGCAATCTGAGAAACAGAAGCCCCTTGCTTTAGCAACATTGTGTAAGGGGAGGACCTTAAATCAGGAAGGGGTTCTCTCTTCAACCATACTTATGGGAAATAAAGACCCTACAAGGCAGCCTGGAGACTTCACCATCCCAGTGCTGTGTGACCAATCTTAAGCCACGAGGCAATATTCTGGGCAACCCATGAGCCCGTAAGGAGGCCAGGCCCCAGATCCCCAGTCATGTCTTTGGTGAGTGGAAGACAGGCCCACAGCCATGGTGGGAGCAAGGGCAAAGAAAGGATTCGGGTCATTAGTAAGGTTTCTGTCCACTAGCCCTGGGGCAAAGTGGTACCTGGTACTTCCCTCAATCTTCTCTCACATGGAAACAAGAAGCATCAAGAAGCATTTCCTGAGAATATTGTGAGAATCTTGAAATTGCCTTGTTCACACACTACCACACTAGAGATCTCTTAGAAAAGCAAAGCTTCCCTTCAGGTACCTCCCACAGCAGGTGAGAGGAGGTGATGCTGGTAATGGAGGGTGTCACCTGGGCTAAAGCCAGTGACACATGGCTTTAGAGGTATGACATCTCTGACAGCTGTCCTGGTACTGTGCACATCTCAGATGTGATCATGATCCAGTGAGACTCAATGATCCCTCAGCTATTCCATTAAAGACCAAGTCAGGGCTGCCATTGTGGTCATTTCTAGAGGGTGGACCAGTCCAGAAGAATCACAATAAAGCCAGTTATGGAGAACAGCCAAGAGCCAGAAGCTAAGAAAGGATTAGATGATAAGAGATCAGGAGAGGAAACCCAAGTCTTTGCAAGGAAATTTATTAAGCCCCATTCTCTACATGTCAGGGAACCTGGAATAGGGTCATAAATATAAATAAATCCTAGCCCTCTGCTTTCAAAAAACTCACAATCTAATGGAAATAAAGAGGTAGGGAAATGGGGAGTGGTGGATCAGGGCAAGGGCCAGAGAAGGGAAGTAGCAAGGACTCTGGCAAGCTGATACATGGGAAGAGGGTGATGGGTGAGCTTGGCAGTCTTGGAAGAGGCAGATGACTAGTGGGACAAGGGTAGGGCTGAATGTCACACCAAGGGATCAGAAAACTATGCAACTAGTTATTGGCCAAAGTCAACCCAAGATCTTCTAGAACTTAGTTGCCTTTTTTGGTACAATCACTCTGCACCAAACTGGGCCACCTTGTCTTCAAAGGACACTATCTTCTATGTTAGAATAGAGTTGATCTGCAGCCAGCCTGGAAAAGATCTATTTTTATCTCTGGAAACACCTGGATACCTGGCTCTGACTTTTGGGCAAGATAGGGGCAATGGTATTTGTGACAAGCTCTTTTAAGTCTGAAACTCCCCTGGCAACCCCTTGAACCAGTTTACTGATGGTTTTCAGTAGTATAACTGCTTGGTCATCCCGGCTTGATCACAAGACCAAAGGGACATGACGGCCCCTGAGGGAATTTCAGCCTTGAGTTCTCACAGAGTGAAGATTTCTTGAACAGATCTTGGTGATTCAATTTGGAGGCAGGTCCATATGGGAATGAGGAGGACCCTGGAGAGAGTGCCTGAATGTCTCTTAAATCCCCAGTGCTTGCCTATATGATCCTCCTGCATCCTTTGCTTTAAATAAAGGCCTTATGTGACTATACTCAGTGGAGACTTGCGAATCCTCTCAAATATCTGAAATGATGAAATCTTTTCACCGCCTGACTCAAGGATTGCAAAATCAGAAGCCTCCAGAGGCCAGGTCAGGAAGTGAGGATAGTCAGCCAGGCACACCTAGTAAGGAAAACATGCTAATCTAAAGGGAGCAGCCATATCCAATGTTAGCCAACTGCTGTGTTATGGAATATAGATGCTGTTTCAAGGATTTCAAAATGCAGAAAAATCTGGATTTCTAAATAAAATTCTTTGCTTTATAAAACACTTTAGCAGCACAAAGGGCTGATATCCAAGATCTATAAAGAACTTCTCAAACTCAACACCCAAAGACATAATCAAGTCAAAAAATGGGCAGAAGACATGAACAGACACTTCTCCAATGAAGACATACAAATGGCTAACAGACACATGAAAAAATGTTCATCTTTATTAGAAGGAGATTCAAGTCAAAACCACATTGAGATACCACCTTACACCAGTGAGAAAGGACAAAATTAACAAGACAGCAAACAACATCTGTTGGAGGCAATGTGGAGAAAGGGGAACCCTCTTACACTGTTGGTGGGAATACAAGTTGGTGCAGCCACTTTGGAAAACAATGTGGAGATTCCTTAAGAAATTAAAAATAGAGCTTCCCTATGACCCTGCAATTGCACTACTGGGAATTTACCCCAAAGATAAAGATGTAGTGAAAAGAAGACCATCTGTACCCCAATGTTCATAGCATCAATGTCCACAATAGCCAAACTGTGGAAAGAGCCCAGAAGCCCTTCAACAGACGAATGGATAAAGAAGATATGGTCCATATAGACAATGGAATATTACTCAGCCATCAGAAAAGATGAATATCCAACTTTTGTATCAACATGGATGGGACTAGAGGAGATTATGCTGAGTGAAATAAGTTAAGTAGAGAAAGTCAGTTATCATACAGTTTCACTTACTTGTGGAGCATAAGGAATAACACAGAGGACATTAGAAGAAGGAAAGGAAAAGTGAAGGGGTGAAATTGGAGGGGGAGACGAACCACGAGAGACTGTGGACTCCAAGAACAAACTGAGGGTTTTGGAAGGGGGGGTGGGGGATGGGTGATTCTGGTGGTGGGTATTAAGAAGAGCATGTATTGCAGGGAGCACTGGGTGTTAAACGTGAGCCTGAATCTTGGAACACTATCTCAAAAACTAATGACGTACTGCATGGTGATTAACATAACACAATAAAAAAGGAAAGAAAAAAAAAAGCACTTTAGCGGCAAAGCAATTATTTTCCTCCAGTGTTTGAGAAGCCTGTATGGCAAGAGAGCTATACAGGTTTTAGTAGAATGTTAGGAATGTGAATATTTATATTTTCATTAAAATAAAATGTTTCTCATGGTTCAGATCTCTTCATTTTTCTATTCCTATGACAACTTGCCTTAATTTGGCATTTGCCTTTTTATTAGGTATCAATTACCCCCTGGATAGTACTAGTCGATGCTCTGGTTTTGTTGTTGTTGTTGTTGAAGATTTTATTTATTTATTTGACAAAGAGACAGAGAGCACAATAGGCAGAATGGCAGGCAGAGGGAGAGGGAGAAGCAGACTCCACTGAGCGGGGAGCCCAATGCAAAACTCGATCCCAGGACCCTGGCATCATGACCTGAGCCGAAGGCAGTGGCTTAACCAACTGAGCCACCCAGGCGCCCCAATGCTCTTTCTCACCGTGGAGTTTTCACACTGGTTTTTTTGTTGTTGTTGTTGTTCCACTTAGTATGTTCTTTATTCATATCTTCACATGGGTGACTTCTCATACTCCAGCCCCAGGCTCCAAGAGGCCTTCTCTGATCATCCATTCATAGTGATTTTCCTTTCAAAGGTGGAATCAGGCCAGTTAGAAGGCCATGACATATATTCCAAGGGAGCAATGCTGACAGCATGGGCCTGGGGTGGTAGGCAGCAGTGAGAGGGGTAAGAAGTGGCTGGATTCTGGATGGGTTTAAAAGTAGAGTCAAGAGAATGGATGGTATTTAAAGCAGGGATGACCAGAACCTCCAAAGAAAGGTCTACAGAGAAGAGATCCCAGGACCGAGTACTGAAATGTTCCAGTGTTTAAGGGTCAGAAAGATGAAGAGAAGCCAGTAGCAGAGACTCGGAAGGACCAGTGGGGGAAGAGGGGCAAACACCAAAAAAACGAGAAGGAGTCCTCAAGGCTGAACATCAGTAGGGCTGGAGAACTCCACAGAGTGAGCTGGAGACAGAAGAAGGTGCCTTTGGGCATTAAAATATGCTTAGAGAAATTGCTCCCCTACGTACATATTCAACCTTAGGGAGTTGATCATAGTTAATTTAAGATAGCCATCTTCATCCAATTCCTCTTGCCAGTGATTTATTCAGGGAGAGAAATAAGACATATGGGGATATTTGTCAGAGCCTTCTGGGCAATATTTTTGTGCCTAATAAAAGCAGAAAAACCACTTTTTTGCCACCGTCTCCTACTTTCTGCTTGCAAAGCCAGTATGGGAGGATGGAGCGCTTAGAGCTACAGTGATCACCTTGTGACCATGAGGGAAAGGGAAGGAGAATGACAGAGATGCCAGGCCTTATGCACTGACATTAGTGAACCACTGACCCACCCCTAGATCCACCCAGTTTGGGAATTCTTGATAAGTAAATAATAAACATCTCTACAATTCAAAGCCATTGTTGTCAGCAACTGAATGCATCCAAGACACATACTGCCTCCTAAAAAAGAAATCATAAATAAAAGATCATCTGATTGATTTATATAGTCTTCCTTAAGAGCGAAAGACAAGACAATCTGGTATAGAGCAAAGAGCTCTGTGCCAGATGTCAGGGGACCCAGGCTCCACTCTCTGAGTGTCTGACCTTGACCAACTCACCTGTTCTTGGGGCTCAGTTTCCTCTGGTTAGAGACGAAAGGCATGCTAGTAGTTTTCCTTTATCCCTTCCACTTCTAATATTAGATGACTCCATAGTGTTATAATTAATGGCTTATGCCTTATAATTTGTCATCATATCTCCTTTCAAGGATAACCCTTCCCTTTCTGGGACCCAAGATTGGTGAGGCAGAGGGGATAAAACAAGGACAGGATAAAACTTTTCTGGGTCATCTCCTACAGATCCCCAATAAACTCTGAGTCAGCAAAAACTCCAGCAGTGAAACAGAAAATGCTCGCTCGGCACATTCGAGCAGCCCCAGCTACCCCCATGGAGTGGAAAGTGTCCACATTCCATCCGTTCAGTGGACCCCATGGGGCATGTCAGAGGTGACTACAATCCCAGGACCACCTATCTGACTCTCCCTTCCCTCATCCCTGCCGGGCTACTATTTGAAACTTTTTCTGGAAACTGAAACAATGCTCTGCAAAATGGAAACCAGCTCATCTGGGCTTGTGCAGCCCATGATTTATAAATAAAGAGGGATTTTTACAACCACTGGCCTACAAAGGACCATTTTAACCCTCTGAGCCACCCAGGCGCCCCTACAAAGGACCATTTTAGTTGAGCAGCTATGAACTCCTCATCGGACATGATTCTTGGCGGTGTGGGTATGGGGGGGTTCTTTTCGCCTCTGCTGCTCTGGTCTCTACAGGGTGAAGGATCATTCCTTGGGAGCCTTCCCGTGACGTAATACAGGAGGGCAGCATGGCTCTTCACTCTCTGGACAGTCTACTTGGGCTGAAGGCCTATGCCTCAGGGACTGCTGTGAATCCCCAAAAAGTCTGCACCTGCCTTCCTGGTGCAGCTGGTTGGGACATGGACTACATCTTGCTCTCACCTACAGAGAGAGGCTGTGTACCCCACTCCAGCACTCCCATGGGGGCCCCATGCTTGCATTGTACTGGAATGATGTATTTCATTTAAAAGGATTTTTTAAGGTTAACGGCACCTAGAATCAACTTCCACGGATGGGACAGCAAAGGAAAGGAGAAGCAATAGACTTTGAAGTCAGACCTACTCACTGGTCTCAAGTCCTGGATAGGATTTGAGTAGTTAGTAGTAGTGGTAGTATTACTAACTACTTTTGACAAGTTACTTCAACCTCTTGGAGCCTAACTTTTCCCAACTGTAAAATGCTGAAAACAATGCTTTCCTTGCAGGTTGCTCTAAGGATGAGAAATGTCATACAGAAAAGGCCTAGTCCAGAATGGTTGCAAGGGAAGTTATATTATCAGATTATAGCCCTTGGTGGGGGCAATATAATTATTATAATTGGCTTTCAAGTGAGAAGAAAGATCATAGAGGTTGTACAAGGCACTGGGAAATAACTGAATTTTTAGCACTGGTTCTCCTTTGGCTCTGGATACACCTGTGCAAGAGAAAGTAACTGCCCAGCCTCATCACTGGAGAGTAGCTCCCAGTGAAGACGAAGTGGCAGTGATTGACAAACAAGACAGGAAAATGGCTTTAGGAACTGAACAGTGGGCCAGCTCAAGGCATCTCCAACATCACTTTGCTCATCATGTAAATGGGAGATTATCACTCTGGCCATCTCAGGGGGTCATTTAAAATTCAGAATATCCATGAACACCACTAAAGATTTGTAAAGCACAATGGGGCACCTGGGTGGCTTAGTGGGTTAAAGCCTCTCCCTTCCACTCAGGTCATGACCCCAGGGTCCTAGGATCGAGCCCCGCATCGGGCTCTCTGCTCAGCGGGGAGCCTGCTTTCTCTTCTCTCTCTGCCTGCCTCTCTGCCTACTTGTGATCTCTGTCAAATAAATAAATAAAATAATAAAATAAATAAAAATAAATAAATAAATAAAATCTTAAAAAAAAAAGATCTGTAAAGCACTGTGCAACAGGAAACGTGATTTTCGGGTGCAACCCCGTTTTCTCGTGCTGACCAAGGTGCAGGAGAACATCCCAACTATCATCACAAACATAAGAAGGAAGCCTTTCGGGGATGGTTTCTACCGAGAACCATAAGCAAAAACCCTGACCTCTCAGCAGCTCCCACTACCTCTGAGAGTCTGTAAAATGCCTAGTTCTGGAACCTGGCTGCACCCGGAATCACCAGGGAGCTGTTAGCAAATGCCTGCGCCCACACCCCACCCACAGAGATTCCGACCTAATTATTCTCCAGCAGGGCCTGTCTGTGTAACAGCTCCTCAGGTGACCTCATGGGCAGCCGGGGCTGAGAATGCTCGTCTAGAAGTGGTTCTCCGCTGGAGGCAATTCCCTCACTGCCACCCACCCTACTGCGCCCTTTCCTGGGGGACCCTTGGCAACAACTGGATATACTTTCGGTTGTCGTAAGTGGGAGCTGTGTGCTTTGGGCATCTGACTGGGTCAAGGCCCGGGATCCTGCTAATAGCCTTGAATGCCCAGGACAGGGCTCCAGAGCAAAGAATTATCTAGCCCCTAAATGGCAATCATGTGTACCATTGAGAGGGACCACCCAGAGGACTGGTTTAAAACAGGCAGTTGCTGGGGCACCTGGGTGGCTCAGTCAGGTAAGCATCTGCCTTTGGGTCAGGTCATGATCCCGGGGTCCTGGGATTGAGTCCCGCATCAGGATCCCTGCTCAGCAGGGAGTCTGCTTCTTCCTCTGACCCTCCCCCCATGTTCTCTCTCTCTCTCTCTCTCAAATAAATAAATAAACAGATCTTTTTAAAAAACACAGTCACTCGCTGACTGTACCACATAATATGGCTCAGCAATATTTCTGGTCCCTCCTGCTCCCTGCTCTCCAGAACTTTCTCAGTACCCAATCAGGAGATAGGACCTATTTCCCCTCCCTCTTGAAATGGAGAAGGTCTTTATGACAACCTCAAGAAATAGAATGCAGAGGAAGTAACACTGCCTACCTTCTCAGACTTTGTCACAAAAAAACCAATATGGATAGATAGATACACACAAATGTATGTATATATGTATGTATGTATGTGTGCGTGTGTGTGTGTGTGTGTGTGTGTATGTATAGCTATATATCTCACATCTTCTTTATCTATTGATCAATCAGTGGACAATTGGGTTGCTTCCATAATTTGGCTATTGTAGATAATGCTGATATATAAACATTGGGCATATGTATCCCTTTGAATCAGTGATAGACGCACACAGGAATATTACTCAGCCATAAAAAGGATAAAATCTTGTCATTTGTAATGACATGGATGGATCTAGAGAGATTAAACTAAGTGAAGTGAGTCAGTCAGAGAAAGACAAATAACCAGATGATTTCACTCATACATGGAATTTAAGGAAAAAAATGAGGAAAGGGAAAAAAAGAGAAGACAGAAAGAGGCAAACCAAGAATCAGACTCTTAACTATAGAGCACACACCCACCATGGTGACCAGAATGGAGATGGGTGGGAGGATGACTGAAATAGGGGTCGAGCATGAGGAGAGCATTTATCTTGATGAGTACCGGGTGTCACATGCAAGTGTTGAATCACCATATCACATACCTGAAACTCAACTACACTGTATGTTAAATAATGAGAATTTAAATAAAAAACTTAAATGTATGGCTTTGCTTGTCTTTCTTTCTCAGAATAGGTACCTTGGCCACCCTGAGCCAACAAGTATGAAATCTAGCTGTCTAAAAGCTTCCATGTTGGTGTAGAGAGACCAAATAACGCAAACAGCCCCCAGCGGGCACCAGCCGTGCCTTCAGATGATTCCAGCTCCACCTTCTGGTTGCCCCAGGTAATGCCAAGTAGAGCAGAGGCCAGATGTCTGCCCAGACGGCGGGTTCATTAGCAAAGAAAATCATGTGAAGGTTTTGTTTCTACAAGGAATATATGTTTGTTTGTTTGTTTGTTTGTTTGTTTGTTTGATGCACAGCAATATACGGCCAGAACAAAGCCCATGACAATTCCGTGAAAGATCCATGCCAGGCACCCCTTGATTGGACCCCTGATATCAAAGGCTTTATATACTTTTACAAGGATTGGGCTACTCACATATTGAACCCATGCCCAACCCTGCAACTTCCCCTCCATCTGTAATAAGTATGTCCGTTTACTTAAGAATTTCCCTCATTCATTCCTGTTGTAATTTCCATGGGACTCTCTTTCTTTTAGTCAGCAGGAAGCTGGGAAAGGTCCACCGTAAATCCACCAGCTTAAGGAGTATTTTTGCAATTGTACAGAAACATTGGCATCAGTGGACCCAATGCAGGCAAAGGAGGATGCCATTGGTTTGCCCTACGTGTCACGAGTACTAAATGCAAGGGAACAAGGGACTGAGATGCCAACAAGTGGGTGTCCTTTGAAAACACCAAACACATTCCTACATTTAATGTCATTCTTTTGTCATTCCTTTGAATGATTTTTTACATATAACTGGAAAATACCTCCATGTGAGCTGAAAGGGCATTAAAAAGAAATGTGAATTCATTCGTCAACCACATAAGAGCATGGAATCTCAGAGAAAGACTTCAGAGCAGCCTGATCTCAGGCTCCAGTCTTTACACAGTCTTTGTTTTCTTCATATTTGGGCCAGAGGGATAATATTGGATGTGGCATTTCAAGTTCCCCTGTGCTGTTTTATATTTCATATCTCTTGTGTGAGCTCCAGTTCTGCCTTTAGAATAAAACTCATTGGGGTGCCTGGGTGGCTCAGTGGGTTAAGCTGCTGCCTTCGGCTCAGGTCATGATCTCGGAGTCCTGGGATCGAGTCCCGCATCAGGCTCTCTGTTCAGCAGGGAGCCTGCCTCCTCCTCTCTCTCTGCCTGCCTCTCTGCCTGCTTGTGATCTCTCTGTCAAATAAATAAATAAAATCTTTAAAAAAAAAAAAAGAATAAAACTCATTGATCTTTGTCAACTACCCTTGCATTAAAAAAAAGCAGAGCACTGTGTGTTACATGCAACTAATGAACCATTGGACACTACACCAAAAACTAAGGATGTACTCTATGTTGGCTAATTGAATTTAAATTTTAAAAAGGCAGAATGTAAAACTGCAAAAAAATAAATTTAATTATATACGTGGTACAGTTGGACATTAAGTATTACATATCAGCCCCCTCCCTAATTTTTAACTTTTTTAAGTGGACATCAAAAAAATAAAAGCATTTTGCTCTGTCTTGCGGGGTGCAGACAGGCCTTGATAGACTCATCTATCCTCGAAATGTTCTGAACCACATTCTGAAAACAAGGAGTTACTGAAAGCCCTGGCCTTGCATTGATTTTCTTTGATATACTGTTCATAAGGAAGTTGTGGTTTTGAAAACAAAGTAGTTTTATTCCATAAAAAATACTTAAGCCCAAAAAGTAGTATGCAGAGTTTTCCTTCTTGTTTGATAATAAACTACGGAGACACCCTTCACATAATAATGCTAATAAGTCCACACACATATATAAAAGAACAAAATTCACTCAGTGCTATGACTCGCCTGCTTTGTGTGGCCATCGAGCAGAGGGAATCCCAGGCACGTGATAATATTCAATAGTTTTAAAAATAATAACAAAGGAAGATTTCCTTTCTTTTTTAAGATTTTATTTATTTATTTGACAGACAGAGATCACAAGTAGGCGGAGAGGCAGGCAGAGAGAGAGAGAGAGAGAGAGGGAGGGAAGAGGAAGCAGGCTCCCCACCGAGCAGAGAGCCCGATGTGGGGCTCAATCCCAGGACGCTGAGATCATGACCTGAGCTGAAGGCAGAGGCTTAACCCACTGAGTCACTCACGTGCCCCAAGGAAGATTTTCATTAACAAATGAATGCATTCTCCTTGTCTTGAAGGAAAACGACCACTTGACACCAAGCAGAGCAGAGCCCTCAAAGCTAACAACATTTTCACAGACTTTTTCTTCCCCAAGTGAGACAGTTCTAGATGAGCGACCCACTAAAATGCAGCACTTGAAGGAGCTCAACTCTCATCTTTCTAAAAGCTCAGGAGAGAGTCAAGAAGAGAATGAGAAGACAAGTCACAGACTGGGAGAAAATTTTTGCAAAAGACACATCTTGATAAGGGACTGTTATCTGAAACATGCAAAGAACCCTTAAAACTCAACAAGAAGGAAATGACCTAATTTTAAAAATGGGCCAATCACCTTAACAGACACTCACAGAAGAAGATACATATTTGGTAAACAAGTGTGTGAAAAGATGTTCCACATGGGGTGTCCTCAGGAAAGTCAAATTAAAACAAGGAGACACATCTACAAGAATGGCCAGAAACCAGAACACCAACAGTGCCCAATGCTGGCCAGGGCGTGGAGCAACAGGAGGTCTCATTCACTGTTGGTGGGAATCAAAGTGGTAGAGCCACTTTGACAGACAGTTTGGCAGTTTCTTACAAAACCAGACGTATTCTCATCATATGATCCACCAATCGCATTTATCCAAAGGAGTTGAAAACCTTGGTCCACACAAAAATCTGCATGCAGTTTATAGCAGTTTTATTCTAGTTGCCAAAACTTGGGAGCAACCAAGATACCCTTCAGTAGGTGAATGGATAAAATAAGTGGATCCCAAAATTGCAGTACATCCTGACAGTGGGATCGTAATCAATACTAAAAAGACATGAGCTATCAATCCATGAAAGGACATGAAGCAAATTTAAATGCACATTACTAATTGAAAGAAATCACTGTGAAAAGGCTGGTTGATCCGACTATAGAATATTCTGGAAAAGGCACCACCTTACAGAAACAATTAAAAAAAAAAATCAGTGGTTTCCAGGGATTGGAGTTGGGAAAGGGCTGAATGGGTAGAGAACAGAGGAATTTTTAGGGCAATGAAACTACCTTGCATGATACTATAATAATGGATACATGTCACTGTGCATTCATCCAAATGCATTGACTGCATAACACCAAGAGTGAGCCCTAAACTGAAAGTCAAGTACAAATTTTGGGTGACAAGGATATGTCCACATAGGTTAAACAATTATAACAAATGTATCACTCTGGTAGGGGGCTATACTGGTCATGGGGGGAGACTAGGTATGTGTAGGGGCAGAGCCATGCGGGACATCTCAGTACCTTCCTCTCAATTGGGCTGTGAACCTAAAACTGCTCTAAAAAAATTAAATCATAAACACACACAAGCATGCACATGCACACACACACACACACACACACACACACATGCACACACACAGAGGGAAGGAAAAAGACAAAGAACTAGGCTAGCACAGAAGAGAGGAAGCCTTGTCACCAACCAACGTAAGGCAGCTTGACCTTAAAAGTCTGCAAAAAATAATTTGGCCTGAAAAAATATGCAATGTCATCAACTGAGAAGATCTAGCTCTGAATTTAGGTGGCTTACATCACCAAGCCATCAGTTTAGTACAATAACAACCATATAATAAATGATAATAATAATAATAACAACAACAACGAAGATATCTTGAGCATCAATTATATGCAAGCCCTGTTTTAGGCAAGTTAAAGGCATAGAACTCATTGAATCCTACCAATACTCTATAAAGTAAATCCCATTGTCATCTCCATTTTGCAGACAAGGAAACCAAGGCACAGAAAAACTAAACCACTTTCCTCAAATCACCCTCCTAAGAATTAGCAGAGCAAGGACTCAAACCCAGGCTGCCCAGCTCGAGGGTGCATGAAGCTCCATTACGTCACCGCAACTATGACTTGTCACAAATGCGGGGAAGGAGAATGTCAAGATACAAAATAGCAAGACCTAAGAGTTGTCTAGGCTTTGTGCAGAGCTGCCTGCTTTATCAACTTTATCTCATTCAGTCCTCACAAAAAAAAAAAAAAGCTTTCCCCTTATTCCATCTATGGGAAACTCAGAGAATTTATGACTTGCCCAAGGTCACTAACTGATCGATGACAAAGCCAGTGGCCAAAGCCTCGTGGCCAGACTCCAGTGCCCACAGCATCATTTCTCACACCATGCCACCTCTCTGCTGGAAGTAACCTATGGTCCTCTAAACAATCTACACAGTGCTTGATGACATGGAAAGAAGTCCTGCCCCGTGGCACAACCTCTTTTCCGAAGACTGTGTAGGAGAGAAAGGCAGGATGGTGGAGTAGAATGAGTGAAGACTTTGAAATCAGACAAACCTGGGTTGAAATCCCAGTTCTAGCAATTACCGTGTAACCTAGAATATAGATCTCTGAGCCTATTTCCTGATATGTACGAATGGGGTGAAACTCCTCTAATCACTATGGTGACCCTGAAGGTCAAATGAAGCAGTGTGTGGAAGTGCTGGCCCCTGGAGACCTTCCCATCATCTATAGCCCTGGATCCATTTCCTTGACCACACCAGAGGGCCCATAAGGGCATAGGAAGTCCATCTCTGCTCAGGTAGCCTGCCTGCCCTTGGGCTGAGTCATAGCGTCTTCTTGGCAAAACCCGAAAGAATTACACAAATACGAGCTCTCCAGATTAGGACCACATTCCCTCGACTTGACTCCCAGCATTTGCCCTGGGAGCCATCAGGAGCTCCAACCATACCACAGCTCTGTTAATGAGGTTGCCAAGCAGCAGGGTGGCAGAGAGACCAAGAGGGCATGAAATCGTTACTGACATTGCCAACTTGGCCTAACAGGGACCCAGGGTGTCAGTTGAGAATACCACAAAGCAAATTAAGGGCTTGCAAATGTTTAGATCAACTGGGGACTGCATGGTTTGGTTTGGGCCTTGGGTTTGTTTTGTTTTTTTGCCCTTACCAAAAAAAAAAAAAAATGGTTTCAAACTTAAAAGCACATAGCAGAATCTTTTAAATAAAAATACAATTTAAAAAAGCAACTAAAATTCTAATGGTTTTTAAAAACTTCAGGTGATAGTTTTGCTCCTTAAGTCATTCTTACTATTTGTACATATTCAATCCCTTTCAGTTCCCTACTGGTCATATATGACACAGTTTAATCATTTTAAATGGCCCCTTAGTTACACATAAGTGGATTAAACAAATTTTAAAAAGCTTCCAGGAATAACTCTCTATTGCGGGTGTTTTCTTTATTTTACATTCCAATCTTATTCAGAATGGCTTTAAATCAGGGCTGGCAAACTACAGTACATAGGCTAAATCTGGCCTTTTGTCTTTTTTCATAAATAAAGTTTTACTGGAACACAGTTAGGCCCATGTGTTTGTATATTGTCTATGGCTGCTTCTGTGCTACCAACACAGACTCGATAACAGAGACTATTTGGATCTGCAAAGCCTGAAATATTTACTCTCTGGGCCTTTATAGAAAATGTTTGCCAACAATTGCTTTTTTTTTTTTTTAAGATTTATTTATTTAGTGGGAAATTTTAGCATGAGTGAGAGGGGCAGAGGGAGAGGGAGAGAGAATCTGAAGCAGACTCCAGGCTGAGCTCAGAGCCTAAAGATCTCACAACCCTGGGATCGGGACCCCGAGATCAGGACCAGAGCAGTAACCAAGAGTTGGATGCTTCTGATTGCACCACCAGGCACCCCTGCCAATCCTTGCTTTTTTTTTTTTTTAAGATTTTATTTATTTATTTGACATAGAGAAATCACAAGTAGGCAGAGAGGCAGGCAGAGAGAGAGGAGGAAGCAGGCTCCCTGCTGAGCAGAAAGCCCGATGCGGGGCTCGAACCCAGGACCTGGGATCAAGACCTGAGCCGAAGGCAGCAGCTTAACCCACTGAGCCACCCAGGCGCCCCCAATCCTTGCTTTAAAGCGAGTCCTAGGGGAGAGAGTCCTGCAAGGTATTTCGTAGCACTTATCTCGACAGTAATTAAATAACTCTCTGTGTCTGCTTGCCTACTTGCCCTGCTGTGTGTGAGTCCCTTGAGAGGTCAGGACTATGTCTATCTGGTTCAATATTTTCTCCCCGAGGACTGAGCACAGAGGCTGGCACACAGTGTACACATAATAAATATTTGTTGTATAAATGAAATAAGTTGCTAGACAGGTTTTGAATTCTTGAGGATTCTTAAGAACATGACTCGTAGTAAGTTCTCAATAATTGTATATTTGCTAAGTAATCAATTGCATGGACTTTACATCTAGAGAATGGGTTTGTTTCCAAGGCATTGAATGACCAAGACAAATCCTTGTTTGTATTATGGTAAATCTCTTCTATACCATATCATTGGTGTCCATCTTCCCTCTAACTTCACAAAATCCTCTTTGTCTCAGGCCGTTATATCTGAGGCTTGGCTCTCATGGTGCCAGTCTCATTACTGATTTGCAGGGCTGTCCTCCATCCTGTAGAATCCATCTGTGCTTTACAGCGTGGTTCCCAATGGCCAGCAGGGGATCTGGGGGCAAGCTCAACCCAGAGTGCATCCCCAAGGTCCGTAGGCAGTCTGCCCACTAACACTTGCATACAAGAGAAACTGGGAACAGATGCCACCAGATTCTACAGAGAGAGCTGGGAGGAAGAGGCCTTCTGGCCTACCACTCACAAAATGTATTTGTCATTTGGATATGGAAGGTGGTTTCATATGAAGATGAGAGAAGTTTCACCCTCAAAAAGGCAATAAGATTTGGAAAAAGAACTAAGAACTTTAGAGTTAGAGAGACTTGAGCAAGGATCCAAATTCTTACACTTATTACCTGGGTAAACTTGAGCCAATTAATTTTCTCTGAGATAAAAATGCCTTCAAGACAAATGGAGGTAAAGTGAGAGCTTTGCAAGGGCATCGTGGCAGACTGAAGGTGCCCAATAGTGACAGATGCTATACAAATTTTACTGCTCTTTCCCCTTCATAATTTAATGCCACAAAGAGAATGATCTTTGAAAATTTCTACTTACCAAGCATTCCTTTTTTGGAACTGGACAGACACATGTCCTTCTCTGCACTAGGCAGGACAAAACTCACCACGAACACCTCCACTCCATCAGCCATCAGAGCCAAACCCAAGACGAAAAAAAGGATCCACTGGAAACGCCCATGGCCGCACTCATCAATGATGTTCTCATACTGGTGGGCCAACTGCTCCTCATCCTCCATCCTCTCCGCCATCAAGTCAGCCTGGCCCCGAAGGCCATCTGCCCTGGAGGGCACCATCTTGACTTGCTTGGCCTTGACATCATCTGGATGAGGGATGCCCTGGTACTCGCCCTCATAGATCTCATCATCCTCATCATGGCCTTCTGTAACATCACTCTGTGCGTCCTCCTCTGGGTTGGACTCGTTGCCACGGTAATAGCCGTCACTGGCGGCATACCCCTCATAGTTGTCCTGATACTTGTAGTCATCCATCCCTTGGGTCCGGGACTGCCGGGTCGCCTCTCGAGCTATATCTCTTGCACCGTGGTAGAGGTTTGGGTTGTTTCGATAACCATCATCCATTATATGTACAGAGGCGTTAAAGGTAGAATCTGTCTGTGTGACTTCTTGGGCAATTCTCCCCCTTGACTCCCAAACAGAGCAGACTGATGCAAAGACAATGTAAGTATCTTTTCACGTTCAATATCTATTGGAAGTCTTTGGAAAGTTCCAAATTCTGGTCTGGTCTCCTTCAGTGACCCAGCAGAGTTTTGTGGGGAGATGTTGATTAGAAATGGGGCCAGCTATTTTCCTTGACAAGGAGCCCACAGGACTTGGTAGCTTGCTAGCAGGACTGATTTGTTCTGCTGTTGAATGTTATGCCCTGGGAGTACAGAAAAGGGAGAGAGGAGTGTTACAAAATACAGAAATTCTGAAAATACTCTCAGAATGAAACAAATACGTTTACAAATGCCAGAGCTTCAGGTGCTAGGTGGAGGAAATTTTGATTAGACATTTGGATTCATATCAAATGAATAAGGACTGAATCAGTGAGACAAAGGAGAAGAGGAGAAACAACAGTGGTCAGAGAGGCCCTCGGAGGTGCTGAGTAACCTATGAAAGGGGTCAACTCTTACAAAAGAAGGAAACAGAAAGTGGGCAAGGGATTCTCAAGACAAGACGATTTTGTGTTATGGAATTTTCTTTTAGAATTTATCAAGCCTGTGGCAACAGGGCATGTTTATTACAGCTCAGCTTCTGTTAGAAAAATGCCAGCTTTTCTGACTTTGTTATGAGGTGGCTGTGCGATTTTATGTCTAGAATGCGGTGGCAAACCTCCAGGACCATTTCTCGAAAGGCCCAGCTCACTTTGAGACTCAGCACTTTGGTTCAAGGGCCCCTCTGATCTTGCCCTTGGCTTAGCTAAGGAGGAAAAGCTGTTGAAGACCCAGAGCTGGAGAGCTTGATGCTGCTAAATCAGGGCTGTGTGACCATGCTTACTTCTCTCTGAGGCTCTGCTTTCTCATCTGTAAAATGGGGATAACACTAGTAACTGACTCATAAGATTGTTCATAAAATGCTTGCAACAGCATCAGACCTGCATGGGAAATATTATTTTAGCCCTGACACGATTGTTGCTCTTTTATTTTCCTAGTTCCAACTGTAGAAACCAGGACCCAGTACTATCCGAGCCAAGGCCAATCCCCGAGACCACCTGTTGATTCTCATGCCCAGCGACTGGAACCTTTTGTCCTAATCACATCCTTTGAATCTCAGTTCTCACAAGGTTTGGAGCCACCACTACATGAAGCCTACTGTGTGCCAGAAATTGTGCTCCATGTGTCATGTCCCTTCTCCCTAATCATCACAACGATCAGAACAAGAAGAAGAAAGTATTTGTACTTTCATTTTACGGATAAAGAAACCGTAGCTCAGCTGGAGTTAGGTCAAGATCAAACAGCGAGGACTCAACACCAGACCCACTGATTCCCAAAGTCCATTCTTTCCATGGTCCCTGTGCTTCCCAAATGCTGTTCAGAGGGACTGTCACATTAGATCACCTAGAGAGCTTTAGAATGCAGATTCCCAGAGCATGCAGAGAGGCTGGTTCAAGCTCCACGGTCTGAGTTTTCACATAACTTCCCAGGAGGGACACGGAGACCCAATTGCTCCCTGTGTGGCCCTCAGGGGTAGAAGTAAGGCCCCTCCTAGACACCTGACCCCACTTCAGCTCTCCCTGGCTGCTGGACCCCTTCACAGCTGGCCGCCCCAGCTCAACTCACCTGCTGTTGTGTATATGTGCCTTCAACCTTCATAGGCCTCCCTATCCCATCTGAAATCCACACGAAGATGCCACCCCACAACAGATGGGACACACTCATCCCCTTGCCCCACGCCTACCTGCCTGGCTCTCCTCACCTTCAACCCTGGACAGACTCTAGCTCTGGAACTCACGTGACACAAAAACAAAACACATTTTTTCTGGGCGGTGCTTCTCAAAGGTAGAAAGAGGCCAGGACCACAGGGATTTGAGGGACTTATTAGAAACGCAAATCCCAGGACCCCTCCTCCAAAGACTTAGAACTTGCAGAATGGTGGGTGGGACCTTGAAACCTACATTTTCCACAAACATCCCAAGGACTCCAATGGACAGCTTTCCCAGGGACAGTGTCTTAAGAACCAGAAAGAAAGATTTACTAAGGACTGATTCTCACTTTATCTTTTCAGATTTTTTACCATCCCCAGTAAATAAAATTGTATTGGACCATGCTGGCCTGAAACATGTCAGATTAATATTCTAAATCTGTTTTTATTATATCCATTTAGGAACCACAGGAGGAATATAAATCACATGTAAACAGCATGAGAGTTTTGCAGAGTGCTATAAAAAAAAAAAAAACAGAAAGAATGCCAACTGCCTGAGATCTGGTGTGTTATTTCCATCCTGGGGGCTCTGCAAAGAATGTCATGAACCAGAAATGATAGATTTGCAATTCTAAAAGTATATGTGGAAAATGTCATAAGGGGCAGAGGTCCTGGGACTGACTCTGTGGAAAGAAGGAGATCTCTGTCGAAGCTAATTCTACTCATCTGATCCAGTGAAATAAGCTTCTGCAGATGGCGAGGTTAGTCGAGTAACGAGGAGTCACCATCGGGTGTTGTGGGGTTGTTTTCTCTTCCATTGAGAAATGCCAAGTTATTTTTCCAGCAAAGCATTTTCCAGAGAATACAACCATTAATCACGTTCAGTGTGAATCCCCAAGAAGGTATATTGAAGCACTAACCCCCCAGTATCTCAGAATATGACCGTATTTTGAAATATGGTCCTTCCAGAAGTAATTGAGTTAATAGGAGATCATTATGGTGGGCTCTAATTTAGGATGACCGGTGACCTTATAAAAAGGGAAAATTTGAACTCAGACAGTGATCTGAAGAGAAAGAAGATGACATGACTTGGGGAGAGCACCATCTACAAACCAATGCCTGAGGCTACCCAAAGCTAGACGAGAAGTGTCCCTTATTGCCCTCCAAAGGAACCAACCCTGACTGCGGATTTCTAGCCTTCAGAACCATAAGATGGTGGATTTCTTTGTTTAAGCCACTCACACTGTTGTACTTGGTTAAGGCAGCCCCAGGAAATGAACTAACTCAATAACATTAACAAGCCAAGTGTTTATCCTCTAACCAGCAATAAGAGAATAAGCATGAGAGCAACTATTGACTGAAAAGCAATAACCGTGTATCCTCACAGTCAATCATGAAGCAAAACCATTCTCTCCATTTTATGGATGCAGAAAACTGAGGGTTAGGGAGAATCAAAGAAGGTATCCAAGTTAACACAGAAAACCAACCATCAGGGATTAGATTTGAAGCATGTTCACAGAGAACCTTAGGGAGGGGGTACAACGGGAAGAGAATGGACTCCAAATAGACAAGTTAAGGTCACACACCCCGTTCCCTGCAGAGCCAAGAGTGGCATCAAGTCTCTGACCCTCAGGATAGGCTTTGTGTGCCCATCCTGCATAAACGTCCCCCAGGATCTCTGGTGTTTCAGGCAATGTGATAGATACCACATGACCTGAGCCCCATCCTCAAGACATCCATTCCTCATGGAAGAGTCATGCATGCAGTAATAAAAATGACAATCTTAATTATTAATAATAGTATCTTTTATTTATTAATAATAGTATCTTTTATTAATTGAAAACTTGCCTTGTGGCTTTGTCCCAGGTACTAGGCTAAGAGATATCACGTGTATCCTGTTTTTTTATTCAACCCTATGAGGCAAGGGCTATTATTAAGAACTCATTTCACAGTAAACAAGACTGATGCTGAAGACATCACAATTGTAGGCTCTCCCAGGAGTTCAGAAGAGGGACGGGTCATTATGGGATGTGCTGGAACAGCATCCTAGAGGCTGGGGACTGTCAAGAGCAGAAAAGGGCTCAGAGAAGCCAGAAGGAGAGGAGGCCACTGTGCACTGGAGACCAAGGATCAGCAAAGTCATGGAGAGAACATGACTTAGCTTGTTTGGGCAGGAGTGAAACACCTGCCTACAGCAGCTGAACCAAGAAGGGAGACTTAGAGGTGATAGAATGGGGCCGTGAAGAGTAGTTGGTCTGAATGCCCTGCTCAAGGACTGGGAATCTTCCTCTGAGCAAAGGGAGCCATGACAGTTGTTGAAGTGAGCAGAGGAGCCTGTCACACAGAGCAGGGATCTAGAAAGATCTCGCTGGTGGGAATAGGTGACCTGGTTTTTAAGAGAAAATCTGGGAACAGTGAAACTAGGTAGAAATTTCATGGTGGGGAAGGTAAACATCCAGAGGTGAGAGGAGACCAGTACAAAGGTAGTGGCCGTGGGACTGGAAGAAAAGGACGGACACGAGGAGACTCCCACAGGAGAACAGATGGTGCATTTCCTATCAGCGGACAAGGAGAAGGTGAGGTGACGGGACAATGGTGATGCTTGGAGGGCAAACTCTAGACTGGAAATCTTTCTGGAATCCTCCAGGTGCTGTATAACCAAAATGAAAATCTGTTTCCAGACTTCTTTCAGATTGCCTTTTTGGGTGGGGTGGTGGGACACAGAGTAGAGGGGTCCAAGAGCACAAACTCGTGCATCAGGGGGCCTCAGTTCAAGTCCTGACTCCACCAAACCCTATGACCTGAGCACACAAGCTCTTCATTTTGGGCCTCAATTTCCTTATCTGTAAAGCAGTTGTAATAAAAGCACCCATGTGAGATAATCCATGAAGAACGCTTAGCATGGTGCCAGGCACAGATGTGACGGATGTAAATTTGATCTGATTATCATCATTGTTGCTGTCATCGTGACCGTTATCTAACAGAGCGTTGACAATTAAAGTATAGCCAGCATCTCGACGTGAGCCCAGCCCAGCTTGAGATGTGGGGGTCCATCTGGGCCGCGCCGGGGAACCAAGTACAGAGAAAAACGAACTGGCATTTCATTCCTCATGAAAACCGCTCCCTCTCTGACGCATGCCAGCCCGAACCTCATCAGCCTCTTCTCTCACCTCTCATGTTCTCTGAACCTCTGAGTCTGTGCTGTTCAACGCAGCATCCCTGTGTGGTACACCCTTGTGTGTAATTAAATATCACAGAGAACAAAGCTAAAAATAATATCAGAATAGAATGATGTAATGCTTCCTGAAATGGGTGCTCTAGAACGTTAGGTCCTTCATAAGCTCATTTCGGGAGGCGTAGGGGGAAGAGATAGAGTTCCAGGAGCAAATAAGTTTGGGAAACATGGCATATCCCATTCACTATTCTCTTCTGGAGATTCAAACTGAACATTCCTAGGTTCCAGTCTGTGAAAGACCTGAATAGATACTGACTTAACACCGCAGTGAGCTGCACCCCGTACCTCATCTATAGGTGCTGGGGATGAAGTACGGCTCAGCTCCTTCGGAAAGCAGCGTGGCAGTTTCTTAAAATGTTAGACATGCACTTATAAAATACACCAGCCATTCCATCCTAAGTATCTGCCTGAGAGAAATTAAAAAAAAAAAAAAAGTTACCCAAAGACTAATACAGGAATGCTGATAATATAATTTGTAACAGCCCCAAACTGGGAATAATATAAGTGTCCTTCACAAAATGTGGTATAGCCAGGCAATGGGATAATCACCAGCAAAAAGAAGGCACAAAGTACTGATACATAATTCATGCACGAGCCTCAAAAACAATACGCCAAGTCCGAGAAGCCAAATGCCAAAGGCCGCGTATTCTACGACTCCTCTTACATGAAATGTCCACAACAGGCAAATCCACAGAGACAGAAGGTCTCTAGGTAGGAGTGGGGATTGGCTGTAAGTAAACTTAAGGAAATGTGGGTTTGTGGGAATGATAGGAATGTTTTAAAATTGGATTATTTTGTGACAGTTGGACAGCTTCATAAATTTGCTAAAAAAAATCATCAATTCCTACATTCCTGAGTGGATTAATGTTACATACGTTATACCTCAGAAGAAAGCTACTGTTCTATCCCCCACCAAAATAAATCTACTTCACTGGTTGAAATCAGCATTTCCCATGATCGCAACCTCTTTTTCCCTTGGAACTTGTGTTAACATCCATGGAATCCAGGCTTTTCCAGTTAGGTACTCATTTTATGCCTCAAGCCTAAGGTCTCTTCATCCTAGGATTTTTCTCATGTCTTGAGAGCCCACTTGGTGAGCATCCCAGAGACTATTTGCATGTGGGGCTAAGAGCTTCCGATTGGAAGAGAGAACTGGAGAGCCCAACCTGGTCATAGCCCAGTGAATCACAACTGAAGGAAGGGAAAACTCAGATTTTTCACCAGATTCAGTCAAATCTTGGTGATGTATCAAGAGCCTGGAATGTAGCAACTTTAGCACAAGCAATAAGAAAAGATGGTCCCCTTAGCAAAGATACTAGTGTCCTCAGCACCCACCCCAGAAAGCTAGGCATTCTCGTTGGCCCCCTCAACAGCAGCTGTACCCTCAGTTACAATTGGCCTTGAAGGGAGATTCACCCCAGTGAATCAAGGCAGAAGAAAATGTCGGATAACCTGGACCAGAAGGACTAGTACACCAACACACAAACTTGACTTGTGTACCCCTGAAAGTATTTGGCAGGAGTTTAGGGAGAACTGAGGCATATAAAGGTATAACTTGAGTTATACCCTTGAGAAGTTATACCTTTGAGTTATACCCTTGAGAGTTAGACCCTTGGGAAGCTTGCTATAATTCTATTTTACATGAATAGGGAAGTCGACAAACTCCAATGGGTACTAATGAGATGTCCAATGTGTCAATTCACATTTGAGGCACCTCTTCCTCAAGTTTTCATACAAATTGTGTCGGTCATACCAAAAATGAGTACCAAGAGAGGGCAGGGGGACTCAGTATAAAATACTGTAGGCTGTGGAAGAGAAAGATCACTGGACCACTGGAAGGAGGACATGAATTATAGTCCTATCTCTACCATCAAGTCACTGGGGAACCTTGAATGAGTCACTCACTTTCTGAGGTCCCTAAAAGGAGTGGCTGTACTTGGTGACTTCTTTAGGTCCTTTCCAGCATCTGTGACAATGCTTTAAACCAACAGAATAATATTTAAAACACAATTGTTATTATTTTAATATCTAGGAATAGTATCTTTTTTTAAATTAAAAGCAACATTTATGAACTGACAATCCATTTTTGGCAATTTGATGGCTCTTTATACTTAAACATTTAGAATTACTTCAAGAGGTCTCATGATATCTCTATTATCATATTTTATTATAATTGTTTATATGTCTCTCTGCCAAGAGATTGTAAGCAATTCTAGGATAGATAATGCGCTGGGTTTTGGGGGTTTTTTTTTGTTGTTTTCTTTTTAACCTATTTTTGAATCTCCAACACCAAACATGGGTGTTTAACCACAGAAGGTCTTTGGAAATGTTTGCTCATTAAAGGTTAGTATTTAGGGGTGCCTGGGTGGCTCAGTGGGTTAAAGCCTCTGCCCTCAGCTCAGGTCATGATCCCAGGGTCCTGGGATCGAGCCCCACATCGGGCTCTCTGCTCCGCGGGGAGCCTGATTCCTCCTCTCTCTCTCTCTGCCTGCCTCTCTGCCTACTTGTGATTTCTCTCTCTCTCTGTCAAATAAATAAAATCTTTAAAAAAAAATTTAAAGGTTAGTATTTATTCTATGTCAGGCTGAAAGCAAGTCTAAAATGGCCCATGGGCCAGAGTGCCCTTACACTTTCCCCGTAAATAGACCAACTGGTTTACCTTTGTTAAAAAAAAAAAAAAAAAGTCAGCCCAGCTGATGTCCTGAAGATGCCACCTTTCACAAGGTCCTATTCACTCCTTTGCTTCCTTAACTGGCCTTCTACAGCCATCAAGCTCCCAGCTGAGATCGTGTGGTGCAGGGGTTCTCAGGAAGGCTTGAGTTATTTGTTATCAACTTCCTGACCATAACATATGTTTTAACCACCTGCAGTACTCCTTGAAACACATCGCTTGATGATTCTAGGGTAGGTTACATCAACCCATGGGCTGCAAATACCGAGACTTTTCTGGCTGGTATTGGGAGACAGTATTCTCTGAGGCTCCCCAGAATCACTGTCTCTGTCCCACTTATAACTGCATATGCTCATTAGCATGACAGGGAAAGTACACTGCTCTCCCTTCTTAGCTATTTCCATTGTGTTAAAACAGAAAGCTTGTTCCCAAGGTATGAGAAACAACTGATTATTAAACACAGACCAAAACACCTGATCTTTCAGTGAGAGGAAAACAACAAAGTATTTCAAAGCAATACTAAATCCTTGAAAGTACTAGGGATGTTCAGAATCGTTCTTCATTTTAAAATACAAAGGCAAGAGAATAACTTATGGAGGCATATGTTGATCAAAACATTACTTAGAACATCAAACCTGGAAACATATGTTAAAAAACAGGGAATAGGTAAATAAACATTAGCATACTTACACAGTTAAATATTATGGTGTTATAAAAAATTATGGTTTTTGAAGGACTTATTCAGAAAAAAAAAAATGATCATACCATAAGAGTAGTTGAAATTGCCAAGCAAATCATATATTCTTATCATTATACCAATAGTTTCCATAATATTATATATTGCAAATATGTATTTATAGTACACAGGTTGATTTGTCAAGGTGTTAATGTTTGCCTAGTACTCCCTGAAATGCTAATTTTCTCCCTCTTGGCTCTTCTGTGTGCTAAAGGCAGGTCAATGTTTCCCACAGTGTGGTTCTCAAATCACTTACAGCAAAATCATTTTGTGCCAGTTAAATACAGCTTCCTGGGCTCCATCCCAAATCCTTTGAAACAAAAAGGGGACAGAAATCTGTTTTATTAGCAAGTTCTCTGGGCAATTTTGTGCTAACTCAAGGTCAAGAAGATCTACCCTACGTTCTTCTTTCTATAGGAAACAGGTAATGTGTGTGTGTGTGTGTGTGTGTGTGTGTGTGTGTGTGTGTGTGTGTGTGTGTTGATTCAAGGGGAAGTCCAAAGATGCCTTCAACCAAGTCTTCAGACAATTAGACCAACCCAGGAGCTAAGCCAGAAGGGAAGAGGAAGAGGGGCTGGTGTTTTGACTTGTAGAGGGGGTGCCCAAGCTCTGGCGGAGGGAAACTCTGAGAAGCAGGTACTGAGTTTCCAGAGAAGAGATGGACTCCAGTCCCTCTTGCAGGATAGGGGAGAGCTAGGGGGAGTCTATGGAGACTATTAATCCTGCAGCCCTGGGATCAGCAGCACAGGTCCCAGCTGGGCGTACAGTCTATAAACAGAATCAGGACTTACTGAGTGGTGTCACTGCATTCATCCAGACTGGAACTGCTTAGCAGAGGGCACAAAGCCTGCCCCTGTGGCAGCCCTGAGTAGCAGGAAGAACAAGGAAAACCATGGTGGCCACAGCCACAGGCTAAGAGCCAGGTGATCTCAATGTTTGTGGGACCACTTAAGTGGTCCACGGGAGCGGAGAAGGGAGCCCTAATAAAGACTGATGATGGCCACCTTACTACCACTGCTGCGATTTGAAAGAAAGAAAGAAAGAAAGAGAGAAAACACACTTTTAATGCTCTTTCTTGCCTTGGGTAATGTTATAAAGCAAATTCTTGCCCACCACATACATTTACCAATACCAGTTCTGCCGCTTACAAGCTCAGAAAATGAGAGCAAGTTATTTAACCTTTAGGCTGCAGTTTCTTCATGTGTGAAATGAAAAGAATTCAGATTTTTCTTCATTGGGTTGTTATGAGAATTAAATGAGTTAATATGTTCAGAAACCTTGGTAAGAGCTCTATAAAAATAGCTATAACTATATAAAGGCCCAGAACCCAGACCTGCATTT
Source organism: Lutra lutra (assembly GCF_902655055.1). Lineage (NCBI taxonomy): Eukaryota > Metazoa > Chordata > Mammalia > Carnivora > Mustelidae > Lutra > Lutra lutra. The sequence goes on along the minus strand of NC_062284.1, from coordinate 9,808,121 downwards.
CTACATATTCCCTCGCCTCTGCAGCAATGCATAACAGAGCCACAAGAACAATCAGAGCCTTACCCTCACCCCACTTGAGCAGCAAACCTGCAGCCTTCGAGGTGAGACCCTCTGGATTTTTAGCACTCCACTCTGCGGCAGGTCTGCCCTGAATCCCCACCTCTACCCCTCACCCCCAGGCCAGGGTCTTGAACACCTCTCCCCACCACCCCGTGGCAGCTCCCTTCTCTGGAGATCCTGACCCTGACCCACATCCCTGCGGTCATGGGCTAATATTATGCACCCAAATGACTGATGCTCAATGCTGGCATTTCCCAAAGTGGAAGATACTCTATTTTGTGGGAACTGACATGATTTCATAAGGTGTTCAAGCATAGCGTTAAGTAGCATTAAATCACATAGAGAAAGGGTGATTGTATTTTTTCACTGTTCTTTCAATCCCTTTTGATGGTCATGGACATCAAAATCTTTGGGGGACCAGCATTGCTCTGCCACCTACCTGCTAACTCATGAATACCCTTTTTGCAACAAAGTAAACAGTATCTGGCCGAACATCAGTAACATAGCACTGTGTTGTTTTCATTGTGTTTGTTTTTATAGTTATCCTATGGTTACAGGAGTGACACAGTCTCCTTCCTAAACAAATGTGTTCTGTTAGTAAGAATGCGTTTACTTTTTAAAATTAAATGGGAGTACAGTGATGTTTGATCTTTGCCAATGATATGGTAAAAGTCTCGAGGAGAATCATGCATGACTGATGGAAAGCTGGCAAATACCACCCAGACAGAAAACACTGCCTTCCAAGTAGAAAGAAAGCAACACTTTATCACTTGAGTAATAAAAATGTATCATCTCATTGAACTTCACAACACAGCAAGATAGATATCCTTATTTCTGTACTCCATAGAAGAGAAAACTTGAGCCTCAGAGAGGTCCTGGCACTTGCCAAGCTCACATAGCCAATAAGTTCGAGAGTCCAGATTCAAACTCTCAACCAATACTAAGCTTCCTCCCCCTTACCCTTACCTCCTCTCCTGTTCCCTTCCTCTCCTGGAAACCAGTGCAAGCAAAGGAACCGTAAACATGCACAGGAATCTATTGACTACCACTGGGAGGACCTGCCTGCCAGACAACTCAGAATTCCCAGCCCAGGTCCTTGGGATCTGGCCTCCCCTATTCTATACCAGAACATTCCTCTACAATTCCACTTTACCTTACAATCAAGTACACTCAACAAAGAGTATGCACTGTACACCAACAACTGAACATATCCCTGTGGATTCACTTAGGAAGATAGGTGCCCAGGTAAATGCTCAGATTGACAGATTTATACAGTGATTCTTGAAAATTTGGATAATGCAAGAGTGGAAAATCTTTCCATTCTTTCCTTCTAGGCTCTTTGGCTTACCTAACAATCAACATAAGGCAGATTAATAGGAAAAACAATTCTATTTTGGATGTACAGGAACAAAAAAAAAAAAAATAGGATACTCAAGTGACCAAAGCAGACAGCTTTTATACCTTTTAGACAAAGAAACATTACATTTCTAAAGAATTGACTGGATGGGGGCACCTGGGTGGCTCAGTGGGTTAACCTCTGCCTTCGGCTCAAGTCATGATCTCAGGGTCCTGGGATCGAGCCCCACCTCGGGCTCTCTGCTCGGCGGGGAGCCTGCTTCCCCCTGTCTCTCTGCCTTTCTCTCTACCTGCTTGTGATCTCTCTCTCTCTCTCTGTCTGTTAAATAAATAAATAAAATAAAATAAAATAAAAGAATTGACCAGATGAAGGTTTCGGGCTTGGGGGAATAAACTAGTTAAGAAGTGACAAGTGTTCTTCATGGAGCCCTCTTGGCCTTAAATTCCTAAGTCTGGTGATAAGGATGTCTTCAACCCTCCGGGGACAAGGAGCACACTTTTCACAAGGAGGATTTATTTCCTGCTTTAAGAGGAACAAAACATGATCCGAGGATCCTTCTCGCACCAACAATTTCTTAAGTAAGCTCAATTCAAAATAATCAGTGGGCCAAGGTGACATCTTTTGGAGAGGCATATTCTGTTCTCCTTCAGTGATGCCGAATTATCTAATGATGTGCTTCCAGGGAAACTGATGAGTCAGGAGGGAACTCAGGGGGCCCTGGGGAGGATGGTGGGGGGTAAAGGCGGGAAAGAAGTTAAGGTCACACTTTAATGTCCTTGAGTGACAACAGAAAGTGCTCAACTAATTGATGCCTCGAAGCTCTAGGAGCAAACCTGGCACAGACACATTTTAGCCTAGTCTAGAGGAAGGGAAAGGAATGGAGGCGAGTTCTGGTGGTGTTTGTTTGTTTGTTTTGTTGGGTTGGGTTTTCCTGCGAAGTAATACTTCCTTTGGAAAGAAAAGAGCCATTAAAATGGAACCCCTGTGCGACACAGATCCACTGGGAGACTCAGAACACAGCACAGGGTTATCTAAGGGAACATTTCTAGGTAGGTCGTGTTGCTGGTGGACTTTAATCTCCCAGAGCAAGAAGAGATATGAGAACCTGCTGGGCTTTTCAGACACATTTTTGTCCTTCCCCAAATAGATGTGACTCAAAAACAATTCTCCTGGTTGAAAGACTAGCTTGAAGAGAAGGAACAAATAGTTTAGATGGCTACGCCAAGAAAAGAATTGAATATATCTTTGAAGACTACCATGGCCATCTTCAAAGAAAGCCAGAGATCCCCTTCTTGTGTGGCCTGCAGATTTTGCCAGCTGACCCTACTCGCTTTTCACTTTTGACACTATGCTAAACAAACAAGGTCCGGAGACATGCCCTGTGCTCCGTCCCGCTGGCACTCTTCACTCAAATGGATTCCCTCAACACCGTCAGCCCACCTCCACACCACCTGACTATAATCTCCTAAGTGGCTTCTCAAAACCTTCAAAATACTGTCCTTTATTTGGCCTTGAAGGACCCTCATGAAATACCTCCTCCACCTCCCCAGCTGCATTTTCATCCTTTCGGGCAGTCCCTCCCTAAGGGACTAGCCTTACTGAATTGTCATCATGACAGTTGTTCGCTATTTCATGAAAACTTTGGGGGGGGGGGGCTCCTATTACATGGGAGGTGCTCTGAACTCCAAGGAGAATATAACCAGCTCCTGCCCTCATGGTCCTCATATCCTAGTTGACAGAAACTTTTACTAGATCTAAAAACAACAGGCTTTCTGTAAGGATAGAGTCCTTTCTTCACCCATAAGATAACCCCCATCTTGCAGTTTGTTAGAAACTTTGGAAGTATACCTCCAAAAGTGAAAATACAGAACTGGCATGAAACAAATGTGTTGGGCCAGGAAGGGATACTGGTTGAAATTCTGGATCTTTAAAAAACTTAGTAGGTCTAGATCTGGGAGGAACATAAAGACCAACAGATAGACAAACTGATGTAGGTGATGTCAAGGAGGATCCAAGACCTTCTCACCTTGCCCCAAAGGCAAATCAGAGAGCTATGGCTGGGGGAACACTTCCTGGTGTCCTGGTGTCCCAATTCACCCGTGCGCTGCTCCTGGTCCTTTTGCATGCTTTTTTTTTTTTTTTTTTTTTTTTTACTAACCAGATTTTGCTACATTCTAGCCTTGCAATTACCCAGCTCTGGAAAAGCTCTAGGACTGCCTACAGTTCCCACCCTCAGCGGCTGCCCCCCACCCCCGCCCCGGTCCTACCCCACACTGCTTGGCCAGGGTCTCCTGGTCCCTGCTGCGTAGTTATGGCTCCACCCTGGTCCCCATCAGCCTGCACCTCTCTCAGCCCCAGAAACTTCCCCATACTTCTCACTTTGGGGAAACCATAAGTAGAGGCTCATAGCTAGCTCATCATGCGCTTATCAGTCTCATGTATTTCCCTGAAATATTTTTTTTTAATTACCTTGGAATTACCTTGGAAGGTCCGAATTCCTGTCTGCATCTCCTCATTATCCTGGAATTACTCAGCCTCTGGGTGTGACTGGCCCTGTGGTTCTCCTTCCCTCCCCTGCCCCCACTCCAGTGTATTTAGTCTCTATAATTAGCCCCCCCTTCTCTCCATCCTCACCCCTAATTCAGCTTTGGCAAAGTATAAACTTTGTAATTAGAAAGGGCTAAAATGTTGCCAGGATTGCAAACATATTTAGTGCTGGAGCCTAGCGTTTTGTACAGTTCTGGGCTCTGCTCCAAGTCCTAGAGTAACAGGGAAAGGACAGGGGAAAGGAAGAAACCCTTTAATGAGCTTGTAGTATATGTCGGGAGTTTTCTCACTTAATTTCATATAATCCTCACAGAGACCTGGGAGGTGGGTTTGGGAAACAGGAGCTCAGAGAAGCCAAGAGCATTGCCCAAGGTCACAAACCTGGAGAGAGGCAGCGCTATACCTCATGGCCTCTGCAGAGGTCTGCAGGCTTCCCCACGTTATCACAGAATATCACATATTACTTGTCTGATGTCTCTGGCTAAATGGGGGATACATTCTTCGACACACCCTTTCCCACTGTTTGGCTTTACTATTGAAATTACTCCTACAAATTTGGTAAGGACAGTTTTCCAATGATGTCAACATCTTTAAGAACTCTGCTTAAGTCACCAAAAGTAGTACCGCCCCCATCGCGTACTCTTATAGCTAACAGCCTAGACTGTAAGCACCTTGAAGTCAGGGGCCTCTTTGTCTCCTAGGTAGCAGGTGGCAGGGCTTTGCATCCATAGGCCCTCAATGAGTATAATATTGCAAAAGAAAAACACAGAGGAGATTGGACACCTGCCTAACTGAAGCCCAGGGCCTGGCAACCCAAGTAACCCATCACAGCGTCCTTTTAACTGCCCTTGAGATGAAAATGAACTCTAAGAAAGATATGCCCTGGCATCCTGAGTGAGGATCAAAGGGAGGGCCAGGTAGGAGAGAATCTGGGTTGACAGGGTGAGCATTTTTTTGAAAGATGTGTCTTCACTGTCCTCCTGTGCCTAAATTGCCTTATTGCAGAGAGGGCTCTCATACACAGGGAGGGAAGAAGATGAATTTTGAGAAGACCTGGCAGGGATATTTTCATGGGCTCCTCCAGACCTACTAGAATCATCCTATCCACTTAAAAAAAAAAAAAAAAAAAAAAAAAACAACTTGTCCTAGAAACAGATGGCTCATCACTGCAACTACAACATATCCCATGAAGGATGGCTCCTCCTCAGTCCTCCTCCCGGGTCCACCTCCAGAGCAGCCTGCTGTTGTCATCAGGAGCCTTGAAACCAAATACAGGATGTCCTTCTATGTTCTGTGAGTATGTGAGTGTCATTAGCAAAATGATCTTTGGAAACTTTCGCCCCTGAAGCTAGCTCACCTGGTGGTGTTTTCCTTTCAAAGGGGAAAATAATACTTTCTTCTTCATCGTAAACCACACATAATGATTGCCCCTAGAGATCTAAGGAAAGAGGTAATTTGCAAGCTGTGGTGCATATAAATAGAAGGACAGGCACAGGACTTTTTGCAGAATGGGAGTGGTCTCTGCTGGGAGAACTGGAAACAAGCAGCTGGTCAGTTTCTACTACATCCAGAAAAGCGACAGCTGCTTCCTCTGGGCTTGGAGACCTCAGCTTGGCTATTGATGTCAAGCTGACCACACAGACTTGATAGACATGCTCCTAAAAAATTGGTCCTTTGTTTGCATGAATCGGACAAATCACTTCCCTGGTGGGCAGCACACAGGCCACTTTCAGATACAGAGACTAGACAGATGTCCCATGGAGGCAACAATTGGCTCTCGACACAGGATGTTCTCCCCAAATGTATTCTTCAGCTCCACCTTCTAGAATTTGCAGCAGACAAATGTTTTCAAGAGAACTGCTCAAACAAAGTGCCCCCTTCTCGCTCTCCTGGGCCTCTCCAGAAGACACACATCCTCAGAGTTGGGTCATAATCTTCTTTCCTATTTAGGGTGATACAGCAAAATAAGGGATCCTAACATCAGAGCATCAGCCTTTCAAACTTCTCGATTGACCCGAGGACCCATTTTCCCTCCTCTGGACAATTCTGACTTTAAACTTGCTCTCTTTACAGTACAGTCAAGTCCACAGGAAAGAGAACAGGTACTAAGCAGGTCTAACATTTACAACTTCATGAATGTATCAGTTCACAAATCAGAAGACAACCCCATTATCATGCTAAGAAGTCATGGGTCCCCTCCACCCCACTCCCATGCACTCAAAGCAATTATGCAACTATTAGCATCCCAGCAGGTGTTGTGCACGATGTCCCCAGATGGACAGCCCTCCTGAAGTCCTCCTGAAAACTTTCAATCAGATTATAACACAAAGAAATTCCTGAAGGGGTTTCTGACTTTTATGAATTGAAATTCAAAACGGGAGCCATCACCAGGCCTCTGAACAGCAGACCCTGTGGATCAGTGCAGCCTCCATATGTAGAAACAGCATACATATGGCTACAGGCACAGAGAACCTGCTGGAAGGGTGAACTTTCAGGGCAACATATTAGCAGTAGTTACCTCTAGAAAGGAGAATCATGTGCATTGTAACAATAAATAAAGCCTTCTAAAAGAAGAGGTAGAAGAAGGGGATACAAAAGAGGGAGAAGAGAAAATGCAACAATAAAGAATCATAGAATTCTTTCTAAAGCACTTTGAGTTAGGAAGCTTTCAGCAAATACTTACAAAAACTGGGGCTCCTATTTCAGCATTAGATCAACAGGGTTTGAATCTAAGTTCAGCTCTGCAAGTTACTTGACCCCCTTAATGTCAGTTTGCCCCTCTGTTAAAAACAGATTTGGGGCACCTGGGTGGTTCAGTCAGTTGAACGTCCGACTCTTGATTTCAGCTCAGGTCCTGATCTCAGGGTCCTGGGATAGAGCCCTGCATCAGGCTCAGTGGGGAGCCTGCTTGAGATTTCCCCACTCGCTCTGCTTCTCCCCAACCCCTCCTCAAGCACTCTCTCTCTCTTTCATAAATATGAATGAATGAGTGGATGGATGGATGGATGGATGGATGAAGGAAGGAAGGAATAAGACAGACTCATAAAAGGGCACCTAGCTGGCTCAGTTGGTAGAGCATACAACTCTTGATCATACTGTCATGAGTTCAAGCCCCACATACGACGTGTGGTTTACTTAATATTCCAAATTAAAAAAAAAAAAAAACAGGCTCTTAGGGTGGTGATGAAGGTTAGAAGAAAGTAAATGGATAAATAAACAAGCATCAGTACATGTGTGTAAATCCCATAAGTATCATCCACCGTCGCCAACTGTCAACCTATATCACAAATGTGGGCTAATTTTCCTTGTCAACAAGCACCCCTACTTAACACTAAAAAACGTTAGAAATTCACAAGAAATGAAGGAATTATCTTCATGCATTTGTCCAGTAGAACTTTCTGTGCTGCCCACTGATGTAGGAAATGGGCAAAAGAAAAAAATAAAGTTCCTTACTGCCTATAGTCTGTTGACAAGTCCTTGAAACAGATAGAGAGTGACCTTCCTCTGGGAGCTCAGGTCCCTCAATGTGGACACCTTGCTAAGGGCAAAAGGCAATCTTAGCTTAACTTTATCCCACCACCCCGCCAAGTATCCTGTAAGTCTACTTTAACATATAAAACTTCCTTTGGGAACTTCCTTATCTCTGCCCCTCAAGATACATGTTAGCAATCATCTTTCAACAGGACACTTTTGATGTTGTATTAAATGTTTCAATACATCAGGGAACTCTAATGGTAGAATTCCAGGTGGTGGGGGATTTCCTTTAAGTGGTACCACACACAAGCCTGCAGAACCTAGACAACTCAAAAGACTCGCCCTGTTTTGCTCTAAATCACTTGAGCACAGGGGATGAAGTAAAACCCACTGACATCTCAGCCTTGTCTTAAGTAATGGGGCATCTGAGGTCCCCACTTGAGGAAGTCTACAGGGAGAAAGTCTTATAGATCGAATCCTAAATCTTTGCAGGCAAGCTGAGACCCTCAAAGGGTGCCATTTGCCCTGTGCTTCATGAGCCCTAGGATAACAGAGGTTCTTAGCAGGGAAGTGGTTGCTAGATTAAGGCAATGCAGTAAGAAGGTGTGATCTCGAGCATTTACTAAAGTTGACTGGAGCGGGTACTGGCATGCTGCACGCATCTAAGACTGCAAGACTCATTCCCCAGCTGCCGGAAGTGTGGTGGCTATCAGTCTACTCTAGAGAATGGCCTTGTGCAAGACCATGCCCCCTTCCAGAGAAGCCTGAAGCCAATGACTTAGGGATGTGAGAAACAGAGGCCAGGCACACTTGCCCCAGTGCAAGCCAGTTCTACTGGGTCCTTCCAGCTCCTGCACTCCCAGGAGTAATGAGACTGTGAAGACCTCCTCCTTCTGGCTACTCCTGTGTTTTTCTCTACTCCTTCCAGTGCTGCTCCCAAAAGCACAAATCCTGCATGCTAACCCCACCCTCTCTGTTTCTCAGGGAACCCACCTGGGAAAGGAACTGTATGCCAAGCACTATTCTCGGGACTTATATGGGCTTAACTCTTAGAAGCAAGTAATATTATTATGCTCATTTCTGAGACAAAGAAACTGAGCTAAATGGAGGTAAATAACTTTTCTAGAGTCACCTAGGGGGCCTCAGAGGGCTTGTGAAAGATTAAAAGAGGTGATGTCTATAAACACACTTATAGTGACTAGCACAGAGTAAGTAGTCCCCTCATTCATTAATGTTCTTTGTTCTCCCTATAAACAGTTATTGAGCATCTACTATATGCTAAGTGCTATTCTTGGCACTGCAGATACAGCATGCAGCACAAGTGTCAAAGTCTCTGCCTTCATAGAGCTGACATTCTAGTGAGAGCAGAAAGAAGTACGCAAATAAACAAGTAAATGTCAATGTAATATAAGTGATGTGCATAAAAAGAAATCAGGCTAAGGGGGATGGAACCTAGAGCAGTAACCATGAAGCTATTTTATGTAGGAAGGTGAGGGAAGTCCTCTCTGGTGAGTTGACAGTTGAGTAGAAACGGGAAGTAAGGAAGGGAGTGAGCCATGTAGATATTTAAAGAGTATTTCAAGGAAAGGATGCAACTGTAAAGTCACGAACAATGAAAGATACTGAACAGAGTTGTGACACGATCTGACAGACTTCAAAAGGATCACCCTGGCTGCTACTGTGTTGGGAATAGGCCAGGGGTGGGGGAAACAAAGAAGGAAGCTGGGGAGCTAACAGGAAGAGTGTCCTGTCATCATCCAGACCAGCAATGGCAGTGGCTTTAGCCTAGCACCGCCATACTGGAAGTGTTAGGAACTGCCAGATCTGGCTCGATGCTGAAGGTAAAGCTGTCCAGATTTGCAGATGAATCAGATGCAGTTGTGACAGCAAGAGAAGCGTCAAGGAGTTGAGGATTTGTGGGTCTGAGCAGTTCCAAGGATAGAGCAGCCATGAACAGAGATGAGGGGGGGAAACGTGGGAAGACCAGATTTGGCTGAAGATGAGGCAGGATAGGAGATCCAGATGGATGCAAGGTAGCTGTTATTGGGATGTAGTATTTAGGAAGAGGTGGCTTGACATGCTGGTTATGAACACAGATTCCATAGGCAGTCTACCCAGAGTTGAATCTCAGCTCTACCACTATGAGCTGTGTGACCTTGGGCAAGATACTATACCTCTCTGGGCTTTATTATTCTCATCTGTAAAACAGGGAGAATATTTATACTTACTTCATGTGGTCACGTGAGACTTAAATGAATAAATATACATAGAAGTGCTTAGAACAACCGTTCTCAAGCAATAAGCACAATACTAGTATTTGTATTGAGAACTGTCTTCTCAATTGATGTCAAACTTGAAGACTCATATGCACTATGTAGGGGAAGAAAGAGCTTTCCTTAACCTCTTAGGGTCCCTGGCAGGGTCTGAAAATCCAAGTGACATATTAACAGGAGAAAAGCCTACACATTTATTTAATACACATTTTACATGACAGAAGATCATTTGTAAGGAAAGAAATACTTACAGCTGGATATATTTATGCTAGTAGTAAACTGGTGGGAACTTAGTAAGGCTTATTTGTCGTGATTCTTCTTGGACTTCCTTTGTTCTCAAAGGTAAAGATGCTCCTTTCCTGGGTATAGGGAGGATACTTCTCATATGCAGGTTTTATGACCTGTTTCAGGGAAGAAGGGCAATGAAAGGCAGGCCAAAATGACCTTCCAATTTTTGTCATTTTCTCAAACTCCTTCAGCTTAAAATATTCTGCATGCCAAGGTGCCATTTTGGGGGGTAGCATGCCCTGAACCCAATCCAATACAAGATGGTGCCCAGGAAGGGAGATTCACTGTATGTGAAGACTTGCTCCCAGAAATGAAAACCGAGCTTGACTCTGAAAGATGAATAGGGGGTGATCAGATGCACACAGGATGGGGTTGTGAAGGAGCATTCAAAACAGAGAGGCCAGCATGTCCATTTCCCCAAAACTATAGCTAACATAAAATATTTATCTTATGACACTTGTATTAATCCTTCTCCATGATGCTCAGAATTGGCAATACATCTAAAGAAAATGAGAATGGCTTTCAATCTATTTATGGGAAATAAATCAACTCTGGTCCAGTCCTTTGGACCTTCTCATGCATCTTGCTTTAATGAGTTGGCCAGGTCTGCCACCAATGACCATGTGAAAGCCACTATTGACACCCTGGAGTTTCCAGCAGCCACTAATGGCCCCCACCAGCACCTCTGAAATTTCTTTCCTTATCCCCCAGGCATCTGTATTCAAAAAGTCATCAACAGTAGCTGACATTTGCCTCTATTCTAACTGCAGGTATCCCCTCTTTTTGAAAGATCACCTTGGGCCACTTTGATTTTAAGGAAGACATACCTGTTTTTGCTAACTGAAAAAAACCCAGAGAAGATCCTTGCTTTTGTGAAAAAAATGTGAAAATAGCATTCTGGGACTGTTTTGCAGCAAGCCACTGTACAGGCAGAATGTACCCCAGGCAGCTAGAGTGCCCATCCCCCGCCTACATCTTTCCCCAGAACTACACTCAGCACCTAAGCACCGAACGCCAGAGCTTTTAACTGTCTGTGAACAGCTGGGTTTTATCTCGATTTATTTTGTGCATCTGTTAGCAAGATGTGTCCTAAGGTATCTGAAAAGCCTAAGAGAGGTTATTTTTGGGGCCAGGGAATGCTCAAAAATTTTTCTGTGTAAATTAATGGTAATTGCTTCTTTGTTTTACATCATTTTGGCCCATGAAAGATTTCATGGGAATGCTCTACTTTCAAATAATGGGGAGAACCTGTATATTTGAACAGGCTTCAAGACCAAACAGCTCAATAATTATCCCTATACTCTCTGTATCTCACCATTCTTATCAACTCTAGAAATAGCATTTCAAAGGTCAAAAGCTTGACTCTGAGAGAGCAATTCAGCCTGGATCTCAGTGAAATGGGCCACAAAGACCAGACACAAAAATAAAGCATCTGATTCCCTGAGCAGAAACCTTACTTCTCCGCACATTATCAAATATCAGAACATAAGCAATAGGAAAGGCCTGAACCTGTGTAGGAGCAAGGCAGTTCCTGGACTTTTGAATGCACCTCGGATACAGAAATATGGAAAGTCCTAACCAGTGGCAACATTTCAGAAGAAAGCCAGACTGTGAGCTATCAGACTTGCCTCCCTAGCTGGCCCACACATCTGAAGCCCCTCAGCACTCAGGCCTAGCCCCATCTGGTCCCCAGTCAGTGAGAAGCACACCTAATCACCCAGCTGCCACAATACACTCTGAAGGGCAGCAGAAGGTGCTACCCCCAAATATACTACTTTAGCATATTCATTACTGAATAATTAGCTGAAGACGATTGAGAAGAAGCAGATATAAGAAAAGGTCTCAGCCCTCTCCTATTTGCCTGAAAGCAGAATTTAAACTTGTGAAGGTGTCCCCTCTTTCCTCTCTACCAGTAAGGACAGAATTTCATCACCAGAGACAATTCTAGACACTTATCAGCTTAACGCAGCATGGAAGGAGTCTACATAACAAATCTTACTAATAAGTCTTTCCCTTCCATTAGTTTCCCCTATATTTTCCTTCCCTCAATATGCCACCCTAGAAACTCAAAGTCTTTCTCTTTTGTCTTGTTGCTTTTCTCAGAATGTATTGTTCTTTTGCTTATGATGCTATATAGGCCAGCGTTCTAACCACCCCTTTGAGTTCCTCATTGCTGAGCATGCCTGTGGGTATGCACACTGCACTTGTTCCAGAGCCTCAGTTTGTTTCTCTTGTTCATCCATCTTTGGTCAGTTTGACAGAGCCCTGGCCAACGAACCTAAGGTGGAGAGAGGAAAAGAACAGTTTTCCTCCTCAGTAACTCAAAGCTACTTCCTCATCAGCAAGTGGGCCTAAAATTAATAGCCTTTACCCAGGATAACCCCCCAAGCCCTCATCCCCACTGTACATGTCCAGAAACTTCCACTGGGCCTCTGCTCCATTACCTGGCTTACCTGACACCCTACCTTGGCACTGAAACCTGCATCCCTCAGTGGATTCCTCTCAGCCCATCCTGCCAGTGGTCCTTATTCAACAAGAACAGGCTTAGAAACAGACAAGGAACACCACTGCCTACAACTGGGACTCTTGAAGAATATACTTTGCCCTGAAATACCTGAGGGGTTAACATCTCCCCGGAGGCATCCTGGTTTATGGCAGCAGCTTATAACAAACAGAACCACACCCCATTCACCCCAATTCCAAGTGCGGGAGTCTCAGTGAGGAAGAGTACATTTTGCTTGTCAAACCCTCCACCACTTCCCTTCCCCCCATCATCACCACCAAGATTCTGGTCCCCTGAGTATGCTCCACCCTCTTCCGACAAATCTCATGGCCATTCATTCCCAAGTCCTCATTCTTCCCACCAAGGACAGATGGCTGCAGTTAAGAGTCAGATTATTGGGCACCTGGGTGGCTCAGTGGGTTAAGTCTCTACCTTTGGCTCAGGTCATGATCTCAGGGTCCTGGGATCAAGCCCTGCATTTGTCTCTCTGCTCAGCAGGGAGCCTGCTTGCCCCTCTCTCTCTGCCTGCCTTCTTGTGATCTCTCTTTCTCTCTCTGTCAAATAAATAAATAAAATCTTTTTTTAAAAAGTCAGATTGTTTCCTGAAAATTCTTCCCCCAAGATTTGTTGAGTTTAACTTTCTGTAGTTTACATAACAGAAAAAGTATTTATATTCAAAATAGAAATTATATGTTGTAATGTGCTGTTTCCAACTTTCAATACACATGAAGATGGTGACAGCCCTAGAGAGAAATCTCCACATAGAATCCTTGCTCCTTTTGCTCCCTCTACCAGGTCAGGCCATGTGCACACTAGCCTGGGTCAGACTCCAGCTTTGAAAATTAGAATTAAGATCTCCAGCCACTCCCCTGGGGCAAGATCACCACAGCCAGGTTCTTGCTTTCCCACTCTAGCTCATGCTTACCCTTTGATGCCCAACATCTTTTGTGGCCTAAGCCCATTACTAAGAGCACAAGACCTTCTCTCATTAAGGTAACATATTGTGCCTTTCTTTTAAAGAAAATATGCTTTCAGGTTTCTGGTATGAACATAATACTCCTGTTGGACAAATGTGCCACTTCCAATTAACAGACCCTTAAACACTCACACTCACGCATCATGGATAAAAACCAAAACCTGCCACTGGGAAGAAAAAGCAATTCAAATATTCTTTCAATGCCAAAAGTAATGTCTTTGTTTGAATTGGCCTTGGTGCCCTGATTAAACCATGTCCTTCTAAAATTTACTTGTATTATGAAATTTCTCTTTCCCTTCAGAAACAGGAAGAGAATATAATATAATGAACCCACTGCCCAGCTTTATATCACTTAACATTTACCTCATTGGCTTTGTTTTCAAAACAGAAGAAGCCCTACAGATAGAACTGAAGCCCCCTGTGTAGACCCCTCCCATCTTGTCCCTCTCACCTCCTTCCAGAGATTCAGCAGTTTTTATATCTTCCTATATATTAATGTCTGTGTCCAATATGTTTTAGATGTGTTTTAAGCTTTCTCTAAATCATATCTTATTTGTAAGTATCCTTGCTTTTCAGCCCAATGTTATATTTTAGAGATTTTTATTACATTTATTTAGCATATATGTAGTTCTAATTAATTTATTTTTTAAAAGATTTTCTTTATTTATTTGAGAGAGAGAACGAGAGATAGCATGAGAGGGGAGAAGGTCAGAGGGAGAAGCAGACTCCCCATGGAGCTGGGAGCCCAACGTGGGACTCGATCCCAGGACTCCAGGATCATGACCTGAGCCGAAAGCAGTCACTCAACCAACTGAGCCACCCAGGCACCCCTAATTAATTTATTTTAACTGCCATATCATAGTCCCCTGTACACTTCTCTTTAATGAGTTGTTCTCCTCTTTAAGGCAAGTTTTTGTTTTGTTTTTTTGCTATTAAAAACTATGATGAGAACATTCTTTCATATTAACTGATATTAACTCTCTGGGAAGAAGTATGATAAGGCCAGCCTCATTTCTGTGTCATTCAGGAACAGGGCATATAGGCCTTTCTCATTTGCTACCATCTAAGACCAGTATCTATGGCCTGACAGGCTGAGTAGAAGAAGGGCAAGATCCCATAACCCTGGGATTAGATCTCAATGGTCTGGTGCAATAGGGCTGAGTGTTACAGCTGGGCATGTCACCGGTGCTATGTGAAAAATAATCATTGTCTTATTACCTGCCAGACCTGTACTTGGCTAGAATCCCAGGGCTCCCCTCCTATGCCTTCTCTTTAGACTTACCCCATGAAGACACTTTTACTCATTAATAGTCCCAAATGGCATATTATTCTAATGCCCTTATTCTAATGCAATGTCATCTGGACAAACCTCAGTAGGTAACATCTTGTTCAGCTGGGGGAAAAAAAGTTTTGCTTGATATATAAATAGAGGATAGTTCATAACTTTGCCAATTTTCCTTCCTCTCTGTCTCTGGTGTTTTTCCAAGGCATATGTGCCAAATGTATATGACTTTACAACATCTCTCCTTTGGCTGCAGAATCAAAACCAAATTCCCTAATTTGGCATGAAGGGTCTTAAAACTAACCTTAGCTACTTGCCTCATCTGTAGCCACATTCCACAGCCTGTCTCCTAGTCCATGCCTCCCTCCACTCCACAGGGTCCCACATATCCAAGGGGTGTCCAATTAGCCTATTATACCCCATTCTCCAAAGCTTTGGCCAAGACCCCCCTAGATATAACATGTCCCTCCCAGCATTTCCTTGTAACTCTGTGAGGCAAGAGCACTTGCAGCATCTTATCTGCATGCTTTAATTCTTTATATAGAATGATAAACATCCTCTAGACCGATGCTTTCTGCATCATTTTATGTTCACGCCACACCCGGGACATAGAAGAGTGAATAAATGTTTCACAAATACATCGAATGGGATTTTTCTTTCCATGGCTAATTTCTAGCAAGAAGAAGAGAATTTTAGTATCTTGGCCTACGTGTGAACTATTGATTTATTTTTGAAAGAAGACACTTTTAGTAGCAGATCTTTAATAAATTATTATGAGCACGAAGTCGAAAGCACTTAAACAGTTTCCCTTGTATGGATGTTTTCTGTGCCTGGAGATTTTTTTTTTTTTTTTAAAGAGAGAGACATATTTTGTTCTAGTTCTAATAGAATAGAACTGCAGAACACCAACCCTCCCCTGGGCCATCAGATCCCAATGCTGACAGAAAAGGTACATGGGTAACAATATTCACATCCACAACCCAGTGAAGGCAGCTACAGCAGGTGACCATCAGGTATCAGACATGGTGCTATGCTTTATCTGTACTGTTGCGTTTAACCTGCCCAGCACCCTAGAAGGTAGTGAAAGTTCATTTTCTGTGTCAACTGGAGCAGGCTATGGGGTGTCCCTGGTGTGTCCTTGAGGTGTTTCCTGATGACATTACTCTCAATCACCCCCAAACTGGTAGCAACTCAGCTGCCCGAAAGCATTATCCCAACTTTATCAAAAGAGGAACTGAAGCTCATGAGGCCCAGAGACATGTGTGCACTGGCCGAGGGTCACACTTTTATAAGGCAGAACAGAAGCGGGGAAGTCAAGCCTTCTTGTACCATGCATATTGCTCTGTTCATTGTCCCTCAAGTGATAGAGCCAGAGCTCCCTGCTTCTCTATCCTACCATTTCTGCTTAACTGGAACATGGTCTTCTCTTTCCAGGACTTCTCTCTGTACTAGCTCCCCTAGTACAAGACACTAATTGAAACTGCCCTCAGGATGGCTGGGTGGCTCAGACAGTTAAGCATCTGCCTTTGGCACAGGTCATGATCCTAGGATGGAGTCCCAAATTGGAGAGCCTGATTTTCCCTCTGTAGTCACTGCTTTTGTGCTCTCTCTTGCTCCCTGACAAATAAAAAGAAAGAAAGAAAGAGAAACTGACTTCAACTGATCTCAGCTGACTCCATGCAAATACGAACCTGTCCAGAACCAGCCATCCATTCTAGCAACCCAGTGCCCTGGAGAAGAAAGAAAGCTCTCTGACTCATCTATACCCTAATGATTAGTTAGCTAACCCAAACACAGGTTTGCAATTCCCACATTTCCACTATAAAAGGAGGGGAACACTTGGTGAGTCCTCTAGGTTGTAATCTAGGTCTGATATACTTAAACGTGCTATAATGGGGAGGAAACCAAAATATTTTTCTGGTTTGCTTTCTCTGAGTGCATAAGCACATTCATCCCACTTAAATCTATCCCAGTGATCTCTTTTAGGGTTATTGTACAGCATTTCACTTGAGAATTAGTCCTCATGTTAGTATAAATGGACAGCTACGAAAGCTGAGTGCTTTCCAGAAGTAGGATGTGAAGCAACTTGAGATGATCACTACTTTCATTCTGTGCCGGCAAAGTGTCTTTGAGCTTTTCTCGTATATATATGGAATTCTTCAAAGGCCTTAACATTTTAAAAATGCACAGTGTGGGTCCACTCTCAGATCTGACTCTTCTAGCTTAGACCTGGCAAGTGGAGCCACCATCTGCTTTGCTCCAAAAGGAGAGGAGGAACCACAGGCAGTCTGGGTCTTCCTGAAGGGGTTCCCTGGCTCTGGTGTTGCTTTTGTTCTTGTTCTTTTTAATATTCAATTTGGAAAATGTCAGGGGAGAGCAAACTTAGCCCTACTTCATTGAAAATGAGAGGCTAACCATACACATCAAGTCAACAGGGTACAACAAATGTTTGTTGAGGTACTGCTCTATGGCAGGGCATCAGGCTGGCATGACCAAAACTGCATGTATAGGTCTTGCAGGAGCACCATTCTAGCTTGCTGCCTTCTCCCCCACTCACTCACCTCCAAGAGCTGAATAGGACATGCTATTGAATCAGCACAGTTGTCCAAGAAAGTGTTAAAGTGAGTCAAAGTGAGCACTATGTGTTAACAGAAAACAAATTAGTGACAAGATTTGCATTTTTTTTCACTTCAGAAAAGAAAAAAAGGGGAGGGCACAAAAGTAATGTATGGTATGAGAGCAGCCACATGCCTGAAAATGACAGGTGTGAACTGCCCAGGCCAACTTGCTGCAATGGGAAACATCCATCCTGCCCAGCCTTGGGAACCTGCACAGCAGGTGCTTGGCAAACAGCATGGCTTAGTTTCAAGCTAGGAATCACATGCCAATCCTTATGGCCCCCTTCATAAAAAGAAGCTGCTAGAGGTCATTAACCACCCACAGCACAAAAAACTTTCTATGGTTTTTATTTTTTAAAAAAACATGTAGGCTTGAACTCACACCCTTGAGATCAAGAGCCATGTGCTCCACTGACAGAGCCAGCCAGCCACCCCTACTGTTTTTAAAAATGGGAAAAATCACAGCAAATTCCCTGACCTTGTGAAACAGAAGAAAACATCATCTGCTCTCTCCTCTTTTTCCCATCCTTTTGTAAAAGAAAGATTATTATCAAAAATTTTAAAGCCTAAGTTGGGGCAGCTTAGTGACTACTCACTTGTCCATGAGCACATTAAGAATATCACGTCTCGGGGCACATGGGTGGCTCAGCAGGTTAAGCCTCTGCCTTCGGCCAGGGTTATGATCTCAGGGTCCTGGGATCGAGCCCCACATCGGGCTCTCTGCTCAGCAAGAAGCCCGCTTCCCCCTCTCTCTCTCTGCCTGCCTCTCTGCCTACTTGTGATCTCTCTGTCAAATAAATATTTAAAAAAAAAAAAAGAATATCACGTCTCACCACACTACTTCATTAATTTCTTAATCACATCTATTGTAAAATACATACTGATATTATCTCATTTTGCAAATGAGGAACTTCAAGTTCAGTGAGGATAAAAGTCACTTCCAAGACCGCCCTCAGATCTTACAATAGAAACACTCAATTCAAGAGGTCATATTTACAAAGAAGAGCAGGCCAAGGTCAAGGTGTAGACTTGAGGGTTAAAAGGTTCCTGACAGAAGTTTGGTCAAGGAGGAAATCTTTATCAGTTGAAAATAAAGGAATGAAATGATATGAATCAAAAGAAATTCACAGAAACAACTTAATATCAGACTACATAAAATTTAAGGTAAAAAATATCATAAGGATAAAGATATGATATATACTGGTAGGAGAAACACCAGATCAAGAAATTATAATAGTCATGAATGCTCTAAATAATTCCATATCAAAATACGTGAAGTAACATTGATAAAACTACAGAGAGAAGCTAGAGATTTTAATACTTCCTTCTCAGAAAAAGATAGGCCAACACAAAATCATTTCACAGAAAAACTAACAAAGTTCCTATATAGAGGTGTGTTGATACATATGAAATATCTGCAAAATTTACAATGTATCAGACCACAACAGAAGCTTGGTACATATTAGTCTCTGACCTCAAAGCAATAAAATTAGAAATCAACATATGTCTAAAAAATAAGAAATATTCTTTGTCTAGGAGAAAGATAAAATAAAAATGGGGGGGGCACCTGGGTAGCTCAGTCATTTAAGCATCTGATTCTTGATTTCAGCTCAGGTCATGATCTCAGGGTAGTAGGATCGAGCTCCACATCAAGCTCCATGCTCAGTGTGGAGTCTGCTTGTCCCTTTCCCTCTGCTCCTCCTTCTCCTCCTCTTCTCTCTCTCTCTCTCTCAAATAAATAAATAAAATCTTTAAAAAAACAAAAATGGAAAATTGAAGATTCTCAGAACTTAGTGCAAAAGAAAACACTCTAAGTATTTATGACTATAGATAAATACATTACCAAAAACCTACAGGAAACAACATGCTTCATAAAAACTTTATATGCATTCTCTTTAAGATCAAGAAAATAATACACTCATTTAACACAACTGTGCAACACAGTATTAGGTCCTCACCAATGGAATTAGGCAAGAGAATGAAGCAAGAGAAAAACAGATAACATTGAAAGTAACAAGTCATAATGAGCATTACTGATGATGTGACCTCTCATGTAAATTATTCATGTAGATGTAATAATCCAAGGTTGATGATAATAAAAGACCAACATACTCAAATAAGTAACATGTCTCTTTATCAGTAGTAACTAACAACAAAACATAATATGAAATAAGATAATATACACAATAGCAATAAAATCTAACAAGTATTAAGGAGTTATTCTAAAAATAAGTATATAAGATGGGGTGCCTGGGTGGCTCAGTTGGTTAAGCAACTGCCTTTGGCTCAGATTATGATCTTGGAGTACCCAGATCAAGTCCCACATCAGGCTTCCTGCTTGGCAGGGAGTCTGCTTCTCCCGCTGACCTCTCTCCTCATTTTCTCTCTCTCTCTCTCTCTCTCAAATAAATAAATAAAATCTTTAAAAAAAAGTGTATAAGACAATTATAGAGAAAATCTGAAACTCTGCCAAATAACACTATAACAAATAACAAATAACACTATATATTATATTTTGTATGGGGAGATTTACTATATTCATGTATGAGATTGCAAAATTATATATAAAGGGAGGATTTTCTTATAATTAGATTGTATTAGGAAGTTAATCTGGAGAAAACTGACTTCTTCATAAAGTCAGAAACATTGAAATACATAAAAAATATGTGTGTGTATACACATTAGCACATATATATTATTAGCAAGGGTAGATCTTTAAAAATAGCATCAAGCAAAAAAGGAAGAAACAACAAAACTATGGTGCAGTGCCATCTATGTATGTAAAATACACAAAAATAAAATAATGTGGGGCGCCTGGGTGGCTCAGCTGGTTAAGTGGCTGACTCTTGGTTTCAGTTCAGGTCATGCTCTCAGGGTCGAGAGATGGAGCCCTGTGTCAGGTTCTGTACACAGGAGGGAGTCTGCTTGAGATTCTCTCTCTTCCTCTGTCCCTCCCACTAGTGTTCTCTAAATAAACAAATAAATTAAATCTTTTTTAAAAATTATGACTATATTGTAAGAATATATGTAGGTGCGCTCCTCAAACATGTTGGGAGTGGATGCCTCTGAGTGGAGATAAATGGGATGGAGGTGAGGAAAAAATGACAGTACCTAGATCCCAAAACACAGGACATCCTTCCAAAGACCAGTTATGACAGTGTGCCAGGAACTAAATGCGACCCACAAAAGGGATAGAGGAGGGGGCAAAATTTGGGGGGAAAGAAACTAAGGTAAGAAGAAGAATGTAGATAAGCAAAATCTTCATATTAAAAGCTAGGTCATGAGAACAGTAAGAAAAGCAACCTATAATAATAGTTGTGGGTTATAACAATGAGAGCTTCCAAATAATTTTTTTTTTTTCAAAAAATACCTTTGGATAACTTTCACCATTAAAACACACACAGTCATGTTCAAAGTAAAAGGCATTCTTTTGGCTTCCAAATTCGCCAGACCCAAGACATTCAAGCGCGTACTCGACCAACAGACATCTTCCTGGGACCTGGACTGGCCTCTGTAGAAGGCAGGTAGGTGGTGGAGCTCGGCCTATCTCAATGCCTATCAAGTGAGATAGAATTAAGTAAGATTCTATACTCAGTCCTTTTTTAAAAATTGAAGTACACTTGACATACAAGGTTACATTAGTTTCAGATGTACAACATAGTATTAGCAGTTCTATACATTACTCTGTGCTTACCATGGCAAGGATAGCTACCATTCATTACCATAGAAAACTTATTATGATATTATTGACTGTATTCCCTATACTGTACTTTAATGATTTATTTATCTTATAACTAGAATTCTGTTCCTCCTTTTTTTAAGATTTTATTTATTTATTTGACAGAGATCACAAGTAGGCAGAGAGGCAGGCAGAGAGAGGGGGGGAGCAGGCTCCCTGCTGAGCAGAGAGCCTGATGTGGGGCTCGATCCCAGAACCCTGGAATCATGACCTGAGCCAAAGGCAGAGGCTTAACCCACTGAGCCACCCAGGTGCCCCAAAGTCTATTCCTCTTAATCCCCTTCACCTGCTTCACACATCCCCCCAACCATCCTCCTCTCTGGCAACCGTCAGTTTGCTCTCTGTATTTATGATTCTGTAATTATTCCTTTTAAAATAGGTGAGCATAGGAAAACTTACTGATAAAATAAAATAACTGAATAAAAGCTAATCTATAATCTTAGTACAACATAGTAAACTTTCAACCTCAAATTTCTTAGTAATTTAGTAATTAGTCATAGATATTTGGATATCTTATAAGTTAACTTCATTATTATGGTTTTGTAGTTTTGGGCATTGTAGTTTTAAATCAAATCCAACTATAGTGAATCAGAGCTAGTTTAACCTTCAATTATGTGGTTCAGTTTTCCTCCGAAAGCTCTAAGCATCAAAATACCAGCCTTAAAAGAAATATAGTCAGGGTTTCGGCAGATGAAAACCCACAAACCCCTGGGGCGCCTGGGTGGCTCAGTGGGTTAAGCCGCTGCCTTCAGCTCAGGTCATGATCCCAGGTCCTGGGTTCGAGCCCCACATCGGGCTTTCTGCTCAGCAGGGAGCCTGCTTCCTCCTCTTTCTCTGCCTGCCTCTCTGCTTACTTGTGATTTCTCTCTGTCAAATAAATAAATAAAATCTTTAAAAAAAAAAAAAAAGAAAACCCACAAACCCCAAGTGTTGCTTCTTAGTAAATGAATATAGAAAATTATTAAATTAGTTATAATTTACATTCAATAAAATTACACAAATCCACTTATCTTTGCAGCATGAGAAATTCTTATTTATTGTCATAATAAAGAACATAGAATCAAATAATTTCAGGATTTCTAGGTACCAAACCAGTATTTGACAGATGTTATCCTACAAACCACAAAAATTACTTTAATTACTGCAAAATATTTTTAAATTTAGATTTTATGTTAGAAAACAAAGCAGGGCCACTTAATTCAAAAGCAGTAGTAGTTTTCAGCACATTGGACAGTGACCTTTACCTACTGTTTTGCTGACGCTAGTGAGCAGGCTGGTTGGAATGTTCTCCCACTCAGCTGTCAAGTAGAAAATTATTGATTACATGTGAGATTCTGAAATTCATCTCTTACTGAGAAACACTTAAGCATTATAGAATTCATTTCTGCCTATGCAATATATCTATTGAGAAGTTAGAAAGAAGAATGCACTTACAGATATGAGGAAATATTTCCTCAAACAGTCGCACTAGATAAATTATTCACCTGCAACAATATGCTACAAAGTGTAGCACCAGTAGGTTTTTTATGTAATATTCGCGCATCCAGAGATGAATGCCTGTGAAATGTTAATGCCTGTCAGTTTTTCTTAAAAGTATGCTTAGTGTGTGACTCAGGACTTCTCCTGCACTCATTATAAGAATACAGCTTGCTCAAACAATCATCTCTTTCTAGTGCAAAAACAATGTGTGCTTTCAAAAGGTAAACAAGTTCTCCAGATAAATTTATTTTGTGCATGCTTCCAAGTTAAGTGCCTAAGAAAGATGAGTCTTATTTTTTATAGTTCATTAAGCACATAAATCTTTCCACATTTCTATAGCTTGTTCAATAACTCTGCTGGTAGATGAGCTTACATCCTCTTAAAAATTAGAAAATCAAGCCTCAGAGAGGTCAGGTGGCTTGCTAAAGGACACAGAGCAAGCAGTGGAGCTGAACTTTGAATCCTTTGGCCAACTCCATGCATAACGATTTTTATATTTATCATGACAGTGCTCTGCTTTAATGTGTTTTACAGATCATTTTTGCTCAGTGCTTTATCTCACTTCCAGCAAAGCATAAAGAAATGTAAATTGTCTCATTAGTTCTATGTACATAAAGGAAAACATGTTTATGACAGTGTGTTGT
The DNA here is from genome assembly GCF_902655055.1 of Lutra lutra. Lineage (NCBI taxonomy): Eukaryota > Metazoa > Chordata > Mammalia > Carnivora > Mustelidae > Lutra > Lutra lutra. Next base: position 9,784,881 of record NC_062284.1, on the reverse strand, counting down.
CAAATGGTCTCCTAAAGATTTGTAGATGCCAGCTCTGGAAGTAAAGGAAACCAGTCCCAGCTTTTCATTTCACATTTAAAATTGACAAATATCCAGATTGGCCAGGCCATATTGTGTTAGGAGAAAGGAAGTAGGAAATTTAGGACCAACACCCACGCTTGTTCAAAGAAGAAAAATATCATAATGTAATAATCCCTTATTTATAAATGATTAAGATAAGAGAGAAAAGGATCTGGTGTCCAGAGAGAGCCTCAGATAGGCAGGAGCCTATCTTCAGAGGGTCTGGCCAGACCCCACTGGGTTATCAGGGCACACTGATGACAAAACACTGGTCAGCCTCATAAAGGGATGATGGGTGTGGATTCTGGAGTCAGGCCACAACAACGTGACCTTGGGCAAGTTACTTTACTCCCCTGAGTTTTAGCTCCCTTCAGCTGGGGAAATACCCTTAAATACCCTTCATAGGGTATTTAAGGAGTTGGATGATTTACTGAGTGCAAGGCAAAAGTTGAACAAATGCCAGGCCTGATCATCACCCTAATCACAATTATACTACTTTTCTAGTTCAGCAATTTGACCTTTGTAAACATCCTGTTCTTCCCAGGAAGCCTCAAAGGACACTGACCTTGGGTATAAAAGGCAGAATCATCTCCATTTCTTTTCATCCATTCTCATACTTTGCAGGGGAAAAACAAAATACCTTCAGCCAGAGCTATGAGCTCTGGACTCATAAGACCCAGACATTTATCAGTGTGTGGGAGACAGCTGCATGTCTTACAGGTCAAGCAGTGCCCACTGACTATTTAAATGGAAGGAAGGAAATCGCCACTTGTATCATGTCAAAAGAATGACACGCAAAAGGCCAGATAGATGCAAAGAGAGAAAACAACAAAATGAAACAGAAATATATGGCAGATCTTTGTGAATCCAAAAGCAAAATAAATTTGAGTCTTAGAGGTGTTTTCTTAAGTGCTTTTAAGTTGATATTCAACTGGATGGTAAGAACACCCAGTTCAGAAATAAGTTTCCATGACAGAGGTACCTGAGGGGTCTTAAGTCTGTAAGCATCCAGCTCTTGATTTTGGTTCAGGTTATGATCTCTGGGTCATGAGATTGAGCCCTGCATCAGATTCCACACTGGGCATAGAACCTGCTGAGATTCTCTCTCTCCCTCTCCCTCTGGCCCTCCCCCTACCCCTCTCTAAAATTAAAAAAAAAAAAAGTTTCCATGACAAGATGGAATCATTTCTCATATCACACCTTCTTAAAAATGAAATACATTTTTATAAATATTTATCTTAATTGGAGTAAATGTATAATAATTTATTCTACTAACATTAGTACACCAAATATATATGCATATTTTAACTACATGGATGCAAAATAGTCTGAGAAATCTTAAGACGCGGCGGTGACCTTTTGACTTAGAGTTTCCAAGCAAACAGTTGAGGAGATGAAGGGCAATTGCTTCTGACTGTTTGAATTCTGAATAAAGTGGTGAAGGTCAGATAGATAAGTTGGATGCCAATGATAAAATGAAACATATGGCTTTGAAGTAGCAGATAAGTCATGAGTAAGCACTTTTAAGCTCACAAAGAAGCAGCTGACTAGCAATGGAAAAAAACAAGCTAAAGAAAAAAGAAATGGGGGGAATAGAAAGTTTGGGGGTGATGAACCAGAAGGCAGTATAGGTCTTAATAGTAGGAACTTAGAAAGATTCCAAGGGACATTTTAGACAGCATTACCGAAGCCAAAATGTTCTCTCAAGAAATAACATCAAATCAAAACATCAAAACATCAGCATCAAATCTCACAATATCTACCATCAGCTCATGATGCCAAATTAAGATATTAATAGGTAGCACTTACTAAAAACTTATATAAGTTATAAAAACTTATAATAGGTAGCACTTGCTAAAAACTTATACGCCAGGCATCTTTCTAAGCATTTTATAAGCATTCTCTAACCTTTCCTGGTTGGAGCCACTATCATCCCCCTTTTTCAGAGGAAAAAACTAAAGCTCAGAGAAATTTAATAACTTAGCCAAGGACATAGCAAATCCATGGTGGTGCCCAGTTATGAACCAAGAAATGTGACACAGAGTCCATGCTCTTAATTATATAATTGCACTTATATATATATAATGTGATAAGTGGCTTGAAAGTTAAAAAAAAAAAATAGAGAGAGCTCAACCCAATGATATGAAGAAGGGAGAAGTCCATGCAGCCTCTCTTCCTTCAGTAGTAAAATCTCATTAGACATCTTCATATTCTCACACACATCCATACCTTAGTTAAACCTGAGAGTCCCAGACCCATGGGGTAACAATGCCATAGCATCAGAGACTTTCTTTAGCTAGGTAGTTATTTTCTCCCTTTCCTTTTTTATGTATGCCAAAAAACCCCACTACTTCTCGCTGCTCTAAAGCTTCTTTAAAAAATATTATTTCAGGGACGCCTGGGTGGCTCAGTTGGTTAAGCAGCTGCCTTCGGCTCAGGTCATAATCCCAGCATCCTGGGATCGAGTCCCACATCGGGCTCCTTGCTCGGCGGGGAGCCTGCTTCTCCCTCTGCCTCTGCCTGCCATTCTGTCTGCCTGTGCTCGCTCTCTCTCACTCTCTCTCTCTGACAAATAAATAAAAAAATCTTTAAAAAAAATATTATTTCAGTCCATTGTCTTCAAATAATGACCCACACAATTAACAAATTAGATAAACAACTGGTATAATCAGTTTGGCAGTCAAAATGGGGCTGTCACTTCTCTGAGTAAAGGGGCTGTCACATGTCACTTCTTCCATGTGAAAGTCATGCTTGAAACTGAATTGGGTTATCTGTAAAATAATATAAGAAATGGGGTGCCTGGGTGGCTCAGTCGGTTAAGCATCTGACTCTCAGTTTCAGCTCAGGTCATGATCTCAGGGTCAGGAGATCCAGCCCCGCTAAGGCTCCAAACTCCACATCAGGCTCAGTGGGGAGTCTGCTTAAGATTCTCTTCTCCTGGGGGGAGGAGTCAAGATGGCGGAGAAGTAGCAGCTGAGACGACTTCAGGTAGCGGGAGATCAGCTAGATAGCTCATCTAAAGATTGCAAACACCTACAAATCCAACAGGAGATCGAAGAGAAGAAGAACAGCAATTCCAGAAACAGAAAATCAACCACTATCTGAAAGGTAGGACTGGAGGAGAAGTGAATCCAAAGCGACGGGAAGATAGACCACGGGGGGGGGGGGGGGGGGGGGGCGGCTCCCAGCTCCCGGCGGAGCAACGGAGCACAAAATCGGGACTTTTAAAAGTCTGTTCCACTGAGGGACATCGCTCCAGAGGCTTAACCGGGGTGAAGCCCAGGCGGGGTCAGAAGGATCTGTGACCGCAGGGTCACAGAAGGATCGGGGGTGTCTGAGTGTCGCAGAGCTTACCCGTATTAGAACGGGGAAGCCGGCTACAGAGACAGAGCCGAGGAGTGACTCTCAGCTCGGGGTTGCCTTGAACTGGTCGCAGGCTCGGTCAGCTCGGAGCGCGGCCGGAGGCCAGGGTGATGGAAGTCATTGGGCGCTGTTCTCTGAGGGCGCACTGAGGAGTGGGGCCCCGGGCTCTCGGCTCCTCCGGGCCGGAGACTGGGAGGCCGCCATCTTCATTCCCACCCTCCAGAACTCTACTGAAAGCGCTCAGGGAACAAAAGCTCCCGAAAGCAAACCCAGCAAACCCAAGCAGATTACTCAGCCCGGCCGGGTAAGGGCGGTGCAACTCCGCCTGGGGCAAAGACGCTTGAGAATCACTACAACAGGCCCCTCCCCCAGAAGATCAACGAGAAACCCAGCCAGGACCAAGTTCACCTACCAAGGAGTGCGGTTTCAATACCAAGGAAAGCGGCAGAATTCCAGAGGAGGAGAAAGCAAAGCATGGAACTCATGGCTTTCTCCCCATGATTCTATAGCCTTGCAGTTAATTTAACTATTTTTTCATTTTCAATTTATTTTTCTTCTTCTGCTAAATTTTAACTTTTACCCTTTTCTTTTTTAACGTTTTTTAACTAGTTTATCTAATATATATATATATATATATTTTCCATTTTATACTTTTTCTTTATTGGTTTTCTTTTTTTAATTGTTTCTTTCTTTCTTTTTTTTTCTTTCTGAACCTCTTTTTATCCCCTTTCTGCCCCCTCACAATTTGGGATCTCTTCTGATTTGGCTAAAGCATATTTTCCTGGGGTTGTTGCCACCCTTTTAGTATTTTACTTGCTCCTTCATATACTCTTATCTGGACAAAATGACAAGGCGGAAAAATTCACCACAAAAAAAAGAACAAGGGGCACCTGGGTGGCTCAGTGGGTTAGGCCTCTGCCTTCAGCTCAGGTCATGATCTCAGGGTCCTGGGATCGAGTCCCGCATCGGGCTCTCTGCTCAGCAGGGAGCCTGCTTCCTCCTCTCCCTCTCTCTGCTTGCCTCTCTGTCCACGTGTGATCTCTCTCTGTCAAATAAATAAAAAAAAAATCTTTAAAAAAAAAAAAGAAGATCTAACAATTTTAAATATCTATGCCCCTAACGTGGGAGCAGCCAACTATATAAACCAATTAATAACAAAATCAAAGAAACACATCGACAATCATACAATCATAGTAGGGGATTTTAACACTCCCCTCACTGAAATGGACAGATCATCCAAGCAAAAGATCAACAAGAAAATCAAGGCCTTAAATGACACACTGGACCAGATGGACATCACAGATATATTCAGAACATTTCATCCCAAAGCAACAGAATGCACATTCTTCTCTGGTGCACATGGAACATTCTCCAGAATAGATCACATTCTTGGTCCTAAATCAAGTCTCAACCAGTATCAAAAGATTGGGATCATTCCCTGCATATTTTCAGACCACAATGCTCTAAAGCTAGAACTCAAAAACAAGGGGAAATTTGGAAAGAACCCAAATACATGGAGACTAAACAGCATCCTTCTAAAGAATGAATGGATCAACCAGGAAATTAAAGAAGAATTGAAAAAATTCATGGAAACAAATGATAATGAAAACACAACGGTTCAGAATCTGTGGGACACAACAAAGGCAGTCCTAAGACGAAAATATATAGCGGTACAAGCCTTTCTCAAGAAACAAGAAAGGTCTCAGGTACACAACCTAACCCTACACCTAAAGGAGCTGGAGAAAGAACAAGAAAGAAACCCTAAACCCAGCAGGAGAAGAGAAATCATAAAGATCAGAGCAGAAATCAATGAAATAGAAACCAAAAAAACAATAGAACAAATCAACGAAACTAGGAGCTGGTTCTTTGAAAGAATTAATAAGATTGATAAACCCCTGGCCAGACTCATCAAAAAGAAAAGAGAGAGGACCCAAATAAATAAAATCATGAATGAAAGAGGAGAGATCACAACGAACACCAAAGACATACAGACAATTATAAGAACATACTATGAGCAACCCTACGCCAACAAATTTGACAATCTGGAAGAAATGGATGCATTCCTAGAGACATATAAACTACCACAACTGAACCAGGAAGAAATAGAAAGCCTGAACAGACCCATAACCAGTAAGGAGATTGAAACAGTCATCCAAAATCTCCAAACAAACAAAAACCCAGGGCCAGATGGCTTCCCGGGGGAATTCTACCAAACATTTAAAGAAGAAATAATTCCTATTCTCCTGAAACTGTTCCGAAAAATAGAAATGGAAGGAAAACTTCCAAACTCATTTTATGAGGCCAGCATCACCTTGATCCCAAAACCAGACAAGGATCCCATCAAAAAAGAGAACTACAGACCAATATCCTTGATGAACACAGATGCAAAAATTCTCGCCAAAATACTAGCCAATAGGATTCAACAGTACATTAAAAGGATTATTCACCACGACCAAGTGGGATTTATTCCAGGGATGCAAGTTTGGTTTAACATCCACAAATCAATCAATGTGATACAACACATTAATAAAAGAAAGAACAAGAACCATATGATACTCTCCATAGATGCTGAAAAAGCATTTGACAAAGTACAGCATCCCTTCCTGATCAAAACTCGTCAAAGTGTAGGGATAGAGGGCACATACCTCAGTAGTATCAAAGCCATCTATGAAAAACCCACCGCAAATATCATTCTCAATGGAGAAAAACTGAAAGCTTTTCCACTAAGGTCAGGAACACGGCAGGGATGTCCGTTATCACCACTGCTATTCAACATAGTACTAGAAGTCCTAGCCTCAGCAATCAGACAACAAAAGGAAATTAAAGGCATCCAAATCGGCAAAGAAGAAGACAAGCTATCACTCTTTGCAGATGATATGATACTCTATGTGGAAAACCCAAAAGACTCCACTCCAAAACTGCTAGAACTTGTACAGGAATTCAGTAAAGTGTCAGGATATAAAATCAATGCACAGAAATCAGTTGCATTTCTCTACACCAACAACAAGACAGAAGAAAGAGAAATTAAGGGGTCCATCCCATTTACAATTGCACCCAAAACTATAAGATACCTAGGAATAAACCCAACCAAAGAGTCTAAGAATCTATACTCAGAAAACTATAAAGTACTCATGAAAGAAATTGAGGAAGACACAAAGAAATGGAAAAATGTTCCATGCTCCTGGATTGGAAGAATAAATATTGTGAAAATGTCTATGCTACCTAAAGCAATCTACACATTTAATGCAATTCCTATCAAAGTACCATCCATTTTTTTCAAAGAAATGGAACAAATAATCCTAAAATTTATATGGAACCAGAAAAGACCTCGAATAGCCAAAGCAATATTGAAAAAGAAAGCCAAAGTTGGTGGCATCACAATTCCGGACTTCAAGCTCTATTACAAAGCTGTCCTCATCAAGACAGCATGGTACTGGCATAAAAACAGACACATAGATCAATGGAACAGAATAGAGAGCCCAGAAATAAACCCTCAACTCTCTGGTCAACTCATCTTCGACAAAGCAGGAAAGAATGTCCAATGGAAAAAAGACAGCCTCTTCAATAAATGGTGTTGGGAAAATTGGACAGCCACATGCAGAAAAATGAAATTGGATCATTTCCTTACACCACACATGAAAATAGACTCAAAATGGATGAAGGATTTCAATGTGAGAAAGGAATCCATCAAAATCCTCGAGGAGAACACAGGCAGCAACCTCTTCGACCTCAGCCGCAGCAACATCTTCCTAGGAACATCACCAAAGGCAAGGGAAGCAAGGGCAAAAATGAACTTTTGGGATTTTATCAAGATCAAAAGCTTTTGCACAGCAAAGGAAACAGTGAACAAAACCAAAAGACAACTGACAGAATGGGAGAAGATATTTGCAAATGACATATCAGATAAAGGGCTAGTGTCCAAAATCTATAAAGAACTTAGTAAACTCAACACCCAAAGAACAAATAATCCAATCAAGAAATGGGCAGAGGACATGAACAGACATTTCTGCAAAGAAGACATCCAGATGGCCAACAGACACATGAAAAAGTGCTCCACATCACTCGGCATCAGGGAAATACAAATCAAAACCACCATGAGATATCACCTCACACCAGTCAGAATGGCTAAAATTAACAAGTCAGGAAATGACAGATGCTGGCGAGGATGCAGAGAAAGGGGAACCCTCCTACACTGTTGGTGGGAATGCAAGCTGGTGCAACCACTCTGGAAAACAGCATGGAGGTTCCTCAAAAAGTTGAAAATAGAACTACCCTATGACCCAGCAATTGCACTGCTGGGTATTTACCCTAAAGATACAAACGTAGTGATCCGAAGGGGCACGTGCACCCGAATGTTTATAGCAGCAATGTCTACAATAGCCAAACTATGGAAAGAACCTAGATGTCCATCAACAGACGAATGGATAAAGAAGATGTGGTGTATATACACAATGGAATACTATGCAGCCATCAAAAGAAATGAAATCTTGCCATTTGCGACGACGTGGATGGAACTAGAGGGTATCATGCTTAGCGAAATAAGTCAATCAGAGAAAGACAACTATCATATGATCTCCCTGATATGAGGGAGAGGAGATGCAACATGGGGGGTTAAGGGGGTAGGAGAAGAGTAAATGAAACAAGATGGGATTGGGAGGGAGACAAACCATAAGTGACTCTTAATCTCACAAAACAAACTGAGGGTTGATGGGGGGAGGGGGGTTGGGAGACGGGGGGTGGGATTATGGACATTGGGGAGGGTATGTGCTATGGTGAGTGCTGTGAAGTGTGTAAACCTGGCGATTCACAGACCTGTACCCCTGGGGATAAAAATATATGTTTATAAAAAATAAAATTTAAAAAAAAAAAAAGATTCTCTTCTCCTTCTGCCCCTCCCCCACAGCATGCTCTTTCTCTTTCAAATTACTAAATAAAATCTTTAAAAAAAAAAAAGGAAGAAACTTCTTGGCATGTGGTCTCCTGGAATAAGAAAGATTTTAGTTCAAATTGGATTATATGCCTCTGTGGTTGATATCTAGAGACAGATAGATGATAGACACATAGAAGATGTGTATATGTATATTTACATTACAGGCATTTTTTAAAGAGTGTGAGTCTAAAAGACTAGGCATGAGAATAAGCCTTTGGGATTCGTTCATTTTGAAATACATATCTTAATTAAGACTGTCTAGACCCACATTATTGCGGGCCTTCCGTTAAAAAAAAATGCATTCAATGGAGCACTGGGTGTGATGCAAAAATAATGAATACTGTTATGCTGAAAAAATAAAAAAAAATTAAAAATAAAAAAAAATGCATTCAAATAAAAAAAATAGTAACAAAATAAATTTAAGTAGGAGAAACATGGCTTGTCTGAAACAGGAGAGGAACGTTTTCCCATGTTTAATTTAAAGCAAGGATCCGTTCAAGCAGGGAGTGCTTTCCTTTTTAGAAAGCTCTTGAGGTGAATGTGTGACCAGCCATCCAACTGTCACTGTGATTGAGTACTGCTTTGCTTGAAGACCTGCATGCGATCTAGCACCTTGCACTCTAGCTGACACGTAATTTGTGCTCAATTAATATTTGTTGGATGCATGCCTACATATTAATAATGCAATAAAAGCTATCTCAAAAAGCTCAAAATCTAGAAGTTCCTATTTCAGGAGTCTGAAATATTATGAACCTGAATATAGTCCCAATGATGATGATAGTATTGATGACACTCCTCAGGCTATGTTCATGAACTTGATTCCCTGGGAAGCCAGCCAGCTTTGGTGATCCCAAGTCAGGGGCCCTGTGGGCCATCTCTCAAATGCATGCCACTGACCCCAAGGGCATCTCAGATGAGTCAGCACTGAGTCACAGTTGAGTGGAACAATTCCAAGTGCCTGTTCTCATGGCAGAGGCAAGGGGCACCTCTGTGGGTCTTACCTTTTAAGGACTCCCTCTTAATTTTCTTATCCAGCTTTAAAAATACCACTGTGAATGGGAAAATTCCATAATTCCACAGGATATTAGTTAGTCACAAACTAGCTTCAAAAGTACGTAAAACTTTCAAGTTTGAAAACTGTTACAGAGCATTGTCATTTATCTATATATCCCAGGGACTCTAAGGTTTGCTTTACCTGCTCATCCCTACCCATTCGACAGCTCTATTGAGCACCTACTATGTGCCAGACACCTCCTTCGATAAGGCACCTGCCCTCATGGAGTACACATTCTAGGGAAGAGACAGATATTACAAATATATAATCCTATAAAAACAAAGGAGAAGGCACCGTTTACAGTAACTAACACCAGGACTTAACTGAGTCTAGGATCAAGAAGGAAGGTGTCCTGAGGATGAAAATCAGCTAAAAAAATTGCCAAGGTCACAGGATGCCTGGGTGGCTCAGTGGGTTAAGTGTCTGCCTTTGGCTCGGGTCGTGATCCCAGGATCCTGGGATCAAGTCCCACATCGGGCTCCCTGCTCAGTGGGGAGCCTGCTTCTCCCTCAGCCTACCACTTCCCCTGCTTGTGCTCTCTCTCTCCGACAAACAAATAAATAAAATCTTTAAAAAAAAAAAAGATAGCCAAGGTCACTATGTGATCCTGACTACATACAAATTAGGATTAAATTACCCACGTAAATATAGGGAAAGTTGGCCTTCACTTGAATGACCCAGATCCCACAATATGATTTTCTGTTGTGAACTACTGAAACTTCAAGCACAGAGTCCATGCAATGGACCAGAAAATATGTTTGCTATAATCATGTTGACGCTTCATGAAAATTGGTTAGCTAGGAACTATACAGACAGCTACTTGAGTTTTCCACCTCACTTGGGACACTTGTATCAAGTTTAAGATTTAGGACTTGAACCAAGTCAAAACTCTGAGGCACATCTCCCGAAAACTTTTCACACCTGTGGTGGTAGATTCCATCCTAGGTTACTTCCTTGCTTGGAAGGAGTCATCAATCCCTCCCCATACACTACATTCTACCATTGAATCTGTTTTCTTGGCCTGCACAGTCATTTTGCTGTGTGACTGCCCAGGTATTCATCAAGATGACAAAGGAAATGAAAACCCCAGTCCCAAAGCTGTGTGAATGTCAATGAGCAAACAGATCAAAGAAGTAAATAAGCCAGATCCACATTCACTTGTGATTAGTAAGAAAACAGAGGGGGAGGAAACTATTTGCCAAGAACAGAATGAACACAAATTGAATTTTCCTCCTGGCCTTTGAAAATGCTGACATTTTCATCTGCTCATCATTTCTACATGTCTTATTTTCACAAGTAGCTTAACACCCCAAATAATTATCTGGGTCTAAAAAAAAAAAAAAAGAAAGAAAGAAAGAAGGAAAACTTCATTTCTGGTGTTGTTAAGAAGAAACTGTATCCACCTTCATTGTTTATGAAGCATTTGGAACACTTAACATTCACGACATTGCAAACTCATAAAGCATGAGAGGGACTTGAAGAATAAATTTCATTTATCTCTGTGGCAAGGTACCTAGTGCAGACCTGTCCCAAAGTCCCATGAAATAGAGCCCCCCCAAATCCTTGAGCATGAAAACAACTTGCCAGAGTGCCCACTGGCAATAGGAAAGGGGAAATTGGTGGTCTCAGGAGTCAGAAAAACAAGATTTTGAATCCTGATCTCTGTTTCTTAGCCACACAACCCTGGGCAAACTGTTTAACCTCTCTACACCATCGATTCCTTATCTACCAAGTGGAGGTAAGTAGCGCCTATATCACAGGGATAAAATGAGAAGCAAACCAGATCATGCTCATAAAATGTCACTCTTGGGCGCCTGGGTGGCTCAGTGGGTTAAGCCGCTGCCTTCAGCTCGGGTCGTGATCTCGGGGTCCTGGGATCGAGTCCCGCGTCGGGCTCTCTGCTCAGCAGGGAGCCTGCTTCCCTTCCCCTCTCTCTGCCTGCCTCTCTGTCTACTTGTGATCTCTCTCTCTGTCAAACAAATAAATAAAATCTTAAAAAAAAATGTCACTCTTACTCGGAAATAAGGAAAAGTTTGTTCTCATTCCTTTCCTTGAAACACCCAGTAGATCAGCTTAGGACATGTCAGCGATCTAGAATTTTTATTTTTCGTTTACCAGTGGGAGAGACAGGGGAGGAGATCATATTACATTCAATATGGTAAATATGGAAATATGGAAAGTTACTCTTCAATTGACTTGCTTCATTCATGCCAGGACAGCTCACTACATATTTATGTGTCTGAAATGTGTTCCCCTAAGGGGCTGATAGAGAAGACTTCCCACATCCATGCCCTTAGCGATATTACCCCATTACCATGCTCACCTGCTCCGATGCAATGAACACAAAGATCTTCATGGCTACCCACCTTTTCTTTCATCTCTTCTATGAACTACAGGCTGGGCAGTGTCTCCCTCTGCTCCAGATCAAGACAGCTGGAGGGAACCTTACCTTCACTCCACTCAGTGTCTACAACTCAAGCTGAATCCTATGCTAGGGGTGCCAGTAGGCTCAGAAGGTTCAATGCTGAAAGACTGGCCCATTCAGAAGAGGCCAGAACCACCATTTAATGAGCTACATAGAAATGTCAAAAAGTTGGAGAGCTGTTTTAGAAAAAGCTTTTCCTCCATTATCACTACAGTAAAATTCCATTTGCTCCCAAATTAAAATTCCTGCCATGGGCTATTCCTTGCAGTATAAACCACCAGAGCTAACCAGCAGCCTTACACATGCTGGATCCCATTAATGAAAACTATTGTTGGAGCGACTGGCTGGCTTAGTTATTGCAGTAAATGACTCTTGTTCTCAGGCTTGTAAATTCAAGCCCCATGTTGGGTGTGGAGATTACCTAAAAATAAAATCTTTTAAAAGAGAATATTATTGAATAGGAAGGGAAAGGAAGGTAGGATGGGATGGTGCAGGAGGCTTAAACTATTGGGAGAATGTGATCTTTGGCATTAAGTCAAAGCCCACGAAACTAAATGATAATACAAACTTCAACATGCAATTTCCAGCCAGGAACAGAGCGCAAGTATAGCGTACCTACTATGCACTATCAGACAGTTTATATAATTATCACATGCAGAGCTATTATGTTGGTAATTACAAAGCTTAATTATCAACCTCACTGAAGCTCAAAAAATGTAAGTAACTTGCCTAAAGCCACAAAAATAGTGCAGCTGAGATTCAAAGCCAGGTTTCTCTGTCTCTTAAGCCAAACTTTCTTAACCACAGACCCTTCCATCGTTCAGGCTCTAGGGCACTTCATTTGCAATTTGCTCAAATCAGAATTGGAGTTGCTGAAGGCTGTGTCTCTGCATCGATTCACTGGCTCTTCTAAAATCTGTTTAGTGCCAGCACCATCGGACGAGTGGTCAGAAGACCCATGCCGTCAGCATACTGAATGGCTAGAGGATCAGGGGAGGTGACGATTGGGTGTATTTTCTCACATAGGCAGTAGCTAGCTTGGTTTGAGGAGCTTTTTGCAGTGATTCTCAACATACAATGAAACCAAGAGCCCAAGGGTAAGATGGAAATCCTCAGACAGGTAAGATCAAGGCAAACCTACATCAAAATACTGAGGTGTCCAGAGGAAGAGGCTCTCACATCAGAGGCATGGCCAGATCTGAAAGAACCACAAAGAACAGTCCTTTTGCTCAACATTTCCCCCAGCTGGCTTGCATGATGACTAATTCCATTGTTACTGGAAATACTCCCCTGTGCATACCTGCACTTCCTCTGTGGGGCTTCCTGTTAAAGAACTTCCAGTCAGGAGAAGTGAGTTGGGGGAAATCGGAGAGGGAGCTGAACCATGAGAGACTGTGGACTCTGAGAAACAAACTGAGGGTTTTGGAGGGGAGGAGGGATGGGAGGTTGGGTGAGCATGGTGGTGGGTATTATGGAGGGAATGTATTGCATGGAGCACTGGGTGTGGTGCATAAACAATGAATTCTGGAACACTGAAAATAAAATACAATAAAATAAAAATAAAATATAAAATAAAATAAAGAACTTTCAGTCATTTGGAAAAGATTGGGAACATTTCCCAAAGGCTTGAGCTGGACATTCCTTTAGGAAGGTCATGAGGGTGTGGACACAGTCTGGGTCAGTTTAGATGGGTTGGGGGATGATGAGGGGGGCTGAGAGAGCGTTGAGAACGAGGCAGGCTGGGGTGGCCAGTCTACTGGGGGAAACAGCATCATAATACCACCATGGGAGAACTTTTGCAGGGAACAACCCAGAAGACAAATGTTCCTGATATGATTTCACTGGAAACAGAAGGTATCCAATGTTCTGGTAGGATCAGACCTGCTTAAGACTCTCCATTAGCTTCCAACATAGTTAAAATCAAATTCAGACTTTTTGCCACAGCTGGCACATGCCTGAATAATGAAGCCTCTGCCAGTCCTTGACCCCATCTCCCAGCCTCCCTGTGCTCCAGCCACAGTAGCTCCTTTCTGTTCTTCAAACACACCAAGCTCATGTACCATGGGGCTTTTTCACCTGCCATTCTGTCTTCCTGGAATACCACTCCCTCCTGTGTTCTTTGCATGCTGGGCTCCTTCTCATCACTAAGGCTGAGTATCCTCCCTTCAGAGAGGTCCCAACACACCAGCCAAAAAGTTCTTGCCTCCAAAAATAATTACTCCCTAGCACCTTACCCTCTTTGTTCCTTTCATAGCAACTATTACGATGTGGTGTCATCTTGGCATTGACTTGTTCATTTGGTTGTGTGAACGTCCCCAAGAAAAAATTATGCCTTCAAGGTGGGCTCTTACTCATCTCGGTATATTTGGTGGGCAAGAATAATAACATCAATACTTATATAGCCTATATTACAAGTCAGATATTGTGGTTAGAAACGGACATGTATTAATCCACTTAATCCTCTAGGATAAAAAACTATTATTGTCCTCAGTATCTTATAGATATAAAACCAAGGTAGAGAGAGGTTAAGTAGCTTGCACAAAGTCACACAGTTGGTAAAGAGAAGAGCTGGGAAACTCCACAGATTGTCTTTGGATTCCAAACTCTTAATCACTCTGCTCTCCTCCTTCTGTTTATTGGAGCGAGGCCAGGAGACTTCTTGGAAAAAGCCACAATGGAGAAACTTTGAGGATCTTATTTACATGAGCCTGTCTATACCCAGGCACTCCTATCTGCTGCTGCCTTCCAACTTTCCCTCTGTTTTAAAGATCCCACGTGCCAGAAAAAGAAAAAGAGGACTTAGTAGGGACAAAAATGCCCTATAGGATCCAGAGAGCCTGGCACATCGAAGATTTTGAAAGGAAGGGAGGGGAAGAGAGAGAAGAGTTTTCCTAGAAGAAATAGCACATGCAATGTCTGGGCTTGTGTATGGGTATGACAGGCAAGGAAAGGTATGTGGCTATTGTGTTGGGACACGCAAGCAGAGTGGCAAGAGGAGTCTGGAAAGGCACTGTGGCCAGGAAGGAGAGTGCCCTGAATGAGCACCAAAGGAGTTTGAGCTTTTCTCTACCCCCGGTTACTTTTATTTCATTGAGGTATAATTTACATATGGTACACTGCACAAATTTTAACCATGTGATGTTAATTTAGTTTGTTGAATTTTGATATGTAATCACCACCACAATCATGACTACCAATATTTCTATCATCCCCAAAGTCTCCCTCACCACCTCTTTGTTTAAAGATTTTTAAACAAAAGAGTGACACAATCAGATTGGTGTTCCAGAAAGATGATTCTGCGGCTGGCATGGGGAGGGAGTGGATCAAGGAGGCAATAATAATCTCCAGTCATCTCGGTTTTGGATCCTCAGAGTGAAATAGATTCATAAGCAGCCAACCACTTCAAAACACTCCCTGGAACATTGTTAATTCGCAGACTTTGTCAAAATGCCAGAAGAGAAGAAAGCACAAAACAGCGGAACTGGTCTCTGCGGGGTAAGCACAGGACTTTTCGTGAGAACAAGAGATTGCTGCCTGATCAATAAAGCCGCAGCAATCCATACGCATCACGAGGAAAGATGATGACCATTTTAGCTGGGTGTGTGTGTTTTATGACTATAGGCACAGCCTCTGAGTCCCATTCCAACCAACTGCTCTGGGAAAATGAGCTGCCAACTTGACACATGACCCAAACCAGCAGACCAGGCAAGTGTAAAGTGTCTGACACCAACTGCAGGATTGCAAAGGGCTAGGCTGTTGCCAGACTGCAGGAGCAGCGGCAGAAAGGCAGCCTAGCCCAGACAATCAAGACCATATAGCCCACAAGCCTGGCACTCTGCTCCAGCTCAAAAGACCAAATACCCAAACTCTCTGTGCTCAGAATAATAATAGGAAGTGACTTTTATGAACTCATTATTTGTTTTACATAAAAACTTATTTAATTATTTTAACAAACCTATTATGTGAGTACGAGTCTTGTCTCCATTTTAGAAAGGATGAAACTGAGGCACAGAGAGGTCTAGCACCTTCTCCAGGGTCACACAGCAGAGCCCTGATTCAAACCCCAGGCAGCCCAGCTCCAGAGACCTTGAGACCTCAAGCTCGTGCTCCCCATGTTTTCTTGCCTTTGCACAGAACAACAGTTCAGAGCACACGTTTCAGATCCAGACTTACTAAGACCCAGATTCTGGTTCTGCCACCAACCTGTTGCATGACCTTGAACTTGACCTCTCTCCACCACAGTTTTCTCATCTGCAAAATGGCAGCGTTGTGAGGATTTAAATGTATAAAAGTGCCTGGCACAGAGTGAGTCCACAATGAACAGGGGATGGGACAGTATTTATTTGGAAGCTCACAAACCGCTTAATTACAAGGTGTGTAGTGTTCAAACCTCACTGTCGAATAGCCACCCAAAAACCTGAGTGCTAATACACTTTTGTTGGTTTTATTTTTTTAAACATTTTTTAAAAGATTTATTTATTATTTATTTATTTATTTATTTATATATATATATTTTTTTTTTGAGAGAGAGAGAGTGTGTGTGTGCGTGTGTCTGTGAGTGGGGGGGAAGGGGAGAGAGAGGGAGAAAATCTTCAAGCAGACTCCCTGCTGAACACAGAGCCTGACTCAGAGTTCTATCTCATGACCCTGAGATCACAACCTGAGCCAAAACCAAGAGTCAGGAGTCAGAGGCTTAATGGACTGAGCCACCCAGGAGCCCCTTTTGTTGGTTTTAATGAAAGATTTATTATTATTTTGAAATATTGAACTATTTCAGCATTCTCTGAAAATGATGGAATTCCTCCGTAATCCTGTACATTTTTGATGTATTAAAAAACTATGCTTGGGGCGCCTGGGTGGCTCAGTGGGTTGGGCCGCTGCCTTCGGCTCAGGTCATGATCTCGGAGTCCTGGGATTGAGCCCCGCATCAGGCTCTCTGCTCAGCAGGGAGCCTGCTTCCTCCTCTCTCTCTGCCTGCCTCTCTGCCTGCTTGTGATCTCTCTGTCAAATAAATAAATAAAATCTTTAAAAAAAAAAAAAAACTATGCTTAGAAATTAAAAAAAAAAAGCTTTATTATTCTGTTAGACAGGAAACCATGTATTCCCTTGACAAGCACTACATACCAAGCACTATTCTGGTTTCAGAAAATACAATAGCAAACATAAGAGGAAAATCTTTGACCCTATTGGCAAGGACAGTGAGATTTCTTTTTAATGTATTTTTAATCAAGTTACTATAAGGTTCTTATTAATTTTAAAAATTTCTAACATACTGGGTGCCTGGGTGGCTCACTCAGCTAAGGTTTTCAGCTCAGGTCTTGATCTCAGGGTCATGAGTTAAAAAAAATTTTTTTTTTAATTAAAAATAAATAAATAAATAAAGCTATGACAAACCAACACGTTTACCTATAATAAGGCAACACAAGTAATGTAAAAAAAAAAAACAAATAATATGTCAAGTTTCCATCTTTTGACTGGAACTGCATGAGACTCTTGATCTCGGGGTCATGAGTTTGTACCCCAGGATGTAGGAGTGACTTAAAATAAATAAATATATAAACTTTGACTGGAACTGCAACCCCATGAGAAATCTACTTAACTAATTAAGGTTTGGGGTTTTTTTGTCATTGTTGTTTGTTTTGGTTTTTGGTAGTGAAACTAGAAATATAGACTTAGGGAGAGAAATTAAATCAGTGATTTTTTAAATTAATCTTTGATGATCAGGAAAAAAAAAAAAACACTGAACTAACACAAGTCATCCGATGGTCTCCAAGACACCTTCAACAATATGACAATAACTGATTCTCTTCCACTGAATTTAACTATTTCTCCTTCAGTCTTATGTACACTACTAATTTTCCCAGTGAAAACAATGGCATTTTAAGCAAAACCCCAGGCTGGTGTGTGACCTGCAGATGAATGAATGTCTGACCTTTCCTTTCTCACAATTCAGCTCACATGTGATCTCTCAGAGAATACCTCTGAGGGTGCTAACTAAAGTTGCCCCACATCCCCCAAGGTCTATCCATTACTCTGCCGTATTTCTTCATGTCACTTACCACCACCTGAAATGATCTCATTTGTGTATCAGCTACTTGTTTCTTGTCCATCTCACATACTGAAATGTAAGTTCCATGGGGCTGGGGTCCCACCTGCCTTTCCCTACTGTATCCACAGCAGCCAGGATGCTTGCTGCCTGGTGCACACATTCATTGAGTAAAAAGATGAAGAGCAAAACAGATATATTTCTTTGAAAGGGTCTTCCCCCTCAGCTGCAGCAAGGAAAAAGAGGCATGTACAAATTCCTAAATTCTCCTTAAACAGCCTCTAAAGCAGTGTTTAGGTCAAGGGTGGTCCTGAATCCGTCCATTCACTGGATGGGTATCTACTGAGCATCTACAGTGGGCCAGGTACTGGCCTAAGTTCTGAGTATGTGCAGGAGAATAAAATAGATGTAGCCCAGGTTCCTAAAGAAGCCATTATTGCCTAAACCCAAGCCTGGGACATCTGGAAAACATATACTGATGAGGCTACTTCAAAGATGTATAATATATGATACACACAAAGCCCTTCACATGAGCCCTGGAACACAGTGAGCCCTCAGGAACTAATAAGAAAGAAGAAGAAAATATTTAGGAGGAGGAGGTTGTTGATGAGGAGTAGTTTATAAGCAGAAAGAAAAAGTAGCCTCCTACAGACATCAAATGAGCAACAAATATTTACCGAGGTTGTTTCAAAAGTATCAATAATCTGCCCCTGGAATGACAAAGAGAATTCAGCGTAAGTTCTTTCTGCAGATAAGATGAATCACCACGACCAAGACTGATGATGTATTTTACTCTCTTATCTAAAGCCACAGGCATGTCGTCATTTATATTATTAATAATCTAGCTGGGACTTCCAGTTCTGGGGAAGATGAAATGAGTACACTCTGCTCTCTCCCCCACTGGTCGCAACTAAACTCTCTGGACAAGCTAGATAAAACAACTCTGTGAGAATTGTAAAAAGCAAATAACAGCAAGCAAGCTGGGGAGGAAAGTCAAAAGTCAAAGAACAACCAATACAGCAGTGAGTTCCTGTTTTAATTTTTTAAGTCAGTTCTCCAGCTTGGACCCCAGAACTACACACAAGGAAGGCACAGACAGGGGAAAAAAAAAAAGAGAGAGAGAGAGGGAGAGGGAGAGAGAAACTTTCCTTTTTTGGCCAGAAAACCAGAAAAGGGGGCCCCAGTGAGGCAGAAGATTTTCCTCTTTTTCCTTCTGCTTACTTCTCTTGGCTCTGCCCCAAGCAAGCCCCAGTCATGAACTTGTATTTCTACAGTAGTTAGAACAGCATCAGCCACAGAGGCACCAAAAACTCCGAGGAAAAATTCCTATTCTCTGACTAGAGGAAAGAGCCTCTCTGATGCAAAGAGCGTGGGAGAAACCCCATTGTTTTCTTTCTCTCTCTCTTTTGCCCCCCTGTTTCACCCTAAGTGGACCAGTTCACATTAAGTGTGGAACTAAGCAAAAAGATTGAAGCCCCACACTTAGCCGGACAATCAAAAGAGTATGGAAGCAATCACCAGTTGGAACAGGCTGGCAAAAGCTATCCTCTAAATTTAAGGATGAAATCCCTAGGCTCACTCTCAAGCCATCCCTATGCAGAATTTTCCAAAGCAGGAAGGCAAAACCTGAGCACTGAGCTATGACAGCATGGACCATCCCACACCACAGAGCGCTGAGTGGGCAGCGCCCAAATAGCAATACAAACACTTTAAAAATAAAATTGGAAAAAAAATAAATAAAAATAAAAATAAAAATAAAATTGGCATTGGAACAAAAGCCTACAGAATGCAGGACATGCAATATGAGCCTTACCAAATTGGTTACCTGCTTTAAAAATAATAATAATAATAACAACAACAAAAATCCCACATTCTCCAGAAGATTTTAATAGAACCCAGGGTCTCATAAACATGATATTTACTATGCACACAATGCCATCTATAATAGGCTGAATAATGTCTCCCCAAAAGATTTCCATGTCCTAATCCCTAGAACCTATGAATAAGTTAAAAGGGATTCACAAACGTGAGGAAGTTATGGATTTTTAAATGAGGGTGATTATCCTGACTGTCTGGTTGGGTTCAATGTAGTCACAAGGGTCCTTATAACAGCGGAGCAGGAAGATTAGGACCAAATGAATTGAAGATATGATGATAAAACAAGAAGTCGAGGTGATATATTTTGAAGATGGACAAAGGAGCCATAAGCCAAGGTTTACAGAGACCTCTTCAAGATCGGAGAGGTAAGAAATACCTTCTTTGAAGCCTCTAGAAGGAATGCAGCCCTGCCAAATCCTTAATTTTAGACTTCTGATCTCCAGGACTATAAGAGAATAAGTCTGTGGGTTTTTAAACTATTAAATGTATGGTTATTTATTATATAAATATAATATGTATAAATATATATATTATTATATAAAAATATTTTTTAAACCATTAAATGTATGGATATTTATTATATCAATGACCAGAAACTAATATACAATTTAAAATCACTCTGCAAAAATAATGAATACTGTTATGCTGAAAAAAAAAAAATTAAAATCACTCAACACAGGGTAAAAGGAGGGGAAAGATAAAATAATATTACTCCACAAAACACTTGGAAAATCTCCTCCACCATCAAGGAAAAGTCAATAGACACCAGCCTGGAGGTGACCCAGATGTTGGCATTAGCAGAGACTAAATTAGCTACTGTAACTGTGTTCTGTGAAGTGATAGCAAACCCTCTTTAAATAAATGGAAAGAGAGATTTTCATCAAAGATGTAGAAACTACAACAAATAGTAGAAATTTTAGAACTGGAAAATACAATAACTGAAATTAAAAATTCCCTCGATGAGTTTAATAGAAGAATGATGACTCAAGAAAGATCAATGAACTTGAAGATTGATCAACAGAAATTTTCTAATGTGAACAAAAGCAGAACAAACATTGAAAAAAAAATTAACAGGGTTTCAGAGACCTGGGAAACAATATCCAAATGTCTAAAATCCATGACACTGAAGTCTCATAAAGAGAGGAGAGAGAGACCAATGCAGGAAAAAAATATTTGAACAAATAATGGCTGAATATTTCCCAAATATGTAAGACATAAATTTGCAGATTTAAGACATTCAGTGAAACTCAATTAAGATAAGCTCAAAGAAAACCATGATCAGGAACATTATAATCAATCTGTTAAAAACCAAAGCCAGATGGATGGATGGATGGATGGGTGGATGGATGGATGGAGAGAGGGGAAGGGAAGAAGGAAGGACGGAGGGAGGGAAAGAAGGAAGGAAGGAAGGGAGAGAGAGAGGGAGGAAGAAAGGAATTTTCTTTTCACATTACATATAAGGCATGTCAGTGGTTCTCAACTGAGATAGCTTTGCCTCTCAAGACACATTTGGCAATGTCTGGAGACATTTTTGTTTGTGACAGTCATCTAGTAGTCTGGAAGTCTAGACATCTAGTAGGGAAGATGATGCTAATAATCCTGCAGGTCACAGGACAGCCCCACCATAAAAATCACTCAGCCCAAAATGTCAATAGTGTTGAAATCCAGAACCCTGAAATAAGAGAACAATTCAAATTACTAGAGATTTCTCATCAGAAAGCACAACGGTCAGAAAACAATGAAACAACATTATTAAAGTGCCAAAAGAGTGTCCACCTCAAATTCTATATCCGGTGGAAAATATCCTTCAAGGACGACGGCACAATAAAGACATTTTCAGATGAAAGAAAAAAGAATTGTTGCTAGCAGATTCTATGTGAAAGAAACTCAGCAGGAAACTTATCAGGTGGACAGGAAATAATACTAGAAAGAAACTGGAAATTGGTAAATATCCAGGTGAATATAATAGACTATTTTTCTCCTCTTGGATTCTTTAAAATATGTATGACCATGGGAAGCAAAAGCTATAACATTGTCTGATGGGACTTTCGACGTATGAAGATGTAATAAACAAGAAAACTACAACCCATATGCTTGTAAGTAAACGTTCTAAATTTCTCTTCAATTGGTAAAAAAATTATTTAAGAAGTTAAATACAGGCATATCTCATTTTTCTGTGCTTTATCACACTTCACAAATCCTGCATTTTTTTTTTATAAATTGAAGGTATGTGGCAGCCCTGCATTGAGTAGGTCTAAGAGAACAATTTCTCCAACAGCATTTGTTGGCTTGGTGCCTCTGTGTCAACTTTTGGTAATTCTCACAATATTTCAAACATTTTCATTATTATTATATTTGCTATGGTGATCTGTGATCAGTGCACTACTTGCCAAAAGCTCAAATGGTGATTGGCATGTTTTAGCAACGAAGTATTTTTTAATTAAGGTACATGCATTGGTTTTATTAGACACGTTATTGCATACTTAATAGATTATGGTGTAATGTAGACATAACTTTTATATGTGCTTGGGAAACCAAAAAATATTTTGACTTACTTTACCTGTGATAATCCCTTTTTTGTGGCAATCTGGAATGAAAACCACAATATCTCTGAAGTATTACATACATTGTAATTCATTACAATATTTAAACTGTAATTATGTGTATTTAAAAAAAGAGACTCTTGGGGCATCTGGGTGACTCAGTGGGTTAAAGCCTCTGCCTTTGGCTCAGGTCATGATCCCAGGGTCCTGGGATTGAGCCCCTCATCCGGCTCTCTGCTCAGCAGGGAGCCTGCTTCCTCCTCTCTCTCTGCCTGCCTCTCTGCCTACTTGTGATCTCTCTGTCAAATAAATAAATAAATAAAATCTTTTAAAAAAAAAGAGAGAGAGAGAGACTCTTCAAAGAGATATAATTTTTAAAGCCAACAAATAAATAAAAGTAAAATATTTAAGGGGTGGCTCAGTTGGTTAAATGTCTGCCTTCTGCTCAGGTCATGATCCCAGGGGTTCTGGGATCGAGCCCCATGTCAGGTTCCCTGCTCAGCAGAGAGTCTGCTTCTCCGTCTCCCTCTACCTGCCACTCCCCCTGCTTGTGCTTGCTCTCTCTGACAAATAAATAATCTTTTAAAATAAATAGATAAAATAAAATATTTTAAAATAATTCAAATCCAAAAAGAAGACAGGAAAGGAGAGATGGATCAAAGAAAACCAGAGAACAAACAGAAAACAAGGATAGTAAAATAACAGATCTGAATTCAACCATATCAACAATTACATTCATGGTATAAGTCAATCAATGAAAAGATATTATAAATTGGGTTTAAAAAAAGACTCAACCCCTGGGCCTAAAATTACATTATATGTTTATAAAAAATTTTTTAATTTAATTAAAAAAAT
The DNA here is from genome assembly GCF_902655055.1 of Lutra lutra. Classification (NCBI taxonomy): domain Eukaryota; kingdom Metazoa; phylum Chordata; class Mammalia; order Carnivora; family Mustelidae; genus Lutra; species Lutra lutra. The sequence goes on along the minus strand of NC_062284.1, from coordinate 9,761,727 downwards.
AAAAATTAAAAATTAAATAAATAAATATATATATAAAGACTCAACTATGTAATGTCTTCGATAATGAATACATAACCATACTGTTTTGCTTGTGGAGTGGTCAGTGCTACATGACAAGGAAACACTTGGATGACTAGAAATTTGAGACACTCTTGCATGTTCATCCTGTCTTCAAATGTTCTTGTGTGGTTATCCACTGTCAGCTCCTACCTCTACCAATTTAAGTCTTATTTTTTCAAGGCCACTTATCTTCTTATCCAAATCTTATCTAGAACCACTTGTCAAGGTGTCCCTGTGTTCTAGTCCCTTTCTTACAATTCTTTTCATCAAAGAATCTTTGTTCAAAGCAGAACCTATACCATGGGTGCTACTTGAAAGCATCCCTCATTAATCATTAGCAGGAAACATGATCTGTCACTATCTTTCTACACACTTCCTCTCTAGGGAAAAGCTTTGCCACTGGGTCCATTCTGGGTGTTGCCTCTTTCACAACCTTCTTGTTTGTATGACTCCCTCCAGATTCATCATTCCATCATTTGCATAATTTAAGTCCACTGTTCATTGTGTGCTCACTAAATGCGTACATTCTGTCCAGAGCTGTGGGACAGAATACTTTCCCTTAGAAGGCTTTCTCATTCCCCAGATTTGTCTAATTTTACCTTTGGAGGGAGCAGCACCATGCTGTGGGCTATGAGCAGAAAAAAGTTAGAGACAGTGTGACCTGTAGATGGACCATTTTCCTCCCTCAGATGTGTCTACTAAGGTGAGGTCTGGGAACTTACATGTTCAAATGAGTTCTTAGGTTGCGCACTCTTTAAAAAAAATACTAAAACCCCTTAAATAAACATCCATAATTTCATAATTTAAAACATGTAAAAACACAAAGGAAAAGGAAAAGTCCCCTCTGTGCCATCTAGTCCCACTCTCAGAAATAATCACTGTGAACAGTGTGCCCTTGAATGTTCTTGAAGGGCTCTCCACTCTCCAGCTCCATATAAAACTGAATCTGCACATATGTAAACATATCCATCTATATGTCTAGCCATATATAAACACAAACATTTTTAATGGCTTCAGGCTCAATGTTTTGATCTAAGAGTAGCTTTTTCATTGTGTCGGCAGAATTCTAAGATGGCACCCACTATTCCTGGGCCCCAGTGACACAGAACTTCTCCCACTATTCAATCAAACAGGGATCTAAGCACTCCTGCAAATTGATTTTGCAAATGTAATTAAGGCCCCAAATCAATTCACCTTAAGATAGGGAGATTATCCAGGTGCACCTGATGTCATCACATGAACACTTTAAATCTATGTGAAGAGGTCAGAGACAGAGGAGGTTAGAAATTGAAATCTTGGGCGCCTGGGTGGCTCAGTGGGTTAAGCCGCTGCCTTCGGCTCAGGTCATGATCTCAGGGTCCTGGGATCGAGGCCCGCATCGGGCTCTCTGCTCAGCAGGGAGCCTGCTTCCCTCTCTCTCTCTCTCTGCCTGCCTCTCCATCTACTTGTGATCTCTCTCTGTCAAATAAATAAATAAAATCTTAAAAAAAAAAAGAAGAAGAAATTGAAATCTTGAGGATTTGACATGCTACTCTGGCTTAAAGATAGAAGGTGATACATGACAAGGACCACAGGGGGTATCCAGGAGCTAAGAGCAGTCCCTAGTTGACAACCAACAAGGAAAAGGGAACCTCAGTCCTACAACCACAGGAACCAAATTCAGCCAACAAGAATAATCAAGCTAGAAGATTACTTTTCCCAGAGTTTCCAAATGAGAACTCATTTCAGCTGATACTTCAGTTTCAGCCTTGAGATACTCTGAGCATAGAACCCAGGCATACCAGACTTCTGAGTAGGTGTTATTTAAAGCTCCTAAATTTGTGGTAACTTGTGACATACCAATAAAAAACCTAATAACAACATATAGCCTTCCAAGTCAATATAGATAAATGTTTCTACTTATTTTAAAGGCTGTATAATATATTGTTTTGATATTATGTTGATATGGCAAAACATATTCAAATATATCCTATATATAGAAATGCACCTGTTTCTATCTCTTGTAATGTTTAAATAACCTACCAACAAACATCCTAATGCATCTGTCTTGAAATATCTGTCATATTTTTTTCTGGGAGACAAATTACAAAAAGAGCAATTATTTTACCAAAGGCATGCACACTTTTTATTTTAATAGCTATTGTCCAGTTAATCTCCAAAATTGTTGAATTTATATTCCCAAAAATAGACTGTGCATTTCCTTACACCATTGTAGATACTACCAAGTATTATTAAATTTTATAAATTTTGCCAGTGAGTAACTTTTAAGTTTTCATGTCCATGGCTACCTGAACAAATTTACTCATTTTATTGTCCATTTGTATTGCCATCTGTGAATATCTCTTGCTAATTTGAGATTACATTGTTTCCCTCTTTTAATTTTTACGAGGTTTTGTGTAATAGAAGCAGTCACTCTTTGTTTTTTACAAATGAGGGTAAATACTTTCTCTAAATCTATAATTTGCATTTTACATTTTAAATGCCTTTCACCATGATTTTTGTTAATTTTTTGTTATTCTATACATTTTTCTCCATGGCTTCTGTTTTTTACGACTTGCTTAAGAAAGTCTTCCCCACCATAAGGTTGTAAGCCGTATTTTCCAATATGCTCCTCCAATATTTTATACTTTTCTTTTTTTACCCATAACATTTTAATAGCTTTACTGAGGACAATTTCTCCATCCCAAAAAATCACCCATATCAATTCTGCAGCTTGATAACATGCAGTAAACGTATGTAGTTATGCTACCATTCCCACAATCCAGTGTTAGAACACACCAAACACCCTAAAAATGTCCCTTGTGTTTGTCTTCAATCCTTGCTCTCCTTCCAACCACCAGGAAATCACTGATGTCATAGATTTTGCCTTTTCTAGAAATTGCATACAATGGAATCACGCAAGATGTAGTATTTTGTATTAAGCTTCTTTTATTTAGCATGACGTTTTTGAGCTTAATCCGGGTTGTTACATATATCAGGAGTTCAACCCTAGTTGCAGCTGAATAGCTAGTATTCCACTGTACCAATAAGTTGCATTTCGTTTATCCAATCACACTTGGTACCATGTGGATTGTTTCCATTTTGGAGCTACTCTTACATGATTATTCCATATGAAATTTATTTTTATTATAATGTTTATTATAGGGATCTATTTTTTTCTAAATGGGTAACAGTCCCTCCACCACTATTTAATAAATAGTATTAACCTCACAGATTCAAATTACTACATGAATCACACGCTAACTTCCCATTTATCCTTGGATCTATTTCTAGACTTCCTCTTTCATTCTACTGCTTATCTGCTTTCTTCACAGTAGCATTATGCTATATTTTAATACCTAGGAGGGTAGTTATTTTTCTTTTTCAAAGATTTCTTATCCATTTCCGCACATTTAGTATTCGATATGAAACTTAGAAAACATTTTTCAGTTTCCCACCTCTCCATAAGGATATTAAGAATCCAAAAGGATTCTTATCAATATCGCATTAAATATTTATGCTGGTTTTAGAATGATTTTTATCTTTAGGATTTCAATCTTCTATCCAAGAACACGGCACATTCTTTCATCATTCCTTTGGTAAAATTTATGTTCCTTTGTAAAACTTTAAAATTTTCTTCACATTGCCATTATATTCTTTATTTAATGTATCCTTAGATATTTGATAGTTTCTGCTACTCATTTTTATTCCATTTTATTTTCTAAATCATTTTTGACAGGAGTAAATTGAAAATTTATTTTTGCATATACATCTTATTTCTAGTTAAATTCCCTCATTAGTTATAATAGTTTATCATTTGTGCTCATAGCTTTTGTAGATACAAAGTGATATCAAATACATGTAGTAAAGATTATATCATTCTCTTTCAGAATTTAAGTCACGTATCTTTATTGTTGCTTTCCATCAATTAGAAGCTTAAATTTTTCATTGAATGGTAGCAGTGTTAAGTATCCCCAATTTATACAACACTTGAATGGGAATGTTTTATGTCATTTGCTACAATGCTTGCTGTTGATTTTTAATAAATTTCTTTATCCCATTTATGAAGTTTTCTTCTACTCTAACTTCCCAATATTATGTCAGAAATGGTTGCAGAATATTAGCAAATGCTCTTCTGTTATTTATTGACTTGGCCTTATTTTCTCCCTCAAATTTGTTAATGCAATTATTTGGTTAGGTGATTTCCCAATGTTAAATCACTGTGACAGGCTTAAAACAACCCCCTTTTCAGTAGAGCAGAACTTCATTGTGTAGACAACTCATCTGAATATCTAGAAATTTTATTTTCAGCCTACCTCCAACTATCCAGTGAATCATCCAGATTTCTTTGTGCAGCTACATCTTCCCCATCTGTAACTAGAGATGCACTTGAAGGAAATAATTTTGTTCCAAAGATGACTTCACCAATTGCATTTTCTGCCTCTTTAACTTTGGTCCCGATAAATGGAAGCTATGCTTCTCTTCTGAAAAATTATTAATAGGTCCGTAGGATAAAACAGTATAAATCTCTCAAATAAACTCAAACTTGTTGTTTGCCTTCCTTCTCAAACAAAGTCAACAACAAATTTGCAGAGAACACTTTGCAAAGGGAGTAATTACATGTTTGAGTGATTGTCCTTTAACTTAGAACTTCCCACGAGACCACAAGCTCAGGACGGGTTTTCATCTCATCTGTTTTACTCATCATTGTAGCTCCCGGGATGCTATGTAAGCACTCAAAAAAACATCTATGGAATCAATAATGTTTTTAAAATCTATCTAAAAAGAAGTTAATTCATGTAATTCCAAGAAATTCACTGTGAATTTTCCATCTTTTCTATCTATAATGTGAAAAATTAATTTTTTAAAGAACTGTATGTTTTTCATTGCTAACTGTTCATCATGCATAAGCACCAAAAAACAATTCTCCCATGAACTGAGTCTGCCAGCCAGGATAAAGGCTGAGGGCCTCCCAGTCACAAGATCCTCTGTCCAGATCATGAAGGGAAGAGTTGGACATCCCATCCAAGAGCTGAGCTCAGTCAGTTGAGCTGCCAAGTCGGGACCCAGGGAAGCTGGGCGGCGGCGGGTAGAAGCTGAGGCAGTGCGGAGGCTGACCAAGCAGCAGAGAGCCAAAGTGACAAAGCAGCTGGGCTCTGTGCAGCAGCCAAGAAGTGAGCTGACTATGGTTTCACAGAGCTCCTGACGACTGACTCTGGTGCTCCTGACTGGGAGAGCTCAAGCCCCCTTACTCAGCCTCCTCATGCTTGACCACCCCGCCCCCCAAACTGTGTCTGCTGTTCTCCTCCTGCTTCCACACTCCCCATATCACACCAGCCACTGAGGCTGTCGGCTCTATCTGTAATAATCAAACTTTTTCACACCCCTGAATCTAGCTGGCCTCCACCTACCTAGGGTCTCACTTTCTTTCCCTCCTGCATCACAACCAGGGCTGCCTAGAGCCTGTAGGGCACCTTAGATGAAATTTGCAGAAGGGCCAACTAGTTAGAAAAGGTGCCCCTCTATGCTGACTAAGCCTGTCATGGCTTAGAGACTGGAGGGACTTTGCAAAAGAAGAAGGAAGGAAGAAGGAAGGGGAGAAGGAAGGGAGGGGGGACGGGAGAGGGGAGGAAAGGAGAGCGAGAGGAAGGAAGGAAGATAGGAAGGGGTAAAATACAATTTTCAAAAGAAAATTCAAGAAACAGAAAACAATTCCAAGAGAAAACAATTCACCTTCCTCCAGGTCTTAATTGGCTAGCTCCCCAATTAACCCACACGGCCAGGCACCCTGTGGAAGTCACAAACACACCCACAGTATGCATCCTATCTACAACAGCATACTACTTGGACTGCCCCTTTCTGGGCTTATACCCCTCTAACCCTTCTTTTCTGCTTCCCCACATGTGATCTCTCCAGAGAGGGACTCTGACCACGAGCCGCCCCACTCATAAGGCTCCCATCACGTGGGTTAGGAAAAGCCAACATGTTCCGATGACCACAGCCACCTGGACCAGGGATCAACCGCACCTGTGCCACACAGGCCAGCACAGCTCAGATGCACACCATGAGTCAACTGCCTCTGAGGAGGTTTGGTGTCAAACTCCCCGAATAAAGGAGCCATTCATCCACATCCCTCTAGACCACACTGTGATGCAAGAGCATCATAGAATCCCACCATGTCTGAACTGGAGAAAATCCCACCGCATCTGAGCTGAAGAGAGCACAGAAACTCTGAAGTCTAACCTCCACCTTTCATAGGTGCAAAAACAGGAGGTCGAAGAGGGCCTCTGGCTTACCCCAGGGCACGCAGAGGTCAGTCACAGAATGATCTTTGACCAAATCCTCAGAATCCAAAGCCAGCAATTCGTCCACCTGCCCTCCCAGAACTGAGCACACCTAGAAGATCAGAGAGGACACTCCAGGTGGAGATAAGAAAGCACACAGAGCACTCTCGGGCTTACCCAGGGCACACAGCAGATGGGGCCCAGGTGGTGGAGGACACTGAAAGCCAGGCCAGTGAACTTGTAATTCATCCTACGGGCAGAGCCAATAACACCATGGACTCTCTATCCAGATCGCCGGTCAAATCCTGCCTCTGCCCCTTATCAGCTCTGACTTGTCACAAGTCAGTTAAGCTCTGCACATCTCAGTTCTCTCCTCTTGAAAACGGGAGATGATGATAGCATCGACATCACGGTGTTGTTGTGAGAAATAAATGAGCTGTAATGTGCAATGGGCACAGAACTCCCCCCAGCATATTGTGAGCATCAAAAACTGTCTGCTTTATTACTATTTTTGATCCAGAGAGTCATGAAGAAAACCGTGTTTTCAGATGGTTACTTTGGCCAAAATTATCTTGGAGCCAGGGAGAGATGAGAGAAGTGTTAATATCACCTCTTGTGTGGGATGGGAAGGGAGGGAAGGAAAAAGGAAACAGGATGGCTCCGTCTCCCATGGTCAATCTAGAACACTCTTCTGATTTAATGCCTCTTTCTTGTTGCTTCAGGGAGATGAACTAACACAGAAACCATCGACTCTCTGTGTATCCAGTGATTTCACACCCAGTTCCTTCAGGATGGGGATGGAAATGGGGAAAAGGAGAAAATCCCACCTGAATCTTGTCCTCCTGTCCCTAACTTCCCCAAGCTCCCCCATCCCCAACCTGCCTTCCTGACTTCAGTGTTTAATACACACAGGGCATTAACCACACCCTTACTGTAGGTTGACGGACTCCGCAGCTGGGGCCGAGCACAGCGTCAGAGAGCCTGGGCAGTAAACAATGGGTTCGTGCCCACACCTATTTACCTGGGGTTTTAGTTTCCAAATACAGCATCTGTCCCAGTGCTTTATGTAAACACAAAATGGCAATTAGCAGCCCACATAAAGGAGGTAGGGAGTTCTGCATCCTTGTGGTTCATACACCAGGGGCTGCTCATGCCCAAGAACAATGGGCTAGAGGAGGAACACCTGGAGGTTTTCCAGGCAATGTGACAGGCAGGTGATATTGTGTTCCTTGGAGGATTTCGGTTTTCACTCTCCATCTGACTATGGCTTCAACTAGAGATTTCCAGCTAGAGATTCCCAAGAAATGAGTACCTGCCCCTGTATGTTTGAGCCAAGCCAATGGCCATCAGGGGTAGACAGTCCAGAACCATTACCACCAGTCCCCCCTGTATATCTTCCTGTCACTAACCTGCTCCCATTCTGCTGTGATTTCTCCCAACACCTTGCCTTCAGCTTCAGCTACTGGTTCCCACTCCAAACTAGCCATGTTGTTTAGGGCTAAGACTTGATTTTTCTGAGCTTTCCTTTGTCTGATGCTTAGATACTCCCACCCATCTCCTACTTCAGGGCTCCTTTAGCTTTTGGTGTCTTGTGCAGTCTCCCCTGGCATAGTTGCATCCCAGGGAATTAAAAGCCCAGGAGGCCTCCCATTGGCTCTTAAGGAGGATCATCAGGAAAAGTATGGACCTGGTGGCCAACCACGGGACACATCTCTGACACTGGAAGTCACGAGTCTCTCAATGCTTTCCTAGTTGCACACATTCATCAAGTGGCTTCACACCAGAGAACCCATCTCCAGATAGTCCCAAGTGTTCACACTGCGGCTCCTATTACACTCCAGGAAGGAAGGACAGCCATCTGTACCCTTCCGCTGAAATCTGGCAGAGAGAATGCAAGCTAACTGGGATCTCTCTTTTCCTAAGACTCTTGGACATTGTTCTCAGGCTCCCCTGAGACACTTTCCTTCAAGCTCCAGCCTGGAGTGACCTAAAGGACCCCAAGACATGAACATTCAGCATCTCTCCATTCCTGGCCTTCCACCGGATCTTCCCGCTCGTCTCCAACCAAACTCCCATGTTCAAAGTTCATGCCTGTCTGAGATCAGCAGAAGAACAGGATCTGGACCCTACCAGTTCTTAGAGAGAACAGAGCATTCAGAGTTGAGGTAACGTGCACCTGGAGTGGCCACATGGGTTCAGGGGACTGCTTAAAATGCACAAGATTCCACCAAGTCCAGAGGACGATTTTAGCTGTCCACAACAATGACCACCACATGACAGCAAAAAAATCAAAACACTCAGCATAATCTCTTCCAGTCCCGTATGCTGAGTGAAATAAGTCAAGCAGAGAGAGTCAATTATCATATGGTTTCACTTATTTGTGAAGCATAACAAATAGCATGGAGGACAAGGGGAGATGGAGAGGAGAAGGGAGTTGAGGGAAATTGGAAGGAGAGGTGAACAATGAGAGACTATGGACTCTGAAAAACAATCTGAAGGGTTTGAAGAGGTGGGGGGGGTGGGAGGTTGGGGGAACCAGGTGGTGGGTATTGGAGAGGGCACAGATTGCATGGAGCACTGGGTGTGGTGCAAAAACAATGAATACTGTTATGTTGAAAATAAATTTTAAAAATGATTAAAAAAATCAAAACAAACAAAAATAACAAAAACAAAACAGAAAACAAACCTGTTATCCAATCCTTCTAGTTTTGTCAAATGGCACAGATTATTTTAAGCCTCTTATTTAAATGAAGTGCAATTCAACTGGCAAGTCTTTCTTTCATTGCATAAATACCACTGTGAGGGGGAAGGACTCCCTGGCTCTGGGCGAGCACTGGAGGGAACAGCTTCCCAGGGTTGCCATCACAACAACAAAACCTGGTGGCTTAACACCACAGAAATGTATTCTGTCATCGTATCGGAGACTAGAAGTCCAAATTCAAGGCTGTCTACAAGGTCATATTCCCTCCAAAGCCTTCAAGGGAGTCCTTCTCCCTGCTTCTTCTGGCTTCTGGTGGCTGCTGGCATCTCTTGGTGGTCCGTGACCTGCACCTGCAATGCTCCAGTCTGTGCCTCTGCCCTCACGTGACCATCCTCCTTCCGTGTGTGTGTCTGTTCAAACTTCCTCTACTTATGGGGTCACCAGTCACTGGACTAGTGTCTACTCTGATCCATATGACCTCATCTAAAACTTGATTACAAAACCCTATTTCCAAGTAAGTTCTCCTTTCCGGGTATTGGGGCTTAGGATGGGAACATAACTTTTCAGGATAAAATACAACCCATAACAGGAGAGTGAGGACCGACACGGAGACCATTCACTTGACTCAACAAGCCAAGTGGGGCTGGGTCTCTGTCCTGCATCCCACTTGCTCCTTCCAGCACAGCCTCCCTCTCTATCACTCAGCTTCCGTCCAGGATCCTTCCTAGCCAACCATGCTTCTGCACCACTCTGCCTGGTCCTTAGCATTGGACCCGGCATGTAGCAGGCATACAAAAGATGACAAATGCATGACATCCAACTGCTCTTGTTCTGGGGACAAGACCAAGGACCCTAGAATAAATGTCTCAGGGGAACTGAAGATGAAGAAACTATGTCTCCCTTAATCAGGACCTCCTGCCCACACAGGGGGTGATCTGAGGGCCAGCAAAACTTCAGGCACCCCTCAGCACCTCCCGCATGGGTTCTGGGAGTCCTCTCTCTTGCTTCTATCATGATCTTGACAGGTGATCGATGATTGCTCCCTTCCATGGGGTTCTTACCTATTCAGTTTTGACCCTTGTCCTTGCTCTCATGACCTTGATACAATAGGAATGGACCCTCAGCACTTAGCTTGCCCTTCACCTCCCCCATATCAGTTTGGATGGACATCCCACATGACCCATGTCTGACCAGAAAGGACCTACCCCAGAATGGGTTGTTTGGCAAATACACAACACACGCTGGTCCCAGCATCCTAACTCACGTGTATGGAAAATTTATTCTATGCCATACATGGTGCTACTGGTTTTCCATGGATTGGCTCATTAGATCCTCAGAGCAATCCCAAGAGGGAAGAGCAGTTCCTAACTCCATTGTTCAGATAAGGAAACTGGGCCTTGGAAAGGCTGGATACCAGTCTCTGAGGTCGCACATCTAGGAAGTGGTAGCACTTGATTCCTCTCTGGGCCTCTAACTATGCAGACAGTGGTCCCAGAGCACAATGTCTGTTTCCCTGAGGGTGGGACACACAGTCCTGTTGGTACCACCATGATTTGGGGATGTCCTCATATTGACTCCTGGCATGAGATTCCCCTTTTAACCTCTCCCATCTCTCTGGTCATATTATGGAGAAAGTCTTGGTTTGGTTCTGAGTAACATCTCATTTAACACTTTACTGATATTTGCTATTATCCTTCCCAGCATCGCACCCCAACCACCACCAGCTTCTCTGGGTTTTTTTGTTTGTTTTGTTTTGTTTTTTAAAGGCAAGGCAAGCCTCCAGCTCAGGCAGTTTGATAGGCAACCCATTGAGGGGGAAAAAATGATGGTGATCATCATCTTATTTCTTTCCTATGGTTACTTTGAATTCATGCAAGTGATACCATTTTTCTTTCCATGGTAGCAGCGAAGAACTTCATTTCATCATGCATTTGTCTAAGACTATGTGATTTCGCTTCTTAAAAATTAATTAACAGTGTATGTGGTGCACCCAATATGGACCACCCAGAAGGTGGGCACAAGAGAGGAATGGCGAATGCCCTGCGTGTTGCCACCTGCAGGGACTGGGGGATGGGGGATCCCAGCTGCTGTACCAGCCCAGCTGGCCACTCCCACCTCACCGCTCTTCAAACACCTATGGTTTGTTGTCATTTAGAATACCTACACATTTTCACAAGTTTTGGAAACATTAAAGAACACGGACCCATTATCTACCACATTCTCCTCCAAAAAGTCCCAGAGTTTTGAGGAAGTAAAGATTAGCTCAGACTGAAGAAATAAAAATCTGCCCGGCCATTCATCAGGCTGGGATAACTATACACACGAATGAAGCCAGCAGTAAAGGAATACAAATAACATGGAGGACATGGGGAGATGGAGAGGAGAAGGGAGTTGAGGGAAACTGGAAGGGGAGGTGAACCATGAGAGACTATGGACTCTGAAAAACAACCTGAGGGTCTTGAAGGGGTGGGGGGGTGGGAGGTTGGGGGAACCAGGTGGTGGGCATTAGGGAGGGCACGTATTGCATGGATCACTGGGTGTGGCGCAAAAACAATGAATACTGTTACGCTGAAAAGAAATTTAAAAAATATATATATTTCTCCCAAGGACACAGTGCCCATTTTAACCTTCTTTGAGTTAACCATGGCTTGCTTACATCCTGAAAATCCTTGATGTCTAAAATCAGAGACGACCAGAAACTTGGCTTTGGAAATTAAACCGGTAAAAATGAAACATTTCACTTTCGCCTGGTGGAGGATCTAAGTCACTCCAACACAAAGACACAGCCCATGAGCCCATGAGCAGAGCTTTAGAGAAGGGGTTTTGGAAGACATTCACATCTATCTTAACTATGTTGTTTCCAAGGAAACAGGAGCCTGGACCAATTTACAGTCCAGAACTGATGTTGACATCCTGATACCATCTCTGCTTTGTTTTGAACCTTTATTTCCATTTCACCTAAACTTTATGTTTCCTTAAAATCCTGTAACTGTCCTACCTTTCCTGTATTGGGGGAGATGCCCCATGGTTCTTCCACGTGAAGACCCCCCCCCCCCCCCACACACACACACACACGCATTGCAATAAGCCAATACCATAGATGACGGTCTTAGGCTGGTCTTGTATATTCCCATATCTTTTTGTTTCTGTTTACCTTTTTAGATAACCAAACAAATAAATCACAATTTGACCCATACGGATAACAGAGCAAAATTATAAAACTGCCATTTAACTCTTTTATAGAAACCACCTAATAATGTGACTCAACCTCTCTAGGGAACCCATTAATGTCATGGTTGTTTTTTGTTTTTGTTTTTTGTTTTTTTTTTTTGGATGGTTGTGGTTTTGCTTTGTCTCAATCAGGAGTTCTGGCCTTGATCAATGTTGCAAGTAAACACACAGGCTTGAACTCACACAAGCCTGCTTAGCTGTCCATGCTTCCCGTCTGCACAGGCAAAGTTCCATGCCCATCATGAGGCAGCATCTGTGGTCAAAGCCCACAGGCTCTTACACAAATCATGTTGACTGGGGATCATCTGGATGAAAAGAAGCCCACACCGCCTCCCAGCTACGTGTGGAGTTCTTTAGGCAAAATTATGTGGCTCTTTTAGACAGGGGAGGAAAGTCTAGCCCGGGGAAGGATGGGGTATACGGTCCAATCTCTTTCCACACAGAGCCATCTGTTCCTTCATCACTGCTTCCTGGCAAGCATCTGCCTGCTCTCTGCTCCCTCCGAGCTTCTCTGTTGCCCCATTGCTGAGGCTCACACTGGATTTTTGCAGGATGGTTTCACCACCATGTGGCTATTTTGGTCTCTCTCAGCCTCAGGAAAGAAAATATGATCTGATTGGTTTCCCTCTCTGACATGGGTCCGCCCTCTGCTCATGAAAGCAGACACAACCATGGGCACCTGATCCTCCCTTGTGCAGGGGGCTGTGTAGCAGGAGGGGTTCCAGAGCAGGAGGGGGCTTCATACATCCGTTCTGCATTAACCTTAATAACAGAAGGATGGAAGAGAGCCAAATTTCTTTTGCAACTTACATTTGTCTAACTGGGATCATGCAACTCACTGACTACTGATACCTCAGGAGGAAGTATCAGTAGGTCAAGGGTATGGTTAGCCCAGCCTGTGCTACTTTGATAGGCTCAGGAACATGACACCATATGCTACAAACAGCTGTGTGCACCTGATTAAAAGCAGAAAGAGAGTGGAGAGAGAAGGGGATGGGAAGAGAAGGGAGGGGAGGGGGGAAGAGGAGAAAGAAGAAAGGAGAAGAGACAGGAGGTCAGATGGTCACTGCAACTTAACCCCCCCTTAGAAAAACAACTTTCTGCCATTGGCCTGGATGTGAGTCAGCTCAAGAAGTGTAGAAGTATATAATTATAGTATTATTAATTCATGCTGAGACTTCGAAAGGTCATTTTCCTGGGGGAACAGCTGAGTATCACGGAAAGGGCACGGTTTTATTTTCAGGTGGCTGCGGACTCCACCGTGTGACTTTTCCTGCTGTGTGACTTGGGCAAATACCTCTCCCTTCCCTGACCTTGGTGTTCTCTCTTGGGGACAATAGATAGCACCATCTTGCTGGAGGTTGAATTTGAAGGTTGCATAAGGTCATGTGATTCACCCTCCCTTTGGACTCCAAACCAAATCCAAGATGGAATGACAAAGGCCTCGGCTCCCAGGGGTTTAGGTTGTAACCAACATCATCAACAGATCCCTCCCTTAAGCTTCTGTTTACAAGATCCTCATTCTCTTTTCAGTGGTTTGTACCCAGAGAACATGTCTTAAGAGCACAAGTTTCTTTTCTGAAATAAAGTCCTAGAAGTCAAAACATCGGAAACTTAGAATCAATCTAAAAATCTAAAAAATTTTAGGGATGTCTGGGTGGCTCAGTCCATTAAGTGTCTGCCTTCGGCTCAGGTCATGATCCCAGCATCCTAGGACTGAGCCCGGAGTCTGGCTCCCTGCTCAGCAGGGAGGCTGCTTCTCCCCTCCTTCTCCACTCCCCCTCTTCTTGTGCTCTCCCTTACTCACTCACTCTCTCTCTCTCTCTCTCACTCTCAAATAAAAAAATAAATATAATCTTTAAAAAATAATAAAAAATAAAAATCAAAAAATTTTTAGAGATAAAAAACAGTGCCTGTTGAATTTCCATGTGCTTCACCAACCCTACATGGCAGACTGTTGGTTGACATAGCTGACACTTGGTGCCCACATGCATCCCCCCATCTTACTACTTTATGCACCATCCAGGCTTCCAACAGCCAGCACCTGCACCGCTATGCCTGAACACATTCTCTGGCCAAAGCCTGTTTTCCAGCTCATGGGCAGGACAGAAATGTCAGGGACTCCTTAATGCCTTAATGCCTTAATGCCCATCACCCAGTTACCCCATCCCCCCACCCATCTTAAGGAGGGCACATGAAGTGACGAACACGGGGTATTATATGCAACTAATGAATCATTGAAAGCTACACCAAAAACTACTGATGTGGGATAAATCTATATATGGGCTAACTGAATTTAAATTTTTTAAAAAGGAGGAGGAGGAGGAGAAGAAGGAAAAGGAGGAGGAGGAAAAGAAGGAAGAGTAGGAGGAGGAGAAGAAGGAGAGTGAGTCAAGGACTAGAACCCCCCAGCAGCCCTCAAACAGGGGCTAGTAAAAGTCTGATAACTCCCAACGGCATATTTTATTTACCCTTGCTCTCAAAGTCACTCCAACAGGACTGGGCCCTCAGTGAGAGTCAGCTTGACAATGCCCTCTTTTTAGAGTGATGGTTAAGTTGATGTATCAGCTTGGCTGGGCCACAGGATGCCCAGACACTTGGTCAAACATTATTCTGGATGTGTCTATGAGGGTATTTCTAGATGAGATTAGCACTGGGATTGGTAGACTGCATAAAGACGACAGCTCTCCTCCCTGGGGTGGGCCTCGTCCAATCCACTGAAGACCTGAAGAGAAAAGTCTGACTCAAGTTCTTCCTCTCTGCTTGACTGTCTTGGAGTTGGGACATTTTTCTTCCTCTGCCATCAGACTCAGACTGAAATTTATGCCATCAGCTCTCCTGGGGCTCCAGCTAGCTGAACTGCCAATCTTGGACTTCTCAGTCTCTAGACTCCATGTGAGCCAATTCCTTTCAACAAATGTGTGTGTGTGTGTGTGTGTGTGTGTGTATGTGTGTGTGTAGTATGTACCTGTGTATAATTACATATGTATGTATTTATACATAGATAATGTGTATGTATAAACATATATTTCATATATATTTATATTTATTTATATATGTATTAAATATATATTACATATAATATATATACATGTATAAATATATATAAATATAAATGTGGGCTAAATCTATATATGGGCTAACTGAATTTAAATTTTTAAAAAAGGAGAAGGAGGAGGAGGAGAAGAAGGAGGAATATATTTATATATGTAAATATATATAAATACAAACATAAATATATAAATATATATATAAAACTCAGCAAAACTAAAGGGCAACTGACAGAATGGGAAAAGATATTTGCAAATGACATAACAGATAAATGGCTGGCATTCAAGATCTATAAAGAACTCCTCAAACTTGACACCCAAAAAACAAAGAATCCAGTCAAGAAATGGGCAGAAAACATGAACAGACACTTCTCCAAAGAAGACATACAAACGCCAATAGACACATGAAAAAATGCTCAATATCAGTTGGCATCAGGGAAATACACATCGAAGCCACAATGAGATACCACCCAACACCAGTCAGAATGGCTAAAATTAACAAGATAGGAAAAAACAGATGTTGACAGAGGATGTGGAGAAAGGGGAACCCTCTTACACTGCTGGTGGGAATGCAAGCTGGTGCAGCCACTCTGGAAAAAAGTATGTAGTTTCCTCAAGAAGTTAGAAATAGGGTTACCCTATGCAACCTAGCAATTACACTACTGGGTATTTACCCTAAAGATACAGATGTAGTGAAAAGTAGGGGCACCTGCACCCCAATGTTCATAGCACCAATGTCCACAACAGCCAAAGTATGGGAGGAGCCGAGATGCCCTTCAACAGATGAATGGATAAAGAAGATGTGGTTCATATAGACAATGGAATATTACTCAGCCAGTAGAAAGGATGAATACCTACTATTTGCAACGACATGGATGGAACTAGATGGGATTATGCTAAGTGAAATAAGTCAATCAGAGAAAGACAATTATCATATGGTTTCACTCATATGTGGAATATAAGGAATAGTACAGAGAATCATAGAGGAAAGGAGGGAAAACTGAATGGGAAGAAATCAGAGAGGGAGACGACCATGAAACACTCTTGACTCCAGGAAACAAACTGAGGTTTGTAAAAAGGGAAGTGAGTGCGGGGATGGGGTAACTGAGTGATAGGCACTAAGGAGGGCACATGATGTGATGAGCACTGGGCGTTATATGAAACACACAACTAATGAATCATACACACACACACACACACACACACACACATATATATATATATATATATATATATATATATATATATATAAACTTATTGACTCTGTTTCTCTGGAGAGATCTTACTAATACATGAGGCTTCTCTTCTTTGACTCACTTCCCTACTTCCCTTGTTGGGGTGATTCCACCAACCAACCAAACTACTACCACTCAAATCCTTGTGTCAGAATCTGCTTCTGAGGGAATTCAGACTAAGACAGACTAACCCAACAGCATTCCTGACCCATTCTCCCTTGCTTTCTCCCTCCCATTGGGGCTGGAAACCCAGCCGTTGCTTTCCTAGCTTTCTATGTAGTTACAGGTATATCTGGGCTCCCTGGGCTGGGCCACTGGTGTCTCCGTGAAGTTTCACGTAGCTACAGAAGACTCCTAGAGCAGAACGGCTCTGCAGGAAGGCCAGGTCAATGCTCAGTGCAAGCTTTATGGACTAGCAAGCCCAAGACCCTAAGGTTGAGTGATGGATCCAAACTCCTTTATGGACAGAAACATGTTAAGAGTTTAGGGCTCAAAAGTTTGTCCACACCAGCACCAACCACTGCACTCTTATGAACATTACTAGCCAAATGAGGCCAATTCTTCTTTCATGCTTTCAAAAATGAATTCCTGATCAGGAGAAAGACAAACCATAAGAGACTCTTAATCTCACAAAACAGACTGAGGGTTGCTGGGGGGAGTGGGGTAGGAAGAGGGTGGCTGGACGTTGGGGAGGGTACATGCTATGTTGAGTGCTGTGAAGTGTGTAAGCCTGACGATTCACAGACCTGTACCCCTGGGGCTAATAATACATCATATGTTAATAAAACAACCTGAGGGTTTTGAAGGGGTGGGGGGTGGGAGGTTGGGGGAGCCAGGTGGTGGGTATTAAGGAGGGCACATATTGCATGGAGCACTGAGTGTGGTGCAAAAACAATGAATTCTGTTATGCTGAAAAGAAATTAAAAAAAAAAGAATTTCTTACTCATATGCATGGAAAATAAATAAATAAATAAATAAAAATACATTTTTTTTTTTAAATGAGTCCCTATCCTTGGTAAGCAGTGGAGACAAAAATCCAAAGGACACAGAGTGTATTCACAAACTGCTGGCAATATGATAGGATAAGCAGTCATGACCAACTTGTAGACTCATGAGTTGAATTACATGTCTTAGAAGCTTTCCAAATATTGCCTGAGATAATTCTAACAAATTCTAACAAAAAATTCTAACAAAAAAAAACCCACCTATGGAATGAGCAAACAGGACCCCAGTTGGTTAAGCAACTTACCGAAGACGACACAGCCACTGTGGCGTGGCACTAAGACTTAGATTCGGGTCTGACTGATTTCCGTGGACAGGTTTCTTCCACCCTGCTCCTGATCTTCCAATGCCTACAGAGACCTTAGAGGAGTCTGAGGACCACCCTCCATACCCTAGACCCTGGCAGATTTTATCAAGCGGAACTGATTGTGTCTTGCTATCCAATGTGAATATTTCCGAAAGGCAATTGCTACATTTGCTAAAGCTCTAGGTGACTTCCGTGAAAACCAGTTCTATCCATCACACCTTAAGGAAAAACAGCAACCTCCCGTACACACACATTAATTAACACAGCAGAAATAGGCTCCAGTTAATTATAGAGCCTTCCTAGTTTAAAAAAAAAAAAAAATGAGGAATAGGCCAGCTGCCAAAGAAGACTCAGCATCACAGAATAAAGTGAGGAAAGTGGAGGATGGCATCACCACCCCACACTGTCTTCACCTGTGAGATTACCCTCTGTTGAGAAGGGAAAGGTTTAGTGGCCAATGCCTCCAAGACTTTGGAGCTGGTTACAGACTCAGAAAGTCTCTCTCAGCTTCATCCACATAATACCTCCCTTTAAGGAAAGGCCCTTTGCCACCAGAAAAGATGTGTGCATCAATTATTCAGAAGGGCTTATATCAAAGAGGAAGGGAAAATTGCATGTCATTTTCCTAGCATTCAATATTTTTTCATTATTTATTACTAGCATCCGTCTATTTGGGGACAAATGAGCCAATGCTTTTTAAAAATCCATGAAAGTTTCAATTCAAAAACTGGAGAGATATTGAGCAGTGTCTTCTCCAAGACCCAGAAAATAGACATTTACCACTGACTCTCCTGAGACCTTTTCTTTTTCTGCTTCAAACATGCCAAGAAAAGCTGTATGTAAGCGTGCTACATTGCTCAAAACACCTCAGTCCTATATCTACCCTTCTGTGTTTTAAAATAAATGTGATAGCAACCATGAATCTCATCTTGATCTCTCTAGCTAATTCCTGCAGGTGTATAAACAGGATCCAGCTTCTTCAAAGTAAAAAGTGTGTGTGTGTGTGTGTGTGTGTGTGTGTGTGTGTGTGTGTGTGGTCTGTTGGCATCATTAGCAAGTACCACCAGAGCAAATAATAGTTTCCATTACAAAGAGAACATGCAGCCCAGATATTTTAAAGGCAGCTCAATATCCTATCTTCCCCATGAAAGAAACAGAAATAATGTTTGACCAGTTGTCACTGCCCACATGAACAGAAGACTGTACTTTAAAGAATCCAAGATAGGAAAGGCCTCGACTTTCCCTCTCTTAACAGAGGTCAGGAGTCATAGAATCTGAAGATACAGGAGACTTTGGGGGCAAACTCTTCCAACAGTCCCCAAACCTAGGTGTATAATCAAATTAGGGATGTTTGAGGATTACATGAGATAGAGCTGGCATTCAGTAAATGTTGGTTCCTTCCTTCCCTTTCCTTTTGTTTTTCTTCTTATGCTCAATTTGTTGTGGGATCTTATTTCCAAGTATCTTGGATCCAGTCCTCTTTCCATTACTAATACCACCTCCACCACCCACATGATCATGCCTATATTTACTCAGCATCTTGTTGCTTAAATATTTAGGTTGGATGGGGGATAAGAAAGAAATTATCATTTTCAGAGCCAGCTTCAAAATTCCTTCCAGGGAGTTATTCTCTTTGCTCAGGAAAATATCTTCCAGTGCCTGTTGGGACAGCAGAAGTCCTAGGAGCATGGGTTCCCAAGAGAACTCATAGCAAAGGAGGTAGTGAAATTACTCTGCGTTTGAAATGAACTGGACGAGCTAAACACAAAATAGAAGAGAAGGAAAGGGTTGGCAGAACAATGAGATTGGGGGAGGCAACAAAGAAGAAGGTTCTTATAACATGATGCTTACTATTTGAGTTTAAGTTGTTGCCCTTCTATGATATAAGCTCATGCCCACTTTTCCAAATTAAAAGAAAACATGCTACACGTGCAGAGTTTTTGTGGCAACCAAGGAAAGTTGACACACAAGCCAGAGGAAAGGACAGAAATCAGCAAAGGAAAGAAGTCAAAGTTGACCTTGGCACGAGAGCCCCCAAGACCTGCAAGAAATTTGGGGTTTTTCCACAGTGTAAGCCAACCATACTTGGCTCTGAAGAGTCAGAGTGTTTGGTGCTAACATCTGGGCTGCATTAAGATTCCTGCAAAAACCACTTGCTCTATTCTATCTCTACTCCTTTGGTACTACTCCACTGGGGGCTCGGGAGCCTGAGGGAGCCTGCACCAATGTTGGGGGGACCCTATGTTCTTTACTGTCAATTTCCTTCAGACTCATTTTCTTCCAGGTACAGCATTGACTCTCAGAATGAAACCTTCTGTCATATCCCTGAGCAGAAAAGTGTTACCAAAATGTGAGCTCTGTCCAGAACAACTCTATAGGCTTAAACCGTCAAGGAGTGGGGGAATAAACCTATTGAGTACCCACAATGTGCCAGGCTGTTGGCTAAATATTTCACTTATATTCTCTCATTTAATCCCTGTAAGAACCCTCTAAGTAAATATTCTTACTGTTGTTCAGATAAGTAAAGTGAGGCTAATAAGAATGCGCTAATTCTCTCCAAGTGGTGAGAAGCAGAACCAGGGTTAGCTTGTCTGTGCTGGGACCTCTCTGTGCTCCTGACCAAGCCACCCTGATGGACTCACCCTTCACTGGATTGGGACTAAGCTAGAGAAGCCAAGTGCAGAGATGTTCCTGAAAAACGTCAAGCCTTCCCAGAGAAGAGTGTGCCCCCCGCTCTGTGGAAGACCATAGATCACAACAGCAAAGGACCTGGGAAAACTTCAAACCCTCTCCAGAACAGCTCCAACCTACATCAACAGTTCCAAACTCAAACTGTGCATCAGAAGCCCCTAAGAAACCTTCCAAAAGTGGAGTTTCTCAGGTCTCAGATTAGCAGAACTGCTAATGGAAATTCTTTCGAGATAGGGTACAAAAGAGACTATACATTTTTAAAGATTTTATTTATTTATTTGACAGAGATCACAAGTAGGCAGAGAGGCAGGCAGAGAGAGAGGAGGAAGCAGGCTCCCTGCTGAGCAGAGAGCCCGACATGGGGCTCGATCCCAGGACCCTGGGACCCTGGGACCATGACCTGAGCTGAAGGCAGAGGCTTTAACCCACTGAGCCACCCAGGCGCCCCGAGACTATACATTTTTAAAGGTCCCCCAAATAATTGGCCAGTTCCAGAAGTAGGGTTTAAGAAATGGCGTGATTCTAGGCCACTCTCTGGGTATAATCCTTACCCCACTAGTGCTGGTAGTGCTTCTAGCTTCCATCACAATAATTGCTCTATTTTTAAGAGAAGTTGGGGGAAGTGTGGAGAACTGTAGTATTAACATATGTTCATCTGAGGCTCTACGGGTTTCTGTTTGGTGCCTGTGGCCATAGAAAGCAGGGAGACTTCTATCTCTCCATCTGTTTATTAACTCCCAGCAAGACTGTAATTAATGAGGGGTCCATCCTATTATGCTTAATACAGAGGTGATAAACAGTCACTGAGGCATGCCAAAACCTTGTTCAGGACAAGCACAAGGATGCCCTTAGCAGAAGAGGGTGGTTTAAGCTGCAAAAATATCTGGTACATTCCCCAAACCCAGTCTGGTTAGTTCCAGAAGGCCAGTGGGAAAAGAGAAACTGAACATCAGCCATATTCTCCAACTTTTGCTGGAGCAGATCAAAGAGAAGGGACAGGAATGGTTGCTGCCCAGATCCCAGGTTAAGTGAAACCAAATGTAAATGAGCTAGTGCTACTTAAAGATAGTTCCATCCAGCAGCATTTGAGAACCTATCTCCTTGGAGGAAGGAGCTGTGAAATGGTACACAGGAGAGGCATATATTTAATTAAAGCTTCCTTTGAGAAGGTGATATTTTGTCCTTCACTGGGACAGTCATCATGCCTGTGGGATAGAAAATATTTGCATAAAATGCTAAAAGGCAGTTTTATTATTTTTAAATCCTTCTTAATGGATAATTGCCAAGTGACTGTTACTACACATTATTTATAGAATTGCCTAGTTGCCATTAAAATGTTTATTGTTGGGAAAATGTTAAGTTTTTTCATATCTGCTATTACTTTTGAGAAAAATATCATTGGCATGGTGACATTCATGGAATGTTTCCTAATAGTTGATGAACATCAGTTTTAAAATGTTCACCTACACCAGTGGTTTTCAAACTTGGTGCATCAAATCACGTGGAAGAGTTGTTCCAAACTGGGCCCCACCACCTGATTTATTAGGTCTAGGATAGGTCTCAAGAATTTGTATTTCTAACGAATTTCCAGGTGATGCTGATGCTATGATGTCACTAGGACCACGCTGAGTATGAACCACTGATCCAGAGCACGAGCTCAACTTCCAAATGATCTGGGGTGAGATGCAAGTTCTTACTACCACCAAACTCCAGAAACAGAAGAGATTTTGTCCTCCTCCCTCCTGTTTTCCAGGGGGCCATATGCCTTGGTTTCTCCAGATCAATCTGGGTTTATGTCTTTTGCAGTAAATTATATGTGTTAGTTATTTTGGCACACCCTCTCATCTTCAAAAGTGCCCAGGTTAGATGACAGTTGCTATATGCATTCTAATCTTTGTTCATATTTGCTTGATCTTAATCCATGGGAATCCCACATGGCAACATGGAGGATGCCATCCTACAAAGAGAATTTGCTTTTGCTTTCTCTGAGACCCAAGGATGCTATAGATCTGGGATCACTTTAGCTGGGGTTGCAGCTTGCTGGAGAAGTCTTGGTTCCTGTCCCACAAGGCTGGCCCTGGTCCTAGACTTACTCTCCTTATTGCAGTGTTGATAGTGGCATTTGCTCTCAGGGGGCCCTGCCATCCTCTTGGGGTACCCTTCATACATCCTCTGCCCCTGGCTTCCAGCTCTGATTTCAGCTCTAGGATGAGGTTCTCGTTGCTGTTATGGCTGATGTTACTTGGCATTGGAGAGAGAATCCGTGGAATTTCCCTTGCTTCTTTCTGTTTTTTACATTTTATTGTGAAAATTTTCAAATACCTTTCAACCTAAAGAAAGCGATAAGATGAACTCCTATATACCCACCAACCAACTTCAGCAATCACCAGCTCATTCCAATCTTGTTTCATCTATACCCCATGCACTTTTCCCTTTCACACACACTAGACTATTTTAAATTAAGTCCCAAATATCACAAGATATCATCCATAAATATATCAGTAGTGTCTCTTTAAGAACAGGACTCCTTTCAAAAAAAAAAAAAAAAAAGGACTCCTATAAAAAAAAATAGGACTCCTTTTAAAAATAATCAGTCTAGGATTATAACACCTAAAACAAAAATAATTTTATAATTATCTCATAATCTTTCTAAAGTATTGTTCAAATAATGATTCAGATAAACCCCATACCTTATAATTGGTTGATAGCACTTGTCTTTAGTAATTTATACATTCCCCCAACTATCTCTTTTTTTCCCCCCAACTATCTCTTATCTGTTGATGAGACCAGATAGTTTGTCCTATAAAGTTTCCTATAGAGCGTGTTCTGCTGTTTGCATTCCTATGGTGTCATGTGACATGTTCTTCTGTCCCTTATGTCTCCCATAGTTTATAGGTAAGTCTAGAGCCAGGCTGACCAATGTAGCAGTGCTTAGCCACACACAGCTATTTAAATTTAAATTAATTAAAATTCAATACATTTTAATAATTCAGTACCTCAGTCACACTAGTCTTATTTCAAGTTCTCAATACCTACATACGGCTAGTAGCTACTATGCTGGGCTGTGCAGACAGTTTTTCTATCATCACAGAAACTTCTATTGGACAGCTGTACTTATTTCAGGTTTGCTTTGCGGGGAGTGGGAGGGTATAAAGGCTATTTCAAAGCCAGTGTTGTGGTACTTCTATTAAAGGCACATAAAATCTTGCTGTCTTTCTTCCCATGATGTTCATAGACATTGGTGATCATTGCCTAGACCCCACAACTCAGGATTCCAAAATCCTAATTATAAAGTTATTTCTTCAATTATTAGCTGTAATACTTATATAAAGAGAAACTTCCCCCATATCTACTCTTTGCTTGTCTTGAGATACAGTTTGTAAAGGAAAAGCAAAGTAAGCATCTGATTCTTTCCCCTTATCTACCAGTTTTCAAAATAATAAGTTGGCTCCCTAGCGCCCTCCAAAGTGACCAACGAGATGTTTTATTCAGAGTACTATTATGAACCTATGGTATTCAGAATAAAACTTAATTGATGTGTTTAGGTCAACTGATGTTCTTAGCTACAATTAATAACATTGGGTAAATATTCTTCATACTTCCACTGCTGTGCTTTTGTAATTATGTCTTACAAGTAAGATTTCTGAGTCTCAAGGTAAATGCACATGTAATGTGTTCACCATCTCATGCCTGGCATATAGTTACGTGCTAGTTATCTGCTGCCTCTTTATCCATAGTAAACCTAATAATCAGAAAACAAGTGATAGCTTTAAGTAAAGGCTGTGATGCCACTCTCATTTTCAGTTGCTAGATTCTGATATGAGCATGGCTTAAACACTCATTAGTTGGGATGACTAATAATTAGAGTCCAGAGGGATGTCCCAATGGCATATTCAGGTTTTTAAGAAAGTCATTTGAAAAATCTACAGAACCGGGATGCCTAGGTGGCTTAGTCAGTTAAGTGCATGCCTTCTGCTCAGGTCATGATCCCAGAGCCCTGGAATCCAGTTCTGCATCAGGCTCCTTGCTCTGCAGGGAGCCTGCTTCTCCCTCTGCCCCTCCCCTGGCTTGTGTTCTCTCTCTTTTTCTCTCTCTCTGTCAAATAATTAAATAAAATCTTTTTAAAAAATGTATAGAACCAGGAAAAAAAAAATAAGTGGTGTGTGGAGGTTATCTGACCCATTCCTCTCATTTTATAGCTAGAGAATGGAGGCTTGCCAATGGGCTGATTTCCCCAAGTTATCCCAACAGCTGCTTTATGAGTTGGGACTTCCATTCCCCACAAATCAGACACAGGCACTTTTGATTCGCCTGCAGACCATCTTCTGCGCAGGATCTAATTTTTCATTTAGAACCAGATATTTCTTTCCTAATCTGCTGTAACACTAGTCAGGTGAAGCAGCCGGTGTCCAGGAGGGCAGGAATGAGCAGCCCCTCAGATCCACCTTGTTTCTCTGGCCAAAGCTCCCTCCCTGTGTTTCATCATCGCCAGCTCTGGATCCCAGGGAGCCAGCCTCCAGATGCCTCTCAGCGCAGCAGGAAAGCCAGCCAACCCTGGCTGTCACCGCCCCCGCCTTCCCTGGGGAAGGAGGCAGCCATTCCCGCTCCTGGAGAGACAGACATGATGACTAAAAAAACAGCCTGCCTAATGGAGCCTGAGCTTTTGCTCCAGGGTGTGGAAGCCTGGGTGAGTCCTGCCTGGCTGTCAGGCCAATGGTGAAATGAAAGACATAAGGGGCTTGGGGATGCTGCCCCCACAATCCCTTATTCCATGGCATGGTTCTCCGCCTGGGGCAAAGCACCCAGGGGGACTGGGCCCTCCCACAGCTGCTGCATTGGCTGAGATCATCACATGTAAATTAAGGTTCTCTCCCACAAAGACATCCCAAAAGACCAGAGGGGACCACCCCCCAGAAACTGAGTCCTAGAGTTGTCAGATGCATTCACTGTGCATCAAACCTCCCAGCAACCTGTTCAGATAGGGCCACTCTCTTCCTCCAGATCTGACGTTCATACCTAAGCCACACCATCCACCTTTGACTGCCCGAACACCATCCTGCTATATTATCTCCCAAGAGCACATGTCACTCTGCCATATCAGGGACCAGTGATTTAATCTGGGATTCCTGGATTCTCATAGCTTGTGGACAATAATGATATTTACAAAGTTTTCAAAACAGTATAGTGTATGTTTCTCTTCCTACCTGTGCCCCCCAAAATTGAGTGTGCATGTTGGGGAAGAGGAGTTGAAACACATGAAACACATGAAATACTGGCCATGGGAGGAAGCTACAACTATGGGGGTTCTGTCACACCCCCCCCCACAAGGTAGAGGTTCAGAGAACTTCCCCTCTCATGATGGTCTGAGAGAAGGGTTCTAGGAGCAAGCAGACGTGGGTTATAACCCAGCCTTCATGAGTGGTGGCCACGTGAGCTCTAACTAACTAATCACTGTGAACCCATTTTTCATCTCTAAAACTGAGACACCCACTTCACAGAGATAAGCACTAAGAGAGCCCAAGGCACATGGTAGGAGCTCAGCTAAGGCTCATTTCCTTCTGCCATCACCTTCCTTCAGGAAGAGGTGGTGTGGCCTGGTGGTTTCAATTTTCCTATCTGGCAGACACAGCCTTAAATTCTCTTTCTGTCATTTGTCACTTCAGCTGTGGGTGACTTTCCCTTTCTGGGCTTGAACTTTCTCACCCATGGGGAAAAAAATCGTCTTGCAGGGTTGCTGTGAAGGTTAGTGATAAAGTGCCTTGAGGCATTTGCTCAACAGAAGCTAGCTCTCCTGGTGTTCATGGCTCTCTCCCCTCCCCACTGTGTGGGCTCCAACCCAGATGCACCACAGCCAACGGAAGGATCTAACATGGAGTGGGAAGATAGACCTTGACCATACTCCCTGCCAGGAATTCTCAAAGGGGGTGCCCTCGGACCCCAGGGTGTGACAATCCCTTCTTGGGGGGGGCAAAAATTGGTTATGAGGTGAGGGGGACCTTCAGAATCACAATGGTGGGGGGGTCCCCAAAGGGTCACGATACATATACAGACCCATGGTACAACTGTGGTATTGAAATTTCATGGTCGAGAGAGAAAGGTTGGCAACTGGCGGGGTGGTGGGGGTGACATCTAAAAAGCCTTCTGGGAGCTAATAATGAAAAAAAAAGTTTGAGAAACACCATTATATAGAGACCAGAGACATCTGGGGAGAAGAGGAAAGGGCGGAAGGAAAGAGCAACACCCCATCTGGGTCAGCAGGAGCGCCGGCTGTGGGGGAGGGGCAGAAAGCAGGTGGAGTCCCATCCCACCTGATGGAACCCTAAGCATGATCTCAGTGTGGATGGTTTTTCTTGTCACTGCTTATCTTTTGAGGGTTTTTTTGTTCGTTTGTTTGTTTGTTTTTTAATTGAGTCTGTGTTCTTTTTTAATGTAGATTTTATCTATTTATTGAAGTGAGAGCGAGCACATGCATGTAAGGAAGGAGAGAGGCAGAAGAAGAGAGAGAGAATCTCAAGCAAACTCTGCACTGAGTGTGATTCCCTTCCCCGGGGCTTCATTTCATGACCCTGAGATCATAACCTGAGTTGAAACCAAAAATCGGATGCTTGACAGACGGAGCCACCCAGGCGCCCAGAGTCTCTGTGTTTTTTAAAACTAAGAAGAAGAAAGAACTAATAGATATTAAACATTTATGGGTTAGGAATTGTGTCTGGTGAATGAGCTGTATTACTCCCACCTGATCATGAAAAATCACTTCACTTTAACAGATGAGAAAACTGAGGTCCCTTGAAGTTAAGCAGACGGTTCATTCAAAGCCTGTATTCGTTCCAGAGTGGCCACTGTGCCCAATGGCTCCAGACATTTGCCTGATTGTGCCTGGTGTTCTGGAGTCTACTGAAAGAGCACCCCACCTCTTTTCACTCTGGTAAGTGTCCTGCTTCAGATAATAAGTAATCATCCTACATCGCGTCTCCATTGTTGGACTGTCCATCCCTCCAGGTATTTCCTTAAGGAGGGCTGGGGTCAGCGCTGCCCTGAATAGCTTCGTGCAGCAACACCCTCATTGGGGGGAGCACAGAAGCTCCTGGAGGAGAGGAGGCTGATCAGTGTCAAGAAATGCGGAGAGACAGGAGAAGACTCCCATGGCCCGAAATCAAAGCCCGCCTCGCTTTTGGAAAGATTCTGCACAAAGTGCTGATCGCACGGATGTGGACCTTTGGGAGCTCAGAGGAAAGCAAAACCGCATTTTGTGGTCACGACACAGGCATGCTGCAGCCGTTCTAGCAGGTGGATGGCATACCTGGGAGTCACCCCCACGTGCACCCAAAAAACTCCAGCCAGGGTCTGGTCACCACAGTGCCTGTCCTGCCCAAGGACCCTGCAGCCTGGGACCAGACCCAGGGAGAGTTTGGAGTTGTAGGCTCCTGGACAGCAGACGCAAGCCCTGCCGCCTGGCCGCCCGCGGTGTCCTCCGCGGACCCTTGCCCGGCTCCACTAACTGACATCTGCAAAGTTCAAGCAGGAAGTCGAGGCTGCTGGAGACATTCTATTTGTGCCTGCATCTGAATAATTTAACACTCACCCCCCAAAATAGACTATCATTAGAATTTGTCAATTCCTTTGCATTTGAGCAGACAGTCTCCAAAAAAAGAAAAAAGAGAGAGAGAGAGAAAGGGTAGGAGAAGTTCCCATACATATTGCCTGGGAGCCGTGCAAGGGGAGGGCGGCTGTGCAACGGGGTTGGTTTTTCTTCTACACTCAAAGCCCTGTGCTTACGGATGTATCTGACTCAACAGCAAAGGCCATCCCTTCACGTTTACTTTGCTCTAAAACCAAGTCTGCACCACGTGCCCAGGACGTCAGAGAAAATGCCTGCTTCTTCCATGGTCAGAGATGTGCATTCCTACCTTCACCACATACTCTGTATATGACCATGTTCAAGTCCCTTAACTTTTCTGGCCCTCAGTGTCTCCACCTGCAAAGTGTGAACAAAAATGCAGCCTTTTTCACAGGGTTTGGCAGTTTTTGAAGTTTTTTTTATATTTATTTGTTTGAGAGCTGAGAGAGAGAGTGTGTGTGTGTGTGTGTGTGTGTGTGCGCGCGCGCACATGTGCATGAGCGGGAGAAGGGACAAAGAGAGATTCTCAACCAGACTCCGTGCTGAATGTGGAGCCCAACACAGGGCTTGATCCCACAACCTGGAGATCATGACCTGAGCTGAAACCAAGAGTCAGATGCTTAACCAACTTAGCCACCCAGATGCCCCCCTCCCAGGATTTTTATAGTATTAACTGAGCCAATGAGGGTGATGGGAGAGGTCTCCCAGGCTGTGGCACGTAACAGATCCCAGGAGTCTTCAGTCTCCCGGTCCTCATTGTGCACTGATGCTCTGTGAAATGCTGCTGTTTCCAGGAGGCACCATAGACAGGCACCGTTTCCAGCACAAATCCATTCTTTCTTTTTCCCATGGCTTATGCTTCCAAACACTCAGTGTAGAAGAAGACCAGCAACAGCAAAACGAAAAACAAACAAAATACAGATATACATGTGCACACACATAATACGCCTATACATACACATACACATGCACGCGCACATGAGCGCGCGTACACACACACACACACACACACACACACACGGACTCATCTGCTCAACCTCCAAGGCAGGTGCTCGGATCACCTGAGCACCTGTCCTGCCTGTCAGTGGCTGGAGAGCCCCTAGTAAGTCCCTTGGGGGCCGTTCCAAACCTTCCTCAAGGATCCCAACCCACTCCCTAAATCTGAACCACCCCCAGGTTGGTGAACACTGTCACCTTCACTCACACTGCCTCCTGCCTCCGTCCATCCCATTATCCCCCTCACCATGCCTCCTCCTGGGCCCTACTGCCCACTTCTAAAGCTCACCTCCCCCACCCCAGGCTCAGCCCCGCCTCCCCCCCATTTGTTCCTGGACTTGGCTCCATCCCCCACCTCCTCCTTCTGCATCTCTAAGTTCCATCTCCTCACACTCCCCCTGTAAAGACGCTCAAATATCACACCATCTGAAAACATTCCTCTCAGCTCCCTTTCCACCATCTCAGGCTGCATCCTGGCTTTCCTTTTGAGGCAGGGAAGCTGAAGGGGTTCCATTTTAGAAAGGTTCCACGTCTGTTGTGTTTCTGCGAAGGCCTCATTTCGGAATAAGCCAAAGAAGCTTGAAGTTCCCATCTCAAGGGGGAAGTGGGAAAATTAATCATTTTCTGAGTTTTGTCCTAGGCCCCAAACCCCTAGTAACATCTGAGAAGAACCAGATCCCAGACGTGTTCTAGAACATTAGCTTCTGATAAGCCTCCACACTGATATTTTGAGTGACTTACGGAATAACCCCTCTTATTCACCTGACACTTGAGCTTGATTAGAACCTACCCTGAATTTCTGGAGCAAAGCGTACCCTAGACCCTTGGCTAACATAAACCCCTACCCCAAGCAACAATAAGGGTCCTTCTTCTCTCCTTTCCAAGTCTCCCAGACACTTTGTCTGCTGTTCTCTGTCACTTATGCCGTTCAATAAATTCTGTTTGCACTTTGCCCAGCTCACACTTGATTGCTGTCCTGTGTGAAGGCAAGGACCCTCTTGGCTGATCCTGTGGGGCCCCCCGGGTTCTGAGACGCAGCCAGTCTGCATCACTTTCACCACCAAACACCTTGAGGGATGTCTGGATTTCCTGGCCTGGTCCTGCCCCCCATCCTCCTGTCTTCACTCCTGGTCTTGTTCTCACCCGTACACCAGCAGCACGTCCTCGGGGCTCACCCACATGCCCTGATGACCAAGTAGGCCCCTACTCCGAGCCCCCCTCCTCCTGCGTCCCCTCCCTGGTCAGTCCTCTCTCGAACTGGGATCCATGCACTTTGCTCTCTCCGGGCTCTTCTCTTTCGTTCCTGAATGCTTCTCTCTCTCACTCTCTGTTCCTCACCCTCCACCTCCAGCTTAAAAAGAATTTTTTTCTGTGGTTCTGTGCACCACACATCTCTCTTCTGCCTCTACCTGCCTCCCTGGAAGACTGCAGCTACTTCTACAACGTCACCACATAACCCAACCTTGGCCTCGCCCTGAATTTGCAATTAGCTCATGCACTTGCTCACGCAGATGTCCCCCAGCGCCTGAAGTGCCCCCGGGGAATCGAACACCCCCCACCCTCCATTCTACCCTCCCACTTCCCACACTTGCCATCCAATCTCAAGGTCATGACTCATCCTCAGCATCTCCTTTCCCCTCCCTGTCGCCCTTCCGGGTGTAGGCAGGGGCATCCCCAACCTGCACACACAACTGCCCACAAGGCCCCAGGATGGCAATCCCCCATCTTCCCTGAGCTGTGGACTCCCCACAGTGGAGAGTCATTCTATTAACATGCACGCCCCCTGCTGAGCTATGCCAAGTACCCAGTCACTGAGCAACGTGCTCTAACAGTTTGGCACGATGAACTCTCTCAAGCCCCCTCTGTGGGTACTATTCCTGCCTCCATTCTGCAGAAGATGTAGCAAAGGCTAAGGAAAATCATTCTCATGGGCACGCAATTAATAAGCAGCAGGGCTCACAGTCTAATCAGGGAAGAGACCAAAACCCACAAAATCATACTTCCTCCAACCACAGACCAGATCAGCCTGAAGAAAAAAAAAAAAAAAGATTCTCTCCAAAGAAGCCAGGGCTCCCTACTGCCTACCAAATTCCCCAGACAGTCCTTAAGGCCCTCCCAGGCCGCTGTTACCCGCACAAGGTTCATTGTGCTGGATGCCCCATGTTACTTTCCACTTGGGTTCCAGCCACATCAATGCACCCAGACCAACATTCCAGCTCTGAGCGTTTCCCAAACATACAACACTTGGCTGGTTTTGCCTTTTTGCTTGGCTCAGCCACAATGCCCCAGTGCCTCCCCGGATTCAAGCCCAGGCAACTGACTTCTCCTACTTTAGCACACCCAGTGCTTTGCTTGTGCTTTTGTCACAGCCATCATTTTATTCTACTTGCATATTTACTTCACCAGGGAGACTCCAATTATTTTGAGGGCAACTCCCCCCAACAGACTCACTTCTGTACATGCTGTGTATCTAACCCAGGACGTGTCTAACACTTGTGACACAGCCCACTGCCACTGTGACGATTTTACCCCTGCCCAGAGACTTGCACGTGACAACACAGGGATCTCATATTCAACAAGGTGGTGGGGGTCTGGGGGATTCTGGACCCTGGGTTGCTATCTGGTCCACTCACTTGTTCTGATACATGCAGAAAAACCATTGCTTATGAGCTGCAAAGTGCATTTTCAAGGAAAGAACAGAACAGCTTTTGTGTTCTGACACCTCCTCCCGCTCTCCCATCCCACTTCCTCAGAGAACAGCCTCTGAGCCTGGCTGGCTGTGGGAGGGGTGACACGGCTCCCAGGAGGGGACTGACAACCTCAGTGAGACAGCACGCGGGACGTGGAATGTGCCCCTGGAGGATGCAGCGGCAGTTCCCACACCATCTCAAGTTTGGTTTGAGCCCTTGGAATGAACCTGAGAAAGAAGAGTGTTCACAGGTGTACTCCTTTCCCTTTCTCCGCACACATGCCTGGGGGACGTTTTTCTGTGCAGAGCCCCAAATGTCATTATTCACAACCTCTTCCTAAGTCTCCTTAGGGTCCACAAAACACATGCCACAGTAAGGCTTATGATGAGGAAAAGGAAAGACAAACTCAAAGAACTCTTCCTGAATCTGCTTAGCGTGGCAGAGCTAGCACGGAAATCCTGGTGAACCCCTGGAACTATTTCTACACCCTCAATACGCCGTAGTCAAAACTTGAACTCCACCTATAAAGCATCATGCCAGAGACCAGCAGAACGTTCAGCTCCTGCTTCCCTGCCACCCACCCCACCTTCTCACCAGCATCTCAGCTCCCTACACACCTGAACCCCCTCTGGGCTGCCTCAGGCCCATTCCATGTCTATTATTCCTCTGGAGTATTTATTTTCTTTTTCATCCAAAAGGCTATTTGTTCGATAGAAAAAGCTTTTCTTTCCCAAAATCAGGACAGGTGTGGACCATCCGCTTTCTAAGCCCCTACTGAGCCTTTCTGCCACAGGATGCAAGAAAAGCTAGCTGGACAGTGCTTTGAGTATGGGTTTGGAGAACAGAATGCCTTCCCAGCAGCCTCAAACGGGGGGTATGGCGTAATGAGCTCATTCTAGAATGGCCACACAAAGGATCTGTTTCCAGGTTGGCCTGTGCCTGTAAATTAGTTTATTATATCCCAGAATGCTTAAATCTACCTCCCACATTCCCCACCATGCTCATCCACACTTTGCTCTTTTCTCTAAAGGTAAAGCTAAGCACGGAGTGGAAGGAAGGGTAGAGAACGTCTCACGAGCATCTGCCATGAACCCAGCTCAGAGCCCAAGACTTGACGTTCATTCATTCCTCACAAGGACCCCACCACCAAGGTAGGTACTGACACTATCCCATCGTAGAGAAGGAAAAAATGAGGCAAGCTCACAGAGGTTAAGCAACTGGCCCAGCATCACACACTAGGGATGGATGGAGCTAGGATTTGGGTCCATGTCTTGCAATTCCAACACCCACGCTGGGTGGCCTACAAGACAGATGACCAGGCTGAACTGTTCAACTGTAAACTCCTTGAGAACAAAAGCCCTACCTTAGACGTCACTGTATTCCCCACAGCACTCACCACAGGAAAGGCGCTCTATGGGTGATAAAAGAATGAATGAAAGAATGAATGAATGAATGAATTTATGAATGGATGGATAAATGAATGAATTTATGAGTGGATGGATGGACAGACAGATGGATGAATTCAATGAAATAAGAGATTTCCCTGCTTCCTTTTCGAGGTGAATTATAATCTGATACGTTGACTCAGTTTTATGAGAAAGCCAAATGCAGAGCGGCATGAACAACTGAGGAATGTTGGCTTTTGAAACCCAGAAAGCAATCTCTGGCACACGGCCGGCAGCTCTCCCCCTGTGTGCCTTATTTCTACATTCCCACCACCTGGCTGGGAAACTGCATTCCTTCTTGTGTTTCTCCACCTATTTGTCTCCACGGAAATAAATCTCAGCATCCCTGTCTGTTAAATGTGGATTGGAAAGGGAGCATGGGGTAGGAAAAGGACAGTGCTGCTCACCAGAGTAAGTTCCAATCCCACAAAACTACACAGCTTTCATGAACCTCAGCTTTCTTCCATGCCTCACCAGGAAGGGATGACAACTTCAAAAATAAGAGTACGCAGGGGAACTAAGGTGAGCAGCAGACCATCATTCCAGAGTTTTCCCAAAGGAATATGGGTTACCACAGTAAGGATACTGGTGGTAGGCAGAGGAATGCCACCTCCAAAGCTCTCTACAACCTAATCCCTGGGAGCCATGCAGATGTTCTTTTATGTGGCAAAAGGGACTTGCAGGTGGGAATCAGTTAAGGATCTTGAGGTGGAAAGACCATCCTGGGTTATCTGAGTAAACCCACTATAGGATCCCAAGGATCCTCATAACTAACAGAGGAAGGCAGGGGTGTCAGAGTCAGGGAGAACTTTGAAAATGCTAAGCTGTTGGTTTTGAAGATGGAGAAAGGGGCCACAAGCCAAGGAATGCACTTGGCCTTGAAAGTTAAATGTGGATTGGAAAGGAATCATAGTATAGGAATTACCTGAGAATCTGTTCTCAAGGGAACAGGTTCCCCCCTAGAGCCTCCAAAAAAATGCAGCCCCACCGACCCCATCATGTTAGCCCGGTGAGACCCATTTCAACCTCCGATCTCCAGAACAGTGAGACCCTAAATGTGTGTCGTTTTTAGCCACTAAGTGTGTGGTCATTTGCTACATCAGCCATGGAAAACAATCCCAGCCTGAGATCGGGCTCCCACCCTAAATCAGGTTGCATCAAACCTACAACATGAGCCCGTCTGAATTACCCAAGCGTCCCAGACCGAAGCATCAACCAGAATGCCACGTCACTTATCTGCAAGGAGAGATCTACCTGTAAGTCGGGCTCCTCAGCGTGGCATGACCAGCAGCAGACCCACACAGGAAGGCTATCTAGAAGGATGCTGAAGAACACAGAATCAGGGCAAGCAGAGGCAGATATGTCACCCTGCTCTGGTCTCCAGCTCAGAGCCTATTGCATTCCTGCCCACAGCAGAGAGCAGCCTTGCCAAGGGAACCCTCCCACTGGAGTCTCTCAGCTACGTGCCTCTATCTTGGGCAGTATTTGGAAGGGACCTGTCAACACCACCGTCTGGGAAGCTGTTCTTCCTCTGCAAACTTGGCTGACCAACACCTCTTCAAAGGGCCGGACATGCTTTCTTTAGTACCTGACAATTAAATAGGTAATATGTTTAAAGCACTTAGAACATCAGAAGCACTCAACAAACATCTGTTATTATCATTATTACTATACTCAATCCAGCTGTGCCAAGTACAGCAGTGGCTGGGAGCCCTTTTCTCAAGAGGGCTTGATGTTCCCACTCTGCTCTTCATGCCCAGCTGCTAAATGTCCAAGTTCTTTTTTTTTTTTTAAGATTTTATTTATTTATTTGACAGAGAGAGAGAGATCACAAGTAGGCAGAGAGGCAGGCAGAGGTGGGGGGAAGCAGGCTCCCCGCTGAGCAGAGAGCCCGATGCGGGGCTCGATCCCAGGACCCTGAGATCATGACCTGGGCCAAAGGCAGAGGCTTAACCCATTGAGACACCCAGGCACCCCTAAATGTCCAAGTTCTTGAGGGGAGCGTCACCCCTCGTAATGACAGCACAGTGATCATTATACGAGGACAGCTGGGATCACTGTCCGGTGAGCCACAGGACCCTTTTCAATAATAAATGAGGAAAAGGAAAGGAAGCTGTGAGTCCAGTGCTTGGCATAAGGCAGAAGCTCGGGTGTTTACATCCATACTCATTCACTCTCTGTGTGGGGCTCAACTGTCCCCTCCAAATGCATATGCTGAAGTCCCAACTCCCAGCACCCCAGAATGTGACCTGTGTCAAGATAAAGGCCTTGGGGAGCCTGGAGGGCTCAAAGTCAGGTAAGCATCTGCCTTTGGCTCAGGTCGTGGGACTGAGCCCCACATTGGGCTCCCTGCTCAGTGGAGAGCCTGCTTCTCCGTCTCCCTCTGCAGCTCCCGCAGCTCCCCCTGCTTGTGCTCTCTCTCTCTCAAATAAATAAAATCTTTAAAAGAAAATTAAAAAAGGATAGAGTTTTTAAAGAGGTGTTGAGTTACCAGGAGGCCCCAAGTCTGACCCAGTCTGACTGGCATTCTCATAAGAAGAAAAGATGAGGACACACACAGAGCCCCCAGCATGTGCCCTTGGGTGGCATCTACAAGCCAAGGAGAGAAGTTTCAGAGGACACCAACCTACTGGCACCTTGGGGTCAGACCTCCAGCCTCCGGTACTTTATCACTGTGTGAGAAAGGAAAGATCTGCTGCTCAAGCCGCCTGGTCTGTGGTCTTTGGTCACGGCAGCCCCAAGCCCACTGACCAGCTCCCCTTTCAAGAACAAATATTTCTGCATCTCTGGAGAGCAGAAAATTGGGGGATGACTCAGCAGAAGCCCCTGATCTCTCTGAGGGCCTGAAAATCTCTGTTTTGTACAGGAAGGGTCCATGTGCTCCCACCCGCACCCGACTGCCAGGCTTGGCACCCACAGGAGGGTTCTCCATCCCTGAGGAAGGAGGGGCCATTAGCTTCTCAGCACCCCTACACACACACACACACACACACACACACACACACACACAGTCCTGCTTAGAGAGTCAGGCCTCGTAGCCTGTGGAGGATACACCATGGGCACTGGAGATATGAGAAGCTGTAAAATCCCAAATGACAGATTCGTGACGTCCCTGAGGGAATAAATAGGGAGAACAGATGGAGAGATGAGGCAGGGAGATTTCATTTAAATTTTAATAACATTTTGATAATTTAATGAATGTGGTGAGAAAAGAAAAGCAAACCAGTGCCAACAAGCTGAAACAGTCTGCCCACCCTAGTGTCCCCCCAAGATGATCTGCCCAGAATGAGGGGCACAAGATTCCATGGGTGAATCATTTCCTAAGGGATGTCAAGCATTTCTCTCTGAAACTGCCAGAGCTAAACACCTCACAATGGAGAGACCTTCAGGGTGACCCAATGCACCCCCACTTTCCCTATGCACCTCCTCAGGGCGTATCTCGGGGCCACAGTCCTCCACATGGTACCAGGTGATTTCCAGGTAAGGGGGGAACTTGGAGACATGCGGGGACACAGCCCAAGTCTTCTCAGAGGTCAGGCTTGTCCCCCTGCTGATGGCTTATCTACACATCCAACCTGTTCCCAGATCATCTCTCCCCGCTCATCTCTGGAGACCTTCATGAAGACAGATCCAGTAGAGAGAAAAGAGCACTGCACAAGGAGTCCAAAGGCCAAGATCACAACCCCATCGTGCACCAACCATGGGATGTGTGAATTACAGTAGAAAAAAGACTTCCTACCTTGTAGGAATTTGCTGTGCAGAGTAAGGAGGTCTACTCTTCAGAAAATGGTAGGCAAGTAACGGGCATGCAACAAAAGCAAACCCCTCCCAGCACCATTTGTGTCCCACAACTAGCACAGTGGACACAGGGGCCCATGAGTGTTTACTGCATGGATGTTGACTTTGAGGTTATTCCTCGAGAAGCAAATGCAGGCTCTATGGTTTTATGGCACACCCACACTGTCTCATCCTCAAGTTCTTATTTAAATAGATGTCTTGGAAAGTATAGGAAGATGAAAGGTTGGGGAAGACGAGGCCCCAATGTAAAATATCTTAACTGGGACATCGAGTTTTTTGTGAAATCATGGAGAAAGGAAACAAGCAGCTAGAAGCAGCAGAAAGACTGGAGAAGGAGCCAGAACTGGGGAGGGCCAGCTCTGCAGCAAGCATGCTGGCAGAGAACAAACAGGGGACCGGGGTCCAAATGGCTCACGATGTGTAAGGGTGAGGCAGAGTCAAACCAGCAGGAGAAAGCTTAGTGATTCAAGATGATTCAGACAGAAAACCAACCCCAGGCACTCCCGCTTTCCTGACGGAGTCCCCAGAGCGGATGTCTGGGGACCCCATTTGTGAGCATCACTACCTAAGTCTTGATGGAGAGGAGGGACAGCACTGATGATAAACACCCACTCTGAATCAGGCTCTATGTGCTTCTTACCTGCATCCACAGCATCCCTGGCCTAATGGGACACATATCAATGAGATCATGTGTTCACAGGACTTGATGCAGTGGAAGTTAACCAAACGGGGACTGTTTAGTACATATTAGAAATACAGTCTTTGTAGTAAGACTCCTGGAGTCAACAGGCAAGATAGCATAAAAAATATTCTTGAAATAGGGGTGCCTAGGTGGCACAATTAAGCATCTGACTCTTGGTTTTAGCTCAAGTCATGATCTCAGGGTGATGAGATGGAGCTCTACATTGGGCTCTGCATTCAGTGTGGAGTTTGCTTGAGATTCTCTCTCCCTCTTCCCCTCCTGCTCATGCTTCTCCTCTCTCTCTAAAATAAATAAATAAATCTTTTTGAAAATATACTATTGACATAAATAGACACTTTCTTGAGGTGGGTGTGGAAGGCAAGGGAGTGGCAAAAAGGAACTAATTCCCTGATTAGGATGAGGATCCTCCTAGTTCAAGAGAGCAGAGGTTCTGATCTCATTTGCTACTATTTCTACACCAACACCTCCCTCTTCCCTTCCAGTCAAGGAGTGTCCTGTTTGGTTTGCAGGGCTGTGGAGTCCATCTTCAAATGTAAAAGAAAAAATATAGAAAGGTACAAATTGTGAGAGAATATAATAGGCATGAAAGACAAAGAAACAAAACTGTACCTAAGAATTATGGGTGACACCAGCAGAAAAATAAAAATGGTAGAAACCAAAATAAGTGAAGATGTACTTTATCACTGGGTAACAACCTTTGGGTGCATATTGGGGTCACTTTATTTTAAAAAATCAATTTCCCACCCCCATCCCTACAGTTTGGGGCTTTCTTAACTGTATCACAGTTAGGAACTTGATTTTTTTTTTTTAAATAACCTCTTCAGCTGATTCTGATATACAGTCAAGACTGAAAACCATAGGACTAGATGAAAACTTGCCTAAGGTGACAAAACAAAAATTAGTATGTTCATAGACTAGTTCTCTGCCACTTCAACTTGCAGAATCTTAAGGAAAGGATTCTATTGTAGAGTTTAAAAACTATGGCTTCAGGATCAGAAAGCTCTGAGTGGGTTCCATAGCTCTGTTGTTTGCCGTCTGAATCATCTTGGGTAAGTTGGGAGGATTAAATGAGATACTGAATTTAAAGAACCCAAAGCCTCACATATATTAGATTCTCAAAAGGTTGGTTTCTATTATTTATTATCATTATTTTAACATGCAAAACTTTTTAAGGGGACTGAAATGAACATTAAGTAAATATTCTTACCATATCTGAACTGCCAATTCTCTCCAAATTAATTTGTAATGTAACTACATAAATTTAAATGTAATTTGTAATGAAATTAAATTGGATTTCTATCCAAATTCCAACAGGATTGTTTTTTAACTTGGCAACATGATTCAGCAATTCATCTGGAAGAATAAATGGGTGAAAATAGCCAAGAAACATTTTAAAAGAACGAAGAGGGTCTTGTACTGCTAGATGTTAAAACATAGCATAATGCTAAAATAATTACATTAGTTTGGGCACCAGAGACAGAGAGATCAAGAAACAAAATATAAGGTGTCTTTTCAATTCACTGGGGAAAAGAGGAGTACTCATTAAGTATGTATGATAGAACTGATTAACAATGGGTAAGCGGACAAAAATAAAGACAGATCCCTACCTCACACCGTAAGTCATAATAAAGTCCAAACTATTAATACTATATCACATATAAAATTGAAATAATAAAAATAGTTAAAATTTATAGATGAATACTTTTCTGATTTTAGGATAAAAAAGGACTTCCTGGGGCACCTGGGTGGCTCAGTGGGTTAAAACCTCTGCCTTCGGCTCAGGTCATGATCCCAGGGTCCTGGGATCGAGCCCCGCATCAGGCTCTCTGCTCAGCGGGGAGCCTGCTTCCTCCTCTCTCTGCCTGCCTCTGCCTGCTTGTGATCTCTGTCTGTGAAATAAATAAATAAAATCTTTAAAAAAAAAAAAAAGGACTTCCTAAGCATGAAATGAAAAAGACCTTAGCTGAAAATATGAGTATGTAAAACTAGATTTCTACATGGCAAGAAGATAACATAAATACAAAGTTAAAGGCAAGTAGACTGGGGAAACATTTAGAGTAATTATAAGTCACTGATTTAGTACACACAGAGCTCTTACTGACAAATACAGAAAACACCAACACTCAATCTGAAATGGCATAGGGCAGGGGAAGACAATGCTTAGAAGAGAAAATATAATTAGTCAACTAGTAAAAGTGATGAATCACATTAGCAATCAAATGAATGAAAAGTAAAATAAGATATTTTCTCAGTTAACAAACTGACAATGTTTGATTTTTCTCTTTAAAGATAATACTTCTAGAAAGGATACATGGTGGGGGGGGTGTACTCATACATTGCCCTTGTAGGGTAAATTAGAACAAACTTTGCAGCTAGCTGACTGGAAGCACAAATAAAGAGCTTTACAGTGTATAAGCCTTATGATTTTCCAAATCTTATCCAATAGCAAGTATCACTTCTCTGAACAGAAAAAAAAATATATATATATATCCATATATATATATATATATATATATATATATATAGAGAGAGAGAGAGAGAGAGAGAGAGTAAGTATAAGGAAATAAGGACTACGTAGATGGAAAATGGTAATCTCAAATTTCCTTGCAAACACAAGGTTTGAAACAAGTCAGACTTCTTATATTACATTAGTTTACAATAGCCAGAACCAGAGGTGGGATTTGTACTTGTTCAATTCAGGCAGGTCATCTAACAGCTCAAAACCTAAGCATGGGAACAAATGAATTAGCCAGAGCTTTGTACTTGCACCTCAAATGACAGAGAACCTTCAACACAGCTTACCTTTCCTCATCCCCCTTAGCCACTAATCTCTCCCTGAACGCTAAAAGATGATCAAATGGGGAAAAGATTTATCTTTTAAAAGATAGCTCTTACCATTGGGAAAAGCAAGTTCCCCAGAAATGCCAGCCCTTTGCTCCTTGCAAAGATAGGCTCCCCACCAGGATTTTGTTTATATATTTTGGACCCTCCCTTATTCTCAAAAGTGGAGCAACTTGGCAGAGCCTCCTGCAGAGAATTCCATCTGCTGTCGGCCAGACAGAAGCTGGAGATTAGGAGTAAAAGCCAGGAACCCCAAGCGGATCAGCCCACACCCCCAGACCCTGCCTCCATGCAGAGAGAGCTCATTAGCCAGGACATAAAATGTGTAAGGCTCCAAACAGAGCTGAAGGAGCTATAAACAGGAGCTAGAAGTAGAGAAAGTCAGTAAACCAATTTTGTTCATTCAAACTAGAAAAGGAGTGATTCATAAAAGCAGCAGCAATTATGATGATGATGATGATGATGATGATGATGATAGAGAGATGTCCCTCCCTGTCATTACTCTGGTTTGCACTGGCCCCTCTAAAGCCAGTGGCTCCTGTGTATGCAGTCTTCTTGGGGAAAAGTGTTCAGCCTCACCTCAGTCCATGCCAGCACTGAGAAGCCTCTCAGAGAGGGGCCACCAGGTCCCACCTCACAGCCACCCATCGTCCTTGCATCTGGCCACTTCTTCAGGTAGATTTGCCACTGGTGCAGGATTCAGCATCATGATTCAGCTACTACTTGGACAGCTCTGGGGCTTCCACTCCTCCCCTGAGTTTTATGCTCCCTCTCATGGAGCCTTCTACACCTTCCTGAGCTCTTAATGAACGTACTGGAAAAATGTTCTTACTTCCCTTGGCACTATGCTACCATCCATCTTTCCCTTCTAGCATGGGCTACTCCATAAAGCCTCCTGCTTGCCAAAATTTCCAGACTAGAAGTAGGCACCAGCTGACACGTCAAGCCCTCAAAGGAAGTCTTCTGCACAGTCTGCTCCAGTCTGTTAACAGTCCTGGGAGTTGGAATGCAGCTGGCTTGCAGGTCAGCACACACTCAGCCAGGTTGCAGGATACCTGTCTACCCTCCCAGCAAAATCTTATCTCCACAAGAGAGTCTTTCAAACTCCCTCCACCTGATTTTGGGGAGAGTAAAAAGTCTTTCACTTTTTTTCTTCTTGAGACTTATTTATTTATCATAGGAGAAAGAGAGAACATGAGTGGGAAGGGCAGAGGGGAAAGGGAGAGGGAGAGAACCCCAAGCAGACTCCACACTGAGCAAAGAGGCTGACACAGGGCTCAATCCCATGACCCTGATATCATGACCTGAGCCAAAGCCAAGAGTCAGACACTTAACTGACTTCATCACCCAGGGACCCTTGAACGTGAAAAGTCTTTCACGTTCAAGCAAGAACTTCCTATAGGCCAAGATTCCAAAGAGTCTACCTTCCTCTTCCATCTCTATACTTACATAGACCCTGGGCTTAGGGTTGAGGACTCCAAGGCCAATTTTTGATATCTCGCAGAATATCATGAGAGACTCCAGTCACCTGTGGCCAACTGTATTTTTTTTTAAGATTTACTGATTTATTTATTTAATCTCTATGCCCAACGTGGAACTCAAACTCACAACCCCAAGATTAAGAGTCTCGTGTTCCATTGACTGAGTCAGCCAGACACTCCCATGGCTCAGTTTAAAAAACAGAGTACTTAAGCCTTCTTATTTTCAGACTCCCACTCTGAGTGACCTTTCAGGAATGGTAGAAAAGTCCCACTCAACTTCCTGTTACAAAGCTAACTTGGTCTGGCACATCAAATCATTATTCCCAATTCTTCTCCCCCCATTTAATCATAATCTACATTCTTAGCCATGAAACACTGCAGTATTTTCCACTGCAGAGGGAGCAGTATAGTTCCCACCTCACTGATGTTGGGCTTTTGGCCATTGTGGTTTGCTTTGACTGATGAAATGTTAGCAAACATGACGTGCACAGAGGCTTTAAATGTGCCTGTACAGTTCGGCATCCCTCATGTTCTTTTATCATTTACCACAAGAAGAACATGTCCCTTGTAGATACTAGTAGCATCCTGATAGCTGGATTAAACCTGACCTGCAGCATGAAGGTAAGCCACCCCAGTTGACAAGACAACTCATGAGTGAGATAAATAAAGTTTGCTGTGGGAGTCACTGAGCTACCTGGGGCTGTCTGTTACGTGGCATTATCCTTATGTAGTAACAGCTGACTAATACACTTGCTCTATGCCCAGCATTGTGCTGAATACTGTATTATCTCATTTAACTTATTTCCTTTAACAACTGTATGAAATAGAGCACTATTACTATTGCTCTTGTTTTACAGGGAAGGAAAGGGAGGCATAGAGCAGTGAAACACAATTCGCAAGCAAAGCAGATGAGCTGCAAACATGGTAATCTGACTCCAGAGCCTAACCACCATGGGACATAAAACAGAAAGAGAGAAGAGTGTAGCTCTGTGTGCTTCTGAGTCTGTGCTCTGGCTGCTGACCTTGGGCTCAAAGACACAATGGCTGCTTGTGAGCTCTCTATCAGCTATTAGCACAGGTCCAACCAGATCCCCGGGGCCACGGCAGTTTTTCTAGCTCTGTCAGTGCGTGCAAAGAGGAGGAGACAGACTTCCCTTCCAGAATGCATGACCTTTTCCTGAACTTTGAGGAGGGGAAGTCCCATGGGGAATTCTAACCATGGAACAATCCTGTCTTTGTGAGGCTCAGCAATCCCACGTTCTGCACGGGACTGTGGAACACACCTCCTTCTCTGCCTATTTTTGTTCTCTCTCTAAGCAAATATCTCCAGGCTTTTGCTTTTGAAAATTATTACACAACTGCCAGCTGCTGGGATTATACAAATAACCTGATAATAGCAAAGTGATACGCTGTCCGGTGTTCAAACACCACCACCCAGCAACAAAGCAGCCCCGGGGTGCCACTTCTTATTCACCCTGCAAACAGAAGCAGCACAAACACGGGCCACCCACTCTC
Organism: Lutra lutra; assembly: GCF_902655055.1. Taxonomy (NCBI): domain Eukaryota; kingdom Metazoa; phylum Chordata; class Mammalia; order Carnivora; family Mustelidae; genus Lutra; species Lutra lutra. Next base: position 9,718,100 of record NC_062284.1, on the reverse strand, counting down.
TCCCAGCCTCAGGCACAGGCAGTTTGGTCCCAAAATGGATTTTTTACACATCACCTTCCAAGACTCCCTAGGCACAGAAAGAAGGCAGAGTCACATTCTTTGCCAGAACAATTTGTCATCAATATGACTCAACAATGCACTTTCTTTAACCAAACTTTGTACCCCTGACTGGCAGCAAGGGTGCCTACGGGTCTTCCAACTATAGACAAGCTAGCAATTCAGAGGGCGAGGCTCAGGTCTTCCTTGCCTATCACTAACCCCTGTGCCTGGCTCAGCGGACAGTCAAGAAATGTACGCTGAGGGCACCTGGGTGGCTCAGTTGGTTAGGCGACTGCCTTCAGCTCAGGTCATGATCCTGAAGTCCCGGGATCCAGTCCTGCATTGGGCTCCCAGTGACATGGGGAGTCAACGTCTCCCTCTGACCTTCTCCCCTCTCACACTCTCTCTCACTATCTCTCTCCCAAATAAATAAAATCTTTTGAAGAAAGAAAGAAAGAAATGCTGAATAAATCAATGACTGTCCACTGAGCTAGGCACAGGGGTTAGTGATAGGCAAGGAAGACCTGAGCCTCGCCCTCTGAATTGCTAGCTTGTCTATAGTTGGAAGACCCGTAGGCACCCTTGCTGCCAGTCAGGGGTACAAAGTTTGGTTAAAGAAAGTGCATTGTTGAGTCATATTGATGACAAATTGTTCTGGCAAAGAATGTGACTCTGCCTTCTTTCTGTGCCTAGGGAGTCTTGGAAGGTGATGTGTAAAAAATCCATTTTGGGACCAAACTGCCTGTGCCTGAGGCTGGGAGAGAGTGGGTGGCCCGTGTTTGTGCTGCTTCTGTTTGCAGGGTGAATAAGAAGTGGCACCCCGGGGCTGCTTTGTTGCTGGGTGGTGGTGTTTGAACACCGGACAGCGTATCACTTTGCTATTATCAGGTTATTTGTATAATCCCAGCAGCTGGCAGTTGTGTAATAATTTTCAAAATTATTAATTATTATTATTATTAAAGGGGAGGGGGAATCCAACTTTGAATTGTGCATACTTTAATTCTTAAAATGCAAGATTAGGACATGGCTATAGAAGCTGGAAACCCTTTGAAAAGGAAGGAAAGATGGAAATATAGCCAGACTTTCCAAGTCCATAACACTTACCAACGAAACTAATACCTAGGAATCCTTATGTCAGCAAGAGAAGCCAGCCTAGGGTGTGTGATGGTCAGGGGACTGCCTGTCCAACAACCATGGCTCCTCTTATAACAGTCCTCAGTTTTCCTCTGAGAAACTCCCTTCCCTCACATTCCATGTACGACTTAGAGCGAGGTCCCTTCGGAGGTAGACCAGGCACATGTCCTTCATCCCAGAATAGGAATCCTGAACCGAGCACACAAAACCAGAAAACAGATGAGGGACTCAGCCCCATGGAGGTTTCTAAGCAGCCCACCTGTGAGCAAAGAAGTAGGCTGGACTTTGCACAGACAGACCGGAGACTTCTCTCGAACAATACGGAGTTTACATCAGCACTGGGTCTCTCGCACTGATCCACTGTCTGACTCTTTCAGTTAAGCTCCTTTTCCTGAACCTTCATTGGAGACAGAGCGGAGGAGAGATCGCCAAGCTAGAAACGGGGGTTTGGATCACAGATCGTCTATAGGAAATAGTAAGTTACTTCTGTCAGGACCTCAGTCTCTCCCTCCACAGCATTAAGGGGCTGGAATTAAATAACCACAAAGGAGCCTTATGGGCTAGGTCAACAGAAATCGACCCCCCGGAAACCCTGGCTCTTGGCAACATAAAGCTCACATTGTCAGGGCCAGTGAGGCTTGGAGTTTAAAGCAGTTAATCCCCAGGCTGGATGACTCGGACAAAGAGGATTAACCCTCAGACAAGAGAATCATCATCCAAATATAGAGCAATCCCAAACACAAGCACCAGCATGGGAAGCACCCCCACCTTCTCTGCAAATTCTTGTTCTCTAACCCCTTTGGTAAGCTGATAGATTAACCCTCCAGCCCCCCAAGGTCAAGGTGTTACACCTTCCCCACATTTCTCTCACACCTTTCTCAGTTCTGTAATCCAAGGTCCCAGCACTTCTGCTTTGAAATATACAGGTTTCTTTAAAGGTGCTCTGAGTTTGGCGAGTGAGTTGGAGTCCTTCCTGTGTACTGGGGACCATGTGAAATACCAGAGCTGTGGTGGTAGGCAAGATGACATGGTCCCAGCTCTCAGGGCGTTTTCCAGTCTAGTGGGGAAGCACAACTAAGTCCTAAGCACCAGTGTATTCTGCTAAGCACCACGGAACAATCATTATCTCCTTGATAAACGCTCCTCGATAACTCCAGAAACTAGATTGTACTATGACCATTTCCCAAATAAAGAAACCGAAGGTCTGAAGTTAAACACGTTGCCCAAAGTTATAGAACTTTTAAGTATCAGAGCAAACCATTTGGCTTAAAAATTATACGGGACATATGGGGCCCCTGGATGGCTCAGTTAGTTCAGCTTGACTTGGCTCAGATCATGATCTCAGAGTCCCAAGATCCACCAGCGTTGGGCTCCCTGCTCAGCGGGGAGTCTGCTTGTCCCTCTGCCCCTCCCCCTGCTGGTGTTTTCTCTCTTCCTCTCTCAAATAAATAAAATCTTTTAAAAAACATTATGTGGGACATAGAATGTACCACACCAAGAATGAATCTTAAGGTACACCATGGACCGGCCGGGGATTATAGCATGTGAATGTGGGTTCATCAGTTGTGACAAGGACACCACTCTGGTGGGGGAGGCTGCTGCACTCCGGCAGGGGGGGCTGCAGGGGGAGGGGCAGACACCTATGGAAACTCTGCAACTTCCACTCCCCTCAGCCATGAACCTAAAACTGCTCTATCAAAATAAAATCTTTTTTTTTAAGATTTTATTTATTTATTTGACACAGAGAGAGCCATCACAAGCAGGCAGAGAGGCAGGCAGAGAAGGGGAGAAAACAGGCTCCCCGCTGAGCAGAGAGCTTGATGCGGGGCTCTACCCCAGGATCCTGAGATCATGACCTGAGCCAAAGGCAGAGGCTTTAACCCACTGAGCCACCCAGGTGCCCCCTAAAATATTTTTTTAAATGGATTCTACAAGGTAGCCCCATCCTCTTGCACAAGTCAGAAACAATGAGAGAAGGAAAGGGAGAATATTGAACTTCAGACTTTTCAGAGTATATCCGCTCCTGGAATAGTCACCAGAGGAAAGACTGATGTTTAACCCCGTACCTTTCCCTGCACTGAAGGTGCCTGGAAAACAGGCAACCCAATGGCTAACCCCGGGGGATGGGAGGGGGCAACTTCTCAATCTTCATGTTGTCAAGAAACACTCCTCTTGATCTTTCACAATGTGTTCCCATAAACCTCTGGGGGTGAAATGGCAAACTACAGTTTCAGGCTCTGTATTGGTGAAGGCAGACTAACCACCGTAACAAATGGACACTGTGATGTCAGTCACTGTCTTAATACAGGCAGGGTTTATGTCTTGCACATGAGACAGCCCCAAGCAGGATGGGAAAAGGGTCTGGAGGAGTGTATGGAGGTGCATGGGGGAGGGACCTGTCACATGGCCACAACTATTTGCAAAGGAGGCTGGAGGATATAGTTTGTGCGAACCAGACGACAAGGAACCAGGTTTGTTTGAGGAAGAGTTTGCCAGGCTCTGCCATGAGGGCTGGGGGGGAGGGAGGGGATTCAAAAACTGCATATTTAACAGAGTTATTTTTAAATAAAGAAAATAACTCAAAATGCTTATATAGATGATGGGATTATAGGTGGGTTTCCCCTTTCTTTTCCCAATTTTCTGGATTATCAGTAATGTGGTTGTTATATACCCAAAATGGTGGCAAGGAGGGGAAGTGGGGGGACTCCTAATTAAATCTCGGAGCAGTTGTGGGTTGGAATGAGGCAGTTGCAATCAGGGTTGTAATCCAAGCAACTGTCTGCGAGAGAGTGGCTCAGGCTTTTTCAAATACAAGACACAGAACTTTTTGCTCCATTTTTTCTGGACAACGGTAATCTAGGGTTTTTTGGTATTTCTTAAATGCTGTCCATACTCTCCTGGGTCTTTCTGTACCTTAAAGCATCTCCAAGACATCAGTCACAGTTTCCAAAACTGCTATTTCTCTAATTGGATGGATGTCTGTGATCGAGGCCGTATTGGACTTCTGATCCACTCACTCAGTTCACACACAGCCAAGCCTTGTGGCCACAGCACAGAACAGTGAGCAGTTATCTCATTACTCAGAGGACCATTTCAAGGATCCAAGATTATTAGCTCCTCTGTATATCTCAGTGGTTCCTGGGTTTTTTCCACCTTGACATACCTGAGAACCTTTACACCACCCAAGAGATTCTAGTGGGTGTCCACACTACTTCCCAACAAACTTCTCCTCCCCATCCCCCTCTCCCTGTCTTCTAACCCCTGACCCAAACCACTTCACACTCCAAGCTCTGGCCATACCTGCCTCTTGCTTCCTGTTGTTCCCAAACCAACCAAGCACTTGCACATCTGTTTGATACTCTGCAAACCATCTTTGTTATCAGGAATCCCTTTCTCCTCCCCACCACCCACCTGAAAAACCATCCCATCCTTCAGGACCCAGTGAGGCCATAGCCCTTCACCTACTCCTTTCCTGGTCCCCAGTCTTCTTTCCTCATATAGCAATAGCAACTGCTTAGAGTTTGTGCTCCCAAAAACATTCACTCGGTATATTCCTGTCTGATATCACCTTCTCACCTTGTGCTCTAGTTATTAATTAATGAGCTCCCCAGTGGCAGAGCCCAAGCCCTGCAGCCCTTGTAGGACGAGGCCAACAGAGGAAACTCAGGTCCTACCTGAATCATGTTCCTGCTTCCCTGATGAGCCAGAAGTGTGAGGCCGAGAGATGTGACCATGTGAGTTCGGAAACAGGGAAAATGTGACATGGAGAGGTTGTGACCTGTGCACACTAATCACCTGAGGGAATCTCAGTAAAGTACAGGTTCTGATTCAGTGGGTCTGGGGTGGGGCCTGAAATTCTACATTTCTAAGACAAACCCAAGAGATGCTGATGCTCCTGGTTCAGGGCCCGCACTTCCGGTGGCGAGGCCCTGGAGGTTGTTTGCATAAGCACATGTTGCACCTGGGGCAAACCTCCAAGGCCCTGCTTCCAGAGGAGGGAAGGTTCCAGAGGGAGAAAACAGATTACCCTTCCAATAAGAGAAAAGCGTAAGAGACAAAGCCTAGAACATAGCAGTAGCTAAAAAGACATCTGCAGAAGAGCATGGTTTGGGTGCGGGTCCAAACCCAACCTGAGCATCCAGAATGAATGAAGTCAGATGATGCAGAGGAACACAAGCAGATTTCTTTCAAGTCATCCTTGGAGAAGATAGGACGTTGGTCTTAAAATAATAGAAGAAACTCAGTTATGAGTCTCTGGAGCACTGAGTTAGGGCCCATTAACTCTCAAGGACACCTGAAGTTGGACCCTTTTTGAAGTTAAACATCTCCACCTCCAGGTAAGTACTGACCTTGAAAACAAGCCTACAGGTAGGGCAGACATGTGAGTAAAGGAAACCAACTCTGGAGGCTGGGAAGCAGGTTGGATCCAGTGTCGGGTTTAAGCCGATGGGGCACTAGCAAGATATTTGCAAATTCCCTTTATAAGAGAGTGGGTGTGGCATCAAAAGTAGTAGAGGCTAGGTCAGGGTGGTGGGCTGAGGCCCAGGGCCACACCTAACAAGCCTTCATGGACTGGGTGAGGAGGGACCACAGCACAGAGCAAAGAACATGTTCTAGAGCATGAAGGCAACTTTGCATTTGAATCCACTTGGCCCTTTAGCAGCTGCTAAACTCTGGGCAAGTTATTTAACTTCTCTGAACCTCAGTTTACTCCACCATAAAATGCAGACAATAAGCCCGCGCTTCACAGAGACTGAAAACTCAATGAAGTCATGTATGCATAATAGTAATCCTTATCGTCACATGATCAGATGGCTAGAGGGAGCTCCTAGAGAAATAGCACCTAGCACATGTGTGTTCCTAGCACCTAGTACAAACCTGTTTGCTATAAAATTCCCCTTTTCTATTGTCTCCACTTCTTTATAAAGTGAGAATAGAACAGATTTATCAGCAAGCCCGAAGTAGTCCTTTGTCTCTCCAAGGTGACAGCAGAGGGGCAGAGCCCTGAGCATGCTCCAGGGAATCTGGGGTGACAGACTGGATTGGCAGCTGCCATTAACGGACTTCAGCCAGGCCTTGGATTCCGGATGTGGCATTTATACTATCTGCCCCCAGTGAATATGTCCCTAGAAGGCAGGTGTTATTCTAAGCCCTTTGTGCAAGTTAACTTATGTCTTCTTCCCCATAACTCTAAAGAAGAGGTCATTATTCCCATTTTACTGATTAGAAAATTGAGGCACAGAGTGGTTAAATGACTGCCCAAGGTCTCACATTCATAAGAAGCAGAGCCAGGCTGTGGATCCAAGATGACTGGCTCTGGGGATCTTTGCCTTTCACCATCTCCAAGAAGCTCAAGAATCCAAGAGCCGACCAGAAGATTGAGTCAGCCAGAAGGGTCCTCCATTGTCTACAGGAAATGGGCTGAAAGCAACAGGACAGTGACCTGGGGATGACACAGATGAGACTGCGAAACCCCATAGGACTAACCCAGCTTCTGACAGCCCTGCATGGTGCCCTGAAGGCCCACACACTGGGTCATTGTGGAAACAGGAGGCCACCAATCTTGTGATGTGAGGGCAGCTTCTGCACCAGAAATTGGCCAGCATCATCCAAAGGACGAAAACAAATGTCATTCATTGTGGGGAGCGAGAGGACTTGGCTCAGCACACACCCTGCTTCCATATTGCTTATGACAATTCCCCTAGAGTTCATCTTCTATCACTCTGACTTTTAAGCTACACCTTTATAGGAACCCTCCTACACTGCTGGTGGGAATGCAAGCTGGTGCAGCCACTCTGAAAAACAGCATGGAGGCTCCTCAAAAGGCTGAAAATAGAGATACCCTACAACTCAGCAATCGCACTACTGGGTATTTACCCTAAAGATACAAATGAATTGCTCCAAAGGGGCACATGCACCCCAATATTTACAGCAGCAATGTCCACAATAGCCAAACTATGGAAAGAATCTAGAAGTCCATCAACAGATGAATGGATAAAGAAGATGTGGTATATATAGACAATGGACTACTGTGCAGCCATCAAAAGAAATGAAATCTTGCCATTTGCAACAACATGGGTGGGTAGAGGGTATTATGCTGAGCGAAATAAGTCAATTAGAGAAAGAATTATCATATGATCTTCCTGATATGAGGAGGATGAGAGGCAGAATGGGGGATTGTGGGGCATAGGGAAGGAAAAAATGAAACATGATGGAATTGGGAGGGAAACAAACCATAAGAGACTCTTAATCTCCCACAACAAACTGAGGGTTGCTGGGGGGTAGGGGAGTAGGGATAGGGTGGCTGGGTTATGGACATTGGGGAGGGTATGGGCTATGGTGAGTGCTATGAAATGTGTAAGCCTGATGATTCACAGACCTGTACCCCTGGGGCAAATAATATATGTTAATAAAAATATATTTTTTTTAAAACTACACCTTTACATTACTTTCCAACAGCTTTCCTTTCCTTATGGGGAGATGGAGAGGAGAAGTGAGTTGGGGGAAATTGGAGGGGGAGATGAACCATGAGAGACAGTGGACTCTGAGAAACAAACTGAGGGTTTTGGAGGGGAGGGAGGTGGGTGTTGGGTGAATCTGGTGGTGGGTACTATGGAGGGCATGTATTGCATGGAGCACTGGGTGTGGTGCATAAACAAATTCTGGAACACTGAAAAGAAATAAAAATAAATAAATAAGATTCATTTTTATGCTTTGCTTAAAAAAAAAAAAAAAGTGGCTGCATTTAACCCATGGACATTCAAGTCAGCATGGGTGGAATGTGTTCATTCCTCATCATAGGAGTAGGAGTGGAACTAAGTCCCCTGAGCCAAGATCAGGAGTGCCTCCCCTTGCCATGAGCTCTCCAGCCCCATCCCTGGGTCCAGCACTCTGCTCGAAGCAGGCTGCTCCACAAGGCCACTTACCCTCCCTCAGAACCTCCCTCGAGCCAGCTGAGCTCCACTCCTCTCTCTCTGTGCCATATGCTGCACCCCAGATCAGATCCGAGGCCACAGTCAGATTCTGGGCATGGCAAGAGAGCAGGGGCTACATGCAGAGTAAGAGCAGCCCTCGTTGGGTCTGGCCTTTGGAGGCTGGCAAGGGAAATCCCAGGGGATTTTTCAGAGGCAACATTGAGGGATCTAACCAGGCTCCCACCTGCCTGGGCAAACTAGTTGTGATGTTTCAGAGGACTTCGAAGCATAATCATGAAGGGAACCCAGGCCCCATTGTTCTGTTCTCTCCAGGTCTCTACCCTCAGATGAACTTCTGTTACTGCAAACCTGACTGGGTTCTAACCCTCTTGCCATCATTAACTTACTGCAGGACCATAGATAAGTAAGTCATTTTCTTCTCTAGACTAAGCACACCCCTTGGCACAGGAGGAGGACTTCCACTCCTACCCCTACGATGAGCAAAGAACATATCCCAAGGAGTTGAGATTCCTGCATTCTGAGATCCCTTCAGCTTGGTAGCTGTAGTTCAAGGAAGTCCTTTCACTGACTTGGACTTGCTCTGGACCTGAAAAGGAAAATGCCTGTGAAATAGTCATTAAAACAAAACCTACACACTTGGGAATAATGATGGCACATTTATCCAAGGACAGGGATTCATGTGCAGGTTCAAGGTCATGGGAAGACCTTGAAAACTCACATCTATCCCTGCTTAGGTGCATTTTAGAGGCCCAGAGCTCCTGCCAATTCATGTGGCATTTGCAGCAGGCATGGAAACAGGGCATGGCACTGCACCCCCACCTGAAACAGCCAGCTTCCAGACTCCAACATCTGTGATTGGAGAAGGCTCCAGAGGTCTGGCAAAAATTACCTTCTCTCGCATCAATGCAGAGCTGGACAAGAAGGAAATGAGGTTGTTCCTCTACGTCTCCAAGGGTACCTTTCTCTGTGATTTCTTTTTGCTGGGCCTCAGGTTTCTCAGCTGTAAAATGGAAGTGAGAGAAAGGATGCAGCCTATAGGACCCAACTCCTCAAAGGGAAAGTTGAGTGTATGATCTTTGAGCTAGAAGAGGCCAGAATGGCAGCAAAGGCAGAGAAGTTGGGGAAAAAGACACCATTAGCTTCTGAGTACCTACTAGGTGCTGAAGACTTAGCTCATCACTGTCAGTTATGCTCTCATTTCTTGCCCAGGCCAGTGAAGAATCATCAGGAAGAACTTCAGCCAGTGGAACAACCTCAATAGTACTTACTCACTCTCATATCTAATAAATATCTTGTGCATGCCTACTATGTGCCTGAAGCAGAGATAACAACAGATTTTTCCAGAAGACACCACGGGGCAGATTTTGTGGAACCGATGCCCAGAGACATCTGAGAGGACAGTTTCAGCATTTACATAATCCAAGGGACTCAGAAATTTTTATCATGGAATTCCAACAAACAATGGGATATTACTGAGCTGAGCCAGTGGGGTTGGCTTACTACAGAGAATAGACAGTTGGCTTCCCACTGAGGTACTTGAAAATCTCTAGCCCATAAGGCTGATTATTATCCAGTTGTCGTATTTTAAATATCATGAGCCCCACGCAAATCATCTTCTCAAGAGCACTAGCAACATTAAATGACAGGTTCTCAATTCTCTCTTCACACAGAATCTTTAAGCCCTTTAGGAACATAAAGATATGGCAATCATTTAATCAACATTTTGACCAACATATTTCTAAGTCCAGAAGCATAAAAGGAACAGCAGAGCATTTGGATGTCATTACTATCATTGTCATCACTATCATCACTAACACCACCATCACCATCATCATCACCACCACCATCACTATCAACGACACCACCATTACCATCATCACCACCATCACCATCATCACCACCATCACCATTATCAACATCACCATTATCATTATCATCATCATCTTACACCTAAGGAAGACAAGGCTCAGAGAAATTAAATAACTTGCTCAAGTTTACACAGATAGAAAGTAATGAGTCTTGAGTTCAAACCAAGTTCTGTCTGATTCCAAATGTCACTGCTCCATCCCATGCCCCACGTGGTCAGGCTTACTACCCACACATAAAAATGGAGGCCAACTTACTATCTTTCTCTTACTTCCTTCTGGGCTTCAATTCCCCCCCCAACTATTGACCCCTCTTTCCCATACACACTCAAACACACACACAGAGGAAACCACTTTCAGTTGCAGTACCTACTTTTCTCATTCCCTCCCTCTCAATATCATTGCCAACAAAACTCACCCTTACACATATCCAACCACGCCATGGGGAGGAAATGGATAGCACCTAGAATTTGAGACTGAAGTCATTCTAACCCTCCCCCCCTTCCAATAAAACTATTGCCTATGTCTCTCCTTTTATAAACAGGAACACATTATGCAAGATGCTGTAGATGTGGGATTTTTCAAGCGAGCTGGTAACACTCTTTCACTTGGCACAAAATTGATTTAAATAAATCTCTCCCTTTTTCAAGATTCTTCCCTGCTCCTGCTTAATCTTAAATTAAGAGCAGTATAATAATAACCAAAGAACATCACACCCCTGAATTTCAGCCACCTCTCTCTGGAAGATCTTGCCTCCCTTTTTTTGAAAGTATGAGCTATTTTTTTGGCTTCCACTCTTTTCTCTTTCTTTCTTGTCACCACACATTGCTTTCTGTAAGAAATAAGCAATTGGAGACTTTGTATTTAAAGTCTGTTTTTAGTCCATGAAATCCACAATAAGGCTCCCACAAGACCTTGGAAAGAAAGGGAATAACTGCAGGGAGTTACACTTCAAGATCCACTGAAGCAACGACATATAGTCACCGCCAATGAATAAACAGTTTCATTCATTCGTTCATTCATTCATTCAATAAATATTCATTGAGCACGTACTATGTGCCAGGCAACATTCTGGACACTGGTGATAGAGCAGTGAATTGGCTTACTGAAGGGACAAATAAATAACATGCTAATGACCCTCAAATTTGTGTCTCCTAAAAACCCTTCCTTCAACTCTAGACTCACATATATAACTATCTACTTAACATCTCTCATTGGACATCCAGTTGAACCCCATGACGCTTCCTTCTCTATCTCAGTAGAGGGCTTCTTCTTCCAGTTGCTCAAATCAAAATATGTGGAGTCATTCTTGACTCCTTTCTCTCTCATACCTTAATCTACCAATCAGCAAGTCCTGTCTTCTCCATCATCAAATATATCCAAAATTTGACTTCTCACCATCATCACTAGCCACCTTGGTCTAAACCACCAGCACCTCTCACCTGAAGAACCACGTAGCCTCCTGGTTGCTCTCCGTGTTTTAGTTCTTGACCCTCTAAGTTGATTACAAAGTCTAAATCTCAACTGATCATTGTAATATATATATCAGATCCTGGCAACTAGTGGTCAAAATTCTGCAATAACTTCTCATCTTGCTTAGAGTAAAAGCCAAAATCCATACAAAGCCCTACAAGACTATGAATTGCCTAACTGCCTGCTAGTTCCCTGATCTCAACTTCTACCATGTTGACCCTCTCTCAGTTCCTTCTCCATGAGTCTCCTTGCTGTCCCCAAAACATACCAGTACTCTGTCACCTCAGGGCCTTTGAGATTGTTGTTTCCCCTGCCTAAAACAATCTTTACCCAGATATCCATCTAGCTCACTCTTTTACTTCCTTCATGTCACCCTGACCACTTTCTATAAAATGCCACCACCCACTCAACCCTGTTTTCCACGCCCACTCAACCAGGCTCCCCCAAACCCCCTTCCCCATTTGATGTTCTGTCATTACACGTTTATTTATTTATTTCCATATTATTTACCTCCCCCAACTAGAATTAATGTTTCACGAAGATAGACATTGTATTTTATTGCTGTATCCCCTGCCTATAACATACCTGACACACGGAGATACTCAAAAAACATCTGGTGAATGAATGATTATCTAAAGGTATATATGCCCAAAGTTCAGCCATGGAAACATGGAAGAAAAGAAAGAGGATAGGGGCCAGTAGCAGGCATTGACCATTCAAACAGAGTCCAGGAAAAAAGGAGCCTTGGCCAGGGTACTTTAAATATTAAGGTATCTAAAGTAGATTGATTGCAAAAATATCCCTAATTCTTCCCTTCCCTATATCGACACTCTTTGCAATGTGCCTATGTAGCTCCTCTCATCAAGAAGTGGAGTCTAGGGGCACCTGGGTGCTCAGTGGGTTAAAGCCTCTGCCTTCGGCTCAGGTCATGATCCCAGGGTCCTGGGATTGAGCCCCACCTCGGGCTCTCTGCTCAGCAGGGAGCCTGCTTCCTCCTCTCTCTCTGCCTGCCTCTCTGCCTACTTGTGATCTCTATTTGTCAAATAAAAAAATAAAATCTTTTAAACAAAAAAAGCGGAGTCTATTCCATGCTCCCTCACTCTGCACTGGCCTTATGACATCCTATCAATAGACAAGGATGAAATGATAGTGTGCCTGCTATAAGTTTAGGCCACAAGAGGTCATGCCGGTTTCCACTCTCGCCCGGACTCCTGCCACTACCATGTGAGCATGCTAGACTCACCTGTTGGGGGATGAGAGACTCCACGGAGCAGAGCCCAGTCATCCCAGCTGAGGCCATCCTAAAGCAGCCAGTCCTTGGCCACTCCATTAGCAGACCAAAATCACATGAGCAAGGCCAGCTGAAATCAACCAAGCATAACCCAGATCTGCAGACTTCCAGGCCAACCCACAGACATGTGAGAAAACAATAAATGGTTGCTTTCTGGGACGTTTCTCCTGGAGTCCCATTGCCAATATCAACCCTAATGTTGTGAATTGAATTGAGCAGTGGATTGGCTCAATGTGTGTGGTCAGTCCCTGGGATAATCATCTAAGCTGCTCAGCTCTGAGTACATGCTCATTGGAAAACTTCCTCCTTATGACTTAGACCTCATGAAGGGGAGTCTGCAGGAAGACCTATTCACCATGTCACATGGTGTCTCAGCCATTACAAATCAGTAGAGTGGCATGCAGGTGAGCAAGGTCACAGAGATGTGGCAGAGAGACAGATCAGGTTTGCAAGGCAGCAAAACTAAAAGCTAGACCCTGGATGAGAGAAATTCACCAAGGTAAGTGTCACTTCTGAGGCATCTTGAGGGAAATCCTGCCAGTCACCCTGGTGGTGACCCAGCCACATGACATCCTATCTCACAAAAACTTTGACAAGGTTCTCAGACACCCCAGCCCCATTTCTGTCCACATTGCAGGAGCTCTACTGCTCCTCAAATAGTTGTGGGGTGGAGATCTCAAATCTGTAGGGGAACAAAATCTCAAAAGGGCAGAGTAGCACGCTGTGGTCTTCCTCCTAACCATGCAAGATGGAACCCTCAAACAGATTCATCATATGACACCAGGTAAATGCATTCCATGAGATGCTGGGGGTCAGGATATTTCCAATGAACTCCAACACCTTTCCACTACCATGGAAACTCTTACCATTTGCAGAGAAAACAAATAACTAGCAAGAACAATGCAAGAATATTCACTAAAGGTGGCTCTTTCTTTCATGGTGGGGGGAAGGAAACAAACATAATGTTCAGGTTCAAAAGGAACACAAATACTTGATCTGCATGAAAGATTTCTGCACACTGTCTTGTACTGCTTCCCTAATTCCTGTGCCTCTCAGCACCTTGCAAAGATCCGTGCTTCAGATTACTGCACTGACTTATGCTCCGAGTGACCACAGGAACCTACATCTACTGACCAACCTTCTTCTAAGCACAGAGTGTAGCATTTCAGCCAATTCCCGAAACAAGAGCTCAGGACATAAATCTTAGTGACACATATAAATCGTAAGAGGCAATACCCCAGTGACCTTGCCACGTCACCCATCCTACCTCAAGTCCTACTGCTGACCCCCTCCCTCTCTAATCCACGGCCTCCTTAGCCTCCTTTCTGATTTTCCTTATGAACGCACCTCTCTCCTCTTCCAGGGATTTTGCAGGTGCTGTGACTCTGCCCAGAGTGCTCATTCTCAGCATCTGGCTGGCTCACTCCCTCACTTCGGCAAGGGCTCTGATCAAATGTCACTTATCAGCAAAGCCTTCCCTGACCAGGCTGCATTAAAAAATAACAATTCTCACCGCAATCTCAGGCAGCATTCCTCCTTCCTCTTACCCTGCTTTATTTCTCTCCATTATAATGTATCATTGGCTGATTCACTATCTAATTACTTAGTTATTTGTTGGTTTACACACACACACACAAACACACACGCGCACACATTAAGCTCCTTGAGGATAGGGGTTTCTATCCTCTGTAGTTCAATACTGCATTCCCCACACATAAAGCAGTCACTGACACACAGTAGGTACTCAGTAGATGAACTGTAATTTCTTGAACACAGTCTTTGTGCCATGCAATTTATGCCCAAAAATCATTCACCAATGAACAAATATTTTGTAAGTATCTACCACATAATTCTTATAACAATGCTATTGTTATCTCCATGTTACAGATCAGGAAAGCAAAGCTCAAAGAGAAGCTCTAACTTGCCCAAGACACTCACCTAGTTTTGTTTGCCCATCAAAGCCTGGGCTTCTCACAGGGTGCCAGCCTGCTTTTCAAACATCTTAATGATGGTTTAGATTACCAAACGCATGTGATACGCAGCTCTGGCCAACATGCATCAGGCAAGGGCTCGATCATATTTCATCCCCCACCACATTTTTCGTGCAGGAAGAAACATCCATTAGGTTGGATTTTCATCTCCCAGACAGCAGGTTGGTAGTAACGGCTTCCCTTTTCCTTCACGCGCACTGAGATGGAATCAAGGTCAGAGCTTTCCCTTTGAACTGGGCGGGGACAAGTACAGACAGGTCAGGGACCCAAGGGGAAAGAGGGTAGAAGTTCATCTCCTCTGAAAAATCCCTGAGAATTTTCCAGAATCCCTGCCTTTTTGAAGGACTGCTTCAAAACCTTCTTGGTCCTAGAATTTAGGAAAAATCAATTTTTCTAAAAAGAAAAAAAAAAAAAAAGCCTGACCTGCATTGGACACATTCCTGTGTGTGTGTCTACTGGGGTCTGGCCATGCACTGCAAAAGCCAGCCCAGGACGCCTGGGTGGCTCAGTGGGTTAAGCCTCTGCCTTCGGCTCAGGTCGTGATCTCAGGGTCCTGGGATCGAGGCCCTCATCGGGCTCTCTGCTCGGCGGGGAGCCTGCTTTCTCCTCTCTCTCTATGCCTGCCTCTCTGCCTACTTGTGATCTCTCTCTCTCTCTGTTTCAAATAGATAAATAAAATCTTAAAAAAAAAAAAAAAAGAAGCCAGCCCAGTCGTGACTTGGAGACCTCTCCCCATCCAGTGGCTGGGATGCTGATGGGGTTGGACAGCAATGTGGGTCACTCACAGACCAAGAGACCAAGAGAGTGACCCAGTCCCTACCGAAATCAATGTCATACCTCATCTGTGAGGGTTTCATTTAAAAAATAATCTCCTGGCACAATTAATTCCTTCCTCCTCAGGACTCCCAACACTCCGTTCCTCACACCTGCGTGACTGAACTCATCACACTTGATTATTACAGGTGTTTCTCCCCCCACCAGGTGTGAGCTTCTGGTGAACCTAGACTTTGTTTTCCTCATCTCTGCATCTCCAAGGACTAATCCAGCCTCTGACACATTCTAGGTGCTGGGTGAATATTTGCTGACTCAGGAAAGATGCAGAAGGAGCCTGTACTAAATCTGCTGCATCGCCTAGAGCAAATAGGACAAGCCACCTCTTCTGGAAAGGGCAGGATGCAGAAACATAGAAGCGGTCCAGTGTCCAGATCAGCGGCTGAGCTGGCGGCAATGCTCACCTCTCCCCTCTACACACACCTTTCGCCCCTCACCTGCCTGCTGGAACCTCAAAGCTACCCACATTTACCTCCCAAACAGGCTTCCAGAAAACAAGCAGGGACTCCTCCCACCCACCCACCCCCGGCACCCCACCCCACCCAGCCAGCTCTTAGCAGAGCCCAAGACAAGGACATTAAGTTACCTTGAAAAGGACCTAGTTTGCATCTGCGATCGCTGCTCAAGGGCCGCGTTTCCCCAGCCCTGCCAAACCCGGGACGGCAGAGATAGCTAACACCCGTCTGCGGAAGAAACGGCTGTGCCTCGCTCCTCCCTGGCCAAACGCGTTTGCTCCCCCATCCCCGCAGAACAAATCACGTTCTTTTCCTTGCGCTAAAACCCATCTCTAAACAAATCCTCTCTGTGTCCCTAAAAACCGGCTCCCACGCCCACGGAGGGCGCCCTCCACATGCAGAAACACACACTCACGAGCCCCAGCCCGGAGCCACCAGGTGTAAGCATGTTTTCATCGGCTCTTCGGCAACAAACCGCCACCAGCAAAACCCGTCTCCTAGGGACGGAATTGAAACTAAAAGCTAAGCTAGGAAGCTTAGGGAAACGGACTTAAGAAATGTCAGTAGCCGAAGTTGCGGAACTGTACGGCGCTAACAGTTCGAACCGGGTTTAAAAACAGCCCTTGGGGATGCCACCTTCAAAGAAGCGCGCAGCCGCGGGCGGCCGGCAAGTCCTTGCTTCTCCGCGCCGGCTTTCCAAGACTCTCCCCTGTCTTTGGGGCCATTTACTATAAACAACGTTCAGGGGGAGCAGCTGTCCGTTTCGGCCCCGCAGGCGACCTGGGGAGGCCCCTGGAGCGCGCGGAGTCCGCGCCGGGCCGGCTCTGCACGCTCCGGAGCAAGCCACGGCGTCGCCTACCTGGGTGGGAAATCCGCGGGCGGGGGCGGGTGCGGGGGCGGGTGCGGGCGGAGCAGCGTGGGCGCTGGCGGCCCGGCCCGCAGCTCCGGCCACCGCGGCGCTGGGGCGATCCCGGCGGAGGCAGGAGTCCGCGGCTGTCACACCTGCATCACGGCGCCCACGCCGCCGCCGCGGGCGGCCCAGGCGCAGCACGCAGCGCGCCCCCGCCGCTCCGAACACCGAGGGCGGGTTGGCTCCTGGGTCCTCTGTGCAGCGGGATCTGATCCTAACCCGCTTTCTCCCCCGGCCTAGGCATTAGCAGTATCCGCGGCCGGCAGCTCTGGGCTTCTAAATCCCTCCTGATTGGAGGCGCAGCGCCTGCGAAAGCTGGCTGGGAAGGGGGCCGGCGGGGCCCCAGGCTGACTGGATTTGTAGACGGATAGATGTTAAACTTATTCCTGGAGTTTCGAGTTTGGTACCCGGGTGATTCTGGTCTTCACCTCGCTTCCGTCTCTCCACCCCGCCCCGGGCGAGGGGGCGCTGTGGACTCCACATCCCCTCCCACCAGCTCCGAACTAGAACGCATCAGAGGACAGGACTCAAATTCCTGGCAAGGGCAATCCTCTGCTAATTGCATCGCCGAAGTATCTCAGATAACGGGTGCAGTTAAATCGCTAGGTCCTTGTTACCTCATCAGGGAGCTGAGTGAGAAGAACCTATCTGGCGAGTGGAAAGAAAGAGGAAGACACGACGGGGCTTGCTGCATCAAACAAACCCCTCCACCTGTCTCCATCCTTCCAATACCCCCCCCCCCATCCCACCGCCATGCCCCATCCACCCAGAGAAGAGTTCACCCTACAGTGAAAGGCTCTTTTCAGGAGCAAGGTTCCTTCTAGAAGGAACTGAGAAGGAACCTAATGACACTGGAAATTCAGAGGTGAAATCAACGATCACCCAGGGGGCCTGCCCCCTGTAGAGTCTGGAACTGCTTTCCTTCTTAGTCGAGCTGAAATGCTTGCAATCCTGAAAGACTTCCTTTTCCCCACCCAGCACAAGCCACTGTTCGGAGGTCTTCAGCTCCCCCATCACTGTCTCTACAGTAAGTGCGTGGCTGGCCAGCTCCTATGTCCTCGCCCCACTTCAGGCACCCCCGTCCTCTTTCACCGGGACTACCCCAGGAGCTCCCACCGCTCAGCCTCCTGGACTTCTTTCTTAAGATGTAAACCTCATCTTGACTCTTTACTACCTACAACCATGCACTGGCTTCCCAGTGGCCTTCAAAAAGCTGAAACTCTTGTAACACATCTCATTTAGCCACCAAAGGGCAGGCCGCTCACTGCCCAACTGCCCTACCCTCCCAGAGTCCCCACCCCTTCCTCTTCCCTGTACTAGGACAATACCAAATTGTCAGTTGCTTGCACATGCCCCATCTCCCTGCCAGGACTTTGCATTCGGGTTCTCACTTGCCTCGAATGTCCTCCTCCTTCCACTCTCCTTTCCCTAATGCCTAATGGTTCTCTGCTGAGCCATCTGTTCCTTGAGGAATTCTCCCCTAGTCCCTAGAATAACTGAGTTCTCTATGATCTGTGTGCCTAGAGCCACCAACAAGTCCTCTACCACAGCACCCGACACATTACTAAAGTTAGGTGCCTAACATCTGTCGTCCTCACTAGGATGTACGCTATAGGAAAGCATGGTCTCTTATTGGCTGCTGTTGCAAAGGGCACAGGCATAAGGCATCTGCTCGATATAGATTAGTGCTGTCTCTAACCAGACGAAGATATAGAACAGTTCTGACATCCAGAGGTTTCTTTGTGTGCCTTCCCAAGCAATAAGCGCTCACCCCCAGGTGTAACTGCTAATCTCACCTCTCTCAATAGCACTTAGTATTGCCTGTTCTTGAACTACGAATGAATAGAGTCATTCTGTGGGTATTTTGGAGTATGGCTTCTTTTACTCGAAATAATGTCTGAGATTCATCTATACTGTTATATACATTCATAGGACAATCTTTTTCTTACTGTACAGTACTGCTCTGCGTGACGATAACACAAGCTATCTATTCCTTCTCCCGAGGGTGAGCATTTGGGTTGCTTCCAGTTTGGGGCTATTATGAATAAAGTTGGTTGTCAAGTAAAGTGTATGATAGACATAAGCAGTTTTCTCTTGGGTATGTAACCAGGAGTAGAATTCCTTTAGTAGATATGCTTTGCCTTAGTAGATATTACCTCATAGCTTTCCAAAGTGGTTGTCCCAGTACACACCCACCTGCAGTATAAGAATTCCAAATATGGGTGCCTGGGTGGCTCAGTGGGTTAAAGCCGCTGCCTTCGGCTCAGGTCATGATCCCAGGGTCCTGGGATCAAGCCCCGCATCGGGCTCTCTGCTCAGCAGAGAGCCTGCTTCCCTTCCTCTCTCTCTGCCTGCCTCTCTGCCTACTTGTGATCTCTGTCTGTCAAATAAATAAATAAAATCTTTAAAAAAAAAAGAATTCCAAATATTCTATTTCTTTGCCACAATTTGACATTATACTTTTAATTTTAACCATTCTCATGGGTGTGGAGTGATATTTCAGTGTAGTTTTAATTTGCATTTCCTTGTTGACTAATGATGTTGACCTTTTCAAATGACATATTGGCCATTTGAATATCCTTTTGTGACATGCCATCTCGAGTCTTTTGGCCAATTTATTGGTTTCCTTGTCTTTTCCTTACTGATCTGTAAGGCATTCCATTTGTTTAATATGAGTCCATGATTGTATATATGTAGTTTGAATATCTTCTCCCAGTTTGGGGCTTATGTTTTATTCTCTTAATTTTGATAGAATACAATTTATCAGGTTTTTTCTTTTTTTTATTTTTTTATTTTTTATTTTTTCAGCATAACAGTATTCATTATTTTTGCACCACACCCAGCGCTCCATGCAATCCGTGCCCTCTACAATACCCACCACCTGGTGCCCCCAACCTCCCACCCCCCACCCCTTCAAAATTCTCAGATCGTTTTTCAGAGTCCATAGTCTCTCATGGTTCACCTCCCCTTCCAATTTACCTCAACTCCCTTCTCCTCTCCATCTCCCCTTGTCCTCCATGCTATTTGTTATGCTCCACAAATAAGTGAAACCATATGATAATTGACTCTCTCTGCTTGACTTATTTCACTCAGCATTATCTCTTCCAGTCCCGTCCATGTTGCTACAAAACTTGGGTATTCATCCTTTCTTTCTTTTCTTTTTTTTTTTTTTTACAGCTTTATAAACATATATTTTTATCCCCAGGGGTACAGGTCTGCGAATCGCCAGGTTTACACACTTCACAACACTCACCATAGCACATACCCTCCCCAATATCCATAACCCCACACCCTCTCCCAACCCCCTCCCCCCATCAACCCTCAGTTTGTTTTGTGAGATTAAGAGTCACTTATGGTTTGTCTCCCTCCCAATCCCATCTTGTTTCATTTACTCTTCTCCTACCCCCTCAACCCCCCATGTTGCATCTCCTCTCCCTCATATCAGGGAGATCATATGATAGTTGTCTTTCTCCAATTGACTTATTTCGCTAAGCATGATACCCTCTAGTTCCATCCACGTCGTCGCAAATGGCAAGATTTCATTTCTTTTGATGGCTGCATAGTATTCCATTGTGTATATATACCACATCTTCTTTATCCATTCGTCTGTAGATGGACATCTAGGTTCTTTCCATAGTTTGGCTATTGTAGACATTGCTGCTATAAACATTCGGGTGCACGTGCCCCTTCGGATCACTACGTTTGTATCTTTAGGGTAAATACCCAGCAGTGCAATTGCAGGGTCATAGGGTAGTTCTATTTTCAACATTTTGAGGAACCTCCATGCTGTTTTCCAGAGTGGTTGCACCAGCTTGCATTCCCACCAACAGTGTAGGAGGGTTCCCCTTTCTCCGCATCCTCGCCAGCATCTGTCATTTCCTGACTTGTTCATTTTAGCCATTCTGACTGGTGTGAGGTGATATCTCATGGTGGTTTTGATTTGTATTTCCCTGATGCCGAGTGATATGGAGCACTTTTTCATGTGTCTGTTGGCCATCTGGATGTCTTCTTTGCAGAAATGTCTGTTCATGTCCTCTGCCCATTTCTTGATTGGATTATTTGTTCTTTGGGTGTTGAGTTTGCTAAGTTCTTTATAGATTTTGGACACTAGCCCTTTATCTGATATGTCATTTGCAAATATCTTCTCCCATTCTGTCAGTTGTCTTTTGGTTTTGTTCACTGTTTCCTTTGCTGTGCAAAAGCTTTTGATCTTGATAAAATCCCAAAAGTTCATTTTTGCCCTTGCTTCCCTTGCCTTTGGTGATGTTCCTAGGAAGATGTTGCTGCAGCTGAGGTCGAAGAGGTTGCTGCCTGTGTTCTCCTCGAGGATTTTGATGGATTCCTTTCTCACATTGAGATCCTTCATCCATTTTGAGTCTATTTTCGTGTGTGGTGTAAGGAAATGATCCAATTTCATTTTTCTGCATGTGGCTGTCCAATTTTCCCAACACCATTTATTGAAGAGGCTGTCTTTGTTCCATTGGACATTCTTTCCTGCTTTGTCGAAGATGAGTTGACCATAGAGTTGAGGGTCCATTTCTGGGCTCTCTATTCTGTTCCATTGATCTATGTGTCTGTTTTTGTGCCAGTACCATGCTGTCTTGATGATGACAGCTTTGTAATAGAGCTTGAAGTCCGGAATTGTGATGCCACCAACTTTGGCTTTCTTTTTCAATATTCCTTTGGCTATTCGAGGTCTTTTCTGGTTCCATATAAATTTTAGGATTATTTGTTCCATTTCTTTGAAAAAAATGGATGGTACTTTGAAAGGAATTGCATTAAATGTGTAGATTGCTTTAGGTAGCATAGACATTTTCACAATATTTATTCTTCCAATCCAGGAGCATGGAACATTTTTCCATTTCTTTGTGTCTTCCTCAATTTCTTTCATGAGTACTTTATAGTTTTCTGAGTATAGATTCTTAGTCTCTTTGGTTAGGTTTATTCCTAGGTATCTTATAGTTTTGGGTGCAATTGTAAATGGGATGGACTCCTTAATTTCTCTTTCTTCTGTCTTGTTGTTGGTGTAGAGAAATGCAACTGATTTCTGTGCATTGATTTTATATCCTGACACTTTACTGAATTCCTGTACAAGTTCTAGCAGTTTTGGAGTGGAGTTTCTTGGCTTTTCCACATAAAGTATCATATCATCTGCAAAGAGTGAGAGTTTGACTTCTTCTTTGCCGATTTGGATGCCTTTAATTTCCTTTTGTTGTCTGATCGCTGAGACTAGAACTTCTATGTATTAGTACTTTCAGTACTATGTTGAATAGCAGTGGTGATGGTGGACAGCTCTGCTGTGTTCCTGACCTTAGGGGAAAAGCTCTCAGTTTTTCTCCATTGAGAATGATATTCATTGTGGGTTTTTCATAGATGGCTTTGATAATATTGAGGTATGTACCCTCTATGCCTACACTGTGAAAAGTTTTGATCAAGAAAGGATGCTGTACTTTGTCAAATGCTTTTTCAGCATCTATGGAGAGTATCATATGGTTCTTGTTCTTTCTTTTATTGATGTATTGTATCACATTAATTGATTTGCGGATATTGAACCAACCCTGCAGCCCAGGAATAAATACACTTGGTCGTGGGGAATAATCCTTTTAATGTGCTGTGAGATCCTATTGGCTAGCATTTTGGTGAGAATTTTTACATCTGTTTCATCAAGGATATTGGACTGTAATTCTCCTTTTTAATGGGATCTTTGTCTGGTTTTGGGATCAAGGTAACGCTGACCTCATAAAATGAGTTTGTAAGTTTTCCTTCCATTTCTATTTTTTGGAACAGTCTCAGGAAAATAGGTATTAATTCTTCTTTAAATGTTTGGTAGAATTCCCCTGGGAAGCTGTCTGGCCCTGGGCTCTTGTTTGTTGGGAGATTTTTGATGACTGCTTCAGTTCCTTACTGGTTATTGGGGCTGTTCAGGTTTTCTATTTCTTCCTGGTTCAGTTTTGGTAGTTTTTATGTCTCTAGGAATGCATCCATTTCTTCCAGATTGTCAAATTTGCTGATGTATAGTTGCTCATAATATGTTCTTATAATTGTTTGTATTTCTCTGGTATTGGTTGTGATCTCTCCTCTTTCATTCATGATTTTATTAATTTGGATCCTTTCTCTTTTCTTTTTGATAAATCTGGCCAGGGGTGTATCAATTTTATTAATTCTTTCAAAAAACCATTTCCTAGTTTCATTGATCTGTTTTACTGTTCTTTTGGTTTCTATTTCATTGATTCCTGCTCTAATCTTTATTATTTCTCTTCTGCTGCTGGGTTTAGGTTTTATTTGCTGTTCTTTCTCCAGCAACTTTAGGTGTAGGGTTAGGTTGTGTATTTGAGACCTTTCTTGTTTCTTGAGAAAGGCTTGTATTGCTATATACTTTCCTCTCAGGACTGCTTTTGGTACATCCCACAGATTTTGAACAGTTGTATTTTCATTTTCATTTGTTTCCACGATTTTTTTAACTCTTCTTTAATTTCCTGGTTGACCCATTCATTCTTTACTAGGATGCTCTTTAGCCTCCATGTATTTGAGTTCTTTCCAACTTTCCTCTTGTGGTTGAGTTCTAGTTTCAAAGCATTATGGTCTGAAAATATGCAGAGAATGACCCAATCTTTTAGTACTGGTTGAGACCTGATTTGTGACTTGGGATGTGACCTATTCTAGAGAATGTTCCATGTGCACTAGAGAAGAATATGTATTCTATTGCTTTGGGAATGGAATGTTCTGACTATATATGTGATGACCACCTGGTCCAGTGTGTCATTCACTTATTTTTTTTAAAGATTTTATTTATTTATTTGACAGGGAGAGATCACAAGTAGACAGAGAGGCAGGCAGGGGTGGGGGGAAGTAGGCTCCCCCAGCCAAAGAACAAAGAGCCCATTGCAGGGCTCAATCCCAGGACCCTGAGATCATGACCTGAGCCGAAAGCAGAGGCTTAACCCACTGAGCCACCCAGGCTCCCTGTGTGTCATTTAAAACCTTTATTTCCTTGTTGGTCTTTTGCTTAGATCTGTCCATTTCAGTGAGGGAGGTATTAAATTCCCCTACTGTTATTGTATTATCATCGATGTGTTTCTTTGGTTTTGTTATTAATTGGTTTATATAATTGGAGGCTCCCATGTTAGGGGCATAGATATTAAAAATTGTTAGATCTTCTTGTTGGACAGACCCTTTGAGGATGATATAGTGTCCTTCCTCATCTCTTATTATAGTCTTTGGCTTCAAATCTAATTTATCTGATATAAGGATTGCCATCCCAGCTTTCTTTCGATGTCCATTAGCATGGTTAATTGTTTTCCACCTCCTCACTTTAAATCTAGAGGTGTCTTTGGGTCTAAAATGAGTTTCTTGTAGAAAGCATATTAATGGGTCTTGTTTTTTTATCTATTCTGATACCCTGTGTCTTTTGATTGGGGCATTTAGCCCATTTACATTCAGGGTAACTATTGAAAGATATGAATTTAATGCCATTGTATTGGCTGTAAGATGACTCTTACTGTATATTGTCTCTGTTCCTTTCTGGTCTGTTACTTTTAGGCACTCTCTTTGTTTAGAGCTCTCCTTTCAATATTTCCTGTAGGGCTGGTTTGGTGTTTGCAAATTAATTTAGGTTTTGTTGTCCTAGAAGCTTTTTATCTCTTCTGTTTTCAGTGACAGCCTAGCTGGATGTATTATTCTTGGCTGCATATTCTTCTCATGTAGTGCTCTGAATATATCATGCCAATCCTTTCTGACCTTCCAGATCTCTTTGGATAGGTCTGCCGCCAATATAATATTTCTGCCATTGTATGTTACAGACTACATGTCCTGAGCTACGCTCAGGATTTTCTCTCTGTCATTGACACTTGTAAATTTTACTATTAGATGATAGGGTGTGGACCTATTTTTATTGATTTTGAGGGGGTGTTTTCTCTACCTCCTGGATTTTGATGCTTGTTCCTTTCCCCAAATTAGGGAAATTCTCTGCTGTAATTTGTTCCAATAAACCTTTGCCCCTCTCTCTTTCTTCTTCTTCTTCTGGGATCCCAATTATTCTAATATTGTTTCATCTTATGGTATCACTTATATCTCAAATTCTCCCCTTGTCGTCCAGTAGTTATTTGTCTCTCTTTTTCTCAGCTTCTTTATTCTCCATCATTTGGTTTTCTATATCACTAATTCTCTCTTCTGCCTCATTTATCCAAGCAGTTAGAGCCTCCTTTTTTTATTGCACCTCATTAATAGCTTTTTTAATTTCAACTTGGTTAGATTTTAGATTTTAGTTCTTTTGTTTCTCCAGAAAGGGATTTTATTTCTCCAGAAAGGGATTTTTTAGTATCTTCCATTCTTTTTTCAAGCCCAGCTAGTACTGGCCCAGCTAGTACCTTGGTAATCATCATTCTGAACTCTAGTTCTGACATATTACTAATGTCCATATTGATTAGGTCCCTAGCTATCAGTATTGGGTCTTGTTCTTGTTTTTTGAGGTTAGTTTTTCTGCCTTGTCATTTTATCCATATAAGAATAGATGAATGAGAGAACAAAATACTAAAGTTGTAGCAATGACCCCAGAAAAATATACACTAACCAAATCAGAAGAGACCCAAAACTGGGTGGAGAAGAAATGAGGAAGAATGGAGGAAAAAAAAGAAGAAAAAAATACACATATGTATATGTATTTTATACATATATATGTGTATGTATTTCATTTATTTTACATTAAATACATTAAATTAAATACATTAAATACATTTAATTTATGTATAAAATACATATACATATGTGTATATACATATACACATATATGTATATATATGTATTTGTATATACACCAAAATCAAGTGTGTGGCTCTGTTCTATTCACAAGTCTAATATATATATATATGCATATATATATATGGGTCTTATTTTTTTATCTTATTTTTTTATCCATTTATCTTGTTTTTTTATCCATATATCCATATATATATATGCATATATATATATTAGACCAATTAGACTAATATAAATTAGACTAATATAAATTTTAAAAGACTCTAAAAAAGGAATTGATAAGATAAGAAGTTGGTTGAAAAAGGAAAAAAAGGGGGGAAGAATGTGATCAGACTGGAGACTAGAACAAAGCCATGCATTAGATTTAGGGTATATTTTGATCTATTAGAAGAAACTGTATCCCAAAATTTTTAAAGAAAGAAAAAGCTATATATGTACAAAAAATAAGGTTAAATCCAATGAAGGGATAGAATATGACTATAACAATGAAAATTTTAAAAGATTTATAAAAAGGTATTGATGAGAAAACTTTTTAAAAAGATTAAAATAGGAAAGAGGGAAAAATTTTAAAAATAGAATAAGAAAAAAACAAAATTTCAAAAATTTAGCTTTGAAAGACTTAAGGGTCGTGGGAAAAAAGCCATGAATTCTATGTATTGCTTTCCCCAACCTCTGAAGTTCTGCAGTTCTCATTAATGGTGCACTTGGTCTTGGCTGGATGTTCTTGCTAATCTTCTGCGGGAGGATCTGTTGCCGTGATTCTTAAATGTCTTTGCCCGAGGTGGAATTGCACCACCCTTGCCAGTGGCCGGGCTAAATCATCTGCCTGGGTTCGCTCTCGGACCTTTTGTTTCCTGAGCGCTTTCCGTACAGCTTGGAGGACGGGAATGAAGATGGCAGCCACCCAGTCTCCGCCCAGGGGAGCCGAGAGCTCAGGGCCCCACTCTTCAGTGCAGCCTCAGAGAAAAGCGCTCAATCACTCCGTCTCCCTGGTCTCCAGCTGTGTTCCAAGCTCACCTGGCCTGGGACCCAGCATTTCTATCTCTGGCGCATGGCCCTGCTTGGAGTCTCCACACCCAGCAGATTCCTGCTGCAAGATCCCTTCTGCGTGATCCTGTGCCACTCCTCCCAGAGCAGGAAGGAGGGGTTCTCCCTGGATCTGCCACTTGTGGGGTCCCTGCTTGAAGGGTTCCTGACTGTGTCTTGGATCCCGGCTCAAGGTAACCCCAACCTGAGAGCCCCTCCTCGGCTCCATCTGTATAGCCGGCTTCCCTGCTCCGATACCTGGCAGCTCTACCACACTCAAATTTCACCCCCAGATCTTTCTCTGACCCCAGGTGTCCTGAGACCACATTGTCCCTGTGAGGGTTCCACTCCCACTTAGCCTCTGGAGCAATGTCCCTTAGTGGAGCAGACTTATAAAAGTTCACTTTTGTGCTCCGCGGCTCCACCACTTGCTGGGACCCGGCCCCTCCCCCTGCGGTCTATCTTCCCATTGTCTCGGATTCACTTCTCCCACGACCTACCTTCCAGAAAGTGGTTGCTTTTCTGTTACTAGAATTGCTGCTCTTCTTCTCTTCAAACTCCTGTTGGGTTTGTAGGTGTTCAGAATGGTCTGATAACTCTCTAGCTGAACTCCTGGAACCTAATATTTTCTTTTTCTCTTTTTTTTTTTTTTTTAAAGATTTTATTTATTTATTTGACAGAGAGATCACAAGCAGGCAGAGAGGCAGGCAGAGAGAGAGGAGGAAGAAGGCTCCCTGCTGAGCAGAGAGCCCGATGCGGGGCTCGATCCCAGGACTCTGAGATCATGACCTGAGCCGAAGGCAGCAGCTTAACCCACTGAGCCACCCAGGCACCCCAACTGGAACCTAATATTTTCCATCTCCTTCTCCGCCATCTTGCTCCTCCCCAGAACCAACTTATTGATTTACCCACATATGTACATGCATGCACGTGCGCACACACACACATACCCTAATGGGATTTTGATTAGAATTACCTTAAATCTATAGATGAATTTGGTAAGAACTGACACCTTAACAATGTTGTCTTCTACTCCTTTTACATTATATGTCTTGCCATTTGTTTAGATCTTCTTTTCTCAGTGTTACTTTATAGATTACAGTGAAGAGATCTAGCACATGTTTTGTTAGTGTTATGTTTCACTATTTCACACTCTTGATTCTATTTAACTGGTACTTTAACTTTGTTTTCAAATTATTTGTTGCTAATATACCAAAATAAAAATTTTTATGTTGACTTTATATCTAGGATCAAAGTACATTGGTTTTAATATATTTATTAAATATTTAATATATTGTTCTCATATCCTGTATCTTTGTATCCTGGCTAAATTCATTTATTAGTTTTAACAGTTTGTATGTTATTTCAGATTTTGAAGCCATATAGTATATATGAATAAGACAAAATTTAATTTTTGTTTCCAACGTTTCTATTTCTTATTTAAACTTTTTCTTGCCTTATTGCTCCTATGAAAACCTCTCATAAAATGTTGAATTAAAGTGGTAATACTGTATATACTTGTCTTATTCATAAATTCAGGGGGGAAAAGTCTTCATGTTGCTATGTATGATGTTAATTATTAAAGTGGTGATGATGAACAGCAGTATCCTACTCCTAATTTCATAAGGAAAGCATTCTTACCATTAAGTATGATATTAGCCATGGGTACTTATTTTTAATCTTTATCAGATTAAAGAGCCTCCTTTCATCTTTCAATTTGCTAAAAAGTATATATAAAAGTAATGAATAATTGGCCAAATGTTTCCATCTATTGAGATGACCATATAGTTTTTTTGTTTGTTTGTTTTTTAATTATTTTTTTATTTTTTTATTAGCATTTAATGTATTATTAGCCCCAGGGGTACAGGTCTGCAAATTGCCAGGTTTACACACTTCACAGCACTCACCATAGCACATACCCTTCCCAGTGTCCATAACCCCACCACCCTCTCCCTACCCCCCCCACCCCCAGCAACCCTCAGTTTGTTTTGTGAGATTTTAAGACTCTCTTATGGTTTGTCTCCCTCCTGATCCCATCTTGTTTCATTTATTCTTCTCCTACCCCCCAAACCCCCCACATTGCCTCTCAACTTCCTCATATCAGGGAGATCATATGATAATTGTCTTTCTCTGATTGACTTATGTCGCTAAGCATAATACCCTCTGGTTCCATCCATGGAGATGACCATATAGTTTTACTCTTTTATTCAATTAATATGGATAATTACATTGATTAATGTTTGTTGACTTTTAAGTAATCTTTATCCCCAACATGAGGCTCAAACTCAACCTTGAGATCATGTCACATGCTCTACCCACTGAGCCAGGCAGTTGTCCTACATTGTTTGACTTTTGCATGCTAAATCAATCACATATTCCCCAAACAAACCTAAATTGGCAATGATACCGTATATTTTTTATATCTTATTTATTTGACTTGATCATATTTTGTTTACTATTTTTATATCAAAAACTGTTCTGTGTTGGACAGTTGGCTGAGAGTCCAACTTTTAGTTTTGGTTCAGGCCGTGATCTCTTGGTCATGAGATCAAGCCCCATGCCCTATGCTAGGTATGGAGTCTGCTTGAGATTCTCTCTCCCTCACCCTCTGGCCCTCACACGAACATGTTCTCTCTCTCTCAAATAAATAAATCTTCTTAAAATAGATTCTGTGTTCATTAGAGATGTTAACTTATAATTTTGCTTTTTTGTAATGTCTCTATCAACTTTTCATATCAAAGTTGTGCTGCCTCATAAAATGAGCTGAAGTTTTTCCTTACTTCTGTTTTCTGGAATCATTTGTATGAACTGGTATTCTTTCTTTCTTAAATGTTTGAAAAAGTTTACCAGTGAAATTATTAGAGCCTGAAGTTCATTATGGGAAGATTTTTATTACAAGTTCAATTATTTTATTAACTATTGAACTATTCATATTTTCTATCTCTTTTTATATCAGCTTTGCCAAACTATTACTTTTTAAGGACTTTATCCATTTCATTTAAGTTTTCAAATTTATTTGCAGTGATGATGACCCATTTTTCATTTCTCATTTTGGTAATTTTAATTATCATTATTCCTTACCTGGGATTTATCAATTTTATTATCTTACCAATAAAAAACAAATTTTGTAAACTTTATTCCGTTGCATTTTATTTTGTTAAATCCTGATTTCTTTTCATTTCCTTCGTCCTTTTATTTGATTTAATTTTCTGACTTTCCCTTCTTCAAATAGAAACTTGGGTTATTAATTTTAATAGCCTTTAAAGCTATAAATCTCCCTCTAAACACTGCTTTGGTTAAGTTTTGATGTGTCATATACATTTTTGTTCAAACTATTATCTAATGATTATTGTGATTCCTTTGACCCATGGAATTATTAGAGATAGGTGGCATAATTTCCAAGCATTTGGGAGTTTCTGTTTTCTATTTGTCCCATCTTTCATTGTTTTTTTTATCCTTTTTCTACCTTCTTTCTCAATGATCAAGGTTTTTAAGTAAATCATCATATACACTCAATTTGCTTTTCTGTTTTCCTTTATGGCATTTTTATTTAGGTACTCTAGAGGTTTTATAGTGTAACTCTAACTAATTGCATTTTACCTTTTGACTTATCACTTTCCAAATAATGCAAAAATCTTACAAAAGTTTAATTCTATTTCATTCTCCCTGATCTTTGTGCTGTTTTCATATATTTTATTTATTTATTTATTTATTTATTTATTTATTTATTAATTAGTGAGAGCACATGAGTCCTCTCCAGAGGGAGAAAGAGAATTTCAAGCAAGCTCCATGGTCAGCAAAGAGCCTGACGCAGGACTCAATCCCACGACTCTGAGATCATGACCTGAACTGAAATCAAGAGTCAGACACTCAACCGATTGAGCCACCCAGTTACCCCTGTTTTCACTTTTTTTTTTTTTTTTACGGTGACTGAATTTTAAGTGTTAGGATTAGTAACAGACTTATTTCCTTTTAAATAGTTAGACCAACTGCTTTTTCCAAGCAAATTTTCTGAGCTATTCATCTCCCTTGCAGAAACAGAAAATTGATCCAACAGTCTCTCTCTCCTTATACATTTCAAATAAATCCTTTCAGATTACTGAATTTCATTTTATCACCTGACCCTTAGATATCAGCATGACACCACATTTTAAAACTTGCTATAAAAAGTGGTTGACTAGCCTCTTAAAAAAAAAAAGAGATTTTATTTATTCATTTGAGAGAGAGAAAGTGAGAGAGCACAAGCAGAGGGGAAGGGGAGAGGAAGAGAGAGAAGCAAACTCCTTGCTGAGCAGGGAGCCTGAAGCCATGCTCAGTCCCAGGAGATCCAAAAGCAGATGCTTAACTAACTGAGCCACCTTAGCATAACATTCTTATCATGGGGTGACAAATGTGGACTAAAGAGTGTTCTTACCAAAAAAAAAAAGCTGTCCCAAGCATTGGTCAGGCTATAGAGTTTTGATAGGACAACTTTCTATGTAACAAACTACTGTATATTTTATAGATTATATATATATATATACATATATATATATATATATATATATATATATATATAGTATATTCAGTGGGGTTTAAGGCTGTGGACCCCTACACAATTGAAAATCCATGTATCACTTTTGAAGCTCCCCCAAAACCTAACTAGCAAGAACCTAATGTTGACAGGACGCCTTACCAATAACATAAACAGTTGATTCATACATACATTCTATGTTCTACATATTATATACTGTATTCCTACAGTATCATAAGCTGGAGGGGAAAAATGTGACTAAAAATCATAAGGAAGAGAAAATACATTTATAATACTATTTTGTATTTACCAAAAAACTGCTTACAAGTAGACCCATACAGTTCAAACCTCTGCTGTTTAAAATCAACAGTATATGAAAACACACAAGATATTGTAATTATTGTTCTTTTAAAACACTGATATTTGGGAGGAGGAGTCAAGATGGCGGAGAAGTAGCAGGCTGAGACTACTTCGGGTAGCGGGAGATCAGCTAAATAGCTTATCTAAAGATTGCAAACACCTACAAATCCAACGGGAGATTGAAGAGAAGAAGAACAGCAATTCCAGAAACAGAAAATCAACCACTTTCTGCAAGGTAGGACTGGCGGAGAAGTGAATCCAAAGCGACGAGAAGATAGACCGCGGGGGGAGGGGCCGGCTCCCGGCGAGCGGCGGAGCAACGGAGCAAAATCAGGACTTTTGAAAGTCTGTTCCGCTGAGGGACATCGCTCCAGAGGCTTAACCGGGGTGAAGCCCAGGCGCGGTCAGCGCGGCCTCGGGTCCCGCAGGGTCGCAGAGGGATCGGGGGTGTCTGAGTGTCGCAGAGCTTACCGGTATTAGAACGGGGAAGCCGGCTGCAGAGACAGAGCCGAGGAGTGACTCTCAGCTCGTGGTTGCCTTGAACCGGTCGCAGGCTCGGTCAGCTCGGAGCGTGGCCGGAGGCCAGGGTGGCGGGAGACATTGGGCGCTGTTCTCTGAGGGCGCACTGAGGAGTGGGGCCCCGGGCTCTTGGCTCCTCCAGGCCGGAGACCGGGAGGCCGCCATCTTCATTCCCGCCGTCCGGAACTCTACGGAAAGCGCTCAGGGAACAAAAGCTCCCGAAAGCGAACCCGAGCGGATGACTCAGCGCGGCCCCAGGTAAGGGCGGTGCAACTCCGCCTGGGGCAAAGACGCTTGAGAATCACTACAACGGGCCCCTCCCCCAGAAGATCTACGGGAAACCCAGCCAGGACCAAGTTCACCTACCAAGGAGAGCGGCGGAATTCCAGAGGAGAAGAAAGCAAAGCACGGAACTCATGGCTTTCTCCCCATGATTTTTTAGCCTTGCACTTAATTTAATTTTTTTTTCTTTTTCAATTTTTTTTTCTTTTTCTCTTCTTCTGCTGAATTTTTTTTAACTCTTACCGTTTTCTTTTTTTAACGTTTTTCAAATAGTTTATCTAATATATATATATTTTTCCTCTTTTTATATTTTTTCTTTATCGGCTTTCTTTTTTTTAATAGTTCCTTTTTTTTTTTTTTCTTTCTTTCTGAACTCCTTTTTATCCCCTTTCTCCCCCCTCACAATTCGGGATCTCTTCTGATTTGGCTAAAGCATATTTTCCTGGGGTTGTTGCCACCCTTTTAGTATTTTACTTGCTCCTTCATAAACTCTTATCTGGACAAAATGACAAGGCAGAAAAATTCACAACAAAAAAAAGAACAAGAGGCAGTACCAAAGGCTAGGGACCTAATCAATACAGACGTTGGTAATATGTCAGATATAGAGTTCAGAATGATGATTCTCAAGGTTCTAGCCGGGCTTGAAAAAGGCATGGAAGATATTAAAGCAACCCTCTCAGGAGATATAAAAGCCCTTTCTGGAGAAATAAAAGAACTAAAATCTAACCAAGTTGAAATCAAAAAAGCTATTAATGAGGTGCAATCAAAAATGGAGGCTCTCACTGCTAGGATAAATGAGGCAGAAGAAAGAATGAGCGATATAGAAGACCAAATGACAGAGAATAAAGAAGCTGAGCAAAAGAGGGACAAACAGCTACTGGACCACGAGGGGAGAATTCGAGAGATAAGTGACACCATAAGACGAAACAACATTAGAATAATTGGGATTCCAGAAGAAGAGGAAACAGAGAGGGGAGCAGAAGGTATATTGGAGAGAATTATTGGAGAGAATTTCCCCAATATGGCAAAGGGAACAAGCATCAAAATCCAGGAGGTTCAGAGAACCCCCCTCAAAATCAATAAGAATAGGTCCACACCCCGTCACCTAATAGTAAAATTGACAAGTCTTAGTGACAAAGAAAAGATTCAGAACGCAGCCCGGGAAAAGAAGTCTGTAACGTACAATGGTAAAAATATTAGATTGGCAGCAGACTTATCCACAGAGACCTGGCAGGCCAGAAAGAGCTGGCATGATATATTCAGAGTACTAAATGAGAAAAACATGCAGCCAAGAATACTATATCCAGCTAGGCTATCATTGAAAATAGAAGGAGAGATTAAAAGCTTCCAGGACAAACAAAAACTGAAAGAATTTGCAAATACCAAACCAGCTCTACAGGAAATATTGAAAGGGGTCCTCTAAGCAAAGAGAGACCCTCAAAGTAGTAGATCAGAAAGAAACAGAGACAATATACAATAACAGTCACCTTACAGGCAATACAATGGCACTAAATTCATATCTCTCAATACTTACCCTGAATGTTAATGGGCTAAATGCCCCAATCAAAAGACACAGGGTATCAGAATGGATAAAAAAACAAAAACCATCTATATGTTGCCTAAAAGAAACTCATCTTAAACCCGAAGACACCTCCAGGTTTAAAGTGAGGGGGTGGAAAAGAATTTACCATGCTAATGGACATCAGAAGAAAGCAGGAGTGGCAATCCTTCTATCAGATCAATTAGATTTTAAGCCAAAGACTATAATAAGAGATGAGGAAGGACACTATATCATACTCAAAGGAACTGTCCAACAAGAAGATCTAACAATTTTAAATATCTATGCCCCTAACGTGGGAGCAGCCAACTATATAAACCAATTAATAACAAAATCAAAGAAATACATCGACAATCATACAATCATAGTAGGGGATTTTAACACTCCCCTCACTGAAATGGACAGATCATCCAAGCAAAAGATCAACAAGGAAATCAAGGCCTTAAATGACACACTGGACCAGATGGACATCACAGATATATTCAGAACATTTCATCCCAAAGCAACAGAATACACATTCTTCTCTAGTGCACATGGAACATTCTCCAGAATAGATCACATTCTTGGTCCTAAATCAAGTCTCAACCAGTATCAAAAGATTGGGATCATTCCCTGCATATTTTCAGACCACAGTGCTCTAAAGCTAGAACTCAATAACAAGAGGAAATTTGGAAAGAACCCAAATACATGGAGACTAAACAGCATCCTTCTAAAGAATGAATGGGTCAACCAGGAAATTAAAGAAGAATTGAAAAAATTTATGGAAACAAATGATAATGAAAACACAACGGTCCAGAATCTGTGGGACACAAC
Organism: Lutra lutra; assembly: GCF_902655055.1. Lineage (NCBI taxonomy): Eukaryota > Metazoa > Chordata > Mammalia > Carnivora > Mustelidae > Lutra > Lutra lutra. Next base: position 9,683,351 of record NC_062284.1, on the reverse strand, counting down.
AAAGGCAGTCCTGAGAGGAAAATATATAGCGGTACAAGCCTTTCTCAAGAAACAAGAAAGGTCTCAGGTACACAACCTAACCCTACACCTAAAGGAGCTGGAGAAAGAACAAGAAAGAAACCCTAAACCCAGCAGGAGAAGAGAAATCATAAAGATTAGAGCAGAAATCAATGAAATAGAAACCAAAAAAACAATAGAACAAATCAACGAAACTAGGAGCTGGTTCTTTGAAAGAATTAATAAGATTGATAAACCCCTGGCCAGACTTATCAAAAAGAAAAGAGAAAGGACCCAAATAAATAAAATCATGAATGAAAGAGGAGAGATCACAACGAACACCAAAGAAATACAGACAATTATAAGAACATACTATGAGCAACTCTACGCCAACAAATTTGACAATCTGGAAGAAATGGATGCATTCCTAGAGACATATAAACTACCACAACTGAACCAGGAAGAAATAGAAAGCCTGAACAGACCCATAACCAGTAAGGAGATTGAAACAGTCATCCAAAATCTCCAAACAAACAAAAGCCCAGGGCCAGACGGCTTCCCGGGGGAATTCTACCAAACACTTAAAGAAGAACTAATTCCTATTCTCCTGAAACTGTTCCAAAAAATAGAAATAGAAGGAAAACTTCCAAACTCATTTTATGAGGCCAGCATCACCTTGATCCCAAAACCAGACAAGGATCCCAACAAAAAAGAGAACTACAGACCAATATCCTTGATGAACACAGATGCAAAAATTCTCGCCAAAATACTAGCCAATAGGATTCAACAGTACATTAAAAGGATTATTCACCATGACCAAGTGGGATTTATTCCAGGGCTGCAAGGCTGGTTCAACATCCGCAAATCAATCAATGTGATACAACACATTAATAAAAGAAAGAACAAGAACCATATGATACTCTCCATAGATGCTGAAAAAGCATTTGACAAAGTACAGCATCCCTTCCTGATCAAAACTCTTCAAAGTGTAGGGATAGAGGGCACATACCTCAATATTATCAAAGCCATCTATGAAAAACCCACCACAAATATCATTCTCAATGGAGAAAAACTGAAAGCTTTTCCGCTAAGGTCAGGAACATGGCAGAGCTGTCCGTTATCACCACTGCTATTCAACATAGTACTAGAAGTCCTAGCCTCAGCAATCAGACAACAAAAGGAAATTAAAGGCATCCAAATCGGCAAAGAAGAAGTCAAACTATCACTCTTTGCAGATGATATGATACTCTATGTGGAAAACCCAAAAGACTCCACTCCAAAACTGCTAGAACTTGTACAGGAATTCAGTAAAGTGTCAGGATATAAAATCAATGCACAGAAATCAGTTGCATTTCTCTACACCAACAACAAGACAGAAGAAAGAGAAATTAAGGAGTCCATCCCATTTACAATTGCACCCAAAACTATAAGATACCTAGGAATAAACCTAACCAAAGAGACTAAGAATCTATACTCAGAAAACTATAAAGTACTCATGAAAGAAATTGAGGAAGACACAAAGAAATGGAAAAATGTTCCATGCTCCTGGATTGGAAGAATAAATATTGTGAAAATGTCTATGCTACCTAAAGCAATCTACACATTTAATGCAATTCCTATCAAAGTACCATCCATTTTTTTCAAAGTAATGGAACAAATAATCCTAAAATTTATATGGAACCAGAAAAGACCTCGAATAGCCAAAGGAATATTGAAAAAGAAAGCCAAAGTTGGTGGCATCACAATTCCGGACTTCAAGCTCTATTACAAAGCTGTCATCATCAAGACAGCATGGTACTGGCACAAAAACAGACACATAGATCAATGGAACAGAATAGAGAGCCCAGAAATAGACCCTCACCTCTATGGTCAACTCATCTTCGACAAAGCAGGAAAGAATGTCCAATGGAACAAAGACAGCCTCTTCAATAAATGGTGTTGGGAAAATTGGACAGCCACATGCAGAAAAATGAAATTGGATCATTTCCTTATACCACACACGAAAATAGACTCAAAATGGATGAAGGATCTCAATGTGAGAAAGGAATCCATCAAAATCCTCGAGGAGAACACAGGCAGCAACCTCTTCGACGTCAGCCGCAGCAACATCTTCCTAGGAACATCACCAAAGGCATGGGAAGCAAGGGCAAAAATGAACTTTTGGGATTTTATCAAGATCAAAAGCTTTTGCACAGCAAAGGAAACAGTGAACAAAACCAAAAGACAACTGACAGAATGGGAGAAGATATTTGCAAATGACATATCAGATAAAGGGCTAGTGTCCAAAATCTATAAAGAACTTAGCAAACTCAACACCCAAAGAACAAAGAATCCAATCAAGAAATGGGCAGAGGACATGAACAGACATTTCTGCAAAGAAGACATCCAGATGGCCAACAGACACATGAAAAAGTGCTCCATATCACTCGGCATCAGGGAAATACAAATCAAAACCACCATGAGATATCACCTCACACCAGTCAGAATGGCTAAAATGAACAAGTCAGGAAATGACAGATGCTGGCGAGGATGCGGAGAAAGGGGAACCCTCCTACACTGTTGGTGGGAATGCAAGCTGGTGCAACCACTCTGGAAAACAGCATGGAGGTTCCTCAAAATGTTGAAAATAGAACTACCCTATGACCCTGCAATTGCACTGCTGGGTATTTACCCTAAAGATAACGACGTAGTGATCCGAAGGGGCACGTGCACCCGAATGTTTATAGCAGCAATGTCTACAATAGCCAAACTATGGAAGGAACCTAGATGTCCATCAACAGACGAATGGATAAAGAAGATGTGGTATATATACACAATGGAATACTATGCAGCCATCAAAAGAAATGAAATCTTGCCATTTGCGACGACGTGGATGGAACTAGAGGGTATCATGCTTAGTGAAATAAGTCAATCGGAGAAAGACAACTATCATATGATCTCCCTGATATGAGGGAGAGGAGATGCAACATGGGGGGTTGAGGGGGTAGGAGAAGAGTAAATGAAACAAGATGGGATTGGGAGGGAGACAAACCATAAGTGACTCTTAATCTCACAAAACAAACTGAGGGTTGATGGGGGGAGGGGGTTGGGAGAGGGGGTGGAGTTATGGATATTGGGGAGGGTATGTGCTATGGTGAGTGTTGTGAAGTGTGTAAACCTGGCGATTCGCAGACCTGTACCCCTGGGGATAAAAATATATGTTTATAAAGCTGTAAAAAAAAAAAAGAAAGAAAGAAAGAAAGAAAGAAAGAAAGAAAGAAAGAAAGAAAGAAAGGATGAATACCCAAGTTTTTTAGCAACATGGACGGGACTGGAAGAGATTATGCTGAGTGAAATAAGTCAAGCAGAGAGAGTCAATTATCATATGGTTTCACTTATTTGTGGAGCATAACAAATAGCTTGGAGGACAAGGGGAGATGGAGAGGAGAAGGGAGTTGAGGGAAATTGGAAGGGGAGGTGAACCATGAGAGACTATGGACTCTGAAAAACGATCTGAGAATTTTGAAGGGGTGGGGGGTGGGAGGTTGGGGGCACCAGGTGGTGGGTATTGTAGAGGGCACAGATTGCATGGAGCACTGGGTGTGGTGCAAAAATAATGAATACTGTTATGCTGAAAAAATAAAAAAAAAAATTAAAAAAAATAAAAAAATAAAAAGAAAAAAAAAAAACACTGATATTCTTATGTGATGTTCTTATATGTCTATAACCACATATTTTCCAGTTCCAGTGGTTTTCATTCCTTCCTGGAGTTCTGTGCTTCTATTGGAGATCCTTTTTTGTCAGTCTGAGCCACACATTTTAGTATTTCTTTTAGTGGAGTTCTGTTAGAGACCAACAATCCTCTCAGCTTTTCATAACATAAAATGTCTTTATTTCACCTTTATTTTTAAAGGTTATTTTTCACTATGTATTGAATTTGAAGATGAAAGTCTGTTTGTCTTTTTGATTTTTTTTATTATTAAGATCTTATTTATTTATTTGACAGAGAGCACATACATGCACACCTGCAAGCACAAAGTGTCTTTAATGATTTTAAGGTCGTCATTCATTGTCTTCCTGCTGCCATACTTTCAGTTGAAAATTCTGTTAGTCTTGGTATCACTTCTTCAAAAGTAATCTTTCTTTTCACTACCTTTAATATTTTCTCTTTATAGTTTCTTCCAGAAGTTTAATTATGATATTCCCATGTATTTTTTTTTCTTTATATTTATCCTGATTGTTATTCTCTGAGCATCCTGAATTTGTGGATTAAGGTCTTTTATTGGCTTTAGAAAATTCTCAGCTTCTATCTTTTCAAATGTTGTTTCTGACCTATTCTCTATCTCCTATGCTCTTATATCAAGAGAGAGCACATATGGGTGCACCTGGGTGACTCGGTCAGTTGGGTGGCTGACTTGATTTATGCTCAGGTCATGATCGCTGGGTCAGGGCCAGCCTCGGGCCACACACAGCATGGAGTCTGCTTGGGATCTCTCTCTACCTCTTCCTCTACCCCTCCCCCCACTCATGCTCTCTCCAAATAAACAGATAATTTTTAAAAATTATAGAAGCACCTGGGTGGCTCAGTCAGTTGAGTGTCTGACTCTTGGCTTCAGCTCAGGTCATGATCTCAGGGCCATGGGATCAAGCCCCAGTTTGGGCTCTGCATTCAGCTCAGAGTCTACTTGAGATTCTCGCTCTCCCTCTCCCTCTGTCCCTCCCCCTGCTCTTGCTCTCGCGCTCTCTCTCTTTCTCTTTCAAATAAATAAATAAGTAAATCCTTTTAAAAATTATTTTAAAAGAAAGAAAAAGAGCATATATGTTACACATCATAAAACATTTAGCTATTGTCCTATATTTCTATTATGTTATATTTTTTCTATTCCTTTTTTACCCTCTTTGTGCTTTAGCTTGAATATTTTCCATTAACTTTTCTTGAGTTCACTGAACTTGTGTTCTGCTACGCCCAATTTGCTGTGAAACCCATCCAATGAGTCTTTAAGTCTACGCATTACACTTTTTAAAAGTAAACTTGATTATTTTGCATAGGCATTTTTAAAGTTTTCTTTTTGTCCATTTTGTTCATTTTTTCCTCTATTTTCTTTAAGATATAATGAAATCTACTAACTTCAACATTTGGATAATTTACTCCATTTCTCCTTTCTTTTCTATTGATTACTAGTAAAAATTCTCTTGCCTCTTTGCATGTATCCTGACTTTTTATTGTATGTGAAGGAATCATTGAGAACTGAAGTTTTTCTTTTCCTCCAGAAATGGTTCATTTTGCCCCCTGTTAGATAGTATGAGGTGTTGATCACCTTGACTTATTCAGCAATTAAGTTTCCAAGGAATTAGGTAGTAGCTTTACTTAGATTCATTTCACTCTGCCTTTATATGTCTCAAAGATGAGATCTGTCATGTTTGTTGTAGGACATTGAATCCAGGGGAAATTTTTCTGCAAAAAAAGCATTTCATCTGCCTCTCCAGTCCAGCATGTAGCTTCATAAATACCCCAACTCAGCATTCAACAAATATCCTATCAGGCAAACTGTCTGACATTTGGGGTTCTCTAAATTTCCAACCAGCATATCAAGCCATATAAAAGTCTAAATCTCTGTTGGTTCCTTCATCCCTAGTATAGTCCTTCTTCCTGATCCTCAACCCATGATCAGAATCAGCAAATCTGCATAAGGAAAGAAAAAGTAAACTCAGCTCCACTACAAAGAGCACGTCTAGCTTTGGAAGTTCACTTGATCCTTTTTCTTTCTATTCCCCTCAGATATCTTTTAAAATATGGTTTCTAAATTTTTTCTAGTTGATGCACAATATTAATGGCTTGCCATTACTTTTTAAATCTTACCATTACTTTTTAAATCTTACTGGGTTGCTCAGTCAATTAAGTATCTACCTTCAGCTAAGGTCATGATCTTGGTGTCCTGGTATCAAGCCCCACCTCCAGCTCCTGCTCAGTAGGGAGTCCACTTCTCCCGCTCCCACTGGTCCTCTCCCTGCCCCCTTGTGCTTGCTCTTTCTCTCTCTCTCAAATAAATGTATATATTTTTAAATCTTATGGAAAGTAGAAAGTGATTTGCTAACTCTTTAACCCTCTGCCATTTTCAGACACCTTGGGTAACTTGCCAAAGATGACATCATTGCAAACAATGAAACCAGGAGATGTACTTAAGCTATCTCATTCCAAAACCAGGGTTGATACTAACCATGATGATATATTACCTCCAATGAATGGGATTATCATTTTCTAATAGGTAAGGAAATGCTAATTCTGATTTCTAACTGAAAATCTGAAGAGAAGATATTTTTTTAAACCTTCTTTTTATTTGTTTTGAGTCAGCTTTGTAAACAAATTACTTTAAATTCAAGACATATCTCTTACCAAAAATTTTCTATAGAAACTAAACTACCTTTTCCTATTTCTCAAGCCCTAAGAAATAAATTTCACTTAATCTAGATTCTTTTTGCCCATTTTCTTTAGGAAACATAAGGGACAACTGTCAACATTTACACATCCTCCTCCCACAGAATACTATGCTGAATTATGACAATTCCCTTCAATAATACAAATTCATCATAGAGAACACCTTCATTTTATGGTTTTCATTTTTGGAATGTACATACAGTGACCTCCTACACCGCTTAATCAGAACAGCAAAGTCTAAGATAATTAGAGCAAAAATGGGAAAGTCCACAACCAATTTATGTTTTGAAAGGAACCAAAGAATACCAGATGACAGTGTAGAGGCCATCAGGCAACTATTGGTTCGCAGGTACAAAGGATAAGTCACAACATATGTTACAGCATGGAAACCAGCACATTCTGAAAGCCCCAATGCTCGCTCTTTGTGCGCCTTTGCTTAAGAATAATGTGATAGTGATAAAGTCCTTCTAGCTACAGTTTTGGCCAGAGAAAGGTTTAAGATGCAAAGAATCAGAATCTTTTCTTTTTCCACTCCCTTGTACTGGCAAGGAGAGACTTTGGTTTGACTATAGGAAAACTCAGGACATGAATTTACCAAGAAAAATTGATTCAGGTTGTTGGTTTTTAGAGAGGAAGATGTCACATGGTAGCACAGGAAAAAAAAAATAATAATTCTATAAAGAAAGCAAAGGTCTGCTTGAAAACAGAATTATAAACCCAAGTCTAAAAGAGGAAAGAAAGAAATCCACATAATTTCATAAGAGGACTTTAAATAGCCCCATTACCTTTTGCTGCCTGCCAGTCAGCCAAAGAAGGCCATGATTTCCATGCATTGGAGATGTTTGGTAGATGTGTTGGCTTAATTCCTGGATTTTATCACTCTATAAAGTTTGATGGTTCAATTATGCTACCATCAAATGATGTTAAAATGCCACTCTCCCTGTATTTAAAAAAAAGCCCTTACCCCTACCTGCCATGATAACCATCAACTTTACAGCTACCTTTAACATGTGCCTACCTCTTGAAAGACGTTCTATGTATATTTTTGCTAATCTTCCTAAAAATACTGCAAGTTATGCACGTTTTTTTATTTTGTAGATAAAAAACAAACTTAGAATGGTCAGGTGATTTGTCTAAAGCCACACAAACAGTATGTGGTAAGGTTAAGAGTGAAATCATAACATAGTTCCAAAGCTTGGGTTCTTTGCACAAAATCACCCTTCTTCCACTGAGAGTCTTGGCTTCTCCTCACTTTGGTTCCATCCTAGCTGTCCTGTTTTATCCCTCCTCACTTCCCTTCCCACCTCCATTCTACCCAAATGGGTCCATTCCCTCAAGTATTTTATACTTCTTTTCTCTTCCACATCTTTATAAACATAATTCCTCATACTATTTCCAGTCCTTAACCTTATAAAATGCCAACTTATCTTTCAAGTTCCTGCTGAGATTCTACCTTCTCCAATAAACCTGACCAAACCACCTATTACCTCTCCCAGCTCTCCACAGCACTCTCTCCCTTCCAGATATTTCTGTAGCATGTCTTCAGTACTATCTTTCATTCAATAGAAATGTATTTGCTTCAAACAATGGAGACACAGAGATGATAAGAAATGAAATCCTATAACAGATACATAAAGATGAAATATGTTTTAAAGTATATTAGGGGTGCCTGGATAGTATATTAGGGGTGCCTGGGTAGCTCAGTTGATTAAAGCATCTGACTCTTGATTTTGGCTCAGGTCATGATTTCAGGGGTCCTGGGATTGAGCCCTGCATTGGGTGCTCTGCTCATCAGAGACTCCTCTTGGAGTTTCTCTTCTCTCTCTCTCTCTCTCTCTCTGCCTCTCCCCCAGCTCACTCAGTCTATAAATAAATAAGTAAGTAAGTAAATAAATAAATAAATAAATAGGTTTTTTAAAATAAAATATATTAATATGTATACCTATATGTACAACCATGTTAATAATAGCTGACATTACTGAGTACTTACAATTTACCAGGCACCATTCCAGGCCACTTATGTGTTCTAACTTATTTAATCTTCATAACAACTCTGTGAGGTAAGTACCTTTTTACTTGTGAGAATATTGACACACAGAGAGTTCCAACAAAGTTTCCCAAGGTCACATAACTAGGAAGTTGGCTTCAGACCCTGTGCTTTCAAGACCGCTACCACATGTATGTCCAGATAGAGAGCAGAGGAGACAAGCCTGCCCCACAGAAGACTTCACAAAAGAGGAGATGTCTAAGTGTCTTGAAGGACAAGTTCATCATGGGGACCAGGAGAAGGGGGTAGTGGATGTTGTAGTTTGTTCCCTAATATCCAAGCCAGCCTCCCTAAGCAACTGTGAAGTTTAGAAAAGTTTGGAGACTATGTGAACCCCATGAGGGGCCCATGACTGACCTAAGTTCACCAGGTCAGTAATTCCAGTAAGTGATTCTAGTGCCGTGGCCCATGATTCACTCAGAACCTCAAGACTGATAGCATTTCTTTGCAACAGAAATTGTTTCAAGCTGGCCCATGAGATCACATAAAGAGAAAACTACTCTATCCCTTTCCTGGACTGAAAGAGGAAACAAATCGCTCTACTTCCTATTGGCAGCCATTTTATAACCATGAAGAGGATGAACATTAACCCAATGGCTAGGTCTTAAACCAAGTTAACCACTCCTAAACCAGGGTTTTACCTGCTCTTACTTCCCACCAACAATGAGGTCCTCACCACCATCAGGCCAGTGAGGGATCCAATCACAGAATCCATCCCGAGTGGCTCGTTTCCTGAGTCCTTTCTGATAGGAGCTGTCCTAGCTTAATTTTCTCCTGAAAGTAGAGCTTGAGGCAGGGATTTGTGTACAGGTAGTTTATTTAAAATGACCCCAGGGAACAAGATTGGGGAGACTCTGAAGAACAAAACAAGGAGAAAAAGGAAAGTAAATACAAGGGCACATTAGCAAACTAGTCACTACTGCTGACAACCAATATTCATTCTGCTGGGAAACTCCAAGGAATTCTACAGACTATAACTCAGAAATGTCACCATTGGACATTTGGAAGAGCAAATCATTTTTCTGCCACTTTTCACCTACCATTGGTCAAATGTTGCCTGTGGAATGAACTTCTTCACACTCGCAGGTTTGATTAGGCACAAGTGTCCAGCTGGCCCTCCAGTGGGTTCCCACAAGAGTCCCAAAATTGGGGAAATCAGAAAATCTCTGGAGCAGAGAGTGAAAAACACACTATGCATCTGAATCCAGGTGCTAAAACCACTGTGCAGAGCTTTTTCTTGCATCAATGCCAGGATGAAAGGTGGAATGAGGATATGAGGTGTCCACACAGCAGTACCAGATGTCAGAGAGGGAAATCAAAGCCATCTGCAAGCTCAAGGTCATTACCCAGCTGCTAGAATTTGGCTACCTATGTAGCTCCAGTTATGTAAGCACATTAACTTCCTTATTGTTTAAGCCACTTCCCTCCTTTTAATCCCCACTTTATTAAAAAGAGACTCCTGGGGGGTGGGGGGAGAATAGATAGATATAGATATATTTGTGAATTTTGGCATAGCAAGTAGCACCAGGAAGGCAGCCAGAAATGCGGAATTTGTTTTCCTTCAGACAGAAGGTCTGTTTTCCCCGTTGGTTGTGAAGTCTTAAAGATACTGTATTGTCCACATTCAAAATTTGTTTATATTTTCTTCTGTACACTAAAGCATGCTGTCTTTTCTGTACTCTGAAGCTGAAATCATGCCAACTCTTGCAGAAAGCATTCTATACAGAAGAAACAGCACAAACAAAAGAAGCAAAAAAAAAAATTCATTAATCAACTCAGTTTCTCATTACACAAATTTGGGGTGTACCCCTCATATACTAGCCACTGTTGTGGTCACTGAGGATACAACAGGGAAACACACAGACAAAATTCCCCACTATGGAGGAGTTTAGAGTCTAGTAAGGGAAACAGTAAACAAATAAATATTCAGGATGGGGGAAAGTAAGACTGACATAATTTTAAAGGATCATCTGGCTTCTGTATTAGGGACAGACAGTACGAAGCACGGATACCAGTTTAGATGCTAATGCAGTAATTTGGGCTGGAAATGACAGTGGCCTGGACAAGAGTGATGAGAGGTGCTCGTTTCCATCCCTTTGACATGCCAGTAAAATCTTTGAGGAAGCAAACATCTGAAGGGAGAAAAAGAACTCTAGAAGGAGAGAGAGAAGAGAATAAATTAGAAGAGGTCACGGGATAGGTATTAGAGAAGATATTTGACTGTAGAAGGGCAGGGTGGGGCAAGTATGTGAAAGAGGCAGAGATTGATAGAAATGTGGGTTATGAATTGAATCCATTTTAATGGGTTTGTTAAGATTTATTTATTTATTTATTTATTTATCTCTCTCAAATAAATAAATAAATTTTATTTATGAGAGAGAGAGCACACAGCATGCAGGAGTGGGAGGAGGGGCAGAGGGAAGGAATCCTCAAGCAGAATCCCCACTGAGCACTAAACCCAAAACAGGGCTGGATCTCTCGGTCCATGAGGTCACAACCTGAGCCAAAACCAAGAGTTGGATGTTTAACAGACTGAGCCACCCAGGTGCTCCAAGAATCCACTTTAATATTAATCAATAACCATATGATTGATAATATTGGAATTGCTTTTAATTACTTTCAGTCACTGGGTTATGTTTCTTCAAATATAACACTTTGTTAAGACTAGACCATGGGGGACCCAATAGATATCGGACTGCACAGGCTTACACTGAATGAAATGTGTACTGTTTAACACATACCGAAAGTGATTTTTGAATATTTTTACTCCTTAATGTATTAAATCTTTCCCTCTGGAATACATTAAATCCCAACTCTTGCAAAGAAAATGAGATAGAAGGCAGTTTAGATGTGACTCAAACTAGAATCATGATCAAAAAGAGTCTGAATAGATAGAATGTAGTTCAGAAATTAAGTTAACGAAGTCTGGACTTCTTACACTAATCATATTATAATATTTTCAAATATTTACACTTTATAAAGCAAGCCCACTTTCTTTGCCTGGGAGAAGAGGCTTTTTTCTTAAGGAGCCCCATGGTTAATAGGGACAAGTATGTGAAGTAAAGTATGAATGACAGGTGTCCATGAAGCCAAATCTTTGTCATTTGGTCTCCTTTCCAGACTCGGTGGGACAGTAAAAGAGGAGAAGCTAGATGACAAGTTGGGTGGAAAGCTCTGTATGGCTTCCTTACTTTAAAAAAAAAAATTGGAAACAACAAATTCTTCCTTTAAAATACAAGTATACAGGGCACCTGGGTGGCTCGGTGGGTTGAGCCGCTGCCTTCGGCTCAGGTCATGATCCTAGAGTCCTGAGATCGAGTTCTGCATCAGGCTTCCCTTGCTCTGCAGGAAGCCTGCTTCTCCCCTCCCTCTGCCTCTCCCCCTGCTTGTGCACTCTCTCTCTCTCTCTCTCTCTGTCAAATAAATAAATAAAATCTTTTTTAAAAATACAAGTATACTTTTATTGTGTACGCTCCGTAACACCTCTGTGCTATTAAAGCAATGTGCTAGTTATTGAAGATGGTGAGCAAGGGGGCACTGACAAAGAATATCGGGCGAAATCCTAAAAGCTAAGGAAATGAGAGAACTGAACTTCTGGCCCATCTCTGCTAGTATCTAGCTCTGTGGCCTAACAAAAGTCACACTGCTTCAACAAATCACATTAGGAAAACTGGATATCCACTTGAAAAAAATGAAGTGCACTCTTACCTTACACCACATGAAAAAAAAAATAATTTAAAATGGAACCATGACCTAAACATTAGAGCTGAAATATAAAACTTAGGAGAAAACATAGGAGGAAATCTCCTTGACATTGGCTTTAGCATCATTTTCTTATATATTACACCAAAAGGACAGGCATCAAAAGCAAAAAAGGATAAATTAGACTCCATCAAAAGTACAAGCTTTAGGGTGCCTGTGTGGCTCAGTGGGTTAAGCATCCGCCTTCACCTTAGCTCATGATCTTGGGGTCCTAGGACTGAATGCCACATCAGGCTCCCTGCTCAGCAGAGTCTGCTTCTCCCTCTCCCTGTGACTCTCCTCCCCACTTGTGCTCTCCCTCTCTTGTCTTGAATAAATAAATAAAATCTTTAAATTTTTTTTTTAAGTACAAGCTTTGGTGCACCAGAGGACACAATCGACAGAATGAAAAGGCAACACACAGAATGGGAGAAAATATTTCCAAGTCATATATTACATAAGGGGTTAATATCAAGAATATATATGTAGAACTCCTAGAAATCAACAACAAAATACAAATAACCTAATTTAAAAATGAATGAAGAACTTGGGGCTCCAGGGTGGCTCAGTTGGCTAAGCCTCTGACTCTTGGTTTTGGCTCAGGTCATGATCTCATGGGTCATACACCCCATGTAGGGTTCCATGCTCAGCATGGAGTCTGCTTAAGATTCTCTCCTTCTGCCCCTTCCCCTCTCACACCGTCTCTCTTTCTCAAAATAAATAATAAATAAAAATCTTTTAAAAAATAAAAATGGACAAAGAATTTAAATAGGTACTTCTCCAAAGAAAATATACAAATTCCAGTAAACACATAAAAAGATGCTCTATATCACTCATCACTAGAGAAAGACAAATCAAAACCACATTGAGATACCACCTCACATCCATTAGGATGGTTATTACAAAAAGATAAAGAAAGATAGAGAAAAGAAAGAGAGATAGATAAAAGAAAGAAAGAGAAAGAAAGAAAGAAACCAGTCCCAAAAGGACAAAGACTATATGATTCCACTTCTAGGAGATACCTAAAGTAGTTAAATTTGTAGAGATAGAAATAGGATGGCAGTTGCCAGGGGCTGGGGGAAAGGAATGGGAGTTGTTGCTTAATGAGTAGACTTTCAGATTTACAAGATAAAGGGAATTCTGGAGATGGATAGTGAATTTGCCACCAGTGGACTTGCCTTACAAGATACAGATTAAGAGAAGATTTTCAGGGGTGCCTGGGTGGCTCAGTTGGTTAAGCGTCTGAATTCCATTCCGGTGGATAGAGCCCTGCATCAGGCTCCCTGCTCAGCGGTGAGTCTGCTTCTCCCTCTCCCTTTGCTGCTCCCCACAACCCCTCCCCACTTGTGCTCACTCAAATAAATAATTTTTTTTTTTAAATAGAAGTTTCTCAGAAGGTGTTGGATGGAAACCTTGGGAGCCTCCTCAGGGGAAATGGGAAATTGCCACCATGCACACAGAGGAAGGAGAGACCCCAAAAAGAAGCAGCCACTCCAGGTTGGAAGGTGGCAGGTTTAATGAGCAAGGGAACTTGCCAAGAAGTTCATCTTCGTTGGCGGTAGGACCAGTGGATCTCCGGGCCTCACCTGGAGTGTGATCAAATCTCTGGTTCTGCATTCAGGAGTATACCATCTAGTTGGCCACAAAAGCACCTTACTCTCTCAAGACTGCATCCTTGAAAACAGCTCCCATGGTGGAATGACTGGCAAGGTGGACATTCCAAGGACAAGGAGAGGTTGAGTAGCCTCTGATTGCCCAGGGCGGCTCAAGGGTGAACCAGAAGTTAGGTCCTCTCAGTGACCTCCTCTGACAGAAGGAAATTGATACAGGTCAGAACTCAGATCTGCATAAAGAAAGACCAGTAGAGAAGGTGTACATGGAGGTAACTTTTTTTTCTTACTCTTAACTAATCTGACAGATAACAGTGTGTTAAAAATAACAAATGGCAACAATGTGTTTGATTATGCACGTTTATGATTATATATACACAAGTATATGCAATTCCATATAGAAACATAAATGTGTGTGTATATATATACATATATCTCTACATGCCTTTGTATAAGTGAGATGAATGACAGCTATGATAAAAGATGCAAGCAGGGGCCAGGAGGAAGGAATTAGGAATATCTTGTTATTATAAGGTATTTGCACAACTCAAGAAGCAATACAGTGTTATTTGAAAGTGGACTTGGATTAGATATAAATGTATATTACAAACTTTATCTAGAGCAACCACGTAAAAAAAAAGTTTAAAAAAAATCTAATTGATATGCTAAGAAAGGAGAGAAAATGGAGTGATGTAAAATGCTCAGTCAAAACCACAAATGGGGGCACCTGGGTGGCTCAGTCGTTAAGCATCTGCCTTTGGCTCAGGTCATGATCCCAGGGTCCTAGGATCGATCCCTGTATTGGGCTCTCTGCTAAGCAGGAAGTCTGCTTGTCCCTCTCCCACTTCCCCTGCTTGTGTTCCCTCTCAAACTGTGTCTCTCTCTCTGCCAAATAAATAAGTAAAATCTTAAAAAAAAAAAAAACACACACACATATGATAGAAAAAGGGTGGAAGACAAAAATAGGAACAAAGAACAAGGACCATGAATAGAAACAAAACAAATTTGAGAGATATTAATGCAACCATATCAATAATCATTTTAAAAAGTCAACAGTTGAGAACACCAAGTAAAAGATGAAGATTGACAGAGTAGATCAAAAAGCAACACTCAACAACACGTTGTTAACAAGAATAAAACCTACTTTAAATATAAAGACCCAAACAGGTTAAAAATAAAAGAATAAATAGGCAAAACACAGAGGATTTTTAGTGAAACTAATCTGCAGTGGTAGTATGTGGTAAATGCAGGTTATTGTGCACTTGTCCAAACCCATAGAATGTCCACCACCAAGAGTGAACCCTAATATCAGCTGTGGACTCTGGGGGTTGATGAATCAATGCAGGTTCATTGACTGCTACAAGCACACCCCTCTGGGGGCTGGGGATGTTGATGATAGGAGATACTATGCATGGGGGGAGGCAGAGGGTTTATGGGAACTCTGCAAACTTTCCACTGAATTTTGCTGTAAACCGAAAACTGTTTTAAAAATAGTCTATGTAAATGGGGGGAAATTTTAAGATTTTATCTCTTTCTGTATTCTCCAGTTTCCCATAATGAGTATGTGTTCCTTACAGATAAAGAGATAAAATATGTTAAAATTCTGTCATTCTACTTTCCTTAGAAAGTACTTTCCTCAAAGAGGGGGGAAAAATCAAACCGCTGCATTGGGTTTCATCAAACCTCGTGTTTCCAAGTCTTGAGTTGTTTGATGAGGAACACACTTTCTGTTCTCTTGGCCCTGATTGAGATTGTTCTGTAGGAAAAATGTTGAGAAAAGGATTTCGACCCTCCCAGACTGGCATCTTCCCTGGGTCTCTGTTCCTAGTCCTCCTACCCTGTAAACCAAAAGGACAATGAGAAGTGTGACACTGTGTCCCTCTTATACATAATGCAAAGCACATTGATTTGGAAGGGACCAACTCTCTACATGCCACAGAGGCAGTAACCGATCATTAATATATCATGGCTTTTCTGTTCATGGGTGGAGACAGCTCCACTGGACTTCTGAGTTGTAAGGAGGACAGCAAGCAGTGTTGAAGCCTACAGAACCTGTTGCGCTCCAAGCGGGACCTCATTTCACATACACAGGTCATCCCAGACTCTGAGATACCAAGATGTATATTTAGCCAGGAAGCATGTTTCCATGGCAATCTTATATTCCTGGGTCTGCCTTTCTCCCCCTACCCGTGCGTTAAGCCCGTACGGAGCCCCAGCGAGCATGGCCCATCTGCAAGGCAGCTGGGTCCTCAGCTGCTTTATGGGCTACAGAGAATCCTGAAAGTTAGACCAAAACCCAGACAATAATGTTCACAGTATTTATCTCATGATTGCGTACCATTTGTCAAGAGTCTGTTTTCAATTCAGAGACGTTCACGAAGATTTCACAAGGAAAGTCACTGTTACATTATTTGCAGCCAGAAAAGCCTCAGAAATCAACTTAAATGTCCAATGAGAGGGGATTTTAAAAGCCAATCATGGTGACTGCCCATGCTCTGAAACCATTAAAATCACACTCTGGGAGAATCTTTCATTGCAGGAAGAAAGTGTATGACCAGATTATAAAGTTTAACACAGTCGCACCAAAGAATCATGGCTGGGTCTTTCCATATGGCCCCACCGCTGTCCCTCCAGGTGTCCAAGGCATAGGCTCCAGCTGGGTCCACAAGTGTTGCTGACCAAAGAAGCAGACACTGGCCACACGAGGCAATTCAGAGGGACACTAGCAGTGCCTCAGGGAACAGATGGACAGCACTGATGCCAGATGATCAGTGTGCCAAACACCCACTGCCTGATCTCCGTGGGCGTTTCTAGCGCAATAGGGAGGGAGCGCTGACTTTGTTCCTTGGCTCTGGTGAGACATGTACTTACTCATGTGGGAGGACACCATGGCCAAAGGCCCTGACAGCTCCCTCAAGGCCCCCCACGGTCGGCAACAGATGGTGTTCGCTCAGACCAAGGCTGGGGCAGCAGCTCAGTGCTAAGTTCCCCTGAGGACCAGCCCCACCCACGTCTCCCTTGGCAAGGACTCTGTGCCCCCCCCCAACAAAACCTTTCCCCAGGCTGGGGATTCCTCATCTCCTGTGGGGGTAGGGAGCCTGGCCCCTCCTCCCTTCTATCTCTTTATCCCTAGTCACTTACACGCACTGCATTCATCCGGACATGAACCTTCAAAATACTCACATCCCAGAGCTAGACATCTAAGGCTTTTAATTCTGACATGAGTTTCACAAAGCAAGCTTAAGGATGGTGTAGAGGGAAGAGTGAAGGATGGTCCCAGGCTGGAGTACAAGGGAACGAAGTGGGGGAAGGTCCCTAGACTAATATCCCATATTTATTTCCTATCACATAAAGATATGCATAGAATAAAAATTGGAGATTCATACACCCTTAACAACCATTATAACTGTTATCTCCATGTAGAACCCTGAGAGGAGACAACTTCAGGTTCTTGTGCTTTTACATTTTTTCAAATGTTCTGCAATGAACAGTTATTATAAAAGACATGTATTTTATGTTAGTGTTAGCTTCCAATGGCAGCTTGTAATGTGAAAAAAATCATAGTCAAAATCAATTCCTTTAACTGTCTGCTAAACATAGCACTCAGATATACATTGATCAAGCCAACCAATAGTCCCTATGGCATTGAAATGAAGCTATTTTTTCAGCTGAGCACAGATGAGGAAGTCGGCTTGCATGTAAGCTCCATACTGTATGAAAAGTAAGCAGCAGAACCACATGCATATAGCTGAATCTGTTTAAATGAATGCATCTATCATGCAATCACACTGTCCACAGAAAATAAAAAAAAAAGTCTTATTAAAAACTTATTACTCGGGGAGGGAGGAGTCAAGATGGCGGAGAAGTAGCAGGCTGAGACTACTTCGGGTAGCGGGAGATCAGCTAAATAGCTTATCTAAAGATTGCAAACACCTACAAATCCAACGGGAGATTGAAGAGAAGAACAGCAATTCCAGAAACAGAAAATCAACCACTTTCTGCAAGGTAGGACTGGCGGAGAAGTGAATCCAAAGCGACGGGAAGATCGACCTCGGGGGGAGGGGCCGGCTCCCGGCGAGCGGCGGAGCAACGGAGCAAAATCAGGACTTTTAAAAGTCTGTTCCGCTGAGGGACATCGCTCCAGAGGCTTAACTGGGGTGAAGCCCAGGCGGGGTCAGCGCGGCCTCAGCTCCCGCAGGGTCGCAGAAGGATCGGGGGTGTCTGAGTGTCGCAGAGCTTACCGGTATTAGAACGGGGAAGCCGGCTACAGAGACAGAGCCGAGGAGTGACTCTCAGCTCGGGGTTGCCCTGAACCGGTCGCAGGCTCGGTCAGCTCGGAGCGCGGCCGGAGGCCAGGCTGACGGGAATCACTGGGCGCTGTTCTCTGAGGGCGCGCTGAGGAGTGGGGCCCCGGGCTCTTGGCTCCTCCGGGCCGGAGACCGGGAGGCCGCCATCTTTATTCCCGTCCTCCGGACTCTACGGAAAGCGCTCAGGGAACAAAAGCTCCCGAAAGCGAACCCGAGCGGATGACTCAGCGGGGCCCCGGGTAAGGGCGGTGCAACTCCGCCTGGGGCAAAGACGCTTGAGAATCACTACAACAGGCCCCTCCCCCAGAAGATCAACGAGAAACCCAGCCAGGACCAAGTTCACCTACCAAGGAGAGCGGCGGAATTCCAGAGGAAAAGAAAGCAAAGCACGGAACTCATGGCTTTCTCCCCATGATTTTTTAGCCTTGCAGTTAATTTAATTTTTTTTCTTTTTTTCTTTTTAAATTTTTTTTTCTTTTTCTCTTCTTCTGCTAAATTTTTTTAACTTTTACCGTTTTCTTTTTTTAACGTTTTTTAAATAGTTTATCTAATATATATTTTATTTTTCCTCTTTTTATATTTTTTCTTTATCGGCTTTCTTTTTTTTAATAGTTTAATAGTTTAATAGTTTAATAGTTTTAATAGTTTTTTAATAGTTTTTAATAGTTTTTTAATAGTTTTTTTAATAGTTTAATAGTTTTTTAATAGTTTTAATAGTTTAATATTTTTTTTTCTTTCTTTCTGAACCCCTTTTTATCCCCTTTCTCCCCCCTCACAATTCGGGATCTCTTCTGATTTGGCTAAAGCATATTTTCCTGGGGTTGTTGCCACCCTTTTAGTATTTTACTTGCTCCTTCATAAACTCTTATCTGGACAAAATGACAAGGCGGAAAAATTCACAACAAAAAAAAGAACAAGAGGCAGTACCAAAGGCTAGGGACCTAATCAATACAGACGTTGGTAATATGTCAGATATAGAGTTCAGAATGACGATTCTCAAGGTTCTAGCCGGGCTTGAAAAAGGCATGGAAGATATTAAAGCAACCCTCTCGGGAGATATAAAAGCCCTTTCTGGAGAAATAAAAGAACTAAAATCTAACCAAGTTGAAATCAAAAAAGCTATTAATGAGGTGCAATCAAAAATGGAGGCTCTCACTGCTAGGATAAATGAGGCAGAAGAAAGAATGAGCGATATAGAAGACCAAATGACAGAGAATAAAGAAGCTGAGCAAAAGAGGGACAAACAGCTACTGGACCACGAGGGGAGAATTCGAGAGATAAGTGACACCATAAGACGAAACAACATTAGAATAATTGGGATTCCAGAAGAAGAGGAAACAGAGAGGGGAGCAGAAGGTATATTGGAGAGAATTATTGGAGAGAATTTCCCCAATATGGCAAAGGGAACAAGCATCAAAATCCAGGAGGTTCAGAGAACCCCCCTCAAAATCAATAAGAATAGGTCCACACCCCGTCACCTAATAGTAAAATTGACAAGTCTTAGTGACAAAGAAAAGATTCAGAACGCAGCCCGGGAAAAGAAGTCTGTAACGTACAATGGTAAAAATATTAGATTGGCAGCAGACTTATCCACAGAGACCTGGCAGGCCAGAAAGAGCTGGCATGATATATTCAGAGTACTAAATGAGAAAAACATGCAGCCAAGAATACTATATCCAGCTAGGCTATCATTGAAAATAGAAGGAGAGATTAAAAGCTTCCAGGACAAACAAAAACTGAAAGAATTTGCAAATACCAAACCAGCTCTACAGGAAATATTGAAAGGGGTCCTCTAAGCAAAGAGAGACCCTAAAAGTAGTAGATCAGAAAGAAACAGAGACAATATACAATAACAGTCACCTTACAGGCAATACAATGGCACTAAATTCATATCTCTCAATACTTACCCTGAATGTTAATGGGCTAAATGCCCCAATCAAAAGACACAGGGTATCAGAATGGATAAAAAAACAAAAACCATCTATATGTTGCCTAAAAGAAACTCATCTTAAACCCGAAGACACCTCCAGGTTTAAAGTGAGGGGGTGGAAAAGAATTTACCATGCTAATGGACATCAGAAGAAAGCAGGAGTGGCAATCCTTCTATCAGATCAATTAGATTTTAAGCCAAAGACTATAATAAGAGATGAGGAAGGACACTATATCATACTCAAAGGAACTGTCCAACAAGAAGATCTAACAATTTTAAATATCTATGCCCCTAACGTGGGAGCAGCCAACTATATAAACCAATTAATAACAAAATCAAAGAAATACATCGACAAGAATACAATCATAGTAGGGGATTTTAACACTCCCCTCACTGAAATGGACAGATCATCCAAGCAAAAGATCAACAAGGAAATCAAGGCCTTAAATGACACACTGGACCAGATGGACATCACAGATATGTTCAGAACATTTCATCCCAAAGCAACAGAATACACATTCTTCTCTAGTGCACATGGAACATTCTCCAGAATAGATCACATTCTTGGTCCTAAATCAAGTCTCAACCGGTATCAAAAGATTGGGATCATTCCCTGCATATTTTCAGACCACAATGCTCTAAAGCTAGAACTCAATCACAAGAGGAAATTTGGAAAGAACCCAAATACATGGAGACTAAACAGCATCCTTCTAAAGAATGAATGGGTCAACCAGGAAATTAAAGAAGAATTGAAAAAATTTATGGAAACAAATGATAATGAAAACACAACGGTCCAGAATCTGTGGGACACAACAAAGGCAGTCCTGAGAGGAAAATATATAGCGGTACAAGCCTTTCTCAAGAAACAAGAAAGGTCTCAGGTACACAACCTAACCCTACACCTAAAGGAGCTGGAGAAAGAACAAGAAAGAAACCCTAAACCCAGCAGGAGAAGAGAAATCATAAAGATTAGAGCAGAAATCAATGAAATAGAAACCAAAAAAACAATAGAACAAATCAACGAAACTAGGAGCTGGTTCTTTGAAAGAATTAATAAGATTGATAAACCCCTGGCCAGACTTATCAAAAAGAAAAGAGAAAGGACCCAAATAAATAAAATCATGAATGAAAGAGGAGAGATCACAACGAACACCAAAGAAATACAGACAATTATAAGAACATACTATGAGCAACTCTACGCCAACAAATTTGACAATCTGGAAGAAATGGATGCATTCCTAGAGACATATAAACTACCACAACTGAACCAGGAAGAAATAGAAAGCCTGAACAGACCCATAACCAGTAAGGAGATTGAAACAGTCATCAAAAATCTCCAAACAAACAAAAGCCCAGGGCCAGATGGCTTCCCGGGGGAATTCTACCAAACACTTAAAGAAGAACTAATTCCTATTCTCCTGAAACTGTTCCAAAAAATAGAAACAGAAGGAAAACTTCCAAACTCATTTTATGAGGCCAGCATCACCTTGATCCCAAAACCAGACAAGGATCCCAACAAAAAAGAGAACTACAGACCAATATCCTTGATGAACACAGATGCAAAAATTCTCGCCAAAATACTAGCCAATAGGATTCAACAGTACATTAAAAGGATTATTCACCACGACCAAGTGGGATTTATTCCAGGGCTGCAAGGTTGGTTCAACATCCGCAAATCAATCAATGTGATACAACACATTAATAAAAGAAAGAACAAGAACCATATGATACTCTCCATAGATGCTAAAAAAGCATTTGACAAAGTACAGCATCCCTTCCTGATCAAAACTCGTCAAAGTGTAGGGATAGACGGCACATACCTCAATATTATCAAAGCCATCTATGAAAAACCCACCACAAATATCATTCTCAATGGAGAAAAACTGAAAGCTTTTCCGCTAAGGTCAGGAACACGGCAGGGATGTCCGTTATCACCACTGCTATTCAACATAGTACTAGAAGTCCTAGCCTCAGCAATCAGACAACAAAAGGAAATTAAAGGCATCCAAATCAGCAAAGAAGAAGTCAAACTATCACTCTTTGCAGATGATATGATACTCTATGTGGAAAACCCAAAAGACTCCACTCCAAAACTGCTAGAACTTGTACAGGAATTCAGTAAAGTGTCAGGATATAAAATCAATGCACAGAAATCAGTTGCATTTCTCTACACCAACAACAAGACAGAAGAAAGAGAAATTAAGGAGTCCATCCCATTTACAATTGCACCCAAAACTATAAGATACCTAGGAATAAACCTAACCAAAGAGACTAAGAATCTATACTCAGAAAACTATAAAGTACTCATGAAAGAAATTGAGGAAGACACAAAGAAATGGAAAAATGTTCCATGCTCCTGGATTGGAAGAATAAATATTGTGAAAATGTCTATGCTACCTAAAGCAATCTACACATTTAATGCAATTCCTATCAAAGTACCATCCATTTTTTTTCAAAGAAATGGAACAAATAATCCTAAAATTTATATGGAACCAGAAAAGACCTCGAATAGCCAAAGGAATATTGAAAAAGAAAGCCAAAGTTGGTGGCATCACAATTCCGGACTTCAAGCTCTATTACAAAGCTGTCATCATCAAGACAGCATGGTACTGGCACAAAAACAGACACATAGATCAATGGAACAGAATAGAGAGCCCAGAAATGGACCCTCAACTCTATGGTCAACTCATCTTCGACAAAGCAGGAAAGAATGTCCAATGGAACAAAGACAGCCTCTTCAATAAATGGTGTTGGGAAAAGTGGACAGCCACATGCAGAAAAATGAAATTGGATCATTTCCTTACACCACACACGAAAATAGACTCAAAATGGATGAAGGATCTCAATGTGAGAAAGGAATCCATCAAAATCCTCGAGGAGAACACAGGCAGCAACCTCTTCGACCTCAGCCACAGCAACATCTTCCTAGGAACATCACCAAAGGCAAGGGAAGCAAGGGCAAAAATGAACTTTTGGGATTTTATCAAGATCAAAAGCTTTTGCACAGTAAAGGAAACAGTGAACAAAACCAAAAGACAACTGACAGAATGGGAGAAGATATTTGCAAATGACATATCAGATAAAGGGCTAGTGTCCAAAATCTATAAAGAACTTAGCAAACTCAACACCCAAAGAACAAAGAATCCAATCAAGAAATGGGCAGAGGACATGAACAGACATTTCTGCAAAGAAGACATCCAGATGGCCAACAGACACATGAAAAAGTGCTCCATATCACTCGGCATCAGGGAAATACAAATCAA
Source organism: Lutra lutra (assembly GCF_902655055.1). Taxonomy (NCBI): domain Eukaryota; kingdom Metazoa; phylum Chordata; class Mammalia; order Carnivora; family Mustelidae; genus Lutra; species Lutra lutra. Next base: position 9,660,041 of record NC_062284.1, on the reverse strand, counting down.
AACCACCATGAGATATCACCTCACACCAGTCAGAATGGCTAAAATGAACAAGTCAGGAAATGACAGATGCTGGCGAGGATGCGGAGAAAGGGGAACCCTCCTACACTGTTGGTGGGAATGCAAGCTGGTGCAACCACTCTGGAAAACAGCATGGAGGTTCCTCAAAATGTTGAAAATAGAACTACCCTATGACCCTGCAATTGCACTGCTGGGTATTTACCCTAAAGATACAAACGTAGTGATCCGAAGGGGCACGTGCACCCGAATGTTTATAGCAGCAATGTCTACAATAGCCAAACTATGGAAAGAACCTAGATGTCCATCTACAGACGAATGGATAAAGAAGATGTGGTATATATACACAATGGAATACTATGCAGCCATCAAAAGAAATGAAATCTTGCCATTTGCGACGACGTGGATGGAACTAGAGGGTATCATGCTTAGCGAAATAAGTCAATCGGAGAAAGACAACTATCATATGATCTCCCTGATATGAGGGAGAGGAGATGCAACATGGGGGGTTGAGGGGGTAGGAGAAGAGTAAATGAAACAAGATGGGATTGGGAGGGAGACAAACCATAAGTGACTCTTAATCTCACAAAACAAACTGAGGGTTGATGGGGGAAGGGGTTGGGAGAGGGGGTGGGGTTATGGATATTGGGGAGGGTATGTGCTATGGTGAGTGTTGTGAAGTGTGTAAACCTGGCGATTCGCAGACCTGTACCCCTGGGGATAAAAATATATGTTTATAAAGCTGTAAAAAAAAAAAAAAAGAAAAAGAAAAGAAAAAAGAAAGGATGAATACCCAAGTAAAAAAAAAAAAAAAAAACTTATTACTCGGGGCACCTGGGTGGCTCAGTGGGTTAAAGCCTCTGCCTTTGGCTCAGGTCATGATTTCAGGGTCCTGGGATCGAGCCCCGCATCGGGCTCTCCGCTCTGCGGGGAGCCTGCTTCCCTCTCTCTCTGCCTGCCGCTCTGCCTACTTGTGATCTCTCTCTGTCAAATAAATAAATAAAATCTTAAAAAAAAAAAACTTATTACACAAAAAAAAGTTATTGAAGGAAATAGAATAACTTCAATACCCCCAAAAAATAATGCCAATTTACAACTGAAGGGGCTTATATAATCCCTTTTTAATTCCCTTCCAAAAAATTGCCCTGCCTTTTCCTACTATGATACTTACTAAATATAAATTAAATAAATCTCTATCCAGGTCTGCAGAATGGACATAACCCAACAGAGTAGAAAGTCTATCATATTCCATCCCAGTCGGGCTGGATGGAAAGGAATGTACTAGGACTGTCCAGCCTGGCTGGAATGGACCGGTCGGATGATACGTGCAGAGTGCATATAAACATTTCCAGGTCACGGAATTCCAGAGAAGGGTACCATAATACAGAAAGGATCTGATCCAAGCCCCCCCTTAATAGGTAGACCCAGAGGGTCAGAGAAGGTGTGCACCCAAGTTCACCTGCTAGCCTGGAAAAATGGAGGCAAGACCCCAGGTTTCCTAATTCTCCCTCCTGAGTGCATTCTGAAGCTTGTTTTTTCTTTTTCTTTTTTTTTTTTTTTTTCAGAGAGGAGGAAACTAAAAAACAGAACAGGTAGATGACTTTAAAATATGGGGTGGGAGAACCATAGACATAGAGTATACAAGCAAACCGAGTACACAGAACTCAAGAAACATTTGTTAGGGGTTCCTGGCTGGCTCAGTTGGTTAAGCATCTGCATCTGGCTCTCGGTTTCAGTTCTGCTCATGGTCTCCTGGTCTCTTGTGAGATCGAGCCCCATGTCCAGCTCGGTGCTCAGCAGGAAGTCTGCTTCAAGAGTCTTCCTCTGCCCCTCCCCCAACTCCCTCACACAGACATGTTTTCTCTCTAAAACAAATAAATAAATCTTTTTTTTAAAGAAACATTTGAAAAAAAGAGAAACATTTGTTAAATGAAGTTCAGCATATGCTAATGGCCTATTTTTCTCAGATTTGAATTTTTGAAGCAAATACATGCTCGTAGAAAAAATACTGAAATGTACAAAGAAAAAAATTAAAATTCTACCCCCATCCCACCACTAGAGCAAACCATTATCAGCCATTATTAACAATTTGAAGAATAGCCTTCCAGATGTTTCATATGTGTGTGTATATATGTATATATATAATACATACATGTATATATAATACATTATTTTATATGCATAAATTATATCTATGATATAAATACATTATATATTATATAAATACAAATAAAAATAAATATAAAAAATAAAAAATATTTTTATATTTTAGATGTAACATATATTACATATACTAATATATAAACAAGTAATTTTTTTTAAAGATTTTATTTATTGATTTGACAGAGAGAGATCACAAGCAGACAGAGAGGCAGGCAGAGAGAGAGAGAGGGAAGCAGGCTTCCTGCCAAGCAGAGAGCCCGATGCGGGACTCGATCCCAGGATCCTGAGATCATGACCTGAGCCGAAGGCAGCGGCTTAACCCACTGAGCCACCCAGGCGCCCCCTAAACAAGTAATTTTAAACAAGAGTTGATTTGTAATCATACTCTTCTATATCTTTTTTTTACTTTGACATATGAGGGACATTTATCTATGTCAGTACGTATGGAGCCTTATTTGTTATAATGTCTGAATAATATTGGTTCATCTCTCTCACACTAATGTTCTCCCTTGAAGAACAGGGTAAAGAAATTAAAAAGATCATTGTGGGGATGAACATTTTATAAATGATACTAGGAAATTTGGAGAGTCATTTGGGAAAATAGAAAATGAGATCAATTCTTCATGCCAAACACTAGAATAAATTTCAAGCAAATCAGAGGTTTAAAAGCAAAATATGAAATCAGAAGAAAACAAGGATGAATGTATCTAACCTGGGAGTGAGGAAATCTTCCCTAATCATGACAGAGAATCCAGAAGCAGTAAGACAAAAATGGATCAATTGACCACATATTTTTTTTGTCCTAACGGTCAGGCCACAAAGAAAAAAATGGAAGGGAGCTTATACATCTTTTTAATGTATAAAAAGAGATAAATTGATAAAATACAATAAATGGACTTGTTTGCATCCTGATCCCAATGAACCAAGTATAAACACATGCATACACACATAGACATGCGTGCATAAGCATGTGCATACATACCCATGTGTACACACACATACATGCATGTGTGCAGATGCACACAGAGATGCATGTATACATGTACACGCATACACATACATGCATGTGTGGATGTGTGTGCACGTGCACACGTACATGCATGCGCAGATGTGCACACGTGCACACATGCATACACATGCATGTGGATGTACACACATAGAGATGAACACATACACGTACACCTATACACACATACATACACCTGTGCACCCATGCACATGCATACACTTGCACGTGGATGCACGTACACAGAGATGCACACATACACACACATATGCACACATACATATGCCTGTGAACACATGCACACACGTGCACACACAAATGCATACACATGCACGCAGGTGCACATACACAGAGATGCACATATACACTCACACACACACGTATGCACAAATATATACATACACCTGTGCACACATGCCCACACAAACACATGCACATGGCTGCATATATACACACACGTACACACGTACTCGTGCACATGCACACTGCTACAAGACAAGCAGAAAAATTTGGGACACTGGTCGAATATTCAAGATTAGAAAGTAGTAAATTCATGTCAGTGGATGATATTGCAGGTTTTTTTCAAACCACATATTTCTTAAAGACAGATTAATAATATTTACGAATGGAAGAACACATCTGAGATTTGCTTCAAAAATAATCCAGGGAGTAGGGCAGGAAGCAGCAGATGACAATATAGATGAAGTCAGAATGGTCATGGATTCTATGATTATTGAATTTGTGAACTAGGTAAATGATGGCTCAACATACAGTACTCTTCTTTTTTGTATATGTTTAACGTTTGCCATGCCAAACTTTAAAATTCTTAAAAACTATTGATGCAGTGATACAATCAAAAAACCCTCTCCTGGCATTAGTTCTGCCACTTACCTGAGTGCTGCTAGGCAAATGCCAATTCCTTTGTATAATTACAAACCGTGCACTGCCTTATTATTCAGTATCCTGTACCCGTGTTCATCTCGAAGTTAGATTTAAATCCTTGATAAAGAGAGGGTTTTGTTCATCTTGTTTCCCCCGCGTCTCCCTTGGAGCAGGCTTAGATGGGGGAACGTTTCTCAAATGTGTCCAGGTGCAGAGACCTTAAATCATGCTTGGCGCAAACGTGGACTGCTGGCTTTAGTAAATGTTTGATGTTTAGAAGATGTTTGATGCCTCTTTTCTACAAATCTTGGAAGTCAAATAGAAAAGGAAGTGGTTTCCACTTTGGGAGGTGACAGATATGTTTATGCCTTTTATGGTATTGATGGCTTCACAGGTGTGTACTTATCCCTGAACTCACTGAGCTGTACACACTATACATGCACAGCTTTTTCCATGTTAATCAGACCTCAATAAAGTGGTTTTTTTTTTTAAATAGCAAATCAAATTCCTTTTTTAAAACTACATGAAGCAGTTTCTCATGACACTACTCTTCCTGCCCTGTTGGACGCTACACAGACCATCGATCACATCTGAAAGTCAGAGGGTAAATGCTTCTAGAGGAGATGGCATTGAGGACAGACCACTTTCACCCTTTCGTGGACTATGGCCCTAGAAAGTATTCATTCATGTCCCATTGCAGTACTTGAATGTGAATGTGGATTTTTTTTTTTCATATCAAACGCCCTATCTTGCTTTTCTTCATTTCTTCATCGAACAAGAGAAGAAAACCATTAACTATTGGTTAACAGTCAAACTCTCGACAAGCCAACTCGGCCCCACACTTCAGCCTCCTGGAGAAATCCTGCCATCTTATCTGGGTGTTCATCATAGAGGTATTTTGCCTCTAATAAGATAGTGTAGACCCCTAATTTACATTATTCAAATAATGGGGTTTATGGATTCGGACATAAACAGCATTACGAAAACAATTTTAACGTCATCCCTTGTTTCAGAGACAAAACCCATCATTCCCTCACCCAAAACAACGCATTCATGGGGGGAAAAGCAATGTTTCTCTGGCCAGCATGAGAAGATGTGCATGTAGAGGTTGCAATTTGTTCTTATTCACAATTTTCAGTATCTCCCTCAATGCTAAGTGAAGATTAGGAGGCATATGGTTAAGTGCCAATTATCCTTTGTGAGAAAGCCTTTCGTGGTTTGGCTCTCAAGAGCTACCTCTTTGTTTCAGCTGACAAAGCTCTTTCTTGCTGTAAATCAGCTGGGGCCCCATGAATATTTTTCCCAAAAACTCTCGTTGGGTCGACATCATGACCCACAAAGTATGACTGATTAAATTTTTTTTTTAAATCTTCCCTCTTGAAACATACAGTTTCAGTAAGAAACGGAATAAAAAGAAATGGAATAAAAAGTCATCATGCAAAAGTCTTCATATGCATACCACAGTGACCCCCGACTCCACTCATAAAGGGGGCTGAAGGGTGGCCCCAAGGATATCAGGCCCAAATTCCTGGAAAGTGTGAATGTTACCTCACCAGGGGAAGTTGGTACAGACTGAAGATCTTGACAGTCCAGGTGGGCAATGCCAGGATGGAAGTAGAGATTGGAATGATGTTGTCGCAAGTCAAGGGAATGATGTCGCAAGTCACTGATGCAAAAACATCAGTGGTTATATGTCACAGAGCAGCCACCAGACGCTGGAAGGGACCAGGAGCAAGTCTCCCCTAGAGCCTCCAGAGGGAGTGTGGCCCTGCCAACATCTTGGTTTCAGCCTAGAGTAATGGGTTTCAGACTTCTGGCCTCCACAACAATTAGTGGTCACTTTTGCAGAGGCCCCAAGAACTTAACGCCACCCCTCAGGGACGCTATCCCTGAATTCTCAGGCAATGCAATTGCTCTTCCATAATACTCATCCAATCATATGCTGTCGGTTTCATTCCCCATCCCATGCTGTCAAAATACTCCCATTCTGTCAGGAGCTCTCTCTGGGTCCCGCTGCACGCTGTGCTTGTCCGCAGCTCTCAGGACGGTTTTTCAAGCAGGATAATTGTGCTTCCTTTAACTTGAAGAGTGCTCCTCTAAATGATTGCTTTGTGGTTTTCAGTCTCTCTGATTAAATTAATCAGTTTCGTAAGAAAATCTTTGTGTGTGTGTGTGTGTGTGTGTGTGTGTGTGTGTGTGTGTGTGTGGTTTTCTGGGAGAAGAAACCTCGCCTGGCTTACAAGAGGTCTTATGCTTTGTAAGAAAATGATACAAAAACTTCAGTGGTTTCGTGTCACGAGGGGACAATTTCTTACCTATGTGTGGGTCTGGGGCAAATGAATCATCGATTCATTGAAATGCAACTTTCAACCACTCTGGAAAACAGCATGGAGGTTCCTCAAAATGTTGAAAATAGAACTACCCTATGACCCAGCAATTGCACTACTGGGTATTTACCCTAAAGATACAAACGTAGTGATCCGAAGGGACACGTGCACCCGAATGTTATAGCAGCAATGTCTACAGTAGCCAAACTATGGAAAGGACCTAGATGTCCACCAACAGATGAATGGATAAAGAATATGTGGTATATATACACAATGGAATACTATGCAGCCATCAAAAGAAATCTTGCCATTTGCAACGACATGGATGGAACTAGAGGGTATCATGCTTAGCGAAGTAAGTCAATCGGAGAAAGACAACTATCATATGATCTCCCTGATATGAGGAAGTGGAGATGCAACATGGGGGGTTAAGGGGGTAGGAGAAGATTTAATGAAACAAGATGGGATTGGGAGGGAGACAAACCATAAGTGACTCACAAAACAAACTAAGGTTTGCTGGGGGGAGGGAGGTTGGGAGAGGGGGGTGGGGTTATGGACATTGGGGAGGGTATGTGCTAAGGTGAGTGCTGTGAAGTGTGTAAACCTGGCAATTCACAGACCTGTACCCCTGGGGATAAAAATATATTATATGTTTATAAAAAATAAAAATAAAAAATAAAAAAAAGAAATGCAACTTTCAAATAGTCATCATTTTATCTTCTTTTTGAAATCATCTTTTTCTTTTCTTGTACAAAATCAATCAACTACAGATTTGATTGTTTTTGCCTGAAAACTTATTCATTATTCATGTTTACAACTTTATTATGAATTATAGCATTTATTGATTCTTTTTTTTTTTTGCCTCAAAACCCACTAGGATTGGTGTAAACACTTGAAAAGTGGCCTAGCAAAGTTGAAAATGTGCATCCACTCTGATACAGTGGTTTCACACCTGGGTTGATAGTGTAAAGGAAACTTTTGCATCTACAAGTGCACTAGGAGACATGAACAAGAATGTTCAAGCAGCATGATTTATAAAAGTCACCCAGCTGAAAGCATCAAGTACAGTGTCCACTAACAATACAATCAGTAAACAAATTGTTGCATATTCATAAGTTCATTCTATTGAATATATATGTACAGCAGAGAAAATAAATGAATCAGAGCTAAAGATATCAGTATGGATGAATCTCAAAAACTTGTTAATGAATCTCAAAAAGTCCTGTGAGACTGGAACCATTATTGCTCATAGTTTCCAATCTAAGAACAGTACTTGTTCTCTTTTCTTTACTCAAAGTGGTCCCTGTCACTTGTCTGCAAATTTGATTATGTTGTACTTTTTTCTCTCTTTTTTAAAAATTTTTTATTAACATATAATGTATTATTTGCCTCAGGGGTACAGGTCTGTGAATCGTCAGGCTTACACACTTCACAGCACTCACCATGATTATGTTGTATTTTTAACGAAAATTCGTACCTACCAATCAGGCATCAGGAGAATTCAGAAGGTGACATTATTTTGATAAACTCACCAAGTTCCAGAGTTGATTCCTTGGGTGAGGAATTTAAATATCAAGAAGCAGAAAGAATGTCATCATTTCTCAGGGGCGATCTCACATTGACACAGGTTTCAGAAACTGGTGACTGTAACTCAGGATGTCAGTTTGCTAATTTATCATGAGTAACATAACGATCACACTGACCAAAAGACTCAGACGTTATGGAATGCATGAATCAGAACACAAGTCACCAGGTAGTTTCTTGTATGTAGAAAATAAAAACAAGGATTGAGATGTTGAATGGCATCTCGGTGGGAGCCCACCTTCCACAGGAACCATGAAAATCAGCTATGCTGGAGAAGGTGGCCCTTCCTCAGATGCAGATTGAGAAAGTGCTCTAACTTATCTGGGCTCTAAGCCTGTGCTTCTTGAATTTAAGTACGCCTGAGGACACCCTTGAGCACGATGCGTGGCACAAACCAGACCTACAGTAAGTAGGTGGCAAAGAAATAAAGTGGGAAGGAAATAAGATCACTAAAGCCTACAAGCATGCTGTATCTTCCTAGAGCATTTACTATAAGCAATTATAAATAATATTTAAAATATTATATGTATGCTATCTAAATAAAATATATGTACATATGTATGTGTTATATATATAGCATTACAATTATCATATCAAAGGTATATGATGTGTGTACACATATGTATACACATTGTCATATCACATATATCTCATGATATATCTCATATATGATGTGATATGATATAGCACGAACTATGAAGAAGAATGAAACATTCTATGCATATTGCTGATAAAACACTAAGCCAAAGGGCGCCTGGTTGGCTCAGTGGGTTAAGCCTCTGCCTTCGGCTCAGGTCACGATCTCAGGGTCCCGGGATGGAGCCCCTCATTGGGCTCCGCTCAGTGGGGAGCCTGCTTCCCTCCTCTCTCTCTGCCTGCCTCTCCGCCTGCTTGTGATCTCTCTGTCAAATAAATAAATAAAATCTTTTAAAAAAAAAAACAAAAAACCACCAAGCCAAAATGAAAGCATTTGATTGGCTTCTAGCTGTGCCTCCACACCTTCAGCAATATGAATCACTTCACTCCATCCTGTTCCCTAAATCCACCATTCCCCTTCCCTTCAGCCGTCTTCCTTCATACAGCGAGCCAGCAGTGGATGGGGTGTGTGCCTTGGAAGGAGGCTGACGCAGTCAGTAGCCGGGCACAGGAGCCTGGAGCTAGGATCCCCTCCCCCTGAGCTGGCAGCCTGTCTCTGCCACTTTGCAGCTGTGTGACTTTGCTTTTGTGCCTTACTTGCCTCACCTATACAACAGACATAGGCAGAGCACCTACGTCACAGCGTTGTTGGGTTAATACATAGAGAAGAGCATTTGGTCCAGTCACCAGCATGTGGTAAATGTTCCCATAAAGGCTGATGATTCTTTCCCAAAGCTGTGGTCACATCCAGCAGTCCCACCTCCTCGAAACAGTGCTCTAGTTACCTGGATGATGAGATGCCATTGCTGAGAGTCGCATTTTACTGAATACTTGGGATGTCTAAGCACTGACCAGGTGCCTTGGATACAATACCTCATTTAACTGTTCCAGAAAGTTCTCTACTGTACACGTTTCCACTCAAAATCTCAAATATAAGGAAACTAAGACTTAGGGAAATTAAGAACTTTGTCCAAGATTCGAAAATAGAGTCTCTGCAATTGTATAGAGCCCTTATTCTTCACTTCATTAAAGCGTGGGGTCTCCTTCAACTCTTTGCTTAAGAATTTTTTTCTTTTTAAGTTTACTTTGGAGATTTATTTATTTATTTTAGGGACTGAGAGAGAGAGAGCCTGTGTGAGTGGGAGGGGAGGAACAGAGGGAGAGAGGGAATCCTCAAGCAGACTCAGTGCGAGTGCAGAGCCCGACATGGGGCTCCATCCCAGGATCCAAGATCATGACCTGAGCCGAAATCCAGAGTTGGCTGCTTAACATGCTGAGCCACCCAGGCAACAGTTTGCTTAAATATTTAAGACAAACAATCTTATAGTTTATTCCATGGGTAGATAATCCCTTCTAGCATGAATTTTTCTATTCCATTTTCTGAATGCAATCTCATTTCCCTTATTTACAAATTTGAGAGGGGCAGGGCACTACCTTACTGCAACCTTCTTGCATCTGCTTAGAAATCACAGAAAGTGAGGGGCACCCGGGTGGCTCAGTGGGTTAAGCCTCTGCCTTCGGCTCATGTCATGATCTCAGGGTCTGGGGGATCGAGTCCCACATCGGGCTCTCTGCTCAGTGGGGAGCCTGCTTCCCCCTTTCTCTCTCTCTCTCTGCCTGCCTCTCTGCCTACTTGTGATCTCTCTCTGTCAAATAAATAAATTCTTTTTTTTTTAAAGATTTTATTTATTTATTTCACAGAGAGAGATCACAAGTAGGCAGAGAGGCAGGCAGAGAGAGAGATAGAGGAGGAAGCAGGTTCTCTGCTGAGCAGAGAGCCCGATGCGGGACTCGATCCCAGGACCCTGAGATCATGACCTGAGCCGAAGGCAGAGGCTTAACCCACTGAGCCACCCAGGCGCCCTAAATAAATAAATTCTTTAAAAAAAAAAAAAAAGAAAGAAAGAAATCACAGAAAGTGAGACAGAAGGAGAAGAATATCAAAATGAAGCTTCAGAAGCAAGTTTATTTCATTGAAAGATTCATTTTCCTATAAGGGAGTAGACCTCCCCGTGCCCAGAGCCCCTAGGGGTTGTAAGTAGGTTAAACATTACAAAGATTTAAAAAAAGAAACCTCATGAGTATAGCCAGGAGGCCTCACCTGATAATCAGATTGAAAATTATTCATTGCATAAGTCACTGCTAGTTCCCCAGGTTTAACATTCTGACTCACAACTTCCCCATACACTGTGTGGTTCAACGATCAGGGAAGAGAAGTGACCTGAAGACCCCAGCATGGGTTTTCTGCTGACTTGTCAGAGATGCCAACTCATCTTCCGAGTCTCCACCAAGCCAGCAACCCACAGAATCTGCCCAACTTGATCTCCACAGAGTCTGCACAACTCAGAGCCCTGCTCACAGATGAAGACACTTGGGTATATGCTACGGAGTGAAAGAACCATGGAGGGGCATGCCCACGTGTGCGCGGCCGTGCTCTGCTGAGTCTGAGAAGGTGAGCCAGGGCTCTGCTTTGAAAAGATATTAGGGAAGCCAAGAAAATAAAATTAATACATCCTGTCCCATAAATTTAATGAAGGTAGCTTTTAAACATATTTCCTGGGTGGCTCAGTCGGTTAAGCATCCGACTCTTGATTTTAGCTCAGGTCTTGATCTCAGGGTTGTGAGTTCATGCCCCATTGTGGGCTCCACAGTGGGCATGAAGCCCACTTAAAAGAAAACAAAACAAAACAGGGGTGCTTGGGTGACTCAGTCGGTTAAGCCTCTGCCTTCAGCTCAGGTCCTAATCCCAGGGTCCTGGGATCGAGTCCCACGTCGGGCTCCCTGCTCAGCGGGAAGCCTGCTTCTCCCTCTGCCTCTGCTGCTTCCCCTGCTGGTGCAGTCTCTCTCTCTGATAAAATAAATAAATAAAATCTTTAAAAAGTTAAAAATAACATAGTGCCCAGTACAAGTTTGGCCACCCCCAAAATGCCTGAAAGCAGATTCTCTTTTCTAACATATGAGGGGGCAACGGTTTTGTCCAGGGATATGGAGCAGTGAAGGTGACAGCTGGGGTCTGAGCCCAGCTGAATGTTTGAAACCTCTCCTATTACTGCCCTTTGCTCAAGCGTATCCAGGGCACCTGCTGAGTTCCAGGTGTGTACCAGGCCCTGGGGCCAGCTGCTTGAAGAGAATGGAGACCAGACACAGTGCTGAGAGGGCACTAAAGCATCCAGATAAATGAACTAGCACATGGAGTCCTCTGCAATGAGTGCCCCAGTGGGGGTACCTCTGCCATGGGGCAAGGGAGTGACCCTGAAGCTGGGGCCCGAGTGATGGTCAGGAATTAGTCAGATGAAGGGAACGTTCCATGGAGGCTTTGAGTGTGGGACCCCAACTTGAACGATCTCCAATTCGACAGCCCAAACCTCAATGTTCTGGAGCTAACTGGGGCTCATGGAATCCATGTACTTCACATTTTCCCATTGTCAGGCAAGTTTTCTTAAAGAATTATCCTTTTGAGAAAAAAACTGTACATGTATCACACATATATTATGTATAATTATGTCCATGTGTACGTGGATACATATTTATATACATATTCATACACATGTGTGTCTATGCAGATATTGAAGTAGAGATACAGATACGGATATATTACTAAAGAAGAACAAAAATGCTATTAAATTCACTGAGTACTGTTTTTCCATATAGAACATTACTTAATCAGCTTTTTCAGTTATTCGTTATTTGATCACTTATTTCAGAAACACTGTAGGGGTTACTGGGTGGCTCAGTCAGTTCAGCATCTGCCTCCAGCTCAGGTCATGATCCCAGGATGCTGGCATTGAGCTCCACATCAGGCTCCCTTCTTACCAGAAAGCCTGTTTTCCCCTCTGCCTGCTGCTCCCCGTGCCTATGTTCTCTCTCTCCCTCTCTCTGACAAATAAATAAATAAATAAAATCTGGGGCACCTGGATGGCTCAGTCCTTAGGCATCTGCCTTCAGCTCGGGTCGTGATCTCTGGGTCCTGGGATCAAGCCCTGCATCGGGCTCCCCGCTCAGCGGGAAGCCTGTTTCTCCCTCTCCCACTCCCCCTGCTTGTGTTCCCTCTCTCGCTGTGTCTCTCTCTGTCAAATACATAAATTAAAACCTTAAAATGTGTATATATTAGAAATACTTTTAAAAGTATTTACTGAGCATCTATATATGCTAAGCATTGTGCTAGGCACTGAGGACATAGCAACAAATAAGAGCCCTATCTTCATGGAGCTCTCCTTCCACTGGGGGAGGCAGATACAAGTAAGCCTAAATCAGTAAGATACATACAGAATAAGATATGACAAAGTAAACAGACTAATGAGAAAGAGGAAAACAGAGAGAGTCACTTTAAGTAGTCTTTTTTGGATGAGGTAATGTCTGAGCTGACACCTGAAAAATCTTAAGAGCTGGGAACAGAATTCCAGGTGGAGGAACAGCAAGGACAAAGGTTTCCAGGCAGTAAAGATCTCCTGGTATTGATGCTCTGGTTGTCAACCTTGGCTTCCCCTTAGAATAACCAGGATAACATCTTTAAAATACTGATGCACAGCCTTTGCTCTAGAGCTAGGCATTTTTTTTTCTCAGTGTTCTGGTGATTTTGAAGAGTAATTACATTGGGTATCATGGCATTAATGGAACAGAATGTTTGCCTGTGTGGCTGATGGGGAGTGAGCAGGGGGAATCAATGTTGGATACACATACAGGTACAAGTCTGTGCAGGACCTCATATGCCTTGGGAAGAAATCTGAATTTTATTCCAAGTGTGAGGGGAAAGTATAGGAGCCTTTTTCACGGGCCTGTCATCAACTGATTGCATTCTAAAAGGTCACCCTGATTACAGACTGGAGGAGAATGGAGAGTGGACTGCAGGGCACCCTTGGAAGGAGGACCAAGGGTGAGGCCATTGCAATGTTCAGGGGAGCAACAATGGTGGCTTGAATGGGAAGATGGTGGCAGGGATGGAAAGAAGTGGATGGGCTTGGGCTACATTTTGGAGGCAGAAACAACAGAACTTCTCGTAGCTGGGATGTGGAGGGGGAGGGGAAGACAGAAATGATATGTGACTCATATTATATGTGATTCAAATGATATATGACTCATCCAAAACCTTCACCAGGGGCTTGGTGCAATGCAACCCGTACAGTGAGCACCCAGAGAAAGGTCCAACTGCACAGGGTTAGAGCATGGTCCTCCACGAGACTCCCCTCACTCCAGACATCAGCTCCAGGCCCCCAGGCCACCCACACTTAACTGGCTACCTACTTGGAAGTTCTCAATATCCTCCAGGTTTGGTCATTTGCTTAAAAAACTCATGGAACTCCGGAAAACATGATACTTTGTTTCATCATACAAGATACAAATCAAGATCAGCCGAATAAAGAGATGCATAGGGCAATGTCTAGGAGTATCCCAAACTTGAAGCTTCTGTGTCCTTAAGACCAGTCACTCTCCCAGCACATCAATGTATGTCATCGATCGGAAAGCTCACTCAACCTTGTGCCCAGAATTTTTACTGGGGTTTCCTTACATAGGCACGATTGGTTGAATCATTGGCCACAGAACTAAATTCAATCTCTAGATCTCCTTCCCCTCCAGGGGTCAAGTTGATCTCACCTGGCTCAGAGCCCCAACCCTCTAATCACATGGTTGATGTTTCTGGCACCTGAGTCACCTCTGGAGGGGCCATGATTAATAAAGACACAGATATCACTTGAGAGAGCCCACGGATTCAGAGACTGCCTCTCAGGGATGAAGACAAAGACCAGACAGTTCATTATTAGTGTGGGGCTGGTTGGGAGCTAGGGGAGGGTGGGCTTGTTGAGGGTCAGATCTGGAATCAGGAGTGTGGTTCTCCATTGTCAAGTTTGGATTACCCACGAGACCATCAAGTGGAAATGTCAAGTAGGCAGCTGGACAGACAAGGCTGGCCCTGGGGTGAGGTCTGGGCTGCTGGTAGAAATCTGAGAGTCATCAGCATGCTCATGGCATTCAAAGTTGGCATTAAGAGAGAAGATGGTCCAGGGAGCACCTGGGTGGCTCAGTGAGTTAAAGCCTCTGTCTTCAGCTCAGATCATGATCCCAGGGTCCTGGGATCGAGCCCCGGATTGGGCTTTCCGCTCATCAGGGAGCCTGATTCCCCCTCTCTCCCTGCCTGCCTCTCTGCCTACTTGTGATCTCTCTCTCTGTCAAATAAATAAAATCTTTAAAAAGTATATATTTAAAAAGAGAGAGAGAGAAGATGGTCCCGGACTAAGCCCCAAAGAAAACCAGTATTTAAAGTGATCACCATCTACAACTCTGCTGTTCCACATTTATCTGCCCAGACAGTGAGAAATGAAAGTTTGTCCCAAGTGAGACAAATCCCATCCTTTATATGCACAAATGTCTCTAAAAACGAAATGTTACTGGAGCAGAGCCAGAAGTTTCTCACAGTGGACGCCAGACTCCAGCTGGTAAGGACCCATTCTGTGCACTAGTTTCTACAACAGACAATAATATAGGAAAAAAACAGTATTCCAGGGGCGCCTGGGTGGCTCAGTGGGTTAAGCCGCTGCCTTCGGCTCAGGTCATGATCTCGGAGTCCTGGGATCGAGTCCCGCATCGGGCTCTCTGCTCAGCAGGGAGCCTGCTTCCTCCTGTCTCTCTGCCTGCCTCTCTGCCTGCTTGTGATCTCTCTCTGTCAAATAAATAAATAAAATCTTAAAAAAAAAAAAACAGTATTCCAGAATATTTGAAATAAGCTTGGGATGCTAAAACATATTCCTTTTACCCACATGAAAGTATAAAAGAATAAAAAATGATGAGTTTAGGGGCGCCTGGGTGGCTCAGTGGGTTAAGCCGCTGCCTTCGGCTCAGGTCATGATCTCAGAGTCCTGGGATCGAGCCCCGCATCGGGCTCTCTGCTCAGCGGGGAGCCTGCTTCCTCCTCTCTCTCTGCCTGCCTCTCTGCCTGCTTGTGATCTCTCTGTCAAATAAATAAATAAAATCTTTAAAAAAAATGATGAGTTTATAATTTTTTTATTTTTTGAAGATTTTATTTATTTAAAATAAATAAGGAGGCAAACACAAGAGACACTGCACTCCAGGAAACAAACTGAGGGTTGCTGGAGGGGAGGCCAGTGGGGGGATGGGGTAACAGATGATGGGCATTATGGAGGGCACTTCATGTGATGAGCCCTGGGTATTATATGCAATTGATGGAATCACTAAATTCTACTTCTGAAACTAATAGTACAGTATATGCTAACTACATTGAATTTAAATAAAGAATATTTGGGACACCTGGGTGACCCAGTCAGTTAAGCATCTGCCTTCAGCTCAGGTCATGATCCCAGGATCCTGGAATCGAGTCCCCCATCAGGCTCCTTGTTCAGTGGGGAGCCTGCTTCTCCCTCTGCCCCTTCCCCCTGCTTTTTTGCATTCTCTGTCTCTCTGACAAATAAATGAGTAAAATCTTTTTATAAAAGAATTTTTTAAAAGATTTTATTTACTCACTTGAAAGTGAGAGAGAGCAGAGGAAGGGACAGAGGCAGAGAGAAAGGGAGAAGCCTGGCCTCCATCCCATGACCCTGAGATTGTGATCTGAGCCGAAGTCAGAGTTTCAACCGACTGAGCCACCCAGGTGCCCTGATGAGTTTATAAATTCATCAGCAGTTTCCTTACTGGTTATATACACTTTAATATAGTATCCATAACAAAAATAATTATATTTTCAACTTTCACACAAAAAAGAAAAATATGCTTATTCCTTATCCAAAACAAAATTTATTTATTCAATCTTTAAAAGTTAACATAAAACTACTATAAATCCAATTCTTGAGCTACCCTTCAGAGCAGTACCACTTTAAGGCCAAGGTTATCAGGGTCATCCAGATCCATCCCAAGGGTGATGATAATTAATAATAAAAAGAGCAGTTAACACTCATGGGGTTTGTATGCCAACTCTCAGTGAAGTGCTTCCCGGATATTATTTTATCTAATACATATATTTAATATCTATTGAATACGTGCATTTAATATTTATTTAATAATACGTTTGAGATGTATTCAACAGTAACCCTGAAAGATAGGAGTTATTACTCTCTCCCATTCTTCTGGTGAAGCCACTGAGGCTTAGAGAGTTAAATAACTTGCTTCTCAATCAGTCACAAGTTGTTGAGTCAAAGTAAGTTAGTAAGCGGCAATGCCAGGACACTGCCCCAGTTCTGTCTGAAGTGAAGCAGTCAGAAGTCTGGGAGTTAAAGGAGGGACAGTCATAGATGTGCTTAAACCTTGTCCTGGATGTATGACTGCTCCATTGATGTGGAATTTTCCTGATACAAATAATTTAATATGATATGCAAATCTCGAGGAGTTCCTTTGCTTTCCCAGCCTGAAGAAACAAGAGTAATCAGGACTGCGGGGTCGTTCTTCAGTGCTGAGCTGGCTGTTGGCTTAAGGAAATTCAGCAATAGCGTCACACCATCTGGTTCAAGATGAGATGAAGTTTCTATTAGGCTCTCCTTTCTCCTCTTCCAGTCCTGGAAGCCTATCTGGTTTGGAGGGACGCCCCATTTGGCACTTCACAAATATTTTTATTTTATCTCCACATCATTCAGCATAGTAGATCTTTTATTTCCCTCTAGAGACTCAGAAGACTTAAGATGTGTCCAAGGTCACACAGTGACAGGGCTGGGGCTCCTAACTGCATGTACTTTTCCACATAAAGTCGGTCGCCAGTACGCTGGGTAGCAATCCCTTAGCTCCAGCCCTAGTTCATCTCCGATGTCTTTGCCATCTGCGTTCCCGCCTAGCTGCGGGTAATAAAGATCACCCCCTATTTTATTAAACCGGATGTATTACCATTATTGGAACAGCCCTTATCAGTGTTCTGATACAGAGATAGCCTCCAGGGTTATTGACATGCATAGAGCTCTTGACCTCCAGGCCAAACCACACTGACATGCCACACTGACGTGTTTGGTAAATGTAATTTTTTTAAAACTCCTATGCCTGTTTTCATCCTTTCTCTGCCTCCTTCCTCAATGTCAGGTTCTAAGTCACCACACACATCTTGCCCCGCCTGCGGCTGCTTCAAGAGCAGCGCTGCTGACCTTTGGGGCAGATAA
Source organism: Lutra lutra (assembly GCF_902655055.1). Lineage (NCBI taxonomy): Eukaryota > Metazoa > Chordata > Mammalia > Carnivora > Mustelidae > Lutra > Lutra lutra. The sequence goes on along the minus strand of NC_062284.1, from coordinate 9,642,342 downwards.
TTCTTGTTCGTGTTGGCAGAGAGGGGCTGTCTCGTGTGTCTTTGGATATTTATCATCTTCTAGATGCCGGAAACAACTCTCCCTTCCTCCCCAGTCCTGATGATCAAAAATGTCTCCAGACATCGCCCAATGTCTCCTAGTTGGGGGAGAGGCAAAAATCGCCCCCAGTTAAGAACCACTGCTCCAGGGGGCGCCTGGGTGGCTCAGTGGGTTAAAGCCTCTGCCTTCGGCTCAGGTCATGATCTCAGGGTCCTGGGATCGAGCCCCACGTCGGGCTCTCTGCTCCTCGGAGAGCCTGCTTCCTACCTCTCTGCCTGCTTGTGATCTCTGTCTGTCAAATAAATGAATAAAATTTAAAAAAAAAAAAAAGAACCACTGCTCTAACTGGGTGTCATACATAAACAGGGAATCTTGGAATGCTGCATCAAAAACTAATGACTTTTTTATGGTATTTTATTTTATGGTATTTTTTGGTATTTTATGGTATTTTTTATGGTATTTTATTTCATGGTATTTTATGGTGACTAACATAACACAATAAAAAAATTTTTTTTTAAAGAAAAAGAACCACTGTTCTAGGAGTACATCTACATCCATGCACACACACCCACTCACACACACACACACACACACATGCTACATACTTCTAATTTGTTACTTCTCGCAATGCTACTTGAAGAAACAGGAAGCCAAGCTTACTAGACAGAAACCCAAAATTAAATAAGCTCTGAGTGATATGGCTAGGAAACCACTGTGAGTAAAAGGCATGAGCTTTAGCCCATGAAGTTGGTGACAGGTTTTTTTGCTTCGATACCTACTTTCTTTTATCTACATCTTGTTATTTCCAGCATCTTCCGAAGATAATAGTTCCTTGGATAAGTTACCATATAAAAGAAAATTTTCTTTTTTAAAAATAAGATTTTAGGGGCACCTGGGTGGCTCGATGGGTTAAAGCCTCTGCCTTTGGCTCAGGTCATGATCTCAGGGTCCTGGGATCATCGAGCCCCGCATCGGGCTCTCTGCTCGGCAAGCAGCCTCAGCCTCCATCACCCCCTCCCTGACCCCGCCTGCCTCTGCCTACTTGTGATCTCTGTCTGTCAAATAAATAAATAAAATCTTTAAAAAAAAAAGATTTTATTTATTTATTTGACACGGAGAAAGAGCCCAAGCAGGGGGAGCATGGAGCCTGATGCAGGGCTCGATCCCAGGACCAGGGGATCTGAACTGAAGGCGGATGTTTAACTGCCCAGCTGAGCCACCCAGGCACCCCTAAAAGAAAATTTTCCACACATGCCATCTACACTACAGTGACTAAGCCATGCTTACATCATGTTACTTGAATACTCTCTCTGCAAAGCAAGTTATTATCTATAAATCCCCCTTATCCTACAATAGCTAAATTCTATAATGTTTCCATTCTCCCTGAATCAATACAGTGTTAAAAAAAAAAAAAAAAACTAGGGGGCACCTCTCTGGCTCATCAGTGGAGCATGGGACTCTCGCTCTCGGGGTTGTGAGTTCGAACCTCACACTGGCCATAGAGATTACTTAAAAATAAAAATTTTTTAAAAAGCTTTTAACTAGCTAAAATGTGACTGTAAAGTATATGATCCCGTCTCATGTGTCTGCCCATGCACCTGTAAGAGAGAATACTTCATTGATTCTTCTGGGCACAGATATCTTTTTCTGTCCAAATGTGGAAGCTGAGGGAGGCTTGCTTTGAGGATCCTGTGAGTCAAACAGTATGATGATCTCCACCATTTAGAAAACTGTTGCCAGTTGCATTTTCAGCTACTCACAGGACCGTCCCAGAAGAATTGATTTCTCTCTCATAAAGATGGTCCATTTTTTCCTGCTCTTCAGATTTTGAGGAAAAATTAAGCCACTGGGAGTCATTTATATATGCAGTTGGTTGCACTATTTAGTGTTCAGGGTTGCTGACTGTGAAATCAATCTTTACCAACCATACTGATGGAATTGCTGGGTCACAGGCTACCCACATCTACAATTTGAAGATACAACACCAATTTGTTCTCCAAATGGCTGAACCAATCAAAAATTCCAACAGCAGGTTTTAGAGGTGTAGCTATTTCTTACAGAAAAGGGTATTCATTTATAATAATAATATTTGGAAATACATATCACATTGGACATACTTTACAATCTATGGAGGATCTTTTCACCACTCCAAAGACTTTGTTGATGGATGGGTATGCTTCCGAGTGTACCACTCTGCTGAGGAGATAGCATGTCTGTCAATCAACGGTTTGTGCAACTTCAAGCAGAAAGCTCTGGTATCCGAATCTTGACCTTCTCTCTGAGGTTCCTCCAAATGAATTCCCTTTCTTGTCGTTCATTGCTAGTTGAAAAGTGACTTTGAGGAGATTAACTGTTCAGTCTTTCCAGAATTCAAAATAATTTCCTTGAGTCATAACTAGACCTGTGCTAGATAAAATTGAGTGACCATCGAAGATCCCCTCCAAGACCCCCTCCATGGAGTAGAATTGTTTTGGAGAAGTGACTGCCCAGTAGGCACTACATTCCCCAGGCCCAGCTTCTAGGCAAGACTTGCACTCACCAAGGAGATATGAGCGGAAGTTATGTTATCTCATGCAAGCCAAAGCCATTAAGAAATATGGAGAGGGGTGGTAATTAGATGAGGGACATTAAAGAGGGCACGTGATGTAATGAACACTGAGTTTTATATAAGACTGATGAAACGCTGACCTCTACCTCTGAACCTAATAATATGTTATATGTTAAGTAATTGAATTTAAGTTTAAAAAAAAGAAATATGTATGTCTTCCACATAATCTTTCTCCCCACACCGTCAATTGAATGAAAAGAACTCTGTATCTAGTGGAGGGCAGAGCCACACAAGGGAAGGAGCCTGGGTTCTGCATTGCCACGTGGAAAGCTTCCTAACTAGTTTGGACTTGGAATTAATATATTTTTGTTGTGGTAAGCCATTAAGAATTGGTGTTAATCTGATCCAGAAGCTAATACCACCCAAATTAATACGGAAAACATATGCAGCTAAGTAGACTTCATATTTACACAAATTTGAATCCTCCCTTTGTCATAAAAAAGTGTGTGTATTTGTAGCTCTCAGGTTCACAGATGCAGAAGCCAAGGGCCAAGTGTCTTCATAAAGCCAGCATCTGTCTACTCCTTGGTATTTATTTATCCAAAGGAGTTCAAAACATGTTCACACAAAAACCCACACACAGATGTTTATAGAAGCTTTATTCATAATTGCCAAAACTCGGAAGCAGCCAAGGAGTGCTTCAGCAGGCAACTGTCTAAGTAAATTGTGGTGCATCCAGACAATAGAAAACTGTTCAGCAATAAAAGAAAATTTTAAAAAAAGAGCTATCAAGCCATGAAAAGACATGGAGGGAACTTGAGTGCATATCACTAAATGAAAGAAGCCAATCTGAACTGGTCTGATTCCAGTACATGACAGGCATGATTCCAAGTACATGACATTCTGGAAAAGGCAAAACTATGAAGACAGCAAAAGTATCAATGGTTTCCAGGTGTTAAGGGAGGGTGGGAAGAGCATAAAGGATTTTTAAAGCAGTGAAACTACTCTGTATGAAACTAGAATGGTAGACACATGTCATTATACACATGTCCGAACCCACAAAATATCTAACACCAGGAGTGAACCCTAACATCAGCTATGGACTTTGGGTGATAGTGATTATCAATGTAGGATTATCAGTTGTAACAAGTGTACTCTCTGGTGGGTAATATGGGTAGAGGGGAAGCTATGCGTGTGTGGGGCTACATAGAGGTTATATGAGAATTCTCTGTACCCTCCTCTGTTTTCCCACAAACATAAAACTATTCTAAAAAATCAAGCCTATTTTTAAAAAGTGAACTGAGCAAAAAAGAAGGCCAGCATCTTTGGACTTTCTCTTAACCCTTCTTGGACCCAAGAAAGAAAAACTTACATGTATACAAAAAATGAGGTTAAATACAATGAAGGGAGAAAATATGACTGTAACATGAAAATTTAAAAAGATTTTTTAAAAGGTATTGATAAGATAAAAGAGGTTAAAATAGGAAAGAGGAAAATGTTTAAAAATAGAATAAGAAAAAAATAAAATTTAAAAAATTTAACCTTGAAAGACTGAAGAATCATGGGGGGAAAGCTATGAATTCTATGTGCTGCTTTCCCCTACGGCTCTGGAGTTCCGCAGTTCTCATTTATGGGTGAGCTTGGTCTTGGCTGGATATTCTTGCTGATCTTCTGGGGGAGGGGCCAGTTGCAGAGATTCTCGAGTGTCTTTGCCCGAGGGGGAATTGCACCGTCCTTGCCAGGGGCTGGGCTAAGTCATCTGCTCGGGGTCACTCTCGGAGATTTTGTTCCCTGAGCGCTTTCCGTAGAGCTCAGAGGACAGGAATGAAGATGGCGCTGCCCAGTCTCCGCCCAGAGGAGCCAAGAGCTCCGGCCGCTCCTCAGTGCGCCCTCGGAGAAAAGCGCTCAATCCCTCCCGTCTCCCTGGGCTCGGGCCAGGTCGGAGCTCACCCAGCCTGTGACCGAGCATTTCTATCTCTGGCTCACGGCCCCACCTGGAGTCTCCAAACCCAGCAGATTCCTGCCGGACGGTCCTGTGCCACTCCTCCCAGAGAAGGAAGGTGAGTCTCCCCAGTTCTGCCGCTTGTGGGGTCCCTCCCGGAAGAGCAGTGGCCTGACTGTGCCGCAGATCATGGTTTAAGGTAACCCCGAGCGGACAGCCCCCTCCTTGACTCCGTCTCTACAGCAGACTTCTGAAAGTTCCAATTTTGTTCTCTGCTGCTCTACTGCTTGCCGGGAGCCGGCCCCTCCCCTTGCGGTCTCTCTTCCCATGTGTCACCTAGGATTCACTTCTCCACACGTCCTACCTTCCAGAAAGTGATTGCCTTTTTTTTTAAAGATCTTATTTATTTATTTATTAGAGAGAGAGAGATGCATGAGAAGAGGGAGGGTCCGAGGGAGAAGCAGACTCCCTGCTGAGCAGGGATCCTGATGTGAGACTCAATCCTGGGACTCCAGGATCATGACCTGAGCCAAAGGCAGTTGCTTAACCAGCTGAGCCACCCATGCACCTCAGTGGTCATTTTTCTCTTCCTAGAATTGCTGCTCTTCTTCTTTTCCATCTCCTGTTGAGTTTGTATGTGTTCAGAATGGTTTGACAACTATCTGGCTGAATTCCTGGAACCCCATGAAATTTAGGTCACCTACTCTTCTGCCATCTTTCTCCTCCTCCTACCTAGAATCCTTTTTTTTTTTTTAAGTAGGTTCCATGCCCAGTGTGGAGTCCAGCCAAGGGCTTGAACTCATGATCCCAAGATCAAGAACTGAGCTGAGATTGACAGTTGGACACTTACAGACCTTATGGATTTTATTTTATGTTCATCACTTTGAAAATTATTTCAATAACACAGTTTTCCCAATTCCTACAAAAGCAATCCTTATAAAGATGATACAGTATTCCACTACTTCTTTCAATGGAAGGCTCTATTCCTGACCGATATGCCAGCGGCATAGTGTGTGTTTGTTAATCTTCATCACTTCTACTACAAGCAAAAGTAATGCATACACTTTACCAAAATGAACTTGGGCAACAGAGAAGTGTAAAAGGAAAATAGTGGAAATGTAATCCTATTGTACATGCTGTTTAGCAATGGGCTTTCTGGATGAGACTATTTATCTTGGGAATCTCTTTGTGAATGTCTTTCCCATGGCAGGCGCCCTCGATACATTTAAAGACCTGAGAGCTGACTTTAGTGACAAGAGTCAGCAACTGATACTCTTCCAGCATTTCTTCAGCACTGTCTGCCTCCTAACTCTGGCTCCCTCTGCATGAGTGTGGGCAGAAGCAGCTGGCCCAAGGAGCTAATCAGTGCAGAGATGTGCCCAAAGGAGGTTGGGTGTTCCAAACTTGGGTCCCAGCTGGGTCTCCTCCAAGAACCTCTTTGTACCAGGAACCTGCTAGTCAATGTTGCCAGGGAGAAGATACTAATTACTTGAACATGGTGGTAATGGTCCATATGCAAAGAAGCCATCTATCATAGAGCTTCTGGATGCATCGCTCAAAGATCTGAGAAGTAAACAAGGCAACAAGACTGAGCCCCAGGTATGGGCAGGGTGTACAAGGCTGAAGCTGTCTTCTGCATGCACAATTATCCTACAGGTTTGCTTCCATCCAAGTACTTAAACTTGATCTCTCCAGAATTCTGAAATGAGATACAGGAGCTGCTCTCAGATCACTGCATTCTACAGAGGTGCTTGCCGCTTTCCCTAACATCCCTGGGCTTGGACCAGGAGGATGGCACCCCGTGGCATTGTTGTCTGCTTCCACAGCGACACCGTGTGGCAGGACCAGCAACAGCAGCCCCAAATCCTGGACACTGGTTTTCCCATTTTCTCTGCTGGAGATGATAGCAGCCAGGAATCATGGAGTACCCCTGCTGGGTGATATCACAGGCAAGACGATAGCAGGAAAATAAAAAGCACATTCTCACTCTAAGTAGGACAGGATACTAGAATGACTTACGTTAAATAATAAAATAAATATGTATATCAAGCTGATTTACCCTTCACAGCAGAACTTAGGTGTGCCTTTATTTTCATCATTTGAGGAAACTAAGAGAAATTAAGGAACTTACTCACATTTACTTTGTGCCAAGATGTGGTAAAATTCCAGAGGTCAAAAAAAAAGAAGCCAGCATCCTGGGAGGGAAGAAAGATGACCCTTCTTACATTCTCTGCCCCCTCTAGGTGCAGAGGGGTCAAGAAAGATCGGAAAGATTCAACAAAGGATAGCATTCCCACAAATTGAGACTTCCAGTTTCTCACATCATCATGTCCAGTCCAAATCTTACAAAACACCTACCCATTTTCACCTCCAGTTTCTCATTGTGACTGGTAAAAAGCAGTTGTCAAAGGGACCCATGGACAGTATTCTTACAGTTATGTCATACAGATTTCCTGGGCACGATGCCCAACTTGGTTTAATTTATTCTTATTAATTAAAATAGAGCTTCATAAAGTATGATTGTTACATTGAATTTATATGACCTAGCCATCTGCTGGGAGCACAAATGTGTGTGACAACAGAAATGTGATATCACACAGGAAACATTCTATTCTCCATTATCTTCGCTAATAGTGCAACATAACTCAATGCAAAGAAGTATCCTGACATTCAGCCCTGCTCCTAATTCTTCACACACTTCGGTCTTCGGGAGATTTGACAGGACTAAAGGTGTATTAATCTGGGATCGTGAGGTTGCAGAGAAGGAAGACATGCTAAACTAGTTCATAGGAAGTTGTGGATTTTCTCTCTAAAATAATCTTTTCCCAGGGCACCTGGGTGGTTCAGTGGGTTGAGGACTCTGCCTTTGGCTTGGGTCATGGTCCCAGGGTCCTGGGATCAAGCCCCGCATCGGGCTCTCTGCTCAGCAAGGAGCCTGCTTCCTCCTCTCTCTCTGCCTGCCTCTCTGCCTACTTGTGATCTCTGTCTGTCAAACAAATAAATGAAATCTAAAATAAATAAATAAATAAAAACTAAAATAAAATAATCTTTTCCCAATTCTCCTCCACAGATACGTAAGGATGGACTTAGGAAGCAGCAAGTACCCCAAATTTCTGTTACAGACAACCTGTTAATGAACGTAAACCTCACAGTGTAAAAGCCGAAGTGTGGTTGATGGACGCCAGGAGTCAGAAAGTGGTGAGTGCTGGGGAAGAGGAGTGAGAATAAACTTACGGTAATATGGGGAGAGAAGCGATCCCATCAACAATTAATGGAATGAAACAGGTTAAAATAGCAATAGCAGAGGAATCAAAATGAGGATATAACTGGAGAAGGGGGAGGCAGCAGGGAAGAGGGCATGTTTGTATTGGTTAGCTATCGCTATGTGACAAATTACCCCCAAAACTCAGCAGCTTAATACAACAGTCATTTATTTTCACTTCTCCATCTGCAGATGAACTGGAGTTCAGCTGATCTAGGCTGAGTCTGGCTAAATGGCTTTGCTTCCCCCCTGGGCCAATGAGTCAACCGAAACAGCTTTGCCCCACATCTCTTATCCTTCTCCAGAGACCAGCTGGCTCACCAGGTAACAGCAGAGATACAAGACAGCAGACCCTACCATACAAGCACTTTTCTAATCCCTTACTGCATCTTGTCTAAGAACATCCCATTATCCAAAGGGTGTCACGTAGCTGAGCCCACAGTCAAAGGGTGAGTCGTGGAGCAGGGAGGGTCTGCAAAGCCACATGGCAATGGACAAAGAGGTAGGGAAGGATGAAGGACTGAAACCAGTGGGCACAGAAAGGTGGGTGATGGTAGAGGTGAACTAAATCCTCTTATAGATAAACAAAATTCTATCAAAGAAGAAACCAATAGAAAATACTCTGTAGGACTGATGGTGTCATGGTACAAGAATATTATTTAGAGGGCGCCTGGGTGGCTCAGTGGGTTAAGCCACTGCCTTCGGCTCAGGTCATGATCTCAGGGTCCTGGGATCGAGTCCCGCATCGGGCTCTCTGCTCGACAGGGAGCCTGCTTCCCTCTCTCTCTCTGCCTGCCTCTCTGTCTACTTGTGATCTCTCTCTGTCAAATAAATAATAAATAAAATCTTAAAAAAAAAAAGAATATTATTTAGAGAAGCAGATTAATACTCAAGAGAACTGAAAATTGAAATAGAGTTGTTTCCTTCTGAAGATTAGTACCAAGATGAGAAGCCAGTGAGTTAAGGCTTATAAAACCTTTCATTTGTTGTTTGATTGTTTAAACTGTGTGTGATTATTAAAGATATTTTTAATTAATTTTTTAAAAACTGTTTAAATAGACCCCAACCACTCGATACAATGTTGCAGATTAAAGATAAAAAAGAAACAGGGGCGCCTGGCTGGCTCAGTCGGTAGACACAGGACTCTTGATCTCAGGTTCATGAGTTCAAGCCCCATGTTGGGTGTAGAGATTACTTCAAAAGCGAGAACAAAGACTCAACTAAAGATTAGAAAGAAACAGTCTTCTCCCTCACGGAGTTCACGGTATTGTAAGATGGAGCTGTAAACAAATAATAACAAGAAAGCACTAAAGCCGGGTAAGGGAGACCGGAGCTCAGTGTACACCCCCACCCCACCCCGGGACAGATCAGGGAGGATTTACAGGGTGGGGGGAGGGGCGGCGTGGACTTCTCAATGAGTCTGGAAGTGTGGGAGTTTGAGAATAGCCTCTCCTGCCCAAAATCTTCAGAACTGGAAAAATATGTGTTGAAACCCATAGCTATCCTAGAAAGCAAAGAGAACCGCCTTCTGTGGGTATGTAACTATGGTAAATACCTGAAAAGCAGGAGGCATCCAACCGAAGAAGGAAACACCAGCCTAAAATGTGCTCAGAAAACTTTTGCATCAATTTTGGGCAAAGGTCCACAAGAACCGAAAGCAGGGACTCAAACAGGTGTTTGCACACCCACGCCCATAGCGGCTTTATTCCCAATAGCTGAGAAGAGGAAACACCCAAATGTCCATTAGTGGATGAACTTACGGATAAACAAAACATGGCCTATTCATACAATGGACTATTACTCAGCCTTAAAATGGGAAGGAATTCTGACACAGGCTCCCGCGTGGCTAAACCTTGAGGACACTAGAAGCCAAATAAGCCAATCACAAGGACAAATCCCATATGATTCCATTTACATGAGCTACCTGGGGTCGTCCAATTCATAGAGAAGGTGGTTGCCAGGGGCTGAAGGAAGGGGAATGGGGAGCTAGTGTTTCATGGGTGCAAAGCTGGGGAAGATGAGAACGTTCTGGAGATCGGTTGTGTTGATACACAGTTACATAGTTACACATGAATGTCCTCAATGCCACTGAACGACATGCCTAAAAGTGGTTAAAATAATAAAATTTTATGTGATGTCTATCTTACCACAATAAAAAAGAAAGAAAGCTGGGTGTGAGCTGTAGAGAGCTGCCAGCCTGGAGACGTGATGTGGGGGGGACCAGGGCTGGGCAGAGGATAGCTGTCACTAGGCAGTTAGGTGGGACATCCAAGGAGGGGCCTCGAACAAACCCAACCGCACACCCCAATGTGTCAGGAGAGGCTGAGCCCCTCGGAAAGCCAGGACAGGGCATTCCAGCAAAACATCTTTCCTATAGGGGGACAAAACACTAAACCATATCCCACATTCCCATAGGAACCATGTGTGTGTGAACACATAGAAAAGATCTGGAAGCATCCCACTGACAGCGGTATCTTTGGGGGAAGCAGGGGAGAATTTTCACTTTCCTTGAATGTTTGAATTTTTCTAACACCAACAGTATATCTGTGGATTTACACAAGTATGTATTTATAGAAGAATAACAGGTTTCCACGAGAGAAGGATGGTGTGCTGGTTACTTTGTTTTCACCACATACGTTAACAAAAATGGCAATATCTATTCTGTATGGCAATGTCCACCGAAGGTTATAGGTACCATCTTGGTGCAAATACTATCCATTTGCATAGAACTAGAAAAATGTGTCCCTTGGGGACATCGCCTTGACTTGTCACTGGAGAACATACAGTGCAGGAGAATTGGTCCTGCTGTTCCCTCCCCCAGGAACCCCCGCACCAACACTCAGCATTTGAATCACACAAGACCGAGAAGCTGCCAGCTTCTCCATGCCACGCCAGCCCTGTCCATGCCTCGGCTAAGCAGCTTATCTTTGCCCCTCTTGACCTCTCTCCTATTGTGTTTGAAATGTTTTGTGAGTCAAGTGTGCATTGAGGAGTAAAGCAGGCTTCAGGGCTGACTCGGCCACTTGTCCGCAGCTTGGAAATGGCATTTCATTTAAATCTCCGTGTTTCTCTGCCCTCATTCCACAGCCAGTGATAATAATGGCTGGCATCTTAGGGTTGTTGCCAACCCTGAAGGAGCATCTGTATGAAAACCAGTAGAAAAGGGTATTTGTCTTGGGAAAACATTCAAGGTGAGCAGCAAAATGGACAATAGTCAGGGCACGACACTTGTCTCTGCAATGAAATTGTACGCCCGCCCCGGGGATTGTCTGCTGTTTCTCCCGCAAAGCTTTCAGGTCCGTCTTCATTGGTTACCTTGCTCCGGGATGCCGTGAGATGCTCACCCCAGCAGATGGCACAAGAGAACGGAGTCAGGGAAAAACAGCCTGCGCGTTTCAAGCTCACGGTGAACCAAGTTAAAGCACGCATGCCCTCCTGTGCTTCTGAAATAGCTGTAGACAATGACTTCACAGTCATCATTGAACTTCCCTAGTTGAGTCTGGAAGTCATGAGGGAAACCACTGCACCAAAAATACCCTGTCCCAGAGATCCACTTAGTCAAGAACGTTCATTCCCTGAGCACCCCCATGGTACTGGAGACACGGAGATGGATACAAAATATCCCCTGCCTGGGGCACCTGGGTGGCACAATCATGTAAACATTTGACTCTTGGTTTGGGCTCAGGTCGTGATCTCAGAGTAGTGAGATCAAGCCGCTTGTAGGGCTTCATGCCCAGGACACAGTCCGCTTAAGACTCTACCTTAGCCCCTCCCCACAAAAATAAATAAACCTTAAAATATATTATATATGTAATAGATATGTTATATAACATATTGTTATTAAGGGCAAAATAATGACACCAATTGCCTAAATGTGACAGGATGGGTTCAGGTGGCCTGCATTAGCCATCCTTCCTGCTGCATCCACTCTGTCCAGCCCCACTGCCTCAAGCCCAGCTCATCATCTCTGGCCTGGATTACTCCAGAGACCTAAGATAACTCCCTCTAGTTCTATTTATCTCAAGTTCATCCTCAGGGTAATCTTTCTTGAATGCAAATATCATTATGATATATATACCACCAACTTTAAAAAAGATTTAACAGCTCTCACTGATCTCATAATAACATGCATATCCTTAAATTTACGCAAAAGGCTTTTTGTGATCTGCCCTCTGCTTTCCTCCCCTGCCTCAACTCTCTCTCTCTCTCCTGCAATCTATACATTAATCCAAGAGATATGCTTTCAAGTTCCCAAATGCTTTTTATCCCCTGCTGATCTTTGCCCAAGTTGTTTTTCTCTCTGCCTAGAATACCTTAAAACTAAAAACTAAACCTCATTCTCTCCCACTGGCTGTTCTCCTTAACCTGGTCCCCTAGTATGTAAATGTCAGGTTTCAGATTAAATGTTATTTCCTTTGGGAAGCTATCTCTTATGGTACAAGACTGGGTGGGACGAGACCCTCCCGGGTACCCCAACCACTCACTACTTCCATCTTCCTAGAATTTAATGTGCCTCTTTGTACCAAGTTTGCCTTCCTTTCCCTGTCTACTGAAGCTCCTTGAGGACAAAGACTACTGCCTCTTGCTCAACAACGTATCCCCAGTCCCTGGGACCATTCTTGGGACAGAGTAGCACTCCATCAAAATTCATTGAGTAGAAATCATAAAACACAACTGATACCATTCAAAGAATCATAAGACCTTTGACGCCTGTGTAGGTCTTCTGACATAGTCAGCCATAATCCCTTTTCATCGTGCTCAGAGAGTGCCGATAGGCTGGGACATGGAGGTCCCCTTACCGATCTTTTCATCCACGGCAAAGAAATTAGGTAAAATAAAAAATAAAAGTCACTTTTGATTTTTCACAGTATCTTCTTGTGTCATCCCAGGTGATTAAAACACAAAAATTTCGGGGCGCCTGGGTGGCTCAGTGGGTTAAAGCCGCTGCCTTCGGCTCAGGTCATGATCCCAGGGTCCTGGGATCGAGCCCCGCGTCGGGCTCTCTGCTCGGCGGGGAGCCTGCTTCCTCCTCTCTCTCTCTGCCTCTCTGCCTACTTGTGATCTCTGTCTGTCAAATAAATAAATAAATAAATCTTTAAAAAAAACAAAAAACAAAAACCAAAAATTTTAATGCAGGTATTGTTCTGAGTTTCCAATACGGTTAAAGGGACAAACAAGGTATTATGGTAAGGCATCCAGAGAGGAACAAAGGTGAGAATTGGTCACCACCCCCTAGGCTCCTGTTGAGACAGGAGCAGGAAATAATATCAGTAGAGCCCAGTGGGAGCAGGAACCCTGGAGGAAAGGCTGTTTGGTGGAGTTGGGCTTATGGAGGAAGGAGGCAACTATAGCCACAGGATGCCAAAGCCGGAAGACAGCGGGGAAGAAATTTCCAGACCTCTCTTTATCGCAACCTCCAATCTCCCCCTTGTGCCTCCCACTGGCCAAACCTGCAAGCAGGCTGATAAGGAAGCCTGGGTCCTGCAGTCCACGGGGCCCCGCAGGGCAGAGCATGAAGCTGGGAGGGGAGGGAAACAAATAACCCACATCCTCACCTAAACCCACATCCATGAGAGGAAATGTATCTTCCCTATGACCTTAGGAAAATGGAACTAAGCAGAAAATATAGAGGTTTTGTGGGGGTAGGGGGGGGTCCATTATTATTTTAAATATAGAGAGAAGTCCAGAAATTGATATAACAGACACCCACATTCCACCACCGAAATACATCACACTAACTGTTTATCATGACTACTTCAGAATTATTGTTCTTTTAAGGGGGGAAAAAGTGCAAATAAGTTATCTTCCTCCCTTTCCTCCATCTCCCATCTTCTCCTGAAGAAATCACTAAATTGGAAGCTCCATTCCCTATTCTGCCACGTGTATTTGTATCCATGAACAATAAGTAACATTGTTTTCTGTCTTTTTCTATTTTACAAAGTGGTCCCAAACAGTGTCTATCCTTTAGAATCTTGTTTAGTATACCAGGTACAATGTTTCTGAGATGGCTGTTGATACACACAGATCTGGTTAGTTTGTTTTGACTTCGGTGTGGTTTTCCAACCCATGAATATTTACATTTCTTGTGATTACCAATATATTTGAATTTATTTCCATCATTCTTATTTTGTAGTTTTTTTTTTTCTACTTATACTTTTCCTTTCCTACCCTTTTTCAGGGGAAAGAAAGTATCATGTTGTCTTTGTTAGCTGTTTCCTCTAACCATCTAAGAAATTAGATTCTGTTTCTCTTCTTTTCATTTATCTTAAGTCATTCACATGCATGGTTGCCATAAAGAAAATGTTAGGATATTAAAGTGTTTTAACTGTGGATCATCCTCTCCCACCTTCCATGTTATTGCTATCTAAAATTTTAGTTCCCCATCTTTAACCATAAAAATGTGATCATTCAATAGTTAGTTTTTAGTCAAAGTTTTAGATTTACTCACATTCACTAACCACTTTGCTCATCTTTGTATACTTGCATCCCCCTCCTTTCTTTTGAAATATATTTCCTTCTCCTTGAAGCAAACCCTTTGGTGGCTCTTTCAGCAAGAAACAGTGAGTAATGGTTTTAATCATTAGCTGAGTATTTTGAAGGCACTTGGCTGGCTCAGTCAGGGGAGGCTGTGACTCTTGATCTCGGGGACTTGAGTTCGAACCCCATGTTGGGTGTAGAGATGACTCATAAATAAAAATTTAAAAATCATTATCTAAGTATTTTTATTTTTTTCACTATTTTTAAATGACCCTCACCCCCGAATGATAGTTTAGCTAGGATAAAAATCACTAAAGACAGAAGGTTGCATTCCTTAAGCAGTTTGAAAATAACAATTCTATTGCTTCTGGCCTCTACCGTTGCTCTGAAGAATTCTGTTGTCCTTGGCATCATCTCTGCTGTGGGCAATTTGTCTCTCTGGTTCCTTATTTATTTGTCTGTTGTTGTTTGTGTTTGTTTTTTGAATATTTGAAAATAGTTTCAAATTTAAAGAAAATTTGCAAAATAAAGGTAGTACAAGAATATTCAGGTACCATTTACCTAAATTCACTATTAACCTGTTACTCCATTTGCTTTATTTGTTCTCTCCACCCCCACACACAATTTTTTTCCAAATCATTTAAAGATAAGTCATGCATCTCATACTTTTTACCCCTAAATATTTTAGTCTACATTTCCTTTAGTCTACATTTTAGCCTACATTTCCTTACACAGCCCACAGTATAGTTATCAATGTTAGTTAATTTAAGAATGATACGTTGTATTTAATCTTTCCTTCTTATTCTGACTTCTTCAGTTGATCCAGTAACGTCCTTTGTAACATCATCTTCCCCATCCCCTAAGTACACAATCCAAACTAGTCTTAGGTATTGATCTAGCTGCCATGTATCTTTAGGCTTCATGACTCCAGACTCTCTACACAGCTTTCACACTGACCATTTTACTACATAACCCTCCCCAATTTTTAAATAGAATGTTCCTCATTTGGGGTTTCTCTAATGTTTCTTCATTAGATTCAGGTTCTACATCCTTGCCTGGGCATATCATATCAGCCATGTGTCCCTCTCAGAGCATCACATTTGGAATTTCTTTTATTCCAAAGAGGGGAAGCTTTTTCTCTTCATGACATTACTAAAATGGGCAATAAATACAAATGGGTTTTATATTAACTGTGATCTATGTAATTTCACAATTTGAAGGTTCATATTTATTTTTTTTTAAGATTTTATTTATTTGACAGAGAGAGAGAGCACACAAGCACGGGGGAGGGACAAAGGGAGAAGCAGGCTCCCCACTGAGCAGGGAGCCCAAGGTGAGATTCAGTCCCAGGACCCTGGGATCATGACGTGAGCCGAAGGCAGATTCTTAGCCAACTGAGCAGCCCAGTCATCTCTGAAGGTTTCATATTTAACTACCGTGTTCATTAAGCTAGACCCAAAAAGGATACAAGAAAAAGCTAACTTGGTTCCTTCAGTCCCTTCAGACTTTCTCTGCATCTCCTTCCTCTTTCTAATATGAAAGCTTAGATCATAACCTAACGATTGCATAATTTGGGGCTAGTCCAATATGAATTCAAAACTGTAAGTGTATTCCAATTCATATCTTCCCCCTCCACAGCTTGGAAAGAAGACATCTTTGCCCACATTTAATGAAGGTGCAGCTCTGTCCTAATAATGTAACCACCACTTGTCACTCAGGAGAGGAATGGCTCTACCATGCCTCTTGATTTTAGATTTTTCAGGAATGTATCTTTCCTAGGATCCTCCAAATTCAGGAAACACATGTCAGGCTTGCCAAGCAGTACTACTGAAGTCACTTTCTCTTGGTTGGAAATGAGAGGGGAGCCTCCTCCTGCTCCTCCTCCACAAATGTTTGAGAAAACATAGCATGTCAGTAATTCTCTTGAAGGGAGGGGGATGGAGGGATGAGTGAGCCTGGTGGTGGGTATTAAGGAGGGCACGTATTGCATGGAGCACTGTGTGTGGTGCATAAACAATGAATCTTAGAACACTGAAAAAAATAAAATAAAATTTTAAAAAATAAATAAAGTTAATGACACTGGGTCATAAAAAAGAAGAAGAAGAAGGAGGAGGAGGAGGAGGAGAAGGAGAAAAGGAAAAGAAAGGAAAGAAAAGAAAAGAAAAAAGAAAAAGGAAACGCCCTCTCTAAGCCTCTTCATCTTTAATGTCCTCTATAGGTCAAAAGTGGGTTACTGACTCATATTGTCAAACCAGTTCTACAATCTACTAGTGCGTCCTGCATTTGTGACCAAGAAACAAACTTTTAAATCTGGGTCACACTTGTCACCTGTTGAATTGTGCTCAATCTCTTGGTCCAGCTGAAACTAAAAAGAATCTCACATTCACATCCAGGTAGACATGTCTTTTCTTCTGGAAAATTCTCGGCCATTCTCTTTTTTTTTTTTAATTTTTTAAAAGATTTTATTTACTTATTTATTTAGGAGACACAGAAAGAGAGAGAGGCAGAGGGAGAAGCAGGCTCCCATGAAGCAGAGAGCCCAATGCAGGACTTGATCCTAGGACTCTGGGATCATGACTTGATCTGAAGGCAGACACTTAACCGACTAAGCCACCCAGGTGCCTTCAGCCATTCTCTTTTTTAAATATGGCTTTTCCCAGTTTTTTCTCTTCTCTCCTTCTGGAACTTCAGTTGGACTTATGTCGGCCTGCCTCATTCCATGGTCATTCTACTCCCACCCAACAAAATGTCTTTAATTTTTCCCATCTCATAATCTGTCTGGCATTCTGGGTAATTTCCTCAGAACAAATTTCCATGTCACTAATTATTTCATCAGACCTGTGTAACCTGCTCTTTATTCCATCCACAGAGGTGTTTTTTTTTTCTAATTCCAATGACTTTTTTTAATTGTTAAATGTTTAATTTGCTTATTTCCAAATCTATCTTTTTGCTCTTCTTAGAGTATCCTCTTCTCCCACCATGGTCTCTTTTTCTAAAGTCTGATTGCTTTATGGATTCTTATGTTATCACCTTTCTCACATTATTATACAATTTTAAGTCCTGAAGGTGCTAATCCTTCTTCGTGTGGATGGTTTCCTCACATGAACTGTTTGTTTGTTTGTTTGTTTGTTTGTTTGTTTTAATTTATTTATTTGAGAGAGAGTGTGTGTGAGTTGGGGGAGGGACGGGGGAAGAAGGAAAGAGAATCCTCGAGCAGACTGTTGGCTGAATATGAAGCCCACTGCAGGGCTCCATCCCAGGACCCTGAGATCATGACCTGAGCTGAAATCAAGAGTCAGACACTTAACCAACTGAGACACCCAGGTGCCCCATGATCTGTTTTGTTTTTTTTTTTTAAGATTTTTATTTATTTATTTGACAGACAGAGATCACAAGCAGGCAGAGAGGCAGACAGAGAGAAGGAGGGGAAGCAGGCTCCCTGCTGAGCAGAGAGCCCGATGGGGGACTCGACCCCAGGACCCTGGGATCATGACCTGAGCTGAAGGCAGAGGCTTTAACCCACTGAGCCACCCAGGCACCCCGATCTGTTATTTTTTTTATTGTGACTTAATGCTTACTGGAAATTTCATGCCCCTTAAGAAAGTATCCCTTTAGCATAATTGAGAATCTACTTCTGTTGAATGCTTTAGAAAGTTCATCTGTCTGAACCCAGTCTATCTATAATGTAGGTAATGGAATATTTGGAAATATTCATATACAGCACAAGAATGTTTGTTTTTTTACCCAGAACATCAGGCTGAGACAAGCTTTCTTACTGCTTTCTTGGGATACTAGGGAGAGTTTTCTAGTCCACTTTTTTGGAGAAAGCAGCCATTTCATGCAATCTGGCTATATGCAGGAGGTTAACTTTTAGTTCTTTGTGTCACATGCTTCCTGTCACTACAGGGGGTTCAATCCCTAGCCCTGAGTTCCTGGGGCTCACACCAAAATCTGATCTTCCCTAAGTCACTGTGACAGGAGCTGTGACACTTACTGCTCCCCTTGGGAGTTCTCTCTCCAGTTTTGTCATCGAGGAATCTTATTTTTTCTTTGAGTTTGACTATGTTTTTATTTTTCCCAATGTTTTATTTTCAAATTTTCAAGAAGTTAAAAGAATAGCATGCTCAACGTGTATATCTCCCATCACTGAGATTCACCTTTAGTTCCGGGGGAGAGAGAGAATATGCTTGGCTTCCTCTTTACCAAAGTCCCTGTTCAGCACTTTAGTTGACTTTTTCTATTGAATATAATTCATTTGTCAGTTGGGTGTGCAGCATATATCTTTCTCCACTCCATAGCATGTATTTTCACTCTCTTAATATTGTCTTTGGATAAATAGAAAAATCTTAATTTATGGGGTTAGATTTACCAACATATTCCTTTCTGCTTAAGTGAATTTTTGGTTCTTCAGATGAAATCATTCTTCACCTTTATTCTTTTTTTTTTAACCTTTATTCTCTTATAAATATAAATGTGTTTTTGTGAATTATATGTACTCAGATATATGAATTATATATGTGTAGTTTATATTTATGTATATTTGTGTGTATGTACATAAATGCTGAATAAACTACATATAAAAAAGTCTTTACACACATATATAAACTGCATATAGATGGTTTATCCCGCATTTCTATACATTTGTAATAGAAGATGGGGGGATATATTAGTTCAGTTCAGCATTTTTCCATACCTTACAGTATAGGTAAAGGAAAACCAATAAAGGAAGAGCAATAAACAGTCAAAGGAGTTGAAGTTTGGCCCCTATGACACCACCTCCAATGTCTGTATGATTTATGGAAATGACTTAGCCCATAGTGTTGAGTTTAGCTTTGTCCAACCATTCAGTCACCCCATTTTGTGTCTTCAAACCAATTATTTTTTTTAAAGAAACATAACCATCTTAAAGATTTTATTTATTTATTCATCAGAGAGAGAGAGAGAGCACAAGCAGGCAGAGTGGCAGGCAGAAGTAGAGAGAGAAGCAGGCTCCCTGCTGAGCAAGGAGCCCGATGTGGGACTCAATCCCAGGACCCTGGGATCATGACCTGAGCCGAAGGCAGTGGCCTAACTGACAGAGTCACCCAGGTGTCGCATCTTCAAACCAATTAAACATTAAGTGGTTTCTCAGGCATATTGTTAGTCAAGATCTCAAATTCACATCATACTTGCTGAGAAAAAATGTTAAATATACTTACAGTTAGATGTATTTCCTAGGGGAAAGCTTAGGGAAATCTGTTATCAACAGTATCCCTTTGTGACTAATAAAACAAGTTTTAAAACAAAATCCTTTAGCTTCTAGGAATCTGTGTTCTCATCAGTAAAGTGGTCATAAAATGTGTTATCCAAACCAAGACATTCTGATAATGAAAGAAGTTTCCATTGATTATCATTCTGAAACAAATGGTATAAACACGAACTGTCCCGGGCATCTCTACCCATTTAGAAAACAGGAGAGCTGTACCAATGATCTCAAAGATTTCTACTAGTCTCCCATCCTATTATCCTGTGAGAAAAAAAATAAAGGAAGAAGTTACATTTCCTTAAACCTATTTCCTACTCTGCTAAATGTTGCCTCTTCCATCAGATGATTTAATTTTTGATAAGCTATGCCATAGTGAAAATTTCAATAATTCCAATAAAGATAGAGGAAAATAGGGAGAGGGACATAGGGAGAGGATATAGGAGAGGCTCCAGTTCCCTTTACCTTTTCCCCCCAAATCACGTAGTCATACTCACAACTCCAGCGGGGTAATTTGCATATTGTACTTAGTGAGAGGGACAATCTGAAGTGTTTGGGAAGTGATCTGTCTGGGTCTCTGTGTCTACGTTCAGTATGTTCCTTGAGAATAGAAGTTCCTCAAAACCCCAGTTCTCACAGCTGACTCACAGTGTGAGGCCAGACACCTCTGGCAAAATAAGAAGCCTGGAAACAGACCCACTCGCATATAAATGGTAACTTAGAACTCAAGAGCAGTGGCATTTAAAACCACCGGGGAAAGAAAACACAATTTAGAATATACTGCTGGGACAATTGACGTCATGAAGAAAGTGATAAATTAAACCCCACCTCACATAAAACAAATTGAAATGTGAAAAACAGTATTTCTAGCACTTTTGGAAGAAAATATAAGAGAATGTAATTTTATAATACCACGTCGGAGAGTAATTCATAAGACACACACACAAAAAAAAAACCCATAAAGGTTAAATTTTGTAAATTACTATTAAAACCTCAGGACGAAAAAAGAGGTCCATAACAAAAAGAAAAGGACACCCACAATAAGCATATAATCAACAGAGATTAATCAACTAGGATAAATATATATTACAAACATTTTTAAAAGACAATCTCATTAAGATGAACAAAGAATATGATTAGGGAATTTAAAGAAACAAAAATATCCAATGAACATATAAAAGGATGTTCAGGGGAGGGGCACCTGGCAGGATCAGTCGGAAGAACTTGGGACTCTCGATCTTAAGGTTGTGAGTTCAAGCCCCATGTTGGTTGTAGAGATTATTAAAATAAATAAACTTTTTTAAAAAAGATATTCAGGAGAAATGAAATCTAAAACAACATTAAAACATTAATTTGACACCCATAATTTGGCAACAATTAGGGTCTAATACTAAGTGTAACTCTTAGTATTATTAGTGTTATTATTAGTAGTAGTAGTATTACTAATGTAACACTTAGTATTATTAGATCCTAATTGTTGCCAAATTATGCCAAAAAGTTCTAAGAACTGAAAGTTATGTAAAAAAGTTCTAAGAACCAAATTATGCCAAAAGTGTCAAAAAGAAAGAGGTGTTATTCATTGCTAGCAGAAGTGTAAAATCAGTTCAGTTGCCTTGATGAACAATCTGACAGTACTTTGTAACAGTGAAAATTGATTATTTTCAACTCAGAATTACATGCTGAGGAACAAATTATGGAAGTCACATGTTCACAAGATATGTAAAAGTACTGATTGCAGCAGTGTTTATAATATTATAAGTTAAACCTATTTTTCCGTCATTTGGGAAATGGATAAATAAACCAATGGGATAGTATATAGTAGTTAAACCAATTTTAACTTTATAATTTTAAAAAAATTAATCTCAAGGGCACCTGGGTGGCTCTGTGGGTTAAAGCCTCTGCCTTCCCCTCAGGTCATGATCTCAGGGTCTTGGGATGGAGTGTTCTCTGCTCAACGGGGATCCTCCTTCTCCCCACCCCCCAGCCCCTGCCCCTCTGCCTGCCTCTCTGCCTACTTGTGATCTCTGTCAAATAAATAAATAAAATCTTAAAAAAGAAAAAAACTAATCGCAAAGAAAGATACCTTGATGCCATTTCTTGTTTTTTATTTCTAGCAGTTCCATTTGACATTTTCTTAGATTTCCCATCTTTCTGCTGAAATCCCCCATCTGTTCATGCATGTCATCCACATTTTCCACTAGAGCCTTTAACACATTAATCATAGTTATTTTAATAGTTATTTTAAACTCCCTGAGAGTTCCAACACCTGGATAGTCTCTGAGGTTGGTTTTGTTCCTCTTTGTCTTTCCCAGTGGGCTTTTTTCCTCTGTGAATATCCTATAATTTTTAATTGAATGGGCAGTGTGTTTAGAAGAGTAACAACCGAGGTGGATAACATTTATGCTGGGAATGGGCTCATGCCTTCTTTCGGCAGGTCATTAGTGTGGAGGGTTACGTTGACCTAGTCAGAAACTGAATAGGGTTGGAGTTTTGTTTTTTGCTGTGGTTCCTTTCAGCACACCCCTAGCTTCAGATTCCCTTAGGGTTACCATGTGCTTAGTGGAGGGGCTGGATATTGGATGTTAGAGGGTTTCTCTTGATATTTTTGTTCCAACACACCACACAGGGGATCTCCTTCCATACTGTTGTTCCCACCCCAGTGGGAAGTGCTGTTTCTTGGTTCTCAGTGCTTGCTACACTGAATGGTGTGAGAAGGGGGTAAAGGGGAAATTCTGTGTTGTTCTGGAAATCCGTGTGTGCCTGTGTCTCAGGTATGAACTTCCTTAGTGATCCTGTCCTTCCTCCACATGGCAGCCAAACTCTGCCTTATCCCTTTAGAAGGTCTTCTTCCAGAGATAGCGTCCTGCCCCTTCCCTACCAGTAGGAGACCACTAAAATACTGGGGATGCCTGGGGGGCTCAGTTGGTTAAGTGGCTGCCTTCGGCTCAGGTCATGATCCCAGCATCCTGGGATCAAGTCCCACATTGGGCTCCTTGCTCTGCAGGGAGCCTGCTTCTCCCTCTGCCACTCTGTCTGCCTGTGCTCACTCTCTCTCTCTCTGACAAATAAATAAATAAAATCTTTAAAAAAATAAATAAATAAAATAAAATACCGGTCTAGGATTCTTGCTTAGAACTTTTCTACCTCTTTCCCTGAGATAAAAATCAATTTTTTTTCTTTTATTTTTCCCCCCAGCCACCATGGGTTCCCACCTGTGCTTCTGTGGGTGAACATTCCTCCTTCAACAGCTTACAGCTTTAGTTCCTCAGGGGAAAAGACTCCTGCTGTGGTGACGAATCTCCTTGAGGTCTACACATCTAGGTAAACGTTTTCTGGTCTCCCTTCTTGCCTCAATCTTTCCTTGTGAGCATGCAACAGAGGCGCATGTGAAGCATGGAGCGTGTGAACTTCCCTTGTGTTCGGGGCCCCCAAGATGTCTATACTGTCACAGTAACTTCCATTCAGCCTTTAGAAATTCATCAAAAATTTTAGTTGACTTCTTCTTGACTAGTATGGTACCAGTGTTTCTTTCTCCCAGGTTCTGCCAAAGGGAAGCTTAGTGCTTATCTCCTGTCTCTCCTTGGAGACGACTGTCTTTCCTTGGATTTCAGTCTACTTCATCACCCTCCGGCCTCAATTCTGTAATGAGTTCAAAAAAAGCTTATGATTTTGTAGTTTATCTGGATTTTCTTGTTAAACAGGAGTGACGCTTCTAGCTTTCTACATCCTCAGTGAAAGAATCCATCTATATCTTTCTTTTTTTTAAAAGATTTTTTTAAAGATTGTACTTATTTATTTGTCATAGAGAGAGCACAAGCAGGCAGAGTGGCAGGCAAAGGCAGAGAGAGAAGCAGGCTCCCTGCTGGACAAGGAGCACTATGCGGGACTCAATCCCAGGACCCTGGGATCATGACCTGAGCCGAAGGCAGTGCCTTAACCAACTAAGCGACCCAGGCGTCCCTATATCTTTGATTCTTCATTTCTTAATTTCAAACATTAAAAAATGGATCCAAATTAGCAAGGTGATACCATGTGTTAAATCTGGTTAGTGGTTCCATGATGTGGCAAAGATTTTTTACCTGGATACATCATCATCTTAAATGAAAGACTTAATTTTCTGCCCACCATGCAATCAGATGTAGGCACATGACTGACTAAATGTGAGCCAATAAGATGTGAAAATGTTGTAGGAAACTTCCTGAAATTCTCTTTAATGAGGAAGAGGCATCCTACGGTGTAGGATGTGAATGTGATTATTGCTGGAGCTCCAACAGCCATATAGTAAGCATGAGGGCATCTCAGGAATGGCACAGTAGATAAGGGGAAGTTGAGTTCCTAATGATGATGTTGTAGAATGTCAAATCAGCCCTGGACTGACTACTTACAGTCTTTTATGTGAGGGAAAAATAAAGGTCTGTTTTGTCTTAGCCAACATTTTTGTAGTGGGTGAAGGAACATTCATTGCCACCAATCTAAACCACTACACTTGATGTCGATATTTTCTGTATGCTTTAATTATTTCATAATTTAAAGTTTTAATTAAAGCAAAATTGCATATACAGTAAAAAAAATACAAACAATATAAAAATATGCACTGACAAAGAGAAATATACAAAAATATTAATATTGATTATCTTTGGGTAGTGGGATTACTTTTGATTAATTTTTACTCATCTCTACCCACGTCTATTCAAATTTTCCACATTAAGCATTATTCATTTAAATTTTTGTTTCTTTTACTGAAGTGTAGTTCTCCACCTCTGTTGGCACTAATAGGTCATTTCTTCTGGGATGCTTAAAGGAATCCTTCAGCATTTGCTGCTCCCATACCACCTCTCTACAATTTCATCTTTCTTTGTGATTCTTATCCTCCAACCATATGGAAATCCTATTCTGAAGCCAGAGTTATCAATGACTAAAACCTGAGTATGCTTCTCTGTCTCACACAACACTTCCTGCTGTTATTCACCGAAGGGGAGACTTCCTCCCAAACAGTGACTTCAACTTCAGTTATAATCCCAAAGAAATCTTGGCTCTTCTGGTTCTGGCATTCTTTCCCAAGGTCTTGAGATAACTCCTAGGTACTGTATTAAAGACCGTAACTGGGTGGCTTTGTCAGGCAAGTGTCTATCTCTTGGTTTCAGCTCAGGTCATGATCTTGTGGTCATGGGATCAAGCTGGCTTGGAGCTCAGTGTGAAGTCTGCCTCAGTTTCTTTCTCCTTCTCCCTCTGTCCTTCCCCACTTGCATCCTCTCTCTCTCTTTCTCTCTCTCTCTCAAATAAATAAGTAAAAACTTAAAAAAAAAAAAAACCCACATAACTAACCCTAGACCATGTTCCTCAGAGACCAAGAACCTCTGTCTTCATGAATTCAGGATGATCGCTATGTCATAGTGAGTTCCCAACCCACAGAGAGTAGTTAAAACCCCAGAGTTTGGGGGAAGACTTTATTTTAAGATTTTATTTATTTATTTGAAACAGAGAGGGAGAGAGCATAAGCAGGGGAGCAGGAGAAGGAGGCTCCCCGCTGAGCACGGAGCCCAATGTGGGACTCGATCCCAGGACCCAGAGATCATGACCTAAGCCGCAGGCAGACGCTTAACCAACTGAGCCACCCAAGCACCCTTGGGGGCAGACTTCGTTTCCCTTTTTGCTCAAGGTAGTGAATTTCATTGACCTAGTATATTAGTTTCATATTGAGGAATTAAAAATTACCTGAAAATTTAACAACTAAAACTATACACAATTTTATCGCAGTTTGGGGAGGTCAGGAATCCAGGCACTGCCTAACTAGGTCCTCTGCCTCAGGACCTCTCACAAGACAAAAGCCAAGGTGACAGCTGGATTGCAGTCAACTCACTAGGGCAGACCATACTTCCTAACTCACCCAGTGGTTGTTGGCAGGCTTCAGTTCCTCACAGGCGTTGGACTGAGGGTGTTGGTTCTTTGCCGGATATTGGGCCAAAATCGACCCTCATTTCCTTGCCACGTGGCAACTTCTTCTCCAACATGGCGTCCAGCTTCCTCAAAGTGTGCAAGTAGAAAAGACAAGAAAGAGAAAGAGAAAGGGGCGGCAAGAAGAGTCTTAGCAAGGTAGAAATCACTGTCTTCTGTGACCTAATAATGGAAGCAATATCCTGTTACCTTTGTCATGGTCTGTTCACGAGAAGCAGGTCAGTGGGTCCAGCACAGACATATGAGGGGGAAGTTTCACAAAGAAGGAAACACAAGAAGGTGCAGAATACTGAGAACTAGCTCACAGGTCTGCCCAGCACACCCTGACCATCAGTCCCAGAATCCTCTTCCTAGCTCTTCCCAGGAGCCCTAACAGGACCCCAGGCAAACTGGACTCCCGATGACCCCTTCTGCTGTTCCTAACTGTGAACGAGGCCACCCAGACACACTGACTTCTACTCTCCAAAGTTGTTCTACTCTCCCTTCCTTGTCGCACAATCAAATTTAGCCTGCGCGTTCATAAAAGGAAAATGGTAGACAGACAAAAGGGAAGCTTAGCTGAAGGTCAAGAAACATTAAGGATGCTGCCAGTTTCCAAAAGAAATTTTATCTCCTGTTAAAAATAAAATCCTTATTTGGCTTGTCCAGGACGCTGGACCCAGAGCCCAACAAAGGGGTACTCCTGTTCACACTCACTGAAGCTACACTGTCTTCCTGAAGAGTTATCTTGGCCCTAGGCTGTAGCTCAGCTCCTACAGAGGGACTTAAAAGGAAACAACAGTTCTTGGTCCAAAGCAATAAAGAGAGAAGTGAGTCATAACAGTCTGGATTCTGCATGAGCATAAGCAGTTCCATGAATCGCCTCTATAAAAATTCTGCCTTTCTATCCCAAGCCGCTCCGAGTGCCAAAACCTTCCATTCAAGAGTTTTACAACTCAGCCCTGTGCTCAGAAATGTCACCGCACATAAGAGCGCCTTTGATCTCCGGCCATACCCAAGCCCATAGTCTGCAGCGAAGCATGGTTTGATAGCTATCTAAAGAGAAAGCTCTTGGTTTCCTCTTGTCTATTTCCATTCTACTTTTAATGGGCTGCTTACTTTCAGGCATCTGCCCTCTGCCCTCCACGCTCCCGTCTCAACCAGTAGTCAAACAGGGCCCTGGTTCTGTGCCCCGAGAGCCCACAAAGTAACAAGAATGATAGAAAACACTCATAATGGGCTTGCTATGTGCCCACCACTGTCCTGAGAGGTTTAAGAAGACAATCCCACGCAGGCGGTTTTCACAGATGATGGAATTGGAAACACAGAGAGGCGAAGTGACTAACGGACCAAGTCACAGAGTGAGTAAGACATTGGCAATCAAGCAGCAGGTCCCCAAATTGAATCTTACCCACTGGGCAGTGAAAGGGAGTAAGCCCCCATGGAGAAAGCAAAATTCAAAGCCAGAAATGTGACTCTCCCTTAAATAAAGGAGAAACTTTGATGGGGCGCCTGGGTGCCTCAGTGGGTTAAGCCACTGCCTTCGGCTCAGGTCACGATCTCAGGGTCCTGGGATTGAGCCCCGCGTCAGGCTCTCTGCCCAGCGGGGAGTCTGCATCCCCCCCCCCTCTGCCTGCCTCTCTGCCTGCTTGTGATCTCTGTCTCTCTGTCAAATAAATAAATAAAATCTTTAAAAATAAAATAAAATAAAGGAGAAACTTTGGAACAAACTTCTTAGATCTCAAAGCCCTTTCCCCCAACCCAGGTACTGTGTTAGAAATCCCTTCAGTAAGAAAACTGAATGCGCACGCCTTTGAACTAAACCGAAACCATGAGCTACCTAATCCAACTGAACCAAAGGCCCCAAATCAGGCGAAACTTCTCTCTAAAATTCATCAGAAGCAGGAGACAGATTTCTTCTGATTTTCTCCCCATTCACTGAATAGACATAAGGGCTCTGTTCCTTTTTTTTTTTTTTTAAGATTCTGTTTATTTACTTGACAGAGAGACCATGCACACAAGCAGGGGGGATGGGCAGAGGGAGAGGGAGAAGCAGACTCCCCACTGAGCAGGGAGCCCAATATGGGTCTCCATCCCAGGACCCTGAGATCATGACCTGAGCCAAAGGCAGATGCTTAACAGACTGAGCCACCCAGGTGCCCCAAGGGCTCTATTCTTGTTAAGTTGCTATAGTGAAAGAGACTTTCTTTACTCATCTGAATTGGAAACGTCAAAGTTTTGAGGGTTTTTTTTAAGATTTTATTTTTAAGTAATCTCCACACCCAACATGGGGTTCAAACCCACACCCCCAAGATCAAGAGTCACACTCTCTACCGAATAAGCCAGCCAGGTGTCCTGGAAACCTCAAGCGTGATTTTGTTAAGTATGAAGATTTGGAAAATAGTCCAGGTCAGAAGACAATGGTGGTTCATAAATTAGACCTAAAATTTATCATAGATGTAACATAAATTCAAACATCAGTTTTTGAAAATCGGCTCCAGAAGTCATTTCTAGGTATGCATCGCTGCTTTAGTGAAAGCTACCTTTCTTCTCTAAATCGTCCTGAGGTGGATCCAAACCCCTCCCCACAGGACCGGAGGTGGACATACATGTGTGCTATGGGTGAGACCAGTCTACCCTTCCAGACGATGCAGTTGCTTTTGGAACAGTCACACGCCCCTAGGCAAGCCAGGAAGAGCCCCAGACTTCCACTGGAATTCCTGAGCAAGAGTTGTTTTAGCCTGAAGGCCACCACGTTGGGGAGGGTCAGCCTGAAAAGGAAGCCAGTACAGAAGAACGCGGAGAGAAATAGATGCTAATGGTTTTGTTGGAACATTTGTGTCCAGATGAACATGAATCTTATCCTAGGCAACGCAGTTCAGTGAGCCTCTAAATCTCTTTGCATTTAAATCTAGGGGTAGGGTTTCTGCCCCTTGCAACCTGGAGTCCTGACGAGTCCAGAGGAACAGGTCAGCTTCCCCTTTCTGTTCAGTGACTCCTGAGCACAGCAGGTAGTGTGGAATGACACCCAGGAGAGCTGCGCACTTGCAAGCCACGCCCATCCCGGGTGTGTCCAGTAGAGCTGTCCAGCAGCAGGTGGTCGGTGGGAGAGTTCCTGGCAAGGCACACCCTACGGCAGAAGGTCACATAAAGACGTTCCAGAGCGACAACAAACAACAGAAGCACACAGACACACACATGAGGCAGAAACACCACCTATATTCTTCTTAGAGGAAATAACCACAAGCAAAGTATAGTTATGAGTCAGTAACTGACTATAATTAGGGGCTTTTCCTCCCGGTGAAATCTGAATTAAGGCAGAGGGCAGAAGCACAGCCCAGCAGTTGGTAAAGAAGTAACCACATCTCTCTTGATGTTTCCAGTGACTCAATCCCCAAAGAACAGGCTTCAGCAAGTCAGGAAGAAAAAAACTTCCTAGGAGAATGTAATACCTAAGTAATTGGGAGTTTCCCCCTCTCTATCAGGGTCAAAATAATTCTGCCTTAGGTCTGCCACTCTGGGGCCCAATATGACTCCAGAAGCCACTCCAGAAAGAGGACTTTGGATTCATTTTTACTTCAACAATTTTATCATAATGCATATTATATAGAAAGAAGAGTGTATAAAATACATATGTACACTTTAAAAATAATTAAGCAATGTCCTACCACCTAAGTTTGGAAATACGTGATTTTTTTTTGTAATTTTTATTTATTATATAATCTCTACACCCAATGTGGGGCTTGAACTCACGACCCTGGGATGAAGGGTTGAATGTCTACCGACTGAGCCAGCCAGGAGCCCCCATTATAAGTGATTTTAAAGTCTACTGTGTACCCCTTTCCAGCTGCATCCTGTTTCCCACCCCCCCACACTCCCCAGAGAATTAACCACAATCCTCATTTTAATGTCAAGCATTCTTTTGTATTTAAAAAAATAGTTGTAGCATGAGTCTGTGTATCCCTAAACAAGAGATTATTTCATTTGGAAAAACTCAGTAGTAAGCACACCCCTAGCCATGGAGGAAAACAGGCAAGGATGCCTCTTTTTTTGAAGGCTCCTGAGAAAAGCAACCATGAATAGAGTGGCCAGGTCACAGTCTGGCTTCAACGTCCACCCCTTCTGGTCAAGGCTGGAGGGCCAGGGCTTGTCAGTAAGTCCTCAGAAAACTCAAAACTTGCCACACATGGGGCTCCGGGCAGGACATCAGGATGACCCAGGTACTCGGGATACTAAGTATTTTCTGCTTGTGAGCCTATGACTTCCTGCGGGCTCTCAGGAGTCAGTGTCAAGAGATGTTCTATGGAGTGAAATGAACATCCTCAGCAGGTCTCAGAAGAGGCATGGGGGCATTCCATCAGCACGTGCTCCAGACGAGCAGACAATCAGACACGCTGCCCTCGAGGGGAAAGGAACATCAGTGGCAGTTGCAGATCTTGCTGATGGCCAATTGGCTCCTCTGACCTGTCCCAGCCGGCTGGGGGACAGCTCTTCTTCCGGGATCTTCTTCACCAGCCTCCGTGGGATGGAGCCTTGTCGGTTCTGACTGGGTCTCCTCCTTCCTGTGTCCCGTGGCTCTCTTGATGTGTTCTCTCCTTTTCAGTGGAGTACATCCTTCTTGAGATGAGCTCCTTGAGAAAGAGTGCATGAGACATAAGGGGTTTGGAGACTTTGTGTGCCTAAAAATGTGTTTTTTCAACTCACACTTAAGTGATTACTTGGATAGAGAATTCTAGGTTGGCGTTGTCCTTCAGAATTTTGCAAGTACTGCTTTATGATCTTCTTGTTTCTGCTGTTCCTGTTGAAAAGTCCCAACTCATTTTTCTTTCTAATCTTTTTTATTTATCTTGTTTTTCTCTCTTTGGAAGCTTGTAGAACCTTCTTTTTGTTGACAATGTGAAATTTCAGAACATTGTCTGACAATGTTCTGAAATTTCACAAGATAAGCCTTGTTATAAGTTTATTTTTATCCATTTTGCTGAACATTCAGTGAACATTTTGAGTCGGGCAACTTCCTGTTTTTCAATTCAGGAAAATTTTCTTAAAGTTTTTCTTCGATGATTTCATTCCCTTTGTTTTTTCTATTCTCTCATTCTGGAAACTTGAGTTATTTAGACATTGGATCTCCTGCCCTGATACTTTAATTCTCTTGCATTCTTAATCTAGCTTCCATCTTCCATTTCCATATCTACTCTATTTTCTGGGTACTTTTCTTTTCTGTTGAGTTTGTAATTTCCAGAAGCACATTTTGTCCTATGAGTGTTTCTATTTTATAGACTCCTGGGGTTGGTTGGTTTTGGTTTTTTTTTTTTTCCATAGACACAGTATGTTCTCCTTTCCTTCTTAGGATTTAATAGTTTCTTTTTTACTACATGTTATTCTCCTTGTGTTGCCTCTGTATGCTCTATGTCATTGTTGTTTGTCTGGTTGCTTTTGACAGAGATTTTTCTCAGACATCTAGGACTCCTTGGTCATCTACTCGTAATAACCAGTAGAGAAGAAGAGTCGATCGGAAGGTCTGGGCATGTGATGTGTTGTGTTGACTTTGAACTTCACGGTAGGACTGGATGGATGGTGCCTTTTAAGGTAAAACCCTGAAGTCAGTATAAATAGCTCTTCATTCTTTGTCTGGTCTATTTTGCCAAGAATAACCTTCTAATCCTCTGCACAGAGGTAAGGGCCCTGGCACCAGTGTTCAGATAGACAACTAGAAAAGCAGGGCAAAGTGTCCTTCGTTCTGAATTTTAGCATGCATAGGGTCACTTAATTTCTCTGTGTGGGGCACAGTGTTTGCATAGTATAGTGCCCACACCCACAGGTATGTCTGAAGTACCCCATCTAGAGGCCCTCTCTTCTATCCCTTCAGATTCTTTTTTTTTAAAGATTTTATTTATTTATTTGACAGAGAGAGATCACAAGTAGGCAGAGAGACAGGCAAAGAGAGAGGAAGGGAAGCAGGCTCCCTGCTGAGCAGAGAGCCCGATGCGGGACTGGATCCCAGGACCCTGAGATCATGACCTGAGCTGAAGGCAGCGGCTTAACCCACTAAGCCACCCAGGCGCCCTATCCCTTCAGATTCTAAACCTCCATCTCTCTGCCAGGATGGACAAAGGACAATCATCAATGACAGGGCAACGTGGCTTTCCTGTTTATAGTTTTTCAAATTCAGATTCTTCCGCTGCATTTCTATTGTTGAGTTAACTTGTTCCCACTGACTGCTGAGAAGCTCCACAAAAATGCTGAAACGTGGTTGATGTGAGTGTTTAAATGAAGACATCCTGCAAATGCCACTGCAGACCACACCTAGAGACACCTGTGAGAAACCTGCGTGCACACTTTCTCTGGCTGGGGTGGGAGAGACAGGCAGTCTTTGGCTGTAAGTAGGAAAAGGAACTCATAGGTTCAATGTTGTCTCAAAAAATCTCTCCTGTCACTCAAGGCCATTCCATCTGTAGTGCTTGCTTTGCCTTCTGCCATCAAAAGGTCATCTGCCATCAAAAGGTTAAAAAAGTCCCATTTGAGGAGCACCTGGGTGACTCAGTTCGTTAAGCATCTGACTCTTGATTTCGGCTCACGTCATGATCTCAATGTGGTGAGATCCATCCAGCCCCATATCAGGCTCCGCGCTGGGCACAGAGTCTGTTTAAGATTCTCTTTCTCTCTCTAAAAAAAAGATATTGGGGGACGCCTGGGTGGCTCAGTTGGTTAAGCGGCTGCCTTCGGCTCAGGTCATGATCCCAGCGTCCTGGGATCGAGTCCCACATCGGGCTCCTTGCTTGGCGGGGAGCCTGCTTCTCCCTCTGCCTCTGCCTGCCATTCTGTCTGTCTGTGCTTGCTCTCTCTCCCTCTCTCTCTGACAAAAAAAAAAAAAAATCTTTAAAAAAAAAAAGATATTGGAACATCTGGGTAGATCAGTCAGATAAGCATCTGCCCTCGGCTCAGGTTGTGATTCTGGGGTCTGGGATCCAGCCCCCCATCGGGCTCCTTACTTGGCAGGGAGTTTGCTTCTCCCTCTCCCTCTGCCTGCCCCTCACCCTGCTCATGCTCTTGTCTCTCTCTCTCTCAAATAAACAAAATATTTTTTTAAATGTTTTTTAAAAGTTCCATTTGATACCTTTCTAGGGATTTTTCTGTCTAAATATTCCACACTCATATGTAGGAAAGCTGGGCAATCATCATTGTTGTTGTTGTTGTCGTTATTATTATTATTATTATTACCACCCTTTTACAGAGGTGAAAACTTGGGCTCAGAGGGGTTGCCTGACTTGTCAGAAATCACATTGCCTGCACCGAGTAAGGCCAGGGTTCTGCCCATACACAGTGTCATCCACCATACCATGCTGTGTCAAGTAAATTCGCAGACCCCTGGGGACGCATCCACTTACACTTTCACAGACCAATTTTAAGGAAGGAAAAATTTATCACTGACCTTGAACAAAATTTAAGATCTCACCTCACAACGTGTGCCTTCCCTGTTAGGCAGAAAATGTTGAGTGGTTCATTTCAGGGACCTGGGGGGCTTGCCCTTGAACCCTGGCACTGAAGCCACTTGATAATGTGGTGACTGAGCTAACCAGATGCACAGTGAGACACTCACCCCGCGGACAGTGAGTTTTACCTCATGGCCGACAGGTACCCATTCTGGGAGTTTCCACTTCCCTCTGTGCCTCACACCAACCCACTTTGCCCGAGTACTCGGTGTCATCATTTCAACTCCGTATTGTCAGCACCAAAAACAAGTCACGGCTGTGCTGTCCTTTGAGTGTTACTTAATTATAAAGAATATTATTAGTATTGAGGAGAAGCGCTCATTTTATAGGGCTTCCCGATCCCTGGCTCCTTGAGTTGGACTATCTGGATTACATTAAAGGTATAACAGATGCCTAGAAACTCTAATGAACAGAGCGTGTCCCAAAAGTCATGTGTAAATTACATTTTGGAAGTTGGAATATATTTCCCCATAGGGAAATCATACTGTACTTTTTAAAGGCATGACCAGATGAAATAAGTACATAATTAAGTTCCCAGGTCCCATGATTGTTAACCCGTAATATGCCTAAAATATCATGCTAATGTCAATACTTCAGATACATTTGGTTCTGAGCACTGAACATTGTTTTTATGGGAAAACACATGCTCCCAGTAGAAATATCTCTGACGCCTAAACAAAATAAGTAAAGGTAAGAGTCCTAAAAGCCCTCTTTATGTGAAGTATTGTACAAAGTGCTGTAATACACATTAGCTCATTCTGTCTTTAGGACAGTCCTTTGAGAAAACATTAAATAAACCAAGTCTCAAAATGGTTAATACTTAGTGTGCATTAAGAATGTGCTCAAAGACATGTACTTAATAAGTGGCAGAGACAGAATTTAAAACCAGGTTTATCTCAGCCTGATCTTTCTACTAAGCTTGGGTACCTCTCCACATTTATAGCCCAAATATTCCAAACTGAGAATAACTCATCCCCATGGAGGTATAGTTAGGGGTGAGATGGAGGGAGGTGGGTACTCTATTCTAGAGCAATGCATCTCAAACTTGACTATGCATCAGAACCACCTGGAGGGCTTGTAAACCACAAGTTCTGGGTCCCACCCCACTGTGTTTCTAATTCAGTAGATCTGAGTGGGGACAGAAAATTCACATTTCTTTTCTTTTTTAAGATATTATTTTTTTATTTATTTGACAGAGAGAGATCATAAGCAGGCAGAGAAGCAGGCGAGAGAGAGGGGGAAACAGGCTCCCCGCTGAGCAGAGAGCCTAATGCAGGGCTCCATCCCAGGACTCTGAGATCATGATCGAAGGCAGAGGCTTAACCCACTGAGCCACCCAGGCGCCCCCAGAAAATTCACATTCCTGACAAGTTCCCAGGTGATGGTACAGCTGCCAGGCCAGGGACCACTCTTTGAGAATTCAGTAAGGCTTTCCTAATAAGTCATCTCAACAAATAACCAGTCTCGGAAGTAATGGTCTTCCTAGCCGGTAATAAGGGATGAAAATCCCTTTGCTCTTAAAGATCTATGATTATCATGAGTACCCAAAGGGAGCTAGCAGATGAGTTCACGGCCATGGAGAGACAATATGGAAAGGAAACTAATGTTCCCAGCAAGGTTGCTCTCCATGCGTATATTTCATTCTCTCCAAAGAAAAAAAGAAGCCAACAATACTGAGAATGTTTGGCTTCGGAGATAGAAGCAATAATAGGGTAAGGCGGGAACAGCATGACGCCTACAAAACAATTGAGTTTCTGCTATTTTTTTTTCCTTAGTGCCTACAAAGAAGCTTCATCTGCCAACACGTATTTGATTTCTTACAGCATGCTCAGGGGATTGTAGAAAAAGCATGGGGCACAGCTTGGGACCTCTAGAAATTACGGTGATGTCTCATGATTAGTTTCTTGGGGAAGGAAGTATACCATGGGGCAAAAATTCCCAGATAAAGCTAACTCCTTAGAGTACTCAAATTTTATTTATTTGAATGCATTTTTTATTTAAAAATTTTTTTCTGGGGGCACCTGGGTGGCTCAGTGGGTTAAAGCCTCTGCCTTCGCTCAGGTCATGATCCTGGGAACCTGGGATCGAGCCCCGAATCGGGCTCTCTGCTCAGTGGGGAGCCTGCTTCCTCCTCTCTCTCTCTGCCTGCCTCTCTGTCTACTTGTGATCTCTCTATGTCAAATAAATAAATAAAATCTTTAAAAAAGTGATAAAAAATTTTTTTCTGAAATTTACACCATCCTATGGATTTTATTTTTTTTTTGAGATGTTATTTATTTTTTAAAAGATTTTATTTGAGAGAGAGAGTGCACGCACAAGTAAGGCAGGGAACAGAGGCAAAGGGACAAGCAGACTTCCTGCTGAGTGTAGAGCCCACTGCAGGGGCTCAATCCCAGGGCCCTGAGATCATGACCGGAGCCAAAGGCAGACACTTAAACAACTGAACCCCCCAGGTGCCCCAAGATTTTACTTAAGTAATCCCTACACCCAACATGGGGCCAAACCTACAAACCCAAGACCAAGAGTCACGTTCCACCGACTGAGCCAGCCAGGAGCCGCTACAACGTCCTATGGCTTTTAAACCAAGAACAAAGAACATGGCTTAGATTTTCTCAATGACACTAGACCATATCACAAATAACCTACTTTTAGGAGATTACGTAATGACCACAGGACTTATTGAGGCTGTTAGCCCTACATTAAAGGATCCAAGTCCAATCTTAATACTTGGTAGTTTTTCATCCTTTATCAATTGTTACCTTGTTTTTACCTTCATTGGCCCAACTTCTTTTTTTTTTTTTACTTTTTTTTTAAAGATTTTATTAATTTATTTGACAGACAGATCACAAGTAGGCAGAGAGGCAGGCAGAGAGAGAGGAAGGGAAGCAGGCTCCCCGCTGAGCAGAGAGCCCGATGCGGGGCTCGATCCCAGGACACTGGGATCATGACCTGAGTTGAAGACAGAGGCTTAACCCACTGAGCCACCCAGGCGCCCCATTGGCCCAACTTCTAATAGCTCTACATCACCTCTTCTAATTTGCTGCTCCTTTTCTGCTACAGATTAGAAAATACTTTGTAGGAAGCAAGAATAGGAAAAAAACTCTGAATCCACACATATTTGGTCAATTAATTTATGACAGAGAAGCCAAGAGTATATATATACAATAGGGAAGGACAGTCTCTTCATAAATGACATTGAAAAAAACGGACAACAGCATGCAAGAGAACGAAAGTGGACCACTACCTTCCACCATATGCAAAAATTAACCCAAAATGGATTAAAGACTTGAATGTAAGACGTGAAACCTTAAAACTCCTGGAAGAAAGCATAGGCAATAAGCTTCTTGACTTAGGTCTTGGTGATGAATTTCTCTGGATTTAACACCAGAAGCAAAAGCAATAAAAGCAAAAATAAACAAGTGGGAATCCATTAAACCAAGAAGCTTCTGCCCAGCAAAGGAAGCCATCAACAAGAAGAAAAGACAACCTACTGAATAGGAGAAAATATTTGCAAATCATATATCTGATAAAGAACTAATGTTCAAAATATAGAGAGAATACATACAACTCAACAGCAAAACAAGCACGTGAAAGGATGCTCAAAATCACTCATCCTCAGGAAGTGCAAATCAAACCCACAATGAGGTATTACCTCACACCTTTTAGTATGGCTATTATCAATAAAACAAGAAATAATAAGTGTTGGTGAGGATTTAGAGAAAAGGGAACTCAAGTACACTGTTGGTGGGAATGTAAATTGGTGAAGCCGTCCTGGAAAACTATGGAGTTTCCTCAAACAATTAAAAATGGAACTACCATATGAGCCAGCCAATCCACTTCTGGGTATTTGTACAAAGAAAATGAAAACACTAATACAAAAAGATAACCTGCACCCCCATGTTCATTGCATCATTATTTACAGTAGTCAAGATATGGAAACAACCTAAGTGTCCATCAGTGGATGAACAGATAAAGATGGCGTGTGTGTGTGCGCGTGATGGAGGATTACTCAGCCATAAACAAGAATGAACTCTTGCCATTTGTGACAACGTGAATGAAACTTGAGGGCATTATGCTAAGTGAAATAAGTCAAACAGAGAAGGACAAAGACCATATAATCTCCCTTACATGTGGAATCTAAAAAAAACAAAAACAAAAACAAAGCTCATATATGCAGACAACACATTGGTGGGTGCCAGAGGTGGGGATTGGAGGGTGGGGAAAAATGGGTGAAGAAAATCAAAAGGTTTAAGTTTCCAGTTATAAAATAAATAAGTCACAGGGATACAACATGTAGCATAGCAACTATTGTTAATAATATTATATTGCATATTTGCATGTTGCTAAGAAAATACATCTTAAAAGTTCCCATTACAAGAAAAAAAATTTGTAACTACATATGGTGATGGATGTTAACCAGACTTATTGTGGTGATTATTTCACAAAATTTCAAACTCTGAATCGTCATGTTGTACACCTGAAACTAATTACAGCTCAATTTTAAAAAAAAAAGACAAGAAAATGGGTCTGAGTGAGGGCCTGCATATCTTGCCTGTGACTCAAGTGAGGGCTAAAAGTCCAGCTCTTGTGATCTCCCTCCTAACAAGCTCCCAGTCAATGCTGCTGCTGTGGGGACCACACTTTGAGAACTCTTCTAAGAGAGATCTTTCTTCCTTCTTCCAAATGATTCTCTCAGTGGGAGCCAGTTTAAAGAGTTCCAAACAGATCTTCACCTTGAGGGGATGACTGACCAAGGCTTCCTGGCTCTTCCTTTCTCCTTCTGGACCATTTTCATTCCTCTGAAAATTTCTGAGCACTCAGTATAGGACCATGTTCCCTGGCCCAACATTCATGTCCCCTATTTATTGGATGAAGAAAGAAAGGAAGGAAGGGAGGGAGGGAGGGAGAAAGGTAGGGGGAGAGAGAGAAAGAGAAAGAAAGAAAGAGAGAAAGTATAAATACACATATATTATTGACCACTCCCAAAATTCAGGTACTATACATACTCTTATGTATGTCCTTTAATCTTTACACTGGCCTATGAGCTAGGAATATATAGCTCATATTCCAAACTGAGGAAACAGAGATTTGGGGATATTAAATGACCCACTCATCCAAGGTCATGTTTAGTAAATTGCATAGCTGGGATTCCAATCTGAATCTTCAGCCCCCGAGGCCAATATGCTTTCCATTAGATCACAGTTACTGCCCCCACTGAGAGCAAACTGAATATTGGGACATGAGGAAAGATGGAAATTCAGTTTTAAAGAAGACAAATTCGTGGCAAACATGGCACGTGTACCCTACACCTGCAGGATGACAGTGTTCTTTCCTGCTGCATATGGAATCCTCAGAATCCTTTTCAACCTGGTGTTTCTGGCAGGCAGAGCACAAACCCATATGCCTTAGCTTCACTTGTTCAGAAATTTCATTTTGTGGTATCCCACTTAGAAATAGTACTTCTCGGGACGCCTGGGTGGCTCAGTTGGTTGGACGACTGCCTTCAGCTCAGGTCATGATCCCGGAGTCCCGGGATCGAGTCCCGCATCGGGCTCCCAGCTCCATGGGGAGTCTGCTTCTCCCTCTGACCTTCTCCTCACTCATGCTCTCTCTCACTGTCTCTCTCTCAAATAAATAAATAAAATCTTTAAAAAAAAAAAAAGAAATAGTACTTCTCAGGAAAGAAAGAAAGAGAGGAAGGAAGGAAGGAGGAAAGGGAGGGAGGAAAGGAAAGAAAGAGAGAAAGAAAAGAGGGAAGGAAGGAAGGAAGGAGAGAAGGAAAAGAAAACAGTCCTCCTGGAAAGTGGAAGGTAAGATGCAACTTGAAAAGGCAAGGAGATAAAGTTTTGCCTTTTGGAACCCCTAGAGCAGCACTTCTCAAACATGAACATGCTTAGGAATCACTTGGGGATCTTGTAGAAATGCAGATTTTGAGTCAGGAGGTCTGGGGAGGGCTGAGATTCTCCAGTTCTAAGATGCCTGGTGGTGCCACCTGTGCTGCTGGGGACACCATAGTCGGAGTGGTACACACATTCCCGTAGAGCATATTCAGTATGTACAGTAGAGATATACATTCAGTACAATGGACAAATTATGCCTTATCCTAGATTAGTGGTTCTCAACCAAGGGTAGTTTTGGCCCCCAAGTTGATATCTGGGATTGTCTGGAAACATTTTTAGTTGTCACAACTGGAGGTGGAGGTGAGGGCGACTGGTATCTACCTAATGGGTAGAGTCCAGAGACGTCGTTAAACATCCCACAATGCACAGGACACAACACAGCAAACAATCACAAGCAATCCAGCCCTCAAATGCCACCAGTATCGCCCTGCCCTGGATCACAGCGTCCATAAAGGAGAGAGAAGATCATAGTCCCCTGGGGCTGCCTGCTGCTTCTCTTCTGTCAGTAAAATAACGGTGAGGGAATTGAAACCACTAGCCTAGGGTCTGCTTCTGGTTGCTCACACACCTATTGCTGAGGTCACTCTGGGTTCAGTTACAGCTGGGCTGCGGGCCCTTCTGTTTTCTTCCAGCACAGGTGACCTAAAGAAACATAAGATGCCACCCACACATCATGTATCAACGTAACTTTTGGCTTTGCTCTCAGAGTTTCTCTCCAGTCAAGACCACAGTACAGGATAGGAAAGAAGGAAAGGAAAGGAAAGGAAAGGAAAGGAAAGGAAAGGAAAGGAGGAAGAAAGAAGAAAGGGAGGGAGGAAGGAAGAAGGAAGGAAAGCAGGGAGGGAGGGAGGGAGGAAATGAAGTAAAAGAAGAGGAAAAAAAGAAAAGGAAAAAGGAAAAGAAAAGGGAAGGTCAGGGAGGAGGGAACAAGCAGACCCGAAAATCACCAAGGACATTTCCTCCGCAGCCAGACTGGTCCCTGATGCATGCATGCATGTGGACATTGGTCCTGCAAAGGCTTCCCTCTTTTTTGACAACCTTACCACTCCAACTATGGTGTCCCCGGCAGCACAGTTGGCACCACCTGGCATCTTAGAACTGGAGAATCTCAGCCCTCCCCAGACCTCCTGACTCAAAATCTGCATTTCAACAAGATCCCCCAGTGATTCCTAAGCACGTTCCTGTTTGAGAAGCATGGTCTAGGGTTTCCAAAAGGCAAAATAAAAATGCAAAGTGAACAGCTGCAAAACAGATGCAAAGCTCATCACGTGATGTAGCATATGACGTCCCCCGGGGGGGTTTATGACCCTGTGTGGACAGTAGCTTGTAATACAGAAAACAGAGATTTGAAGGCATGTGTGCAAAGTAGTCAATGCTATGTTATATCCTTTTAATGGCCCTCAGGGGACCAACGTTGCATTAAAGGAAATGCACTGCCCAGTACCTAAAACGGTTTCATGTACCCAGTGAGCTTTCAAGTGTTTGGTTTCGTTCTGGGTTTTTTGTTGTTGTTGTTCCAAAAAGAAACAAAGATAGAATTTGTATTGATCTTCCGTGAAATCAGAGGGTTTGATTAGTACTTCCAGCACAGCATTCCGTAATACCAAAATTTTATAACAGGAAAAAGAAGAGAGTGGATGTTGTGTGCTTTTCAATAACCTAGAAAATCAGTGGGTTAAGGTGAATGGATCAAGTGCAACTTCAAGTCCACTCTCAACTGACCCAAACTGGCTCCGCTTCATTCAGTAACTAGGAGCACCCCTCCCTCCCCCGAATCTGTGCAGCAACCAGAGAAGCAAATCACTGCCCGCAGCGCAGGCGGCCCTCCAATAACCCGATAACCTATGGACAGAGGCGGGAAGGGGACGGAGCTGGGGAGGAGAGCGGGTGGACAGGAGCTCGGGAGGAAGGACCGGGAGCAGTTCCGGATGCCCTCGGGGGTGGGAAGCAGGTTCCCAAGGGAACCGGCCCCACGCCGCCTGGGAGAGGGTCCAGCCTGACTCGCTCACTCGTCTGCAGCACGGGCCACGACTCTGCCTGGCGAGAGTCCCCAGAGGACACGTCCGGCGAGCCATCGCCTCTTTCCCACGGCTCCGGGGCGGTGGCTCAGCGGAAGCCGAATGTTCCCACCAGCGTGAAGACCCCGGGGGCCAGTTCTAGGAGCGGCCGCTAGAGGCCGCGCGTGCTCCCTGTAGCGAGGACGGGGAGGGTCTCTCTGCAACTGTGCCGCAGGCTTTGTTCAGCTCCGAGCCCCGAGCGTTCTTTCCGGACGGCCGAGCTCTGCTTGCCGCTCCATGCCCCCGCCGGCGGGAGATCCCACACAGAGCGCCCAGGGCCTCTAAACCGCAAAGGGGGGCGTGTGGTGCTGGATGGCCCCTTACAGCCCCGCGTCTGCCTCCCGGTTGTCGTCCCTGGCCTCCCCAGGACAGAAAGTTTTGGTTCAGCGACAGCATGTGTCTGTCCCGGCACTTCCCCAGGATTCTTGAAGCCCGGCGGACTGATTTGCAGAGAAAACAACCGAGCAAAGTGGCCAGAAGATGAACCTGAATGTCGCCAAAGCTCAGAGCTGCGACAGGCAGCTTCCTTTCCAGGCACCTGAAACACCCCACCCATGCCCACACTCACCTCCCATCCACGCCCCACCCCCCCCCACCCGTCCTGTCCCCAGGAGATGGCCCTACAGAGTTGGCCCTACAGAGGAGCCCATTTAAGAGCAATCATTCACGGGGAAAATAAACCAGAGGTTTCTAGAGGCTGCCCGCCTAAAAGAAGAGTGTTCAAACGCTATGGAACTCTTAAGGTCACTGACTGGATATTTTCTACTGTGGACCCAGGACTCAAATAAGATCATTCATGACAAGGCAAGGAGCAGAAAGTTGCTCCTAAAATGTTTCTTGAGAAATTCTGGGCCAGTGGATCACAGTGCGGCCCAGGCCTGAGAGATACTGGCACTTTCACAGGGAGGGAAAGTCACCCAACGACTTCGAGCACCCCTCCAGGCAGTGCCCTTAGTACCTTCTGCTGTTCAGTGGCCTAACAGGTCAGCCAGGCAATGTAAATATCCCTATTTCTCTGATGTCAAAACTGAGACTGGGAGATGTCAAGTCCATTTCCAGGTTACAAGGCAGCTGGTTACAAGGCAGCGGAGTTATGATGCTTGTTTGTTTGATTTAATTTATAAATAGATAATACAATCCCATGTCTCAAAAACTATAAAGCATAGGGAAGTATACAATAAAAAAGTCTCCCATATCCTGACCCTCAAATACCCAGTTCCTCTCGCCTCTTGTCTTCTTTGCCACACACTCAGGTAACTGCCAGGAGCCACCAAGTTCCTTGCTTTATTTTTTTTTTTTTTTTAAACAGTTTTTTTTTTTTAAGATTTTATTTATTTATTTGACAGAGAGAGATCACAAGCAGACAGAGAGGCAGGCAGAGAGAGAGGAAGGGAAGCAGGCTTCCTGCTGAGCAGCGAGCCCGATGCAGGACTCGATCCCAGGACCCTGGGATCATGACCTGAGCCGAAGGCAGCGGCTTAACCCACTGAGCCACCCAGGCGCCCAAGTTCTTTGTTTT
Source organism: Lutra lutra (assembly GCF_902655055.1). Classification (NCBI taxonomy): domain Eukaryota; kingdom Metazoa; phylum Chordata; class Mammalia; order Carnivora; family Mustelidae; genus Lutra; species Lutra lutra. The sequence goes on along the minus strand of NC_062284.1, from coordinate 9,599,932 downwards.
ATACTTTTAGCATTTCTTTATGTATATACCAGTTAGAAAGAATACATATTCTTATTTTTCCTCCATTTTTACCCAAAACATGGTGTATTATTCATACTGCCCTGTGTCTAGCTTTTTTCACATAACAATATATCTTATAGATCTTTCCATACCCACACATGAAGATCTTCCTCATTCTTTCCCTCTTACATAGCCCAGCATTGCATTGTATGGACATACCATAAGGTAATTAACCAGTCCTCTATTGTTGGATATTGGATTGTTTCCAATCTTCTGCTAGTTTAGCAATGTTGCAATGAATAACTTTGCACCTACATCATTTTGCACATGCCAGAGCCAGGAGCCCACATCTTTCTGGCTCTAAGTAGTTTATGTTCCCTCCACTCCAAAGCGGACACAGGACTGATTACTGTATACATGCCAGCTCTGATAGATAAATCATCCTATTTCTGTCCTCTCTGCCCCGCCCCAGTCCCCCCATTTTCCTTTTCTAGTTATGAAGCCTATTCATATTTGAAACAGCTACAGAGGCTCCGGACAGAGAGTACTTGCCATTTTATCTCTCTCTGTGGTTACTTCACTTCATTCTTTAAATACCAAGTGTGACTGTATCTGGGCTGTACAGGAGATAAAATCTGCAGATGTTCCCCGGTACAGACGTGGAATTTCTGCTACCAGTTGGATCACACTGTTTCATACATGCGCCAGGGAAATTCAAATCCTGCCTACCGTGGCCTGCACCAGGCTTGGCTCCCAGCTCGGACTGGACGGAAGATCAACTAGTGCCGCTGGCTGCGGCAGGAGCCAGCATCCACCTCCATGTCTGGCTGTTGACCTAAAGGAACGTTAAATGAATGGAGACATCAGGCAGGCTGAGGGGAGGCGGAGGGGGGGTGCCGTCTACCTTCTGGAGAAAGTGAAATGCATCAATGCATCACCCCAGCTTTCATCCTTGTTGTCTGTAGTCCTTTTGTCATCTCTTTTTATTTTTTTTAAAAGATTTTATTTATTTATTTGACACAGAGAGAGAGAGAGCACAAGTAGGCAGAGAGGCAGGCAGAGAGAGGGAGAAGCAGGCTCCCTGCCAAGCAGAGAGCCCAACGCGGGGCTCGATCCCAGGACCCTGGGATCATAACCTGAGCCGAAGGCAGAGGCTTTAACCCACTGAGCCACCCAGGCGCCCCTGTCATCTCTTTTTATACCTAGATTTTTTTAGATTCGCCTTTCAAGGTATCTTTTTGTCTCTCAAAATGAGATTTGGCCATCAGAGAGAGTCCTCCCAAAAAACAAGTGAGAGCAGGTGGTTTTTTAGGCACGTGGTCCCCGCTACCGTCCGCGTGGTTAGCTGAGATTACTTCACTACCTCAGATGCCGTTCTGTTCAAGTCGTCCTTCCTGAGGGTTTACTGTGGCGCCCCGGTCACCATGTTTGATGAATGACAAAAGACCCAGCTGCTCCTGCCTACGTGGAGACTCAGACACATACCAGATACTTTCAGTGCAGAAAACAAGATAAATTCAAAGCGATAGGAGCCATGATCTAGGTAGAGAGCTATGCCCGGGGTCTCGTCCAGCTCAGGGAAGGGACAGTGCACCCAGAGCAGGGCAAGCGAGAGGCAGGGCAGCAGACGGGAAGGCTTCTTTGGGGGAAATGAGGCCGCCAAAAGGAGCAGGAAGAAGGATCAGGAAGAGCTTGGGCTGAGAACGTGGACAGAGAAGCAGCATGAACAAAGGCCCAGCCAGGGAAGTAGTGTGGGGAACTACGACCAAAGTGTAACTTACTTTTTTTTTTTTTAATACCTGAAAAATTGACCAGCAAGTTAGCAGTAACTCACACGAAGCAAAAACCTAGGTATAACCTCAGTTCATGTCCACAGTCCTCACATATTGGCCATTCCTTCTGCCATATCTCCCACAGATTTGTTTTCAGTAGTAGGGAGGTTCAGTAGGGAACATGTTCAGTAGGGAACACGGCAGGGCGACAGAGTTCCAGGCAAGTCTTTCCCGACTACCTCTGCCCCTGTGTCTCTTATCTCTGATCTACGACTGTTTTCTGTTCGTCACAAGAAAGGCCCGAGTTTGCCTTTCTGAAACCGCCATCAGCTCTCTGACCCCAGACAGTTCCTGTATCTTTTCTTCCAGCTGTTGAGGATGAAAACATTCTGGAAACCCAGCTGACAACCCCTTCTCCCTAAGAATGGAAACAGTGGAAGGCTGACACAGCCTGGATCCGTCGGTCAGTGTCACAAGCCAGCGGTATCATCAGAATAATGATCACTATCCTATCTCCACATCCGAACTGATCTCATGGATGTGGTTGAAGAGTGACCGTATTGGAGATTCTCTTCAAAAGAAGGTTTTACAGCTGGTCTTCTGTTAATAACAGCACTAGGAACAGCAGTTCACATTTACAGAAGGCTTACCATGTTCCTGATACCGTCCTAAGTCCCCTACATCTCACTCATCAAAGTTTTACCTCCTTAAAGCCTCTGACTTCCTTCTTAAAGTTTGATACAACGACTGGCTAAGATTCAAGTGTTTTGGGGTTCAACTCCTGACTCTTCCACCCACTGTTTTTGTAACGTCTGAATCTCAGTGTTTTCATCTATAAAGGGAGCATAATAATACCTCCTCCCCAGAACTAAATGAAGTAATATTGATTTAAAAGCACCTGATACATAACAAGGTCACAATGAATGTCAGTTACCTTCCCCTACACAGTTGGTATTTTTATTTAAAATGTTATATTTTCAAATAATTTAAGACATAAGACTAAATAAAGTCATTTGGGTTTTTTTTAAAGATTTATTTATTTATTTTAGAGAGAGAAGCATGCAGGTGGGAGGAGGGGCAGGGAAGAGGGAGAGAGAATCCCAAGCAGGTTCCTTGCTGAGCCTGGAACCCAACCCAGGGTTCGATCTCATGACCCTGAGACCATGACCTGAGCCGAAAGCAGGAGTCAGACTCTCAACAAACTGAGCCACCCAGGCACCTTAAATAAAGTGGTTTTTTTTTATTATTTTTATTTTTTTTTAAGATTTTTATTTATTTATTTGTTAGAGAGAGAGAGAGCATGAGCACAGGCAGACAGAGTGGCAGGCAGAGGCAGAGGGAGAAGCAGGCTCCCCGCTGAGCAAGGAGCCCGATGTGGGACTCGATCCCAGGACGCTGGGATCATGACCTGAGCCGAAGGCAGCTGCTCAACCAACTGAGCCACCCAGGCGTCCCTTTTTTAAAATTTTTTTAAAGATTTTATTTATTTGACAGACAGATTGCAAGTAGGCAGAGAGGCAGGCAGAGCGGGGGGGGGGGGGGGGAAGCAGGCTCCCCGCTGAGCAGAGAGCCTGATGTGGGGCTCGGTCCCACGAACCTGAGATCATGACCTGAGCCGAAGGCAGAGGCTTTAACCCACTGAGCCACCCAGGTGCTCCTAAAGTGTTTTTAAAGATAAAAAAGTAACTCTTATCACCTCGTTCCTCAAATAACAGTAGAGAAATCTATGGACTATGCTTTCTCCTCTGGGGTCTTTACTTATTAAACAAAGCTAAGACTATCAGGAAAGAATATATTAGATCAGGGGTGCCTGGGTGGCTGTTGGTTGAGCGGCTGCCTTTGGCTCAGGTCATGATCCCAAGGTCCTGGGATCGAGACCCACATCAGGCTCCCTGCTTGGCGGGGAGCCTGCTTCTCCCTCTCCCTCTGCCTGCTGCTCTGCCTACTTATACTCTCCATCTCTCTTTCAAATAAATAAATAAAAATCTTTAAATTTAAAAAAAAAGAATATATTAGATCAAGCCAAGGGCCAGTTAAGGACATATTTCCAAATCTGGAGTCTACCCACTTAGGGCTCCCGGCCCCACCCCCACCCCCATGAAATCATCAGAAAAGGAAAGAAATGTTGGGGCTCTGCGATCCTGTCCAATTTTAGCTCTAGGTGTTAAGGTCATGTGGAAGTGGCAGGTTTTTGAAATGCTGACACGCTGATACTTAAGCTCATGGCTGGATCCTGTTATAGCTCAGAGAAAGTATATAAAAAACTTGGCCCTGGGTGAGATTTCCAAATATGAAACAATGCCCAGCATGATGTAAGCGGTAAGGCTTGGGGACAGAAGGACGAGGGTTTGATTCTCAGCTTCACACATCTCAATCGTGTGACCTTGGGCATGGATGAATAAGTATTGTCACTTTATCCTCCATCCCTCTGCTCACCTGTGAAGTGGAGAGGACAGCAGCTTTTATGCAACATCGTTGTGCTGTCCAACAAATATCCAGTCCCTGCTTTGCGGCCAAAGGCTTCCTGCGTGTGAATCTGCAGGGACCCCCGCCCAGTCCAGCTGCAATCCCAAACACCTAGTAAATTGTTGGAAATCCACTTCCATATACCATTTTGTGTTTTTTAAGGGATCTGTGTTGGAATTATTTCCAGGATCCGCGGTGTGTGTCTGCCTGGGTGGAAGGAACAGATTCCCTTCTTAGTTCCTACTCAGTTTCACCTGGGCTGGCATCTACCACGTGGGCCACGGCAGAGGGTCACCCCATGGTGCTCTCTGCTCCCCAACTTCCTTTTCATTTCCAGCAGTGGCAGGCTTGCATTTTTCTGGAAAAGGCCTCTATCTCCAACTGGGACCATCCCAGTCCCTCTAGTGCCCACGCCTGGGACTCTCAGTCTCTATTTCCTACTGCTAGGCCTTTGCTTTCTCTTGCATTTCCTGAGCCATTTCCGGCTCCTTTCAATGGCTTTCTGGATTTCTCATTCATTTTGTGTTGTTTTTCCGTTGCTGCCTCTTGGGGACCCAGGGCGAAACCCCACTCCCTCTTTTTTCCATTGCTCATCCTGCTATTTTGGTGCCTTCATCCTTTCTTTCAAAGTAATACAAGAAAGAAGTACTTTGAATACACCACGTGCCCCTTGAACGGGGACATTAAGATTAATAGCAACTAGATCTGCAACAGAATTCATGTTTTAAAGCGATACAGAAGCATAAAGCAAATGATGATATTATTAGTAATTAAAACTTCAATAAAATTGGATCTTGATAAAATTTTAAAATAGTAAATGTATCAGTACTCTTTTATGCTGGTTCTTTTTTTAAAGATTTATTTTAGAGAAAGAGAGAGAGCAAGTAGGAGGGGCAGAGGGAGAGGGAGAGAGGGAATCTTAAACAGACTCAACAAAGAGCATGAAGGCCGACGGGGTGCTATCTCACGATCCTGAGAAACAACCTGAGCCGTAACCAAGAGCTGGATGCTTAACTGACTGTGCCACCCTGATGCCCCTGTTTTGTGCCATTTTATGCTCACAAGTGGTCCAATCCAGTCAGCACTTTAAAAAGGCCATGCCCATTTCTGCAACACAGACCAGGCACCATACGAATGAACATTTTTCCTGTTCTTAGTTCTTAAACACTTTCTTCTAATAAATTAAAATTTAAAAAAAAAACTTTTGGGGCGCCTGGGTGGCTTAGTGGGTTAGGCCGCTGCCTTCGGCTTAGGTCATGATCTCAGGGTCCTGGGATCAAGTCCCACATGGGGTTCTCTGCTCAGCAGGGAGCCTGCTTCCCTCTCTCTCTCTCTCTCTCTCTCTCTCTGTCTGCCTCTGTGTCTACTTGTGATCTCTCTCTGTCAAATAAATAAATAAAATCTTAAAAAAAAAAAAAAACTTTCTTCAACCCCTTCCTTATGCTTCATTCCATCTAGGTCCGAAGGTCAGGGGCAAGACCTCAACTAAGGGAGTGAAGATTTGAAGTAAATAGTATGAGAACAGAAACAAGTTGCATTAACCCAGGATTCAAGGGCCAGAGCAAAATAGGTTAGCTTCAGTTTCTTTCAAATGACTGGGACCTAACCCTTCGATTTCACGATCTAGTAGGTTTTGGAATGAGGAGGGCTTTCACTTTCCTATTCTCAAGCTCAAGGTGACTATTACAATCTCTAGGTGATTATATAAAAAGTAGTCATGCATCCAGGAGTAGCTTTATCAAAAAGTATGTGGTGTATGAAAAAAGTCTACTGGCTTAAATGAACCAAATCAGGGTAGACAATGCTTGATTTCATAGGTGTTGCCTTAAGCCACCCTTATAATTCAATACCTACATATGACCTTGACTTCTCCACTATAACCATTGTACCTTCACTGAATATATTAGTACTTGTCCTTCCCCCATTTTCCTGGACATTGGGACCCGCCATTGCCCTGCTCCCCATCCTGTGGGCAGTTTTCTCACTCACCTTGCCTCCCAACACTAATCATAAAACACACACACACAGACTTCTCTATTTCCCCATTAAATTCTTTGCATTTAACCCAGGTAGCCATTCAGTCTACCTTGTATCCTAATTCTGCCTCCTGACAATCCTCTACTGTTGAGTAAAGCAATTATTTATGACCTCTTGTGCCCTTCACCTTATCTCAGAACTATGTCATGGTACTCAAGGGGTGTCTGTGGTTAGTCAACTATTCAGCTCACCTCACGAATGACTCTCTGGGTCTCCTGCCTTTCACCTCTAATTTTGGAGAGGGTCTGGCACTCTCTGAAGAGGTGACCAAAGCTTTTTATAAAAAGACAATTAACTAAATGCTGTAGGACTCCTCTCATCTGGGAGAGGAGAGTGTCTGGTGGCAGAACCTTCAGGACCGTAACTGCTTGTTTGGGAACATATCGACTGTGTATCTAGAAGCTGAAAGAAACAGGACTTCAGAAACAGGAGAAGAAAATAAGGAAGGAGATCAACAAATGCCGTCATTAGAAAACATTTACTCAGACAGGCTTTTCCTTGCTTATCCTAGAGACCAGAAAGGAAGTAGCTCCTCCCTTTGGAAAATAGGACTCCAGTGTAGGGAGACACCCATGGCCTTGGCCCAAAGTTCTACAAGTCCTCCATGTACGCTGTCTGGGAGAGCTTAGCCACTCGAGGGGCCCATAAGTGGTGAATGAATGAGAGAGAGAGAATGTTAAGTATTCTACTTGAAGCAAGTCATGGACTTCCAGCTTCTAGACAGGCCTCATGTCCTTAGAGAATTATAGTAAATACAAACACTTATTAAGTTCTTTCTATGTGTAAGACAGAGCTATAAGTCTTTACACATGTTAGCTCCTTTCATCTGCATAGCTCTTGGAGGTAGATTTGCTTATATCTTCATTAACAGGTGAAGAAATTTAACTACAGAGAGGGTCAGTGATTTCCCCCAAACCAGACCCCTGGTGTGGGGTGAACTTGAGAATGTGGAGGGGATGGTAGGAGCCCAGGTGGGAATCTTGGCCCCAACATCGATTCTCTGTGTGACCTTTGGCAAGTTATTTAAACTCCCTGCATCTCATTTACCTCCTTGGAAAAATTAGATTCATTACATCTGCATCATAGAGTTGCCATGAAAATTGGATGAGCCTTGGAACTTTAGGAGTCCTGAAATTGAGGGACGCGTCATTTGGACGAACCCTCTGGCTGAAATTTACTAAACAAGCTGGATAACTTTCTTCCTCAACTTCCTGAAAGTTATCAAAGAACTGACAAAGTGGAAGAAAAAAAATCCAGGTCTAAGTCTGTAAGAAAGCAAAGACCCAGAGAAGTAAGCAGAGTATCGAACTTACCTCTCTTCTGAAGATAGGCTATGGTTTTGATGCGTTCTCAGCACAAGGAAGACAGAAGTCAAGGCCAGGGATGGCAGGGCTTCCACAGGCACCTTTTCCAGTCCATGTGAGTCAGAAATAAACCAGCTCCTCCCACGACACCCTCATAAAACTTCAGGGAGTGAGGTCTTGGCGCGAAGCAGCGTCAGAGGAAAAGAATGAAAACCCATCTGTAACAGGCTAGCATTTCTGTGATGCACAGCTGAAGTCTGCTTCACTGGGGGTTCAGACACTCACACTATGAATTTAAAATGATACTGCATCGGGGTACCTGGGTGGCTCAGTCAGTTAAGCGTCTGCCTTTGGCTCAGGTTATGCTCCCAGGGTCCTGGGATCGAGTCCCACATCGGGCTCCCTGCTCAGCAGGGAGCCTCCTTCTCCCACTCCTTCTGCTCCTCTCCCTGCTTGTGCTCACTCTCTCTCTCTCGCTCTCAAATAAACAAATAAAATATTTAAAAAAAAATAAAATGGTGCTTCATGGAGAGAAGATTGAGGAGCTAGAAGAAGGGGGAGGAAAAGGAGCGTGGAGAGCAGCGAAGGCAGACACGGTGGCGTGCCACGCTCCTGGCACCATGAAACGCATCTAGTTCTGCACACAGACACCCACACACACCTTCTCATCTTTATGCCAGTGGCCCTTTCTGCTGTAGGCATCACCGTGGTCAACCACATGGTCTCCGGAGTCAAGTGGCCCAGGTTCAAACCCTGACCCTGCCACTTACTGGCTGGGTGACTTTCAGCACGTCACTTAATCCCCGTCCATTTTCCTCATCCAAAAAATGGGGATAATTGCAGAACCTCCTTGTGGTTTATGGTGAGGGGTCAGATGAGTTAATGTCTGCAGAATGATTACAACAGTGTCTGGCTCATAAGAAGTAATTATATGGTGGTGGGTGGTACTCATGGTGGTGGTGATTTTCTGAAATGATCATTTCCCCCTTATTTATTTGGGCCGGATTTTATTAGTCCTTTATAATTTGGGTAAAAGATCACTGCCTCGGTTAGTCCTTCCCTGTCACAGTGCAGCACAAGACTCTATATACACATGTCTTCTGGGGTCTCTTTTAACAACCGAGTCCCTGCTGATTCTTCTAGATCCCCATGGGACATCCAGTTACTGGATGGTGTGGACCAAGTCTTATCATTGTGTCCTCAGTGGCTAGTACAGAGCCTGACACATAATTGATGCTCGGTTACTATGGGATGAAGGAAAAAACATATCGGTGACTCGAACTTGCCTTGGTGGAACAATTTTCCTCTAAAAATGCTATTTTTTGAGTGCCTGCCCCTTATTCTGCTCTCACTTTAAACAACAACAAAAAAAAACCCCATAAAACGTCGTTCTATCACTTGAATTGTTTCTCTGGAATGTCAACTTCTTATGAGTGGCCCCCAGTATCTTATCCACTTAATTTTGTTTTGCATGAGACATACGGTGTCAGGAAAATGACTAAACCACCATAAAAATGATATTGGCAAACAAATTGGACCTATGAGTCATGAGATCAGTGACCGAGAAATGTTCACAGAATTCTTCCTGCTGATGTGGGAATGTGGACTTGAGTTGACTTCCTGGTTCTGCTGTATTCACGGTTAGAACACTGAACTCAGGATCAAAAGACTTGGATTTAGGTCCCCAGAGCCACTCCTTATTTGTGACATGACTTTGGACAAAACTTAGTCCCCCCAAACTTGGTTTTCCTCATCTGTTAAATGGATTTAATAACAGCTACCACATAGCAATGCTGTGAGGCCCATGAGGTGATACAAGGCTTAAAAAATGTGCTGGCGCTGTGGGGGAGGGGTACAGTGCTGGCAGGCACAGCGGGTGGAGCATGTGACTCTTGTTCTCAGGGTCATGAGTTCAAGCCCCATGTTGGATGCAGAGCCTACTTAAAAAAAAAAAAAACAAACTGTTAGAAAATTTTATATTCTGGGTGGCCAGTTCTCACCACTCAATGGGTGGCTTCTCTCAGACCTGGCCCTCTATCAATTTTATAAACGCACCCAATCCAGGAACTTCACCTGGGAACAAACAATCCTTGTGGAATTTTTTTTTTCTTGAGACTTTATTTATTTATTTGAGAGAGAGAGAGAAGCAGAGGGAGGGGGCAAAGCAGATGCGGGGCTCAATCCCAGGACCCTAAGATCATAACCTGAGCCAAAGGCACATGCTTCATTGGCTGAGCCACCCAAGCACCCCAGTCCTCCTGGAATTTTAGAGACATAGGAGTTTTGAGAGTTTGGCCAGTGACTGAGCTTGGTTGCAGAGAATACAGACATGTCTGGGGAGCACGTAGGAAAGTTCATGCTTTCTCCATGATTCGACTTGCTGTGACACATCGTCCACAGTGGCAAGAGGAAAGAGGTCGTGGGCTGCCCCCATTGGGTGTCTGAGAAAAGGGACAAGCCTCTATGCAAAGAAGTAGACTTGAAAGCCAGCACTGAATACAAGAGAGCGATCTCAGCTAGAGAGTGAAAAAAAAGATCCCTCCCAACACGGAGGCATCAGACCGTGGTTGGTGGTGTGCGGGGAGGAGAGTGGATAGTGGATAGAGGTAGAGGAGGGCTCTACCTCCAAGACAGTAAAGAGCAGACTCTGCATCCTGGAACTCGTGACTTATGTGCTCATCCTCGTGATGAATCCGACTAAAGCTCTTCCTCAGCCCCTTTTGGAAAGCCAGAGGAAGTTCATAATGTAATGAGGCAATTTCACGTCAGCGGTGCCTCAGTCTGGTAAGAACTTACTCTTCAGTTAGGAACCAAGCGATACATTTGTTGAAAGAAAAGACAGTAGACCTCAGAGGGAATTCAGAGGTCAGCTGGAACCTGCTGGAGCTGAGACCCAGAGATGCAGTGACATGCTCACGGGCAGGCAGTGAGGGGGACCAGCACTCAGGAATCTTCACTCCCAACCCAGGGCTATGCCCCTCTAGCCTCTCACCTCCCGGGCCAGAATCTTGAGAACCCAGATGCTTCCATTCGTCAGCTGTGGGCCAGAGAGGGGGTGGGCCAGAGGAGAAATGCCAACTGCTCTCCAAGCAACCTAGGGCCACTGCCGAGGCCATTTGTTTTGAACCCTCCTACCAAGAGAGGCTGCATGACATCATTTTCTGTCTAAAGAAGGTTCCAGGTGTCATTACATTCTTTGGAATTGCATCAAGGATCAAATATGTTCACCCATCCAGTTCTCTTCCTCAATAAGTCTTCCCTAAGCAGGCTTTCTCTCATCTGTAATATCTTCCAAACTGGCCTAGGGCATAAAGGAGCTGGGTAAGACACCAAGACTTTGATGACAAAGCTCTGTATCCGTGTTTAACCTCACTTTAACATCTGAAGAAAAGAAAAAGAGTGACTCAGTGACTCACATTGAATACTTAAAAAAAAAAAATGTTAGCCTACATGGGGGCCTCTGTGCCACTGGATCTTTCCATTAAACTTCCTACTAAAGAGAATATCCGATGCTCAAGTCACCAGAAGGTTCAAGGCAGAAGAGTTTCCATCCCATTATGCTAGATTCACATCTGGATTTACCCTAAGCTCCAGTCCACTGTGGACCATATAAATCTGCCCCTTGTGCTCTTGAGAAAAATAGTAACCCAACTTCACCAAACCCCAAACTCATTGAAGGTTGCAGAGAGTTGGTATGTAGGGACTCCTATGTGCCAGGCACGGTGCTCAGCCTTGTAAGTGAATTTATCTCCCATCAATCAGAAGAGGGACTTATCACTATCAACATCACCCTTATATTTAGCTGGCAAAATTCCACCCAGCAAGGAAGAGACCCAGCCACGCCCTGATGTCACCCAGCTGTAGAGAAGAGCACAGAGTGAGGTTCTGTTTGAAAGCTAAGGTAGGTTTGGGAGATTGAAATCGAAGACCAGCGTTCAAAGCCCTCACCTTCAGGGTCCTCTGTCCATAGCCATGCAAGTGGCAGAACCCGTGATCTAAGTCCGAGGAAGAGATGGCTCTGGGACCTGATCTGTGCTGACACGTGACCCCTGTTGGAGTTCCAGTTTTGGCTCAATAGAGCCCTACACAGAGGAAGGTAACCTCGCCATTATATATGCATTGTCGGAAAGTACCGAGTTAGAGAAAACCAGAACAAGGATTGTGCCTGCCTTGTGTGGGTGAGAGTTTCAACTCTCCTTCCAACCTGTTGGTCTGGGGAGACCGTTTGGATTTGTTTTTGTTACCGGAGCCCGTAATAGGTAATGACACCACTTGTAATTGCCCTCCTCCAGTCGCCCAAGGGCCTTTTGACTCGTCTGCTCAGGACCTCCATGAGGGGCTCTACTGGTGAGCAGACAAGTCAGGGAGGCCACCATCCCACAGGCAGAGTTTTCAACCTACCTCCAGGCTTCTGCTGGGGTCTCTCCTCACAGCTAATCTGTGCCCTTCGAAACCTCCCTGACTTTGCCCACCCTGCTTGGGTCACGCCTCCACGCTTGGCACTGGGCAGACCGGCTATGATTTTGCTCATGAGAGTTTTAATTTTTATTTATTTATTTTATTTATTTGACAGAGAAAGAAAGATCACAAGTAGGCAGAGAGGCAGGCAGAGAGAGAAGGGGAAGCAGGCTCCCCGCTGAGCAGAGAGCCCGATGTGGGGCTCGAACCCAGGACCCTGAGATCATGACCTGAGCTGAAGGCAGAGGCTTAACCCAACTGAGCCACCCAGGCGCCCCGCTCATGAGTGTTTTAAATACCTCTTTTGCACATTTATTTCTCCTCATTAGGTCTGCAGCTTCTCAAGGACAAGAATTATAGCTTTTACTTATTTGGTTTCCCACCCACAAACGGCATATTCTTCTTGTCTGGCAGGTTGTCAGTACACCTTTGTTGACTGACATTTATTTCCTTGGCCCAGCCTCCAACAGAAGAGGAAACATTGCACAAGCCCAAAGGGAGGAGAGTAAAGCAGAGTTCTGGACATTCCGGCCTTCAGGAAAATAGATAATTATTCTCTCTGGACATTTTCATGTGAGTGTCTTGATTGCCAGTCAAACAAGCGGGTGTTACTTACCAGCGAGAGTAAACAGGGCTAAGACCCGCAGAAGACCTCACATACATTATTTCAGTTGATTCTTGAAACCATCAAAAAGAGTAATAAATGCTTTTCTTATTGTGGAGAGGAGAAAAACAACTCCGGGATATTAAGTACTTTCCCCAAGGCCTTCTGGATTCAAAATCCAATCTAATTCCAAAGCCTGTGATTTTCCACACAACGGCACAGCTCCCAGCTCTGCCCTGGGGTTCACCTGCCTATCCCTTTCATTTCTTTTTATTTGACAAGTTTATCTGCAAGTTGCATAACATGGACTCCAAGGGAGACTGATAATGGCCTCGTGGAAAAAAAGAGTAAGGAAGTGGGGGGAAAAAAAAAAGATCAAAATTCTCCTAGCCACCCATCGTATTCTGCTTCTTTCTACCTGCTCATTTATTTACTTTTCCTAATGACCTCATTATGCAAATGAGCAAACTGTGGCTGAGGAAGTCACATGACTTGCCCAGGCCCCCACAGCAAGAAGTTGTGGGGTCAAGACCCAGCCCCATGACCATCTAGCACCCAAACACAAGCATAACACTTCCTAGGAAAACAGCGAGCTTCTACTAACGTGGCGGGACTCTCTTTCCAGAATTTAAGACTGTGTCGTCAGCATATGGTTGGGCCCATTGGGTAAGGTGTCAGTATGATTGCAACAAGACTCTAAAAGCCGTGAACTCCTTGCAGGGACCATAGTCGACAGTCATGTGACAGAAGTGTATGGTAACAGATGGCAGCTACACTATGGTGTAGATTAGTGTTAACACATGGATTTGTGGGATCGCTGTGTTGTACACCTGAAACTAATGTCACATCATGTGTCAACTACACATCAATCTATCACTCAATCGACGCCTTGAACTTCTGACATTGGTGATATCAGGCACTGTGATGTGGCTCACTAAGGCTCACAGAGGAAACACAGAGGTCCCAGGCCAAAACCGCATATCCAGCCATTCTCTAGAGGCTGATTGCCCAGGACTATGCTGCCCAGAAGTTCTATGTGGTAACAGGAGACCCCAGAAACCACCAGCCCCACTGAACAAACTGAATCTGTTTGCAATCATCTGGTAGGGAGAGATCTATGCTTAACCATTCTCTGGGCATGGAGGACTTTGGACCAATATTGTACACAATGGGATAGAAGAACCTGGTTTTAGATCAGAAGTACAGTGAATACCAGTCGCTTTCTCCACTCAACAGTTGTTCATTTCCTTCCGGCAACACCCAAATTTCCTCCGGCCCCGCCCTCCCTGCTGCTGGAAGGTTGACTCTCGCTCTGACCTCAGGGAAGCCAGGTGACCACACCCAGCCAATGGGTGGGTTTCCTTCCCCATCTCAGTAATGTGTCCACAGAAGCACGCAACCCAATGGGATACAGTGAGACTTTTGCTCGGACCATAAGCGGAAGGACACTTTCTCTTTCCTTCGGGGTTTGAACTGGGCAGGATGCTGGCCTGGAGTTGCTGGCAGCCATCATCTAGCTCGTGTCTAGCTTGTCAAGCTAGAGAACAAAGTCGCCAGAGAGGAAAGCAGAGATGCTGAAGAGACCCAATGCTTAGGTGCTCCTCAAATTGACGTGTTGAAATCCTAACTCCCCAGTGTGATGGTTTTAGGAGGTAGAGCCTTTGGGAGCTCATGATGAGGAAATGTAGGTGGATGGACGCGCTCTCTCTCTCTCCTTCCACCATGGGAGGACACAGTAAGGAGATCACCATCTGTAGAGCCGGAAATGCATGCACGCACATCAGACACAGCCAACACCTTAAACTCAGACTTCCCAGCCTCCAGAACTGTGAGAACTAAATGGTTGCTGTTTAAGCTATGCCCTCTGCAGTATCTCTTGTTATAGCAGCCCAAATGGAGGAAAATAAATACGAAACAAAGAAGATTTGTCCTAATGACATTTTGTGATGCCTGAATCCCAACTGGCCTGGGATTTTCAGTTCCCTGAGCTCATAAATACCCACTTTTTGCTCAAGTCAGTTTGAGTGTATTTTCATATCACTTACTTATATCATTTTCCACTGATCATGGAAAAAGTCCATGATGAGTTTTTATTTTTTAAAGATTTATTTATTTATTTGACAGAGCGAGAGAGATCACAAGTAGGCAGAGAGGCAGGCAGAGAGAGAAGGGGAAGCAGGCTCCCTGCTGAGCAGAGAGCCCGACTCGGGGCTGGATCCCAGGACCCTGATCATGACCTGAGCTGAAGGCAGAGGTTTAACCCACTGAGCCACCCAGGCACCCCCCCATGATGAGTTTTCAAAGAAAATCTCTCTCCCTTACTCTTTGGGGCCTCAGAATTAGCGACAATCTCATAGAACTTAACTATTTTCACATGTTTGCTTAACTATCTCCTTGGTAAGGACTTCCCTGACTGATGGGTTTTCTTTCTTTCTTTCTTTCTTTCTTTCTTTCTTTCTTTTTTTTTTTTTTTTTTGGTTACTTGAAGTATAATTGATATGCACAGTATTGGTTTCAGGTGTACAACGTGATGATTCAATGCTTATATATATTGTGAAATAGTCACAATAAGTCTAGTTAACATTCGTGACTATGTATAGTTACAGAATGTTTTTTCCTTGGGATGGAAACTTTTAAGATTTGCCCTCTTAGCAACTTTAAAAAATGCAACACAGTATTGCTAAGAATGGCTGCCATGTGGGTACTTGGGTAGCTCAGTCAGTTAAAGCATCCATCTCTTGGTTTCAGCTCAGGTCCTGATCTGACCTACATCCCTGTGATTTATTGATTTTATAACTGGTGGTTTGTATCTTTTGACTTCCTTTACCCATTTTTGCCCATGCCCATCCCCCACCTCTGGCAACCACCCATCTGTTCTCTGTATTTCTGTGCTTGGTTGTTGGTTTTTTGTTTTGTTTTGTTTTTTCTTGGTTTTCTTCTTTTGTGCATAGATTCCATATACAACAGAGATTATATAGTGTGTCTGACCTATTTCACTTAGCAAAATGCCTGCAAGGTCCATCCATGTTGTAGTGAATGGCAGGATTTCATTCTACTTTATGGCTGTATAATATTCCATTGCATGTGTATCATGTCTTCATCCATTCATTCATCAAGGAACATTTAGGTTATTTTCATATCTTGGCTATTGTTCACAATGTTGTCGTGAACGTGGGAGTGCACATACCTTTGTAAGCTAGTGTATCTGTACTTTCTTTGCATAAGGAAGGGACCTGCTGGATTATAAGGCAGTTCTATTCTTAATTTTGGGGAGGAGACTCCAAACTGTTTTCCACAATGACTGCAATTTATTCCCACCAACAGTGCACAAGAATTCTTATTTCTATACATCCTGACCAACACTTGTTTCTTCTTGTCTTTTTGATAACAGCCATTCTAACAAATGTGAGGTGATACCTCATTGGTTTTGGTTTGTGTTTCCATGATAATCAGTGATGTTGAGCATCTTTTCATTGACCTGCTGACCATCAATACGTCTTCTTTAGAAAAATGTACATTCAAATCCTCTGCTCATTTTTTAATTGGACTGTTTCGGGGAGTCTTTTGCTATTGAGTTGTACAAGTTCTTTATAATCATGGATATTAACTCCTTACCAGACACGCGAGTTGCAAATATTTCTTCCCATGCAATAGGTTACGATATCTTTTCATTTTGTTGATGGTTTCCATTGCTGAGCAGAAGATTTTTAGTTTGATGAACTCTCCTTGTTTATTCTTGCTTTTGTTCCTTTTGTTTTTGTTGTCAAGTCCAAAAAATCATTACCAAGACCAATGTCAAGGAGCTTACTGCCTGTGTTTTCTTCTAGGAGTTTTATGGTTTCACATTTCACATTTCGTTCTTTAATCCATTTTGAGTTAATTCTTGCATATGGTGTAAGACAGTGGTCTACTTCCATTCTTTTGCACGTGGCTGTACAGTTTTCCCAGCACCATTTGTTGAAGAGACTGTTCTTTTTCCCATTGCATATTCTTGGCTCCTTTGTCATAAATCAATTGAAATATACATGTGGATTTATTCCTAGGGCTCTCTAATCTGTTTCATTGGTCTAGGTGTATGTTTTTATGCCAATACAATGCTATTGGTGACTATAGCTCTGTAATTGAGTTTGAAATGAGAAAGCATGACACCTCCAGCTTTGTTCTTTCTTAAGTTTGCTTTGGCTATTTGGAGCCTTTTGTAATTCCACATAAACTATCTGTTTATGTGTCTGTGAAAAATGCCATTGGAATTTTGATAAGGATTTGTTCAATCTGTATATTGCCCTGGGTAGTATGGACATTTTAACAATATCAATTCCTCCAATCTAGGAGCACAGAATATTTGTGTCTTCAATTTCAGTCATCAAATGTCTCATAGTTTTCAGTGTATACGTCTTTTGCCTCCTTAGTTAAATGTATTACTATTTTATCCTTTTTGATGCAACTATAAATGGGATTTTTTAAAAAAAATTCTCTTTCTGATAGTGCCTTATTAGCACAGAGACACAATAAATTTCTGCATATTGATTGCATATCCTACAACTTTACTGAATTGATTTATCAGTTCCAACAATTTTTGGTCTAATTATTAAGGTTTTCTAAAGATAGTATTATATCATCTGTAAGTAGTGACAATCTTACTTCTTTCTTCCTCTTAGATTTGGATGATTTTGCTTCTTTCTCTTGCCTAATTGCTCAAGCTAAAATTTTCAATACTATTTTGAATAAAAGGGTTGAGAGTCGGCATCTGTTCTTAATCCTGATCTTAGAAGAAGAGCTTTTAGCTTTTCATTGCTGAGCATGATGTTAACTGTGGGCTTGTCGTATGTAGCCTTTATTATGTTGAGGTCTGTTCCCTCTATACCCTCTTTGTGGACAGTGTTCATCACGAATGGATGTTAAATGTTGTCAAATGCTTTTTCTGCACCTATTGAGGTGACCATAAGATTTTTACTCTCCATGTGGTTAATGTGGTGTATCACATTGATTAATTTGTGGTTGTTGAACCGTTCTTGCATCCGTGGAATAAATCCACTCGATCATGGTGTATGATCCTTTTAGTGTATTGTTGAATTCCATTTGCTAATATTTTGTTGAGGATCTGACTGATGTATTTTCAGTTGTGACTTTCTCCAACCCAGTAATCTTTATCCCTCTCCCCTGCTCCATTTTTCACTTATCACTCTAGGAAATGCTACTCATTTTGCCTATTTTTTTGGTTCATTTTCTGTCTCCTACAACTGGAAAGCAAGTCAGAGGACAGGGACTTTTTTTTTTTTTTTGTCTGTTGTATTCATTACTATATCTCCACTGCCCACACAGAGCCTGGTACACAGAAAGAACTCAATGAAGATTGGTTGAGTGAGTGAATGAATCCTGGGACTAGCTATCCAAGAAGGAGTTGCAGATACAGCAAAATACTTCCAGAGCCTTTGAATCCAGACAGACTTGTATTCAAATCTGGGCTCCCCCAATTACTGGTGATGCTGCAAATTTACTTAGTCTTACTGAGATTTGGGTCCTCTCCAAAAAGCAGGTGGAACAGTAATTTACTCTTGGGATTACTTTTTTTTCCTCTACTCTCAAGATTATTATGAGACTAGATGGGGTTATGACTTTCTTCACTTGCCTTCCGTATTGCAGGCCTACATTATGGGC
Source organism: Lutra lutra (assembly GCF_902655055.1). Classification (NCBI taxonomy): domain Eukaryota; kingdom Metazoa; phylum Chordata; class Mammalia; order Carnivora; family Mustelidae; genus Lutra; species Lutra lutra. Next base: position 9,581,633 of record NC_062284.1, on the reverse strand, counting down.
CGTTTACACATAGGGTGACTGGCTAGAATAAGAACTCACTAAATTGGCACATTAGGAGATCTTGCACATCTTTTATGAATCTATGATGGCTGAAGAAAAACCAAGGATAGATAGTTGACTCAATATGAGAACAAATATTTTTGGCCCATTTCTATCATGATTACCTGGTTTTAGAATGGCTGATCTAAGAAAGAAGCTATTTTGGATGATGTGGAAATTCTGATGGGACACAGATGATGAATTCCTGGCTCCAGGCAAAAGATGACATGACTTTTGTTATCTACTTATTTACTTAGTATTAGGGACTGAATGTTTAAGCCCCTCCCCCACCCAAACTTACATGTTGAAGCCCTAAACCCCAGTATGATAGTCTTTGGAGATGGGGCATTTGGGAGGTATTTAGGGTTAGGTGGGGTCATGGGTTAAGTGCCTTATAGAAAGAGACAGCAGAGAGCTTATCCTCTCCTCCTTTCCCCTGCCATGTGAGGGCAGAACAAGAAAGCAGCCATCTCCAAGTCAATAAAAGAGATCTCAACAGGACCTGACCAGGCTGGCACCTTATCTCAGACTTCCAGCCTTCAAAACCGTGAGAAAATAAATGTCCACTGTTTAAGGCACCCTGCTAATGATATTTTGTTATGGTACCACAGGCCAACAAAAACACTTAGGTACTCTTCCTTTCTCACTGCCTACCTTAAAAAAAAAAATGAGAATCTGTATAATAAAAATAGGAAAGTGAGGACAAACACCCTGAGGACCAGGGTAAGTGTACATGATCACAGAAGATGTGAATGAAGGGGAAGAGCAAGTTGTTCGTAAAGTAACACAGAGTTCTCCAACTGAGCTGTGAATCTGGCTTCCAGCCCACCAAAGACAAAGAGTGGGCAGAGAACACTGCAAGTGTCAGCAAAGGACAGACTCCCATTGACTTAATGTCTAAGGGTTTAGAAAGTGCTGGAGTCCAAGGACAACATCAATTATTTAGCCTTATATAAGGTCCAACCACTTGTCTCCTCTGTTACGTGATTGGAGTCTTAACAAACAGGTGCAAATGAATAGGTTCAAATGAATGCTTGAGCCTTCAAGGCAATCCCTGAGAAGCTATGCATTGGGTGGCCACCTCTGCTCCTCACAGTTAATGAAATGTCTCTTCTGGGCTTCCCTTTTGAGCTGCCGGCAACTTCTTTAAAATAGATTCATATCTTTGTCCTATGAGAGTGGATGTGATTTTTTTTATGATTTTATTTTTAAGCAATCTCTACATACAACATGGGGTTTGAACTCACAACCCTGAGATCAAGAGTCACATGTTCCACCAACTGAGCCAGCCAGGTGCCCCGAGAGTGGATATGATTTAAAACAAACAAACAAACAAACAAAAACGGTTCTGACTCTGGAGCTTTTTAGGTCCTGTGCTAGATACCTCATAAATGTATCTCTACTCACTGCTACAACTCACTCTCTTCACTGTAGGAAGGAGGAACTGACTCACAGAAGTTAAGTTCTTGCCCACAGGCTCCCAGCTAATAAGTAAAATAATTGGTACCCAACAAACTCTGCTCCTTTCATTCCATGAGTGTCTCTCACATTTTACTCATTTCTGTGCTCCCTTCACAATTTTTGTCTTACCCTTGTAACATGAACTACTGTTGAATATTTTCTAGCAAATGAATCTAAGCTTCACTTTTCCTTAAGCCATATCCATGAAAATTATTGGTTTGATGTGCTTGTTTTATATGTACGTGTATAATGTATACATATATACACTATATGTAACTAAATATATAGTTAATACACGTTAAAATAATTAGGTAATTATTAATTTTTTAATTTTTAAAATGTGTGAGTACTACTTAACATATCCGACTTCCCGCTAATGGTATGAATAGCCAAGCTTTGGAAAACCCTACACTGTTTACAGAAGTTAAATAAGGTGGATGCTGGGGAACCTGGGTGGCTCAGTTGGTTAACCATCTGACTTCAGCTCAGGTCACGATCTCAGGGTCCTAGGATGGAGCCCCACATCCCTCAGTGCTCCATGCTCAGCAGAGGGTCTCCCTGAGACCCTCTTTTAAATAGGGATGCCTGGGTGGCTCAGTGGGTTAAGCCTCTGCCTTCAGCTCAAGTCATGATCTCAGGGCCCTGGGATTGAGCCCCACATCGGGCTCTCTGCTCAGAAGGCAGCCTGCTTCCCCCTTTCTCTCTCTGCCTGCCTCTCTGCCTACTTGTGATCTCCGTCTGTCAAATAAATAAATAAAATCTTATTAAAAAATCTTTTAAATAAATAAATAAGGTGGACATTTCACTGGACAATACTGTTATTGTTATTGTTATTTTGGATTCTGAGGTAACAGGACCACTTTTCACACAAGAATCATTAAGTATATCTGAAGGCAAAAAAGAAGAAGTAAAAGGAGAGACCCCAAAATATTTTAAATAACCACAGTGTTATCACAGGAGAGGTGGCTGGACTGGCAAAGGTCTGCAGTGAAGGTGAATCGAGTCACTTGGATAAATGACGCTTTTGTATTTCTGCTTCAAAAAGATATTTCTTAGAAGTTACATTTCAAACAATGCCTTGAATAGCAGTCAAATAAAAAGCTTTGGACTTTCTTAATAACTACAAACAGACTAACACCAAATCATATTTAAATAAGGCCTCAATGGTCCCCTATGATGAAATAGAAGCAACAAGGTTAATTAAGTCTTTATATCCTATTATATACCTAGGGAACCCAACCCTCCCAGATTAAACAGCATTAAAGATAGAAGGACACATGGTGAGTTGAATTTGTCCTCAGAATACTAATGAAATGCTCTTCTTGGGTTTTCCACAGATTGATTTTGAAGTAGGTTTGAGCAGTAATGACTAGAGCGGGACCTTTTGATCTAACCAAATGGAAGAACAATGTCATTAGCGCTAAAGCAAGGGAAGCCATCGTTTGTCCATGCAGCCAACGTTCATTGGAAGGATGCCTCGAATGCTGGATCTCGGGTTGGGTTCCAGGGTAATGTGGCAAGATGTGCCCCTGCCCTCGGGGAGCTCAAATCTAGTAGGGAAAACAAACAAATCCAACATAGAATGACATGCTGTGTTCTGTGAGCCCAGAGAAAAGGAATAAAATCCTCCCTGAGGAAAATGAAGAAGGCTTCTCAGAGAAGAGGAAGGGGCAGACCTAAATGCTTAAGAATGCTGTGGAGTTAGTGATGGAGGTGATTTCAGGCAGAAGGACTAAATCCCACCTGGGAAAGCACCCTCGTAGAGGGCAAGGTAATGGAATCAGGGGTCAGGTGCTTCGTGGTCAATGAGTAATTCAACATGGCTTCCGTGGAGGGAGGGGAAGGAAGTTGGAGGTGGAGATGGACCAGACGAGGACAAGCCGAACTGAAGAGTCCATCCTGAGAGCAGTAGGAGCTATTCGAAGGGTGTAAGCAGGGGAGACTTGGGTTTCTTGAGGAGACTTGAGGAGACTTGGGTCTCTTGACCGGGGCTGCCTGGAATGCCCTCAGAGAGCTGCTCCTCTCCCTTCTTCAGCTTTCCCTGGATGCGTCTGGCACTACAGCAACTGCCATTACCGAAGGCTGGAGAACAGGGGCTCTCTGGCGTGGAATTTGGGCGACAGTAATTACAGATAATGGGCCTCAATTTGCCTGTCAGGAATTTGCACAGTTGGCTCTATCACTGGAATTTGAGGGTTTTACGTCCTGCATGTGCACCAAAGTCAGACAGCAGAAGAAGCAGGAGTGGCCACAGTTTCCCATCGATTCTGTGAGCTGACCTGGGAAATAGCCCCATGCCTTTCTGTAGCCGCGACCTTTCCTTGAGGAGTGGGCCTTCCTGAGCAAGCCCATCTTCCCAGAAAAAGTGTGGAGCCCCTGTTCTCGGGCACCAGGTCTGGGGGGCTAAGAAACAGGACCTGCTGTTGCCATGATACTGTGGCATTCTTGTGGAGTCTCTGGCTGGGAAGAACCGTGTCCTCCCATTTCCTGGGCTCTAACTCAGGCTGACACACCCTCACACTTCCTGGCCGGCAGCCAATTAAAAAAAAAAAAAAGGCACCTTGAATATAAATATTTCAGCTTTGTTTATGGCAATTGTCTTGGGAGCTCTTGCTTCATTACTGCTTTTGTTTTTTATGCCCTCTTTAAGTCCAGGGTCAACTCATTTTGTTTTCTATCCCTCTAGTTTGGTCTTCCGTTCCTGTCCTAAAACTGATCCCTCTACTTATCTATTTAACAAATGTTGGTGTAGTATTTGGCCATCTACCAAGTAAGGTTCTAAGTGCCTCATGTGGGTTAACTCATTGATTCCTCATACCAAAAGTATGGGATAAGCACAGGCAAGGAACCTATTGTTAGACCCATTTTACAGATGAGAAAGTGAGGCAGACAGTAGTGGAACTCAGATTTGAAAGAGGCCGTGTCGCTCCAACGTCCATGCCATGCTTCACTGGATCTGAATAAATTTCAATTTGTCTCTCCTTAGCACCAGAGATAATGTTTTCTAGGTACTTTCTTAGTACTAGGCATTTGGAATGTATGAGCTCTTCCAATCCTCAGAGATAGATACAGATCAACAAGAACCAAGTCGTACTGATTTAGCCACTTGGACAAGATAATTCCAATAGTAAGTGGAAGAACTACGGGCCACTGAGCCCAACAGATGTCTTTATCCCCAATTTCTACCGTTTTCCCCCAGGACCTGATTCCTATCGATTGTCTAATTCACTCCTGTAGTGATTGCTTTGGGTAATCTCAGCTTGAGTCAGTCTCCGAGGCCCAACCAGCATGACACTAGAAACAGCCCAAGCCCATTTAAGGGGAGCATACAACCTGCCACACCCCAAGAGGGCTGAAATGTAACCTTTGTTGTCTGCTCTGTGAAAGCCACCTTCTTACTGCTTGCAAGGGTCTCTTAATAAAACTAGCTGTAACAATTATATTTGCCATTTGCGAAATGCTTTCTAATGTGCCAAGCACACTGTTTACAATATTCCTGACCATTGTACCAGCGCTACAAGGTAAATATTGTTACGGGTCTTCCACTGATGAGGAAAGGTTCAAAGAGGTTAATCAACTTGCTAGCCATCACACAATTATTCAGATGTGCCTACTCCAAATATATATATATATATATATATTTTTTTTTCTTTCTATGCTTGGCTTTCTCTCTTTTGAACTAGATTGAGGACAAAGCTTTCCAAGGGCTGGTAAGAAATATACAGGGTGGAAGAGAACAGGTTCCAGCTTGGGTGAGGGGGACATTTCTTTCTTTTATTTTTTTCTTCCTTCCTCCCCGCCTCCTCTCCTCCCTTCCTTCCTCCCTTCCCCTTTTAAATTAAGAAATATGAAACAGTCAATAACAAAGCTAGGAGAAGCCCTAGACTTGGCCTCATGTCATCTTTAAAACCCACCCATGCACAATCATGACTGTTGACAATAAAATCCCAACCCAGTGTGAATCAGCACAGAGAAAAAGCAAACAGGGCAGGGCTGGGGCTTGGTGCTCAGCGTTAGCCCCAAAGTTATGAGTCAGAGAAGCCTCAGAATAATCTTCTGCCAAGTCAATCCCAGGCCAGGGCTTGCCAAGGTGCAGCTGGTTTCACGAACTATAGACGCCCAGAGCGGACGGCCCTGGGGAGAAAGGGCAGTTCTAGCCCGGCCCGAGAGACACAATCCGGCCGGGTCGTGGAGTAAACCTCGAAGTCCTCTAGTCACGTCAGAGGACCCTGCTCTTCACTGTCCCCCAGGGCACTCAGGAAAGGTGCTTCCAAAGGGAGCCACGATGTGTTTGTATTATTAAATAACATCTGAGATGTGAACTAGCCAGAGATAAAATGTCAATACAACGACCGCATGTCCTTCTAAAAACAAGGGCACATTTGTAGAGACGCAAACAAAAAGAGAAAGGCTTGTTCCAGGTTGTCCTGGATTTCTGTCCCCATCGTGTCCAGCGCCACCGTTCTTTTTTTAATTGAAGTGTAGTTGACACACGATGCTACCTTTGTTTCAGGTGGACAGTGCAGTGGCTGGATGAGTCTTCATGTGATGTTGTGGTCCCCACAGCTGTAGCTAGCGTCTGTCACCTACAAGGCTATTATAACACCCTCAATTCTTTTTTTTTTTTTTGCCGATCTTTTTTTTTTTTAATTTATTTGTTGGAGAGAGAGAGAGAGCAAGCACAGGCAGACAGAGTGGTAGGCAGAGGCAGAAGGAGAAGCAGGCTCCCTGCCGAGCAAGGAGCCTGATGTGAGACTCGATCCCAGGACGCTGGGATCATGAACTGAGCCGAAGGCAGCTGCTTAACCAACTGAGCCACCCAGGCGTCCCTTTTTTTTTTTAAGATTTTATTTATTTATCTGAGAGAGAGAGAGAGTGAAAGAGCACAAGTAGGGGGAGAAGCAAAGGGAGAGGGAAAAGCAGGCTCCCCGCCAAGCAGGAAGCCTGATGCGGGACTCGCTCTGAGGACCCCAGGATCACGACCAGAGCCGAAGGCAGATGCTTAACCGTCTGAGCCACCCAGGCGCCCTACAATACCATCAATTCTATTCCCTGTACTCTGCCTTTCATCCTTATAGCTCCAGGTCTGCTTCTTTCTCGGAATCAGAACTTTGCAAGGGAACTCAGGGTTCAGTGGGTGTCTAATCCTATGAGTCTCAAAAATCTGCATTTCTTTCTTTCTAAAGAGAGCACTGAGGAGGAAATGTTTGCCTCACCCAGATCCTCCCAGAGAAAGAAAGAGGAGTTATGTGTCCATGCTGTGTGGAAATAGGGGATTTTAGCCTCATTAAGATCTGGAAAGGAATCCTAGCTCTACTACTTCCTGGATGAGTGGGATTTGAACAGTTAATTCATCTGAAGCAGTGAAGAGAATAAGACTTACTCTGGAAAGTTGTTGGGAGGATTACATAAGAAAAAGCATGTGAACGTTCCCTAGACAGTGTCTGGGTCACAGTCATGTCTTGGTCACCCAATCTCCTAGGTGACCTGTTCTTCTCTGTGTATTGTCAAGTCCTTTTTTTTTTTTTTTAAAGATTTTATTTATTTGACAGAGAGAGATCACAAGTGGGCAGAGAGGCAAGCAGAGAGAGAGAGAGAGGAGGAAGCAGGCTCCCCACAGAGCAGAGAGCCCGATGTGGGACTCGATCCCAGGACCCTGAGATCATGACCTGAGCCGAAGGCAGAGGCTTAACCGCTGAGCCACCCAGGTGCCCCATTGTCAAGTCCTTTTGAGAGCCGTGGGTCATCTGTTTTTCCTAACGTAGGTCTTATTGATCAGAAAGGCGCTGGGCATTCCAGGATGCTCCGTGTTCCAGAAACAGAATGAGCAATTCAGTTATTCTTTGACTCAATAAAAATTATTAGACACAGTTCGATGTGAAGGACAGAACCAGGAAGGAGCTGGGGAGTATAGAGAGGAGTGGTGAGTCTCTGTTTCTAGGGGAAAACAGACAAATAAGGCTATTGCTGTGATCTGTAAGGGCAACACCAGTGCCAAGCATGTCCCCGAAAGAGCACCTGAATGGGATTCTCCAGAACGGCTTGAGGTGTGTGGCGTGAGCTGGGGTAGAGTAAGGCATGGAGGGAACTGAGGGCCGGTGAGAGCCTGAAAGGACACACAGCAGTAGACCTGGTGGAGGAGGAAGGGAAGGACTGGATCTGCCTGCACAGGGGACAGCAGGTGCCTGGGCACAGAGAGTGCGATCACCATTGTGTCCCACCCTCAGGACCAGAGGGACTGTGTGGGGTAGGGACCCGGGCAGAGGCTGGCAAGGTGGGTAGAGGTCGGATTGCCAAGGGCCTGGGGAGCTAAGCTATGAAATTTGGACTTTATTTTATTTTTTTAAAAAGATTTTATCTATTTGTTTGAGAGAGAGAGAGAGAGACAATGAGTGGGGGCAGGAGTAGAGGGAGAGGGACAAGGAGGCTCCTTGCTGAGTACAAGGCAAGGCTCAATCTTAGGACCCTGAGATCATGACCTGAGCTGAAATCAAGAGCTGGATGCTTGACTGACTGAGCCATACAGGCGCCCCAAAATTTGGACTTTAAAGTGAAATATGTGGGGAGTCTTTGAAGCATTCCATGCAGGAGGGTAACATGACCGGAGTTTTTTTGTTTATTTTTATTTTTAAATTGCCATGACACAATTTCTGCCCACAGATTTGATTTGTTTTCACAAATTCATGACACTATCCCATGTCCACACCCTCTCCCCACAGAAAAGAGCAAGTTACACCTTCAGAAAATAAAACTGACCAAGAACGGGGCACCAGGGTGGCTCAGTTCATTAAGCATCTGCCTATGGCTCTGGTCATGATCCCAGGGTCCCGTGATCAAGCCCTGCCTCAGGCTCCCTACTCAGCAGGGAGTCTGCTTCTCCCTCTGCCTCTGCGGCTCCCTCTGCCTGTGCTCTCTCTCTCTCTCTCAAATAAATGAATAAAATCTTTTTAAAAAATTGTCAAAGAACCTCATGCTTGATGGGATTTGGGGTTCATTTGGTGGTGGCGGTGGTAGCGGCATTGGACTTGAATGGGAATATTGACTCTAAGACCCTATCAAACGGCTCCTTTTTTTTCCCTGCAGGACCAAAGCCAGGGTTCTTTGAACAGGAACGGGACTTTGGAGATTTTTATTTTTACCAAATCTTCCTTCCCAAAAAAAAACAAAAACGGGTTCTCCGAGGTCTGTGAGGTGTGAGACAGCATGCGGGCTGTCACCCAGCCCTGAAATGTACTAGCAGAAGCAGTTTATAGCTATAGAGTCTGCCCGTTAGGCTTCCCAGCACTTACCATCTATTCCTGTCCCTAACCAAAGCTGTCAGCATCTCACTTTCAAACACATTGAGTTCGTGTAATTAAAAAAAAAAAAAATTATGATGGTGAGAAATGTGTGGATGTGCCCTGATGCCCTGAAAGTCTGACGACCTCATACTTGGTAGTTCCATGACATTTCAGAACATTTGTTTTTAATCACTGTCACTTCTTTTGATCAAATGTACTGTCAGGGTTTGGAAGTTTCAAGAGCAGTTTGTCATGCCAATCAGGACCCATTCATCTGAGGCTTTGTCTCTGTAACCTAAACGCAACACACCCACATATAATAAAAATCCCTCCAAAGCTAGCAGCAGGGAAGATCTGGAAAGCACACTTGGAAAGTGGATTAGGAGAAAAAAGCCCAAACTTTCTGTGTTGTAATCCTGTACTACCCTCAGTCACTGGGAGGATTTTCTATTAACGGCGTTTGTCTTGGCAGATAAAGTGTCACATACTAAGCAGGTGATAAGTGGGCATAGCTCAGTAGAAGCATTTGGGAAGGCAAGTCGGGGACAAATCACAACCCGGAATGCATAACTGTCAGCACACACAGGCCAGGGTCCCAAGCCAAGACTTATTTTGAAGGCTCCTCTCTGATTTGGCAAACCTGCCGAAGTTAGACTGGTTAGGGCTGACTTTTAAAATCTGTCTCTAGTGTTCGTGTGTGTGTGCATGTGTTCGTGTGTGTGTGTGTGCGTGTGTGTGTGTGTGTGTGTGTGTGTGTTTTATACAGCTGTTGTCTTTCCGTCACTGAATACTTAATGCAGAAAATCAGGAAGTAGTGTTGTACTAAAAATGAAAAGAGAGAGACAGGGATCTTCGAGAGAATAACCCAGATTTCCGAACAGATTGGATACCTACTCCAAGAGATAAGCTGAAATTACCCCCAGCGAAACAGGGTCCTGTGTCACAAGTTTTGTCCCCAATGTACCCAGAGGCCAAACCTCCAGCTGTTGCTCAGCTGGGAACTATACACCCACTGGGGTCGGTGCATCAACATTTAAGTGCCTCAACAGAGGGCCGCCTCAAGCGAACGGGATGGAGACCCACCAAGTCCAAACTGAAGCCAGAAAGGGGAGAGAAAACAAAATCAAATAGTTCTTTCATAAACGTCAATGAAGTTTCACAAATTGGGGGAGAGATGTGATGTTTTAAAAACATTTTCTAAGGTCCAGCTCTGGATGAAGGGGTTTCTACGTGTAGGCAGTTGTGGCGTTTGCCAGGTGCTTGCTTTGTGCAAAGGGAAGAGGATGGGTAGCTAGAGGACAGAGAGGGGAGGGGAGTGAAGGCTAGCATCCAGGCCGTACCCATTTCCAAGGCTTCCTAAGCTCCAAAGGTCTTGGGTCAGAGGTAGGTTGACACACCTGTGAAAGCAGCTCCCACAAAAGAAGTAAGACCCAGAACTACCTCACTGTGAGGTGGTGACTAATCTGACTCTTTCCAGACTGGGAGCTTCACAGAGGTGGTGTGCTTGAGCTGGCTTTTCAACCTTGTGGAATTAGCCTGCGGAGAGGCAGTGGGAGGGGATTAGGTGTAGAGACGACCACATCAACAGCGACAAGAAAGAAGAAACCAGAGGACATGTTCTGGGCATGTGAATCCTGAGAGTCAGAAGAACTTGACATGAGTCTGGATGTTTAGGGCAGGGCAGAGGGAGGTGCTAGAGGTGACTTACAGATTTCAGCCCAAATGGTCACCTTTAGTGAAGGATGGAACATGGGAAAAAGAACGGATTCGGGAAGGAAGGTGATTAAGATAGACATCTGTTGATTTCGCCTTCCCAGCAAAATCTGCTTCCCACCTGCCTCTGACCACTTTACTTCAGTTTTCCTCTCAACACACACGCCTTCCCACAGTCTCAACTCATGTGGCTCAGGTGTAACCAGCACCACCTTTGGTTCAGTGGGAGGACACGCCACCCAGGTCTAACTAATCAGAACAATTCGTCTCCCAGGCAAGGAGGGCTGAGTCCATAAATTTCCTTAGTATTTCTTATGAATGCTAATATACTGGGGGGATGGTGGAATTTTAAGCTGTGTTTGCACAATGCATTGTCAGATCGAGAGATCATCAAAATTGGGAAGATGATGGGTTATGGGGAGCTAAGTCTTCTTCGACGACCTCCCTGTGGTGCCATGGTGTCACCACTGTTGATGCAGGGATGGACATGTGATCAAAGTCTGGCCAATGAAAGACAGCTCTGAGACATTTGATGAAAGTAGAGGGATGCAGAAACTCTCATTTTACTGAGACACAAAGCTGATAGAACAGGGGTCTAGAGCTTCTCGTGGTTATATTGTCACTATGACAGAAGAGCTTTCAGAGAAAGAAACCAAGACAGAGGACAGCAGAACCAACAGAGGGAGATGGCAAGAGACAAAGAAGGTGGTGGAGAGAGACAGATTCCTAATGGTACCATTGGGTCATTTGCCGGAAATCTATCTCCAGACTTAAATTTTCCTTTTTTTTTTTTTCTTTCTTGAGCCTATGAACCAAAAGAGTCTTAATGAATATGAAGATACTGTGTTTGAACATATATGTTTAAGGTATTGGAAGTTGACTGGGCAGTCCATAAAGGAGAATTAGTGCCTCAAATACTAGGTAAGGTGCCTTGAGCTTTTGATAAAGACCTGGCAGTCACTTATGTGGTTAAAGCAATAAGAGTCCACATTTGTCACATTCTTCCTGGGTGCCGGGTAATGTTCTTAAGGGCTTCATCTAAATTCTCTCACTCACTCAGCGGATCGTGCACTTAAAAATGGATGTAGCTATTGCATGTACATTTTACCTAAATGAAGCTGAGGGCAGAGGACGGGGAAGTGGAATCAATGGCTGCGAGGCTCAAAAGCGTGACGGTGAAGGTCAGAACAGAGAGGGCCCAACGTCTTGTGCGTGTGTATGGGTCAGCAGCTTCATTTATTTATTTTGAGGATAGGAAAAACTTGGGCAAGTTTGAGCAGAGGATAAGGACTAGAGAGTAAGACAGAGAGCATCAGTGATAAAATAAAATTCCAGAAATGACCAAAACACATAAATGATATTAAGCAGGAGGATTAGATGGTGAAAGGCTTCCTGGTGAGCAGAAGAGTAGGAACTCGGATCCGATGTTCTTAGAAGTGGAAGCCCTACCTGTTTAACGTGTGGGAAGTTAGAGGCTTTGTGCATGGATTCGGGTTTAGGTAGAGAAGAAGTTTAATGTTATTTTTTGCGCACGTGGACAATACAAGTCAATTACTTTTGGATTCCCTGCCACGGTCTTTAGTAGTGTTCGGGGAGCAGTGGGGAGCCACTGAAGTTTTTTGAACAGGGAAGGGACAGGTAGGGCTGTACTCAAGGAAAATCATTCTGTAGCAGAGAGAAACATGGACTGGTTGGGAAGTTTCAGAAGCAGGGAAGCTGATGAAGGCAGGGGGAATGATTGTAGTCCCTCCATCAAAAGTTGGTCAAATGAACACAAGAAGAGCAGGAAAGGAAAGGCTGGTCTTGGTTGGTAAAAGCGATCACGGCAGAACGAAGAAAAAGCAGAACAGACTGTTGGAAGAGACTGGGTGGGACTGAGCGGGTGGGAGAGTAGGAATTGGAGCAAAAGAGGGAGAGAAGATGTCCCTTTCAGAACCGAGTTCTGTGGTTCAGCAGCCTCTCCAGGTGAAGGGTGCTTGTGGCCGGTGGGAACGCAGGTTGAAATCTCACAAAAGTGATCGCATGAGGCTGGAGATGAGATTCCCAAAGCATCTGTTTTCCTCTCTTGACTCTGAAATGTTGACAGTGTGGGTGTATTAGTCAGCTCAGGCTGCTATACCAAAACCCCGCCGACTGGGTGGCTTAAACAACAGACATTCATTTTTGCACTTCTGGAGGCTTTAAAGTCCAAGATCAAGGTGCTAGAAGACTTGGTTCTTCATGAGGGTCCTCTTGCTGGCTAGCAAATGATCACTTTTCACTGTATCCTCACAGAGCAGAGAAAAGAGGGCTCCATCCTCATGATCCCATCTAAACATAATTACCTCCCAAAGGCCCACCTCCTGGTATCATCACACTGGGACTTGGGGCTTCAACATATGGGCTTTAGGGGGCAAAAGCATTCCATCCATAACAATGCATAGATAGTAAATGATGTTTCAGAATCAACTACACCTATACTGTTCTTTCTGGAAGTTAAACGGAATGGATTCAGGCACTGTTTCTCAAGATGAGTCTTTAGCGTGATACAAGATATCAGTGTATTTTCTAAGAAAAATCGGTTTCATAATCAAATAAGTTTGCTAGATATAGGACTAAACAAAGGTAAACAGTTTTTTAAAATGCAGGACTTCTCAGAGTCTTAGAATATACTGGATGTATGCTCAGTGAATCCTCAAGAGGACAGGGATATAGAATATAATGTATTTTTTATATTCTCTTAAACCATGTCTTTTTCTAAGGAATAGTTCCAGAAACTAATGTTTCCAAGGGTAGCACTTTATTTTTTTTTTAACTAATCTCTACACTCAACATGAGGCTTGAACTCACAACCCTGAGATCAAGAGTCAAATGCTCTTCAGACTAAGCCAGATAGGCACCCTTCAAGAAGGGTAGCATTTTAAAAGAAATTGGTTTAATATGAGCCAACAGACCCTTGTGATGTGATGCAATAAGGATATAACATCACTTAGATAGTGTTCTTGCAAAAAAAGAAAAAAACTTTAACCTGCTTCTACCAAGGAGGGGCCAATAAAATAAAATTCACACGTGCAATATATTAAAAAACAATTGACCTAAATAAGGTCAAATAAGTCAAGGTCATCGAAAACAAAAAGTAAAAGCCAAAAAAAAAAAAAGGTGGGAAAACTTTCTAAATTAAAGGAGTGTAACAAGTCATTATTAATAAATGCAAAGCACGAGCCTTCATCAGATCCTCGAGGGAAAAAAATCAGCACTTCTGTAAAGACAACTTGTCCTATGGGGACAACTGGTGAAGTTTGAATGGGAACTACACATTGGATAACAAGAAGCAGGGAAGAAAATAAGGGTCTAACTCAATCATAAGCGAATTGCCCAGCTCTTTCCTGAAGTACTTTGGTATCTGGGAATCTATATACCATAAGACCCAAAATCATGAAAAAGTACAAATGGTATATTTGTTCTATTAAAAAAAAAAAAAAAAAAAAAGAAAGAAAGCTGGGGCACCTGGGTGGCTCAGTGGGTTAAAGCCTCTGCCTTCGGCTTGGGTCATGGTCCCAGGGTCCTGGGATCGAGCCCCACATTGGGCTCTCTACTCCACAGAGAGCCTGCTTCCTCCTCTCTATCTGCCTGACTACTTGTGATCTCTGTCAAATAAATAAATAAAATCTTAAAAAAAAACCAAAACTGGCTGTCGCTGCACTGAAACTGTAGTTATTGGTAACAGTTGTGTGCAAATGAAAATTTCTCTTTTAATATTGCAAACTCCATGTAATTTGTGGGGACGATAGTGTATTAAAGATGAAAACAAAATTAAAAAAAAAAATCTGCCCAAGCAAACCCAAGTTTGGGCTTCACATGATTTGCTGGCCTCCATTTCTATTAAATGCTGTTTAAGGGCTCAAAAAACATGATGTTTCTCTAACGCCAGCTTCAAAAGCCTACCATTATAAATAATTGGGGATAATTATGAGAGCAGCTGAATAAACCGGAAAAGACTGAGCATAAAGAGAAAAGCAATAGGATGAAATGTGTGGTTCTTGAACGAGCCCAGAAATCTCTCTGGAATCAGAATAACAGTCTCCACCTTCCCCAAACTGGAAACCATGTTCAAAGTAAACACCAAACCAACCCTAACCAAATCAAAATCATGTTACCCCGAAAAGTGCCTCTGGCTTTCCTTTCCAGTGATGGGGAGGGAGTCTCTGAACCTTATTATATCCCTAAAATTAAATCTCCTTGACTCCAGACGGAGAAATATGGCCATAACTTGTTCGAGGCCAGGGTGGTCCCATAATCCTGAGACTTTAGTGATTCTGTCCCTTACATCTATCTGACAGCCCTTAACTCCTCTACGATTGGACATGTAATGACTTTAGTAGCTTAACTTGAACCCATGAACAGCCTTCAAGCAAATCTATTATTGGAAGGGTCATTATGGGGAAAAGCAAGGTTTCAGAAATTAAATAAATTGTTCTATCACTTAGCAGGGCATCTGGTGTATATTAAGTAAAGGCTGGGAAACTCTTTGGGGCAGATTATGTGGCTGCCACATCTACTGGAGAGGTCAGTGCACGACAATATGCACTTTTTGCTGGAAATTTTCTGTTATAATTGCAGTAGGGTACATGTTTCCCTGAATTTCTCTAACAGCACTTTTCTTTTGCATCATCGAATCTATTCCTGGAGTGTCATTGTCTGTAGAGGGAGAAGTAGGGAAGGGATTTGAAGTTGGCAGGGCACTCTGTGCCAGGCAAAGTGATAAGGGTTATGCAAATGTTGTTCTATGAATTTGCCATCCTGTGGCTAATAATGGGTAGGAGTGATCACTTTACAAATAATTTGATTTAAACCCAGAATTTAAACCTACCCCTGGCTGCATCTAAAGCTGTGAGCTGCCTGCCTGCCTTCCTTTCTTCCTTCCTTCCTTCTTTATTTCCTTCCTTCCTTCCTGTTTATTTATTTAAATAATTACTATACCTAACATGGGGCCCGAACTCATGACCCTGAGAGCAAGAGCCACATGTTCCCACCCACCGAACCAGCCAGGCACTTGAAACCCTGGTCTTCCTAATACAAGAAGAACTTAAGTCAGAGAGGTGAGACACTCTGACACCCTAAGAGCTGGGATGTAAACCAGCAAAAGCCTTTTTAGAGGACTATTTACAATAAATGCACATCAAGTTCCCTAAAAATGTTCATATTGTCTAACGTGGCAATAATCGTAATGATAAATGGCATTTGCTATGCATTTATCTGTAATTCAACTTGTAAGTGTTGTTTTTTCAACGTTGTTTAGTTCCTACCTGCAGAATTTCTGAACTGTGTGATAGGCATATATTCTGAACAAGGGATCGGTTGCTTAAACAGCTCTTTCTTAAGCACACGCTCTGTTGATAGCCTGAGACCTTACAATTCTAAATGGAGATGGGGGGGGGGGCAGGTGAGAACACCCAAGTGTGCCATTCTAGGATTTAGTAACTTTTTCTCAGGTTTCAACCCCTGGAAGATAAGCTCTGCCAATCCATAGCTATGTGATTTGGAGCACATTACTTAGTCTCTCTAAGCCTGGGTGACTTCTAGAAACGAGATAATAGTGCCAGCCCAGCATTGTGCAAAATAAATGAGGTAATACAAGGGAAAGAGTTACAGCGGGGGGAATTATGGCCCCAGCCACATGTTGTGGTTTAGAACATATTCCCAAATGGAGACTCTATACGTGAATTAATCAACCTGACCCACACTGTCTGGTACCATAGCCCACCAGCCATACGTGCGGCTTTCAAGCATTTGAAATGTGGCAAGTCTGAACTGAGGCATGCTGTAGGTGTCACATACACACTGGATTATTTTGAAGACTTAGCACAATAAAAAAGAATGTAAAATACCTCATTAATAACATTTAATGGATCACACATTAAAATGATAATACTTGTGATGTATTTGGTTGAATAAAATATGATTAAAATTCATTTCGTCTGTCTGTTTTACTTTTTAAATGTGGTTCCTAGAAAATTTTAAATCACATACATGGCTCACCATACGTTAGACAGCGTTGGGCTTGACACTGAGAGAGGAAGCTTCCCTCTCCCCACCAGGAAGTGAACACTTAGTTCTGGACTGTAAAACCACTTACTTGGAGCCAGATTTCTCTCAGAGATTTCCTTGTCCCCATCCTCACCCTCAGGCCCCACTTACATTAAGTCTAAGCACTGGGTACTTAGGGTGACCTTTCTAAGATGAAAATCTGTTCTTATCATTGTTTTGTTACTTAAAATCTTTTTTTTATAAAGGATTTTATTTACTTATTTGACAGAGAGGTCACCAGTAGGCAGACAGGCAGGCAGAGAGAGAGGAAAGCAGGCTCCCCACTGAGCAGAGAGCCCGATGCAGGGCTTGATCCCAGGACCCTGAGATCATGACCTGAGCCCAAGGCAGAGGCTTAACCCAATGAGCCACCCAGGTGCCCTACTTAAAATCTTTGAAGATTCCTCTTGGCCTTTCAGAATAAAGGACGTACTCCTTCATCAGCCGGCTTTGGCTAACTTCCTTCAGCTTTACCTTCTGCTCCTTCCCTCTCTGGTTTCCTATGTGTGCTGTATTTCTGACACCTCCATGTCTTTGAATTCGCTCTTCCTTTTCTGGGAATGTCCTCTGCTACCTGTGCACACACACCCCAGCCTCCCGTACTACCCTCCCATTCATTACCCAGCTGATTGTCCTCCAAGATGGGGCTTTACCGTCGCATTCTCCCAGTGGCTCCCTTGAACTTTCACTCCATAAGCAGAAGTTCTTCTCTCTGTGTCCCCAGGACCCTGAATTTGATTCTCTGAGGGCACTTAAACTTCTGATTCCTTGCTGGTTTGCTTGACTGCGAGGTCCTTAAAGGCGAGAACCACGAGAACCACGTTCTTCATCTCTAATCCCAAGACCAAGCCTGAGGCATGGCACACAACAAACTTTCAATAGCTAATCTATTTGCTAATTGAATTGAGAAACCAGTCAGGGAGTGGACCAGTGATCATTAGCTCATGGGTGTTGTGGTACCTACAACTCTTGTGGATGCAAGTGACAGAAACTTCCACTCTGGCTGGCTTTACTGGTTTACAGGATAGAAAAGTCTATGTGTTTTTCTAGCTTCAGATATTGCTAGATTCAGCAGTTCAATCAATGTCACCTAGACATTGTTTTTCTTCATTTCTCTACCTTTCCACAGTGCTGGCTCCATGGGAAGAGATTCTTTCCTCACGGCGACAAGATGGCTGACAAGCATACAAGCATAGCCTCAAGTACCACTCGAGAAAAACAAAATCAGTTACCCTGGCAGTTCAAAGAGAGGGTAGAATTTACTCCTATTGTCCTTCATTGGTGTGTTTGGGGTCAAGTGCCCAACTCTGAACTAATAAGTGTTGCCTGTGTATATAATGCTTGGACTGGTTCAGGTCTGATCACAAGTTAAAGCCATGGAATTGGGTTGTGGGTTTCACCCTACCCAAGGGGCCAAAAGTGGTCATTACCTGAAAGCAACATTAGGGTACTACTTATATCACAAAAACATTAAAATGTCCTCCACTAGGAGTCTGTTCTAGTGCTTTCTTTTTTTACGCAAGCGGACATTTTAGAAACCATGGTCTCAAGAGAAATTCATGTTTTTATGACTGGGTTAATTTTGTTTTTCCCTCACTGTGGCATTACCAAGGACTCTCTGTAAAATGGAATTTATCCTTGTTATAGTTTTGGATATTAGAACCTGTATAAACCCATCAGAGAGTGTGAAAATTAATAAAAGGAAAACTCACTTAGAATGGAGTCAAGGGGTAGGCAGGGGGAGCCCTTAGGCCCTACCCCTCCTTGTCAATTGCAGCTCCACTAGGAAGAGCCAGACCTTGCCCAGACAGGGACACACTCTACTATCCCAGCCGGAGGAGGAAGGGTTTCCTCCTGTGTCCTGGCAACAGCTCAGCCAATGAGAGGCTGTCACAAGTCAGGCAATGAAAAGCCAGGATACTTTGAACTGTCAGTTTGCTCCATGGGACTTTTTGTTTATAATAGCCTTCCCCACTGGGGCGCCTGGGTGGCTCAGTGGGTTAAGCCGCTGCCTTCGGCTCGGGTCATGATCTCAGGGTCCTGGGATCGAGTCCCGCATCGGGCTCTCTGCTCAGCAGGGAGCCTGCTTCCCTCTCTCTCTCTCTCTGCCTGCCTCTCCGTCTACTTGTGATCTCTCTCTGTCAAATTAAAAAAAAAAAAATCTTAAAAAAAAAAATAGCCTTCCCCCGCTCCCTCATTTTCTCTACAAAAGAGCATTCCTGTCCTTCATCGTGCAACTTGCCTGTGGTTCTCTTGTAGCGTGTGTGCCTTAAATTGCAATTCTGTGCTGTTCCTAAAGAAATGTATTTTTGCTGGTAAAACAACTGGCAGTTTAATTTTCAAAGTTAAGAAAAGACGTAAGTTGGGGCGCCTGGGTGGCTCAGTGGGTTAAGCCGCTGCCTTCGGCTCAGGTCATGATCTCAGGGTCCTGGGATCGAGCCCCGCATCGGGCTCTCTGCTCGGCGGGGAGCCTGCTTCCTCCTCTCTCTCTGCCTGCCTCTCTGCCTGCTTGTGATCTCTCTCTGTTAAATGAATAAATAAAATCTTTAAAAAAAAAAAAAGAAAAGACGTAAGTCAACTGGACAGATAATACAGAGATATAGAATCCTTCCAGTGCTTTGTAAGGCTCTGGCATCTTCTTTGGCTTATAAAGTTACTCAAGGAAGGTGAGGAAATCGCTAAACACTACATCCATTTCTGATGAAATGGGGCACACTGGGTGGAGATATTTGGTGTACTTTGGAAGAATGAATCTTTAGTATTGGGGACACTCAGTTTGAGGACCCCTCGCAATAGCTTGGTCAGTACAAATTCACTCATGCAGATCTTTTGAGTTCTTCCTGTTCCCACAGGCACTATGATAGATGCAAAGGGTGGGGGGCTGGTAAACCGACTCCAGGGAGCTTCCATTATAATGGGGGGAGAAAAATAAACACACACAAATAAGCTATTTTCAGACTGGGATACATGCTATGGAACACTCTGAGTCATATGAATGAGAGGAACTAGTGGAGAATGGGTTATTGTAGGTAGGGTAGCAAGGATGTTTCCTTAGGACTTCCCAAAGAAGATGCAGAGCTCAGCTGTCTAGAAAATTCAGAGAAGACCCTTGCTTCTCAAAGTAGGGTCCCAGACCAGCAGCATCAGCATCCCCTGGGAGCTTGTTAGATAGGCAGAATTCCAGATCCCACCTCAGACCTACTGAGTCAGAATCCACGTTTAACAAAATCGCACAGGTGGTTTGTAGCACAGTAAATTTTGAAAAGTGCGGGGCTCCTGACCCCTGGATGCAGCGTGCAGCCCGCGGGAAAGGGGTCAATCCTGCCCAGGCAGGGAGCAGGGAATGACACTGTCAGCAGTCACTAGAAAGATGACGTCATAACATTTATTTGCTCTTGCCTTTGTAACAGAGCAGCTAGGCTCTAGGAGAAGACCCTGGGCTTATCACATACGACCCTCGAAGTGATTTTCTGGGTTAGCTCCCTTGCTCTACAGGAGACTGAGGTTCTTGGGAAATGGCATGTTCTTGGTGGGTTCCTTCGTGGCAGTCAGGGCTAGGATCTAGAAGAGTCCTTTCTCCACACCCTCTTTCAAATTTTGGCAAGGACAGATTAGAGTGAGTGTCGAGGAGGGTGGGCAGCACGATGGGATGGTTGGAAAATAATTTCACGTGAAGCGCTGGGCATGTTTGGCCTTGGTTTTTCATTCTGTGAGGGTGAACTAGGAAAATATATGTGAGAACCAGGTCCACTTGCAGGGAAGCAAATCACAGCTCAAGACTAGGAGCAGTTCTAAGATTTAAAGCCTCCCCACATCTGAAGTGACTGATACACACAGTAAATATTCACAATACCCCTCTCTTAGGTATTCAGTCCTCGGTGGTGAGCTTGCCTGGATTAGGGTTTTCAAAGAGTCATGTTTACTTCCTCTTCCTCCCTCCCTCCCTTTCTTCCTTCCTTTCTCTCTCTTTCTCCCTCCCTCCCTTCCTTCCTTTTGCCATATTCTATACCAGTATTTTTTAAACGAACATAAAAAATATATGTCTAAACTGTGCAAAGTGTACTTAATCTTAAGTGTACAGCTGGGTGAATTTTTTTTTTAAATTTTTTCCTTTTTATTTATTTGATAGAGAGAAAAATCACAAGTAGGCAGAGAAGCAGGCAGAGAGAGAGAGAGACAGGGAAGCAGGCTCCCCGCTGAGCAGAGAGCCCGATGTGGGGCTCCATCCCAGGACCCTGAGACCATGACCTGAGCCGAAGGCAGAGGCTTAACCCACTGAGCCACCCAGGCGCCCCCAGCTGGGTGAATTTTCATATATTTTATAACTTTGTTATCCACCATCTAGATCAAAATACAGAACACTTCAGCACCCCTCCTGCTCCTTCTCAGCCAATAATCCTTCAACTCCTAGGTAACCCCTGTTTTGACTTCAATCACTATCATTTTGCATGTTCTTCAACTGAATATAAAGTGTCATTTTTTACTTAATATTTTTCTTTAATTAGATTCATTTTTAAATAGCTTTCTATTTGATCTAAGAGATAACATCAATGAAATAATGGTCTGTTGTGACAGGCATTTTTCCTCCTAGCACACAGTGAAATACACACTGAAACACACACAGACACACGCGTATCAAAATGAAGAAGTTTCATTGACCCAGTGGACCACTTTTCGTTTCTCAGAAGCCACCAGATGATTTCTGAGGTCCTTTGAAACTGGTAGATTGTGATCGAGTAGCCACAAGTTCACGGAATGCCCTGTCAAAATCTTGATGCCGCCAGAGAGCCATCCTGCATCCAGTGATACATCCACCTAAAACACTTGTTGGATACCTAACAATGACTCACAGAAGACTAAACCCCACTTTCCGATTGCAAGTGGAAGTAGAAGAGTAAATCATTTCAGTACGTGTGTGATAACTGCTACAGTCAGGTAAGCATCGGCACACAGAGGCAGGGCGGTTTCCGGAGACAGGGCGGAGAGGAGAGGGGGGTGGGCACTTTCCTGCGAAAGCTCCGCCAGCCACCCCACTCCGATCACTTTGCCGCGGCACAGCGGCGGCAGGCAACCTCAGCCTTCCTTAGCAACCTGAACGCACCGCCCAGATGCCTTCCTATTGGCCTCCCGGAACGTGATGGGCAGCTCTGCAGTGCAATCCCAGCTCGCGGCCCCTGTCTCCGCGCTTACTCACGGGAGGGCTCGTAGGCGTTACCGCCCTCTCCAGGTGCCCCGCCCGTGCCCGAGCGGCTTGTGGCGCATGCGCGGCGGGTTGGGCTGTGTGCAGGGCCAGCGCCGAGCCGGAGCAGCCGCGGTGAAGCTTCTGGGCTCCGCTGAGACCGCCGTGCCCGCTCGTTGCCTCGGCCGCCGCTGCCTCAAGCCGTCGCCGCCGCCGGGTGAGCGGCTGCCTATTGTCCTTCTCGGTGGCGACGGTGCGGAGCTGCTCCGGCTGGGCCCGCGGGGGAGCCCCGGGCGCCGCACGGTGAGAGCGCAACTTAGTTGGCGGAGTTGGGGGAAGTTCTGTGATTTGGGGAGGGGTCGCGGGCGAGGCGCGCGGGCCCTCCTCCTGCGGCCGCTCCTGGGGGCCGCTACCGGGACCAGCGCCGGGAGGGGGGCGGGGCCGCGGGGCGAGGAGGGGGCGGGTGGGGATGAAGGGGCGGCGGTGGGGGGCGCCTCCCCGGCCCCCTTCTTCCCCCGCGTCGCCCCCTCGCTCATTGTCTGCTCCGCGGCCGTGGCGCGCCTCCCAGCTCCCGCCGCCCGGCTTCGGGATCGCCGCAGCTCCCGGCGCGGGGGGCGCGGCCGCGGCCGCGGGGGGCCCCTCGGGCGAAGACGACTCCCCCGGCGCCGGGAGCCGCGGCCCCTTCGAGGGTCCCTCCTGTTGCCGGGCTCCGCGAACAAGTGCTCGGGACGCGAGGGAGCGTCTCCCCCGGGCCGACGCGGACGGTAAACACTCCGGGCCGCACCCGCCTTCGGGGGGCGCCTTCCGCGCCCATCTCGGGCCGCGCGGGTCGGGGCCACGCCGCCGGAGGGGACCCGCGCTGGGACTGTGCAGCGGGTTCAGCTCTCCACCGAGTTCAAGTGCAGCCATACTTTGAGGCCAAACAAAACATTAACAAAACTTTTTTTTTTTTGGCTTACTTATACTATTTTTTTTTTTTCAAAGTCGACCAATATGAGAAGTTTAAAAGAAAATGGGGGAAAACCCTCAATTTTTCTTCCCCACGAGATAGGATAGACGGATTTTTTTTACTTTTGGGTTTTTTTGTTTTTTTTTGGAAATACGTAGTTTTTAACAGCAAAATGATTTCATCAGTTTAAGTTTTTAAGTGTTACTGTGAACTGAGGAATTCACAATGAAAGTTGGATTGAGCAATCTTTTGGTGTTCGTTCTCAGCTTTTAGACTCCTGGGTGAAGTTATTTTTGGAGTTTATTGCCTCAGGCATATACAACTAAAGGAAAAAGCAGTGTGCTTTTTTTTTTTTTTTTTTTCTTATTCCAATACACCCCCTTCTGTTTTCTGAAGAAGCATCTTATTCTGTTTTTCTAAGCCGTTGGATTGCCCAGGTCAGAACAAACGACTGCGTGCAGTTTTTGAAAGATGATTTTTTGCAAGTTGGTAAAGACGTTATGATCAGCTGAGATGAATTCCTGTTCTGGTTCTTGTATTGCTCGGTCTTGGGAGATTTTCAGGCTGCATGAGACACAAGCCTTGCCAGGTTTGGGGTTCGATTCTAGTGAATTTGATTCACTTGGCTTATGATGTTGAAGACCCCCCAAGTGAAACTAGCTTAAGTGTCAAGTTGGTAGTGGAACAGAATGACCCGAAGGTGTTAATACCTGTTTTCCTATCCCATTGCCCTCTCTTAAATTAAAAAGAAAAATTTGAGAAATACTCTGTGTGTCAGTTTGATTGATTTCTCATTTGAAATGAGTAAGGCGGGGAAGTGTTTCTGGGTTTTGCTGGTTGGGATGGCCTTATTTTGCTTTGAAAAACCAACTTTCTTCACCTGATGAGGCTAAAGAAAAATGTCTTTATGGCATAAGCATTGTACTTTTAAACTACGACAACAATGTCACTTTGAGGAGTCACGGTTCTTCCCCTTACGGCTTTTCTTCCTGGTTGTGCAGTTCGGTATGCCTGTGTGGGATGATTGTGTGGCTGAAGGTTGGCAGAGGTTGGAAGGGCTGTCCGGGAGGGGCTTAATGTAAACAAATAGAACTGACAACAAAGCCTGACAAGTAGGCCAGTTGCTTTCCTTCTCTGAGCTGTGATACCATGTTATACCTACTGTTTTAGGATTTCTCACACACTTCATTTATCTGCCTGACTGATGGTAACTGTATACGTAGTATAAATGGACTCCTCCTCTAGTCTCTTAACTCTTTGAGGGCCGTGATGGGCCTTATTTCTTAGTTTTGTCCCCTCTTTGCTAGGAAGGACTCTTAACGCAGGGTAGGTGTTACACGTTTGAAATTGGTGACGTGTTTTGTACTAAGCTAGTGATAGTGCATGCAGAACCACTGACTCTGGGAACTTGTCCAGAATGACAGTTCATGTGCAGGTCTGTGATGAAATTTAGTTTACTTTAAAAGGATTTCAAGCCTTTCTTTTTATCTGTTAATTACTCCTTGAAAAGAAGTGAAGTTTAAATAGAGCTCTGTGAGTTTTCACAATGTGGTTCTCATTTAATTTTCTCCGTTTTCTGGTGAAATGATTAAGACTGCTGGACACATCATTTCATATCTCTGTCTTTTCTTCTATTGTGAAGTGGGGAGGTAGCCCAGTTTTGAAGAATACACATTTTTTGAAGCCGGGTACATTTGAGTTCTGATCCCCACACTTCCCTTGACTAGTTGGGAGCCACGGAGCTTCTGTGTCCTTCCAAAAGGTGTAGTACCATACTTTGCAGGGTTCTTTAGAATAACTGAAACCATGTGAGGTACTTAATAGTGTGCCAGACATTAAGTAGGTGCCTTTTACCTGTAACTGTAGCGATAATAATTTTGATAACTTTTTATATGATTTAAAGCGGTTTTAAAAGTCTGATGCTTCTGAGTTTAGTGGTTTAGCTATTTCTTTCATAAAGAAGGAATCCTTTTGAGAATTGAGTGTCTTCAATTGAATGAATTTTTTTCTTTTCTTTTTTTTTTTTTTTAAACATTCAGTTGAACTGAATGTTAATAGAAACTGTTATCTTCTCATTGACTTTAACAGGTGTTTGAGTGGAATTTGCGGAGTAGCTTGGTAGGGTATGACTGTGCATTTATAGTGTTTAGGAAATGGTGAGAGATGGATTGTTTTCAACACTTGCAATAGGATATCCAAGTTATTTAGTCAGTTCCAGCTTTTGTACTTTATTTTACTTCAGTCTTGAAAAATAATTGATAGGGATTATGACTACATTTTTCAAATTCGTTTAAGATAGACCTGGACTGGGGGTTAATTCAGTGTTAGCACAGTTCAGTCATGTTAGCAAATTGCTCACTTCCCCTTCAAGCTAACACCTTTGAAGGTGCCACCATTTGCGGAAGGAAGCAGTGATTTGAATCTGTTCTACCAACTCCGTTTATACTATTTACAGTACCAAACCTGTAATCAGGACATTTCTGTATATTGAATCTCATGTTTCCATTAGTCTTCTTATAAAATGAGAGTACAAAGTTAGACACGGAGGGTTATAGTAAACCTTTAAAAATTTTATTGATCAGACTCACAGATGGAAGAAAAAACATACCTGACAAAGCTAGATGAATAAATTTGGACTTTTTGATAATCCTTTCTTTTAAAGTTAATGCTTATGGGCACTTGAATAGACTCGGTTATTACTGATGGGGACAGGGTCCATTTGGAAGCAGTGCTCCTGAGTCCTTGTCAGCTTGTCTTACCACTGTAAATGAGGAGAAGGGGGAAGATGTTAGTGGAAGGAATTTCATTTCCTTCATATGTCCTCCCATTTATGATCTTGAAGTCCACCTATGGGTTGATTGTTGCATAATAAACAGAAGATGAACAGATAACCCATTTTGTTAGCCCGTGCTGGGAGGACAGACCACCTGCTCTTGCGATACTGTGATTGTATGAATATTTATGTGGAACAATGGTGTGATTTCCCTTTTTTACCTCTTCAGAGCTCTGTTCAGAGCCTGGCAAAGGTGGATATCAGTATGTTTCTGTGATGTGGGTATTGGGGTGGGAAAAAGGAAGAACTGTGAGGAATTAACCATTTATGTCACTCTGTAGGCTCTTCTTTTGGAAACCATGCTTTTGAATTTTCACTTCTGATAGTATCATAAACCCATATTTTGCCATAGCCCCACCATCTAAAATGGCCAGTTATTCCTGAATGGTTAGATATTAAGTAGGTATGTCGCATGGTAATTGATTTCTCTTTTAGACAACTAAAGATGTCAAGTTAGGGAAAAGCACGTAGGAGTTATGTAAAGAATTTCATAGAACCCAAGATGATTCTCTGATGGTGATCTCTACTAAAAACAGGTGGTATGGAGCCACATGTCTGACTTCACAACCAGACTTTACCATTTATTGACTGTGTGTCCTTGAGCAAGCCACTTAATCTATCTCAAACATAAGATCCTTGTAAACTAAAAACAAATTTAATATTAATCATTTCTTAACACTTACTACTGTTATGAGAAACAAATAAGGTAAAATACCATACCAGTGCTATGCCATTTTGTAAATTTTTTTTTTAAAGATTTTTTATTTATTTATTTGTCAGAGAGAGCGAGGGAGAGAGAGCGAGCACAGGCAGACAGAATGCAGGCAGAGGCAGAGGGAGAAGCAGGTTCCCTGACGAGCAGGGAGCCCGATGCGGGACTTGATTCCAGGACGCTGGGATCATGACCTGAGCCGAAGGCAGCTGCTTAACCAACTGAGC
The DNA here is from genome assembly GCF_902655055.1 of Lutra lutra. Lineage (NCBI taxonomy): Eukaryota > Metazoa > Chordata > Mammalia > Carnivora > Mustelidae > Lutra > Lutra lutra. The sequence continues at coordinate 9,555,174 of NC_062284.1, read as the reverse complement.
CACCCAGGCATCCCCATTTTGTAAATTTATTGGTTGACTGCTGGTTTGGATAAAATTCAAATCCTGGTTGAAAAGAGGGAAACATCCAATTACGTCGGTTTTTCTTTCTTTCTTTTTTTTTTAATAAAAGATAATTAAAATATGCTATAATTATTGTCATTCTCCTTGCTTGGGAAAATTGATATGTTTTACCTTGGCTCTTCTCCATTTTCCTTTTATAACATATTTGTCATGGAGTACTTTTCTAAACTCTAAAGAAATTTCAGTTCACAGTGCTTGCTGTTAGACCCAAGTTACTGTGAAATCACAGGAACGGACGGTGGATGCCCATTCTTGAAGTCAGGTTAAACCACAATAAACAGCAAACAAAGAATGTCAGAATATTTTGAGAGTACAAAAGAAGCTAGTTTAGTTGTCTGGTGTTTACTGACTCATTTTCTAAAATAATTTTTTTTAATAGGTTTACTCAGCTCGGGAGTGTGCCTTGTCTGTGCCAGGTGTTATACTTTGTGTCTTACCTACACTTCTTATTTAATTTGGGGGAAAAAAAAAAAAAACGAGGCAGGCATTACTAAGCTGTTCAAGTATGGGGAAGCAGCCCCCAAAGTGATTTTACAGTGATCACATAGGTCTTAAACTAAAATTTGAACTCAGATAATTCTGGCTCCAAAGGCGAGGCTTTTCACAATATTGATGCTATCACCTGGAAAGAGTACATTTTAAAAATAAATCCAGTTTATTGAAATACTATTTATATGATAAAATGTGCCCATTTTAAGTATATAGCATTTGATGAGTTTTGTCAGGTGTATCCATGTAGATAACAGCAAAATCAAGGTATGGAGCATTGCCATCATTCCAGAAAAATTCCCTTGCAACTCTGGCCAGTTCCTCCCCTCAACCCTCACTGCATTGCCTGCCTCACCATAGGGAACCACTAGTCTGCTTTCTGTAGTTTTGTCTACACGAGGGGTCCTCAAACTATAGCCCTCAGGCCAAATCTGGCCTACTGCCTCATTTTGTAAATAAAGTTTTATTGGGACATCGCAGTGCTCATTTGTCTGTGGCTGATTTGGTGCTGCAGCGACAGTAGAGTGGTTGCCCACAAAGCCACACATTATTTACTGTCTGGCCTTTTACAGAAGACGTTTGCTGATCTTTGTGTTTTACATAACCAAGTGCAATGGTTACATCTAAGAAAAGTAGCAACAGTATTCAGTGCATATTCAACTTTTCCCATTTGTCTCGCAAATCTTTTTTTTATAGTTGGTTTAAAAGTTTTTTAACCAGGGCAAAATAAGGATTTACTCAGTACATTGTTGTCTCTTTAGTCTTTATTTTCTCATTTTAATGTATAATTTATACTCAGTAAAAATTAGTAGCATTCTGTGAGTTTTGACGGATACATTCACATAACCACTATTTCAATGAAGATATGTATGGAATGGTTCCTTTATCTTCCAAACCAAATTCTTCTAAACTCCTCTGTAGTCAGTCAACCCATTTTTGACTCTCAGACCCAGACGCTATTGATCTGTTTTCTTTCTCCATGGTTTTTTGCCTTTTGGAAATGTCATGTAAATGGAGTCATACATAATGTAGGCTGGTTTTTTTCTTTCCCCCCATTTGCCTGGTGGCGAGTGATGTTAAGCATCCTTTCATGTGATTATTTGCCATTCTTTGGTAATGTGTCTGTTCAGATCTTTTACCCATGAAAATATTGAATTGTTTGCTTTATTATTGAGTTTTGAAAGTTCTTCAGAGAGAGCAAGAGAGCAGGGCTTGGGGGGTGAGGGAAGGGAGGGGCAGAGTGAGAGAGGGTCTTAAGCAGACTCACACTGAGTGCAGAGCCCCATGCAGGGCTTGATCTCACCACCCTGAGATCACCACCTGAGCCAAAACCAAGAGTTGAATGCTTAACTGACTGCACCATCAGGCTCCCTGAGAGTTCTATATATATATTCTAGAATTAGATACATGATTATTGTTCGCAAATACTTTCTCCTAGTCTGTGGCTTATCATTTTATTCTCTTAATGTCTTATGAAGAGCGGTTCTTACTTACGATAATGATGAAGTTCTTTTTCTTTTATGATCATGTTTTTGGTGTAATATCTGAGAAATCTTTGCCTGTCCTAAACAAAAAGACTTTCCCTGTACTTTCTCCCAGGGGTTTTATACTTTAAAATTTTACATTGATTCGCTTTGAGTTAATTTTTCTAAATGGTTCAAGGTATGGATTGAGATATATTTTTTTTGCTTTTAGATAAGCAGTAGTTCCAGCAACTTTTTTTTTTTTTTTTAAAGGATTTTATTGTTTGAGAGAGCATGTGTGCGAGTGGAGGAAGGGTCAGAGGGAGAGGAATGAGAGGCTCTCAAGCAGACTCCCTCCCACTGAGTACGAAGCCCCATATGGGACTCCATCTCATGACCCTGAGATCATGACCTGAGCTGAAATCAAGTGTTGGACGCTTAACCGACAGCCAGCCAGGTGCCCCGACCCCGGTGTTTGGAAAGACTTTCTCCATTGTATTACCTTTGTTGAAAGTCAGTTGGTCATATATCCCTTGGGTCTATTTCTGGCTTCTGTGTTCTGTTACACTGATCTGAGTCATTTCACCATTACCACACTGTTGATTACTGTAGGTTATAGTAAGTCTTGAAATCAGGTCATGTGGTTTCTGTAGTTGTGTTACTTTTTCAGAAATGTTTTTGAGTGTTCGAGTTGCTTTGCCTTCCCAGGTACATTTTAGAATGAGCTTGTTGATCTCTGTAATCTTGCAGGGATTTTTGATTGGCATTGCATTGAATCTGTAAATTGGGAGAAGTGACGTATTGAGCCGTGAATATGGTATATCCCGGGACTGTTTTTTGATATTTTCATTTGTGTTTTTCAGTAACTGGGTCTTGCATATGTTTTATAAGATTCATATACGTATCATGTTTTCTGGTGCTGTTGTAAATGATGCTTCTAAAATTTCAATTTCTAGTTGTTCATTGCTAGTATATAGAAATGGGATTGAATTTCATATGCCAACCTTGTATCTTATGACCTTGCTAGGCTCAGTTTTAGTTCTAGAAGCCTTTTTGTAGACTCTTTGAGATCTTCTACATAGATAATAGTGTCATCAGCAAATATAGGTAGTTTGATTTCTTCCTTTTCAGTTTGTATGTTTTTTATTTCTTGCTTTATTGAACTGGCTAGGACCCTCAGTATGATGCTGAGTAGGAGTTTTAAAAGTGGACATCCTTTCCTCATGTTGGGGAGCAGAAAACATTGAGTGTTTCACCATAAATCTGTTATAGGCATACTCTAGAGAGAATGTGGGTTCAGTTCCAGACCACTGAAATAAAGTGTGTATCACAGTAAAGCAAGTCAAATTAATTTTTTAGTTTGCTTTTTTTTTTTTAAAGATTTTATTTATCAGAGAGAGAGCATGCGCACAAGCAGGGGAAGTGGCGGGCAGAGGGAGAAGGCTCCCTGCTGAACAAGGAACCCGGCGTGGGACTCAGTCCCAGTACCCTGGGATCACGACCCTAAGCTGAAGGCAGACGCCCAAATGAGCCACCCAGGCGTCCCAATTTTTTGGTTTTCTATTACATGTAAAAGCTATGTTTATACTGTAGTCTATTAAGTGTTTAAAAGCATTCTGTTTTTTAAAAAGTACATACCCTAATTAGAAATACTTGATTGCTAAAAAATATTGACCGTAATCTGAGTTTTCAGTGATTTGTAATCACCAATCACATACAGTCATGACAAATATAATCACAATGCACAAGTTTGAAATATTACTGCAATATTTATGAAAATGTGACACAGACACAAAGTGAAGCAAATGCTGTTGGAAAAGTGGCTCTGAGAGACTTGGCTCGATGCACGGTGGCCACAAACCTTCAGTTTGTAAACAATGCAGTATCTGTGAAGTGCGATAAAACAACGTATGCCTGTATTTATAGTTTGTTTTTGTATGTGTCCTTTATCAAGTTGACATTCTTTCTTATTTCTAGTTTGTGGAGACTTTTTTATCATAAATGGATATTGAATGTTGCCAAAGGCTTTCTCTGCATCTTTTGGGACGATCATTTATTTTTTTCTTCTTTATCCTGTTGATGTCTGATTTTGGAACTTTGAACTAGCCTTGTATTCTTGTGATGATCCTGGGTTGGTCATGATGTTTTCTTCATATCTTGTTGGATTCAATTTGCTACTGAATCTTTTTTATTTCTTCCATTTGTCTCCTATTTAGGTTCATTAAAAAATTCTTGATTATATATATAATACTCAGCAGTTGTTAAGGTTTCTGTTAATCCCATCATATTTGTTTCTGTGGCCTGATTTTATTTTGGATCAAGTTTTCTTCTTTTTATATCTAGTAATTTCTTCTTGGATTCTGGACATGGTGAATTTTAAGTTTTGATTGCCAGATTTTGCTCTTTTAAAGCAGGATTTCTCAACCTTGATATTACTGACATTTTGGGCCAGGCGATTCTCTGTTTGGGGGCTGTCCTGTGCTTTGTAGGGTGTTTAGCCTAATTCGAAACTAGATGCCAATTGCAATAACTAAAATCGTCTCCAGACACACTGAGAGTCACCTGGCAGGGAGTAGAAATCATCCCTAATATGAGAGGCACTGCTTTAAAGAGGGTTGGATTTTTAAAAATATATGTTTATAAAGCTGTAAAAAAAAAAAAAAAAAAAAGAAAGGATGAATACCCAAGTTTTGTAGCAACATGGATGGGGCTGGAAGAGATTATGCTGAGTGAAATAAGTCAAGCAGAGAGAGTCAATTATCCTATGGTTTCACTTATTTGTGGAGCATAACAAATAGCATGGAGGACAAGGGGAGATGGAGAGGAGAAGGGAGTTGAGGGAAATTGGAAGGGGAGGTGAACCATGAGAGACTATGGACTCTGAAAAACGATCTGAGAATTTTGAAGGGGTGGGGGGTGGGAGGTTGGGGGCACCAGGTGGTGGGTATTGTAGAGGACACGGATTGCATGGAGCACTGGGTGTGGTGCAAAAATAATGAATACTGTTATGCTGAAAAAAACAAAAAATAAAAAAAAAATCTCAGCTCTAATGAGCTGGCTCAGTGGCTCTAGTTAAGCCCCCCCCCCCCAAAAAAAAAGAGGGTTGGATTTTGTTTTTGCAGGTTAAGTGATTTGCATGATACTTCTTAGGCTCATTCCTGAACTTTGTAGGATTGGTCTAGTGGAGCTTTTACTCTAAGGCTTTTTTTTCACTCCCCTAATTAATCATGAAGCCTCCAGTTTCCATTGAAAAATTGGATGTTCTCCACCCTGACTGGTCAGAATAGGAGTGTCTGCCAGCCCTGTGCCGACTCTAGGATTATTTAGTTTATGGTTCTTGGGCCATTCTTTGCCTGCGGCCATAGATTTTTCAGTATGCTCGTATAGGTTACTGTTCAGACTCAAGGAGGCTTCTCTGTGCTGAATTTTGAGATTCCTTCACCTTCCCAAACTCTTAAGTCTTCTCAGCTTGACAAGATTGCCAGGCTTTGCTCAGAATCGTCCTCATTGCACCACGCTCCAGTGCGCTGCAGGCTGAGAAAGCTGGTTGTGGGGCTCGGCTCATGTCTCCCCTTCTGTTAGGAATTGCAGTCCTTTGCTCCTGTTGTCCAGTGTCTAAAAGATGTTGCCTTATATATTTTGTCTGTTTTTCTAGTTGTTGGAGGGGGTGTTGGCAGGGTAAGTCTGGATCCAGTTACTCCATCATGGTTGGAAACTGAAGTCTCTTTGAAGACTGTATTGGTGGTGCTGAAAGTCTTGTTACAGGATTCTTCAAATATTGGAGGGTATAAATATCAAAGAAACATTTCTTAAATGTCTGCTGTCTGTAGCTCAGCCTTTATTTGGTGGGGAATACAGAAAAGTAGATATCTTCCAGGTGAGAAGGGGCATACGTAGTGCATACATAAGATTAATCACAGATGGGAAAAGCTCTAGTGATGAACAGAAAGAGAAAAATCACCGTGGCCTGATATTTTCAAACAAATGCATTCTTTGACATTCTTGTTCTTTAGAATTCAGCTTTATGGCACTCAGTTATTGGAAGAGGACTGGTTCTTTCAGATGGCATTTGGCATTTGCTGTGTGGCTTCACGGAGCTCAGTTTTCTCTTTTGTAAAATGGGCATGTAACATCCTTGTCTGGTTTGTTAATTTAGCCAGCACATTTGGGTGCCTTCTGTATGTAAGGTCCTGTTCCAGGTGGTGGGGATTCAGTGAAAATAAGAGACGGCTGTTGCCACCAAGGAGCTGACATTCTAGTAAGGGAAAAAGAAGGTAAACAAGTGATGGGGGCGCCGGGGTGGCTCAGTGGGTGAAGCGTCTGCCTTCGGCTCAGTTCATGACCCCGGGGTCCTGAGATCGAGCCCCACGTTGGGCTCCTTACTTGGCTGGGAGTGTTCCTCTCCCCTCCTCCCGGCTCATGCTCTGTCTTGCTATCTCTGTCGCTATCTCTGCTTCCCTCTCAAATAAATATAATCTTTAAAAGAAAGATAAATGAACAGGTTTTTGGATGTTTGGGGTGGATGATTTTAGGAAGAATGTCAAGAGTATTAGCAGAAATCGGTGTGGTCAAACGACCTTCTGGAGGAAGTGAGATTTGAGTAGAGACCTGAGCAAAGTAAAGGGAGCGAGCCACCTGGAGATGCCTGGGTGTTCCAGGCAGAAGGAACGTCAGGGGCGAAGAGGTTCAGGTGGGAGCAAGCACAGGAGGTTGGTGGGGCTGGAATGAGGCGAGGAAGGGGAACCGAGGGAGATAATCTATAGGAGGCATAGGGCGCTTCACATAGGCTTTTAAGGATGACAAGAAGCCACTGAAAGGTTTGAGGAAGGAATAACAAGAGCTGATTTTGGTTTTTAAAAGTTTCACTGTGGGGACGCCTGGGTGGCTCAGTGGGTTAAAGCCTCTGCCTTCGGCTCAGGTCATGATCCCAGGGTCCTGGGATCGAGTCCCACATCAGGCTCTCTGCTCACCAGGGAGCCTGATTCCCCCTCTCTCTCTCTGCCTGCCCCTCTGCCTACTTGTGATCTCTGTCTGTCAAATAAATAAATAAAATCGTAAAAAAAAAGTTTCACTGTGCATGTAAGGAACAGGAGTGGAAACGGCGACCAAGAATTTTTCAGCAGTTCACTCTGGAGAAAGAAGATGGTAGCTTGGGTTAGGGCAGCAGCGGTGAAAGCGGCGGGGAGTGGTTGGAATCAGTGCACATTGTGAAGTGAGAACTGATCGGATTCTTCATGGATTGTAAAAGGGTTTTGAAGGCAAGAAGCCAATCCAGGATGGTTCCCAGGTGTTTTCCTTGAACAACTGGGTGAACGGTGCTATGGTTTCCTGAGGGGTTGGGGGTGAGGATGTGAGTGAGTTAGTTGGGAGGAGGAAACTGTTATTTCTCTTTCTCCGATGTGCCAAGTTTTAGATCTGTGATATTTTAAATGAAGGTGTCAGTAAGTAATTGGGTATGCACATCCGGAGTTTGGGAATGAAGTTTGCACTGGATATAAGAATTAAAGAACCATAGATAGAAAAGGGGGGGTGGTTATTGTGAGAATTAGGGATATGTAAACCTCTGGCACATGGCAGGGTCACATGGCATGGTAGCTAGTAATAATCATGACCGTGGTAACCAGTAACAACTGGGTATATCTATATCACCAATAAAGGAAGGAAGAAGGTAGTGATCTAAACAGTACCTCGCCTATTAAATCCAAGTGAGTTAGGACTATAAACATGGTGAAAACTGTTCTCTGAGCATGAGAAAAATATTGTTAGTGAAATCTGTTGTACCTTTTCGATCTCTGAGTACAGCTGTGATTTTTAATGTGATGCAGGGGTGTCATTTGTATATTTGGCATATACATAATAACAGGAGTCTGGAAGGAAGGGATTGCAGATTGTTTAGTTGTGTTCAAGGAGATGATAGGCTATTTCTTACCTTCTAAGTGTTTTGCAAATTATATATTTTTCTTTAGTCTTTTTTTTTTTTTAAGTAAATCCAACCCCCGCCCCTGCCATGTGGGGCTGGAATGCACAGCCCTGAGGTCAAGAGTCGCACACACCACTGACTGAGCCAGCCAGGCACCCTAATCTTATTTTTAATAAAGGGAGTTAGTGTTTTTGGAGCGTCCTCAGTTGATGAGCTTCTGGGTAGATGAATTTCATTTGTTTGCGGTTGCTAAACACTGCTTCTTCCCATAGCTGGGTCTTTGACTGTGGTCTGTTGTCTTAAAAATTTGAGCCCTTGATCACAGGAGGCCATCAGGTAACAGAATAGTTGGTGGTTTTGATATGGGTCCGTAACAGCTCCTGGGAAATTGTTAGCACATGTTCTCCCCACCTGGCTAGATGGGGCACAGTTTTGTTCAAAGGGGACATTATTATTCAGCACTTGAAATTTGCTGCATAGATCCCTTGAGATAAATTGAACCGAGCATGATATATTTTTTTAAAAATCTGAATTACACTGTCAACATTAACTTAATTTTTTAGAAGTATTCCTTTTCTTAGGTGATAATGCTAAAGGGATAGCTGTGTTGGGCTTTTTGCAAATTTGATATTTTCTGTAATTCGTCAGTCAGTTCTAAAAACACTCATTGTCATTTGAATGGTATCTGTAAATAAACCCACGGTACCTGGTCTTGCCAGTTGAGTTCTGCTTTGTTCAAAGTAGGTGTGTTTCTGGAGTGGGAGAAGGTAGGCCCAGTGTGGCATTGCATGGAAATAATTTCTATTACCTTTTACAAGCTGGAAGAAAATGTTTTTTTTTGCCCCTCGGGCACTTTGTACATAGCTTGGCTGGACGAAGAATACAAAGGATCTCTGGGTATGACCTTGCAGTTTGGGAATTATTTAGGGAAAAATGTGGCAACAGAAGTTGAGAACTGGAGTTCTAATTGTTCATTTGGTCACATGAGGCCTTTGGGGCCTGGCCGAGGTGCTTTCTCTGTTGGGGGATTAAGGATCTATATGGGTCAGTGGACAGGAATGACCAAAGCTTTTGCCTCGGCCTTCCTGCTAAAATGGTGGTGTATGTGTGCCTGGTGCAGGGGATAGTGTGTTTTTAAAAGACTAATGCATTCTAGAAAGATCTTTCGAGGCAGGCTGGTTCCCAAGAAGTGTTTTCTAAAAAAGTGAAGTCACTAAAAGACAAAACTTTTATATACTACCTATGTATTGTGTGTTCCTTTATATTCTTAATTCTTTACAAGAACCCCATAAGGTAGGTATTAAATTCCCTCCCCCTGAACCTTTTTTGATGAAAAAAATGGGGGTTCAGAGAAATTACTTTGCCCTTTTCAGGTCAGTGAACTATAATTTTTGTCCAATACTTTGTGACTATAAACATACTTTAGTTTTATTATATATGCCATAAGTCATTTTTAAAAAAAAATTCTGATATAATTATATCCAGAATAACCAGCTGAAGATTCCAGCTTGTTCATGTTGTAAATAGAAAATCATTGTGGTCTGCTCTTAGAATTTTCCTAGAATTTTAAAAAACATGCCGAGCTTCCATATTTGTGCCTTGAAAGTAGCAGAAACTTAACCAGTATTTTACTTTGCATGCAGGAGTTTTGTGGATCAACATTAATAATTAACATTTATACACTCGTTCACGTCTTCAAAGTGTTTTACAAACAGTTAATTAGTTTATGTTTAATCTATATTGGAAGTTGGAAAACCAGTTTTTTAGGTTCATTTCAGCAGTACAGAAGTGTTCAGGGTGGGATAAGGAGTAAGTCTTCAGTGAGAAAAATGCAGGTATTTTACTGCATAGTCTAGGAAACATCTTTCCTCAATCCCCTCGCTCTGTGCCCACATCAGCTTCTATTAAGTGTGCTTCCTGGGTGTCTGTCCTCTGCTTACTGCAAAGGAATGGAATTATGTGAACTGAAAGAGGGTCCAGGGTGGTCAGGGACAGACCTGGGTGACTCAGTGAACTGTACTGCACGTTTCTTTTCTGTAGTCCTTTAAATGCGAATTGTCCTTTACTTAATTCCTGCGGGGGCTTTGAGGGACGGGAAGGGATTGGCCCAGAGACTCTGGCAGATGAACAGAGTCGTTATCTGTGCTAATTTCTGGGAAAAGTTCTTTTCTTTTTCACTCCTGGCTCAGGAGATAATAACCCTGTAACTGAATACTTGCTGGTTTCTTCGCTGCCACTTGTCACTTGATTCCATCTCCTCTCCCCTCCACCCCCAATAAAATGGCTTTTCCTTGGCAAGGTTGTGTAGTGGGGGGAAAGACTTGGAAGGAGCCGAGACCCAGTTCAGCTGCATCTCTGTCACATAACTAGCTGGGCCACCTTAAGCAGGGTTACTGCTTTCTTCTGCCCCTGAGTTCTTTTGTTCGCTGAAATAGTGTGTTAACCTTTCGTTGAGGGCTGCGAGGGTGCGGAGGGGCATGTGAAACTCAGGCTCTCGGATATGGGGGGGCCAGAGGATAATTTAACATCAGTGAGGGTTCTTCAAAGTTGCAGTGACTTCTTCCTTCCTACTTCAGTTGAAATAATTAAATTATTTTCTTGCTATTGTTGTCAGCCACACTACTGCACTTTAGATATCTCTTTTCCTAATACAGAGCAATAAATAGAACCATTTGATAAATATTTTGTCTGGGTGATTTCCTAAGGCAGGATGTGCAAGTTCCCTTTCATCGCTGTGTAATGGCCCAGCCGTTCAGAGGCACCTCTTCATGAATCTTTGCCTCGATGACCTTGTCAGGGAAACCTTAGTATGGAATGGTAGAAAGGAGAAGAATTCTGAGAGCTTGGATGTGTATTTGATTAAATTTTTATCATCAGTGGGAATCTGTTCTTTTAAAGAGGCCAACAGATAGGAATGGCCTTGAACTTTTCCCTCTGCGAAATAGTGTTGTTTTCACGTCTTTCTCTTTTTCCCTTTCCTTTCCTTCTGGAAAATCTGAAAACCTAAAGGTACAGTAAATTGGCTTTTGAACCTTTTTGTAACATTGGATATACCCAGGTTTAAACTTCAACCTTTTCCACCGAGATTTCTGGTAACTTGGAACGTTGTACAGCTGGACCTTGAATAATGCTAGATGTGTGCTTTGAATAACTGGGACTGACTTAAATACTTAGAGCCACTCTTATTTTCAAGGATGGCAACAGGTGATATTTTTTTTACGTTTCGAATAAGGAGCCCTTTGTTTTTGTTTTTGAGAATTTATTTATTTATTTGACAGAGAGAGACTGCAAGCAGGGGGAGCGCCGACAAAGGGAGAGGGAGAAGCTGGCTTGCTGCTGAGCAGGGAGCCAGACTTGGGGCTCAATCCCTGGGCCCTGGGATTATGACCTGAGTTGAAGGCAGACACCTAACTGAGACGCCCAGGCGCCCTCTGAGACCTTTGTTTTTTTGGCCCGGATAAGTTATGTATATAAGTTAGAAAAGATGGACGTTTTTCTGGAAACATGTAGTTGGTTAGAGCAATATCGTAAAGGACAGAAATAAATGTTTTGTTTTCTTTTTTTCTAAAACACTGTGCCAGCAACCTGGACAAATGATTGTTTTTCCTGTTCATATTAAGTATCTTGGGTTCTTCTGTTTCCTGTCACCTCTTTAATGTTTGTTTCTTTCTTTCTTTCTTTCTTTCTTTCTTTCTTTTTAAATTAGAGAGGGAGGGGCAGCGGGATAGGGAGAGAGAAAGATCCCAAGCAGGCTCCTCTCCCAGCTTGGAGCCCAACATTGCGGCTTGATCTCGCAACCCTAAGATCCTAACCTGAGCCTAAATCAAGAGTCAGATGCTTAACCGACTGAGCCACTCAGGTGCCCCACCTCTTTAACTTTTCCATTCTATCTTTGCCCACTGTACATTTTCTCCCTTCTAGTGAATTCAGTAGGATTCCTTTGTCGCACTGTGCCCTGACCAGGTGGGGATAAGGTAGTAACCTAATGTCTCTATTTCCTCTAGACTGTAATCTCCTGGAGAGCAGATTTTGTCTTTGCTCGTCACTGTATCCCCAGCACCTGGCACTGTGCATGGCGTATTGGAATTAGTTCTGTGCTGGTCATATTTGGATGGGTGGATGAACTTGTGATAAAACTGTAGATATTAATAATATATGCATATTATTGAACTGTTAATAGAATCTGCCCTGTTGAGAATAGACAGATTTTAGATTTCTCTTCCTGGTATCATTTGTACTTTGGTTCTGGTGAGTTAAATCATCCTTTTTCGGGAAGGGAAGCACCATGTTAAATGGAAGATTGGCCAGTGTTGACCAAGACTGCTGGTAAGATTTGTACAACTCTTGCCTGGTTTTGTGCTTGGTCAGTGTGGGTCTCTGTCACTTTACATTTTAATCTGTTCAGCAGCTCAGCAGTAGCATGAGACTGTAGGTGGGTTTGTCTGCCCAATGTTTTTTTTTGTCTGCCTTAATTTTAAAAAATGTTATATAAAAATTTTTTAAAACATACCCAACAAACCCCTGAAATAGAACAGTAGAATTGACCCTGTGTACCCATTATGCCAGATTCTAGAGAATTTGTAAGATTTTGCTATTCTCTTCATATATCATTTTAATGCTAAAATTTCACAGAAATAGAATCCATATAAGGTAAAATTTACCCCGCCTAACTTGAATATGCTTATTCTAGTTGTCTTGAAAGTCACCACAAAACTATCATTTTCTTTTTTTTTTTTTTTAATTTTTTTTATTTATTTGACAGACAGATCACAAGTAGGCAGAGAGGCAGGCAGAGAGAGACAGGAGGAGGCAGGCTCCCTGCAGAGCAGAGAGCCCGATGCGGGACTCGATCCCAAGACCCTGAGATCATGACCTGAGCCGAAGGCAGAGGCTTTAACCACTGAGCCACCCAGGCGCCCCAAAACTATCATTTTCTTAATGAGATTCTTAAATAGTGTTTGCACTCCAGTGTGCAATAATGGAAACCAGGAGACGCCGCTAAATCGTGGCATGGTACGTTTCAAGGATGCGGAACCAAAACCTTAACTCACAGCAAATGAATGCTGAGTAGCCTTTTCGTCTTTCAACAGAAATCATTGTAGAAATAGGACCATAAACCTTCTACTAAACACTGTTGTATGAAATTCGAGGTTTCTGTCAGATCAGACATGGGAAAGTAAGCAAAGCTGCATAAATGACTGATCTGGGCAGTTTTTTGAGTTCTTCTCCCTAATGGTAAAGCTTTTTTTCTTTTTCCTCCTCAGATGATTGTTTCTCTCTTAATACAGTACAAGAATGTTATGACTTATATGAAATTATTTCTGGTTTCATGTCAGTAGTTTTTTTCACTTCCCTGCACAAAACTTAGTGGTTTGATTTCCTCTTGATGATCTGCTTTTTTTCTTAAAATGCATTCCCATTTGTTTTGATTTTTGTGAAGAAAATACTTTTTTAAAATTGAATACCTTCATGAGTCTTATACTTCCTTAATAATCCATTTGGTCACATATATAGAAATCCTGTTGATTTTTCTTGTGCTTCCCAATTCAGTTCATCTTAAAAGTTTTCATCTGGGGGCGCCTGGGTGGCTCAGTCGGTTAAGTGTCTGCCTTTGGCTCAGGTCATGATCCCAGGTTCCTGGGATGGAGGCCTGCGTTGGGCTCTGTGCTCGGTAGAGAGTCTGCTTCTCCCTCTTCCTTTGCTGTTCTTCCTCCTTGTGCTCTCTCTGTGTCAAACAAACAAACAAATAAAATCTTTAAAAAAAAAAGTTTTGATTTGAAGCCCGAGAAGTACTGATTAATTAATACATTGTATGTATCATGTCCTAAGCTCACAGGTTCTAAGGTACTATTTACCAAAAGTTGCCAAAAGTGTTTGTGGCAGTCTAAAGATGACCACTTTATGGGAATGCAAGCTGGTGCAACCACTCTGGAAAACAGCATGGCGGCTCCTCAAAAAGTTGAAAATAGAACTACCCTACGACGCAGCAATTGCACTACTGGGTATTTACCCTAAAGATACAAACGTAGTGGTCCGAAGGGGCACGTGCACCCAAATGTTTATAGCAGCAATGTCCACAATAGCCAAACTATGGAAAGAACCTAGATGTCCATCAACAGATAAATGGATAAAGAAGATGTGGTGTACACACACACACACATACACACACATACACACAGTGGAATGCTATGCAGCCATCAAAAGAAATGAAATCTTGCCATTTGCAACGACGTGGAGATAGCTATCATATGATCTCCCTGATATGAGGAAGTGGAGATGCAACGTGGGGGGGTTTGGGGAGTAGGAAAAGAATAAATGAAACAAGATGGGTTGGGGCACCTGGGTGGCTCAGTGGGTTAAGCCACTGCCTTCGGCTCAGGTCATGATCTCAGGGTCCTGGGATCGAGCCCCGCGTTGGGCTCTCTGCTCGGCGGGGAGCCTGCTTCCTCCTCTCTCTCTACCTGCCTCTCTGCCTGCTTGTGATCTCTCTCTGTCAAATAAATAAATAAAAATCTATAAAAAAATATAAAAAAATAAAAAAAAAATGAAACAAGATGGGATCGGGAGGGAGACAAACCATAAGAGACTCTTAATCTCATGAAACAAACTGAGGGTTGCCAGGCGGCCGGTAGGGAGAGGGTGGTGGGGTTATGGTCATTGGGGAGGGTATGTGCTATGGTGAGTGCTGTGAAGTGTGTAAACTTGGCGATTCACAGACCTGTACCTCTGGGGCTAATAATACATTATATGTTAATTTTTAAAAAAAGGGTTAGATAATAGAAAAAAAATCAGTATATTTCATGATAAATTTGGGACAAATGGAGTATAGTCTATGTTGTTCTGTTGTATATTAGAAAACTGCTTTCATAATATGTGTAAACAAATAAAAAAAATAAAGATTACCACTTTAATAATTAGCCTGCTAGGATGTGTGCCTGGAAAGAGAGAACTTTCATTCCTGAGTCTAAATAAAAATAATGGACCCAAATATGAAAGGAAATTCGGAGAAAAAATTATACCTGTTTTCTCCCTTCAGCTTTCATACCTGTTGAAACCCACAGAGACAAGTTCACTAATATAATAGCTGTCATTTATTAGAAGCCTCTTTTGAACTAGGTGCCTTAATGTTTACCAGTTCTCACCTCTGCAGGGTGTTTTATGATTTTGCCAGAGGAGGAAATTGACATTCAAGGAGGTTAATTAATTTTAGCTGTACTTCATTCAGTAAATACTGAATGAGGGTGTGCTGTGTGTCAGGCATACTTTTAGGTGCCAGGGATCCAGGGATGAACAAAAATAAGGTACAGTCGCTGCCCTTAAAGCGATCGTGATTTCGTTTCTTGATTAATATGTGATAACAGAAATTATTATGATAATTGCCATCATTTATGACTGCTGTGCCAGGCTTAGTACCGTGTGCTTTATATACCCTTCTTTCTTTTTAATCCCCACAGCCTTCTGAGGTGGGGTCTGTTACTACTGGGTCTCATGAAGGCGGAGTGCTCAGGGTCACACAGTTGGTGTGTGGCACAGTTGGGACTTGAGCATGGGTCCCTTATTCTAGGGCACAAGTCCTTTCAACATGTGTCCAGAACATTTCTAGCACGGCTTGAGATGAGTAATTATGTGAAAGGGATGTTCATTGTGAGCTGTGTTTTTGGCAGAACTTTATGTAACTTTGACTTAGCCACTAGATTTTTATTTTTATGGTTAACTTTCTACTATATTATCTCTTATTCTAGAAGTCCTCATGTTTTCATGACTCATGAAGGACATTTTTTGTCTTAGTTTTATTAAGAATGGTGATGTACAGTCCCTCTAGAAACTTGGGAATTAGACATAAACAGAATAATCTACACCTCTGAATAAATGACACTACTTAGCAAATTTTTTGGTACAATTTCATGTTTTTCTTTTCAGACTTGAAAATCTGTAGAGGTTGTGTGTTTGTGTGTGTGTGTGTGTCTACGTTTATGTATATACCATTTGTGATCATAGTCTATATAGTCTTGAGTACAAGCAGATTAGAAAGCATACTTCGTCACTGTACCTTTACATGGTATCACGTAATGCACATAGTTATTTTAATGGCTATATATAGTATGTCATTGTGTGGATTTAGATTTACCCTCAGTTGAACAGTTGTCTTGCTTTTCTTTCTTCTCCCTCACTTCCTCTGTCCCTTATTCTCTCCTTCCCTGCCTCCTCCCCACTCTTATAATCATTGCTGTGATGAACAACCACGTATGTACATCTTTGTATCCTTGTTTATCTCTTGCAGAAATGGAATTGCTAGGGAAGAGGCTGTACATTTCATTGGCTTTTAATAGATGTCATCAGGTTGTCTACCGAAGGCTTATATCATTGACCAGTATGAGTATCTGTTTACCATTTCTTCCTAACCTTTAGAAAGAAAGTTTTAAAAAAACCCAGCATTTAAAAGGAAGTTTTTTTTTTTTAAGATTTTATTTATTTATTTGACAGAGAGAGATCACAAGTAGGCAGAGAGGCAGGCAGAGAGAGAGGAAGGGAAGCAGGCTCCCTGCTGAGCAGAGAGCCCGACGCGGGACTCGATCCCAGGACCCTGAGATCATGACCTGAGCCGAAGGCAGCGGCTTAACCCACTGAGCCACCCAGGCGCCCTTAAAAGGAAGTTTTAAAGAATTTTTTTTTTTTAAGATTTTTATTTAAGACAGATAGAAATCACAAGTAGGCAGAGAGGCAGGCAGAGAAAGAGGAGGAAGCAGGCTCCCCGCTGAGCAGAGAGCCCGATGTTGGGCTCCATCCCGATGCTGGGCTCGACCCCAGGACCCTGGGATCATGACCAGAGCCAAGGCAGAGGCTTTAACCCACTGAGCCACCCAGGCACCCCAAAAGGAAGTTTTAAATGCCATAATAGAATTACTCATAGAATTATTGGATTACTGGCAACCAATTATAAATAGAAGAACTCTGAAAGAATAGAGAGAAACTCATGAAACATAGTCACTACTCTCAAGCACTGAGAGTTAATCTAAGATCAGTTCTCAAGATTAAAAGGCATATGAAGGGAACTTTCCAATAAAAAGAGAGTCTCTGGTTTCATGTTCTTTTGGGTACTCTTTGTCAGTCCAAATAAACTCCAACAAGGTGACAGGGTTTAGAATAAGATAAGAGTTTAGAATAAGATTTATAGAGATGTTAGGGTGTAAGGTCCCTTTCTATGCAGAATGCTCTGTGAGAGATTATCTGTGTCTGTTCTGTTGCACATCCAAATGCATATTAGAAGCTTTTAACAGTAATGTTACTTGGGGTGCCTGTCTGGCTCAGCCAGTAGAGCATGTGACTCTTGATCTTGGGGTTGTGAGTTTGAGCCCCATGTTGGGTATAGAGGTTACTTAATATAAAATCTTGGGGCACCTGGGTGGCTCAGTCATCTAAGTATCTGTCTTGGTTTCAGCTCAGGTCATGATCTCGGGGTCCTGAGGTTGAGCCCCGCATCCGACTCCACACTCAGCAGGGAGTCTGAGACTCTCTCCCGCTTCTCCCCCCACCGCTCACTCTCTTTCTTTCACTCCTGCTCTCTCAAATCAATCTTTAAAAAAAATCTTTAAAAAAAAATAAATAAAATTGATGTGCATCTGATTTAGTTATAAAGATGCATTAGCCACGTTACCCAAATCACAGGTGAGTATTGACATTCTGCTGTAAATAATCAAGAAAATAAGCAAATTAAACAATGGACTGTGCTCTTGACTTGTTAATAGAGTCAGACATTTTTCTTTGAGACAAAGATGAGTTCATTGGCCCCAGCTCTGATAGCAGTGATTTTCAAGCAGATAACACTTGCCAAGATTTTCTGTGCAATGGGTAGGAAGAGTCTGTTGCCTGACAAGTTCTACGTCACATAGGTTCCTAAGCTGATCTCCTGTCACAGTTAATGCTTCTCTCGGGCATTCTTTGGTATATTATCTCGCTGATCTTTAGTCTGTTCCCAGTTGCAGAGAAAGAGCTGGTTAATTTAGTAGATAAATCTTATCACTAGAAGTAAAAGAGCGTTCCATAATAATATTGTCCTTGAACATGTAGGTGGTTATTCCGTTGTGGGAGGACTTCTGTGGTCATCGTGGAACAGTCCAGTTTGGACAAGGCATACCTGATTGTTGAACAGTTCGCATTTCATTGATCTATCTGGGTGTTGTTTTGGCTTAGAAGGACCCTTTTTTGAGGACATCTCTCTGCCAACCTGAATTCCCAAAGGGCTTCTGTTTTGGAAATCTTTTGGACATAGGTGAGCTTTTTTGTTTCCCCCGTGACCTCCACATTATTTAGACTGACTCTCACAAGCATGCCATCCTTCTTTCTCACTGTTTCTTCCCTCTGGTCTCCTGAAATATTACCTGTTTACCAAAGAAGCTAGTTATTTTTATCCCAGCATTCACTTGATAAACTGCTCTTTTGGAGATACATCAAATAGGGTGAAACATTGAGCAGGTCAGGCAAGCAGTAGGATCTCGGCACCACACATTTCAGAGGATTCTCCCTTTGAGTCTCATTATTTTTCTTTACTGTCCCACAGATCTGCTGGGCACAAACATAATGGGCTTGGTAAATCATGCTAGGAATGAAATGTTTTCAGTGCCATTGTTCCGGACTCTTGACAACACTAATGGAGAGCAAAGTGATAAGAGAATGAGTAATGTGAGAGTAATAAGAGAGTACTAAGAAAGTAAGGAAGCCAGGTTAAAACTTGGAGATTGAAACTCATAGACTGTTAAAAATATGTTAAAAATAAGGGTAAATTCTGATGCAAAGCATTTAGTATTAAGAAGAGCTTGACTCTTAGTGGACAAACACTGGACTAGGGTTCTGTAGCTTTTTTTTTTTTTTTTTTAATTTTTTAATTTATTTGACAGACAGAGATCACAAGTAGGCAGAGAGACAGACAGAGAGAGAGGGAAGCAGGCTCCCCGCTGAGCAGAGAGCCTGATGCGGGGCTCGATCCCAGGACCCTGGGATCATGACCTGAGCCGAAGGCAGAGGCTTTAACCCACTGAGCCACCCAGGCGCCCCAGGGTTCTGTAGTTTGAATTCTAGACTTAGGTTGCTGCTAACAACCTTGGACGAGTCACTTAGACACCCTCACCTCCCATTTCTGCCATGAAAAGTGGAAGTATCCATTTTTGTTTGTTTGGGGAAGTTTTTTCCTTAAAAGTGTTCTTAAGCTGTGGGGCTCCTTAGAATTGCGGAGGGGAGCCAGATGGACTCGGAGAGGGCATGGGGAGGAGACCCAGCTGTCGCCCCAGTGTAGCTACACTCTCGTATGTTACTTGTGTGGGTTTCCTGTAATGTTTCCCTTGAAGAAAGCCCCATGGCCGAAAATCAATTTGAAAACATCTAGACCAAAAACATCTTGAAAATGGCTTTTGATGCTAAGATTTGGTGTCTGTGAATACCCACTCATTGTCTTTGTTCTTGGTGTAATTCTCTCATGGCAGGGAAATATTGGCTCAGTTGGTGAGTTAGTATGTAGTACAATGGATAATTGTGGCGTTTGACTGCTTGGCTGTGCCCTGATGTCTACTGTTCATGAGGTATTTCGCAACTGAACAGTAATTAAAGCCCTTTTTGCTGCTCCTAATTTGGGAATCCTCATAAGAAGGTAGAGAAAAACCATATTCCTTACTTATCAAACATATTCATACTCTCTTCCTCTTTAAAAAAATATCTAACCTGTAGCATTTTATGTAAGTTGTCTCATTTCACCCTAGGATGGTCTTGTGAAGGAGCTGGAATTTCTGTAGATGAGGAAATTGAAGCCCACTGGGATTCTGTAGCTTGGCTGATATCCCATAACTAGGGAGAGAGAGAGCTGGCCTTTAAAACTAGGATTGTATTTCTAGAATGTGGGTGCTCTTTATTACGTTGGCTTGCCTCTCCTGAGTTTACAGGAGATTTGTAGCTTGAAGAAATTATTAATAATAACACCATTATTCCTCAGTTTCTCATTAATTAAATCTGGTCATACAAGCAAATGGGCAATTTTCATTGTTCTTAACTGCTTGGATTATGCCAAAGACCCTTAACAGCTTTCTTAGGGTGATGTAGTAGGGCCTTATGTGGCCATGGGTTTCTTTTACCCTTCTCTTTGAACTGTATCTAGAATGTTATATCCTAGGACACAGTGACATACCAGTGTATCCTCTCTACCACTGTGTAAGGTCTGTTTTGTGTTTCCTTAAAGAGTTACCATAGGGTTTCTTAATGTAATGTAGGATAAGCCTCGGGTTTGTGAATGTGTAGGTCAGCTGTACCAATTCAAACTTTGTCTTGTCTTGATGTTTTGTTTGAACTGGGTAATTAAAAAGACCCAGATTTTAGTCTGGTTTGGCTACCACTAGCGGACTTTAGCTTTTGTTGTGAACTTTGTATCCACACAGTAAGTGGATTTGATAAGAACTCTGATTCTTATTCTGATTTTACAGAGGACCAGGTGAGTTATTGGAATTATAATCTTGTGTGGATGCTGAAATTAGAGAAAAAATTCTGGTGGAGTTGGGATAGGATGAAGGAAACTTCAGGTTTATTGAGTGTGTACTCTGTGCTAGATGCTGGTTATTCACTTTATTCACTGTTTAATGACTTTATTCATTTTACCTCTGTGTTTCAGTTAAGGAAAGCTGATATTCAAAGAAGCCAGGACACTTGTATTAAGCTACAAAGCAGGCAAGAGCAGGATCCAGAGCATTAGCCAAAATCATTCTCGCTCCAAAACCAAGGTCTTTTTTGTTGTTAATTACAAGCAGAGTAACCTTTAGAACCACAGGAAGAATGGGCTGGATGTCTCTTGGGGGAAGGACTCTATGTTGCACATGATAGTGTTTGTAAAATAATCTTAAGGTTCAAAGGAGAGTGTCTGGGTAAAGTCTCTTCCTGGATTTCCCATTAAGACTGTGCCCTCCGTACTGTAATCGTGGAGGAGTTCCCTTTGTTTCCCTTGCTCTGCTTTCTATCTGACACGAAGGAACCTGACTGAAATCCCCACCCACAGCACTGTGTGGTTTCATGATTGGGGGTTCTTCTTGCTCTCTTTTAACTAGTTTTTGTGAACTTGAACTAGATATAGAGACTTAGCCTTTTTTGAGCGGTAGTTGTTTTGAGTGTAAAATGGAAAAACAGTACCTACTTTGTATAGCACGTTGCTAGATTTTATCTGTAGTTGTAGCTGGGACTGGAAAGAATTTTTTTACAGTGTGGCTCATGGTACAGAACTTTGGAAGAAGGTAGAAGAAGACCTGCATGGCAGGTACCAACTTTCCCAGTGTACGTTTCCGGTAAGAAGTAAGTTAGTTGTGAGATTTGTCTGTTCCGGTTTGAGGATGTATGAATGTTTAGTGCTCTAATGAATTGTTGGCAGCTGTGTTTTTTTGCTAATTTTTGTAACTGCAACTGAATTTCATAATCAACATCTTGAGTAAGCAGAGCGTAGATACTTTGAGGGAAAAGTGTGTAAGCCTGAAGCTAACTTGATTTTTTTCTAGGGCCCGATTATCCTGGGATGCTTGTGTTCAGCCGGCATTTGAAACATGTTAGAAGCTAGGCCTTGAGAGTACTGAGGGAGAGTAACGCACATTCCCAGTTCACTAAAAGCTCATCTCTGGAGGATAAGCATCTCGCTAGCAACACAGAAAGGAGAGGTATTATGTCAGTTATAAGTACTCGTAGTATGAGCTCATTGAAAAAAAAAGTTTGAGCAGAATGAATGAATCAGCCACTAGGAATGCAAAGGTAATTTGGGGGTATTGAGAGAGATGGAATTTTGTGCTGTGACAGTGATATATGCAAGGTTGTAAAGAACACAGATGAGGGATGTGACATTTGAACTGGACCTTAGACCCCGAGTATTTTCTCTCTGGGATTTTATGTTCTAGGTGCGGTTAACGACCTAGTCCTCTTGAGTAGTGTTGCCTCCCTTTCTTTTTTATGGCCCTTTGCTGTGGTTATTAGAATAAGCATCATGCCCATTAATGATTTTCCTGGGCTAGTCACCCATCACCAGCTGTCCTATTGGAACCAAGTCCTGTCATACTGTCTTTTGTGAATGTCCTTTAATGTTGTCTTGAGGCCTGCTCGTGCCTTTGCTTCAGGTGGGTCACTGGCTTCCAAGTAGGCCTTCTGTTTCAGATTCCTCTTACCTTTATTCTTCCTGCAGATGGTTCAGATTGGCCTTTCCAAAGTACCTTGGAAATTCAAACCGAACCTCTTTCAGGGGCTTTGTGGTTTCCAGGGTCAAGTTCAGACTACTGAGCTTGGCAGTCAGACTTCCACCTTGACATTATATCCTTCCTTTCCAGCCTTTTCACTTCCCAGGTCATCACTCTGTTGGTGTTCTTGGTCAAGGTGTCTTAGTTTCCCTGGGCTGGGCTAGGGTGCTTAGCAGCTGGGACATTGCTCCCTTCTCTGTCTGTGACTTTGCAGATTTTCTCACTGTGCCCTGAACTTGCCTGTGCTCAGGCTGTGCCCTCCACCTGGAATGCTCTCACCCCTCCTTGCCTTTTTCAGACCCCAACTCAAATGCATTTCCTCCCTGAGTCCCTCTCTAGCTGCTCCAACCCCAGGGATCATCTCCCTTCCTTAGAAAAATTAATGGCATTTATTTTCTGTGCTGTTATATTGGGGAGTTGATCGCAACTGCTCTGCATTGTGGTTGGTTTTTGTGCGTGTACGTGTATACCTATACCCCTGTCCCTCTTGGCGTAGTAACTGTGTCTTATACTCTTGACAATCCTATATACGTAGGTAATCGATAGCTATTCATTGATCTATAACATTGGTTTTCAGAGTGTCTGTAGATGACCCTTGGATTCCTGAGACCCTTGCAGTGGGGTGTGAGACCAGTGCTATTTGCATGGTAGTTACTGAAATGATATTTGCCTTTTTAAAAATTTTTATTTATTTTTAATATTTACCCTTTCCTACTGGGCAGACATTTGCACGGAAACAGCCTGGATAAAACTGGGGATGCCGTAGCATGAATCAAAGCAGTGGCACCAAACTGGCCCGGGTAGCCGTGGTGTTCAACCAGTCATGTGCCCTGAGCGAAAAATAGTGCCAGTCAGTGTTCTTAGTGAGGCAGTAAAAACTATTAATTTTATTAAATCTCATTCTTTAACTACCCATTTTTTTGAGGGTGTGTTTGACTTGGGGAGTGAACTGTCTTTATTCATTTTGGAGGGAGCATCATTTTTACTTGAAGGGAGGGTTGACAAACTGTGGTTATTCAGAACTTGGGTGTTTTGCAGACATTTTCTTGAAAGTGAATAAAGCAGGTTTGTTACTTCAAGGGAAACAATGGACAGCATTTGTTGCCAGTGATAAAAATTGAGCTTTGAAGTGAAAAATCAGAAATTTGGAAAACTTGTATTTGCCACCTCGAGCTTGATGGCTTCCCAGTATTCCCAGTTCCCTTGTGAATTTGATAATGATAAAATGTTCCTTTTTTAAAAAGATTTTTTGAGTAATCTTTACACCCAGCGTAGGGCTCGAATTTATAACCCGGAGTTCAAGAGTCATACATCTCACCCACTGAGCCAGCCAGGCGCCCCGCGGATGTACTTCATAATATTGTGTAAGGAAAGTGCTAACATTTGGAAAAGAGTCAAAGAACCAGTATTTTTCAGGTGATCAATATATGATGTGACAGAATCATGCGTGGGTACTTCTGTGACTTCTGTTCAAAGTGGAAGATAGAGCCGTGACTTTTAATGTTACAGAGTTCAAAGTGTCATTGATATGGTTTCAGATTTTTTATCACAACTAACCTTCTAAGAAACTGTCACTTGTCGGTGTTTAGTATAATATCAGAGAAGACTATTAGCAATTATTTGAAAAGGATGTTAAAATAGTCCTCCCTTTTCCATCTACGTATTAGAGACTGAATTTTCTTCATATACTTCAGCCAAAACATTGTATGTAATAGTTTAAATGCAGAAGCAGACGTGAGACTCCCAGCTATGTTTTGTGAAGCCAGACATTAAAGAGATTTGTGAAAATGTGAAACAGTGCCACTTTCTCATTAAACTTTTGTTGAGAAAATAATTATTTTTTAATAAAAATGTTATTTTAATATGTAATGAGTTCAGTGATTTTTAAAACGAATTGATAAATATTTTGTAAGTTTCTTTGTTTTAATTTCTGATACAATAACTATCAATAAATATACTCCACATAAATAAAGGTCTTTGGGTCCCTCAGGTTGTAAAGAGGAGTCTCAGAAAACCAAGAAGTTTGAGACCATGATTATAGGTAGACTGAAATAAACTGAGGAAATACATTGGTTTCTGGCTTATTTGAAAATCTTTAGAGGAGCAACACAGCAGAGAAGAGAAATAACTTGTTTCTATTTGTCTTATACTGAGACTAGGCAGGTAATATGTTTCTGGCCCTGTGCCAAACAGAGTACCTGTATTATTTCCTCTGAGCTGTATTTTGCAATGTGTGCATGTTATAAATCAGCACAGTTTCTACATTACAAATCAGTAGTTAGAAGAAGTTCTGAAGATTGCTCCTGCATGGTTCGAGCAGTGGCTCTGGGTCCTGCTCATGGTTGCTTTGAACCCGGGCCATTGTCTTGTACTGTTACAGGGAACCAGGGCCTCAAAGGTGAGCGGCACTTCAGAACAGACTGTGGCTGGAAGTCTGTAGGCTTAATTTCACACAGGTTAGTAGCAGTTAGTGTGTGAATGTAGCTCAGGATCCAGGAGGCTGACAGGATGGCTTTTGTTCGGGGCCACTGCTCGCATTAGCAGCCCTTCTGGATTTTATTCAGGGGCACAGAAAGCTGAGATCGTCTGAAAGTGTTATTTTGGATCAGCAAGGAATTTTCCCTTTGGGAGAAAGAAATGAGATGGGAGGTGAAGTCGGAGACATGTGCTGCTAAGGGGAAAGCAGTGTGAAAGCACAGACTGAGAGAAGGGGAAGCCACTGGGCCCACACCCCGCACTGGGATGCACCATGCACAGTTCATTCTGGGCCGCCTAGAATGGCAGTTGGTGTTGTCAGGCGCTCGGGGCTGGGACCCCCTGCAGAACACTGTCTCTGCTTGGTAGGTCTGCTGAGAAGAGAACCTCACCGGTGTTTGTCCTCCCGGTGCCCCGTGTGCCTGCACAGCTCGACTTTCTGCTCCTTGGACAGATACATGCATCAGAATTGCCCTGGTAAATGTGTTTTTGAAATTAATGATATGAACATCTTTATATTACACATTATACCTCTTTCTTAAAGGGTGTACATATTTCTCTTACACTTCATTATAGTTATTAAACTCTCAGTATCTTTCTTTTTTACCACATCAGTGGAAATGAAAACAGGGATACACCTAGGTTAGCTGGAACAGCAGAGAAAGGAGGTGGGATTCTTGTTTATTTTGATCGTCGTTAACTCCAGCCTTATTCCTGTGTTTCTCTCTGACCTTCATCCTGGGCAAAGTCTGTCTTTCCCTCAGCACTTCTGTGGACGTTGTATGGCTCAAGCTTGTCTTGCAGATTTGTGTCATGTAAATAGGCTTTGACAGGGGGCAAATTCAAACTGTTGTAAAGACTGCCTATTCATTTCTAAAACCGCATTTTGTGGTAGAGTTCAATTGCAAATTGCATGAAGGAGTTTTAAAATGAGGGAAGACAAAATGAGAACTTTCGAATAGTTGCACAGTAAAACGGTAGAAGGGGAATCTGATCATTGAGCTTTTGTTTCTCAGGGATCGTCAATGGCTTTTTATTCCAGCGATCATTCCCAAAAAAGATTTCCATACATACGCAAAAAATGAGTTGTCGTAAGATGTAGATGAGGGTATAGAGAATAAAGATGGGAAACACTCTATTAATTCAAAGGTACAGAGTATTCCTTTACTTCGTAATTTGGAAAGCATTGCAGAGCTCCAGAATTGGATAAGCCAAGTTGGTGGACGACGTATTTTGTTAATTCTTCTGTTAAAATGCCTTCTCTTGGTGGATGCATTTCTAAGATGAATGGTTAATTTGTTCTTCGTTCTTTTCAGTGTCTTTGAGCACATGACACATGGAGAAGATGTCCTAATTGAGACTGTTGGCATCTGCTTGAGACTTTGTCTTTTATAGGTCCCTTTGTATTTGGGAAGTATGTGATGGGTGTGGTCTGGCAGCGGGGTTGTATTCTCTTTGCTAAGTTGATTCTGGGCTTGTGTGATGTGGAGTTGTGGCTTTATAATGGGGGGAAACACATGCATGCGGCTTCAGAGTGTGACCAAGGGAGTTGGGTGAGCTTTTTGGGTTGGGTTCTCTAGGGTTGGAGCGTTTTGCTTCTGAAATTTTAGTTTCAGGTTTGGGGCGGTCGTTTACTCTAGAAACTGGTAATTTTTCCTTAGTGTCCTGAGGAACTTCAGACAGACATGACTTTTTAAAGGGAGACTCACGTGTGCTGCTTATTCGCTTCTCAGGAGTGACAGGAGGTTTTGAGAGAGCGGGTGCATTCAGAGCCCTGTAGTTCAGCACGCGTAGCTCTTGACCTGAGCTCAGGATTGGTGGGTCCGGGCAGTTTTGTAAACAGACAGATGAGTCAGAGTGGGTAAATGGAATTAGAGAGATTTAAACAAAGTGGGGTGGGAGGGGATGACAGGGCAGGCAGCTCTATCTGCTCTGAGGGCTTGGGAGGGAAGGAGGAGGAAGGGGCGTCCTGAAACTTCGAGTGTTAAAGAGGGACAGGATGGGGTTACCCTTGTATAATAAACTCGGGAGTTCACTGGACCACCTGCTTATCTAAGCGGACACTAAAAAGAGTCTCAACAGCTCTGTTCATCGTGTGGCTTACGTTTAGCGCTGCGCTGTATGCTCTGGAGGGAGTTAGACAAGGACAACTACCTCCGTAGTTTGGTGGGGTGGGGGTTGGGGGTGAGGAGCAGACTTTGTGAGCAGCTTGAATAACATTGGTTCAAGATGCAGCTGTGAGTAGGCAGGTACTGTGGTAGGCTGGTGCCTTTTTGTTCATTCTCGGTATTTTTTTCCCCTCCCTGCTATGAAGCCACTTTGGAAATCCTCCATTTCATTAATGTAGAGTCATACCCTGTACCTCTCCCCAGTAGTACCCATGGCCGTGACAGGTAGCCACAGTAATTCTGGGGACTCCCGTGGTCAGTGAGTGTGTGTTTAATTTCTTCTATAGCTAACTAGTTTTTTAGTGGGAAGAGGAAATTTGAGAGAAGTTGGGTAATTTGCTTTAATTTGCAGGACGTCTGAAGTGTCAGATCACATCTGTTAGGATTATGGGAATTTTGTTGTATGTTTGAATGTTAGAGATAGTGTCAGGGTCATTCTGCTGAAAACTGACTCATCTGAAAACCTTGTGTGTTCACTCCATTCGATGTTCACCAAGGCCATGGTTTCCCTTTCCTTATGGTTCATTTCTCCTCCTCCCTCTCCATTAAAAGATAGGAAGTCTTAGGCATTTTAGCAAATTTTATACATATGGTTCCTTAAAATTGTACTATACCATGAAAGATGGCCTACCCACCAAGGGTTATATACTTATAGAGCTGACCTCTGGTGTCTATGATGGTGGTTGGTCCCGGAAATGCGCTGTGTTTCAACATGAAATATAGAAATCTTTTTTTATTAACGTGTAATATATTATTTGTTTCAGGGGTACAGGCCTGTGATGCATCAGTCTTACACAATTCACAGCACTTACCATAGCACATACCCTCCCCACTGTCCATCATCCAGCCACCCCATCCCTCCCACCCCAACTCCACTCAGCAACCCTCAGTTTGTTTCCTGAGACCAAGAGTCTCTTAAGGTTTGTCTCCCTCTCTGGTTTCATCTTGCTACATTCCCCCGCACCCCCCCCCCCCCCCGCCCTTTCCCCAATGATCCTCAGTCTTATTTCTGAAATTCCTCAGATCTGAAATATAGAATTTTATTCACCAGTCAGTTTAACTGTCTTCCACCGTTCCTTCCTCAAAGAATATTAATGCTTAACTCAAACAACTGATTTTTGCAATGAACTTTTCGTTATAAGCTTACTAACTTAGGAACAAAGGTAACTTTTTCTTGCTTTTTATTTTTTGCTGATTAATGTTCTAGATTGCTTTTAGAAATATTAATATGTTCAAGCTAGGGCAAAACTCTTTAAACTGTACACCAGATGAGTATCCAGTAGTTTTTGGACTTTTAGATTTTAGGAACCTCATTTCTGGGAGGGATTTTTGGCTTTGCTGCTTTTTCTTAGCTTTAAATTGTTAGGTATGGTGCAATGAATCGCTCTGATAACGATCATTTTTTTATATACTTTGAAACAGCATTCAAACAATAGACCTTTAATTAGACAATATTATTTTATGTAGAAATAAACCAGAAATCACGGAAATACAGTTTTGGAATGTTGGTCAGTGTTGTAGAGTCAGATTATATGCTTAGTGGTTATTGTCAGGGAGAGAAATGTTGTAATATAATGATGAATCGTGCGTTGTTTAAAGAACAGTCCATTATTTCCCCATTGACAAACATTCTGTGTACTTGTTTGAGAGCAGTAGTGTCATTGGCAGAGTTAGTAATCCTTTCTTTGCTGATTAAAAATGATGGATGGCCGTCCGCTGCGTTCCAGCGGTAGTGCTCTTTTATCCTCACCGTGACCCAGAGGTGAAGGAAGGTGCCGTCATCCTAGTTTTATAAATGGAGAGACGAAGCCCATGTTAATCAGCGGTTCAGAGTAAGCCGAGTAAGTTCTTGGTGCTGGGCACCGAACCCAGGTCTGGGGGTCCAGCTCAGCACCCCCTAGTGCAGGTATCGTGAGCCGCATGTGTGATGGGACATTTTCTGGTGGCCCCATCCAAAAAGTAAAAAACAGGTGAGAGTAACTTCAATAATATTTCTTAAATCAAAATATACAAAAATACGATCACTTGAGCGTGTGACTAATATAAAAACAAGATGTTTTGCATTCTTTTTTTGGTATTGATTCCGCAGTATATATTTTGCATGTCTAGCACACCTCAGTTTGGACTGGCTGCTCTTCCAGTGTTCAGTGCCCTCACGTGACTGGTGTCTGCTGTGCTGGGTGGTCCGTTCCTAGTGCCCGCGCTGCTGCCACTACCCCGCTCTGCTTCTCTTAAGTGAGTGGGCACTGAAGAACCAAGACCTCCCCATCAACCAAGGTTTTGTATGTTTTTGGCTGATTTCCGCTTACAGCATACAATTATAGCATTGACTAGTTTAGTTTAATAAAATCAGTCGTTAGAAAAAGTGGTGTAGTAGCCTTACGGAAATACAGGTATTTGGTTGTCTTTCCCGTTTTTAGAAATTCTCCTCTGAACAGTAGTAGGTGATAGAGATTAAAATAAAGTAGTCAAATAGTATTTAAAAGGCAAATAATTGCACTAAGTCTGGAGATTGTAAGGAATGCCGTCACGTAGTTATCCTTAATAATAAAGACCACGTAAGGCCACTTTTAAGCACAGAAGGGAAACAGTTGAAATAATTTACATGGGTTTAAGGTAGATTATTAAATTCAGCAACCTGCTACTAGTGTCTGCTGTGTGCCAGGCTTTGTATATATGTTTAGGAATTAAAATAAGAAATGGATCCTGTGATCAAGGATCACACCCTCAAGTGTTTACTTAGAACAGTTGTTTCCAGGAAGGTATTTTTTTCCCATCTGATTGGGGTTGAGAAGAAAAATTGGGGGATGATAGGATGAGTCAAACTCTGAAGGACGTTTCATCATGAAAACAGTGTTTGCTTTAGGTACAAACTTTATCCCATAGCATTATAGGATTTCAGAAAAGGATTTTGCAGACCAGTCCTCTGAAAATTTCTTTGTGTGCATTTTTAAAAAATATTCTGTTGTACTGAGAGGGTTGAATTGTGACAGTCCCATAGTAAGTTTATAGAGTCTGCTCCTTTTGACAGTCTGTGACCTACCATTACGTTGTCACATTTCTATTCCTGATAAAGACCCATTGATCGTATTGATGAACCTGGTCTGTGTTTTTGACAACACTTTTCTTATAAGTCACATCATCTAGAATATGATTGTATATATTCAACTGGATATTATTATCTATAGAATTGCTTGATTGCAAGAAATGAAATACAGTTTGCCCAGTCATTTAAAAAGTGTTGGAATTTGGATTTATTTGGGTTGGGAGAGGAGAGTCCTATTTTTCCAAGCTTAATTTTTTTTTTTTTTTTTTTTTTTTTGGTGAGGAGATAGAGAACACAGATTGCAATCATTAGCTACGAGCATTTGTTATTTCTTTTCTTTTTTTCTTTTAAAGATTTTATTTATTTGACAGAGAGAGAGTGCACAGCAGGGGTAGTGGCAGGCAGAAGGAGAAGGAGAAGCAGGCTCCCCCCACAGCAGGATGCCCAGTGAGTGGTTCTATCCCAGGTTGCTGGGATCATGACCTGAGCCAAAAGCAGATGCTTAATGAATGAGCCACCCAGGCACCCCCAGCATTTGTTATTTCAAGCATATAAAGCTCTTGAAGATAGTATATATGCCTTTTGTCAGTAGTAACAAATATGTATGTCTACCATATTTTCTGTTGCTGAGTGTCACCGTCTAAGGGTAAGTAGGGCAACAAAAGGGGAAATTTGTGCTTCTCATTTTTTTTCTCTCTGTGGTTGCAGAGAGTGAAGAGGGAGGGAGAAAGAAGACACATCTTTCATGTTCTTAGTTTCTAGATACCTTAACAGTGTCTGACCCCTGAAACAGTGCTCTCAGAGCAGTGGTAGCTTCAAGATGAAGGCCGCTGTCACCTTATGTTTATGGTGACCTACAGAACAGAGCAGACTCATTCATCACTTGGGACACCATCACTGGGCCCTGTAGCGTGGTCTGTTACCTGTCCTGCTTGGAAGAATGGATGCAGCATAACGTGTGGTTTTTTGAGTTGTTTTGTTTTGGTTTTTTTGGTTCAGTGTAAAGGCTAGTGCCCAGCTATTTCTAAAGCAATCATTTGACCATATTCATAAGAGAAGATGATGCCAGAAAACATTTTGAGGGTAAAAATTTAGGGACTTGGGATACATTTTGAAGAGGGCAAGAGCTGGCGATTTTATGTGAGAGAAGTTATCTGAATGGCATGGAATTGTTGGGCAGAGAAAATGAAATATAAAGAGGATTTCTCTTTTCACTCTTTTCTCCAACAATGGAAAAAAATTTAAAGGGACACACACCTTCAAAATTAGAATACTACATGTAAAGGAGTTTTGTTCTTTCCTAGTTTTGTAGATTAGGAAACTTGAACTGTTTGGAAGTCTGTGAACCATTTCCAGTAGGATCTTATTAAACAAAGGTCCAGATGGACAATGACTCTAATCCAGGCAATAATAATTTTGATTATGTTTGTGTGGATTCTCAAGTTTTAAAAAATGATGACGTTCCCCAGGGAAGGGGAGTATTTTGTGAAATCTAAGTGTCAGAACTGTTCATGGCACACATAGAATTGGGATCAAATTGGGGGATTGTTGGCTTTTTAGACTGCACAGGAGCTCTTGTAGTGAACCACTGTCTCCTAAAGCCTGGGCAAAGCTAAAGCTAAAAATAGTTGGAGGCTTAATCTGCACATTTGAACTTCTGGAGCAGCTGGAGTGGGTCTCTTCCTCCTTACCCCTTGCAACGGAGTAATTCTCCCTGTCCGTTATCAGCTCAGTGGGGATGTCCGCACTGGCTCTGAGGGCGTTTTTGAGAAAGATCTGAAAGGAACATGAACTAGAGTACAGGAAGTGGGACGATGGCAGGGAATATTTGGTACTTTCTGCCACTGTCAAAAAACACCCATTTGGTCGGAGAGGTTGCAGGAGAGGAGCATATGTGTTGATGGAGGGGTGCGTGTTCATGTCCATATTCTTTTTTTTTTTTTTTTCTTTACCTCTCCTCCAGTCTAATGTTCACTCTTGTCAAGATGTTGGCAGCGTAATGAAGAGGCAAAGACACTTCCTCCCCGGCAGATGCATATTATAGACTCACAGGTCCAGGGAGGGCAACAGAAGGAACATTTTACTTCATTGACTTACTTTTCTAAAATTCCTGAGCAAAAGTTTATTTTTCAAGTTGCTAATTTTTGAGTGTTAAAGAACTGCATTTCCTCACGTTTAAAGAACGTATATGTTGGTAACGGCATACCCTCGCTGCCCCCCAGGATTGATGTGAGCATTATAGATGATGGTGGGCTCTCTCGCAATTTCCATCTGCAAGTGATTTATCCAGGGTCATTTGAGTGATTACTAGGTACCAAGCAGTGTGTGTGGTCCTGGCAGGGGTCGGGTGGGGGGGTCAGGCATACATCTTTAGGACCTCATCTCACCCCCCCAAGGAACTTATATTTTAGTAAGAGAGGCTGCACTCGGTGGCCTGTAATTACAGTATGGCGGGGATCTGTTAAGAGGTTTGACAGTGTGCTTTGAAAGCACAGAAGTGGGCCATTGACTCAGTTCATTCAGCATGAATTGAAAGAATTAGGGGATTGTTTTTTGAAGGTGGTGGTGTTTCTATTACCATGTTTGAAGGATGGGAGGAGGTAGCCAGGGAACAGTTGGGGTTAGACTAGGAAAGACTTGGAGGAGGAAGAACTTTGTCCCTTGCAATGCTGAAGGTAGTATATTCAGTTTTCAGGTTATGTGCCATTTTGACTCATCTATAAGGAAGTGTAATTGGCTTAGTTTGGACTTAACTCCTCTCCTAACCTGAACAAAGTTCTGTCTCTAGTAGAGAAGTTTATTAATCCCACCTTAACCTAACCTAATTCTAACCTATGCTAACCTAACCTAATCAACTAAACCTAACCTAATCAGACTGAGCTAAATGGTGCCTCCTTCTCAGTACATCCCTGTATATTATTCTAATTAAGGAAAAGACCTACCCCAGCTTTGTTATTTGTAGAAGTTAGTATTAATGTATAATTTCTTACATTGGTGGCAAATCTGTCTCAGTTACATAGATAATAACTCAGCTCTGCAGTAAAATGGGTGACTGTAAAATACTTAACACTTTATTAATGCAGTATTTTTAAACTAATATGATATTAACACCTTATTAGTTATGATACATTGCATAGCCAGTATATAAGTGAGCTGCTTCAATATAACACAATATTATGTATTCAGATTTATTGCTTATTTTTATTGGGATTACCTTTATAATATTTATAAGGAAAAGTCTGGTTATAGATAAATGATATTTTCCTGGGGCACCTGGGTGGCTCAGTCTGTTAAGCATCTGACTTTTGGTTTCAGCTTAGGTTGTGATCTCAGGGTCCTGGGACCAAGCCCCAAGTCTGGCTCAGCACAGAAGTCTGCTCGTCCCTCTCCCTCTATGCCCTATCCTGGGCATGGGGGCATGCTCGCTCTCTCTCTCATAAATAAATAAAATATTTTAAAAAATGATATTTTTTCTGGGCATGTTTAAATTATATAACATAAAAACTTTGGTTTCTTTGAATTCTGGGAGTGTCAAACTATATATTCATTTAAAGTCCTCTCAGGACTTAAGACTAGGTAATAGTTACTTTCCTCATTCTGTTACTACAGGAATCAAGGCGATGCCTTTTGAAAATACTGATAACTGGAGGGATATATGTGTTTTTTGAGCAGGTAAGAGATAGTCTTGGCTTTTAAAAGTAGCCCAAAGGAGATTTAAAAGCAAGGTTAGTGTAAAAGACTAATAATAAATTGCAAACAACTGTTTTGTGTAAAGAAAATAAGAGACATACCTGTAAAGTAATGAGTTTCTAATGCTATTCGAAGATTCCTGTGAAAGAGACACTCCAAAAATACTTTGAGCAATGGCAGCATTGGTGGAGTAAGTATTGACTCTTCCAAAAGGACTTTGCATAGGATAATCCTTGGTTCATTGTATCATTTCCAATTTGCCTTTTAAGTGCTTGGTATAGTAGTAAGTGCCTAGTTTTGAAATAAGGTGTGGTTCTCCAAAACATTTCCCATTTCAGTTAGAACTCTGTGTTGTCAAAATCTTCCTTAATGTTCTATATGGGTTTTTACTTAATCTAAACTAGTAAGATTTCACTGTAGTGTGAGACCTTGACAATTATTAAGCCAGGTGTTAATTAGGGCCACTGGCAGAAGAGTGGTGTCCAGCCAGTGAGGCAAGAATTTAATAATCTCTTAATAATAATAATAATAATAATAATAATAATCTAATCTCTTCACTGCTCTGGGACCTCTGATGGTTTTAGAAGCAAGGCTCATCAAAGATGACCATAAGGAAAAATCCAAGAGTAAGTTTGTGGGTATACAGTTTCACTTGTATTTTGGGATAACATGGTCTATGGATAATTTGGGGGGTGGGTATAACTGACATAGTTTCTTTAAAAATTTTTGGTGCAACTGATATAGTTGCACACATTTAAAGTGTATTTTCATATTTTGATTTGTGCAGAGGAACATGTGAAAATGTAAAGGAGAGAAAATAATTCTGAGTTCTTAGTGCCATGCAGGCAGAACTTGGTGGAAAGTAGTATGTGATGGTTTCGATCTATTGATTTAGTATAGTTTCTACCCGTTTATTATTTTTTCTTATTTAAAATCCTGAAAGGAGAGAGGTTCTAGCCACAGCCTTATTTCTACCCTTAGATGTTTTTCAGAGGCTGGTGCACTATAGGAGATTGTGACTTATTGCCACATCATATCGTCTCCTTCTTAACCATCTCAAGAATTTTTTCTTTTTTTTTAAGTTTTCTTTACATAAGTAATCTCTACACCCAATGTGGGGCTCGAACTCACAACTCTGATATCGAGAGTCACACGTTCCTATGAGCCAACCAGGCGTACCTGAAGAATTGTCTTCCAAGTAATTCTTGTGGTTATCGCTTCATATCGTCTCCTTCCTAACCATCTCAAGAATTTTCTTTTTTTTTTTTAACTTTTCTTTACATAAGTAATCTCTACACCCAATGTGGGGCTTGAACTCACAACCCTAATATCGAGAGTCACATGTTCCTATGAGCCAACCAGGTGTACCTGAAGAATTGTCTTCCAAGTAATTCTTGTGGTTATCACTTCCATATATAGTAGTGTCGATTAGAGATACAGATTGTACATGGTAAAAACATGATCTCCTTAGTACTGTTTTCGGGTTTATGGGAATTCAAGCCTTGTTCTTCATTCTTCTGTGCCTTATTTCTGCATTCTGCTTTCCTAGGCATAAAGAACACTGATCATTTACAAAAGAAATTTTGGAGTTTGTTCTCCTTCCTTCTAGTACATGAAGTTTTCAGAAGTTTTGTGTTCTCCTAAGCTAAAAGCTTGATAGTGTGGTTTTATGAGTGGAGTATGAGTAGCGTGCAAGCATAGTGATTCCTTTAGGCAGAAATCTCTAGCTATTTGTGGTTGGGGGGAAAAAGAAGTCCTTTGAAAATCCCAGTGGAAATAAAACTGCTTTAAAATAAAAAAGTTGGGGCATTTGTGTGGCTCAGTCGGTTAAGCCTCCAACTCTTGATCTCAGCTTGGGTCTTGATCTCAGGGTCGTGAGTTCAAGCCCTGCGTTGGGGTCCACGCCCAGTGTGGAGCCTACTTAAAAGAAAAAAAAAAAGGAAAAAAGTAAAATGTTAACCATATAAGTTAGGTAAATGATAGAAATACTATTTTGAAGCTGGACAGAACCATTCAAATTATCTTGTCAGGTCTGTTCTATTGATGAGAAATTGGAGGGCCAAGGAGGTGAAAAGGGACTGAAATGGTACAGTAATTCTGTTAAGGCTAATTGTTGTAGACATATTTGTAAGAATCTGCATTTGGGATCAAAACCAGTTGTGCAAGTATAGATGAAGGAAGTCTTGGTTTAATTAGATCATTAATTGACCTATATAATAAGCTTATTTTAGTCATGAGTGACTTTGGCTGTCAGAATCTCTCAACTGATGATGATTTGCAGTAATCAAAGTGTAAGGTCAAAAAAAAAAAAAGGACATTGGTGGTCTGTAAGAGGAGACAAGGACATACCAGAAGATTCAGAGTATTGTGTTGGGTCCTCGATCAGCTATTTTCAGAGGAATATTAACAAATGAGTCTGTGTTACCATCCAGCTTACACCCCTGAGCTTCGTTTGAGACCCAAAGCCCAGCCGGGTTCCCCGGTGCTTCTGATAAGCTCTTCACTGTGATAGACTTCACACGTTGTTCCTGGCCACCTGAACAAGGTTGGTGTCTCGCCTGTTTTCCTTCACATTATTTCTTACCTTCTGTACGCATAAATATCACAGTAACACCTTTAACATTCCTTGGGGCCTGCTCAGCACATACGACTCTTACTTAAAGCTGTGAAGGTTAGGGACGCCTGGGTGGCTCAGTCAGCCGGGTGGCTCAGTCAGCCAAGCGTCTGCCTTCGACTCAGGTCATGATCCCAGGGTCCTGGGATTGAGCCCCGCATCGGGCTACCTACTCAGCAGAAAGCCTGCTTCTCCCTCTCCCACTCCCGCTGCTTGTGTTTCCTCTCTCGCTGTGTCTCTCTCTGTCAAATAAATAAATTAAATCTTAAAAAAAAAAAAAAACTGTGAAGTTTAGAAATTGTTGTTTTCAGTGTCTTTGAAAATCAGACCTTGAGCCTTAGTAAAGATAAAGTTAAGATCTCTCCCCACCCCACACATGCAGAGGGGATGTTAAATGGTCATTTGTGGCATTGTACTAGTGCTTAAGGTCTTGTTTCCAAAAAGATTTATGGGTGTAGCAATGACTTTTTAGCTTTCCTGTGATCCTGCATTTCAGAGATAGTAGCCGAGGATAGTTGGAGGGTGGCGTACCTTCAGGAATAGAAAAACCAAGAAACGTCTGAGAAAGCACACAGGCAAAAATTGTGCTAGAATGACCACTTGATCCTTTTTTTTACTAACTGATCATCAGTTTTTATTATCTTACCTTTTGAGTTCCCATTTGAGGAGGAAGGGAACTAATCTTTATCGGCTACCTAGGATGTGCCAGATAATGAGCCCTGTGCTTTTACAACAATTTCATTTTTCCTTGCCTTACAGTAGTGTTCTCCTCCCACTTTTAGATGAAGCAGCTGTGGCACGTGGATGAAGTAATGTCATACAGCCAGTGGAGCTGGAATTTGAATTCGATTGTGTCTTGATCTTAGAAGACCTATTTTATGGCCATGGAAGACAAATTATATTCCTCTTGTTTAGAATGGCCTAACAGCCACCATTCTCTTCTACCTAATTATGTAACTTTAGTACTCCTTAGGCACTTCTGTGTGTTTTCCCTTTTTTCCTAGTGAATTTTCTTGAATTCTTAATTTTCTTGAGTTTCTTCTTTAGGGTCATGTTTTACTTCTGGAGTTTCCTCAGATGATCTCCCTTCCTCCTTCCCATACAACACTAATGGTCCATCTGGGAGTTGTTTTTCAAGCCAGGGAAGAGGGAAGCATGGGAGGTAATTCCCTGAACTGCTTCTTAATACTTTGTTTTTGTTGGACTAATTTCCTTTGCTGGCTGAGCACCCACCCCAGCGCTCTTTGCTGACGTGATTTGGTGCTAGGTACCCAGGCAAAGAGTAGCCTCCTTTCTGGCCCTCAGGAAACTGAAAATTTAATTTGGGAGCTGAAGTATGCGCAGTTGGCCTTGTGATAAGTGCCACAAGGCCATAGATTCTCCAACCAACTAACCAACCAACCCAAACTAAACAAAGCGCTGTTTAGAGGGGGAAGGGAGCAGAAATTTCTATCACTATTATAGTGATCTGGCCCTGGATCAGAGTATCCTGGGGAGATTGTAATTCGGTAGGTCTGGGGTGGGGCAGGAAATCTATGATTCTGAAATGTTCTGTAGTTTATGCAATCAAGAAGTATCTTTTATCTTATTTCTTAGAAATAGGTTTGCTTTTCTGAGAGAACTTTTGCATTTTCAGTAGCCTTTGTTCTGTACTTTACTCCAAACTGGGAATGGTTGGATTTTGGTGCCTTTCGCTCATTCTTCTTGTATAGCAATAATCTGCAAATGAAATCTGTGATTGACTTGAGAATTTCCAATGTGGAAGTACATTCAGCCTTTCCAGGAGTTAATTTGTAGAACCTAGTGGACTTCATTTATTTGTATATCTTTTGGGATAGGTTTGTGTATTTAATAATAGCAAAGCATCATATTCTGTAAACTCATTAATTTGGACTTTGTTAATTTAAATGTGTAATTTGGAGGCACCCCGGGGTAAAGTTTATCCTTAATAAGGGCACCCTCATTTACTCGGTGTGCTAATTACCTGTTTTAATCACTGTAGCAGGTCGAACAGAACCTCATGGCCATGTTTTATTGGCTCCGAGTTTCAAGTTATTATCTACATTAAAGTAGTAAAAATTTCTTAAGTTCATTAACATCTGCCACTGAATTATTTTTCCCAACTTTGCAAAAGAAGTTCAAGTGATAGACACCATTCTCTGGTATAGAAGTGTGCTGATAGTTCTCTCTCTGATTGTGGAGAGAGATGTGTGTGACTCATTCTTTCCCATCAGTGGGAGATGAGCGATATGTATGTTAGTGGCTGTTGGTAGATTTGTTTCTTAAACTCTCCAAGTAGTATTTCACTGATCCAGCCTGTCGGATCTCCAGTTGTACAGTTCTGCTGTCTTGAAGTTTGTAGTCATTGCTACTCTTAGTGCCTGAAGTGACACCGAGGGTCTTTGTAGGGCTTCTGTCTTTCATCCTGCTTTGACATGTCAGAAATACTGTTTATCTAGCCTTCTTCATTCCTGTCCTGATCATACATAACCGCTAGCGTTTGCACACTTACTGTATACCAGGCTTTGTGCTTGATGACTTTACCCTTATTAGCTTACT
This sequence comes from Lutra lutra, assembly GCF_902655055.1. Taxonomy (NCBI): domain Eukaryota; kingdom Metazoa; phylum Chordata; class Mammalia; order Carnivora; family Mustelidae; genus Lutra; species Lutra lutra. The sequence continues at coordinate 9,516,426 of NC_062284.1, read as the reverse complement.
ATTCATGATAATGCCTGTGTGAATAGTACTGTTATCTATATTTTGCATATGACAAAACACAAGTTTTGAGGTTTTGTGACTTGCCCTAGAGCTAACAACTTAAAGAACCCAGGTACAAATATACCTGTGCTTTCAGAACCTGTACTTCTGATTTCACTGCACCAGGACCAGGCCGGGACCAGATTTGCATCATCAGTTTTCCGTTTTTGGATCAAATTAGTAAGCACCCATCCTTCTTCAAGTGCGTTCTGGTGACACTGAGATGTAAAGGTTATAGTCAGTGACTACTCGTCAGTAGCATTTTATTTTATTTTTTTATCCTCACTGGAGACTATGATTCCAGGGAATGGAATAACTATACATGTATTACTTCCCAGACATTCACACTGTTGGCGTGGAGGCTAATGCTCAGCCTGGGTCAGTGAACATGATAACATTGTTCAGAAGCGTATTTGTTACAAATTTAGGAGCCCGGTGTGTCAGGAAAATCTAAAATACCTCTGGTTGTGCTGGTATAAAGTTAAGAGCTTGGACTGGGAGCTGGACTGTTGACATTCATGTATAACTCTGCCAGCTCTGTGACCCCGGGCAAGCGATTCAGCGATCCCAGCCCTCAGTTTCCTTCCCTGTACAACAAGGTTAGTGCTAGTACCTTCCCCAAAGAGAGGTCATGAGGCTGAAAAAGACAATGTAGAGTACTTACCGAGTATCTTGTACCTAGTAGGCCTCAAATATTGCCTTACTGTTGTGAGCCAATAGGAAGACCATAGTATGAAATTTAGGGCCTTTAAAAATACTCTGAGACAAAGACAGTCAAATAAGGAGGTGCTGCTTACTTTGTCCAGTCCCTTAGTGTTCCTTAGACCTGTGTTGGTCATCCCGAGGCCTGCCATTTGCAGCTTGTAGGTGATTCTTCAAGAATATAAAAATTCTGGGCACAGATTGCATGGAGCACTGGGTGTGGTGCAAAAATAATGAATACTGTTATGCTGAAAAAATAAAAAAATTAAAAAAAAATATAAAAATTCTTAAGTTCTTAAATATTTTAAAACATTTTAAAATGATTTATGTTTTAAAATATTCTTGCTAGTAGGGAATATGTAAGTGAAGTAGATGGTAAGAAAACTGATTGCCACATTGTTTTATCAGACTGATCTTAGGATAGACGGAGCTTGAAAAACGCAAGGTAGAGTTGTATGTGCCTGCGTGTTTGTGTTTGGTTTAAAGAGATGTCAAGCGGCATTCGTAGATCAGAAGGAAGGCTTGGTGTAATTGTGCAGATGCAGAGTTTGGTGTATGGAAAAGATGCCTTTAATGTCAAAATAACTTTAAGAAATAACAGTATTTAGCCGAACTGTCTTGTTTTGTCCTCTCTGTACTATTTTAAATACATTATGTGTTTTCAGAAGAGAGCCATTAGGGAAAACCATCTCACTGCATGAGGTGGAAGGGGAAACCATTTACTTTTTTAATGAAGGCCCGTGAACTACACAGAACTTCCTTGCAGGATCTCCTCAGTAAGTGATTTAATTGGTAATTGTTTCTGTTTCCATTTTTGGAACATAGACTATTTAAAACTGTTTAACTGTTACAGATTATGGTCAGTTGAGGGGGAAGGAATGGAGAGTGAAGTAGACAGGCAAATGGTTGTAGACTCTTGGGTGACTGTTTCATAGAGTGGGATGTGTTCATAACCTTCCCTGGACCAAAAAGGGACACAGTGGTCTATCGCCCACATCTTAAGGTCTCCGATACTTAAATTTATATTGTATTTTTACAACTGCAGCAAAAATGACATGTCTTCTTGGTTGCATCTCGATTAGCTGATGAGCTAGAACACATGATTTCTAAGAATTTTTCCAAGTCTAAAAGTTTATGATTCTTCATCCTCATCTGGTAGAAGTAACGATTGCAGTGATAAAAGAGCACTTGTAAAAAAAAAAAAAAATTGAAAAGTTTTTCAGTGAGTAGAACTACTGCATGTTTACTAATTCTGCATTTCACTGGGAGGCAGTTTAGGTGAGGGGCTCTTTCCTGCTGTTTCTAGTGTCCCTTGTTTTTGAGCATCGAATGTTCTATACCAGATTTGTTCTCCTTTCTTCGTTTTCAGTGGAATGTGTGCTTTAGCCCTGGAATAGCGGAAAACAGCTTTCTCTTCTAGCTTTCTCCACTCATTCTAACTTCATTCCTGACTGAGCTGAACTTTCTTATTTATTTTGGCTGCAAAATTCTGACCACTTTTTATCTGCTATAAAAATGTATTTTTCCTTCGGTGCGGGGAAAAAATGCAAGCTAACACATATTTATTTTGGATTATCTTTTCCCCCATTATTTTCCTAACCCCTTTAGCTTTGTTCATGCTTCTGCCAGTCTTTAAAAAAAGTTGTTTGAGTTTGAGGATAACTGAAACATTTTTTTACATAGCAGCGGTTTGTAAAATGTGGGAGGATTCTGCTGAATCAGTCTCAAGGCATCATCCAGTAACCGTTTACTGGTGACACAGAGGTGACAGTTCATGCCTTTACTCTTCTGGGAAGGTTCTAGATTTAGAATGAGTCTGTTAGAGTTTACTTCACTGTAGAAATCAGGAAAAACTTTTACTTTAAAAAAAAAAGTTTTGTTTTTTTTTTTTTTAAACTTTTACCTTCATTAAATAACAATCTGAAAAAGACCTAGGTGGTTGCAAGAGATTTTCATTCACTTCGCAAAATTGGACTTTATTGAGCTAATACAAGGAGGGAAAAAAATGACCTACAGTCCTGGCAGTGCTGCTGTAGATGGGTCTTTATCATTTAGAATCATATTACTCTAAAAGAGCGGAAGCCCACTGAGAGGTTCTGGGCAGATTTCCAACAGCGCTGTTTCTTACAGTTGAAAGTGTCTGCCATCGTATTTCTATAAGGCTGTGGTGGTGGGCTTATCTCCTCCCCCACCACCTCCCAGTTACACAAGTGATAAACATAATTTGGCAAGTATATAAGAGAGGAAATAATTACGCATACTCTTCATTACCTAGAAATAGTTCACATTTTGGTTGTTCTCTAGCCTTTTTCTTGGATTTACATGGTTTTAAAAACAGGTAGTTGGGAAGATGAGATTATATATATAAATTCCTGCTTTTTAAATTTAGTAGTGCATTCCCATGTCATACAGGTTCTGAATATTATTTTAAGGGATAGCGTAATTCTTCTCTTTGGAGCTACCAAATTTAACTAATTCTCCGTTAGTGGACATTTAATATTTTTTTCCAGTACAAGTTTTCCTCTGAATTCCATCATTATTTCCTCATGATAAAATCAAATTACTGTGTTAAAGTCTGAACATTTTCAAGTTTCTTTATACTTACGAATTCGTTAAATTTTATACAAAATGGTTATGACCACTTTATATTTTGTGCCCATCATCTCAATACAGGGTGTTTGTTTTGCCCCATCTTTGTGAGCACTTTTGCTTTCCTATTCCTTCTTGATTTAAGATGGGGAAATGCAGTGAGATGAGAGTTTTCTAAAATGCGATGACTGCTTGTCAGTCCTTAAGCTCCTTGGCCTTCACTTGGGTCTGGACCCAGTCCTGGGGACTTCTTGATCACTCCTTCATGTTGTTAGCTAAGTTTCCTACACAGACAAGTGTTTGTGTGATCAGATCTGGAGTGGATTCGTGAAAACCAGGCTGCCAATGAATAGTAGAGCAAGCATTTGCAAATTCCGTGTAAAGGAAGAAGGAACACCCAGCAATGCTGTCCACGTCTATGGTGTTCTCTGCCCATCCTTTATATATTTAGCAATGATTTTGGCTGAACCAGTTTGTGCATCTTGAAGAACCAGTCCACATGCCTCTGACCTTCCCTCCATCAAAGCAAAGACCTCGGTCATCTCCTTCCTGTTGCCTTTTCTTTTGACTATGACTAGCAAGTTCTCAGCTGCCTAAGTTACAGACTTGTTCATACAACAACTTAAGCTCCATATTTATTGGGCATACATATGTATCTGTTTTATAGGGGAGAGTTTTTCTTAATGTAGATTTCCCTTTCTCTGGAATTTATTCATGTGTTCTGAAGTGCTGCTGTTGTATCTGACTATATTGTGAACTTGGGGAACTTGGGAGGGACCAACTTTGGCCCTGGGAAGAGAGAGTGCGTGAGCTGATGCGCAGTCTTAAACAGGCAGCTGTCGTACACATAACAGAGCTTTCTTCTCTGTTCATGATAGGAATTGTTTTATCTGGTATTGCATGGGTGAATCTTTCCTTGAATTAACCAGTTTTCACTTACCTTGAAGCCAGTCAAGGGAGGGGAGATTCGCTGCAGTCCCAGAGATGCCAGCAGATGCCAACATCGAAGCTCTCATACACTCTTCTTGTTCTTAGGAAGCTGCCTCCTTCAGAGGCACCCAGTTTCTCATGCCATATATGCGATGTGAAGAAGTTGAGTTGCCCCTTTTCTTAGGGAAGACTCTTAAACGTTCATGTCTGTGATGCATTTTGGGATTAATTCTTGCTGTAGAGTGAGGAGTGAGGTGAGAGTTTAACTTCATTTTGCCCCCCCCCACACACTCACGGATATCCCCTCCTAGTGCCCTTTGTTGAAAAGATTCTTAGAATTTCTTTTCCCTTAAGCCCTGTTTCTGCCTTGCCCTCTTGGAAATGCTAATGAGCAGAAGGTTTCCTTTCTGTCCCAGCTGAGGGAAGGAGGGAAGGAGAGAAGGGGTTTGTGTTGAGTCTTGCCCTTACTGTAGGGTGGTCTCCCACCACAGTTTGCTTTGCTTTGATTCTGATTCTATTAAAAAGACATTTACAGAGTCTTTGTAAACAGTGAGTAGAGTTTTAGCCAGCTTGGCTTTAGTTAAGAAGATGTTCTGTTATTCCCTCCATCCAAGGGTGATTATGAAATCTTATTTTAACGCACAGTTTGGGTCAGATAAGCCTAGGGTAGTGTAAGCTAACTTGAACATTTGTTAAAAATAGTTCTGACATGAAACTGATGAAACCCATCTTGAAACATTTTCTTTTTCCAGTTATTTCTAACTATAAAAGTAAAACACAGGGGTGCCTGGATGGCTCAGTCAGTTACACGTCCAGCTCTTGGTTTTGGCTCAGATCATGATTTCAAGGTGGTGAGATGGTGCCCCGTGTCAGGCTTCACGCTCAGCAGGGTCTGCTTGAGATTCTCCCTCTCCCTCTCTCCCTCCACCCCCTTAAATAAATAAATCTTAAAAAAAAAAAATGTAGAACATGTTTATTACAGAAATGTTTTGGAAGTTACCAAAGAATAAAGAAAAGCCTTTCTTTCCCCATCACTGTGAATCCTGATTTTGGCATGGCAGCCCTCTTAATTTTGTGTGATTGGTCTGTGCACTCTGGACAGCATGGTTGGAAGAATACTTGAATCTCCTGATGGGTTCAGGACTGTTTTCGTGCATTTCTCATGGAAAGGGAAAAGGTTAGGAGCTGATATTTGAAGAGCATCTGTTAGCCAGGCCTTGTACTTCACAAAGCTCTGTGAAGTATTAAAATCATAATTAAATTAGTAGGGAGAATTTTTTTTATAAGGTCCTTATTTTTTTCTCTTTAAGATTCTATTTATTTATTTGAGAGAGTGAGCATGAGTGAGGGCAGAGGGAGAGGGAGTAGTAGACTTACCAGCTGAGCAGGGAGCCTAACATGGGGCTCAGTCTCAGGACCCTGTGATCATGACCTGAGCTGAAGGCAGACGCCTAACTGGCTGAGCCATCCCGGCGCCCCAAAATAGTAATGAGAATTTATTCCCTTTCTGCATTCTTCCTACCTCCCCTTTCTCTTTTATGGTCTTGAGTTAAATAATTTGCCCAGTGTCATTTAGGTAATATGTGAAAAATCTGAAAACTAGGAGAAAAACTCAAGCATCTTTCAGTTCAGATCATTAAGCTGTCTTTTCTTTCATGGTTTGGAAGGCTTTACAAAAAGAAAGGATACAGTAACTCTTCTTTCTTTTCTGGCTCATGTGGTCTCCCTTTTATTCTCTACCAGAATTAGAAGTTCCAAGATCCCCTTATGTCCTGCCCAAATTAAGGCTTGTTTCTCTTCTCCTTTCTGGGCTGTGCTTTCAACTTCAAGAGCTTTAGTTCTGACTTTGGTATTTATTAGCTGAATAGAAAGATGAAGGAGAGAGCTGGGATTTTTTTTTTAAGCATGACAATTCCTTGAACTGGATTGATTTATTTTGCATTACTTAGTAGCTGTGGATTACCCCCGCAAACCACTCAGTGTCTTCATCTGTAAAATGGGCTAGTTTACTCAACAAAGATCCTTCTAGGATACGTCAGCATTTCTAATTTCTTGTGTTAGGGGAAACCATGAAATAGGTTTCTGGTGCTGTGATTAGGAGCATGTACCATCGGGACCCCTGTCTTCCCCTGAGTGTCCTTAAATCTCACCTCATCAAACTATGTACATTTAAGTTAATGGATAAAAACATCAATTGTAGCATATTCTTCTTTTAAAATGTTAACAAGGTGCACGGGCGTACGATATTTGTGATCCTGGAGCTCATTCTTCCTTCATTTAGGAGAGGTTTATGACGGTTAAGTCCTTCTTGACAAGCCAGGATATCCCATTGACACCCTCACTTTATCAAATAGGGTAATTTATTCTAATCTGTTGCTGTGTCATTGCCAGAGTATCCTGTCTGGAAGAAATGGGGTTGATACGTTTGTACAGGAATCCACATTATTTTTTCCCCCTTCACTGACGTTTGTCAGCAGAAATGTTTTTCATCGTGATTCAGGCTACGGCTGGAGGTACAATTAGTACAGAGGGAGGTGGCATGTTTGGACTCTGGACAGTTAAAGGCGGAGTTCTCCGTGTTAACCTACTCTGTTAATCACTGAACTATTTTGTTTAGTGATTTAGGGCTTTACACTTAAGCCAACTGCTTATATAAATTGTATTCGTTCCGGACAAATGTTCTTTTGGGACCAAACCTAAGAACTCAGGCCAGAGCGGAGCATCTTCCTGTTGGGCTCATGGAAGCAAACAGTGGAACAGAAAACAACCCAGCGTCCCAGCTTCCAGCAGTCATCTTACTGTGTTTGGACCAGTGAATCAGGACAAAGAATGACGAAGGGTGTGGAAAAGAAATCCTAAAGGAAATAAAAAGTGAACTATTTTTATTTCTCTTATTGTGATGCTAGTAAACCTTTGACTTGGTCACAGCAGAAATCCTCACGGGAGTGAAGTTGTTGAGAGTAAAATCTTTATATTGACTGTCATTTTGCTTTTCACATGTTCTGGAAAATTGGGAAGAAAAGCGTTAGTGGTTGAATAAAATTCCGGCCAACAAGACAGTCATTCTAGGATGTCTAGGAGGGAGTACAGAATCCATTTTAATCTTTTTCAGAAGATTTGTGTGAAGGGGATTGATTACAATTTAGTTACAATTCAGTGACGCCAACCTCAGGATTCTCCACTTCCTGGTTGAGGGGATTTTGTTCTCCGTGGCCTTCTCTTTTCCATTTTGGACCTCTTAGGTCCTGGAGGCTTTCTCTCCCAGCCCCTTGGCCCCAACATATTCTATTACCAAAGAAGAAGTTAACTCTTCATATGGTACAATCATCATGGCTGTTTTAAAACCAGTTTTACAGCCAAGGAAATTAAGGTAGAGAGAAATCTCATGGGGTCACACACATTGTTTTTCCATTCAACGTCTGTCTGCTCTTGAAGTACGTAAGACTTTTGCTCTACCTTTCCTTCTTCCCCCTCATCCTCCCGATGCTTGCTCAGTCAGAAAGCTCTTATCTTCTGATCTCTGGTAAGTTATCTGAGCAAAATAGTTCTTTGGAATGAATCTCCTTGGGGTTCTTACTTACATTTTGTAAAGATGGCGGATAATTTTAATGAATATTTGGTTAGCACAGCGTGCAGGTGGTCCCTTGTTTTTGAGGCCCCTGAGGTACCAAAGGAATGGTGAACAGCTTGGCACCTCACCATGGAAAGGCACTTTGTCTCTACATTTCCGGAGCTCACAGTGGGAGCGGTAGGCTCTGATGGCCCCCCTGAGAGACAGCCCGGGAAAAGACTGATGTATTCTAATTTTGAAGACAGAGAAGTAAACTGATGATGTCTTAAGATTTGTAGTGATCCTTGATGCAGAAACCATTTTAGTGATCATCAGTGCAAGAAGTTTGTTACTTGGGCCTTTCTATGTCCTGACATGTGACTTAATCCTGTCTTCTTATCTGCCTGTCATACTATGGGATTAGTTTATATTGCTGTGTGCTCTGATGAGAATTCATTTAATTACATCTTCCTTTGGCTCCCATAGTGCTGTGATTTACCTTTATTACAGTACTTATAAACTGGCTCAGGGGAAAAAGATACCATTAACTGTGAAAAAAGTCAGGCCATAATTAAATTAATGAAATTCAATCAATTAATTAAATTAAGGCAGTAGTGGAGAGAGCCAAACATTATTCATATTGGTCGCATTGTAATGGGGCTGTACCTGCAGTTTTTCCTTCTAATTATTTTGACTTTCATTGTAGGAGTGCCAGGATTGGTGAGCTGCCTGGTGTTGCCAGCACGGTGATGGCAGCAGGGCACGAACAGTGGGGTAGACAGTAGATTGGAGCTAGGGTGTGTGACCTTATTAAGAGAGAAAGCAAGGGGCCCTTGGAAGGATTTGAGCGGAGAATTGACACACAAATGGTACCCAGGTGTCGCGGGTTGAACCTCGAACTGATGTGAGGGACAGCGTGGAAGCAGGGAGGACAGTACAGAAGCTGTAGCCCGAGGGAGAGGGTGAGGACTTGGGCAGTGGGGATGGGTAAGGGGTCATCGTGGGGGTAAACTAAATAGGGTTTGTTGAGATACAGTGTAGGAGGGAGGGACAAGGAAAGAGTTTGCTTGAGAGCTTGAAAGTGATACCATTAATGAGAAAGAGGCAGAGAGGAAGAGTACGGAAGGTTTGGTTTGGTGAAGAACATCCGGGCAGAGTAAGGTGGCTGGTGGGCAGTTAGTGTATGGAGCTCAGGATGGAGGTTAGAGCTACTTGTAGTCAGTGCCAAGAGCAATCCGCATGTAAGAGATCATCAAAACTGAAGGAATGGAACGGAGAAGTAATTGTTGGATGTGAGGGTTGGATGTAAGTTGCCCAGGTTGTCTGGCCAGGCAAACATGGCTTTTCTTACTGTCACTTCTCCCAGACCTTCCTGAAGCCAACATGAGCACAGACCGATCTGAGGTTCTTTCTCCTCTCCTTTTTCCCTGCTCTGGCTTTGGGGGAAGTTGAACAGTTTTGCACACCTTTTGGTGGTGGATGAGGTAGAAGTGTCACCACAGCAGTCACAGATTTTGGACCCTTTGTCTCTTGTCCTCCCTTGTTCTGACCACGTAGTCACCCCACATGGGCTGTATTGTGGCTTGAAGGTGAACCACAGTTCAGTGAACTCTTAATTTCTAGTCCTCCAGCCAGTTGCTGTAATGATTAGAAATGTTCAGAGGCATCCAATAAATGCAGTATTTTTATGTTGGAAAGACCTGTCTTGGCAGTGTGTGGGAGGTGGAGGGGGGAGAGGGACTGGATCCTCGGGGTTTGAGTCCCACTCAGTTCTGTCACCGAACAAGTCACTTCGTTTCTTCTTAGGGTCTTCCTCCTTTTCTGTAAGATAAAAGGTGGGCGCCTGGGTGGCTTAGTGGGTTGGGTCTCTGCCTTCGGCTTGGGTCATGATCTCGGGGTCCTGGGATCGAGCCCGCATTGGGCTCTCTGCCTTCTGAACTGGAACGTGTGGTCGTCACTCACATTCAGCTAAATTTTAGAGTCGTTTTCAAGAAAACTCTTCTGTTGCTTAGCTAGAATTTTTCAGAAAATGGACCCCCATAAGGAAATCATTTAGATGGGGCTCTTAGCAGTGTGTGCACTCATTGGCTCGTTAGTATTTGTTAGTCCACTGCGTGGCTCTCCTAGAGCTGGGGCAGAAGACAGGCACACACGAATTCCCCATCCTCTCCTTGACATTCTCAGTAAAGCGCACAACCGCCTGTCTCCAGCATGCAGGGGAGAAATCTAGAAACCGTCCTTGATAGCCCCTTTGTCTTACCTCATAGTCATTATATGTGTCCACGAACTTTGTTGAGTTTAATGTCCTGTTGTCTGTTGTTCACCTCCTCCTCTCTCCATCACTCACCTGAGCCCGAGCTCTGCCGTCTGACTTGAGTTTTTGCCACAGCCTTCTGGCTGGCATCCCTGTATCTACCACCGCCTGCCGCCTTTCACTCTGTTGTCCAGTATATAAAAATAAGGGGTCCTTTTCTGATCATGACTCTTATTTGTAAAATAAAGACCAAAAGAGTTGATGGGGTCTAGGAGGCTCGCGGTGGTCTGGCTCCTACTCTTTTCCCTCTTTATTCCATACAGAATTCCCCCCTGTTCTCTTTGCATTTGTTTTCTTTTCACCCTTCCTATCCATCTACTTTGTTAGGGCCTTTGTACCTCAAGGATTCTTCTCTTTGACTATTATTTCTCATCTCTTGGCTCAAATATTTGCTTCCTTGGGGAAGCTTTTCCTTGACTTCCCCAAACAGGGGAAATCTCCCTGCCCTTTGTTTTCATAATACCATCTCATCTTTGTCCTGTTGTTAGGGTTTTCTGTTTATCAGTGTGCTGATTTGATTTTGTCCCTCACTATGACCATAAGCCCTCTGAGAGCACAGGCTAAACCCTCAGAGGACTCGGCATTGTCTCTGCAGCACCCGGTGTGGCTCCTAGCATGTGGCCTGAGCTCTGTGATTGTTGAGTGAATGTGAGAGCTTTAGGTACTTAGAGGTCACAGAAGAGGCAGTCTGATAGAAAATTTTGTGTCCTGGATAGAAGTAACCATAGTTCTGTAATGGAAAAGAAAGTGAATGGGGGGAATAATGTAGACTGATGACCTCAGACAACGGGCCTTATGCTGAATCTGTGTGTTGGGTAATGCTGTTGTAGACTGTGGTAGTTGGTCGTACCTTCGCAAATGCAAGTCAGGTAAAGGAGATTTTCTTTTTGTTTTGGAGCGAGGTCAGTGCCAAATCAAACAACATGTTGGAAGACTTGAGCCATAGTTTCCGTGACTGCACTGGGTATTGGTGTGCTACTTGACAGGACTTAATGTTCTCTATCCTGCTTTCTGAACTTTAAGGAAGGAATGGGGAATGGGCTAGGCCAAAAAAGGAAACGGGTAGTCATAAAAGGACAGAACCCCCGATATGCTTTTTTAAATAATAGATTTGTTTAAAAAATAAGAATTCTTCAGTAAGATGGACAGGATATAGACCTGGGTTTGATTCTTAACTTTTTAAAAAAGGCTTTATTGAGTTATAATTTACATACCAAATAATTTATCTTTGTAAAACGTACAATTCAGTGGCTTTTAGGATACTCAGAGTTGTGCGGTGATGACACATAGTCAATTTTAGAATATTTTCATCACCCCAGAAGGAAACCCTACACCCCCTTGAGCTATCAGCCTGTTCTCATATTTTTTTTTTTTTAAGATTTTATTTGATAGAGATCACAAGTAGTCAGAGAGGCAGGCAGAGAGAGAGAGAGAGAGAGGAGGAGGAAGCAGGCTCCCCGCTGAGCAGAGAGCCCGACGCGGGGCTCGATCCCAGGACCCTGAGATCATGACCTGAGCTAAAGGCAGAGGCTTCAACCCACTGAGCCACCCAGGCGCCCCAACCTGTTCTCATATTTAATAACTATTTTATCTTGAATAACTCACCTAAGCTCTCTGAAGTTCATTTCCCTTTTCACCTTTTGTCTCTTAACAGCTATCAAGAAATTGGGCCAGACTATCCTCTTCTTTGACCTGAGAACCCTAATTCAGAACCCTCAGAAGTGATTATTGGCTACCAAAAGTCAGAGGTCTCTTTCTGTCTATGCTGATAGATAGGTTTCTTGTATCCATTTGGGTGTTGACAGAGACTTAGAGGATTCATTTTTATCCATATTAAATTTCCTCGTGGTACCTGGGGTACCTCATGTACATTCTTGGTACATCCTTCTTATTAGCCTTTCAGGGTTTTTGGATCCTCAGTCTTCCTCCCTCCCTCCCCCCTCCCCCCTTCTCTCCCTTCTCTCCCTTCCTCCCTTCTTTTCTTTTTCCTTCTCTCCCTCCCTTCCTTTTTTGCTCCTTTCCTCCCTCTCTTCTGTCCCTCCCTCCCTTCTTTCCTTCCCTCCTTCCCAAACCGAGGACACTGAGATCCAGAGTCCCGCTCCACTGACGGAGCCCTGCAGGCAGCCCTGGATCCTCAGTCTTACTTTCAGTGTATTAGTATTGCTAACGAACCTCACGTAGTCTGTATATTTGATCATTTTATCGTTGGATTTTTCAAGATCTTGGTAAGAGTGTTCATCAGATTTGGAACGAGTATGTGGGGTGGGAAAGAGTTGTATTTGCCTATAATGGAGACCTTGTTTCTTACCGATACTCATCATTTATTCATTTTGCTTTGTTGTTGAAACCACGATAGGATTGAGGATGGCAACAGTGGGAAGTGGGGCATATTTTCCCACAGCACTTCCCCAGATTCCTAGAAAAACAAACAACATGCATTACCCTAGAAGCACAGGCAGTGGCATGTGTTGGGGGAGGAAAATTTTAGTCATAATGTGCTTGAATCTGAGGCCACCACCTCCTCTTAAACCACATTTCTTTACTTCCTTCACGGCAGTATCATGGGCGATGTGGACAGGTGTTCTGTGGAAATCGACATACTCTCGATTCCTTGGAGTGAAAAGGTTATTTAAAAACAAGAAAGAAAGAAAGAGCTCTGTCTTGGAATGTCTTACTCATGGATGTATGCTGGGCATTTACATTATTTCCCTTTGGAAGCCTCACAGAGCCTTCCTTTAACCACTTGTGGCTGACATTGACTTAAAACTCAGTAGATCACAGCTGATGGAGTCTGCTCTCTTACCGCAAATTGCTGTTGTCCCTTTATATTCTTCTGTCTCTTGTATGCATAAATAATTTTTCAGGACTCAGGAAGTAAATCTCTTTCTGGCCTGGGGCACACTCCTTTGGGCCAGACACTCTGTCAGAGTTTTCCAGGTCTTGGGCTGTGAATTTTTGCATTGCTGTTGTTCATTCTACAACATGTAGTCTGAAGTTCAGACTCCCAAGTTCTCCTTGGAGAAAAGAACAAAATAGAACAGAAAAGGGACTCTTACGTACTTCTTTTTGTACACCACCATCGTGAGCAGTAGGTCTTAGATCTTCCTTATTTGTCTTGCCTCAAACATAGAAAACCAGAAGAGCCCTTTGTGTAGTATATGGCATTTTTCCAAGCTTCAGGTCGCTTGGGGAGCAAAGAATCATATACTTTCTGCTTTTACACTCTAAACTGTTGTAAGATCGTCCTTGTTGTAAGCAAAATCAGAACTGTTTAATTGTTGAGTCACTTGGATATATACACTGAACATTTTAGTTAAACAGGCCTTTTGCTTTGAGTTGGAGATGAAAACCAATCCTGACCACTCCTTTTAACCAGAATCCAGATACTAAGGACTGTACTACCTCAGAGTCCGCAGGAGGCTCGCTCTCCTCACTCTCTATTTCCTGATGGTTCAACTAGCAGCTGCCCCGCCCACCCTGGGTCTAGTCATCTCATGCAGAACTATTGTCTCTGAGTTCTTGTTGTGCTCATGAACCTTCTTCCCCAGAAGTTCCATGAGGTTATGGATTCCAGGGAGGTATTTCTCAGTTTTGTTTGATACTGTCACAATAATGGCAATAATTTATCATCTCCAGTGTGCCAGGCCTGACTGTAGCTAGGCATTTTACTTAGTTTTCTTGCTTAATCCTCCCAACAGTGTTGTAAGGAAGGTACGATCCCCTTTTTACTGACCAGGGACCTGAAGCTCAGAGTGGTTAAGTGAATGGCTCCAGACCTCATGAAAGGAGTCTATACTAGATTTGTATTTTTTAATCAGTCTTTAGAAGTAACTCCTCTAAAATAAGAAAGTAAGAGGCATGCCAAAGTTCTAACCTCAGTCTAGTTGACCTTGAAAGTGAATGCTTGTTCTCACCGCTGTTGAGGGCCTGCTGTGGTGTGGGACCTCGCCAGGTGCTTTGGAGGATATGAAATTGAGGGAGACCTACCCTTGGCTTTGCAAGGCTTTTTAAAAAACAAGGATTAAGGGATCCATTGAAGGTTTTTGTTTTGTTTGTTTGTTTGTTTGTTTTTTAAGAGAGGATCTACTGTTCTTTTGCGAAGCACAGGGTTGAATCGGCTCATCAGTGTGCAGCATTGGAGCCGTGGTAGAAGTAGGTAGAGATTATTTGTCCCAGCTCTGCGTTGTCTGGTTGTAGTCCCTGGCTCCTTGCTGTGGTCTGTAAGTCACTCCATGTGGACACACCTGTTTCCTCAGGCCTTGTCCTTTGTAGACATCTGTTGCCTGCTGACAAACAGATTTGCCTTTATTTTAGGTTCCTCCATTTATTGTGTGTGTCTCACGTACAGAGCCTCAGCCCTCTATGGAGGGTGATGCTGAGCTGTGACTGATTTGGTAAAGGGTAATGAATTCCTTTTTTGATGTTCCTAAACCACAGTGTCATGAAAAGAGTTTGAATGTTGGCTCAATAGAAGCAGGTCCCATCAGGGGATGACACATCGGCCTTAAGCAGTGATGAAAAAAAAAATACTAACTTTTAGCTGTTCTTTAAAAGTATCCCCTTTATTCTGCTTTTTTGGAATATGCTCATAATGGGAATCCAGAAATATGTAGAACACAACTCATTATGGAAATTTTAGAATATGAAGTAGAAAAAGAAAAATTAGCCATATTCTCATCTTCCAGGAATAATCATTGAGTATTTGGGTGATCTATACATGAATGGGGCAGCCAAGCGAAGGCTTCAGCTGAAGCTGAAAAAAAATCAAGATTATTTGGAGGATAGAACAACCCAGTGTTGCCACAAAATCCATGGTACAATCTACTCCTCAAAATATGAAGAAACAGGCCCCTGTTGGTTAAGTGTCCGACTCTTGGTTTCAGCTCACGTCATGACCCTTAAGGTCGTGAGCTTGAGCCCTGTCTGGGGCTCCACATTCAGCGTGGAGTCTAAGACTCTCTTCTCCCTCTCCCTCTGCCCCCCCTGCTGTGCATGCGTGTGCACATGGGCGCTCTCTCTCTCTCTCAAGTAAATTAAATAAATCTTGAAATAGGAAGAAATAGGAAAACGTGACCCATTCTCAAGAGAAATATACTGAATGAAGATTGATTCCAAGATGATGCAGATGTTGGATTTAGTGGGTAATGATTTAAAAGCAGCTGTTAACTCCTATTCTCAGTTACGCACAAGAAGATTCAGTTGTAATGAAAAGTTAAGAAATTAGCACAGAAACAGAAACTGCAAAAAAAGAAAAAATATCTGAAATAAAAATTTTCCAGGATAAGTTTAACAGAACAGAGATAAGTGTAAAGAATTACTGAATTTTTGGATCAATAAAAATGATCTAATCAGAACGGATTGAAACAAAAATGAACAGAACGTCAGAGACTGGGGGACAGTTTAAGAAAGGTCTATACTGTGCATGTGATTGAAGTTCCGGAAAGAGGAGAGAGGGAGAATGGGATAGAAAAGTTACTTGAAGGAACAGGGATACACATTTCCCAAATGCAGTGAGAGAATTAAGTAAAACTTATTACTGTTTGACATTGTTTATAAGAAGAAGGCAGTAAAAAGGATGGGAGGCATAGAGCCTAAGAAGAACCATGGCCTGATTGCCCTTCTCCCCCGTTTCCGCCCCGCCCTGAAATGTCTGGTCTTAACAAGCCTGACTGATTTCAGTCCCTACTGGTGTGTTCCTTTCTGGTTCTTACAAATCCACACTGTTACGCCATCAGTAGATTAAGTTGCAGCCAAGACTAACTTGTGCAAAATGGTAGAATATGGTGGGTTTTTTGAACCGTGCCAGGGCTGGTTTCCTTTGGAGGTCTGCAGGGAACACTGGGTCTTTTTGTGTGCCCTGCTTTTCCCTCTGCCTTTCTTCTTTCTTCTTTCCTTTGCTGCTACCGTCTTCTTGTTTCTGAGAAAGGGCAGAAAGGAGACTGGTGCATTTCAGCTGGACTGGCTACATCAAAGGCAGTGAGTTCTATTGATATCAGAGTCAGCTTTGGCAGAGAGCACTCTCCGGGGAGGCTTTTGTTGGGTCTTTGCTTTTCTCTAGTAAATGATGATGTTGGTGGCAGAGCTGGGAGTCACTTGGTATTGAGTTGTCGTTAAGCCTTGGTTGAAATGTAGAAGCCAAATTCCTGTGATTCTGACCTTAACCTTTTTAGAAATGCATGCTTGCACACCCAGCTAGTATGCACTGGTGAGGCCAACATGATTGTTGAAAGTTTGAGATAGTGCCCCAAGCCCCTGTTCCCGTTTGCTCTGGCTACCCTTGGACTTCCCCTAAAATAGTCCCTTCCCTTCTAACACAGCCCCTATGACCCAGCAGCCAGAGGGTTAAAGTCTGGCATGGGGGTCAGGGCCTCTTCCTATTAGGTTTTATCAGACCGGTGGCTCCCCTGTTTATAAATATTCACGTCTCCCTTGCCTATTCTTCTTGTGCCTGTGCCTGTCCCAGTGTGTATACCGGCTTGTGTCCTGCACAGGTGTTAGAAATCCAGTTACAGACTTGGGGAGGTAGTGTAGTCTTGGATTCACAAAGAGCTTTGGAGTCCTGCAGATTCCAAAGTCGGGAACTTGTGAGCCCAGTGTCTTTGGACAAGTCTTTGAACCCCGATGTTCATTTTCCTGTAGAATAGGGACAATATCTATTTCTCAGGAGTTTTTGAAGCTTAAAAGAATCTGTATATAATAAGCTTTCCACATGAGTATCTATTCCTTTGATTTCCTTCGGGTTTCATCATAGCTAATTACTTTAGGTCATTTCTCATTTTATACATCTTTGTGTAATTCTTTTTTGAAGGAATTAGTTTCTCAGAGGGAGTTTAAACCTGGTAGCTTCATATTCATTCATCTTTTTCTTAGGCTGAAAGGTATTTATCTTTATTGATCTCTAGACATTTACTTTTAACCGTGTTCTAGATCTGTGTATAGATCTGTCGTCTGTACTGTAGTAGCCCAGAGGTCTTTAAAAGCAAATGTCTGCACTTTCGTACTTTCTGCCTCTTATCCATCTTCCTCGGCTTATTTTGTAGCTCTGCACCTTACTCAGAAGGGACAACACAGTATGTTGTATTGGTGACAGCGATGACTTGAATAACTTTTGAAACACCATAAAAAGCTTTTAAAATTTGTACTCAGTTGGCAAGCTGTAGAATCTTGGCATTAAGAGAAACTTAAAGATCCTTTAATCTAAAGGTCCTTGGACCTTTTCTCCTGGCTACACCGTTCTAGTTTCATCCTCTGTTACTTTTTAAAACATGGTTTTCATGGGACACCTGGCTAGCTCCGCAGAGTGGGTGACTCTTGATCTTGGGGCTGTGAGTTCAAGCCCCACATCGGGCATAGAGTTTACTTACAGAAAAACAAAAACAAAAAAAAATCCACAACATGGTTTTCATTTCTCTTAACCAGTCCGTTCACTTTGTTCCCAACCTTTTTTGTCTGTGCCTGTCGTGGTGGGGTTCCCAGAATGGACCATTATGTTCCTGGCCTGTTGAACAAACAGTGGTTTGGAATCCCCTGCCATCTTCTACACTTGCACACGAAATAGAGGTTACGGTGCCGAACTACACACACACACACGCACACACGTATACAGCTGTGTTAATTATACATCTGTTAATGCATACCAGTGATTTGGGTGGCCATTTTGTGCCATCAGCTATTGGTTTGAGTTTTGTCAACCAACCCTTTCATGTATTTTACAAGTGATTCTGCTCTGCCACCTCTTTCCTACCTTTACACGATGTAGTTGATTCTAAATGCATACCTTGCGTATTTTCCATACTTGGTATGTAGTAGGTGCTTAATAAATGTTTGAGTGATTATGCTTTTTACCCCTGAATTTACTTAATCCCTGAGTTTGTTTGTTTCTTTCTTTTTCGCCTCATCCCCACAAACTCTGTGCCTTGTTGAACTACCAGTTATTAGACCCCCAAACAGCTGACTGTTTGTGCTTCTGTACGAGTGTGCTCACGGCTTTATGTTTGGAGCAGCTCCTCTCCCCGCTCATCCCTGATGTGTTCAGCTTCTAAGAGTTAGCTAGGGGACACCTCTTCTCTCTTTCCTGACCTCTCTTTCTTCCCCGCACTCCGTCGTGTCGTCTTCTACCCAGATAACCAGCTGAGTCGTCCACTAACTTGTTTTCTCCATCGGAATGTATCTACTCTGAGAGCAAGGACTGTGTTTGTATTTTTCCGGCCGCAGCACCTAACACCGTGCCTGGCAGGAGCCGCGTCCTAAACTTGGTGGATGCGTGAATGAGTCAACGGACAACTGAACGGCTTCGGGGCCCCATGTTCCCGCCCATAATCTTTCTGCATCTGGCTTCTGTGATTCAGCCTCTTATCCATTAGTAGACCGAGCGGGTTTGGTCAGCATGCTTTCTCCGTCTTTACTTGAGTCACTGCCTTCAGTGTTGACAATGCAGGATTGAGGCCTGATTGCTGTACTTCAGGGACTAAAATTTACGTGTTGCTTTTTTCCCATATTTTTGTTTCAGAATAATATAAAAGAACACAACAACAAAAACCTTAAAATTTCTGGCTCTGATGGTATAGAAACAGCCCAGACTAGCTTGCTTTGTACCCGGATTGAGAGTCTCTTTATTATTATTTCTTCTGAAAATATTGTGCAGGTAGGTCATTCTTGAACTCAAGTCTCAGCTGAGTGAATATTATGAGACCGTGTTGGAAAAGCTTTCTTGCATTTTTGAGGGTAAAGGAGTTCTGAGATCTTCATGGAAACCTACTTAGGCTGCAAGGAAGTGAAATTGGGAATCTTGTCTTTGCTTTCTGATTTGTCTAGCTGGGGTCGCAATTGGGATTACGTGTTAAAATTTGCCAGAACTTACTCTGTGGCTGATGACCCTTCAAAACTGGTGAAAATGCCAGCCCTTCTAGAAGTATATTGACATTTGAAAATAACACTGTGTAATGACAGTTTTTGTGGATTTAGTAATTGTTCTTAAGTTTGGACTGTTTTAATTTCCAGGAGCAGATGAGAGGTAATCTTTGGAAAAGAACTGTGAAATAAAATTAGTGTCTGGTAGAATCAGTTGTGATTTGTAGCTGGGAAGAGTTAGTCGCTCTAGCATTTTTTTTTTTTTTTTAAAGGTTTGATTTATTTGACAAAGCACAAGCAGGGAGAGTGGCAGGCAGAGGGAGAAGCAGGCTCTCCAGTGAGCAGAGAGAGTGGGACATGGGGCTCCGTCCCAGGACCCTGGGATTGTGTGACCTGGGCTGAAGACAGACATTTAACTGGCTGAGCCACCCAGGTGCCCCAGTCATACTAACATTTTAACAACACAACTCTGATGTTATTTATTTGTTTTTAAGGATTCTTTTTTTATGAGAGAATGCGTGAGTGTGTGAGCCAGTGTGGGGAGAAACAGGGGGAGAGGGAGGGACAAGTAGACTCTGCACAGAGCACAGAGCCAGACATGGGGCTTGATCTCAGGACCCTGAGATCATGACCTGAGCCAAAATTAAGAGTTGGATACTTAACTGACTGAGCCACCCAGGCACCCCCAGCACAGCCCTGATATTTTAAAGAAGATTCGGGTTCTCAGATGAGTTCCACTTTGAAATGTTTTGTTCTTTATCTTATGAAGAGACCATGGCAAAGCAAAGCAAATATGAAGGGCTTAGGACATGAACAGGATATGTAGAATTCTGTATTACATTCATATTTGGGGAATGAGTAGTCTTTACTAGTGTTTTTGGGTCAGAGAACACTACTCCTGAGAGGTTAGGAGTGTGCCTATATTCCACACTTTAAAGTTGGTAAATACCTGTAGAATTACTATCACTGCCTTGTAATTAGGTGTTTACATATCCTCTCTCTCTCTAACAGATTGAGAGCTCTGATTAATTACTGTGACCCAAGAATGCAGTCTCTGGCCCTGGTTAGATGCACAAATCTTTAAAAGTGTAAATGAGAGACCCTAGACCTTTTTGTATGTGTCCTGTGTGATCCAAAAGTGCGTCTTATCATAAGAAATTGCATTTATTCATGCCTTCTAGAATAGGTAGATCTAAAGTTCTGACAGTAGTTGCCGTATACAGTGTGTGTTACTATTGGAAGTTGCCTCTTTCCAGGTTGCTCCAAATTGTAACAAATGGACAGTCCAGTATAGACAAAGTACTGTGTTAGATGTAAAGTTCAGCATTCATCCCTAAGCATGTTTCTGGAATAGCTCCCTGGAAATGGGAATGACTTGGCTGCCATTATTTCAGTGATTGATATGATGCAGCTCTGCATTATCACTTGTAGGTCATTTCTGGTGAACCCACTGCCATTAAGATGAGGACTTAACTTGGGGCACCTGGGTGCCTCAGTCAGTTAAGTGTCTGCTTTTGACTCAGTTCTCATGATCTCAGGGTCAAGTCCCACATAGGGCTTCTTGCTCAGCAGGGGGCCTGTTTCTCCCTCTCTGTCCCTCTCCTCGTTCATTCTCTGTCTCTCTCTGTCTCCCTCTCTCTCAAATGAATTAAAAAAAAAAAAACTAAAAAAAAAAAAGTGGATTTAACTACTAACCTCTTTTTCCTTCAACCTAAGGACATCATGACTATTAAACAGCATGTTTTTTTTTTTTTAAGTTTATGTTTTGTTTTTTTGTTTTTTTTTTTTTTTAGTAATCTCTATACAACATGGGTTTTGAACTCACAACCCCAAGATCAGTGTCAGATGCTCTGCTGACTGAGCCAGCCATGCACCCCTAAACAGCATGTATGAAATAACGTAGCTGGTCTGTTCTAATAAGTATGCTTACCAATTTTAGCCAGGACAGTTTGGACCTCAAACAGAGAATCCTAAAGTGTTAGTATGGAGATTATAGAGTTTGTTTTATAGAGGAATAACTTGAGGCCTAGAGAGATGAGGTAACTTGTACAGATTTTTTGAAATTCTTAATCTAGCTTACAGATTTGCTGTTTTCTTTTTTTAATGGTTTTTCCCTTTTCAGAATAGCTTCTCTTGTCCCTCCCTGCCTTTGATCCCGTAACACTAACAAAGTCAGTATGCCCCATTCACTTTCTTTTGTTCTGAGTATTGAGTGTACACCCAGCAGGCTTGCAGTTAGACAAAGGACCGGAGCTTTAAGCACTGACCAGAATTCAATGATTTTATGTCTCTGTGAAGATGTGGAGACAGAGATATACCTTCCAGGAACGTTCAGTTTTATCCTTTCCCGTGAGCCGTAACATGGTGTGACCGCTGTTGGTTACATATCATTGCACCAGTACTCTCTTATCCTTGTTATCTGTGTACTTTTCAGTGCTATTTAACAAAAGTATGGCGGTAGCTTACATAGTTTTATGCACTTTCTGTGCTTCCTGTGACTTCTCGCTGGCCCCTTGTTGCCAGCGTGTAACCACACACGTTGTGGAAGAAGCCGAGACGCCCAGCCATGGCACCGAGATAACTGATGTTCAACACAGTGGTGGAGAACATCACAGCTTCGTAAAGGACTGTTGAGTTGTTGGAAGAAGTGAAGAAAATTGTTCTGAAATTTGCTTTATTAGAGTACAATTTACATAGAGTAAAATTCATCCACTTAAAACGTACAGTTAATGAATTGGTTCTGTCAGTTGCTTACGGTCATATAACCACCACCACAATCAAGGGAGAGAACTTCTCTGTCCTTCTAGAAAATTTCTTTTTTGCCTCTTGCAGTCAGTCCCCTCACCCCCACTCCAGAGCCCAGGCAGGCACTGATCTGCTTTGTATCACTACAGTTTTACCATTGCTAGAAATTTGTAAGAGTGAGATCATACAACATGTAGTTTTTTATATCTGGCATTTCCATAATGCTTTTGAAATCTATCAATATAGTTACATGTATCAGTAGTTCCTTTTTTTTTTTTTTTTTTTTTGCTGAGAAGTAGTCTATTTATGGTTATACCACAGATTGTTTATCTACTTACTCATTGGACAGACATTGGAATGGTTTCTAGCTTCTAACTACTTATAAGTAAAGCTTCTAGAAATATTTGCATGCAACTCTTCATATAGACATGTTTATATAGACATGCATTTTTATTTCTCTTGAGTAAATAAATACCCAAGAGTAGGATTAAGGAATGATCAAACTGTTTTTCCAAGTGCCTATGCGTTTTTCCCTTCTATCCAGCAAGGGTTCCAGTCACTCTTTACTTTTCAAATCTTGGTATTGTCAGTCTTGTAAATTTAAGGCATGCTAGGGGGTGTATAGGTTTTAATTTTCATTTCCTTGAAGACTGCTAATACTGAGCATCTGTCTTCTTTGGTGAAAGGTCTATTAAATACTTTTTGGTCATTTTTTTGAGATATTTGTCATATTATTGAGTTGTAAGAGTTCTTCATGTATTCAGAATACACGTCCTCTATTAGATATGTTTTGCAAATAATTTCTCTCCACTAATCCTTTTCATTGTAATAGTATCCTGAAGAGCAGGAAGTTTCTTATTTTTTTGGAGCCCAGTGTATTCACTTTTTTCTTTTTAGTTTGTGCTTTTCTTGTGTCCTCTGTCCTTACTCCAGTACTATAGGGTCTTGAACGCCATAGCTTTATCGCTCAGTTGTAAAGTCAGGTAGTGTAAGTTCTCCAACTTTGTTCTTCAGAATTGATTTGGCTCTATTTTAGTTGATTTGCACTTCTTTTTAGTTTAGTTTCTTTTTAGTTCTTTTAGCTCATTTCACTTCTCTGCATTATTAAATCAGCTTCATGATTTTCAGAAGAGAGTGTACTGTAGTTTTTATTGAAAATGCATTAAATTTGTAGCTAGCTCAGTTTGGAGAGAGCTGACATTTAACTATATTGAGCTAATCCATTAACTGGACATATTTCTCTATTTTTAAATGTCTTATGTAGTTTTTCTAAAAGGATGTTTATGTATTTGTAGTATTATAATATTGCAATAATTTGAAATATATTATAATATTTTGTTAAATTTATTCTTAAATATTTCATGTTTTTGGTGCTGTTATAAATACTTGAAATTTAAACTTCCAGGTTATTTTTGTTTGTTTGTTTTAAAGATTTTATTTACTTCTTTGACAGAGAGGGATCACAAGTAGGCAGAGAGCTAGGCAGAGAGAGAGGGGGAAGCAGACTCCCTCCTGAGCAGAGAGCCCGATGCGGGGCTCGATCCCAGGACCCTGAGATCATGACCTGAGCCGAAGGCAGAGGCTTAACCCACTGAGCCACCCAGGTGCCCCTGGTTTTTTGTTTTAATATTTAGAAATGTAATGGATTCTTGTTTATTGGCCTTGTAGCCTACCATTTTGCTAAAAATCACTTGTTATTTCTTTTTTTTTCTTTTTTTTTTTTTTTTGGACAGAGATCACAAGTAGGCAGAGAGGCAGGCAGGGGGGTGGGGAAGCAGGCTCCCTGCTGAGCAGAGAGCCCGATGTGGGGCTGTATCCCAGGACCCTGGGA
The DNA here is from genome assembly GCF_902655055.1 of Lutra lutra. Classification (NCBI taxonomy): domain Eukaryota; kingdom Metazoa; phylum Chordata; class Mammalia; order Carnivora; family Mustelidae; genus Lutra; species Lutra lutra. The sequence goes on along the minus strand of NC_062284.1, from coordinate 9,492,876 downwards.
TCATGACCGGAGCTGAAGGCAGAGGCTTTAACCCTCTGAGCCACCCAGGCACCCCCACTTGTTATTTCTAGAAGTTCTTTTGTAGATTCCCAGTGAGAAGTGATATTCTTGTTGCCTGTCTGAGGGGTAAACATTCATACTTTCATCTCTCTGTATAATTTCAGCTGTAGGTTTTTAGTAAACTCCCTTCATCAGGTTGAGGAAGTGTCTTTTCTGTTCCTAGCCTGCTGAGGGTTTCCATAAAGGATCAAGGTTGAGTTTTGTCAAATGTTGTTTTCCTGCATCTTGACATATTTGTGTAGTTTTTCTTTCTTATTTTGTTGATGGTGGTGAAGTCCATTAATCTGCAAAAATTAAGCCAACTTTGTAATCCTGGGATAAACCCCATTTGGTGATTGTATATTGTCCTTTTTTATGTTTCTGAGTTTGAAATGGTAACATTTTGTTAAGGGTTTTTCTGTCTGTGTTCATGAGGGCTTCTGCTTTTCTTTTAATATCTTTGTCTAGATTTAGTATCAGGGTAATGTTGGCTGCATGAGATAAGATGGGACATCCCTTCCCCCCAACCCCCCACTTCTTGATATTGGTATCATTTTTTCCTTAAATGTTTGGATGATGTTACCTTGATGCTATCTGGGCCTGGAGTTTTCTCTGTGGTAAAATTAACTAGGAATTCAAGTTCTTTAATAGATGTAGGGGATTCTGGCAGATGTGCATCTCATTGTGTTCGTAATTTGGCTGTTCCTTAACAGCCACTGATGTTTCGCACCTCTTCTTGTGCTTACCAGCCATTCAGACATCTTCTTCACTGAAATGTCTGCACAGGTATATTACCTGTTTTTAGTTAGGCTGTCCTCTTACCGAGTTGGAAAAGTTTCTCATAAGTTCTGGGCATGAGTTCCTTATCAGATATTTGATTTGTAGGTATTGTCTGTGGCTTCTCAAAGGTAAATGGGTTACTCTTACATGAACATAAAATGAACTTGTGCTGAAGATTTTATCTAATGCACTTATCAGTAAGGGATCCAGTAAGATGTTAAAACTGATTCCACGTGTCTAGTCATTTCTTATTATACGCTGAACATTGTGGATGAAATGCTTTAGAGGCCGCCATGGTTTTTAGCTTTTAAAGATACTCACTTTCGTTCTGGCGTGCCGCTAATTGGATTTGCCCCAGACTCCCTCTTTAGTTTGATCCCTGCTCAGTTCTTTTAGCCCAACAGATCTGCTTTTTGCTGGAAATCTTAGACTCTCCCCAGTACACGTACAGTTCCGGGGTCTGCCAAGGATTTGGGAAGAGCTTAGATAGAGCTTTTTAGACCGCAGCTTTCTGTCTACTGCATCCTGTGAGCTGGGCCTTAGTCACAAAGGAGTGTCAAAGGGAGTCTTATCCAGTGCTTTTTTCCTGCTTTCAGTTCTCCGCTTCAGTCTCCTTCCAGTGCCTTCAAATGCTAGCTTTTCATCTTTTATTTCGTTCTAATTGTTTATCTGAAAGAGCAGTAGTTTAATACAGGGTAGTCTGCCTTTAATTTTTTTGTTGGTTTTTTAAATAGTGGAGCTCTGTTTTAGTCTTCACATCATTACTTACCCTTATCCTTCTTTTCCCCCTCGGTGTCTCCAAATCCATTTGGTCTACCCCCCGCCCCCCCCCGCATTCAGGAAGGCAGTACAGGATTTACAGAGCATATGAAACAATATTCCCAAACCTTTGTCATCTCTACTTAACTTCCCCTAGTGTATTCCTAAGGAGGAATATCCCTAGTGTTCTCCTAAGGAGGAACTGGAAGCCTAAAAGTTCAGATTTTGGAAAGTGAAAGGAATAGGTTGGTTTGATTGGCAAGATTTTAAAAATGTGTTCCTTGCTTCCAGCTTTGTTTTGATGAGAGCCCTGGAAAGGCAGAGCTTGCCTTGGGATTGTTAAGTGCAGCTAATGCTGACCCTTAGTGGGGTTTATGGTCCTGTTCGTTAGAACTGGAGGCCCGAGGCTATTAGCCCATATTTGAATATCAGCTAAGCAGGAGTGTCTCCTTGGAGATTCCATAACTGAGTTTTCAGATTACCAGTCTGTGGTATTTTTTTTCCCCCTCTTGTACTGGGTGGGGAGGTATTCTGTGGGTGGCTGCATTCTTTATTTGTTCTTTGCCCTGACCTGGGATAGCATCAGGGTCTATATTGGGAGGTCGTGGATATGTCTCTTTGGTCTGTCCATCTTGCTTTGTAACTGCTTTGTATTTTAATTTTTTGTTCCACTTAATAGCAGGCTTCAAGAATGCTAATTACCTGTACGAAAAGCCAGTGTATTTTTCAGTATATGCCATGAAGCAATAAGACGGTATATTCCTTTTATTAGTACTTGCAGGTTGTGAAATTTAATCTAGTACTGACAGAAACATTACCATTCACTTTCACTGCAGTTTTGACTGTGAAAGACTCCCTGCTCGCTCTCTCTTAAACTTGGGCATTGGGTCTGAAGCTTGGTTATTTTCATGAGATTTTTGTAGAATTTAGGGGAAAAACATTCTAAGAAGTTCCTGTTGCTTATGTAAGAGAACTAAATTTTTTGAGCAGCAGACTTCAGCTGGCGGATGCTAGCCTGTGTTTGTGTAGAAGGGAGAGAAGGGAGTTCATTCCCAGCTGATTCTCAAGCTTGTAAACATTCCCATTTGGATGTGAATAGGAACATGTTGGTCTGTTGAGTGGCTTTACTTGTTGGGTAACTGCACAGCTTTTTCTGCAGGTCATTGCCTGTTAATTTGGAGAAACAGAATAGGGCACATCTGTAAAGTAGTTTACAAGAGTAAATTTTGGGGGAGATGAAACAGATGAGTTAGTTTACAGAGAAGCTTTAGACAAGGTAGTTCTTTACCTTCTCCCTTTCCCTTCAGTGTTAATTAGTGAAATGCTGCTGCCTCTACCAAGCATTTTCCATTCAAATGAATGAGAACTTCTCGTCCTTTGCTTTGTCACTGTGTTCAGTCCCCCGCTCACAAAAATCACCTTGCCTTGTTTGTATACCTAAGGCAGCCAGTGTTTCTGGAATGATGGTGTATTAGAGATGGAAGGAGCTTTCGTGATTACCCAGTCCAGCTCCTTCCATTCACAAAGTCAGAAATGGAGGTTCTAAGGCATGCTGCAAATCAGAAGAGGCAGCAGTGCAGTAGTCTAGAAGTTAAGTCAGATCTGGGTTCAAATTCCGGATCCCACCTTTTACTAGCTGTGCCAGTCTTATACAGGTTAGTTAACTTCAGCCATGAATCTCTACATTTGTAAAATGGATTAATGTTAAGATTAGCTAGATCCTTGAACAGAATAAGTGAACTATTACAGGTACCACTGGAGATGATAATGATGGTAGTTACGCCTTCATGGTTGATAAACTGTAAGATGTCAAGATTGTGGAGTTTAGGTGCCTACTTTATGGATGAACAAATAATGAACAAATATGTTGTATAGTTTTGGATGAGCGTGAGTTCTGAAAACCAGTGAGTACATATGTTTATCACCCAGTATACTTGTAGTGTATGCTTGAGAGAATGAGGGAGGGAGGAATTTTTTTTTCCAAATGCCCTTGGTTGAGTTTCAGAAATAGAAGTCGGATGCCAGGACTCAGCTTGTAACAAGAGGGTGAGATCAGTTGGTATAATTGGAGCTACTTGGTAATCCTTTTACTCTGTTCTCTGAACATTTATGGCGTTCCTATTTCTGTACAAACATATGAGCTAGAAAATGACTAGGTCTCCATAGAAATGTCATGTGTCAGGCTGGGGCGGGAGGAGCACAGGTGAGGAGCATGTGGGGTAGAGCCAGGAGGCCCTCTGCAGCCACCTTCTTTGCTAAGTGACAGCCTGTAGTGGGTACTGGAGCAGTTTTAGTCTACTTAAATGGTTCTGGGGATTATTTTAGAATGTGATCTTTGGTTTGGTTATACCCAGCATTTAGGGAGAGGAACAGAGGGAAGGAAAGAGGAATCAAGAATACATTTTTAAAACTGAAAAAAAAAAAAAAAAAAAAGGACCTTGAGTTTGTACCTCGTGGGCTAGAGGCTGAGACTGCTGGCTTGGGGTTTTCAGCACCGCTGCTCCCTGCTCATGGAGAGCCAGCCACGATGACAGCGGTGACTGAGCCCGAGCGCGACCGCCCAGAGTAGTTTCTTCATCTTACTCAAGTCACTTAGAAGGACCATCGGTAGCACGGAAGTTTTAACTTGGGCTTCCAGGCTAGTGGTTCATTGAGTCGTCTCTTTCTTAAGGATTCTGCTGTGGCTGCCAAGTAAGGAGCAAGGATTCGTTTCCTGCTGGTCCCCATCATGTGTTATTGTTTCTGGCTTGTTGGTTCTTCCAGGGCACGTGTTCCTATTTGCTGGACCAAGTTTGTAGAGTATCTTCTCTGTGTCCCCACCACACTGAAGTGCTGCCCACATTTATTGGATTTACAGCAGTTTTCCGAGGCAAATGAATATTAACTCTGTTTCGTACAGAGGAGAAAGGCCCTGTAGCGAGCCAGGGGCTGGAGTTCAGCGGCCTCCTCCCTCCTGGCCATCTGACTGGCCACTCCCTTGTCACTGGCATGGGGTGTGGAAGGTGTTGATGCTTCGATCTGCCCACCTCAGGTCTTTGGCACAACCTTGAGTTGGTCTTCCAGATCATTCTGATTTCTGCCTGTCTACGAACCATGACCAGGCTAGCACGAACCAACTGTTTGCTGTCGTGGGCGCCTTCCGAAGGGCCAATTTAGTTAGTGTGGAGAATCGGCCAGGATCCCAGGGCCCCCCTCCCCCCAGAGAGTTTATTTGGACTGTTTATAGTTGTTCTGTCCACAGTCTGTGTCTAGAATACACACTCAAGATATTTGTTGAATTGAATTATTTCTCTTCGTTGCATTTCAAATACCTCCTGTTTGCGTGTTTTTCGTCTTCCCTTCTTCGTCCACTGGCGGGTCAAGTCACTTTCTCAGTAGCCTGGGACTCTCTGAAGACACAGGTACCAGTACCTGCCCCTCATTCTCACACGCACCCCTACTTTCCGAAAGCAGTTTTACTTTTAAGACTGTATGCCTGGAAATTTTAGTCTCTTCCCCCTAAATTCCTTTCTCATTGTACAGATTTTCGGGGAGAATAGCCAACTGAAGTGTGCGTTATGGCCAGACTATTAGCACTTGGGTCATTCTATGATAACATTGATTTTATGAAACACCCATATATATATATATATATATATATATATATATATAAAATTTTTAATTTTGAAGTATTATAAAGGAAAGGGCACTGAGTAGTTAGATGCCTTTCTCTACCTAGATTTTTGTGTGTATTTCTCAGCTATTAACTATTTGAAGTCTTGGGTACATAGTAACATGCTCCATTTACTAGAAAAAAACAGTTTATCAGTATGTATATCTATCACGTGCCATTTATCTCCTCACACACAGCTAGAAATTAAATGTTTTAAGGCAACTGGTTTGTGGTTTTCATGGCAACCTTATTTTTGAAATTAGTTCAAGTGGGGAAATTAATTTTCCATTTCTGCATTGTATAATGAGTTGTTAACGTATGTGGCCCTCTAAGAGTTTACTATTAAGAGGAATTCCGAAAATTTGAAATTCAAGGAATAATCTCTAAAGTTTCTCTTTGTTATTTCTAAATCCAGAACACGTATAATATCATCCATATTTAACCTGGCAATAACCTCTTAGTAGTTTGATGAAAAGCTGCCTATTTAAATCATTCTTTTAAGCCTTTTTCAATGAATTGATCAAGTTAGGAGAATTTGCAGGACTTTTTTTTTTAACCTAGTAGTTGATAATTTAACTCAGTTGAGCTCTAATCTTACCGATTCTTTATCTTGTATTGTCAAACACTTGTTCTGTTTGCTTTGTGAAGCAGTAGGTCTGAACAGAAAGTGAACGATCTTTATTGATATTCAAACAGAATTAGCCACAGCTGTTCTGTAAGTTACATTTTCAGGATGCGTGGGTACTTCCTCATCTCCGCTCCTGAGGACAGACTCAGTTTCGCCCTACATGTTACGAGGAGGAGAGATTGCTGAGGGATGCCATTCCTGTCTCATGGTTGAGAAATGATTCTGTCATTTCAGGACACTGATAAATTTTTGTCTTTAGATAGCAAAGTTCTTTGCTAAAACTGTGATTCAAGTTATCAGAAGTTCTGTAGTATGTTAACGGTTTTGTGTGGCATCTAGATTGCTGGAAGTGTGGCTGATGATTTTTATGTACTATTTTAGTTGGCTCATCCTAGTTCATTCCACCTAAAATAAATTTGCCCGTGCTTTTTATTTACTTAATTTTTTAAAAGTATGCTCTGTTAAAAAAAAAAAAAAAGATGGTCTAACAACAACAACAACAAAAAAGTATGCTCTGTGCCCAATATCGGGGTTGAATTCACTACCCTGAGATCCATTAAGCCAGCCTATCAGTGATTTTGATTTTGATTTTATTTTTTAAAAAGATTTTATTCATAAAAACACTTCATTCACTCAGTCACTCGTTTGTTTTTATATTTATTTATTTATTAGAGAGTATGCCCTGAGGGAGGGGAGGAGTAGAGGGAGAGGGACAAGTAGACTTGGTGCTTTGTGTGGAGCCCGATGTGGGGTTCCATCCCACTACCCTGAGATCATGTCCTGACTGATATCAAGAGTCAGACGCTCAACCAACAGAGCCACCCAGGCGGCCCTCCTATCGCTGATTTTTAAAAATACTCTGCTCATTGTGTTATAAAAACAAGAATGACTCCTCAGGGGATAACTCAGGCCAGGGATGTTTTATAAATAGGAATTCTCCTTTAAAAATAAAAATTTTCACTTAAGTTAATAAAATGATACTTTAAAAAGGCCTAAATAGATGGTTGCTGAAACTATTGAAGTTCCTTTGACTCTGTAGTATTTTCACTTAATTATGAAATATACTTATTTCTTTTTTTGAAGTCTTTGTTATTCAAAAATTTCCCTCTCATTTTGAGATGGATTTTTTTAAAAAAAGTCATTCCTCTTGTGCTTTACAAAGTCATTGTTCTCAAGATGTGAAAGACTCAGTATTGAAGAACCACAGCATTGAAGCAGGGTTCATCCTTAAGAGAGCCATTTTAACAACTTAAAAGCTCACCTGGACGTTTCCAGCATCTGCGTCTAGTACCTCTTCCTCCTGCCACTTGTGGGGGTAATGTGGTAGTGCTTTTGTCATGTGATGTGTCCAGGAAGGTGGCTGTGTGTCCCTGTGAAATAATTCCTAACAGAGCAGCCACTCTAGGGTCTGGCCTTTGTCCACATTAGGTCGTCCAGCTCGGTCAGGTCTGCATGTGCATGAGAGCCCCCTCGTCTATATTTTTAGTCTTTCCAAGTGGTTTATCATCACTTTAGCCCATTGGGTTGCTTGCTTTTTGGACGATAGAGGTTGGGAAGGTTGAAGGAAGTAGAAGGGCTTGAATTTGGCAGTCTCTTACCGGATATCTATTTTAACCCTCACTGAAGTTAATTTACATAAAGCCCAGCTGTGCATGAATTTTTCTAAATTCAAAGTTTATTCTTATTACCATAGGGATAAGAATGTCAGCGCTTACTGAATTGATGGTCTTGCTCTCCTGTGCCTGGACCTCCTGGCAACTTACAGTTCCGTTTCCTCTGGATAACAGGATACAGCTGGCGGCAAACTTCTCACCTGTAATAGCCATTTGGAGTTTTCCTCTCTATACAGATCTCTGCAAAGCAGCAGAAACCATTTTATTTTATTTTATTTTATTTTATTTTATTTTTGCAGGAAACCACAAGGGTTTGTTAAGCCTCAAAAGAGAATTGAAATAACACGTGCATGTGTTCTTCCCAGAGGTACCGACCGTGGCGTGAGAGCCTAGGTGTCGTGTTGAGCTGCTCTGTGCCCTCCCTTCTGCCTTGAGGTTTTCCAGTTAGATGATGCCGAATTCCGTCGCTCTGGTCCCTATTACCTCTCTGGCCAATTAAGCAAATTGATCCAGGCTGGATTTCTTCACACTTGGCAGGATCTGTACCACCTTTAATGAGCTACTAGGTGAACCTTCTGGGACTTGACTGACGAGTTATTTTGGCTTTGATAGATTGGTTTTTGTTCTTAAAGCTGGAGCTGCTGATCTTTGCTATCAAAGGGGGCAGGAAAGCTGCTGATCAGTTTCGGCCTCTGATGTTCATATCGAGTATGTTAGTACTTAGTGCACATGCAGCACTGCGCCAGATGCTGTGGCAGGAGTGCAAGTGGTGTGGTGGAAGACGTCCACAATGTCACAGACTGGAAGAAGCAAGTTCAGGAGAAAAGGCAAGCATGGAAACGAAAGAGAAGAAAATGAAAGAAAAAAAGTGACTTATTGCTGACTGCTTGGGTTAGGTTACCATCAGTAGTCCTGCTGTCCGAATCAGCAAGGGTGGGAGGACATTTTCATGAGCACAGTGTGAGGACTGGACCTAGCACGGTGCACGCCAGCAGTGTGGGCAGGGCAGGCTGGAGGGGGTGAGGCCAGAGTGCCAGTAGGGCCTCCATAGACCAGCGGCTCCACATTCTCGGGCGGCACCGGTCGGAGTGCTGGGGGAGCCTGGCGGGCTTCTGAGAGTTCACCAGCAATAAAGGGCTTATTTAGTAGAGCACCTCATCTGTTGGGGTCTACATCTCCCTCCTGGACGCTCTCTGTTTAGAATTCGGGAGCAGCACAGCGATGGCGGTGGTCCATAGGACGTGGAAGCTGCACGTGATGTGAGGTCAGTGCGCGCAGCTGGTCTGGTCATTCATATCGGGCAGTAGGGACAGGAACTTACCGAGTGTTCTCCTATAGCTTACTACCGTGTTAAACATTTCACACACATCTTTTATTCTCATTTTACAACACCCTTTATAGATGAAAATAAAGCTTGGCAGTTAAGTAACTTGTCCACAATAACAGCTGGAAGTGCCAGAGTCACAACTCAAATCCAAGTCTGTCTGTCTCCTTCTCTGAATTATATTGCTATTTCTGGTTTTAGCCTTACATTCTTCTACCAGGGGTTGTTAATGAATTCTTAAATGCTAGCAGATTGTCTCCAATCTAGAGTCATCCATTCCTTTAATATCTTCATCATTCATCAAAGTGGCTTACAGAGACTTAGTGTAAAATAAATGATAGATATATACATATATATATATTTTTTTCACCCTTTTGAGAGAGAGAGAGCGAACAGGGCGGGTGGGGAGAGGGAGAGAGACTCTTAAGCAGGCTCCATGCTGAGCCTGCCGCCTGATGTGGGGCTCGATCTTATGATCCTGAGATCATGACCTGAGCTGAAGTCAAGAGTCAGATGCTCAACCGACTGAGCCACCCAGGTGCCTCTGATTTTTCTTTTTTTAATAGAGGAAATGTAGTGAGCTTTGTGTCTATGGATACAGCCTCTGAGCTTAGGACCCCTAGGATGCAGGACTGTACCTTTAAGCCCTGGAGGTTGGAAGCTCTGCTGTAACTAAGATGGGTTAAATGTGTTTCCAAAATTGGGATCACATTTTATTTTTAAGCTTTTCTCTCTTTTTCTTGAGTCAGGACAGATCTTAGTGCCCCCTAGAACTCCCTAAAGAAAAGTGATTAGTACCTCAAAAGAACCTTTCTAAAGGATTGCTTATCCTGTGTAGGCAGAGAGTGAGCAGCAGAAAGAAAATAGTATTTTAGGAAGGTTGAGTCAGAGGTGCAGGTGGAGCCTGGAGAGATTTTCACAAGGTGATAAGGCCCGAGCACTCCGGTCTACAAGCCGAGGCAGGTAGACCGGCAGTGATTCCCACTTGGGGAAGAAGGCTGCTTCTGAGACCCCCTTCTAATTATAAAGTCCTGTGGCCAACAGAGTTTGGCTAGGGTTTGAGATGTGGACTCCAGGCCCCGCGGAACCTGACTGGGAAGCCAGCCATCGTGTGCAGCCCCTCAGGGAAGTTGTGGTGGGAAGTCAGCCTTATTGCCTGCGGCCCACAGCATGGACTTGCTCGGTGTGAGTTTAGGCTATGTAATTGCAGACTTCTTCCGTGCTACCTTTTGTGAATCTTGTGAACCTGAAGTTTTTGAAAGAAGAGAAATTTGAGCTGAACTTAAAAAAAAAAAAAAGGATAAGAAAACGGTAAGAAAAGGAAAAAACCAAACCAAAGATGTAGATTTGGTTGATGCCAATGCCATCATAAGGGTGGCAGGTCCTCAGGGCAGAGCGGGGTCGCGGTGGTTTGTTTTCTTCTAGAATCTCCCTTCGTTGGCTTCGAAGGCCAGGCATCTTTGAGGTGTGTGGATTTGCACGAGTGCCTCTCCTGCGTCCTCTCTCCCATCGTGCCTTGCTTGCACTTCTCATTCTGACGAGTGCGTAGCAGCCCACTGTGCTCCCTTGTCCTCGTACACACAGCTTCTGCTTTGCGCTTCTCCTGTGTCCTCCGGGTGAGACCTGCCTCATGGTTGGCCTCCTCCAGTAAACTGTGTTGGGGCCTCCACTTATCAGCAAGTTTGTCCTTCTTTCCTGACCCTTGTCACATTTTTTATTATTGTGCTTACAGTACTGTAATATCATGATCTGTTTATATCTGTCCCTTACTAAATTGTATCGTTATTTATCTCTGACGCTCAGCAGCTCTCTGCACATGGAACATTTGAGGGGCTCCGAAACACAGGGAGATTACCTACCCCCATTGAGTATTTTTGTGCTGGGCAGATATTATAAACATATGTAGAAGAAAAGGAGGCCCTAAGTATTGAGAAATTGTGGTGTACTCTCCTCTGTGAATCTCAGAGTAAACTCCCGAGTATCAGAAGTCAGAGATCTGGTTTTTAAATTAAATTTCTTTCATTATTGTTTTGGTGAGAGTTCTGATTTATTTATTTATTAATTTATTATTATTATTTTTTTAAGATTTTATTTATTTATTTGACAGAGAGAGATCACAAGCAGGCAGAGAGGCAGGTAGAGAGAGAGGAGGAAGCAGGCTCCCTGCGGAGCAGAGAGCCCGACGCGGGACTCGATCCCAGGACCCTGAGATCATGACCTGAGCCGAAGGCAGCGGCTTAACCCACTGAGCCACCCAGGCGCCCCTCTGATTTATTTATTATGTGTTAATGACTTTATTTGTATGTGTGTTTTTGGCCTAAATTCAGCATCATTTTGCCTATTGGATAATCCAGCTCTGATAAGTAACAAATGTGCGAATGTGGGTGTTGGTGTTTCCGTTGTTCCTGGGGTTTCTGTTTTAGTCGGGTGTGTCCTTTTGTTTTACTGTGAGCTTGCCCAGTGTTGGACTCTTCACTCTCCTACCTTCCTGTCGTAGATCCCCTTCTCCCTCTCATTCCCGTTGTGACCAGTGCTTTGCTTTTTTTCTTGGTGATCTGTAGGAGTACTGTGTTGGGAGAGTGGGACACAGAAGCCTGGCTGTGCCACAAGAGAATCAGGCATGTGTCCTGGGTCTCAGTGCCATTGTTTTACAGAGTGTGATCCACGATTCAAAAGCAGAAGCATCACCAGGTCTGATCTCCTGATTTGGACTCACTGATGGTGGAAGGGGGTGTAGGCAGCGGGCAAGAATCTGTATTCTTTTAATAAGGCCTCCAACTGATGCTCGGGGTTCCCGAAGTTTGAGAATCCGTGTTTAAAGCTAACTGCTCAATTATTAAGTAATGCAACTTTAAACAGAAGAAGACGATTAGGCTCCTGTAAGATTTCCTCAGCCCCTTATTCAGGAAACACATTTGGTACCTGTAGTAGTTTATATACACATATTTTGTAGAACTTGGCATCTGCAGCAGGAAACGCCTATTCACTCTTTGTACGCTGCTTCTTTGCTGCTGTTCAGAATTCCCTGCTCCCACCCCCAGTGAGAGCACATGTTTCTAGCCACCAGCCCAGACTCCTTAGGAATGAAGGAAAGAGTCTTTGGATCCTGTTATTTTCCTTGAAGAGCAGGACGCTGTTTCACAGGAATCCAGAGTATGCCTTGTCATTTCCATGTTAACCCTCACCCCCAATTTTTGTGGGTTTCAGAGGATTTGCGGTAGCCCAGCTTTAGCAGGGTCCCTTGGCCATGGAGATTGAGCTGAAGCATATTCAGCAGTGCCCGTACCCTGCAGGTACAGATCCTCTGTTTACCCCTGGCTGAGTCCCGAGCAGCTGTCCTCTCTTCCTTTCACGACTGGGGTTGGTTGTGAAGGTGGTTTGCACTTTCCTTCTGAATTTGGAAACTTCCCTGTTGTGAATGACAAAAACCATGTCTGTTGAAGTGATAGGTTCAGCAGACCTGGCCAGCTGGGCCTTACTTAGGACATGGCTTGAGGTCAAGAAGCTAACAGATTTCGGCGAGTTTTCAGGTCTCCGTGTAATTGATGCAATGTTGGGCTTGTGGTCCTCCCTCCCTCCCTCCAGGGATGTTTCATTAAGAGCTGAGCACCTCTTAAAGGGGTACGGCTATAGAATAGTAAGACTGATTTGTATTTACATACATATGGGTACAGGCATTCTTATTTTAATTGCTTTTCTTTTATCATTTCTAGGGAGCTTTAGTAAAGGTTGTCGATTTCTTCAGTTTGCACATTTTAGAAAAATGTCTTTTTATTTCCAGTTCACTTGTGGCACATTGAATGACAGGGGACTTAAAACAGATGTACTGTGTTTAATGTCTTCTTCCTGATTACAAAAGTAGTATCTGTTCATTGTCTGAATAGTTAGGAGTAAGAAACAAATAATTTAAGAATGAAAATTCCCTGTAATTCTCAGAAATATGTATACTTAGCATTTTGTTATTTGTTCTTCCAGATTCTTTTTTCTAGAGTTATTTTGTTATATTTTAGAATTGTGATTCAGCTACCAGCCTGTTTCTGGACAAATGTATCTCTTGATACCTGACGTCTTCTATTTTGACTACTTACCCTTTTCCAAGTACTTTCCTTGCTAGTCTCCATGAGACCTGGAAACTGCAAGGAAGATTTGTGTCTGGCAGCGTGCTGAAGCCCTTCCTTGGATTCCCTTTTAATTCTTCCACTGGCTCCATAGTGTAGACGGGAATTTTTACACTCTTACTTCACTTAAAAAGACTGCGGGTAGACAGTCCGCTGACTTACTTGCTCAAGGTCATACAGTTAATCACTAGGGAACTTGGGATGCGCGCCCATGAAATTTGATTGTTGGGCTAAAGGATATTGTATAGAACACTAGGACTTTCCTGTGCTGAGAAGTCTTTTCTAACTGGAAATATCTTCGAGACCTACAGAGCTGTTGAACGGGGACACCCTGCTCTTTGGCTTACTTAGAGGTATTTTGTTAGCTCTCGGTCAGGAGTGGGCACGCGGGCACAGTGGCTGAATCTAGTCCACTGCCTCCTTTTGTAAAAAGAATTTTATTGGAACATGGCCGTACCCACTCATTTACACATTGTGCCAGAGAGCGTATGACCTGCAAAGCCCCAAATATTTACCATCTACCCCTTTTCAGAAGATGTTTGCCAGCGCCTGCCATGGACACTGGTTATTATGAAGACATGTCGTGTTTTGGTAACTTCTTTGGTTTTGCATTCATTCGCTCAAGCACACAGGTCAGTGGAAGTGCTCACTGTCCCTTACCCACCCCGCCCCGAACCAACCAAACGCCTGTATCCCTTCGTGCCTGAGCTTCCCTGTGATCCTTAGGAGCAACTGAGTTTCTGCACAATCCTTTGCAGGTAGCAGGCCCTGAAGACGGATCCGGAACTCTTGCCGGAACCTGTGTCAGCACTGCATGTCCCAGACTGATCTGTGCTGATGGTGGTGTGCACCCGGCACCCTGTGAGGGAGAAGCTAGCTGATGAGCATTTGTTCTCAAGGGCAGGAAGAAGGCTCACCCCCGGTCTGCTTGTCTGTTGAGCAGCACCCCGCGAGCTGCCAGAGAATTGCAGAGAACTGGAGTGACATCAGTGAGACCGCTGCTTTCGGGGTGGAGGGGTCCTGCTTTGACATAAAATGAATGTGTTACTTTTGTACAACAGTAAACTATTCCATTTGTTTTCTTTCAGCATTTTGCAATAAAATGGCAAGTGCGAGAAGAATGAAAATATGAAAATAAGAATGAAAACACTTAATGACTGAGCTTGTTTTTATTCCTCACCCTGCAGATTTATGACTCGTCAGAATTCTAGCTGGCTACTGCTGAATGGCAGATTTGGTGAACATACTTGAAATCGCATCATTTAAGTGTTTGAATTTTGATATTTCCATTTCACCATCTTTCAAATGGGGTGCGGCCTTTACGGTCCCACCGGGTCTGTCACGCGTTGTCCTTGTGTTACATGAAAGCACCCCATGTAAATGTGGACTTGGTCAAAGTCATTCGCCAGTTCCTGGGTAGGGAGGAAATTGTAGGGTTTTTCTCTCTTAAAATTCCTTGATGAAATCATTCAGGGACACAGTGCATTTCTTTCATTTTCCTTTTGGGAAGGCTTAATCAAAAATCCATGGACAAAGCGAAGACTTTCAGTTGGGTCTTAAGAGAATAAATTTCGTTTTCAAGTGTGTTTACTCTGACTCAGAGACCCCCCCTCCAGCAATGTGCTTCTTCCCTTAGAACACCGTTCTCAAGTAAAGTGCGCTTACTTAAACGGGTGAAGTAAGTTTTGTGCACTGTATGTAGCAAGTCTAGTGATGGCTTAGCATCAGAACTCTTGAGTTCTGTGTTTTGGGGCCGTTTTGGGAGTCTGGAACCCTTTCCACCTTCCTTATTCTCTTTGATTTTGGGGGATAAACGTCACCTCAGAGAGGCCTTCCCTTAGTACCATATGTGAAACATTTCCTGTTTCCTCTTCTCTTTCATTTTTCTCCATGGAACTTATCACTGAAAACTACCCACAGATACTTCTTGAGAGGAACAACGCTTCAACTTCAGAAGTTAGTGAAGGCAAATTGGTTTATAAAGTTACAGGCTCTTTCAGTCCTTTGTCCCGGGCAAGTTTGGACAAGACCGGGAAAGCGGATTAAAAGGCTAGTGAGCGCAGTGAGCTTAATTTTAAATTAAATGGATATTTAACGCATTGAGAAAAGTACTCAAGCGCTTCGGTCTTTCTTTTCCATCCATGCTTCCTTATTTGCATTTGATGGGTTGGAAATCTCTTCTTTTTCTATCAAAAGAGTTCGTTATCACCGCATTTCTCAAGCTTGGTTTTCACTGTGGATTTTTGTGGTGATTTTAGCACCTAAGGGTACAAAATCATTAAATGAAGACAGGCAGGAAGAAAAGAGTGCCAGGAGCCAGGAGGTGTCCTGCAGCGTGGGGAGTGGACCAGAGAATGAACAGGCGCACGTGGAGGTGGTCGGTCAGGGTGGCGGAGCTCTCGGGCTGTTGGCCAAACACGCTCTTCAGCGTGTGGCCTGCGAGTGGTTTGGAGATGACTGGGTTTAGGAGCCTGATTATAGTTTTGGTTTTTAGTTTTTTCCCCCTAAGTGTGTGTTAACTGCGTTTTGGGTGAGCCTTGACCTTGGACAAACACATACACGGCCTGACCAAAGTGGCAGGTCTGGGAGGATTTCAGTATTGGGAGGATTCTGTTCCTTAGGTTACACATGGTTGTTAAGGCATTTGCTGCTCTTTATTCTAAATATTCAGGCATTGATACGCTGCTGTTTGTGCTATTTGGATTTCAGTTCACTGTTACTGAGGTTTTTGTAATCTGGGAGAACACAAAGAATGTGATTTCATCTGTTTTTTTGCATGTGCGAATGACATTTCTGTACTGTTGTTTATATTACTGGTTAGTTACTGTGTGCCTTAATTCATTTGACCTATTAGTAAAAAACTTCCTTAGATCAAATTATAATCAAGTCCCTTAGATCTGCTTCTCTGACTCCTATGAGGACAGGATCAGGTTATACTCAAATTCGGGGTGTTTGGCAAAGGGCCTGCCATCCTGAAGTCCACGATTCTGGACCATGATGTTTTAGCTTGGAGCTCCTGGTCAAATCACCAAGTTAAACCTTTGAGAGCATGCTGTTCTTGATATTCAGGAATCTGTCAGACAATCCTGTGAATCTTCTCTGACGTTCTTCCTAAGATTTTTGTGAGAATTCACAAGATAACAGTCGGGAACCTGGCTTATTAATCTTGAGGAGGATTACAACGGTTAGTTGGTGGACCCCAGCTGCCATAGTCTCCCTTCTCGGAGGGCTGAGAGGAAGAGAGCACTCTGGTCCCCTGAGGGCCCCCCCCCCCCGCCCCCCGTGAGGCTGGAGGAGGCTCTGGCCAAGGAGCACTTTGTGAATTTGGGGGATTATGTAAAAGTATAACTGAACATACACTGTTTTTGCTTTGGTAACTGCGTTTAATATCCTGTTGGTTGTTGAAAATTCTCTGAGGACAGTGGACCCTTTTGTGTGTGTGTTTCAATCAGAAAGGCTCTCCCCGGTTAAAAAGCTTGAACAGAAAGGCCGCAAGAATTTCGCGGTCCTTGACCTTCGGGCCTTCCCAAACATCTCAGGAAAGCCAGGCATCCAGTAATCTCAGATTTTGATTGTGTTCCTATAACCATACTCGACATCTAGCATTTGTGGCTTTTCTGTTTTTTGGCGATAGCTTTTAATTTTGTTCTCATTTATTTCTCCCTTTTCTGTTTCAGTGTCCTGGGTCATGAAACTTAATCCACAGCAAGCTCCATTATATGTGAGTAAATCGCGAGATTTCTTGTCATTTCGTACTCACCTATGCTTTTTACTTGTTATGAGAAAACTCAAAAATGGTCTCCTGTGATTATCACAGGAATTTTTAACATCTGCACAAGTACTGTACTTCAGAATTTGAGTTTGGGTAAATGCTAAATGAGTCCTGCATGCCTGGCACCGAGCTGAGAACAGAGGGTAGCTGTGAGGTGTGTGAGGTACCACTGGGTAGGTGGTAGGAGGCACCTCTAAACGGTGGCATGGCCCTGCCTGCAGAGTGATGCTGGGCTGGCTTCTGAATTTCACCGCCGGCACATTTCTGTAAGTCCTGTGGGTATCTTCCTACTGGCGTTGCGTTACCCTGCGTTGCAGCTAGGTGGCACTCTGTCATTGGCGAGAGTGCCGTTTGCTCTGGGGCTCTGGGTGGAAGCTGATTCATCATCTCCCCAAGTAAGGGAACTGTCAGGTGAAGTGGATAAATCAATGAATCAGGGCTGGAAAAGGCAAAGTGTGGGTGACTCTTTTTTTTTTTTTTTTTTTTTTTTTAAATTACTGTGAGCGTGCATTAGCTGCACGAGGGTGGTGAAAAGTGGTGAGGGGTCCCTTTAGGGGTGTGAATAGTTGGAGCTGCCAGAGGCCAGTGGATATGGGATTGGTATGGTCTGGAGAGAGTGAGGAAATGGGACAGGATGGGACAGGACCTTAAGGATGAAGAAGCATTTGGTCAAGAACTAAGGCAGATGGCGGAGGGATGAAGGGCAGTGAGCATGGTATTCGGCGTGTGGTGGGAGGGCGCGCAGTGGAAAGTCTGGCCCAGCTGCACATTTGTGTTGAGGAGTAATGAGAGATGAGTCTGAAAAGGCAATTGAAGGTCAGCGATGAAGGCAAAAGGTGTGGGGACCACTGAGGAGCCTTTGATGGAGTTTATTTTAAAATCTGCATTTTATGCATTTACTTATTTTAAACCCTGCCACGTTCGTGACAGTCCTGTTACACCTTTCTAGCCTAGGACATTCTTGTGGTCACTCTTTTTTGCACAGATGATTTTTATGTTAAATATAACCTATTAAAGAAAAATATATGCATTCTTATAAGGTATTTTATGTATTTATTTTCTTTCCAGATTACTTGCAGAACATTTATTCTGTATGACAGTGGGTTTGCTCATGATCTGAATACCGTGAACTTTTAAAAACAGCTTTTATTGAGATACAGTTCACACACCATAAAACTCACACATTTAAAGTCTATGATTCAGTGGTTTTTAGTATACTCACAGTTGTGTAATCATAACCATCACCTAACTTAAGATTTTCATCATCCCGAAAAGAAAAGCCATACCTTTTAGTAGTACTCACCATTCCCTGTCTTTTCCGAGCCCCTGGCAACCATTGGTCGACTTTCTGTCTTTATGGAGTTACGTATGGTGGAAATTTCATGTAAATGGAATCATACGTCATGTGGCCTTTTGTGACTGGCTTCTTTCACATAGCAGAGTGTATTTAATAGGTACATGTCCGAGCAAGTACCAGTACTGTGTTCCTTTTTATTGATGGATAATACTCCGTTGTATGGCCGCGCCACATTGTATTTCTCCATTCAGCAGTTGATGGGCATTTGGCCTGTTTTCATTTCTTGACTGTTATGACTAATGATGCTGTAAGCAGCAGTTTCTGGTAGGCTTATGTTTCCATTTTTCTCAGGTATGGATTTAAGAGCACAGTTGCTTGCTTACAGTGATGACTCTCTGTTTAACATTTTGAAGAGTTGCCGTGCTGTGTCCGCAGCGGCTGCTGTGTTACATGTCCTCACCGCTAGTACTGAGGGTCACAGTTTCTCCACACTCTTGCCAGCGCTGGCTCTTATCTGACTTTTGGATTGTTGCCGTCCTAGTGGGTATGAAATGATAAGTCTTTGTGGTTTTGTCTCGCATTTCCCTAATGGCTAATGATCGTGAGCATTTTAAGGTGGTTTTGGCCACTTATGTGTCTTTGAAGAAATGTCTATTCAGATGCCTTGCTTATTTTTAAAAATTTTTTTAAATTGTTTAGCCTTAAGTGTTCTTTGTGTATCCTGGATTCAAGTTCCCTATCAGATACATGGCTTTCTCCCATTATAAGGTTATCATACTCTTTGAAGCACAAAAATTTTTAATTTTGATGATGTCAAGTTTGCCTGTTACTTCCTTTACTGCTTATGCTTCTGGTATCATATCTACGAAGGCTTTGCCTAACTCAAGGTCACAAAAAATTAACCTCTACGATTTCCTCTAGGAGTTTATAATTTAAGCCCTTACACTGAAGTGTATGGTTCCAGAGGACATTTTTTTGTATGCTGTAAGGGAGGGATCCAGCTTCATTTTTCACATGTGGACATCAATCTAGCTGTCCCACACCATTTGTTGAAAAGACTGTTCTTTCCACATTAAATTTTCTTGGGCATACTTTTTGAAAATCTATCATAATTGTAAAGAATTACTTCTGGACTGTTAATTCTCTTCCTTTCCTTTAGGTCATCTTAAAATTTCTTTTAAGAATGATTTGTAGTTTTCAGTGTACAAACCTTGTACTTTTGTGAAATTTATTTCTAAGTATTTTCTTTTTGATGCTTTTGCAAATTATATTGTTTTCTTAATTTCATTTTCAGATTGTTCATTGCTAGTGTATAGAAATGTAGTTGATTTTTGTCTATTGATATTATAACCTACAGTCTCGCTGAACTTGTTTATTGGTTAATAATTTTTTAGTGTATCCTTTAGATTTTTCTGTATACAATCATGTACTCTAAAAATACAGATAGCTTTCTTGCTTTTTATTCTGAATAATGCCTTTTATTTTTCTTGCCTGATTGTCCTGAGTAGAACTTCAGCATAGTGTTGAGTAGAATTGGTGAGAGCAGCCATCCTGGCCTTGTTTCTGATCTTAAAGATAAAGTATTCAGTCTTTCATCATTAAGATTAGGTATGATAATGTTAGCTGTGAGGTTTTCACTGATACCTTTAATCAGGCTGGAAAAGTTTCCCTCTATTCCTAGTTTGAGTATTTTTATCGTGAAAAAGCATTGGATATTGTCAGATTTTTTTGTGTGTGTCTGTGAGATGATCATGTGGGCTTTTTTTCCTTTCCTTTCATTAGTGTAGTATATTAGATGGATTGGTTTTGAATGTTAAACCAACCTTGCATTTCTGGGGTAAATCCTGTTTTGTCACAGTGTATAGTCCTTCTCATATGTCAGTGGATTTGGTTTGCTAGTTGAGAAATTTTGTGTCTGTACATAAAAGATAAGTCTGGGGAAGCCTGGGTGGCTCAGTCTGTTAAGCATCTGCCTTCAGCTCAGGTCATGATCCCAGTGTCCTGGAATTGAGCCCCACATCAGGCTCCCTGCTCAGCAGAGAGTCTGCTTCTCCCTCTGCCTGCTGCTTCCCCTGCTTGTGTGCTCTCTCTCTCTGTGTCAAATAAATAAGTAAAATCTTAAAAAAAAAAAAAAAAAAAAAAAGAAGAAGAAGATACAGGGGCACCTGGGTGGCTCAGTGAGTTAAATGTCTGCCCTCAGCTCAGGTTATGGTCTCAGGGTTCTGGGATCAAGCCTGGCACCGGGCTCCCTGCTTGGTGGGGAGTCTGCTTCACCCTCTCCCTTTGCCCCTCTCCCCTACTCGTGTATGGGCGTTGTCTCAAATAAATAAAATCTTAAAAAAAAAAAAAAGATATAGTCTAGTTTCCTTTTGATGTCCTTGTCTGGCAGCATAAATGTTTCCCAAATGCGTCCATTACTTAATCCCCAGAACCTGTGACTATTTATTTTACTTGGCAAAAGGGACTTCACAGATTTGATGACGTTAAGGGCCCTGAGATGCGAGCTTCTCCTGAATTATCCAGGTAGCCCGGTGTAATCACAAGAATCCTTAGAGAGAGGAGAGTCATGAGTCCGAGACATCTGTAGATGCTACACTGCTGGATTTGAAGGAGGAGGAAAGGGTCAGAGCCACGGAGTGTAGCCTCTGGAAACTGGAAAAAACAAGGGAATAGTTTTTCCTTAGAGCCTCCTCAGTGAACCCAGCCCTGCGGACCTCTTTATTGTATTGTATTGCTTTTTTGTTTTGTTTTGTTTTTACGATTTTGTGTATTCACTTGAGAGACCGAGTGAGTACAAGCAGAGGGAGAGGCAGGCAGAGGGAGAGGGAGAAGCAGACTCCATGCTTAATCCGAGGACCTGGAGATCACCAGAGCTGAAGGCAGACACACAGGCATCTTGAGCCACTCAGGCACCCCTGTTGTCTTTATTTTAGCACAATGAAGGTTGTTTCAGACTTCTAACCTCCAGAATTAAAAGATAAGAAGTTTGTGCTGTTTTAAGCCTCTTAGTTTGAAGTAATGTGTTGTAACAGCAGAAAGAAATGAATACAGTTGAAGTTTGGAAAAATCAATTGGTGGTAGAGCGATCAGGACTTTTCCGATTTTGCCATCCTGGAATGTGGCAACTCCAGAGTTCTTAAGGCTGTTGGCATTACGTGCTTGAGCCTCCAAACATGTTGAAGGACATCTTGGTGTCTCATGGAGATGTGAGCATGGAACTGGGAATTCATTCTTTCACTTAGGTCCCTGCTTTGTTCCAAGCGCTGTTCTGGGTGCTGGATACTTTGCCGTGAATGAAAGACAAGGGGTCCTGCACTCAAGATCCTTGCTCAAATATAGTGAGGAGAAGACAGACAACTCAAAAAAAGAAGAAAAAAAAAAGACACCTCATAAGCAGGAAAACACATCAGGAGGAAAAACTTCTTTTTAAAGCTTTTTTTATTTATTTGACAAAGCACGCACACAAGTAGGGGGAACAGCAGAGGGAGAGGGAGAAGCAGGCTCTCTGCTGAGCAGGAGATGTGAGGCTCCATCCCAAGACCCTGGCGTCATGATCTGAGCTGAAGGTAGACGCTTAAACGACTGAGCCACTCAGTTACCCCAGGAGGAAAAACTTCAAAAAATAAATAAAACAAGAAGATGTGATAGTGCCCAAGTAGGGACTGTTTTTGGTTGCATGGTCACGAGGGGCTCAGAGGGGCTTGCCATTTAAGCTGAGACCTGGGGGCACCTGGGTGGCTCAGTTGGTTAAGCGTCTGGCTCTTGGTTTCCGCTCAGGTTACGATCTCAGGGTCATAGGATCAAGTCCCAGGTTGGGCTCTGTGCTCAGCAGGGCATATGCTGGAAGTTTTCCCTTTCCCTCAGCCCTTCCCCCGCCCCCAAATAAAATAAAATAAATCTTTAAGCTGAGACCTGAATGACCGGAAGGAGCCAGCCATGCGAAGATGTTGGCATGGTGTTCTAGCCCAGGGGAACAGGTGTACAACAGGTGTCCGGGATCTAAAGTGAAGGCCGGCCTGATAGATCTGAGGAATAGAAAGGACAGTGGCTGAGGCTCAGAGAGAACCCTGTGGGTGTGGGCTCAGTCTTTCCTTCTGGAGGAGGTCAGCGACTGAAGGAGGAAATGAGGGAAAATCCTGACGGAGGATTTCACGGACTGTGGGCCCCAGCACCCATCTCTGAGCGTGCTCTGAACACCGCAGCACCTCCCATGGCGTGGGGTCAAGTCAGACCTCTTAGGGATCAGTGATTTATCCTAACGCTTGGAGATGCTGGCCTTGGGCGGTTTAAGCACGTTATTTTGGAAACAGAGTTTGAGAACATTTTAGTCATCTTTTAAGATCCACGTTTTTGATGTAAATTGGATATTCTTGAGTTGAGGAACGTTTTCTGTAGCAGATATGGCTCTCACTTATCAGAGGAGCATGCAATAAAAAAAAATTGTGCCCTTTTTTTTCCCTTTCGTGACTAAATTGCTTCATGGGAGAAAAAGCAACGTTTCCAAATCACTTGTTACTGTTAGTCCACTTGTGAACCTAAATAAGAGGTATGATATGATTTAAAAGTAGTCCTTTCACTTTGTGGTTTTCTGAGAATACTTCCCCTGCTGGTCGGACACTCTTTTCCATACACCTCTTTAACCTTTCTGGATAACAGCTTCAAAACAAGAGCCCCCATTGGTATAGTCCTTCTAGTTTTCAGAGCACTTGCGTATATATTATGCCATTTGGTTGTCACAGCAACCTTGTGAGAGTGGAAGAAGCTACTGTTGTGACCCTCATCATACTAAGGAAACAGAAGCTCAAGATGGCTTATCTGTTAAATGTGAAAAGTAGGGCTTTACCCAGAAATTGTGATTCTCTGACCCGTTTTCCTTCTTCTGCAGACCAAGCTGTCTCACACAGTTGTTCCATAAAACACAAATATCATAGCACTTAATATGATAGAGACCTGTACAAGTAAAGCCCTTTTTTCTTCTAAGTAACCCAAAATTAAAATTCCATTTCGCGTGTTTATAAAATTTTTAAATATTTTACTTAAGTTCAGATTTACAGGAAGGTTACAAGAAATGCCACTTTATCTCTACTCCTCTCTTACTGACAACATTTAGTCACATTTACTTACTATTCTGTTACGTATTTGTTGAATTGTTTGAAAGTTGTAGACATCCTGCCCTATTCCCCCCTAAATATTTCAGCATATATTTCTTAAGAACTAGGACATTCTCTTTCATAACTGCAGTGCAGTTAACAAAAACAGGAATTGTAACATTGATGTAATACTCTTATGTAAGTCCATATCCAAATTTCTCCAGTTATCCCAATAATGTCCTTTATAGCATCTTCCTGCTTGCCTCTCCCTTTCCCTCCCCTCCCCGGTTCAGGATCTAATCCAGGATTACACACTGTATTTATTTATATCTCTTTAGTCTCTTAATCAGGAACAGTTAGTTCCTCTGCCTCTCTGTCTTTAGTGATACTGACATTCTGGAAGTTGTTTTGGAGCAGTTGGGGTTTATATATTGTTTTTCTCCTGATTTTGGCTGGGATACTACTTAAAAGATGTCCTTTGGCATACCAAAGGATGACACATGGCACATTCTTGTTTGATTTTGGAGATGTTAACTTTGATCCCTCGGTTGGGCTGGTGTTGAATTTGCATAGGTAAACTTTTATCTGTTCTGCAGGATTGGGCATTTTTAAAAGAAGATGGTGTAATGCTTACTTCTCCCCTCTAATACTGTTCCTGGTTTGGAAATGCTTTTTGCGTATGGAATTTTTGTAAAACGGACACCCTTGTTCTTTGCAAGGTGTGCCCTTGAATGTAGGTAGAAGGGCTCATGTTAGCAGAGAGCTCAACTGTGAGTAATTAATTAAACAGCTCACTCTGTTTGAAGAGCGTTGTCTGTGCCCTCAAGGATACACACGTGGTTTTTAAATAAATGTGATTCTCATCTACGCTGTGCCAAGCATGTTTCACATAGAGCATAGCAGACGTCAGCAAACACTTGCTGAGCGAGTGAATGAGATACAATTTAGATGAAACGACTAAAATTTTAGTAAAATTTGCTTCATTTTGATAGAACAACTGTCTTAAAGTTGCTCATTATTTCACAGGTTTCATTACTGATTTACCTTACAAGGATCCTGAATAGTTAGTTAGCGATGCTGGTTTTGTGATTGAAGGTGTGTTAACAAAAAGAAACGTGCTTAACGGTGTTGTTATGGTACATGTGTAACTTCCCTTGCAGTTGGGAGGAAGTCTGCGCAGCGTCCCTGCGAAGTGTGTACAGATACAGAATGTCTGATAGAGTGTTATTCTAGAGATGTCTTCTTTGAAATGTGACTTTACTCAGTCCTTTAGCACATTGACAAGGCGTACTAGAAATAGTCCCTGTATCTCTTGAGTCCTGAATTATGATCTCTAATCCTTAGGGGACTTACGGTCTGAGCTGCCTGTTTACAGCAGACTACAAACAGCAAACCATGTGACTGCTAATATTTTTTTACAAACATAGTACATGTACCCTTTAGCTCCAGAGCCCTTCTCACTGTCCAGATAAAAGCATAGGCTTTTCCCAGAAGAGGTAGGGGATGAGGGATGCTGTCAGATGATAAAAGAAAAAGCCAGGCACATGAAGCAAAGGTTGGTATTTATAAAACAAACAAAATAGGCCCTACCTCCACCCCCCGCACACTAAGCACTACCGGACCTAGCAACCAAGCAACTGGACATTAGTGACAGTAAACAAATCCTCCCCCAGACTAACAGCTGAAAAGGAAGCAGGGTTTTTACATTTCCGAGGGAGGAGGAGGAAAGGTCTTTGGATGCCTCTTATCTCAGGCCCTAGACTTGTTCTGGAAGAGATCTATCTGATGAGGTCAGGCCTTAAGCTCTGCAGGGTACTAGGAGACAATGGGTATCCAATGTCAAGAATAAGGAGACCTGGATGAATCCATACTTTCTGTGCCAGTGAAAGTTACCTCCTTTTTCTCCTATCACCTTACTTTTCTGGAGCAAAAGTTGTGCTGATGAACCCCAGTGAGTGTCCCCTAGTCAGCTCTATGTGAGGGAATGAACTTTGTGGGAGAGGTCAGGACTGGGAAAAATTTGATGAATCATTGTATTTTAGGGGTGATTGGGCCCCTTCGTCTGAAAGAGTGAAGAAAACTTAGCCACAGAGAGATTGCGGGGTTTGTCTAAAGTTTCATGGGGGTTTTGATAGATCTGGTCAGTTGGCAGAAACTAGAATTAATTAGTCTGGCTTATGTGCTAAAGGCAGGTCAGGTCATTAGTTGGTTTGAACTTCAGATTCAAAGTACATGTGTAGAGAAGTCAAAGTACAAGATTTGGTGTAAGTGGGCTTAGTAAGAAAAAAGGTAGCAATGGGAGGACTGGAAGAAGAGAGGAGTATTTGAAAAGATAGCATTGAGTTCCTTTTTTGGAGTGAACCCATAAGGGTTAGAATGCCTTATGGGCTATAGACATATTGGGGAAGAATTTATAGTTACTACTTGAAATCCCCCTTAATTGGACAAAGTAGTACTTAAAATGTGTATTATACCTTTTGATAGAGGGGCATCAGTAATAACCATCCCAATGAATTACTTGATCGGGTACTTACATATTTACCTTTATACTTAGAGCTTCCCCAAGAGGATGGGTGACTGGGTGACTTCTCAGCCCCAGACCAGTGAGGGGAAGGCCAAGGCCCTGGAGCAGCAGGAAGGCGTTTGTCTCTTAAGGCATGCGTCCTGCGGCAGTTCGGTGCTAGTCTGTATTAGAACAGCTTTTGTTACTGGTTTTGAAGTGTGGTCGTGGCCATCAGATGCTTTGTGGCTCATGATGGTGCACAGCAGATGGCCGCAGTTAACCCTGACCAAGGAGGTTTATTTGGATGATAATTCACGGACAAAAATGACCATAAGAACACAAAAGGAGGGGCGCCTGGGTGGCTCAGTGGGTTAAGCCTCTGCTTCCGCTCAGGTCATGATCTCAGGGTCCTGTCTCTCTGCTCAGCAGGGAGCCTGCTTCCCCTGATCTCTCTGCGTGCCTCTCTGCCTACTTATGATCTCTCTCTCTGTCAAATAAATAAAATCTTTAAAAAAAAAAACACAAAAGAGGGACAACTTGGGGTGCATTTATCAGATTCTTCGACCATAAACTTGGCTTTCTGTGGTCTTAAACACCTCTCTAGGTCTCCGTCAAGAAAGCCAAAAGGCATTTTCCTTCTATAATTTATGAAATGCTTTTTAAAACCAGAGAGATACTCAGATGTGAGATGTAAATTGTGCTCCAAGGCGTGCTCTGAGGCTAGCTATGGGATAATTGTCATTTTATCCCTTACATTTGGGATAAAACCCACAATTATTAGATTTTCAAGGGGAAGAGCCATTCTAATTACAAAATGAATGTCCAGAACCCAAACAGATCTGGTTTATTATGTCCTCCTTGCTTTCTCCTTTTTCTTGAGTACTCGGTGGTTTTGCGTATTACTGCTTCTGGGTGGAGGCAAAAGCATCCTGACAATAGAGGAACATCACTGGAAGGAATATCTTTGGCACTGGATGCCTCTCGCCACTTAAAATGTACAAAACAGAGCCATATGAAATGATCAGAACCATTTCTGTAAGGGACCATTTCTTTTAACGATGTTGCTCCTCACAAGACACATGTAAGATTTGGTCAGTATTTGCACTTTAGGGCCAGGGAAGTTTGGATCAGAGTTGTGACTGACTTGTCTAAGGGTGCACAGCCGTGGTGGGTGAAGAGTTCCAATCTCGCAAGTGACTCCAGAGCCCATTTAACTAGACAAGATCAAAAGAACATACCCATTTGACTCACATTTGGATCTTGAGGAAATCTTATCGGAGTGATTTCCTGCCACCACATTGGACTCTTGTTGACTCTGGACTTCGGTTTCCAGCCTTGGTGAGGCCTTGGACTCTGTGCGGTGGGTTAGTGTGCTCTGTGTGTGCCGATCAGAGCCGCGCTCAGCCCAGACAGCTTGAGAAGACGGAATGGGTGGTGGGAGTGCGGGGTGGGAGCCTGCGGGAAGGAGATGTGCTTAGAAGAGATTTTAAAAGTGTTATCAATTATAGCAATTTATTCTCGAGTAAGTATAGTTTGCATAAATAATCACAATTTTAAGGGCCACAGAATTTAGGTGGCTGCAGCCCAGTGTTCTCCGGTGGCTCATTGTAGGGCAGAGGAGAGGGCCTGCGTGGTAATGGCCACACTGTATCAGTTCTTCCTGCAACGTGTTTCCACAGCAGGAGTTGAAATAACCTGCGTTTGCCCCCTGCTTGGCTGTTAAGTTCCATTTCGCTCCTACAAAGAGAGCTTTATCAGCCCTCTGATCTCTTAAATGAATTACCTGCCTTCGCCTTAACAATACACGTCTGATGGTTTTGCTCCAGCGTTTTGTAGACTGGTGGCCTTTTGCAGCCAGATCTGAGGACTCCGGTTATGTAACGGCACTTTGTCCCCAGGGCCAGAAGAAATAAGGAAGTCAAGTGTTCCTCCGTCCAGCTTTTGATGGTGTCCCAGAGCAAGAACTTCAGTTTCCTTCTGTTGGGCTTTTTCGTCAGTCTCCAGAAGCTTGCCAGGAAGTCAGTAAGCCGTGCATTTGTGGGTAGCATTTTTTTATTTTCCCGTGGCAGTTTCAGAGGGATGAAGATACATGCAAAGGACGAGGCTTTTCAGGGCCTGCCTGCAGGATGCCTTTACAATCACTTGGTGTTTCTGCAGTATCCACATGAGTAAATTTCCATGTGGTTCTAGTGAGGAAAGGCCTTGCTGTCCAGAGAAGGCCAAAACATAAGGCGCTGTACTTTTAATGCATTCAACAAGTGTTTGTGCATCACCTGTTAAGGGAATGGAGGGTCTGGTCTTGGGGGGATAGGTGCCTTCACAGACGCTGTGGTGCGTGGGCCTGACTGCACAAGCGCGCTGCCTGGTTGCGTGTTGGAGGAGTTATCTCGGCACTGAGGTTCGCAGAGAGTAAGAGGTTGGCAGATAGTGTTGGGAAGCCTTCGGGAAAGATGGGGGCTCTTAGGTGGGCAAGCTGGAGAGAGGGAAGAGCAGAGTGAGAGAAGGAAATAGCAGGTGCGAAGGGAGGCATGGACCTGGGGTTGTCAGGGGCGGTGGGGCACCAGGCTTGACCGGGGAGCGCGTTTCACATGTGGGAGAGGAACTGGAGGTGGGCTTCTGTAGAGCAGTAGTCTCCAGCTGCATGTGGCTACTTAAGTTTAATACAAATGAAATAAAACTTAAAATTCAGTTCCTCCACTTCAGAGTGCCCAGTCATCAGACATGGCTGTCATGACAGAACATTCTCTTGGCCAGCCCTCGTACAGGGGATTGGGATTTTATGTAACAGGGTGCAGAGTGGCTGGAGGTCCTCTGACCAGGCAGACAGTAGCGCGATGCTGGCAGTGCCCAAAGAACACTGATGGAGAGGGAGGCAAGGAGGTGCTGTCAGGTGGGTAGGCCTGTCCCTTCACTGTGCCCGCACACCGGATGGAACGTGAGACTGGCAGGACGCCTGGGTGGCTCAGTTGGTTGGGCGGCTGCCTTCGGCTCAGGTCATGATCCCAGTGATCTGGGATCGAGTCCCACATCGGGCTCCTTGCTCAGCAGGGAGCCTGCTTCTCCCTCTGCCTCTGCCTGCCACTCTGTCGGCCAGTGCTCACTCTCTGACAAATAAATAAATAAAATTTTTAAAAGAAAAAAAAAAAGTGAGACTGGCTAAGCTGTTCTGGGAAGAACGTCTGGGTTTGGTCTGATAGTGCCACGGATGTTGTGACCGTAGAGGGTGTCAGTGTGAGAGGCCAGGGCCAATGGTGCAGCAGCAGGGAGGGAGGCACGTTCAGCCTGAGCTGCCCTGGAAACCCGAGGGAGAGCACGTCTGTGCAGCAAGCATAGGGGTGGGAGTGAGGATAAAGCGGGGGTGATGCAAGCACATGTCACAGGTGAGAGAGGGAAACTTTAAATAGAGGTTGTTTTTGAAGAGACCTATCTTGGGGCACCTGGCTGGCTCCGTTGGTTGAGCGTCGGACTCTTGATTTTGGTTCAGGTCGTATTCTCAGGGTTATGAGATCGAGCCCTGCCTCTGGCTCCATGATCAGCGGGGAGTCTACTTGAGGCTCTGTCTTCTCCTCTCCTTCTCCTCCTCCCCCACTTCAAATAAAGAAACAAGCCTAAAAAAAAAAAAAAAGAGAGACCCATCTCTGTTTTGGCGAAAGCAAATATACATTCTACTGTGTGGCTTTCTCTTGCGTCCTTGGCACATTTGCTTGTGCTGATGGCTCTCTCCCTGATGTGCGTGGAAAGGGAAGGTGGAACTACCGTTTACTGAGGACCTGCCATTAAGATGACTCACATACGTTATCTTCTCACCCTCGTGAGGCCCATATGATCGAGGAAGGAACATAGCTAGGGAAGGGTGAAGCAGGGATTCAGACTCAAAACTCTCACCCTTTATCTGATATGTACAAGTGAGGATGGCTTCAGTCTCAGTTGATACGACCTTCTCTTGACCTTGATACTGCCGTCTCTTGACCTTGCTTGAAGCCTGGTGCTTCTGTCACCTTCTGCCTTTAGGGGTTGTCTTTAGCACTGAACTCTGCTTGTCATCTTTTTGCCAAATTTAAGACCCAGATCCTCTCCTGATTGTTCACAGCAGTTACTAGTACATGGGGTGACTTGGACTGACTTCCAACTGGATTGTTCTAGAGCACTGGTTTTCTGAGTGTGGTCCCTAGTCAGTAGCATGAGCATCCCTGGGGCTTTGTTAGAGATGCAAATTTTCAGGCCCTACCCCAGACCCACTAAATCAGGATGTATCGGGATTGGGCCCACCAAGCCATTTTCTTTTTTTTTTTTTTTTTTAAGATTTTATTTATTTATTTGACAGAGAGAAATCACAAGTAAGCCGAGAGGCAGGCAGAGAGAGAGGAGGAAGCAGGCTCCCTGCTGAGCAGAAAGCCCGATGCGGGGCTCGAACCCAGGACCTGGGATCATGACCTGAGCCGAAGGCAGCGGCTTAACCCACTGAGCCACTCAGGCGCCCCGCCATTTTCTTATAAACGTTCACATTAAATGGATGCACCACAAAGTTTAAGCATGAACCAAATAAATTGGAGAGTTTAAAAATTCTTATGCATTGAGGCCGCTTGGATAGGTTTAGGGCTTTCTGCATGGCTGTTAATCCATCAGCAGTGGCTAACTGTGAAGGTGTATGGGAAGGGGCATGCCCTTTCAAAAAGGCAGATCTGTGGTAGATTCCTAAGTCAATTATTACTAGTAAATTATTGCTAGATGATTGACTGTGTGCTTTTGCGCACAGGGCTGGTTATCTTTGAGCGAGGTAGGAGTTCAGTTAAGGGAGTTAATGCTCCACATTGTTTTTGACAATATTTTTATATCATGTGGATTTCCTGTGAGTTCTTCCTTGTGTGGTTGTGGATAATTAAAGCCAGATCTGCCTTGTAGCTAGTTAGCAGAGCAGGTCATGATGCAAATGGAACTGCTTAGAGTGCCTGGGTTTTGGAATGAGGTGTAGACAGGCTTCTTCTGCACCTGATTTTTGGCCAGTGTAAATAAAAACTATTTTGAAGTCAGCCTTTGGGAGTTTAAAACTCCAGAGCTGTGGACCCCTGCTGAGTCGGTGATGCTTTGCGGAAACCACTTCCCTCTCTCTGCTAGCCTTCAGCCTTGCAAGAATAGTTTTTGCATCTCTTCCTCTCTGAAATACAGTAACTCCCTCCACCACTCCCCACACACGCATGAGGAAAGGTATTCAGGATTCATTTCCTGTCACTTGTCTCAGTGGAACCTTTCCTGAACCTTCACCTGCCTGTGGAGTCTGCCACTCCTGCGTCCATGCCCCAGCCACTCCGTACAGACTTTTTCATAAAACACCTCAAACACTTACGAGTATGCCTCTGTTTACATGCCTTTTCTCCTTTACTGTGTGCATCTTGAGGGCAGAGATTAAATTTAAATTGTGGTTTTTTTGCTCTCATTTTAACTTCAGCTTCTGTCACAGTACCTTGCACATAAGTTCTCGGTGCATTTGGTTAAATAGAATTAAAGCTGTTTGGGAAAGAGCTTTGCCCCATGCATGGATGGTTATAAATGTCTCCTTAGCCAGATGAGATTTTGGGGGGAAAGATTTATGACCTCAAAAGGAAGATCACTGTAGATCATCAGTCAAGAGCTAAAACCACCCCGGGGAGCTTTGTGACCTAGAACCAGTGACAGAAGTGTCACTGAGATGGGGCCTGTAGGAGAACATGGTACTGACACTCGGTGAAAAATCGCAACCCCCATAATTTAATACTTCTGTGTTGTGTATGGGCTGTTTACTTGGAGCCTTGTTGTGTTTGCCTCATTTATTGGCTTGAATTAAACCTATGAGTTAGAAGAAAGTGTTTTGTTGTTTTACAGTTGGGAACTGAGAAACAGCAAGCTTTATATCTTGAAGTGCTAGTCCGTTCGTTATGAGGCTGAAGGTTTTTATTGCTGTCTTTGGAGTTTGTTCGGCCATCTGAGATGAGGCTGCTCGGTAGATTTATAAAGTCAGCCCACTGAATGTATAATTCAGAAATCCATAAATAGCTCCGTCCAGTCGGAACACTAGGAATGTATTTATATCAGCAGAGATGTAGAAGCTACATTGTCCTGAAAGGTACACTGATTTTTTGATTAATTGCCAAACAGGCAATGTGCGTCTTCCTTGCCTTTTCTCATGACTACATAGTCTTTCACCGGGGATTCTGGTAGTTCCCTTCTGTGTGGGGATTGCAACTAAGGGTCTTTATCCTTGCAACATCACCTGGACTCCCAGGGTGTTTGTTAGTTGGTTGGTTTACTCCTTGTGAAACCTAGAAGGAGCCGCTGGCCTTGTGCATCCTTGGAGCCCTCCGCAGAGCTCTGTGTTTGGATTATCTGCTGACCCTGTGTGATATACAGAGCATCTGGCAGCTGGGGGGAATTCTCAGCTGTCTCTTTGTTATGTCCACAGAAGGAAATGTGAGTTTTATCTTATTGCTAAGGCATTGGTACATTCCTTTTTTGGTCCATGGGAGCCAGTAATCTGATTGTGGGCTTATTTTCTACCATTCCTGTCATCTTCCTGAACTAGTTAGAGGCCGGGGGTGATCGTAACTTACCCACATGACTATGAATTCCCTCTTGGTCACCTCCTGCATTCCTGAACACTCTGCTTTTGAGTAAAGCTTATTGGGTTTTGGCAACACTGCCTAGTTCATCCTCTCTTGTGTGGTTCAGGGGTCCCAGGCAGCATAATGTTAAGAAGCTACTACAGTGGATATTTCTCTTGGTCAGTATCTTTCCTCCCCACATCACCCATTTTCCAGATCTCCATGGTTATTTAGCCTAGCCACGTCTGTTGGTATGATTATATGTCATTCATAGTTTACTAAATCTCAGAATTAGAAGTGGATCTTCTTGACTCTGAGACTAAGATGGGTGTTTTAAGAAACGGTGTAGTTGGGGGTGCCTGGGTGGCTTAGTAGGTTAAGCCTCTGCTTTCGGCTCAGGTCATGATCTCAGGGTCCTGGGATCAAGCCCCGCATCAGGGGCTCTGCTCAGCAGGGAGCCTGCTTCTCCCTCTCTCTCTGCCTGCCTCTCTGTCTGCTTGTGACCTCTCTCTCTGTCAAATAAATAAATAAAATCTTAAAAAAAAAAAAAAAAGGTGTAATGAGATTCCACCCCCAGTCTTGCTGTTGGGTTGGGGTTGTGGTGGTGATGCGTCATTGGTCACAACATGTGTGTGTGTGCAGTGGAGGGCGGCAGAAACGCATGTTATATATGAAAATGGTCATCATCAGACATTCCACGTATTGAATACCTTCTAGCACTTAGTCCTTGCACTCTATCTCTTGTGTTCATTTTCTCCTTTAATCACCCTGACAGCCTCGTGAGATAAGTATCGCTTTCTGTGTCCTAGAGGTGAAGTAGTAGGGAGAACTGCAGTCACGTGCTGAGGTTCTGTGGCTGGTAAGTGATAGAGCTGGAGTTCATACCGGGCCTGGGCTCCCAGCATCAGTGTGTCACTGCCAGGTCTGCTGTTCCCCTGTGTGGTATGGGAAGCAGGCTGTTGCCGAGCACCTGTAAAGTCAGGGTATTGATGGGTCATGGAGATGGAATGAGACACAGAAAAGTGAAATGAGCTGGGAAGAAGGGGAACCCTCCAGGGACACACTAGACCTCCTGTGGTAACTGCTCTAGCTGAGTGTAGTGCAGTGGGCCTGTGGTTCTCACACTTGTGCAGCCAGGGGAGTCACATTGCTGGGCCACAGCCCCAGAGTTTCCCATTTACTGCAGTTGGGGCAGGGCCGAAAATGTGCATTTCCAGTAAGTTTCTGGGTGATGCTTGCTGGTCCTGGGACATCACTTTGAGGATCCTCGTAGAGAAATGTGACTCTGTGTAGGAGGCGAGTAGACGTGGGTTTTAAATTTCTGCTCTAGTACTAAGCAGCTGTGGAAGCCTTAGATTCTTCATCTATAAAATTCAGCAGGGTAATACCTGCATTATAGCGTTTCAGGAGGATAAATGTGATTTTTTTTTTTTTAAGATTTTATTTATCTATTCGACAAAGAGAGAGAGAGAGAGAGAGAGAGAGAGATCACAACTAGGTAGAGAGGCAGGCAGAGAGACAGGGGGAAGCAGGCCCGATGTGGGGCTCGATCCCAAGGACCCCGAGATCATGACCTGAGCCGAAGGCAGAGGCCTAAGCCACTGAGCCACCCAGGCGCCCCATAAATGTGATTTTTAAAATGACAGCAATACCTAGCACTTGAACAAATTTTAAATCCCAGTGGAGTTAACATTCAGTGTTGTATTGGTTTCAGGAGTGTGGTACAGTGGTGCAGTAATTCCTTCCATGTGTCATCCCGTGCTCATCTAGAACTTCTTAAGTATTTACTAAATACTAGGTACTTCGAGATGTGTGTCACATGTATCATTTCTTCTTCAACAGTTAACTATTGCTGTCCCACATATAAAGGTCTTAGCACATATCGTAGTTGCTCAGACGATATTTCTGCCCTTTCCTGTCTATATTTAAGAAGGCTGGGAAATGGGTAAGGCACCTTAGATAGTCATAAAACTTATTTATTTTTTTAAATTTGACAATTCAAAAGGAGAACTTAAAAAAATTGGATATTTATGTGAAATGGCTTTACCAGTAATGTTGGATAAGGAAAATGTTGCTATCATCTGAAATGATAGAATATCTCTTCTCGCCGTCTTCATGGTTTTTAAGTACAGTGGATTGTTTAGTGCTCATATAACTATTATTTATCACTTGAAAGGCTTAACCAGCTTTAAGAAATCTTTATAATTTATCTTTAAAACTAATCAAGTTTTTTACTCTTTCTGTGTTCCGTTAGGACTTCCCAGAGGGTAGGTTCCATAAAGCCAATTTTGCCGTCTAGTTAAAATTTTTCACCCATAATTAAATAAAACAAAAAATAATAAATTTATAACTTTATTTATTTGGCTCTCCCTGAGAAATAATGTCTTACCAACAGAGGCTGTAAAGGAAGGTAAATATGTACAGATTCTGAAGTATGGGATATTTTTATTGGGAATGAATGGGGACATTTATTTTGTACCCAGTGCATACTACACACTTAGCAATACCTTCTTAAAATTCTGACATTTACTTTATATGGTTGTTGAGGGGTTAAACGATAATCCTAATCAGTGTAAGACATTAAAGCAGTGCTGGCCTATAGTTAGCATTTGATGAAAAGTCATTACTACTATATCATGCTCTTCGGATATGTGAACATAATAGATACACTTCAGTCCTCACAGAATTTACAGTCTATAACAGTTCCCAAAAAGGATTTGAGGTAGTCCCTAAAAGAATCACAAAGCTCGTAACAAGTGAAGCTGGTCTTCCTTTTCATGTGATTGCAAAGCCTGTGGTCTTTCCTCCCAAAGCAATGTCTCCCATCCTGCATTGGAGCTTTGCCTCTTAATCTTGGTGTAGTTGACATGTGACCCACTTGCCAACTTTGAATATCTCCCCATGGTGTCATGGTTTGTTGTGCCCTGGGTTAGCAATAAGATTTGACCAGGTGTGGTTGCACTCGACCTGCTGGGTTCTCCTCCCTAGGCCTTGTCCACGCACAAGTCCCATTGTTCACATGGGGCAGGCTCAGGGAGTTGGAGGAGATCTTGATCTGCATGTAGTGGGTGAGGCATGCTAGGTTAGATCGGGAAAGGAGACCAGGTATCTGTTCAGGAAAGAAAGGCATTTGTCTTTCTTGTTTCATGCTTTATTGTAATCATCTGGCTGTAATCATCAGATGACAGGAAGATGTGACAGGTAAAGGGAGCCACAGGGCCAAATAGTGACATAGGCAGTAGGAGTGAGACTTCAGCTGTGTTTTCTTGACCTGCCAGTGGTTTGGTATGATCCAAGTGAGGGTTTGAGCAGAGGCTCTGAGGTCAGAGGAGGCTGGAGAGGGAGGCAAGGGCTAGGTCATGGAAGGCCTTGTGTGCCAGGAACTGAAGAGACAATGCTTAGGAGTTAGGATGTGATCCTGTTGGCCATCTGTGAGTTTTGGGTCAGTAACCTGATCACATTGTACTTTGGAGATTTCTGTGCCTTCTTTTGGGTGCTGGGCTGGCCTAGAAACCTGGAGACCCAATTTCTTGGTTGACTTCAGAGGAAAACCAAGAGAACTGACTTGAGGAATAATTAAGGAAACTAGGTGAGTAAGTGTGCAAGGTGGGTGAGGGCAGAAGTCAGGCTGGTAGATTTAAGTTATAGAATGTCTCTCCCCACTTCAGTCATCTGCTCTGTGGGATGGAGAGAGGGGGAGAGGGAAGGAGGGTTGGGGGGCTAGAGAGACCGATTTATCCAATCCTCTACATTCAGTTCTTTCAGTAAATTTCCCTCAAGAATTAATAAAAATCCTTATATTCTCTTCATTTTAACCAGAAAGCTGGTCTTGTCAGCAAGAGGGAGTCTGTCTCTTTAAGTGTTGGCCTGATTATTCTAGCTGTTCCAGAGAGTTGTGAAACATTTGTGGGAGGGAGAGGTTTTTTTTCTTTCGTTCTTTTTTAAGCCACCAGCCAACACCCTCTGACCAATTTAGTTTTGCTTATTAACAAGAATATACGGAGAGGCCTGGGGTTGTACATTGAAACAAAAAGCTCATATACTCTTAAAGTTTTCAAAAATTCTGTTTTAAGGAACACTTGCCATTAAGGAAACCGTACAAAATTTTCTGTAATTTCATTCCTTTCCCAGCTGAAGTTTCCAGATTCTTCCCCATTGGGGAGAAAAGTCTCTAAAACCACTCCATACCAAGAACTCAACCGAGAGCTCAACAGGTTTATTGAGCGCCATCTACTGGTGTTGTGCTAATGGACCAAAAAGGCAGTGCTTGGAAACCTTTAAGAATTTGTATGTGTCTTAGTGTTGCAAAATTACAAAGCTGGAAAACAGTATGAATTTTTGTTAGTAGTAGTAGTAGCAGTAGTATTTAAAATAATAGTTTTGTGTTCGCATTGGGAAGGGGGATGCTTTTGGCTGAACTATAAGTTGTGTGATTAAAGATGAAGAAGGCAGGTTATAGGGATTTCACTGACCCATACCTTTATCCAGCAAAAGGTTAGCCTGGTGGAAATAAAAATTAAGTTTGAATGTCAAATAAAATTGTTAAATATTTTCTAGCACTGATATCAGTCAGATTTCATTCCATGTATATGGAATGAATTTAGTTTATGCCAAAAGTCAATACATTTCTGTTTATGTTCCTTGAGGTACTTTGAGGCACCTTTTAAGGAAAACTGTATAAACAGTTTTATAAACAGATAGCTTTGCTGTCCAGTCTGGAATGTAGGCTTTCTTATGAGGGGAATGGAGAATATCTGAATATTTTCCACTTAAGAGAGATAAGGGTAAAGCCCCTTGGTTAAATAAATAGGAATGACGCCACTGTGTTCTTTTCTTGTCACTGGTCCTTTTGAGCCTTAGTTCTGTTTTAAGTGACTTTTTTTTTTTTGCTTTGTTTTTCTTGTTGGTTTATTTTTGAGGATCCCTGCCCTAAAAAGTTGGCATAGCTAGCTCATTCGATTTTAGATCTTTAATTTCTCATGCAGTTGTCGTTAAGTGTTTCAGGGAATTGAAAAGAGACAGATTGTTTATAGGAAGAGAATCCGGTTAGGAATTCATTTATTCACTCATTCATCCAACATTTACTGAGCACTTAAAGCGACCATTTCCACTTTTAGGTAATGATGTATTGAATAAAGCGAATATGCTCCCTGGCCTCATGAAGCTTAAAGAATAGTCGGGAGGAAAGGGAGGAATCAGGGAAATGTATAAATATGTATGTACTCTAAGAATTTATACACATGCACACACACTTATGTACATATGAATATACATTGTGGATATTTACAAATAAATAAATATGCCAGATCGTAAAAAGTGCTATGAGGAACAAAAGTCAAGATAGATAAGGAGAGCTGTAGCAGAGGAGTTCATATTCTTTAAGATGGTTGGGGAGGACCTTACTAATAAGAGGACACTTAAAGAGTAATGATCATTAATGCTGTGTAAAAGTTGTCTGTCATTATCTTCTTTGATCTTCCACCCGTGTGTAAAAAAGTACGCAGGGCAGGTAATGTTGTTAACCTTCCATGCTTCTCCTTTGTCTCTGGAGTATAAAGGCTGAAACCCATGGCATTTATGTCCTGTCTTCTGCTTGTGTGTTCCCTTTGCAGAAACTGTGGCACATGACTCCTCTGATGGACTGTGTTTGTTTAAAACATGCAGGAATTGACCAGGCAGACAAAGGGTAAAGTCATTCCAAGGAGAGGGAACCATAGTGATTCTTTTAAAACATGAATCAAGATGACTTCACTCTTTTCAAAACCTTCCAGTGACTTAGCATCACACAGAGGAAATAAATCCAAACTCCACCCTCGTCTCCCACCCTGAGCATATTTCCTGGCGTCTCCAGACTGGCCTCCTCTGCTGTTCCTTGTACATGTCGATTTTACACCTGCCTTACCCTTGTCATTCTCTTGACCTGGAACACGTGAAACTTGCCTCTTCTTTCAGGTTCCCCCTGAAATGTGACTTCCTGTAGGAGCCCTCCCTGACCGCCCTCTCCGAAACAGCCGCTCACCCCTGCTTCACATACACTTGAACCCTCTCCTCTGTCCTGTTCTTAGAAATGGAACTTTCCCCTGATGTTCCTTTTTATAGTAGGTTTGTCCCTCCTGCTGAAGTGTAAACTCCGAGGCCAGGAGCCTTGTCTATTTCATGTTTATTTCTTACTTCTTAAGAGTGCTTGGCACGTGTTTGATACTGTTGTCCTTTGGCTGACAAGCAAAATGGGCTCCAAGTGTTTATTTATCGGGCCGTAGCTATGAAGTGACCAACTCTGATCTTAGTGCTGAGCCCGTGTTTTTCCTACTTCACTGTCCTGTGCAGAATACTGTTAGAGTAGCATGTTTCATTTAAGAAAGGTGAATGCTCAAGAAAACTGAGGGTGTGTGCATGTGTAGGCACATGCTTTCTTGCTCTGTTTTGTAATGGTGTCAGTTGCCTAGAAAACAGTACAAGTTACTTTGAGGAGATGTTAAAAAACCAATGAAATTGCACTGTCCAGTGATTGGGGTTTGGGATTTTTTTTTTCTTCTGCATGCCTCCTATTTTCTAGCTTTATGGCAACATCATACCTTTATGTTCATTCTTATCTTCGAGATGCTTGGGTACTACTTTACCATGTTTTATTATTATTATTATTATTATTATTTTGCCTTATAAATTTGCCTCTTGTTTACCTAGAACACTCTAGTAAAGTAAGCAGCACGAATGTAACTCATGTGTCCTCCTATAATTAAAGTTTGCAGTGTTTTCCTTTTGAGTGAATTCCAGTGTACAGAGAAGGCCAGTGTACAGAGAGCACTTCAGGGTGCTCACAAGGATGGACATACAAGACCAATCTTTCTTTGAGCTCTGCTGATATATGTTATTTTGTTAGCTTCATTGTATTCAGTGCTTAGAAGCTCTCAGATCTGACCGCTGCTTCCTGAATGATTTCAGATTTCGTTTGTAGCCTCTTTAACCTCCTCCCACACGTCACCCCGGTCCACTCGTTGCAGCTATCATCTCTTTCAAATCAGGCAAGAGAGGATTCTCGCTGTGGCTCCTTCCAGTGGCCCGTGTTTGAGATGGCCCCGTGGGCAGCCTCCCTCCCCTGACTTAGCTCGGCATAGCATCCAGAGCCGCCTCTGCTTCCTGCAATATCTGGTCCTTGCTTGTCCTGCACTGCATCTTACACAGCTGTAATCGTTGCATTTTGTGTTTCTTTCTTCCTTAAAAAGATGTTGAGCCCCAAGAGAGCAAGAGCTGTCTTGTCTCAGTATCTTTGGTATCTGCTGTAGTACCTCACCCAAGTGCCCAGCCAGTGTTTAGTTAACTGAAGAAAGGGCTGAGCAAAACAAGCTTAGTATTTTTGCGTATTTGTAACATTTTAAGTTTTTTTTTTTTTTTTTTTAAGAAGGACGAATATTTGTGGTTCAACCCACAAACATCGATAGAGCACTTTCTGTGTATCAGGCCCTTTGAAGGGATGTTGAATGTACAAAGATGAACTACATCTACCAGTTTCTTCTTAAATGGCTTCGCTTTCAGAATGTATGTTCCTGCAAAAGATGGTCTATGTTGAGCCATGAGCAGCATCGGGCATAGCCATTTCTCCATAGGAGCTTTCTTGATCATTCCCCTCAAGGCAGAGTTGGGGCATCCATTTCCTCTGCCCCTAGAGACACCAATTATATCACTTATCGTACAGCATTCTGTCTCTGGGTATGTCTGTCTAGGCTTCTGGAGGGCAGGCACCAGGAAGTATTTATAATTCTAGAACCTGGTTTATAACAGAGACAAAATACGTTGAACAGAAGTCCCTGCGCGCTTGTTTAACACGAATGGACGAATGACTTTGGGCTGTGCTTATGAGAACAGAACAGAAAGCAAGGTAACAAATTCATATTAATTATGTTTGTACTAATTCACTTATCTACTTGATGAACTGGAACAGAAATTTTATACTAGTGGTAAAACACAAAAGTGTATATATATGCTAAAGGGAGGTTTTTTAAATTTTTGTTTTTATGTAGGCTTCACACCCAGTGTGGAGCCCAACATGAGGCTGCGAGCTCACAACCTAAAATCAAGACCTGGGCTGAGATCAACAGTCTGACACTTAACTGACTGAGTCGCCCAGGCACCTCTAAAGGGAATTTTCAAAATAATAAAATATTTTCAAACATTTCAAGGCTCATTTCATACCAGCATTAATGTCTAATATAATATTTATATTTTTAGATATTCATATTTCAGAAATAATCCCGATACTAATGGCAAACAGTCCTTTGTATATTTGATAGCAGTACATTATTTGGAAATCCATTAACTATCATTCAGCCTAGCTTTCTGCCAAATGAGTGTAGATTAACAGTTGTATTTTGCCTAGATTATATCCTCTTCAAAGGCTTTTGTAGTTAGTGAGGATATTATGAACAGCAAGATGGTTAAAATAGAAACCTGAAACATTTAAGTCCGTGGAAATGAATTGTATCATGAAGCTAGGAAATGATATTTGTTCTAGTTTATCAATTGAGCTCCCCGGAGGACTGGAGGAAATACATGTTCTAAGTTTTTCCCTGCAGATGGCCCAGTCCGCAGCTGCCATTAACAAAAAGCGATATGGTAGGTCTCATCATCTTTCTTGGTGGCACTGGAGTTTGGATCCTGTTTTTGGATTTTGAGGCACAGGGAGAGATAGAGGAGTGGTACGTTGTGCAGAGGCCCGTTTACGGCTGGGTCTCACGCAGGCTGGACGCAGCTCCTGAGTTCGCGGTGCTTCCGGCTCCCAGTCTGTCCTCCGTTGCCCACCCTGAGGATTGCTTGACATTCGTTCCTTTTCTTGTTGTGTGGCCAGTCCTTGCTTCTCTTGTTGCCCTTCGTGCTTCTTTTTGATCCGCCCTTCTCTGATTTCTCCTTTTCTCTGGCTGGCCTTTCTTGTTTGTTCTGTTTCTCCGGATCAGTTTCCTCTTCCTGCCCTCCCGTGCAGAAACACCAGGGCCTAGGCCTTGGCTCTCTGTGACACAGTGCGCCTGTGCTCAAGGGTGCCGGCTGACTCTCAGGTCCGCCTCGCCAGCCCAGACCTCCTGTGACAGCCTCATCTGCTCGCCACCTGTTGGATGTGTGTTATCTACTTTTCACCCTGCTGATATGTGAAACTTGACATTTAAAGCTTATCGCCCTCTTTTTCACAAATCATTCCCCTAGCCCACCCCCACATTTTTTCCTCGCGAGATACCCCTTTTCATGTTTACTCTCTTCCTCTCTTTGTCCAGCGCCCAGCCAGTCAGCCACGGTATTTCATCAAATTATTTTCAACAGAATGCCTTTCTCACATGTATTTCTTTTCAGATCGTGTTACTACTACCATAGCGGTTTTAAGCTCTTTTTGCTTCCTTAAGTCATGTTTTTTAAATGTTTTCCCCACGTGGTTTCCTCGCCTCTGTTC
Source organism: Lutra lutra (assembly GCF_902655055.1). Taxonomy (NCBI): domain Eukaryota; kingdom Metazoa; phylum Chordata; class Mammalia; order Carnivora; family Mustelidae; genus Lutra; species Lutra lutra. The sequence goes on along the minus strand of NC_062284.1, from coordinate 9,451,293 downwards.
TCTTTTTCCTTCTTTAGGACTCTGCTGTGGGATAAAAAAAAACCTTTCATGAACATTTGCCGCTATTAACACATCACCCTCCACCCCTCTCCCCGGAGTTTTCTTTCAATACAGAGCACAGAGGGCTCTATTTTTTCTTCTTGCCTACCCAGGCCAAGTATGAATCATTTGGTTTGCCATTAACGTTCTCCATGAGCTGCTCTCTGCCACCTTTATTCATTCATGTAGTTGTTTAGAAACTCCCTGTGCTGGATCGGTGCTGTGTGATGTGCGTACAAGGACGTGGTTCTTGCTGTCCACAGGCTTCACGCAGTGACGAGAAATACGTACGGCTGACCTTTGAATGGCTTGGTCCAGGCAGACATGGATTTCTTTTCATTAAATATATTGGGAAGTTTTCTAGAGATTTGCTATAATTTAAAAAAAAAAACAAACCAACAGACGAACAAATGTAGCCTAGAAATACTGAAAAATTAAGAAGTTGGGTATGTCATGAATGCGTACCATGTTGTCGATCCTAGTCTATTTTATCATTTACTGCCATAACACATGCACAAGTCTGTTATAAAAAGTTAACACAGACACTTAGAGTCTGTACATGGTACCATTTTCAGTCAAGAGAAACATAAATGAACATGAAAATGAATATCAAATCATAGTGGAATGAAATTAACTATAGCAGAGTTTCATAGCCACTTCGGGTGCTCTGGCCTTGAGCTCACCTGTTGCCAGTATCTGCTTAAAACTCCACCTGAGGGGTGCCCGAGGCACACCATCCCATCACCACACCAGCAGCCGGGCTCTCCAGGGAATTGCACACGGCAGTAAAAAGTCCTCTCTGGTGGGTCTCATAGAAGTAGTTAAGCTTTCGGGGCATCCACAGTTCTGTGGGTTTTTGACTGGAGCAGGTGCCCCCACCCCCCCATGTTGTTCAGGGGTCAACTAATCACACGGTAGGATTAGATAGCACTTTTGGTTGTCGTCGTCTCTTAGCCGTCTTCAACCTGGCACACATCCGCAGCCTTTCTGTATCTTTCATGGCATTGACAGTTTAGAAGAATACAGTAATCCCTTCATTTCTAAATAAGAGTATTTCTTATTTTTATTTTTCTGATGTTCCCTTGTGGCTAGATGCATTCTTGGCCAGGGTACTACGTAGCTCCTGTTGTGTCCTTCTCAGAGTATGACTTTGAGAGGCGCACAGTGTTCATCTGTCTTTATTGGGATGTTTACTTTGATTACCTGGTCAAAGTATTGGTGGATTTCTTCACTGAATAAATACTACATTTTTTCTTCCTTGCCACTACTAAGTAGTCTGTGGGGAGATCCTTGTAGAGAATGTACACATCTTCTTCCTCTTTAGAATTTCTCCGTAGATTGATAATTGATAATTTTTGCTAGAAGCAATTTTTACCAGTACTGTTGCAAAGTGATTACTTCCCCACTCTAGCACTGTCTCTACTGGTCAGCCTTTCATTCTGTCATCTGCAGGAATTCTCCCTTCCCTGTTTAATTCATTTACCTGTACTAGTATAGACTCAGGACTTCCATTCTTTAATTATTTATAGTTTGTTACTGTTTTTAATTGTTTTGGTTTTCAAATTGTCCCAGATTTGGCCAGAGGAAGCCACTTCAGTGTGTAACATGTCCCCATCTTTGTTTCTTTTCTTCTTTTTTTGAGCACTTCCTTATTTTCTGTCAAAAACAAGATGTTCCAGGATCCTCTTGTACATACCCTGACCTTAGGCCTGGAAATAGCCTTTCTTGGAGTAGCTTTGGTTCTTTTTAATAGAGAATGGTGTTTAGTGACCAAGAGCTGAGCATCAGGAAGCTCATTGCTCCTGGGTGGCACTCTGTTGTGTGAGCCTTTAATGAAATTGAAAACCAGTGGCTTGATTTTCCAAGGGAAAGACTGTTGATTTCAGACAATGGAAAAACTGTAGCTGACTATAAACCTTTGGTTGCCTTAGGAAATGATTGAGTAAAGTGGCTTTATCAATCGCCTATTTTAAAGGAGAAAATGAAGCTAATTGCGTGAATGCAAATAAGTGTGTGAATTGTCCAAGGACTCACTTTAGAAATTACTCTCTTGGTACTATAATCATTTGCCACCTTGTGGAAAGATAGTACTTGAATGTTCAGTATTTACATTGTATTACTTACCTCCTTTCACTTTCCCCACATGAACATTAAGTATAAATCTTGTTATTTTGGCAAACTGGGAAATCGATTTGGGAAGACCTATAAACTCCTTTAAGATTCTCAAACAAAAGGCAGCTGTTGTTATAAGTCATAATTCTGGAAGCGCAAGAACATCTTTACTAAATATACATATACGTATGTCTGCAGGATGCAGAAAACACCCTTAGAAATGTAATTTAATTTTGCACCTTTTAACTTTGAGTATTTGCTTACATAAATTATTTGAGAAATTGTCCCTTAGAAATTTATTTTTTGAAATGATTCAAATTTATAGAAAAATTATAAGAATAGTTTACATTAAACCCAGATTCACTGTAATATCCTGCCATATTTGCTTAATTATTGTCTCGTTTTTTTGAAAGTTGCAGACATCTTGCTCCTTTACCCCAGATACTTCATTGTGTATTCCCTAAGAACAGGGATAAACTCTTCTAGAACCACAGCACAATGACAGGAAACCAGGAGTTTTAACATTGATACGTTAAATCTGTAAGCCTCCCTCAGATGTTGCGGGTTGTCCCAATAATATCCTTAATAGCCACTCAGCTTCCAACCCAGAATCATGTGTCTCGTTAGTGGGCAAGTTTCTTTAGTCTGGAGTGGTACCTCAGTCTTTGTGTCTCTTCAGTGACATTTTGGCAGAGTACTGGCCAGTTTTTTTTTTTCTTTGGAAGGCCTCTCAACTTGGGTCTGTCTGATGTCTTCCTATGACTAGATTGAGGTATTGCATTTTTGTTGGGGATGCTGCAAGTGATGTTTTGTCCTCAGTGGGTGGCATCAGGTGTAAGGTGCTGGTTTGTTTAATTATTCATCATGTTACCTTCTTTGATCACTTGATTCAGATGGTATCTACCAGGTTTCTAGCTTTCCCTTTGTAATTTACAAGGAAGCAGACTATTTAAAAAACAAGGATTTTTTTCTTTCAAAAATAAACCATCTGTATTTGAAAATGCTAGAAGGGTGCCCGAGTGGCTCAGTTGGTTAAGTGTCTGATTCTTGATTTTGGCTCAGTTTATGATCTCAGGGTCTTGGGATTGAGCCCTGTGTTGGGTCTGCCGCTTAGCTGGGAGTCTGCTGGAGATTCTCTTTCTGCCCATGTGCATGCACTCTCTCTCTCTTTCAAAAATACATCTTTAAAAAAATATATATTGGAAAACATAAGTGTGAAGTACATTAAAGTTGACCTCAGCCACCATCTAGGAGTAGGTAACTGCTATTAAAGTTTTGGTGTTTTTCTTTCTTTTCAAATGTGTGTTTTGAGCACCTGCTTCTTCCTATTCTAGACTAAGGGGATATCATGATGTATAAAAGGTGGGGCTTACATTCTGACAAATAATAATAGCTAGTATTTCTTTATTGAGATACAAATGACATAAAACATATTAGTTTTAGGTGTACAAATGATTTAATATATGTATATATTACAAAACGATTACTATAATAAGTTTACTTAACATCCGTCACCACATATAGTTACAATTTTTTTCTGGTGATAACTTTTAAGATTTACTCTATTTGTAACTTGCAGATATGTGATATGGTATACTAACTGTAGTCACCATGTTATATGTCACATCTGTTCTCTGTTACATCCGCATTACAGTTATTAGAATTATTATTTATTGAACATATGTCCCATGCACTGCTGTAGGTGTTTCACTTTTGTTTTTTTTAAAGATTTGTTTATTTGAGAGAGAGGGAATGAGAGAGGGAAAGAGTGTGCATGTGTCGGGGACGGGCAGAGGGGGAGGGAGAGGTAGACAGGTCTCAGGCAGATCCACAGTGAGCACAGAGCCTGACACAGGCTCTCAGGACCCCGAGATCCTAACCTGATCCAAAACCCAGAGTCAGATGCTCAAGCAGCTGAGTCACCCAGGGGCCCCCAGCCCCCAGGTGCTTCACTTTTATCAGTTACTTAATTCTTACAACCTTTGAGGTAAGTATGATTGTCCTCTCTTCCAGCTGAGAATTTAACATAACAAAGAGGTTAAACAGAAAGCGTTGTCCCCTGCTGTGATTCAGGGAAAGACCATCCCTGTACCCACTGCCTTATGTTAATAAGTTAAAAGCCAAATTTGAAAGTTAGAAAACTGATGGACTTAAGGTGTGGTGATAAGACTGATCTTTCCTGAGCAGAATTCTGGCAGCATCGTTATCTGTGGACCTGGGATGCTTTGTACTTGGCGCTGGTTTTCTCGGATGGCCAGTCCTCCACTCTCGTTCTCATAAGCAGTCATCTGTCTAGATCTGGCCTGCCATGGCATATCCTTGCCTTCCCTTTGGAAATTCCCTCACTTTCCCTCTCTCCCATTCTGCTAATCTATTCTCAATGATGTGATGATTAAAAAAAAAAAAAGAAAAACGCTGATTTGTAGCATTTGCCGATTTCAGTGGTGTAAATACTGCTATTATTGATTTCAGGCTGAATGCAGGGCTGGTCAGGGGTGTGTGCTGGGGAAAATGTGCACACCATCGCTGTAACTTCAGTCAGAGAAAATAGATGTAAACCTCGAGATTATAGGCACCAGGAAAGTGTGATAAAATAATTAAAAAGTGAGGAGTTTTAAGTATTTATTAATCTGTTTTTTATATAATTTAATTCTGCGCTTAATTTTTTAATAATGGCTGTGTTCAACAAGTGGCTTGCAGAATTCCTAAAAATATAGCGATGGGCTCTCATGAGCCTGTACAAGCCATCTCCAGCTCACCACGGCAGTTACCTTGCTGCTGATGGCGTCCACTGCCAGAAACCTTATGGTTGGCACTGTCTTGCTATCTGAGACATCAGTGCTGGCCCTTCTTTGACCACTCCTCCCACAGAACTTCCTTACTGTCTCATTCCCCTCAACTTCAGCTAACATCTTCCCTGTTTCCAAGGCCTTGTTCCTTTCCCACACTATAATTCACTTTCTCCCTTCGCTCTGATGCTTTTCTCTTGCCCATTCCTTTTTTCCCTGATCAAGATACTGTCCCTGGTTTAAGGAAGACCTCAGGCATAACTCATATCATGGGGCATGGAGAGTCTGTCGGCAAGATGTTGGGTCTCACGTGGAGACAAAATCCTTGTCCTACAAAAGGAAGATCTGTTCTTTGAATTCCAGGTTAGAAACCTGAGTGGGGAAAAAATTTTGTTTTTGTCATTAATAAATATGTGAAAGTGATTATAGCACCATTAATATATATATCTACTATATACATGAGTTAAAGATGGGGAGAATTGGGACCACAGCTGCCATTTAAAATTTTGCTTTTCTGGTGGGCATTAAGGAGAGCATGTGATGTGATGTGATGAGCACTGGGTGTTATATGCAACTAGTGAACATTACATTGAACATTACATCAAAAACTAATGAGGATGTACTATATATTGGTTAACTGAACTTAAATAAAAATAAAATTTAAAGAACAAATAAAATTCTGGTTTTGGGGGGGCAAGTAAGTTACTTATTGTGGCGTTTAGGGCTACAGTGCATTCATATCTTGGGGATCACCTATACCTACAAAATAGGGCCATTATAAATTGTCATCTGTCAGCAAAAATAATCAGGACTCTGACCATCCTGTGAGGTTCAAGGATATGTTTCTTCAGTTTACTGGAGAAGTGGAGATACAGATGCTTCTCTTCCTGGGGCTTTAATCAAGAATGTCCGGAAAATTGCCCTTGTTAATAAGTTCATCTGTTGTCTTTTTAGATGTATGACAGACTTACTAACTGGGCAGCCAGATTGACCTATGTGTTCATTCCATGGGGTGTGTCCTTCCCACGAGCAGGGAAATCATGTACCAGAATATTCCTCAGGGAAGGTGTGGTTCCAGCAATCACCTCAACAAAAATTCTTGCGTAGATCTGTTTTTCAGTCACCCCTGCTCTAGCTTAGTCTTGTGAGTCTGTCTGCAGGGCCTCTCGGTGCCCCATACTGGTGTGGGGACACAGGGGTCTTGTAGCTGATGTGTGGTGAGAGTGTGGATCGTTTGCTCCCAGGGACTTGAGAGTGCAGAGGGCACTCCTTCAGGGAAAACAGGTACTCTCTCATGCCAGGTGCCTTTTTAATCTGAATTTCAAGTAGTTTTGAGGTGAGTGAGGCTTCTGTGTTCCCATCTATCTAGTATTTTGGGTAGTTTGACTTAACATTAAAAAAACTGTTGAAGCTTTGTGAGCAGTTTAAAGCTTCTTTACTTTTGTCTTGGGAGTGAAGAAAGAAGTTGATGTTGAACACTTTGTTGAAAGGATTTAAACTGTCCGATAACCCCCTCTTCTGCCCTCAGTTAGAAGAAGGTCCCAGATACCACTTAATATCTTGGGCACAGAGTCTTCTAGCAAGATACTGGTTCTCACATCTTCAGAGGAAATCCCTGATCTTGAGAAAGGAAACATAGTCTTAGAATTCCTTTATTTTCCCCCTGTAGAAGAAGTCCACACTGTGAGTAATGCAGGCTGACAGGGCACACGGTCTCAGTGGGAACTGCGCAGCTCCGCTGTGGCTCATTATAGTGCGAAAGGAGCCACCGACCACGTGTAAACAAGTGAGCCTGGCTGGTTTCAAGAAGACTTTATGTACGGACACTGAAATTCAAATGTCATGTCACGGGGCGCCTGGGTGGCTCAGTGGGTTAAAGCCTCTGCCTTCCGCTCAGGTCATGATCCCAGGGTGCTGGGATCGAGCCCCACATCGGATTCTCTGCTCAGCAGGGAGCCTGCTTCCTCCTCTCTCTCTGCCTGCCTCTCTGCCTGCTTGTGAGCTCTGTCTGTCAAATAAATAAATAAAATCTCTAAAAAAAAATGTCATGTCATTTTCACAGGTTAAAAGATATTTTTCTTCTGATTTTTTTTTTCCCCCAACCACTTTAGAAGTGTAAAAACCTTTCTTAGCTTTGAGCCATACGAAAACAGGCCGAGAGCTGGATTGCCCCCATGGATCAGTTTGCCAACCTGTGCTCTGAAGGATGAAACTTTAGAGCTTTCTTTCACACACTTTTTCCCCTCCTCAGGTTTTAATGGTATTTCAATACCTTGAGAAATTTATTCTTCTCATGTACTGCAGACATTTTAGCTGGTTATGGTTTATCATGACAAAGGGTATTAAATATTTTGCCAGCCTAAGCTTTTCAAAATGTTTCCAAGGTAGGGACTTACACATGAGCTCAGTTATAATTCTCAAGAGTGATTGCAACCCGTGATAATTCTGTTTTACCAACTGTGCTGTTCCTTGTGGTAGGATGCTTTGGAACTTTCCAGTTCAGCATTTGTAGGAAGTCACAGCTTATTTGTAGCTCATTCTGAATTCTTACTGTTGCATTGAACAGATGTGGTCCCCTACCATGTATAGGGCACTGCACAAAGCACTGGGGATCACTGAAGAGATGGGCATTTGGGACTTTGGGAAATACTTTGAACTCTGTTTCCAGAATCAACGTCTTGGAGCATTGCTTAAGTTTGATGTGATTTTTGGTTTTCGGTGTTGAATAAAAATATTAACCTGCTGCTCTGTAATGCTGCTGGGCCTAATAAATTTTGGCCACAGGGTGGCATGGTTCTCTCAAAGGATTCATTGTTGCCAAAATGGAAAAGAAAAAAAAAAAAAAGCTCTAAGGAAGGAGCATTCTTGCTTCTATTTAATGCTGAAGTAGCCTGGCTTTTTCTAAATTGGTTTTTCCATAGTGCATTATTCTCTTTTTCCTTTAAAAAAAAAAAAATAGTGCATTATTAAGATTTAGATGTTACTAAACCTAGTGCTTTAAAATCTTTTGTTTATGGTTCCAACATGAATTGTCTAATGTTATGATTGAGAGAGTAATAGTTAGGACTGTATTTTGTAGAATATATTTAATTTAGACACTAACCTCAAAAAAAAAAAAAGAACGTGTAAAAACTAGAAAGAATATTTGCGAATTAACAACAGATATCCTCTCAGCAGTTGCAGAGTCATGGACAAAGGTACTGATAGAAGGTTTTTGTCTAATTCCAAGGATTTGATGGAGAGATAGCTAAAGAAGAGTAGGGATTCCAGATGGTCAGGAAACACATCACCGGAAAAGTGATTGTCCTGTCCTTGTAGAGTAAGAATATTATCATAGACTGAGAGCTGAATGTGTTCCAGGAGTGTTCATGTATTAGCTGCAGGAAGAGGAGGTATTGTCTCCATTAACATAGTCAGGGACAGTGGGGTTTAGAGGATTTAAGTGAAGTCTTTGTAGGTTTGACTGGAGCCCAAGTGTATGCTCTTTACACCCTGCCACTTCTGGGCTAGCTCATCAGAGACTCTCCTCGTTGGAGAATGGGGGGATTTGGCAGTGATTTCTAGGATGTAGGACTGAGAGTTATTACTACCACTGGAACACGGCTCAAGGGCGCGTTCAGGCTGTAAGGATGTAACTAACTGTTTAATATGCCTCCAACATCCTCTTGGCCTTATTTTTGGATTCTTTTGGATTTCTTTTTTACCTGTTCATCAAGTAAATACCCAAACCAACTCTTACCTTCTTAGTTTACTCATTTGTCCAGCCACCTCTACTAAAACCCTCAGCTTTAAGGAGGACAGAGATCTTATTTTCAGATCATTTTGTATTCTCAGTGCCTACAGTACTTCCTGGCATGTAAGTGCTCAGGGTTTATATTTGTATAACCTACTCGAATGGGACCCAGTTTGGATGAGACATTTGATTTTCCCTTGAATTTGATGTTTTGTGAAGACGGACTCCCGAGGGGAACCTGACTCTCTCTTTCCTTTCCTAGGGCGATTGTGTGGTTACCGTGTTGCTGGCTGAAGAGGACAAAGTTGAGGATGATGTAGTTTTTTACTTGGTATTTTCGGGTTCCACCCTCCATCACTGCACAAGTACTCGGAAGGTCAGCGCTGATACGCTGGAGACCATTGCTCCTGGTAAGTGTTGGGCAGAGTCTTCACTGGCCTTTCCTGGCTCACGCACACTTCTATTCTGTGTCCGTTAATGTGGAGTGAGAAAAATGAATCAGGGCGATAGAATTCTTGTCAAATCTTTCTGTTAATAATGCATTAGAATAAAGCGTTCTCTTTATATTTGCTTGTTCCACAAAAATCCGAGCCTCACTAGAAATTAGCGAAATAAAATGGTGTCGTAAGTTTAAAAGTAAAAAATCAGGATCAGCAAAAATATTAATTTATGAGAACGTTGAGATTTGGGGAGAACTAAAACAGGTGGAAGATACACGTTCTACTGTGGTTCCCATGGTGTGACTGCAGATTTGAATTCTGAATATCATAGTGGCAAAAGTAAAGGTAAAACACAGTTAATGAGTACTTAATCACTGTTGTAATTATAGGTTTAACAATTAAAAGGGGAAGATAGGTAGTTATTAAAAATGCTTTACAGAAGTCAGGAAATCATTGCTACTTCCACGAGAAACGGCTCATAAGATAATGGCTGTCCCTTGACCTGTCTGTCCCAGCACCCGAAGGTGTATTGATTTGTGTTTGGAAGTGAGCTGCTTTCCTTCATTGAACTGGCTTCGAAGTTAACAGTTGACCAGTTTTCATCAGGATACAAAGTAGGGCGCACTTGGGGGGAGCGCCTAAAAAGTGCTGAGTTAACTGTTTTCCTTTAGAGAATGCAGTGGATTTACTTCTTACTAAACCATTTCCTTTTACCAGTGTTTTTACAGAACACTGATTCCACTATGTTGAAATAGACCGTGTGAAAAATTATTAGTTTATGAGGCACTTTTAATATCTAGTCTTGCTGGTATTGGTTCAGATTGCTGTGCCATTTGATATAAATGAACTTCATGTCGGATACCCACCAGCTCCTGGAAATTTTTCTGCAGTCAAGGACTGGGATTTAACGATTAGTTGAAAGCTGTATTTATCCTCCTACTTGGCAAAAATGACATTGAAAAATACAGGATTTAAAGATTTTTGACAATTCCTATGAACATCTTCCCCCCACCCTTTCTCCCCCACCCCCCCAACAAAGTTTTAGGGATTGGAAATTCACCTGGAGTTTAGGATAGATACTGATTTCTTTCTAAAGCGTATTAAGTATCCTCCTTTGTAACTTAAAACTCCAATCATCTCGTTTCCTGTGATGTTTATCATGTCAGAAAGGCTTATCTGGAACTTGAGGCCTGCCCTGGAGCAGGTGCCATCCAGTATCACCCTTGCAAAACCTCTGTCCTGTGTGGGTGATGGTGAGAGACAGCTCCGCAGGGGGTCAAGTCAGCCATGCCTGGACTGGACTCTTTCCGGGAAAGGAATGGTGGTAATTTTTATAAACTTACTCCTTCCTGAGTTAGAAAAAGGTCAGGAGTTAAAGTTAGGGGGTGGTGCGTGAGGGTGTGTTCATGACTGCGTGTGCGCATGTGTAAGAAAGCACGGAGGTGGATGTGGAGGGCGCACGGAGTGCTGAGGGAGAGGACAGCTGTGGCAAGGGTGTTGCCCTGTGCCCTGGTTGCAGTCCTCAGTCACGAGGACATCTGCCCGGCAGCTCTGGTCCCTTCGCTGGCAAGGCCTTGCGATGAGGATGGGTGGCAGGCAGTTCCTTTCCTTGGCTTCACAAGCCCGCTGTACCCGTGTGATAGCCTGGGGCTCTGAGTTTGTTCCAGACCCTCTCTGAGCTCCAGCCTCTCTTTCCGAACTCTAGTTCCCATCTCTTCCCTTGCCTTTGGTTCCAAACCTTTCTGTGGGTCTCTGCACCCCTCCTTCCCAGTCACACCCATCTCCGGGTGTCCTTCTGTACTTACTCCGAGGACCCTTACCCTGCTGACCCCAGCGAACCAGAATGGATATGGTACTGTGCTGCTTTCTGCCAACTTGGAAGTTAGCAGAAAGTTAGCAGAAGCATCCCTGACCCACTTGCGTGGGGCCTGGAGTCCTAGTTCCTGCCTTCTCCATTTTCCGCTAATCAACTACCCCCCTTTAAATTATGATCTCTCGCTCCTCCCGTGTCCCCTGTCATGCTTACAGGCCCAACAACCTGTCCCCTTCTCACCCCACTTAGCCTGCATAGACTGCTCCTCCTTCGTGTTCATTTGGGCTGGTGGTAGGAGTGCTCGATCGCAGCAGAGGTGACAGAGGCTTGGAGTCCCTGCACGACCCTCCTGTACAAGCAGGCCAGACGGAATGTAGAGCCAAACTGTCACATGTGAACCTTTGATATGGATGCAGAGCAGTGGCAAGGTCCTCGCTGGTGAGGTAGGAGCTCTGTGAACTATTCAAGTGGAAGAGATCCTGAGTACTCCCTGTTGCTCTGGTCACCGTGTGTGAGATCTTTCCACTCACGTGTCTTGTTAAGCTGCCGCATCTGCTGTAGTCATGAGTGGAGGTGTAGGGATAGGGGCGTTGAGGACATTGAGTTGATTTTGAATTTCTTGTTGATATCATGGACTTAAATATTTTAGTCTAGAATTAAACTGCCTTAATCTGTTTTTAGGGACGTCTTAGACTTGTTGCTTCCCTTCCTTCCGCTCTTCACTGAGCTGTCTCCTTCTCATGCCTTCCCTGTCCACCTTGTAAAAAAAAACACAACAGCCTTCAAAGGGTGCCTGGGCGGCTCATTTGGTTAAGCATTGCCTCTTGATCTCAGGGTCATGAGTTCAAGCCCCCCATTGGTCTCCATGTTGGGTGTGGAGCCTACTTTAAAAAAAAAAATACACAGTGGCCTCCTGTCTGTATCCCTTCTTGCCCTTCTCTGATTTATTTTTCTGCACTGCACTTACAAACTTCTAACACATTATATCTTCTATTGATCTTATTTGTTTTCTACGTGCCTCTACTAAAGTCAGCTTCATGAGGGCATAGACTTCTGTTTTGTTGGTGTGTGCTAAGAAGGCTGTCCTAGGAATCCCTACCAGTTGATGGAAGAGCGTTTCTACTTTATCTGAATTCACCCCGGTTCTTGGAAGCCATTCTTCTTGAAAGGCTGTGCACACATGGGTGTGTGCCTGTACACACACATGCCCTTTCTTTTGAGAAAAATGCAAAAGGAGTTTGCTCTGGCTTCTTGAGTTGAATTCTTCCTTGGGGGTGGGAGCCCGTGTTCTCTTTCCAGAGCTAAAGCTACCTATGATGATTTGCGTCAGTTAGCTACATTGATAACCTTGGATTTCCTGTCTGCTGTGGGCAGTGTCAGATTAGTCAAGATTCTCGACTGAAAGTCTGAGCTTGCTTGGTGCGTCCCAGTCCCGGATAAGTCTGTTTGCAGCAGCTGCTGCTGGGAGCAATGTCAGTGCAGCCTTTCTGCTCACGTGTGGGATGAGCTCTGCCAGTCCTAGTCATTCGGGTTGACTCTGGAAAGAAAAAGAGCTTTGTGTCTTGTTCTTGGTTTTAATGTCATGTTTCATCCACATTGCTGGCTCTGGTGTTTCTTTGAGTTCTCTGCATGTTCCACTGTCAGTGTTTTGTAACATTTTAGTTTTTACTAAAACCAGATGATTGATTGACCTTCAAAAGGCAACTACTTCTTGATGTTAGTCTGTAACCTCTTATTATTAGGGGGTGGAAGAGAGAAAGGAACATTTCTAAATTGTGTCCTTTAAATGTTTTAACTTCGGATATGAAGTATATTTTTTTTTTCTATTTTCTCCCTTTCTTGCTTAATGAGATGTTTTTAATGAATTGTGTGTGTCTAATTATAAATTGTAAAGGCTTTTTTTTTTTAATAAATAATCTTCTTGCCTTACCACCATCAAAAAGCTGCAGACATGATATCATTCCCCCTTTTTAATAAAGTAAGGCCAATAAAAGCATCTTAGGGGGCAGTTAGGTGGAGACTTTGGTTTCTACTTTATTTGCTTTTGAATTGTTTGGGTGCTTTACAAAGTAATTTTTTTTTTAAGATTTTATTTATTTATTTGAAAGAGAGACAGAGAGAGCATGAGCGAGGAGAAGGTCAGAGGGAGAAGCAGACTCCCCATGGAGCTGGGAGCCCGATGTGGGACTTGATCCCGGGACCCCGGGATCATGACACGAGCCGAAGGCAGTCGTCCAACCAACTGAGCCACCCAGGCGTCCCCAAAGTAATTTTTAATAAAAAACATTTTGAAGATGAAAACAATGTCCTCTCTTCTGAAAATAAAGCTGTCGGGTTCTGAAGATGGCGGAGAAGTAGCAGGCTGAGACTACTTCGGGTAGCGGGAGATCAGCTAAATAGCTTATCTAAAGATTGCAAACACCTACAAATCCAACGGGAGATTGAAGAGAAGAAGAACAGCAATTCCAGAAACAGAAAATCAACCACTTTCTGCAAGGTAGGACTGGCGGAGAAGTGAATCCAAAGCGACGGGAAGATAGACCGCGGGGGGAGGGGCCGGCTCCCGGCGAGCGGCGGAGCAACGGAGCAATATCAGGACTTTTAAAAGTCTGTTCCGCTGAGGGACATCGCTCCAGAGGCTTAACTGGGGTGAAGCCCAGGCAGGGTCAGCGCGGCCTCAGGTTCCGCAGGGTCGCAGAAGGATCGGGGGTGTCTGAGTGTCGCAGAGCTTACCGGTATTAGAACGGGGAAGCCGGCTACAGAGACAGAGCCGAGGAGTGACTCTCAGCTCGGGGTTGCCTGGAACCGGTCGCAGGCTCGGTCAGCTCGGAGCGCGGCCGGAGGCCAGGGTGACGGGAGTCACTGGTCGCTGTTCTCTGAGGGCGCACTGAGGAGTGGGGCCCCGGGCTCTTGGCTCCTCCGGGCCGGAGACCGGGAGGCCGCCATCTTTATTCCCGTCCTCCGGACTCTACAGAAAGCGCTCAGGGAACAAAAGCTCCCGAAAGCGAACCCGAGCAGATTACTCAGCGCGGCCCCGGGTAAGGGCGGTGCAACTCCGCCTGGGGCAAAGACACTTGAGAATCACTACAACAGGCCTCTCCCCCAGAAGATCAACGGGAAACCCAGCCAGGACCAAGTTCACCTACCAAGGAGAGCGGCAGAATTCCAGAGGAGAAGAAAGCAAAGCACGGAACTCATGGCTTTCTCCCCATGATTTTTTAGCCTTGCAGTTAATTTAATTTTTTTCTTTCTTTTTCAATTTTTTTTTCTTTTTCTCTTCTTCTGCTAAATTTTTTTTAGCTTTTACCGTTTTCTTTTTTTAACGTTTTTAAAATAGTTTATCTAATATATATATATTTTTTTTTTCCTCTTTTTATATTTTTTCTTTACCGGCTTTCTTTTTTTTAATAGTTTCTTTTTTTTTTTTCTTCTTTCTTTCTGAACCCCTTTTTATCCCCTTTCTCCCCTCTCACAATTCGGGATCTCTTCTGATTTGGCTAAAGCATATTTTCTTGGGGTTGTTGCCACCCTTTTAGTATTTTACTTGCTCCTTCATAAACTCTTCTCTGGACAAAATGACAAGGCGGAAAAATTCACAACAAAAAAAAGAACAAGAGGCAGTACCAAAGGCTAGGGACCTAATCAATACAGACATTGGTAATATGTCAGATATAGAGTTCAGAATGACGATTCTCAAGGTTCTAGCCGGGCTTGAAAAAGGCATGGAAGATATTAAAGCAACCCTCTCGGAGAGATAAAAGCCCTTTCTTGAGAAATAAAAGAACTAAAATCTAACCAAGTTGAAATCAAAAAAGCTATTAATGAGGTGCAATCAAAAATGGAGGCTCTCACTGCTAGGATAAATGAGGCAGAAGAAAGAATTAGCGATATAGAAGACCAAATGACAGAGAATAAAGAAGCTGAGCAAAAGAGGGACAAACAGCTACTGGACCACGAGGGGAGAATTCGAGAGATAAGTGACACCATAAGACGAAACAACATTAGAATAATTGGGATTCCAGAAGAAGAGGAAACAGAGAGGGGAGCAGAAGGTATATTGGAGAGAATTATTGGAGAGAATTTCCCCAATATGGCAAAGGGAACAAGCATCAAAATCCAGGAGGTTCAGAGAACCCCCCTCAAAATCAATAAGAATAGGTCCACACCCCATCACCTAATAGTAAAATTGACAAGTCTTAGTGACAAAGAGAAGATCCTGAAAGCAGCCCGGGAAAAGAAGTCTGTAACGTACAATGGTAAAAATATTAGATTGGCAGCAGACTTATCCACAGAGACTTGGCAGGCCAGAAAGAGCTGGCATGATCTATTCAGAGTACTAAATGAGAAAAACATGCAGCCAAGAATACTATATCCAGCTAGGCTATCATTGAAAATAGAAGGAGAGATTAAAAGCTTCCAGGACAAACAAAAACTGAAAGAATTTGCAAATACCAAACCAGCTCTACAGGAAATATTGAAAGGGGTCCTCTAAGCAAAGAGAGACCCTAAAAGTAGTAGATCAGAAAGAAACAGAGACAATATACAATAACAGTCACCTTACAGGCAATACAATGGCACTAAATTCATATCTCTCAGTACTTACCCTGAATGTTAATGGGCTAAATGCTCCAATCAAAAGACACAGGTATCAGAATGGATAAAAAAACAAAAACCATCTATATGTTGCCTAAAAGAAACTCATCTTAAACCCGAAGACACCTCCAGGTTTAAAGTGAGGGGGTGGAAAAGAATTTCCCATGCTAATGGACATCAGAAGAAAGCAGGAGTGGCAATCCTTATATCAGATCAATTAGATTTTAAGCCAAAGACTATAATAAGAGATGAGGAAGGACACTATATCATACTCAAAGGAACTGTCCAACAAGAAGATCTAACAATTTTAAATATCTATGCCCCTAACGTGGGAGCAGCCAACTATATAAACCAATTAATAACAAAATCAAAGAAACACATCGACAAGAATACAATAATAGTAGGGGATTTTAACACTCCCCTCACTGAAATGGACAGATCATCCAAGCCAAAGATCAACAAGGAAATCAAGGCCTTAAATGACACACTGGACCAGATGGACATCACAGATATATTCAGAACATTTCATCCCAAAGCAACAGAATACACATTCTTCTCTAGTGCACATGGAACATTCTCCAGAATAGATCACATTCTTGGTCCTAAATCAAGTCTCAACCGGTATCAAAAGATTGGGATCATTCCCTGCATATTTTCAGACCACAATGCTCTGAAGCTAGAACTCAATCACAAGAGGAAATTTGGAAAGAACCCAAATACATGGAGACTAAACAGCATCCTTCTAAAGAATGAATGGGTCAACCAGGAAATTAAAGAAGAATTGAAAAAATTTATGGAAACAAATGATAATGAAAACACAACGGTTCAGAATCTGTGGGACACAACAAAGGCAGTCCTGAGAGGAAAATATATAGCGGTACAAGCCTTTCTCAAGAAACAAGAAAGGTCTCAGGTACACAACCTAACCCTACACCTAAAGGAGCTGGAGAAAGAACAAGAAAGAAAGCCTAAACCCAGCAGGAGAAGAGAAATCATAAAGATTAGAGCAGAAATCAATGAAATAGAAACCAAAAAAACAATAGAACAAATCAACGAAACTAGGAGCTGGTTCTTTGAAAGAATTAATAAGATTGATAAACCCCTGGCCAGACTTATCAAAAAGAAAAGAGAAAGGACCCAAATCAATAAAATCATGAATGAAAGAGGAGAGATCACAATGAACACCAAAGAAATACAGACAATTATAAGAACATACTATGAGCAACTCTACGCCAACAAATTTGACAATCTGGAAGAAATGGATGCATTCCTAGAGACATATAAACTACCACAACTGAACCAGGAAGAAATAGAAAGCCTGAACAGACCCATAACCAGTAAGGAGATTGAAACAGTCATCAAAAATTTCCAAACAAACAAAAGCCCAGGGCCAGACGGCTTCCCGGGGGAATTCTACCAAACATTTAAAGAAGAACTAATACCTATTCTCCTGAAACTGTTCCAAAAAATAGCAATAGAAGGAAAACTTCCAAACTCATTTTATGAGGCCAGCATCACCTTGATCCCAAAACCAGACAAGGATCCCAACAAAAAAGAGAACTACAGACCAATATCCTTGATGAACACAGATGCAAAAATTCTCGCCAAAATACTAGCCAATAGGATTCAACAGTACGTTAAAAGGATTATTCACCACGACCAAGTGGGATTTATTCCAGGGCTGCAAGGTTGGTTCAACATCCGCAAATCAATCAATGTGATACAACACATTAATAAAAGAAAGAACAAGAACCATATGATACTCTCCATAGATGCTGAAAAAGCATTTGACAAAGTACAGCATCCCTTCCTGATCAAAACTCTTCAAAGTGTAGGGATAGACGGCACATACCTCAATATTATCAAAGCCATCTATGAAAAACCCACCGCAAATATCATTCTCAATGGAGAAAAACTGAAAGCTTTTACGCTAAGGTCAGGAACACGGCAGGGATGTCCATTATCACCACTGCTATTCAACATAGTACTAGAAGTCCTAGCCTCAGCAATCAGACAACAAAAGGAAATTAAAGGCATCCAAATCGGCAAAGAAGAAGTCAAACTATCACTCTTCGCAGATGATATGATACTCTATGTGGAAAACCCAAAAGACTCCACTCCAAAACTGCTAGAACTTGTACAGGAATTCAGTAAAGTGTCAGGATATAAAATCAATGCACAGAAATCAGTTGCACTTCTCTACACCAACAACAAGACAGAAGAAAGAGAAATTAAGGAGTCCATCCCATTTACAATTGCACCCAAAACTATAAGATACCTAGGAATAAACCTAACCAAAGAGACTAAGAATCTATGCTCAGAAAACTATAAAGTACTCATGAAAGAAATTGAGGAAGACACAAAGAAATGGAAAAATGTTCCATGCTCCTGGATTGGAAGAATAAATATTGTGAAAATGTCTATGCTACCTAAAGCAATCTACACATTTAATGCAATTCCTATCAAAGTACCATCCATTTTTTTCAAAGAAATGGAACAAATAATCCTAAAATTTATATGGAACCAGAAAAGACCTCGAATAGCCAAAGGAATATTGAAAAAGAAAGCCAAAGTTGGTGGCATCACAATTCCGGACTTCAAGCTCTATTACAAAGCTGTCATCATCAAGACAGCATGGTACTGGCACAAAAACAGACACATAGATCAATGGAACAGAATAGAGAGCCCAGAAATGGACCCTCAACTCTATGGTCAACTCATCTTCGACAAAGCAGGAAAGAATGTCCAATGGAACAAAGACAGCCTCTTCAATAAATGGTGTTGGGAAAATTGGACAGCCACATGCAGAAAAATGAAATTGGATCATTTCCTTACACCACACACGAAAATAGACTCAAAATGGATGAAGGATCTCAATGTGAGAAAGGAATCCATCAAAATCCTCGAGGAGAACACAGGCAGCAACCTCTTCGACCTCAGCCGCAGCAACATCTTCCTAGGAACATCACCAAAGGCAAGGGAAGCAAGGGCAAAAATGAACTTTTGGGATTTTATCAAGATCAAAAGCTTTTGCACAGCAAAGGAAACAGTGAACAAAACCAAAAGACAACTGACAGAATGGGAGAAGATATTTGCAAATGACATATCAGATAAAGGGCTAGTGTCCAAAATCTATAAAGAACTTAGCAAACTCAACACCCAAAGAACAAATAATCCAATCAAGAAATGGGCAGAGGACATGAACAGACATTTCTGCAAAGAAGACATCCAGATGGCCAACAGACACATGAAAAAGTGCTCCATATCACTCGGCATCAGGGAAATACAAATCAAAACCACCATGAGATATCACCTCACACCAGTCAGAATGGCTAAAATGAACAAGTCAGGAAATGACAGATGCTGGCGAGGATGCGGAGAAAGGGGAACCCTCCTACACTGTTGGTGGGAATTCAAGCTGGTGCAACCACTCTGGAAAACAGCATGGAGGTTCCTCAAAATGTTGAAAATAGAACTACCCTATGACCCTGCAATTGCACTGCTGGGTATTTACCCTAAAGATACAAACGTAGTGATCCGAAGGGGCACATGCACCCGAATGTTTATAGCAGCAATGTCTACAATAGCCAAACTATGGAAAGAACCTAGATGTCCATCTACAGATGAATGGATAAAGAAGATGTGGTATATATACACAATGGAATACTATGCAGCCATCAAAAGAAATGAAATCTTGCCATTTGCGACGACGTGGATGGAACTAGAGGGTATCATGCTTAGCGAAATCAGTCAATCGGAGAAAGACAACTATCATATGATCTCCCTGATATGAGGGAGAGGAGATGCAACATGGGGGGTTGAGGGGGTAGGAGAAGAGTAAATGAAACAAGATGGGATCGGGAGGGAGACAACCATAAGTGACTCTTAATCTCACAAAACAAACTGAGGGTTGATGGGGGGAGGGGGTTGGGAGAGGGGGTGGGGTTATGGATATTGGGGAGGGTATGTGCTATGGTGAGTGTTGTGAAGTGTGTAAACCTGGCGATTCGCAGACCTGTACCCCTGGGGATAAAAATATATGTTTATAAAGCTGTAAAAAAAAAAAAAAAAGAAAGAAAGGATGAATCCCCAAGTTTTGTAGCAACATGGACAGGACTGGAAGAGATTATGCTGAGTGAAATAAGTCAAGCAGAGAGAGTCAATTATCATATGGTTTCACTTATTTGTGGAGCATAACAAATAGCTTGGAGGACAAGGGGAGATGGAGAGGAGAAGGGAGTTGAGGGAAATTGGAAGGGGAGGTGAACCATGAGAGACTATGGACTCTGAAAAACGATCTGAGAATTTTGAAGGGGTGGGGGGTGGGAGGTTGGGGGCACCAGGTGGTGGGTATTGTAGAGGGCACGGATTGCATGGAGCACTGGGTGTGGTGCAAAAATAATGAATACTGTTATGCTGAAAAAAAAAATTAAAATAAATGAAAATAAAGCTGTCGGGTTCTGATTAACACAAGACACAGACAGACAAGCTATGTAATAAAATGTTACGTTCAAGACACCGATGCGTTTTCTGGTTAAGAATATAATTTGCTCTGAAATACTGCCTAAAGTGCATATCCATCTCCAAAGACGAAAGGTATGGCCTTTGTAGTAGAGGAAAATACCTCCATTCTTTTCTCTTTGTATGAAACGAATCTGACTGCAAATCTCATCTTAACTAAACAGTGAGTTTCCTTTAGAGATAAAGCTGAGATTTTTCTTCAAAAGACTTGTGGGGGACTGGTAAGTAATGTAAAGAAGTCTGAGTATCCTTGGAATTAATTCTTGAGGGATATGGAGTACTGCCTTATTATGTTCATTTTTATTAGTTAAATGTGAATTTAAACCCAGCAAACAATGATTTCAGAATGGAAATGAGACAGGATGTTCAGTGGACGCCGCACACTATTTTTATGCAAGGCTTTAGTGCAGGTTCTCTCTTTTCCCAGCATGTGTTACTTAAGAATTTACAGCACAGGTTCTTGTTGGACAGGAAAACTACAAACATACATTGACCTAAAATTTGACCCAGCTCTTATGTTTTTCTTTTCTCACTCATCAGGGGGAAGTAGTAGATTTGTCATTTAAAAAAGAAAAAATTGCTGTGATCAGAATTCCTTTCGGGCTTATTAAAAATCAGTGCTCACAGCCCAGGTCCCAGTAAGTAGCTCTACAGGTAGATCACGATGTATCACTCACTTCTTGTGAACCCAGACCTGTCTCTAGTAGCTGATGTCCAAGGTTGCCAGATTGAATTACACATTCGAAAAGAAGTTGTAGACTTTACACGGGCGTGATTGCAGAGTGCTGGACCCCCCTCTGCAGCAAAGGAATCGTTACTTTTGTGTTGGACACTTTCTAACAGTCTTCCTTATTCTAAAACACTCCTGCTGTAAGTCTATCCCTAGACAGGTAGGATTATAGATTTTAAATAATCTTCAGTTACTGCCCCAGTGCTAGTCAGTGTATATAGTTGCTATGCTGGAAAAACAAACTGGGGACTAGTTGAAGGGAAAAACCTTCTGCTGTGTACTGTCCCAGCTGTCATGCTTATGTGGACGTTGTGTACTTGGAGCTGAGGGTCTAAGCCCGGACTCTGAGCCACACACATTGTATGGAGGCAGTGGTCCTGCCAGAGGAGTGAAAATTGGCTCGTGGGGGGCAGAAAATCTTTCTCTCTCTTTGTAAGCAGAGACACATGTACAAATATGGGCTAAATCTGTAGCACCAAAGTTTCATTAGATGGGGGGGTGAATATAGAAAAATGTCTACAAAGACTCCTTGGGGGGATGACAGTGAGTAAAATACTGAGGAACACCGCCTTACAGTAATAGGCTGAAGTATGGCAGACCGTGTTCTGTATTAACTAGCCCTTTTCCCACAAAAAATATACATGATGAAATTCCTGTGCCTACTGTTTTTTTGTCCCATTCTGCTTAAATACTTTTACACAGAGACATTTTACACACATACGAAATTTGCACATCTGCCACCAGACCACCCAAAATGAACAGTAGGTGCTTTCTGCACCTGCACATGATCCTGAAGACTGGACATTTCCCTGAACCCTGTATCGCCACTTCTCAGGTACTCGGATGCCAGACTGAAAGACTAAAAGACAGTGTTTCTGTGTTTTCCACCATTGACTCCTTACCACAGCCTTTCTCTTAGAACAGGAGTGGGGCTGCCTGGGTGGCATCATCGGTGGAGCGTCCAGCTCAGGTCATGATCTCGGGATGGTAGGATCAAGCCCCGCGAGGCTCTGAGCTCAGCGGAGAATCTCAGCTTGAGATTCTCTCTCTGCCCTTTACCCCTACGCTCTCCCTCTTCCCCTCCCTCACCATGCTCTCTCTCTATCTCTCTCTCTCTCACACGCATGCACACACACACACACACACACACTCTGTCTTTCTCTGTCTCTGTCTCTCTAATGAATAAATCTTTAAAAAAAAAAAAGGAAAGAAAAGACCATGCTCTCAGTGGGGCTGGGCTGAGCTGGGCTGGTCCAGCAAGCACTTTCAGTGTTCCTCTTTGGATAGTTGGTCAGACAAAGTCCCAATTGTTTCATTCTCAAAAGAGAAGGCCCGGATGGGATGTGTGCCACTTTTAGCTTAATAGGAAATGAAGTAATTCTTGGGTCATGCTTCAGCGCACTTGTTTATCTGTAGCAATATTTCGTTTCCATGGGTACGGGGCTTCATACGGTGATAAGGAGCCTACAGAAACGCTCTCCAGCCGCATGAGCACACGCACCTCCTGACCCGCCAGCTTAAAAAGGGTTGGAATTCAGTGCTTTTAAGAGGAGCATTAGCAGTTACTTGACATTGTTGCTTCTCAGCTAGGTGGTGGTTCTTCTTCTCCTTCTTCTTTGAAGATTTTATTTATTTATTTGACAGAGAGAGAGCACAAGCCAGGGACAGTGGGAGGGAGAGGGAGAAGCAGGCTCCCTGCTGAGCAGGGAGCCCAACACAGGCTCCATCCCTGGGCCCCAGGATCAGGCAGACGCTTAATGACTGAGCCACCCAGGCGCCCCTCCGCTAGGTGCTTTTTGTTGTGTTCTTGTTTATTCTGGGTCCCCCCTCCCCCCTTTATCTTTTCAGTAGTGCCAAAGGCAACTTTTAGCTCCGGAGCTTTACTGGGTCCTGTGGCAGAAGCTCTTTGTAGAGTATCGGGAATCTCTTTTCCTTGAGTGACCTAAACAGGAACATTTTAAATTTTTTTCATTTTCGTTTAGTTTTAGAGAGGGAGAGGCGGGAAGATCAGAGGGAGAGAGAATCATCACAGGTTCCACGCTCAGCGCAGAGCTGGATGCAGGGCTCCATCTCACAGCCCCGAGATCATGGCCTGAGCCCAGATCAAGAGTTGAACGTGTAACTGACTGAGCCACCCAGGCGCCCCTCCACAGAACATTTTTTTTTTTTTTAAAGATTTTATTTATTTATTTGACAGACAGAGATCACAAGTAGGCAGAGAGGCAGGCAGAGAGAGAGGAGGAAGCAGGCCCCATGCAGAGCAGAGAGCCCGATGTGGGGCTTGATCCCAGGACCCTGGGATCATGACCTGAGCTGAAGGCAGAGGCTTTAACCCACTGAGCCACCCAGGCGCCCCCACAGAACATTTTAATAGCTAAATAATAATGATGATGATAACTACCAGTCTTTGGTGCCTCTCAGGCCCGGTGCTTTGTGCATGGCCATCTCTCGTGGTTTCTCACCGTCGGGACGGTGGGTGGCCTTGGGCTTCAGGGTGGAGGGACTTGTTCAGGGTGACCTCCCCCTGGGCGCAGCGGATGGTGAAGACTCCAGCCGGTGTTGTCTGACTCCTCTGCTCGTTGCCAGCAAACCTCAAGACCCCTCAGTCGGTCAGGGAAAGATCTCCCGCACCCCGGTAGTTACTGTAGATTTCTGATGTAGAAGGAAGAACGGGGCCTGGTCGTGAGGCACTGAGACGGCAGGTTAAAAGATGGAATTGTTGACGCTTAGGCTTATTCTTTCACTGATTTCTCTGTCTTCTTCCCTTCTTTAGATCCTCTGGAGCTGCTTCCCTCCGAAGAGGCTCAGTAAAGTTTTCAGACCTTCCTTTTCTAAAAAGACTTGGGATTCTTACTTTCCTTCTTTGTTAGCAGGAGGTTGAGTGGAAGGAGAAGCACCGTGCCCCTGGCCGAGACCTGCTGCTCCTCTCTCTGCTGCAGTTTTTGTGTAAAGAGAGATTGACTGTGGCGATGATAGCAACTCGGATGTGGTTTCTGTGTCTTTTTGGTATAGATGTGGGCATCCTTAACACCTTGCGTTTTGTGTGTGATGGCCCCTGGAGAGAGTCCTGTCTCTAGGGCGAGTTTATGGCAACAAGACGTTTTATGCAGCGGGTTTTATTACTGGGTCCGTTTTACATAGCTTTGTTTTTTAACATGTTGGGTTTTTCCCCCCTAAATGCTTTATCTGAAAGGTCATAGGAATTAAAAAATAGTCTTGAGACCCGGTCAAGCATAATAGAAAACCCCAGTGTGAGAGAGTAGCGCCTGCAGGCTCGGGTGCTGGTTTCCAGACGCCGGGGGCGAGTGCTGTGGTTGAGGGTGGCAGTCGCTCTCCCGATGTACTCTCAGTTTTTAATATTAAAGGCCGGTCCAGGACACCTTCAGCCCCCCACTCCTCTTTTACTCCTCAGTGTTTCTTTTGAAAAAGGAACCTAAAATCATACCAAACACGTTCCAGATTGATGGCACATTTTACTTGGGTTGATCATAGTCTGTCCTTCAGATTGTGAGTTCATGTCCGTAGGGAAGAACACAGGGCCGATAGTCGGATCGCCGCTCCTGGGTTGCTGCTTCCTGGCCTTTCCTGACATTCGCCCTCCTCTGATACGTAGTTTTATTTTACACAGAAATGTATACACAGACGAGCTGACAGTAGTTCACCCAACCACCGCCACCGTCCACATCTGCCTGCTCACCTATTACTTCTGCTGACGCAGCAGGAAGAGCCAGGCACTCGTAGGCTGCTGATAAACACACGTGCGCGTGCGCCAACCACCTTGTGTCTGTCCCCTCTGTCTGTCTGCACCCTTTCCTAGCCGGATGGAGTTCTGTGCAGACGCTTCTACACTTGGCAGTTTTGAATAAGATGGTGTTGCTTCACAGTGGCTTTTCTGCGCTCAGTGCACCGTGTGTGTGTGTGTGCGCGCGCGTGCGTGAGAGAGAGAGAGAGAGAGAAAGAGAGATATGAAATTGAAGATCTGGAATATGGGATGAACTCTGTCTATATAGGAGGAGCTCTTAGAGGGAGGCCGATGGTATTTAGGTGTTTATAGGGTGATGGATGCCATTAGTGGCATTGGGACTCCCTTTCTGGTTCAAGTGTTTGGGTTTCTCACCTTTGCACAGGCTTGAGGCTTGTAATGCTGTGCTGTAAGTGTCAGATTCATGAACCGTTCTTACTTTAAAGTAATTCTTCCAACTGAAATACCTATTGTTACACCTGTCTGTCTGATTTCATAGGCAATGAATTGAGGCTAGGTGATGTTGTTTTGGTAATATTATTAAAGAATTTGAGAAGACTCTTCTAATTCTGCTCTTCATGTGTAAGACCTGGAGACTGTCTAGATTTAACAGACAGGTGTTCTCATTTACCTTGGGCCACGTAGCTGAGAAGTAAAGGAAATTGGTTTGGACCCAGGTCTCTGCTGTCACTAAGCATCCAGGTGTAACCAAGTTAATAGCCTCCCGAAACTGTCATTTCCATCTCTTGAACTTACCTTCTGCTTCCATGTTAGGGTTCTTCAAACTGTTCTCTATTCTTGGAATCTTGTTAACGTTCTCTCCCTGTCCAACTTCTGCCTACTGACGCCCACAGGCTTTGACCTCCGGAGAAATGCTGGGGCTCGTAGGGGCTGCTCTCTCATGCAGTGAATGAGGAAGTCGAGGCCCGCAGAAACAGAGGTGATCTGGGGTCGCACAGCATCAGAGTTTCCAGCCAGGGTTTGAGCATGGTGTGTTTATTGCTTCCCTGTCGATTCTTCCACGGTCCCCTTGTTTCCTCTTCAAGTCTTCTTGTACCCATAAATCTTGAGAGAAGGGGCAGCCTCTAGAGCAAGGAAGTGGGCTCAAGTTCTGATTCTGCCACCCAGGAGCTGCATCACTGTGGGCAAATGACTTAGTACTTCTGTGCTTTGGTCTCTGCATCTGGTGAATGGTATAATAATAGGGTCTGCCGCATAGAGTTGCTATGAGGAGTACATGAACAGCTACTTGGAAAGCACAGAGAGTAGAGCCAGCACACCACACGTTATGGAGTGTGTGTGTGTTAGGTGAGGTAGGTGCCGTGCATCTGCATCCTGAGGGCTGCAGAGCTGGGAGCTGGGCACCTGCAGAAAGCTACTTCTTAGCAGCCACCTGCTTTGTGACATCTTCCTGCTCATACTCACGGGAAATGTCCTGTGTCTCTCCCACCAGTTGCCCTGTGTGTTTCTTCTAGAGCCCATCCCACTCTGACTTCTTCGAAGTTCTCTGCAAATTGCTTGATTCCCCCTTACAGATTGTAAACCTCCGGAGGGCTGAAACGGAGGGCTGAGTCTCTCACGCTTGTAATCCCAGGGCCCTGGGCTTGGTGCCTATCTAGCTGTTGGATGTTATAATAAAACAGTTGGTTTTTTTTTTTTAACCTTTAAAAAAAAAGATTTTATATATTTGAGAGAGAGTGAGAAAGCGCATGTACAAGCAGAGGGTGGGGAGTGCAGAGGGAGAGAGAGAGATGCGGGGCTCCATTCCAGGGCCCTGGAATCATAACTTGAGCCAAAGGCAGATGCTTAACTGACTGAGCCACCCAGGTGCCCCATTATGGAGCAATTTAAAAGAAATACTTTTGCCAGAAGACTCTCCAAACCTACTACCTGAATCTGTTGACTTGTTTCTAATTGACATTGTTGTTTTATACAATTAGGCTGGCTTCCCTTCAAAGGTAAATCAGAAGGTTTTTTTCCCCTAATTTCATTTCATATGTTAAATGTATAAATTCAGCACATGCATTGAGTTGAAGTACATACGTGGGCGTCAGGCACGTGTGGGCTCAGACACGCACCAGGCAGGGATGCTCCCTCTCCTACAGCCTTCATAGAAAGAATTCAACTCGGAAGGCAGGACGTGTACGTGGTGGAGTGACGAGTTCATGTGGAAGCGGATCTCAGTGGTTACTGAACCTGTTCTTGTTGCTCAGTCGTCGTACTGGCCTGCCGTTCAAGTATTAGGCTCCTTGCAGGCAGGGACAGAACTCTTGCATCATGATACACTCGGCCACGACCTTAGGCATCAGACTTGAATTTAAATAATGGATTCAGCTTCTTATAATATCTTTGTGACCTTACTTCTCAAAGTCTCAGTTTTGTCATCTGCAACATGAGGATAGTACATACCTCATAAATCTCTTGTACAGAGAAAATGACATGTCGGGTGCCTGATACGTGGTAGTCACTTGGTCAGTAAATGCTTATAACCACCCTAAGGTTACACAACAGTGAGAGATTTGTCACCAGGATAAAGGGCTTAAAGAGGCCCCTGGAGAATCGTATGCGGAAAATCAATTATTATTCTCATTGTTCACACGGGGAAAACAATTACAGTTTTCTCTTTCAAAGGCAGTAGAAGGCTTCGTCTGTTCTGTCCACGTCTGAAGCCTCTCCTGGCCCGTGGCCACAGTATGGAAAGTGAACTCCGTGGCCCTATAGAGGGCTTCCTCAGCCTCACCCCACCGTGGACAAGCAGTCTCTGCGTGCGAGGGGCTGCAGGGAAGCGGGGCGGGCCGGGGCCTGCGGGGAATCGGCCAGAGCACCAGGTGGCATCACTCACGCAGCAGAAAGACAAGCTCCATTTTCCTTTCTGCGTTTCTCACCAGAGAGGTTTTTTGGAAGAAGAATGATGATGTTAGGGGCGTACTTCTAGCCAGTTGAGATCAGTGTTGGGAAGTTGAGGGTCAAGAGGGTGTTCCAATGACGATATTCTGCATGTTGTACATACTTAACTCTGTGAGGCTAAAAATCCAGCAGAGTCTGATTCTCCAGGAAGGCCTTTCCCGCAGAAACGGTGTGGATGTTACTCGAGTGGAGCTCTCTGGGGCGGCACGTATGTGGCAGCTCATGAGGTCTGCCCCGTCTGTACGGTGGGCACTGATCTCCGGCATGCTTGCCCTCCCTGAACCGGGCTTCTGGCCGCAGCATTGCTTCATCCCTGTGAACCAGGCGATGTTGTTGACATCATTACATGACAGGAAAGAACATGTATCTGACAGCAGAGTGCATTTTGTAGGCCTTGAATTTCTAATAACAGTGAAATAAAATCAGGTAGTTTTGTACTTTTCAAAATGTTTCATCATTTGATCAGTTGCGCTGTGGTGATAATAGGGCAGTGCTGGGGAATCTGTAAAAATCCTCCTATATTAACCAGTCTGAGTGGCTTTCTTCCTGTTGGGTTTCCAGATCTAGCTCAGTTCAGTCGTATCAGACTTGCTAGGCCTGACGAGATCCTTGAGCTTTCATTCTTTCCTCTGTTTGAGTTGAACAGCCATAATTCAGTATGTCCTGGGATCTCAGAAACTGTTCGGTGCCAGACGTTAGCTATAGGGGATACATTTGGGGAACAGAGTTGTTTACTGGCAGTAAGGGAACTAATTCATTGTTGCAAATAATAGTTCAGAAAAAGAGCTGAAAATAAGTGTAAAGAAGTTTGGATTGCTGTCAGAGCAGAGGAAGTACTTTCTTTTTAGGAAGGAGAACTTGTGTATTGTGCAAGAAGAACAAAGAGGACCTGCTAGTGTCCTCCTCCCAGCGGGAGGACTCTGAGACTGTCCTCCTCCTAGCGGGAGGACTTGGAGAGACTATCCTCCTCCCAAGTGGGAGGACTCGGGGACTGTCCTCTTCCCAGCGGGAGGACTCTGAGACTGTCCTCCTCCCAGCAGAGGACTCGGAGACTGTCCTCCTCCTAGTGGGAGGACTTGGAGAGACTATCCTCCTCCCAAGTGGGAGGACTCGGGGACTGTCCTCTTCCCAGCGGGAGGACTCTGAGACTGTCCTCCTCCTAGCGGGAGGACTTGGAGAGACTATCCTCCTCCCAAGTGGGAGGACTCGGGGACTGTCCTCTTCCCAGTGGGAGGACTCTGAGACTGTCCTCCTCCCAGCAGAGGACTCGGAGATTGTCCTCCTCCTAAGTGGGAGGACTCAGACTGTCCTCCTCCCAGCAAGAGGACTCTGAGACTGCTCTTCCGGCAGGAGGACTCAAACACTGTTTTCTTTGCTCTCTGTGTCTTGTTTAGGTCACGACTGCTGTGAGACCGTGAAGGTGCTGCTCTGTGCTTCCAAGGAGGGCCTTCCCGTGTTTGTGGTGGCCGAAGAAGACTTCCAGTTCATCCAGGATGAGGCGTACGATGCAGCCCAGTTCCTCGCGACCAGTGCTGGGAATCAGCAGGCCCTGAACTTCACTCGTTTTCTTGACCGATCAGGACCCCCATCTGGGGATGTGAATTCCCTTGACGAGAAGGTCGCCCTGGCATTCAGACACCTGAAGCTGCCGGCGGAGTGGAACGTGTTGGGGACGGATCAGACTTTGCAGGGTAAGCACTTAATGACCCACAGAGAGACCGAATTTAGAATACTTTGGTTTCTCAATGCGGCTGCTTCTGTACGATCATTGTCCTTAAGCCTTTCACAGTGGCTGGGTAGATCTCGCGGTTACTGGAGTAGAGTGGCCTTGATGCCTTCTCTCCTCAGAGCTGTTAAACCTGTTCTTGCAGTGAAATGCCCCAAGCAGGGGCTTGGTGTGGCTCTGTGCGGCTGCTGTTTGCAGCAGAGGGCGGCGCACGCGGCGCTTGGCTGCAGGTCTGTAGTTCTTGCGTGTCCTCCCAAGCACAGGAAGTGACCTGTCCTTCATGAGGACAGTAACAGAGTAATTTTTGTCATCCTTTTGGTATTTCATTATCAAAGAGCTTTCATTATTGTATTCTGAAGTTTTTGAGAGACTCCATGGAATTAGAGGAACGAGAAGATGGGGGATTGAGGTGGGAGGGGGGCACCAGAGCTGCCTGGCTTCTGCGAAACCCCACACTTCTTTAACCAGAGCAATTTCACTCTTCACTTATTTTATCTACTGGCTTTCCATGTGAGAGTTCACGGAAGGAAGGGTTCCACTTAAAAAAAAAAACACTAGCATAGTAACCATATGTTCCTCTTAGGGGTTTTCCTACATAATCATTTATGTAGCAGATGCGTATCTACTAGATGTCATGGTTTTATGACTGTATTTAAATGAAAGAGTATACGCTTGGGGTCTAATAAGTAACACCCTCATTCCCTCCTGAGTTCAAGTCAAATGGAAAGGTTTAGGAGTTACGCAGATGGAGGTCAGAAGGTTTGCTTTGCTACTGATGACCGCTCTTTGGGCTGCTGATGCTGCATCTGCCGGAAGGGTTTGCTCCTCTTCCTGCTTTATCCCTGAAAGAGCGCGACAGTCACGGGACTGCCCTTCGGTGGCCACCCGGCTCTGATCATCGTACTCCGTAGGGAGAGCAGGCCAGAAGTCTCCCTCTCTGCCCGAGAGCAGATACTGAGCAGGAACACCCAGAGGGGACTGGGTCAGGGGCATGCTCAGTGGCTGCTCTCACAGACTTCCTCCCATGGAAGAAGGCTACAGAGGTATTTGCCAGCTTTGGTCCTCCGAAATGCTGTGGCCGGGGCGGCAGTGGTGTCCCTCAGCATCGGGGGCTGCGGCAAGCTGCCTGCCTCAGTGAAATAAAAAGGGAAACGCGGACTCTGAGGTCCCTTCAAGGAAGGACACAGTTATCCTTTTCTCTGTCGAATTAATATAGACCAAGGAACCCCTCCACTGCACAGATCTAAAGATCAAAGTATTTGCCATCATTGAGGACAAGAGCACCTTTTCAGAAACCTCCCGTTGAGGCTTTATACCACAAGCCCCTCCTGTTCTGTATTGCTGTGGCAGTGGGAACTCTGGTTGCTGTGTACACATCCGTGTCAAGACGGGGTCACCTTCGTCATTTACGGGGCTTATGGTGTTTTTATGGTTTTGTTTTTGTCTTGAAAGAAGGCATAGGAGTGGGATCATTTGTTCATGTTACCACGATTAAAAAGAGCTGTGAGAAAGAGCACAGGTCTGAAACTTCGGGCCTGTCACTTCCCCTCTCTGGGCCTTAGCCTCCCTGCCTTTCATAGGGAACTGGCCAGCTTTGCCAGCTTTCTGTGGACTTGCCACGTGCTTCTTCGGTTTCTGTTGCACAAAATTGCTCAAGCGTTACTAGCAAAAGCTGAATCAAGTTTGAATAGTTAGGGAAGTGTGTTAAAGACCACAGTGAGGTACCGTTACCCACCTGTTAGAATGGGTAAAATAAAAAATACCAGGGGTTAGCAAGGCCGCAGAACAGTGCCTGCTACATTGCTAGTGGGAGTGCAGAATGATACAGGCGCCCCAGAAGACAGTTCGGCAGTTTCCTACAAGGTTAAGTGTACATTTACTATATGACCCGGCAGTTCCACATTTGGCTGTTTATTCTAGAGAAATGAAAACTTCTATTTACTCGGAAAATCTTTGCACAGATATGCCTACACCAGCGTTATTTATAATCATTCAAAACTGCAGACAACCCAGATCTCGGTCATTGGGTGAATATGTAAGCCAGTAATGATATGTCCATACGGGGGGACACCACTCATCATGAAAAAGGGGGGTATAACATTGAAAAATAATAAAGGGGACAAATTGTTGGGGGTCCAAATGCAGCAGCCTGGATGCATTTTGCTGGGTAAAGTCCATTTCCGAAGGTTACGTAGTGTGTGATTCTACTTGTGTGGTAGTCTAAAAAGGGCAAAATTATGGGAACAGAAAACAGATGAGTAGTTGCCCGGGACTAGGAGTGGGGCTGAGGTCTGACTGCGGGGGGCTGCCACGAGGGAGCTTTTTGGCTGTTGGAATGGCTTTATGTCTTGGTGGTGGTGGTTAGAACAATCTGTGCGTGCGTTCAGACTCACAGGACTGTATGCCCCCACAAGCGAGTTTCATCGTACATAAGTTACAAATAATTAAAAGAACAACAAAAAACTGGACAAGTTAGGTGTATGTATGTTGGAAGGTGAAATGCATGCATGGACCTCGATAGACCTACCTTGAAGTCAGCAACTGGGATCAGGAGCCTGATGCCAGTGCCAGATCCGCATTCTGCAGCTGAGTTGTTCCCTTCCTGGTGGGCTAGAGCCTGCACCACTGGGTGCCTGAAAGGCAGTGCGGCACCGGTCACGAGGGTGTGTGCTGCTGAGGGACGAATGTAAAGAAGCATTCTGCTCACATCAGTGAGTTGCCAAGATTGTTAAAGGAAGCAGGTACGAGGGGCGCCTGGGTGGCTCAGTGGGTTAAGCCTCTGCCTTCAGCTCAGGTCATGATCTCAGGGTCCTGGGATCAAGCCCCACATCGGGCTCTCTGCTCAGCAAGGAACCTGCTCCCCCCACCCCCCACTCTGCCTGCCTCTCTGCCTGCTTGTGATCTCTGTCTGTCAAATAAATAAATAAAGTCTTAAAAAAAAAAAAGGAAGCAGGCACGAAGCAGGCTTATTGCCTGGGGTAAAGAGGCAGGTACACAGGGCGCCCTGTTACATAACGGGACTCCTTGCTGTTGAAGGTTAGGATGTTGACAGTTGTTCCAGCCTGATATTTGCACAAAGGGGTCATACGAGATTTGTGGTTACCCCTCCCACTCTGTGTTTAGATGCAGTGCTTTTTAACTGTTTCCAGGTCAGTGACTCCTTTGAAAATAGCTTAGATCTCTCCTCAGGAAGAAGTGCATCCGGCTGCCTACCCAGAGAACACTGACATGTTATGTAGGGCTTCTTGGTCTCCCTGCGCAGCAGGCATGAACCTGATGCTGAGAACTCTTGGTGTCGAGGTGATACTGTCATGTGGGCAGTAGGCTCTACTTGTCCATAGCCTTGCTTCGTTGCAAGAGTTTGTGCAAAGTACTTCACCTCTGGTTCCCTGTTTCTTTATCTGTCGAATGGAGGAAGACCTACTGGGAGAGTGTGGACTGGTGGATAAGCGTTTTGAATATACCTTGACCACCGTCCAGTAACCTGTTAGAGGCAGAACATCGATGAGCTCTGTAAGGGACTTAACCTGTCCTGTAGAAGGCTGCCACAGGACAGCACAGGAGAAACAGTTCCTTGAGGCAGAACAAGGCTGTTTTGCTTTTGCTTTTACTGATCTCTAACGTTACTCTTTGCTTTAAACCACGAACGGGAGGGAGGGAGTTTGTCCGTCTAGTCCTTCCATCCGCAATTACATAAAGGAGCTTCTCTGCTGTCCTTTTGGCCTTAGTTCTGCTCTAAACATCAGCAATAAGGTTGCATCTGGGTGGAGGGTGAATGATGGCGCGGTGAGATCTTCCCTGTGAGTGACCAAGTCTCACTTCCTCGGCCCTGCTGCTCAGTCCCTTCATGGCTCACGAAGGTCGAAGGTTGAAGGTTGAAGGTCGGGTGAATGGAGATGATTTTCACCTGAAAGACCCTGCAGGGTAGCAGGGGCCGGCCTGCTGCAGACTAGCGCTGAAGAAAGGGTGGAGGAGAAGCATCTTGGGGGAGATCTTCGTTCCAGTCACGGTATTATATGACTGAATGAAAAGATCTTATCATCTTTTGGGGTAGGAATCCTCCCCACAAGGAGAAATTTGGGTGGAGAGAAGGATTAGACAGGTTTAAAAAAGACTGCACCAAAACCATCCAGGGCGGTCTCAGTTCTGTGTATCTGACGTTGGTCACTAGAACCTCAACCTAATTGTTTGGTGTCTTAGTTCCCACACCCCTTCCGTGGGACTTTTTCCTTAGCTACACTCTCTAATATTTGTATCCTTTTTCAGTTGTCATTGTTGCTAAAAAGTAAAATATAAAAAGATCACTGGAGATTTTTTTTCTTGGCAGAGGGTTAATATCTGTTGATTTCCAGGACAAGCACTTCCTGGTCATGGCAGGACTTCAGCTCCAAAAGGTTTTGTTGCCTCTTAAACCTTGATTGTGTGGCAGGGCTACAGGTGTCCTTTTCGACAAGCCCATTGCTCACACCGGCCCACCCTTTTCCTTCCCCGTGGAGTGCGAGAATTCCTGCCTCGTGCGGGGCTGCGGGTTTATCCAAGAGGCGGTTCAGAACAGCAGAGAGAATGGTGATTTTGGAGTCACATAGGTATGAATTCAGAGAGTACTGTGAGCAGGGCATTTAGGTGGATTGATGGGGAAGGAAAAACATATGTAGTCTTTGATTGCTCTACTGTTCACAGAATTTAGAACATTTTGCTTCATCAGAAAATCTGACTTTGTAAAAGTATGCCGCAGCATACTTATCATGAATGTCTGCTAGGCACGTCAGCTTTCTCTGCAGGTCGGAGGGAATGGGTGTGGGAGGTGCTTCCAGTATACACGTGGATAGCAAGTGAGACTTAAGGCATTTTCTGCTACCTTCTCGTGAGTGGAAGCCGGGCCTCCATAGAGATTTTTCCAATTGAGCATGGTTAAATGGGAAAGCCCGCGAACCAACCTGTGGCCTGTGAAATAAATTACAGCCTAAAGGAAACGGAGAAGTATCAAGAGTATTCAGATGGAAGACTCCCAGGTATAATTTATTCAGATGGAAGACTCCCAGGTATAATTTTCTTTAAGAAACCAAAGAAAAATTTAGAAGAGCATTCCCATTTATCCTTTAAAAGCTCAAAGAAGTAAGACCTATTATGAAATTAGAAAAGGAAGCAACCAGGAGGACAGTAAGTTTAGGGAGTATCTACTTAATATGCCGGAAGCTCCTCGGTCAGGGTTCAACCAGAGCATCAGAACGAGCAGGAGAAATGTGTGGTAAGACTTCTTGCACGGCATGGCTTACACGATTGTGGGGGCTGGTTAAGCAGGTCCAAGATTCGCAGCGCAGGAGTGGAGGAGAAGACCAGGGGCAAGCTCAGACCCACTGAAATGAGCCAAAAGAGTCATCCTCAGTGAGACAGGAAGGGGAGATCCGGAGCAGGCTGGAGTTCTAAGAGCACAGGCTCAGGCCAGCCTCCAGGGGAAACCTCAGCCCTGCTTTTAAAGCCTTCCAGCTGATTTAGTTAGACCTACCCAGATTATCTGGGATAATCTTCCTTATTAAATCAACTGATTAGGGGCTTTAATTACATCTGCAGAGAAGTCATCACAGTGAGGGCAAAGATGGAAAGGGAGTTGGCTTGAAATGATGCAGGGACATCCAGAATCCCATAACATAATTAAATTCAAACTGGGGACAAAGGACTCAGTTGACATCACAGGAAATGCAGTTAGTGATCTGAAGGACAAAGTTGAGTAACTCACAGAATACAGAGGGAAAAGACAAAGGATCATGAGAGGAAGAAATACGGAATATAGAGACCAGAGAACAGAAATTGGTCCTAAATTGTAGGCGTGCTGGAGTTTAAACTGAGACAAAAGAAATAAAAGCAGTAATGAAGGATAAGTTGGGTAAACATTTTTACTTACTGGAGGAAAACATGAAAAGGTTCTTTGTAAACCACATGAGCTCGCTTGCCTGATTGCTTTTTACAAAAAGAGGGTGGAGTTAATGGAGAGGATATGGTCTCTAGACTTGACAGAAGAATTTTCAAATCTTGATGGCTCTTGTTGAGGGTAAGTTATTAACCCGTCTTTGCCTCAACCTGAGGATGGTGAGACCTCATGGGGTTATTGTGAGTGGGAAAAGCGTTAATACAAAATATATAGCCCAGAGCAGACATCTCGCAGGTCCTGACCACACATCACACTTCTGGTCATCTGTTAATTGCATAAAGTGGTCAACCTACAAGTGCATGTGGCACCTTCTGCTCAGGACCTTAGAATCAGATCCGGGGAGGACACAGGTGCTGGAACCAAGGTGCCAGCTTGAGCAGCTGCATGGCTTTGTTGTTGGAACTTGTAAATACGGAGCTGACTCAGCAAATCAGGGGTCGGAAGTGGTGAGGCTGTAGAGAAAACTGCTTTGAGGGGGTGTGGAGGTGTCACGTAGTGAGGCAGGAATTGACCAGTCTCTAAAAAGTCACATAGTTCCTGGTCGGAGCCTTATTAGCTTTTTGGTTTTGATAAGGACGTCAGAGTGCTTGTGACCAACTGTAAGGCACAAGTCAGGTGGTGATATTTGATCTTCTGTGAAGGTTCTTTCTGCCCTTTTGTCTGGCCCTGCCACCTGCTCTGAGGTCTTGATTATTATGGTTTGTACCTGCCCATGCAGGTTTTCTTCTGGGGTGTTGATCTCTTTCCAGCCACGTGTCTCAGCTGAACACCCTGTGAATTCTTGAAATAGTCAGTGTGCATAGTTCTGTAGGAAAAATGTAAAATACAGAAGATAGCTTTTGCATCTAAGAATTTACCTTGGCGATAGGGAGACTAGACTGAAAGACACATGACACTGGAAAGCAGTTCGCTGTAAAATCGCTGGTTCAAAGCTGGATTCGTTTTTCACTGCTAGTCACATGAGCAGCATGGAGGATTTGAGTGTAAAGAGAAACCAGCGGGGTCCAAGAAGTCTGGGAATGCCCAGGGAAGAACTTGAGACCCGGTGGTAGACACGGAGGAGAGGAGAGGAGGCAGGCACCGCTCCTGGGCGTCATTCCCATTGCAGTGGCTGAGTGGCGCCCCCTGGAGGTGAGTTCCGCCCAGCCTGTGGGGCCTGGTACCGCAGCCCTGCCGTGGTTGGTGGCTGTCGTCCCAGGTTGGGCACAGGGGATGGCCTGAGGAAGAGAGAGGTGGTTGGTGAACCTGGAACGGAATTTGAAGTCTGAGAGGAGAGAGCCGGGAAAGGGAGGGAACCTGGATGTTGACCACTTTATGCAATTAACAGATGACCAGATGTGGATCTTGTAGCCCGTCTTTATCCCTGCACTCCGCCTGCCTCTGTCCTGCATGTGAGGTGAAGGTGCCCCACCTAGGGATGCAGAAATGAAGCTCCGAGAGGTGAGAATGGTTCGGGCCCAGTCTCAGATGGTAAATGGCCACTTCCGAACCCGGATTTGTCTGCCTCCCGAGCCTTCCCTCATTCCACCACCTTCAGCGTGACTCGCTGTACCAAAGAGGGGCCTTCCCCGTAAGTGAAATAAGCCCAAGTGCACGTTTTTCTTACTGAACTTACTAGTATATTATCTTAAAATTAGGCTTATTATGCCTGGAGATGCATTTCTTTCTTTCATTAAACAAAACAAAAAGTAGGCAGTGATGGCAATTTGATTTGCCCTTAATGTGGGGGAATAGAAGGACCTGTGTGTACTTAACAAGCAGAACCTGTTCTTAGTGTTTACCTAGCCAGCTCCTGTCTGGGTGTTATTTTTTCTTTAATTATACCTTTTACGATACACCCATCTAAGCCCTAACAGCTATTCCCGGTGTGTCCCCACATTGTGAGGCTGCATTCCCCCCCCAGCCCCCGCCCGCCTTCTTGTTTAAGGAAAAGAACACATGTGTGAATTCACTCTTACAAATCCGCCCATATAAATGGATTGCACAAATGTGGTAAATCAGGATATAGAAATGTCATGGTTCTCTTCGGAGACTTCGCTTCTCAAACTGTGTTCAGCTTTGTTCCGTCTTTACGCAAGAGCTGGTCGTAGCCCGCCACCGTCAAGCCTGTTTATGTTGTGGTTTAACTCTAGGATCTTAGGTCCTTGGAGGCGGCGGTGCTCACGTAACTTGTTTTTCTGTTTGTTTGCTTGTCGTTGTCACGTTCTCCGTACTGATTTTCTCTCCCACATACAGATGGTGGTCCCCGGGAGACGCTGATGCATTTTGCCGTGCGGCTGGGGCTGCTGAGGTTGACGTGGTTCCTGTTGCAGAAGCCAGGTGGCCGAGGGGCTCTCAGCATCCACAACCAGGAAGGAGCGACACCTGTGAGCCTGGCCTTGGAGCGGGGTTATCACAAGCTGCACCGGCTCCTAACTGAGTAAGTGCTCCTTCTCGCTGTTTCCTTCCCCTCATGCCCAGCCCCACCCCACCCCCACCCCCTGCTTCATAGCAGCGCCGCCCACTTGGCATCTCCAAGTGAGTTTGCCAGGAACTAAAACCTCAGCTCTGTGCCTTGCCTTCTGCCGGAGGCTGGTAAGCTCGCTCCTGCTAACCACTTCATTTGTGAGACGCAAACGTAAGTCCTGTTGCCAACTTCTCTCCCTGCCTCCCTGCTTCTCGCCTCTTGATATTTCACTGAACCCTGAGACGAGGTCTCATCTGTGGGGGCAGCATTCCCCGACCACGTATGTAGCTTATTCCGACTTGGTACAAGAGAAGATTTTTCTCTGCCATACATTTTCTCAGTTATGTCTTCAAGACTTAAGTTAATTAGAAACAAATATCTGAATGTAATCATTGCATGCAGAAAATATGCTGAACCACTGGGTTTGGGTCTGAATGTAATTTCCGTGAATAAAATCAAGAGCCGTGGTCTCTTCGTATGAGTAGCAGGAGAAAGCCACCGAGTTGTCCTGGAGATGGGCGGTAGGGAGTCCTGTGCGTCTGCACTCTTTGGCTGGACACTCTGACTCTTCAGAGAGTCTTTTGAAGGAAGGTTGTCAGTTAAAACATTGGAGGAGGCCTTTTTTCTTGTAGAAATAGAGAAAGAAGTACATTACAAAAGCCAACTGTTTTCCCTGGAATATTTATAAAAGGCAGAAACTTCAGCTGTAGTTTCTCTTGCTTAATACATAGTTTTTATTATTTTATGGTCACCACATCTTTTCAGCCACATAATCTGACCGAGAATAAACCCTGTGGGATTCACGTTCTTTGCTAATCGAGGGACTCTTGTAAGTTAAGTGGATATTCCCAAATTCCCAGTCTTTTGCTCCTGTTAGACTTAATTTAGTTGCTTTTTATTTTTTGTCATTTGTAGCTGTATGGGGGAGTGTGGGGAGTCTGGATGGGGACGAGAAGAGATTTCAGCGTGTAAGGCTACCAGTGTTACTTAAACAGGTCGGTTTTTTGGTCTGTTTCCTTCACCTGCCTAGCTGATAACTTTTCTAGTCAAGTCAGACAAAAGGTTCTTTTCAGAGGCTCTCTGATGGGTGTGTGGGATACACTGACAGTAGGAGGGGCGCTCTTCGTCTCAGATGAGCTCCGGATACTTGAGCTCTACTGCGACAGTATTCCAGGAGTGATCGGTTCCATTCCTTCGTACTTCCCATCTGGCCGGTGATTCGATTCCTTCTGCTGTTCGCCTCAGGGCTTTCTCATAAGAAGCCTGTTCCAGAAGTTGAAACAGTTAACTCTGCATGTAACCATGCTGCCCTTCGAGAGCATTTCCTCTAAGTGTAACCTTGTAGCTCCGGGTTTTTGCTGGGAAGCAGAGTTGGTTAAGGATTGCCATCCAAATGGGGAAATAGAGTGATTACAACAGCTTTATTATATGCTTGGTGAGGATGTCACAAGACTGCGGCGCAGCTTTAAGGAAACCAGGGTGTTTGTTCTTGGAGAAGATTTTTTGGCTTTCTTTATAGTACGAGCTCTGTTCATATGCGAAAGCCACTCACCTTTTTTTTTTTTTTTTAATATTTTATTTATTTATTTGACAGAGATCACAAGTAGGCAGAGAGGCAGACAGAGAGAGAGAGAGGAGGAAGCAGGCTCCCCGCTGAGCAGAGAGCCCGATGCGGGGCTCCATCCCAGGGCCCCAGGATCACGACCTGAGCCGAAAGCAGAGGCTTTAACCCACTGAGCCACCCAGGCGCCCCACTCACCTCCTTTTGAAGGGAAAGCCAACTTGAGAAATCTTCAAATGGGGGACCACAGTAGGACGTTGAAATCAGCAAATTAAAAAAATGGGAAGGAGGTGATTTACTACATCACTCGATTTTACCATGGTGTTAATAGACTTTGCTAGAATTTCAACTGTAGGTCAGGAGAGATCATCATTAACGGATAAGGAGGAAAGTGAGATCCAGAGAGGCGGTGACAGGATCAGGGTGACAAGGTGGCCCAGCCAGAACCAGAAGCCAGATCACCTAAGAAGCTGTTCAGAGCTCCTTCTGCTCCTAGGGACACCGAGAACAGACTGCATGGGCTCCGCGGCCTTTACAGTCCCAGGCAGAAGTTTACACACGTGTTTCTGAGCGAGGAGTTTGTCTGGTGAAACTTACAGGGTGGTTTATGAAAAGCTGAGAGTTGTTCCGTGGGTGACGCCGTCTAATGCTTCACTAAGAACTTTAGACTCGAGTGTCCTACCTCTCCCCTTGTTTAAATTAAATTTCTCCTTAGAGGCCCATTTCATTTTATTCTGTCTTTTCCGTTAATATGAAATTGAGGTAGGGTTACATACATTTTTGCCCTTAGAAAATAACTATTTGCTTGCCAGTCTTCATTGAAAATTCAAGTTTATGTCAGTCCTTTTTTATGTCTCCCAAAGTAAATTTGTTGTTTTCATTCCTTGCTGCTTACCGTGGTTTTTTTTTTTTTTGTTGTTGTTGTTGTTGTTGTTGTTGTTTTAGTTTTTTTTTAAATTTTGGAGGGAGGGGAAGAAGACAGTGCTCATTAGGGTCCAAGTTTTGTTTGTGTTTGTGTCTAAGGCGTGTTAGATAATTCATTTTGATAAATGGAGTCACTTCTGTGTGAAAATCAATTCTGCTGTCCTTGGAAGTAGAAAGATAATCTAAATATGACCCGCGTCTTTTGAGAACTCTTGAATTGATACTAAATCCTAGCAGATAGCAGTAATTGTTAGGATGTTTTTGACAGCTTCCCTTTTCTGTAATCTGTTATTATTAACTTCCACTGAGTTCCGTGACAGGAAAGAAGAAATTTTTTTGACTCACTGCTCATATTTTGATCTTGCATTATCAATATGGTTGTATTTGTGATCGGAAAATTCACCTTAAACAAAATGTCCCAGTCTTGCCTGAGAAGAAATCTTACCCAGCATGCTTAGACCTCCCCTTGCTTTTAGGTAGATGCACAGTTGTCTCCCCCATTTTGAAAAGAAGTTAGTTGAATATCCCCTGCCTGAGGTCCCCTAATTAGTGATGGGTAGAAGAGGGAGGGAACCCAAGTCTTGAGGCTCTTGGTTGGGCTAAGGCTAGGAGGTGACATTAGATGGGTGTTGTGTTGGAGTCTCCAAAAGGACATTGTGAGAGCCGGGTGCTCTGAGACATCCCACACACAGCACACAAGCAGTCTGGGGACCTGGATCACTCCTTTGGGCGAGGGAAAGAGCTGAGACCAAGAGGCAGTTCCAGGTAGTGGCTGATGGTTATGTGTGCAGACTTCGGAGTCAAACCGGAGTTTGTGGTTTGACTCTGCCATTTATAGCCACGTTACTGTGGACACTTCACAGGACTCGACTCTCTCAGCCTCAGTTTTTCTATCTGCTTAAAAAGAAACAAGGACAAAAATCCCTGCCTCCTGGAATTATAACCAAGTGCCTGATGTTTGTGCTGTGGAGAACCGGGGGTTGTTTGTCACACAGATGATGGTCATTGCTTAGAGCAGGTACAGGGCAACAGGTACCGTGGCTCGAAGAGTGGACAGTATGGTCTAGTGGGCCTGCTTCGGGACGAAGAGCTTAGCTAAAATCGAAGCTTCCCCACTTAGTAGCCTGTGTGACTTGGAAGAAAGCGGGAAGTCACCTGCCCGCCCGAGTTTCTCATCCCTTGGACGCTACCCGGTTGGCCCGTGTCAGCATGCCGTTAGACCTGAGTGAGCTGACTGCGTCTACTCTGTCAGACTCTCAGGTGCTCTGTGGAGAAGTTTCTCATGTAGTTGCGTAATCAGTAAGATGGTAGTTCACGGACCAGTGAAATTCAAATTCCAGTTGAGGATCTCCCTAGAGTATCTTTTCTGTGATATTTATTGTCGGTCTCTGTGAATTGAAGTTGGTAGAGAGATTGGCAGAATTTGTGCTGAGCGGGCGAGTCTTGAACCCAGGATCTACCCCTGTGACACTGTGCTCCCGGGTGATCCCCTTCGCTCCCGAAGCCCCAGCCCTGTTTGTAACATGGGAGAAACAAGAGGGCCGTCTCCAGTGTGAGTTGCTTCGAGAAATAAATGAAGGAACGTACATTAGAGTGCCAACACAGCGACCGATATCAATGGTGTCCATTACTGCCCTTTCCTTGATTTCCCATTACTTCTAGAGCCAGAACGATTTTTCATACCTTAAAGAAATTTTGCCAAAATCTTGAAAGGATTTCCGGGCAGCGTGTGGTTGTCCCTGCTTTAGATAAAGAGTTTGAACTCATTCCCTCGGGTAATAGATATCACTTATAAAACCATCAGTTTGGTTCTCTCTCCATGCTGTGGTGGGACGCCACCGGAGCACGAAGCTCCAGATGCGCGAGTGGGGGTTGCCATCGCTGCCATCCTGCAGGAAGAGCAGTCCTGTAGCGAATGTCGGCTCTGGAGTGCTGACATGAAAGTGCTGAAGTACCTCCTTTGCCCAGAGAGCACGTTTCAGTGTCCGTCCTCGTGTCATTTTCTGTACCAGTTCAGTAAATCTCTGTATTTAATGAGGGCCTGCCGCGCACTAGACATCATGGTCGGAAATAGTACGGCTAATATTTCACTTCGGTCTTGGGACAACCTTTCTGAAATCGGCCTTATTTTTGTACTTATTTGTGTTGTGTGGGCGAAGTGTGAAGGCTCAGAGAGCTAAGGCAACTAGCCCGAGGCTTCATAGAAAGTGATAGGGCTCCAGTCACACACACATTCGTGGAATTCTGTTCCCCGCAATCTTCCCTGTACAAAACCTTGACTGGAGGAGAGACTCAGGAAGAGGCCACCGGGACACAGGATGATGAACACTTCATTTGCAAAGGGTGAACAGCTTTCTCTTTGGTCCTAGCCTCTGCTTTTCATTCATGTTACCCAGCGGATGGTTTTAAACGTAGTGTTGTTTACACTCCAGCTGTCTTTTTACGTTGGTTCTCTTGACAGCCTACGGAGTAGATAGGTCAGGTGTTGTATCCCTATTTTATAACTGAGGAAGTGGAGGTAAAGTGAGTGGCTAGAAGTACAAGGCTACAGAGTAACAGAACCAGGCTCAAGGGCAAAGTCCAAGGACCTGTCCAGGTACAGAGGACACGTGTGTGCACATGCAGAGCACAGACGCAGCCTGGCAGACACGAGGCACTAGGTGGGGGGTTGTTCTTATCTGGTACGGCAGATCGGCTCCTCTCAAAGCGATTCTATTCTCAAGTCCTTCTTTTAACACTTTACACTTGAAGCCTGGGGTCAGGGTCAGAGGGTACAGTGACTACTCCTGTGTACTTATTGCACAATGGAGCGGGTGCTGTTGAGTAAGACCTTCTGTG
Organism: Lutra lutra; assembly: GCF_902655055.1. Classification (NCBI taxonomy): domain Eukaryota; kingdom Metazoa; phylum Chordata; class Mammalia; order Carnivora; family Mustelidae; genus Lutra; species Lutra lutra. The sequence goes on along the minus strand of NC_062284.1, from coordinate 9,408,450 downwards.
GACACAGCGATTGCCTCTTCAGGCTCCTCTCGGCGTCCTCTTGACAAGTGGGTCCTCAGGAGCCCATCTAGCACAAAGCACGTTTGCAGCCTTTGCTTTTGCTTAAGAGGAGAAAGAATGAGGCAAATGTACAAACTTACTTTCAAAAAAGTAGCCAGAGATGGGGATTTTTTTTTTTTTATTAACTTTACATTTCTCTGGCTCAAGTCCCATCTGTCTGTCCATCTTTATGTTTGTCCGTTCACCCATCCCCCTTTCTCACTGTGTGATCTGGGTCTCTGTTCTGGTGAAGATAAGGTTGTAGAACTGAGTGGAAATTAGAAGTGGGGGTGGGCACACCCATTTTCTGGGTACCTGCTACTTTGGTGCTTCAGTGTGTTCTCATTTAGAACCTTCCAGCAGATCCTCTGAGGTGTAAATATAGTCCGTATTCCTCTAGAAATGGGAAAGTTTCTAGAGGCTAGATAGCCAGCCCAAGGCCATCTGGAGAGTGAATTGCTGTTCACAAGCCTGTCCTTAGGATGTTTTTAAACTTCTTGATAGGATTTTGTGAGGAAGCATGTTTGATAACATTATCAGTCTTCTAAACTAGGTCATTTAATTAGATGATTCATTGATTTGGTTCTCAATGACTTTTTTTCTTTTTCGGTGAATTTGGAATGGAAGCTTTTTAAGAATTTTGACATTTCCTAGTTTTTTTAGAAAGCCATTCAAATGGTAATCTCAGGGTTGTTGACCTGTGTGGCCGCATGCTGGAAAATTGCAGAATGCACTTTCTGAGAATAATATATGTATTTATATAACAATAGCACCAGCTGTCATTTATTGTATTTGTGCTAGGCACTTTGCATAAATTCTTGTATATTTTATTCTCTCTCCAACTCTGGAGATGGACATATTCTCCTCATTTCAAAAGGTAATCACCATAGCTGCTAAGTCATGGATGATAATAATAATAATAATAATTTGAAGCAGTTTATAACTATAAAACCTCAGTTTATAACTATAAAACCTCTGAACTTTTACACTGTCTTGGACTTTATAAGAAGATGGATTGGTGTTGCACATTGGTTGGAATAACAAAGCTCTTCCATATGTCTTGTGTTCCCTTGTGTGTACTTCTTGCTCTGTGCATGCAAATGACCCTAGCCTGTGTTTGCTCTGAGTGCCCTACAACTTCAGGCTTCAGTGTTTTTCTTCAGAGAGCTGTAGTCACACAGCTTAACCTCTGGTAGCAGATTCTTTGTGGCAACAGCACGTGATCTTGACAACATTTCTGACTTCACTGTGGATCCTGGTGGAAGAAAATAGGAGCCTAGAGGATGGACTTGATGGGCGAGTCCTCCACACTCTCGAACATATAAACCTTTCATAACCATTATATGTGATTTTTATTTGGTCACTTTGAGGGTTTCCTTAAGGGGATACCTACAGAAAGAATGACTTGGAAATTTTACGTGCATGTATTATTAACAGAAATAAAAGTGATTATTAAGGAAAAAACTAAGGATGTCAAATAATCCTTTTGGCCAAAATCGATATTGGACCAAAGCACCTGGCTGTTCAGCCTTCACCGTGGGAGAGTCGAACATGGGTGTGTCCTGATTGAGTATCGCCTCGGAGCCTCACTTTTCTCGTCTGTACAATGGGAAATGCTAACATGTACATCCTAGGTCTCTTGGGATAAAATGGGAATATGCTTGTGAAGTTCTTAGAAACTGGGCGTGTTCCTCTGCCTGGAGAGCTAGGGAGGAAGACCCATTGGAAGTAAGATGACCACTCAGCTGTGTGGAAAGAGGACCTCTCTGCACCACCATCCAGCTTCTGACACACCATCCAGCTTCTGACATGTTTTTTTCCTGGTCAGCCTCACGCACAATGCTAACAATGCCTTGACACAGCCAGGAGGAAGAGCCCTAATTTCCTCTTAGATTTTTGGGAGTAAATAGTCGTAGGGTGATGTGGGTGTCATTTTAGTTGTCTGACAGTTAACTCACAAGCAAGGGTTCTGTGCCCTTTTTAAAAATACATAATTCAAAAACTGTCTTCTTTTTTGTTCCTTAGAATTACACAAGCCCTATAGTATCCCATATAGTCACAATTTATTGAGCACTGTGGGAGGACCAGACACCATGTTGACACTTTACATGCATGCTTGTTGGCTCTCCCAGCAAATCCAGCATTCCCACTTCACAGATGAGGAAACTGAGCCACAGGGAACATTCGGTAACTGACCCAAGATGATACAGGTGGCACCGTCAGAGTAAAGAATGGAAGCAAGTCTGTCTTACTTTCCAGCATGTTCTGGCCATTACCTTAGAAAAGTTTCGTTTTGAGTTATTTAACATCGCAGAATTGCTAATACACGGTTGTTGCTCAAATTATGTGCCCTCTTTCCTCTGCATTCTTTCTGTATTAGTTGAGGGCAGAGTGACAGTATAAGGTCTAAAGAAAAAAAAGGGAAGGAGAGAAGAACCAAGTATCATGTGCCTGGACGAGAACTAGTGTAGCAGTGCATTCCTTACAAGCACCTAAGATAGTAGCCTCCTATCCATTGTGGGGGCATCGGTCACCCCCTGTATACCCCCCCCCCCCCGTTTTCTGGCATTTCGCCTCTCCTGCTGCATTTCTGTGCAGTTGCATTTGATCTCGTAGGACTCCCTAAGGCTCGGCACGGTGGCTGTGAGGTGGCTTCGGGGACGAGATTGCAGCAGCCCTCAGACCAGGAACTAGATGCTGCATTTCCTGTCCCGGGAGACTCAGCAAAACGCGCCTTGGGGAGGGCTGCTTTACTCTTAAAGCTGCAGTATGACGCCGGGGCCCGGATAGGATGGGCTTGCGGTATTCGTGGTGTTCGAGCCGCCACCAGTGAGTATCTGCTTCCAGACTGACGGGTTGTGGGTCTTCAGTGGTGGTTCTCTGGCACTTGACCTGGCCTTCGCTGATCTCAAGAAGACGCATCTTTGAACTCCCCCACCCCCCAACCCCAGGAATGACTCGGGTTGTTAGTACCGGGAAAATGGTTTTTTCTGCACTCGATTTGACAGGATTTTACATGTATGTTAGCATCAGCCCAGCCTTTTGCTTAAGTTGCATCCTGCTAGGTAAGGTGAAGAGGAGAGGCTGACTGGTTGTTGATTGGGGCATAGCAGTGGGCATGCTGAAATGAGTTGAAATGCACTCTGTGATTGTTGAATTTTGGTGTTCCACGTACATAAACCTTTGAGTTTGGGGGCCAGCCGTGGATCCTCTGTTTGGATGCTGTAACCCCATCTCTGAGGAATGGCTTCTTAATGTATGGTTTTCTTGCTATGGGTCCTTAAAAAACTTGTAACAAAATCTAATCTACCTACTTAGCTTCTGATAAATACCATATCAGACTTAACAGTGTGTACAATTGGAATGTAGTCATCGTTTGACAGTGTTAGAGGGTCATTTTCACACTTGACAGTAGAAGGAGGTACAGAAGTTTCAGAATTAGGTCTGGGTAAAATTCTGGCCTTTTCACTTACTGGCCATATACTTGAACAAATTTTTCCTTATGCCTGTCGTTTCCTCACATGAAAAATGGAAATACACTGATCCCTGCCTCAAAGTTGTTTGGAGGATTATAAGTAAGTTATATTCATCTGATACCAAACTAATAATAGTGTTTTATTCTTTTGTAGTTTGACCTTTGTTCTCCTCTTCCTCACATTTTCTCACCCAACTTGGAGTAAAATCCTAGTTGGTACCATGGTCTGCAGAGCCCCATGAGATCCGAACCCTGTCCAACTCTGACACCTCATTTCCTGACGTTCGCCTTCTTCCCGTGGCTTTCTCTACCCGGGATCCTTGTGCTCTGCTGTACCCTTTGCCTGTTCTGTCCTGTCCCAGTAACTCCATTTGCTGGCTCTTCCATACTGGTCCCTTCTCAGAGATTTTCCTGACCACCTGTCTGAAGAATGCACTTTCTCCACCCACAGGAAGTTTCTGGCATAAGCACCAGCTTTTATTATTATTTTTTTTAAAGCATATCTCTAACTGTAACTATACCCTTTTCTTTTCTTTTCTTTTTTAAATATTTACTTATTTGAGAGAGACAGAGATAGTGAGAGAGAGCATGAATGGGAAGGAGAGGGAGAAGCAGACTCCCCACGGAGCAGAGAGCCCGATGTGGGGCTCGATCCCAGGACCCTGGAATCATGACCTGAGCTGAAGGCAGATGCTCAAATGATGAGCCACCCAGGCACCCCAACTATACCCTTTTCTAATAGAAGCTCTGTGATAGTAGGAATGTTGGCTCCTAATTTACTCATTCGTCTATTCCTAGCATTCAGGAACATAGTAGATACAGCATGAATAGATGTTGAAGGTTTGAGTGAATAAATCCATCACCTAGGTCATTCATGTTCTGAAAATGTGGTATTTTGAAATGTCTTGAAATAAGAACTTAAGTACAACGTAGAGAAGACCAGTTTCCAGGTGGGATTCGTGTTTGATAAAATGTCATCCCATCTGTAGTATTATCTTTTTCGATGGGCTTTTGGAGACATTTTATCAGTAATGGAAAAATACTTATAGGGACACTTGCAAACAAGTATCCATATAGAACCTAATGCATTTTTGTGTACTGAGAAGTAGTATCTTTTTGTCTATGTGTATACTTTTAAGATTTTATTTACATGCGTGTTTTTAGAAAATGTATGCTTATATGAAAATGATTTTGTCAGTTAAGAAAGAGTGTTAGAGATGAGAATACCTCTTTAACACCTTTTTAAATGTAATCTAAGAGAAGCATTTTACTCTTAGCTTTTCTTACAGCTCATTAATCCATGCAAGTTTAATACTAAATTACTTGGAATAGATTTTAAAAATGTATCTTTCAGGTGTGCTTGGGTGGCTCAGTCGATTAAGTGTCTGCCTTTGTCTCAGGTCGTAGTCTGGGGGGTCCTGGGATCGAGCCCCTCATTGGGCTCCCTGCTAAGCAGGGAGTCTGCTTCTCCCTCTCCCTCTGTGCTCATGTGCGTGCTTGCTCTCTCAAATAAAGTCTGAAAAAAATTGATCTTTTAACCCTCGTTCAGCCATTAGCTGTGTGAAACTTTGGTTCGTTTATCTGTGCTTCTGTTCTTCATCTATATGCAGGTCGCTGGCCCTTGTCACTGGGAAGAGTAAAAATGGTATTTATGGTGAAATTGCTCTGAAAAACTGAATCCTGCTTTATGCTGTATTATTTTATTATGTACTGTGATTAGTTCCTAGTATTTCACATTTAGTTCAGGGAACTCGTGTCAGTGAATTAATTCTGGAAGCTCTTTGTGACTTCGCTGTTAAAGTGGATATTTGGATGCTTTTGATTTTTTTTTTCAAAGATTTTATTTATTTGACAGAGAGATCACAAGTAGGCAGAGAGGCAGGCAGAAAGAGAGGGGGAAGCAGGCTTCCTGCTGAGCAGAGAGCCCGATGCAGGGCTCGATCCGAGGACCCTGAGATCATAACCCGAGCTGAAGGCAGAGGCTTTTAATCCACTGAGCCAATCAGGTGCCCCTGGATGCTTTTGATTTTATAATAAAAATAATAATAAACACCAGCTGGAATTAAACTTTGAAAATACTCTTGACTGGTATTGAGTAAGCGTTCAGCTTTGCCCGGGCCTCTGTGAGGTGTACCTCGGGAGAAAAGGACACGTGGTCCAGAGCATCTGTGTGTAGCTGGTTCCGTGTTCCATGTCCCTGTCTGTGCCATGACTTTTCTTTCTCCTGCTTGCCTGTCTTGCTGGGGTCTGTAGATGTTAGGAATGTGAAACATGGTTCCTGGCGGTCTTCAGGCTTCTCTGTTGTAACCCACTGCTGCTCACAAGGAGGCAGGCCCAGCTGAGCAGCCCGTTCTTTGTCACTGATCTGTGATGAGATCAGTGTGACGTGGAGAGAATGTGTTCAGAAACTTGTATGCTAAGTTGACCAAGTCATTTTATATCGATTGAATCTAACAAGAACTTTGGGCTTCAGTTTTGTATCTTGTGCATTTTACTTTTCTAGTAATTTTTAGAATTTTCGCTTCTGTAATGAATTGGAACTTTTTTTTTCTTTTTTAAAAAATCTGGTCCTTCAGTGGTTTGAGCAGCCGTCCTGGAACCCACCTGACCACTGATGGTACAGCGCTGTGCGCAGGGAGATTGGAGCGATGTTCTGTGTCGCTGCATAAGGAGCACGCTAGAGAAGGGAGACCTGAAAAAAAGTCCCGTCTAGTGTGTGAAAGAGATGTTGTTGCTTTATTTTCACATATGTTATTTGTTTAACTGCTTCAAAACAAGATGAATCCATTTCAACAATGACTTAGGAAAAATGCTGCCTCAGGGCAGTGGATCATATAAAAACACACGAGCTCATTAGAAGCTTATTGGACTTAGTAAGTATTGGTTCTTTTCTTAAATTTTAATGACAGTAAACTTATATTAAAGTCAAGTGAACTTCAGGTCTGAAGAGTCCAGCCTGGACTAATGAGCAAGAGTGTTTGGTTTTTTTTTTCCCCTTGAACTGGAAAAAGCTAGTTTACAGAGTGATGACTTTGTTGTGATTAAAGTTACCAATTTTTGTAAGTAGAACAAATCACTTATCTATAGGCTTGTGGCAGCTTCCCCTTTGGAAGCTTGTTAATCAGCTGCTTTTAATGGTTACCATTACCCTGGACTTACAGAATCATATTTAGGTCTTAATATTTTATGTTGAGTTTCAAATGCTTTTCAGAAATAAGACTGGGAGAAATGGGCATGCATTCCTTGCCCTCTATCGTGATTAGATGATTTAAGCTGGTGAACATCTAGGTTTGCTGTTTGATTTTTGTTCTGTGTCTTTGCTTCATGAGAAAGCTAAAGAAACTCAGCCTTTTTAAAGATGTGTTCTCTCTTTTCTAGTGGTTGCATATTGGACTTTTCTTCTTCATCTGTTTTTTGTCATCAGTCCTAAATTATTTTATCCAGATAGTTCTGTTATTCTTTCCAAGTTTCAGATTATTTTGTAATCATTTCTGTCTCTTTCCTCAGCCTGGAATTTGATGTTAGTCACAGTGATAATGGCTTTCTTTCAGGGTAATTCTCATGTGCCTGTATTTCTCCTCTCGTTAAGTGCACTTTGTAGGCAGAGGACAGTAAGTAGTTATGAAGTCAGTAACTGTCATAAAATAGACAATTGTATGTTCTGCGAGAGATCAACCTAGCTTTATAGAAATAAAGATCCAAGTAATACTTTAATAGAAATCTCTGTGTCCTCACTTAGATGGCCTCAGTCATCTGGGGAGGGAAAGGGTAGGAAAAAGAGAAAGCACGTCACTTAGTGAGTGGGCATCAGTCATTTGTGTTATTTCTTAGATGAGGAACATCTAAGAAACACCATTTGGTGTTGGCCTGGTGTTGGCATGGGGTTAAGTTAGATGTAACTGTGTCACAGTGTAGACTCAGGTTCATTGCTCTGTGTTCCCTGCCATAGAGCTCTTGGTGACACCTTTCATATATATACTATATATATACTATATATATATATATATTTCATATATACTATATATATTTCATATATACTATATATATTTCATATATACTATATATATTTCATATATACTATATATATTTCATATGTACTATATATATTTCATATGTACTATATATATTTCATATATACTATATATATATATAGTATATAGTGTATGTATATACTATACACTGCACTATACTGTATCTGTCCTCCAATTTAGGCCAGAAGCAAGAATGATAGCAAGGAGGGAGAATTAGCATTGAATTTTTTTTTTTTAACGATTAGGTTAGACATAATAATATTACTGATAATCCGCCTCCAGTAAGACAGATTCATTTCATTTTTAGATATTACCTCCCACACTGTGTTGTTTTTTTTTTAAGTGGTGCGGCTGATTTTCTTTTTTGTGTTCCGATATTTTTACTTTATCCTATTCTCATCTATTATTTCTGTGGTCTTGTAACTATCTTGGGGGCCCTCTAAAATACTTTATCTTGAGGATTTAAGCCATGTACCCAATGTTAAGGGTTAGTTTTAACATTTAAAAAATCAGAAATTAAGTAATGAATGCTGCTGTGAGCTTCATTTTTCCTTCTGTTAAATTATTTCTGTAAGCTAAATTCCGAGGACTTGCATAATTAGAGGATCCAGGACTTCAGTATTTATTGCAGACTTGTCAGCCTTGACTGTGCTTTTCTAGTTAACATGAACTGGCACCTGTAGGATACTTTAATGTGGTGTTTTACAACTTTGGCTGTACCTTAGAATCCTCTCAGGATTCTAATTACACATTAGAATCTCCCAGAGAGCTTTAGAAACTACTGATGCCTAAGAGCCACATCGAGAGGCTTTTATTTAATTGGTGTGAGGTGTGATCTGGACATCAGGATTTTAAAAAGCTCTCCAGGTGATTCTAAGATGCAGTTAAGGTTTAAGAACTTTGCCTTGGTGGGAAAATGAGACTTAACATTACATCTGAAGATTAATTCTTGAGAGTTCTCTGAATTAGGTTGGTGGCTTAAATCTGAATCAGTTTAAAGAAAAAATCCACAGCTGAATAGGTTGATCACATCAGTAAATGTTAGATGTCAGACTAGTATAAATTTGACTTTAATTTTTACATGTCGTGTGAATGTTGGTATGTTAGATACTTATGCAGATATAATTAGTATCATGGTAAGATACTAAAAATCGTTTCTTTTTTTAAGATCTTGAAAATAGTGCAGAGTTTGAGACTAGAAGGTGAGACTAGAAAATGGCAGAATGGCTGTCAGAGCAACAAAGTATTCCAGAAGTCATGGAGTCGTTGAGTTAGCCCAAGTAGCCTCTCTAAGGGGAAAGAGAAATGACCATGGAAGCTATGGGCCACAGAGTATAACCTCGTATCTGTCACGCACAGTAATCTAGAATCTGCACCCCTAAAACTTAACCCCCCAAAGAGCATATGTTAAAAATACTTCATGGGCTTCACTGGTCTGCATTTTTTGGTGCAAAATAGCAGAGGTGGTTTTGGGTGGTGGTTTAGAGCACTGGCTCTAATTCTGGCTCCATGCTGTGAGGCAGGGCATTAAAGAACCTCACACCTTCAGTTTCCTCATCTGCAAATTGGGGTGATGTCTTTCTTCATGGCATAGTTGAAGGAATAAATGAGGAGACACACAGAAAACACATAGCTCAATATTCGGAACATCGTTAAACCATTAATGAAGGCAGCTGTAAGAGGAAGTGACTAGGGCGTGTACCCCGTGCTTGTGGAAGGAAACAGAAACTAAATGTAATAGTAAGTGTATCTCTGATCCCTAAAACAACTCTGTAAGAAAGCTATATTATTGCCACTTTTTAAACGGGTGAAAAACCTTGGGCTTGTAGAAGCTAACTTAGCCTTGAGCTGGCCGTGATAAAAGGGGAATCCACTCACCCCACAACAGCCTTTGCCATCATATCACCCTGTGATTTAGGCTCCAGGGACATCTACATTCAGTGCAATGAGATAAATTTGTGGGGATTTGTTATGGCAAGTAAAATATTTTTTCCCGTTAGGTAAAATGTAGGGCCCAGTTAGTGTCCATTTTGAGACAAATGGGATGAACAATTTGAGTGTGCCATTTTTTTTTTTTTAACTTTTTGAAGGAATGAATGTCACAGTTGTCACTGTCTTTCATTTGAGAGGAATGTGCTTATTTTGAAAGGAGCAAGGCAGTGAGAATCTGGGCTGTGCAGTGTGCCCTACCTATTGCCTGGATCTCCCCAGGCACCGGAGAATGGCTTTGGCTGATCTGCAGCTTCTGTGGAGTAAGGGGGGTAAGTGGGCAAATGGGGGACTTCAGAACATTTCACCAGAGAATCCCTGTGTGGTGGAGAGCACTGGGCTGGGAATGGACATTCTTTGAATTTGTGTAGAAATTCTTCCGAAGGCCTCTTTGCTCTGTATAGACTTCACATGACCCCAGGTGCTTCCTGCTGTGGCAGCCCCACAGCGGGGATGTCCCTGTAAAGAGCAGCCCCTGCCACCAACAGGTGCTGCAGGAGATGGTGGGGAGCCCAGGGTTGCAGGTCCGTCCAGACCGGGTTCAGATCCGTCACTCCAGGGCCTGCTAGCTGAGCGCTCAGTAAGGAGGTACTGATGCTTCCTGACCACCTACTGCATGCCCCTCCGTGTTGGATAATCTGTTTTCTGCCCCCCTTTAATCGCCACAGCAACTTCGTAGAGGGCCTGTGACCAGCTTCTTATGGATTGGAATGCTCGCTCAAAGAAGCTAAGCCTCCAGCCCGGGCTCTCACTTCTCCTGAGGGCTGAAATTTGCCACTTGAGGGTAGGCTGATCAGGCTGCTGGGGGAAACGGTAGAGCTGGAGCAGATGAGTTAGTATTTCTGAGCCTCCATTTCCTCTCCTCTGAACTAAGAATAGCACTTCTCTGAAGGATTCTTACAAGGATCAACTAGTGTCCCTAAAAGCACCTGCCTGTTTCTTCGTTGATTCCGAAATTATACTAGTTTTTTAGCTGCCTTGACTGCCCCAGTGACCTGCCCAGCCAGTCAGGAGGAGGATGGTCCTGTCCTCTGTCTCCCGTCAGCATTACAGGAGCGAAGAGAGCATCACAGCGCGGTGTAGCAAGGCTTTCAGGGCTCAGCCGGAGGGGGTTACCCTGCAAACTCGGGGTGAAGCGGAACCAGCCCGAGAATGGCTGGAAACAATGTAAATTGTGTTACGACAAGATGATTGCAAGTTTCAAGGTAATCATGGCATCAGCGGGCTTTTTCTGTCTTGTAGTCTGTTCTGGGGTCTGGCCGAGAAAATCTTGGAGGCCTCAGGACTGTCTGACGGAGCAGGAGCGAAGCAGTCCCCACAGAGTATAACTGTCACAGTTCGTAGGAAAAGTGCCCCTCTCTTCACAGGGCTGGCATTCTTGGGAGTAGAAATGAGATTTACATGCATTTACATGTCCTCATCTGGAGCTCTCCCGTGCGCTCGTGTAAAAATATAAAACAACAACAAAAACCTCAGCTGGTGGCTACGGTCCCTATTAATTCACCAGTAACAACAACCAGGATCTCAAGTCAGCTTGTGGGTGTGCTTTTCTGTGTTTTCTGACTTGATTTGGTTGCAGTAAAATCTTTGTGTAATATTTCTAAGGCAAATTTGAGACTCTCAGGCATATTCCCCTCTGTGGCAGAAATGCAAAACCGAGGGACAACTAGATTACTCACTGTAGACCCAGAAAGGGCTTCTTGTCAAGAGACAGCTGAGCCAGTTTCGTCTCCTCCAAGTCTGGAGGAGACAAAACAAGGAAAATGGCTGTACAGGGGGAAGCACTGTAGTTATACATAAAAAAAAAAAAAGTCTGTAATTTTGGAATTACAGACTGTTTAGCTCTGCCCTGGGTTCCAGGTGGGAGCCTCCTGGCCCACCCGGGAGGGAAGGTGGATGGAGAGAGATCAGGGCTCTGCCTTCCCTTCTTCCCTTACTGGCCCTACCACCGAGCAGTTCTTTTTTTGCAAATGATTTTATTTGAAGATGTTCACCTACATAAAAGTTTGAAAACCATGTGTTCGACATCTCTGTGGAAGTGTACTGAGCCAGGGTCCCCGGGGGTACCTTGCAGCTTGGTCCACAGTCTTGGGGCTGCTTTCTTCCCGCGTAACCTGCTGTCCGTCTGTTGCGTGCTTCAGGAACGCGGGCGAGTGTCGGCATTAGTGGGAGCATGTGTAATCTCTTCTCAGTTGTCGTTTTCTGGCTGTGAGATCGGGTGCATTTTGATCAGCATGGCTCCAGCGTTGTGTCATAATTCACTGAAGTTTTTTCCTTCCTTGTGGTACATAAAGTAATGGTACTTTGACAAGTACTAGCATCGTAATTTTGATCAAACGTGGTGTATTTAGTACATCAGGTGCCACACTTGTAAGTGTAAAACTTTTTTTTTTTTTTAAGATTTTGTTTATTTGACAGATCACTAGTAGGCAGAGAGGAGGAAGCAGGCTCCCCGCTGAGCAGAGAGCCCGATGTGGGGCTCCATCCCAGGACCCTGAGATCATGACCTGAGCTGAAGGCAGAGGCCCAACCCACTGAGCCACCTAGGCGCCCCAGTGTAAAACTGTTAACCGATTGTCTCCTGACCGCCAGTGTGCCAAGCTGTGGCTGTCTCACAGCGGTTCATATTTGACTTCAGAGTGTGCGAGCGCGTCTATCCTTGAGGACAGCGGTCCTGTTTGTCCTTGTAGCCCTGGCACCTCGCGCAGCGCCTGCCCCTTAATAGGTGTTCCGTAGGTGTTTCACTGACGATCTTTGATATGACCTTGTGAAGCAGGATCATACAAACAAGGTTCTAGTTAGGAGTAATTGGAAAAAAGAAAGTAACTTAATTCAAGTGCAGACACTAAATCGTGCAAGAAAGGGCGAGTACTACTCCTAGGACGTTGCACAGAGTAGCTACGAGCAGCCTTCTAGGTGCCAAATAATGGAGACACCGAACGCCGCACCACAGCTAGAACTGCCCTGAGGAGAACCGGACGGGCTGCGTGCATGTGGCTTTAGGGAGGGGGCAGGTAGGGAGCCGAACGCTCCCTCCTGGCGTTGGGAGGTCGGTTTCTAATGCTCACCAGCCCCAGCTCCCTCATTCCCCTTCCGTGCGCGTGTGTGTCTGCTCCGTGACTCTGTTCTCTGGAAGAGTGTGGTTTTTTTCTATACCACAGGCCCAGAATGATGGGCCGCACTTCCATTGGTTACTAAGCCAAAGAAAGTGGTGATAAAGACAGAGTGTCCGTATACTTGTTCTTCAGCCTGACTTTCTGTCTTAAGCCCTCAGTGAATCTGAGCTCCAGTAAGCACCGTCCTTGTCTTGCGGAGCCTTGTGTTCTGATGAGAGGGATACGACAGGTCCATAAATAACCATGAAACAGCTCAAAGAGGTTTGGTTTCTTTGTTTTAAAGCCACAAGACAGTAACAGAATAAGGTCTTGTGTAGTCAGAGGGGAGGAAAGACTGTCTTGCTGGAGGGAAGAATGGAAGAAGTTTGGAAACTGGACTGAACGAGGGGTGGATTCTGGACAGGCCGGCGCTGCTGGCCGATGAAGTGTGCTTGGGGAATGGACATCTACAGGTAGGCTGCAGAGGGGGTACAAGAAGAAGAAGGGAGGGGTGCCTGGGTGGCTCAGTGGGTTGAGCCGCTGCCTTCGGCTCAGGTCATGATCTCAGGGTCCTGGGATCGAGCCCCGCATCGGGCTCTCTGCTCAGCGGGGAGCCTGCTTCCTCCTCTCTCTCTGCCTGCCTCTCTGCCTGCTTGTGATCTCTCTCTGTCAAATGAATAAATAAAATCTTTAAAAAAAAAAAGAAGAAGAAGAAGGGACAAGAATACAGCCTAAGAGGGGGCCTGGCTGGCTCAGTCGGTAGAGCATTCGACTCTGGATCTCAGCGTTGTGTGTTTGAGCCCCTGCGGGGAGACAGAAGCCGGGCCACGACAAAAGAGCAGGGCACGGAAAGATCGTCGACATGAAGCACGTAGGTGCCTCACCCTGGAAGCCTTGCTGGCCAGCTAGAAGCATCGTCGCAGTGGTGCACCCATGCAGCTGTCATCCCGAGCGGAAAAGAGACGGTTGTCGTTCTGGTGTTCTTACTAGCCGTGTGGCCTTGGTCGTGAAGTTCTGTGGGCTTCTGTTTTATATCTCCTTACAGGACAGGTGGGGTGCAGGGGTGCTTCCCAGAATGCTTAAGATTAAAAGGGAAAGCCTAGGCGATAGGGGCACGCACGTGTGCACACTTCACTCCCGATGTGAAAAGAAGAAACACAGCAGAACTTTCGGGCAGGAGGGTGGCATCACTTTTGCTTTCAGATGGTTTCTTTGGGTAGATCCGGGGAGCAGTGCCGGTTCTAGGGCAGCCGGCCTGTAACAAGAATGTCTGCAAGTGTCCAGATAACCCCGTGAAGGCCTGAGCTGGTGCAGTGCTTACAGGAATTGCAGTAGGCCCCGAGCGGGAGACATAGACCGACGCAATGTTCTGACAAAGGGTGACGGTATTACTAGGGCCGCCAGTGGTTTCCTTCATGGAAATAAGTTCGGAGTTGCTGCTGCTTTGGGGAAACGGGGGGAACATAAAATTGAGTTTTGAAGTTTGAGAATGTCCACTGCCCTCCTGGTAAAGACATTGAAATAGTTGTAAATGTGGGGCGGGGCACAGACTTGACAGCTGGAGAGAAATTTGGGTGGCAAACCAGCGCTGTGGGAAAGAATGAGAGTAGGAAAGTGTAGAAAGTTGACATGCCTCCACATCTACGGTGTGTGAAGGAGGAGAGAGAGCCAGAGAAAACTGTGTGGTTTTATTTATTTATTTTTAAAGATTTTGTTTATTTATTTGACCGACAAATCACAAGTAGGCAGAGAGGCAAGTGGGGGTGGGGTGAAGCAGGCTCCCCACCAAGCGGAGAGCCCGATGCGGGACTCGATCCCAGGACCCTGAGATCATGACCTGAGCCGAAGGCAGAGGCTTAACCCACTGAGCCACCCAGGCGCCCCAACCGTGTGGTTCTTTATCAATGTCCAGTGAGAATAAATTTCAGCAGAGAAATCAGGTCACTATTTTAAAATTCTACAAAACTCAGAGCTGATGGGGACAAGGAAAGGCTGCTGGATTTGGCATTTCTTGTCCATGGACACATGTGATAAAGAGGTTTTAGTAGCAGTGGAGTGAGGAGGCCCCAAATTGCAGAATCTTGAAGCTTTTGGATGACCAGTAAGGAGATGGAAGGGAGGGGAGGACAGACAGGGTGGGTCAGTGGGTGAGAGCAGTGTTTCTCAACCTCAGCAGTATTGACAGTTTGGTCCTGACAATTCCTTGTGGCGGGGAGCTGTCCTGTGCATTGTAGAAACTCCTCTTCTTGCCCCCCCTGGGTTGGGACCACCAGAAAGTGTCTCCATGTTGTCAGGTGCTCCTGGGGTCCAGATTCCTTGGTGAGATCAGGTCTGCAGGGTGGAATACAGATTCCTGCCGCCGCTTCCCGCAGGCACGCAGGGCAATAGTCATCCCCTTTGCTGCCCCCTTTGCTGCCACCACTGCTCTGTCTCCCGCTGCTGTTTTAAGGGGGCGGGGTGTGCAGAGCTAGTCCAGGAGTGCGTGAAACACTGCAGGCGTCCAGGGGAGGATTGCCCAGTCTGGGATGGCAGGAGGCCGGGGGGAACAGAGCAAACCCACTGCTGAGAAGAGGCGTCCTTGACACGAGAGGCGGTGGGCAGAGGCAGATTATTAGTGGATGAAGATTGAGCTCACCCATCAGGTAGCCTCAAGCTTCTCACTGAGAAGGGCAAAACAGTCACCTGAGAATGAAGTAGAGTTAAGACTGGGCCTTTGAGGAGACTATAGAAAGTTTCACTAACACACAAGTGAAAGCATTCCGGAGCAGCGAGTCCTAGCTCAATAGGGGACTCTAAAAAGTTTGTTAAAAATGTTAATGAGGGGCGCCTGGGTGGCTCAGTGGGTTAAGCCTCTGCCTTAGGCTCAGGTCGTGATCTCAGGGTCCTGGGATCGAGCCCCACATCAGGCTCTCTGCTCAGCGGGGAGCCTGCTTCCCCCTCTCTCTCTGCCTGCCTCTCTGCCTACTTGTGATCTCTCTGTGTCAAATAAATAAATAAAAAACAAAACAAAAACAAACAAAAAAAACGTTAATGAAAGTCTTGGGGAAGAAAACCTGCAGTCCAACAACTATAATACTATTTTATTTGTGCATTTTACCATCTAGACTTACCTAAATTTTTACCCTTTTTATTTTGCTTATTTCCCTGAACATTGTAGATTTTAGCGTTACTAGACTGTTATTTCTGTTATTTTTAATGGCTGTGTAATAGTCCATAGCTCTGTTCTTCATCTTACCAAACAGCCCTCTAGTTACTGACCTGGTGGTGTCCACTTTTTAATACTATTATATCTAAAGTTTCAGTAAGCATTTTTATGCCCAGAACTTAGTCACATTTTATTACTGGATGCAGGACAAGTCTTATACAGTGCTAAACACAGAGCACAAAACATACTGGCTTAAAATGCCACCACAGGGGGCACCTGGGTGGCTCAGTCAGTTAAGCATCTGACTCTTGATTTTGGCTCAGGCTCATGATCATGAGATTGAGCCCCATAACAGGCTCTGTGCTCAGTACAGAGTCTGCTTGGGATTCTCTCTCCCTTTCCCTTTACCCCCCACCCCATTCATTCTCCCTCTATCTCTCTCTCTGTCTCTCTCTTTCTATCTCAGATAAATAGATAAATCTTAAAAAAAAAAAGTCACCTCAATGAGTCCTTCTGCATTTAAAATTGCAACCCTCAGGGAAACAAAAGCAAAAATGAACTATTAGGAATTCACCAAGATAAAAAGCTTTTGCACAGCAAAGGAAACAGTCGGCAAAACCAAAAAACCCTACAGAATGGGAGGAGATATTTGCAAATGTCTCATCAGATTAAGGGCTAGTATCCAAAATCTATAAAGAATTTATCAGACTCAACACCCAAAAAGCAAATAACCCAGTCAAGAAATGAACAGAAGACACGAACAGACATTTCTCCAGAGAAGACATACAGCAGACACATGAAAAACATCACTCGGCATCAGGGAAATACAAATCAAACCACCATGAGATATCACCACACACCAGTCAGAATGGCTAAAATTAACACGTCAGGAAACGACAGATGTTGGAGAGGATGCGGAGAAAGGGGAACCCTCCTACAGTGTTGGTGGGAATGCAAGCTGGTGCAGCCACTCAGGAAGACAGTGTGGAGGTTCCTCAAAATGTTGAAAATAGAGCTACCCTATGACCCAACAATCGCACTACTGGGTATTTACCCATCAGGTACAAACGTAGGGATCCGAAGGGGTACCTGCACCCCAGTGTTTATAGCAGCAGTGTCCACAATAGCCAAACTATGGAAAGAGCCCATATGTCCATTGACAGATGACTGGGTAAAGAAAATGTGCATATATACAGTAGAATACTACTCAGTCATCAAAAAAAAAAAAATGACATGGATGGAACTAGAGGATATTATGCTAAATAAGTCAATCAGAGAAAGACGATGATGTGATCTCACTCATGTGGAATTGAAGAAACAAAACAGAGGCTCATAGGGGAAGGGCAGGAAAAATAAAATCAGAGAGGGAGACAAACTGTAAAAGACTCTTAAGTATAAGAAACAAACTGAGGGTTGCTGGAGGGAGGGGGATGGGGGATGGGTAACTGGGTTGGGAGATGGACATTGAGAAGGCAGGTGATGTGATGAGCACTGGGTGTGAAATACAACTAATGAAACACTGAACTCTACTGAACTAATAACACAGTATATGTTAATTAATTGAATTTAAATGAAATAAAGTTAAATTAAAAATAAAATGGCAACCTTCATCTCATCCTGGCTTTATTTTTCTCTGTAGCACTTGCTCTCTCAGAAATGCCGGATGTTTTATTTAATCTGACTGCTCTTGTCTCCCTTGCTATGTACATAAATTCCCAACGGGCTGAGAATTTTGGTTTGTCACCAGCACCTGGTATACTGCCTGACCCCTGGCTTCTTGCTTGATGGTGGGGTTTACCCAGACCTTCAGGAAAACGGGTTTGGAGGAGTGTCCGTTGCACGAGATATTCATGAAATCAGTAAGAGAATAATTGCAGGGACCAGTCGTTTCTATCTAGACAGACTGGGAAGCAACAGAATTCACAGGGACAAGGAACTGGGAGATCGAAGGGTTAGCACTCGGGGTTAATTGTGGCAACAACAGCACATTCCTCTGGAAGGAGAGCATGGGAGCTGTAGAAGGTAAATAGTTTGTGGTTACAGGTGGGAATTTCTCAAGGTTTAGGTAGTAAAAAGGAAACAGTTTGAGAAGTAGTAGTGGCAATTGGTAGAAAACTCCCATTTTGCTGGGAACGGATTGTGTCCCTTTTTAATTGCCCCTGCTTTGGCAGATAGTCCTCTCTCATTATATTTGGTTCACAGTGGAGTGGTGTATACACCAAGTTGTGTTCTCAAAGGCCTTTTGTTATTAGAGTATGGCCGTGTGTGGTAATCGGAGCACTCAGGTATGCTAGTTATGTTTGTCAGTTGATAGATTATCCTGAATTAGTGGCAGTGTCAGCCCAAGCTTCAAAGCTGAAATTACAGAGAAGTCGCGTCCCCCCTCATTCGGTGTAGCTGATTGGCTTCTTATTTTTAAGTGACTGTCTTACAAGTAGAATTGACCCTCGAACAATGAGAAGGTTAAGGGCTCTAACCCCTGCGCTGACAAATAACTGAGTATAACTTTTGACTCCCCAAAACTTAATAGCCTATTGATTGAAAGCCTTACCAATAATATCAACAGCCGATTAACACAAATTTTGTGTGTTATGTGTATTATATACTGTATCTTTACAATCCAGTAAGCCAGAAAAAAGATGTTGGTTAAGAAAGTTATAAGAGAAAATACATTTACAGAACTGTACTGTATTTTTGAGGGGGAAAAAAAAATCTGTGTGTAATTGCACCCGTGCAGTTCGAACCCGAGTTGCTTGAGTCAACTGTACTTTTCTACTTGAGGTCACTTTACTCCAAGTAGAGCAACTTGGTTAAGTACATAAAAAACTGAGCATAGTGTATGCTAGGGTCATCTGAAGCAACCCCTGGGGTGTCACTCTTGAGAGTGGACGTTCCAGTAGTTTTCTTTTGGAGCAGCCTTCATCGTGACCTTCAGCCAGCGCACGATTCCTCAGTTCTGGGTTTCATAATACAGCATATAGTTAGTTTCAAATTGCAGTTACTATCTGGTGGGTTGTTACTGACAGACAACTATGGTTCAGTAAATGAAACACTGCCAAGAGGGTTTTCTTCTCCTGCTTGTCAGTGTGTGGCATGTCTGTTATTTCTTCAGACTTGATTCTGTTTACTTCATTTTGAAATGTAATCTCAAACATCACCTTCCTCCTTCTTCCAGAATCTCTGGAGTACTTGGCCAATCAGTTAGTTCATAAAGAGATTTCATGTGTAGAGGTCTGTCCCAGAGATTTTTTTTTTTAAGATTTTACTTATTTATTTGACAGATAGAGATCACAAGTAGGCAGAGAGGGAGACAGAGAGAGAGGGGGAAGCAGGCTCCCTGCTGAGCAGAGAGCCCGATGCGGGACTCGATCCCAGGACTCTGGGCTCATGACCTGAGCCAAAGGCAGAGGCTTCAACCCACTGAGCCATCCAGGCACCCTCCCAGAGATTTTTCTTTACATACCTGTGCCTTTGTCGGCTTTATTTGTAGATGAGGTATGTTGATGATGATGAGAGTTGAGCAAGGTCATTTGCTTTTTTAGATTAAAAAAAATTTTAACTTGAAGTTCTTAGAACCAAGTGCTTCTTCCTAATTGTATTGACAAGTATAGTATGATATGGCTTCGTTGTCTTTGTCTATACAGTTGACTTTGAGAGCTGTTCATGAAAGTTGGAGTGCCCTTGCATGGGTTATAGTGATTTCTTCTTCTCTTCCCAGTACAATCAACTGCATTCAGCATATGGTGCAAGTGTAAGAGAAATGCTTAATATAAGCCTTTCTTCTATTGAAAACCAGGCTAAGACCATCCTCCTTACATTTCCTCATTAATTGGTTGTTAGCATAATGTTAACTATTTTAAGGTCCCAGACCTCTCTTTATCTTGATCAAAAGAACGTTCTTAGGGAAGAATCCTGCAGTTTTCATTTAATCCATCTGTGACCTCTTACGAGGCGGATGGCGCAGTGAGTTACGTGCCTGGCTCACTGGGGAGCTGTAGAAACCAGATCTCTGCTGCACGGCCTCCAGAGCAGTGGGGGAAGGCTGAGAGGAAGAGCTGTGCCCCGGGTGAGGGAGCAGAACACAGGTAGTCTAACCAGAGCTGCTTGCTTACAGGGAGAATGCTGGGGAACCAGACTCCTGGAGCAGTTTATCCTATGAAATCCCGTATGGAGACTGCTCTGTGAGGCATCATCGAGAGTTGGACGTCTATACCTTAACCTCTGAGTCTGAAACACGTCATGAAGTCCCATTTCCTGGAGACAGTTGCACTGGACATATTTTTAAACTTATGAACATCCAACAGCAGCTAATGGTAAGGAAGAAAATGTCCATTTTCAGGCTTTGGTGCCCTCACACTTTCCCCCACTGAACCTTCCTAGAATTAGAACACAGAAATGTTTTCCTCAGAGATTGTGAAACCCAAAGCAGTTTTAACAGCATTAGATACTACTGCTTAAACATACAAAACAGCAACAGGGGACCGGGAATTTTCCTTTTCTTTTCTTTTTTTGGCCAGGCTTTTGAACTAGTGAAAGATACACATACACACTGCAGATACAGAAATACACAACAACTAGAACTCTCTTTTCCTGGCATAAAAGGAAATTTGTCTGTTTATTAATTTGTTAGTTTAGCTTTATAAAGCTAAATGAGCAAAACAGTTTCTGAGATTGTTGCTAAAGAACAAGGACCACATTTACTTAAAAGTAAGGCCTTTTCACAACTATTTCAATGAGTGATGATAATGTTATTATATTTAAATTGATAGTTGTATGGTAAAAAGATCACTAAAAAAATAAAGATTTTATAATCCACTCAGGCCTTCAAGATAAAGTTGTTGCCAGACGTAAAAACATTACAGACTCCCTGGTAGCATTTATTATGGATAATATAAACGTCATATGGGTACATGTCTCTTGGCCATAACATCTGAAAGGCTAAGTTTAGATAATTTTTCCACCCAGTTTATTTCAGAGCTGATTAGATTTGGAAAAAGCTTGACAGTAATTTCATTTAAGGTCCTCTCAGGTCAGCGTGGTACCAGAGGCATCTTTGGGAGCAGGCATTATTTTGGAGGCCAGCAGGCCAAGACACTTCACAGCAGGCGTGTGTGATGTGCCTGCCTTTCCCTTTCCCAGTCGTGTTGGTGCCAGGACTGGTGTCATTTTCTTTTCCTCTGAACAGCTTGCCTAGAAGCCTGCTTTTCCCTTGGAGCTCTTCTTCCTAGGTGGATGGTGGTCCAGCTTGCGGGTGCCCGAGATCCTGCACGATATGGGAACGTTCGACAGGAACTATGAGAAGTTAAAACTCTGACAGGACGCGTGTGTTAGGAGCTTCTAAAACAACACTTGTTTCCCTGAATCTCTGTAATGTTTGCCCTTTACTAAATGGAATGACCTGCTTTCATGATCTTAGGAGACGGTTACAAGCTAAACTTGGACACTCTTCGGAGCATAGCACAGAAGCTTTTTGCGAAAGTCCATTTTTTTTGTTCTCTCTTAGTAGGGAGACTTTAGTTGAGCACAGCACATTGTATACTTGTATGTGTAAACTTTCACGGTAGAGCCGGTAGGTGGGCGGGACTAGTCTGATGTTGGAGAACCATAAGTGAGCAAGAACAGTGCACAGTAGATACACATGAGAGTATCGCAGTAGGTCGGAGAAAGGGGAAGAACAAACAGATGGTTTTGTTGTTGTTGTTTTTAAGATTTTATTTATTTATTTGACAGACAGAGATCACAAGTAGGCAGAGAGGCAGGCAGAGAGAGAGGAGGAAGCAGGCTCCCTGCTGAGCAGAGCCTGATGCGGGGCTCGATCCCAAGACCCTAGGATCATGACCTGAGCCGAAGGCAGAGGCTTAACCCTCTGAGCCACCCAGGCGCCCCGAACAAACAGATGTTTTAAAAGTCATTTGTATTTGTTGAACAAATAGGAGTAGTGTAAGAATTTCTGAAATCTTGATAGAAAGGCAAACCCACTGTAAAGATGAGCTGTATTTTTTTTTCCCATTTTTCCTTAGCCTTGCTTATATGTACATGTAAATTTTGCATACTTATGACCTTAGATTTTAACCCTAGGTTTTACCTGTTTTTTTTTTCAGTGTATCATCAATCTGTATTTCAGCCTTTACCATGGTCTTCATAGTTCACAGCATGGCCTTGGCCTCAGGTTGACCAACGGTGGTTTTTTTCAGCCACTTCCATATAGTTGGTAATAATCTGTTTGTTTTTTAAAATACTGTGAAGTTGCAAAAAGTAGTTTTGACATGACATACAGTTCCCTCAAGCCACAGTACTAAGAAGAATCGGGACTTGGATCATACTGGCTTGATATGTTCCTATTTCATATTCAGTACTAGGCAGCAGAGGAACTGCCTTTATCAAAAACAGATCTGCTGTGCCACTGTTCTTGAAATCATGAACCCGTAATGGAAAGTGGTAAGCTAGATTGAACGGAGCCTGTCTGGGGGAATAAAGGACACCGTGTAACTTCTCAGTACGAATTTCAGGCTCAGGAGCTTCAAATGACAAGACTTTACCATACTGGGTAGGACTCCCTTTTATTCATGTACATGAGGTGGGATGGAAGCATACCTCTGCCCCTCTCAAGACCCTTTAAAAATATCTTCTTCAGCTAAAGATAGTCAGTGTGCCTTTATAAATAAGGTTTTTGAGGGTCACCTTTCTAAAATAAGTTCATAATTTAGGACAAGCCATGTTGTATATTCTTTTTTTTTTTTTTTTTTTTAAAAGATTTTATTTATTTATTTGACAGAGAGAGATCACAAGTAGACGGAGAGGTAGGCAGAGAGAGAGAGAGAGAGGGAAGCAGGCTTCGTGCTGAGCAGAGAGCCCGATGTGGGACTCGATCCCAGGACCCTGAGATCATGACCTGAGCCGAAGACAGCGGCTTAACCCACTGAGCCACCCAGGCGCCCCATGTTGTATATTCTTGACCGTTTTATCACTCCAGTGGATTATGTAGCTACAAGAGAGGAAAGTGGTATCAGGGACTAGCAAAAATCCATTTGTATTTCTTGAGATCAGCTTTTCATGTGATCTTAGGAGGGCTGGAGCAGCAGCGAGTTCTCTCCAGCAGGAGTTCTGCTTCTACGTGTCAGTGACATCTTTTCCCATGGGCAACTTTTATAACTATCTTTCCTTTCCTCCTAGAAAACAAATGTTAAGCAGATGGACAGTCCTCTGCCCTTAATGGTGACGGCACAGGATCCTTCAAGTCTGCCCAGTGCCCGAGATCCAGATGGCCGGTTTCTTTGCTGCACGTCAGATCCCAGGGACAGCCAGCAGCGCTCGTCTCTGCCCGAAGACCCTGAGCCTCATCCGTGTGGCCACGGGAGCACTGTGGGGGAGACTGAAAGTTCCTCCAGTTTGTCAGGTGTGGCTGCGGAAGAGAATACAGACTGTTCCTATAAGAAGGAAACCGAAGGTGTGGGGGGAGCAGGGGATGAGGCGGAGCCCTCACTTACTGTGGACTGTGGAGTGGTGTCTGATCCCAGCAGCCGCCTTCTGAGCATACCTGCTTGTGGAGGAGAGGCCACAGGAGACTTTCCATCCGGTCAAGTCAGAAATGGAGAAACTGGAACAAAATCTTCTGCACTGGTCACAGACCAGGAGTCTCTAAGCACTGGAGACCACCTCCTGCAGGGAGACATGGCCATGCAACCGGGCTCCGCTCCCACTCCACATTTCTCTGGAGGGGAACTGGCAGTCAGCGTCCCAGGGACTGCAGGGGAGACAGAACGTGGTCTCCCGAACGTCGACGCCGCCATCCAGAAGGATGTGCTTGAAGTAAGGGAAGGTACAAAGGAAAAGTTTGAGGACTCTCCTATCAGCACAGCCAGAGCCTCTGACGTAAAAGTCATAAGTCAGCCTGCAGATAAAGCCGCTGCTCCCAACGGCGTCTCTGCCACCGGCTCCCCGGGTGCTAATGAACCTGCTGAGTCTTTACTTGCATCTAGGAAGGGAGAAGCCTCCCCTGTGAAAACTGCAGAGACAGAAGCTTCAAGAAGTTGTGAAGGGAATGCTGGGGCTCCCGTGGGTCAGAGCTCCCCAGTAGCTCCAGCTGCTGCAGAAGACACGACTTCAGATGGGCTCAGTCCTTCTGCTCCCTTGGCAGGCACAAGTGAGGCAGCGTCCCCCTCCCATCTGACCTTCCCAGGGCCACGAAAAGACGCGCCGAACAAGAAATCGGAAACTGATTCATCTCCCATTCAGAGCCAGATCAGCCAATCACCCCTCTGTTCTACACCTGGAGGGGACACTCCGTGTGCCACCCCTGCCTGTGGGCAGAGCACAGTGACTGCTGGGGGCGTCCTGGCTGCGGAACACTGTGGTGGCATAGGTACCCAGCCCGAGGGCACTGCCCCAGGACTGCCCCCCACACAGCATCTCCCCCCGGCCCTCTGCTGTGAAGGTCCCCAGGCTCACACAGCCACCCCTGACCCTCCAAGAGGCACCCAGGAACAGGAGGAATTTTGTCCTCTTGAAGTTTCAGATAAAAAAGGCCAGAGAAAAGATTGGAACCTCGGAACAGCTTTAACAAATATGCTTGAGGTGCAGCCACAGGTGCTTGTCCCCAGCACCGAGGAAGAACTGGTACCAGACCAGGCTGTGACATCAGACAAGACTTCTCTGGCAAGCGGGCCAGGCAGTGAATCAGTAACCAAAGATGACGCACTTTCTCTTGTCCCCTCCCAGAAAGAAAAGGGAACAGCAACTTCTGAACTGCATACGGCTACAGATGGTGGAGATGGCCCAGGCGGAGATTGGAGCGGTCCTGAGAAGCAGCCCTCAGAAGACGGTGCCATAGGCCTGCCCGCACCCTCCACTGCTCTCCATTGTCAGCCCAGAATGGGGAATACCAGCCCCATGGGACTTAGTGGGGAACATGGGGCTCCCCGCCTTTCAGCAGCCCCCGAAGTTCTGGATCTTGAAGGGGGCACCGACGCTTCTCTGCTGTGTGCGGGTAAGGCCACTGTGGCCTCCAATTCCGTTCTGACTGAGGTGGGAAAAACTGAGGTGGTTCTGGAAAGCTCTGAAGCTCAAGGACAAGATAGCAGGGATAAAGCAGTGACTTGTGCCTCTGTTAAGGAAGACACTTGTTCCTCAGGAGCGTTTCAGGAAGAGCAGAGAACACCACCTCCTGGACAGGAGGCACTGGGGTTCTGCGGAGAGCGGAGTTCGGCTGTCTGCGCTGAGGACAGAGCACTTGAGCGCAGCAGTCCCCGGGGCGCACCCTTGGCCTGCCTGAATGCAGAAACTGAGCATAACCAGGAAGTGGCCCCGCCAGTCTCGCTGCTGACTGAAGGTGGGGCTGCACAGAGCCTGGTGCCACGGGGAGCAAGTCTGGCTGCAGACCCACACCAGGAAGCCTCGGGTGCAGAGCAGAGCGGCTCGGCTGCATTGCCAGGTGTGTCACCAGATGGGGCTGGGGCTCTTGCTTGCAGTCGGTCTTCTGCTCTGGATATTGGTGTGCAGAACCCTGAATCCCAAGGTAAAAGCCGTGCTGGTGAGGTGAGCGGAAATGTGGGGTTGGATGTTTCGGTGGTTGATGCCACAGAAGATACTGTCGGGGCCAGAAGAGAGGCTGTATCACACATCGCCCAGGACCTCCCGATTTCAGAAGCCTTGAGCCAGGAGAAGACTGTGGTCCTGGATTTGCCGGGAGCTTCAGCAGACAAAGGTGTGCTGGGATTGCGGGGCACCGCCGCCCCCGAGATGGTGCCTGTCGGTTGGAAGGAGGCAGACAGCGGTGGCGTGGCCGATGGCAGCAGGGCACAGGTGGATGCCGACGCGCGCCACGTCCTCCAGCAACCACCTGCCAGAGAGCTCCCCACCGACTCCGGACTCTCAAACAGTGGTGAGCCGGCCCCAGGCAGGGCAGGGGGCACTCCCCCTCTGCCCTGGGCCGTGTCTCTGCCCGAAGGAGCAGGCTCCATTGAGGAGGCTGCGAGTCGCATAGTGGAGGCCGTCCTGGACCAAGTCAAGTCCTCAGGAGCCCTGATCACTGGGCAGGGGACTGGTCACATGTCACCGTCCAGCCCTTCAGACTCAGGCCCAGTGACTGAGCATCCAGAGAGTGCTTCTGCAGGGAAAGGGAGCTCTTTTCTGCCTGGGCGGACCCCACACATGGGCAGTATCTGCGAAGAAGCCCCTGGCAGCCTTGCAGGGGGTTTGGCTGAAAGGGAGAAGCTGGAGAAGCTGGTTCTGGCCGCTGAAGGATCTGGGCCCGCAGTAGGTAAGCAAAGCAGAATATAGAAGTAGCAGTGTGAGGGACAGACTCTCTCAAGTGCCTCAGAGATATGCTGGTAGAGAAAGGAGGCCTCTTTGTGGTTTAGAAGTGTCTTTTCATTCATTGGGTAAGTTGCCAAGTTAATAGTCACCACTGTCAGAAGAGGGACGTCCTCAGGGTTGGACAGATTTTGCTTCCTGTATTGTAGACTCCAGGCCTGACTGATGAAGCCTGTAAACGCTCTGTCTCCCACACCGGAGGAGTTGCAGTTTTGCAAACCGAGAAAATGGGTCTCCATCGCAGGTGCTTTACAATGATAAAGGAATTTTGCAGATGTTTTTATTCACATGGCTTAGTCCTTTTTTCTAGAACTGTGAAAAGCGGTGTTGAAAAAATACGTTTTGCTTAGGAGCCCAGAACACTTTCCTTCCCTGTCATCCTAGTCTGTATTCTGAGCAAATTTAGAGTCAGGGTGGTTTCATGAAACAGCTGTAAGAGTCGTTCTACGCGAATGACCCTACATCCAAAATGGTGGTATTAGGTCATTGGGGAGGGCGGGGGAGGGGCGGGGGAGGGGAAGGAGAGAACGCCCTCCTTTTCCTGCCCGCGGAGCTGACTTCCCGTTCCATTGCCTGATGCTTTTGGGCAGCAGTCTGGGAATCCGGGACCGTGTGCAGGGCAGGGGATGGGATGCAGGATGTCCGCCCAAGCCTGCTGAGCTGCTGTCACAGCGCACACGTTGTGTCTGCTTATCTCGGTGAAGCAGCTGCCCGGAGCAGATTGCTCACACAGCAGCCTGTTCCATCTGTGGGTAACCATGTCCAGAGAGCGCAAAGAGAAACCGCTGTGGCTTGGGGGAAATAAACTACGTGAATAAAACTTCTTGGGGGTTGAAGCTGAAGCCGAAGCTGGAGTCCAAGGTGGCATTGACCCCTGAATCGTTAAAGGTCTGTTCGGTTCGTACTTTGATGCCGCCACCTGTTGCCAGGTGTAGACAGAGCACGGGTCTCCATGCTCACCCCCAGCCAGTGTAGGTAAGAAGTAGCCTGAATTGTTCTTATTGTTGGTTTGTTTTTGCTGCTCTTGTCATGTTTGAAAATCTCCTTAAGTGTAGTATGTGTTTAAAGTGTGGGCGTGGGGCATGAGGAGAAATGACCAACAGAACCAGAAAAGAAGTTGCTTAGGAAAAAGCAACGTGTGGTCCTCCCCCCTCCACTCCCGATAAAGGGTTTTTAACCAATTAAGATCTTTTTATTCCCATTGAGGAATTTAAGAAGCTTTAGGTATTACCGTATTTTTGGTGACTTGGCGTTTTTAGTTTTATTCGTGTTTTGGATTGTTAGTATTAGAAATTTGTTGGCTGCTATCTCAGGATTTAAATGAAAAGGTCTCTCATTTTTAAAATAAGATACAACAACAAGTCTATTTTGGGGGCCCTGGCAGGTTGACATTTCAGAAGAATGGGAGTGGCTGTAAGCTGATACCTGGCTGTGTTCATTTGGGTGCCGTGTCTTTGGCCACATGGGCTGGAATTATTTGTCTTTCTGGCTCAGTAGTCCAAACTTAATCCGAGCAAGTGCAAATTCTGTGAAGTTTGGGTCTCTAGTACCCGGAGAGAAAAGGTAGAAACTGGGGAGAACTTCAGACTTTGATTTTTGGTAGTTTGTAGTTAGAGTATAGATGCTATGAAATGATTTTTACGATTTTTAAGGTTTTAGGAAGGAAAATGAGTTGTATGAAATTTCCTCAGTATCTCTGGGTTTAGGCTTGATTGTGTGTGGGCGAGTTACTGGTTCTGCTACCAAGAAGAGTCATATGTGTTCAGTGCTCATGGTCTTATGTTACAGAGAGAAGTAGCCAGTGACCAAGAAATAGGGGCTTTCTTCAGAAGAAGAAAAAAAAAAAAGGTAGAATTGGGGAAAGTCCCAGGTCACATTGCCCTAGAGAAAAAGCACCTGAGTGTGATCTCAGCCAAAGGGTAATTTCTGGGAAGTTTACCTTCCATTCATGGATTTAACCACAGTGTTTTATGAGTGAAGAGACGTCGGATAACTTCTGACTTGGAAGGAGCCGTGTGGCACCGGCTTCTGTTTGTAGACGCTGCCAGATAGAAATTAACATGAGAAAACACAGAACTGCCTGTTATAAGGAGGGGATGCGGCCCTTCACTCATCCTGACCATCCATCACCATGGTTTGGGAAGTTAGTCCTCCGGGACTCAGCCAGGCCAGGCTGCAGAGGTGGCTGGTGCCCCTCGTGTCTCAGTAACCACTATTCATGGTCGTGATTGGTTGCTGCCTGCTGAGATACATATTTTCGCTTGCTGGGTATAGGATAATAAGGGTGTGCCAAAAATCACTTCCCCAAATAAAATAGAAGTCATCAACAACCAAAAAAATTAGTCTTACTTAGAAATGTTTTGATCAGTGAGTACTTACTTCTAAGGTGCTTTCTTAGGGTTTTTGGTTTTTTTTTTTTAACTTTATTTACATTTTATGAAATGTAACATAGGTTTTTGTTCTTTGGGCAAGGAAGCTTGTTTAAATTGCTAGTAAGATTGTATAATTATAAATAAGGGAATTTATGAATGCTCATCTGTAGGACTGTAGCTTTCCTAAACCCAAAGGAGACCTTTGGGCATGTCACAGTGTGCTGTAGAATAAACTCTTTTCTTTGGTGAAAGAAACTTCTCTGCCCTGTGGTGTACAGAACATTTTTTTTCTGCCAGAGTAGTGGCATGACGAGATTGAAATCGGCCAGAGAAAAATTTCCACATGAAATTGACATGATAGTTCTATTTTTATTTGTATTATCGAGGTGAATTTTAAACGTCCAGTCTCAGCCCCCTTTAAAAAAAGAAAAAAGTCAAAGGCTCAGTTTGTCTCAGACATCAAGTTATCACTTCCTTCCTGTATTTGCTTGACCATATGGTGGTCAGGTAACAAAAACCACTACTGTTTGGTCTAGTGAGCATAATTCTAAAGAAAACATATAAAAACATTTTGTTAAGAAAAGGAATTCCTTGGGGTGCCTGGCTAGCTCAGTTGGTGGAGTGTATGACTTTTGATCTGGGGGTTGTAAGTTCAAGCCCCATGTTGAGTGTAGAGATTACTTAAAAATCATTAAAAAAAAAAAAGAAGAAAAGAAAATTCTTTGTGATTATGTTTTGGTTAGGGAAGAAATAAAAATTAAAATACAAAAAATATATTATTTACTAGAATATTTCAGTCTTGTCTGTTGCAGTGATGGTTAGATGAGAGTGTGCCGTATGTTTTTAAAGAAAGTCAGACTCCTCTAAAAAGGTTTTATCTCATTCAAGACACATCTTTCTTCTGTGTCCTGTGCAAATATAAACATCTCTGGCTTCTTGGATGATAATCAAGATGGACCACCTAGCCTCAGCTCTTGATCTGTTTCCTCAAAGCTTGTGAACTTACCCTCCCATACGCAGTCAGCACCACACTCAGGATTTGTCAGGAAGAGTCAGTAGTGAAAATGGAAGTTCAGCAGACATTGGATTGCACGTCTGCTTAGCTACAAACCCATGCAGAGGCGAGGGGAAAACCATGTGGACCTCATGATAAAGGAACAGCTCAGCGCAGGGCCCGAAATGACACCAGCTGCAAATGAATACTTTCCCATTTTGCACAAAAGCAAAAGCAAACAAAACACGTGAAGCCTGGATGTGTTGTGTAAATACTAAAACATGGGCCCTGGTTTTTCAGACGCACTTTGTAACCCCCTTATTCTCTTCAGAAATGCCAGACTTGAAAGCTGCAGATGAAGTGGATTGTCTGAGTAATGCCAGGGCGAGCTCGGCCTCTGCAGAGGTGGTCGTAGGAGCCGCAGCTGCCACGCCTGACGTGAAGCAAGGCCTGGCGACCCAGGCGGTAAGTGGCAGTTAAGTCTACAGAGCACAAAATGTGTTTAGCCTGGTCTGATGTGTCTGATGTATGGCCTTGGTTTGTTTTGTTTTGTTTTTTGGTTTGGTTGGGGAACGTGTTTTTTTTGTTTGTTTGTTTTTTGTTTTTTTTTTAAACGAGAGTATTTTCCCCCTTGCCTCTTTTCCCATCACGTGGAGATGTGTCTTTGTGGCTCTGTTCAGCTTTCATACACACGTGCACCACCCAGTGCAGGTTTGGAATGAGCCCTTCTGCATGGATCCCTCGGAGACTGTAATGAAAAAGATTTTCCCTGGGAGCACGAGACTTGAGTTTGTCATTGTGTTTAACGTGCCACAGAAAGGGATCTAGTAACCCCTTAAACCTGACTGTTCTTTCTTTATATAGAAACTGATAGGAAAAAGATTTTAATTTAGCGTTCACGACTGTCTAAAATGTGTAACCTATCATTTTTAGTGACCAAAAAAGTCACACTAGTTTTTTTTTGAGCAGCTTTATTGAGTTATAATTCACACACTGTGAGACCCACCCGTATCAAGGGCCTGGTTTAGTTGTTTTCAGTAGATTTCTGAGCAGTGGTCACCCCTGTCTGATTTCAGAATACTGTCATCATCCCAGAAGGAAACCTCCTATGCTTTAACAGCCCATCCCTCCCCATTGTCCGGCTCCTGGGTGTCCCTCATCTCCCTTCTGCCTCTAGCATCTGCCCCTTCTGGAAAGTCACTTGGGATCATATAGTTAGTGGGATCATATATAACTACATGGTCTTTCACAAGCGGTTTCTCTGACTTAGCTTACTCTTTCAAGGTCAAACCATGTTGTAACACTGATTAATATTCTGTTTCTTCTCATTGCCAAGTAATACTCCATTCTGTGGACTGGCCACGTTTGATCTTCTTGTTTCTACTCTTGGGTTGTTGTGAGTAATACTGCTGGGAACCTTTGTGTACAAGTTTGTGTGGATGTATGTTTTTGTATACCCAGTAGAGGATTTCCTGGGTCACTGGTAATTCTTCCATCCAAGTACTAACCAGACCCGGCTTAGCTTTTGAGATCAGACGAGATCGGGTGCGTTCAGGGTGGTATGGCCATAGGCGGTCACTGGTAATTCTGTATTTAATATTCAGTAAGTTTTTAAAAATGTTTTTTCTTCGGGTTCTTGAGATTCTTTTTGTTTAAAAGCTGTTAACTTAAAACAAGGGAACAAACAAACTTGTTGAGAGAAACAGTGCTCTAAGCTTTAAAGTCCTTTCTGGTTAATTAAAAAAAAAAAAATAACCCTTTGGAAGCTGAAAATCAAGTTTTAAGACTAAATCGTATTTCCCCTCAGAAAATCAGTCTTCTTTGTCTAGACTTGACAGGGCCCTGTTTTTGCTCTTCAGAGAGCTATGTGGTACTTTTTCTTAAAGTTACCCCAGTAGGTAAACAGAACCGTGCCCTACCAAGCTATTTCAAGTGTATGAACTGTGATAAGCAGGCTTCATTTTATTGGAGTCCAGTGGTAGGAAGGTGCGGACCGTTGTAGCCGCTCCTCATTACAGATCATGTTCATGACTAATGCCTGGGCGGCTACTTGTAGCACAGGCAGCATTTAGACAAATGTTGCTCTTGTCCCTGGGGAAAGAAAAGAGAACACACCCTGCATGGGTACATGTGTGTCTTTGTTTCCAGAAGCCCCTAAAAAAGGGAAGGAACAAACTCACATCCTTGAATTCAAATGCCTGTTTCTTAGTCTCTCACTGAAGAGAGCCTGCTGCTTGGCCATAGCCCCTTTGCTTTCCCAGGAGGGTTACCTCTATCCTAATTTTATCTTGTCCATTATAAAGAAAACAGAACATTACTTTTTTTTTTTTTTAAGTTCCTCCTTTCCTTGTTCTCGTTCCTCTTTTCATTTTCCCTCTGGTTTTAGAGGAGTTGAGAGAGAGAATGCTCCTCTGGTCGGTCAGCGCCTCATGTCCCAGGTGAAAGAATTAGACCCTCAAGAGAGTGCCATGATGGGCCCAAGGTCAGACCCAACCAGAATGGGAGCCAGGAGGCCAACACAGCAGGGTGTGACCTTGCTGACTGCCCCAGGCTCTGTGAGCAGGCCTTCTGAGGAGGTCCCTGTGTGTCTGTGACCTGTCTGTTGCTGGGAAGTACTGGTGCCTTCGGCATTGTGTCTGCCTCCATTTCGCTTGTTGGAGAAAACCTACCTTCGTGCGTCTTCAGGTCTAGGAAGCGGCGATGTTTGTGCTTGCAGTGTCATTGGACTGATGGGACATCTGAACACTTACCTCTCCCCCCTGTTGCTCTGCAGCACTGGCCCCATCTGCTGTGAACTGGAAGGATAAAGCATGAGCACACACTTTGATGTTCCCCGGGTCTCAGTTTCTCTTTTTTCTTTCCCATTGAACTCTTCCTTTGCTATATTCACTGTGTAGGTTTTCAAGACATCCACAGACTTTTGGTGAAGGACAGAGTATGTTAAGGCTCTGTGGGACAGGCTGTGTCACGACTAGCCAGCTGGACTCTTTGTGTGGAAGTAGCCACAGGCTACACGTGAACATGAATGTGACTGGGCTGCAGTGAAACTCGATCGATAGACCCTAAACTTTGAACTTCGCATAACATGCGGGTCATGAAATACTCCTTTTTGAACAATTTTTTTTGTCACTCATTTAAAAATGTAAAGCCCGCTCTTGGGATTTTTCATGGGGTACACAAAACCAGGCAGTGAGCCCCTGGCCTAGAGAATGCTTGTGCGCCAACAGATGAAGGACAGAGCAAGTACACTTGTTTTGTTTTCCACGTTGTTCTGTTTTGTGGTGGAAACGCTCGGTGTTAGACTGCACGTTGAAAGGCAGAGTTCGCTTCTGGGTCTCTCCTGAATTAACTTTTTGACTTTGTCTCTCCAGAGCATGGCTTCCCTATCTCTCTTTTCTTCTGGTCTTAACCCCCTGGACTGTGTGTTTGCCGTCTGAAAAGGGTTACTTCTCACCCTGAAAGAGTGAGCTTGAGACTGTAGTGGAGGGTGGAGTGGCATTAGTTTAATATTATTTAATCCTATCTTTCTGACACATGCCCAGCCTGTGTGTTGACCTTGGGAACAGGCCAGTCATTGCTTCATTGAATTACTGCTTCACTGAATCATCCTCTTCCAGTTTTAAAACAGAAAGAAGTTGTGTATCTTATGTTATTGTCTTGAAAACCTGGAACCATGGAGGATTTATGGCAGTTTTCTAGTAAATGTAAATGAGGAATCCATTCTGAGTTCTTAGAGGACTCTCCCTGTTCTGTCACCTTCTCTAAGCACCTAAGGGTCGAAGCGCATACAGCCCTCTGCTGAGTCTGGCACTATCAAGTGTTTAAGGAATTTTGCATTCCTTTGCCTGCTTGACCATCGGGCTGTACACAAACCCTTACTTGACAAGTCAGTAATGCTTAAAATCATGATTCATAAAGGAATCTGTATGAAGATGAATGCTTGCGTATATTCTCTAAGAAACACAGGTATGTGTTAGATGCTGCAGGTTTCTCAGTAGACGATAGGTGGTCCAGAGAGATAACTGCTTCACTGGATTGAAAATTATTCACAGTTCAGGAGGCCAAGGCATTCACTCACACATACCTGTTCCCATTAGTCATTTTATCAGCATCTTAATGGTTGTGGTTTGTTACTAAGTATGCCAACATTTTAATACTGGTCACAGTTTAATATTCAACCTTATCCCCTCTTACATTATGGGTTTGAAGGTTCTCAGATTACCTTTTGTTGCCTGCCATTTTTCCCCACTCAGTGAGTTAATATATATCAAGCACTTAGAACAGGGCCTGCCACTATTATTATTATTCAATTCCCCAACTTCAGACTTCTGTCTCTGTTTATTTAAGTAACCAGTGGCATACGGTGGTTCCTAAATCAGATGCGGTTTGTTTCTCTATTACTGTTATAAGAGCATCAGGAATGGCATCAGACATTAATTTGAGTTGGGAGATGTGGAGCTTGTTGTACCTCTGGGACCTTTAGAATTTGAATGGACCTTAAAGTCTCTGCAGTCTCAACATTTTTACCGTATAGGAGAAGAGGAGAAGGTGGTTTCAGGATGGTTAAGTGACTTGACGTACTTCACAGCTAATCAACTCTTTAAGCTAGATTAAGCTAGACTTAACTTGTATTTTTTTTTTAAGATTTTATTTATTTATTTGACAGAGATCACAAGTAGGCAGAGAGGCAGGCAGAGAGAGAGGAGGAAGCAGGCTCCCTGCTGAGCAGAGAGCCCCATGTAGGGCTCGATCCCACGACCCCCATGACCTGAGCCGAAGGCAGAGGCTTTAACCCACTGAGCCACCCAGGTGCCCCTTAACTTCTATTTTAATAATGTTTGTCCTATACTGTGGTTTCCAGAAAAGTCAAACCGAGAGGTTCTAGTTTTTAGGAATCTGGTTCACCTGGATGGGTTTTTGCATTCTACCCCAGAAAGGTGCTCACCCGTACAGTGACTCTAAGGCCACTACATTATACTACTGTGTTTTCAGTGGTGGTTGGAAAAATTCCTCTGGCCGTTTTAGGATGTATGTGATTCACTTTAAAATAAGTCTCATGTTCTTATCACAGTCTGTTAGCTGCCGCTGAATATCACCAAGATACTGTTTATCCAAGCAGTTGGCTTTTGGTGCAGAAATTACTAAGATTTTCCAGACCTGCCTTTTATTTCCTGAAGAATGATATGACTAGGTATAGAGATGACATTGGATACTTAAGTGCAGAATCAAAAGCCTTCTGGGACCATTCTTTTTGAGAATATGCACCATGGTGATCAGGAAAGAATTCTGACTACTACTCCCCTGCCCGAGGGCTGCAGACCAGCCTATCCCATGTCTTTTAGGATATTTTACCCTTCAGTATGTGGCCAGGTTCATTAGGAAGGAACTTGCTTCCCTGGGGTGTCTGTTCATTGCAGTATCTCTGTAATAATTACTTTTCCAAATGCTCATCACATAAGCTTATTAGCCATTTGGAACAGTTAATTCAGCAGGCCTGTATATCTTGTCAGGATGCCTGTGGTCCTAGCCGCCAAACACTCCCGCACAAATATGCCCAAGCACAACTATAAAATCCCATATGTTGAGTATTAGGTTACTGGGAAAGTCTACTCTTCATTTAACGCACGGTCCCCAGTCAAGAAGGCAATGTAAACCCAAACCGTTCTTCCTTTTTTAATAACTACGCAGCAAAACATCACATTAACTGAATTTCCCTTCTTAATTATTTTTACAACAGTATTAGTGTTTGTTTCTTCGGGGTTGTGGAAAGGGCAGTGTTGAACTATTTCCGGTTAAAATCTCCTTGAATTCTCTCTGTGTTTCTGTTACTTCTAATGGAACACGGTGTTTTCTTTCTCTTGTCTCAAGGGGGCGAGCTTGCATTTTCTTCTCTAGTCGAGGAGTCTGGCTAAAAACTTCTCGCTTTGTGTGGCTGGTCACAGCCTTGTTGCTCAGCTGCCGTAGGAAAATACGGCAGCTCTCAGGCTTTTTGGTGACTAACTGGACAAGCCTTAACACTGATATTCAAAATGGCGTCCGCACCATACCCTCTTATTTAAGTTTTCAGTTTCAAGAAAGGTCCTTTTAACGATGTCTTCTGCTATCATATTTATGTATATAGTTTTGTGGCGTGTCACCTAGGGAAAGGCAAATTGGCCTCTTTACGAGACGCCAATAAGTCTTCTCTGCCTGTATTTGGCATTTAAAAGAGCCAGGCCTCCCTAATTATCCCTTATGGGTCTGGCGCTAGAGCTCACTTCAACCACAGGAAAACTTACTTCTCAGCTTTTTCATACAGATTTTTTTGGAGATATTCTTTCTCTGCGTCTCCTCTGAAATGGAGTATTTCCAGGAAATTCTGCAAATATTCTAGCCAGGTAGTTGCCAAAAAAGAAGTGCCTCGAAGAACCACAGGTTCAGGCTGTAAAATCAGAAGTTAAAAAAGTATAACCTTCAGATAATATATGTAAAATAATATATGTAAATATATGTAAAAGTGTAATTTAATGGTCTGACTCAAGGTTTTTAAGTGACCTTGAGCAGCTTGTCTAATTTCTCTGGCCTGTTTTCTCCTTTGTTATAATGGTTAGGGACCCCCCTGAAGTTCCTTCCAGCCCTTAATTTTGGACGAGTGGTCAAATATTGGGAGGTGTATCTTATGTGTTGGACCAGAAGGATAATCGTGAAGGACCTCTTTTTTAACTGAAGTAGAGTTGACCCACCATGTTACATGTAAAAACAGAGATTGGATGACTCTGTGTGTCAGATTATGTGAGGAACTTTTTAAAATCACGCTATTTAATGGCCAGATTCCTAACTAATCACTTTTTCCCTGAACAGTTCCCAAGATGTTTTGCTCTGAGTCTTAAATTGTATTAATAATCTACTCTTTGGGGGGCCTGGGTGGCTCAGTGGGTTAAGCCTCTGCCTTCAGCTCAGGTCATGGTCTCAGGCTCCTGGGATCGAGCCCCACATCGGGCTCTCTGCTCAGTGGGGAGCCTGCTTCCCCCTCTCCCTGCCTCTCTGCCTACTTGTGATCTCTTTCTCTCTGTCAAATAAATAAATAAAATATTTTCAAAAATCTACTTTTTTCTCTCTCACAGAGAACAGCTTGATCAGAGGTCATATGTACATTTTGAAAGGAGAGCATGTGCCTTTTTTTTTTTTTTTTAAATCTTCTGTTGGGACAAAAGAACCAAATCTGATTCTTATCACTCTGCTGGCCCATTTTGTACACTCCTCATTTCACTTCTGTTCATTCTTATCTCATTATTTTGACAGTCAAGGATAGTAGCCAAGCATGATGGAAAGTTTATGGAGCCAAATAAACCAAAGTTTAATCCCAGTTCTGCCACTGGATCTGTCGCCTTGATCCATTTGTTTAGAGGCTCAGTTCCCTCCTCTAAATTTGGGATAATGATTTCCTCTTCAAGAATTATTTGTACTAATTAGAGTTAGTGGAGTACTTAGCATGTAATAGGCATTTTATCAGCATTTGGTAGAATTCTAAACCCATTTTAACCTAAGAATTATCAGACCCATGCTTAAGACTAGGAATGAATGATTTTAGGCAGGTGATGGTTGATATGGTCTTGGAAGAAATGACCGGTTCTGTCAGGCCACCGTGTTATTTATGGGAAGGGGTACACTGATTTACCCAGTATTTGTTTCAGCGTGTGCCCGCTGAACTTGGCGCTGGGCCTCAGGTCTGCTACAGTGAAGACCGGTCAGCCTGCTTCAGAGACCGCTGTCCAGCAAGAAGAGACCGTTAGGGTACAGGGTGGTGAGCGTTAAAGTAGAGCTGCACAAACCTCTCTCTCTCAGTGAGTTTGATGGCACTTTGTTCGCTCCAGGTTCCTGTGCACGCCCCGGAGGGACGGAAGTCTCCAAAGAGTGTGCTCTTTTTACAGGGTTTACCTCACACGGCTCTCCACGGTTCAGTTTAAAAGCTGATTATCTTTGGGGCACCTGGGTGGCTCAGTGCTTAAGCCTCTGCTGTCAGCTTGCGTCATGATCTCAGGGTCCTGGGATCGAGTCCCACATGGGGCTCTCTGCTCTGCAGGGAGCCTGCTTCCTCCTCTCTCTCTCTCTCTCTCTCTGCCTGCCTCTCTGCCCACTTGTGATCTCTCTCTGTCAAATAAATTTAAAAAATCTAAAAAAAAAAAACTGATTATCTTTTGTGAAAGTGAAGATAGTGCATGCTGTTGGAAACCAGGTGTGGCTATACCCACTGTTTGTACCAGTAGACTTGGAAGGGCCACCACCCGGTGCTCTCTTAGAATAATAGTGTATCGGGGTAGCTGGGTGGCTCAGTTTCAGCTCAGCTCAGGTCTTGATCTCAGGGTCATGAGTTCAAGCCCCACATTGGGCTTCACGCTGGGTGTGGAGCCTACTTAAAGAAAGAAAAATACCATATTGCTTCTGATCCTACATTCTGTGTTCGGCTTACTGACATCACGTACTTCGTGGCTACGTGTTTTTGCCTCTTAAAAGGGGAAACTTTCATCATAGAAAAACTAAGAGAAAAATGTCATTTGATTTGTGAAGAAAGGCTTATCAAGTCCTTTTCAGCGATACGCATGACTGGGGAAGTCACAGATTTCTCATAGTAGGTTTTGTAAGAGGATGCCTGGTGATGTCTTGCTCTGGTTGGCCACCAACAGAATAACATGTGCCTGTATTTGGGTTTGTTGGCTTTAAACAGAAAAGTTTCCGGGGTACTGATTTCAATATTTCTGATCTCTTCAAGCTGCTCCATTTTGGCATCTAGCTTGTGGCCTTGATTTTGTTCATTTAGAAAGCATTAAATGAATGCTTTCCCCTTTCAAGGTATTGCATCAAGTAGCTAGAGGATCTTCTTAGAAGATAAATATTGTCCCTGTTTCTGATTTTTTTAAATAAAGAAAGCGTGTGTGCACAGACATAATCCCAATATGTGAACACAGTGTAGGAGACATGCCATAGGAACCATTAACATGTTTTAGGGGTTCACAGAGAAAAGACTTTTTTTTTTTTTTCAAGTAGGCTCCATGCCCACTGTAGAGCCCACTGTGGGGCTTGAACTCACAACTTTGAGATCAAGACCTGCGCTAAGAGTCAGACGTTTGACCGACTGAGCCCCCCAGCAGTCTGAGCAATGACTTCTTGAGAAGTGCTTGTGTGAAATGTAGTAAGGTTTCCTTGGTAATAACCGCGTTGTAACACAAGTGGCATAAATACTCACTGGAAAGAATATGGGTAGATTGAGGGAGCCTTTGATGTGCTTTCCAGCCTTAAACAGCCGATTCTGTTTGCTTTCACTATGTATGTGCCCCCTCGAAGATCATAGAATTGCCTGAGCGTTGCCCAAAACGCCCTGATTTGTAAGGTAACTGTGACCTGGCAGTCATCCAGGTTAAAAAAAAAAAAAAAAAAATCCCGTTAGGAAACTGAGAAAAGTAACATGCCCAGTATGAACAACAGAAGTATTTGGTAGTATGTGAACCATATGGGAATTAAAAAGAGTGGTACCTTTGTGTCAATATTTCCATTTAACCAGCGTCGATCCATGTTTCCCCTCCTTGGCCTCTTTCATTTCATGCACTGATAGAGGAGTTTTGCTTCCCTTCCGCGGACCCCTGCCCCAGAGCCGTGTCGCTGCTGTGGAACTAGAGGATTAATGTGACGTGGTCCTAAGTATTACCTCAGTGCCACCTGTGTAGTCTTCCAGACAAAGTCAGTCAGTGCGAAAAGTACCTTCCATGACATCTAGACGAGCGTATTTAACATACTCTGAATTTGTCCCACTCAGAAGTCACAGTGAGCCAGAGTATTTAGTATGTTGCTCTTCGTTATCTGCAGTTGGCTTTCTGTCCTGACCGAGTCATAGGATTGTCCTGTATTTAAGAGTTTGAAAGCCTACTCTTTCTGGTGTTGGCATTTGGGGTTGCACTGAGGTGTGGTAACGAGACAGATTTTTCATGTGTGCTTCTTGGAATTCTCTTGAAGGTAGTTGCAGAAGATGATTTCTGAAAGTATTTGAACAAATAGTGGGACTAATTGGAATAAATGTAGAGCCTCCCAAAGTGGACACTGGAAAATATTTGGACGTATAAATTTGACTTTTGACCTTTCATTTATTTGAGATACATACCCATACATATGTGTGGGTGATTATTTGCAGCATAGAACACGAGATGCCTCACAAGTCTGGGAGATTTTGCTCAACCCCTTCCTTGAGGCAGGAAAAAAAAACTGGAGATAATTAGTAGAAAACTGAATTATTCTATTGCTTGGAATTTTTTTTTGAAGAAGGCTAAATCACTGGAAAAATGTAATTGCTTTGGAGATGTCCCACCACCCTCTCGGTTAATTTGTAAAAATACAGAGCTTAGGGGATCGTAAGATGTGCAATGGAGCCAGTTAAAGGTCTTTTCTATTTATATTCTAGATTCTCTAACTACAGGAATCTAGAATCTTCCAGAAATCATCGTTCTCATTAGGGACTCTTAGTGTAGGGAGGAACTGTCATCTCTATTGTGCAATCTGTACCCTTTAATTTGCAAGGAGGGAATTTGAGCCGAGAGCACTCAAAGGGTCTGCCCTTGTTTGCCCAGCTGGTTAATGCCAGAGCCAGGCCTAGGATCCTGAACCCTGGGTTCAGTCTTGGGGTCCAGCCTCTCCCTCTTGCCCACCTGCCTCAGAGATCAGCTCCATTCACTGCAGTCAGCTCCTGAGTGTCCATCAGGAGCTGAGGCACCCCGCGAACCTCTCCCAATGTTTCTGCTGATTCCCAGGACTGCACTTACTCGCCGTGGACACCCCTTATGTAGCAGCAGCCCGACAGCTCAGTGACCGCGTGCTGTCTCATTGAGTCCTGTTCTCCCTGCCCTCACCCTGAGAGAAGTCATGGAAGGGCACAGCTGAATCTGTGCCTCGAATCCCGTGTTGTGGCTGACACGCTGTGTGCATCTGCTGCCTGGGGCAGCTGGGGGTGGTGGCGGGGACAGGGACTCTGGGGCACACCCTTAAGCACACTACCGTCCCCCGTAGATGCTAGCGTGCTTGTGGCTGGAACACGTGCAGGTCACGAGGTAGGGCGATCTGGATGGATTTGAGCGTCCTACCTCCTTGTCGCCTCCTTTCTAGAGCAAGGCCTCTTTATAAATTCTGTGTGCCTGTTCTGGGTTAGCTTCCCTGTCCCATAATGGAAACTGTTGCCCACTGAGACAGGGGGACTTTAGTTCCAAACAAGCCCACGTGAGTCGCTCAGAAGTCCGGTTAGTCGGATGATGATTTCTGGCAATCCCACAGGAGAGGAATGACAGGAAAAAGGAGGAACGTGGTGCTCGCCGCGTGCTTCACTGGGGCCGCCTCCCAGTAGCCCTGGAAAAAGCTGAATTGTAGGGCCCCCTCGCCAACGCCCTTCTTCTCTCCATTTCTGTGGAAACAGTAACTTACGGAACGTGTGCCTGTGGTCGGTTTCATTTCTGACATCAGTTTATTTCTTTGCCGCCCTTCCTGATCATTTTACCACCAACCAAAAATTCTATCATATTCCTTTTCCCCATTGAATCATCTACAAGCTAAGCTCTTTTTATGCAGGGGGGCCTGGGGACAGAGAGTAGGTTGGTGTCGGGTCTCTCCCTGCCATGCTGGGCTAGTGGGTCAGCTATAGGTCTCACGGGATTGGACCAAGGCCCGGACCGGTCTGGAGGCCGATGAGGGACAGGAAGCCCTGAAGCCCTTGTGCTGTGTAACCTCCACTTTGTGGGCAGCAGGACATTCATTCTAGGAGGCTCAGGAGTTTTCCTTCTCATTCCACCCCTGTGAGGCCAGGGACTGTGGGAAGCCACAGACGGGCTTGTCAGCAGGGAAGCATGGAGAGAATGAACACACACACACACACACACATCCATGCATGAGTTCCTTACTTTAAACATTTATAACAAAGATGCCAACAATAAATTGTGCTGTTAAAATGCAGTCCTTTCCTGCAGGAGTTGCTGTTTTGCATTTCCAAAACTAAATTGAGCCTTCAATTTGCAGACTTGCACTGTTTTGTGCACTGAACACTGTTCAGAGAAACTCGGGATTCCGTGGTGGGCAAAAAGAGTCAGAGCTATCCCATCCCACAAGAGGCTCTTTTGGGAGAGATGAAGTAATGAAGCAGGAGTTGACACCTGGGTCATGGGAACTCAGAGAAGGAATTACTCATTGTTTAGGCCTCTACACCAGTGTCCCTCCTACTGTTCACTTTTGGTGGCATTAAGTGGAATACTGCTGAAATGTTTCACTCAAGGGATTTTCCCCTGTTGACAGCATTGCTGGCCTTAAAATAGGGAGTCAGTCTTTTCATTCCAGTTCCAGAAAGTGATGCATGTGTCATGATTGTTTGCCACGAAACAGTTCCTGTCCCTGTCTCCACCATACACAACACAATAGGCTATGTTCCTTCCTAGGAGTCATTAGGTTTCCCTAATGGGATGATCTAAAGGAGAAAAACAGAGCTCTGGCCCTCCTCCCTCATTAGTGCTGAAACCTGGTGCTGTGTCTGCTTCACATCAAAGTCATGGCTTGTTTTTCTGATGGTCTGAGACTGTGCTTTCCTCCTCGAGTCAGGAAAAGGACTTAAATCCTGGTGTTCTTGACATGAAGCTTTAACGCGCTTGTTGCGGCTGAATCCATTAAAATGAATCCTTGCAAGATGTGAGAAGAGATATTTCAAGACTAGCATAAAATAGAATGTGGAGGGGCACCTGGGTTAAGTGGCTTAAAGCCTCTGCCTTTGGCTCAGGTCATGGTCTCAGGGTCCTGGGATCAAGCCCTGCATTGGGCTCTCTGCTCAGCAGGGGGCCTGCTTTCCGCCCGCCCCCCCCCCCCCCCGCCTGCTTCTCTGCCTACTTGCAATCTCTGTCAAATAAATAAAATCTTAAAAAAAAAAAAATAAAATGGGACAGTGCTCTTAGGTTTGTCTTGTAAGGCAAAGGGTGTGTCCTGTAGGCTTTGGGAAAGTGCTCGTCTTGGGCACAGCCGACCCCACCCCCATGGTCCCGCAGGCTTCCGTCTTCCAGCATCTTAAGAGATGCTGGGCAATGGTGAACGCGGGAGATTGACATCTGCCCCGTAGTGTCATCATTAAAATGTATCTCTCCCTATTCACTTTGGTTTTAGTCTCATACTCGAAGCTGCTGTGGTTTTGGCTGTCCCTGGAAGAGGAAGGGGTTAGCAAGCTCATCATTGCCTCCTGATCCTAAGTTTGTTTATCCTTCCTTTCTGTTCCTGATAAAGACCTCTACTGCCATGAGTCTTGTTTCTTGGCATGGCTCTCTGGGAAGGAGGATGGGTTAAACAAACAAACAAATACAAAATAATGCATGCCCTTTTAAGAATATGATCTCTAGGGGCACCTGGGTGGCTCTGTTGGTTGAGTGTCTGACTCTTGATTTCAGCTCAGGTCGTGATCTCAGGGTCATGGGAATTGAGCCCCTTGTCCGACTCTGCACTGGGCATGGAACCTGTCTAAGGTCCTCTCTCTCCTTCTCCCTTTGCCCCTCCCCCCACCCACACTCTGTCTTTAAAAACAAATAAAATAAAATGAACATGATCTATGAATCAGTCTTGTTTTTGAAAAGGTTTAGACACTCTGGGTTCTCTAGTACAAGCCATTTTGTTGGAAGGTAAACATGAAGGTACTTTTGAATTGACTGATGTGAAGATACCTTGATCCTTCCCTTTCAAGACCGTCAGTGGGAGCCTGGAGCAGGAAGGAGGGAGATAGCAAGAAGGAAAGGGAAGAAGAGCTTTCACTTAGGGGAGTTGGGGAGGGGAAGCAGCAGGGTCACTGAACGGAAAAGTCTCCTGAGAGCGTCTACAACTGTCCAGGCTCTAAAGACTTGACACTAGGTGACCACTGTGGGAAGACCCAGGCTGCCTGGTTCTTACAGCAGTTGTTGATGAAACTTCTTATCATTTATCACCCAGCAGAGAGTGGGGAAGGTAGGGATATAAAATGAGATTTTAATAAAAGAAGAAA
The DNA here is from genome assembly GCF_902655055.1 of Lutra lutra. NCBI lineage: Eukaryota > Metazoa > Chordata > Mammalia > Carnivora > Mustelidae > Lutra > Lutra lutra. The sequence continues at coordinate 9,364,985 of NC_062284.1, read as the reverse complement.
GGACCAGAAGACTTCGTCTGGAAGGGATTTTATCATATAACCAATGAATTAAATCTAATGAAGGGAGTGTGGTACAAATCCTTAAATAAGTTAAAAGTGGGACTTGAATTTTTAAAGACAAGGCCCTTACTTTTAAACATACCCAATTCCTCACAGGAGATGCCAACACTCTTCTCCCTGAGCGGAGCCACTGCTGGGCCACCTATAAAGTAGTAGGACTTGATCGGCATTCATTGCCACAAAACAAATACTCCTTTAGGAAGTTCTTTCTAATAAACAAATAGTAATTAAAACATTTGAGGACTGCATGCCATTGATTTTACTTTTTAACAAGGTGACCTTTTCAAGGTGACCTTTCCTCCTGCCACCCATCAAAAAAGCATGTATATTCTGATGACCAAAGGGAATAGCTGAACCGAGAGACAGCTCAGCTTTGCAGAGAGAGAAAATTGTATGAAGTCTTCTACCACATTTTTTTTTTTAAAGATTTTATTTATTTATTTGACAGACAGAAATCACAAGTAGGCAGAGAGGCCAGCAGAGAGAGAGAGGGAGAAGCAGGCTTCCCGCTGAGCAGAGAGCCCAACGCGGGGCTTGATCCCAGGACCCTGGGATCATGACCTGAGCCGAAGGCAGAGGTTTTAACCCACTGAGCCACCCAGGCGCCCCCTTCTACCACATTTTTAACTTCCATTCCCTAGAGCTGTGTCACCTGCCCCAGGTGTGTAGACCTTCTCGTAATTAGATTAGAACGTTTTCTCTCCATGGAACCTGTGACAAGTGACTCTTTTGGGAATGGCACATGGACATAAAGCCTTCCGTGCTAGAGCTTTGATATGGAAATCTTTGCTGCAGTCTATTTCTGAAATGCCAGTGCTTTGGGCCGGCAAACAGGGGACACAGTTTGTCTTCTGCTTGATGTCTCAGAATTATGTTGACATTGTTGACGGTTATGTGACCAAAATGTCCATCAGTGGACACGAATCCTGCTAGTCATACAGGAACTTGCATTGAAGAGTTACTTGCGTCATTTTAGTCAGTTTACCTGTTGGTCATTCGCCCCAGTCTCTCAAAAATGGAATGACGCCTCTTCAGCCATATGGTCACCTAGCAAGTGCCTCCCTGCTAAGTCCTTTCACACGTAGACCATGGATCTTTTCCTAAAGAATTTTATGCACCCGTCAGAAAACCATTTTTGCTTTCCACTCCTGCTGTAGTTAGTCTTAATTTATCAGCTTCATTCAAAATATTGTGAAATTGTTTGAGCTTCACTTCATCTGTAACTAAAGGCATTGGCTTCCATGCAGTCTCTTAAGCTAGAACTTTCATCCCAGATTATCACCCCACCCGCCACCACCAGCCCTCTTTTTTTTTTTCTTTGTCAAATTTAACCTGTCGCTTCAGACTCTGATTGAGAGGGTTCATGTCCTCATCCTTTCTCAGCTGGATTCTCTAGTTCTTTCTACCTTATAAACTCAGCAGTTCCAACTTTTTGGACTCAAGATCCCGTTATACTTTTAAACATTATCAGAAACTCCAGAGAACTTTTATTTGTATGGGTTATACCTGCATATATTTACCACAGTAGAAATTAAAACTGAGACATTTTTAAAAAGTATCAATTCATTTATAATAACAGTAACAGATCACTGCTTGTTACTATGAAGGGCCATGTTCTTACGGAAAATAAGTTCCAAAACAAAATTAGAAGAGTGGCATTTTAATCTAATTGGTTTTAATATAACTTCACCCAGTAAAGAACACTTGGATTCTCATAGCTCTTATGCATTTAACTTGTTACAGTATGGTGTTTGGTTGAAGAAAACAAAGAAAATCTAGTATCAAACAGATACATGCTTGTAAAAGGGGGGAATATTATAATCATCTTCTCAGATAATTCCATATTTTTATTTGCTACCAGATCAGAATTGACAGATAATAGGCTTTTAAGAGTTATTTGCAGGGCGCCTGGGTGGCTCAGTGGGTTAAGCCTCTGCATTCAGCTCAGGTCATGATCTCAGGGTCCTGGGATCGAGTCCTGCATCAGCCTCTCTGCTCAGCCTCTCTTTCTCTCTGCCTGCCTCTTGGCCTACTTGTGAGCTCTCTCTCTCCACCAAATAAATAAAATCTTTTCTTTTCTTTTTTTTTTTTTTTTAAAGAGTTATTTGCAGTGTAGAATCTGAAATCATATGGTTGAACTTTTTATCCTCTGATTCTTTAAAAATCCACTGGTCTGCCTTGTACTTTAGTGGATCTTTTAGCTGGGCATGATTTTCTAACCGAATGGATCAGTTATTGGGGAAGTACAGATTCATTGAGTAATGTACAACTCTTCCAAATGTTGAATGTCTGTTTCATGTTCAGTATCAGAAAATCGCCTTTGTTAAAATTACCACCAGTCTCATCAGAAATGGCTTTAAGTATCGGTAAAATTGGCAGTTTCACAGTGGCAAATACAAGTTTTCCAAAATTCTCATTTTTCACTTGAAAGTCTGAATTTTATCATCAGCAGTAAAGATTGCCAGTTGTTTCTCTGGAAAAACAGGTTCACTTTGTTAATTTCCAAGAAAATACCCAAGTTCTGAATAAGCATCATCCGTTTGCCCGTCTTTCAAGTAAAAATGTTGTTCCATGACAAAGGGGGCTAGCTTAGCCCACAACTTAAGACTTGCACGAGTGAATTTCCTCAAGATAACCATCATACCTGGTATGCAGAGCATTTTCTGAATACTTCCCGTTGGTCACATGGAAGATTAAAAAGATATGTACCTAAAGATTGAAATGTAATGAAATTAATGTTTACAGTTTCATCAAGGACGTTCTATATGAAAATATTTTTTTTTCCCCAAAACTGTGAGTGTATGGCAGTGAATGCTATAATGACCACTGGTTCACCTTGGTGCTAACACTGCCTTGATTCTTGATTCTTAAGACCCATCAGCACATCAATATCAACAGAGCAAAAAGGGCAAATAACATATTAGTAGTACCTTGAAAATAGTTGTGACCCCGCAGATACCCTAAAAATGCCTCTGGAACCCTCACATTTGTAGACCACACTTTGAGAACCACAGCTCTAGCTTATGTTACAGATTCTTGCTACAAGTAAATCAGATTAGTGCTTTAGTTTTTGTTTTTTTTTTTAAGATTTTATTTATTTTATGAAAGAGAGAGATCACAAGTAGGCAGAGAGGCAGGCAGAGAGAGAGAGAGAGGGAAGCAGGCTCACCGCTGAACAGAGAGCCTGATGCGGGACTTGATCCCAGGACCCCGAGATCATGACCTGAGCCGAAGGCAGAGGCTTAACCCACTGAGCCACCCAGGCGCCCTGAAGCTTTTAAGTGATGTTAGCAAGGATAAAAAACTGATTTAATGAGGGTGACAGGAGTTGCACCTAAAAATCAGGTGGAGAAGAGGAGGCTCTTCTTCATTGATAACCCACTAATATGAGTATTTAGGATTGAACCAAGAACTCTATCTATGTAGAGTTTGGGTAATTGCCTCTGTAGTGAACTAAAACAGAACAAAACTTCTTCCGGTTCATTGGTTTGAGAATTGAAGAAGAACCATTAGAATTCAGACCTTGGAAAACTGCACTTTGTATGAAAGAGAGGTGGTAACAGTCAGCCTTATTAACTAAAGCTGTGCTCTTTGGAAAACCAGTAATGCCTGTTGTTACAGCATCCTCGTGGGGTAGGCAGAAGAGACATACTGTGATAGACTTACACGTGGCAGAGCGGAGGCCTCCTTGTGTGTCCTGCTCAGTGCTGGGAGCGCAGGGGAGTAGCCTGATTCATCAGCTGTATTGTCCTTGACATAGCAAGCATCTCGTCAGTCCTGTGCAGTCTCCTGAGCCCTGAACACATACACACAGGCACATCATTAAAGAAAGTACCAAATGCTTCCTTGAAACTCAGTCTTTAATAATTCACCATTTTGTGTAGAATGTTGTTTTTACAGTTTTACCGGGAACAGTTCCCTTTTTTCAGCGTTTGCGTTAAAAACATTTATGTTCCAAAAAGAGACATCTGCGTTTTTAGAAAGGTATGAGGTTCTATCAGTCTGTTGTTAATTATGAACAAATAAAAATCATTATGTATTTAGTCCGATAGATCTCCAGAATGGCCTTACAGAACCTACCTTAACTGTAGTTTATATTTCAAAAAGCCGTTCAGGGTAGGCTGAGAAGTTCTGCTTGCTGATGAATTTCTGTTACGTCCCATTTAGTGACAAAGTCCAACTACTCATGCCCTTCGTTTGCAGTGAGCAGAGTCGATGCCTTTTCTCTAGTGTCTGCTTCGTGCCAGAAATGCAGGGGTTATTCAGATGTATGAATAAGAGGAGCTTCTGCATCCACGTTACCTGTACCAGTTTGATCTCCTGAGAAATGGGTTACCTTGCCTGAAAGATCTTCAGAGGGAGAGGCGGATAATTAACATATTCACGTATTCACTGTTGATTGCTAAGGCCTGGAATCTATAGGAAATAAGAGAAATAGGAGAGCTCTTGCTCGAAGGGACTTGTACAGCAGCTGCCCAGATTAGTGTGATAATTGATGGGTGCTGTCAGTGGGGTAGGAGTGTTAACGCAGTTCTGAGAGTCAGCTTTCTGACTGAGGTGCTTAGTGGAAGCATCGTGGATGTGATCACATAGGAAGCGGTTAAAGACTTGGCCGGTTTTGCAGAGATGGGGAAGACCATGACGGCAGGGCCAGGGATGCAGAGTCAGTCAGGTGTAAAGTCTAGCCTGGACGCTGGGTGGTGAAAGCTGACTTGGGTGGCTGCAGTAGAAGAGTCTTAGAAGAGGTGAGATGTCATCATGCTGGGCTTTTCTCCCAGAGTCACCTTTGGCTCTCCCTAGAGCCAAATACTCCTTAGAGCCAAATGCTCCTTATCCCCGAGGGTCACTCTGGCATTTCAGCCTTCTGGATGGGGATTGTTCAGGGACACTGTAAATTTGGTCCAAATTAGGCATTTGGGGATTGGCCAGGAAAAATCTATAAATATCTGTCTTTTCTTACTCCTTTCCCTTTGCCTCAGATGAAGAGAGTTTTTCTCTCCGCCCCCCGCCCCCCCCCCCCCCCCCCGGCCCATGCCTCCCCCAAGGCTAATAATTCTATCTTCTGAGTTCCCGGTCCTTTCTTGACCTTTTTAAAGAATTGCTTCTCCATAAAGCAGCGTGGCATTGAGAAATTCAGAAGTTTCTTTGGTCTTAGTGTCTGGGGAGGCTACCTGCCTTCTCCATTTACACAGAAAAGACCCCCCCCCCTGCTTCTTTTTCCCAGGATACAAATGTCTTCAGAGGGAACCTAGTAATCTGATTCCAGGCAAAGGTGTTTGGGTCTTTAATTTCCAGCTTGAGTCAGAATACATCAGTTACCCGGCTTTGCCTTCCATACACGCTTATAGGCTGCCTTCAATACTTCTCTCTCTCGCTCTCCTTTCTTTCTTTTCTTTCTTTCTTGATAAATTAGGCAAAAATGTATTGATGATAATAAAATTAAAATATTACAGCAACTAATACTTAGTACTCATGCCTCAGGCACTTACAACATAATTTACATGTATTAATTCATTTATTCCTCATAGCTACATTTTCTTTGATGCTTTGTCTTGATGGGTTTTGCCCGCATTTTATAGGTGAGAAACCAAGGAAAAGAAAGGTCATACAGTGTGCCTGAGACAGTCTTGCTGCAGGGTTGAGGACTGTCGTGCGGGAGTGTCGCTAGCCAGTGAGCCACCCCTTCACTTCTGCCACGTACAGTAGGGGACGTCTCAGCCTGTGTGGCTTTCCGTAAAGGGCCACCCCACCACCCCAAAACATATTTTTGTGCTGCCATCTCTTCTGACACAAATTCTCACAATTTCATCTGAGGTAAACCGTTATGTTATACTTGTACAGAACATCAAAATATCTGTTCTAGTTGAATAAAATTATTAAATACAGTTTCCAAATGGTAGTGTATAAATGAACAAAACCAGATTTATTCTTTTGGGAATGAGCGAATGCCAAGGTAGACCCGCCAGTTGCATTAAAAAGTAGGGGATTTTTTTTTTTTTTTCTCGAAGGATTTTTCTCTTTTCCCTTTGTTTTGACTTTTGGACAATTGATAAAAAGAGCAAGTTATACCTCTGTATTTCTTTGGAAGGCATGACTGTATGGTGGTGTGTGTTTGCCTGGAGGGATGAGGGAAGTATTCCATGGGAAGCTGAATCATTTCTTGGCTTGTTTGACCGAGTGACTATATTAGGGCTATTCTTTTTGCCATGAAGTGAAAAATAAGAAGAGTAAGTTGAGTAATTTCCTAAAGTAATACGTTTGCATTTTATGTGGAATACAAAATTTTCCTAGGGGCATGGTTATTTTGAATATTAAGTTTTCACGTCTGACCAGGGCTTTAAACTCTTTTAGACTGCACACCTTTTCTGTGTGTTAACACTGACAAGAAAATTTGTTCTCTTGTTGTTCAGTAACTAAATCTAGTCGGCTACTGGAAAAGTCTGAGGAGTATGACTGGTAATAAATGAGGACATGCTCAGTCAGTCATCCATCCTTTGGGTGTTTGGTGCCATTTTTAGGACTCTGCAAGAGAAACCAAAGAAGTGCCTGTTGCCTTTAAGGAACTCACAATCTACTTAGAGTCAAAGTAAGCACCAAGGAACAGTGCAGGGCGGAACGCTGGAAAGTGAGTGCATCAGAGTTCAGGACTATCGAAGTTCAAGGCACAGAGTTTTAAGGTGGGTTAGAGTAGGCAGAGAGATTCCCTAATGAAGAAGGTAGGATTTAAAGGGTGACTTTTGGCTAAGGTGGAGTCATGAGGTGTAAGGGATTCTATAAGCCACACCTGTTCCTAAGAGCCGGAGGGTGTTGAGGTAGGAAGAACCAAGTCCTAATTGTGGAAACTTAAGAGACCAACCGGATACCTATCTTGGGGGGTATAGTAGCTAATGAGACTGGAGGGGACAGTGTAGTGGTACGACATCCAGACCAGGGAGATTAGGCTTGATGAGGCCAAAGACCTTTGTAGTATCTTCCTGAATTACAGCACAAGCCGTCTGGCTTCTCTGCTCCAAAGTCCTTGCTGGCTCCCACTTGCCTCTGAGTAGAGTCTACTTGTTGGCATGACATCATATGCTTTTATAAGCTAGGTGGTTAATGTTTTCCCAGGCTAAAGTTCCAGCACTCCCCTAAAGGATTTGACGCACATAACTGTACGCAGTTTGGCCGTTCCTCCATCATACCTGCCACTCATCGACATCTGCACCCTCACTCACACTGTTTAAAGACAACACCTGTCTCCATAGAATTTTTCTGCCTAATCAGTTCAGCCAGAGATCCTCATTCCTTTGCTGCAATTCTGCATTTCATTTGTACTATCCATGCCAGTCTCATGTTTATATTTCATGTTACTGTCCCTTCCTTGAGGTTCCAGGAATGGCTCCTTTATCTGTATAGCTCATAACACCTTACAGAGCACCGTAACTACAGCAGGCATTTAAATATTTGTTGAAGGGGTAAATGAATTTTGTTAATATTCACTAGTTCATCACTAACTGGCCATGACATGCTAGTGATGACAAAATCCCATTAGGAAATTCTGATCGGTAAATGTCGGTGTTGTTTTCCTTGATCTCATTGCCTTTGTTTTATAGAGTGAAGTTTGTTCTTATTTCCATAGATGTTCATATGGAAAGGGAGTTTCTTGTTGGCTTTTCCCGTCTTTTTCCATTTCCTTGCCAAAACACTGTCCACCCTCCCTACCTCCTGTAGCTGCTGTGAAGCCCTTGTTCATTCCTAACCAGGATAGCAGTGCCTGTGCTCAAGTGTTCTGTTCTGATCTCTAGGACGGAATCTCTTGGAAAGAGTTGAAAGTACACAAAAAAATGGGCATACATGTTGCATAGAACTCACTTTGTGTTCTTGGTCCTTTTTCTCGGTTAATGCTTCATTTACTTCTCAGAAAGTTTTTTACAATCTAAACTATTTTATTACCAGGTTAGCAATCCTATAGCAACCATTATGGAAGGATTCACTAAGATGCTTTCTCTAGTAGGAAAAGTATCAAGAGTTAGGAAAAAATGAGTATTATGACTGAGCCTAAATATTTCGTTGTGAAATGGTAGACTCTTTAAATCCAGCTCTCATCACTCTGCTACCCCAGAGCTGCCCTATCAGTCCGTAAAAACATTAGCAAAATCCAAGTGTCTTACTCGCTGGACCGTTTTACAGCACTTGACATTGTTTCCCCTTCTTTCTGTGAGGTATTTCCTCCTTTCAGTGTCCGTGGTGTCCCATCGGCGTGTTGATTCCCAAATCTGAATGCTCAGTCCCAGCCATTCCCTGGGCTCCGGATGCACGCACTCGCCCGTTTACCCGGGCCCTGCGTGGGTGTCTCTGAAACCCTCAGATTCTCTGCGTCTAGAACCGGCGGATCGTCTGCTCCCTGCCTCCTCCTTGTGCTCCGATCCGCTGCTTCTCCGGCCGCCCAGGGCAGGGTCCCAGTCAAGCAACACTTCTTTCTCCCTCTCTCCTCCCACCCCCAGTGCCTGTTAGAAAAGTAAATACCTTCGGACTGACTCCCACTCTCTTCTCCTGGTCTCCACATTCATCACCCGGACTCGCACCTCCTCTGCCTCTCATCCTCTCCCTCCTGTCTATGGAGTGTGCTCCAAAAACATGATCTTTTTGAAATGCAGAACCGATCGTGCCTTTCCCTACCCAACAGCCCGCAGTGGCTTGTTCTTGTTGCAGTGGTTCAGAGTTTTCAGTACAAGTCGTGTGTTCATCGGGAACTCGCCTTTTTCTGCGGCTCAGGTCTTGTCCTTTGTCACTTGCTGTTTCTCGCCTCTGGGCCTTCACACGCTATCCTCTGCCAGAGCCTGTACCCAGCATGCCTCCCCAGCTCTCCCTCCTGGGGCTCCCCGCAGCGCCACGCACGCAGCTGTCACCTGGTGAGCTTCTGCTGCTCTGTCGGGCCTCAGGTTAGTCAGCATCGCCCAGCAGGCCTCTCTGGACCCGGGAGTGGGTTACACCTCGAGGCAGATGTTCTCTCAGAGGTCGAGTGCCCCGTGCTCCTCTGTTGGAACACTTCTCACCCATTGTCATGACTCCTTCCTGTCTCACTGGCTGCTGTATCTTCAGCGCTAGGCATGGTTATTCAGCAAATATCTGTCTGTTTCACTTCATTTTCCGAAAATCTCGTTGAAGGTTTAGGTCAGCGACACGAGTTGTAGTATACAATCAAAACAACGTTATGAATTTTCCATGTGAAATTTCTTGGTTTAAGTTGCTCCTGATACTAAATTTGCCATTTTTACCATTCTGAGCATTCCATGTTTTTAAAATACTAATGTATCTTCAAGCCACATTCTTTGGATAAATTAAAAAATTCTACTTCAGAATACAGAATATTTGGTATACTTACATAGGTGCAGTTTATTATATGTCACTTACGCCTCAGTAAAGGTGCTTAAAAATCATTGAAGTGATGGCGGTGCCTGGCTGGTGCAGTTGGCTAAGCATCTGAGTCTTGATTTTGGTTTAGCTCATGAACTCTCAGGGTTGTGAGATCGAGCCCCCCGCATTGCATTCCATGTTCCGTGTGGAGTCTGCTTCGAGTTTCTCTCTCCCTCTCCCTCTGTGCGTCCCCTTCTCTCTGTTTCTCTCTCACAAATAAATAAGTACATCTTTTAAAAAAAGAATCACTTAAGTGATAACTTGAATATTTTTCAAGGTCTGGCTTACCACCTGAAAGTTTCATCTGAACCTTGTGCTTGTAAATGTGCATACAGACTGCTTGGGTGGGGGAAATGTATTTGGATGGCTCTTTAACAGTACAGTTAGTGTGTTAAAGAATAAGAGTGTGCGGAGGGTGCATGTTCTTTTTACTCTTAAGGCTTTGAGGGGGAAAGAGGTGCTATTACTGACAGTTATTTCGCTCAACTAAAAGTTGGTAATTGTAGGATTATGAATTTGGCAAAATTTCTGCATGTGAGAAGTAGTTCTTCCACCATAAGGAAGAAAAGTTAGAGTAGCTTTTGTTTTGTTGTGGCAGTGCTGCACTATCTTACGTGAGGGTCGTATTGATCATGCTAAAAATAAATGCTGCTAGAAGACTGAGAAATAACAGCAAGTATGATTTATAGTTTGATGTGACTGTCTTTGGGAGCTGGTTTTACATACAGCGCACGAGCACACGGGGTGATGATCTCACGGTGCGCTGCGTGGGCGCGGTCTCAGTTCTCCTTTGGATAGGGTCACTGGACGGGCTCAGCAGGAGAATGCTATCGATCTCATATGTGTTAATTTCAGCAAGAAATGTTAGAGATTTTTGCATGTAGTAAAGGAGATGAAGAAGTGGGACTGGCGGTTCAGTTGGCTTTGTAGATGGTGCGACAGCATCAGGAATGCTGGTTGCTGCTCTGCCATCCTTCCGGGGCGGCTTTGGGGCGAACTCCGGGCCTCCGCTGTTAGCCTTGTTCCAGCTTTACCAGTGACACACGGCTTGGAGGGACAGCTGTTACCGCAGAGACAGAATCTAGGTTCAGGATGCCGTTTTTAGGCTAAACTGATAATGAGAGTGTAGAAGGGGAAGACGTAAAGTGGGTTTTTATATAAAACCACAAGGTATGGAACGTCTGTTACAGTATGGAGGAGACCTGTTTTGAGTCCAACAGGAAAGGTACAGGAAGCAAGCTTGTTTCGTCAGAGGCGCATATCCTTGTAGACAGTGGTCTTCGTGTTAAGACGGCCGGTGTGATCTTCATCACCCCAGGGTGTGCGGTCACAAGGCCCACCCAGAGCCATCAGGCAGCCAGCAGTTGTGGTGTGTGATGTAGTCGTGATGATCATTATGATCAGGTGTGATCCAGGAGAGAAGCTCGTGAGTCGTGATGGGAATCTTCCGATATTTAAAATGCTGCCTCACCATAATGCTTGTCCCAAGGAGAAGAAGTAGGATTAGTAGATCGGTTCATTCTGAGGAGGACCTAGCTCCCGGTTGTCAGTATTCAGACTAAAGTCCCTGTGTTGGATGCGTTCGTTCTGATTTTTGTAATGGATTACTAGAGTGAGAAGCTGTTGAAGGGAAATGTTCAGTATTAAAATGTTGACAAAGAAGTCAAGTCTGTTTAATGTAATGATACACTTTCTACCTGTACTTTCTAAAATTAGGAACGATTTGTCGTTTTTATTGAAAAAAAATTTTCAGTCCTTTGGCATTTCTGTAGAATCTTAATACGAGAATATCAATATGAGTAACAAATTCCGAGTTTTCTTTCCTCAAATTTTTTTTTAAAGATTTTATTTATTATTCATTTGACAGACAGAGATCACAAGTAGGCAGAGTCAGGCAGAGAGAGAGGAGGAAGCAGGCTCCCTGCTGAGCAGAGAGTCCGACGTGGGGCTTGATCCCAAGACCCTGAGATCACGACCCGAGCCAAAGGCAGAGGCTTTAACCCACTGAGCCACGCAGGCGCCCCTCTTTCCTCAAATTTTAACTTACGTTTTTTCAACGATAGTTATATTTCTTTAACTATGGGGGATTGCTCAGGGCAAAATAAGATGCATAATGAAAGGAAAGAGGATTTACAGAGTTGAGGGTTAAGGGAGGCTCACATTGTTAGCTGTACGACCTGACACCACTGGCTGCGGCTCGGAGTCCAACCCTTGCTCGGCCGCCAAGTGGGCATGAACCTTCGAGCTCCCGAGGAGGAGTCAAGGAGACGGCAGGTGGACGCACCTGACAAACAGCAGGTACTCAGGACACATTGTTACTAATCACTGTTGCCACAGAAGAAGCTGTCCTGTCCCTACTTTTCCACCCGCAGTTATCATTCTGCCGTCTCTCGCTCTTCCCACTCCTTTAATTTCGCCAGGCTGGTGGCAGTTTTAGTAAAAGTCAACATTTGTGGACTTGTTCCTGCTGAGACCTGTCTCCCCGGAGGAGCAGAAGTTTGTGAAGAGACATTTTTAAAGCTTTGTGACTATTTTTCTTATATTCTTCCATCTTAGTTTCTTTTTGCCATTGTTAATTGGGAGCAGAGCATCTGCTGCCACCGGCTGCATGGTCTTCGGGTCTCTTCCTGCGAAGACACTAAGGGCTTCAAGTGGGGGCGCTGCTCTGCTGCCACCAACGCCTGGCGAACTGGAACTGCTAGGGGGCTGCCTGCCGACCTCCCTCTTCTCCGAGGCCTCTTCACCTTCTTGGAATCCCCAGATCTGTTGGAGAAAAGCCTGCGGGGACGAGGACAGGAGGCCTCCCTCTCCTGGACCAGTGGTGCTCCAACACCTCAGTTGAAATTAAAAAGGAATTCCCAGAGGGAAATAGTGCTTTTGCAGCATAGTCAGTAATTTCCTTCTCGCTCGTCCCAGTCGGCTGTCATGCGTGAAGGACTCTGTTACTCCACACAGGTAAGAGTTGCCCAAGTGGAGGAGAAGTGTTCTATCTGTGTTCTAAAAAATTTTGCCACCAACAAATGGGTAATTCTGGGTGACTCACCGTTTTGAAGTTAATGAAATCACAGATAAATGAAAATTAACGGTGGTAGACCTTTCCTTCCTTCTGATTACACGTGAAAAGTGGAGGAGAACACAGTGATGCAAGAATCCACTGTATGCTCTCCGCAGCTGATTTTGAGAGAATTTCTCAATTCCTTTTTTTTTCTCCTCTGCATCTGCCCACATCCTCTGAGCTATATGGCAGGTGATGATTTCTTAGTCTTAGGCTGACCGTATCCAATCAAGAAGGAGCTTCCTGGGGCGCCTGGGTGGCTCAGTGGGTTAAAGCCTCTGCCTTCGGCTCAGGTCATGATCTCAGGGTCCTGGGATCGAGCCCCACATCGGGCTCTCTGCTCCGCAGGGAGCCTGCTTCCTCCCTCTCTCTGTCTCTGCCTGCCTCTCTGCCTACTTGTGATCTCTGTCTGTCAAATAAATAAATAAAATCTTTAAAAAAAGAAAAAAAAAAAAAGAAGGAGCTTCCTATCGTACTTACCCCTGTCATTTTTCAGTTCTGGAAACCCGGGTCCGGAGAGGCCAAGTCGCCATCCCACATTGCTCAGGGAGGCAGCAGCACACCAAGGAACAGAAAGAACCCTTGATTTTCATTCACCCTGGTACCTTGTGCTCCTGGAGGGACCGAACTGACTGTTGGGAGGGATCGGTTAGCTGTGCCCAGTCTCATGCTGATGCCGTATGTTCACTTTGGGGTTATAGGAAAAGTACTTAATAGAAGTAGACTCCTCCCCCCTCCCCCCTCCCCGCACCTCCCCTCGGTGCTGACTGGCTTTCGGTGTTCTGTTTGGGTCGTTAGCATCCCCACTAGGTGGTGTCCTAATTCAGAAATTTGACTGTGGGACCTTGAGACGGCTCTGCTCTACCTAAGTAAGTGAAAGGAGCTGAAGATACCTGACCCATAAGAATTACTTAAATAATTTGGATAAGGTGTTAGATCTTGTAATTAAGTAAATGAAGGGAAAATTTAATCTGTGAACAGAAATGCTGTAATTGAATTACAATGCATAAAATATTCTGGAATCTTTAAGAACTTTTGTTGGTCCTGTGATATGAACAGAGTAAAAGACTGGTTGCTTCTCTTGAAGAATTTGGGACTCCTTTTGTGGATCGAGAGTGGGATGGAGGACACAGAAGGGAGATACAATTAATCTTGTAAATAACTACTTTGGTGGTAAGAGGCTGGAAATAAGTATATTTTACTATTAAGTTCCCAAAATTTAAGAGAAGGGAGGATTTTCTCAAAAATTCGTAGCTCTTAACTCTGGTTTGGATATAAAATGATTGGTTGCTGTGTTTCAAACTCCTAACAGAATAACTGTTCAGTGGTTCCAGATGTTTTTGATAAAAACTTGGAATTGTCACAGCAGCAGCCAAAGCACAGGACTGCGGATTCTGTCTTCTGTGGAAAGTGCTGAGTGGATCCAGAGGGGAAAGCAGAACAGACGCGCGCCCCCTTCCCTCCCCACCACGAGTATTTGTTCCCTATCCAGAGTGTTCATCCTAGAAGAAGAAACAACATAGAAGGACAGTTCTAAATCTTTGTAGTAGGTTTCTGTGTGCAGAAGGAGGAGGAAACCTAGATTTCCAGCCTCTGGCACAAAGTCAGCAGATCGCCAGAAATAAAAAGGTTAGTTATGTCTCAAAACATTTCAGGCAATTGCATGATTTTGAAGCCGGTTTCTCTTTAATTCCATAACGTCTTGAGGACAGAGACCTTGTTATTTGTTTGCCTTCCCTGCAAGGCACAGAATATCTGTTAAGCGTTTAAGTCAGTAAGCACTTAGGGTCGGGAGTCGGAAGCCTCTCTGGTGACTGAGCATCTCTGGTCCCCTGAGAGATGCCTGGGAACCTTGCAAGCAGGAAACATTTGCTTCTAATTAAAACAGAAGGGAGTGGCAGGAGGAATAAACCATGTGGAGGACAGAGGGGAGCTGGCCTTATATTCATATGGAGAGGAGGGGGGTTCTGAATTACAGCTTGATGAAAGTTCATACGGAAGAGGTGATAAAACTAGCCATTTTCCCATATCCTAAAGCCTGATGGGTCTTCCCATTTGTGCTGTGGACCACAGAATCTCAAAGTATTTGTAAGGTCCTGGCCAGGTTCCCACCCTTTTATTAAGTCTGAGCAACAACTTTATTTACAACTTTTTAATCTCTCTCTAATCTTCCTGTTTCTACTGTTTTCCATGCTCGCTCTAGTGAAAAGCAACATCTGTTTCACTGTTAATGTTGGTAACATCACAGAGCCAGGGCTCATGGGGGAGCATGTGGGGAGGGGGAGGCGGTCCACCTGCCTTGGATGACACAGGGGTGGGGATCGGGGCTCCGCATTGGGCACAGCTAGGGCTGCAGTGTAGTGGTAGGTGAGGAGAGGTCTTGCTTTCTCATAGGGTTTGCTGCACTTTCCTCCTTTGGCTGGTTAGCAACATGAACGCCTGGCCTGAGGAAATGGTGACTCATCAGACCTTCTCCACCCCTTTCATAAAACTCCTGAAAAACCTTGTTACCACCTCTGTTTGCAATACTCTGTTTTGAACTGTTTGAAATCTCTTTTCTTCCTCTTCCCTGTGGTATCTGAAGACCCTCACTCACACTCTTCAGGTCTGGCTGAGGACTCCCCTAGCCCCTTGAGGAAAATAGTGGCAGCCTAATGCTCCTAAAGGATAAGATCTTATTCTTTGCTTTCTCCACTGTTTCCTTTTTGCTTCCCTCAGTTCCTTCTTTTCCCCCTCCCAGATCACTTACCAACCAAGCTGAGAGGGTGTCTGAAGTAAGGATAATGCTGGAGTAGGCTGCCCAGAGGCTGTGGCACAGGGTAGGACTGCGGGGGAGGGCGTCTCAGCAACAATGAAGTGACAGAGCCAGGCAGAAGCTCAACCAGTGCCCGTGAAAGCCCTGAAGGGGGAAGTGGTCCCAGCCTAGGTGACCCTCCTTGCTCAGAAGTATTGACACATGGACCCATTCATTCTGCTCCTTTTTTCTTGAATTGTCGTTAAAGCCCCTTCTGTCACTCATTTTCTGCCCCGCCGACCCTTTGCCCGCCCCCCAAAAAGGCAAAAAGAATGAACCATTCTTGAAAGATTTTTAAACCATATCAGGCACTTTTGTAGCCACTTCTGGATTCTAGAGACATAGCCCTGAAATACTTGGCTAACATTTTTCTCATATTAAATCATGGGTTTGCATTTGGCAGGGAGCTGCGTGTGCGCCTTGGGTAGTTTCCATTTTCTATACTTCGTGGAATAGATAAGTATGTTGTACTTGCTCGTGATGTTTAGGATGACATCCTCCCCCTTTTATTATCGCGCTGCTCGGACATCAAAGCGTTCGAGTTACATCTTGCAATGCCTGACAGAACCTTTTTCATAGGGGACAGTGTGAGGAGGAGGAGGAGGAGGAGGAAGTGGGTTGGAAAAGGAAGCCTTGTTTTTCTCTTCTCCGTCTGTGGATGAATCATGTTCCCACTGCAATTAGGTTTTCAAGCCTCCAAGGCTGCTGGTGCGGAGCTGAAAGGGCAAGTAGTGACGTTCCTGAGGGTGAGGGAGAAGGGGGGCTGGGGTAGGGAAGGGCCAGCGCCCAAGGAGGGAGGAGGGAGGAGAGCAGGAGTGGTCTTTCTTTTCGCCTTTCCTCTGCTGTCAGTAGAGATTTTCAGCTGAAACCAGAACCAAGCCCCACTGTCTGGTGAGCAAGAGGCCGACTCCACGGACTCTACTTTGAACAGAATCTCCCAAGCTTCTACTGGTTTTTGGTTTGGGTTTTTTTTTCTGTAAAGGAAAAAATTTACCTTCCTTCTCTCTTCTCTCTCTCTCTCTCTCTCTTTTTTTCTTTTTGTAAGCAGGAACAGAATTTAATGAGAAAATGAGAATGTTTTCATGCCATCCCTTTGAAATAGAGTTGTTTTACCTTTTTCTCTCTTTCGCTTTTCCTGACAAAGTGCAGACTGGATTTTTATTGCCTGCTTTGGGTTTTTCCCCCACGTGCGTCGGCCATTATGCGTAGCCTGTTCATTCTTAATTTTTCTCCTGGAGTTGTCGCCAGTGATGGAAACGCTGCACGCTTCTCTTTCATTCGGGATCTGCATAAAGTAGAACATCAGGAGGCACTTACTGTTTATATTATGAATTACAAATTTATCACCCCGGTGCTCTGAAGTCGCCAGAAAGTCTTCCATCCGTTCAAGGAATTGGATTCCACTTGGTTTCTTTTTAATCAATTTTGGACCCTTTGAGGGTTTTATAGAGCGAGGAGTTTGGAAGGCACAGATCTCCAGCTCAGCGTGCGAAATTTGGAACTCTGGACTTGGGGGAGTGCGGTTTGAACAAAATGTATGAGCGGCACAAGAGGCGCTACAGCCTGTGTGACATCTCCAGGGTGGACAGGACAGTGGATGTGGTGTTGCTGAAGGTAAGGGGCCACACCTCCCAGAGCCCACAGCTCCCGAGCGCCTTTATCTCTTCACATCCGGTGACTGAGTGCCTGGCTGCCCTGTCCGGGGAGAAGGGCTGAGAGGATGTGTGAAAAGTCGGGAACAGAGGGGCAAGGTTGATGATTCTAAGGTTCTCAAAAGAGTATCTGAACAGAGACTGTGGGGGATTGGGCTTAACAATCAGTCTTAAGCCGCACTGAAACGGTTGAGACATCATTTTGTTTGCTTTAACATGTGCTCTTAAGCTCAGGAGAACCTCATACTCCTGAAAATCACAGCGGGAGAAATTCATCTTCAGAGTTGCTCTTTCCTAAGATGCCTCTGTCTGTCCCTCTGTCCCTGTTATCCCCGCCCGCTCACCCTCCCCTGCTCCAGCCCCACCTGTCTGGGCATCGCTCTCTGTTGGTCTCCTTTCCTGCCTTTTCTCTGAATCTTTCCTCTCTCTTGTGTTCTGCTGTCTCTTGTAACTCTGTAGGGGCACGAAGGACACTTTTTCCCTTTGGAGGGGTCTCCAGCCCGTTGATTAAAGTTGCAGAGTGGTGCTCCCGCCTTGGTTTGACTGCTTTTCGTGGACTCTGTTGGTAGCTGTATTTGTTTTCTTGGCGTCAGTGATGTCGGTGTCTAAGCGGGATGGGGGTGGAGACTCCGAACGGCTAATCGCTCACAGAGGGCGTCCTTGAATCTAAAATTAGTAAGGACTCTTCCAGCCATAAGATGGGAGTCTGGGAATGTTGGACGACTCCAGGAACACTTTTTGGAAGTTTAGCGATTTTCTGGCAAAGCAGGGGAAATTGGAAGTCGACCAAGTGCTTCACAGATGCCAAAGAACCTCAGTACCTGAACTTGGGAAAGTATAAAGCTGGTGGGGTGTGGGGGGAGTGGTGACGTGTCGCCCTGGTCAAGGAGATTTTGGAACTGTGTTACCGGTTTGTCAATTCAGTTTATTACTTGAGACTTCCTAAACTTTTTCACTGGTCCATTGAGGCCCAGAAATGGGTCTAGAAGGCTAGTCACAGAAACCAGTGACGTACACCGTGGATGAGGGGCCAGGTAGGAGTCGTGATTCGTGACAGAGTGGTGTCCCTGTCCCTCCTGATTATGGCCAGGTGCTTGTCCGACTTGCCAGGCCTAAGCTGAGAGCAGTTTGGGACTTGGCTTTTCGAACATGTTCCAAGATGTAATCAATTTTAGTTCCTCCGAAACGTGATTACCTCTATGAAAACACAGTGGTGTTTTAAAATTTTTGTCCTCAAATATTATTTAGGAGAGCTCAGTTTTTAGGACCTTTATACTCTTGACTCTTGATGATCTTAGATTTTACTTGTCTAAGGAAAGAGAAAGAAGCGATAAAAGGAGGGAGGGTAGAACATCCCAGTCTGGGTGTCACAGGGAGTATCACATATTTAAATAATGCTAAAATGCACAGTACCCTGCACTGTAGCCGGGAAGGAAAGCCTTTACGAGTGGAGCTAAATCCGCGTGGGCTTACTGGCCCCAGAGATGCTGTTTTACAGTTTAACGAAACACTTCCACATACGTTATTTCATTTGAGGCTTTCTGCTCAGGCAGCAGCTGTTCCGTCCACACACCTGCCCCCACGCATGCTCACATGAAGAGCCCAAGTCTTCCCCTGATCTCTTGAGCCAAGTGAGGAGTATGAAGTACTTGACTGACGAAGATGTGATTTTCTTTTTTTCCCACAAGCCCACAACTAATGAAGGATAATTAGTTTTTTAGGTGAATTTGCTTGTATTTTTTTTTTGTACCATGCTGCCAAGCTGTATAATGAAGGTTTTAGTAGAGAAAACTTCACTTCTCAGAAAATAGGCATTCGTTACAATTGGAGTCCTGAAAATAGTGTGTTTGAAATAAGATAACTAAGTTTCTTGTTAATTTTTTTGCTTTAGAGAAGAAGGTGATATTCTTGAGAGCTGTACATTAAAACGTTATTAATGGCGCGTTCGATGCCAGCGATGGCACTAAATCCAAGGGGTACATGGTCCTTTAAAATCCTTCTCTTGCTCAAAGACAGACAATAAACAGAGAAATTAAAAAGTAGGGATTACTGTAAGTTACTTGACGGGAAATGGGCTATATAGGAAATAATCAGAAGGCCTGTTTTAGATAAAAGGTGTTTCTGAGGTGTTGCCATTTAAACAGCTGATCTGCAGAGGATAGAAGGATGCCCGCGCTGCCAAAGGAAAGTGTTCTGGCGAGAAGGAACAGTAAATGCAGAGACCCTGAGGTCCTCAGGAAGCAGTGGCCGGGCTACCATGACGGGGCCACACTGAGCAGGCAGGGGAGCAGTATCCAAAGAGTCGTAAGTGGGAGAGGAAAGCAGGGCCTTGACGGCCATGAGGACTTGGCTGTGTTCCGACATGTTACTTCTCAAATCACGTTTTGAAGAGATCCTTCTGGTCGTGTGGGAATGAGCTAGGCCGCCATTACGGCAGCCCGAGGCATGGTAACTTGGTTCTGTGGTCCGAAGTGGGAAGAGGTGGATGGATATGAGATCCAGGCTTTTCATTTTTACATTCCTAGTGTTTGTCCCATTTTACATATGGAAAAACAGGCGGGGAATAGTCAGTAATTTTCCGAAGGTCTCACAGCTCATGTGTAACAGGTAATAGGATGCAAACCCAGCTCTGATTGTTTTCAAACTTCATGCGTTTTCTTGCTATCGTGGACCTCCCCTTCAGTCAGCAGTGCACATGAATATGAATGTGTGAATCAGTTTTCATATAAATACATATGTGTTTCTTTTCCATGTTGTTATTTATTTGTTTATTTATTTAAGTAGGCTCCATCATGGGGCTTGAACTCACGGCACTGAGATCAAGAGTCAGACGCTTAACTGAGCGAGCCACTCAGGCGCCTCTAGACTTCCCTAGTGGAAATAGTCTTAGAAACTCTTGTCGATTGCTTCTTTCCCAGGACGAGAACTCCTTCCATAACACATAGGGCAGATTTGTGACCTCATATAAATTTATTTTGGTGCACGATTTTTTGCAGTTTTTTTCCATAATTCTTCTTTTTTTTTTTTTTTAAATAATTCAGAAGTATTCTCCAATTATCTTTCACTTTGAACTTCGGTATCATTAATCCATGTTTTTAAAAAAACTATCATATGTGGGTACATATGCCACTCTGTCCTCAAGTGGTCATGTGTGTGTTCTCACTCCACTTTTGTCTGTAGAAATTTGCTCTTTTATACAAATGAGTTCATAATTTTTTCATTTCTTCACTATTTCTAAGTACTGAAAACAATATTCCTAATCTGTATTAAATGCTCAAGAAGTTCTGTTAATGGAATGAATTACTCTTTTAGGACTTCTAAGTAAGGATTCCCACGCATCATGGTACGTAGGCTGTAGTTAATGTGCTGGAAGGTTGGCGTAAGAACACAGATGGAGGAGGACAGTAAACACAAAATTTAGACTGTGGGCCCGCTGCTGTGGGATTCCACATTTACGACGCAGGCCTTCCATCGGCATCCCAGTAATTCGCTGCAGATTAGCTACACCATTCTCGTCCCGGTTATATAGCCATGCTTTTTTTTGGCTTGTGCTACAATCCGATCTTTTCCCTTGGTCAGTTCTGTAGAGTTTGTTTCATGGTAGCTCTCCTGCATCAAAGCCTTCCCTTAAGATATCCCTAAAGCTGCATACGTTTTCGGTCTTTGTCCTCAGATCAGCTCTGGCTTCCCATCATCGGCCTCCAACAACCCTGAAATTTTATCTCCTTTCCGAATTCTTTGCTGAATAATAAGGCATAAGTTAACAGTATTCCTTGGTCACTTAACGCCTTCAGCCCCTGGCCCAGTACGCACACACTCGTTGCTCTTCCTCACTATATGACATTCCCTTGACCACCCCATCTTTGTGTATATAACTTCTTGCTCCTATGATAAGAGGTTGGTTACTATGAATTACATGCTCAAAATGGGAAATGGAAGAATTTTATTCTTGGCAGGAACCCATTGGTACCAACATAACCTGTTTTTGTCAGCATCCCTCGAAAAGCTAGTAGGGAACTCACAAGCTGGTGAATGATAGAAGTTTTCACCTAACGTAGCTCAGTATCTAAACTCACGGTGAGTGTTCCCGAGAGGCATGTTAACACAAGAGGACACTACCTATCTGAAACTTTCTGCAAAACTAGCATACCAGAAAGAAGGGCATCAGAATCGAGGATTGATTTCTGATGTAAACTGATTTTAGTCCAAGGCGCATTTCTGTTTTACTAATTTTATAACTATAGGTACCTGGAAAAATATTGCCTACTAGTAATAATATGATTCTTCATGTTATTGATGGTTTATTGAGAACATACTTTATAGCTAGTGATTAAAAGTGTCTGGTGAATCCTTAAAAGATTTGCAACCATGTTTTGTGCGCACTGAATGAAAATATTTACAGAGGACAGTCCCATCCCTATCCATGATGTTTGGGCAGACCACATGACCTCATTAGCTAAACTCAGAGGAGTAATTTGTCTTTAAGTCTAGTGTCATTTTCCCGAGAAATACTCCCATCCTTCCTAAGTTTGCTTTCTCTAAGACAGTTCGACCTTGCGTCAAACGAAAGATGCAAGGAGGCTCAGTACTGAGGACAACTGCGCACATCTGCCCAGTTGCAATCCGATTCCCTGAAAAGATTTGACTCAAGTATTGGCTTCTCTGTCCGGATGGTGGGTTTTTGCTTCCTTTCGTTCAGCTTATAACTCTGGCTGGATCTCCTGAGACAGTTGCAGAGGAAGTAAATATGAGCAATGGCTGGGAAGGCTGGGTGTAACCCTGAGCCTGTATTATTAGGATGTTCAGATATAAACAGTAGGAGAAATGCTGCCAAAAACAAAAGGCAGTTCCCTCTCTGCTGGAAATATGTACAGCTCTATTTTCAGACTGATGGGAACACAGTGTGGGTGTAGTTCAGATGCTCACAAGGAGTCCCAGGCTTTGTGGCAGGAACGAAGAATTACCTGGACGGCCCTGGCCTTTCTTCTGACCTTCCATTGCCCCATGGTCCATGTGCCTCATAGTCCCCCCGAATTTTGGATGTTGAATACCCGTGGTGTCTATGATCTAGGGATACTAGAGATAGTGTGGACAAAAGACTTAAGTTTGGTTTCTAGCTGAGGAATAATAAATGGGGTCAGAGCCAGAAAGTTTTTTGGTAACTTCTCCCTCCCAAAAACATGGATATGTAATAGCAGAGTGTCTACCTTCTTCTGTCTTCCTTACTTCCAGCCACTTGCTAAACAAAATTTCTTCCCTCTCCTACCCATCCAGTCTGTTGCCAGTCCCACGTCTTGCTCATACTAGCTCAAAGATTCCATAGGGCAAAATCTGGAGAGAGGGGCTCATAATAATCTTCATTGGTCTCTTTAAAACTCAAATTATTAATGTCTCAACACTGTTGTTTCTTCCTTTTCTGTCTCCTAATTCTGCTAAGAATCAGAATCTGGCCAAGCCTAGTCTCAGAGGGGTAAGAAGAGTGTTGATAGTACAGAGAACCAGCTTATCATCTGCTTATGGAAAAATCTCGGTCTTAGAGGTTACCTTTTGGAAAAGAGACTAACGGGCAAACAGGTGTGTTACCATGTTTGTACTCGGGACTTGGCGTTCTGTCTGGCCTATAGAAAGCACTCTGAATGTTTCCAGTGTAGCCACATAGTTCGGTCTTTAAGTTGTCTCTCGGTATGAGTGAGAAGAAACAAGGGCCGACTTATCTGTGATATCAGATTCTGAAACAGGGCAGGAGGACGGGGGAGATGTTTTGTAACCCAGTTTATATCTCTTAAGCAGTTTATTTATATGGTAAGAACAATATGTTCACACAAGAAGACAGCATGCTTGGTGTTGCTGTCTCTGTCTACAGGATGTGGTGGAAAATACTGATACGTGTTTTGACATTCTTTCTGCACTTGCTACACATGGCGCTGGCCTCTGGTTAATGGCATTGACCATGATTGGTAGCATCTGGCCCAGAATTCCAGCTCTGCCCCTGACTGTGTGGGCCACTTGACCACTTTCATCTAAATGAGCTTGCTTATCTCTAATTACGCAAGCTTTTTTTTCCTTTTTTTTCCTTTTTTTTTTTTTTGTGTGTGGGAGGATCCATGACACAGAACTTACCCCAGTAGGTGTACAGGTCAGTGATGCCATGGAACATTTGCACTGTTGTGCAACTCTCACCGCCATCTGTCTCCAGAACTTTATCATCTTTGCAAACTGAGACTCTACCCATTAAATAACAATTCCACGTTTCTCTCTCCCTACTCCTTATTTCTGGAAACCGCCATTCTGGGTTCTGTTTTGTTGTGTTGTCTCTGTGAGTTTGACTACTCTGGTTAGCTCCTATGCGTGAAATTATACGGGATTTGTACTTAGCTGACTGGCTTCTTAGCATCGTGCTGATCTGCAGGGTCAGCCGTATCGTGGCACAAATCAAAGGTTCCTTCCTTTTTAAGGGTGAACGGTAGTCCACTGTATGCGCATACCACATTTCGTGTATCCATCCATCTGTTGATGGACATTTGGGGTGTTCCCACCTTTTATCTCTTGCAAACAGCACTACCGTGGACATTGGTGTACAAATATCCGTTCAAGTCCCTGCTGTCGGTTCTTTTCAGCGTATACCCAGAAGTGGGATTGCTGGATCGGCCGCATCTGACATTCCCACCAGCGGTGCACAGGGTTCCGACTTCTCTGTGCCCTCGCCAACACTTGGTATTTCCTTGGTGGTTTTTTGGACGTGGGGAGGTGATCGTAGCCACCCTAACGGCTATGATACAGCGTCTCGTTGTGGTTTTGACTTATGTGCTTTTCGCTAATGCACACTCGCTTTTGCACTGGTTATATTTGTAAGAGGCCAGAAGCAGGAGCTTTCCAGGCTGCCTCATGTCGCCCTCTTTGAAAGACATCGGAACACCTGAGACTCTGTGTGGGCGAACAGAGTGCGACTCTGTTCGAGAGTATGACTCTCATCATACTCTTCCCCACGGGACTTCCTGTCTGTTACATGGTGGATTTTGACCGCTTTTTCTTATTTCTGTGGATTCTACCGTGTGCGCTAGCGTACGGATCTGCTGCTGCTTCTGTCCGCAGAGGACGCCTCCCCAGCCCAGCTGCACGCTGCTGCTAGACTAGTCCAGTTTCAGTCCCCTCTGGTGTCTGTGTCCTGATGATCCACACTCCCTTCCTCCCCACTACCCCACTTTATCGGTACACTTCTAGTGTTAACTTCCTGGCGTAATACTGCTCTCGTTCCCTTGCTTCTGTAATTGGGGGAAGAGTCCACCCTTGCTCAAGAATAAAGCCTAGATTCACTGTGGCCATACCCTCCACTCTTCTTTCTGGGAACTTGTGGGCTTTTTGTGCTCCTCAGAGACATCTAAGGAAAGGGTCTGTCATCGGGGTTCCAAGGGTATGCTCCAGAACCACTGACTGGACACACACCCGTGTTTCTCGTAAGGGTTCCATGGCTTCCCTCAGATTCTTGGAAGGAGCCTGGGCCATGAAAGGCTATGAACTCCAGCTCTGAAGTGCCCTAACTGATGACCCATCCTTTTTTCCCACGTGGCTGGAATTCCCTGCCTCCCCCCTCTCTCCAGAGCATCCTGCCCCCTTTCAAGGCCCACCTCATAGACCACCAGCTTTGCTAAGCTTTTCTCAATTATCTGAACCAGAGATTATCTTTTTTTTTTTTTTTTTTTTTTAATTCAAGGACCTTTCTTACTTCTTTAGGTTTCCGGTACTCGTACAACTGTTGTATTTCAGTGACTACTCAGTGTTTCCCAGGCTGTGGCCCACGGTTGGTGGAGTCGTGTCACATGGTTATTTATCTCTGTCATCCTGCAGTATGGGATACGGGAGGCAAATGGAACCCATGGCATTTCTAACTCAGAAGGGTTCCTCACACTTGTGAACTGTGAGAACCACCCTGCCAGCTGTAGTCAGGGTCCCATCTTCCTCATCTGTCTGTTGCTGTGCCTTCGCACTGTTTCTTATGTAAGGCGGCTGCCCCCAAAATGGTGCCTGGCCAGCTGTGTGGATGGATGTGTGTGTAGCTAACCGCCAGAGAGCTTCAGGAAGCCTTCTTATGCTACATTTCCCCATCCTTCCCTGGTGAAAAAGTCTTGATTTACCTGAAACCTGAACATTTTTCAATATAGGTTTTACTTTTAAATGTTTGTGAATGAGGCCTAATTCGGAGGAAGGAACCAGCTGACAGCTACATTGTGGCCAGATTTGCTTAAGTGCCTTGTGTGCATAGAGATGGTGTGCCTCCTGGGCACATCGCTGTTAATTAGCTGTCGGTGACCGAAGCAGGCATCTGGACAGACAGCCCCAAACAAACAGAAGACATTTCTCTCAGTGGCAACATTCTGATATTCAGAAACTTGGCACCCAGAGTTCCATATATTTGTTTCATTTTCATATTTTATTTTCTAAATACTCTTGTCCGAGGTAGACTTGGACTCTGTCTTCCAACTAATCGCCTCCAGAGATCTGAATTATACTTCGCCAGACTGTTTCAGTTTAGTATTGTTATTAAAGCTTGTTTAAACAATTGTTGAATTCCAAGACAAAGGAAAAAGTCAGAAGAGGCACTTGTGGGGCTGAGGAGAAAACGCCCTTGCTGTTTGTGAGTACGTCCTGCCTGGCCCAGTTCCTCCACGTCCGCTACCTCCGGTGGGTTGGTTGGTTTATGGATCTGGTAAACGGAGGCCGAGTGATAACTCTGACGGCTCTCAGTCCTAACTTTCCATTCTTTGTAAAATCACTGCAGATGATGAATTCAAAGATTAGTCATTAAGCATCCACTGTAAAATCCACACTCGTTACTCGGTTGGGAAACTCACGGAATTAAGATGTGCTTCTCTTTTCAAGAAGCTCACCCTTCAGAGCAGACGCCATCACCGGTACAGTTAGTCCGCGAGGATGCTGTCCGCAAATCTAGCCTCACGGGGTGTGTGTGGTCTCCTCTCTGAAATGGCATCGTGCCTCCTCCTGGGGCAGGAGAGAGATCCAGTCCAGCTGACGGTATTTTATAAACTTCAGTACTGTGAATCTAGAGATATCAAGAGGTGTTTACTTCTGATTCTTACCTGTTCTGTTAAATAAAATTCTGATCTTTAATTCTGATCTTACCTGTTGTGTTAAATAAAACGTGCTCTTTCCAGGGTCACGCGGAACGTCACAGTTGCCCAGTCCAGTAACTTCTAACTTTCATCTCCTTTGACGTCTCTGCCGCAGTTGGCACCTTGGACCTACCTTCTCTTCTCAGCCCTCTGCTTCCTTAACTTGTGTGAAACTAAAGCTCTCTAAAGCAGAAATTCTTCTGCTTCTACAAGGATGTGGCAGTCTCTGACTTCCCCACTCGCCGTGTTGTGCAATACCTTGCCTGCAGCCGAAGCAGAGAGTCGTAGACTCTGGCCCCGGGTCTCTCTGTGTCATTTGTGACTTGGCCAAAAATACGCGCAGCATTTACAGCGTGGTTACTCCTTAAGGCGTTCCACTCATTCTCCTTTCTATTAATTTCAGCTCACGTTGTCCCAGGCAGCACACATCTCAGTGTGTGCAAGACCCACAGTAACCAACCACTTCCACATCTCTCTCACATAAGCTGGGAATCCTTGCAGGACACTTTCTTGACTACTTCTGCTTTTAAGGCTTCACAGAATGATTTGATATATAGGAGATATTTAATACCTTTTTTTTTTTTTTAGTTAAATAAGGAGAGAGGCAAACCTAAGGGTGATGCACATTTCATCTTCATACTGTCTTCCTTTCCTAGAAAGTAACCAACAGATTAAAATATATTTTCCATTAAAAAAATATATACTCCCAGGGTACCTGGGTGGCTCATTCAGTTAAGTGTCTGCCTTCCGTTTGGGTCATGATCCCAGGGTCCTGGGATTGATTAAGCCTGGCATCCTGCTTCCCTGCTCAGCTGGGAGTCTGCTTCTCCCCCATCCAACCCCACCATCCCCACTCATAAGCTCTCTTGTGCTCGCTCGCTCTCAAATAAATAAATAAAATCTTTAAATACACACACACACTCCCGGGAGATACCACTTCACGCCTCCTAGGGTGGCTACAATCAGACAGATAAACAGAAAAGAACAATTACAAGGATTGGCACAGATACAGAAAGATAAGACACCAGTAAGTTGCTGGTAGGGACATCAAAAGGTGCAGGCCCTTTGGAGAAGTCTGGCAGTTCCTCAGAATGTTAAACGTGAAGGTATCACATGACCCAGCAGTTTCACTCCTAGGTATAAACCCAGGAGAAGTGAAAACACACCCAAACAAAAAGTCGTACATGGATTTTCATAGCAAGCATTATTCCAAACTGCTAGAAAGTGAAAACAACCCAAATGTCCATCAACTGAAGAATAAATAAATAAACAAAATGTGGGTATCCCCGCACAGCGGAAGATGATTCGGTAGTAAAAGAATGAAGTCCTGATATGTGCTGTGACATGGGGAAACCTTGAAAACCCTTTGCAAAGGAAAAGCAGCCAGTCGCCAGAGACCACGTAATGTGTGGTTCCGTTTCTGTGAAGTGTCTGGAGTAGGCAAATCCACAGACACAGAAAGTGGACTCAGGATTGCCCAGAACTGGGAGGTAGAGGTGGGGTGGGTGTGAAGACTAGCAGATACAGTATATTCTTGGCGGGATGAAGTGTTCTCAACTCAGACATTTGTTACCGGTTACAGGACTCTGCGAAGATCCTAAGCCATTGAATCATATGCTTTAGGTGGGTGAGTTTTAGAGTATATGAATTACATCCCAGTAAAGATGTGAAAATGCCAAATTAAACACACATGTGTGTGCGCTTGCACGTGCACAGGCACACACACACATTCAGTGTGCTGTGGTATCCTGGTATTAATCCTGGAACAGAAAAGAACATTAGTGGAAAGAGAAACGAAATCCAAATCCAGTCTAGAATTTAGTTAATGGTAATGTACCAATGTCAGTTTCCTACTATTGACGAGTGTACCTCTTAGAGACACTGGGGGGGGAGGGGCATATAAGAACTATGTACTATCTTTGTAACTTTCCTGCCAGCCTAAAGCTATGATAAAATAGAAGATTTCCCAAATTAAATTTAAAAAACAAAAAGTAATTTGTAAAGAAAAATTTGGTAAACTACCAAAAAGTTAAAGTAGATATTGTTTTTTTATGTTTATTCAAGCATAATCATTCAATGAAAACTGAATCAGATTAAGGTTTTTCACCACATAGGTGTGATTCTGTCAAGAGACTTTTGCTTTCCACTGTGTTTAAATGTTTTAATACTATTTAATATATACTAACTGTCAAAACTGCGATAGGTACGAGATTTTACCCCTCTTCAAGGTTCCCAAGTTAGCCTGACAGTTTCTGGGGTGCTAGCTGAAGTCACAGGGCTCCTGGGTCCAGGGACAAATGAGTTTATTTCTTATTGCAGAAAAAAGCACCGTGCGTATCGCTTCCTTGTTGGTTCCTCTTGTTTCCCAAGTCCCCCAAGGGCAGCACAGAGCAGAACAGGAGGGCGCTGTGTCACAGTCGAGAAACCCCACCCTTAGGAAACCTCAGTTTTTATAATGGGCAGTGAGCCTGCCTGATCTTTGCCCTTGACTGAGACATTATCTTTATTATGCGAGACAGTAAACAAACCTACCTTTTGCTTGGAAAGAGACAGTATCTCTATTTTTCAAGGCTGTTTGATACACAGTCTTTTTGGAAAAGATAGTTTAGAACAAAAGGACAATCAGTGCCTTTGCTCACAAGACCTGGGGAAGATAAGAGAGACCCATGAAGACTGTTCTTCCACCATTAATATGTTCTCACCACTGTTATTCAGAAATGGGTGTATTCAGTTAAAGAGATTTGATTTAGGGGCACCTGGGTGGCTGAGTTGGTTAAGCCTCCAGCTCTTGATTTCGGCTCAGGTCATGATCTCAGGGTTGTGAGATCGAGCCCTGTGTCGGGCTCCACTCAGTGTGGAGTCTGCTTGAGATTCTCTCTCTCCGTCTCCCTCTACCCGTACCACCACTCATGCTCACTCTCTCTCTCAAATAAATTAGTCTTTTAAAAAAGATTTGATTTAATCTTAATTTCATTATTATGTGTTAATTTTGATAAATATTTTAATTTTTTAATTTTGATTTAAGCAATACATTATTGTAGTTACATACGATTAATGTATTAGCCACATTATGTATTTATATATATTATACATTTTGCAAATTGTTTACCTTACTTTTTCTAATATACAGGTGCCTAAAATGAAATGAAAGGTATAATCAGTTAGTCCCTTACATATTGAAGGCCAAGAATGTTCAGTTTACTCATTGGCTGTGGAATTGAGAAGGCAATGAAAAATATCCTGAGATAAAGAATTTTTGCAAAGGTTCCTAAATTTTAATGAAACTAGAGGATTGTAATGTTAAGGTGTTTGGGAGTTATAAAAACTAAAAACATATATTGCACTTAAATTTAAGGGATTTTTTTCAGTTCTGTTGGAATATAATTTATATACAGTAAAATCAACTTAAGTTCACAATTTGATGAGTTTTGACAAATGTTTAAGTTATGTATAATAACATCAAGAAGTTATGTATAATAACTTTTGCAATCATGGTAGGAATATTGCCTTCACTCCCAAAATTACCTCCTGTCCCCTTGCAGTCATTCTGTTCCTCCAGTCGAATCACTAATAAACTTCTCACGCTATTTTTGCCTTTTCTAAAATACTGTATGGAACCATGTCCTAGGCAATGTTTTTTGTCTGGCTTTTTTTTTTTTTTCTGTTAACATCATGATCTTGAGACTCAATCATGCTGTTTGTATCAGTGGTTCATTCCTTCTTATTGTGAGTCTGGTGTATTGCATGAATGTACCACTATTTGTTTATCCATTTACCTGTTGACAGCAAATTGGGTTGTTTCTAGTTAGGGGCTCAGCCGCTCTGAGAATCCCAGTAGAATTCTTTGTGCAAAGATACGTTTTATTTTTCTTGGGCGAATGAATACCCATCAGTGGGGTTGTTGTGTTGTATTAAATGTCTGTTAGTGACATTATAAGAAATTGCTAACCTGTTGTCTGAAGCAGCTGTACTGTTTTACATTCTTCTGGTAACGTATCAGTGCTCAGTTTCTTCACGTCTTTGTCAACACTTGGTATTATCAGTCTTTAATTTTAACCATTCTGATATGGACCATTAATTACTCTTTGTGGTTTCAGTTTGCTCTTTCCTGATGATTTATGATGTTGGGCACCTTTTCTGTGTTCTTTGCCAGTCATATATATTCTTTGTTGAAATAATTTCTCAAGTCTTTTGCCTATTTTAAAACATGTTGTTTGTGTTATTATGGCATCTTAAGAGGTTTTTCATGGTCATTTATAATTTAATATGTGCTTTAATAATTTATATTTTAATATAGTTTCTATTACTAGTCCTTTAGCAGATAGATCCTGTATAAATATTTTCTCCTAGTCTGTGGTTTGCCTTTTCATCTTCCTAACAATGCCTTTGAGGAGCAAAAAAATTTAATTTTGATGTGGTCAATTTTTTCAGGTTTTCATGTGTGCTAAGAAATCTTTGCCTGACCCAGGATCACAAAAATATTCCCCTCCTCTAGAAGTTTTGTAGTTTTAATATTTAGGCATGTTTTTAGTTCATTTTTATAGCTGATACAAAATTTGAGGGAGACTTACAAATATTGAGGTTTGTTTTTTTTTTTTTCCTGCCAACCTTTTTTTTGTTTGCACGTGGAGATCACTTGTTGCAGGATTATTTGTTCAGAAGAATGTTCTTTTCCTGGTTGGAATAACACTTGGCATCTTTGTCAGATATCAATAGGCCATATCTGTGAAGGTCTGTTTGTGGATTCTCTCTTACTCCGTTGATCTAAAAGTTTGTCTTTGTGCCAGTATCACACTGGCTTGATGACTGTACCTTTTGTAATAAATCTTAGAATCAAGTAGTGATCATTTGGGGGAGAATTCACAACTTAACAGGACTAAATTTTCTGATGCATAAACATGAGGTCTCTATTTAAGCATGCTTTAATTTTCCTCCTCAGTGTTTTCTGATTTTTAGAATACAAGTCTTACTCAGATTTTTTTTCTTTTTTTTTTCCCCACCCCTACCCGCCTACTCAGATTTTCTTAATGATTTTATATTCATTGATGCTATTGTAAATGGTACTACTTTTGTTTTTAATTTTTTTTAATTGTTCACTGCTAACCTATAGAACTAGTGCTGCTTTTTAATATATTGACTTTGTATCTTGCACCTTTGCTAAGATGATTTATTCCAGCAGCAGTTTTGTAGATTCCTGAGGATTTTCTATGTGTAGGCAGTCATCCTGTCTCTGAATAAAGGAAGTTTTATTTCTTCCTTTCCAGATCCCTGTGCATTTTATTTCTTTTTCTGCTTTACTGAATTGGCTAGAAACCCCTATACAGTGTGGAATAAATGTGATGAGCGTGGACATTCTTGCTTTGGTCCTGATCTCAGAGTGAAAGCATTTGGTCTCTATAAAGTATGATGCTAACTGTGGGTGTTTTGTGTGTGTGTGTGTGTGTGTGTGTGTGTGTGTGTGTGTGTGTGTGTTTTAATAGATACCCTTTATCAGGCTGAGGAATTTCGTTTCTGTTTCCACTGTTCTATGAGTTTTATCATGAATAGGTGTTTACTTTTGCCCAACACTTTCCTACATTTCTTGATAATCATTAATTTGTGGTGTTTTTGGTCTGTTAATAAATTGATTTTTCAACATTCCTGGAATGAACTTGGTCTTGACAACTTGATCTCTTTTCTGTGTGCTAGATTCAGTATCTTAATTTTTGTTCAGGATTTTGCAGCTGAGTTTCTGAGGGATTTTGATTTATATTTTTCTTATAATGTCTGTCTAGGTTTAGTGTCCAGGGGATGCTGGACTCATACAAATGAGCTGTGTGTTGTTCCTTCCTTTTCTATTTTGTGTAAGAGTTTGTGTAGAATTGGTATTATTTCTTCCTTAAATGTTTGGTGGCATTCACTACTGACGCCTTCAGGGCCTGTAGATTTCCTTATAGGAAGGTTTTTAACTGAATTCAATGTCTTTAATAGAATAAGGGTATTCAGGTTATCTTCTTGAGCAAATTTTGGTAGTTTGCAGTTGCATGAAATGTTTCCATTTAATCTAACTTGTTGAATCTGTTACAGTGATGTTCATAATATCCCTTTGTTATCCTTCCAATGTCTATAGGATCTGTAATGATGACTTCTTTTCATTCCTTAGGCTTGCAGTTTTTAACTTTCATTCTTGGTCAGTCTGGGTAGACTTTACTGATAACATTGATCTAGTCAGGGAATCAGCTTTTGGTTTCATCAATTTTCTTTTTTTTTTTTTTTTTAAGATTTTATTTATTTGTCAGGGACAAATAAGGACAAATAAGGACAAATAAGGACAGGGACAGAGGAGAGGGAGAGGGAGAGAGAGGGGCAGGCAGAGGGAGAAGCAGGCTCCCTGCTGAGCAGGGAGCCCAACATGGGACTCGATCCCAGGACCCTGGGATGGTGACCTGAGCGGAAGGCAGCCGCTAAACTGACTGAACCATCCAGGCGTCCCTGATTTTATTTTTCTGTTTTCTATTTCATTGGTATCTGTTTTCATTATCCTATTTGCCTTTGCTAGTTTCTTAAGGTAGAAACTTAGATCATTGATTTGAGACCTCTCTTTTCTAATATAGGCATTTAATGTTATAAATTTTGCTCTAAACACTGTTTTAGCTTTGTCTCACAAATTTTTATATGTTATGTTTGAATTTTTGAGTTTGAGATATTTTCTGATGTTTAACTAATTACACAATGATTCCTAAAGATTTCTTCTTTGATTCATGGATTTTTAAGTTTTTGAGTGTTTTTTTGTTTTGTTTTGTTTTTTAAATGTTTGTGGTTTTTCCAGGTAACTTCTTATTTTGGTTTCTGATTTTGATACTGTTGTGGTCAGACTGCATATGTAGTATGATTTTAATCCTCAAATTTGATACTTCTTTTATGCCACAGAATATGGTCTGCTTTGGTGAACATTCCATGACTATTTGAAAAGAATGTGTATTCTGCTATTCTTGGGTGAATTGCTCTGTATGTGTTGGGTAGATCAAAGTGGTTGCTAATATTTTTCAGGTTTTCTGTATCCTTACTGATTCTGTGTCTAGTTTTATCAGTTATGGGGAGAGGACTATTGAAATCTTTCATGGTAATTTTAAAAATTATATTCTTTTAAATTAAATGATAGTAGATGGTTATGATGTTAGATGACTGAGAGCTGTAAAGGCTAAATTAAAAAAATATTTTAGGGGAATGTTTTCTTCTTAATATGCGTTGGATTCCCATAGACTTGTTTTCCATTGCCAGTCCTGTCGCTTACTACCTCAGCAACACTGCTGAGCTTATTCTTTGGAT
The DNA here is from genome assembly GCF_902655055.1 of Lutra lutra. NCBI lineage: Eukaryota > Metazoa > Chordata > Mammalia > Carnivora > Mustelidae > Lutra > Lutra lutra. Next base: position 9,331,592 of record NC_062284.1, on the reverse strand, counting down.
ACAGGTAATACAAACTTCTTGTAGCTGTTGTGGGGATTAAATTAATAATACATAGAATTCTCTACTGTCTGATCTCCAGTGGACAGGAACTCTTGAATACATAGAAATTATTTTTGTATTTTTTTAACTTGCAAGTAAAGATATCAAATATCTATTTTAATCTTGGATGCATTGCATTTGTTAATTTCTTTTTTTTTTTTTTTTTAATTTCACCCTTGGCCTGCACCAGGTTTTCTCTTTGTGTATCTTTTTCCTGTTGCTTTTATTGGAGCCTTAATTGAGCATAGCATGCCTTGATTGTGTTGTGAAAAGGATTTTTTTCTTGTCCTAATTTTGCTCACTTTACAATAAAGTATTAAAAAGGTAAGAGTGTTGGTACAACAGATACACTTGCAGCAGCTGTAAAATCATCCCACATTACTTCGCTGTCTGAAAGTCGATGTGTTTTTCTTTTTTTTCAGATAAATCGAGAAAGCTGGTGTACGATAAAGCCGTGCCCCGATACAGCACCTCTGTTGGCCCCCACAGAGAGCTCAGGTGAGCAGGGGTCTTCCAACTTCCAGGTGCTTGAATACCTGTGACTTAAATCTCCATTTTTTACACTGCAGTCCCCGTCTGATTACAGACCTCTTTTGGAGTACTGTCCTTCCTTGCTGTGCCGTGCAGTAAATCAGAAGAGAGGGGTATGTGTGATTTGGTTTGTAGGCATTTTGTCTCAACTGAGAATATGGAATGTCCTAGAATTAACCTAAATTTCATGTGAATCATGGAATCTTCACATGTGGCTTTCTGACTCATCACTTCTGTGAAGGCATCTGTGCTGGGCACATACGTAGGATCGTGGTTTCTCAGTCTGATAAAACTATACATATTTATTGAGAACTAATCCTGTGGCTCTCCATTTTGGCTGCACATCGAAGTTATCTGGGGAGATATAGAAATACACCGCTCCCTGGGTCCTGCTCGCAGAAGTTGTGGTTTAATGGGGCCTAGGCTGTAAGCTGGACCTCAGAATCTTTGAAAGCTCCTTTGGTGACTCCACTGCGTAGCCAGGATTGAGAACCCTAAACTTTGGAAGTATTGTCCCAATGGAGCCTTTCCTTAAACACCCATGAGGTGTTAGTAACAACAGGTGAGGGTCAGCTCCTAAGCCCTGGCTTGTTAATGACTTAATGACATAGCATATGACCTGTGGGTAGTTAAGATGCCCATCTTTTCCCCCAGATTTAGCCACTAATTCACGGTGATGTAAGGAAAGTTCCCTAATGTCTGTGCACTCTATTGTCTCCCATCGCTCAAGAGTTACTAGCTGTCAGTGGGGCGTGTTGCCTGAATGACACGGTGCGTAACTGTAAGTCCCTGGGCCTGTTGTGAGTGCTGGTAATTTGTACCCTGGGCTCTTGAGTCGGCTTGAGTCAGCAACACCTCTGTTTATAGGTTTTACTGACCTGCTTTAAAATTTGTTGAATCCTCACTGACTGGTAGTTGTGGATGTCCTGCGGTAGTATTAAATCGAAAGACAAACTTTCCAAATCCTGTATCTCCCAAGAGCTTTCCTACCGATTCTCAACTCTTCGACTTCATTCCGAAGGAAGTGTTAGAGACAGAAATGAAAAGTGTTCTTCCCTAGTTTTGTCTCACATGGAGGATATTATGCTGTAGCTGTGTTTAGGGTCCCGGCATGCTGTAAGATTGACCCTGTTCATGGATTTAGCTGACACTTAGACCGTGCCCAGGCCCCTAGAATCTTCTCCTTAAAAGTGTACTACTTACTGTATCTTGGTTCCTTGAGCTGTTCAGGGTCTTTTCTGAAAGTACAATGACGCCCAACCATGCACGCAGTGAAACTAAGTTTCTCCTCATGCTGGAGTTCAATTTACTCATTTAAAGAAATGAATTTTGAACCCCTGAGCATTTTCCCCAGGACGTCCTCTTGGATTTTGTTGACAGTGTCTGCTCCATACTCCAGCCCCAAGCATAACTACTTTGGTGTTTTTAGAGTGGGTCTTTTTAACTCTCCGTGTAACAGCATCCAAGATCTGGATTTTGCTTTGGAGCTTCAGACCTGAGTTTTTGATTTTAGCAAATTTTGGGGTTTGGATCTTGGAGGTTTCATTTATGTTATGAACACAGCTCAAGAGAGCAATAGTTTAAAACCAAGGAGGATAACTTTGGATATTCCTCCATTATGGATAAATACAGATTTATTTATTTAAGTACAAATAAATACCAGTGCATCCTGAGTAGCATGGTTCAGCAAATCCCAGTGGGCACTGCTGGTGGTTTTTCCTGTCTTTCATGGCCTGCTATAATTTGTTTGCATATATATAATTTTAGACCCAAATGACTAGACAGCATCTTAAAAATGACACGTTTTCCTAGCTTTTAAAGACGTTAATGTCTCAGGACACAAAAGTTTATAGGTAGGTTTATATACGAGTCATAAAACAGGACTGACCCACGTCAAGGTAATGCCCTTACCAGATACGTGCACAACGTAGGTTAATAACGAAGGCTCGACGTCATTAGGTGTGCTTGTCACACACCTGCTATGTGCAAGGGGCAGGGCTCTGGTTACCGTTTTCATAAATTCTTTCTAACAGTCTCTACAGCTGTTTTAGGGAAGTTCTGATCCTCCCATTTCACTGGTGTGGAAATGAAGGCTTAAGGGTTAAATGACTTGTTGCCTGGGATTTTTCTGCTAAAAGTCAGTGGAGGGAGATTCAAGCCAAACAGGACCAACTCTAAAATCAGTCAGTGCTCAGTGTTCTTGCTTCTTTTTTTTTTTTTTTTTTAAAGATTATTTATTTATTTATTTGACAGAGAGAGAGAGCACAAGTAGACGGAGAGGCAGGTAGAGAGAGAGAGAGAGAGAGAGAGGGAAGCAGGCTTCCTGCTGAGCAGAGAGCCCGATGTGGGACTCGATCCCAGGACCCTGAGATCATGACCTGAGCCGAAGGCAGCGGCTTAACCCACTGAGCCACCCAGGCGCCCAGTGTTCTTGCTTCTACCTGCATGTGTTGCTCCCCCTTATTCTTTAGGAAGAGGGCCGGTAGGAAGGCCTGTGACACAAGGTGGGAATTAGCTTTGCCTTTTGTGGGGTTTCATGATGGCTTAGGGTCTTTTTCTCCCCCCTTGTTCCCTGTTTGCTTACTCTTCTCCCCCGACTGCCGGCCTCCAGCTCAACAGTTAGGATTGTATCACACAGCGGAGTCATCCTCCAGCTTGATTTGCTGGCCCAGATTTATTTTCTGGGTGAGTTCTTCCTACTAGGGCTGAATCTGGATCTTCCCTGTGAATTTTCCATTAGAACGTCTTGAATTGGTTTGTTTTCCAGTCTGGACTTGGGACGTGGTCTGTTTGCCTGCCAGCTGGAGACCAGCAGCTCAGCATAGTTGCTGTGACAGCCCTTTCTTTTCTTGGCCAGCCCCCTGTTTTCCCTTCAACCATGAAATGGAGTTTTTGATTTTTCCAAGTGGGGAAAGGGGGAGAAGTAGAAAGGTCACACACACCAACTCCACCTAAGTGAGTACATACTCTCCGAAGTTGGTGGTGGGAGGGGTGGTCCAGAATACCCATGATTTCCAGTCTTTTAAAGGCAGGGCTATTCCCATTGAATGAAACACTCAGAAATAGTTTGGACCAACCGAGATTAAAATAGATTAGGGTCTTTTTTTTTTCCTTTAATGAAACATTTTCGGATTAATCTATGGGCCCCGCCTCGCTCCCGGTGGCCTCCTTTGTGTACTTCTGTGTTGGAACTGTCTCTTCATATGTCTGCTTCTATTACAAGATTGTAAACTACCCCCCCCACATACACAGACAAATATCTCTTTTTATTTGGATAATCCCCAATACCTAGTCAAATACTAACTGACAGAGGAGGTAATTTTATGGTCAGGCAGTTCATGACCTGTATACCAGTACAGTGCTTCTTTGATCCTTCCTCTAAGATTCCCAGCTAATACAGCGCAAAAAATTTATTAATGATCAATAATTAGCTAATTCAGATAAGAAGAAACTTTCTTTTCTCATCCTGCAGTGTGCACGCACACGTGCGCTCTCTCTCTCTCTCTCTCACACACACACGTACAATTACTATCCAAACATAGACCCTGAGAATTTAGGGAGACGTTGGGGGTTGTCTAATCTCCACTTCCCCTTCTGTGTATGCATCTTTTCTGAAACCTCTTGACAAAGTCGTTCAGCCTTTGCTCCACCCCTCTGGTGAAGTGACGGGTTACTTTCTGAAACTCCCAACCCATTGCCCAGAAGCCCACTTCTAGCAAAGCTCCGTGGCTTCCACACGGCAGGCTTTTTGTTCTGCCTCTGGAACAGCACACAGCACATCTGCAGCTGCCCTTAGACACATTTTCTTCAAGCTCCTGGGCAAGCCACGTGGTTCTCGAGTGTTTCCACTGTTGTGACCTCATCACCGTGCATGCATTTCTGTTTATCAGTGTTTGACTTTAAATGTTACCTAGGGAGACAGACATCATCCTGTGGGTGCAGTCTAGCTGTCTCATAATGGTAGGACTGTCCCCATTTTGGACTTGGGTACACTGTCTATTAATAGAGTCTAAAGCCATCGGTATTTTTTGTTTTGCTGTCACCTTATATCATCAGCCCCTCTTGAATCTGCTTTTAACCAAAACCTCCAGGTGGCATGTTCACGAACTGGTAGCCTTCTGATCTGTTGTGTCCCTCATCGCTTAGTATCACCTGCAGAGTTGATGTATGTCTGTCTGAATCCCATATAAAAATGCTAACTGTCGGGACGCCTGGGTGGCTCAGTTGGTTAAGCAGCTGCCTTCGGCTCAGGTCATGATTCCAGCGTCCTGGGATCGAGTCCCACATCGGGCTCCTTGCTTGGCGGGGAGCCTGCTTCTCCCTCTGCCTCTGCCTGCCATTCTGTCTGCCTGTGCTCACTCGCTCTCCTCTCTCTCTGACAAATAAATAAAAAATCTTTAAAAAAAAAAAATGCTAACTGAAATGGAAATGCTTCACTCCCCACACTTCTTGAAGGAGGTTGCTATCTACCCACTAGCTGACTTTCTTTGGGCTCCTGCTTTTACCGCATACAAATATTTTTAGTTCTTCTGCTTCCAGGTCTTATGTCTCTTTTGTTTACAGAATTAATAGGAGAAAGTGCGTTAAATACGTTGCTAATTTTAGTGTACTGAGTGTTTAGAATTCCTTGACCTACAGGATAATGTTTCTGCCAGGGCCCCCTCTGTCTGATTCACCAGTGTCCCTAGGATAGTTTCTCAACTGAAGACAGATTCTAGATGATACATTTCTCTTTAGTGCATCATTCCCCCAATGTCAGGTCTGTTTAAGGTAGAAGCTAAACAATTATATTTCTGTTATTACTCAATAGAACCCATAAGTGCAATATACTGACGTTTGTATTAGATATGCTTCCCCTCCTTTATTAATCCTAGTGTTGGCTGGATAACAAGTTTCCAGAAAGAACTTAAGTCTTAGAAATTTGGCCATAAACTCTATCACATAGTTTCCTAATAAAGGACATCTGATTTTAGTAGCAAAAGAAAATATTTTTTAACTACCAAGAGGAAAAGATTACCACTTAAATACCTAAATATAGATGGAATTCTGGTTCTAAATTGCCATTTTATCTTTTGGTGCCTTTGGTTTACATGGCAAACTCATGGTTGTCTTATAGTAACAATCACCCTAGAATTGGGATACTAGAGTTAAAAAGTTACTAATCTGACCATGTCCTTTACAGCTGCTTAATACTGGAAGGAGGGGACGGTAGTTGGTTGACTTACAAGGCGAATTGCTGCAATGAAAAGGTATTGGCTGAATATATTTTCTTCCTCAGAATGTGAGAACTTCCTGGATGTTGGACTGGGCAGAGAGTGTGCCTCAAAACAAGGAGTCCTCAAAAGAGAATCCGGCAGTGACTCTGACCTCTTTCACTCACCCAGTGAAGAAGTGGACAGCATCATCTTCCCCAAGGTACTGTCCGCCTCAGTATGCGACTCCTGCCGACCGTACTACCGAGCATCTCCAGCTCTGTGTGATCCTGGAGAAGAAAGCGTCCTCCCTTCCAGAGAAGGGAGCTCCAGATCTCCGGGGCTTAGAAAAATGCATCAGCCACTTTATCCTCTGTAGCGTTGTGGCTGGTTATACGCAGGCTTTGAAGCCTAACGACATGGGAGTTCCTTTGGTGTGAATTAAATCAGAGGAAGGTGAATGCTTTTCAGTGGGCAGGAAGGGACCGCAGCTCAGACTGTAACACGTCATGTGTATAAACTAACCGTAGAGGCATTTCTGATTAATGTGTTTAGGCCTGAAGCTCGTTGCCGAGCTTGGTGATGTCACCCCTCCTCATCTAGCCTGCTTAATTGGAACTTTCTAGATCTCTGCTGGGGAACCCAGACTGTCTTCTCCCCAGTGAAGAGCCAGACCCATGCACATGAGTCACCGTGTGTTTTCATATCATCTGAGGCTCTCCAAGGGGTTGGGGGGTGGGGGCGGTTTGCTTTCTTTTGCTTATGTTTGTATCTAGTAGCAGCGAGTTCTGTTTTGTCTCCTGAGAAGCAGAATAGCGGGCTTTCCCACAGCACGATCCACAGTGGTGCTCAGTCACATGCCACACGTGGTGGTCTTAATCTCGAGGGGTTGAGGGGGCAGAAACAGCAGCTGTGAGCACGCCTTTGTGAAGCTGTCCCTTAAGTTACGGGAGAGGTTTGGCATCCTGGGATCCTGGGCTAGTGCATATTTAAAGCCTCTGTAAATGTCCCCTCAGACACTTTCTTTTCACTTGTCCAGTGGCTCTCATGTGCCCATTTGGCCTCCCCTAATTTTTTTCCACCATGTTCCTTTTCCTTGTCCTCACTGTCTTCCGGGAGGGTCCTTGGAAAAATTCACACAACTTCAGGATTTCTGTCATTGTTACTCGCAGCAGATTGATTCAGTGGGTTCTGTAAAGTAAAAAAATCTGCACCCTGGGATGATCTCTCCTCCTTTGAGGTGATCTAGAAAGAGGGAAATCATGATTTTTTTTTTTTAAATAATAGGATTTGGGTAATTTCCACTGTGACTTTGAGATTTTCATTGTAAGGACTTTTGAACCATCCCTCACTGCCAAGAGGAATGCCATTCTGAAGGGGGATGTCTCTCAGAATATTTTATTTGTGTCTCAGATAAACAGATGATATCTCTTAGTTCCCGCTTCAAAATCGAATCACGGACAGTCACGGAAACTGGGTCATGAATACCCGGGGATTTGTTAAACATTTATGTGTGTCTAAAATTTTTCATAGTCAAAAGGTGTTTTAAAATTGCAGAGTCATGGGGCGCCTGCATGGCTCAGTGGGTTAAAGTCTCTGCCTTCAGCTCAGGTCATGATCCCGGGGTCCTGGGATCGAGCCCCGCATCAGGCTCTCTGCTCAGCAGGGAGCCTGCTTCCCCCTCTCTCTCTCTGCCTACTTGTGATCTCTCTCTCTCTGTCAAATTAAATAAATAAATAAAATTGCGGAGTCTTCATTAAGAAAGACTTGCTTGCTCCCTCCTAGGTGCGTGACAGTTCGTCCCTGGACGCTGCCATGTCTGCAGAATGGTAGTGATCTCTGCTCGCTAAACCCAGTGATTTTCCTAGCTAAAGAGAATTCCAATTTCCTGTGTTTTGCATCCTTACTCAAACTGCCAAAAACGTTGAGGAGATTGTTCAGACGAATGGCTGGTGCTAGATTGGGCAGTTTTTTCAAGATGACTAGACGGATAGAATTGTTAAGAGTTGGAGCATACTCCCCAGAGCAACTTCTACCCACATTTTGTACCGCAGTGGCTCAGAAAAACCAGAAACGGTGGGTGCACCGTCATCTCTTTGTGCGAGCACGAGAATGTCGCATGGCCTGGGGCGAGATCTGGAGGGTTCTTCCTCTTAGCTCTTTCCACTTTCCCAAAGTTGGTTGTGACCAGGAGAGGTTTTGCAATAAGAGTTTTCTCTAGCATTCCTAAAGCCAAGGGGTTGCGTATGAAAGGAAAAGGGGAGAGCGGAGAGCAAGAGAGAGACAGGCTAATACTTAACAAAGTGGTTACTGTGTACTCAACACTGACCCGAATTTCTTATAATGTATGTGATCTCATTTCGAGCTCCCCACAACCCTGTGAGGTGGGTGGTTTTATCCTCATTAAACTCCTGAGGGAATGCGGGCTGTGACTGGTAGAGAGGTGTCGTCCAGATTACTCAGCTGGTAAGTCACAGTCCTGAGATCGTATGTAGGCCTGACTCTCAGATCTCTTCTCTGTCTCGATCTCCAGACACCTGCTTTAATAGCCAGTGATTTATACAGAAGCAGGGTGGTGTCCCTCCCCGGCTGCCTCAGTGGACAGCCACACAGCGTGTGCTGTGAAACATCACCCTGTCCTGGAGTGCCTTCCCCTCTCCCGTCTCTAAAAAATCATCTCTGGGCAAGGCATACAACATTCTTCTCTGTTAACCATGAGTAGTGCGTTAGGTCACTTCCTACAGCCGTGTGTGTGTGTGTGTGTGTGTGTGTGTGTGTGTGTGTGTGTGAGAGAGAGAGAGAGAGACAGACAGACAGACACACACTCTGGCCTCATAGAGGTCTCTTCAGCCTGCAGTGTTGGTCACAAACCCTTTGCCTTACCCTTCAGTTTCCGTCCAGCCTGCCTTCCAGTAAATATGACTCAGGTGAGAGGAGCTTCCTGATTACTCTTCTGAATATTTGCTAGTTCTAAGGTCGTCGTCTTCTCCATAGATCAACTGCATAAAATTTAGATTTTTTTTTTTTTAAAGATTTTATTTATTTACTTGAGAGAGAGCACACGAGTTGGGCAGAGAGGGAGAAGCAGGCTTCACCGCTGAGCAGGGAGGCCAATGCGGGGCTCGATCCCAGGACTCCAAGATCATGATCTGAGGTGAAAGCAGACACTTAACCAACTGAGCCACCCCAGGCGCCCCTAGGTTATGTTTTTAAAATAGGAAGAAATCTTGGACTTTTTCTTGGCACTAGCAAAGAAAGAGTGATCATAAAATACATAATCTCGGCTACCCTATTATCCAAAAGGTTAATTGAAGTCCACGAAAATATTCATAGTTGCTCTTTTCCCAAGGAGAATTAGATAAAACGCTCACACCTTGTTTTTTTCTCCAGGTTGTAAACTGTATCCACAATTGAGAAAATCAGAGTAACTCCCCTAGGATGCTAAGTCTTAGGGAAGCACACTTCCTTTCTTACGCTAGTTCGCTCTCAAGTACTTGGTCACCAAGCCAAAAAGTTTTTAGCCTTTCAGGGATAAAAGTAGCTGTACTTACAGAACCCAAAATCAAAAAACTTTATTATTTATGCACAAGTATTGAAACTTATTATAATTTCAGAACTGTGAAGCAGCTCGCTATCACATGCTTAAGATTCTTAGACAAATTATTGCACACAAATGGATTAAACAGTTGGCACATATTAGGTATTTAAAACATGAGCTGTTATTTGCCAAAGGCACATGACAGAATGCCTTGAGTATCACAGACAACAATTTATAAATATTTAATGAATAAGTTATTAAAAATTAAAGGACTGGTATTTTAGCAATATTAAACATTCCTTCGGGTGTGGTAATAGAAAGTGTGTGGTTGTTTCTATATTTTTATATGTATATATATTACATATAATGTTTACCCTTCTCTCTATACCTATACATTACCAATCTGATGTGATTCTTGGTTAAGAGAGCCAGTCAGGCATTTTCCCCCAACATTTTATTGAGAAAATGCTGCAGCACCCAGGGAAGATGGAAGAGCTGTGCCGTGAGCACCCACCACCTGGATTCCACCATTAACGTCATACCCTTGCTTTGTCACACACCTGTCCTTCCTTTCTCTACTCACCAGTTGGTGCATCTAATTTCTTTAATGCATTTTTTTAATTTTTTTAAGGATTTTATTTATTTATTTGACAGACAGAGATCACAGGTAGGTGGAGAGGCAGGCAGAGAGAGAGAGAGAGAGAGAGAGGTGGGGAAGCAGGCTTCCTGCTGAGCAGAGAGCCCAATGCGGGGCTCGATCCCTGAACCCCGGGATCATGACCTGAGCTGAAGGCAGAGGCTTTAACCCACTGAGCCACCCAGGTGCCCCTCTTTAATGCATTTTTAAGCAAGTTACAGGTAACAATCCACTTTTACCCCTAAATACTTAGAATTCAGTAATAGAGTTGTTTTTTGTTTGTTTGTTATAAATTCTCCACGCAGTGAAATGCACAGTTCAGTGTCTTTTCCCTTGGCTTTATGAGTTATAGCGGATAAAAATTGTGCATATTTAAATGTACAAGAAGATGCTTTGATAGACAAGTTGTGAAATGCTTACCACAATCAGGCCGGAAGTGTCTGTCACCTCACAGAGTTAGCTCTTTGTCCTAGCAGACTTCAGGTCCACAGTGCCTCGTTAGCAACTGTGGTCATCATGCTGTCCATTGGGTCTTCCGAATTGATTCATCTCCTGACTGAGGAGACCAACATCTCCCCATTTCCCCCACTCTCTGGGGAAGCCCTGTTCTACTCTGTTGCTCAGAGTTGCCGTTTGTGGTTTCCATATAGAAGTGACATCATGTAAAAGTTGTCTTTGGCTTATTTCACGTAGCGTGATGGCCTCAGGGTCCATCCATGTTGTTCCAAATGGCGGGGTTTCCTTCTTCTTCTTCTTCTTCTTCTTCTTCTTTTTTAAACTCTGAGTAACATTTACTTTACCTGTTCAGCTGTCTGTGATGCGTAAGCTGCTAACATGTCTTAGCTGCTGAGAACATGGGAGTGCAGGTACCTCTTCAAGACAGTGGCTTTATTTCCTATGGATATATACCTAGAAGTAGGATATTGCTAGATTCTAGAGAACGGTTCTAGTTTTAATTTTTTGAGGAACCTACATACTGTTTTCCATAATAGCTGTACCTCGGCGACTTTTAACAAATCCATTCATCTTTATAACCCAAACCTCCGTATGGATCAGGCTGTTACCTTCACTTTGGGGAGTTTGGTTATGCCCCTTCTCAGTCTGTCTCCTCTTCAATCCCTGGAGGCAACAACTGTTCCAATTTTTTCCCATCACAGGTTAGTTCCCTTTATTTCAGAGCCTCATACAAACAGAATATGAATGTTACTATTTCTACTGGGTAGACTAGTAGAACTGATAGATCATATGTTAAGTATAAGTTTAGTCTTATAAAAAGTGGCCAGACCTTTTTCCACAGTAGTTGTATCATTTTACATTCTTACCAGCAGTGTATGAGAATTTTGGTTGCTCTGTGTTCTTATCAACATGTATAATTGTTTTAACCTTAGTATTTCTGGTGTGCGTGTAGTGGTAGCTCATTACCGTTTGGATTTACATTTCCTTGACAACCAGCGATAATGGTAAACACATTCTCATGTGTTTATTGACCATTTGCATATCGTCCTTTGTGGAGTGTCTGTTCCCATTAAAAAAAAAAATTGATTTGTTTGTCTTTTTTTGTTGAGAAGTAGGAATTGTATATGGTATCCTAGATACCAGTACTTCATTAGATTATGTTTTGCAAATATTTTCTTGCAATGCATGGCTTCCCTGTTTGTTTTCATAAACATGTGCTGTACTAAATGTTCAGAATTTGGGTGAAGTATAATGCATCCATTTTTTTTATGGCTGTTGCTACCTGTGTCCTGTCCTGTTACTGATTTGTCTGCCCCCCCCCCCCATTAAGATGTTTTCTTTTAGGACATTTATAATTTTGGCTTTTACATGTAGGACTGGAGTTCATCTTAATTTTTTAGAACATTTTTATCACAGATCTGTTGTATATGATAATGGGACTGAGTCCTAGCTGTACTTAGAATCATCTAAGAAGAAGAAAAAGAATCTGGCCCTTACCCTAGACCAGTTAAATTAGAATCTTACTATGTAGCCTCACTAGACCTCAGTTGTCTCGTGTATCAAATGAGAATAATACCTACTAAGTCAAATGTGAAAAGAACAAATACATCTAAATCACTTAGCGCAGAGCCTCCCATGTGGCAAGTGTCCAGTAAATAATCGTTAATCTCATTTATGGAATAGTCACGTTGCACGCATACCCAAGTAAAAGTCATCGTTTCCCCAGCTTTATGTAGACAGCAGCAGCATTTAATTTAGCCCTTCTCGTTAACTTTTATTTATATCATTATTTTGTAATTTCAGTTTCCCTAGTTTATTTTACCTTAAAGTAAGCAAAACAGTATCCTTGGGCCACTGCCCCCCAGAGTCTAAGCTGTCAGACAGGGGCTGGAGCTTGTGGACAAGCCTTTGTATTACTCACTAGGCCCATTTTTTGCAAGCTTTCTCTTTGACTCCTAGAGATCTTTGTAAGCCTGATCACCGTTTGCAGATTTTCAAGATGGCATAAACTGTAAGGAAAAAGAAGCTGTTGGTAGCCACGATAGTTTTTGTGTGTGTTTCCATCCTCCCATATGCAGGAGGAAAACCATTCAGGGCAGCTCATGGAAGGAAGGGCTCATGTGTCAGACTCAGCTCTAGACTCAGCTGTCTTCCTCCCAGTGCACTCACTTTGGCACAAACAAGCACAGCTCCCAGCCACCCCTCCTCTCCTGTGTCTACCTTTCTGCGTCTCTCTTCCTTCTCTGCCCTAACCAACTCCCAGTGCTGCATCTTAAGGGAAACAGAAAATAAAAAACTTGTATTTAGCAGAGAATTATATTGGCCATCTGCCTTTAAGGGAAGAAAAACTACATTGGCACCTTTTCTGCAGACAATCAGGACTAATATAAGTCTCTGAAAGTCATTTAATTAGCAGACTTTTTTTTTTTAAGATTTTATTTATTTATTTCACAGAGATCACAGGTAGGCAGAGAGAGAAGGGGAGATGCATATTCCCTGCTGAGCAGGGAGCCCAACACAGGGCTCTATTCCAGGACCCCGGGATCATGACCTGAGCTGAAGGCAGAGGCTTTAACCCACTGAGCCACCCAGATGCCCCAATTAGCAGACATTTTAAGAGAAAAGACTTCTCCAAAGAAAGACCCAACATATAATTCAAAAACTGTTTAAGAATGGCTTCAAATATTAGGCATGGAACATTCTGTTATGTGAGAGAAGCCATAATTTTTCCCCTTCTGGTTTATAAATGGAAAAACAACATCCCCAAACCTGCTACTTTCTGTGAGGAGGGTGGGGGGACAATGGTGAAAGTATCGCTTCTTGTATCTCTTTATTTGGCAGATATCCGTAAGAACTTATTATTAGTAAGTTAATTAGTTCAGAGACCAGAAGGGAATACTGGAAAAAAAAAAATCAGACGCTTAAAAAACCCACTTGTTCCCTCTATTCATGATGAAAATAGACAGTACCTTGCCTGATAATAAGGTCTAGCCTCATTCGATGGAAAGATCATCATCTTAGGTAGACAAATTGAGAAAGTGGCTTATCCATAGACAAATACGTAGCAGTACAAAGACTGAGACCATATTCTGGGTTTAATTTTTTATTACACCCCTGACTACTTTCTGTTCTGCCAGGGTAGCATAAAGACATGATGAAGCTGGGAAATTCTTTTGAGAACACATAAGTCTTGGGCAAAAGTAATTCAGAGCCTTCTTTAGATTCAATCCAGCATTAAAGAAAAACCATTCACCTCCCATATTTAGGAATGAAGACTGACCTCAATTATTGAGTTTGTCCTGGTTTTCCCTTTTCCAAGTAATAACTACAAGCTCATAATTGTTGAACACTAGGAAGTGTCCTAGCACACACCAGGATCAACACCATGTCGCAGATCTATGCTAGACAGATTTCTTCCTTAAAATGTGTACAAACAGGCCAACAATAATTTTCCCATCTTGTTTTAATGTCTTACAAAAGGGTGGATGCTTGTTTAAGTCCCGGGTGAGTAAAGTACCAGAGGGATAACAGGTGGTCTTTCAAGGCAGTGCCCCTGCAAGGCCATTAGGTGCCAAATCAAGAGGAAGGACCTGTTCTGTCGTCCGCACATCATTTCCTCATCGGGAAGCCCCAGCTTGTGAGAATATATGTAAATGGCCAAATGGAAACTTGAACTCATTTTCATTTCCTTCAAAGCCTAGCTTGTGTGTTTGACAATAAGCCCATCATGCATTTTGCTATACATGGCCCTTCTGTTTGTCCCTTGGTACTCTTCTGAGAATTAAAAATGAAGCAACTCGAGGGTGAGTATATAGTTTCCTAGGACTGCTATCACCAATTACCACAAATTTGGTGGCATGAAACAACAAAAATGTATTCTTTCACGGTTTGGGAGACAGAAGGGCCTACAGTCCATGTACCAGAGGGGCGGCAGCTTTCCCTCGGGAGGCTCTGAGGGAGAATCTCTCCCCGGCTCCTGTCGCAGCCTCTGCTGCTGGCCAGCACTCCGTGGCCTCAAGCTCTACCTCCCTATGTCTCTCCCCATGTCTCTCCTCTTCACGCAAGGACACAGCTCCTGTGTTGTATGATCTAATCTTAACAAATTACATTTGAGGGGAGGACATCCTGAGAAAGCCAAGACATCCTAAAATCAGTATTTGTGACCGTCTACATTGTTCCTCTCTCTGGAGAGCAGCTCCATGAATGAACGCTCTAAGATGCGCAGGTTAACCCTCAGTAACTTAAAGAGAACACTTGAGTTTATTTTAAAATATTACCTACCCGATTTTACAATCTACTTGGTTAAAGCATCATTTAATTTTACAGTGTGGCCCAGTGTAGGGAACACAGGGCTTCGAGATCTTGTCCTTGCAGAGGCTTTTTTTTTTTTTTTAAAGATTTTATTTATTTATTTGACAGAGAACACAAGTAGGCAGAGAGGCAGGCAGAGAGAGAGGAGGAAGCAGGCTCCCTGCTGAGCAGAGAGCCCGATGTGGGGCTCGATCCCAGGACCCTGAGATCATGACCTGAGCTGAAGGCAGTGGCTTTAACCCACTGAGCCACCCAGGTGCCCCGCAGAGGCTTTTTTTAAAGAGATTTTTTTAAAGTATTGATTTAAAGGGGGCGGGGGGAGCAAGAGCACGAGAGGGGAGAGGCAGAGGACGAGGGCGAAGCAGACTCGCTGATGAGCAAGGAGCCTGATGACATGGGGCTCAGCTTGATCCCAGGATCCCGGCATCGTGACCTGAGCCGAAGGCAGATGCTTTTTTTTTTTTTTTTTTTTTTTTTTTTTTAAGATTTTATTTATTTATTTGACAGACAGAGATCACAGGTAGGCAGAGAGGCTGGCAGAGAGGAGGGAAGCAGGCTCCCCACTGAGCAGAGAGCCCGATGATGTGGGGCTCGATCCCAGAACCCTGGGATCACAACCTGAGATTAACCCACTGAGCCACCCAGGCGCCCCCCCCCCCTTTTTTTTAAATAATTATTTTTTTACTGTGTTATGTTAGTCACCATACAGTACATCATTAGTTTTTGATGTAGTGTTCCAAGGGTCATTGTTTACGCATAACACCCGGTGCTCCATGCAGTCTGTGCCGTCCTTATTACCTATCACTGGGCCAACCCAGCTTCCCACTCCCTCCCACCTAAAACCCTCAGTTTGTTTCTCGGAGTCCATAGTCTCTCATGGTTTGTCTGCCCCTCTGATTTCCACCCTCCTTCATTTTTCCCTTCCTTCTCCTAATGTCTTCCATGCTAGTCCTTATGTTCCACATGTACGTGAGACCATATGATAATTGACTCTCTCTGCTTGACTTTTTTCACTCAGCATAATCTCCTCCAGTCCCGTCCATGTTGATGCAAAAGTTGGGTATTCATCCTTTCTGATGGCTGAGTAATATTCCATTGTGTATGTGAACCACATCTTCTTTATCCATTCGTCTGTTGAAGGGCATCTTGGCTCATTCCACAGTTTGGCTGTTGTGGACATTGCTGCTATGAACATTGGGGTGCCTATGGCCCGAAGGCAGATGCTTAACTGACTTAGCCACCCAGGTGTCTGCCCCGCCCCTGCAGGGTTTTTGAAAGATGATGGGAACAGAACAGGGCAGTTTTAGTTGGAATCAGCCTGAGTTCACGTCTTGCTCCCTGCTCAATGCCTGTGTACGAGGAGGGCCCGGGAGTCATTCTGGGTCCCGATGACCCCTACATCTCCCTTTTCGTCTCATCCGTCAAACATCATTTCAAGAGCAATTAGCTGAGGAAACCAGCTGCCACAGAGTAGAAAAAAACTCTTATAAGCTGGAAGAGATTCAGCCCAAAAGTTGTAGAGAATGATTTTGAAGTGCTAATGTAAACATTTGAAAATACTCTCCTTCTAGAGAATAGGTCTTACTTTCTGTTCCAAAGCCCAAAGATTCATTAGTTCTCATAATTTTTAAAATCTTTCTCAAAGAACTCTAAGTTTCTTCACTCTTATTTAAAACTTTGAGTAGACTGGCTAATTAGGAAAATACTGTGAAGGAGGAAAAATAAACCACAGAATGCCTTTCCCTAGTCCCTGCTCCCTTTCCTAGAAGAACACAATAAAATAAAGATGTTAAGACAGTTCAGTGCCCAGATCTGAGAGCATAATCATGCATCTTCTAGATGTTTGTACTTATTTCTGGTTAAATTCATTCTTCGAGTCTCAGGATGCATATCTTTCCCTCACCTGTCACACTCTGTGCTCTGGTGTATGTAGCAAACAGAATGTCGGGCTACCGGGAATCAGGACTGGACTATTTCTCTTAAGCCCCTGACGCTGGCCAAGAAAAGAACCTTATCATGTGCTCAAGACTCCATTGCCAGGACTGATCATTTTATATGTAATTTGGCTCGATGACACTGCCAGTCCCTAGTGAAATGAGAAAAGGAATAGATTTCTTCCAGGTAGGCATTCAAGGCCAGAATGTGGGCATTTGTGGCAGATTTTAGGTAGGGTCACAAGCTATTCTGTGGTTTTCAAAGGGCCTCTTAAAACAGTTACAGACTTCCTTTGGGAATATTAACTTCAGGACGACATTATGGCAGCCAAACAGACAACCTTGTTTTTAGTAAAGCTTGGGGAGGGAATTAAACCTAATAGTATATGGATTTAGAGTTTTCATACGAAGCCCCGGATACATAAGGGTTCTCTTTGTTTCAGTTGGTGGTATTGGCCTGTGGAACTGACCTGAACCTGGGTTAGATGTTTTTCCCCTGTAAGAAAGGAATGGTCTGGAGGCGCCTGGGTGGCTCAGTGGGTTAAAGCCTCTGCCTTCAGCTCAGGTCATGAGTCCAGGGTCCTGGGATCGAGCCCCACATCAGGCTCTCTGCTCAGTGGGAAGCCTGCTTCCTCCTCTCTCTCTGCCTGCCTCTCTGCCTACTTGTGATCTCTGTCTGTCAAATAAATAAATAAATAATCTTTAAAAAAAAAAAAAAGAATGATCTGTGTACCTACCTCCAGTAGAGGGTAGAGAGAGTACAGACCTCGATCACCCCTTCATCGGGAACTCTTTGAATCCGACTGGGACTGTGCTTTCAAAAAGAAAACACCTGTTTGATGCCAGCTGTGATCTTGCCCATCCTGTCCACTCTGCAGCCGCTGTGAAGCCACTGCGGGGTCGGCAGTAATGAGGCCGTGCCCTTTCCAACTGTGGGTGTTTTCTCTCTTTGACAGCCGGAGGAAGAGCCGCTGGTCTGTGACATCACCGGATCCAGTTCGTCCACCGACGACACTGCTTCCCTGGATCGACATTCTTCTCACGGCAGTGATGTGTCCCTCCCCCAGATTTCAAATTTGAACAGGTCCAGAGGTCAGCAGGGTCTTGACGGCTTCTACAGCCATGGCGTGGGAGCTGAGGGTCGAGAGAGCGAGGGCGAAGCTGCCGGCTCAGGTGAGATGGAGGAGGAGGAAATGGACAGCATCACCGAGGTGCCCGCGAACTGCTCTGTGCTGAGGAGCTCCATGCGCTCCCTGTCCCCTTTCCGGAGGCACAGCTGGGGTCCTGGGAAGAACTCGGCCAGCGATGCAGAAATGAACCAGCGCAGGTGAGGTGGACCCGGCAGGGCTGTTGGTTTCGTTTCTCGATGTCCGCTTGCGTTTGATTCTGTGATTTTGTGTTGTTGTGGTAAAAGAACTTAGGAGACACCATGGTACGGAAGAAAGCAGATGGGCTTTGGAGTCAGAAGAACCTGGGTTCAAACCCCAGCTCGGTAACTCACTATGTAGATAAGCTTGGGCAAGTTACTTGACCCCTCTGAGCTTTAATTTTCTCATCTGTAAAATACCTTCCTTTCAGAGTATTTGCAAGAATAAGTATTGCAAGTGAAATAGGCCTGTTACGTGGCAGGTGTTTAATAAATGCTAACAGTCATTCAGGCCAGATCTGTTAATAACATTTATAGATTAAAAACTGGTGGAAGGGAATAGTGTCCTGTTGACTTTGAATTAAAAAGCAAACATGAGGTCTTAGCCTCAAAACCATCTGTTTTCTTTTTTTTTTTAAAGATTTTATTTATTTGACAGAGATCACAAGTAGGCAGAGAGGCAGGCAGAGAGAGAGGAAGGGAAGCAGGCTCCCTGCTGAGCAGAGAGCCCGATTCGGGGCTCGATCCCAGGACCCTGAGATCATGACCTGAGCTGAAGGCAGCGGCTTTAATCCATTGAGCCACCCAGGTGCCCCTACACCATCTGTTTTCAAAGTGCTTCCCAGAAATTGCAGTCCATTTCTAATGCAGAAAGTTTGGACGGAGTCTGAGTGATTATTTAATCGGTAAGCGAGCCTACGAATCATTCGGTATCGTTGGATGGTTGGTATTTCTCCACGTACCCTCCAGTCCTCGGGGGCGCGCGTATGTGACCCCGTGTCAGACCTTCTGTGCGGAAGCAGGCTGGCAGGAGGTGGTTTGGAGTCGGCCTCTGACCATAGGCTGCTTCCAGGAATTTAAGCAGACGGCTTTCAGTCTAACGACTAAGTGCCGTGATGCCTCCTGTACGTACCAAGTTGTGCTTCCTCCCCAGCTACTTTCCAGCTGAAGAAAGGCAGCCGAGGGAGCAGGCTGATGGCGTGAACACAGGTGATGTAACAAACTCACCTGGAGCGGTTATGGCTTTTTCTCTTTTTAATTTGCTGACCTGCCTCCTCATAACGTGGCTCCGATTTCAGAGCTGTAGGTACGTGGACTCTGAGGGCACTCGCCCCCTCGTTTATTCTTTTATCCAGCCAACACATGCTGAGCACCGGCCCTGTGCCGGGCATTTCTAGGTTCTGGGGACACAGGTGAACGAGCCACAGTCCCTGCCTTCGTGGAGCTCACAGCGATGCCTTACACTTGGCTCGTGTGCTACTCTTCTCAGACTTGTTTCACAACAAACTGTCCCCAAGTCAGGTGGCATTGTCTGCCGGTTCACAGATGAGACAGGTGCAGGTGGTTGATACCACTTACCAGTAACTAGGTTCCTCGTCTCCTAGGTAAGTGCTCTTTCTGTGATACCATATTATTCTCTGATAGAGTTCAGGAGCTGCCCTGAAAAATCAGCAGTTGCTTTTTCTGCTGGGTCGTTTTTATGTACATTTGAAAGCATGGATTGTATAAAAAGCCATTTCTAAAAGCTTTCCTTCCCAGCTTTATTCACACTATATTTTAAAAAAGCATTCACAACAGTTAAAAAAAAGTCAGGATGTGGGGAATGATCCCTATAGCTAGAATTCCCTTCCTGAAGCAAAAGCAGTCTCTTGACATACTGTCAGGATGCTAACGGCATCCAGAAATGGGGTTTTGTTTTAAACACAATTCCCTTTTCTTTATAACCTGCTATGGGTTCTTTTGCTGTGACTTTGATTTCAGAGCTGGCTTGACTGTGGATCCTGTAGCTCAGATGAGGAAATTAAAGCTCAGACTGAGTGATTTGTCCCAGATTACATGGTGCTCTTAAGACCGAGCGAAGACTAGAGCCCTATCACTTAATTACTCATATGTGCAGCCCGTGTAATATCGTGGCCTCTCCTGTGTGAGCCTAGCCTTGGTAGTCCCCTCGCACCACCACCCCAGTGCCTCTGGAGATGAGGGAAGGACTTGAATGAGTTTGATGCTTGTAGCCTTGTCTGCATATTATATAACCTGAATTTTAAAGTCTTAAGAAAATCCTTTGAACGCTTTAGATGGCCTTTTTTTAATCCTTTTATAATTTAATAAACCTCATTCCTTGTCATCTGATTAACTCTTGGGAGCAAGGAGGAAGCAGAGTAACCCTCCCCAGAAATTGTCAGGCCGTCAGGCCTTTGTGGTTTGTCTCTTCCTCCACACATTCTCGTTCCCTGCCTTCCTGTACTGTTTCTCTGAGTGGCTTGTGTCTCCCCCAAGCCTGTGATGTCTGTGTGCGTCATGCGTTTGTGTCCATTTGTTTCACCTCAACACTGACCTCTTCCACCATTCATTTTCAGTTCATTGCGAGTTCTGGGGGATGTTGTCAGGAGACCTCCCATTCATAGGAGAAGGTACAGAGTTCACTAACTTGATGGACTAACTGTGTTGCCTCTGAGCTTCTACTAACAAGTATCTCATTTTGCTTGATCTGTGATTAAACCGTCTTTTACAAAAATGTCACCTCTGCTTCAGGCAAATAAAGTATAGGTATTTATTAATTGCTGATGTCCATTTGCATATGAAATGGTTTTGTGAGTCTGAAATTTTTTCCTATTCTATTTTTATCTTTAAAGGAAACTTTTGTTAGTGTTTTTTCCATCTTGTACTTACTGATGTTCAGGTCACTTTGATAATAGGGGCTCCCCAACTGTCCCTAGGAGAATTCAGACACGTTGATTGTGCCTGACTAGTGGACTCTGGGGAGTGCTTTTTCTTCCCCTTCCCACCCCCCAAAAAGGGGGAAGAACCGGAAAGAATTGTGAGCTGACACACAGGCCCTAACACATTTTCAACACATTCTAGGCCCCCTGATCATCTCTACTCCATTGTTGATGTAGTCATTTCTGAAAACAAGTAAGAGTCATCAGCTTATCTCCCAGTAATTCCTTAATTATTTTTTGTCAGGTAACATTTTAAAGCTAACAATTAGTAACTTATGAACTGCAAAGTCATTTCTACTCCAAAAATGCCGATTTGCTTTTCAGATGCTGAGTTTTACTGTGTTCAGAAATCGCCACTAATGACCTTTCCTTTCATTATTTGGGGGGCGGAATTCAGAAATGCCAAACCGACGGTGGAGTTACACATAGCCTCTCATATTGGGAGACATCTGTAAAGCGATGTTTTCAATTCTGAGCCGAAGCTCTTCCTTGGGAAGCTGGCAGGTAGTGGTCCTCCCCATTTCGTCTTTTTCCAGTGGGTTCCTCCTCGAATCCCAGATTTCAGGCGCAGAATTGAATTCAAATACAAATACCCCGTGAATCTCAGGTGATCGTAACTCGGTTGAGTTGTTCTGCCAGGGGAACAAGTCGTTAAATCCCTTTTCAGTAGAAGCGTCTGAACCCTTGAGAGATCTAGTTGCCTCTCCAGTCAGGCTCTTCACTAGGAACGTACGAGAAGCCTGCACGCGTTGACAGTGGAAGGTGGCGGGTTGCTGGATGCTGTCCCACTGAGCACACAGAGCTTCACAACAGCACCAGACTCCACTTCACCCTTAGTCATTTTAATGCAGGAAGAATATGAAGTATAATTTAAAATTCTGTATGAAGCCTTAGCTAGTAAAACTGGAACATTCCCACAATTGTTAAAAGGTGGAGAGCAGTATATTTGTGGGTTGTTTGTTGTGTGTGTGTGTGTGTGTGTGTGTGTGTGTTTGTTTTAAGAATCTGGTATTTTCTAAATCTCAAAATGAGGCCAGAGAACCTTTAAATGTTACCCCCAGTAATAGAGGAATTAAGGGGATTGGAGGATGCTCTCTTAAACACTCCCGTGATAGGAGTTCTCTGCTAGAAGGAAGGGCGGGTCTGCAGCTGCTGAAGGACCACAGCAGCTTCCTTCCTGCTGCCTTAGGACCCCCGTCTTGTCCTCCTCCTGTCTCCCTATCGCTCTCCATTCTCTTCATCCTAAATTTCACCCTGTTCTCGCACATCGTTATCATTTTCTGAGAGTAAAGGGATGTTCAAATCTGTAGGAGAGGTGTTTTTTTTTTTTTAATGATAATTTGGTAATGTATGTTCAGTTGCTGATTTACCATGTTGTGTTTTGAATAAGTTGGATATCTTTAAAATTTTTATTACAGCTTAGAGATTCAAAATGAAGTGAATAATTTCAGAGAATGGACTTCTTAGTCTCCTGTGTGTTAAAAATTATATCAAGACTTGCTTACCCCACACAAGCAAATTACAAGTCAGTCTGATTTTGCTTATCAGACTGGAAATGTGTCTTAAATGCTAATTTTTCCTTTCTGCTTCTGCCCTTGAGCTTTGTGCTGTTTATTAATTTAACCTGATTTTAAGTGTTTTACTATTTAAATTATTTTTAAGTGCTATGATTTTTAAAGATTTACTTTTAGAAGGCTCATAGGGGTAGTTCTTCTCTTTATTTTCTCGCCACCTTCCTTGTGTCTTTTCCTCTGCCAGAAAACCCCCACTTATCAAAACAAAGTTACTAAATATATTCAAGGTATTCGAGTGGTTTGGGGTCTGTACATCTTCCCATTTGCAGGATTCCAGAGAGACTTGAGGGGGTGTTACTGTCATTCCTCCTTCTGAAAACAAAAACACGTCACTTAAGAGTTTTAAGGCCCCAAATAGTAGCAGTGTATTTTTAAACTGATTTTTGATTTGTCAGTCAAAAATCCTGACCTACGGAGGAAGTTCCCTTTACAGAGTACCTGAAATTTTGAATTGGTAATTTTTTTAGCTGGTTATATTTACATGGTATTTCCAACCCTAGATTTTCTGTCCCTCCCACTTGAGAGTAAATAGCAGTGCCAAGATAAAGAAGATGATCAAACCGAGTGTTTTGTTTTTTTTAATCTTGTGGGGGGAAATGGATGCAAACCTAAAATTAAGACACATTTCTAACTCAGTTCCATAGAATTCCTTTTCTTTTGAATAACATACATGCCTTCATTATCATTAAAATACAAGGAAATGTGACCATTGTGATGTGGTGAATCTTCATCCCAAGAGCTTAGTGAGTAGGGTTTAAAGATGGCTGTGAGTGTTGATAAGATACCCTTTTGAGGAAAGACTCCTGAGCCATCTGGCTTAGACGGACCCTTACTGGAAACGAGAAGAAGATTGATGACCCAGTGAGCCTACCCCATTGCAATCTGTCATTGTCCGTTTTAGTCAAGGATTTAGTGTAGTCAAGGATTCTCACCGTGGCCACTGAAGTCTGAGGGTGGCATGTTGGAGCACACAGAGAGATGGTCTCCGGTGGTGGGGACACCCCTGACCTGTGGAGGGGGCGCTACGGGTAGAGTGGATTCTTTGTTCAAAGTTGTTACCCTGTAACGAACTGACAGAGACATGTCCAGCACATGGTCTAGATGGGTGTTAGTAGGGCAGTTGTTAGTTTCTGTGGTTTTTGCTCTATCTAGCCTTCTTCTGAATTCTAAATGTTACGTTCCTTATTTTTTGATGATCAGATAAATCCATCTGTCTGTAACTATGGCTTTTCAAACCCAATAACCCTGTCCCTGTTTCCTCTTTTCTCCCTCCATTTCTGTTTCTGCCTTTGATGTCCTCCCCAGTATGAGCTGGTGTCCCTCTGGTGTGCACTACTCTGCTGTCCTGAGTGCTGACTTTAATTATAGAAGGTATGGTATCGTTCCATGTCCAGCCACCAAAGGGGGAGTCCCAAAACACGGCACCTGGGCTTTTGGCTGGGAGCTTGCTTCTATGTGGCTACAATGCATATGGCAGCCCACTTTGCCTGTGAGCACGGTGTTAAGTTGCCTCTGCTATGGGCATCACTAATCCATTTGAAGGGGCACAGACTAGGAGGTGGATGGCGTACCCTGATGCATCCTGCTTATCTCCAGTGGCTGTAGATTTGGTGTTTTCTGCACAGACTTGTATCTGGTATGGTAGACCACTTCTCTCTTCGTTTTTGCTCTGTCCTGATTCCCAGAACCTGGGGATTCCCATATCCTGACAAAAACCATGACAGAAGCAAGGCAGCCAATAAGCGCACTTACTTCTGTTGTGTTTCCAAATCCCCCCTTTCTTTAGGTTCCAAATTCACAGATTCCTCACTGTTTCATATTCTCTCAACTAAGCAGACAGATTAATTACTAAAACATTTTCAGGATTAAGTTTTGTGGGTAATGATAGGCTGGTTTCTCAGGCTTTACAAACAATTCACAATAGAAAACTAAATTTCTTCTTCATTTAGCGTGTCTCCTTATCCCTGGGACTGCTAATGAGTTTCACAGAGACTCATTTACTTGTACTTAATCATGACTTCTATTGTCATATTGAAATAAGAAAAAATCTATTGTTTAAGTGACCCACTAGAGAAAAATAGAAGCATATGGTTTCAGTTCATAATAAGTAATTTTATGAAATATAAAAAGCCAATCGCAAGCTCTGGATTGGCGTCCGTGAATTATTTGTAGAATTAACTGTAGAGTTTGAGCAGAGATAGCTGAATAGCGTCTATATACCTTCAAATGCATTTCCACCTGCTTGTAACTGAGGACATGGTCAGCTCCAGCTCTGTTTTGCTCTCTTGCTTATTGGAAAGCAGTTCCCACTGCAACTGCAGCAGGTGTGGGTTATTCTGGCTAGCAGCCTTGCAGCAAGGTAGATACTCGGCTGACTGCTATCTCTAGTCTCCTGCTCACAAAACACATGCTTTCTTCACTCTGCAGACCACAACATCATTATTCCAGGGATCACAGGCCCTAAATTTGCCCCCTTTTGGGGTCAGTATCTAAAACCAAAAAATTAAATTAAAACTCTTAGACTTAGCGGCTTTTCACCATTCGTTCCTTAAGGTGGCCCATGCACCTGTCTGCAACTCACAGTTCTCAGGAAGCCTGTCCAGCATTTAGTGGTTGACCGGCCAGATGTGCACAGATGCTGCTACTCATAAGACCACTCGGGTCTCTCGGGTGGGCACACACTGAACTAGTAAAGGTCAGCTAGCCTGTAGTTGAAGGTAAAGTTGTAATGGTCCACGTAACTGACACAAGGGCAAGTCTGGGTGTCCCTGTTCAGCTTCGGAGAGGGACTGAGGCTCCGGTTTTCTCTGTGCCGTTTAACTCTTTGGTATTAGCTGCGTTAGATTTTGGCAAAGATGAATTACATCAGATCAAGGAAAAACCCACACATAAATGAAAGTTCAGTAAGATAATATGGTCTATCCAGATGGTATATTGAAAAAAATCTTGAGAAAATGACCTTAGATGGTCACCGTTTGAGCAGGTTGAATGAGGAAAGAAAATCTAAATGCAGTCCTCTCTCAGCATACCAACACCTGTGGGGGGAAGGTAGGCGGCGCTCGTTTGCGCCAGGCCCTTGTCAATAGTTTTGCTCGATGACATAGAAATAATATACACCTGAAGCAGTTTCTTATCCTCCTTCCTTCCTGAGACTCGGAAATAGAATGCACTAACTCCTTCACTCTGTGTTCAGTTTCAGCCTAGAAGGCTTGACAGGAGGAGCTGGTGTCGGAAGCAAGCCATCTTCATCTCTAGATGTGAACTCCTTAAACACCAAAGAGCTCAGGCACCCTTTCGGTGGTGAAGAAAGGGGTGACTCTTTGATGTCACTTTCAGAAGAGGATCTGGAATCAGGCCAGAGAGAGCACAGGATGCTTGAGCAGCAGGTAAGGCTGAAGTGGGTATATACCGCTAATTTGGAAAAACTCACTTTACTTCCCTAAATGTGTCCTCACATTAGGAACAAAGAAAGCAAGACTTACTATAAGGCTCGTGGCTGTGATTGCTTACACATTGTATAATACACTCATCTAGCGCAAGGCAAGATTTTAGCACTTAAGGCTAATTCAAGAATACCATTAATCTGCATTGACTTACATATTCTGTCAAAGCAGACTTTTTTTAAATTGGGAAAGTATCCAGGGTATTAATTTGAATTTTTCCTTCTTATCTGAGGACTTCTTTTATCATCCCAATAGTAAAATGAGTCTTGAAGTGTGTTACACAACATTGTTAAATATACTAATTTTTCAAAAACCTATCCCTTCCTGGGGGGAAAAAAAATCTTATTCTTTGTCTTCTCACACTGCCTAGGAAATGGCTGTTTCTTTCTCTCTGCTTCCTGTCGCCATCAGACTTTTTCAGAGAGCATCCTGATGCCCTCTTCCTGCCTGCCACAGGCACTCACCTGGAGCTCCCTCTTGGAGGGCCTGGCCTTCCTCGAAGCCAGTCAGATGACCTTCCCAGTGCTGTCCCCTCTAGGCCCTCCCTTCCGTCACTCACCACCCGGGGCGGGTCCTCAGGGAGTTTCCTTTGAGAACTGGAATCATATGGTTTTAGATTTTGGCAGACTTTTGCTCCCCGTCCTTTATCCCCCTCTTGGGCCAAGGGTTGATTTCTAGGAGGATTCTGTGATACATGTGCAAATGAAACATTTCTAATTACACAGACAACAGAGTTAAACACCTGTCTTTGTGTAGGTGACTGGAGTTTCAGGTAGAAATAAAATGAAACATTTCTTTTTTTCTTTTTAAGATTTTATTTATTTGTCAGAGAGAGGGAGAGAGAGCGAGCACAGGCAGACAGAGTGGCGGGCAGAGGCAGAGGGAGAAGCAGGCTCCCTGCAGAGCAAGGAGCCCGATGCGGGACTCGATCCCAGGACGCTGGGATCATGACCTGAGCTGAAGGCAGCTGCTTAACCAACTGAGCCACCCAGGTGTCCCTAGAATGAAACATTTCTAATTAAACAAACCAATCAAAGTGTTGAACAGCCTGTTCTTTGAGTAGGTGACTTGGGGTTTTATGTACACAGTTAATGTTTTGTTATACCCCACTACATAGCAGTGATATGACCAAAGAGAAATTGGGCACTGGAGGATTACCTTAATAGTGAATGTGTTACTTATATGAAGGTCCAAGAGAATTCCAGCCAGATGAAAATCGAATTGAAGGCCCAAAGGAATTTTGCCCCATTATCTCCTTTCCCCACCACATGTGTCTTCTGAGCCGGATACTTTAGAAAAAGTTAAGAAAAATAACAAGAAGATGGTGAATAGGGACACCTGGTTGGCTCAGTCAGCAGAGCCTATGACTCTTGATCTCGGGGTTTTGAGTTTGAGCCCCATATGGGCTGTAGAGACGATTAAAAAAATACATGAACCTTTTAAAAAATACGATTTTTTCAAAGAGCATGGAGAATATATTTATTGAGGCAAATGATTTAAATTTATTCAACCTGATGGTAAGAGAAAGAGGGAGTGAAAAATGGAAACCGTTCTTTCGTGACTTGCCAAGGGCGTCTCTGGTAAGTGGAGACTCTGAAGAGTAAACCGCATTTCACGTGAATAGAATCCTTTGGAAGTCCATTGTAAGACTGGGCAAAATACCAAAGTTGGGGGTTTGTGAACAGAACCCTAGACTTAGGGCCTGGATGTCCCTTCGGATTCTGCATAAGCCCGTGTGTGAGAACTTCACGCCCATTTGAAGCGACTCGCCTGAGGCCTCATAACTGGCCACTGGCTGGACAGTATTAATCTCAGAATTCTTGGCTGTTAGACTCCCTGGTTTCTTCTCACATTTCTGAAGTAGAAGAGTTTTAATGAGGAAATGGGGACATTTTAATTTTCTTAATAGTGTTTATGTAAAACCTTTTCTGAGACGCATATTGGTAGGAATTGGACAGAGGACCTCTGTCCAATTAACTTACCTGTTAGTAAGTGATGTCAGTAACCACTAAAGTCTTTCTAAAATGGCTTTTCTGATTTAGTCTTCCTAGATGAAGTTGATGACATTTTCGTGTTTTCTGTGCTTAGTAGCCTTCCTGGAACTCTCTGCTCACCCACACTTTTTGTCTTGTGTGCAACCTCAGAGTGGGTATTTGAGCTCTGGTATCTCTGATCTGGACAAGTCGCCTGCAGCCAGCTTCCTGCTGAAGGTCTGTCTGCCTTTCACTGATGTCATTTCGCAGACCTCACAGTTGTACTTGAAACATAGCAACTGTTTGCCTCAGACTCCATGGTTACACATGGAACAAGTTTTTAAATAATCAGAAGTCTTTGGCGCACTTGAGTTGAATCATGGTAGTAACACATTTTCATTACTTCTCTTTGAGCATGTGCAGGTTTTAAGCTTCCTGTGAAGGGAGGGGGTTCATGACTAAGTTAGATAACAATTCTAAATGGCTCTCTGAAAACAAAAGGAGAGGGAGCCCCTCTACCACCGGAAGAGTGCTGGCAAACACTGGGGTGAACTGTTCTTGTAGGGTTAGAATTCCAGGGGCTTCTGTTGCAATGTCTGTTGCATTACATGGGCTTGAAGCTGCTGTGAATTTACTGAGGGAGGTAAATTGCCAGGTTTCAGCACCCCTCTTTTTCTTGTAGAAGTAGTCTAATCTTAGGAAATGAAAGAGATTTAGGCTTCTTCCCAGATGCGTAGCTGCCTTGCTCTTGATCTTAAAACACTTTTCACTTGCAGCTCTGTGTCCAACTTGTTAAAATCAGAAAATAGTATTACTGATATCCCACTGTATCTCTAGAAAGGATATTTAGGTTTTTGAAGAAAAGGAACTACTGTATATATTTAATATTTCCAGTGAAGTTATTTTTGTCTGATGATGCAGCAGATGTTTACTAAGCACGTACTAAGTTTATTTTTTTTTAAAGATTTTATTTATTTATTTGACAGAGATCACAAGTAGTCAGAGAGGCAGGCAGAGAGGAGGGGCTGGGAGCAGGCCCCATGCTGAGCAGAGAGCCCCTTGCGGGGCTTGATCCCAGGACCCTGGGATCATGACCTGAGCCAGAGGCAGAGGCTTAACCCACTGAGCCACCCAGGCGCCCCAGCACGTACTAAGTTTAAAACATCAGTGTTGTGAGGGATATGAAACCACTGTACAGGACGGCTGCTCCCGTGATTCCCATTTTACAGAGAAGAAAAGTAAGGTTCATGAAAGCTGAGTAACTCCTCTGAAGCTGAGCAGCCCCTAAGTAGCGGGGGCAGACTCGAACCCGGTGAGTCTGACTGCAGAGCCTGTGCTGTTACCCTCCCGTGTACTGCCTCCTGTTCCTGGGCTGGGCTGGAAGGTGCAGCTCTTTGCTTCTCCAGAAATAATGAGAGCCCGTATTTAGAACCTGTTCTTCAATTTTGTTTTGTTTCGCTTTACTTCACAGGCATGTCACAGAGCTAAACAACAGGGATTCAATTACTGTACATCAGCCATTTCCTCTCCACTAACAAAATCCATCTCATTAATGACAATCAGCCATCCTGCATTGGACCGTAAGTATATATTTTTTTTTAATTAAGTATATTTTAAACACTTTCTCTATCATTTTTCTCACTTGAAGACCCTGGAATGTTACCTTTCAAAATTTGCCTCCCTCTTCTGAATGGCTCATTTAAATAGAAAAGGTAACAGACAGTTCAGTTTTAGGGAATTTCCTCCTTTTGCCACCTAAAAATCTTTTTTATACATTAAAGGCATTATAGTCTTGGGCCTAAACTTAACACAGATTTCTTTAAACTTTTTATTTTGAAGTAATTTCAGACTTTAAAAAGAGTACAAGAGTGCAAAGAGTTACCACGTTTGGGGACTTAAAATGTTATCATAACCATAACCTGGAGTCTCCCAAGTGTTATTTATATGTGTGTGTGTGTGTACACACACATATATATACATATATGTATATATTATATAAAAGTGTCATAACTTTTTATCAATCTGTCTTTATCACTTTAAAGTGTTTTTCTGAAACACTGGAAAATAAGTTACAAACAATGCCATTATGTCTGAAAGATACTCTGTTCTATTACCGTAGTACAGTTACCCACTATTAATTTCCTGACCTCTTCAAAAATGTCAAGCTCATGAAGAACGAAGAAAGACAGAGGTACACTTTCATTTGATTAAGCATGTGCCAGAAGGATTACATCTGCAAATGATGAAGGACGCCCTGTGCAGGTTTTGGACCCTTTGGCTGGGGAAGTGAGATAGACGTTTGACACCCATCAGCAGGGGCCTTTGCAAATAAAGGTGCTCAGAAACACTCGAATTGGATCGAAGTGTTTGCCATGGAAACGCAGCTTGTTCTTTGAGAAACCCCACCTTTTTGTTTTATTTTTTTAAATCTTGGTTTCTTTTTTTCCATGAGTAGTTACAGTTTGAGACCATGATTTAAGATTTAAATGCTCATTAAAGGGAGAGTGGTCCATTATTTGCTGAAAGACTGTGTGTTCAGGAGGCTGAGACAGAGGGAATAAATAAATTCTGTGGTGTTTCTGGGGCTTCTTCAGTGTCCCCAGATATAACTCATCTTAAAAGAGTTGGGGACGGAAGCAGCTGCCCTGCATTAGGGAGATGTTCTGGCTCAGTTCATGACTTACTGCAAACCTCATCTTTTTAATTTCCGCACTGGAATTAAGACATGATTGATGATTCTCTTAACCTTGTCCTCGTTTTCATGATCAGTACTTCTGGCCTATTTGGTGTGTCTACTGATGACGTGTTCTCAAAGATGCAGGCGTGACCCCGCAGGACTGCAACTGGGATAGCTTTCCCCATGTTTGTTTGGGTTTTGGTTTTGTTTTGATTTGGCTTTGGGTTAGAGGTTTAGCTGGTATAGAACGAAAATCATAACGAAATAGTTAACACTGGATTTGGTGAGCCTGGAGTGCTGCTGGAGCTCAACAGCCAAACACAGACAGGAAGGCGGTCTTAAGGGAGACATTTCAGCTCTGTGTAGCCTCCGTCCATGACTAGCGAGTGCGGTGTCATGGCGGCGAGTCTACTCCCATAGCAACAGATACCCAACACCGACAGAATGGGTCCCACCGAGGGATCTTTTTCCTATATTTTGTGACACACTCTTTGCCTCGTGCATGAAACACTTCATTAATTTTTCCTCCAGAAAGCAAGATGGTTTTCGACTGTGTTTTCAGTTGCTAGCCAAACCCTATAAATAATGCGGCTAACTCCCAGAAAACACTGTCCTGGAGCGCCAGGAGTTCTGGCACATGGAGCTTTTCCTCCTGTTGCTGGGAAATGTTCTGCTCCGCTCTCTGAGGGAACTGAAGTGAGTTAGCAGACTGCTGTGGAGAGTAGAGCTCTAAGCAGGTGTTTAACCCTTTGTTCAGAGTAGGGAGCCCTCATTCTAACTCAGGTGGTACATTTCACGCAGGTTTGAGTGATTAAGTCGTAGTTAGCCCCACAATTTCCCTGAGTTAGCATGTGCTGTAATTGGAGGATTAATCAACTCTAATAACATTGTTTCTCCTTAGCCCCTCCCCATATACATTAAATTAATTTTCCCAAGTGCATTTTTTTTATTCTGTTCTAGAAACATGATACATTTTTTCACAGATGTGAAACTTCTGGCCATTGAATAGAAGACTAAACCTTGTGTCCCTTGTGCTCTGCCTTTAAGCGTCAGGGTCGCTGGACAGTTCTCCATTTGCCACAGACTCAGAATCGCTTAAAATCGCATCTCAAATCACTTAAATACTCTGCCTGGTTCATCTCTGGTCATGGTCTTCCTAGCTGAAAGGATCATAACTAACATCTACACTGTAATTTTAAAGCCTTAAAGCATTTGGGACGCCTAAAATGTTTTACCTGATGTTTTATTGTAAGCACACATTTGGTGGCGGTGTGACCTTGGGCTAAATGGTGAAATTCTTTGTGTCAGTTACTTGATTAAACAGGGGTACTAATGTGATAAGGCTTACATGTACTTTTTACACAAAGTCCTTGGCGTACTGGTACTGTTACAGCAATTGGTACTGTTACAGAGTGAGTTCACAGTGCCTAGAACAGTGCCAGAGTCTGTCTCTGACCAGCGTGTAAACAGAGAATCGAGAACGCCATCCCTCATTGTCTTTAAGTGGTTGTGTCTTATGAGTATGCTTGTCTAGGAACAAAGTACTTTCTAAGATCAACCTTACTTCACTACTTCCAGCTTCTACCCATGCTGTGTCTTCTTCCTTCAAAGAAATTAGCTGCTTCTGCCACAGCTGTGACCATTGGGGCGTTTCTGAAAATGTATGTCTCCTGAGCCTGTTGCTGGAATGCCTGTTGGGTCATTTTCTAGAAGAGAAAAATAGAGAAACTCAACATTATTTCCAAGTTGGGATCATTTTCTGATATGCATCGATGTGGAGGAAAATCCTGAGTAAAGCTGGTGACTAATGGATTTCTGTGTCATTTTCTGAAGTGGAAAGTAGGCGACAGCTTTCTTGGGAACCACAATGGGTGGGGAAGCTGTCCTCACTCATGCCTTGGCTGTCCTGTCTTAGGGGGGACATGATGAATGCATCTTGCCAGATGATTCTTTTAGGGAATGGGACTAGCCCTGAAGGTACCCGCATCGTGTGGAGAAATGCCTTCAAAGAAACTGCTCCTGGATGTGTGTTTGGCCCCATTTCTCCTTCTTGCATCAGAGAGCATGGAGTGGAGACCCTCAGCTTGCCAGGAGACATAGATGATTTCTTGGTAGAATTTAAGAATCAACTTCGTTTTTCCATACACAGAATAATTCCATTATTCCAGATGATCCACTTCCAAGAGTATATTTTAACACATCTCATTGCTTATACTCAGAAGACGCTCACAAACAGTAGAGAAAGTGCTTGGTTGATTGTATCCCCAGAAGGGCCCTAACTACATTAGTAGTGGTGAGGTTAAAAGGAGAACTGTTCCCATTAGATAGATTTTTTAACTCAGAGGCTTTTATTTTTTTTAAAAGATTTTATTAATTTGGCAGACAGAGATCACAAATAGGCAGAGAGGCAGGCAGAGAGAGAGAGGGGGAAGCAGGCTCCCGGCTGAGCAGGGAGCCCGATGTGGGGCTCCATCCCAGGACCCTAGGATCATGACCCGAGCTAAAGGCAGAGGCTTTAACCCACTGAGCCACCCAGGGGCCCCAGCCAGAGGCTTTTAATGAGAGATCATTTTCCCTTCGTTTTTCACGGTGTGTTATCACAAAGAATATACATGTTCCACTTATGTTGAGGATACGCCTTAGATTGTCATACAAATAGGTTTTTCCTTATGATCCATGAAATTGTGACAAAAGGGGATACTCTTAGATTTTGTGTAATAAGAGAGCTCATTTTCATTTCCTGAATTTGTTTCACATTTCGAAGTAACTTTAGAAAGCGCATGAAGAAGGTACCTTACTAGCTGTACTAGGTGGTCACTGCCCCAAAAAGCCAGTGTGTGTGTATTCATGCCAGTAGCCGTCTGATCTGTTACTGATGTGGCTGCAGACTGTAGTCTCACATCACTTAGTATTTGTGTGGGTATTGCATTGGTTTAGGGCTTTTTTTGTTTCATTTAGGACACCAAGCTTTCAGAAAGCCTGACAGAGGGAAATTCATTTATTACTTTATTCAATAAGCATTTGCGTTAGTCTTTGCCAGCCACCAGGCTAGACAGTGGTAGGAGAGAGATGAGCTTAGAGGTGCGGTTTCTTTCCTCACTACATGCACGCAGAGAAGGGAACCAGATGCATGTAATAGGAAGTGATGAATGCAGCCAGTGGAAGAAACATTGGGCTTTCTAGGAGCATCTGACAGGGATGGCTTACTGGGGAGAAGTAATCTCAAAGTTGAGACCAATAGGAGATGGGGAATTCAGTCGGTGAGTTAGTGGCAGACGTCCTGCAGAGGTATCGTGGTTCCCTTCCAGACCACCGCGGTGAGGCAGGTATCACAGTAAAGCAAGTCAGATGAATTCCTAGGCTTCCCAGTGCATATAGAAGTTCTTTTTACACTGTGCTGTAGTCACGTGTGCAGTAACATGATGTCTAAAAAAACAGTGCACATGCCTAAATTTAAAAAATACCTTATTTCTAAAAAAATACTACCATCACCTGAGCTTTTGGTGCATTGTAGTCTTTTTGCTTATAGAGGGTCTTGCCTCCACGTTGGTAGCTGCTGAAGGTTGGGATGGCTGTGGCAATTTCTCAAAACAGGACAGCAGTCAAGTTTGCCACAGAGCTGGATTCTTCCTATCATGAACGATTTCTCTAGCATGCGATGCTGTCTGGTAGCATCTTACCCACAGTAGAACGTCTTTCAAAATTGAAGGCTGTCCTCTCAAAACCTCCTGCTGTTATATCAGTTAAGTTAGTGGGATATTCTAAATTCTTTGTTGTCGTTCCAGTAATCTTCACAGCATCTTCTCCAGGAGTAGATTCCATCTCAAAATCCACTTTTGTTGCTCACTCGTAAGAAACAACTCCTCATCTGCTGAAGTCTGATCTCGAGATCACAACAGTGCAGTCCCATCTGCAGGCTCCACTTCCAATCCTAGTTCTCTCGCTGTTTCCGCCACATCTGCAGGGACTTCATGAACCCCTCGAAGTCATCCATGAGGGCTGGAATCAGCTTCTTTCAAACTCCCATTCATGGTGATATGCTGACCTCTTCCCATGAATCACGAATGTTCTTATTAACATCCAGAATGGTGAATCCTTTCTAGAAGGTTTTCAATTTACTTTGTCCAGATCCACGAGAGGAATCATTGTCTGTGACAGCTATAGTCTTACAAAATGTATTTCTTAAAACAATAAGACGTAAAAGTCAAAATGACTCCTGGATCCCTGGGCTGCAGAAAGGATGTTGTGTCAGCAGGATGTTATGAAAACAACACGAGTCTCCTTGTCGATCTCCGTCAGAGGTCTCGGGTGACCAGGTACATTGTCAGTGATCAGTACTGTTTTGAAAGTGTCTTTTTTACGGAGCAGTGGATCTCAAGAATGGGCTTACGATGCTCAGGAAAGCATGTTGTGAGTGGATGTGCTGTCGACCAGGCTTTGTCGTTCCACTGACAGAACGCAGGCAGAGTAGATTTTGCATCATTCTTCAGGACCCCAGGGTTTTTGGAAGGGTCAGTGAGCACTGGCTTCAACTTAAAGTCAGCATCTGCATTAGCCTGTCCTTTGAAGCTTTGAAGCCAGGCGCTGACTTCTCCTCTCCAGCCATGAAAGTCCTAGATGGCATCTTCTTCCACGATAAGGCTGCTTTGTCCACACTGCAAATCCGTGGTTTAGTGGAGCCCCCTTCCTGAATGAGCTCGCTGCAGCTTCTCCCTCAGCCCTTGCTGCTTCACCTTGGAGTCTGGTGCTGTGGGGCTGGCAGCCTCCCTTAAGCCTCGTGAACCAAGCTCTGCTAGCTTCAGAATTTTCTTCTGCAGTTTCATCTCATCCCTGAGCCTTCACAGAATTAGAGAGGGGGAGGGCCTTGCTCTGGATTAGGCTTTGGCCTAAGGGAATGTTGTGACTGGTTTGATCTATGATCCAAACCACTAGAACTTTCTCCATATCAGCAATAAATCTCTTTCCCTTTCTTTATCATTCATGTGTTCAGCGGAGTAGCTCTTTGAATTTCCTTCAAGAACTTTTCCTTTGCCTTTACAACTTGGCTGTTTGACACAAGAGGCCTAGTTTCCATATGCCTTAGCTCAGCCTGCCTCCGCTTCCACGGGCCTTAGTCGCTGCGCTTAATTATATCTAGCTTTTTTTTTTTTTTTTTTTTAAGATTTTTTTAATTTATCTGACAGAGAGAAATCACAAGTAGGCAGAGAGGCAGGCAGAGAGAGGAGGAAGCAGGCTCCCCGCTGAGCAGAGAGCCCGACGCGGGGCTCGATCCCAGGACCCTGAGATCATGACCTGAGCCGAAGGCAGCGGCTTAACCCACTGAGCCACCCAGGCGCCCCTATATCTAGCTTTTGATTTAAAGTGAGAGACATGTGATTCTTCCTTTCACTTGAATACTCAGAGGCCTTTGTAGAGTTATTAATTGGCCTACTTTCAATATTGTGTCTAGGAATTGGGGAGGCCTGGCGTGGGGGGCAGTGGGTAAGGGCTTGTCATTCTCGCTGAAGTTCACGGTCTTATATGGACATGGTATGTAGCGCCCCAAAACAATTACACTAGATCCCTGATCACAGATCACCATAACAAGTACAATAACAATGAAAAGTTTGAAATAGTGCAAGAATTATCAAGACTGCTTATGGACACAGAATGAGCAAGTGCTGTTAGCAGAATGGCGTTGATAGGCTTGTTTGACACTGGATCGCCACAGACCTTCAGTTTGTAAAAATAGCGACCATCTGCGAAGGAAGTGCTGTAAAGTGAGGCACGCCTGCATGTGGAGAGCAAGACAGGGGGACTTGGGGTTCTTGTCGGAGGGCAGTAGGGGGACTTAAGGTGACAGAGTGGATTGACTCAGACCCTTCAGAGAGACCGCACTGACATCAGCGCTGGGGAGCGGAGGGGCCGGAGTATGGGATCAAAAGGACTGAGTGAGGTGGGACAGAAGCCTTCAAGGGCGGTGCCGGGTTTCTGTTCCGAGTAGTTCTTTAGGTGTGAGGTACCACTTTGCAAACGAAGGCGTGCCAGAGGAGGAGTGGGTGTGGAGGAAAAGAGGAGCCTACTTCCACGCTGGCTCAGTTTGCGTGGCCTGCGGGCGTCCCCACAGGGGAGCAGTGAGGTGACTGCGGCTTGAGCCCAAAGGAGAGCCCTGAGGGAAGGGTGGGCAGGTATGCGTCGCCAGTCTGCGGAATGCACCTTGCACTTTGGGGAGGACAGCGAGTGAGGAGGTTTGGGGTGAGGGAGACTAGCACCGAACGTGAGAAACACCGCTGCTCCAGATGCTTTCACTCTGAAGGAGAAAACTCCAGCTATAAATTATGACCATTAAAAGTAATGGACTTTGGTTTTCTTACTCTAGCAAGTAGGTGCCTGTTGGGTGAAGTTTTTAGGCTGTATTGGAATCCTCCATATTCAGAAATGAGGATGAAAATTAGATATGTTGTTGGCCTAGACAGCCTTTCCTGGAACCACACGGGCTCATGACATGATTCCGTTCAGCCTGTTGTGAGGTGCCTTTGACGTTGTTCTGGAACAGTCTGCACGCACTAACATCTTCTGTGAACCCATTTCCCAGCCCAGCCTCGGATGCAGCCAGCAAGGCGGGTGTCCTTCTCCGTCCGCATCTCTCCACACCTCCTTAAGTCTAAAACCCTTTTCTCTCCTGGCTCTTCTTACTCGAGTGACGAGGAGGAGGAGTTGCCTAGTAAGTAAGCGGCTTCAGTGTCCGTGGCTGTTCTCAGTCTCTGGCCCGTGCTGAGAATGCTGCCAGCTTAGCTGAGAAATCGTCTGGAGACTCTAACCCTTGCACGCCGCCGTTTCTAAATCACTTGTCTTCATGCTTCGCTTCAAAAGTTAACCCGGCTGAAACACTGTGGTCTTCTGTACACCACCTGCGCTGGTTGGCCCGGTGGCCTAACTGCAGGGCACGGGGACACGTTCCTGTCCCACCACGGACGCGTAGGTATGAGCACTAACTTCACGGAGCTCTCTCTGTTGGATAACATAAATTTCATTTTCCCTTGTTTTGCTTTTTTTGACTTATGGGACATCTGATAGCCACCTGTGGTGTTTAAAACTAATGTTAAACTTTTTCCTTCTCAGCTTTCAGACATGTCTTTAAAAATACCTTTCCCTTGGGACACCTCACTGGCTAGAACATGTGAGTTTTGATCTCAGAGTTGTGAGTTCGAGCCCCACGGTGGGATAGAGATTACTTTAAAAAAAAAAAAAAGAAAGAAAGAAAGAAAGACCTTTCCTTTGAGGCCACACCCCCATGAATTAGGAGGTGGGAATTATAGATGATTTCCTTCCTTCCTTCTCTCCTTCGGAACTTTTGTTTTTCAATCCTTTTACTACAGTGTGGATTTCAGATTAATATATTCTTCACTGATAATGCCTAGTTTAAAAACTTTATAAGGTATCAGTTTTAGTAAGTTTGGAAAGGAAATGAATTCTCTCCCTTTTCCATGAAAATCGCTGTTTCCGATTATGCAAGATTTCTTGAATTTTTCAGGATTGCTATTTTTAATGGAAAAATATTTCTATAGTAAAGGTAAATAATGAATTGGGTTTTTTTTAAGATTTTATTTATTTATTTGACAGAGAGAGAGATCACAAGTAGGCAGAGAGGCAGGCAGAGAGAGAGAGGAGGAAGCAGGCTCCCCGCTGAGCAGAGAGCCCAATGCGGGGCTTGATCCCAGGACCCTGAGATCATGACCTGAGCTGAAGGCAGAGGCTTTAACCCACTGAGCCACCCAGGCGCCCCTGAGTTGTTTTCATTTTATATAACTAATAAGAGTCTCAGGGAATTACAATATTCATATAATTGGACACCCTAATTCCTACCATTGCTGGCCCTACATTTCAACAGTAAATAAGGAAGGTGTCTGTTTATTTAAATATTAAAATTTTATAATTAAGCAATATTAAGCTCAGAGTGACCTCTCTGCATTGTTCTTACAGAAAAGCACCTTACATATAGTAACAAAGTTTAATTTCTCTTAATTGGAGGTCTTATTATATTCAGTCCTTTCTTCACAATTGAAAGATGTTTGGTAAAATAGGCACACCATGAGATATTTACTTTATACCGGTTGTAATAGGGAAGTTGTGAGAACCCACTGACAACTTTGAGTGTTCAGAAATTCTCAAGCCTGTTTCAGCTCAAAGTATTTGTGATAGCCCAGGAAATGGTCCGCATATGGCCACTAAAACAAAGGTCCCAGTGGAATTTCTTCTACCACTAGTACAAAAAAATTTTTTAAGATTTTATTTATTTATTTGACAGAGACACAGAGAGGCAACGCAAGCAGGGGGAGTAGGAGAGGGAGAAGCAGATCTCCCACCGAGCAAGGAACCCAATGTGGGCCTCGATCCCAGGACCCTGGGATCATGACCTGAGCCGAAGGCAGACGCTTAGCGACTGCCCAGGCGCCCAGTACAATGTTGTTAATGTAAAACGGCACTGGGTATACAGTTAACCCAACGTAATGGAATCAAAAGTATGGAAGCCTGAAGAGCCCTTTGAATCAATCAAGCATCTAGCATTCCTCAAAACATGTTCGTTAAACTCAAAAATACCAGTGGGCATTAGGGAGGTTGAGGGGAGAGGAAAAAAAAGAAAGGATTGGTTCCTGGCCACATAAATTTAGGAAACCAGGTAAGCTGGTTTCAGATGTTAATGTGCACATTGTGAATTTCTAAGGCAGTGTTCAACGAGCTGTGTTTTCCAAACTTCCTAGCTTGGTAACCACAAGGGGTGCCTGACTGTGCACAACACCTCACAAGACTAGTGTTCTGTGGGGCACACTTTGAAAATATTGACTGCGTCCATCTAGTAGTTCTCACCCTGGAATGTTACCATGTATTAGGTTTGCAGGTCACTTCGGGACTTTAAGAAAAAGCTGGTTGAAATACACTGTTGACCTGCCATAATGCTTCACGCCAACATCAGTGACAGACCTCCCTGCTCCTGTCTGTAGTTCTACCGTAGAAGTAGTGTTGGTTATGTCATCCTCTTAGGTGCTCTGAAAACTTGATGACACTTAAGGGATCTCAGAGGTATTGGTGGATTAATCACTGTTTTCAGAACCACATCTAAGAGGTCACAGCAAATGAATTAAAATTTTTTCACCGGTGAAAGGTTGGAAATCCTTGTAAGAGTCAAAGATTGTCCCAGGACTCAATCACATATTTGTTCAGTTTTTAATTTATTTGACAGAAATCTGCTGGGATCTTACTCTTGGCCAGACTCTTTGCTGGTTGGTATTTTTCCTCATTGTGGATTTTGCTTTTACTTGTTCCTATTACTAGGGTGGTGACTTTCCAGGTGATTGCTTTAGTGTACAGCAGAGTCCTGGCCGTGTGAGAGAATTTAATGCTGCTTCTACCATTCAAGGTTCTTTGGGTGGAAAAGGTTTTAAAGCCACTGATCTAAACCACACTCTTGGGTGTTTTTTTAACATTTTATTTATTTATTTGACAGAGAGAGCACAAGCAGGGGGAACAGCAGGCAGAGGGAGAGAGAGAAGTAGGCTCCCCATTGAGTAAGGAGCCCAACATGGGGGTCGATCTCAGGACCCTGGGATCATGACCTGAGTCAAAGGCAGATGCTTAACTGCCTGAGCCACTCAGGCACCCTGCACACTCTTGGTTTTTAAGTAAATTAAGGCATCTGAGGGTAAACATCTGACAGTTTCACACCTAGATCATGCAAAAACTCGGGGACAGATCCCAGATCTTAACTCTGTTCACCTTTCGTAGCTGACTGTTACTGCCATGCATTGTAAGTGAAATAGAAAAAGAATCCAAATAGGCAAAAGGAAAGACCCCAGAGAGCAGTCTTTTGAAAACTTGGAATTGATTTCTAAGTTTCTTAGGCATTACTCCCACTTGTTGCTGTTTACTGCCATTTTGCCTTTCTACTCAGAATCTAGAGCAGGTTGACACTTAGGAGTTATAAATGGTGGTCATGGAACATCTTCAAATCTCTATCAGATTAAAATTTTACTCACAGTAATCTCAGGTGCTTGAAACCCCCCTGAAGGAAGAAGTGTGTGTTCTGTTCACGTTATAACAGCTGTGCTACTTGTGAACAGACTTTGCCTACCGGGAATTACACACAGAAATTATTTCTAACCTGATCTCCTAAAAATTGGAAACCAATTGTCAGTGTGTGATTGAGACCTTCTCATCTAGTCCCAAAGTAGCTCGCGCTTGATGCGCATGTCGTGGATAAAAGAATGTAGTGTTCTTTCTGTTTGCGCCACTTACTGCCCCTCTGTCTGACTAGCCTCAGCTGTGATGACCTGCTTCACTTTATGGTCTGGTCGTCGTGGATGGAGGAAGGATGCGTCTGCCCTATAAATTGTCAGTGTCGGCCTGGCAAGGACCTTACCATGCGTTGTGTGTCCCTCGTCTCACAGATGAGGAAATGAAATCCAGAGATCTCACCCCAAATTAGTGACAAGACCAAGACCTTATAAGCCAGCTCTTCTGCTCTTTTCCTGTTCACGACTCCATTTCCTTCCAGGAATGCTCACCAAAATATCAGATATACATTAGCTAGATTTTTTGGTATGGAAACATAGGAAAGCAAAATGAATGGAATACGATGTATAATTTTCGATTTTATGTTCTTCCTGTGATGTCATCTCAGAAAAATGGCCTGTGGAAATGGAGCATTGACAAGAGCAGGAACTCAACCAGTCTCATGTGTGTTTGAACATGAGGGAAAAAAATGTTTTGGGATTTGTTCACTACTAGCTTGAATCCTGGATTAAATTGTTTGTTGTGGAGAGTTTGCTCCTGTGGCCCTCCTGCTTCTAGTTCCAATATTGAGGGATCTGAGTTGAATTTTTCCTTCCTCCAAACCCTTGCGTGGAGAAGGCCCCGTGCACCGGCTCTCAGATGCTGTGTCTCTGCTCTGCGTGTCCTCATAAACGTTCTGAACATCTGCTCCGTCACCCAGGCACAGTCCTTTGGTTCCAACGTTCTCTCTCCCGTTTCTGTTTTCCAGATTCACGGTCTTTCCACGGTACCAGCGCCAACCTGACTGAGAGGTAAAACACGTTTATTTTGTTACTCCTTTCCCCAAGACAAAGTGAAGGAAACCCAAAGTGTCTTAGGACATTTAACTAAGCCAACCAAGAAGTGAATTCAACTCTTGGGATTCTTACGTCCTTGAGTGTGAGCGCACACTCACACACTTGTATTGGACTCTGTGAACTTTTATACTCTGCTTATAGGAATTGTTCCTCCCTAAGCCTGACGACGTTTTCTTTCATCCTGTGTGTGTGCGCGCGCGTGCGTGCGTGTGTGTACATGCATGTGCGTGCACTCTCTCGCCTGTGCAGTATCGCTGCCTTAGCCATTTTAAGCTTTTTATTTTTTCCCAAAAAGTCATTTTCTCCTGCCTTCACGGATATGGTACACAGTTCTCTCCAGGTGAATCTGTTCTTTGCTTGATGGCAGGCAGAAGATTAGTATTTTGACTCACTAATGACTTTTATATTCCTCTTGTCATGCTTAGGGGGTTCTGAAGGATTCTGATGTGTGCATAGTGGGGCTTCTGGTTATTGCCCTGCACCTGAACCTGCTCTCCTTTTCACAGAGGCATAAGCTGTGGCTCTCAGGATGAATGCTTCTCTTTCATTTCTGTCATAGTTTATTCATCCTTTGTCCTCCGGAGCAGGTTCTCACACCGTTTCCCCCTTACCGTAATGTAAGAGGCTGCTTTGTTCTGTAAACAGTACTTTTCACATAAACAGACCTTGGCCATTGAAGAGGATTGTTGCCCCTCTTGAAGTGCCTCTGTCCTCTCAGACCCTTGAGGTAAACTCAGCTTTTCTGCGGAAAAGTTCTTAAAATAAAACATTTGTGGAACACCTAAGAAAAGTCGTATAAATGGATTCCTTTCCCGTGTAATGGATTGTGTATACACTTGCCCAGCATTCTTGGAGATCAACCGCCGTGAATTTCCTAAGGTCCAAACGTGTCCATCACAGATAGATTCTTTGCAGCCTTCCCGAGCGCAGGGACATCAGTAGTACATCTGCATCTGTATGAAACTCCTAAAATGGGTCTTTCTACACTCTTCCCTCCGAAAATTGTGCAAACCCCATACTGGTATGCATCAGTATTGATTGTCCATTGGGCCATAAGACGAAAAAAGTAAGTGATTTTTGCTTTTAGGGAACCCGAGTATGCATTCAGTCCTAAAACTTCCTTTGTCTACAGCCTTTATTAACGTATCCATCATTCCATTATTGTACTTAACGAGTTTCTTCTCAAGCACCTGTTTGATGCAAAGGTGTTTGTAAATTGAGTGCTATTTTAGTCTAAGAAGTTTCAGATAAAATAATAAATGAGTAATTGACAGGTAGGCTGTGCTTCATACCAGG
This sequence comes from Lutra lutra, assembly GCF_902655055.1. Taxonomy (NCBI): domain Eukaryota; kingdom Metazoa; phylum Chordata; class Mammalia; order Carnivora; family Mustelidae; genus Lutra; species Lutra lutra. The sequence goes on along the minus strand of NC_062284.1, from coordinate 9,288,800 downwards.
TCACTGAAAATCTATTACTAAAACCTTAGTGGCTGGTACAAGAAAACGGAGCCAGGTTTTGGCACCAGAACTTGGGCATTGTGGTGCGCTCTGCCCTCAGCTCCGACGGACTGGAACCGCTCAGCAGCCTCTGTCCCTCTCTCGCTCTGCTTCCCGTTCACATGTGTGTATATATAAGTTGACTCTGACTTGAAGCTAAAATGGTACATGGCTACAGAGAAATGTATTTTTTTAAATCTGTGTTTAATTTTTTAAAATTCTGTATTTTTTTTTAAATCAATTTCCTTGTTTTTATTTAGCATAACAGAAGAGACCTATAGTTTCCTGCCACAAAGCCCCTCCAAGAAAGATTTTGAAGGGAAGAGTGGAACAAAAGTCAGTCGCACATTCAGCTACATCAAGAATAAAATGTCCAGCAGTAAGAAGAGCAGAGTAAGTACCGTTGGGGGGCTTCCTTGTGTGGCCACCGTAGTCGCTCACCTGTGGGCTCCTGTCACAGCCTACATACACCCAGAAAGCAATGAAATTATGGGGACATAAGGAAATAAACCCAGAGAGTATCTTTGAAATAGCCTAATATTTGAAGAAATATAACAGCAAGAAAGATGGTAACAAAAGGTGGTATCACTAATTGGGTTTTTACTGTATGCTACGAGTCTTCCATATGTTATTTTATATCATGTTTTCCACAACCACATAAGGCAGAGGTTATCTCCCTGTTCTGGGAGTGAGCTGCTGTATCGGGGTTTGTGCCCCCAGCGGTGGCTTCAGATCTCAAGCACATGCTCTAATTGGTAAACCAGGTTTAAAACGTACCCGAAAGCGGGGAGCAGCGCCTGGGTGGCTCAGTTGGTTAAGCCTCTGACTCTTGATTTCACCTCAGGTCATGATCTTGAGGTTGCGAGATCGGGTTCCGCACAGCATGGAGTCTGTTGGCCCCTCTCCCTCTCCTCCCCACCCCCGCCTCGTGTGTGCTCGCTTGCTTGCTTGCTCTCAAATAAAGAAATGAATAAATTAAATCTTTAAAATATATAAATAAGATAAAATGTACCTGGAGGATTTGATGCCAAGATCAGGGGATTTTTAAAATATATTTAAATATTTATCAGATATAAATATTTATAAAATGTATATTATAATATAAATATAGTATAAAAATAAATCTATAAGTAATATTTATAAATATAAATATTATATTTGTTTTAGAGGTTAGAGTGTCCCATAGAGAATTACAAGAACTTTAAAGACGAAAGTGGGTTCCTAGGTCTAGTCCCAACTGGATCCGCACGTGGCAGTAAACGCTCCTTAGTGAGGTTATGTTAAAGTACCTCAGCATTTTTTGTCTATTTTTTTCATACTTATAGGAATATTTAAAATATAAAAATAAGATAAAAACCACCTGTAATAATCCCACATAGAGATAGCTACTCTTCTAATTTTTTTCAATGTATTTTTTTTTAAAGGAAGACAAGAAGTTACTTTTCTTACACTGATTCCCAGTGCAAAACCAAAACCAATGTAGTGTCAGATCAGTGGGAAAACACTTTTTCTGTCTCCCACTTCCCCTGTACTCCATTCACCCACCCACCCAGACTCCAGCAAAATAAAAAAAATAAAAAATAAAAAAGCTTTTACATGGAAATCAGCAAAAGAGCTCTTGCCAGGGAATCACTATATATATGCGTATATACGTGTGCATGGTATGTACATACATAGAAGTAAGAGAATGAACAAACACTGAACTCAAGTGTATTATGGTAAAAGTACACCCCCCCCAACAAAATACAACAAGCTTTCTAAGCCCTTCATTAAGTGGGTTGGTAGAAGTAGAGCCAATGCCTTTTACAAGATTTTGTAAAATAAGATCTCTTTCTTTTAGTAAATGCTAGGTTCAGGCCTCACAGGAATTTTTCCACAAAACCTGCCACCAGAATTGTGCTTTCATTCCTGCCCAGGTACAGAAGGAGAAGAAGGTGGGCCAGTCAGGAGGAAAACAGGAAAAAATGCAAGGAGTCTAGCAAACTGTTTCTAGAATAATCGTATATACAAGTATTAACTTAGACATATCTTTGTTTTATCATTTAAAAAATCCCGGTGAAAGAGGGCAGAATGTTCATCAGTGTTCCACAGGCTGGCAGCAAGGCTTAAAATAAGAGCTGTATGTATTTGACTTACCACTGCTGGCTTGGACACTGGTTGGCGCGAACAAAAGAAAACCTCCTTGCCAAGACCAGTATAAATTAGCCGGCTGTTATCACAGGACTTCTGTAGATGGTCTTAGCATTCTGCCAGGTGCTCCTAAAGAACTAAAGATCTTCATCTTTCCTTTTGAGAAATTTTATGATCTATTTGGACATTTTCACATATGTCTGGTGTTTTTGTTGTTCTGTTTTTAAAATGTGGGATCTTCAATTGGAAGACCAGTAAATAAATAAGTGGAGAGTTCCCTTTCTGTGCATCTCCCCAGTGACGTCAATTTCCAGTGCAGGGCAGTGACTCCACCTCAGGTCACGTTAATAAGGGAATACAAACAGGCATAGACAAAACCATGTAAGATCAAATTTAGAAACTGGAACCTGACCTTTAAAAAAGTCTCATCCTCCTTATTTACAAACTGAAGCCCAGAGAACTAGCTTTAGGCCACAGAGCTAGGTAATATTAACTAAATAACCTCTTTGTGGGCTGACTTCTAGCAATTAGCACACTTCATTTCATGCTCACTCAAACAAAATCTAACTGTTACTAAACAGTGTCTTTATAACTTTTTCAATGACTCAAAGGACTGGAGCTTGCTAGTAGAGAGTGAGAAAAAGGCAGGAGGAAAGAAGGAAATTGTTAGAGCAGAGTCCGTCAGCCCCAGCCGTCTGTATCAGTTGACCTTTGTGTCCGAGCATCTCCTTTATCAAAACGACAGCACGGTTTTGCAACGAAACTGGTTCCTCTTTCACATGTGGCTTCAACATTTGGTCTTTGGGGGCTCGTGCTATCTCTGGCAGTGGAAACTCTCAAGAAATTACAAATCTGGGGGCGCCTGGGTGGCTCAGTGGGTTAAAAAGCCTCTGCCTTCGGCTCAGGTGCTAGGATCGAGCCCCGAATCAGCCTCTCTGCTCAGCAGGGAGCCTGCTTCCCCCTCTCTCTCTGCCTGCCTCTCTGCCTACTTGTGATCTCTGTCTGTCAAATAAATAAAATCTTGAAAAAAATACAAATTATTTATTTAAAAAAATTACAAACCTGGGTGGCTCAGTGTTAAGCAGCTGCCTTCAGCTCAAGTCATGACCTTAGGGTCCTGGGATGGAGCCCTGTGTTGGGCTCCAGGCTCAGTGGGGGTCTGCTTCTCCCTCTCCCTCTGCCCCCGCAACACTCCCTGCTTGTGCACTCTCTCTCTCTCTCTTTCAAATAAATAAATTAAAAAAAAAAATTAGAAATCTGTAACCTGGATGGCAATCCTTACTTCACATTATCAGGTGTTCAGGAAAATGCCCCACTGGCCAAACACATCAAGAAGGTTGAGACTCGCCTTTCATGTAGAAGAGCTCGCTTTTGTGAATGTACCAAAAGATAGTAGAAATAGGGGAAATAGTGCCAAGATACATTAAATACTCTGACTTAATATGCCATAGTGCCTGTGGTAGAGCTTTACCGCACAGAACTGTTTTATTCTCTAAATGATGACAAAAATAAATGAGTATTTTCTTAGTGTGAGGATCCTGACTCAGTTTTTCCTGTAGAGTGTTCTTTCTCCATAATGTTAAAACAACTGAAAGTGCTACTGTAGACATTAATGCTAGTTTTTTTAATGAAAATGGTAGAATTCTACTAATTTTAAATTATTTTTAAAAGACCTGATATTAGAGATCATCTGATCTACTTTTATTAACCTATTTGTACAATGTAATCGTTCCTACTTCTTTTAAAGGAAAAATGTAAGCATTTACTGAAGATATATTAAATTGCCACCTATAAATTCTTAGTAAAGTTTCTACGAACGGTTTGGAAAATTTTGCTTTCCTTATAATTAAGCATGATGTATGTATTCATGTAAAAACAGTTTATACTTATTGCCTTTAGAGTCTCTTAATTATTATGTTAATCTGTTATATGTGCTTAAAATTAAAAGTTAATCTGTGTGTCGCAATTCTTAAGTAAGATGGTAAGGAGCCAAAAGGAGCCAAAAAAGTTATTCGTATTTTGCCTGTAGTACTGAGATAGACACATATATCTAGATAGGTAGGCAGGTAGATAGATGGATATAGGATTGGAGAAGTTGAGTACTGATCCTTCATACGTGCTTTTAAAAATTAGCAGTATCTGGAATGAGTAATTAAATGTATTCAGTGTTTTTTTCCAAAGGGGTAAAGCCCAAACAGGAAGTCTAACAGGAAGACTGGCAGGTTCTGCTTTTGTCTTTTAGTTAGTGTCTTCTGATAGTACCATTTCCTGTTCAGTACGTTTGCTTGCTACAGAGTACTGAAACGCTGATGTGCACGGTGATCCCATTCACAAAGGGAGTGGAGTGAGCCCCTTCAGACCACCCTGTTACACCGATGTTCTTCTTCAAGCTTTCCTCCTCACAGACAACTAGGAGATGGGCAGAGACATTCTATACAAATTCTTATTATGACTTGAAGTGGGCGTTTTGGGGGCAAGGGCTGCATTCCTGCAGAGCTGCTGCAGTTGGGCTCTGCTTTCTTGGGCCTGTGCTCCCTAGGGGAGAAGTAAACCCGTGAGCCTAACAGAGGTGCCCGCTAGAGAGTGTTTGCAAAGGCTGAAGTCTGTGTGAAATCTGGTTCTCTGGTTCCTTCTCCGATCAGAGATCTGCAGCATGAGGGTGACTTCACGACAGCTTGCTTCACAGTTGTCAGGAGCGCTCTCTGCTCTTCTCATTGTAACTGTCAAAAATGGTAGGTGGGGGAAAGCGAGAACTCATTTTCCTTCTTAGTACCCCGGTATCGTTATTTCCTGCAGCTGTCCCTGAAATACCAGCAGCCCCTACTTCTTCATGTTGTTGAATGTGGAAAAGTCACACTAGAGAAAACAAGCTGGTCATCACTTGACCGCAGGCGAAATCTACCACCAGCTTCACCGCACACTGTTCTTGGGAAGCACACATTATGATTTGACGTAATGAGAAGCCTTCCGAAGTAGATGTGTTCCTTAACTTTTAAGTGTCAAAAACTGGCCTCGGTCCTCCCAGAGTGTCCCGTCTTGCAGCCGGAGCACCGTCCGGAGCACACACACTGTGTTTTGGGAATTCGTTTTGTTTCATTTCCCGTGTCCTCTGTAACTAGGGTAGTTGGCTTTGCTGGCAGCATGCAAATAGTTAAGCCCGTCTTAAGGAAACCAGCAGCCTCAGCCCTCCCTCCTTCCCTTTCTCAACCAGTCCGTGGCTTCCTCTTACGGTTTCTCTGATGGCAGCTCAAAGCTGCTGAGCTCTGCCCTGCTGGCATGAGCCCCTCCTTCTGTAGCACATTTCCTGGCATGGGGGTCGAGTCATGTCGATGAAATGGGGTCGGGTTCCTGAAGTACCCCTCATAACAGTGAAATTCATAGGACATGGAGAGGTAAGAGCCTGCCTTCTTTACAGCACTAAATTCTAATAAACAGAGAAAGAAACGATGGGACTTTATTGTTTTGTTTTTATTCTTGGAAGAACTAGTTGGGCTAATTGCAAAGGACGAGGGTATTATTTATTATTTATTTGGGTTTGATGAGCATTGGAAGGCTTGAGAGAATGTTAGTTGCCATAGAAGGTTTTTTCCAAGTCTTGGAGCACGCTTTAGCTTCCTGAAGCAAAAGAGGCAGATGCTTTTCGGTTTAATGTTTATGTGCAGAGACGCCTGCAGCAAAATTTAGTTAAGAGAGAAATTATTTGAAAAAAATTCCACTTGTTATTGATTGTTATTAAACTATTATGTACTTTAGTGGTTACTGATTGTCACTCAGAACAGTTTCCTGTTATGGAAAGTGAAATACTTTTTCTCCCTCTCTCCTTAATTTTTACAGTTCTAAAGTGTAGCAGTTTGGTTCTTAGATTTTTATTATACATGTTCTGTTAACCAAGGACTGTGCATGAATCAGACTTCACCAGCACTCGCCAGTTCGGTACAGTGGATGGGCTCTGAATTAGGATGTCGGGAGGCCTGGGTCATGATGTTGACTACCAGTTGTGAGTCAACACACCTCGCCAGCCCCTGGCGGTAGAGTGTCGTGAATGAGAGAGGTGTGGAGTCAGCCAGATCTGGATCTTCTTTCCAGCACGGGCCGTTACTGACGTGTGGCCTCAGACACACTATTAAACATCTCAGAGCCTTGGTCTCCTCAGATGTGCTGTGGAGATAATAACCAGTAGTTCACTGGGTTGTTAGGAGAAAATATGTGCAAGTCGCCTACTGTCGTTCTTGGCACATAACAGCTGTTCAGAATTGTAGTTGATATTTATCATCTTTATCTTCTCAATCGCACAAGCGTGATGCCCTCCCTGCACACTTCAGAGTTACAGAGACTGAGGCAGTCTTGTACTTAGAAGGCGTTGACTCAAAGTATAAGGCGTTTAGTAGTTGTCATGATCACGAACTTCGTGGCGCCCGTGTTGCAGGAATTGTTTTAGGTGACAACAACGGTATATGTGTATGTCGGGGACAGTTAATACTTCCGGCTAGAGGAAGTCCGACAGGAATCCCCGAGGAAGGCTTCCTGCCATCCCATCGTCTTCCTTCCCCGAAGCGGCTCCGAGAATGGCTGCAGTCCTTTCTGCCCCCTTCTTGCAGCTGGCCCTCTGCTCGTTGCTGGCTTCCTCCGTGGGCTGCGCTTGGGCTTGCTGAGGAGGGCTCATAGGCCACCCCAGAGTCCCCTCCTCCTGATCCAGAAGCCTCTTCCCAGAGCTGGTCCTGGGACGTTGTGTCCATCGTGTGAATGCATCTTCCCATAGCGTTTCCAGTGTAGCCGGAATGCTCACAACCTAGAAAAACCATTGTCCAGGACAGTGCTCTTAACTTTCTTCCAAAGCATTCACCATCACACACCAGTGACCCCATGCACCTGGATGCCCAGTGAGAGGAGGGCCTCTGGTGTTCCGTTAACTCTTGGTTCTTTTCTTTGGCAGGAAAAGGAGAAAGAGAAAGAGAAGATCAAGGAGAAGGAGAAAGATTTGAAGGAGAAAGAAAAGGATAAGAAGACGGTCAACGGGCACACTTTCAGTTCCATTCCTGTCGTGGGTCCGATCAGCTGTAGCCAGTGCGTGAAGCCTTTCACCAGCAAGGATGCCTACACGTGTGCAGGTAAGCAGCACCCGTCTTCCTGCGAGGCGCGGCGCTCCGGGCTCGGGAAAGCGTATTCCGGGTTTCCCGTCCATCTACCCATGTCCCTTCCTGGTGTGTGTGGGGAAGTCAGCCTGTTATGTCTGTCTGAAACATCCGTGTGTCGTCAGTTCCAAATGTAGAACATGCAGCCGGTGCATTTTTACAGAGAGCCCCAATTTCTTATATTCTCTTCTGTTGCCCCCAAGCCACTGCCTGTCCCAGAGGTCTGTGTCTGTGTCGAAACAGCCCCCAGCCTCAAACTCTAAAGCGACACAGCAGTCCCTCGTCCGGTTCTACGCGCTCAGTTCTTATTCTGGTACTTTGGCGGATGCTTCAGCCCTTTCCCAGCGTCAGGTCACAGTGACTACCAAGAGAAGACATTTGCGCATGTGCCAAAATGTCCCATGCTGTCCGGGGGCTGACCTCCTTCAAGCCACCTTTAAAGCCAAGTCTATGAACTGAGCCCAGGTCCTGGGTTGGATAAGATACTGCGCAGGGGATGGCTAGCTTTTTTTTTGTCAAGGGCCACGAGCACATATCTTAGACTCCGTGAGCTGGACGGCCCCTGCGCCACTGCTGACCTCTGCTGTCGTGCAGAAGCGGCCTGGCCAGCGCGCAGTCCAGTGTGCACGGCTGTGTTCTGGTAAGACTTCACCAGTGGTGAACCTGGAAGCATGTGGTTTTCGTGTCACAAAGTAGTCATCTTTATTACCCCCCGCCCAGCCATTTAAAGATGTAAAAACCATTAGTAGTGTATGGGCCATATAAGAATAGGCTGTGGGATGGATCTGGCCCACAGACTCTGCTCGAAGGCACTGTGTCTCAAAAACGCGGGCATCGGATAGAAAGAAAGTAATATTGGCAGTGCACACCAAGGTAAGTCAGCGAGGCTGCCGTGGCCAGAAGGGACAGTCTGGAGATCCAGCCCCACTCCAGGCCCAGCCCGGTCACCCCGGAGGCCAAGGTGATTAGCACTGTGTTCTCCCTATACCCACATCAGACAAAATAGTGACAGATTCAAACGATCAGGACATCATGACCTTGTCTTGTTCTCATCATTTGTGCAGAGTATCCAAAGTGATTTGTTACCAAAAATAATTAACTTACTGGAAGTTGAAGTTTTTAAAAGCTTGTTTGAGCAGACTCAAAGCTACTGCAAAAATGGTTTCCACCCAGTTAAGCTAGTCCGCAGCCCAGCTTGTCGCTGCCACAGCTGTCGTGACTTTCTGAATGACTGGCTTTATGATCACGTTCTTTCAAGATGACTTTTGTGGATCTATTATATCCCAAATGTTGTCTGTAGCACTGTTTGTTGTACTGTCCTATTAAAAAAACCACCACCTCGTGGGAGGAGCTCTCATTGAGATCTTTGTGTATATCACACACATTTACGTCCTTCCTACATGACTCACTAAGAGATGGAGCGGTGCAGCATAGTGCTAAGTTTTATGGGCCCTCTAGAAAACCAGAGGCCACCACTGTCTGCTACCTCCTGCATATTTATTTTGGGGCCCAGGTTCTATGAGGCTCTTCCCTGGGACACCCCACAAATGTCCTCTGTTTAGTTTCTTAGCCACTTGACACAGCTCCTTGGTACCAGAATAACTTGGTTGCCTAGGACAGTCGTCACCAAGCACTTTTTAGTATGTTCATGTATCATTAAAACGTTGTTAGACTACTTGCACAGGGCATGTATATTTGATGCAAGAATTACATGCTTGGCCTGTCCTGTACTTAAAAGAGCTCATTCTAAGGGCTCCTGGGTGGCTCCTTCAGTTAAGCATCTCTTTTTTTTTTTTTTTTTTTTTAAGATTTTATTTATTTATTTGACAGAGCGATCACAAGTAGGCAGAGAGGCAGGCAGAGGGAGAGGAGGAAGCAGGCTCCCCGCTGAGCAGAGAGCCCAGTGCGGGGCTCGATCCCAGGACCCTGGGACCATGACCTGAGCCGAAGGCAGAGGTTTTAACCCACTGAGCCACCCAGGCACCCCAGCATCTGACTCTTGATTTCAGCTCAGGTTACGATCTCAGGGTTGTGAGATGGAGCCCTGCATTGGCCTCTGTGCTGGAAGTGGAACCCGCTTAAGATTCCCTCCCCCCACCCTGGCCCAATACAGAAAGGGGGGGTGGCAGGAAAGAAAGGAAGGAAGGAGAGGAGAGGAAGAAAGGAAAGAAGGAAAGAAGAGAGAAAAGGAAACTATTATAGGAATAGGAGAATTCAGATTTGCCATTTTTTTGTTTGCTGGTTATTAGTCTTATTAATAATACCGTCTTAGGTGAGTGGTTTCTTTGCAGGAATTTGTAAGCTACTTTCTCATTTTATTCTAGTTGGAACTAATATAATCCATAAGCTCACTGCATTGAGCCCCTATACATTTCCATTCATCACAGCTTGCTGAAGGGACGAGAATGAGGACAGGTGCCGCTGTCCTAGCCCCTTTCGAGTGCTCTCACCTCTAGAAACCTCTAGCATGTGTAAAGTGAAGCTTCCCAACATAGGGGCTGAGTGATGCACCAATGTATCGTCTACATCAACTCTGTTTCTCTTTAAAGTCAATATAAATGAAAGCTGTAAAACCTTCCTCCCGTATCCCAAAGAATCCTTTTGTGTAACCCTCCTGCAAAGTGCCTGTTCTCCATTTGAGGAGCACTAGTCTCAGAGAAAAACGGAAAGACCTCCTGTCTCTTGATTGGACAGTATGAAATTGCTACTCAGAGAACTTCAGTGAAGCAGACTGAACATAGTTTATGTTCTGCTATAAAGTAGAAATATCCAGTGCAATATATTTAAAAAAAAAAAAAATACATAGCCAAGCCTGCAGAAAGGAAAATCCCTGAAGAAACTCAGAATCAGAGCACTAAAGAGCCTTCCTAGTAGGGAGCAGGATATCCGGCCCCAGGGCATATAGTGGGAGCTGGAGCTCAGACCCCGGATAAAACTGAGAGCTTTAGAGACTGTAACATCTGTGCTGAACGACTTGGAAAAACTCTACCGCCTGCCCCTTCCGAAGCAGCAAGGAAATGTGCCTGCCTTCTCCCAGGACTCTGAGTGAGAATTTTGCACTATCTGTGAACCTGGGGTCCAAATTCACACCATCCATACTCCAAACTAAAGTTTTCACAAGCGGTTGAATGAAATCCCAATCTGAGAACGGTAAACACTAAGGAACCTCTGCTGACACAAACACAGACCAGCCCTGCAGGGTCACACTGACAAGACAGGCTGGCTGGAGTTTCCCACGGGAGGAAAGAGGTCCTATAAAGCTGAAACTGAGCTTTCAGTTAAACTGCATGGGCGCCTGGGTGACTCAGTCATCTGAGCATCTGACTCTTGGTTTCAGCTCAGGTCATGATCTTGGGGTCATGGGATCAAGCCCCATGTCAGGCTCTGCACTGGGCCTGCTTGGGATTGTCTCTCTCCCTCCCTCTCTACCCCTCCCTGCACTCGCACCCATACTTCTCTCTCTCTCTCTCTCTCTCTTTCTCTCTCTAATAAATTTAAAAAAAAAAAAAGAAAAGAAAGAAAATACACCACATAAGGAAGTCAACCGCCATGAGGAAGTTAGCAAAGGCACAAACGGGAAAATGTTGAGGCTTATTAAGAGGTTGAAATAAATAGAATTTCTAATGAAAGAACAGAACAGCTAAGGGGTCGATCTGAAAAATGACAGTAACATTTCAGGAATAAAAATAGCCCCGGAAGGATCTTCATGGAGATTTTTCAGACATGTCACTGTTCCGAACCATTGCTGGACAGTTGTGATTTCTGTTTACAAAGGAAGAAAACGACTTCCACTCTGTCCCCTGCTTTAGGAAAGGGAGAGCTGGGTGAATGTTCTAGGAACTCTTAGGACTGCAGACTGGCTTTATTTTTGACATTTAACCGTCAATAATTATGTGCTTGCATTCCTCATCTTAACTGAAATTCTTCCACAAAGACCAGTTGTCTCGGGATGCCTGGGTGGCTCAGTTGGTTAAGCAGCTGCCTTCGGCTCAGGTCATGATCCCAGCATCTTGGGATCGAGTCCCACATCGGGCTCCTTGCTCGGCAGGGAGCCTGCTTCTCCCTCTGCCTGCCATTCTGTCTGCCTGTGCTTGCTCTCTCTCCCCTTCTCTCTGACAAATAAATAAATAAAATCTTTAAAAAAAAAAAAAAAAAAAAAAAAAGACCAGTTGTCTCTGCCAAGCACTGTGTTTGGTACTGTGATCCATTCAGAAGCCCTTGGTGGAGAAATATTTATTGAGCGGCAGTATGTGTCAGGGACCTTTTTTTCTTCCCAGTCGAATATATCTGATACATAACATTGTGTAAATGTGAGGTGTGCCACACACTAATTTGATGTGCTTATATATTTTAATATATTTGCCCCGTAGCCATATTTAGCACCTCGGCTACATGACATGGTTGTCCTTTCTTTTTAGAGGCAGGAATAATGAGATGAGAGGCGCGTTCCTCAAGTTGCTTACACTGCGTTATTTGAGAAGAGTTCTCAAAACTCTTCAAAAACCTTGGTACTGCTCATTGCAGTATTATATGTAACGCAGAGAAACTTAAAGGAACTAAATAAATAGCCATCAATAAAATATTGTATATCGGTTAGATGGAATTTGGAGCTGATACTACAAAGACCAGACCGAGGGTCAGCGAGCTCTTTCTGTAGAGGAGCTGGCAGAAGGGGTCCTGGGCTCTTTGCAGGTCTTTGTTGCGGCAACTTGACTCTGCTCCTGGAGCACACGTAGGGGCAGCCCAAGATGAGGCCTGGAAAGTGAACGTGGCTGTGTTCTGTGAAACTCTATTCACACAATGGACGTGGGCTGAATTCAGCCCACAGACCACAGTCTGCCAGCCCCCGAGATAACTCTGCCGACACAAACAGATCTCCAGGACACTCTGATCAAAAGTTGAAAAGGCAGCAGGTAGAACTGTACGTATGATCTGAATTTGCAGAAAACAAGTGAACAGTCATTGTTTCTATAAATAAGAATATTTAGAAGGACATACCCCAAACTAGTATCAGTTTAAAGGAAGAGAAGAGGAGAGATCAGGGAGACTCTTTAGTTTATTCTCCTGTCTTGCTTGAGTCTTTTAAGACTGTGCTTTGTAGGGCGCCTGGGTGGCTCAGTGGGTTAAGCTGCTGCCTTCGGCTCAGGTCATGATCTCAGGGTCCTGGGATCGAGGCCCACATCGGGCTCTCTGCTCAGCAGGGAGCCTGCTTCCCTTTCTCTCTCTCTCTCTCTCTCTCTCTGCCTGCCTCTCCGTCTACTTGTGATCTCTCTCTGTCGAATAAATAAATTTAAAAATCTTAAAAAAAAAAAAGACTGTGCTTTGTATATAGTTGGTTCGAGCAAAAACGAAGTTTGAGCAAAACCAAAGATCACATTGGATCTGTAATAACTTAAAGATTTTTCTGGTTGTCAGCTGGTCTCTGATGAAAGAGCAAAATGTGTCAGTATTTGATTCAAGAACTTAATGGACAAAGAGCAAAACGATACCAGAAAACTGCGTGGCAGGAGACTCGAGAGCTGCTCTTTAACTGTTACTGACGGCACAAGCATGAGTAAGAAGCAACGTAGTCGATTCCGCAGACTCATGGTCCTGAAACAGATGTGAAGTAGTATCAGAAGAGTTAGGGATGGAAGAGATGGAAAATCTTCTTTGAGACCCAAAGAATCTTTTCCTTTGTGCTGTAGGGAACAGTGGGAACCATTGGTTTCTGGTTATAGTAGATGACTCCTGCCATGACTGGCTCCAGACAACTTTTCAATTTAAATTCAGGTTGGAAAGGTTTTCTAGTTTATGTTCAGTAAATGTTTTATCTTCCACTGCCATTGATTTTTTTTTTAAGATTTTTATTTGACAGAGATCACAAGTAGGCAGAGAGAGAGGAGGAAGCAGGCTCCCTGCTTAGCAGAGAGCCGGATGTGGGGCTTGATCCCAAGACCGTGGGATCATGACCTGAGCCGAAGGCAGAGGCTTTAACCCACTGAGCCACCCAGGCACCCCGCCATTGATTTTATATATATATATATGCATATATATATATATGTTTTTTTATAGGTTGAAGCAGTTGAATTGTACCCTCCTTGGCTATATTAATTCTTAGCCTACATTAGACTATAATGGCTCAGAATTAAACCTGCAGCTGGCATGGCACTGATTGTCAGATAGCAAAAATATCTGCTGTGATGTAGGACAATGCACTTCTGCTAACCACAGGTATCTTGAGCCCTTTTTTTGTTTTCTTGATATCTCTTCCTGTCAAATGTACGTGGAGTTTCTCTTTTGCTGGGCTCCCTCCATGAGGAAGAATATCCAGTCTTCCTAGACTGTGAAACCACTCACACTGTTGGAATAGTGTGCACTAGGATTTCCCCTGGAGAGGGGGATCTGGGATACCTCTTGGAAACTTCTGTGGCTCCAGGATACCAGAGGGACCCGTGAAGAATCACTTGTGTGGGTTCTTGTGCTGAAAAAACTAAATGTGGGAGGTTTGAGACTCGTAGACTTAAGTTATCAGCCACAAGACTGTGTAGTAATTAAATAGTTTGATAGAGTAGTGGTTTTCGATTTTTTTTTTTTTTCCGGTGGAACTGTTTTGTAAGTTCTATGGATTTTTGAATAAATAAATATATGTATATATAAAAAACTAATTTTAAACTTGCATTAAAAATCCACATGCCACAATATAACCAGATATTAACATCAGCACAGTAGTATTTTTTTTAAAGATTTTATTTATTTATTCATTTGACAGGAAGAGATGACAAGTAGGCAGAGAGGCAGGCAGAGAGAGAGAGGAGGAAGCAAGACTACCTGCCGAGCAGAGAGACGGATGCGGGGCTCGATTCTAGGACCCTGAGATCGTGTGAGCTGAAGGCAGAGGCTTAACCCACTGAGCCACCCAGACGCCCAACATTAACATATTAACTTCAGCTATCAGCCTACCTACTGTTTGCATTTTTCCTCCTATTTCTAATTAATTGAAGAATAAGATGTGATTGCAAAGAAAGCCATTTTTTAAACTGCTAATATTTGGAACCTACTCATCTGTGTGAACGAGGATGTCCCCATATTGTATACGCAAAACGAAATACAGGAGTGTAAATTAGATGCTGAGGTAGTTCCATGAATTGCAGCTCTAATTTCTGATTTTTAGATCCATTAAAGCAACTTCATTGTTTTCATTTGCTGTCTTTAAAAGTAAATGTTAAAATTGTGACTCGAAAAGCCATCCTGAATATTTTACACATTTGATGGCATTTCCCTGTATTTCTCACTCAAGACTTTTTAAAGGAGGAAACCAATCACATACCAGATTGGCTACTCGATTTATGCTAACGCCATTTATAGACTTATAATGGGGTGGAACTTTTATGGATTGGTCTGTTTGGCTTAACTGTTTCTTCTGGAAGCACAGTATCCCATGGAGGCCAGCCTGGGATCACTGGAGACTTTTCTGATTGGAGGTCTGTCAGGGGAAGGGAGTATCAACATCCTCAGCCAGTGGTTCTTTGATTTATGGCAATAGCTTGATCTAGCAAAAATCACAAGTTATCTTAGTTCTCCCTGCTCTGCAAAAACAAGGGAAAAGAGTAATATTTTTGAAGTTTAAACTGAAAGAATCAGACAGTAAAAAGGAACACTTTGGTAGGGCCTGACTGTTACCTTCTTCTGCACCTAAGGTTCAGAAATTCGGGTTTCATTCGCAAACCACCCCACCTCAGAGCTCGCTCCCTGTCCCCCCTGCAGCTTTGCACTCAGCCCTGGGGGAGTGTTGAAATAGGCTCAGCATTTGGTGGTGGCATTAAGATGTGTGTATGACAGTGTGCAGCCTGCCAGGAAGAAAAAAATCGAGGCTTGAAAGCAAGGGAACAATGTGTAGTCATTTTCCCAATGGAGCAAAAGCAATCGGCTGATTCTCTCCAGCTT
Source organism: Lutra lutra (assembly GCF_902655055.1). Taxonomy (NCBI): domain Eukaryota; kingdom Metazoa; phylum Chordata; class Mammalia; order Carnivora; family Mustelidae; genus Lutra; species Lutra lutra. The sequence continues at coordinate 9,273,573 of NC_062284.1, read as the reverse complement.
CCTGAAGAACAGAGCCTGCAATGAATGTTTATGTGTGTGAAGCACCATCTGTTATCTTAGCAGGAAGTGGAAAATATGAGTAATTTGGAGATTCAGAATCTTTTTTTCCCTTTTCTCCATCCCCTCCCATGTTCAGGATCTTCCCAGGAGTCTCAGGAAATGTAGCATCCCTCCAGTTAGTCACTTACCCTCCTGGTAGCTTTCCTTTTCGGTTTAACATAACCGTCTGTGGCCAGCTCCTGGAGCCTCCCACCCAAGCCCCTGCTCGGTCAGGTTTGAGTCATGGTTTGGGAAGATCAGCCACATAGCTCATCGTACTGATAGATGATGGCGGCTGATACTGACGGGGCACCAGTCATCCAAATGTCATTAGTCCCTTTAACATATTCCTCTGCATGCATATACTAAGCCTTTCAACAGAATAGAGCATTTTAAAACCCATCAACATCTCTCGACTCCACTGGTATACACCTGGACCAGTCTGAATTAAGTCATAATCCTGGATGAAGGCTTGAATCCCTTTATGTGGACTTGCGCGGAAATGGTCTTGATCACAGACACTGGTAACTGCAAGAGTGAAGCCTCCATATAGTTTCTTTGCAGCCTGCTGTGGGGTGGGGGGTGGGGGTTTGGCGAAAACAAACCACAGAAGCCAAGACTAAAGCCCCCTGCCAGGACCACTCCCAAGTATTTTAATTTAGGAGAAATCCGGCAGGTCTTTTTTTCTCAGCCGGAATTCGACTCTTGTTTTAGGGTTAGGTCTCTTTAATGGGGAAAGGAAAGTGTCTTTTCAATTCTTCTTCAGCTACGTAAAGCTTCCCTTGAAAAATCAGCTGTTCTTTGCAGCTGCCACAAATAATCTGGTCTTTGGAAAGCGTGGTGGCGTCCTTCAGAGTGAGGAATTCATTATGTTTGGGTTTCAGATCTTGTCAGTGGTTCTGTTTTATTTGCTTTAAACAGATGTAAGATGATCTTGAGATGATGCTGATTTACTTGCTGTTGTGTTAGCAGCTGCTGAGTACTTTTGTGGTAGGTTGTTTCTCTTGATTAAAAAAATAAACAAGCAGATCAGCTGCACTCTAAATAGGAAACAGGAGAGTGTCCAGAATGTGTGTGCTGGTCGGATTTTGCTTTGGACTTATCTGAGAAGGCAGCTCTCTGGATGCTGTTTTCTGGTGTGTAGAGTTCATTGCTTACGTGGGGTAGTATAATACACATTATCTATTAAAGAAAAGATATTTGTCGCTTAGGGGAAAGGGAGGCGAAAGAGGAGCCCGTCAGTTCCCACTCAGGCAGGGCTCTCGTGTTTACCGGCATTCTTAGGCGCACTTACCAGCGCTCCTTACATGAGCCCTTAGGCGAAGGTGGTGGGACTCTCTTCTGTGGCTTTCCTCTTGTTCTGTACATCAGCTCTGTGGTTATTACACCAGCTACAGAGAACATTTTCCGTGCCTTATAGCCTAGCCTGTAGCTAATACGCTCTGTCAGTCCAAACCACCATGTTTCACACTTCTCAGAGATTTGAAACAAAAAAAAGTTGCAGAAAGAATTTTGGAGAATGTATTTCCAAGTTGCTCATACACACTGGCTTGTTGCTGTTTCCATTATCGCTTGTTTTAGTTTTAGTTTTAGTTTCTGGTTGAAATGATAGGAAGCAGTTGCACTTTTCTGTCCTTAACAGTAAGCCTTCATCCTGTTCCTTGAGAAAGATCAGAGGATTTTCCCCGGATCCGTTTTGCCGCTCAGATGTGCCTCCGCTAGGCAGGACTCCTAGCATGTTTCCTAAGGATGATCAGTGACTCAGGGTGGGAAGTCCCCTCACTTCGGAACTCAAGAAGGTGACTCCTCCCTTTCATAGCCGTCCTTGTACCTGTGCCGTCCTGTGATTTCAGTACCGTTTGGTAGGGCCGTTCCTCTTAGCCTCCTTCAAAGCGTCGTTTCAGAGTTTCTTACCAGTTGTTTTTTGTTTTTCTGCTGAAAGAGAGACAGCGTGTCATATAAACAGCTCACCACAGCTCTGTGGCGGTTGGTGGCAGAGGTTTTAAAAAAAAAAAAAAAAGACAGATAGATGATATTTCCCAGTTATGTGGATTTTCCTTCATGTTCTTTTGTCTGATGCCTCCTGGTAGTGAAAAAAGGAAGGTTGAGCTGTTTGTGTTTAAATTCAGAGGAATCTAATTAGGAGCCGACTCTGTTCTCATAAACCACTGTGCTGAGACCTTTCTGAATAGCCTTGAAAAATGAAAGCATGTTGCTTACTGCTATTAGGAAATCTTTTTCTTTTAAATAAATAAAAGGCCAAATAATTTTTGGATCTCCCTAACAACATGGTATCGTTTGTGGCAGAGAGCTTGACAGTGTCTTCGAGTCTCCTGTTCTTGGTAATTGTCTGTGTTCCAGAACCGAGAAGAAGGTTCTAACCTCGTGACTCTGGCTGATGTCAGTGAGGCCAGAGTTCCTAAACCACCCCACACACCACTAAAACTGTGGCTGCAAACAGAGTCCGGGACAACTTGCTCATGAGAGGTTTGGGGACCTGTCTCAGCTGAAAGTGAATTTGTATGAAAAGTTGTTTTTTAGAAGTATATTTTATTATTACATCTGCATGCATGGTTCATCAGTTGGAGTTGTCTTTCACATCTCAAATACTGGCCTGAGAACTTGACTTAGACTACTGAAGTCTGTTTAAAAGTGATTTCTTCAGAAATCGCCTTTGCTTAATTCTCTGGTGTTAGAGCTGACTGGGGAGACAGGTCGTGTCCCGGTGTACTGAGGGGTCACTTGTAGATCGAAATTAGTGGCAGGTTCTCAGGCAAATCCCACCTCCTCTGTTGCCCATAGAGGTCAAAAACATTATTGACTTTCATTAAAGCAGAGAAGAGAATGCACTTCTGTAATTGGACTAGAAGACAAGAGAGGCTGACTGAAAAATTGTTTTTAATCTATCACAACTATGATTGACTTTAGAAGTTAAGGAAATATTTATCAGGAAATCCAAGGAACTTTGGAGGATATTAGAATGTGATGCACTGGGGTTTGGTTTTGGTTTTTAAATACTAGTACAAAGTAGTACATTGATAATGTGACAGACCTATGTACGCCCCACTCAACATGAGGAGGTAGTAACATTTTATTATATTCATTATATACTTATTTTATTAATTCAGATTATTTTTTACTTTTGAAGAAATAAACATTACAATTGAATCCCCCCATATTTCTCTGCCTAATCCTCTTCCTCACTCCTCAAGGACAAGCACTGTCATAAATTCAGTGTATATGTAGTCTGTATTTTGTAATTTTATCTCCTACATAAATGTTTTAATTTTTTTTTTAGTTGACATAAATGGTACCATATCTCATTCTGTAATTTGCTTTATTCTCAGCATTAAGTCTGGCAGATCCAGAGTATTGAAACTGATCAATCTCTAGACCATTGACTTCTCTTAAATGGTATTCCATTTTATGAATATATCCTATCCGTCCCACTACTAAGTCACTTGGGCCATTTCCAGTTTCTCTCTGTCACAAGCAGAGCTGCAGAGATCCTCCCTGTGCACCAAGGGAATCGCTAAGTCGTCAGGCGGGCACCTTGTCAGCTTAGCTGCATGTTGCCAAGTCGCTGTCCAAAGCGGAGGAACCAGCTTCTCCGTCCCTCGGCGGATGCCGGGAGTTCCCGCATGACCGCTTCCTCACCAGTACCTGGACTGGGCAGGCTTTTATTTTATCCGACCTGGTTGGACACGGAATGGTATTTCTCTGCTGTTTTAGTTTGCATTTCTGATTTCTAGAGAGATCAGGCACCGTTTTATGTTGGGAACGGCCTGTACACGGTCTGCACGACTTCTCTGTTGTGATCTTTGTCTTTTTCTTACTGGTTTATGACGAGTCTTTAACACTGTCAGGACCGTGATTGTGAGTGGCAATACATGTAGTTTCATTTCAGAATGTGTGGTTTTCCTTGTCTGGCATATGGATTTGTTAGCTTTCCTCATATGCTTATCTTCCACGTTTTAAAGCGTATTTTGTTAAGTAGAAGGGACAAACCAGAGGTTCTCCTGAGAGGGGACAAGGAGGAATGGGGTTAAAGAAGAGGTATCTGAAACACTTTAGCTGAGCGGGGATTTGTGAAAGACAGAGGAAAGGTGGCGAGGGGAGCCTGTGCGTGAGAGGGAGGATGGGCCACCTACGACCTTGGAATTGGCGGGGGGCTCTGTGCTCCCCGGCATCTGCATGGCAGGCACCCCGAGTAAGGATAGCGTGCAGACGGGGGACTGTGTCTGTCTTACTAGAACATGACTATAGGAATTGTCTCGACTACCATATCGAGCTTCTCGCTGTGTGTACAGCAGCTTGGAGCACCTGCCCACCTCTCCCTGCTCTTCAGACATCTAGTGCTTACTGTGGGCTGGGAACTGGGCATGGGGATCTAAAAGTTGTAAAAGACAAAGTGAGACTCCCTCAAGGAGTTTTCTCTCCAGTGGAACAGAGCGGCCAGTCCAGTACTGTGATGGAGGCCAGTGTGGAATTCCAGAAGAGCAGCGGTGGGAAGTCTTTTCTTTCCCCGGTGAGTCAGGACTTCATTGAGGTGAGTCCTGCCAACCCAGTCAGGGAAAGGGACACAAGCACAAAAGACTGTTTGCTCAGGGCTCACAGGCACGACCAAAAACACAGTGAGCATCTGGAAGTTCATGCATGGCAGGCCATATCAAGCCAAGTGGGAAATTTGAGCTTTACCCTAAAGATGATGGGAGCCACCGAAGAGTGTCTGGGAGGTGAGAGGCCAAAAACAAAGCTAAGTACAAACCAGTGAAGACAAACGGTCCAGCCCACCTGTTGCCTCTTTGGGACTTCCCTAGAAGACTGCTGGCTGGGGAGGCATGACGTCTCCAGCCCGGCTTCCCCCGGGTCTGGGTCCTGGAATAGGACGTTGCATAAATGCAAATAAGGGCAGAGCCACACTGGCATCTCAGGAGTTGCCTGGATTTCTGCGTGTGGTTCTACTGTTTCTCTCAGTAGTAAAACAGTGACTTCTTTATCAAAATTGATCCTTATTTTCAAGTCACAGAGAACTGGACAAATTAATGAGAGCCAGTGGTTTCCGGTTCTTTAGAGAAACATCCTCCAAATGTTTACTTTTCCTAATTAGAATGAGTCACTCCCCAGGGGGTCTCTTTCTTTATGCCCAGAAAGGGACATTGCTGAGAAACCCCAGCGTTCCTGGCACATAACGTCTCTCTCACCACCGACTTCTAGAGAAGCTCACCGCTCACATGGGGGTGACCGCAGGCGGTAGACATGACAAGGACCATGGCATCCAGATCACTCCCTTGCCATCTGCTCCTGGAGGAGAACACAGGGCGGGGCAGGAATAGAGTTTTGACTGAGTTACTTCTGGTATTTTCCTCTTTTTGGTACCAACGTTAGCCTTTCTCAGCAGAGCCTCTCCAAGTCCTGCCATTGGTAAAGGAACTTAGGTGTCTCTTCAGGTTTGTTAACAGAAAGGTGACTAGAGAGTGAATGTCACGAGGGGTGAAGCCAGAAGAGGTCAGCTAGATGGGGACAGAGGCAGGCCTAGGAGGGAAAGGCCCAGAATAAAGCCTCACCCCACCCCCAGGACCCCAGACTGGTTGCGACTGTGGCCCATCCTGTTGACAAAAGCAGACGTGCTCTTGCTAGCCTCCTGGGTGGTGGTGGCCTCTGTCAAGGTTCTTCAGTCAGGGCCCTTCCCTGGCTGTAACCTGTGGGGTGGCTGGGGCCACCTTAGTGGTAATTCAGATGACACAGAAGCTGAAGTCTTTAGCTGCGTGAACCTTGTGGGACACTCCAGTGGAATTTACTTTGAAAAATTCTCCCAAGAGAGAATGTGGACCCTCCTCTCATTTACTGGATGGGGAAACTGAGGCACTACGGAACGACTTGCATGTGCCACACTAACTAGCAGAGCCAGGACCTAAATCAGATGTCCTGCTTAGCAGTTCCTCCTGGGCTTCTGTCAGTGCTAATGAGTTGGCATCTCACGTCTTATAATCAGGTCGTGTCAGGGCACTTGGCCTTTGGATAGAGGAGACCTAGTAGGTCTTGAATAGGAGCCGTGAGCCAGGCCCCGTGCTAGAGAGACATAGAGACTCAGCAAGAGATGGCAGCACTCTGTAGAACACTGGGAGACCATGACGGTACGACGTGACAGGCGGCACTAGAGCTCCGTGAACCGAGTAGGTATGGCGGGAGCAACTGTTGAGAAAGGGCCTATGGGAAGAGGCGTCTCGGCCCACCGTGAGTGAGCGGAAGTGGGCCTGTGGTGCTGCCTGTTGAATGGTGTCTGGTTGATTTTCTCAGGGAGCCTTCCTGGAGAGGCTCTCGTCACCCAGTGTCCCCACAGACAGATCCATTGTTTGTTTCTGCTTCCCCTCTGGCCTCCTGGCGTGGTTCTGTTTTATGACCTCATAGCAGCAGCAGGAGCTGACAGCAGCCCTTCTGAGGCCCAGAGGGGTAGGTTTCTGCGTCAGTGGCTTGGGCGCCAAGGGAGTAAGAAATAAGGGTGAGGCTCGTGTCATAGGCAGATGTGGTCTCCCCTCCGTCTTTCAGGAAGTCTCCCACTTGATCCCGAGTCAGGATGCCCTGACGTGCCTGGGACGGTTCTGAGCACCTCTGTTTTGCATCTCCTGACTCCGCTGGGCGGGAGGAAGCTCGGGGTGGTGACGATCCCAAGCAGAAGGCCATAAACGGGCTCTCGATTCCCACTCTGCCTTTGACACAGCCATGCGGATATCCCAAGTCCCGGCAAGGGGCTCTGTTTGTGGATTTGTGACTTCGACCTCCCATGTTGACGGCAGACACTTTTACTTTCCGTTTTGCTCGGTAAGCGCTCAGCTTCCCGCCTGAGAGGCTCCAGACTTCTCGTTTCGGTGACTCAGAAATCACATCTGCTCTCCTCTCTCCTCCTCCTCATGATGTCACGCGCCTGCTTTCTGGCAGGGACCACAGTCTTTAATCCCAGTTAGAGCCGCCTTCTGACCTGCAAGTGACTTTCCTCGGGAATCCACGGGCGGCTGTGGCCGCGGGGAGGCAGAGTCCCAGATCTCTCAACCTGGTCGAAGTCACCTTGGGCTTTGCTTACTTTCCAGGTTGCGGTGCATTTGTCCACAAAGGCTGCAGAGAAAGCCTGGCCTCCTGTGCAAAGGTCAAAATGAAGGTAAGACATTCTTTGGGGTGAGGAGAGGCCTGGTTGGGGTTTTTGTTTGTTGTGATCATTTGGTACCAACCCTGAGACCAAAACAACCAAACCGTCATTCTTCTCAGAAGCGACCGAGTCTCTTCTTCACTGACACACTTGGGAATCTGTGGCTCTTGGAAAACAAAATTCTTTCAGAAATCTCGTGTTAAATGCACATTTCTCTGCATTTCGAGCGTCTCTGTGTTGCTGTCGAAGTGGTTTTGCTCCGAAGCACGCCTGCGGGCCCGCCCTGCTGCTCACACACACCTGCTGCGGGCAGCAGGTGGCACTCGGGCTTTGAGCTGCTAGGGAGCTCGGTGGGGGAGGGTTGGACGTGGCCTGCCCGTGGCACCGGTGTCCACAAGGCATGGAGCAGTTGGCTCTGGTCACCTGATGCAGGAAGAGGCAGCGCCCGGCGTGGGGAGGGATTGCACGTGCTGTGTGGTAATGGGCACCACTTGTCGGATGGCCCTTCGAGAGAGTGGGTTTGGGGGCCCACCTTCGAGGTAGCGTCCGTGGTTTTTGGTGTTCTAGTCCCCTGTAAATAAATGTCCTTCTGTCCTTGTCAGAGGAGCACTCTCCAGCTGCATCTACACGATGCGCAGCCTGCCATGGGCTTCGTCAGAGAGCAGACGTCTGTCTTGCGCAGCGGCCTCACACTAGACTGAGTGTGCGTTAGAGTCCCCTCGGGGACCTGCCGAAAGACCATTCCCTGCTCCCCTCTCCCCTGCACACTCCAGGTGGGGCCCAGGAATTTGCATTTCTAAGTTCCCAGATGATGCAGGGGCCGAGAGTCTGAGCCGGTGTAAAAATGACACACTTCTGTGCCCCAGATCTTACCAGCCCATCGACACCAGTTATGGTTGGCTCTCGAAGTATTTTTGTTGATGATGCAGTTTGTTTTTTAATCCCATTTCGTATCTAATTTCTCCTTAAAAAATTGGAAGATCTCACAACCCTAGTTATTTTTTCGTAGCCAGCATTCCCGATTTTCAGCTGTCTCTTTTTCCTATTCTCCGTAGTACTTCTCACCTTCTCAGAGTTTCTGCATAACAGCCTGTATTTACTTCCACATGTATTTTGCGTGGACTGCACCTTCTTCCCACTAGCGTGTAAGACCGAACTTGCCAAGCAGTCTGAAGTCAGGAATGTTTGACCCGTTGATAGATCCTAACCATCCAGCATGGAATCTGGCGGTCTAGGTCCCTAAATGTTGGGGAACAAGAATGAGAAGTGTAATCCCCGGGGGCTGAGTGGCTGCTGCGTCCTGGCAGGGATGTGCGGGTTCCCTCCCCACCCCGCCCCCGTGCCTCCTCCTCCTGTTGCCCGCCTAAGCCCACAGGCACTGAGTTTGTGATCTGACGGGACTTCGTGCTATTGGGAATGTGCTAGACTCTGTAGAAGGCTAACGGTAGAGGTAGCATCTCCCCTATAAGAGAACACAGCCTAAAAGGGAGAGTTCCATTTTTAAATTGGAAGTAACCTGTGTCCACTAATAGTTTATCTCAGAGTAAATTGGTTCACTCTGTAATTGCTCACACACAGTGTTTCTGTCACGTGCCCCAACAAAAATCTCAACTGAAATTCGTTTCGTACCTAAGGACTGTTTAGTGCCTTGTTGATGCTGGTCACTGGAGAAACAGAGATAAAAAAGGCACAGATGCCGCTCTTCAGGGGAAGACGGCAGGCCGACAGTGACCGTAAATGAGGGCAGCTAGGTGGAGATCTGTGCCGGATCCTCAGGGCGTGCCAGGCACTGCCTTGGGTGAGGAAAAGAAAGGAGGTAATGGGGGGCTTTACCCAAGAGGCGGTTCTCCCGTGGTCTTGAAATCAAGGGAGACCCTGGGGCGAAGGGGCACAGGGCATTCCTGGCAGGAGAAGCAGACTTTGCGGGGTCCTGGCGCTTGGCAGGTTCCGCATGAAGAGCCCGTGGGGGTGGTGGGTAGGATGCCGAGCACCGTCCGCCGCGAGCCAAGCTGGAGCTCTCTCCCTGCTCTGGGCCTCTTGAGACCTGACCCAAGAGAAGTTGTGGGTGCGGTCCTTGTGTGTTTATTTATTTCCTTTTTCCTTCAGCAGCCCAGAGGGAGCCTTCAGGCACAGGACACGTCTTCGCTGCCAACAGTCATCATGAGAAGCAAGCGTAAGTCACTCAGTCCTCCTGTCCTCCAGCCCATCTTGACTCTCTGGTTCAGGACTTAAACACACTTTTGTAATATTCATCTGTTATTCTTAATCAAGATTTGAGCATTTGTTTTGTGCTAAGTTAGGGCTGCAGGTGATTGACCAAAAGCCTGGTATTCCCCCATCAAACTCCCTTGGAGGTCTTCTAGACTAGTATGTGTATTTGCTTGAAAGGCAGCCTGTGTCTGTGTGTTTAAGCAGGTGATCCCACACATCTCGAAATTGCTCTTCCATGAGTTGACAGTTACACTCGTTTTTGGCGCCTCAGGGTTGCGCAAAGAAAATGAGATCTTACTGATTAAGCTTCTTCGTTTAGGGGCACCTGGGTGACTCAGTCAATTGAGCATCTACCATTGGCTCAGGTCATGATCTCGGGGTCCTGGGATCGAGCCCCGTGTCAGACTCTCTGCTCAGCAGGGAGCCTGCTTCTCCCTCTGGTCCTCCCCACTGTGTGTTCTCGCTCTCTCTCTCATATTCTCAAATGAATAAATAAAATCTTTTTTTTTATTTTTTTATTTTTTTTAGGGGCGCCTGGGTGGCTCAGTGGGTTAAAGCCTCTGCCTTCGGCTGGGGTCATGATCCCAGGGTCCTGGGATTGAGCCCCACATCAGGTTCTCTGCTTAGCAGGGAGCCTGCTTCCCTTCCTCTCTCTGCCTGCCTCTCTGCCTACTCGTCATCTCTGTCAAATAAATAAAATCTTTAAAAAAAATTTTTTTTTATAATTTAGTTTATAAACTGTGAAGTTAAGTAAATAGTTCTTTCTCCCCAAGGACTTCAAGTGGTATACAGAATTCAGTCATTCACATAGTACTGTCTTTAGCCAGCGTGTGCAAGGCTCCACTTTGGTTTTACTTAATGTTCTCCCTTTCTCATTCCCCATCCCCATCCTCCTTCCTTCCCCTCCGTAGTGCCCATATAGTTATTTAACATATAGCCTTGTGATCTGTTCTGTCTTTGCTCAGATGTTTGTGTCTGAAAATATCTTAACTGCTTTGTGTGTTGCATTTGTATTAGGTAAGACTTACACTTCTTGGTTCTTTTTTCTCAGTCTGTCATTTTAAGATCTGTGCATGTTCTTACGTATGAGCTGTTGTTTGATTCGGGTGCATGGCGTTCTTCCGTAAACCCATTCCATAATTTAATTATCGGTTCCCTGAAGATGGATATCTAAGTCATTTTCAGCTGCCGCCACAAATAATGCGGTACTGGGTATCATCTTAATGTGCTCTCCGGGAACCCATGTGGTTTTCCCCCTAAGGCAGTGTTTCTCAAAGTGTAGTTTCTGGATCGTTAAGACGTGCACATTCTTGGGCCCTATTGACTAAGTCAGAAGTCCCAGAGGTGGAGCCTAGTGATCTGTGCTCAAACAGATCATCTGGGCGAGTGTGATGCACACTCAAGCTTGAGGACCACTGCTCCACACGGACTTGCTCTGAGTTCTTCCAGAAGCGTGCGAGTTCCCTCTAGGTGGGTTAAGTCTGCTGATGCTCACTCTTTGCTCGTAGATTACTATAAGAGAGGTTTTGCCAGACCGACACCCACTGTAAGCAGTGATCCAACCCATTCCACTACCTTCTACCAGTCTATTCTTCCATAAACATTTTTTCTTGGACATTATCCCTTGCTTCAGAACTAACATCTTTCTTTTTTGTTTTAAATACCTATTGTATGTTAGGTTATGTATGCTACCTCTGACCCCCACAAGTATTCTCACTCCTGTTTCACACCCCCTGACGCAGTATGGTGGTGAATAGTACAGATTGTGGATTCAAGTCATGTGGGTTTGAGTCCCAGCCCTGCCAGTCAGTAGCCGTGTGACCTTGGGCATTTACTACATCCCTCCTCTGAACAGATGAAAACCGTTTCAGTGGGTGATTGTCAGGTTTAAATGAGATCACACCCATCAAGAACCTGATAGTAGGCCTCCTAGTAGGCCTCCAGAGTGTTAGCTTTGGCTACTACCATCATCCCCACACAGGGAAACTGAGGCTCGGAAATATTACGTCACTTCCCTGACTGGAGTAGGGATTGGCTTCAAACAAGGGAAAGCTGTTATTTTCACCCCGTTATTCTGTCCTTTATTTTTTTTTTATAGATTTTATTTATTTATTTGACAGAGATCACAAGTAGGCGATAGGCAGGCAGAGAGAGGGAGAGAGAGAGAGGAGAGGAGGAAACAAGCCCCCTGCTGAACAGAGAGCCTGACTCAGGGCTCGATCCCAGGGCCCTGGGATCATGACCTGAGCCGAAGGCAGAGGCTTTAACCCACTGAGCCACCCAGGCGCCCCCTATTCTGTCCTTTAAAAATAAAGTTCTTGGGACACCTCGCTGGCTGAGTCCGTGCGACTCCTGATCTCAGGATTGTGAGTTCAAGCCCCACACTCGGTGTGGAGGTTACTTAAAAAAAATTTTTTTTTAATTTAAAAAAAATAAAAGTTGTTCTTTATCACTTTTATCGCTTTAGCATGACTTCATTCTGATTCTCTAGCCTTTTCTACGGATTCTTTATATGCATCCTCTTTCCTTTTTTCCCTTTGTTCTCTTTTACTTGTGCTGTACTACACGGTTATCTCCGCCTTCGTTCATACAGTTCTCCTCATCACAATGTCCTGTTTTCCTTCCGACCTACCCACATCCATACCATTCTCCGAGAGCCAGCGTCTCCTCCTACGTCAGATTGTATCTGCTCTCTGACCCCCCTCCTGAAACACCGAGGACAGGCCCCAGGCCCTTGGACACTTCAGCACATTCCCTTCTCTGCCATTGCACTCACTCCCTGTTGGAGCAAACCCACATCTCACGCTTCTCGTGTGCTTCCTGCCAAAAGGGTCTGGTCATACGGTCACGTAGCGTGTTTCTGATGTTTTATTGTCTCACCTTCCTCTAAGTCGAATTTGAATTGGAAATTAATGGTTTCGTTAATTTTTTATTAAGTCAGAAACCTCCCGCAAGACCGTGAATGTCACAGCAGCCGTCCCAGTCTTATTTGTTGCAGCTCCTGACTCTCGCGGGGATAGAAAGATCATGCAGCTCGAGTCTGGGGCACGAGCTCAGTTACCAAGGAAAAGTAATTTGTTAGCCAAATGCCAGGGTGACTACTCAAGCGTAACGTGAGAGCTTCAGCTTCCTCTCTGGGCATTTCAGGAGACCTGCACGGTATGAGAACAGCTTAGCTGGGTGACACTACCGTTTTGCATTTTCCTCAGCTGTAAATTAAAGTAATTGGTCAGAGTCTGCATTCTCAAACAACGTGCAGAAGGATCACTTGGGGAGCTCCTAAAACGTGTGGACTCCCGGGTCCCACACACAAGGGATGAGAAGGGCTGGGGTCTACGAATTTCACAAGCACCTCCCATGTGGCTGGATTGGCGCTCGCACAGAATGCTGGGCTCTCTCACCTCTGGTTTCTTCTATCCAGAAAATTTTCCCAGTTTTATTTTATTTTACCTTGAGTTACTTTCTGTGTTTAAATATACTATTACCCAGGGCGCCTGGGTGGCTCAGCAGGTTAAAGCCTCTGCCTTCGGCTCAGGTCATGATCCCAGGGTCCTGGGATTGAGCCCTGAGTCAGGCTCTCTGTTCAGCTGGGGGCTTGTTTCCTCCTCTCCTCTCTCTCTCTCCCTCTCTCTGCCTGCCTATCGCCTACTTGTGATCTCTGTCAAATAAATAAAATCTTTTAAAAAAAATATATACTATTACCCATGATTCTTTATCTACATTGCCTAATCTCCGTGCCACCCCACAGCTAACCACTCTTCTTAGTTTTATATGTATCTTCAAGTTTCTTTATGAAAGTAAAGCAAATACAAATTTGGCTTATTTTTCTTTTTTTAAAACATGAGAGTCTATTGTGCAACTTTGTTCCGGGCCTTGATCCCCCCCTCCCCCCCTACAGTATTATCTTGGAGACCCTGTGTTGGTTCATGGAGAGTGTACTCATTTGTTTTAAAGCTACATAGTATGTCAGTGTATGATGTACCATAATTTGTTAATTCATCTCCTTTTGCTACTTATATTTTGCTTTAAGCAACAGCATTGCATTGAATGACTTTGGACATGTGTCCTTTTAAGCATTACGAGTATGTCTTATGGAATGAACATATCCAGGGCTCCTGACTAGCTCAGCGGGGGAGCATGGGACTCGATCTCGGCGTTGTGAGTTCAAGCCCCATGTTGGGAGCAGAGATTACATTAAAAAAAGAAAAAAAGGTAGAATAAACCTATCCTAAAGAGGAATTACTGCATCAAAGGATATGTAGGCATTTGTAGTTTCAATAGACACTGCCAAATGGTCTTCTGTAGAGTTTTTGTACCCACTTACACTCCCAGGACAAAGCTGTTTTAAAGAAATTTGTTCTTTTTGGCATTTGTTAGATGAGTCACTACTCATGAGCTTGGATACGTGGTTCAGGCGGTGTCCTCTCTTATCTTTACAGCCTCACAGCCCAAGGAGCGGCCTCGATCTGCAGTCCTCCTGGCGGATGAAGCCACTGCCATTCCCATGTTTGCCAACAGACGGTCCCAGCAGAGTGTCTCACTCTCCAAAAGTGTCTCCATACAGAACATTGCTGGGTAAGTGGGGATTTTAAGATCTCACAGTTGACATCTAGGTGACAAGAGCTTAATAACCGTATCATTTGACAGAGTCTTCAAGGGGAAAAATACGTAACATAATGACGTGCACACCCCCGTGTTACAGACATGGAGAATGGGGAGTGCGTTTTGATGCACTGTCATGCCCGCCATTTTGTAGCAGGGACCCCTTTAAACACGCCGTCAGCCACGTTGTCCTGTGCTTTGTGCCCGGTCAGCTTCGCTTTTAAGGAACCTGAGTTGTAAGGAGGTGGTTTTTAGATCAAACTAAGAGGTGAAAATGGGTTAGGTAGAATGACTTATTTCTGATTTTTGTTTGTAACCGCTTACATTTTCAGATATTACACTTCCCTGTTGGTCAGATGAACCTAGTATTTCTTCTGCTCTTTATAAATCTCTTTCCTGGGTTTGCATCTTGATCCTTGAGTCGGTTCCACAGCAGTGAAGGATGGGGCCAGTTATGACTCTTAGGTCCCCACTCACTCATTTGCACTAAGGTCCTTTTGTGGTCCCTGCAAAAGTTGCTCTGGCCCCTGACTGTCCGGGCCTCAGCCGTCACATGGCTAGCACAGGGCTAATTATGATGTTGCTGGCTGTTTGGGGTAATAAGACTCCTGCTTTCCCATCAAGCAAAGAAGTCATCGCCAATGTAGGACTCAAAACATCTATCTGTCGTAACCTAGGCTGGAGCAAAATTCTTAACTGAAGGATGCAAATCTTTTGTCTGTACATCCTAACCTCTGTGCTGGCTAGTGTTTTCTTGTTAAAAAAAATATGTTTCAGGTATTTTATTTTGTCTTTGTATTGTCATTATTCAAAAACCTTCCTTTAGGGGTGCCTGGGTGGCTCAGTGCGTTAAAGCCTCTGCATTTGGCTCAGGTCATGATCCCAGCGTCCTAGGATCAAATCCCGCATTGGGCTCTCTGCTCAGCAGGGAGCCTGCTTCCCTCCCCTCTCTCTCCCTATCTATAATCTCTGTCAAATAAATAAAATCTTTATTTAAAAAAAAAAAAGCCCTCCTTTCAGAGTTGTTACAGTCTCAAAATGTGTTTGCATTATGACTTTAAAAATAGTCTTTGGGGGCACCTAGGTGGCTCAGTGGGTCAAAGCCTCTGCCTTCGGCTCAGGTCATTCAGGGTCCTGGGATCGAGCCCCGCATCAGGCTGTCTGCTCAGCAGGAGCCTGCCTCCTCCTTTCTCTCTGCCTGCCTCTCTGCCTACTTGTGATCTCTGTCTGTCAAATAAGTAAATAAAATCTTTTAAATAAATAAATAAGTAAGTAATAAAAATAGTCTTTTGGGGCACCTGGGTGGCCCAGTGAGTTAAGCCTTTGCCTTCGGCTCAGGTCATGATCTCAGGGTCCTGGGATTGAGCCCCTCATTGGATTCTCTGCTCAGCAGGGAACCTGCTTCTCCCTCTCTCTCTCTGCCTGCTTCTCTACCTGTGATCTCTCTCTCTCTAATAAATAAATAAAATCTTCAAAAAAAAAAAAAAAAAAGCTAGTCTTTAAGTAAAATAATAAAGTGTTAAATGACTCTGGCTTGCTTTTGTGTCCTACCAGAAACGTTCCCTGGGGGCCTCCTGTGCTAGCGGGCGGGTTGGGGTTTGAGAAAGTCCCAGGGAGTACAGTTTATTAGAAAGTGCTTGGTCTACAATTATTTAGAGAATAAGGAATTAAAGTTAGTGGTCACACGGTGAGTTTCAAATAGAGAATTTTCTTGTATACTGTGTGTAGAGTTTAAGGGAATAAGATTCTCTTGTTACCTATCATTAAAAAAAATTGAAGGCTCGAGAAGTTCAAGTTTGCAGTGATGTTAGAGATCTCTGACCTTCATTAATAGTTTATGTTGCATGTTGCTGAGTACCTGACTTAAGTAATTTGTCTTCCATCACTGGGTACTTACAGACAGCTGTCATTTTAGAGTTTTTCAGGTACTCATTTGAGAAAGCAGACCATGGTTTATCAATGTGTATTTGACAGTAGGTGCTTCTTTTTGTCTCCAGAGTTGGCAATGACGAGAACATATCAAACACCTGGAAATTCCTGTCTCATTCAACAGACTCACTCAATAAAATCAGCAAGGTCAATGAGTCAACAGAGTCGCTAACTGACGAGGGTAAGAGGAAGTTATGGCGTGTGTCTTATCCCTGAATGTAAGTGTTAATGGAGTAACAGTACCTGCCTTTTGCTTACTCCTGTGAAGGTTCTCTAACTTGTCTATGAGTCACCAAACGCTTTATAATGAATGGTATCAGACTTACCCGTTGTTAGATAGTTGTCCGTTGAGGGATGTCATGGAGTTTCCTGTGGTCGCTCTCTAGTACACACATTTTTTCTGGCCCTAGACTTTTGGCACACGGTCAGCCGTAGCTCTCTGGGCAGGTTGTAACCCAGTCTCTTCAACTAGTAAAGTTACCGGGTCCTTTTCAATTCCTTATTCACATGGGAATCCCGAATCTCAGTCACGTTTGACTTATGTGATCTCTTGCCCAGAGCCATGAATGTGGAGTGTGTCACTCCCAAACAGGAAATGATTCTTTCTGGTACTAGACTGTGCATTCTGTGAACGTTGCGTGTTAATGCTCTGTGTGTGTCTTACGACATCATCACCCGAGGAGAGCCCGGGGTAGGCTTTGGAGAGCTCACAGACCCCAGATTTTGATCCTGATCTTCTGGTATTTTGAGGAGTAGGTACAGACATGAATGAAGGACAGCTAATGGGGGACTTTGAGATGGAATCCAAGCAACTAGAAGCCGAGTCCTGGAGTCGCATCGTAGACAGCAAGTTTCTGAAACAGCAAAAGAAAGATGTGGTCAAACGACAAGAAGTGATTTACGGTGAGACTCTGCACTTGCCCTGCCAATCCTGGGTTTGCATCGTGCAGCAGTTTTTATCAAGGGAGCCGCTAGACCGTGGAAAGCCAGTTTTCAAGTATGTAGCATGTCAGAGATTTTCCTTAAAAACTTTGAGGTCTAGGGACATGATCTTAATTTCTGTCCTTTCCTCTTTAAAATTGTTTCCTTCAATTTCGTTGAACATTTTATTGACTGTGAGTGCTTACTTACACAGTCACCCTGGAAAGAGATCTCTTGTGGCTGTTCAGTTTGCTTCCTCAGCTGCACGGGAAACCAAGCACGAGTCATTTCTAGGAAATGGGACACAGTAAATTACGAAAGGCTCTGAATCCAATGAAGACCACTTGGGAAACCACCATTTAAGAGTGATGGAGTCCAGTACGCTGTCAGAAAACACTGTAGGTCACACGAAGTAGAGGAATAAGATGAGAACACTTGAGGGGAGAGAAGCTTTTGACCTAGTTTTTAAGTCTAAATTGTGCTCTAAACACACAAAGTGGGTGTTTAAACCAAAGTGGGCTCTCAGTGGCCACGGATGACCTTTGAAGGAGAATCCTTTAAAGTTACATTGCTGACCTTTGAGCTCTGTCGTCCTTCAGAGTTGATGCAGACCGAGTTGCACCACATCCGGACGCTGAAGATCATGAGCGACGTGTACAGCCGCGGGATGATGACGGAGCTGCTCTTCGAGCAGCAGACGGTGGAGAAGCTGTTCCCCTGCTTGGACGAGCTGATCAGTATCCATAGCCAGTTCTTCCAGAGGATCCTGGAGCGGAAGAAGGAGTCTCTGGTGGATAAAAGCGAAAAGAACTTTCTCATCAAGAGGATGGGAGATGTGCTGGTGAATCAGGTGAGCAGCGGGAAGGCTCTTTCCCACAAAATGGGGTAAAAAGTGAAGCTTTGCAGTTCAGCAGCCACTCATTGACGTCCTGGCTCTACTGTTCGTTATCTGTGTAAGCTTAGGTTGCTGAACCTCTCTGAGCGTCAGGTGTCCTTTTCTGTAAGTGAGGACAGATTTTTCTCTCCTAACACTATTTTTTTTAAATTAAAAGGAATGTGTACACAAAATATCTAGCATATGGGGGAGACACTCAGTCCATTTTCCTTTCTCAGCATCCAGACCGTCACTCGAGACAGGGTAGTTTAAGAAATCAAAAGCTCTCTGTTGGAACCTCGGTGTCCCCTGTGCCTCAAATCAAAAGGAACTCATTTATCTCAAAACCAGCTGAGCATAAAAATTGAGTAAGAAAGTATCTGTAAAATAATTCATAAAGTAGATCTTGCTGATATTTTCATCAAGGTTTCAACCCTACTCAGAAATAGCTGGGCCAGAAGTTATTTTGCAAAAAGTGTTGCTGGTTTAACCTTCACAGACAAAGCGGCCCAGCACACCGGCCACCAGCTCTCCCTCCCCAGCAGGTCTGGGCTGGAGAAGCGGAGGCTTCATTGCTGGAACATTTGCCCGAGAACTGGAAGGGTTGTCCTTCCCTTATGTTCTTCTGCCCGTGCCCCTCACCTCATTAATTCACTAGTGTATTCATTCATCCCTTTCCCACATATTCACTAGGCGTCTCTACCGCAAAGGCAGACACAGCATCGACCTGTGCCTCAGGGTCCCCGTGCTCCCAAGGGAACAAAGGCATGGCAGGAGGTAAATGCACACACAGTGCAGCCCACGCCGGAAGGCAGCTGTCTGCCACAAATGGGGCCTCAAAGTGGGAGCCATCAGCTCTGCAAGTGAGGCCCTTTCCTCCCCAAACATCCCCTCCCAGCATTTTCCATGTCCCTTTCTCTGCCTTCAGACCTGCGCAGGTGCCTCATCTAACCTTAACTGGCGCTGTCCGTGGCTCTCTGTACTAGTGCCCGTCCTCTAGTAAGATCTCTGACGGTAGGATTCCTGTCTTAGCCCCCATGGCATCCATTTGTTGGTTCTCTGTGGGAGTTCTAGAATCACCCTGTTAGAGCACTTGCTTCGTGAAGGGAGCAGAGCACCTGAAATCTCTGCCTCAGCCTCCCCGTGGTGAAGGGGAGAGAGAGAAGCTGCCACCCTGAACCTTTCCTTGAGTTCTTCTGGTAAGGATCAGTTTGCGTGGCCTTCAGAGGTTTTCAGTACAGGGGAAGTCGATGCGCTTAGCGTGTGTCACACAGACCCCATGCAGAAACTCACTGGTTTGCCCCAAAGTGAGCGTTTCTTCAGGCGGGCCATTGAGATCGCACATGTTTTAGGAATGATGAAAGGCCACGCAGAATGGTTAGCACTGCTGGCCTGAGGTAGATGAGCTGAGCAGATCCTTCGGTAATAGCCGTTTCTGATACCTTCCTAACTTATCCAGGTGAAGTCTGTAAGTCTATCTCACAGGAAAACTTCTAGTGAGCCTCCCTGTCTTACCACCGTGCTTACAACAAATGGAAATTAGAACACATTTTGCATGACTTAAGTGCACAGTACGTAGGTATTTCTGGGTGGTTGTTTTTTTAAAATATATATAACATGTTTAATGAAGTAAATTCATATGCCATATAATGCCCCGTTGAAAGTCTACAGCTCAGAAAAGAACGTCCCGCTCCGTGGTTTCTGCTGTGTCCGCGGAGTCAGGCGGCCGTCGTCACACTTAGTTCAGAGTATCTTCATCACCCGACCCCTGTCTGCCTCCGCCAAGGCGTCCACTGATCTGCTCACTGTCCCTGTGGGCTCGTCTAGTCTGGACTTACTGTGTAAATGGAGTAAAACAACATAGGACCTGGCAGTTGGCTTGTTTCGTGTAGGATAATGCTTTCAAGGTTCATCAGTATTGTGACACGTATCCATCTTCCACTCCTTCTCGCGGCTGAATAATGGTCCATCCTGTGTGTCTGCCACGTCGTATTTATCCTTGTAGGGACATTTGGTTTCTTTCCACTTGGGGGCACTTGGGAATATGGCGGCCGTGAACTCTCATATCCAGGTGTTTGTGTGCAGCAAGTTCCGTGCCTTGGAGCGGAACTGCCGGTCGCACATTGCGTAGCTTTCTGGGGAACTTCCAGACTGTTTCCCAAAGTGCTGTGCCTTTTTAATCTTTGGGGGGAATTCTTGGGGAAGCATGCTTGGGTTTTACAAACAGACCTGGAAACCGCATCCAAATGTTGGTAAAAGTCCAGCCCCCTGAGCTCCGACTTAACTTCTGTTCTCTTTCCTCCACAGTTTTCAGGGGAGAACGCAGAGCGCTTAAAGAAGACGTATGGCAAGTTCTGTGGGCAGCACAACCAGTCTGTGAACTACTTTAAAGACATTTATACCAAGGATAAGCGGTTCCAGGCATTCGTGAAGGTACGGGTGGGAACCCTGGAACTCCGCACCGCGGTCCGGGGCACTGGCGCGGTCAGGGACAGGGACGGAGCATCCCTCTTGTAGTTCCTGATGATCCGTTCTGTCCTTTGCAGAAGAAGATGAGCAGCGCCGTGGTGAGGAGGCTGGGCATCCCAGAGTGCATATTGCTGGTGACCCAGCGGATCACCAAATACCCAGTTTTATTCCAAAGAATACTGCAGTGTACCAAAGGTGAGCCTCCCTCCTCACCCAGTCATGTCCATCCGCAGGCTGGTTCCCGTCTGTCCGGCAGCGCAAGAGGCCCCAAGGAAGAGCTCCCTCAGGCTCTCGCAGGTCTATGAGAGAGCCTGTGTTTTGCCTTAAAAACCATTTTCTTAAGTGAAAATTTGAAATGCTTTGTCGCCAGACGACAGGTTTCTCTCTCCCAGCGAACCCTGCTCCTAGGCAGTTCCGTTGAAAGTGAAGTAAAACAAAGAAGTTAAAAAATTGTTGCTCCTCTCCCTCCCTGAAGTTGTCGGGTCCTCCTGCTTCAGGACGTGGCGTGGAATGGCGTGTTGTGTCTGTCAGTGAAAACATCTCTCTTTATTTAGAATTAACTTTATGACCGGGATTGGCATGTGACCTTTGCTTTGTTGGTCCCACTCTATCCGACACGCTACCAGCCTGTCCCCAGAAGGAAAATGGTAGTGTGGAGCCAGGAAGTAGGTTTCCCCCTCCTTGTCGGAGAGGTTCGATTAAAATGGGACTGTTCCTTCCTTCCAAGACAATGACGTGGAGCAGGAGGATCTGGCTCAGTCCCTGAGCCTGGTGAAGGACGTGATAGGAGCTGTGGACAGCAAAGTGGCAAGTTACGAAAAGAAAGTGCGTCTCAATGAGATTTATACGAAGACAGACAGCAAGTCGATCATGCGGATGAAGAGCGGCCAGATGTTTGCCAAGGAGGATCTGAAGCGGAAGAAGCTTGTGCGGGACGGGGGTGTGTTTCTGAAGAACGCGGCCGGAAGGTTGAAAGGTAAGGCTCGCTCTTCGAGTCTACGCGCGTACCAGAGAGCAGGCGAAGTTCAGAGGTTTTTGTTAGAAATCCACCGCCAGGGGGCGCCTGAGTGGCTCAGTGGGTTAAGCCTCTGCCTTGGGCTCAGGTCATGATCCCAGAGTCCTGGGATCAAGTCCCACATTGGGCTCTCTGCTCAGCAGGGAGCCTACTTCTCTCTCTCTCTCTCTGCCTGCCTCTCTGCCTACTTGTGATCTCTGTCAAATAAATAAATCTTAAAAAAAAGAAAATAGAAATCCACCACCAGGTTTTTCCTAGGGAGCCCACATCCACACATCACACTGGAGTGGCGGACCTTTAATTGTTCTTAATTTTGTATCAGAAAGGATGAGGTTGAGATAAGTTAGGAGATCATAAACTCCTCCAGTAAGATAACAAGAGAATAGTGCAGTTAGGGAAAATGGAAAAAAAAAATTTTTTTTTAAAGCAAAGAAGGTGGCCCCAAGGGCGTGCAGGTGGGGGGCAGCCCCCGAGAGTAGAGGGCAGAGGGGGAGCTGGTGTGCGGGTCTGCATGTTGCGGTGTGGCCCTCGTGTTGAGAATCAGGAGCGGGAGACCATAAGGACAGGCCCAGGAGCAGTGGCATCCAAAGAGGAACAAGGAAAAAAAACTCACGCCAGCCTGGAAAATGGAAGAACGGTTGCAAAGGAGCACGTTGCTACTAGCGGAGAGCTGGTGGCCCTGCCCTGGAAGCCGGTGGCTGTCTCATGTGCCTCGAGTCAGTCGGCGGCGGTCGTGTCCTGCAGCACAGCTCAGCGCCTCAGAGAGCCCCAGGAAGGAGGGAGGGGGCTCAGGAGGAGGTGAGATAGCGGAGGGAAAAGCAGGTCAGCTGTCGTCTGCAGCCACTTAGCACTGACCCCCCCTTACCGTGGCCGTCGTGAGGAGTGTGGCCTAGGCCTCGAATGCTCATGTTTTCCCTCAAGCTCATAGGAAGACACACCTGCCTCCCGAACTTAATGTTCTCTGTGCACCGTTGTTGTAAACCTTCTGGTGTTATGTCTCTTGTGGAGAGACACTCGTTGTATATTGTGAAGGTCATAAAGCAGTTTAAAAAGGAAAAAAAAAAAAAAGCCAAGTGTAAGATTACTACAAGAACCCAGGCTATTAAGGAAAGCATGTTCCCCTACAGAAATGGGCAACACTTCTGGGGTTGGGGTCTCTGGGAACAGTTGCAAGAAGGGGAAGCCCCATCAGGTAGCGATTCAGAGTCCGAGATTAAAAACACATCACTTGTTCTGAAGAGAGATGGCAGAGGACTTTTCAGCTCCCAAGACGACCTTTCCTAGAGGAACGTGTGCTTCATTCATACCAACGAGATAGATTATTAAACTTGATGATATTCATCTCTTTTATCTTCCTCTAAGCACGAAATCATAAAAGATACTAATTTCCCATTTAGTTTTAATTTTTTTCTTTTAAAGGTTGAGCTACTTCAAGTTTAAGGAAGTAACTGTGAGGTGTGTTAATTCATCTCTACATCTGATTTTTTTTTTTTAAATAAATCTTTTCATTGAACCTGTACTGGCTAGGCCTGTGTGACAGCTCTGATTTCCCCAGCAGCCCTGAGCACACCCGTCCCGGCCCCCGCGAGCTGCATGCACGAGGCAGGTCGGCCCCGAGCCGTCAGCTCTGCTGACAGAAAAGCAAGGCTAGGGCCTCTCTCTCAGCTCTCATGGGTCAGAACACTGCAGGAGGCTGCTGTCAGCTACTACCCTGGAGGCTTAACTAGCCTTTCACCATGTTTGGAGCAAACAGTATAGATGTCCCAGGTCTCATAGGCGAACAAAGCTGGCCATGCCTAGAAGTCAGGCTCCAAATGAAGAGGCCAGTGAGGAGGTACTTGTCCACAGTCTGCGGGTGCTGGAACCAAGGGCCGCACTAAGCACTCGGGGAGGCAGTGGGGACTGGCACTGAGTTAGTCCCAAAGGCTGAAGGGCAGGCACCCCCGGCTCTCAGGCAGCAGAGACGGTGGCAGGGAGGGCTGGGGCTGTGGGCAAAGAGTGGCTTCATCAGTTGGAGACACGGACATGCGACACTGCGGCTTGGGGTGGGCAAAGAATGGGTTCCAGACAGAGGGTTTTCAGCAGGGAAGGGATACATTAGCTTGTTTTCTAGTGGAAGCAGTGAGAGAGCCGCCAGAGTGGGGAGAGGCTGGTGACAGGGACAGGAGCGAGCACACTGGGCCTGGGGTGCCAGAGTGCATGGAAAGGAAGGGAAGGAGCCTTTCAGAGAAAAGACTGAGCCCTTCCTACTTCCAGCAGATGTGGCTCTCTGCTCCACAGTGAACTTGAACTAGGTGATCCCTGAGGCTCCCTCCCTCCTTCCAGGCCCAGTCCCCAGATGCTGGGAGAAGCCCAAATCGGGACTCTTCCCGCACTGCCCCGTTGGGACCGGCCTTGAGGCAGCCAGGCCCTTGGGAAGCGCCTGCCTCCTCTTACAGGGCCTGAGTTTCCTGGAGCGGCCGCTGCCTAGAGCCAGCACTTGGTTCTTTCCTGGGCACATACGCACTCGTTCCCAGAGTGACAGCGAACGGATTCCAGCTGTGGGCATGAAGCTGTGGTCAGCCAGTGGCAGCGGGAAGGCTCTCCGGCCTGAAGGCCTCCAGTGCAGCTGGGGTTGGTGGGAGCCCTTTCCCCTCGGGCGAGCTCATGCCAGGAACAACCAGGCCTGCGCTGGGCACCCACCGAGAGGGACGGGCTTGTTTTTCTCTGATCCACTGATGCTGATCCCAGAAGCCTCAGCATGCAACGAAGTGGAAACTTGCGTTTTGAAACTTCTTTTTTTCTTTTTTGGCAGCTACCCAAATTATTTAAAAGTAAACTTTGAGAAACTTGCCAAAACTAATAGCCTGGGGCGCCTGGGTGGCTCAGTGGGTTAAAGCCTCTGCCTTCAGCTCGGGTCATGATCTCGGGGTCCTGGGATCGAGCCCCGCATCGGGCTCTCTGCTCAGCAGGGAGCCTGCTTCCCTTCCTCTCTCTCTCTCTCTGCCTGCCTCTCTGCCTACTTGTGATCTCTGTCTGTCAAATAAATAAATAAAATCTTTAAAAAAAAACCAAACAAACAAAAAAAAACTAATAGCCCACAGAATAGTCGTCGGCAGGCTGGTTGGTCTATGCTGAAACCGTACCACCCAGGAACCCGCTGTCCTTGCTTCTGCTCTCTTCGTAGCCGTGCCGTGAAGTACACAGAGGGGCTTCCCGCTGTGGCAGACGCAGAGAGAAAGTCAGAAGGGGCCTGGCAACCTGGGAGGGGGCTGCTTAAGTCAGCTCTGCTCTTTCCCCAAGGACTTGTAGGGGGAAGGTGACACAGAGGGGCCAGTCTCTTAGTTCTCTGGAGATGCCGGACTTTGAGGGCCGCACTGGAAATGCCTCTTCGTGTTCTCTGACAGAGCGAGAGTTTGTGGCATTTTCTGGATACTAGATCCAAGTAGAGATCTCACTTTGGCTTTTGTTTGAGTTGAGAGGAAGAGCAGGCCGCTTCTGTGGTAGAGAGCCATTGAGGCTGGCTAGGATCTCTTCGAGCCAGGGGACGAGCCATTGTGTTCCCATGTACCTATGAAATGAGAGGGCACTGCGGAGCCCTTCTGTCCTGCGGGTGTGGGGGAAGTCTGCCTTTCATTAGACTGAGGTATTTTTTTAGTTAACATATAATGTTATTATTTGTTTCAGGGGTACAGGTACATCAGTCTTACACAATTCACAGCACTCGCCATAGCACATATCCCAGTGTCCATCACCCCACCCTCTTCCCCTCCAGCAACCTTCTGTTTTTGTCCTGAAATTAAGAGTCTCTTATGGTCCGTCTCCCTCTCTGCTTTCATCTTGTTTCATTTTTCCCTCTCTTTCCCCTATGATCCTGTCTTGTTTCTAAAATTCCTCATATCAGAGAGATCATGTGATAATTGTCTTTCTCTGATTGACTTCTTTCACTTACCATAATACCCTCTAGTTCCATTCACGTCATTGCCCATGGCAAGATTTCAGGGGGGGTTTTTGATGGCTGTGTAATACTCCGTTGTATATATACACCGTGTCTTCTTTACCCACTTCTCTGAGACTGAGGTATTTCTGTACATCACCTACTGACGGCTCTCCGGTCCGCTCTTCCACGCCTCTCCCAGTATTAGGATCGGAAGTCGGGGAGTATTGTGACCTGAGTATTTATTTGGTGGAATATGTTGCTATTTACTATTTCTTAAAGTCCTTCCCAGTTTTATTCTTTTTTTTTTTTTTTTAATTTTATTTTTTTATGTGACAGAGAGATCACAAGTAGGCAGAGAGGCAGGCAGAGAGAGAGGGGAAAGCAGGCTCCCTGCTGAGCAGAGAGCCCGATGTGGGGCTCGATCCCAGGACCCTGAGATCATGACCTGAGCCGAAGGCAGTGGCTTAACCCACTGAGCCACCCAGGTGCCCCCCAGTTTTATTCTTAAAAGTATTTTGTTCTGCAAGTCTCGCCTTATGGGATGTATCTTTCCAGAACAGAGTTCGCAGGCTTTGTCAAGATAAGGCTTTGGCGATAACTACCATTTAAAAATGCCTCTGAAAATCTAATGACCCGATGTGGCTCGTGCAGAACAGTAAACCCGTCTCCTTGGAAGAGTGCAGAGCACTCCCCATCCTGATTTGCTCTGTGGGCTGGATTGCTGAGTTGGCCTCCAACTTGCTTCCCTGTTAAGTAATCCTTGTCCTTTCTCTCCTTCCCCCCTTGACAGAGGTTCAAGCAGTTCTGCTTACCGACATTTTAGTGTTCCTTCAAGAGAAAGACCAGAAATACGTCTTTGCATCATTGGTAAGCTGAACTGTCAGTCTCTTCCGTTTGGATTGAATATTTGAAACAGCACGCGTGGGGGGTCCGAACGCTGGATTCCTGCCATCTCACCCTCTCCACGTTACTTTGCTCAGGACAGATTCCTCTGAGTAATTCCTCAGATACTCTTGCAATTTTCCACCCCAACCCCACCAAAGAAAAACATTATTTTTCTGTTCTCTCACAGTCCCTTCGAGAACCTTAGACATTTGATCTAAAGAGATCTGTCCCTAGAGTATTTCTTGCACCTTATGCTCCATGAACCATGCTAATTGCTAATGTTGCCAGCCAGAGTCACAGAGGAGCCTAGAAGGATTCCTCGCGTAGAAACCATGTCTGGAAACTCTGTGGATACAAATTACCATTTGTTTTCTGGAAATCCTTTTTTGCTTGATAAGATGTAGGTGAGATAACGAGATACTTCTCTTTGTTCTAAATCTACCATAGTTTGTTAAACCACAAGCCTTTTTTCCAGTCTTACTGAGCAATAATTGACCTGTATCACCATCTAAGGTATACACATTGATGGTTCGATTTACGTATTATTAAATGATCACAGTAAGTTCAGCTCGGAGTCACCATCTGATACAGACACAATATAAGAAAAGAAGGAAGTGAAAATGGTTGTTTTAAGAACCCTGAGAATTTATTTGTTCCCTCAACACCTTTCCTGTGCACCATTCAGCATTTAGCCATAGTCTGCCTGTTCATGTCACATTCCTAGAGCCGCTTTATTTCAGAGCTTGTGCCCTTTGACAACCCCCATCTCATTCCCCCTCCCTACACCTCTGCATCCGGTAACCACAAGTCTGGTCTCTTTTTCTGTGAGTTTGGTGTGGGGTTTTCTTCGCTCTTGTTTTTGTATTTCTAGGTGCCACACGTAAGCGAGATCATTCATCTGGTCTTACCTTAGCTCCGAGCTGTTCTTAAGAGTTAGAATACCGTGGGCCTTTCTTACCCTAACCCTCTCCCCTTTTTCCAGGACCAGAAATCCACTGTGATCTCATTAAAGAAGCTGATTGTCAGGGAAGTGGCCCACGAGGAGAAAGGTTTATTCCTCATCAGCATGGGGATGAAGGACCCCGAGATGGTGGAGGTGCACGCCGGCTCCAAGGAGGAACGGAACAGCTGGATCCACATCATTCAGGACACGATCAACACTCTGTAAGGACACGCCACGGCCCATCCCAGCCCCTGCGACTTTATCGCAGAGAGGGCGGTGAGCAGAATCACGGGCCTCGTGGGGGCTGTTGGTTCATTTCCTTTTGTTTTGGTGTTAGGAACAGAGACGAAGATGAAGGAATTCCTAGCGAGAACGAGGAAGAGAAGAGGCTGCAGGACACCAAAGCCCGAGAGCTGAAAGGTGAGGCCGTCGGGACGTCTGGGACCCTTGTCTGTGCCGCCTGCGGCCCCACAGCTGTCCCAGCAGGCCCTTCCAAACAGGAGCTGAGCGGCTTTTTTTTTTTTTAAGGTATTTATTTATTTATTTATTTGACAGAGAGAGAGAGAGATCACAAGTAGGCAGGCAGGCAGAGAGAAAGGGGGAAGCAGGCTCCCCGCTGAGCAGAGAGCCTGACATGGGGCTCGATCCCAGGACCCTGAGATCATGACCTGAGCCGAAGGCAGAGGCTTAACCCGCTGGGCCACCCAGGCGCCTCAGGGCTTTTAACGAAAGAGCAACCCAGGCTGAGCCAACACAGATCCCAGGTCCCATAATACAGCTGTCAGAGGTGTTGGGACCCTGGATCAAGGGGATATTGATTCTGTTTTCTCACTTTCTATGTTCTTGGACCATGGTGACATCTTTGTACTTCGTCACAGGAGAATTTGCTAAAACTCACGGTCATATTTGAGATTCAGACAGAGAGAAGGGTACTTGAGGAGAAGAATTTTCTGTTTAGTCTGTTTTGATCACTGACCCTGCCGCTGCACTGCGTGTCCGCCATGCGTTGTGAGGTGGTTCTGGGAGGAGTGCTCACTGATTATGCTCGACCTCTGTTTATCGAGTCCCTGCTCTTCCAGATGGTCTCGTCAGGACCGTCTCTGCAAGACACGTGTGCCAGTCCCCGTTGTGCAGACGAGAAAGCTGAGGCCCACAGAGGCCACATGGTCCAGGGTCACATACGTGGAACCGGGCAGAGGACTCTCCTCCCTGCTTGCTAAACAGCAGGGCGAGGGCTCCCCTCTCTTTGCCAGCGCTTATCGAATGTTCCGAAGTAAGGACTGTGCTTCGGGTAGAAATAAGTCCCAGAGTCAGATTAATGGAAGCACCCGAGGAGTGCGGGCAGTCCTTCAAGCTGGACAAAGCAGTGACAGTGTTTGGGAGGTGGGGGGACGGGGAGGGAGATTTAGGCTAAAGCCAGATTTGCACCTGATTGATTGGTCTGTGATTAGTATGGCAGGGATGGAAACTTCCTTTTCACGGGCATGAAGCCCCCGGCCAGGTATACTGCTAAGTGCTGGGGGCGCAGAGATTCCTAAAGCAGCGTCCGTGCCGTCGGGGAGCCCCCATTAGCAAGGGGGACGGACGGAAATGACAGGACGAGACTGCAGGCACGTGTAAAGGACGCGGGACCTAACCCTGCCTGTGGAGCTGATGCACGAGCTGAGCCTGAAGCAGTCCCTTGCACCAGACGAGAGCAGCAGTCAGGTGAAGAGTGAAAGAGGACTTGAGTGTGCGCAGTGTCTAGGTGGGGTAGGGGTGGTCGGGGCCAGGAGGTGGAATTTAGCTACAAAAGCACCAGGGCTTGAAGGGCAACAAGGGAATGATACAATTTGTGGAGCAAAGCGTCAACTGAAATTGTCTTTGTTGGCACTGAAGCCAGGGGGCAGATTGCTTGAGGGAGTGGAAAGCCCAGCTGGGTGGCTCAGGGGAGAGGCATGGAGGGCACAGGACGGAGCAGGGAGACAGAAGCCCTCCCCGGTCCTCGGCCGGCCCGGAGGGAGGCTGAAGGGGATGTTGGAGGCTGAGGAAGGGATCACACGCCGGAGGAAGGACGGGGACGGCAAGAACGGAGGAAAGGGCTTTCTGACAAGCCGAGGACAAGGCGTCTAAGTAGAACCAGCCGCAGGCCGGCGGGACTCTCAATCTGGCGCTCAGAAAGGCAGGCAGGATGCGGGCTGCTCTGCGTGAGTTCCAGCACATGGGAAGTCCCCGAAGCCCAGAGAGGGCAAATCCCCGGAAAGACTTCTGTGAGGTGCAGGAGGCCGGCCAGGATGGAGCTGAGAGGAAGCCCAGGTATCGCTCCATCGCAGACGGTGGGAAGAGAACCAGTGATGCCCTCCTGGTGGGGGACAGAGGAGGGGCGCCTGGGGGGCTCAGTCCAATAAGCGTCCAATTCTTGATTTCAGCTCAGGTCATGAGATCAAGTCCTGTGTCCGGTGTCATGTTCCGCACACACATTCTTCCTGTTCCTCTCCCTCTGCCCCTCCCCCTGCTCACGCACTGTCCAGATAGACAGATAGTTGGATAAAATCTTAGAAAAAGGGGGGGGGGGGCGCCTGGGTGGCTCAGTGGGTTAAGCCGCTGCCTTCGGCTCAGGTCATGATCCCAGGTCCTGGGTTCGAGCCCCACATCGGGCTTTCTGCTCAGCAGGGAGCCTGCTTCCTCCTCTCTCTCTGCCTGCCTCTCTGCCTACTTGTGATTTCTCTCTGTCAAATAAATAAATAAAATCTTTAAAAAAAAAAAAAAAAAAAAGGAACCATCCATGCTGGAGAAGATGGAACACGGGCCTCACTGGATCAGTAATGATGCAGATGCAGAAAAGAGTGGGTTGAGAAGTAAACAGGAGGTAGGGGAGTGGAAACGATATGCAGGTTGGTTATGTCAAATTCTGGTTTTGTCTAGAAAGACGCTGGATGGAAGGTGTCATTGCGGTGGAAAAGGGGGACTGGGGTGGAGCTGCGTTCTCTGTTGTCCCACCAATGACCACAAGGTGGCACTCGTGTCCCGGTCATCTCTTCCTGAACACTTGTCACCAGACCTTTTCTCCGTCCTCCCTGCAGAGCAACTCCAGCAGAAGGACCAGCAGATCCTCCTCCTCCTGGAAGAGAAGGAGATGATTTTCCGAGACATGACCGAGTGCAGCACCCCCTTGCCGGAGGATTGCTCCCCAACGCACAGCTCTCGGATCCTCTTCCGCTCCAACACAGAAGAGGCTCTCAAAGGAGGACCTTTAATGAAAAGTGCAATAAATGAGGGTAATTGCCCCTCTTAATCTCTTCCCAAAGTGCCTCATGCACTAACATTACCTACCAGATATTACTTTTCCGTTGTAAAATAAAGTACAGATACAGAAAACAATCCAAGACAGATCTTTTGTGTAGTAGATTATTATCAGGGGAACATCCTTGTAACCGCCACCCAGGTCCAGAAATAGAACGTGGCCAGACCCCAAAGCCCTTGCACACGGTCCGTCCCAATCAGAGCTCCCTCCCTGCTTCCGAAAAGGAACAGGTGCTGTGACTTCCACGTTTCCACACTGATCGATGGACGGTGGTCTTGTTTTCCATCGACCTTTCACATTCCTAACTTCCAGGCCTCTCCACCAGCCCTTTCTCTTCCACATAATCTATCTTTGAAGATTTGGAGCTTTTTGACCTAGATTGTCTCTCAGAGTCCAACTTTTATTCCCGCGAGCGTTCTCTTCTCTGCCCGCGACTTCCTTCAGATCCACAGCCTGATGGAGAGGTTTTATCGCTCAGGCTTGATCCCCGGGGTAAGCTGTGTCCTTGCGGGGCTCGGCTCCTTTATCAGAGGCACAAGGTAGCTAGCTGTCTCCTTTGTGGCATGCAGGAAAAGGAAGATAAAACGATAAACCCTTGATTTTTTTTTTCCCCTTTATTTACCAATTATCAGGATAGCGAACTGATCTGGGGTCACCCTCTGAAGGTGACCCGTACGTTTTAGATGTTATTACAGACTCACGAATTTAAGCCTGTTGATGGTTTTCAAATCACTACAGTGCTGATCCGTACTAAACACTGGGAATGTTCGCGATTTGCCAACCAGCGCGTCTTCGTGTGGCTTCCAGGTGCTTCTGACCAGACCCCAGGAGTCTCTGAGAGCTTCAGTGCTCTTTGGTATATCAAGATGTTCTAGACTCACCTTGTTTTCTGCCCCAGATCTAGGGTCCTTTCTCTAAGGAACTCTTGTTTTTTAAGACCACAGTCCTGGCAGTAGGCCTGGTCACTGCTGCTGGAGTTTTCATTACACTTGTCATTTTGGGTGTCTGAGGCTCCTCCTTCAGTAGCTGTCCCGGGAAGGGCTCATGAGAACACCGTGCCCTGGGTCCTTGAGCGGGTAGTAATTTGTACCATGGGGAGCTCGCAAGTCCGCTCTGCGGGATCGGAGATGCTCAGTTCGCATTTTCTTCCCTCCGGTGTCTTCCCTCCTGGCGTAAAGCAGCTGTCTATGTGCGATCGTAATCTCGGTTCTCCCCTTGTAAGTCCCATGCTTTCTGCCTAGGCGCCCCGAGAGCTACTTTCTCGAATTCAGGTATTTTGACCTTTGACCGGCATACGCCTTCTGTTGGGGCTGTTCTGGGTCGATGTTCTCAGGCTCACAGTTTTCCAATTTCAGAAAAGTATTCTTAAATTACAGCTTTTAGTGTTTTTGCTCTGCCCTTGTTTTGATTCTCTTCTTCAAGAACTCCCGCTATCCACATGCCGGACCCCCTCTGTCCTCCGCATGTGTCACTCTCTTCACGCTTTGTATCCCTTCATCTTTTTCATGCTCAAGTATTCTTCCTTCCACCTTCTGGTAAGTCATTTTTCCGTTGGGTTGGTTTTGCTCTTGTGATCTAGTTTTCCTCTCTGAAATGACCATTTCTCTTTGTTTCCACTTCTTGGTGTCTGTGTTTCCCGATTCTGCCCTGGGTTCCTCCATGGCTGTGTCCGCTCCTTGCAGTAAGTAGCCCGGCCACTTCATGGACACGTGTCCCTGAGATGCTGTTAGCCCACGCGGGGAGTCATGCCCCTTGTTCTTTCCCTTGCTTGCTTTCTCTTTAGCGTTGTGTGGGATTTGACTTGGATGTTTTCAGTTGCTCGTTTTTGTCTTTTTTTTTTTTAAGATTTTATTTATTTATTTGACAAAGATCACAAGTAGACAGAGAGGCCGGCAGAGAGGGGTGAAGCAGGCTCCCTGATGAGCAGAGAACCCGATGCGGGGCTCGATCCCAGGACCCTGGGATCATGACCTGAGCCGAAGGCAGAGGCTTTAACCCACTGAGCCACTCAGACGCCCTACCCACCCCCCTCAGTTGCTCTTTTTTACTTGAAATAAGCTCCCTAAGTTTTAGGTGTAGATACCTTTTCTCACTTCACGGGACTCTTGGTTGTTTCCAGGGAGTGTGGTTTTTTTTTTTTTAAATACAGTGGCTTCGTCTACTTGATTCCCTGCCTCTGTTTCCCTCCTTCATTCCATCTGGACCTCCTCTCTGGCTTCTCTCCAGCTCAAGCTTTATTCCACTTTTAGCGCTTTTTTCTTTCTGGGGGACCCAGCTCTAGAAAAGCGGCCTCGCTGGTCAGATCTGAGAATTCCGGCCCTGGACTTCTCTGGTCCCTTGAACTCACTGTACCAGGGGGAAGAACCCTGCCAACTTTAGGGCTGCTCTCAGATTGGCCCATCTTACTTCCTAGGGAATTCTTTTTGGCCACTTTGGGTATGACTCTAGAAGGCCATGCCCCTTCCAGTAAATTCCTTTGTCTTCCTCGTGCCCTTTCGAGTTTCCTAGACCCTGTATAAATAAGGCCGAAGGCTTTGTCTGTGAATTCCCAGTAGAATCCAGCTACAACACATATCCTGAGCTGAGACCTTTCTCTGAGCAAAGGAAGTCCCTAGTCATTCTGGAATTGTCTGATCGTGCTTCCTGTATATCTTGTGTAATACCATGAGATTTTCTAAGTGGAAGATGAAATGTGACTTGAGCATGTTTCCTTTTTTCCAGTGGAGATCCTTCAAGGTTTGGTGAGTGGAAGCCTGGGAGGCACGCTGGGGCCGGCGGTCAGTAGCCCTGTTGAGCAGGAAGGCATGGTGGGTCCTGTCTCCTTGCCCCGGAGAGCAGAGACCTTTGGAGGATTTGACAGCCATCAGATGAACGCTTCAAAAGGTAAATGATTTACAGGCCCCTGGTTGGCTTCGTCCATAGAGCATGTGACTCTTGATCTCAAGGTCGAAAGTTCAAGGCCCACTTTGGGCCCTAGGGCTTACTTTAAAAAACAAAAAGCAAAAACAGTAAATGGTTTGGAACCCATACTCCTGTGGGTGATCCCCGACTATCTCCTACAACCCAAAATGAAATCCTGTTCCGGTAGCTGCCTCTCCCCTGTTCCAGTCAGTAGAAGTTTTAGCAAAAGCTCATTGAGTAGCTCGCTGCTGAAACACTCAAGAACCTCTCTCCGTGTCACATTTATTTTTAGTAAATGAAAAACAATTTCCTGGGACCTCAGCTAAGTTGTGACCAAAGGAGTAATGATACTCATTTTTCCTTTCTGCTTCTGATTCTTCTGTGGCCATAAAATTCTTAATCATCACTTAGCTGCCCCCAGGTGGCTTCCCCCTTTTTGGCATTAATAGGATGCGGGAGTACCATATCCCTAAGCTGCAGATATTATTTTTTTCTTGGCTAATCTGTTTCACAACTTTAAAAAAAAAATTTTTTTTTTTGCTTATTTCAGGAGGTGAGAAGGAAGAGGGAGAGGACGGCCAGGATCTGAGGAGAACCGAGTCGGACAGCGGTCTGAAAAAGGTATTTTTCTAAAACCTCTACATCCATAATCTTTGCAGTCAGTCCCCTTGGATCTTGTTTTGGATCTGACTTGCTCTCATTTCCTACTTCAGGAGGAAAGCACATTTTGAAACAAACCCTACAATTAGAGAGTCCCGTGTTCCTGGCCGTTAGGCCCCTCGGGCTCAGAGCCTCGTGCTATGCTCCTCGCTGCCCGCGGCCCGAGCGGCAGGAGCTCCAGGTCAGCGGCCCACACCGGCCTGACCTCTCTAGGGGCTTCAGCTAAGTCTGGCCTCAAACCTTTGTTACCCTGTAGCGGGAAGCTGCGATGGAAAAGAACGAAAATGGGAAGCCCAAGCATAATCGAGACACATATTGAACATTATTTTTGCCTCAGGATCTTTTTTTTTTATTGCATGTTTTTGTTTTATAGGGTGGAAATGCTAACCCGGTGTTTATGCTTAAAAGAAACAGTGAGGTAAGGGCATTACAAGCTATGTCTAAGAATAGGATTTTGTCATAATTGCTAGGCTGGGAATGCTCATCTGTGTTTTGCTGTTAGGAACAAGCTGACTCCTGGCTTCCATTTGTACACTTAGTGGTGGGGTCGCCACTTTCCTTACCTTGCTGTTTGCCTGAGCCCCGGGCATCATCCTGGAAGCGCACCAGACCTTGGCCTACTAACATGGCCTCGGCTTCTCCGTCCTCGAGAAGCAGGCCTCTTGCTTTCTGGGAACACGTGCTGCCACGGCGACCGTGGCACCTCAACTTGTGGGTCACTCTGCGTGGTCATATCCTATCCTGCCAGGACTCAAGCTGTGTTTTCTTCTCTGAGCTCTGCTTTTCACTCACTGTGTCACTTTGAAAACAGCCATGGTGTCCCTCTTGTTGGAGAGCTGTCTCTGGGGGCGTCTCCCTCCCCTTCCTTGGTTCAGGTCTGCTGACCCTGTCGGGGTACTGTGCCTCTCCCGCTCGCGTTCCCACTCGGGTCCCCACTCCTTGCTCCACCAGCAAATCCCATCCCACGCCGCCACCCTCTCCAGACTGGCGTGACTCAGGGCGTGCTCGGAGTGTGTGTACTTAATACGTGACACTGGGTTTGTGGGGCGTCCCTGTCAGGATGCTCTTGTTTCTTCTTGCTTCTAACATAATATCATAAGGCCCTGAGGAGATTGTTTTACAATTTTAAATTAAAGGGAACTTTTAAATCCTTTTCCCCTTGTCCCTCCTAAGACACAGGAGGTATTTTCCGTTGGTTGGCGTGGCAGTGTAAACACTGGCCTCCTCAGTGTGTTTGCCTTAAACCAAATCCACTTACTCTCACACAGACCATTGCTCTGTCTGCTGCTCGAATGAAATCTCACCCATATTTTTCTGTTCAGTGACTTTTCCCCCCCATATTTCATGACAAGGGTCGGGTAAGAAAGTACCGGACCACGGCTTTTCAGGCATTCCAGTGCGGGTAACACTGCGGATGCCCAGCCACAGTCCGCTGGTCTTTGGTGACCTCTTTTATTAAGAAGAAACTGAAAAGAGGGTAAAAAGTGTGTTCTCAGAAGAGCTAAGCTTAATAATTTTTTGGTGTTTCGTTCTAAGTACAGTTGATCCTTGAATAACATGGGTTTGAACTCCCCGGGTCCACTTCTAATATGCAAGTTTTTTTAATAAATAGAGTGCAGTGCTATAAATGTTTTCCTTATGGTCGTTTTTAGTAACATTAGTAACATTCTCTGGCCTACTTTTATAAGAATACAGCCTATAGAACACATACCATATAAAGGTATGTGTTAATAGACTATGTTATGGGTAAGACTTCGGGGCAACAGTGTATGCTATTTGTAAAGTTTTTGGAGAGTCAGAAATTATAAGCAGGTTTTCTTCCGTGCAAGGGATTCGGCGCCGCAAGCCCAGCGTTGTGCAGGGGTCAGCTGTATCATAAAAGGAACATGTTCAGAAACAACAAAAAAAATGAGTAAAATAAGTCTACCCCCAAGAAATAGGTATTGTTAAATGCTGGGTGTTTATATTTCCATCCTTTTCTTCTACACAACGTATATTTATGTGTCTAAGTCTGTGTGCGTGTGAATAGTACAGAAATAGCTTTAACGTATCATTCACACCTGTACCCCCTGCAGCTTCGTGTCCTTTTTTTCTCCTAACACGTTAGAAGCACCTCCCCAGCGCCCGTGTGCACAAGCCTGCGCTGTGAGGGCTGCGTGGTGCTCTGTGGCTGCCATGGTTTTACTTCCCCTGCAGTTTTGCGGGGGATTTGGTGCCCCAAGAACAGCTCCGTGTGGCGCTGCTCGAGAAAGGCGTGTGTGTGGCGCGCCCCTTCCCTCTGCACAGGACCGTTCTTGCTTTTCCTGGCATTGGGAACGATCCATTTTTAACTGCTGTTTTGTTGGTTTCCTAAGTGCATGTGGTAGCTTACTTTCCATCTCTTTGCTTTCCAAGAAAGGTAAATCGTTTTTCATAGGTCAGAGAATTGGCCACTTGTATTTCTTCCTTTGCCAGTTGCTGGTTTGTGTTGCCTTTTTTCTTCCTAGAGCACTCGTTTCTCATTGGACCGCGGGAGCCTTTTTTTAAGTGAAGGCGTTTTTCTTTTGGCTTTCTGTTCAAAGTGTGTCTGCATTTTATATTTTAATTTTACATTTCACACAGGGGCCATGAAGGCGCACTGTGGTTGCTTGCCTTGCTTCTTCGAGAAGCCTTCTCTGTTTCACGATCAGAAGAGACAGTCTCATGTTTTCTTACAACTCTCTTAACGGTTCTTTTTTTTTTACACTTAACATTTTAATCTGTTTGAATAGGTTTTGTGTGAGCCAGGATCCCAACTTAATTTTCCCAAAGAGTCAGCCCATTTTCTCAGAGCAATTTGTCGAACATTCTTTCCTTCCCCGTCGATTGAGGAACGCTCCTTAGATGCTGAATTCTTGTGATTTGCTCCGGGCTTTCTGTCCCATTACACGTCGTTTTTGCGCCAGTCATCTTAGAGAGCTGGAGCCTTATCACGTCCTGGCTGCATGCTGATGGCCCCTCTGCACCGTTGTGCCGTTTGCTTGACCTTGTTTTGGGTCTCTGGGCCATCCGTACCCGCTTACTCTCTCTGGTGCTCTCAGTCGGGAAATACTCCGTTCAGACGCGGCCCCTTGCTGTGGGTTGGGGGTTGGCTCATGCGCGCCGCGGGGTGGTGGGCTCGGAGACTCCGTCCTGAGGGTTGTTTCCGTTGCTTCCTTTCGCAGCAGGTGGTCCAGAGTGTCGTTCACCTCCACGAGCTCCTCAGCGCGCTGCAGGTACGGGCCTCTCTCTCTCCCCTCCCTCCCTCCCTCGTTTGCAGAGAAGCTGGAAGGGTAGTGTTGGCCGGGACCTTTGAGGTCTGCGGGCAGCTCGTGCGTAAATGGGGCCCTCGGTTGAGACACGACGGGCTGTAATGATGAGAAAGGGTACAACGTGCAGTGCTTCCAGTGTCTTTGGCCTCGGAAGATAGAATGGATGAATGATGGGTGAACTGACCTGGGAGATTACATGAATAGGTGCTGTAGCCTTGGGGCAAAACCCGAAGTGCTGCGTGGTTGGGTGCTTTCTTTAGCGTGATTGTGAGTTTCCATCTCTGTGTAGTTTGTGGTGAGGGAAGTCCTCCCCAAAGTAACTGCTACTTAGCACTTTCTGGGAATTATCCTCAAATTGTGCCCACTTCCTTTCTCCGAGCTGTACCTGATCCAATTCCTACTTCCTCCCACCTCCAGAGCGCACACAGCCCCCACCCCGGGCAGGGTCAGCAGCATGGGACCAAGTGTAACGAGGCCCTGGGTCCCCCACACAGTCGACATTACTTTGGGCTCAGTTGGGCGGGGGGGGCGCGGGGGGTGCTCCTGACTCCAAGGTTGGAGCGGAGCCCTGGACCGGACGCACCTGCACACGGAGGGGCGGGGGCCGGACCCGTTGCAGCTCCCCCCGCTGCGTGTCCCCGCAGGGC
Organism: Lutra lutra; assembly: GCF_902655055.1. Taxonomy (NCBI): domain Eukaryota; kingdom Metazoa; phylum Chordata; class Mammalia; order Carnivora; family Mustelidae; genus Lutra; species Lutra lutra. The sequence goes on along the minus strand of NC_062284.1, from coordinate 9,235,862 downwards.
GTGGTGCTGCAGCAGGACAGCTACATCGAGGACCAGAAGCTGCTGCTGGCCGAGCGCGCGCTCACCCGGAGCTCGTCGCGCCCCAGCTCCCTGGTGGAGCAGGAGAAGCAGCGCAGCCTGGAGAAGCAGCGCCAGGACCTGGCCAACCTGCAGAAGCAGCAGGCGCAGCACCTGGAGGAGAAGCGGCGGCGCGAGCGAGAGTGGGAGGCGCGCGAGCGGGCGCTGCAGGAGCGCGAGGCGCGGCTGGCGCAGCGTGAGCAGGACGTGCGGCGCGGCCAGCAGGACCTGGAGCGCGAGCGCGACGAGCTGCAGCTCCGCAAGGGCGCCTACCAGTGCGACCTGGAGAGGCTGCGCGCCGCGCAGAGGCAGCTGGAGCGGGAGCAGGAGCAGCTGAGGCGCGACGCCGAGCGGCTCAGCCAGAGGCAGGCGGAGCACGACGCCCAGCAGGTGCGGCACCCGCGGGGAGGGCGGGCGCGGAACCCCAGGAGGAGGTGGGTGGAGCACGCAGGCCCGGCTGTGCGCCTCACTCGGCGGCTGCTCCCGCGGGCAGCCCCTCGGGGATGAGCTTCAGGCGGGGGCATCCGGGTATCCGTGCACCCATGGTCGACCTGGCTGACGGCGGACGCTCGTCCGGTGCTGCCGTGGGGGTGGGGGGCCGACCTGTCCCCCAGAGAGGAAGTTCAGGCAGCGTGTCCCAGGGGCGCGGCTCAGGGTCCTCGCCCCCGGCGGTGTGCAGGGTCTGCAGGGAGCCGCCGGCGGGTGGAGTCCACCGCATCCCTGTCACCGCGCAGGGCCGTGCAGGGGACGGCACCCGAGGTGGGTTTCACGTCCGGCTCCCCACCCGCCTCTAACGGGACAGGCTCCCCCCACGCCCTCAGCCCTGTAGTAATTCTGCAGGGAAGTCAGTCTTCACCCAAGCAGCTCTTTTCTCCAGGGAATGGAGGTTCCTTTCCGCACTGCCTCCTCCAAGGCGCTATGAATCCTTCGTGGTGCGGACATGTGGTACCTGAACGACCGCAGTAGTAGGTCAGAGGTGATGTCTGCAGCACTGTCCCCGGTTCCACGTGGGCGCTAGGCACAAGTCCTGGATCTTTCTGTGGCATGGGCCCGTGGCATCCAAGGAAGTGGGTACACCCCAGGCTGACTGCCACCCCCACAGTTGACCTCAGCCAGGGTGGAGTGAGCGGACCCTAGGGCTGCCACCGCCCTGGCTTAGAAGCTCTTGTTTTGACCACGCGCAGGTTTCACGTCAGCACAGCAAGCTGCTGCGGATCCCGTCCTTCCTTCCGAATCTGGAGGAGTCGCCCTTGCCGCCTGTACCTTCCATAGCCAAATCGGGATCCCTGGACTCAGAACTCTCGGTGTCCCCAAAAAGAAACAGCATCTCTCGGACACACAAAGATAAGGGGCCTTTTTACATACTGAGTTCCACCAGCCAGCCAAACAGAGCCCCAGAGGGTCAGAGCCAGACCCCGGTGCCCACGTCCACCTCCACCCGCCTGTTTGGGTTAGCTAAGCCAAAGGAGAAGAAGGAGAAGAAAAAGAAGAACAAAGGCAGCCGCTCTCAGCCCGGTGGTGAGTGACACGCGTCAGGTCTCCCCACCGCCACGTTGCTCCTGGGTCCTGAAGGGGGGGCAGGGTTCGACGGAGCAGGCCATTCGGCTGTGTCAGCTGCACCGCCGTCCCCGAGCCCACTTGCTCTGCCTGCGGAGGGCGGCCGGGGCTCCCTGCAAGAACGCGGGCTCAGCGGGCATCTCAGACCCCCTCTGTGCACATGGGTGCGGGGGGGAGAGCGCAGGTCTCGGTGTGGGGGCATCTGTTACCCAGCCTGGGGGCTGAAACTCACCGCAGTGAAGACCGAAGTCCTCCCCACTTTTCTGTAGGTCTAGTCCGGTCATGAGTAGAACTAGCACTTGGTGAGCATTGCCCCAGGTCCGGTTAGCCCTGCTGGTGGCTGTGTGACGCAGGTGACACCAAGACTCGCGGACGTGGCTGCCCGCACCCAGCTCGTGATCAGATCCCAGTCACCCAGGCTCCCAGCGTGTGCAGCCCTTTCCCCAAGTCCTCCCTCGGTTCCTTCTCGTCAGGATTGCTCCCTCCCGTCTCCGGGGGATCAAAGAGAAGTTTCTGTCTCGGGGTCTGTTCGTTGGTGAATAGGAAGTCCACTGCTTTGTCAAGTCGAAGGGCCCAGTGGACCAGCGAAGGGTGTCAGAGGACCTCGAGCTACTAACCCAGTCAGGGAGCCCCGGTGGGCGGGAGGGGTGACTGCCCGCCAGGCCAGCATGTGCTGCATCTGCAAGACTTGGGCTGAGGGGGAAGGGGAGGGAGCTCAATGAAGAGAGCAGTTTTTTTCTGAAGTTTTCTCCTTGGTTTCCCCTTTCCCAGATGGCCCTATGTCAGAAGTGCCCACAGAGGGTGAAGAGATCTTCTGCTGACCCTGCCCTCTGCCGTGGCCACTGCCTCCTGTCCTGGCCCGTGGTCACCAGCCCCACCTCTCCTCCTATTCCTGGGTGTGGTCTCTTACCTTGGACACAGAGCTGCCCCACGTCCTGGACCAGGGGGACAATGATCTCGAAGGTCAGGGTGGGGCAGCAGACCCGGGCTCAGCGGCTCACACCGAAAAAGCGGCCCAGAAGTCCAGGCGATGGCTTCAGACACGTCCGGAATCTCTAGAGGCTGAAAGAAATGTGGAAATGAGGTCTGAACTGCTACCTTTTACTTGAGGGACACAAGCAACAGTCAAACGGCAGATAGTTTGGACTTGGTCCGTGTACATAGAGTTACCCTTCTGCATATACACGTGGGGTGTGCCAGAATTAGGCGCCGTCTGTAGCGGAGGCCTGGTCCGCTTGGCACAGGAGGGGCCACCCGGCTCTGCTCCAGGAGCACGCGTGCCCTCGCCTCATACACCCTCCTAGTCCTCCAAGGTGGTCCTGTCACCCTGCCCCGTGCACACCTCCTCCCTTTCTGCATGTTTCATTTTAGAAGGGATGGCAAACGTTTGTGAAAACCAGTAAGAGAAGGGGTGAGGTGTTTAAAACGCATATATATATATATATATATAGGCAGATCTATATATATGTGCATGTGTGTGTACGTATATATATGATCTGTACCACCTTCATTTTAGTGTTTGTCATTTAAAAAAAAAAATCTATAATTTTAACGTGAAATCCAAAGAAATTATAGTCTGGCTTTCCAGGATGTTTGCCCACATACTCTGGGCACAGACGAAGTAGAGAAGTCTCCACGTCCTTACTCCTGCATGGTGACACTTTTTGGTTGTCACTGACCCACAGCCTCCTTGACACCATCCCGAGGGCAGCGGCTGCCGCGGCAGCAAGGTTGTCCCCACCCCTGCACTAAGACAGTGGCCCCGTTGGTTCAGGGGAAGGCGTTCGGCCCCTCTGTCATCGTCATCATTTTTAGACCAGTTCGGCCCGAGAGGTAGCCAGCCCCGGTGCGGCTGGGAAGCGTGCTCGTTCTGTAGCGGGAGGCCAGGCCGGGATTTGACCTCTTGAAACGTTTCTCTAATCTAAAGGTCTGTTGGTTACTGTACTCCGCCCCCTCGAAGGTGTGCCCGGACGCGGCCTGGTTTCCCTTCTGTCTCCTGCGCTGGCGGGGTCCCTGATTGCTGGAGGCTCGCCGCAGTGCTAGAGCAGGACGGTTCTTGGAGGTCCTCGGAGCCCCCCTCTCCCTGCTGGACTCCATACTCCCCGCACGGGGAGACCCTGGAAACGTCTGTGCTTTCCGTGTGCCCTCCCCTTCCTGCTCTTTGCCCCTCGGGAGCATGGGTCTTTGAACATACCTTTTAAGAAAACAAAATCTGCAACTTGGTGCTTCTTGATGAATTGCAAGCTGGCCTTGCCGGTGGAGATATTTATCTTTCAGTTTATTTGAAAGAGGTCTGCTTTAAAATTGTTAGCTTAGACTTATTTATTTTGTGTGTGTGTGTGTGTGTGTGTTGTGAGGGTGAACATCCCAGCCCAACGGTTTCCGCTGTCTGGTCAGTGCAGAACGTGAACAGCGCTGCTCGCTCCTCCGTGTCTGTCAAAGTGCCTTGAGGGCCCAAAGGAAAGTTAAAGGTTGGGGAAGGGGAATCCATTTCCTTCCCTCCTCTCACCCCCCACCTCCTCCTTGGATCAAGGGATGTCTTCTCCCTTGCCTGAGTCAAGAAACTTGTCACCTGTGAGTTACATCCACCTGTTTGTGTCTCAGAAACTTCTTAGCCTGCAGAAGCAGACTGTAAGAACAAAACCAGCTAAGCTAATCATCTTTTGAACCACGGTGTACCACCCGCCCCCCCCACCGGCCCCGAACAGTGAAAAGATAGGTTACTTCCTGGCCTTGGTCCACACTGCTCTGAGCCACAGCCACGCCTGCCACGGTTCTCCTCGAAGCACATGGAGCGCAGGGTCTGTCCCCCTCTGGGGCTCACCGTCCCGCTCGCCGTGGGCCGCTGGAGGGAATGGCACCTGGGAGGGAAGGCTGCATCCTTCCTGCTCGGTGTCACCGTAGGCCAGGCCCCTGTGTTCCCTGAGCTCGCACTGAGTGCTGGCGAGATGGGCCCTCACGTCTGCTCGCCACTGACGCGCTGTGGACCCCGAGTTTCTGGCCCCTGCTGCCCAGCTTTTGAAAGTGTCTTTTACTCTCAACTATGTTTGGGCTGCTTTGCGGGTGGTGGTGATGGTGGTGGCTTTGCCTGCGCCCACCCGCGAGTCACTGAGCTCGCTCAGGTTCTGGGTAGACACGTGCAGAACCGGATTTGGAGGGGAGCCTCCCGCGTCCGCCCCACCTGCCCACCTTCATGGAAAGCCGAGTTCGCAGCGCAGAGAGACAACGGCTTCCTGGGAGCCGCGCTGTGACGGGTCTTTCTCGTCCCCTCCGGAAACTGCACTCCGGGACCTCCTTTGCCGGGCTCGGAGAGCTGCCGGGATTGTTGCTGCTTGTGCTTGTCACCTTGAGAACCACTCTGGTTCCGGAGGCTGAGGCCTCATCTGGGCTCTTTTCTTGTGAGAAGGGGTCGTCTGCCCCGGGGACTCGAAGGCCGTTCCCTGTTGTGTCGTCCAGGAAGCTCCAGAAAGCAAATGTCTGACACCAGAGCCCCCAGATTTCCAGAGTCTAGAGAATAGAGAAGTTCCTGGAGGGAGGCTCAGTTCTGTCTCAAAAAAATTCTATCATCTCAGAAGTTGTCATCCCAGTTGGGTGACATGCACTTTAAATGCTCTCATCTGTTGGCTGCTTTTTGGGGACAATCAGCTATGTGAACTCTTCTTCTTTGAAAACAGAGAGGGTTAAAAACATGCAAATTGCCATGATTCAGCCTTTGCCAACATTCCATTCTTTACCCCCATGAGAGCGATCTGTGGGGAAGAAATCCTTATCAAGATTTTTTTTTTTTTTTTTTTTTTAAAGGTACGAATCTTACCTTTCTCCCTCTTACGTCTCAGGGTAGCACCACTGACGTCGTCTCTTTGAGAAGAGAATGTTCTCATTCTCTTCCTGAGCCCCTAGGAGCTAGCAGGAAGCACAAATTTTCAAGACCCTTGGGGTTTGTTGTACCTTTCCTGGGAAGGGGGGCAGGTATGGCGGTGCAGGGGTTTAATAAGGTGGACTCTGCCTTAAGCGAGGGGCAGAACCATACCTTAGAGGCCAGGACTTGATCCAGAAGTTGGGTGTTCACAGAAGTACTTAATATTTCATTGCTTGGTCTCTAAGGCTTCTCCATAGCCAGTTCTCTCTCCCGGAGGATTTGGGCGTTTGCCCCAAGGAGGGCTTGCGGAGGGGGCTGAGTCCATTCCAGTGTTGATGGGTGACGGGTTGTGCCCAGGCCAGCCGAGCCCTGGGAGGGTGTTGGAGACACTGTTCTGGTGATGGGCCTCTGGCCACACACACGTGGCTTGGACGGGCCCCCAGAGGGGATCGGCGTCCTTGGCCTGTGGAAGCCCGGAACCAGCCCTGTAGGTTAGATGGCAGTGGTTGAGTGACATGTGTGCCTCGCGCGCCCGCCTTCCGGCTGGACACACACATGCCGGTGGTGCTGGGCCCGCGCTCTCGCGCTCACTGACACACACAGATGAGAGGAGGGCAAGGAGTTTGTTGTGGTTTGCGTCTTTTTTCTTCCAACATCGCCAAACATTCCTAGTTAACCAGAGCTTTGGGATCTACTGCCTGCTGGCCAGGTTTTAAAGTGGAAAGTATTTTAATGCTGCCATAAAAGTAAAATCAAAAAAATAAAGAAAAAGGAAGGGAAAAACAAAGCCTTCTTTCCTTGTACTCCTCTAATTTAATTTGTCAAAAGATTGACAGGCCTTGAATTAATTCTCCATCTCGCTAAGGTTGAAAGCTGGGCAAACCCAGCCGGCTAACGGCCTCCGGCCCCAGACCACGCCACCCTGCTCTGCACGCCCGGCCGAGCCCGGCCTGTGCCGGGGGCCCCTCTCTGCCGCGAAGCAGAGGGTGCTGCCCCCCCCCCCAACCCTGCCTCTTCACCCCCAATACTCACCCGGCCTGAGCTCTCCTGCCTTTCACAGCCACCCGACGGGCCCGTCCGGTCAGCTTGCCCATGGTCATGGTTCAGCCTGTGGTTTCCCGTGTTCCTTACCCGCTGCGGGCGTGGGAGACGCCCGGACCTGCAGGAGGGCGATTCCCGTACACCTTATACCTCTGCTTTTGTGGTTTTCAACTGCTAGACAAACATTTCTGTGCTAGATTCTTTTAAATAAAAAGGGGTTAAAACCCAGATGCTGTATATTAATTTGTAATTATGTATAAAGTAAAGCAGTTTTAAACTGTATAAAAAATTTTTCAGTGTGTTTTCTGGGATTTTGCCACAACATACTGGCTTTGTATTTTATTTATCTTCCTTTTTAGTTATTGGCTTCAGACTCTACTTGTAAAGTCCCCTCCACCCTTTCAAAAAATAAATGTCCTTTAAGTTTCAGTTGTTGCCATGTCGTGTTCTATCCCTGTGGGTTGCCTGGAGAGCGTCTCAGAATAGTCTGGGCTCCCGATAAAGGGGCATCCCCCACTCCAGTAAGAGCCCCCTCCCCAACAAGAATTTCTGTTTCTAATGTCCCTCTGGGAACAGGAGTCAGGAAGAGTCTGTAAACACTCAGCAGCTCCTCGGAGACATTTTCCTGGGGCCCAGATGCAAACTAGGGGGCTGGGGCGGGGGCAGCATGGGGCTGGCCAGCCCTGAAGTCATGGGATCTGTGCCTGGAATCAAAACTATTTCCAGTCAAATCAGAGCAGTAAAATCATCCTTTGCTATAGATTCTACTCTGTCAAAAGAATTGTGACTCACAAAAATGTGAGTTTGCCTTCTTTGACATCTTTCTCTGCCCCATATGACCCCCCAGGAAGGGGACTTTGGGGGTACTGGCAGAGTAGGAGGACCCTAAGTTCCACAGACACTTCATAACAGTCACATCAGTGCAAACAGACCAAAGACCGGTTCCACAACTAAATGTGGAAATGAGGCCATATCCAAGAGGGGAGGAAAGGGAGAGACACTGTGGGAAGCGAAGCAGATGACAGCCCTCCACAGGAGGGAGGGAACATGGCCCAGAGGAGCGGGGAGAGACCATCGCACCGGGGAGCCTGCACAGGGAAGACGAATCCCCGTGACATTTTGCTTTGAAAACCAGAAGGGCTGAATTTCCCAAGTTCTTACAACCAGTGGGACTTAGAACCCAGAGCATTAACAAGTCAACCAGCTTGGCTCTGGGTGTCTGGAGGGCAGTAGGAACCGGAGTCCTCACCCTTAAAGAGACAGCATGACAAACAGCCCAGGGAGATAGTGTAGGATCAGCACTTTGAGACCCGCCTGGGAGGCACAGCAGGGAGAGTTATTTACTAATCTCTGAGCATGTGCAGGAGGGGCAGAGATCACTGGGAGACTCTTCCAGAAACAAAGGAGCTGGCAGATGCCATTTCCCTCCTCTGCCCCCCAGCCTCAACACACAGCCGCCTTCTGGAACCAGGTGAGCTGACCTTCACCCCCCAACTTGCCGACACCCCACCCCACTCTCCCTGCACTGCAGCAGACCCACCCCCTCCAGCCAGGCCTGCCTCAGTCCTGGTGCTGCGGGTCCCCGCCCCCAGAAGACTGCGAGAACCCTGCCAACACTTCCCGTCCTATCCCTGCGCACTTGGCCGATCCGCCCCCTCCGATCTGGCCAGCCCAGGTCCCCGTGGCTGCAGGCCCCCTCCTACAGAGCACTGGCACACAAAGCTTGCTAACACTGCACGTCCTGGCCAGCACACTTTGGAGATCCACACCCGCAAATACACTCTGGGTAGGCGCCGTCCAAAGCAGTGCCACAAGCCGCAGTGTGCACGCAGCCCTGACTGGAGCCAGCACCACTCCAAAGAGACTCCTGCCCCAGGGAGAGAAAAAGGCAACCATATACACCAGTCAGGCTGCAGCCCCAGCAGTGGGCTGGGGACAGACACCTGGTCGGACTACAGGCCCCACCCAACAACAAAACCTCAGGGACAACACAGGGAACGTGCCCTATAGTTTGGTGATACTACATCTCTGGCAAACGTCTGGTCTGACTCAACTCGAGCCCAAGGCAGCACCACACTGGCCCACTAACAGTACAGGGACCAAACTGTGCCCTCAGCAGAGCAGAGAGAGCCACTGAGGGTGACTGACTGGCGAGAAGAGGGTCAGCCACAAAAGTAGGCTGTGTGCAACACACAGAGACCCACCACCACCGAGGGGCACCTGGGTGGCTTAGCCGGTTGAGCACCCCACTCTTGATTTAGACTCAGGTCATGATCTCGGGTTCACGAGACTGAGCCACACATCAGGCTCCAAGCTCAGCACTGAGTCTGCTTGAGATTCTCTCCCTCTCCTTCTGCCCCTCCCCCTGCTCGTGCTCTCTAAATAATAATAAATAAGTAAAATCTTTTTTTTTTTAAGAGGAGATACCTTTGAAGCTCCCAGGTTCTGCACTCCAGGGCACTACAGGCCCTGTTCTTCATAAGGCCACTACTTGCAAGAGTGGGAGACATAGGTTACTTTCCTAATACAGAAACAATAACAGTTAGACAAAATAAGGGGACAGAGGATTATGTCCCAAGTGAAAGAAAAGGACAAAAGTCACATCAAAGGACCTAAATGAAATGGTAGTAATATGCCTAACAAAGAATTTCAGGTAATGACCTTGAAGATCCTCACTGGACTTGAGAGTGGAGGACCTCATTGAGGCCCTTAAAAAAGAGTTAGAAAACATAAAAAAGAACCAATCAGAGATGAAGAACTCAGTAAATGAAATCAAAACTACATTAGATGGAATAAATAGACTGAGAGGAAGCAGAAGAACAGATCAGTGACTTGGAGTACAGAGTAGTGGAAAGCAATCAAGCGGAGCAGGTGAGAAAAAATATACAACATGAAAATTGACTTAAGGAACTCAGTGATACTGTCAGGCATAATAACATTCACATTATAGGGGTCCCAGAAGGAGAAGACAGAGAAAAGGGAACAGAAAATTTGCCTGAAGAAATAATAACTGAAAACATTCCAAATCTGGGGAAGGAAACAGAAATCCAGATCCAGGAGACACAGAGAGGTCCAACAAAATTAACCAAAGGAGGCCCACATGAAAACAGAGTAATTAAAATGGCAAAAAGCAGTGATATAGACAGAATTTTAAAAGCGACGACAAAAAGAAAAAAAAAAAAAAACAGTTACATACGATGGAAATCCCATTAGGCTATCAGCTGATTTTTCAGCAGAAACCTCGACAGACCAGAAAGGAGTAGAATTAAATATTCAAACTGCTGAAGGAAAACAACCTGCAGCCAAGAATGTTCTATCCAGTAAGGTGATCATCTGAATAGAAGGAAACAGAGTTTCTCAGACAAAAACTAACACAGTCCATGACCACTAAACCATTCCTACAAAAAAAAATATTGAAGAGTGCTCTTTGAGACTGTGGACTCTGAGAAATAAACTGAGGGTTTGGGGGGTGGGGGGGTGGGTGAGCCTTGTGGTGGGTATTATGGAGGGCATGTATTGCATGGTGCACTGGGTGTGGTGCATAAACAATGAATTCTGGAACACTGAAAAGAAATTTTAAAAAATAATTTTTTAAAAAAGAGGGCTTTTTGGAAAGGAAAGGTCATAAATAGGAGTAAGAAAAATAGGAAGCACAAAGGCAGTAAGAATATCTGTAAAAATCAAAGGACTCACAAAACAAAAAGATGTAAAGTATAACACCATAGACCTAAAATATGGGGAGGAGAGAAGTAAAGAATGGGTTCAAACTTAAGCAACCATCAACATAATATAGACTGCTACATGTAAAAGGTACAAAGCTATTGGTAACCAGGATTCAAAAATGACTAACAGGGGGCACCTGGGTGGCTCAGTGGGTTAAAGCCTCTGCCTTCAGCTCGGGTCATGGTTCCAGGGTCTTGGGATCAAGCCCTGCATCGGGCTCTCTGCTTAGCGGGGAGCCTGCTTCCTCCTCTCTCTCTCTCTGCCTGCCTCTCTGCCTACTTGTGGTCTCTGTCTCCCAAATAAATAAAAAATAAATAAAAATCTTTAAAAAAAAAAAAAAGACTAACAGATTGCAAAGAATAAAGAGAAAGGAATCCAAGCATATCACTAAACAAAATCAGCAAAGCATGAGAGAGCAAGAAAAGACAGGATCAGAGATAAAATACAAAAACTATCACAAAACAAGTAACAAAATGGCTAAACAAAATAGATAAATACAAATCTATCAATAAGTCCTTTGACTATAAATGGACTAAATACTCCAAAAGACACAGGATGACAGTATTGATTAAAATTAAAAAAAAAAAAAAAAGACCCATCTGTACGCTGCCTACAAGAGACTCATTTCAGACCTAAAGACTTCTGCAGATTGAAAGTGAGGGGCTAGAGAACCATTTCTCAAGCAAATGGATGTCAAAAGAAAGCCAGCATAGCAGTAGTTACATGGGACAAAATAGACTTTTTGAAATAGACTTTAAAACAAAGACTATAAAAAGAGGCAAAGAATACTACTATATAATAATAAGGGGAACAATCCAACAAGAGGATACAAAAATTGTAAATATTTATAAAACATGGGAGCACCCAAATGCATGAGACCATTACTAACAAACATAAGTGGAATAATTAACAGTATTACAATAGTAGGGGATTTTTTTTTTAAGATTTTTATTTATTTAGTTGACAGAGAAATCACAGGTAGGCAGAGAGGCAGACAGAGAGAGAAGGGGAAGCAGGCTCGCCGCTGAGCAGAGAACCCGATACGGGGCTCAATCCCAAGACCCTGGGATCATGACCCGAGCCGAAGGCAGAGGCTTTAACCCACTGAGCCACCCAGGCGCCCCTAGTAGGGGATTTTAAAACCCAATGTACATCAATGGACAGATCATCCAAACAAAATAAACAAGGAAACTGTGGCTTTGAATAACACACTGGACAGCAATGGATTTAACAGATATATTCAGAGCATTTCATACTAGTACAGCCCAAAACACATTCAAGTGCACAGGGAACATTCTCCAGAATAGTTCACATATTAGGCTACAAAATAAACCTCAACAAATTCAAAGAGATCAAAGTCATACCATACATCTTTTCTGACCACAATGCTATGAAACTGGAAATCAGCCGCATACACATACACATACACACACACACACACACACAATCCGGAAAGACCACAAATACAAGGCAGTTAAATAACATGCTACCAAACATTGCATGGGTCAACCAAGAAATCAAAGACAAGGAAGTCAAAACATACGTGGAGACAAATGAAAATCAAAACTGCTCTAAAACCTCTGGGATGCAGCAAAAGCAGTTCTAAGAGGGAAGTTTATAGCAATACAAGCCGACCTCGAGAAGCAAGAAAAATCTCAAACAACCAAACCTTCCACCTAAAGGAGCTAGAAAAAGAACAAATAAAACCCTAAACCAGAAGAAAGGAAATAATAAAGATTCACAGAAATAAATAATAGAAACTAAAAAAACAAAAATAGAATAGATCAATGTAACCAGAAGCTGGTTCTTTGAAAAGATCAACAAAAGTGATAAACCTCTGGTCAGAATCATTAGAGAGAGAGAGAGAGAAAGGACTCAAACAAAATTGCAAATTAAAGAAGTAACCAACACCACAGAAATAGAAACACCTTGAGAGAACATTATAAAAAGCTATATGCCAACAAATGGAACAACCTAGGGGAAAAAAATGGATAAATTCCTAGAAACATAATCTCCCAAAACTGCATCAGGAAGAATTAGAAAATTTGAGCAGACTGATTACCGGCAACGGAGTTGAATCAGTAACCAAAAAACTTTCAACATGGGGCACCTCGCTGGCTCAGTCAGTTAAGCATCCCACTCTTGATTTTGGCTCAGGGCATGGTTTCAGGGTTGTAGGATGGAGCCCCACATCAAGCTCCATACTCAGCGTGGACTCTGCTTGAAATGTTGTGTGTGTGTGTCCCTTTCCTCCCTCCCCTGCTCACACTCTCTCTTGCTCGCTCTCAATAAATAAAATCTTGAAAACAAAACAAAACAAAAATCTCCCAACAAACTAAAGTCCAGGACCAGAGGTCTTCACAAGTGAATTCCACCAAACATTTAAAGAAGAGTTAATACCTACTGTTCTCAAACTATCCCAAAAAATAGAAGGAAAGTTTCCAAATCCATTCTGTGGGGCTAACACTACCCTGATACTAAAACCAGAGAAAGACATCACAAAAAAAAGAGAGAGAGAACTACAGGCCAATATCTCTGATGAAAATAGAGGCAAAAAATCCTCAACAAAATACTAGCAAAATATTTGCAAATATTTGCTAAAATATTAGCAAACCCAACAATACACTAAAAAAATCATTCCCCATTCACTGTAACCAAGTGGGATTTATTCCCCAGATACAAGGACAGTTCAAACATTTGTAAAGCAATCGACATCATGTCACATCAATTAGAGAAAGGATAAAAAACATATGATCATTTAAATAGACACAGAAAAAGTATTCAACAAAGTACAATGTCCACTCATAATAAAAGACTTTAGTAGGGGTGCCTGACTGGCTGAGCTTGTAGAGCATGTGACTCTTGATCACAAGGTTGTGAGTTCAAACCTCATGCTGGGTACAGAGATTACTTAAAATCTTTAAAAAAGCCCTCAGCAAAGCAGGTTTAAAGAAAACATACCTCAACATAATAAAGACCATATATGAAAACCTACAACTAATGTTATACGCAATAGGGAAAAACTAAGAGCTTTTCCTCTAGGGACAGGAACAAGACAAGAGTGTCTACTCTCAACACTTTTATTCAGCATAGTACTAGAAGTCCTAGCCACAGCAATCAGACAACAACAAAGGAACAAAAGGCATCCAAATTGGTAAGGAAGAAGTAAAACTGTCACTATTTGCAGATGACATGTTACTCTATATAGAAAACCCAAAAGACTCCACCAAAAATCTCCTGGAACTGACAAACGAATTCAGTAAAGTAGCAGGATACAAAATCAACATGCAGATATCTGTTGCATTTCTTTACAATAATAACGAAACTGCAAGAAGGCAAATTAAGAAAACAATCCCATTTATGACTGCACCAAAAAGAACGTAGTAATTACAAAACATTGATGAAGGAAAATGAAGAGGAAACAAATTGAAGATGACACAAATGGGAAGACATACCATGCTCATGGATTGGAAGAATATTGATAAAATGTCCATACCACCCAAAGCGACATAGATTCAGTGCAATCCCAGTCACGATACCAACAGCAATTTTCACAGAACTCAAACAACCCCATAATTTGTATGGAACCACAAAAGACCCCCAATAGCCAAAGCAATCTTGAAAAAGAAAAATCTGGAGGTATCATGATTTCAAATTTCAAGTTATACTATAAGCTGTAGTAATCAAAACAGTAGGATACTGGTACAAAAATAGACACATAAAACAATGGAACAGAATGGAAAGCCCCAAAATAAGCCCATGATTTTTTTAAATGTTTATTTTTAGCTTTCCAGCAGATTCTTTTTTTTTTTTAAGATTTTATTTATTTATTTGACAGAGATCACAAGTAGGCAGAGAGGCAGGCAGAGAGAGAGGAGGAGGCAGGCTCCTGCTGAGCAGACAGCCTGATGCAGGGCTCGATCCCAGGACCCTGGGCAGAAAGCCCATGATTTTATGATCAATTAATCTTTGACAAAGGAGGCAAGAATACCCAGTGGGAAAAAGACAGTTTCTTCAACAAATGGTGCTGGGAAAACTGGACAGCTCCAAGCAAAAGAATGAAATTGGACCCTTTTCTTACACCACACACAAAAACAAAACTCCGGGAGCCTGCTTTCCCCCTCCCCTCTCTCTACTTGTGGTCTCCGTCTGTCAAATAAATAAAATAAAATCTTTTTTAAAAAACCCAAAAACTCAAAATGGATTAAGGACTTGAGAGTAAGCCTGAAACCATAAAAATCCTAAAAGAGAGCCCAGGCAGTAATCTCTCTGACATCAGGCATAGCAACATTTTTCTAGATAGGTCTGCTGAGTTAAGGGAAGTAAAAAAGCAAAAATAAACTATGGGGACTACATCAAAAAGAAAAGCTTCTGCCCAGCAAAGGAAGCAATCAACAAAACTAAAAGGCCACGTACAGAATGGGAGAAGATGTTTGCAAATGACATACCCGATGAAGAGTTAGTACCCAAAATATATGAAGTACTCCTACAACTCAACACCAAAAAACAACAAAGCAACAACAAAAAATCCATTTAAAAAAATGGGCAGACGACCTGAATAGACATTTTCCCAAAGAAGACCATACAGAAGGCCAACAGACATATGAAAGCAGCTTTAGGAAAAAAAAAAAAAAGAAAATGCTGAACGGCACTCAGCATCAGGGAAATACAAATCAAAACTACATGAGATACCCCTCACCCCGCCAGAAGAGCCACCATAACAAGCACAAGAAATCGACAGGTGTTAGCGAGGATGTGGAGGAGGAGGAGCCCTCATGCGAGGTTGGTGGGAATGCAAACTGGTGCAGCCACTGTGGGAAACGGGGTGCAGTTTCCTCGAAACATTAAGAGTACAGTCCAGTACTCACGCTCCTGGGTTTTTACCCAAAGAAGACAAAAGCACTGATTTGAAAGGATACACACACGCCCATGTTTATAGCAGAATTATTTCTAGTGACCAAATTATGGAAGCAGCCCTCGTGTCTGCTGGTAGACGAATGGAGAAAGAAAATGTGCTATAGGGGTTCCTGGCTGGCTCAGTCAGTAGAACATGCAATTCTTAACCTCAGAGTTGTGCGTTCAAGCCCCACATTAGGCTTAGAGCTTAAAGGAAAAAGATGTGTGTGTGCATAGATATATAATATATACATATATATGTATATATATATATAAAATATATATTTAACATATATATGTATTGTATGTATGTGTGTGTATATAACACAATGATGTTCTGAAACCTTTGGGATGCAACAAAAGTGGTTCTAAGACGGAAATTTACAGCAAAACAGGCCTAACTCAAGAAGAAACATCTCACTCTAACATTATACCTACAGGACCTAGAAAAACAGCAAAAAATAAAACCCCAAACCCTCAACACAGACACACACATACACACACACACAGAGAGAAAGAGAGAGGAATACTACTCAGCCATAAAAAAGAAGGAAATCTTGCCATTTGCAAACACAGGATGGAGCTGGAGAGTATTCTGCTAAGGGATGTAAGTCAATCAGAGAAAGACAAATACCGTATGATTTCACTCATATGTACAATTTAAGAAATGAAACGAACAAAGGAAAGAGAGACAAACCACACGACAGTCTTCACTACAGAGAACAGACGGATGGTTCCCAAGGGGGACCTGGGTGGGGGCTGGGGGAAGCAGGTGTCCGGATGCAGAAAGCGCTTACTTTGCTGCAAACCCAGGAACCCGCGGAGGCTGAATCACTATCCTGTGCACCCGAAACTAATGGAACACTGTACGTGAACTCTACTGGAATTAACATTTTTATAGCATTTATGGCAAAAATAATAAATAAAAATAAACACAACTAGCTCGGGAGGAAAACCCCATTTGCACCCCAGTGCATGGGGATTTTCTGGCTCTGATGTCAGAACGGAGGGCCCCGGGGGGGGGGGGGGGGGGGACACCGCTGAAGCCACGGGAGCGGGACCTCCTCAGAGTCGGAGCTGCTGTCCCCGTCAAGCCCCCCCGATGGCCGGCTGGACGCCGGCGTCACCCCCGCAATGCCCGGCACGAACATGGGTACAGCGGCCACCCCACTCCCAACAGCCGCAAAGAGAGGGTCCTGCTGGAAGGCCGGCGGCGGGTCCGGGGTGCTGTCCTTCTGCGGCAGGCGGGGAGCGGCCTGGCCAGAGCTGTTCGCGGTCGCGGGCTCTCACCATCGCCCCGGCCCACAGGCCCGGACCCCACCCCTGGCGCCCCCGCGGGCCTCCCGCCTGCGCTCCCGGGCGGCTGGATCTGAGCCAGCTACGGCTCTGCCTGGGAGGCCAGCGGAGTGAGCAGCCTCGAGCATTCCAGAAGAACTGTGGGGGCACAAAGCGCTCAGGGCTCCAGGGATGCGGGGGCAGCCGGTCTCCGGCGTCTCTTAGGGACGCGCTGCGCCCGGGCGGCTCAGTGACAGCCCCACCTGGCCTTGGCGCAGGAGGTGGGGGGTGTCCCCCGAAGTCCAATGGGGCCGGCCAGCCACCTACCGCCCTGGGAGGGGTCTGCAGCGCAGCTGTGCCCTGCAGGAAGCCTGGAACCTAATGCAGCAGCACAGACCTCGGGCCAGAACTACAGGAAGAAAAGTCCAGAAAGGAGTTGGCAGGGGAAGGAGCCAGGCAGGGAACGGGTCCTGTTCTCTCAGAGGTGGGACTTAGCCAGCCGCAGAGCATCAGAAATAACACCGGGGGCTCCCCTCACTCTCAGGTCCGTCCCCTCACCCCGGCGCAGCCTTGGGGCCCCAATACCACCCCAGCGAGCAGCACCCCGCCGGCCTCCCTCCCCCGCCTCCTGTTCTTGGGTTCTGAGATTTTTTCCTTCAAATTGCCCCCGTTTCTTCAGGGGCCTCAGACCACCCAGAGGGAGGACCCTGCCCTGTTCTCCCTGTGGGTGGGCCTGACAGGTGTCACAGGGGTGGGGGACACGCAAGCGCAAGCGTGTCAGGGCTTGGCTGCCTCCCAGGACCCCGCGCCTCCATTCACATGGAAATGGCCCGCAGGACACAGCTCTGAAGAATTTTGGCTGAATTCTGAAGTCTGGGCTCCCCCCCAACCCCCGCCCCCGCCAGGCTCCTTTGTGTCACTTGCCTTCTTCCCACACAATGGTTGTGGCTCCTCAGGATGGGGGTGGAAGGGGAGGGACCCAGGAGGGCCTCTGAGGGAGAACCAAGTGGGGCAGGGCTGGCTCTAAGGGGCTCCCTGAACAGAGCCCTCCAGTCACCCCTTCCCTCCAAGGGTCCCTGCCCTTCCCACCCCGCCCCAGCCGGGTGGGGGCTGCTGCAGCTGGTGGTTGTCTGGACAAGCTCACTCCTTCCAGGCCTGGCCACAGTCTTTGCCTGAGCAGAGCTCTGGGCATCTAAGCATCTGGAACGATGTTCTCTGCAGGAGCCGGCCCAGTGAGGCACTCAGGAGTGGGCCAAGCGAGGGCCCCCCTCTATCTGGAGGGCACTGTGGACAAAGACTGGGGAGACCAACCTCCAACAGGTTATTTAAGGATCTCCTTTTCCCCTTCCAGGCGGGACCGACGGTAGCTAATGTGCAGATTTGCTCTGAGGGTTTGAGGAGGAACGTTGCATGCTTCGTCCTGGGCCTAATGCACGAGTCTCTGCACCTGGGGCCTGCTAACTCACCCATGTCCCGACCAGGAGGGCGCCTGAGGGCTGACAGGCTTTCTCCATCCGCCTGGCCCCAGCACCAGCACAGGACTCCACTAGGACGGCCGCGTTGTCTCCCGGCCTCTGCCTGGTTCACAATACCCTTGCTTGGCCTGATTGAATTGTCTCCTCCTCCAGGAAGCCTTCCCTGACACCCAAGGAAAATCCAGCCCCTTTCCTGTGTGCCTTACTCCTGGAATCCACCCGTCTGCCCTCCCATGGGCTGGACCCTCCCCAGCTCTGCTGCTGCTCACCTCCCCCCACCCCGCAGCTTGACAGGCTAGAGTGTAAGACTGAGCCCTGTCCCCTGCTCCCAAGAATGGGCTGAAGGTCACCTCGTCCACACCTTCATTCCAAGGCTGGGGTGCTGGGGATAAGGAGAGGCAGTGTGTCCCGGGGCCTAAACAGGTAGGGCCACCCCCCTGTCTTCCAGCAAAGTGGAGTCTGGAGGGCAGCCCTCAGCGCCAGCGGTTTTGGGGAAAGCTCTCCCCGCTGGGAGACCCCAGTTAGACTGTCCAGAGTCCTGCTCCCAGGTCCTGGGGTGGCCCCTCAACCTCCTCCCCTACAAAGCAGCAGAGTCCCACCCCACTAGGCCTTGTAGCCAAAAGCAGGCCAGACCACTCCCCCTGCTCTGGGACCAGGGAGCCCAGGGGGCTCTTCCCGTCTCCCCCAGGAATGAGAGCGGCGACGGGAAGGCAGGATGGGCAGCCGAAGCGCTGGGGTCTGGAAACAGAGGCAGGTCACCACCCTGGTGTCCCACCCCTGGGTCCGGGGCAACACATGACCCTCTCTGAGCTAGTTTCCATCTGGAAAAAGGCCAGGATGGCACGTACCCCTTTGTAAGAAAAATAATTGTCCTCTCTTCCTGTTTGGCTGAATGGACTGAACGAGGAGGGCGTAGATCTTGAGAAAGGTGTGAAGGTCCAACCCTTACGGCTGGACCAGCCCAGCCCAGGTGTGAGCGTTTACTGTGATTTCAGGGCTCCCGCATGTTTTCCGGTCATGTGGATCAAAGAAAGCCTGTCACTCTTTTGTCTCCTTGGGAGGAGCTCCCCAGAGGGGGCCCGACAGAGCGAGGGGCACTCGCTGGCTGGAAACCCACAGATCTTCATGATCCCACCGAACCTGACACCCCTGACACCGCATGGGCTCCGCCTGTGGATGATTGCCCCACGGCTCAGGGAATTAGGCAAATGACCCAGCCACAGCCTCATACCACCTGTGGACCCGCAGACTCATGGTTTGCCCTTAGACCAGAGTTCAAAGTCTTGGGGGAGGGGGGACTTGGGTGGTTCAGCTAGTGGAGCACTGACTCTTGGTTTTGGCTCAGGTCATGAGCTCAGGGTTTCGGGATCAACCCTCGCACCAGCTTCCTCATGCGGGGGGGGGGGGGGGTGTCTGCTGTAAAAAGTCTCTCCCTAGGGAGTGCCCGCGTGGTTCAGTTGGTTAAATGTCTGCCTTGGGCTCTGGTCATGATCCCAGAGTCCTGGGATCCAGGCCCACACCAGGCTTCCCAGCAAGGAGTCTGATTCTCCCTTTCCCTCTGTTTCTCCTCCTGCTTGTGCACACTCTGCCAAATAAATAAAATTAAAAAAAAAAAAAAAAAGATTCTCTCCCTCTGCCCCTCCCCCTGCTTGCTCTTTCTAAAAATGAATAAATACATCTTTAAAAAACCCCCAAACCCCCAAAGTGCAATCTTTGGATCTCCCGCATTCGAATGATCTGGGCTGCTTGTTAAAATCCATCTCCCTGAGCCAAGCCCAGATTTAGCGAGGCAGAGTCTCAAACGCATACTAAGTTCCAGACGCCCCGGGCACCCCCATGGCAGAGCAGGCAGGGAAGGAGGGAGGGAGGGAGGGCAGGAGAATCAAAAATCGAAGGAAGGTGGGAAGGAGGTTCCCAATTCCACCCCCTTGGAGCAGCGAGGTCCTCCCCACTCTGCAAGGCGGGTGCCTCTCCTTCTGCAAACGACTCTCTAGGAACAGGGGCTGTTGCAGGAGCCTTACAAACCGTGGTGAGAACTGCGTGGCCCCCTCCTGTGGGGCTCTGCTTCCTTCCTCTGCTACACCCGAAGGATGCCACCTCCCAGGGCTGCGGGGACGAGAAGTGGCATGCCAGCTCGGACTCCCTGCTCCCCCGTCCTTGCGGTGCCCACAACCCCCTCCCGCAAGGCCTGGCGGGCCTCAGACAACACAGCAGCCCGCGCGGTGGGGCGGGCCTGCCGCACCTAAGGCTCACCTGCGGCTGAGCCCCCAGGCCTTCTGGGCCGGCCGGTGCTGGAACTTTCCGTGCTTGCACGTGATTCCCGGGCGCAGCTGAGGACGATCCCCAGGCTGCAACCGCAAAGCCGCTGGGCTCCGCAGGTGCGGCCCCCTCCCCGGGGGTCTCCCAGCAGCCCCTGCTGCCAGCGGCCCTGAGCTGGAGCCTGAGCATCGCGGGGTCTGCACGGCTCTGCTGGGGGCACATGAGGGCGAGCGAGAGCAAGCGTGCCCCGGAAGGGAACAATCCAGGGGCTTCCAGAAGCAATGAGAGGTGGTGGGCAGAGAAGGCAACCCCCTCCCCCACCGGTCACTCCGGTTGTCCCGAGCTTCCGCTGCGGGCCCCCGACGCTGGTGCCAGCCTCTAGCTGACGTTCCCCCAGGGCGCCCCACCATCGCGGTCCCTGCCGCAGCTCCCCCTGCCCTGGCCCGGCTACCGCCCCCCCCCCGCTTCTGCTTCCCCCCCCCCCAGGCTGACGTGAGCCTCCGGACTCGGCTTTCCTGACCTGTAGGTGGTATTTATAGTATAATGTCAGTATTACAGTAATATTACGGTCAATAATAACTGCAATTCATACTCCCTAAAGAATATAGGAGGGCTTTTTGTTTTTTGTTTTTAAGAGAGGGAGAGAGAAGGATGGATGAGGACAGTGGGGGAGGGAGAGTCTCAAGTAGACTCCCAGCTCAGCCGGGAACCCTATGCGGGGCTCCATCCGCCCACCCTGGGATCCTGACCTGAGCCAGATCAAGTCAGATGGTTGCGCCAACCAGCGGCCCTGGGGAAGTACTGAGATTTATTTTTTAAAAACTTTTTTTAAAAACACCTATAACCCCATCAAGGGAATAAACCATCCCTAACATTTCATTAAGATCTCCAGTGCTGGGGTGCCCGGAGGGGTTCAGTGGGTTAAGCATCCGCCTTCCGCTCAAGTCATGATCCCAGAGTCCTGGGATCGAGCCCCAGGTCAGGATCCTTGCTCAACGGGGAACCTGCTTCTCCCTCTGCCTGCTGCTCCTTCTGCTTGTGCTCTCTCGCTGTCAAATAAACAAATAAATCATTTTTAAAAAAAAGACCCCCCAGTGTTTTCTGTGTATGTGGGCGGGAAGGGGGGGGTTAAGGAAAATTAAAGCCATGTTCTATGTAGACACTTGTGTCCTACTTACCTCATTTCACATTTTGGTATGAACACGGGTATGGACATTGCTTAATATTCCACTTTACAGACAGAATTTTCGGATCTTAGGTATTTCCAACTTTTCCCTTTTATGAGGAACACAGGGTTTTACTAACATCCACCTCTTTTCCTATTTCAAAGTAATGCAAGTTTATGAGGGAATAGTGTTAATCAACCTAATGTTTTCCTCGGCGTCTGCAAGCACCCTGAGGGGAAGCTGAGGCAGCACATTTCATAAGGCTTCCCAACAGGTGTCTCTGTTTTGCAACAAAAAGGCTTGACAGGTTTTTCATGTGCCCACATGAAAGGAGCCCCTCAACCACAGAATTTGCCACCAGCTGGGGAGCAGCGTGTTGTACGGGTGATTATCTGGGCGTCATGAGGGCAGCCCCACGGGGCTTGCACCCAAAACACAGCGCCTGCTTCATGGGGGTGTTCCACTCGCGTTTATGGGGGAATGGCAGTCCCCCTTCTCCGGGTAAACCTGCTTTTACAGGGGCTTTGACCCGGTCGCCAGCCTGGTGATTCCCTCGAGAACACTGTTCTGAGTGTCTGGAACTTGCAG
Source organism: Lutra lutra (assembly GCF_902655055.1). Taxonomy (NCBI): domain Eukaryota; kingdom Metazoa; phylum Chordata; class Mammalia; order Carnivora; family Mustelidae; genus Lutra; species Lutra lutra. The sequence continues at coordinate 9,213,966 of NC_062284.1, read as the reverse complement.
CCTTGTGTGCTTGTGTCCCAGAGAGCCGTGGCTCCTGCATCAACCCGAACCTGCTCTCCACCCCGCAGCCTTCACCACCGGATGCCACTCCCGTGGGCTACTCTCCCCGCTGCTCTGGTTCGGGCTCCCCGGAGGCTGAGGAGACAAGTCCTCCCACGACACCCTCTGGTTCACCCGCTTCTCTGTGACTCAAGGTCTAAGAGGTATTCTGTTGTCCCATGCACTTTCCCCTCGGGAGTGGCTTCTGAAGCTCGGGCTCACTGAAATGGCCGCTTGTTCCAGCATCCGGGCCCGACCCAGCGTTCAGGAGCAGCTGTTACAGGTAACAAGAACCAAGGGGAATAATACTTTACCTTTTTCTTCTTAGTGTGCATTTCCTGGGGCATCCAGGGACACCCCCCACCCCCAAGATTGGATTCATCTCCCGATTCCATTGGTAACTTTGCCTCCAGCCACTGGAGGCTGTACGGCGGCTGCGCCATCCCAGGATGACCACACAGCCACCCAGGAATCCCTTCTTCCTTTCTTTTCCCAAGCCACAAGCTTCCGGGAGCCGGGACCCATCTAGCAAATCCCGCTTCTGGACACCCACGAAATAAGTGTCCCGAGACCAATTCCAAAGGGCCTCTGTGTTTGGGAGCGGGGTTCCCCACATCTACAGTCAAGCGATGCTCGCTTTTGAGACAGAGGGAGAGAGAGAGGGAGCTGGAGGGAGGGGCAGAGGGAGACAGTGTCCCCACGCAGACTCCCCACTGAGCAAGAACCAACGGGGCTCCATTTCCTGACCCTGAGATCATGACCTGAGCTGAAACCAAGACCTTAACCAAAGGCGCCACCCAGGCGGCCCCACGACAAATCACCGAAACTTAAAATGGCAAAGCATCTGAAGACCTATCCCCAAAGAAAAGATATGAATGGCCCATAAGCTTGTGAAAAAAAATGTTTGCATCTTTAACTGTCAGAGAAGGCAAATCAAACCTCCGAACATGAGAACCCAATTCATACTCTCTAGAGGGCTACGACTTGAGAAAGGAGATGATAACACGTGTTGGTGAGGATATAGAGAAATTAGAATGCGCACAGCAGGCTCAGGGGAATACAGTGGTGCAGCTGCTTTGGAAAACATCCTGACAGTCCCCGGCTGCGTAGACATCAGTACCGAGACAACAGGGATGAGCCTTGAAAACATTACGCGGAGTCAGGAAGCCAATCACAAAGGAAGCACGTATTATTTATTCCAAGTATACGAACTGTCCAGAACAGGGAAATGCACAGAGACAGAAGGCAGATTGGCCACCAGGGAGCATCTGGCTCCGGGGCCCCCAAACAGACCAGGTGCGGCCACTCACCGCTGACAGAATCCAAAGGCAGAGGGACGGGTGGCGGTGACATAGGAAAAGGAGTATCTTTCAGGAGGCCAGGACTGGGAAGACGGTGGACCAGCATCTCAAAGACTGTCCCCCAAGTGCCAAAGATACTTGCAGGTTTGTATCAGGAGAATGTGGGACAAGGGCAGTGGGCATGCGCTAGTAGGCAGTGAAGGTCACATCGATCGCTGTCTTGGGGTCACTCACGCAGGGTCTTGCTGGTGTCAGGCCAGTCCCTACTGCTTGAGGAGGAGTTTCAGCCCCCATCACGGATGCTTTGCCCAGGGGACCTTTGGCCTGAGTTATGGGGTAAGCTGGAAAGAACTTAATCAGACAGATCGATGGGGTGCCTGGGTGGCTCAGTGGGTTAAGCCTCTGCCTTCGGCTCAGGTCATGATCCCAGGGTCCTGGGATCGAGCACCGCATCGGGCTCTCTGCTCAGCAGGGAGCCTGCTTCCTCCTCTCTCTCTGCCTAGTTGTGATCGCTCTCTCTGTCAAATAAATAAATAAAAATCTTTGAAAAAAAAAAAAAAAAGAAAGTACAGATCGAGTTGGGGAGTCCTCATTCCGGTGCCCAGGATGGGAGCACCTATAGGGGATGTGGAATGACTGTTAATGGGGATGGGGTTTCTTTTGGGGGAGGGAATGATAAGATTCTAAAATAGGTTGTGGCCCCGGTTGTGCCACGGCGAGCATACTAAACACCACTGAGTCCGATGCTTCCCCGGGTGAACGGCACAGGGCATGAGTTCTATCTCAGGAAACCTGTTACATGTATTAACAAGGAGGCACAAAGCACCCTTCCCGGGCGAGGGGTCGATCACCACAGTGACTGCGACCATTTCGTGTGTGGAAACATACCTCACAATGCTTAAAACGCTCTGGTCAGTTAATCTTCGACAAAGCAGGAAAGAATATTCTATGGGCAAAAGACAGTCTCTTCAATAAATGGTGTTGGGAAAACCAGACAGCCCCAGGCAAAAGATGAAACTGGACCGCTCTCTCACTCCACACACACAAGTAAACGCAAAATGGATTAAGCACCTCAACGTGAGACCTGAAACCATGAAAATCCTAGAAGAGCTCCCAGGCAGTAATCTGACACTGGTTGTAGCAAATTTTTCCAGATCGGTCCCCTCCGGTGAGGAAACGGAAGGAAAAATAAGCTTGTGGGAGTACATCGACATGAAAAGCTTCTGCCCAGCAAAGGATACAATCACCCAAACTAAAGGCAACCTCCAAAATGGGGGAAGTCATTCACCCATGACATATCCAATAAAAGGTCAGTATCCAAAATATATAAAGAGCTGCTAGAACTCATTCCAAAAAAACAATCCAAGTTTAAAAATGGGCAGGAGACATGAATCAGCATTTCTCCAAAGAAGACACGCAGACGGCCAGCGGACACACGAAAAGATGCTTGCTTAGCGTCACTGTCATCAAGGAAATGCAAGTCGAAACCAGAGTGAGGTATCACCTCCCACCTGTCAGAATGTCTAGAATCAAAAAGACTAAAAATAACAAGATTTGGCAAGGATGGAGAGAAAGGAAACTTCATACACTGTTGGTGGGGACATAAATCAGTTCAACCACCATAGAAAACAGTATGAAGTTTCCTCAGAAAGTTAAAAATACAACTACCGTATGACCCGGTAATCTCACTCTGGGTATTTACCCACAAAATACAAAGATGCTAATTCAAAGGGATACCTGCCCCCTGGTGTTTACAGCAGCACTACTGCCGATAGCCAAATTTCGACAGCAGCCAAGTGTCTATCAACAGATATATGGATAGGGAAAATGTGTGTGTGTGTGTGTGTGTGTGTGTGTGTGTGTGTGTGTGTGCATGTGTGTGTGTGTCTGTTTGTCTGAATATATATATATGCAGGTGTATATGCCTTCCACTGTTTATGGCTGTAATGCACTGCATATACAATGGAATATTACTCAACCATAAAAAAGAATGAAATCTTGCTGTTTGCAACATCGATGGAGCTAGAGAGTATAATGCTAATCAAAATAAGCCGAAGAAAGACAAATACCATATGATTTCACTCATATGGTAAATTTAAGAAACAAAAGAAATGCGCAAAGAGAAGAGGCGGGGGTGGGGGGGTGTCTGGCTGGCTCAGTCAGGAGACCATGTGATTCTTGAGCTGGGGACTGTGAGCTTGAGCCCCACGTTAGGGATAGAGTCTATATAAAATAGATAAAATGAAATCAAACATGAAATTAAATGAAAAATAAAATAACACAAAATAGACAAGCCAAGAAACAGACTCTTAACTATAGAGAACAAGCTGATGGTTACCAGAGGGGAGGCACGTGGCGGGGGATGGGGGAAACAGGAGGTGTGGGAATTAAGCAGTGCACTTAAAAGGTGGGGAAAACAAGAAAAAAAAATATATAAAACTGTACATTCTAAATACGTGCAGTTTAGGGGCGCCTGGGTGGCTCAGCTGGTTGAGCGTCTGACTTGGCTTCAGCTCAGGTCACGATCTCGGGGTCATGGAATCAGGCCCACATTGGGCTCTACGCTCAGCAGGGAGTCTGAGATTCTGTCTCTCCCTCTTCCCCTGCCCCTCTCCTCTCTGTCTCATAAATAAATAAATAAATCTTTTAAATAATAAAAATAAATATATATGGGCAGCTTATTATACATCTAGTATGTCTCCATATAGCTGTTTTTAAAAATCACCTATGGCGAGCGTCTGGAAAGGTGCACCGTTCACGTTATATGACCTTCTAATCTCTTTATGAACACACGCACTTTATTTTACAAAACGGGATGACCCTTCCTTTTCTCCACAGGGTGGTAGATCGTAAGCAACTTTCCAAGTCATTAAATAACGATGCTCCGTGGCCACACAGAAGTTTATGTTCGGTAATGTAGGTAACATGTTCCATTCAGGGATATCTAAGGTGAGATCACTGGGCCTTGGGGTGCTGGGCCCCCCCTTCTACCAGAAGTGGTATAGACTTCCAGGCCCGTCCCTCTCCGGTCTGACCTCCTCTTCAAGGAGCCTGGCAGGCAGCCCGAGGGAATCAGCCCCTGGCCAGCTGCTCATTCCTGGCATTCCTGCCTCCTCTCACTGGCCCTGGCTGGCACCCGGGGGCGAGTAGGTCTCGGGCAGCGGTGTTCCCTCCGAACAGGGCAGTATGGTCCTCACATAAGCCCAAAGCAACAGCCTAGTCCCAGCCCAGGGTCGGCCAGGCCCCCAGTGGTGGTCATCAAACTTCTTGGTCATGTGTCCCCTAAAGTAATTTTACATGCTCAGCTCTTCTGTTTTTAAGTAAGCTCTACACCCAACACGGGGCTCGAACTCATGACCCCGAGATCAAGAATCTCATACTGCACTGACGAGCCAGCCAGGTGCCGTCCCCCACACCGCCCCCCCCCCCCCCGCCAAGAATGATTTTGAACACTCACGACCTCTTGCATTTTTTTTAAAGGTTGCACTTTTAAGTCATCTCTGCACCCAACGTGGGGCTCAAACTCACAACCCTGAGATCAAGAGTCGTGTGCCCCTCCGACGGAGGCGGCCAGGAGCCCCCAACCTCTTGCATTTTTAACTGATCTTTAAAACGGTATCACAAACTTAATAGGTACGAAGTATAGGATTTGGGACATACTATTTACAGGCCGTACATCGATTCAGGGATGAAGATTTAAGTTGTTCAATGTACAGGAAACGTCTACCGGAACCTACTCAACCAAGCCAGCCCTTGTCGGCAAACCCACCAATCCAGAATTCATTTCCAACAGGAAAACAAAAACAAAAACAAATTTGTTTTTTAAATTTCAAGCCAGGGACAACTCTTGTTTTTGAATTATGATTCAAGCTATGAGGCGGACAGATAGGTAGGCAGGGAGGTATGTAGGATGGATGGACAGATGGACAGGCAGACACACAGACGCGGGGCCCTGCTGGGCGTGTGAGTGGGATTCTGCTTTGGTGACCTTATGCTTTGCTCTCAACCTCTCCCTCAGTGCCACCTGTTAGAGCACATCCCTTTGGCTGCCTGGAAGTTTCTACGCTGTTGGCGGTATGACAGAATGGGTCTCAAGACGGGACAGGGGTCTCTCTTGTGCCGTGCAGGGGCGACCCATGACGGAGGGTGGGAAAGGAGAGCCAGCAAGGTGGCATCCCGGGGAGAGAGCAGATGCACGGGAGCCTGGTGACTGTCCCAGCCCCCGGCCACTGCACGGCCTCCCCGGGGTCTGGAGCCAGTGCAGCGGGTACTTGCTCCCAGGGAAGATTTGCGTCCTTTCTCCATCACTGCCAGGCTGCAGGGACAAAAACCGCTCCTCGGTGGCCAGCCCTGACTTCGGCTCAGACAGGCCTGGAGAGCGCTGCTCACACCGGGGACAGCCTCGCTCTCCTGGGGGAAGACCTGCCTTGACCCGCACCGCCAGCCCCTCGATGTTTGGTGTGCCCTGTGCCAAGCGGTGTCAGACCAGAACACACCTCTTCCAGCCACAGACCCAGGCCGGGACCTGGCGGGGGCCATCCCCGCCAGCAGCTCAGGAATCACTCTTCCTGGAGGCAGTCAGCTGCCCAGAGAGGTTAAGTCTGAAAATCGGGAAGCCCAAGCAAGTCTCTCCAGACTGCACTTTCCAATGGGAGGCCAAGGTCCTGTGATGTGCTAATGATTTTTGCAGGGGGCTCGTGAACTGGACCTCCGGGGGGAAGGAGGAGGAAGCGAGGGGCGCGGAGAGAAATCTAGCCTCAGTGCTGGAATGGGCCGTGGGCCTGGGTTTCCTGGCAGCCGGGGCTAGAAGGGAAATGTGTCTTTCTAATGGGGTTTCCGGTGACCCTCCAGGAACTCTGACTTTGTCTTTCCTAGCTGATTTTTCTTCTAACAGGCACGTGCTACTCCGCTGCAACCGTATGAGCAGAGGAAATGACCATTGTGCAAGGAAGCCGAGCTACCTCTTTGTCTACCGGATTTAGTTTAAACCTTACAACAGCCAGTATGATCTGCCCCCACCCCCCTTTCATTGCAGATGAGGAATTGAACTACAGAAGCCCCCCTACAGGGAGCCCCCACCCCTGCCAGGGTTCAAGGAGGGCTGGAATCCGGGCCCCAGCTGGCCTGACCCCCCGTGCATGGGCACCACCCTGCCCTGGGCAGCCGGCAGCCTCAGCTTGTGGGGACATGACATGCTGTCCGAGGCCCACCCTGACCCGACCTGCCCCTGAGCATGGCTCAGACCCCCTGGGCTGGGACGGTGCTGGCCCATGGGGAGCCACAGTGCGGTTCACGCCACCGCCCAGCATGGTGAGCAGAGCTGAAGCCCCGAGCAGGTCCCCACGACAGGGGCCTCATAGCCCAATTCAGCAGCTTGGGCTTGGAGGTTGTCTCACTGCTCATGTTAAAATCTCATTTCTTGGGTGCCTGGGGCGCTCGATCGGTTGAGTGTCCGACTCTTAGTTTTGGCTCAGATCATGATCTTGGGGTTGTGGGATTAAGCCCCTCATCGGGCTCCGTGCTGAGGATAGAGTCTGCTTGTCCCTCTTCCTCTGCTCCTCCCCCTGCTGGCTCTCTCTCAAATTAAAACAAGGAGAGGAAAATAAAAAAACAACCCAAAACAAACAAAAAAACCCTCTTTTCTCCCCCTGAGAAGCGGGCAGGTGGAGAGCAGGGAAACCGGGCCTAGTGTCCCTTGTGTGTGACAAGGCCGGGCAGAAGCTCAGAGATGTGACACAGAGCACCAGGGTCCACTCTACGAAGCGAATGTTCTCCCGCAGTGGAAAGGAGCTCGGGCAGAGCAGGAAATCCCAGCGTGTGTTTTGTTCTGAGAGCTGCCAGCCGCCTGGGGCTCAGCTGTCACCCCAGGGGACGGGGCAGCACAGTGCCTCCCGCTCCCCTCTCTTGGCCCAGGGGGCTTGGGAGGCCACTGCTGGTGTCCACGGGGCAGCAGAGAGGGCAGATGAGAGCACGTGGGACCTCAGCACCTACTGGGGGGGAACGGCGGCCACTAGCACGGAGCCCAGTGCTTGGCACGAGGTTGGTGCTCCAGAAATTAGAGGAAGTAATTGCCCAGGAATGCAGTCCAGTCCGACCCAATTCGACCCAGTGAACCAGTTACTGAGTCTCCTCCTGCAGGGGACCGCCACCCCGGGAGCACCTACAGACAGCCTTTGTGATGAACCCCACAAGGGGATGACCAGCTTTCCCGACAGATGGGAGACCTGAAAGGTCTGGGGTTTGCCCGTGACATGCTGCTGGCAGGGAGTGGGCCCCGCCTGGGGAGAAGCTGGCCCCTGCTCCCTCCCCTGGGGCACACCTCCAGCTCAGCACCCTGCCCGACCCAACACAAGTCCCCTGGGCTCCGGGCGCCAGCAGAGGGGACATGGGTGGAGCAAGCCCCCCGTCCTGGTCAGCATGACATTCTCCTGCCTCCCGGGAACTACTCGGTCCTGGGCAAACTGGGATGCCTGGTCCCCAGACTCTCTGAACCAACCCCCAGGACTCCCTGGGGGCACGTGCGCCCGGCTCCTCCCTTGGCGCAGAGGCTCTCCATCCCACCTAGGCGGCTCACCACCGTTGCGCTCCACTCAGCTTCCCTCTGAAGGCCACCCTGGCCTCTGCGGGCCACAGTCCCAGGCCTACACAGGAAACAACACATGTTCCCCAGCAGAGAGGGCACAGATGCCTGGCTGGGCCCAGGGGCCAAGGATGCTGCCTGACGGCTGGGTGTTCGGGGCTTCCCAAGGGCCCCTGACCTCAAAAACCACTTTGGCGTGTAACGTGGCTCAAAGCATTGACCCAAGAAGGAAAACACCACCAACTAGGATGTTCTCGGAGATGGCCGGGAAGGTAGCGATGGGCGTGGGCCCACCGCTTCGGCCTGGGGCAGCTGGCCAGGGCTGCGGCCTCGGCACCAGGAAGGCTGGCCCAGAGCCACCAAGGAGAACTACACAGCGATGATGTTTGCCAGGCGTTTCCTGAGAGCCAGGTCTGCTCAGCACCTCGTGCATCAGACACTCGTGAGTCCCTAACTTGCCCAGAATGGCCCCTGCCACGGCCATACTCACCGTGTGTCCCCTTTACACACGCGGCCGATGAAGCTCCGTGCTGAAGTATGGAGACCCGAGGGACCTGGCGTCCGATGGACGGGCAGCTGGAGGGGTGAGCAGTGACCTGGGTGTGCACTAGCTTTCTCTCCTCTGCCTACAGATTCTACACCCATTTCTCACAAAGGCAGCCAGAAGTCCCGGCTTGGACGGGCACCTGGCAGTCAGGTGTGTGACTACAGAAGGATGAGGCAGAACGATGCCACCCACTGCTCTGTACCTGTCGGGGTGGGGGGGGCAGGACTCATAGCCCTAGTGTCCCCATTGTCTGGATCCGGGAACTGGGATCCTGGTCTCTGGGGACGTGCATCACAAATGTGTTCCTGGCGTTCAGGGCTCTGCCAGGTTCCGGCAGCTCTTCTCTGCCCAGGGCCCTTGGCTGGTCTCCTATCATCAGGGAGGAGGAGGAGGAGGTCGGAAATGATCCCCAGGAGCAGCTCCGCGGTCATCTGGGGGCTCTGCGGGGCCTCCGCTAGGGAAGACTCCGTGGGTGAGTGTGGCTCTCAGAGGCCTGGCCAGAGTGGCTGGCATCGGGCACCTGAACCTGTGTGTGGCTGGTGTCCTGGAGTCATGTGACCCAGGCTGGGGGGCTAGACGGCAAGCCTCCTGCCAGTGAGTCCGGACCACGAGCTTCCCCAGGGGAGCACGCGTTCCCGTGTGCAGGTGACACTTCCCCTCTAAGGACGCGGGCCAGGTTGGGTGAGGGGCCCAGCCTGCTGTGCTATGACCTCATCTTCACTGATTACATCTGCAAAGGGCCCATTTCCCAAAAGGCCACATTCTGAGGCACAGGGGATTGGTCAGGATTCCAACCTAAGAGGTAGGGACACAGTTCCCGTATATCTTAGAAACCGAATTTATAACGTTAGGTCCATGGTTCTCTTTTACTACCGTGATCCGGTGGCCAGTCTGAGAATGACTGTAATTTGGACACGATCGTGAGTTCATGATATTCCAAGATATTGACGACTGTAACGCGAAGACATCCAGTCGGTCATGGAGGCTGATCATACCAGTGAGGCGGCCGGCTCTGTTCCCAGCTGAAGAAAATGCTGCTGGTTAGAGGTTCGTGAAAATAAGGGCAGAATTCTTTCCTACTGAAGGGCATAGGCCCCTGAAATCGATCCCAAAGCCCAGGGGATTCTGGGACTCCGGATCCCAAGCCCAGACCCAGGCCTACGGTGCAACAAAGCAGGTGAGGATCCAGGACAGCCGTGCGTCCCTGCTGGAAGTGGACCCCAACCACACCTGCCTCCGGACGGGGCCCGATGCTGGCAGGGGCCTCGAGCCCAGAGGCCAGGAGGTCAGGTGGGGCCCGTTCTGGCACCGCAGCCGGAGGGGCAGGGAAGGCGGGGGGAGGCTGGCCACCTCTAAGTTGAGAAGAATGTTCCCCCCTCCCACGGGGAGAGGCTGGTGGAACGACCGTGGCTGGGACGATGCAGTTCATTTCTTACCACACGGAATACCCACCTACAGATGACCCAGAAGAACCAAAGGCTCTTTCTGAGCCCCTCGTTAAAGACGATTAATCGCTGCTTACAAGCTCCTTCTCTCCCCGCCAGAATTTATATAGCCTTGGGTGCTGAGCAGGGATGGTGGCCACAGGCCATTGGGGTCGATGATCTGGGCTGGCCCCTCACTGGCTCCTGTACCCGGGAAGGGCCTTTGGACACAGGCAGACCTGGCTAAGGAGCAGTGAGGAGGGACCACCGGACCTCCTTACTGGCCTTGGGAAATGCAGCCCCCTAGGGGGTAGCTAGCTCGTGGGGTGCTGATGGCTCTACGAGGCCCGACCACGGGAGCTCTGTGGGCCAGCTTGGGACAAGGTTCCCAGGATTTCTCACCCCATCGCTGCTGGGGCTCCCTTCCCAAAGCCCCATCCCAGACACGGTCTGGCAGCAGGGCGGGTCCAAGGAACGTGGAATTGGGTGTGCTGGCCAGTGACTGGGTGCACACCCCACCCTGGCACTGGGATGGTGGCGGCCCTTCTCTGGGCGCGTGGTGTGGTGTTTAGCGCTCCCCAGAACCTGACCTCACTTCCTCATTAACCCTGCCGCCCCCAAATCAGACGCACACAGGGGAGCACTGACCCGGCCCCTGACTCCTTCTGGCCACTGTGGCCTCCTGCCTCCCACCACCAGTGTGAGCCCTTGCACGGGGCGAGGGAGGCTTTAACCTCTAGGCCTGTTTCCTCACCAGCAGGAGGAGGACGGGAATGCCCAGCTCCTGGGGTCACGGTGCAGACCACAGGGGCAAGCAGGCAAAGCGCTGGTGAGCGGCAGCACGGGCGGGCCTCCCCGACGCAGGCACACACAGGGCCAGGTTCTTGAAGAGGCCGGAGGCTCTCTGCGTGCCCCACTTGACGAGCTCCAGAGAAGGAGGAGCAAGCCAGTGCGGACAGGCTCCTTTCAACCCCAGGACAGACGGGCAGGGGCAGAGGCTGCTCCCTGTCCTTCGGTACCCACCTCCCCTCTAGTCAGTGACCACCTGGAGTTGTGGCTGGCATGTCCAGCCTCACACGGAAGTGTGCACAACTTACATGTGCAAGTTTGGGGGCACACCCTTTAAGAGGTTTGCTGGTCCTGTCCCCTCCCCTTCCCAATGGCTGGAATGCAGATGAGACGGCAGGAACAGGGTGGCCACGTTGGGCCAGGAGATGAAGCCTTGCACGGAAGTGGCCAGGGTAAGATAGGGGGCTTGGGCCCGATCCCACGGAGCGATTCTGGCCTGGGCTCGCTCAGTCACACCGGGGCTGCATAATGAGAAATACTCCTCTGCTTACCACCTGCACCGCTGTCTACCGCAGCCTAACAGGAGGCCGCGCCCACTTCTGGTGGCCTGCGTCCAGGCCTGTGAGGGGGGCGTGCTTGCGGTCATTCCCAGGACCTGGGCAGGGGCGGGCAGCATGAGGGGCTGTGCCTGGGGGTTTGTGGAGGGGCGGGGAGGGCGTCTGCTTGGAGCTTCTCAGTGCAGCACACTTAATCACACATACAAGATCGACTCACACGTTCAAGGCCAGTTTGGGTTCTGGGGGCCTGCGTACTGCGGAGGTTCAGAGCGCGTTGGGGGTGGGGGCCACGCTGGGCTGCCCGCTCTGAGGGGTGCCCAGAGCCCACGATCCCGAAGTGGGAGTTACACTGGCTCTGGAGGGCGTGAAGGGACAGCAGGGGACACAAGCGTCAGAGGCCCCTGGGGGCAACTGTGCCGCCTCCCCCTGCCTCCCCCTGCTCACACAGAGTGCTGGCCGGGGCTCCCGCACAGACAAGCCCATTTCACTTCAAGTTCCCCGCACAGCCTTTTTCAGGAAAGCAATCTGGATTCTACGAGGGTCAAAGGCCAATTCAAAGACTTCACAGCTGGGACAGTCTGAGGAAAGGAAGCCATCTCCTCTGGGCGCCAGGGGTCCTTGGGGAGCCAGCCTCCCCCACCCCCCCCAACTCTTCAGTGGGGCAGATGCCAGGGGCAGACTTCCAGCCCTGACTGGTAGGGTGAAAGCCAAGTGTGCTGGTGCCTTCTGTCGCAACACGGGTCCCAGCCCCCAGGGAAGCACAGGTTTTCTCAGCTCTTTTATTAAGTTAGAAACAGAAGGAACACAACTCTTGGGGGAAGCACCACCACGAGGTTCGCAGTGCTGCGTGACAAGTGTGCTTGTCCCACCTCAGCCTTCCAGAAGCCGGGCCGCCCGGCAACAGCCTCCTCCACCCCCAGTTGCCCCCGCCGCGCCCTCTCCCGGGTCCAGCGCCCTGGGCTTCGCGCGGCCGAGGCTGCGCACTGGACCCGCAGAGGCCAGCCTCTGGGCCGGCAGCGTCTGCGGCCCCCGACGGACCTGGAGATGACTCGCTGCTTCCAGCGTTTCCCAAGCGGCAGCCGACGGGCCGTGGCGGGGGCTCACGGGCGGGTGAATCCAGCACCAAGAGCCCTCCCCAAGGGACGCCCGCAGGGCCAGCAGCAGCACGGAGTTCCCGCGAGGCGGCAGGGCAGGGTTCCAGACGGCGGCTGGTTTCTGATGCGGCCCTATCCACGGCGCAGCTCGCTTGGGCGCCCCAGTCCCGACCCAGCCGAGCAGCACCGAGCAAACGGCAGGCAGCTGGCAGGCGGCCGGGTCGGCCCCGGTTTGGCCCAGGCCCCATTCCGCCCCCCAAACAGTGATGCCCACGGGTGGCAAGGCTGGGCTGCAAACCCTAATACTAGGTGTGAGCTGCCCCTCCGGAACCCCAGATACTGGGGATACACGGATGAGGGACCCACTGACTTGAGACGTGGAGAAAATGACTGAAGACCTGGCAGTTCTCCTCGGGACCATTCTTGCTTTTGGGGCCCAGTGAGCAAATGGGCCAGTTGGAAGGCCCAGGTGCCAGAGGACAGCTGGTGCTGGCTGGGGGCCCGGGGTCACAGGCCCTGCTGCTATCCTGCAGGCCTGGAGGGATCTAGAGTGGGTGCCCTGGAGTAACCCTGGGGGTGCCATCTCCTATTTGCTCCCAGGCTCGGGGGCCCCGCCACATCCTGAGGGCCAGCACGGTCCTGTCAGGAGATGGGGTCACTGCCACCTCTTGGGGTGGGCTCTGAGGACAGGCAGGCTCTGAGGAGACGGGCATCCCCCAAGTCCGGTGACAGGGCCCGAGTGTCTCTGCACCAGGGCAAGGCTGGCCTGACTTGGGGGAGGGGCCCAAAACAGCTTCCTCTTTAACCCTGGGGGTCTTGGTGTCGTTCGCTAATGAAGTCTCGTGGGCACCACCGAGGTCACCCGATGGGTTTCTGCCCATTACACGTGTCCTTGATTTCCTCCTGGGCAACCTGTATTCTCAGTCCAGGTGGACCCCGTCTCCCCGAGGTGCAGGACATCCTCTGCTGGGTGACGTTACAATGACAACAGGGAGGTGGTGAGGCCAAGGCTGTGCTGTGGGCGCTGTGTGAAGGCCTCCCAGTACCGCCCATCCCAACACACCCAGGGCTCCCCCCTGCCCAGCCTCCCGTGCCCCTGAACAGGACTTGCTGAGACCAGCAACCTCAATGCTCTGCACACATGGCTTGTCCCCAAGGCTGAGGGAGTCCTGGGGTCGGTCGACGTGCCTGCGGAAGGTCCTCTCCCCTACAAACCACTGCAAAGTGGAAAAGGCCTCGGGCAGACACACGGGGCACTCGAGATGGCTTCTCTCCTCCTGTCTGAAGCTCAGGACAGCCCCCGAGACTGCTGCTCCCAGAGCTGGTGGGACCGGCTTCCGGCCACCTCAAGTGCTGCTCCGGGGCCGGGCTGAGCTTCCCACGGTGGCGGACGGGGTGAGGGCCACTCTGGGACATTGAGGGCTGCAGCCGCAGGGGTGGGGAGAGACACGCAGAGTCTGCAGAGGAGACAGAGGGAGGGAGAGAGCATGAGTCATGTGCACATGGCTCTGTCCTAACCTGGAACAAAGTGAGAACGGGGAGGCCCCACATAAGGGGCTGGAAGTGAGGCCCCAGGAGAAGGCCGGGGCGTGAGAACGCAGCTCTTCCGTTTACCAGCAGTGCAGCCCTGGGCAGTTCAGCGTCTCCCTGGGCCCTGGTTACCTCACCTGGAACGTGGCAACCATCCCCTGTCCCTCAGCCCCTCAGCTCCGTGCCCTGAGCCCCCACAACCCAGAGGCACCACACTCGGCACTGGGGAGACAGGAGGGCAAAAAGACACCAGCGACTCTATCCCGATCGTCACTGGGTGGGAGACACTGTACGCTGGTACCAGGAACTGCAGACAGCAATCACAGGCTGACAGAGGTGCCATATGTGAAAAACAAAAAAGTAGAACCAGGACTTTTTATTTTGGTGGAGGATGTGGGTGGGTGGTAATGCTTAACCTGAGACCTGAAGGAGGGACAGGAGTTTGCTAGAGGGGGTAACAGCAGTGCAGGCAGGGGGAATGGCACATGCAAAGGCCCGGGGGTGGGAAGCTGAGGTGTCTGAAAATCGACAATGAGGCCAGGAGGTGGAAACAGGGCAGGTGTAGACACGGCCAGAGAGTAGGGAGGCAGGCGCGGACGCCAGCCAGCACACTGGTCTCCACAGGTATTTACTGCGCCCTGACACGGGTGCTGGGGGCCGACGGTGGTGAAGGAGGGAGCACCTGTGGTCACCGAGCTCACACCCCAGCCTGGCTTCTCCCTCAGTGCAGCGTCTGCTCTCTCTGAGCCTCCTGTTGTCCTCTGGAAGACGAGGGATGGCTCTCAGCCTCCTGGAGAGGACGGAGTGGTCTACTGCACGAGAGAGGTTTCGTGGAGGATGTCCTTGAAGCGTATGCGATAGCCCACCTGGGCCAGCGTGGTCCATTTTAATGCCTGTCCCACCACGACAGCTCAGCATAGCGTGTGGAGATGTGGCTGTGGACATGTGTCCGGGTCAGGCGGTGACACTCGAGGTTGGAGCTGAAGGAGCAAAGGGCCAGGTGGGCTCAGAGGGGGCTCAGCTGGGTGGGGAGGAGGATGTGCTCAGGACAGCATGGCAGGGACTGCCCACTTGTCCTCCATAGGGAGCCGAACCCCTGGGGTGGGGGAGGTTCTGTACGAGGAGGTTCTCTGGAGCGTTCTCAGAGATTTCCAGGCACCCGCTTGTCCGCATACCCATTCAGCGCCGGACAGCACACTTAGTCTGGACAGCACTGGAAGTGCCACAGGATCAGGGATGGCCCTAACCAAGGAGACACGTGTGTGCCAGGGGACACGGAGGATGTCCTTCCAGCATGCTGAACTGCCCAGAGGAGTCTCTCGGGGACAGGCAGGCGGAGCGCTCCAGGAAACCTGCGCGTCCGCCAAAAGGCAAAGAGGCAAGACCATCTCTGCAGGACAATTAATGATGCTGCTCTTGATGTGACAGCTTCGGTGAGACCGAGCCTCCGCATTTGTGTCCGCTGGACAAGATCTCTGCACGTAAGGGGCTTGGAGCTACCTGCAGGTCTGCATGTACTCAGGTAACATTTAAAAATTCACACCAGCACTGGAACCTGTGGGACTTTCTTCCTTGCTCCATCACTGCCAAGGCTTCTGAAAGGTTGGCTTGAACACGGCAGGTAGTCCCCAGGGGGTCAGCAGCCCCCAGATGCCAGACAGGGCAGCCACTTTTTCCTCAGGGTGGCGGCTGGTGAAGGCCCCTCACAAGTGAGAAGCTCGGTCACAGGGCCTCTAACATCCCCAGATGCTCCAAGGTGGCCAACCCACACCTCTGGGGCCCGTCTCTGCTCCACACCCTCACGCCGCACTAGGCAGACAAGAGATTCCTCCCAAAGCAAGGCCCCACTGCTTCCCCAAGCCAAATCTCAAAGCCCCTCATGGCAAGGATGAGGGGCTGTGGGACCCTGAGCTGGGACCCTGAGTGGCCCCTCTGGACTGGCCGGGTCGCTGAAGAGGAGACAGCACCCAGACGCACTCTTGCGGCAGAGGAACTGGGGAGCCCGCCTCCTGGCTCCTGAACTCCCTCCCAGCTCACACAGCCACCCTTGGACTCGGCCACAGCTGCTCTGGTCTGAGCCACCCCAACTTGGGGCAGGTGCTTCTCCAAGGCCTAGGCACCCCCCATCTGTCTGATGGGACATGCCTTCACCTTGCAGAGTGGCGTGGTGTCTGCGGTCACCCCCACTGCCTACGCACGGCTAGCCCTGGGAAACCCCTTACGGCTCTCACGGTCCTGTGGGTCGTGGGTGAGGGGTCTGCCCCACAGGACTGCAGTGAGGGAAGGCAGCCGGCATCCTGATCCAAGGCCTGGCACACGGCCAACCCCAGTGAACCCCAGCAAGCACGGGACTGTGGGTGTGTGGACGGATGCACGGAGCTGGGGTGTTTCAAGAGGCCTCAACTCCCGCCCAGGCACCTTTCTCACGACACCAGCCCCATCTGTGTGGATCTGGGCTCTGGGATTTCCTCTCAGTGGCAATTTCTTTTAAGGCAGGACAGAATGTGCTAAGTCGCCCCTCCAGTGGCAGTGACTGAGCCCCTCGCAGGGCCTCACAGGGCCCCGCAGGGGAATGACAGGTTCAGCCTTTCCCAGAGCTGGGACTGGAGGCCCCTCCACCCCCACACCCCAAGTGGCTGGGTCCCAACAATGACCGTGGAGAGATGAGCTCCTGGTGGCCTGGACGCTTGCCCGGCATGCTGGGTGGGGGTCAGGGGAGGAAAGACGAGGGCGTTGTGCCTTTAAAGGGCTTGATGGGGGAAGGGGGACTCAGTGGGAGAGAGAAAGAGAAAAGAACATTCATGGCTAGTCTACACTTCACGGGTAACCCAGGGTAACCCAGACCCAGCTCCGGGGGCCTCCCAGCGGCCGCTGGCTGCGGTCACCCAGATACGTGGGTCTGGCTACGACTTGGGGGCTGGGGCTCGGGGCCTGGTCCTGGAGCTCCTGCAGGCATCAGGCTTCCGACACAGCCATCAGCCCTACCGCTCGGTGGTTGCCCGTGCTGGTCCCCTGCTCGGTGCCAGGGTGCGGATGGGAACAGACCAGTGTCTGGCTCTCCAGATGCCTGCAGGAGTGGGGCATGTCGGGGGCCCAAACCCCGCTCCAACCCTTCCTAACACCGTTCACCAGATGCCAACAACCTACCCTGTGTCTCAGCTGCCACCTTTGCAACAGCAGCACCTGGGACGGCTCGTTCTGAGGGGTCAATAGCACCGAGTGCGCTCACTGTAGACGGAGGCACCCACCAGGAACTCAAGGCCGGTGGCCGAGACAGGGAAAGGGCAAGGAGGAGCTGGGCGTGACTGCGGGGACGTCAGCTGGGGGCATGCTGAGGGATGCCGAGTGCAGGCGACCTCTGGTTGCTGGTTCCTGAAGTCGGAGTCGCGCAGGCTGGACAGGGGGTCAGGGACGGAGGGGCACTCCAGGCACAGAGGCAGAAAGGTCCCTGCGGGAGGGCCTGGGACAGCGGGACAGGGAGGTGGGCGCGGAGATACGGGACCCATGCTCTGGCACTGGGCCGGGGGATTCCCAGCTGGCAGTCAGGCTCAGTGGAAAGTGCCGCGGTCCACTGCGGGTGCCCACGGCAGGCAGACGGGGAGGCGCCCAGCCCGCACATCTCTGCTCTTCCGGCCCTCCATCCCCACGGACGGTGCTCGGCCTGGGCTCCTCTTGTGCCTCGTTCGGGTGCCACAGCTCAGCAGTCCCCACCCCCACACTGCTGCTGTCCCAGGCCCCGGCCTGGCCTCTGCCTCCATCTGCCGTCCGGACTCAGGGCGCCCCCTCCAGCCCCAGCCTGCAGCACTGCGGCGGCGGCCGAGCAGCCACACTGGAGGGCTACCAACCTGCCGCTGCAGCCCTACCTCCTGGGGAGAGAAGGGAGGGCCCGGCACCCCCCGGGCATCAGCTTCCTGCCCCATGCCTTGTCACAGGCGCCTCCCCAGAGAGCCCCGTTTAGGCCCCGGCCTTTGAAGAGATCTGGAGAACTCCCAGCTGTCCAAGACAGACAAGGCTGAAGGGAAGCAGGGCTAGGTGGAGCATGGGAACCCCGGGTCAACCTGCTGGACAGAATACGAGAGCGGTGGTTCCCAGGCGGACGAGGGACTGCAGGAAGGGGGCTGCTTGGCTGCAGGGCCCTCGAGGAGGAAATGGCACAGATACGGGGCAAGAGCTAAAGGACCTTCTGCTGGCGCAGGAGCTCGAGCTAAAGGACCTTCTGCTGGCGCAGGAGCTCGGGAAACCTGTGCCTAGGACACTCACACACTGTTGTGCAATCACGGCCCTGGGACGGCAGGGCCCAGGCACAGCTTCCCACGGGGATGCGGGACGGGCTCCATCTTGTGCCATGAGCCCCTCTGCACCCTGCTTCCTCCTCCCTGAAATGGGGCTGACAGTGGCACCCCCACTATGGACTGGGCCCGACTGAGGGACAAGGCAGCACTCGAACAGGCACACCCCACGTGCCTCCTAGACCCTTCCAGAAGGAGGGGCTGGCCCAGGGATGCAGAGAGACCTCCACTGCCCAACACATCCCGAAGCCGTTATTACCACCATCACCATCCTTCTGCTTCATCACCTCGTATAAAAACCGACTCTGGGGACGCCTGGGTGGCTCAGTTGGTTGGACGACTGCCTTTGGCTCAGGTCATGATCCTGGAGTCCCGGGATCGAGTCCCGCATCGGCCTCCCAGCTCCACGGGGAGTCTGCTTCTCCCTCTGACCTTCTTCTCGCTCATGATCTCTCTCACTGCCTCTCTTTCAATAAATAAATAAAAATCTTTAAAAAAAAAAAAAAAAACCAACTCTGAACAGCCCCTCACTTGACCTACACAAGTATCAGGGGTCACACAATTTCTACTCTCTACTCCAGGTGGCAACGCTGGGCTCAGGGGAGGGTCAAGCAGCCAGTGAGAGCCAGAACCAAAGAGAGATGCGTGCTTGCGTCCCCATCCCTGGGATGGGGGAAAACTCCTGGAGAAGCACAGGGCTCACGAGGTCTGCTGGCCTGCCCCCACCCCTCCCATGTGGGGTTGAACTGCTGTCCAGGGTCATGGGGAGGGCCGAGCACCAACGGGAGGAGCCCTCAGGCCCCACAGGGGACCACCCCCAAGTGCAGGAACAGGGAGGCCATGAGGAGTTGCCGCTATTCTCCTGAAGTTTATACCCAGGAGACCAACAACTGGAGCTACTTAGATTTTTCTCCCAAAGAGGGAGAGAGCAGATTAAAACAAAACAGGGCAACTGCAGAAGGGGACAAAGCTTTGGCCTTTAGGGGCCCGAAGACCCTGGACATAGGAGGGGACGTAACCTGGATGGCTTCACAGGCCAGCGCATCCCCATCAGGGCCTCGAGGCCCAGCCGACCTATCTCCGGGCCAGAGCACGTGCTTGTTGGGAGGGGCAGTCTCAGTAGCCACCACGTCAGGGAGGAAATCAGGTTTTCGGCCCAGGCTGGCTCCTGAGGGGGCTTCTGTGACCTGAACTGAAGGGGGCCGAGTCCGGGCCTGGCCTGAGGGCTGGTTTCTGGAACTGTGGCTGGTCACCAGCCCTCCCCGGTGGGAAGGGTAGCCTGCCAGGCCTCTTCTCGCGCTGCACACTGAGCCTGGGATCTCTTGCCCTGTGCCCCTGCTTCTCGTGGCCCCTGGGACCGAGGCCTCCCTGCCTCCCACCCACCCCGGGGGCCCCAGAACTCAGTCCTAAGGGCTGGGACTAAGAGCCTAGCTTCCCCAGGGCCTGACCAAGGAGGGTGGGATCAGAACATAATCCCTTCCCCGGTGCCTCCAACTCCAGTGCGCTTTCAGCTCCTACTCCTGAGCTCCCAGCTGGAGCTCATGGTGCCCTAATCCAACCTCGGTTCTGAAGCTGTCCCCGCCCCAGAGGGGCTGCAGGAGAGACCCCCTCCACCCTCAGAAGACACCTGTCTGGATAAGCTGGTCCTTCCCTCCAGCTGACTCTGTACCTGCCCTCAGGCCTTGGGTAAGTCCCTCCTGTGTCCCTCCATCCCTCCAAAGAGCCCCTGACGGTGCCCCTTAGCTCCCTGCATCTCCTGTCACCTTCCCCTTTTGGGTAAGGACCTCACATCACTAACAGCCCCAAGAACAAAGAGCAGGAGCAGAAACTTGGGCAGTCCTCTGTCGCAGTCCCTGCCCGGCCCAGGGGCCCACGGTTCACCACGATGCCCGCTCAGAGGAAGGACTGCTCGCCACCGCACGGGACGGGAGCAGCACCCTGCTGCCTCCACAGGGTGCCTGCCCCACAGCTCCAGCACGCCCCCCAGCCCTTGAACGCTCCTGTCCACCGTCCCTGTTTCTCATGGGCCCCTGGGGTGCCTTCTGCACGCCGGATGCACACGGGACTCACCTGGTCTGGGGCGTGGCGTGGGCTTTAGCACTTGTATCATGAAGAAGCCTGGCCTTTGCTCTTGGCTTCTGGGTACAGCTGTACCCAACAGACTCCTTGTTTAGGGCAGGGGTGCGGTGGGCACATCACGTGACTTTGGGTAGGGGCTTTGGGTCATGCTGTACCAGCTGGCCTGGAGTGGGAGAGGAACCCTACGGACAACCCATCGAGCCTTGTGATGGGGCCCCGAGAAGAAGTCTGGAGCTTGTGTGAGCATCCCCGGTGGGCAAAATTCTGTGTGTCCACTCGCCGATGGCGGCACAGTGACCCTGTCCGGACTGCACGGGTGGAGGGCTCTGCCCCGGTCATCTGTACTTGGCCAACCCTTCCTATAGCAGGCTGTGACCGTGACCACAACTGCCTGCAGTGCACTCTGTGAGTCCTTCCCGTGAATGCTCGCATCGGAGAGGGATCTGGGGAGGCCCTAACTCGCCGCTGTGTCAGACGTGAGGATGCCCTTGCGTGCGGGCTGCTCCTGGACTTGGCCGGCGGCCCAACCTCCATGTGGTGCTGTCAAAGACCCCCAGGGAGTCTGACGTGCAGCCGTGTCTGGGACGCACTGCACCCATCAGGTGGTGGTTCCCATTTGGCAGAGGCCTTACGCGCTCTGCTCAAGGTCAGCAGCAAGTAAGGGGCAGAGCTAGGCTTTAGCTCCGGATCTGGAACAGGCTCCCAGAGCACCCAGCTGCCTGCTGCCCCATTCAGCCCTCCCTAGCGGACACAGTATCCCTGCCCGGGAGTGGGAACAGGCCCCAGGCTGTGGGGACTCACCTGGCGGGCTCCGCAGGTGCTCCTCACGATGGCAGGTGCTTCCAGGTGCTGACAAAGGCCGTGGGGATGAGCGAGTAGGGCACGGTGGTGATGCAGTTCCACGTGTCCGAAGTGGGGTCATAGCAGTCCAGGGTCTTACACCTCTGGGTCCCGAAGTAGCCCCCCACCACATAGAGCTTGTTGCCCGAGGCCAGGGCATGGCACGACATGCGTTTGGCGGTCATGTCCCCGATCCGCGTCCACTGGTTGGTCTCGCAGTCGAAGCGGTAGGCTGAGGCGGCCGTGAACTCCGTGTCACCTCCCATGATGAAGATCTGGCTGCCCAGCACGGCGGCTGCTGTGTACCGCCAAGGCTGGGGGCACTCGGCCTTGATGGTCCACCGGTTCTCCGAGGGGTCATAGCACTGGACCTTGGACACCATGTCTCGGTGGATGCTGGTCCCCCCGAAAACGAAGAGCTTCAGCTTGGCGCTCACCACGGCGGCGTTGCTGACTCCATCCCTCAACGGGGCCACCATCGTCCACTTGTTAGCCCCGGGGTCATACTTCTCCACCTGCTTCAGGGAGACCGAAGGGGAGGCGGGGAAGACGCCTGCCAGGGAAGTGTGTCCCCCGACCACGTAGAGGCAGTTCTCCAGCTCTGCTGAGCCGTGACCGAAGCGGGCGATCAGCATGGGTGCCGCCTTGGACCACTCCTCGTGGACAGTGTCATACACCCACACGTCCTTAGAGACCCCATTCTCGGAGCCCCGGCCCCCGGTCACGTAGACCTTGCAGCCGATGGCTGAGGCGCTGAATTCCTTCCGGGGGCTGGGCAGGTCGGCCTTGGGGATGATCTCCTTGGCCTTGTGGTCCACCTGGTAGATCTTGTCGCACATGAAGGTCTGGCCCCCCAGGATCAGCAGCGTGTGGCCTGCCTTGCGCGGCCGGGCGCAGGGGCTGGTGACCACCCCGTCGTTCTGCAGGATCTTGGTCTTGCAACGGAGCGCCTCGTCTATGATGAGCCTGGTGCGCTCGTCGGCCATGAGGAGGGCCTCGCCGGAGACGGCCTCCTTCAGGCAGTCCGCCGGCAGCAGGGCCAGCCGCACGCTCCGGAGCAGCTCGGGCAGGTGGGCCTGCCTCTGCTGCAGGTCGTGCTTCACCCATTGGAGGATGGCCTCGAAGACCACGCGCTCGTCCTCCGTCTCCAGCTCGTCGCTGGAGATGAGGTCCAGCAGGGTGTCCTTGGACAGGCTGTTGAAGTCCTCGCTCTGCCGCACAGTCTCGAAGTGCAGCAGGCACATGCGCCAGGAGAACTCGTACAGCCTGCGGCACTGGTGCGCGTCCGAGAGCAGCATCATGCCCAGGCAGTTGGAGGGGAACAGGTTCTTCTCCAGGAACTCGGCGGCGGCGTCGCGCACGTCGTGGAACTGCAGCATGTCGCCGGCCTCCAGCAGCGACTCGGCGTTCTCCTCGTTGATGACGATGCGGGACGAGTAGGCGAAGTCCAGCAGCAGCTCCAGCACCTCAGGGTGCAGGTTGTCCTGGAAGTTGACCGTGTCGTCCCGGCTCTCCCGCAGGCCGTGGCTGAACATGGCCTCGAAGTAGCGGCTGGACGCGGCCAGCACGGCGCGGTGGCAGGGGAAGGCGCGGTCGCCGGCCCAGAGCGTGACATCCGTGAACATGCAGTGCTTGCGCAGCGTGTTGAGGTGGGCCAGCACGCAGTCGGGGTGGGAGGCTTTGTGGAAGAGGGTGATGTTCATGGAGCCCGTGCTGCTCCGCGACTTCCGGGTCTCGTGGACGCTGACCGACATGCTGAGCCGACCTGCCGGGGGACAAGGCCACAGGTGAGAAGGGCCAGGCCCTGGCTCCCGGCCAGACGGCCCAGGTTGCCCACCCTTCAGCCCCAGTCCTCCTCGCTCGGCTCTGTCCCTCCCCTCAGCCAGTGCTGGTGTGGGGGGTAGTGGCTGGTGTCTACCTCTCCCTTCAGAAACTGATCTTTTGGATTTCAGACCAGCTTCGGAACCAAATATCTTTGGCCTCGAAATGAACCACCTCAGGTCAGTCTGAGCTGCAGCTGCCTCCCGTGGTCAAGGGAAGAGTGGCCTTGGGCCATTCAGCAGACTTCAGGTCAGAGCAGGGCTAACTAAGTAGCATGGGCCCTGGGCCATATCCCATTCTCCAGCTGTCCTCTGGGGACACGGCTCAGCTGGGGGAGCCAGGGCTCCGAGAAGCAAGTTCGCTGCCCCACAGTGCTGGAGCCACACATCCCATGTCGGCTGTCCAGTTCCAATCCCAATTTCTACTCTCCGTGGGCCCAAGGAGACAGATTCCATCAGGGTTTTCTGTGGCAGGCTGGACACACTATGAGCCCAACGAGCCACAGACCACATGCAGAGTCTTATGTCCTCCCCCATTCCCCCAGAGAAACCTGTCCTGAGCTGGGCTCCCAGCAGCACTGGCTGAAGTCCCTCAACTCTCTTGCCCTTGGAAAATTCCCAAGAGCTGCCACTACAGCCCAAGGGCTCAGTGTAGACATGTTCTCCGGATCCAGGGTTGTCCAAGGCCTCCTGACCCAGCAAGGGTTGGGAGGCAGAGCTGGCTGACCAGTGAGTAGCTTCACCTACAAGACACCCGCTCGATTCTGAGGTCCCCAACAAGAGAGGCACAGGAAGCACCTGGGTGACAATAAGACATGCAGACTAGGAACGCTGTCCAGATTTGCCTCAGCTGAAGCCTCTGGAAAACCCGGAAGGAAAGGAGCCTCCTTAGTCCCTACAGGCAACTCCAAGGATCTTGGGCCACAGCGAGCACCTCACCTGCCCCCAACCGCCGTGCCCTCCAATGCCAGGCCAGGATTTGGGGCTCAGCGGGCTGCTCCGCATTAGCATCCTGAACCCCCCAAAGCCTGTGTTACATTCTTCCTGCTGGTAATGAGCCCCCCTCAAAAAAACCCAAACCTCTTCTTTTTCCTTTTTAATTTTCAAAAGTATATAACCCCCAACCCCCACTCAAAGTCAATTTTCTGCTTAAGTAATAATCTGGTAAAGGAAGGAAGCGATTTCATGCTTCGCTGAGACTGTAAATTAGCGTCCAAGAGCTCTGCTGTCTCCCTCACTCACTCCTCCCCCGGCAAAGAACCAGAGAAACCACAACCTGACGGGATGAGCCGCCTGGGCAAGGCCCCTGCTCCCGGGCCCAGGCAGGAAAGGGGCAGAGGCTGGGGCTGGCGGTGCTGTTCCTAGCCCCCAAGCTCCAGGCAGGTGACCTGCCAGGGACACTGCTGTGCACAGCTGCCACTGCAGGCCACCAGGCTCGAAGTTACGAGGTTAGCCCACGGGGTGGGAGGTGCAGCCAGCACAAGGGAAAGAGAGTTGGGCCCAGGTCCAGGCTGGACCAGAGGGTTCCCGTTCAGCCACCGCCCTCTCTCCCAAACCCCCATTTTCTCTTCTGTGAAACAAAGTCCCTGCTGGGACCTTGGAGTTACTCAGTTGTTGGCAGTTTTTTACAGAACATGACCTCTGAGCCTGGCCCAGGGACTGGGAGGCGCGGAGATCGAGAAGCTCCAGTGGCCCGGCCCCCCCCCCCAGAGGCCTTACTGGCAGCTCCGTACTTGGCCCAGATCCGAATTCCAGACACTGCAACACGTTTCCCCAAATCTTGCTCCCACTTTCCCAGATGCGGTCATTCATCAAGTGACTCCATCCACCCTGTCCCCACTGTGCCTGGGCGGAAGCGAAGCTATGGCCTTTGACCTGTGCACCAAGCTGGGGGGATCCTCCAAGGACCCCGATTCAGGGAATCAGGTGGAGACTCCTTATGGGTGGCTAAGTGCAGGGCGAACCAGGACTCAAAGAATGAGAAAGTGTCAAAAAGAAGGGCGAGCCCAAGTGGAGCAGCCGCGCCTGCCCCGAGGAGGAGGTCAAGTGGCAGGCTCTCCCAGGCCAATGCTGACTGAGCAGCCCAGGGCTCCAGAGCTGACTGACGTCTTGCTCAGCACCAGGAGGCCTGCCCACTGACGCAAATCCCCTGCACAGGCGGAGAGCCAGACCTGGGCGCACACACCCAAGCAGGTTCCCACCCCCAGAGAGCGGCCTGTCTGGGCACCTCTGTGCCGAGAGCAGAGGCACCTGCCTGGCTGTGGCCCCAGATTGTCCCACCTCCTTTTGGGCAGTGCCTGTTCTGAGCCAATCTTGCGGTGACAGCAGCCATCAGGCATGCACTGACGTGCCCCAGACCCTGAGGTGAGGTGATCGCATCCCAGAAGCATCATGATTCCCGGAGGTGGAGGGTCTCATTGCCCCAGTTCACAGATGAGGATGCTGAGACCCAAACGCAGGAAGGGAATCGCAGGAGCTGCAAGTCTCCGGCCGGGCCCACAGGTCCCCAGGGCTGTGCTTCAGCTCCGGGCTAGCCGGCACGGAGGACAGGCTCAGAGCTGGGGGCCCTGGGAACTACCTGCCCTGCAGAGGGCTCCTCACCTCACCCACAAAGCATCTGGAAGCCGGTCACCTCCACCATCACATGTCCGGGAGTGCACTCTGAATTTCCTCCGAACCTGCTGCCCACCCTGCCCAGGGAAATGGGCAATGGCAGCAACATGCTCCTTCTTATTCGGGCCCAACCTCCAGGGTCACCCCATCCCTCCCACCAGCAACACGTAGCCCTCAGCAAGCCCTGTGGCTCTGCCTCCTGAGTCTCAAATCTGAACCTTCTGCTCTGGACTACTGGAAACCCTCCACCTGGTTCTGCTTCTGTCCTCTATGATCTGGGTTCCCTCCAGACACCAGAGGGATCCTCACCTGGATTCCATCATGCCAAGTCACAACCCAACAAGCGGTGTCCCAACACCCTCAGAGAAGTCTCAAGTTGTCACCGTGGCTGCCAGGCCCTACATGAGTTGACCCTTCCCCACTGGCTGTCTTCTCTCCTCATATTCTGCCACTTCCCACCCTGCTCTCCCTCTCAGGCCACCCTGGACTTCTTACTGGGCCTCAGGACCTTTTCACATGCTGCTCCTTTGGCTGGAAGTCTCCCCGTTGTCACTTCTTTTCTGCATGGCTCGCTCTGTCACCTCCTCAGAGGGTAACCTGACCTCCTCATGGAGGTCACCTCCTCTCCACCCCCATCCACTTCTGCCCTCCTCACAGCACCCACCACTATGTAACATTATGCGTTTATCTGTCTCCTGTCTCCCCAGCCTGCTGCAGGTGGGGGCCATGTGTGGGGCTAACTGATGTGACCCCAATATGCAGTGCAACCTGGCACAGAGCAGCCACTCGATCTGACTGAATGAACCCCCTGCCTTTGCTCATGATGAAGTCCGGAGACATGTACAAGGCATGAAACTCACTCCAGTGGGCGTCTACTGGAGTTCAGCCGCTCTGCAGTCACAGAGAGGGAGGCTGGGATGGTGAAGGCTGTCCTGGGGGCGGGGGGCGGGGCACAACAATGGATGTGCGGGGCGGACACTCACTGGCTCCCGTCAGCACCGATGCCCTGACTGCTGTCAGAACCAGCCTCCTCTGCTCCAGGTGGTTGGGCCAGAGCACTCGGGCCTGGCTGTCCGAAGCAGCCCATCCCTGAGCCCTGGGGCTGCCTGAATGGGACCCTGGCCAGGCCGATCAGTGTGCCGTCCTCCTAGCCACCACGATGGGTCAAGGAGACTCTAGTCTATGACATTTACTGGAACTACAGGGAATGAAGCAGGTACAGACAGGACTGGAGCAGGGCAGGGGACTGGATGGTGGCCACGCTGCCCAAGACAGGCACTGCATAGAGAAGGCACAGTAGGGCCTCTTGTCCCTGCAGAGCCTGCCTCTCCCCTTCCTTTTGTCTGATGGGGGTTTCTGTCACTGGCCACTTAGAGTGCCCACCAGGACAAGGGCTCACTGAACATCAGTTTCCTGGGGCTGCGCTCCTTGCTCAGTCAGGGGTCTCTGCTGTGTGGGTCCCTCCACCCTGACCTGCAGGGGGGCCACCCCAGACATCGAGCATGGGTTTTAGGAGCTGGTTTTTCTGTGTTCACTAGCAGTTACACACACAGCCCTATGCGGGGCAGGGGATACACAGAGTACGCACGGGCTCCCGTCCAGTGGCAGGAGGGGCGGGCACTGAAGAGCGTGTGTTCAGGGCCATTTCCTTGGCTCCCTGCCTTGGGGGCCATGATAAATCAGATGATCTCACACTGTGTGCATGAGAACTCTTCTGATTACCTAAGCATCCCCCTGGGCTTTGATGGATTTAAGGCACGTGAAGTAACAGCCGTGCTCCAGCCAGCAATCCGTCACCCTGCTGAGGGGCACTGATCTCCCTCAGACAGCACCTCCGCTCCCCGCACCGAAATCCTCACCTGCACAAACGCAGTTAAAATGCACCAGATAACCACGTACCTAGCTCACTTCTCCCATCGCCCTTGGAAAGTTAACTAAATGCACAAGGAAACAGAGTAGCCAAGGGGGTGAGACCTCCAGAAGCAACTCGCCATGCTCTCCAAAGATCCCAGCCCCAGAAAGCCGAAGGCCTCCATTCTCAGGGGAAAAAATGCATCACAGATGATCAAAACTGCTGTGGGGGTGGGCACCTGGGTGGCTCAGTCGGTTGAGTGGGACTCTTGATTTTGGCTCAGGGCCTGATCTCAGGGTCCTGAGATGGAGCTCTGTGTTGGGCTCTGTGCTCAGCATGGGATCTGCTGGAGAGTCTCTCTTCCTCTGCCTCTCCCCGTCCCCCCATGCTCTCTTTAAAATATGTAAGTAAATCTTTAAAAAAAAAACAAAAACAAAAACAAAAATCCTACTGTTGGTGCCACTGTCCAGAAGGCCTGACTGCATTTGGCTGTAGCATGAACCCCCTCCCCTCCTCCCTCCACCAGCTGGGAGTGCGCAGTCCCCAAGACGAGGATGAATTCTACTGCTGTTCCCCGGAGGCCAGAGGGAGTGGGGAAGCCCAGGGCCCGGGCGGTGGGTTGTGGGTAATGTGGCTCCGACTCACTCATCAACCTTAAGCTTCCCGAGCAATTCCCATGTGCCTCGCACGTACGGGGCGTGGGAGGAGGTGACGGACAGAGACAGGCTCCTGCCCCCACGGGGCTGTGCTCTGCGGTCGGCAGTTGGGGTGGTGGAGAGGCCAGCAGTGAGGGAACAGGTCAGTGAGGAAAACAAAACAGCAGTGGGCCACAGTGACAAGACAGAGGGGTCACTTAGGCCCCTGTGAAGAGGGGACATGTGAGCTGAAGCTTCAGTGATGAGTCAGAGTCAGGGTGTGACGACAGGGAAAGGAAGGCTCTGGGTGCGGGAAAGGCGAACACAAAGGCCAGGCAGAAACAAGGCTGGTCCGCACTGAGGGAAGAGAAAAGGCCGGGACACAGTCAGCGGCAGAGCCACGCGAGGCTGGGGCAGGACCAGAGACACCCACAAACTGTGACACAGCTCCCACTGATGGGCAGGGTCCACGTCCCCTCCCTCTGCATTTGAGCGGGTTCTGTGGTGGCACTGAGGCTGACCAAATGGAGCCAAAGGGACCCTGGGCCAACCAGTGGCCCCAGACCTTCAGAGCCTGGCGGCTTCCACTCCCTGTCTCTCGCGGTGCTCACTTGAGGGGAAGCCAGACGACGTGAGCCCACCACACCACGATGCGGCGCTGGCCTACCCTGCGGGGTGGAGAGTGGCCCAGCTTCTCCCCCTCCATCTGGCCACCTGAGCCCACGTGCCAGACACACGTGCGAGGAACTCGCCTCACGCAGCCCAGCGGCAGCAGGTGGGCCCAGCCAGCTAGTCCGAACCGGGGCACCAGACACAGGACCCCCGGTGACCACAAAGGTCACCCATCACCCAACTTCAAAGCCCAAGACAAATCCTGACTGAGCACCTGCTGGATACCGGGCGAAGCTGAAGGCCATAAAACAAGATGGTGAGCTCCTACGACCTCTCCTGCCCACAGAGCACACGCCTCACACCAAGGCTAACGTGTGAGCAGGACGGGAGAGCGCCCGGGGAGAGGCAGCGGTTTCTCTGCAGACGCTTATGGTGGGATTCTGCCCCCTCTGTACAGACAACTGTGACAGAGCGGAGGGTGGAGAGGTCACAGTTCCTCAAGGCCACTGCTTAGAACGGGGCCGCTGAAGACCAGGCAGCCATTACTGTGCACTGTTGGGAAAGTTAATTCATCTCTCTGGGTCTGTTTTTTTCAACCACAGAGGGACACGGAGAACAAGTGAGAGACAATGGAGACAGTAAATGATGTGCATTTCAAGTGGCCTGGTCACGCTCCCTCCGTGGCCTGTTTCAGTAGTGCCACTTGTTACCACTGTCACTGAGCAAAGGACACAGAAGACACCCCTAAGCCTTACTCTATCCCTACCCTCTGGTCTGGCTTTTCTTTTCTTTCTTTTTTTTTTCTCTTTTTTTAAAGTATTTCAACGCCCACCATGAGACTTGAACTCATGACCCTGAGATCAAGAGTACAGAGCCAGCGTAGCGTCCTACAGAGCCAGCCAGCGTCCCTGCCCTCTGCTTTAAGGCAATTTGCACTATTATTCATTTATAAGTTGTTCGATTTTTTTAAATTATTATGTAATATTTTTACAATCAGAAAAAAACACCAAAGGTGTATGTCAAGCCGGCTAGATCTCGGTGTCTCCGGGAGCTATAAAAACGAAGGAGTTAATAAATGCTATGAAACACGGCACGGGCGCTGGGCTGTGTGATGCAACACGCTTCCCAGGCGGGGATCTCGGGGTGGCCACGTGACCCGGCAGCTCAAGTGCCCGCCTGCCCCACCCCCACGTCTGGGGACCCAAGCACCTCAGGGAGCACCCAGGGTGCAGGGGTATCCATTCTTCCATTTTTCAAGTGGAAAGCAAACTAAGCACCCTTGCAAAGCACACAGATCTAATTGTTAATTGAAAGCAAAATCACTATGACCACGGTAACTGAATTAGAGGCGAGATCATTCGAGATACAAGTGCATCATCAGACAAAGGATCCTTTCCCTAAATGCCTCTACCTCTCAAGAGTCCTTTCTTTAAAAAAATAAAACTTTATACACATTCAAAAACTTATACGTACCCTGTTTTTAATTTAAACCACAAAGGATTAGAACTATTTGTATTTTTTGCTGTGTCTCTATTTCGATTTTGTTTTCCATTTCTATTGTGAAAGATCTCAAACCTGCAGCAAAGTGGGGAGAATTGTGTAACACACACCTTCTGCTCAATGTGGTTAGTTGGCTGGATGAAACTTTGCCCCACCCCAGCCCACAGCCTCACCCCCGTTCCCCCTGCAGGGGAATGGCTTGGCCACAGGGACAGTTCTAGAACAGAGCATGGCTCAGGGAAGGGGTAAGGGTTTTGTTTCATCCAGCACTGGGTTACAACCAGGTTCCTCTTTCAGCAGTACCAACATGACCCTGCTTCAGATGGCCCACACGAAAGGGAGACGGCAGGTCAGCCTGCCCCAGAGCTCACCTCCCCACAGGGCAGAATCTCAGCCATCTCGGAGATCTCTGGCAGACCACACTGTGGGACAACCTGGTTCTCTCGCCTG
Organism: Lutra lutra; assembly: GCF_902655055.1. Taxonomy (NCBI): domain Eukaryota; kingdom Metazoa; phylum Chordata; class Mammalia; order Carnivora; family Mustelidae; genus Lutra; species Lutra lutra. The sequence goes on along the minus strand of NC_062284.1, from coordinate 9,183,415 downwards.
CGGTTCTGAGGTCAGGACATCCAGTGCCACTGTACCCTCTCAAACATGCCAAGCTCCCCGTACGGTGTATCCCCGGTGGGTTAGTGAGTCCTAAGGCTTCCCTACACATGGTCCACCTGTCCACCTGCAGCCAAAGCCTGGAAGGGGAAGGGAGGTCCTGGGAGACCCAGAGGGTGGGCAAAGGCTTCCGTGCCTTTTCCACGTGTTTTACAGCCTTTTCACTTAATGCCCCCAAATGTTAGGCACACTTGAGGAAGGCCAGCTTCTTCGGCATCCATGACTGATAGCCAGGCTCCAGCCTACTACAGCCTCTGCTGGCCGGGAAGCCGGGGGGCTACTACTACAGTTGACAGATGCATTTGAGATGGCTGCCAACTCCACTGGTGTGGAAACGCTGCTCAGGGGAAGGGCTTGGGGCTCTTGGGGCTGCGCTGCGCTGGCTTACCCGGGGCACCAGGCTCTGCCTTCCCAGAACAGGCACAGGACAGGAGGTAAGGGGTCAAGGCTGTGCAACCCTGCTGGGAGATGAAGCAACACTTGTTGCAAAGCCTCAGCAGGGAACTCCGGCCAGGAGGGGAGCCAGACCAAATGCACGACCGGTGGGCCTCTGCTGTGCTGGGCCTCTTCCCCAGAAGCTGCGATCCCCATAACCAAGCCTGACGCGATCGGGACCGTCCACTCTAATCAGGGTGGGCTGAGTTACACTGCATCAACAAACACCCCCAAACCTCAGCGGCTTCAGAGCACGGAGGTTTGTCCCTTGCTCATGCCACACACATCACAGCTCGGTGGTGGCGGGTAGGGGAGTGTGGGAGTGTTCTTGTCATCACCGCCAGCCCCAGGGACCCCGAGGACAGAGCAGCATCATGTCATCAGTTGGTATGCCAATGGGAAAAGGGAGAGCACTGAGCACTGACAACCCCGTTCTTGGCCTGAAGACATGTAGCCCTTCTGCTCCCATCTCATCGGCCAAAACCAGGCCCGCGGCTTCACTCACTCACCCGAAGCACACTCCTGCCATCTGCCCCACCATTTCTGTCATCTGTCCACAAGCACAGGAGCTCTGGGATTCAGGGCCAGAACGGTACATCGCAGTTCTCAAGTACTTGCTACACAGCAGGCAGTGTTCTGCGCGCCTTCTGCGCTAACTCGTCCTCCTCCCTGCAGCCCACGGTACACGCACCACCTGGACCTCCCTGGCTGGACCTGGGGCAATGAGCTCCTGCCACCCTACTCTGTGCGCCCAATGTCACGAGGCTGCTTAGGGTGCAGCTCCCTCTCACTTTTTCCCAGGCACCAACAGACAGAGATCTAGGGGCCACAGCCTGGGGTTCCAGCCACCAGACACTCTCTTCTCTGTCTACCCCCTTGGAGCCACACCCTGTTAACCCGCTTCCGTGTGCCCGGGGCAGTGCCAACTTGCAGAGAATGAAGCCTCCGTGCTCCAGGATATCCAATGTGGGTAACGGACTAACTTTTCTCCTGTGCACTGCAAAGGGGCCTCCAGCCTCTAGGGTCATTTTGTGGGTCCTGTTCAGGAGAGGACACCCAGCTGAGCAAGGCCGCCTCAGGGAAAGGATCTGACAGTCTCCCATGTCTTGCCCAGCTGCTCTAAGACAATTGAAGGATTTTGCCAGCTCCGCAACCGCAAGGCTTTGTGTTTTAGGAGAAGCTATCTTCTTGCTCAGGAGAGAAGCAGACCCTCAGGAGGGACCGTCTGGGCAGCCTTATCTCTGGGCAGTCAGCACCCCGTTCTCTGCCCAGAGCCCTGTCTTCCCACAGCATGAGTTCCACAGATCAAGTGAGACAGGCCAAGAGGCACACCCAGGAGCTCAGTCATTTTTACTGAAAAGACGATCTAAGAGTGAAGCCAAAGATACAAAAGACGCAAATCCCCCAGAATTACAACCCTGAACACAGGCATTTTCCTGAGGGTTTTTCTGAGGGTGAGGGGATAGGGCAGTTATGGCTGAGGACACTGCCCTAAGGGGTGAAAATTAGTTCTTGGGGGATGAAAATCCTGGGTGTGCACTTTTTTCTTTTCTTTTCTTTTTTTTTTTTTTTAATAATTTTATTTATTTGAGAAAGAGGAAGAGAGCATGAGCAGGGGGAGGGTCAGTGGGAGAAGCAAATTCCCGCTGAGCAGGGAGCCCAATGTGGGGCTCAATTTCAGCACCCCAGGATCATGAACTGAGCCGAAGTCAGACACTCAAACAACTAAGCCACCAGGCGCCCCGCCTGTTCTTTTTATGTACAAAGCACAGATACACACACAGCACATTGACTTACAGTATATCTGGTATTAACATTTATAGGAGAAGTAAGCACAGTTGGGGAAAAAAGGCCTAAAACGGTTTTGGGGGATGATGATAAGGTTAAGAAACACTGCGGAATTGTTTTCACTTTGGCTTGTTTTTCCCTTTTATCCCCAAACAGTTTACACTGTTGCAGTTATGGAACCCTATTTTACATTGTTTTTACCTATTTACATAGTTTCCAAATTCCTATCCTTCATTCACTATTGAACAAGGCTAATTAAATGCCTGCTACTTACAGGCAATAGGATCCACAGCCTCTGGCTCCCTTATCAAACAGCCCAGTGTCTCTGTGGTTGCCAAATATAACTTTCAAGGTCTGTGAAATATACAACGACCATCCGGGTCATTCATCCAGTTTTAAAACTTTTTACCTGAAGAGTAACATTTTCGCTTATATTGAACTGCTGTATCCTCTAGGGATAAAATCTATGGAGAAGAATCACAGATGCTTGGTGTCCTTTTATCCTAAAGGTTCTGTTTACACAGGCTTAAAGTGCCCCTGCAACAAAGTGCCTTCTTACAGCTAAAGGGGATGGTGGTGTAGATAGCACCAAATTCATCAGGGCGGGACAGACAGAAGGTACCACATCCCGTTCCCCCTCAGCTCAGTGGGGGCCACCTGGACTCTCTCTGGCCCCCAAAGCTGGGAGTCTGCAAGCCCAGCTGTTTCTCCAGCTGGGAGCAATGCCAATGAAATGGACACCGCTGCTCTAATCAGAGAGGGGACAGAGAACTCCGCACTCAAGCTTACCCATCTGTTGAAATAACTTGTCTCCTCTTACTTATCCACAGTGAGACGGAGAGAAACAAAGAAGGACAGAGAGAACAGCCCGCTCCAAAGCGAACACTGCACCATGGTCTTGGGTTCCTCCCTCCTCAGAAAGACTGGCCCAGCCCTTGGCAAATGACCAGGGGTTGGGTGGGTGGGTGGGGGGGACCCGGAGGGAGATGGTCTCTTTTCCTGTCTGGTCCCTTAAAAGATTCTCAGAGCCCCACAGATGGAGCCATTAAAAGCACTCTGGCCTAGATATCATTTTCAATGAGCCACCTGCAACAACAGTTTTGGAGGGAAATGAATATGCAGACTAGAACTGGGGAAAAAAAACAACCAAAGCACCAAGAGTAAAGCACTGGCTATTTGCTCATGGTGGGTCCTTCTCCTGGTTCATTCCTCTCTAGGCTGTCAGCGTGAATGCCAAAAAGCTATCAGAATGCTCAATTCCTAATGCCCAATATATAGCTCTATCTTTCTCTTCCCACTGAGGGCCAGGAGCAGGGGAGGGTAGCTGGAGAGCAATTGAGTATGTTTCAAAATGACAAATGCTGGTGACCTCTGCCCCAGCATTTCCACACCTGGGAACCTTGCCCTCAGTCCCACTTGCACATGAACTTTTGGCTGCGAGCAAAAGGCTGGAAAATAACCGCCATATTCATAACTAAGGGTCTAGTCAAATAACACTTGGTTCGTTCATAGAGTCTAACACTACGCAGCCCTACATATATATATATATATACATATATATATATATATATATATATATGTATATATAGCAGGTGGCTTTCCACGCTACCATGAAAAGCACTGCAGATGGGAGGCTTTTACGGCTGCTAGAAACCAGACGACCTCTGTACACATGCAGACACGACACATAGCCGTGGGCATATGCAGAGACTACCTCTGGGAGGCTGTGTAAGAAACCAGTGGACAGTAGTGTCGCTGGTGGCAACGGGGGAGACGCCCACCCCTCTACACTGAATTCTGTGCCAGGTACAGTATCACTTTTTCAAAACCCTGCATGAAACTTTGTGGCAGCTGCTTTTAAATGCATTCTCTCGCTCAATCCTTAAGCCACTTCTTCAAGGTCCCAGCCATACAGATGGGCCAACGGAGGCCCAGAGAAGATTAAGAAACTGTGCACACATCTTCAGTGTTTAAAGCTATTCCGCTCCCAAGTCCCTGCTCAAAGAGCACAATGAGGGCTACTGATGAAGACAAAGAACGCTCCCGGCCACAAATGCCACAAATGCTGTGTCCAGCTGAATGGGACCTTTAAATGAAAACCCTTGATTTCTCGAGCACCCCGGTCCCATGGAGCAAACCTGCATCTTCCCTCCTGGGCTTCAGGCAAGAAGGAAGCGTGTGCAGGGGTGTCTCCCCGACAGGCTTAGTACCGCCGGAAGGGTGCCCACTGCCAAGGACAGCGGATGACCTGGAGGCAGACAAGGGCTTGCTGTCAGGCATCTCCTCCCCCACCCTACCCCCCCCACCCCACCTGGAGAATGGTCACTGTCAGTCTGGGCCTCCCTCTTGCTGCTACTGACTCATCCGTGATGTGGGACCTAATTCAGAGGCTCAGTCAGTGCCCTTGCTTCCACATTTGTCAAATGGGTGTGAACATCACCACACCCACCACAGCAGACTGAGGGGAAATTAAGGCAGAGAGCTGGGCTCAGGGCCTGGTACCCAGCTCCCAGTTCCCAGGTGCTCTGGGCAGCACCGTGCACTCAAAATGTTTGTGGTAAAATGTTTTCACTGAAGAATGCGAAGAAATCTAGCCTCACAGAAATGGGCTGTCGGAAAAGGAAGGAAACTGTAAGAGCCTTTTCAGATAATATAGGATATTCTTCTCACCAAGGCCTGCGCAGCAGTAGCCTCCTGCAGATTAGGCGGCGTAGAACCTGAGCCTGAAGCCGTGAACTTTTGTGCTCTGGGACATTCCGGTCTCCTGGCCTATCTTGCACTCTGAATGGATTTTCACCCGTGCATGCTTTGGTAACACCGTGCAATGGTCGCTCGGAACACATCAGCTCACTAAGCCATGCGCTCGGAGAGATTAGTGAAAGAGGCAAATAATACCTTGGTGTTGCCATGAAAACAGTTTTGACCTTGGGGACCCCTAGAAGAAACTCTGGGATCCTCCTAACCACACTCTGACATCACCAGGTTAGCAGAACTCCCTGACCCTCCACATTAGCCATGTTTTTGTTAAGAACTCAGAGGAAAACTATGCAAGCATGGAGAGGGTGACGGCGAGATGACCTGCCCCCGTGGGTCTCGGCATGGAGGTGTGGTCACAAGGGCCAGCACTTTCTACCCTGTGGCTGGCCGGCCTCCCCACACACCCTGGGGCCTCCCTTATTCCAGCCTGCCCTGATCCTCCTCTCATTACCAGCCACTTTCTTGCCACAGGACCCCCTCATTCTCCCCCAAAATAACAGATCTGGGTACTTTGTTCTGGGCAGGGCCTCAGACAGCAAACTACAGGGGCCACGCACGGGCGGCTGCCTTTGGGCTTTGCAGCTGATAATTCTTGGTCGCTTGAAATTACATATATGTGTATATTTATAGCCAAATACATGGTTGCCCAGAAATCGCAACTCATTCATATATACACTTTTAGCACATTGCTTGGCTACCAAGTTCCATTAAATCTTCCTTCCTGGGTTCCTTGTGTCACCAGTCCTACGCTGGAGACAAGGTAAGGCCTTCCCCACTGCACACTTGGCTGTGAGGGGCCCCTGTCCCCAATGTGTCCCCCTTCCCCCCCAGCAATCTGAGGCCAAATGCTTTGCTCCTGACCACCAGTCTCTCCTGCCCAAAAGCCTTCTGTGAGGCTTGGACATCAAGCTTTGTTTGGTCTGTCACCCACTCCAGCTTCATTGCCCACCACGGCCCGTCTCCCTGCCACCAAGCACCCAGGCACAGGCTGGCCTTTCCAGCTCTCCCTGCTGACCTTTCTGCCCTCAAGTCTCAACTCCTCCACGAGACCTCACCTCACCATCACAGCCCCTCTGGACTTGGCAGCTGGCGTGCAGACGGCCCTGCACACACGAGATGCTCAAAAAATTACCCCGATAAGAAATCTGAGCACCTACTATGTGCAGGGCTCCGTGATATGTACCGGGGACATGGCGGTGAGTAAATAGACACTTTTGTCTTGTTTCCTGCAGTTAGCGTTCTCATACCCGTTGATTCTTTGCTATAGCACTGTGGTGTTTCTTGTCTGGCACTCTTTATTCCTTCAGGTCATTGTACACTGTGCCCTTATTTTAATTTCCAACTCCTAGAGGACAGGATTCGGTGTCATTTTTGTTGCCTAGAGTATATGCAAAGCTAGTCAATGGCTGAAGGGGATGTGGATTAACCACAACATCCATTGGACTAAGACTCAGAAAGATCCAGACATCTGTCAGACCCATGGAAGAGGTTCCTGGCGTCTGCTGTATTATCTGCAACATGACTGACAGGTTTCATATTTGAATATTTTAAGTGCTAGACAGGAAAGAGCAACCCCCAACCCTCCTGTACGGTGTTCCAGAAATCACAGGAATCACACAGGAGAGGCCGACTAACGAGGCAGCAGGCTCTAAGCTCCAAATCCCAGTTCTGCTGTTTGTACCTGTATGACTGGCCCCACATACGTACACTCCCTGAGCCTCAGTCTTCTCATCTGGAAAATGGGGGCGAAAATAACGGTCCCTATGTCAAAGTACTGTCGTGGGAATTAAAGGTGAGAATCCAGGGGAAGAACTTAGTACAATGGGGCACACCAGTCACTGCATTCATGAGAGCTGCTGCTCCTCATACTGTTGTCACAGCCCCTGGTGGCATAAGCCCCGTGGTGGGAACATGCAAAGACGGCCAGTCCCCCAACCTCCAGCCTGGCCTTACTCCTGTGACCTACATGGCACGCTTGCCACATCACCCACGTGGAACCTGCAGATATAATTAATGATGGTGCTAACTGATCAGGTGACCTAGAAACAAAGAGGTTACCTGGGTGGGCCTGGCCTAATCACAGGAGCCCTTTACAAGCAGGTCACAGAAGTGGATGCCACAGATTTGCAGTAGGAGAGGATCTGATATCCCCGCTTTGGGTCTGGAGATGGAGGGGGCCATGTGGCACCAAATGTGGCAGCTTCGAGGAGCCGAGATCAGCATCCAGATGACAGCCAGAGTGGACGGGGGACCTGAGTCCTACAACCACCGGGAACTCAACTGCACCAACAACCTGAATGGCCAGGAAGCAGACTCTCCCCCAGGGCCTCAGGGTAAGAGCTCAGTCAATACCTTGACCTTGGACTTCTGGCCCAAGACCCTAAGCAGAGAACCCAGTGCAGCCAGCTCAGGCTTCTGCCCTCCAGCACTATGAGCTAATAAGCACGCACAACTGAACCACTACATTGGTGGTGATTTGTTACGCAGCAACAGGATCTAACAGAAGCCCTGCTTGGTGGCAAACCACCATGCATATGGGGAAAAGCATGCCAAGTGCTTGTTCAAAGGGCCTGGGGAACATTCACACCTTCTGTATCTTTAATCACTTCACAGGTGCTGCTTGAGAGCTGGGACTGTCTGACTCGCGTCTACTCTACCACTTAGCAGTGCAGGCATCATACAGAAGGCTCTCGATAATTTCACTGAACAAAGTGTCAGCTTCCGGGGCGCTCGGGAACGGGATGGCTTAGCTGGTTGGCTTCAGTCCCATGACAGCCGGTTAGAAGGTATTCAGGTGCAATTATCTGGGCAAAACCCGGCATGGGCCGCTTTTTGGCCTAGAGGAGAACTGCAGACACTGCCAGCGGTCAGGAGAAGCCAACTCGGCGACCAGGGGAGGTACGTGTCCACGTGCAAAGTGTCTTCCTTTTTACACACCACCCGACCACACCGTGGCCCCTGCCTCAGCCTGCGGCAGCCTCCCAGGACTCGGCTGGCCAACCAAACCCTGACATTTTGCTTGTAATTGTACCTTCCAGTAAAAAGTCCTAGTTGGAGCAGTAAAAATAGCAGCTGCGACGTCCCGCAGCACAGCTACACCAGCCCGTGTCAGGGCCTGAAAGGAAACCTGGCGATCGGGTCTCACGCTAGCTCCAGGAAACGCCTGCGAGCTGAGCTCAGGCTGGCAGCACGTGGCACCCAGCAAAGGTAGCCCCCTCAAGCCTCTCCCTGGTGAACCACCTTCAAATCAGCTCCCAAGATGCTCCTCTCGCCCCTTTCCTGAAAATCCCAACCTTCGGCATTAGGAGATGTCTGAGAAATGCACAAACCTGCCCCCACCGCCCTCTCCTCCTGCTCACTAACTGCAGAACTACAGAGAGGAGAGGCCCCCTACCAAGGCTCTTTGGGGGTCCCGTGGCCCCCTTGTGCATCTGCTCTTTATTACGCTCTCCCATGTCTGTCTACCTCCCTCTCTGTAGCCCTCTGTCCCTGGCAGCCGTCCTCACCAGGTTGGGCTGGGGGGATGACAGAAGTCTCCAGTAGGGCTTAGGTCTGAGTCATCCCCAGGGTGACAGGGCTCAGGCCAGCTAGATGCCACCCATGGAGTAGAGGGGGTGAGCTGTTAGAGTCCACTTGGGGAATGACAGGAGAGTCTGGCTAAAGTTTCCCCAGGCACCGGATTCCCGGCAGTCATGAATTCCTCCAGTGGCCCAGGATACGGGCTTCCAGCCCCCGCGTCCCCTATTGTAGGGCCTGATGCCACCCAGGAATCACATGGGAGTGGTTTTCTGAGGCCCCAGACTCCTCCTTTCCTTCTCTACCAATCTCTGGACCTTCGCCATCCTTCTGTCTCCACATCAAATACATGGGCCCTTTTGTCCATCTTTTATTTGTTATAAAGCCTCCTCTTACAAGAAAACAAACAAGAACCCCCAAAGTAATTAATATGGGAATCTGTAAAGTTCTAAGAGCCTGGCCAGCAGGTAAATAGGGGGATCAGCCTGTGATGACCAATCCCCTTTCAGAGCCTTTTTATGGGAGGGCTACAGATCTTTCTCTACCCTTCTGGCTCCTTCCTTCATTCCTGCAGGTCAGACAGGGAGAAACCTACCCACTCGGCTAGCCCTCTGACGTCTCTCTCAGGACACGTGAGGGATGCCAGGCAGATGTCCCACCTAAAGCCACCCCCGTCCCTCCCCTAGACACACCGGCTGTTCAGAAACACTCGGGTTCACTCACATGTTCTGGGCTTCAAATATCTAGCTCTCGCTAGTAAAACCCATGATGTTTGCAGAACTTTTCAGCATAAAATGAACTTTCAGGAATGTTTCCCATGTTTCACAAGCAACGCACAGTAGCCTGACAGGGGGCAGGGCAGGGACTGAAAGGGCCTCATTTCACAGATGAAGCTGCGCTGGAGGTCAGGAGACCAGTCAGAGGCAGAGCCAGCAACGGCTAAACCTCGACATTCTGGAAAAAACAAAGGTGGATGAAAACAAAGAGGAAGCCTGGATGAACTGGAATTTTTTTGTTTGTTTGTTTGCTTGTTTTAAAGGAATGATGAGATCTTTACCTACCCGCACCTGCACCCCCCATCACAGGAACTAAAAGTGAAAACGTGGATAATATCAAGAATTATCGAGTGTGGGTGAGGATGTGGGCAAATGGGCCTCCAGACACCACCGGTGGCTGAGTGGCCTGCCTGAGTCTTGGGAAAGGCATTCAGCTTTGACAATAAACATTTTAAAATCAGAAAGATGCACAATCCAGGACACACAGGACTTCATGGACTGTACGAAGGGGCGGAGGGGGAGGCGGTCAGACAGGACCTAATGTTCGGATGGAAGCCAGTGACTGGCCCACGTGGAGTGTTGTGCAGCTATAAGATGCACAGGAGTGTCACCATACACGGGGCCACAGAAGCTGTGGACAGAAACACAGAAGAAGGGTGGCCAGAAGGGGGTGCGCCAAACCGCTGACAGATACCAAGGACACGGGGGACTTTCCAGGCCATGCTGCATTTTCTCTCTCGTGCATTTATAAAGGGAATCTACTGAAGTGTTACCCAAGTTAAAGCAAACAATTAATCAGCTTAAAGGGACGCGTTTTCCTTGGCCTCCCTAGGAATCAGAAGATTATAGCGGGTACTGGCTGCCGCTATCTCTAGCCAGGTCCCCGCCTCGGCCCACGCTGTTCCCAGTCTGTACACTCACTTGTTCCCTGCCCCGAATGCCCTTCCTCAGATCTTCCCAGGGGTGCCTCCGTCCAGTCTTACAGGTCTCCGCTCAAAGGTCACCAGCCCAGAGAAGCCTTCCTTAGGCCCCCTCGGTCACCCACCTTGACCTTTTCTTCCTTATCCATGTCCAGGAGCCCTAACGGCAGCTCTATTTAGTCTACCTGGCCCCAGTTGAATAGGGGCTCCAGGATGGTGGGGACCTGGCCTTTCTTCTGCTGCATCCCAGAGCCTGGTAGAGAACAGATGGCAAAAAATATTCATTGGACCCATCTGGAATGGAGATGCAAGGGACAGTCTACTTCTTCACCTCTCCAATGGGGAGACTGAGGCACACTCTTGCCATGCCACTCACTCTTTAGCAGTACGCCACAACAACTACCTGTCTGCCTCACACAGCAGAGACTGAACTTCCAAGAAAGGACTCTCTTTGAACCTGACTTCTTTTTTCCTGGTTTCTAGTCCAGGATGGGCCATTCAGAAGGTGCCAAATGAAGGCTTGCTGCATGAATGGAACTGTATGGTTTCCCCCCCTTTTCAAAGCTGTGAACAACAGAGGCTGCACAGGTTAAAGGACTTGTTACCCAGGGTCTCACAAATCTGGTAGCACACAGCAGAACTCGAACTCTGGATGCTGGATGTAATGGCTTTCTAGAAAAAGAGCTCCTGTGTCTCTTGGCCCTCGCTCCTGGCCTGGCCACCTGTAAACCGGGCAGGCAGCTCATCCTAGAATTGAGTGAGCAAGGCTCCTCTTAGCGTAATTAGGAAATTAATTCCATTCAGCCTAGATTGATCTGTGGTCAGCCTCTCCTTAGGGGCCCAACAAGAACAGGTAGAAAATAAACAAGGCTTTTTGTTTCTATCCTATCCCTGCATCCTACTCCGACGGATCGGCTGACGGCGGAAGGTATCTTCTGGGCAGGCAGGAGTGGGTGGGAAATGACGCCCAAGGCGAACGTGGTCCTCCCTCTGGCAACAGAGATGCGGTTCTCCCGCGGCCCGGCTCAGCCCCACCTTCTTGCGGGAAGAGCAATCCAGCAGGCCTTGCAGGTGCCTCCTTGGCAAAGTCTGATGTGTAGGAGCCTCGCGTCCTCCTCCTGTCCCCTAGGCTCACTCACGATCCCTACCAATCTTGGGAGATCTGTGCCCATCTCTTCCTGGAAGTGGCCCCAGGGACACCTGTGGCCTAGATCCCAACCCATCCATTTTGGGATTGGGACAGAGGTGTCAGCCTAAGTGCTCCCACACCTGTTGTCCAGGTCCCTGCCTGGGACCAGACAGAGCAACGTTGGGAAGTAAGCCATGCATCTGCCACCTTCCTTTGGGCCCAGATTTTTTTCTTCTTTGACCCAGTCCTCTGGCGTCACTAGCCCCTCACCCATGGGCACCAGTACCTTTACACCTAGGCCCTGGACTCCAAGGCAGAGGGCAGAGGCAGGGAGCCAAGGGAGGCCTGGGAAACTGGGAAAGTCTGACTCAGTTTCCACTCACCAAGAAAGGAAAAAAAAGTGGGAGCTTGCCTACTGTATACCCTTCTAGTTCTCCAGGAGGAAAAATTAGGGCCCAGAGAGGGAAAGCAACCTGCCCAGAGCCCCACAGCACACATCGGAGGCAGAGCAGGAAGTCTAGACTTCTGATTTCTAATCTGTCCCACCACACTCCACTGGCTGCTCTCTATCTCTTCCTGCCCCAGACGGCTAGGCAAATAACTCAAGCCTATAAAATTACATGACATCAGAGGCTGTAAGGACTTCTGGGATTTTACAGCAAAACACCTAACAGAAGCATTGCACCGAAGAGCATCCACACATGTTCGAGAAGACAAGCTGGGGCCCATAGAGGTAAGGGGACCTACATGAAATCACACACACAGAGGCACAGGAGGACTCTCAGATCCCCACTTAAGCATTCGTTTTGCCAATAGGCTCCAGGAGTTCCAACTGTTGTAGGATGGGGAAGAGGTGGAGTTGGTCTTGAACCTCAGTCCCATTACAACAGTGTGGCCGGGACAGCCTGGTCCAGACTCATATACACCCCAGGGGTGCCAGAGATCACTGTGAGGAAACAGGGTGAGATTTCCCAATGAAACTGGGTTTCTCACTACTGACCCAGTGCTTTGAAGAACAGATCAATGAACCACATATGCCTACCTTTGTTCCTCCAAAGGGCATGGCCAGGGCTCAGAAGGAAAGGCTCAGCAGTGAGAAAGAACAGTGTCTCCCGGCACCAGAGGGAGGGGGAAAGGGTGGGTGGAGGTGGCTGGGGCCCAAGAGATCACAGATACATGGGCAGCATCTGAATCCAAGTCTGGTTCTTGAGCCCGAGCTGTTTTCCCCAGTCTTACGCAGAAGAGACTTAACAGGAAGCCTGCCCATCTCTGAGCTATCTTTCTGCTCCCACCATCCCCATCCCCACAGCCCGGGGACCTGGAGTCAGGCTTGCCTGCAGGTGACAGGTACCAGCTTTCGCGACCTTTTGACTGGGACAGGGGCATTGATGCTCAGAGGCCAGGTGGTCCAGGAACAAGGCTGGGACCTGCTGTGAAGGCTGCAGTGGGGTGTGGGGTTGCGGGGGAGGGGCAGGCAGACCCAGATTACGGAGGGGAAGGCCCTACTGGGATGAGGTGAGTAAAGGCTGTGGATGCATACATACTGCCCCCACCCCCTGCCCCCCCACCCCCAAGCTGTCCCAACTAAGTGCTTTCTGGCTGGGAAAATGCTTCAATAGCTCTGGCTGCCTGAGGCAATTCAATTATGAAATTTACCACATTAGATGAAAACCAGCATCTCAACCAGCCAATTCATTTGCGTCTGGCCACTCTGTTTCCTCCTGCAGGCTCTGTCCGCCCCTCCCTGGCCAGGCCACATTCACGCTGCAGGCTGGTCCGGATGGATGCGGGCTCAGACGACGGGCTGGTCTTCGGGGCCGGTGGGGTGGCTTTTCCCAGGACCCCCTGAGCAGAGAGGCTGAGCCAGAAGGCATCCATCTCCCGGAGACTCCTGGGGCTGCTGACTCCACAGTCTCAGATGAACCCCTCTCTCACCTCCCATTTGCATTCTCCCGGACCTCAACCTCCACCTGCCTTGAACTTGCAAGGCACTAGCTTCTGGGAGAAGTGCAGGTGGGTGGTGGGAGAAGGCCGCCGCCTCAGGGCTCTGCCATGCCCTTCTCACCTTCACTTTGCCAAGGCATCATCGCTTCAAAAAGCCTTTGCCACCCGTTCCCCTCAGCTCCCCTTGCTGCCTCTATCACGGGGGTACTGTACACACACCTGTGTGTCCATGAGCCAGGGCCCCACTCCACGGGCCAGCACACCCTTGTCTAGGAGCTCCCAGAGTACAGGGCCCTGATCAAGGCCCTTCCAACATAGACTCAATTAGTCAACTAACAAATGAATAAACAAATCGCTCACTGAGAAATACTCCCTCCCCAGCCCCCTGGAGCATCAGTGTGGTAGAAGGGAAGAAGCCAGCCTGATTTTGCTGCAGACCTCCAAGTCCCAGGCCTGGGTCATCTTCCTCCACCTCCTGCTCTCCTCCGCCCACACTGGGTGCCCAGAGGTTTGAGTGGCTTTTAGGGAGGAAGGGGCTGCAGAGGCTGCCTCAGATGCTGAGTGTGCAGCTCCCCCGCAGCCCCTCTCTCTGCACCACAAACATAAATCCAGCTGCAGCCCGAGCCCCAGGATGAAGGTTTCTACCATTTCTCTCTACCTCCTTCTAGCAACCTCCCTGGAGTCACTTCCTGGCAAACAGAATGACTCAAGACCAAGAGGGCTGCCAGACCCAGAAGACTGACTGACTCCATCACCCTCCTCAGGTACAGCTTGGGGACCCCAGGACCCCTGGTCTCAGAAGGATACCAAATCTGTCCGGGGTGGGATGGACCTTGTGTCCTACTCCCCACTTGCCCCCAGCCCCCAAATGCGAGTCTTTAACAACAGTCCCTAGGAATCCTAACAGCACACCCGGGCCCACTGAGCATTAGTCCCACCTATGAAGGGGGAGACGGAAGTCAGGGCATAGACTCAATTAGTCAACTGAAGTCAAGGGTCCCAAAGGACCTGATGCCACATCACTGTCACCATAGTCTGGTGTATGATAAGAATGGGGGTGAGGGGGTTGGTTGGTTCCTGCCTCCCCCCCTCTGCCCCCCCACACCCCGTTGCTCGGCAACTTCACTCTTCACATGGCCAAAGTGGAAACCAGAAGGCCCAGACACCTGGTGTTCTCCCTCCTGGCTCACCAGGGACGGCCAAAGCTCTGGGAGCCTTTCTCCTGCTCAAAGCAAGTCAGAAGGACCCAAGAGTGCCCAGCTAAAAACTGCAGGGACCTGGGTCGCCCTCCACCCCAATCCCTTTGATCGGGTTTTATAAAGACTTTTCTTTGCACAAAGAGAGTGAAAACGCACCTTGGGGACTTCGAAGCGGCGGCACAAAAAAACGTCCGCTGCCCCTAGGGGTACAGTCTATGAAAGGAAAAGCTTCTCAAGCAACTAGAGGAGGAAAAGAAGGAACCGGGGGGCGTGCCCAAATGCGGTCCAGGAGCCGGGGCAGGATGTGGGGAAGAGGACTGCCAGGCCGGAGAAGGCTCGCTCCGGACCTGCCAGGGGGGCGCCGCCTCGGTGGGCAGGTGGGTGGGACTTAGCAGCGTGTGACCACTGCCCCGCTGCTCCACAGCTCTCCACGCGGAGACGAGGGGTCCCGTCAGGCAGGGCGTGGGCGGCCGGGGGCACGGGGACGGGGGACACTGCCCTGGTTAACTCCCCCACCCGGCCCTCGCCCCCACGAGGCAGGCGGCCATCTGGCCCTCGGCGTCCAGGGCGCGGGGACTTCGCCCAGCCCGAGCGCGGAGCCCAGCCGCTCACATCCTCACACACAAGCAGCCTCCTCTTTCCAGGATCGATAGTAATTTTTTAAAAAGAGAGTCTGCGGACTCAATGAATCAACCACTCCCAAGGGAAAGAGTTGCAGCTCCCGCGCGCAACATCCATTTGCAAAACAATTCATTCCCTCGCCGGGAACTCTCGGCAGATCCCCTCGCGGATCCGCAGGCACGCGCGGGGCGGGAGCAGGCGCGGGGACTGGAGGGGAGGTGGCCGACGCCAGCCCCCTCCCACCCACCATTGTCCCCGACTCCAGCCCCCGAGACCCCGCGGCGGTCGGGGCGGTCCGGGGCCCCGAGGACGGCGCCGCGGCTGCCGGGGCACGCGGCCCCCCGGGGGCTCCCTCAGCCGGGGGTTCCCACGGCGCGGCGCGCAGGGCCCCGCACCCCCGGTCCCCACCCGGGGGAGAGGGTGACGGTGACAAGTGCCAGCCCGGAGAATGGGGCGCGCGGCTAGACCCGCCCGAGGCCGGCGTCCCCCTCCCAGCCCGGCCCGGCCCCGCCACTCACCGATGGGGGCGCCGCCGCCCGCCGCGCTCGTCACCCCGGGTCCGCCGCCGCGCTCAGAGGCCCCGCGCGAGGCTCCACAGCCCGGGCCGCCGCCGCCGCCGCCGCCGCCGCTCCCCTCCCCCGGCTCGCCACAGCCGGAGCGCGCCGCCGCTGCGGTTCAGCCCGGGCGCCGCCAACAAACTAGTTTCTCAGGCCTTCCCGCCCCGCCTTCCCGGAGAGAAGCCAATCAGAAGCGGCGCCTCTGTGACGGATGGTCGGCCGAACCCGTAGTTCAGCCCGCAGGGGGAGAAGGGGGTGGGGCGCCCGGGCCGCTCCGGCACCGCGAGGGGGCGGGGCGGGGAGAGGAAAAAGACTTTGACCAGATTCTTAAAGGGACAGGCGCCCGCCCGCCCCCGCGGCCGAAGTTTAGGAACAAAAACCCGCCGGTGTTCTAGAGCTTTCCGAAGGAGAGAACTGTGTAGATTGCAAATGCCTCTTCTGTACCGGGTGCGCGGAACCACGCGTCTACTTGTGAAAGTGTTAGGGAAGCCCTTTTGTTTTATTCTGGGTTTGTTTCAATGTTTGGGGTTTTCTGCAGCCACTAAACCCTATTAAGTACTTGGAATATGTATTTTTCAGGGTTCTTCAGCTCTCCGATCCATACCATTTCTCACTAAGTTCTTTATGTAAGCCATTCTTCAAATATTCATTCATTCGTTCATTCATTTGTCCATTCGCTAATTCACTCCACAAACGTTTGATTGACGCCTGTGCCATATGCTAATATCCCAACGGGAGCAATGGCCAATAATTTCAACTTCTTGTCTTTTAGTTTTGCATTTCATTCCAGGACCTCAGGTTACTGTGTGCCCCGCTTCTTCATCGGTAACACGGCGGGCTTAGAGGACAAGAACTCCTACGACAAGGTTAAGTGTGCAATCAATGTCTTTTTTCTCTTCGACTGAAAATCGAAAATAAGATAGGTTACTTAAGGATACGAAAAGCCCCAGTAAAGTATAGAAAGTCCCAAGTGCTATGGGGCGGGGAGAATTCCCAGGAAGCAGAGGTCACACTGATAGGAGGTCTGAGGTTTATGGAGGGGTAGGGGAGCACCCAGAAGGTTTGGAAGAGGGGGTGGGATTTTGTCTGGTGGAAGCTGGGAAGGAGAACCCCTGCCTAAAGACCTGTCTGGACAAAAGAGACTTCAGGGCGCGAGGTGACAGCAGGGAAGACATCTGGGGGAAACTGTATGGTGCAGAGAGAGAGGACAGCAGAGGAAACCAGATCTGGATTTGAATCCTGCCTCTACCCTCAGGAGCTGGAGAGGGCTGGAGGCAGATTGCTCAGGCGGCGTGTCAGATTCTTCCTGGTGAAAGGAGGATTCTAGAACTTATGGCAGGGTTACTGTAAAGATTAAATAAGAGAGCATATGGGCCTGGCACCTAGGAAGTGCTCAATATAGGTTTATGTCTCTGGAGATCTGGAGAGAGTTAAGGCAGGAGGGTTCTGGTATTTAAGAGCAGTGTTGGCCAGAAGTAAGAAGTTGGCCAAGTGTGCTGTTAAGATGCCTCCAAGGGGAAAAGGAGGCATCAAAATAATTGGCCCATTAGGGAAATGACACAGATCACATTTGTAGTTTTAGCATCCCACCAATTTTCTAGAGCTAGAGTATTTATATAATTGTTGGTTGGATGAAACTCCGCATACAAAATGGATTCCTAGCAAGCTCATAACCATTGTTTATTATTCCATTCAGGTTCTCTGAGATTATAAGTGCCAAGCATCTAAAATCGAGTCTGCATTATCATTTCCCCCCTCCTCAACTCCACGGCTTAAATTAGGTACTGGAATATATTAAAATCAAATGCCGGCAGTGGAACAAATTCAGACCAAGAACACGTGTTGAGTTATTGAATTTAGATATGATTTGTGAGGAAAAGAGGAGATGAAGCTTGCTTTGCCATCTGTCTCAGTCTTCACTCTAGACCCAGGAGCATAACCACCATCACAGTCCCTACCCCCGTGTTGTAATGACCCGCTTATGACCTGTTAGTCAACCCCACTGCACAGGAAGCTCTGGGAGAGTGGGGATTATGACATACTGAATCCTTGCTTCCTCTCACGAGTTGTCTACACAGTTTTGAAATCCTATGAACAAATCTCCTATCAGTTAGAATTAGCTTTTGCTACATGTGACAGAAAACCTAAAATAACTATGAATTTTTAAAAGACAGAAGTTTGTTTCTTGCTCATGCAAAATAAATCTGAAGTTAAGTCATCCAGAACACGGCTGGTGACTCCACAGTTATCAAGCAGTAGAAATACCCCAACCTTAATGCTTCATTTTCCAGTTGCCTCATGGTCCAAGGTGGCTGCTGGAACTCCAGCCATAACATCCACATTTCAGGGGCAGGAAGGGATAGAGCAGAAGAGCAGATGTGTTCCTCCTAACCATGTTAGCTCCATTTAAGCAGAGTGTACTGCCTCTCTAAACAGAGTCAGGGCTCTTTTACCAAGAAAGAAAAGAGGGAATAGGTTCTTCATGTCAATGGACAGTTCAGCCGACACCTTTTTCTTTTGCTCCTATTGCTGTCATCTGTCCAGTCTTCTGGTGGCTCAGAATCTAAAGTCTTAGAAATTCTGAGATACAACACAGAATGAAATGCAAACTTGTTAATAGATGATTGAACTCTTGGTTCTTCTGCCCTTGGGATGTTCCTTTTTCAGTTTCCTCTGCTGAACTCCCCCTCACTTCCCAAATGACCCCGTATTGGAGTCACCTCCAGAAGTTAAGACCTCTTCTCTACATGCATTCACACTCCAGGCGATTTCATATAGGACCCTGCCTTATGTTTGTTTAAACTCTGGCAAATTCCAAATTCATACTCCCACCCCAACTTCTCTATAACTCCTGACCCACAGGTACAGCTGCTTATTCCATGTCTCAGCTTGGATGTCTAGGAGCACCTCACCCTAACATGCCCCCACTGAGCTCCTGCTACACTACCCTGCAAAACATACCCTGCTCCTCCTGTCAATTTCCAGTGTTATGGCTGGAATGGCCCTTGTGGCTCTTATGATCGCAAGATACCCTTCAGCCACAACCATCAGGAAACTTTGAAAATGTAAATGTATTACTTGCAGAACATGGATCTTACATAGCACCTTTGGGGCCACATAGCGAGTTTCCAGGTAGAGAAAGAGAGTGCAAGCAAACATATGCCTGCAGCTCTGTGTTTATTGGGATTTAGGATGGGGGGGGGACGGCTAGGGTTTCATGGGCTCACTTTTTATTGGTAAATTCCAAACATAAAAGCTGGAATTTAAAGAGCAGGAAGAGAAAAAAGAAGTGGCCCAAATGGTCAGTTACTGAAACCAACCAAGATCTCCAAAACAAAGGAGCTTCAGTGTTGGGGGGGAGGGGGCGGCGGTGGGGAGGGGCAGCGCTGGGGGAGCGGGGTGGCCTGGCTCATATCTCCAGCTGGGATGTGGCTGCGGGTGTATTTATTCCGGATAGCCATCTTTGAAGTGGATGCCCCTGCCTTCGAAGCGGAAAAAAGAGAAAACCTGTCAGGGCTGACTCTACAGCAACTCAATCTTTTGCTCCTATAAAAAGTCTAGGTAAGACGCTCCCTTACCTACCTACAGTCCTTGACCAGTTTGAGCCAGCCAGTCACATCACATTCACGGCTGCCAGCAGGCTGCTCCAAACTACTGTCATCTCTTCCCTGGGTCATCAGAGCCTCTGTCTGGCTCATGTCTCTCCTTCTCCTCTGGCCACCCAGAGTCCGTTCTCAACACAGCAGCCAGAGGGAGCTTAAGGACAGAATGTGCTGTGGCTGTCCTCCCCTCGCAATCCTCGGATCTCAGAGTGAAGGCCGGACCCCTTATGTTGTCCTGACCTGATCTGGCCCGGACCACCTCTCCCACATCATCTCCCACCTCTCTGTCCTCCCTTGCTCTGCTCTGGAACCCCTGACCCCATTGCCAGGCCTCAGTCAGACAAGCCAAACCCATTCCCACTGCAGGGCCCCTGCCTTTGCTGGCTCTACCGGGAAAGCTCTCCCCAACCCGATGGTCACACAGTTCACCCCCCTGCTTCTTTAAGTTTCTGTTCAGATTAGTTACCTGACCACACAGGCCTACCTGACCATCTCTATAACATCCCCATATTCCCCACCCTGGGGATCCCTGGCCTTACTCCCTAGTACTTACTTCTAATGGAAATCTTATTTATATATTTATATATTGGGGAAGGTAGGGGAAAAGCAGGAAATAGCCCCAACATCTAGAAGCTGACCCTGCAGGTAGAGTTAGGCCTTGGCGTTCTCCCATTGAACACAAAGAATTTCACAGAACATTGGCATCAGACAAGGCCACTCTTGGGTCAAAACAAAAGCAAGACCACTCCATAATCATGTCTCAACACAGCAAGTAATAAGCATGTCGCAAGTCACAAAATACCAACCATCCACCTTTTCTAGTTACTATGAGTGCTGTTTATTAATTACAGCTTGGACCTTGATCTGGTCTCCTTTTTTTCAGATACGATGTATGGGGATTCCCTATCCTAATATACTCAACTCTGCTTTCTCCAGCACCCAATCTAGAGCAAAACCCTACTTCCTTGGGCCCTTCCCCAAACCACCTGCCCAATGCCTAAATCCTATGGAGGTTCTTCTAACACCCCTGTACCATGGTGAGTGGTCTGTGCCCTTATGACAAATGATGAACCCAGCTTGGTGTCTCCAGGTGTTCCCGGTTGGCAATACAAACCCACACACAGTGACGGTACACATACACACACCTGTACATTTTATCTGGCCTGGCGATTAGCTGTCTGCTTTCCCAGAGTGGAAGTTCCAGGCGGGCAGGGACCCTGGCTAGCCATTCCATTTAGAGACCTAGAACGGTGTCTGGCATGTGGTAGGCTCACAATGAATATTATTCCATGAACTCGGGGTGAATTCCCAGTACCTTCGGGTGCAGTGTCGGTCACCATTCAGCCGGTGGTTTCTGATCTCACAGTTGGATCTTCAATTTTGGGTCCAGCTCCCTAAAGACGGAACTCCTGGTCTGACGGGGCTGCCCAGGGCAGGGCTGTGGCAAGAGATGGCTCTGTCAGCTTCGGCCCCCAAGGGAGGGGCCGGGTGTCAGTGATTGCCCTTCTCAGGGAGCAGCTGGGATCAAGGTCACTAATGAGTCACTGCTTCGGCTCTGGGTGCACAAGGGAGCAGGGCAGGGCTGGGTCTGGCCAGGACGGAGGCTGCGGAGGGTGGAGGGTGTCCTGCCTTCACCTGGTGGGGAACTCTATGAGGAAGAAGTCCTTCTGAGCTGGCTGCTCCTTCCAGCCCAAGTGGTGGTGGCCGCCCTTTAGTGGTCCCCATGAAGCCCCTTCCCCAAAATGTGCTCTCCGAGTTCAATCAGAAAGTCCAACATTTAGACGCTTACTTGCTATCAAAAGCATCGTTGTGCTTCTGTGCCTTACAGGGCATACTGGCGCTATGGGAAGGCCAAGGGGTGGCCGTGGCCGTCTGTGGGTCGGGGGCTCCCACAGACACACCACGGAGGAGACTTTGAGGTCCGGGGCCCAGCTTGTGATGGCAGCCGCAGCGGAGGAGGGGACAGAACAGTGGGAGTGAGCCGCAGGAAGGAAGATAAGAGAACATCACAGAACAAACGCCTCCTTTTAGAAATGTGGGCTGTGGCCTGTCCCACTCCCTTCCTTCCCAGAAACCAGAAGGCAAAACACAGTATGGAACAATGGTTAATAAACAACCCTTGAAACGCAAAGCCGTGGGTATCGTGGGCTATCTTGGGCTATCTTTGGAGCCCCAAGTGAGAAAAAATCAGAAAGTACGCTTGTAAAAGCATGCATGTAGATGAAGACACTGTGTGAGGACATTCAGAAAAGGGACCCAGTGGTTTCCCCCGCAGGCGGCGGTGGGGAGAGGACAGGTGGTGGGGCCCGTGAGGGACAGACGTGGAGACGGTGCTGGATAGTTGGACGGTTTGATTTTTTTTTTTTTAAAGATTTTATTTATTTATTTGACAGAGAGAGAGATCACAAGTAGGCAGAGAGGCAGGCAGAGAGACGGGGGAGGCTGGTTCCCTGTTGAGCAGAGAGCCCGATGCGGGGCTCGATCCCACGACCCTGAGATCATGACCTGAGCCAAAGGCAGAAGCTTAACCCATGGAGTCACCCGGGTGCCCCGGAACGGTTTGATTTCTGAACTGTGCCATCTATTGCTTCACCAAAAAAGAATTTAAAAGCAAAGTCAGAAGCTTAAAAAATGAAATCCCATGCAGATTAGGGTGGGAAAAAGGGAAGGTTAAAGGAGGTTTGAACTCCATGTGGCCTGGAGTTTTAAAACATATAATCAGGTTTTCTCTGTATAATTAAAAATCATGCAACCTTTAATAAAGGAAGGGAGTCGGGGAGGGAGGAGAGAATGGCATTCGGAGCCAGCCAGGACTACCTGGGTTTGCTTTCTGCCTCTGCCACTTTTTGTGTGACCATGACCAGGTTATTCTGCTCTCTGAGCCTCAGTTTCTCCATCGGTAAAATAGGAATGATAATAAAAGTAATATATAGTTTCTACTTTATAGGATTCTTGAGAAGGTTAAAATAAGAAAAAACAACTTGTATAGAGCTCTTGGCCCAGAGTCTTGGACCAAATAAACCCCAAAGATATTAGCAGCAGCAGCAGCTACAACTAGATGTCTGGAGGGGCGCCTGGGGGGCTCAGTTGGTTAAGCGACTGCCTTCAGCTCAGGTCATGATCCTGGAGTCCAGGGATCAAGTCCTGCGTCAGGCTCCCTGCTAGGCAGGGAATCTGCTTCTCCCTCTGACCTTCCCCCTTCTTTCTCTCTCTCTCACATTCTCTCTCTCTCTCAAATACATAAATAAAATCTTTGAAAACAAAAACAAAACAAAAACAACTACGTGTCTGCAAAGTGCCAGGGAATGTCCCTGAGTTACTTAGCGTAAGTGTTCAATTAATTATAGTCATTATTTGGGAATATCATCCTAACTTTGGAGGTGGGCTTTGATAACTCTCTAGCTGGGGTGGGGGGGACAGGAGTCATGTACCTCTCGCTTGCCACCCCTGAAAATCTGTCCCACCCAGTTGGTTGTGGTAGTGGGGGGTGGCCTCCAGCCCCGAGGCTTTCTCCCTGGCATCCATGAAAGCTGTGAGGAAGGAGAAATATAGCCAGGACAGGACTGCAGGATGCCTGGACCTGGCTCCAGAAGAACTTCTCCAGGGAAAACGACAGTGTGCGCCTGCAATTCTGTAGCGTGCTCAAATGGGTCCATGCATAGCCGAGTAGGCATGACACCTAGGAGTTGTTTAAAGGCCAGAGGCTTTGTTCATGGATGGGTTGATTTCAAAATGTTTATCAAATGCTCAGCATGTTCTAGGCACAATGCTGGGAGATGAGCAGTTCCCGAGGGAGACAGGGCTCAGAGGTGAATAAATTATCATCTTATCCTTTAAAAGAAAACAAATCATGCCCAATGAGGCAGAAGATTCTTGAACTGCAAAATAAGACTAAGAATGTTGTAGAGATTCGGATATAATGTGGTGACAGCGCGGGGAAAGATGAGTTTGGGAGGCGTTTGCGCTGGGCCCTGCTGGGTGAGTCAAGTTTAACAGGGGCAGAGAAAGCATTCCAAGGCGAAAACAAAGAACTGGCATGGGGGGAAATCGCAGGGATAGCTTCCAGAAAAGAAGTCCTCCCCAAGGAGGACCATGGGGATCTGGGGGCATGGGGAGTGGGTGTTGCTGGGAGAGGTGAGAAGACTAAAAGGAAAAGAAATGACTGGTTCCTGGTTGTTGTCCTGCTACAGACCCTACCCAGGTCTATCCCATAATAGGCCTTCCCATCACATAAAGAACCACTTGAGCAGAGAAACTGTTAATGTTTATTCACACAAAAGGTTACAACACAGCAATGAGGTATCTTTATGTGTTAACATGGACACATCTTGAAAACAGCGGTGTTGAGTGAGAAAACCAACTTGTAAATGGATACAAAGAGTCCCATCGCATTTATGTACATTATAAAATCTTACAAAGCAATGCTCTGAACCACATGCTGTTTGCAGATCGTTGTTTATGTTGTATGCCTGTAAAAACACAATGTATGCATACATACAGGATATGCTGCAGTGTAACAAAATACTTGGGGAGCCTCCGTGATCTGGAGGGAAAATTTAGGTTGTCAAAGCTACCTCAAAGGTATGTGAAAAGCAGGGAGGGCTCGACAACAATAGAAGGGATTTTACAAGTTATTGATAAAAGGGTCAATCCTCCAGGAACAGCCTCAAAATACATGATGGAAAAACCCAAGGGCTCTGAAAGGAGAAACAGAGAAATCGGCTGTCTTGGTTAGGGACCTCAACACTCCCCTCTCTGATAGAGCAACCTACTAGGACTACCAAACACGACGTCGGCAAAGATGGAGAAGATTGGACAGCACAATGCACCAACAGGCTCTCATTCACATTCATGAAACACTCCATCTGACAACAGAGTAGATATTCTCTTTCAGGTGCCCATGAGACATTCACTAGCGCCGATAATATCTTGGACCGTGAAAGAAACGTCAACTAAAAAGAGACACTGAAATCGCACAGAGTGTGTTCTCTGACCATAATGGAAGCAAAGTAGAAATCAATAGCAGAAAGACAAATAAAATCGCTAAACATGTAGGAATTAAACAACACACTTTTAAATAATCCACGGGTCAAGAGGGAAGTCTCAAAAGAAATTTTATAAAAACAACACAACACATCACAACACAATCAACCTCAACAAGACATCTGCTAAGCCGATACAGTGTTAAAAGCCACAGAAGTTCAATGCCCTGTAAAACCTGTTGTAAACAGAGAAACCAAGGTCTTCGCAAGATGCCGTTCGGCATACATAAAAGAGGACTGATTGGTGCTGCGCCAGCGAGAAAGTGACCCAAATTTTCTCCCTTATAGAAGAAAAGCAGGAAACTTACACGCACAGCTGGCCAACAACGTTCCCTACACCCCGTTCTTCCAACATAATTTCTTCCTGACTTTCCTCCACAGTTGGCAGGCTGTCTGAGCACGATGTCTCAGATGTACACCTGAGTTTGGAAGCATTTCTCTGTGTTTTCTTTTTTCCTTTTTTAGATGCAGGACGTGGTTGAAAACCATATGCCACTGAAGCTGTTCATCACTTGGATGAGAGTGGGTCATGGGCAATGAATCATGTACACTTCTGCTATTGAAAAAGACACAGAACTGAATGTCCACAAAAGGACAACATATCCCAGCATGAGGGACGCAGTGAGAGCAGAGGAGAGAGGGGGAGATTCGTAGCACTATCTGCTGACGTTGGACATGAGAAAGAGTCTCAAGTTAATAACCCAAGTTCCTCCCTGAACAGACCAAGAGAAGAAGAGGAGAAAAAATCCACAGTAAGGAGGAGGAGGGAAGGAATACAGACAAGAGAAGAAACCAGTGCAATAGAAAATAGGGAAACTCTCTCTCTGTCAAATAAATAAATAAAATCTTAAAAAAAAAATCTGGTCCTTGGAACAAAATGAAAAAAAAAAAATTGATAAGCCGCTAGTAAGATTCACGAACAAAAAGGGAGAAGATGAAAACTACTAATAGCAAGAATGAAACAGGGGACATCACCACAGATTCTATTGATCCTTTAACATATAAGAGAGTAAAAAACTCATTTTTTTAAGTAACAAAGATCAGTGTGGCATGTTCCAGAAATAATTGAAGGAAGGAAATAGTAATCACAGAATTACAGTGCTTTTTTGAGGCTCCAGAATGATAATTTTTTAAAAAAAAAATCACAGAATCCGTGCTTATAGGGTACAGACCTGGAGTGTCCTGTGAACACAAATTAAAAAACATTTTTTTTAAAGATTTTATTTATTTATTTGACAGACAGAGATCACAAGTAGGCAGAGAGGCAGGCAGAGAGAGAGAGGTGGGCGGGGGGAAGCAAGCTTCCCGCTGAGCAGAGAGCCTGATGTGGGGCTCGATCCCAGGACCCTGGGATCATGACCCGAGCCGAAGGCAGAGGCTTTAACCCACTGAGCCACCCAGGTGCCTCTAAAAAACATTTTTAAAAAGATACTATTTTTGAGTAATATCTACACCTAATGTGGGACTTGAACTTGATACCCTGAGGTCAAGAGTCACATGCACCTCTGACTGACCCAGCCAGGCACCCTTACAAATTTTAATTAAAAAAAAAAAAAAAGGTTTTATTTATTTATTTATTTTAGAGAGAGAGCAGAGGGAGAGGGAGAATCTTTTTTTTTTTTAAGATTTTATTTATTTATTTGACAGACAGAGATCACAAGTAGGCAGAGAGGAAGGCAGAGAGAGA
Source organism: Lutra lutra (assembly GCF_902655055.1). NCBI lineage: Eukaryota > Metazoa > Chordata > Mammalia > Carnivora > Mustelidae > Lutra > Lutra lutra. Next base: position 9,157,385 of record NC_062284.1, on the reverse strand, counting down.
GGAGGAAGCAGGCTCCCCGCTGAGCAGAGAGCCCGATGCGGGACTCGATCCCAGGACACTGGGATCATGACCTGAGCTGAAGGCAGAGGCTTTAACCCGCTGAGCCACCCAGGCGCCCAAGAGGGAGAATCTTAAACAGACTCCCAGTTGAGCATGGAGCCTGATGTAGGGCTTGATCCTAAGACCCTGAGATTAGGACCTGAGCTGAAACCAAGACTTGGACACCTAACTGACCGAGCCACCCAGGCGCCCCTACAAGTTCTAATCTTTAATATTAAACAACTTCAAAATAAAAACAAATCTGAATATGGCGGTGCCATATAATACAAGGCATTGGTTAGCTGCATTCAAACTGCTTTCCATGGGGCACCTGGGTGACTCAGTCAGTTGGGCGTCTGCCTTCAGCTCAGGTCATGATCCCGGGTCTGGGATTGAGCCCCTTTTTGGGCTTCCTGCTCAGCGGGGAGTCTGCTTCTCTCCCTCCCTCCGCTGCCTCCCCGCTTATGCATGCACGGTCTCTAACAAGTCAATAAAATCTTTAAAAAAAAAAAAAAAAACCCTGCATTCCAGTCTCTGGTTCTTTTGTAACATACAATAGAGTAACAAAATCTTTCTCTTTCTTAAAATTAAGGGGACTGTAGATGTTTCACTACAAAGATAATAAGGGTATACTCTGGGCAATTATGCAGTGGTAAATTTGACAACTTAAGACAAAATGGACCATTTTCTCAAACACCACAGACTACCAAACACAACGAAGATGAAATAGACAATCTGACTCATCCTATAACCATGAGAGAAACTGAATTAATTATTTTAAAACTCCCAGAAAAAAATCTCCGGGCTCAGATAGTTTCACTGGAGAATTCTACCAAACATTTAAAGAAGAATTAATGCCAATTCCACATAATTTCTTCAGAAAATAGAAGAGAGGGGACCACCTCCCAATTTAATTTATGGGATTATTATTATTAGCCTGATGCCAAAAGCAGTACAAAACAAATAAGGACACTGCAGACCAATATCTCTCATGAACTCAGAAAAAAACTCTCCAACAAAATATTAGCAACATATACAAAGAACTAATTACACACCATGACCAAGTGGGATTTATTCCAGGTATGCAAGGTTTGTTTGACATTCAAAAATCAAACAGCGAAATTTACCATATGAACAAGCTAATAAAACAAAAATCATATTATGATATCAATTGATACATAAAAAGTATTTGACAAAATCGAACACCTATTCATAATTATTTGGAATCAAGGAGAATCACTACAACTTGACAAAGAGCACCTACAAAAATCCTACACTTCACATTAAACTTAATGGTGAAAGACTACTTTTCCTCTTAAGCTGGGAAAGAGGCAAAGATGTCTGTTCTCATCACTCTTACTCAGCACAGTACTGGAAGGTCTAGCCATTGCACACATGTAAGAAAAAATAAATTGAAGGTATACGGATTAAGGAGAAAGAAATAAAACTAGCTTTATCTATGGGTGACATGATTGTTTACATAGAAAATTCCAAAGAATCCACACAAAAGCCCTCCAAGACAAATAAATATATTTTACAAGGTTACAGGATACAAGATCAATACAGAATAATCAATTGTATATCTATACAATAACAATGAACATGCAAAAAGGGAAAATAGAAGCACGATGTCATTCATAGCCCCTCTAGTGAAGATGAACTAGCTGCCTTCTACACGTAACAAAACAGGTACTGGGTCTGCATGTTGAAAACTGCAAAATGCTGATGAAAGATATCAAAGAAGAACTATGAAAATGGAGAGATATATTATGTTTTTAGATTGTAAGACTCAATGTAGTGAAGATGTCATTTCTCTCCATATTGATGGATAGGTTTAATACAATTCTTATCAACGCACCAGCAAGGTTTTTAAAGACATTAACAAGCTTAGACTAAAATTCATATGGAAAGTCAAAGGAAGTGGATAGCCAAGACAATTTTGAAGGAGAAGGATACAAAAACTCAGTCTACCTGAGTAGACTACCTGAAAGTCTACCTTTCAAAACTTATGTAGCTACAGTATTCAAGACTGTGTGTTGAGGCTCCTGGGTGGCTCAGTCAGTTAGGTGTCTGCCTTGGGCTCGGATCCTGATTCCAGGGTCCTGGGATGGAGCCCCGCGTCAGGCTCTGAGGAGCCTGCTTCTCCCTCTCCTCCCTGCTCGTGTTCTCTCTCGCTATCTCTGTCGCTATCTCCATCTCTCTCAAATAAATACATAAAATCTTAAAAAAGAAAAGACTAAAAAAAGGCACAGGGATAGACTTACAGATTGTAGGGAATTTAGATATAGACTCACCCAAGTATGATCAACTGTTTTTTTTTTTTTAAGATTTTATTTATTTATTTGACAGAGAGAGATCACAAGTAGGCAGAGAGGCAGGCAGAGAGAGATAGGCGGGAGCAGACTCCCCGCTGAGCAGAAAGCCCGATGTGGGGTTCAATTCCAGGACCCTGGGATCATGACCTGAGCCAAAGGCAGAGGCTTTAAACCACTGAGCCACCCAGGCGCCCCTCAATCGTTTTTTGACAGAGCTGTAAAAACAATTCAATGAAGGGAGGACAGACAGGCTTTTTAACAAATGGTGTTGGAGCAATTGGACGTCCATAGGCACAAAAAAAAAAAAAAAAAAAGGAGAGAGAATCTCAATCTTTTTTTTTTTTTTTAAAGATTTATTTATTTATTTATTTGACAGAGAGAAATCACAAGTAGGCAGAGAGGCAGGCAGAGAGAGAGGAGGAAGCAGGCTCCCTGCTGAGCAGAAAGCCCGACGTGGGGCTCGAACCCAGGACCTGGGATCATGACCCGAGCCGAAGGCAGCGGCTCAACCCACTGAGCCACCCAGGCGCCCCGAGAATCTCAATCTTAATCTCACACCTTTTATAAACGTTAGCTCAAAATGCATTATAGATTTAAATGTAAGCATAAACCTGTAATCTTTTATTTTTTAAGATTTTACATATTTATTTAATTTATTTTTTAAGATTTTATTTTATTTATTTATTTTTTATTTTTTTTTAAAGATTTTATTTATTTATTTGACAGATAGAGATCACAGGCAGGCAGAGAGGCAGGCAGAGAGAGAGAGAGAGAGAGGAGGAAGCAGGCTCCCCGCTGAGCAGAGAGCCTGATACGGGGCTTGATCCCAGGACCCTGGGATCATGACCTGAGCCGAAGGCAGAGGCTTTAACCCACTGAGCCACCCAGGCGCCCCAAGATTTTATTTTTTAAGTCATCTCTACACCCAACATGAGGCTCAAACTCATGATCCTGAGATCAAGAGTCACATGCACCAACCAAAGGCTCCACCTTTGGAGCCTGTAATGTTTTTTTTTGAAAACCTGTAATGTTTTTTTTTGAAAAAATAGGCAAAAATCTGCAAAATTTAGGGCGATGCAAAGTGTTCTTAGCCTTGACACTTTCAAGCAGGATCCATGAAAGGAAAAAGTGACAAATTGGGTTTCATCAAAACCAAAAGCTTTGGTTCTGTGAAAGTCCATATGAAGAGAATGCGAAGACAAGTTGTGCACAGGGGACAACGTACTTGCAAACCCACATCCAACAAAGTACTAGTTTCTGGAATATATAAAGACGTCTCCACACTTAGCAGTCAAAGCAATGGCAAATAATCCAATTAGAAAACATGCAAAAGGGGCACCTGGGTGGCTCAGTTGGTTCAGTGGCTGCCTTCGGCTCAGGTCATGATCTCAGGGTCCTGGGATCAAGCCCCACATTGGGCTCCCTGTTCAGCAGAGAGCCTGCTTCCCTCTCTCCCTCACTATCTGCTGCTCTGCTAACTGCTCTGCTAACTCTCTCTCTCTCTGTCAAATAAATAAATAAAATCTTAAAAAAGAAAACATGCAAAAGACATGAATATTGGATTTTATGGAAGAGTATGAGATGACAAACAGGCATATGGAAAGATGTTCAACATTATTAGCCATCAGGGAAATGTAAATTAAAACCACAGTGAACTCCTGAAATTTAACATAATGTCATACGTCCACTATATCTCCAAAAATAATTTTAAAAAAGCCCACCCCCCAGTGAGCTATTACTACCCACCTATCAGAATGGCTAAAATCAAAAATAGGGTTAACACCAAATGCTGGTGAGGAAATAAAGAAACTAAAACAATCATACATTCGCTCGTGAGCTTGTGCAATGGTATCCCCACTCTGGAAAAGAGTTTGGCGTTTTTTTATAAAATTGAATATGCACTTATATAACCCAGCAATTGAGCACTTAGCCCAGCGAAATGAGAACTGATGTTCTTACAAAAACCTATATGCAGGGGCGCCTGGGTGGCTCAGTGGGTTAAGCCTCTGCTTTTGGCTCAGGTCATGGTCTCAGGGTCCTGAGATGGAGCCCTGCTTCCCTTCCTCTCTCTCTGCCTGCCTCTCTGCCTCCTTGTGATCTCTGTCTGTCAAATAAATAAATAAAAAACAAAACAAAGCAAAACAAAACAAAAAACCTATATGCAAATGTTCATAGCCATTTCATTTGTCATAGCCCCAAACTGAAAGTCACGCAGATGTCGTTCGGCAGACGAGTGGTTAGACAAACCGTGCATTATGAACAGATACCACAGACGGTACTCAGCAGTGAAAAGGAGCAAACTGTTGGTTCGTGAAACAACTTAGATGAGTAGCCAGGGATGACTTCTTCTTCTTCTTCTTTTTTTTTTTTTTTAAGATTCTCTTTTCTTTCTTAAAGATTTTTTTTTTTAAATTTTATTTATTTATTTATTTTACAGAGAGATAGAGAGAGCCAGAGGACACAAGCGGAGGGAATGGCAGAGGGAGAGGGAGAAGCAGGCTCCCTGCTGAGCAGGGAGCCCAATGAGGGACCCGATCCCAGGACCCTGGGATTATGACCTGAGTCAAAGACAGACGCCTAACCATCTGAGCCACCCAGGTGTCCTCTTTTTTTTTTTTTTTTTTTTTTTTGAGAGAGAGAGGGGGTTGGGGAGCAGAGGGAGAGAATCTTAAGCGGGATCCCCGCCCAGCACAGAGCCTGGTGTGAGGCTGATCTCACAACCCTGAGATCATGACCTGAGCTGAAACCAAGAGTTAGAGGCTTAACTGACTAAGCCACCCAGGTGCCCACGATTTTATTTTTTTTGAAAGTAATCTCTGTGGGGTGCCTAGGTAACTCAGTGGATTGGGCTTTTGTCTTTGGCTCAGGTCGTAGTCTTGGGGTCCTGTGATCAAGCCCCATATCAGGCTCTCTGCACAGCGTGGAGCCTGCTTCCCCCCTCTCTCTGCCTGCCTCTCTGCCTACTTGTGATCTCTGTCCGTCGAATAAATAAAGAAAAATCTTAAAAAAAAAAAAGTTATCTCTGCACCCAACATGGGGCTCGAACTTATAACCCCAAGATCAAGAGCTTTATGTCCCACTAACTGAGTCAGCCAGGCGCACTGCTAGGGACTTAGGCCGAGTAAAGAAAAGCCAATTCCTAAAGGTCGCACACTGTATGAAAAATGTTATTCATATAACACTTTTGAAATGAAAAAAATTTAGAAATGGAGGACATAGTCGTGATTTTTAAGGATGAGAAATGGGGAAGGGGAAGGGGTGCCAGAGGAGTGTGGGTCTGACTGTAAAAGGGCAGTGTGAAGGATTCCAGTGGTTTAGGGACTGAGTGTTGAGTAGCTTGACTGTGCTCATCAAAACCGGAACCCACACCAGTGCTAAAACTGTATAGCCTAACACACACACACACACACACACACACGCAAGTACAAGTTGAACTGGGGAAATCTGAAAAAGACTGATAAGTTATACCAAAGTCAATATCCCGGTTATGGTCTTATACCATAGTTTTGAGAATGTTAGCGTTGGAGAAAATTGGGCAAAGTAATAAAGAAGCTCTCTGTATTATTTCTTACAACTGTATGGGCATCTACAATTATCTCAGATCAACTTCAGTTTGAAGGGTCTTTAAAGTTACTGACCCTCTTACTACACCCCTCCCCCCATTAAAAGGATCCAAGTCGAAATGATTTTAGGGAACATATCATTTTCCATGCTATTTAAAGTGTTTCAGCATATATGATGAGATGGAAAACCACCCAATTCATTTTGACTCAGAGGATGTGAATAAATACTAAAGCTCCGTGTGGAAGCCCCATGTATAAAAGAGGTTTTAAAACACAAAGCGTCTTTGGTTTGGAGAATGGAGAGAGTGAGAGTGGCGTGACCTACTGGCTCTCACTACCCTCCCCCACCGCCTCCTCCCGCCCCCAGCTACACTTAGGGCCTCCATGGAAACGAAGGGCCGTGCAGCTCACTGTTGGAAAATCACTGCCTTGCAAACCCCTAATTATTGAAAATCATAGCTGTGAAAATCCCAAACAAAACACTAGCAAACTGAATTCAATTGAAAACAATTATCTGCTATCACAAGGAAGTAGCGTTTATCTCGGGAGGGTTAAAATGGCATAAAAATAGAAAATACATTAATATGATACAGCATATCGCTAAAATCAGCACGAATTCACGTGCTGAGTTTAAGAGGTTAAAAAAAAAAGAAATTCGGTAAAATTAATACTTCTCGTTAAAAAAAAAAAAAGTTGCTAATCATAGAAGGAAATTTCCTTAACCGGATAGACTATCAGGTAGGAAGCCTCAACTTTTGGAGTGTATGTGGGTAGAGGCTCCCGGTAGGGAGACCAAGTGACTTGCAACAGGGTAGTCCGGGCTTGAGACAGTTCACGGATAGGGCATCTGACTTTGGCTGGAGCAATGAAGGTAAGAAAGAAATCTGAAGTGACTCCAAGGTTCAGAGAGTGAATCAAGGAGCAATGTCAGACTCAGAAATGGAGCAGAAGAGAAGGAGCAGTTTTGGGGAGCAGCATATAAAATCCCTATTTCTTTCTGTACTTCCGTAACTCCACAGAAGGGGGCGGGAAGTGTGAGGGAAACGCTGCCTCCCTCAAGGGCATCTGTTGCTTTCTTCCTGACTCAAGGTCTTCTAACACTCCAGGGAAAGAATTTTTTTTTATCATAAGCAAAACTTTGATTAATCACATTATTCTCTAATAACTGCTAGAGATTAGGAATATGGATTCCTAAGTCCAATATGGAGTCTAAACCACTGGAAAAATCCCATGTAGAGAGTGTGGTCTTGTGTTGCTTCTCAAACAGCTTTGCCACTCTTGGCTGCCCCATCAGCAGACCGGAGTAAGTTCCATCAATAATTAGTGTTGTGATTGTCATTACCACCCTCCTCCCAGGAGTTAACAGTAATGAGAGAGTATCCAGCTTTGGGCAAAAGGAGCTTTCAAATGAAAAAGACAGAAGAAGACAGAAAGAAAAGCCCTCTTTCATTAGTCATGGAGAACACTGAGAGCTAAATATTCCAGGAAAATTTGAGGGAGTTTGGGAGGGGGAGGGTTCCAGTGGGACAGATGACAATGGACAGAAGGGCACTGATTCTTTTTTTTTTTTAAGATCTTATTTATTTATTTGACAGAGAGATCACAGGTAGGCAGAGAGGCAGGCAGAGAGAGAGGAGGAAGCAGGCTCCCCTGCCGAGCAGAGAGCCCGATGTGGGGCTCGATCCCAGGACCCTGAGATCATGACCTGAGCCGAAGGCAGAGGCTTTAACCCACTGAGCCACCCAGGCGCCCCAAGGGCACTGATTCTTAATCAGTTGCTCCTAGTCTTGGCAAGTAGAGTGTAACACCGCGTGGGAACCTTGGAAAAATCAAGTTTCCACGGAGCACGAGAAATGCCAGAAAATTTTCCCTTGCTTGAGTTTTGTTTGGACGCAGGTGGCAGATTTCGAGTGGGACTGGTGAGCAGAGAAACCGGAGTGGGAGGTGGGGGAGGATGTGTCTCCAAGGAACCGTGCCTTGTTCTCTGATATTAAAAAAAGAGGGGATAAAGAATGACAGAAGGGGTCCTCAAAGAACCTTAAAAAATATGTATTGGCATTTTTGCAGATATTTCTTGTTCTTTCCAAGGGCTTTAATTTCTGACGGGTCTCATTTAATCAACACCCTGTGAAACTCAGAAGGTGTCCTAATCTGCAGGCCCACGCTGGGAGTTCTGGAAGGCCACAGAAGACTTCAGAAGGGCACGAGTGTTCCTCATTTGAGAGAACGCACCGCCCCAAAACACACATTGAAATGCGCCCACGAGCCATGCTGACTGTAATTCATACCAAACCAAGGACGAGCTGACTACAGTTCCAATTGATTAGCTGACTAGTGTTATGTTTTATGGACGTTTAAATATGTATTTATATTGATTTTTTTTTTTTAATATTTAGAGTCCATGTGTTTCTTCTGGTTTGTAACATCCCAGTAGGTCCCTTAAAAGCTTGTCAGCTTTAGTCACTGAAACCAAAGTGCCCTGTGGGTTAAAGGCCCTGGAGTCCAACAAGCCAACCAAGACAGGCTTCTGAAGTCCCAAAGAACGTTCTGGCCGAGCGTGAGAAGTGTGCAATGTATGGGAGCAACACCACACTGAGAAGACTTATTTTCTTTTTTTAAAGATTTTATTTATGTATTTGAGAGAGAGAGCATGAGTCGGTGGGGGGTGGTGGGTAGTGGGAGAAGGAGAGGTAGACTCTCGGCTGAGCAGGGACCCCAACTTGGGGCTTGATCCCAGGACCCCGGGATCATGACCTGAGCTGAAGGCAGATGCTTAACCAACCGAGCCACCCAGGTGCCCAGAGAAGACTTATTTTAGACAAACAAAATGGGGCAGTTGACAAAGCGAGTGAAGGGTGGGAGGCAAGGTCCCGGGGCTCTGGGTATGAGGGTGGGTGATGGTACTCAAGTAGCTTCCAGCCCCCCCGCCCCAAGGAAGTTCTCCCAGATTCGTTGGAAGCCTTCTTTTCCTCAAAGTGAGCAAAAGTCTTCTCCCCTTTGACTTTGAAGTTGGAGAGCAGATTTGATTACCACCAAGTCGACATCGAAGGAAAGGGGAACCCGAGACTTTGAGTCTCCAGATCCACATTTTACAAGAGTTTGTAAAATCTCTTAACTCTTCCATTGGATTGCGGCTTCTACCTGCATGGTATCCATTTCCACTCACGGAACGCGCCTGGCTTTTCCCCAGGAGGCCTTCAGAAGCAGTCTCGTGGCATTATTTCTACCATTAATTAGTGTTCTTTGGATGGATGGGACAGGTCTTAACCACCTTTGTGATCATACCTCCCAGGGAGAGACACTAAAGTAGACAGGATCTATACCTGGAGGGGGAGAAGTGAACAACATGAACAAAGTGAAAAGGAAATGGAAAGTCACAGCTCCAGAGCCTTGAGTATTTCTGTTTTGTTTTGTTTTGTTTTGCCTTTTAAAGTAATCATCCTTGAGGTGTTTATCATACATCCATGGGCTTCAGAGCCAGACAGTGTTGGATGATTTTGATGCTGTCATAAATGGCATGTAAGATTTCATTTTTTGTCAGTGTGTTGCTCCTATCTAGAAATACAACTGATTTTTTTTTTTAAGATTTTATTTATTTATTTGACAGAGAGCAAGAGATCACAAGTAGGCAGAGAGGAAGGCCGAGAGAGAGGAAGGGAAGCAGGCTCCCTGCTGAGCAGAGAGCCCGATTCCCGGCTCAATCCCAGGATCCTGGGATCATGACCTGAGCCGAAGGCAGAGGCTTTAACCCACTGAGCCACCCAGGTGCCCCCAAACTGATTTTTAAACTGAACTTTTTCTCATGGTTCCCAATAAATTAATTTATTAATTCTAATGGTTAGTGTACAGATTCTTTTGCATTTGTAAGCATTCAATTGTATTCTCCATGAATAATAACAGCTTTATTTCTTCCTTTCCAATCCTTGTAGCTCCTTTTTCCTTCTCTTCCTTTCCTGAACTCCCTTTGACTCCAGGTACATTGTTAATAGAAATGGTGTTCATAGGCAACTTTGTTTTCTTTCCAACTTGAGGGGAAAGCATTTGAAATTTCATATTTAAATGTACTGTTTGGTGTAGGTTTTGTACATATTCTGGATCAGATCCCTCCTATGTACCATCTGGATTCTTTCTCTCAGATGTCCTGTTCTAACTGTTGCTGCTAGAAGCATCTTTTCATGGACTCTGACCACCACCACCACCACACACGCCTCGACAGCGTCTCCCTTTGTGTTCTGCTCTGTGATTCTTCTTCCCCCATGCCCGGGGGGCTTCCTGCTGATGCTGAAGGGGCAGACATCATGGGTCCCCGCTGGATGCAACCTCCAGGGCCAAGCTTTGACCGTGGACATGAGAGCCAGCGGATCAAATGTTCCCCCTTTCTCCCCTCCTGGACAGACTTTGGGGAGGAACGGATGGTCCCACAGGACAGTACACATTAAGGCGACGGCCAGCTGGCACTGGACCCTCCCTAATGGCTCTCCCCCCTTCCCTGTGTCACTCCCTCTTCCCCTCCTCCCAATCCCCCCCACCCCACCCCGGAAAAACCCTTCAGCTCCTTGGGATTGCCTCAGGTTTGGCTGTCTGGGAGGTTCAGACCGAGATAGTTGAGAACAGGTGTGACCCCTGAAAGCAGAAAGAATTTCAGAGCTACGGGGAGAGGGGAAAGCCAGGCATTTATTGCTGCAGTGGCTGGGGGACTTGGGTGCTAGGGGACAGTGATAAGTCCACCACTGTGGATGGCACTGGCTATTGGTAATGGCATGAGGGGCCTTAAAAAAGTAACTCAGGGTGGCCGGTTGTCAACTGTAGGCACGCTCTGAAGGTGACAAAGTGAGAGATGTAGCCTCCTCTAACTGCAACAGATGCTTCGGAAAATCACTTCTGTCAAATTTCGTTTGTGTCTCTGGGGCACGCGAGGTTGCTATGTTTTCTTGATGAATTGATGCTCTTACTGGAAGGAAATGTCCTGCTTGATCTCCTGTAACATTCTGTCTCTTGAAGTTCCCTTGGCCTGTTATGTTTAGGGTCACACCAGCTGGCTTATGCTTTGCTTGTGTATTATAGGTGTCTCCTCAACCTTCTTTCAACTTCTCTTCCTCTTGATGTTTATGGAGTGTTTTTTGTAAAGAACATATCGGTAGGTCTTGCTTTTTCATTGAATCTGCAGATCTCTGTTTTTTTAAGTGAGCTTTTTAAAGATTTGGTTTTAGGTAAGCATTTAGGCACAGGTGTTTTTTTTTGGCAAAGGTTTTTTTTTTTTTTTAAAGATTTTATTTATTTATTTGACAGAGATCACAAGTAGGCAGAGAGGCAGGCTGGGGTGGGGGGAGCAGGCTCCCTGCTGAGCAGAGAGCCGATGTGGGGCTCAATCCCAGGACCTTGGGATCATGACCTGAGCCAAAGGTAGAGGCTTAACCCACTAAGCCACCCAGGTGACCCTTGGCAAAAGTTTTTAAAGATTGATTTTGTTTTGGGGCATCTGGTTGGCTCAGTTGGTTAAGGATCTGAGTTAGGTTCAGGCCATGATCTCAGTGTGCTAGGATCAAGCCCCATGCCAGGGTATAGAGTCCGCTTCTCCCTCTCTCTCTCTCTGCCTCTGCCCTTGCTCCTGCTCTCTCTCTCTCTTGCCAATAAATAAATAAAATCTTCTAAAAAATTGGTTTTGTCTTATTCTTCTATTATGTAAAAAGTATAAATATATGCATTTATATTTATATTTCCTCCCTCCTTATACAAAATGTAACATACTCTAAGCACGGTTCTGTGCTTTGCTTTTTCCTCCCCTGTTAACAATGTATCATGGAGATAGACTTAGCCATCTGTAGGTGCACTTTCGTGTTTCTGCAAAGTTGCCGAGCTTTGCTTTGTTTTGAGGTCCCAATGTTTATTCAACCCATTCCTACTGATGACGTTTGGGTCCTGTCTCTCACTATTACAAATACAGTTGCAAAAACGTGAAAGACTATACCAAGAAACTGCTAGAACTGATAAATTCAGGGAAGTTGTCGGTTATAAAATCCAGCATATAGAAATCTGTTACATTTTGACACTCCAATCACGAAGCAGCAGGAAGGGAAATTAAGGAATCATTCTCATTTACAATTGCGTACAAGATGATACCTAGGAATCGACCTAAACTAAGAGGTGAAAGTCCTGTACTCCGAAAACTATAGAACTCTGATGAAAGAAATTGAAGATGACACAAACAAATGGAAAGACATTCCATGCTATACATTGGAAGAGCAAATATTGCCAAAATGTCCAGACCACCCAAACCAATCTACACATTTAATACAATCTTTATCCAAACACCAACAGCTTTTTCCACAGAACTAGAAACAAACAGTCCTAAAATTTGTATGGAACCCCAAAAGGCCCTGAATAGCTAAAGCAATTTTGAAAAAGAAAAGCAAAGCTGGACTTCAAGCTGTATTACAAAGCTGTAGTCATCAGGACAGTGTGTTACTGGCACAAGGACAGACCCACAGGCCAAAAGAACAGAAGAGAAAACTCAGAAATAAATGCACTATTATGGTATAATCTTTGACAAGACAGGAAAGAATGTCCAATGGGAAAATACAGTCTCTTCAACAAATGGTGTTGGGAAAACTACACAGCAGCAGGCAGAAGAAAGAAACTGGACCACTTTCTTACACCACACACAAAAATAAATTAAAAATGGATTAAAGACCTAAATGTGAGAACTGAAACCATAGTTTCTCCAGAAGAGAACACAGGCAGTAACTTCTTTGACATTGGCCGTAGCAACTTCCTTCTAATTATTTCTCCTGAGGCAAGGGAAACAAAAGCAAACAAAACAAAACAAAACAAAACAAACCCCAAAAAACAAAAACAAAAAAAACTATTGGGACTTCATCAAAATAAAAAACTTCTGCACAGTAAGGAAACAATCAACAAAACTAAAAGGCAACCTACTGAATAGGAGAAGATATTTGCACATGACATTTCCAGTAAAGGGTTAGTATTCAAAATAAATAAAGAACTGATACAACTTATCACCCCCAAAATGAATAATTCAGTTAAAAATGGGCAGAAGACAGGAATAGACATTTTTTTCAAAGAAGACATCCAGATGGCCGACGGACACATGGAAAGATGCTCAACATCACTTATCATCAGGGAAATACAGATCAAAACAACAATGGCCTCTCACTCACACCTGTCAGAATGGCTAAAATCAACAACACGAGAAAAACAGGTGTTGGCGAGGATGCACAGAAAGGGGAATACTCCTGCACTGTTGGTGGGAATGCAGACTGGTGCAGCCACTGTGGAAAACTGTATGGAGCTTCCTCAAAATTTTAAAAATAGAACTACCTTATGATACAGCAATTGGACTACTAGGTATTTATCCAAAGAATACAAAAATACCAATTTAAGGGGCTACATGCACCCTGATGTTTATAGCAGGATTATCGACAACAGCCAAATTATAGAAACAGCCTAAGTGCCCACCAATTGATGAATGGATAAAGATGCAGTGTGTGTGTGTGTGTGTGTGTGTGTGTGTGTGTGTGTATTATATATATTATATATATTGCATATTATATATATAAATATATATAGTATTCCATTATATACATATAATGGAATATTACTCAGCCATAAAAAGAATGAAATCTTGCCATTTGCAGCAACACTGATGGAGGCAGAGAGTATTAAGCTAAACAAAACCATCAGTCGGAGAAGAATAAATACCATATGATTTTGCGCTTATGTGGAATTTAAGAAACAAAACAAATGAGCAAAAGGGTAAAAGACACGAGAGAGGCAAACCAAGAAACAGATTCTTAACTACGGAGAACACACTGATGGTTTCCAGAGGGGAGAGGGTGGGGGGGGGATGTGAGAAAGAGTGATGGGCATTAAGGAGTGCACTTGGGATGAGCTCAGGCTGATGTGTGAGTGTGGACTCTCTATGGTATACCTAAAACTGGTATTACACTCCACGTTAAATATCTAGAGTTGAAATAAAAACTAAATACAGTTGCAGTTGCAAATAAACCAAATAGCCTTATGCTTATTTTTGCGTATGTGTCATGTGACCAGATTCGTGGAAGAGGACTTGCCCGTCAGAGGGTAGGAGCATATGCGATTCTGCTCTGTGTTGCCGAATTCCCCTTCATAGAGATGACACCCTTTTGTGTCTCATAGGTGGGGCTTCTCGAATGGAAGGCTCTGCCTCAGGGGGATCAGGAGGGCTGCTGTCTATTATCTTGGGCCCCTCAATGCCAGAACACAGAGTTCTTTCCCCTAGAACATTCAATTGCTTTAAGTTGTCTGATTGTTCGCCTGGGGGGAGTCTGTATTGCTTCCAGGCGTCTGTGTTTCCACATGTGTGTGTGTGTGTGTGAGACGTATGGTGCCCAGGGGATAGAGGCTGTGGGTCTCCTTGCTCCATCTGTAGGTCTTCTACAGTTTTCCATTCCAGCCTCACATTTCACTTCCGCCAGGCGTTTCTGAATCCCGAGTCTCTGCATGTGTCCGAAAGGCAGGCTGAGGTCCTCGTGGAGTGTGACGGCGACTGCGTCACTGCTGGGCAGGACTTCCGCTCACCCACAGGTAGTTCTGGAGTCTCCCTCCATGGGCTCACCATCTTGCAGAACCCTGCTGAAATCTTTTGTCTGCTTGCGTCCCACCTCTAATTCTCTTTCCTTTCCTTATAAGGATTTTATTTATTTGTATATGTGTGTGGGAGAGTGCACAAGCAGGGGGAGCAGCAGGCAGAGGGAGAAGCAGGCTCCTCGCTGAGCAGGGAGCCCAGCGTGGGGCTCCATCCCAGGACCCCGGGATCATGACCTGAGCAGAAGGTAGACGCTTAACCGACTGAACCACCTGGGTGCCCCTCATATTCTTTTTTCTATTGAGGGCTTCTACCTTTCAAATTAATTTGGGCCATTTTCTGGGGTTGAGGTTGGAGAGGAGATAAAGATGTCGTGTTATTCTACCTTTTTGACCCAGAAGGATGCTGGAAGGGAGTGCTAAAGCAATGGCAGGAAAGTGAGGGGAATGGTCAGGGAAGGTCAGACCTTTCTAATCATGGCTCCTCTGAGTATGTATTAAGCTCTACCTCATGGTTTTTGAGAAACATAAGTGAAAGAGTTAGCTTATTCTGAAATTGCTTTTTGCCAGATGGCATATCTTTGGCTGGGTCAGCCAGGTTCTCGATTTGTGAAGGATTAATGAACCCACTGACTTGGGGTGCCTGGTGGCTCAGTGGGTTAAGCCTCTGCCTTTGGCTCAGGTCATGATCTCAGGGTCCTGGGATCAAGCCCCGCATTGGGCTCTCTGCTCAGTGGGGAGCCTGCTTCCTCCCTCTCTCTCTGCCTGCTTCTCTGCCTACATGTGATCTCTGTCAAGTAAAAAAAAAAAAAGATGAACGAATGACTTAATTCTAGAAATAGAGCAGATCAGATGCTTAAAATTTGCAACATGCTAAAATATTGGATTCGGCCATCCTGCTTCCTGACACACATATGAGGCTTTAATTTTATTACAAAGCCATAGGACAAAAACCCCTGCAAGGCATCTACAGAATTTTCTTAGACTCTGACAATTCACTGGGACCCTTGCACAGGCCATCAGTTTTCTCAGACGCCTTGCTTCTTCTAAGACTAAGGTATGAAATGAATATTCATTATTATAGATGGGACATACCTCCCTGGCGCCATCAGTGGCCTGCCTACCATCTCTCCAGGGTCAGACTTGCATCAGGGGCTGTGCTAGGTGCTGGGAACAAGACACTTGTCATTGTCAGGGGGATCTGCAGTATGGTAGGGAAGGAAGGGGAGGTGGGCCAGCAAAGAGACAGCTTTAAAATGATGTGATGCGTGTCGTTACAGCAGAATATAGCATTGAGTCCGGGATTTAATTACCATCGCTAACAATGTTCATCTTTATATATGCTCCCTTTGACAGTGCATATATTAAAACTGAAGCAATACGGAGAAAATTGGCTGGGTTTCTGAGCAGAGATGACTTGGACACTCACGAGGCACTTGTATTTTCATGAGGCAGCCTGTGATAGCTGAAATAGGTCTGTGCTTGGTCTCCAGAGGCTGGGGTTTGACACGTTTTTCTCCCATCCAAGTACTAACCAGGTCTGACCCTGCTTAGCTTCCCAGATCAGATGAGATCGGGTGCGTTCAGGGTGATATGGCCGTAGACTTGATGTCTTTTTCTATCAAACCAGTCCATGAAGCCTCTGTGGGCCTCAGTTTCCCCCATGTTTTAAAGCAAGGGGGATGTTTGCTGCTGATGACCTTTCACGTTGAACGTCTCGTGGGGTGAATTCCAGCTTTGCTGGGTGTTGGCGTCAGCTACATGACGTACCTTTTTGGAGAACAGAGTCAGCAAGTTTAATGACAATGGGGTCATGTCGCTCTTCATTTCTGAAACCAGATAGGATGCCTTCTTTGTGGAATGCCGTCTGAAATACACATGCAGAGCAGAGAGAACACACAGCCCCAAATATTCATGGACCCGTTCAGATTACCAAGTCCGGTGTGGGCTGGGGGACCCATTCCGGGGCTGTCAAAACAGCCTGACTACTGCAAATGTGTGGATAGAGCCCCAAAGAAGTCTTTAGGAAACCTGGCGTCCAATAAGATGTAGTCACTTGAAAGGTAAAACGTACGTTTTGGTTTAAGAACATTTTTGAGGGTTGTTCAAGTTCATGCTCAGGTCTACTGGAAACTCAGAGGTGAAGCCAGGCATCTCCTACTTCAAAGTGTATGCTCTCTCTCTCTCTTTTTTTTTTTTTTAAGATTTTATTTATTTTTTTGACAGAGAAAGAGACAATGAGAGAGGGAACACAAGCAGGGGGAGTGGGAGAGGGAGAAGCAGATTTTCCACTGAGCAGGAAGCCCAGTGATGGGGCTGGATCCCAGAACCCTGGGATCATGACCTGAGCCTAAGGCAGATGCTTAACAACTGAGTCACCCAGGTGCCCCATTTTTTTTAAGATTTTATTTATTTATTTGAAAGAGAAAGAGGGAGCATATGAGTTGGGGGGAAGGGCAGAGGTAGAGGGAGAAGCAGGCTCCCCACTGAGCAGGGAGCCCAATGCAGGGCTCAATCCCAGGACCCTGAGATCATGACCTGAGCTAAAGGTAGACGCTTAACCGACTGAGCCACCCAGGCGCCCCTCAAGTTGTATGCTCTTAACTACTCCTTCAGTAGTAGTAACAATGCCTTCAGTAACAATGCCTTCAGTGGGGCTCTATTTCTTTGCTTAGTACTTTTTAAATTTTAGTAAAATACGCATAATATAAACTTTGCCACCTTAACCATTTTTAAATGTACAGTTCAGCTGTGTTGAGTGTGTTCACATTGTTGGGCAACCAATCTCCAAAACTCCTTTCATCTTGTAAGACTGAGACTTTGTATCCATTAAATAACTCCTATTCCTTTCTTCTCCTAACCCCCAGCCCCTGGCAACCATCATTCTACTTTTTGTCTCTATGAGCTTAACCACCAGTTACCTCCTGGAAGTGGTACTAGACTCTGTCTTTGGGACTGGCTTACTTCACTCAGCATAATGTCCTCAAGATTCATCCATATTGTTGCCTGCACTAGAATTTCCTTCCTTTTAAAAGATTAATAATTGTTAAAGACTGAGTGTGTCCCCTCAAAATTCGTATGTCGTTCCCCAACCCCAAGTGGGGCTGTATTCGGAGTAAGGACGTAATTAAGGTTAAATGAGGTCATGAGGGTAAGACTATGATCTCATTGGATTAGTGTCCTTTAAAAAAAATATTTATTTATTTCAGAAGACAGAGAGTGTGCATGAGCTGGGAGAAGAGTAGAGGGAGAGAAAGAGAGAAGCAGCTGCTGAATGTGGAGCCTGACGTGGGGCTTGATCTCATGACCCTGAGGTCACGATCTGAGCCCAAATCAAGAGTTGGAAGCTTAACCAGCTCAGGCTCCATGCGTGTTCGTGTACCCCACCCGCTCACGAGCACCAAGGAAAGGCCATATGAGGACATAGTGAGAAGGTAGCCTTCTGCAAGCCAGGGAGAGAGCTCTCACCAGAAACCTGTGGCTCCAGGACCATAAGAAAATAAATTAGTGTTGTGGAAGCCACCCATTCTCTGGTATTTTGTGATGGCAGCCTGAGCAGACCAGTAGAATGATACTACACTGTTTGCATCGTTTTGTTAATCTCCTCATCCACTGATGGACAGTGGGTTTCTTCCATATTGTGGCTATTGTGAATAGTGTTGCTATGAGCCTGGGCTACAGATATCTTTTTGAGGCCTTGCTTTCAGTTCTTTCTCGGGATATGCACTCAGAAGTGGCATTGCTGGGTCAGATGGTAATTCTGTGATCATGTTTTGAGGAACTGTCATAGTGTTTTCCAGAAAGCCACGCCATTTTCCATCACCACCACCACGAGAGATCCAATCCCTCCCCATTGTTGACGTTTGCTGTTTTCTGTTTGTTTGTTGGGTTTGTGTTTTTTTGTTTATTTAAAGATTTTATTTGTCAGAGACAGAGAGGGCCCAAGCAAGGAGAGTGGCAGACAGAGGGAGAAGCAGACTCCCCGCTGAGCAAGGAGCCTGGCCTGGGACTTGATCCCAGGACCCCAGGATCATGACCTGAGATGAAGGCAGACACTTAGCCAACTGAGCCACCCAGGCATCCCATGGGTTTGTGTTTTTTGATAGCAGCTATCCTACTGGGTGAGATAAGGGGCTTTCTTTTTAAGACAAAGAAACTACAGTGGTTCATAACCTTTTCCAGAGCAGAGAATCTGAGAATATGGTGAAAGCCTGCGACTTCTCCCAGGAAAATGCCCATAAACATATAATTTTGCATAAAATTTAAGTAAGTTATTCTAAGGAGCCAGGAACTTCAGCTTACAAATCCTTGACCTATCCCTAAAGTGTCTACGAAGTACCTAACAGTCTACAATACTTGCACTAGTAGTTGTCTTTTCCATTTCTTCTACATACAGGTCTCCCCTGCTCTCTGAAAGTAGGGCGTTCCTATGAAAGCTTTCGTAAGTCAAAATTTACGCCATTGCAAAGAAGCAATTACTATTAATGTATATGAAAAAAGTCTTGAGGGTTCCCAGACACAAAAAGTGACCTCTCTTAGGCTTTTCTGATACCTTAGGACACATCTTGCTAACGGATGCACAAAATCGGTCGAGATTAAGAAGAGCTGCTCACCGGCACAGTTCAAAGCTCAGGACGTTTATTTTGACATGCTGAGTGTAGTTCCGAGGGAAAGGGCTTGGGGGCGCCACTCTCCTGCTCGGTGCACACTGCCTGCATCGAGGCTCCCTACCAAACAAACACAGAACATGGTTTTTGCTTTTCACCTTTTTTTTTTTTTTAAGAGAAAATCTTGGGTTTCTTTTGGTTAGCAAAAACTGGTATCAAGGGAGATTTTTCTTAAAAATAAAGTGGCATAATGCAAACTTTTAAAAAGCAGGGGACACCTCTGTTGGGCATTTAGCACCTGCTTGGTGCTGTGCTAAATGTTTAACACATATTTTCCACCTCACAACAACCTTATGGAGCGGATAAATTATTATTCCCATTTTACAGATGAAGAAACTGAGGCTGCTCAAGTTTCCCACAGAGAGTCTGCAGAGGAGCTGGGATTCTTTGAGCTTGAAGATTCTGGGGTTATTGGGTTATTGGGGGAAATCTACAAGATCTGGATAAAGGTAGCACCCACATCAGATGCCTGGGGCTTAGCGAGCACCCTCTTGTCTTTGCCAGGAGGAGACAGATATTGCAATACTTGACCTTGCCCAAGCTTATCTACAGATGCCCAATCACGGGTCTTTGGAGACTTTCAGGAATCCCTGCCGGTCCTAAATTTTCCTGATGCCTTAACTATCCTCCTCCTAGATTCCAAGGCTGTAACCTTGTGATTCAAGGATGAGGTCAACAGAGGAAGACCTCCCAGAACTAATTCAGGATGCCAGGTATCACTGAGATATGTCAGACACAGAAGTGGAGAATAAGAGGAAAAAAACAAACAATCCGTGGGACTTCCTGTTTTACTTCTGCTGCCATGACTACCGTTCAAGGGCTCCCAGTCCTTAAGGGAAATCATGCACAGTCTATGCTGAACCCACTAAAACTTAAAGCAAAGTGCCTGAAGCCTTCCCAGGGCGACTCATTTTCTTGTGTTACTTTTTCTATACAAGTGGTAGCCATTGCTGAATCATGTTATGTTTAATCAAAAGGGGCGCTCCTTGGCCTTGGACTCGAGCGTCCGGGGTGGGGGAGGGGTGGTGGGGGGTGTCAACAAGCTTTCGGCTTCCCTGGACAGGCCAGTAGATTTCCACGAAGGCAACCTCTATGCATTGCTGTGGTTGCCCCATCTAATGGGTCTGGAGCTGTGTTTGGCCACAGAATGCCTGATGGTGTTAGGTACCAGGTGGTTTCCCCCAAGATCACTGTCCTCTGGAGATTAGACTGCACACAACCTAACACGGCAGCCCGAGTAGTTATCATGGATGTTAAAAAAAGAAGTTCCCTCACCATTTCTGATCATTAAGAACAGTGACTATCGAATGCCTCTCAGCACGTCACATGGGTTATTTGTATCCTAAATCCTTCCAACATGCTATCTTTTTGCTTTCTGGGGGCTCTTCGAAGAGCAAACCCATACAATGAACTCTGGCACTGTCTTAGGGATGGTGGGACTCTTCCCTTCTGTCCCAATGAGGATACTTGGTTTGAAAATCCTTGAAGGACAGGACACCTGGGTGGCTCAGTGGGTTAAGCCTCTGCCTTCAGCTCAGGTCATGACTCAGGGTCCTGGGATCAAGCCCCGCATCAGGCTCTCTGCTCAGGGAGCCTGCTTCCTCCCTCTCTCTCTGCCTGCCTCTCTGCCTACTTGTGATCTCTGTCTGTCAAATAAATAAATAAAATCTTAAAAGAAAATCGTTGAAGGGCAATGGTGAATGTTGATCCCAGTCCCTGTCCCTCTACACTGCCTTTTTCCCCCTCAGAGCGAGCTCCCCTTACTCCATGGGATGCTGGCATCCAGGGAGGTTTACCTCCTTCTCTTTTGAAGAGAAAAGGGAATTTCACAGTTTCTGCCTGTGTGGTTCAAGATCAGATTGTGTCTTCAACTTGGTGTGGAGGGGGTGACCAAGAGACAAATGGCCCAAGGGATGTAAATTATTCACTAATGAATATGAATTATCTGCTCACAAAGGAGGCATTTTATGGGAGGAAACTGTTGTCATTTCAGTAGGTTTTTACCACATTATCTTGACCACGTTGTAGCAGGATATTGGGGCAATTCTTGATGGAAAGGCGTCTATATTCGCTCTCAGAATTGGTCTGCGTGGAAAAGGCTGAAATTGATGATTCCTGGAGCCTGCTTGAGAAACTCCACGAAAGGAGCCTACTGGGCCACAGGAAGTGACCTAGAGTATCTTTTAAAAACGACACTGATTATGCAGGACTATACCTAGGGAATAACTTGACTTTTCTCAAAGGGCTGAAGGTGGTTCTCATTCCCATCTCAAAACGTCCCTTCAGTAACCAAAGCCCTGCACTGTTATTTATAAGCAATGTGGTTGCCAGACAGGAAAGTCTGTGGTAATGGTTCTATAGCAGAAATCGTGAAATTTGTGTATAGGGAATTTGATGAGCCGTCATCAGCTTGGGCTATTACCAACGATCCAGGAAGATGGCCAAGAAGTTGCTAAAAGTCTCTTACCTCTCAGCACATCACACAAGTTCTCCTTGTAGGAATATTAACCAGCCAGTGTCTCAAGACTTGCTTCAGCCATTTCTATGCAGATGTAGCTGAGTATTTCTAAGATCAACGTGGGTGTCTTTTGGGTGTTTCTCTACCTGTATCTATTCAGTTTTTATCGTGGGATTTTTGTCTTTGCCAGAAACAATGAAACTGGACAAAGTTGATTCACCCCTCCACTCCGATAACCTGTCTCAGGTTCCCCCCCCCGCCCCGCCCCGGGAAATGTCTGCAGAGACAAAGATGGAAGCGAGAGCACAATTTCATTTGGCCACTTCTTATATACCCCCTTTGCACAGAGCCGAATGCCATCTAATCACTATTCTAGGCTAAGGACAACAAAATTACGTACTTAAAATTGGGCAATTAGAACTTTCAGAACACTGGTGTCTATCTTCTTTGTCTTTGCTCACTCTTTCACTGGCCTTTTTTCTTTCTTTTTTTTTTTTTTTAAATTTCTGGCCTTTTTTCTTTTTTTTTTTTTTAAAGGATTTTATTTATTTATTTGGCAGACAGAGATCACAAGTAGGCAGAGAGGCAGGCAGAGAGACAGAGGGGGAAGCAGGCTCCCCGCTGAGCAGAGAGCCCGAAGCGGGGCTCGATTCCAGGACCCTGAGTCATGACCTGAGCTGAAGGCAGAGGCTTTAACCCACTGAGCCACCTAGGCGCCCCAGATTTCTAGCTTTTGAAGACTCCTTTTTGTGTTCTCCTTTTTTACCCCGTTGTTTATTGATAGATATGCATGACAACACAAAAGGACAGATTCATGTGGTCCAGGGAGGCCAGTATTTATGGAATAAGGACTTAGAGTATCTGCAGTGGACACTCATTACCCTAGAAATTCCCCTTTTATCACCCTGTCCCCCTCGACATGGCTACTTTGGGACCCGCCATCCTGGTGCAATGTCACTTTCCCTGTGGCCACCAGTGCTTGGTCTCCCAGATTTATCTCCCAAGATCAGCTGGGCCAATTAGAGTTCTTTCTCAGAGAATTCAATCTTGAAGGCAGACAGTACTACCCCTCCTTCTGGAAGTCTGATCGACAGGTGTCAAATCTGCAAGGGGTTGTCAGTTAATGTGGTATGTCGCTGTGTGGTAGCTACATTAGGGAGGACATGGGTCGTCTGTAGCCACAGGGAAAAGAGATGCCCACATCGGAAAGACAAGTAGAAGGCATCCATAGTAGTTTCCTGGGGCAGCCCTAACAAATGACCACAAACTTGGTAGCTTAAAACAACAGAAATGTATCCTCTCACAGTTGTGGAGGTGAGAAGCCTGAAACCCAGATGTTGGCAGGGCCATACTTGCCCTGAAGGCTCAAAGGGAGCATCCTTCCTTCCTTCTTGTCTAGCTTCTGGTGGCTGTTGGCCATCCTTGGCATTTCTTGCTTTGGGGACGTACCACATCAGTATTTCCACCTCTCTTGTTATGTGGCATTCTCTCCTGTGTACTTCATATCACATCTATGTCTTTCTGCATGTCTTCTTCTTTTTTTAAACGCTTATTTATTTATTTTTAGAGAGAGAGAGTGCCTGTGAGGAGGGGGAGGGGCAGAGGGAGAGAGAGAATCTTAAGCAGACTCCCTCCTGAGCGCAGAGCCTGGCTTGATCTCACCACCCAGAAGATTATGACTTGAGCCTAAACCAAGAGTTGGAGGCTTAGCTGACTGAGCCACCCAGGCGTCCCTCTCCATGTCTTCATTGAAAGCCTGCCCTGTCCAGTATGATATTGAAAGCCCACCCTGTCCAGTATGACTCCATCTCAATTTAACCAATCACATCTGCAAAGACCCTATTTCCAGATAAGGTCCCCTGAAGTTCCAGGTAGACACAAAGTTCTGGGGATACCATTAGACGCAGTACGGAGGGGGTGGTCTGGTGGCATCTGGAACCTGGATTTGAATGTGTTCAGAGGACCACATCACACTCCAGGCTTTGAGTGTTGGGAGACAGACCCATATTCTTACAATCAGTTCTCATTTGTGTGTAAGTCTGGTTCAAGTCGGGTGACTTGCAAATGCAACCAAAGGATTTTTTTAATATGTATAAAATAATACAGAATCCTGTTGTTATAATTCTATTAGTCGCCACCATAAGTGATCTTCTTCTACATGTCCCGGTGTGGGTGGGTGCCATATTTACTAACCATGGAAGCATTCTCTCTGGGGTAGCTTGAGGAAAGAAAACTACTTTTATACATTATAGAAAATGAAGCCCAGAGAGACAGGACCAAGCATATGTGGTAAAACAGGAGGGGGCCTATATGGCCAACCTCAGCTCAACTTCATAAGAAGGCCATAGGCAGGACAAGCCCAGGGGGACACCAGGCTCCAGTTCTCTTATCTAAATCTTATCTAAATTGGAAACCCATGATCGACTGACACTTATCAGGACTCAGCCCTCAGCCTGGGCTGACATGAACCCCTCTAGAAGCACAAGGCGGAGTGAAGGAGGGCAGATGCCTGTTCTGAATTAAGAGGAAAGGAGGGTGGGCGAGAAATTCATGCTGAGTGGGCAACCATCAGCGTCAGCTACACTTGGCAAACTTATGTTTCCAAAATCCCAACTGACTCGGGGGCTCTTTCCACCAGACTTTTTAGATCACTCCTAAACACCCGTCCATGTGTGGTAGGCAAAGTCTGGCAGGAAGTGCCAGAATACAGCATCCCACCCATGTTCTGATCTGCCCACTGTGGCTCTGACGTCAGTAGTGCAAAGGGCAAAAATCACCTCAGTCTTCCTGATGCTCCGTAACCCGGGAAGAGGCTTTCTGGCAGGTGGTTGGAAGAGACTCATCAAAGAACAGACATGTTCTCCTGCTCCGAGCCCGCGGACCAGGCTCCAAGACGATGCTGGCTAGTTTTCTTGGCTAGGGCCCCCTCCTCTCATGCCCTATCCCTGTAGGTCCCATAGCAAAAAATCCCGTTCGCTATCTTTTCAGCTGGGAGAAGAGTGTGAGAGGAGGTTCTGAGCAGGGCAGTTGGTTTAACCCCATAAAATCATGTATTAACAGCTAAATGCAAAAACCTGTCAAAACCGGGACGCCTGGGTGGCTCAGTCGGTTGGACGACTGCCTTCGGCTCAGGTCATGATCCCGGGGTCCCGGGATCGAGTCCCACATCGGGCTCCCAGCTCCATGGGGAGTCTGCTTCTCCCTCTGACCTTCTCCTCGCTCATGCTCTCTCTCACTGTCTCTCTCTCAAATAAATAAATAAAATCTTTAAAAAAAATTAAAAAAAAAAACAAAAAAAACCTGTCAAATCTTTGAGGTCTCCGTCTGGGTGCTATGACGACTAAATGAGCCACCAACATACCCCAAGCCTTGGTAGGTCAACTTGTGGAAAGCCATCGGGTCCTGACAGCAGGAAGTGATTCTCCATCAAACCCAGTCCTTAGAGCAGGGGGATCTCTGCTCACTTCTTCTGTGATCTGCAGGGTTGGGGCAGGAGAGTTCCTTGGTGGTGGAGGGGAGGGGGCAAGAGCAGGAAACTTGTCCCAAGCCTAGTCCCATCCTGGAGCTTTCCTGCCACCCAGAGAAGGGGAAGGAGATTTTTCCCTTTGTTAGCTCATGGAATTCGCCTAGCGGCCCACAGTGTGGGTGTTAGCACCATCAACGTACCTTTAAGGAGACTGGGGTTCAGACAGGGTGAGTTGAATATTCGGGTCACACAGCTAGTGAATGGATTCAGAACCCAACCGGGGACTCCGAGATAATCCTGTGATAGAAAACAAAGCTCAGGGGGCACCTGCAATGCTCTTTGGGTGGGCGGTTCAGTCCCTGATTCAGGGCACAGCCTGGGGGCACAACAGTGATTGGTAGCTCCTAGGGAGGGAGGAATTGCAGGGAACAGGAGGGGAACAGTCGCCCTCCCATGGCCACTGCTGGAAAAACACAAAAGGCGCACCCAAGGCTCCGTTCTCACCGGGCAAGCCCGGCGGCGGGCTGGCCTGGCAGTTGGGGGGACGGTTCTTGGGAAGTAAGAAAGCACGGGGACTGCCAGGAGGCAGACAAAGTGTTGCTTGTGGTTATCTGCAGATGCAGGCTTCCCCAGGTGGGATTCCTCGTGCAGAGATGAGACTGCACCGTGGGGTTCGGAGCACAGACCATATCCCTCCCGGAATGAGAACGTTAGGTAGAGCTGGCAGGGACTTTGGGCCAGAGAGGGTTGGCTTCCCTCCTGTCTGAGACAAACAAAGGGACTCTGGGGGCCAAATGGAAACTCAGTTCTTTTCTGGCAGGGGCCAAGGGACACCTTTAATTATGAAATTCAAGTCCAGCCCTTGATGGAAATTGCAACAAGGCCAAGCCATATGGGAATGTTTCCCAATGGAAGTGAGCATCTGCTTTCTATAAGAAATGCAAATGATGCTTAATTGCGCCTTCAGAGGGATCTGTTTCTGTCCCCAGCAGGGGTAATCCGACCTTGGTTCAGAGTCCCCAGGCCTCTACCCTCTAGACAGAAGGAGCCAAGAAAGCATATTGACTCCCAAATAGAGTGACCCCAGACCAAACAGTGCCCCCTGTTGACGGTCCATCCAGGAACCTCAGGGTACAGAAGGGCCCAAATTCCCACGGAGTTCCAGGTGTCATTTAATGTGGGCACCCCTCCCCCCACCCACACTACGGGATGCCCTCCTTTGTCGATAAGGAAACCAAAGCTCAGAAAATTCCTGTTGTTTGTCTGACATGTCAGATAGCATATGATGGCACAGAGTCCCAGCCAGAACCGGCAGTTTGAAAAGCCCCACTGTGTCCTGCTACCACTTGCTGAGTGCCTAGGTCATGTCTTTAGCGAACCTTTTCTTAGGCTGTCTGTGGCTCACGCTCCTCGGAATGCCTGAATAAAGGGGGTCTGCACGGGAAAGGGTTAATGGCTTTGTTATTCACACGTTTCCTTCCAAAAACCTGAGAGATGTCTTGCAACCGAAAGCGCTTCTGATGGGGACTGGTAAAATGAAAGGAAGGCAGACAGTTGCTTGGAGGACACAGCCATTGGCTGCAGGACGTGGAGGGACTAAGCTTCTCCACCATCATCGTCACCATCATCGTCACCAGATACAATGGTGCCTTCTTGGGTGGACTGACCTCGTTCTTCTCCGCTTCTGAGCAGCTCCGTGAGGCACCTCAGCACAGGTGCTGGGCTCCAGGGAAGTGACTTTCTCCTCTGTGCTCCCCTTCTCATCTGTGAAGCGGGTGGATAGCTCCTCATCAGTTGTCAGGAGAGTGAACGCAATCTTGCGTTTAGAATAAATAGCATCTGGTCTGTGCTAAATGCTTAAGAAACACTCCTTTTCAAAGGTCTCACCGTTAACCCCGTGCAGAGTCTGAGAACTGCCTGGAGGTGCCGGGAGGAGGGGTGGCTCCTGACCTCGCTTCTGCACCCTGAGCCACCAGACCTCACACCTTTTCTGTACATCCGGGTTCCTGCGAGATGCTGGAAAAACTGCCCGAGGTTATAGGGCCATTTCAGCCCTCTATGTGCTGCTAGGGGATCAGGGAGTGTTTCTTGCTTGTTGGATGGTAGGGGCTGAATTGTATCACCCCCAAATTCCTGTGTTGACGAGCTAATCCCCAGTGCTCAGAATGCAGCCGTGTTTGAGAAGTTGGTCTTTAAAGAGGTGGTAAAGTTACAATGAGGCCATGAAGGGTGTCCATATATGAAGAGGAAGGGACACAAGGGACCGTCCTGCAAAGGAGGACATGGCCGTCTCCAAGCCGAGGATAAGGGCCTTGGAGGAAACCGGCCCTCTGGCACTTTGATTTTGATTCTAGCCCTCAGAACCATGAGAATTAAATGTCGGTTCAAGCCACGTGGGCTGTGGTATGTCATTCTGGCAGCCCGAGCTAGGACAGACTGTGTTCCCAGTGCCTAGCGTGGAGCAGACGTTCAATAACCATGCGGAATTGGATGCATTTTCCTTTTCCACGAAGTGAAGAAGAATGCGGGGGTCCCAGGGTTTGTGACTTGTTTAAGAGAGATGTCCTTCCAGGGAGGTCTCCTGCAAACGCTCTGCAAGCTATGCTGAAGGTCCGTCCAGTGCTCCTTACACCGCAAGGGGACAGAGGAACCGAAGTCTTTCAGGAAAGGTGAGCCCGTGTGGTGGCGATGAGGCCAGATGGAGAGGAGGTAGAGAGAGGGGAAGGGGGCCAGTGTCCTCAGAGAGGGAGGCGGGAGCAGAGGCTGGGAGGATGCGTGCTCATAGCCTCCAGCTGGCTCCCAGGATGACAGGCAGAGCTGCCTGGCCAAGGTGCTCGGGGAAGCGGGGTGGTCCTTGCATGCCCCAGGTGGTGGGGGCTGGAGTGGCTAATGGCAAAGCTGGTCCTTTCCTGAGGCTTCGCTTCTCGGGCTGGAAAGGAGAGGGGCTGGCAGGCATGGGGAAGCTGTTGGCCAGATGCCCGAATGAGAATATGCTGGAAGAAGGGCCTCAGGGGCGGCTGCTCCCCACCTCACCAGCCCCATCCCACTGGCCACAGTTTGTGGGAGGAGGAATCATGGCAATGAGGTTACTCCTCCCAGAGCTGTGAAGGCTGGGCCCTCAGAATAGCATTCTCCAGAGAAAGGTTTTGGAGGTATTGGAAACCAAGGAGGGGTCGGCTAAACAGACCTCTCCCCTTGTTTGCCCTGAGGAAGAGAATATTCCCATCTTACAGATGGAACAACTGAGACTCAGAGACACTGTGACTTGTCCAGGGTCACACAGATAGGCGTGTCCACCAGGTGTGCTGGAAGTCAGGGTCTGGGCCGTGTTTTCTGAACACAAGCCAACACCGCAAGCTCTCAGAGCTGCTGGTCTGTGTTCTGATTCTCAGACCCCACCCACCTTCAGGGACTAAAACCTCCCTCAGGGTCAGGGCACACCCACCCATTCCCTACCTCCTCTGAGGTCCACTCTGGAGATCCCCTGGACTCTCTCATCACATGGGTTCTAAGCACCAAACTCCCTCCACTCCTAAAGCAGAGATTCTGTGAGCTATGGAACTCACATGCCATGGGGGCTCCTGTCCCTTGGTCTGTGACTGAAAAATAAGACCCCACTTACACTTATGCCAAAATGACAGACGTTCTAAACCACTCATCTCCCTGGGCAGGGACGTTAGCCGCCCCCGCCCTCCCCCCATCACAGTGTTTCTAGGCATCCTGGGGACCTCTCAGAGGGAGCCTCACATGTGCTCAGTGCGTCCATGGCAAGTCCACTATTTGTCCACTATTCACAGCTTTCCTGCCATTGTAACCACGAAAGGGGACCGACCGTCCCAACAATGATACATGTGCCAGTGTCTGCTGGAGCCCATACCTGAAGGGCTCCTCTGCTGATGTCCGTGTCTGGAGGACCACGGTGGTTGGCAGCATCTCACAAAGGCCCTCCCGGAGACCGCTCAAGCCCCATCTCACGGGTCTCCACACGTGCCCAGAAGGCCGGCACGGGCACAGGGGCTCTGCCGTCCTCCCATGAACCTCCAACCTCCCAGTGGCATCTGACAGTAATGGCGTTCCTCTTCCCCCTGGGTCCTAAATGCTGCCTTCTGACCCTGGCCATCAAAGCGTGTGAAGAAATATTGCTGGAATATTCTCATGTTCCACATGGGTCTTCAAGGATTTTTTTTTTTTTTTTTTGCTTGCACATTCCTATCAGTGCATTTTTAAAAAATCAACTACTCTAGTCGTCCCCCGTCCACAGTTTCGCTTTCTGTAGACTCAGCTGCTTGCAATCCACTGGAAAGAGGTGACCCTTCTTTGGACCTAGCGTCAGAAGGTCAGTGGTGGCTTCATGCTACGTCATGGCGCCTACATCACCCACCTCACTTTGTCTTGTCGGGTAGGCATTTTGTCATCTCACAGCATCACAAGAAGGGCAAAACAGTGCAATAGGGTATTTTGAGAGAGATAGAGACCACATTCACATAACTTTTATCACAATATATTGTTAAAATTATTCTATTTGATTATTAATCATTGTTCTTAATCTCTTGCTGTGCTTAATTTATAAATTACACTTTATCGTGGGTATGGGTGTATAGGGAAATCGGGATATATAGGGTTTGGTACTATCTGGGGTTTTGGACATTCCCTGGGGGTCTTGGAACGTCTCCCTGAAGATAAGGGAAGGAGTATTCTACCCCTGGATGTGCAAATCTGTTTATTCATGTATTGTATACATATAGCTCTGCACTGATGTAGGATAGATATTAAAACCAGGTACAAAGTGGAAATGTACAAGGATGATCTTTTTCATAATATAAACGCTTATGTACTTATGAGTTACGTTCATGAAAACCACATATAAAAACAGAAATGTAAGAAGAATGGATAGGATAAATGCAAAGAAGTGTTCTTATTCTCTCTGCCTCTACCCCACCTCTTGTCTTTTAAAAAAATCTTTATTTTTCACTGAGGTATAACTGACATACAACATTGTATTATTTTTAAATGTGCAACATACAGGCATTTCCTGTGGAATGATTATACATGAAGTCTAGTTAGTATCTGTTATCAGGCATAATTCTTACAATGAGAATTTTTAAGAACTATTCTCTTAGCAACTTTCAAATCCACAATGCAGTATTGTTGACAGTGGCCCTCGTTCTGGTCTTTTCTCCCCTGCTCACTCCCAGGGGCAGGCACCTCATTCCGGAAATGATACTCTTCTTCAACGTCTGTGTGTGATCCCAGGCGTCCATTCCACACACAGAATTTCACTTCCGTGTGGCTGCTATGTTGGGTGGAATGTGTCTTTCCCTTTGTTTTCACATCAGATCAGGAGACAGGCCAGAGAGGCTGAGGGACTACTTTGGGACACAGGGAGGAGGTCTGGAAGGCTGTCCATCCTAATGTTTGTCAGCCCAGCCTGCCAGGACACAAATACCTTAAACTGGGTGCTTTATTTTTTATTTTTTTTTAAAGATTTTATTTATTTATTTGACAGACAGAGATCACAAGCAGGCAGAGAGGCAGGCAGAGAGAGAGAGAGGAGGAAGCAGGCTCCCTGCGGAGCAGAGAGCCCGATGTGGGGCTCGATCCCAGGACCCTGGGATCATGACCTGAGCCGAAGGCAGAGGCTTTAACCCACTGAGCCACCCAGGTGCCCCAAACTGGGTGCTTTAAATACAGAAAGTTCTTTCCCAGAGTTCTGGAGGCTGAAGTCCAAGATCAAGGTGTGGGCGGGGCTGGTTTCCTCTTTGGCCTGCAGATGGCTTCCTTCTTGCTGTGTCCCCATGAAGTTTGCTTTTCCTCTGTGCACACACACCCCAGCTGTCTCTCATTCCCGGAAGGGGCCCACCCTATGGCCACACTTAACCTTCTTACCTCTTTAAAGGCTTTGTCTCCAAATATAAGCACGGTCAGGTACTAAGATTAGGTTTTCAACATGTGAAATCTGGGGGGAACTTAATTCAGTCGATAATCACTCTCAAACATGAGCTCTTCAAGTTGCTAGTCTGTCTGATGGCTGACCTGGAGGTGTGACCTGGGAGTGCTCCCCCAGAGGGTGCTGGTGGTGTGACCTCCCATGGGATGGCCCAGCAGAATCTCCATCCTTCCAGTGGGGGCTCCTCCATCCCTGACCCCAGGATGCTGTTCCACCAACCCCTCTGCCTGGATTATCCCACCCTCTGCTCTCAACAGCCCCCTTGCCACACACCTCCCCCCTCCACCTGCCCAAATCCTGCCTGTCCTTTCTGCAGACTCAAATGCCACCTCCTCCATGAAGCCCTCCATGAGAAGCAGGCTGAATCTGACACTAGGGTGACCAGAGGGGTTGAGGGCCCTTCAATGAGGAGGGAGTGGTGTTAAAAGCCAGTTTGCTCTTCGTTTGCCAAGCCCTGGGCCCAGGGAGCTGGGTTTGTGAAGGCAAACTCTTTCTTCTGATTTGTACCAAGGCTCTCTGGGGCTAGGAGGGTGTCACAGCCCTGCCAGAAATGACTTGTCTTTTTTTGTGTTAAGATTTTATTTATTTATTAGAGAGAGAGAGAGAGAGAGAGAGTGAGAGAGAGCATGAGGCGGGGTGGGGGTGGGTTGCAGATGGAGAAGCAGGGTCCCCGCTGAGCAGCCAGCCAGACTCAGGGCTCTATCCCAGAGCCCTGGGATCATGACCTGAGCTGAAAGCAGATGCTTAACTGACTGAGCCACCCAGGCGCCCAGAAATGACTTGTCTTTTTTCCTCATTTCCACAGAACGTCATGGCACTTCTCATGCACAATCCTGTATTATACATATTTTTACATTGAATCTTCGCCTTCCTAGAGATGAGTTCTGAGTGTGCCAGATTCTATCTTCCCTTCTTTCAGTTTCTTCCTGGTGTCCACTCAGTCCTTTGTCATTCCTTCGTTCCATATAAATACCCCTGACACTCAGCAGAGTAAATTCAACTGCAGTTTGTTGACTGAAATGTGTGAGTGAGACGTCCCCTCTGCCTCCACATCCTCCGTATCTTCCCGTGTCCTGTCCCCTCAGTCCTTCCTGCTCTTTTGGTCTGTTTCCAGAATTAGACCCCCCTTTGGAGCTAGCCTCAGCTGTGGGTGGCCAGGCGGCCTCTGGTGTGAGCACAGGGCGCCATACCCAAGGTCTCAGCCTTTTTATGACCCGCAAGTGCCTTCTTTGCTGAAGGCCACCCACCCTCATTCTCCAGGGGCTTTCTCTGCGCCGCTCCACACTCCTCTCCCACTGGAGGACAATCAGTTTGACCAGGCAACGTAGACAGAGCCCCCACATCCCAATGCTCCCTCAAAGTAGTGGGCAGAAACTTCTGGCAACCAGGGCCGTGCTTTGAAGAAAGGAAGTGGGCAGAGAGGTAGGCACTGGGCATGGATCAGACCCCAGCTTTTCCAGTGTGGGAGAGGGGTGCTAGGAATGCCTCAGCTGATAGCTCCTGGGAGAACAACACTATTGTGCTCTGATGGAGAGGTGGGTCAAAGCCAGAAAATCCCCACAAAACCAAGCAAGTAAGTGCATTGACTTTCTTCAGGCTGCGGCAACGGGAGAATACCCCAGATCCGAAGATTTGAGTATCTCATGAGGCGAGGTAGTTTTGCCTTCAACTTTTCTAGGGAGGAGCAGGTAAGTTACGGATGGAGTGATTTTAGAGTCGGGCTGTTTCTGTGATCAGGGCTGGTCTCAGTCATCAGGACAGGGAGTGTTTCCTCTCCCTGTCTAGCTAGTTTTGGGGGACAGTAGTTCTGCCAGTCACTGATGGCACAAAGAACAGAAGGCTGGAGGGACAGGGTCCAGCCGGGTCACAGGGAATGTGGGGTTCGTCTGTGAGTCCATGGGAGTCATGAGGAAGAGGGAACAGCCTGTCTTCTCTGTCATATGGGAAAGGCCCGTTCTTTGGGGCAAGCTGTTTTCCAGAACACAAATGAATGGGAAGATTTCAGGATATGCCAGCTTGGGAGAATTTCTTCACTGTGTCTGTTTGCTGGGAGAACGCGGCTCAAGGAAAGTTCAGTGTTGTCCAGTTCTCCCCATGATCTTGTCTGATAAGTATTACCAAGAGTCAAGATCTTGGTAAGATGGAGAGTCTTATGCTGTACCGACTGAGCCAGCCAGGCGCCCCAGCCAGGCCCATTTTGTAACAGGCCTGGCAGGTCTCTGGACACTGAGGCCCTGAGGACCTCTTTTCTCTGCTTCTGCAGACAGCAGCTTCGTGGGGGGGGGGGGGATCTAGACACAGGGAGGGGAGTGGGTTATTTGGAGTCAGCTAGGAAGGAGGAAATTGCAGAAACAAAAGATTGTTTATGTTGAATTATCTGTCCATTTGTTTGAATTCTCCATTGACTTCACACGCTGTGGTCTTGATCTTCATTAGAGAATAAAGTTACAGAGAAGTGGATTGAAATTTTGGTGCCAAGAATGATTTCTTGTCCAAAGAGCGTAAAACCTCTGAGTCTTAAATCGGACTTGAGGGCTTGGATTTGAGGTAGAACTCAACGTTTAGAAAGAAGATCACAGAGGCCATTTGCCAACACGTATCCAACCTTGAACACGGGGACATCCTTCCACCCAGGACTTTTTTTTTTTTTTTAAAGATTTTATTTATTTATTTGACAGAGATCACAAGCAGGCAGAGAGGCAGGCAGAGAGAGAGGGAAGCAGACTCCCTGCTGAGCAGAGAGCCCGATGCGGGGCTCGATCCCAGGACCCTGCGATCATGACCTAAGCTGAAGGCAGAGGCTTTAACCCACTGAGCCACCCAGGTGCACCCCCCACCAGGACTTTCATTCCTAGGAACTAATCTGAAGGAATTAATCAAGTAATGCGCAAAGATGCTCACAGTGAGGGGATTCTCCCTGCGTTGTTTACACTGATAAAGGGTCAAAAACAACTATAAGCCTAATGATAGTTTGCTACATGAATTATAGAAACATGACATAATAAAAAGCCATAACCATTAAAAAGAGAGCATAGAGGTATATTTGTTTGCACAGTGTAGGGGAAAAAAAAAACAACAAACATGTGTTTCAGTTGAAAAGCAGACACTGCTTTTCAGGGTCTGCTGGTTCTGATTCTGGGGGAATTCCCAATCTTTCGTGGTCTTTGAGCTATTTCTTAAATCTATAGATTATAGACAACTAACAACAACACAAATTATTCTTTATGGATGTGTAACATAAATTCTGTCGAGTGTACATTCGTTTGACTCACCTGTCCCCGGGGAGGAAGCCACATCTGTGTCCACCTGCAAATCCATCTCAGTATTCTGGAAACTTCTTCAAGGTTACCTCATCAGTAACAAGTTAAATAAAATTGTTCACATGCGTTCATTTGGTATCAGCAGGAGAGTCATGATCTTGCTTAAAAAAAAAAAAGAGATTCCTTAACCATTGAAAGGTACTTGGGATTATTGTTAAATGATAAAAAACAAACTGCAAATAGAGCGTTTGACATCACGTTTCAGGAAAGGTAGTGTGTGTACCCACAGATGCATGGAAGTAACGGTTAAGTGGAGAATTCATCACCATGTTAGGGTGTATACCTCGGGATGGGTGCGTGGGTGAATCCAATTGTCTTTATGCTTGTTTCATTTCTTCGGCCTGACATGTATGACTCACAGAGTAACGATATGTAAACACCAAAGGAACACTCATCAAAATCTGGGAGATGACACCCTTTCTAACCAGATTCCCAGAGGATTCATTCAGATCCCTCTTTCTTCCAATCTGACAGGTTGAAAGCCAGAAAGTGGCTTTTCCAGCTTCCTTATAAGGGGAGATGAGGTGTCTAACCTTCAGGCAGCTCTGAGGAGTCCTGGCGGCTGGGCTTCCTGCTGGGCTGGCCTGTTGGAGCCATGGAGGCAGGAGGTCTCTAAGTACCATAGTTGAGACGTGATTATGATTTTGAAAGATGGAATGATTGAGTAGTTTTGCCTGGATCTCTCGTGGCTAAGGTGCCAGATGGTCTTTGGAAATACTTGGATCAACGGGAGCAGTGGATGGTTTGAGCTGAGGAAGGGTGCAAAGTTAACCTACTCTTCTAACCTTACGTGAAGAAGCTGGTGGGCAGGCATAGGAGGGGTGGGTAGCCTCCTTGAGGATGCTGGGTGAGGTCATAGGAAGTCACTAGAGATGCTTTCTCAGCCCTGGAGAACAAGCTACTCTGAGCCTCTTGAGTCTTGGAGCAAGGGGTGGGCAGTACATTACTGCCCAGAAAAGTTGCTCTGCCCTGGGAGCCCCTAATGGGGCCATGTCTGCCAAGAATGAAATGGACGTCCTTTGCCCTACAAGAGCTGTTCTATTTTCAGACTGATTCATAACTAAAACAAGAAATAAGTGATGTGAAAGCATTTAGCACTGACTGACACTTGCTCAGTGCACGTTACTGTCTTTCCTCCCTTCCTCCGTCCCTCCCTCCCTATCTTCTTCATCAGAATCTCTGGGGGGCCAGACTGCAGGCCCTGACTCTCAGACTGTTCTGTTTGAAGAGCTGTTTTCCTCAGGTAGTTGCAGAGGCGGTGAGTGGGTCCCAAGCCCTGATGAGGGGGAGGGAACCTGGCTCTCGGTCAAAGCGCCCTCAGCCTCGGAGCTCAGGACGCCGCGGGAGCGCCCTCTAGCGTCAGAGGCTCTGCCGTCGTCAGAGCTTAATTGCCAAGTTTCCTGGTCCAAGCCCTGTCACCTTCTGGTCACTGCAGAGATGACCCACGTCAGTTTAGGTGGCCTGTGCCCCACCCCTTTAGACCCAGTCACTGGGAAGGACTGCAAGGGAACCTACTAAAGCAGCCAGACAAGAAGGGAGGGCGTGTGGAGCTGGAGAGGGAGAGCAGTTTGGAATTTCTTAAAATACAAGTGTCACCTCTTTTCCCCATTCCTCCATGTTTTACTGTGAAAACTTTCAGACACCTGAAAGTTCAAAGAATTTTACAGTGAACACACATCAGGATGACCCATCCCCTTGTGCCATGACGGGCTCCGTGACAAGCGAGCCTGAGCCAGGCTGTGCCTGGTCTTGTTCTGGGCTCGGCTTCTTTCAGGAAATGGATGTGCCCTGGCTCAACATAGACAAGGAAGAGGCACATGTTGGGTGTTCCCGAGAAAGAAGCTTCCAACTCTTCTGAGACCTTCTGGAAGTTGCCTTTTCTCTTCCCCAGGGACATTGGAGTACACAGCTATCAGGACAACAAATGCTGCCGCCATCTTGTTTCCTGTCTGAGAAAGAGCCAGCCCAGAGAAGGGCAGAGGCAAGCAGATTCTCTGGCTGGATCTCCTGGCCCCCACCCTCCCTCAGGACTTGGAGTTCTGTGAACCAAGGAATATTTTCTTGCATCGACCAAGTTGAAAATTTTTTGTTATTGGCAGCCAAAGACATCCTTCCCTGTTAACTGACCACTTACTATGTACCCCCTACTTTGCTTGGCAGTGTAGAAATAGCATTTCTAGTTTTTATAATGTTTGAGGCAGCTCTAGCACCTACGGTGGCTTTGTAGGAATTAGTAGAGGTTGCCCATCTGGGCAGTTTCAGCCTCGCGGGCCCCCCTCACCTCTTGCTGGGATATCTTTGGTGAGGGCATAGCCTGGAAGTTGCCACTGTTCCCATTTTGCATTTCTGGAGACCCAGGCCCAGACTGGAGAGTGGAAGACAACATGCCCAAGGGCACGTGGTTTGGCCACAGCAGGGTTGGGGATCAAACCCATGTCTTTCAAAAGATCATACCAGGTTTCAAAAATAATGTGTAGTTCTGACTGTAATTGAAGGACTAAAATTAACATGAAAACAAAAAAAAAACATTTCTATTTACTTAAAAATATTTTATTTATTTATTTGAGAGAGAGAGAGCATGAGTAGGGGGAGGGAGAGGGAGAAGCAGAGTCCCCGCTGAGCAGGGAGCCCAAAGCAGGACTTGATCCCAGGACCCTGAGATCACAACTCAAGTCGAAGGCAGACACTTAACTGACTGAGCCATCCAGGCATCTCTTTCATGTACAGTCTTTAGTAAATCTCAGTTCCAATAGGCCAAATTGGAGTAGGATGCTCCAAGGCTCACTAAGACTGTGGAGGAATGCTTTCTGGCCGTGTGATCATGGGTATGTCCCTTATCTTTTCTGAGCTTCAGTATTTGGTCCATTTCATAGGCTAATACTTTCAGTCTTGATCTGTGATGTCACATAATAATGAAACTGCTCCATGTGATTGATACCATGGAAATTAACCATGAAAGTTACTGGAAATTCACAGGACCAGCTCCTGGGAGTAACTGGAGAGAATAATTTTGTTCCAACACTCTGGTGTCATATTCTGTCTTCCTTTTGCTTCAAGCTGGTCTTTCTCCATCTCTGCCTCCCCCCTCCACCACCTCCAGATGCAGACTCCTCTGTTATTGTGAGAACGTGGGAAAGTGACAGCAGTGCAAAGAGAAGGCTCAAAGGAAATCTCCCACACGGGAGTCAGACTGTCGAGCACTGGAGAGCTTAAACAGGAGAGTCCAGGCGTCTGATACTTTTTTGAGAAAGCTTTGAAATTTCCCCATGGTGGGTACAGAATAACCCCAGAATGTCAGCTTGGCTGTTCAGTCTTGCTCTTCTTTTAAAGATGCATTCCCCATAGAGTGACTCCGTAGATGACCTGTGTTTGAATCTTTATCATCTTCTCTCCCATGATCTTCTGCAGGACCTTATTCCAAGTCATCTATAGCAGCTATAATATGATCTAAGTAATATTTCCAAATATGAACCAATTGATATTTTGGTTGTCAAAGAATGATCTGGGTAACCTCTTTAATTATTCCTTTTCTACCCAGACCCTTTAGTATGGTCTAGACCTTACCATTATTGACACGTTAAGCCAGGCTTTGAGAATAGTTCCCCTTTGTTGAGCTCAGGGCCCGGTGCTTGAACTCATATGGATAAGTGGCGTTATCCTTGTTTTACAGATGAGAAGATGGAGACTTGGTGAATTTAAGTGATTTGCCAAAACTCAGCTGGTAAGTCTTCAAGTTACCCAGACCTTTTTTTTCCTTCCTTCTCCCCCCAACCTTTTTTTTTTTTTTTTTTAAAGTAGGCTCCACGCCCAGCAAGGAGCCCAATGCCGGGCTTGAACTCATGACTGTGAGATCAAGACCAGAGCTGAGATCAAGAGTTGGATGCTTAATCGACTGAGCTATCCACATGCCCCAAGTTATCTGACTTCTTGCTCTTTCTACCATACTGTGCTATTTCAGAGTGGTAAAGTCAGTGTTGGTTAGTCTATTGATTATACAAGCCCGTTGATCTGGCTTTTGATGAATTATGGACCATTAGCTTTCACCCGGGCCATTCAAGCCATAACATGTTCCAAGATAAGATAAGAGTTTGTGGGCTCCTGACTTTGCAGTATTTGTGCCTTTGATCTTTGTAGATGTGCCAAGTCTTGTTCCTCTTTTTGTTACAGATACAATGTATCCTATTCAGTCTCTGAACTCAGGCTGCCCTGAACAGCTGTTTGGATAGTTATTTGTAGTTGTGGTTTCCTAAGGGGAACAGTGCAGACGCTGAAGACGGTGCTATCTGAATCAGCGACGAGCCCACCCCATTAAAGGTACAGAGTGGTGCCTCTAAAAAGTCATGGTGTCCAATCTAATGGTGGTTCTTCTATTCCTTTTACCACCTGCTTCAAAGCTTCATTGCCTTGATTGTGCTTTTGCATGATCTTTGGTCTTTCTTCATAAAGACGATGCAAGCCAACAGTGTGACCCCGCCTTGCCACCTATTTCATTCTTACCTAAAACACATCTGTATCTCCATGCTTTCTTGCCTTGTTCTCTATAGCCAATGTGGAAGAGGTATCCATTACCTGGATGTATCATTTGGGGTCCAGATGGGAAGTGGAGTTTATTCAAATGGCTTAAATGGGAGAGACTTTTAACAAAGGGTCTAATCATAACAGGTGTTTGTGGGTTGGGCTTGTAAGTATGAACAAAAGATGTTGGAACTCCCAGAACTAGCAATAATGAAAGACATCACCACCCTTGGACTGATGACACCGGGATTAGAAAACTTGTTCCTAGAGCCTCTGAGATCTGGAGCTGTGGGAGAGATTTTGGTCATGGAGGGACAGGGATGCTGTCAGAGGCGTGGGGGGAGGGCAGGTCTTGGCTGCCCTTGGCAGAGCCCAATTGGAAGGCAGCTGTGCTAGGGAGGGTTCTGCAGAGAAACAGGACCTCTCATTCTCAGTCGCTTTGTCTCTCTCTGTTTCTGTTTCTCTATCTCTACACACACACACACACACACACACACACACAAACACACACACACACTTATTGTAAGGAATTGGTTCACACAACTATGGAGGCTAAGAAGTCTGAAGACATGTAGTTGGCAAGCTGGAGACTCAAGAAAGCTTATGGTGTAAGTTCCAGTCTGAATGCAGGAGACTGACGTCCTAGCTCAAACAGTCAGGCTGGAGAATTTCCCTTGTAACTCAACCTGTTTGTTCTAGTCAGTCCTTCAAGTGATTGGATGAGACCCACCATACTGGGAGGGTGATGTGCTTTACTCAGTCTATCAGTTCAAATGTTAATTTCATCCTCCAAACACCCTGGCAGACACACCCAGGATAATGCTTGTCCAGCTGTCTGGTCACCTCCTGGCCCAACCAAGCTGATACATGAAATTAACCACTGCAGTGGCCGTCTTGGGAGCCCATCTGCTGCACTCTGCAGGGATGGGTCTCCGAGATCCCCAAGGGCAGGGAAGGATAGAGAGAGGACTGGAGAGGAGAATGAATGGAGAATAACCAGGATAATTATTTTATTAAGTGAATTGAACTCCATAGGAAGCAATTAGGAGATTGCTTTATTTTTTCCTCATCGCTACCTTCAATTATACTCCAACTGATCTTGGGCAAAGCCTGTTCTTTTTTAACCACTTTAGGGCCTAATTAGCCTCCTTTTCAGGTATTGAAAAGTCCAATCCGATGTGAAACAAGACACGAATTTCTCAGGCCGTTCAAATAGTTTTCCCTCCCCTCCTCACTCGGTCTGCCTCAGCCACCAGGAGGAAGAGGGCACCTGCCTATCCTTTCTGTGTCCTTGTTCCATGTCACACCCTCTGCCTTACTGTTGGCTTTTCCAGGGCAGGTGCTGGAGGGATGGGTGGGACTCTGGTCAAAGGTCTTTTGACTTAGCTGGAGCTTTTGTTCCTACGTTTCTGTGGGGCTGTTGGAAGCGGTGAGCCACGTGGCTTCTCTAGGGCATATCATTAGGTTCCTCTGAGACATCCCACGGGCACCTTCACTTCTTAATACAGGTGATTCACCCTCTGAGCATTTTCTGACTCTCCCTTGACAGTCACCCCCACGGGGCTCCCCTCTAATGGGGTCCCCTCTCTGCAGCATTCAGTTAATCTGAGCAAAGTCCCCTCAGTGCTGCTCTGACTCAAGTCCTCTCTCCAGCCTACACCTGGTCTGGGGCATCATCCCTGGACCCCCTCTCCCATATGAATCCTTCTGGAGGGAAAATGGACCTGTCTGCGGTCCTTTATCTGTGGTCCTTTCCTTGGTGCCTTGTTATGGCCAGGAGAGCAGGAAGCTTTTGCCTCTGTATGCCCAAATACCAGGGAGCACACACTAGACTCGCCCTTCTATTTCTTTGAATTTCTTTTCTTTTCTTTTTTTTTTAAGATTTTATTTATTTATTTGACAGACAGAGATCACAAGCAGGCAGAGAGGCAGGCAGAGAGAGAGGAGGAAGCAGGGTCCCCGCGAAGCAGAGAGCCCAATGCGGGGCTCGATCTCAGAACCCTGGGATCATGACCTGAGCCAAAGGCAGAGGCTTTAACCCACTGAGCCACCCAGGTGCCCCTCTTTGAATTCCTTAAAAA
This sequence comes from Lutra lutra, assembly GCF_902655055.1. NCBI lineage: Eukaryota > Metazoa > Chordata > Mammalia > Carnivora > Mustelidae > Lutra > Lutra lutra. The sequence goes on along the minus strand of NC_062284.1, from coordinate 9,116,431 downwards.
ACATTCCTGTCCCCAAGAAATCCCCTTTGAATCTCCGGCCTCTCTCACACGGGTTGTGGAGGGGGATATCAGCCAACAGGCTTGTGCTCTCTTTACAGTGTAGGGATGAGGCCAGGACTAGGGTAAGGTAAGTGAGGCACTGGCCCAGGTGTGGGATTAAAGAAATGCCAAAACCTCAGTGATCGAGGTAATTAACATCTTTCTGCAATGTTCAAAGCAATCAAAATTAATGTAAATGATGCACGAGGAGCAGAATATAAAAAAATGTAAGGATAGGATCAGAATGGCTGATTTCCCCATTTGCCTCAGGCTCAATTGTGCTTCAGTGAGAGGAATTGTACCTGATCCTGTCTTTATTTAAAACTTTGAGATTTCTCCCCCGTCCATCACTCTATGGTCTTAAATTTGGATTTTTAAATATTGCATTGTCTTGATTCCTGAGCGTTTTGGCCCCTCCTCCCCCTTCAATTTTGCTTCTCAGCCAAGTGCCGCACACATCTCTACCTTGTGTAGGGGCACCTATCACACTGCCCTGGGCTTTGAGGTTTAGTCAAATTCCTGAGAAAATGGCTCATTTTCCACTCCATTGCCTGGTTCATGAAGCCATCCCTGCCTTAAGACTTGGTCTGCAAATTCATCTTTCCAGACCTCTTGTTCAGCTCCTTAGAACATTCTAGAACATTCTTTCTATTGCATGAACATGCTGTGCACTTCCTGTGTCTGTGCCTTTACTCATGCCTTGCCAACAGCCAGGAATGCTTCCTAAATTCCCTGGCTTTGGAACTTCTCCTCTGTCTGTCTCTGGGAGTGGTTCCATCACCCCCTCCGTGAAGCCTTCCATGGCCTCTCTGGAAGGACTGACCCTCGTCTTGTTTCTCCCTCATCAAGTGACCCACACATACCTCTATTACAGCAATGCTGACACTGGGAAGAATGTGTTGATAGGTGGATTAATTTTCCACAGCTGCTGCAACAAATTATCACAAACCTAGTGCCTTAAGACCGTCCATATTTATACTCTCTTACTGTCTGGAGTTCAGAGGTCTACAGTCAAGGTGCTGGTGGGGTTACATTCCTTCTGGAGGCTTTGGGGGAAATCTGGTGCTTTGCCTTTCCCAGCTTCTAGAAGCCACCTGCCTTCCTTGGCTCGTGGTTCCTTCCTCACATCCCTCTAACCTCCCACTTCACATCCCCTATGATTGACTCTGAACCTCCTGCCTGCTTTTATAAGGACCCTGGTGATGACACAGGGTCCACCCCAATAACCCAAGACGTTCTCCCATCTCAGGATGCTTAGCCTAATCACACCTGCAAATTTCCTGAGCCGTGTCGGAGAGTGTGGTCGCGTGTTCTGGGGGTTAGCCTGCAGACATCTTTGGGGGCCATAGTTCTGTCTACCCTATCTATCTATCCTGCCACGAAGGCCAAGTCAGAGCTGTATTCATGGTTTCATCCTCACTGCTGAGCACAAGGCTGAGCATGAAGCCCATCCTTCAAGCGGTCTTGCTGAATGGAAGGGGATTCTCATAGCTTGAGCCTTTTCTCTCTCTTAAGCTCTGTTGTTAGTTCTAGACAGTAGCCCTTGGAACCCTCTGCAGGGTCCAGTCTCTCTGAATTTGAGGAGGTGTCATTACAGATTTCTTCCTAGTCAGGCTGGAGGGGAGGAAAGTGTGGCAGACCGACCGACCCCCTCCAGTTTATCCCAATTTTTTCTTCTAGCTTTAATTCCTTGCTTTATTATTATTAACATTTTTATTTTATTTTATTTTATTTATTTGAGAGAGCAAGAGAAGGTTTTATTTTATTTATTTATTTATTTATTTAGCAGGCTCCCCGCTGAGCAGGGAGCCTGGGACCCTGGGATCACGACTTGAACCGAAGGCAGACATTTAACCAACTGAGCCATCCAGGCGTCCCTAATCCCTTGCTTTAAAACCCACCTCACATTTCCAGTGTATTAAAAATATATTTGGTTTTATGCCATGCGTGCCTTTGAAAGCTGAGAACCACACCGGTCAACTCGGTAGCAGTAATCTGGTTTCATGTTCCCACAGTCTGTAGGAAACAGAGTTCTGAGGAGTTCAGGCTGATTTACGCAGCCCCAGAGAATAGACCTATTCCAGAAATATCCCCATTCTGCTCCCCCCTCCCCACCCCGGCTCTCTGAATTGCCTCAGCGTCTGTTTACAACACAGGAGTCAGCTTTGCCCACCGATTTCCAGGCAGGTTGGGAAGGCAGGAGGAGGGTTGGGTCTGCAGCTTGGGCCCAGGTAGGGGAGGACTGCACCTGTCCCTTAGTTCAGGCCGGGCCCTTCTGGGTCTTGTATTCCGAGTTTTGGGTCCAGTCCTCTGGCAAGTGCTGAAGACTTGCGGAAATGGAAGCCACATTAAGTAATTGAGGGGCGATTAGCGTTCATGGTAATGTTTGCAGGCAGTGCCAAATTAATGTGTGCTAAAAGATTTATGTATCAGCTAAATATTTTGACAGAGAAGTGAAAATAACTGTGAAGACCACTCCATCTGGCTCCCCTTGTTTATTGCCTGAATTATTTACACCACTGCTTTGGAAGTTTCATGGATTCAAGAATTAACGTACAGAAAAATATTCTATCTTTTGACCAGGGTACGAGAGACAAGTTTTTGTTCTGTAAATGGAGGGTAAGGAGGGAAAACAGACGGGATTCCTGAAGGAGTCCATCCTCTCTCCCTTTTCACGTTCAGGACAAATGCCATCCCTTCCCCTCCCCCCAAATCCCTTAAGAATGTGTTGCCCTTATTGCTGGTTGCTGGTGTGGTTGAACTTGCAAGAGAATGAAAGGCTGCTGTTGAAAAACCCTGAACAGTGCCAAACTTAAGGAATTTCAGATCGATTGTGATCTGAGAGGGAACAGAACTTTCTTGGAACCTCAATGCAATATGCAAGGCGGGGGGCGGTGGCGGTGGTGTAGGCATGGGATAGCACAGACGAATATTCAGAAAATGAGATGGAACACTAGTGCCAAATCTGACTTTGAGCACTAGTTCTGCACGTGGGAGGCGAAGAGGCCCCAAAAACTTGGTTAAAGAGATATTAGTGGGCAGATCCCTAGAAATATTGAGGGGAAACACCAGATAGCTTAAAAAAAAAAAAAAAAAAGGCATCCCCTTGCATCCAACATTGAGCGGTTCAGGGAATGCAGTGTACCAATATCCCACTAGGTGGCACTGCTGATCCGCACTTGGAGCATCCGGAGCCTGTCTCCATGGCAACAAGCGTACAAATTTATAGGGAGAATTGGCCTTGTCCTGTGGCATGTGTGAGTGAGTGTGTGTGTGTGTGTGTGTGTGTGTGTGTGTGTGTAGCAGTTTTGAGTGTTCAGAAAAGTCAGCTCTGTGCAGCAGGGACTGTTGATACGCAGCCGTCAAAGACAGAGAATCAAGGAAACATTATCACACTGTGCGAGGCCGTAAGAACACGGGAGTGAAGTGGTTCCTTCTAACACAGTTACAAACTACCTGCACCGGCGGCTGGGGCTTTAATGTTCTTGAATGCAGGTGGATAGGAAGAGAGGGTCTGAGGCATGCTGGGAACCTGGGGGTGGGCTGCGGGCTGCACTGGCTTTGTGCAAGATACTGCAGCGGGACTTCAGCCTGGGGGTGCAGGGGGGAGCCTGGGTTGCTTGAATTGTGGGTGTTCTAGGGATACTGGGATGGAAAATATTACATAAGCCCAGACACCCAGCTCTACGTGTTACTATGTGTCTAGACATTGACGAGCGCTCTCTCGTATGTGGGTATCCCACGCTCTGTGTATAGAATGTGTTTCCAGAATGTGGTTCTTCGAGCCCTTGATAGCTCTCTGATTTGATCAAAAGCCCAGTCCCTGATCCTTCTCTGCTTCCCACTTTATCACAGCAGGGAGCTGGGTGCTCCGTATTCACTATGCACTGCCTGTGGGGACTTCCTGGATTCTCGCTGCAGGTGGGGGGCGGCTCTTAGACCTGCAGGGGACCCACGTGCCACATCCTGCAGAGGGCTAGTAAATGCTGCTCTGGAAGGAAGCCAGCTACTCTGAGTCCTATTTCTGGGCTGCCAGGGAGCCTTTGGGAAATGCCTTGTTTTTGGTCCTAGCTGGTGTCCTGCAGGTCAACAGGTTACACCAGCGGAGGGCTTGTCTCAGTGTAGAGTTCGTGTTTGCTTTTCAGGAATTCTAGCCAATTGTTCTTTAATTTTAGTTTTCATGGACAGAAGGAAAAAAGAGAAAAAATGGAAAAAGGGACTTAGGCAATATTTTTGCAAAGCTTCCTTCCTCCCTTCTTTCTTTCCTCCCTCCCTCCCTCCCTCCCTCTTTCCTTCCTTCCTCTTTCTCCCTCCCTCCCCCTCTTCCTTCCTCTTCTCTCTCTCTCTTTCTAAGATTTTATTTGGCTCAAACCCACAACTCTGTGACCAAGATTTGCATGCTCCAGTGACAAAGCCAGCCAGGAGCCCCAACGAGATTTTTTTTCTAGGAACCTTTTTCACAGTACAGATCAGAAGTTCTACCATTTTATTATTTTCAAATAATGAGATAATTAAAAATTAAAGCAATTCTCAAGAAATGGTATTGTTAAAATGTTAAAATTTTCCAACAGTTGGTGAGGATTCATTCTGGAGTGGCATCTCTAACAATAATGAGAGGTTGTGCAAACTTTTTCTCAAAATTCCCGATCCTGGGGTGCCTGGGTGGCTCAGTGGGTTAAGCCGCTGCCTTCGGCTCAGGTCATGATCCCAGGTCCTGGGTTCAAGCCCCACATCGGGCTGTCTGCTCAGTGGGGAGCCTGCTTCCTCCTCTCTCTCTGCCTGCCTCTCTGCCTACTTGTGATTTCTCTCTGTCAAATAAAAAAAAAAAATTGTATTTAAAAAAAAAAATTCCCGATCCTGTAAAATTAAGAAAAACACAACCAGGAAGAATTGTCTGGCAAATTCCATAGGTCTGTCTTAGGTTTTGCATTTTTTTTGCACCTTGCATTTCCTTCAGTTAGAGCATCAAGATTTAAGACAGGCACCATCCATCCCGAGTATAAGTGGCCATAAAGGATGCTGTGATTGGCAGATGAATGTGGGGCCATGAAGGAACTATGGCCCAGTTTTAGACTTATTATAATAATACATGGTGTAAAAAGTTGTGCCTCTGTAAAACATTTAGCACTGAAGTTAATAAATGAAATATTTATAAGTAGACATTTGACTCTTCCTTCCACATTCCTAGAAAGTTTGCATATTTGAATGGACCACCAAATTTTTTTTAATAACATTTTCTCATTAGGAAAATAAGAGATCTCTATATTTGGCTGACTCCCCTTCTCTGCTTTGGGATAAGAATTTAAATACTTCCTCTATGGCCATACATCTTCCAACACAGCAGAGGAAATGTATAGCAGAAATAAATGTAGAAAGAAGACAGCAGGGTGGGGGCAGTTTTGCATTAGAACTTCCCTCAACACCTGGAGTTTGCAATTTTTAGGATGTCCTCAGTTGATCTGCATGAAGGTAATTTGACTTTAGTTTCCTACACATTCAAACTTCAGGCATATGTAGCTATACTTTTTTTCCCCCCTCATTAGGATTCTAGTAATGGAATTTATTTTCTTTGTTAATATTTACTCCTGAATGCTAGTTCCGACGCTGTCTGCCGCACCCAGAGAGACTGAAGTCACCGACGGACAGCATGGACTTTGGCTTTGTCCCTAATTAAATCAGTGGCCCTGGGAAACTGACAGTCTTTCTCATCACAGAATTTTCTCATCTGTAAGAATGAAGGTAGTAGAATCCCCCTCTGGTGGATAGGTGGCAGGTGTGTCCTGGGCTTGGGCAGAGTTGGCAGGGGCTGTTCACCTGTCCTCTGCCCGCTGACCACTGGGCTCTACCCTGAGCTTCTGTCCAGCCCTCCTTCCTCTTGAAGCGTGCTTACTGGCAGGTGGAGAAAGGGTTTGCATTTTTCACTCAGTTTTTCCCAGAGTTCCCAGCAGTGTGTGTGAGCGTGTGCACACACACCTAGTGGCCAAATTCTTTCCTTAGAGCCCAGCCCTCTTAATCCGAGGGTGAAGGCAGGGATAGTGATGGTCTGGCCAGCCTCATGCTGTCCCTGTCCGCTCCAGCTCCCTGGCCCTGCTCTCAGACAGGAGCACCTGGGCTGATTTTTCCTTTGGGCTTCAAGGTCAGGCCCCACCCAGGGGAATCCCCAGCCCAGCAAATGATCCGTACACGTCTAACTGTGAGACGGCTCAAATGTTTTTTCACAGAGGACCAGAACTCCAGTCCATCAAGGTAGTGGCTGCGCATTGGCTGGGTCTCCAATATTCAGGGACGTTTCTCACTTGGCCTCTGGGGGGCAGTATTGTCCAGCTCCTCCTGCTGACCCAGGCACCCAGGGCTGAAGGCACTCTGCCAAGCATGTGGCCTGCAGCAAAATGCGGTTGCTACAGGATGACGAGCCTGATCACAGGGCCTCAAGCTGCTGCGATGAACTGTTTTCCTTCTTTCCTTCTATTGCAACCACAGGTCAGCAATGCCTTCCTCTGTCAGAGCCCGGGAACCTCTCTCTCAGAGGCCTACTCAGCACTTAGTATCCTGGCCACTTGGCATATTCTGCCATTTTATTGTGGTTTTCGTGTGGGATATCCCTTATCCCTACACTTAGCTTTATGTCGCTGGAGAGAAGGGATGTGTTTTTAGTTTTGCTTGATTCATCACTATCTCTGCTAGCCAACAGCCCCCCACCCCTCGAACACTGGGTCTGGAACAGGGTCTCTGTGTGTGTTTGCTGATGATGGGGTGATGGCGGCAGGGGCAGTGATGTAGAAGCCGAAAGCGAGACCCAGGGGCTGTAGGCACCTGGTGATTCCTGGGTGTTCCTCCCTCCACAGCAGGGCCCTCCATCCTGACCCACTCCCCACCTTTATTCCTCATCCTTCTGTTTCCTTCTGTGTCACATGGGGATGGTACTAACTTGTATTCACTTCACTGCCCACAATTTGAGAAGGACACACTTTCCCTACAACCTCCTTAGGGGCTGATGGCTTAAAAAAACAGGCAAACATAGCCCTTAGGGTTTGAATACCTAAGAGGTGGTCTGACATTCCTTTGGAAAGCCTCTTGCTTTGGGGATAACCATGCTGATGGGGACCCAGGCTGTGCAACCAGGGAGGCACTGAGAAGAGCCTATGGGACTTCTCTGAATTGTTAATGGTGCCTGACACTGTAAGGGACCCGTACAGCTGCTCATGAGAATGGGGTCCGGGGTGCATCACATTGCTATAAACCTTGAGCTTTTGTTCATGGTCCTTTTTTTTTTTAAAGGTTTTATTTTATTTTATTTTTAAAATATTTATTTATTTATTTGACAGAGAGTGCAAACCTGAGTGGAGGGGAGCAGAGGGAGAGAGAGAATCTCTACCAGATTCCCCGATGAGCACAGAGCCCAATGTGGGGCTTGATCGCATGACCTTGAGGCCGGGAGGTCAGATGCCTAAAGGAGCAAGCTGGTGGAGGAGTATGAGACCCAAATTGTCGGGTCCCAGGGATTCAGCTAGAGAGTTATCAGACCATTCTGAACACCTACAAACCCAACAGGAGTTTGAAGGGAAGAAGAGCAGCAATTCTAGGAACAGAAAAGCGACCACTTTCTGGAAGGTAGGACTTGCGGAGAAGTGAATCCGAGACAACGGGAAGATAGACTGCAGGGGGAGGGGCTGGCTCCTGGCAAGCGGTGGAGCAACGGAGCACAAAAGTGAACTTTTAGAAGTCTGTGCCACTGAGGGACGTTGCTCCAGAGGCTAAGCGGGGGTGGAGCCCTTGCGGGGACAGTGTGGTCTCAGGACCTGTGGGGTCACAGAAGGATCGGGGGTGTTTGAATGTGGCAGAGCTCGCAGGTATCGGAGCGGGTAAGCCGACTACAGAGATGGAGCCCAGGAGTGAGCTCTCAGCTCGGGGTCACCTTAAACTGACCTGTGGCTCAGTCGGACCACTGGTCTTTGAGCAGGGACCCCGCAATTGGCAGATCCGGGGAGACTCACCTTCCTCCTTCGGGAGTCTGCGGCAGGAATCTGCTGGGTTTGGAGACTCCAAACGGGGCCGAGCGCCAGAGACAGAAATGCCTGGTCACAGGCCGGGTGATCTCGGAGCGCGGCCCGAGACCAGGGAGATGGGAGGGATTGAGCGCTTTTCTCTGAGGCTGCACTGAGGAGTGGTGCCCCGAGCTCTCTCGGCTCCTCTGGGCGGAGACTGGGCGGCCGCCATCTTCATTCCCGTCCTCCAAGCTCTACGGAAAGTGCTCAGGGAACAAAAGCTCCGAGAGCAAAGCAAGCAGATGACTTAGCCTGGCCCTAGGCAAGGGCGTCGCAATTCCGGTCCCCGCAAAGAGATTTGAGAATCACAGCAACAGACCCCTCCCGCAGATCAGCAAGAACATCCCGCCAAGACCGAGTTCAAGTGTCAATGAGAACTATAGAAATTCAGAGCTAGGGGAAAGCAGCACGTAGAATTCATGGCTTTTTCTTTCATAGTTAAAATTTTTTAATTTTATTTTTTTCTTATTACTCTTTTAAAAAAAATTTTTTTCCTCTTTCCTGTTTTAACCTTTTTAAACTATTGTATCTTATCAATACCCTTTTAAAAATGTTTTTAAGTTTTCATTGTTATAATCATATTCTATCCCCTCATTGTATTTAACCTTGTTTTTTGTATACATATACATTTTTCTTTCTTTAAAATTTTGAGATACAGTTTCTTCTAAAAGATCAAAATATACCCAAAATCTAGCATATGGCTTTGTTCTAGTCTCCAGCCTATTACATTCTCTCCTCTTTTTTTTCAACCAATTTCTTATCTTATCAATTCCTTTTCAAAAATCTTTTTTAATTTTTATATTTATAGTCATATTCCATCCCTCCATCATGTTCACCCTTATTTTTGTGTGTATATATATATATATATATGTTTTTCTTTCTTTAAAATTTTGGGAGGCAGTTTCTTCTAACAGAACAAAATACACCCAAAATCAAGTGTGTGGCTCTGTTCTATTCACCAGTCTAATCATATATGTGTGTGTATACACACACACACACACACACACACACACATATGTATATGGATTATATAAATCAATTAATAACAAAATCAAGGAAACACATAGAGAATAATACAATAATAGTAGGGGACTTTAACACCCATTTCACTAAAATGGACAGATCACCTAAACAAAAGAACAAGGAAATAAATGCTTTAAATGACACACTGGACAAGGTGGACATTACAGATACAGTCAGAAAATTCCATCCCAAAGCAACAGCATACACATTCTTCTCTAGTGCACATGGAACATTCTCCAAAATAGGTCACATCCTGGGTCACAAATCAGGTCTCAACTGGTACCAAAAGATTGGGATCGTTCCCTACATATTTTCAGACCACAATGCTCTAAAGCTTGAACTCAATCACAAGAGGAAAGTTGGAAAGAACTCAAATACATGGAGACTAAAGAGCATCTTACTTAAGAATGAATGGGCTAACCAGGAAATTAAAGAAAAATTAAAAAATTCATGGAAACAGGGGTGCCTGGGTGGCTCAGTGGGTTAAGTCTCTGCCTTCAGCTCAGGTCATGATCCCAGAGTCCTGGGATCGAGCCCCACATTGAGCTCTCTGCTCAGCAGGGAGCCTGGTTCCTCCTCTCTCTCTGCCTGCCTCTCTGCCTACTTGTGATCTCTGTCTGTCAAATAAATAAATAAAATCTTAAAAAAAAACCTCATGGAAACAGATGAAAATGAAAACACAACTGTTCAAAATCTTTGGGATACAGCTAAGGCAGTCCTGAGAGGAAAGTATTTAGCAATACAAGCTTTTCTCAAGAAACAAGAAAGTTCTCAAATACACAACCCAACCCTACACCTAAAGGAGCTGGAGGGAGAACAGCAAATAAAGCCTAAACCCAGCAAGAAAAGAGAAATAATAAAGATCAGAGCAGAAATCAGTGAAACAGAAACCAAAAGAACACTAGAACAGATCAATGAAACTAGGAGCGCTTCTTTGAAAGAATTAATATGATTGATAAACCCCTGGCCAGACTTATCAAAAAGAAAAGAGAAAGGACCCAAATTAATAAAATGAATAAAAATGAATGAAAGAGGAGAGATCACAACCAGCACCAAAGAAATACAAACAATTATAAGAATATATCATGAGCCACTGTACACCAGCAAACTTCACAGTCTGAAAGAAATGGATATTCCTAGAGATCTATAATCTACCAAAACTGAACCAGGAAGAAAGAAAACCTGAACAGACCCCTAACCAGTAAGGAGATTGAAGCAGTCATCAAAAATCTCCAGCAAACTTCACAGTCTGAAAGAAATGGATATTCCTAGAGATCTATAATCTACCAAAACTGAACCAGGAAGAAAGAAAACCTGAACAGACCCCTAACCAGTAAGGAGATTGAAGCAGTCATCAAAAATCTCCCAACAAACAAGAGCCCAGGGCTAGGAAGCTTCCCAGGAGAATTCTACCAAACATTTAAAGAAGAATGAATAGCTATTCTCCTGAAACTGTTCCAAAAAATAGAAATGGAAGGAAAACTTCCAAACTCATCTGATGAGGCCAGCATTACCTTGATCCCAAAACCAGACAAAGACCCCATCAAAAAGGAGAATTACAGACCAATATCCCTGATGAATTTGGATGCAAAATTCTCACCAAAATACTAGCCAATAGGACTCAACAGTACATTAAGAGGATTATCCACCACAACCAAGTGGGATTTATTTCTGGGTTGCAGGGTTGGTTCAACATCTGTAAATCAATCAATGTGATACAACACATTAATAAAAGAAAGAACAAGAACCATATGATAGTCTCGATAGAAGATGAAAAGTATTTGACAAAGTACAGCATCCTTTCTTGATCAAAACTCTTCACAGTGTAGGGATAGAGGATACATACCTCAGTATCATCAAACCCATCTATGAAAAACCCATTCAGCGAATATCATTCTCAATGGGGAAAAACTGAGAGCTTTTCCCCTAAGGTCAGAAACACAGCAAGGATGTCCACTGTCACCACTGCTATTCAACATAGTACTAGAAGTCCTAGCCTCAGCAATCAGACAACAAAAAGAAATAAAAGCCATCCAAATCAGCAAAGAAGAAGTCAAACTCTCACTCATTGCAGATGATATGACACTTTATGTGAAAAACCCAAAAGACTGCACTGCATAACTGCTAGAACTCATACAGGAATTCAGTAAAGTGTCAAGATATAAAATCAATGCACAGAAATCAGTTGATTTCTATATACCAACAGCAAGACAGAAAAAAGAGAAATTAAGAAGTCAATCCCACTTACCATTGCACCCAAGAGCATAAGATACCTAGGAATGAATCTCACCAAAGAGGCAAAAAATCTGTACTCAGAAAACTGTAAAGTACTCATGAAAGAAATTGAGGAAGACACAAAGAAATGGAAAAATGTTCCATGCTCATAGACTGGAAGAACAAATGTTATGAAAATGTCTATGCTACCTAGAGGAATCTACACACTCAACGCAATCCCTACCAAAATATCATCAATTTTTTCAAAGAAATGGAAAAAATAATCCTAAAATTTATATGGTATTAGAAAAGACCCCAAATAGCCAGAGGAATGTTGAAAAAGAAAACCAAAGTTGGAGGCATCACAATTCCGGACTTCAAGCTCTATTACAAAGCTGTCATCATCAAGACAGCATGGTACTGGCACAAAAACAGACACATAGATCAATGGAACAGAATAGAGAGCCCAGAAATGGACCCTCAACTCTATGGTCAATTAATCTTTGGCAAAGCAGGAAAGCATGTCCAAAGGAAAAAAGACAGCCTCTTCAACAAATGGTGTTGGGAAAATTGGACAGCCACATGCAGAAGAATGAAACTGGACCATTTCTGTATACCACACACACAAATAGACTCAAAATGGATGAAAGACCTCAATGTGAGACAGGAATCCATCCAAATCATTGAGGAGAACACAGGCAGCAACCTCTTCGACCTCAGCTGCAGCAACTTCTTCCCAGAAACATTGCTAAAGGCAAGGGAAGCAAGGGCAAAAATGAGCTATTGGGACTTCATCAAGAGAAAAAGCTTTTGCACAGCAAAGGAAACCATCAACCAAACCAAAGACAACCAACAGATGGTAGAAGATATTCACAAATAACATATCAGATAAAGAGCTAGTATCCAAAATCTATGAAATACTTATCAAACTCAACACCCAAAGAACAAATAATCCAATCAAGAAATGGGCAGAAGACATGAACAGATATTTCTGCAAAGAAGACATCCAGATGGCCAACAGACACATGAAAAAGTGCTCCACATCACTTGGAATCAGGGAATTACAAATCAAAACCACAGTGAGATACCACCTCACACCAGTCAGAATGGCCAAAATTAACCAGTTGGGAAACAACAGGTGTTGGCGAGGATGTGGAGAAAGGGGAACCTTCCTACATTGTTGATGGGAATGCAAGCTGGTGCAGCCACTCTGGAAAATAGTATGGAGGTTCCCCCACACTTCAAAAAGTTGAAAATAGAGCAACCCTATGACCCAGCAATCACAGTACTGAGTATCTACCCTAAAGATACAAAGGTAGTGATCCGAAGGGGCTTGTGCACCTGAATGTTTATAGCAGCAATGTCCATAATATCTAAACTATGGGAAGAGCCTGGATGTCCATCAACAGAAGAATGGATAAAGAAAATGTGGTGTGTGTGTGTGTGTGTGTGTGTGTGTATGTATATATATATATATATATATATATATATATATATATATATATATAAAATGGAATACTATACAGCCATAAAAATGAAATCTTGACATTTGCAACAACGTGGATGGAATTAGAGGGTATTTTTAAAAAATGATTATTTATTTATTTATTTATTTGACTGAGAGAGAGATCACAAGTAGGCAGAGCAGCAGGCAGAGAGAGAGAGGAAAGCAGGCTCCCCATTGAGCAGAGAGCCCGATGTGGGGCTTGATCCCAGGATCCCAGGATCACGACCCAAGCTGAAGGCAGATGCTTAACCGACTGAGCCACCCAGGTGCCCCTTGAGGGTATTATGTTAAGCAAAATAAGTCAATCACAGAAAGAGAGCTATCATATGATCTCTCTGATATGAGAAATTTAAGAGGCAGCGCGGGGGCTTGGGAGTTAGGGAAGGAAAAAATGAAACAAGATGGGATCAGGAAGGGAGACAAAGCATAAGACTCTTAATTTCAGGAAACAAACTAAAAGTTGCTGGAGGGGAGGGTGGTGGGAGGGATGGAGTGGCTGGGTGATGGACACTGGGGAGGGTATGTGCTATGTTGAGTGCTGTGAGTTGCGTAGGACAGATGAATCACAGACCTGAACTGCTGAAACAAATAATACATTATGTGTTAACGAAAAAAAGAGTCAGATGCCTAACCAAATGAGCCACCCAGGTGCTCCCTAAAGATTTTATTTTTAAGTCATTCTACACCCAGTGTGGGGCTTGAATTCACAGCCCTGAGATTAAGAAGTTGCATGCTCCACTGACCGAGCCAGCCAGGTGCCCCAAGGTCATGATTCTTTGACCTTGTGCTTATGTCCTCTTTTGTGATTTTCAGAATGCTCTCAGATCTCTTTGTCTTTGAGATGCTTGGCGTGCTGTGGTAGTTGGGGCATTTGACCGGGAGACTTGCCGGGAGTCAAAGAACGGGCTGATAGAGGAACCAGGACAAGAATGAGAGCCTTTTTCTGTACTCCTTCTCAGTTTCACTGCCTGCTTAGAAATGTACACTTAGGGCAGGAGGGCAGAGTGAGTGAGTGCCCAACCCTCGTAGTACCTTGCCGTGTCCTTGTCATTTCGTGCCTTCCGAGCTGCCTTCTGTTACTTAAAGTGTGGTCCACAGACCAGCACCGGCAGCGTCCCCTGCGGTGGCCTGGAGAGGCAGAAGCCTGGCCCCATCCCACATTGGCATCAGACCACAGTATACCGGTTCTTAGCATGCTCACTCTTCTCAGAAGACCTGTGGGGACAGAGGTGGCCCATGGAGTGAACAGTCATTCGGGTGTGCCGTTGACAGCCAATGCCATCGAGGAGTTCCCCCTTCCCAGGCACTCAGTGATAAACATGGGGATGCCTACGTGGGCAACCTCCTGCTTTGAGCTCAGGAGTTAGATTCCCTGCATGATAAACCTCACAAGGGGCTCATTTGGGAGCTATGGGGCTGACTTTATATCCATGTGGAGGGCACTGAAACCCAGTGGGACCCACAGCCCTGAGGGCACTGTGCATGTGGCCTCTTCCTCCATTCACAAGACCACTCTCAACCCTGTCCTCTAGGCACACAGCCTTCCATGGTGCTGAACCACGCCAGACACTCAGCTGAAAGTCTGTCTAGTCATTCGCCCTCACGCAAAGAGAAAGCCTGCTTTATTAATAACATAAATCTAAAAGAGGTTTCATTTTCAGATTTAACTCCCAAGCACTGAAGGCTTGAGTGTGCATAAAAACACTCTCAAGATGTGCCAGGAGCCCCTGGACCCTTGGGGACCCCTCCTATAAGCACACGCATGCCAGTGAGTGGAGAGCATTGTCTTGGAGGGAACGACGTAAGCTTGAATCTAATGGGATTCAGCTTAATGCAAAATTCATGCCAAGGGATGGCAAATGAAAGATAGCTTCTTCGTCCAACTTCTTCAAGATGGCAAGGAAGTGCTCGGGAGACCGGGGCAGCTGGTAAATATTCTTCATGCTGATTGGAACTGTGTCTTAGGGCTCTGCTGGGCAGGGGCAGGACCAGATGGAAAGTTCAAAATCCCCTTTGGAGTCAAAAGAGTTGTGCATGGCCAGGAGCTACAGGATTTGGTGTTGGCCACGTCCTGGCTGGGGCCCAGGGAAGTGAGGCATGTCCTTGCCCTTGTCCCCCATCCTGACAATGGGACTGTAGCCCTTTACATTTGCACCAGTGAGTCTGTCCCCAGTGCTCTTTCCAACAGCTGGTTGTAGGAGGCTGTCTGCTCACAAATGGGCAGAAGCAGGATCTATGCAGACAAGTGTCTTGCTGAGCAATCAGTAGCAATGGTGGGGGCTGGGGGAGGGAGTAACATTGTGCCTTCTGGCCACCTGGCTTCAAAGACATTATTCCCTCCCCCACCCCCGCCCCATTCCCCATCAGCTGTAATCTTTTGATTCTTTCCTTTTTTCCTTTCTCCTTTCTCCTTTCTCTCTCTCTCTCTTCCTTCTTTCTTTTTCTCCCCCAACCCTTCTTCCTAGAGATAGACTGCACATGAGCAGGGTGGGGAGGGGCAGACCGAGAGGGAGAGAGAGAGAGAATATTTTTTTAAATTAATCTATTATTTGAGAGAGAGAGAGAGATTGAGAGAATCAGTAGGAGGAGGGGCAGAGGGAGAAGCAGACTCTCTGTGGAGCAGGGACCCTGACATGGGGCTCGATCCCAGGACTCTGGGATCATGACCTGAGACGCTTAACTGACTGAGCCATCCCGAGAGAGAATCTTAAGCAGGCTCCATGCTCAGTGCAGAGGTCCACCAGGGGCTGGATCTCATGACCCTGAGATCATGACCAAGAGTTGGACACTTCACTGACTGAGCCACTCAGGCACCCCTCTTTCTTTCTTTCTTTCTTTCTTGCTTTTTTTTTTTTTTAAGATTTTATTTATTTGTTTGACAGAGAGCGAGATCACAAGTAGGCAGAGAGGCAGGCAGAGAGAGGGAGGGGGAAGCAGCCTCCCTGCTGAGCAGAGAGCCCGATGTGGGGTGCGATCCCAGGACCCTGAGATCATGACCTGAGCTGAAGGCAGAGGCTTAACCCACTGAGCCCCCCAGGTGCCCCCTCTTTTTTTAATTACAAAATTTCCCAGGTGTACTGAGATATAATTGACCTACAACACTGTGTAAATTTAGGGTGTACAATGTGTTGATTCTCTATGCTTACATGTTGCAATGTGATTACCATTAGAGCATTACTCAACCTCCATCATGTCACATAATTACCATTTTTGTGTGTGGTGAGCACATTTAAGATCAACTCTCTTAGCAACCTTCAGGTAAATAATAGAGTATTATTCACCATAATTGCCATGCTGTACCTTCAATCCCCAGAACTCACTCATCTTCTGACTGAATGTTTGTTGCCCTTTGACTAACATCTCCGCATTCCCCCACCTCCCCAGGCCCATGTAACCACCATCCCACTTCCTGTTTCTGTGAGTTCAGCTTTTTTAGATTCCACCTGTAAGTGAGATCATACAGTATTTGTTTTTCTCTCTCTGACTGCTTTCGCTTAACCTAATGCCCACAAGTTCTGTCCAAGATGGGGCGAGTGGCAGGATTTTCCTTTCTCATGGTTGAAGAACATCGCATCGTGTGTATCTATATCGAGATATGTATCTCCTATCACACCGTCTTCATCCGTTCATCTGTTGTCTGATACGTAGGTGGTTTCCTTACCTTGGCTATGGTGAGTCATGCTGCAAAGAGCATGGGAATGCAGATTATTTCTTTGAGACCCTGACTTCATTTCCTTTGGATAAATACCCAGAAGTGGGACCGCTGGATCATAGGGTAGTTCTATTTCTAAATTGTTGGAATTTTTAATTCTTCACAAGATTGTTCTAAGGACTCCATGAATTAGTGAGTATAGAATTCCTAGACAGGTGTTGGGAGAGTGCTTAAAGCATGGGAGCTGTGGGAGGCCAACTTCTAAGATGGTCCCCAGTGATCCCCACCCTTGGTGTTCATACCCGTGTAAAATCCCCTCTCTTTGAGTATGGTCTAGGCTAGTGACTATTTATTTATATTTTATTTTATTATTATTTTTCTTCTCTATCAAACCATCTTTAAAAAAAATTTTTTTTTGCTAGTGGCTTAATTACAAAAATCATTCAAAGACATTTTTAAGAGCAATTTTATTTATTTATTTTTTAAAGATTTTATTTATTAATTTGACAGAGAGAGAGATCACAAGTAGGCAGAGAGGCAGGCAGAGAGAGGAGGAAGCAGGCTCCCCGTCGAGCAGAGAGCCTGACACGGGGCTCTATCCCAGGACCCCGAGACCATGACCTGAGCCAAAGGCAGAGGTTTAATCCACTGAGCCACCCAGGCGCCCCTAGAGCAATTTTAAGTTCATCGCAGAATTGAGGGGAAGCTACAGAGATTTTTGTAGGTTTCCTGTCCTTACACATGCACAGAATTCCCGTCAACATCCCCCACTAAGTAGTACATTGGTTGCAATTAATGACACGGACACATCAGAATCACCCCGAGTTTCTAGTTTACACTAGGGTTCACTCCTGGTGTTGGACATTCTACGGATTTGAACAAATGTGTGATAGTATTTATCAATCATTACAGTATCACACAGGGTGTTTCCACTAAAAATCCCCCAGGCTCTGCCTACTCATTCCCCCACTCCTCTAACTCCTGGCAACCAGTGATCTTTCTACTGTCTCCATAGTTTTGCTTTTTTCCAGATGTCATGTAACTAAAATCTACAGCATGTAGACTTTCAAACTGACTTCTTTCACTTCCTAAGAGGCACTTAAGTTTCCTTCTTGTCTTTGCATGGTTTGATAGCCCCCTTTTTTCTTTCTTTCATTCTTTATTCCTCCCTCTCTCTCTCTCATCCTTCCTTCTTTCCTTTCTTCCTTAATATTTTATTTATTTATTTGAGAGAAAGAGAGCACAAAGTGAGGGGCAAAGGGTCGAGGGAGAGGGAGAAGCAGAATCCCTGCTGAGCAGGAAGCCCAACATGGGGCTCCATCCCAGGACCCCGAGGTTATAATCTGAGCTGAAGGCAGACGCCTAATTGACTGAGCCACCCAGGCGCCCCACCTGATAGCCCACATCTTTTTAGTGCCAAATAATATTCACATTGTCTGGATGTATCACAGTATTCATTCTTTCATCCATTCATTCATTCATTCCCATTGATCTACCGAAGGACATCTTGGTTGCTTCCATGTTTTGGCAATCGTGAATAAAGCTGCCGTAAACAGCCATGTGCAGGGTTTTATGTAGACATACTTTTCAACTCCTTTGGGTAAATACCAGAAAGCATGATTACTGGATCATAGGGTGAGAGTATGTGTAGTTTTGTAAGAAACCATCAAATTGTCTTCCATTGTGGATGCATCATTTTGCGTTCCCACCAGCAATGAATGAGAGCTCCTGCTGCTCCACATCCTGGTCAGCACTGGTGTTGTCAGCATGTTGAATGTTGGCTGTGTTAATAGGTGTGTAGTAGTATCTCTTGTTTCAGTGGCTGGTTTTCATAAACAGAATACCACACAAGGGATGGGATGCCCTTTCTGTGACTAGGTCACGGAAGACAGTGACTTCCATCTTGGTTAGCATTTTCTCTCAGGCTCACCCCAATGAAGCCAGCTGCCATGTTGTGAGCTGCCCTACAGAGAGGTCCCCATGGCAAGGAACAGAAGAAGGTCTCCAGGTGACTACCAGTGAGGAACTGAGGACTTCAGTCCAACAGCGAGAGAGCAGTGAATCCCGCCAAAAATCACTTGAGTGAGGTCTACCTCACTCAAGCCCAGACACCTTCACTGCAGCCAGGGAGAGATCTAGACTCTAAGGACCCATCTAAGCCACACTTGGATTCCTGACCCATAGAAACTATGAGATAACATTTTTTTGTTAAGACTGGAATAATTTGTTATGCAGTAGTGGATAGCTAACACAGTAGCCATTAAAATATGTTTATGGTTTTAATTGTTCTTCCCCAGGTTAGTGATAGAGGCTGGGTACATAACAGAATCACAGGGAAGGGGAACTTCAAAAATACTGATCCTCAGCCCCATAGTGGTTTTATCCCCCTGGGCCGAATCCCAGATGAAGCCAATATGTCTCCCTAACAGAAGAATGTTATTATAGGTCACTAGCTGATTACTGAAATGAAGCAGGTGGGGTGCCTGTGTGGCATAGTCAGTTAAGCATCCAACTCTTGGATTTGGCTCAAGTCATGATCTCAGGGTCGTGAGATCGAGCCCCAAGTTGGGCTCCAAGGTTAGTGCAGAGTCTGCTTGAGTTTCTCTCTCTCCCTCTCCCTCTGCCCCTACTGCTTGTGCTCTTTCTTTCTCTAAAATAAATAGATAAATAAATATTAAAAAAAAAAGAAATTAAGCAGGCAACTTTGAAAAAATCCCTAGTTCTGGGCTTCAGTGAAGAAGATTCTGATTCAGTTGATTAAGGTTCAGGTCAGGAACCTGAATTAAAAACACACACACAACACACACACACAAAACTGCCTCAATGTTTCTGCTGATCCTTCTGGGGTGGAAACTACTGCTTTAGGTGATGTTTGTACTGTTTAGTGAACATGTACATTTCCTGAAGTGTTTGCCTAATATGAAAGCCGTGGTTTTTATTCCTGGCTGCACATTATGATCACCAAGGGAGCTTTTAAATAAATACTGTTACCTGAACTGGCCCCTCCCACCCCGCACCGCCTTCCCCAGACCAATTAAGTCAGAATTTCAGGGGGGAGGGATGGGCCCTGACACTAATATTTTTTAAAATCTCCCCAGTTGACTCTAACATGCAGCTAAGGTTGAGAACCTTTATGTTAAATCTTTAAAGAACAAATAGAATTTTCTCATGAACTGCATTTGGAGGCTGCATTTGATTATTGTCTGTTTTTTAGTCTTTCATAGAGCAAATGTGTTAAAAATGTAAGTTTTCCAATGTGGTCTGACCAATGCAAACCTATTAGATCTGTAGCTTCCTTTGATCTGAGTGCCAGACTTCTCTAAGTGTGGTTGAGGGCAGCTCCAAGCTTTAAAAAAAATAATTTAATTATTATTTTTTTTTTTTGGCAGCTTCATCAAGGTGCTGTTCCATTGGGCTTTGAAAGAACTCAAACTCCAGGCCTTCTTCACGTTCGCTGCTGCTGCTGAAATGGTCTCCTCCATCAGGTACTTTTGCTGGTGATCATTTCGGTGCCTGTGGCCAGGGGTAGAGTGGGCCTGGTCCCTGGAGAGGTGGGGGTGACCTTTCAGTGCATGTTCATTACAAGGGGCCCGATCCATTGGCCTGAAGCCGCACACGCTTGGCCCAGCGGAATTTCAGCCCCTCTCATTCCTCAGCCACACACCCCTGTGTGGGGCATGAACTGCACAGCCCCAAGTGGTAAGGGTGAGACCCACGGGCACCACATGGACTGGAAGAGTGGAGAATGGTTCCCAAAGGAAAATTGAAGAGCTGTTCTCCAAAGATGGGACACGGATGTTGGGCAGGCAAAACCTAGTGTTGCCCTTAGACCCATCCACTAGGTCTTGTGCTGTAGAAGGCCCTTCTCAGGTCCTACTGGAGAATGAGGCCCTACAGCACTGGGGTAAGAGACTGTGCCACATCACTCTACGCCTGATGTCACCTATCTGGTGGCCTGGGGTCACTTTCAGGGCCTATGTGTATCTCTTCCCTGGGCCCAATCCCTAAGGGCAGACTGTGGTTCTGGTGTGCATACCCTAGATCTGTGGGGTGACCTAGGGGTGATGGGGGGTAGATGGTGCAGATGGAGCCTGGACATGAGGGCTGCGGTATCCACATGCATTGCATGTGTGTAGGGCCCTTGGTGGTGTGGGGCAGAGCTGGGCTGTGAAGTGCAGGGATGGGCTGGGTGCTGAGGGCCAGGGGGCCCTCCCCAGGCTGCCATATTCCAGGAAAGAATACTAATGAGCCCAGGAGTTTGAGTCACACCTCATCTTGCAGGTCAAAGTGAAGGGGTAAGGCAGGAGGCCAGAGCACGTCATCTGGTGGTTTGATGGTTTGATTTCTAAGATCTAGACATAGATATGTGGTAGGTAGGCCCTCATTTGGACCCTTGACCCAGGTACCACACACATGAGGGATGAGCTTATGCCAAACCAGCAAATGGATCCAAAAGATGTCCATGCAGAAAGAACCCAAAACTGGAGGTCAAGGTGAGGAAAAGAAGTCATGGAGATGATGGGTAAGTTTTTGGATAATTTGAGGCCCTTTCTCTGTCTATTAAAATCTCCTGGAAGGACCCTTGGCAACTGATCCAGAACCTTACAGTTTCCTTGGATTGTTGTTGTTAGACTGTGCTCCAAAGGATCTCAGAGATGGCCAAACATTTCCATCCTTGCTTTATGGCAGTATCATGCCTATGTTCACTTTTGTCTTCATATGGCTATCTTCCCTTGATGTGTCTCTTTGTGTGTCCCTTTCCCTCCTGAGGACACTCTCATGGGACTTGGTGCTTACTCTAACCCAGTATTATCTCAGTCCTCACCTGCACCACATCGGTGAGGACCTTATTACCAAACGAGGTCACCTTCCAAGATTCCACATGGATGAGCATTTGAGGGGAGGAGTGCTGGTCTACTTGCTATGGGCTGCAAAGTGTCGTTAGGAAGGACTTTTCTGCTTGTTCTTAGAGATGGTCTTAGTCTCAGAAACGTTTGTCAGCTCCAAGGTTGGTGCGCGGATGTGTAGGATGGAGTAGGGGGGATGTCAGATAGACATTGTATTGACTGACAGTGACCTGCTAGGTGCTCATCGGATATTTATGGTGTTAATTTAATTCTTAAAACAACGGTACTCAAAGTAAGACCAAGACCAGTAGTACCAGCATTCCCTGAGAACTTGTTAGAAATCAGAAATACACATTCCAGGACACCTGAGGCTCCGTGAATCAGAAATCATGGGGGTGGAGCCCAGCAATCTGTGTTTTAACTCTCAGGTCTTCTGGTGCTTGCTCAAGTTTGAGGAGCAATGCCCGAAAACATCCTTAATCGTTAACACAACCTTATGTGTTATTACTGTGTTGACGAAGAACCCTCAGGAAGGTGACATGTCTGAGCTGCCCCAAGTGGGAAGTGGCCCTACAGAGCCAAAAATGCTCACCCAAGTAAGCCCATTTTTGAAGTTCGAGAGCTTGTACCCCATCTATTCTGCGTGCAAAGAAAATGCAGGATCTGTTTTGACTTCCAGCTGCTTCGAACATTCTCTTTACTCTGGCAGGGCAGTCGGCCCCCTTCTGATAGCCTCGAAGTCCAGGCGAGCCTTCCCACCCCTTCTCGTAAGCTTTGTCTGTGAATTAGATAGAGTTTTGAAAGGGCAGAATCAAAAGTGTCCAGTTGCATTTTTTAAAAGATTTTTTTATTTATTCATTTGACAGACAGATCACAAGCAGGCAGAGAGGCAGGCAGAGAGAGAGGAGGAACCAGACTTCCTGCTGAGCAGAGAACCTGATGTGGGGCTCTATCCCAGGACCCCAGGATCACGACCTGAGCCGATGGCAGAGGCTTTAACCCACTGAGCCACCCAGGCGCCCCCAGTCGCAATTTTAGTAGTGTTCGTGAATAAGGAAACAATGCCAACAAATCCATATTGTGTGCAAACGGCAGTAACATTCCCCTAAATGGCTCTCTGGTTCCAGTTTGGTGAATAAAATCAGTGGAAAGTCCTGTTGGGCCAAAGATGCTGTGCGTCCAGGACCCGTTCCCGCTCCCCTCCTCCCTCCCTCCCCCGCTGCCCTCCTCTCCCCATCCATGGAGGATGGAGGCTGGGCTTCTCCATCACTCACTGTGGAGGGAAGTTAACAAAAGCGCTTAAACTTTGACCTCCTGCGTGTTAACCATTAGGCGGTGGAGGGCAGCTCATTAGCATCTGGTGACCCTGAATGTGTGACTTCCACCCTCTCCAAGACTCAGAGATCCACGAGATGGCAGTAGCCACCAGAGCATCACACACATGGTCTCTGCTGCTTCTGGAATTTCCAAAAAAAAAAAAAAAAAAAAAAAAAAAAAAAAATCTGCAATCTGGAGGAGACCACGAAGGATCATTCCTCTTAGTCCTGCCCCCATCCTTCCAGAACCGTGCATGTCAGAAGCAACGTGAGCCAACTGTTCATGAAGCACTTAGGGAAAAGGGCTCCTCAAATCCCGTGCCTTTCATCAGTGGATTAATCACAGTATTTACCTATTTCCCATCCTCCCCCACTTTTTAAAAAAATTATTTATTTATTTATTTTTAAAGATTTTATTTATTTATTTGACAGAGATCACAAGTAGGCAGGGAGGCAGGCAGAGAGAGAGGAGGAACCAGGCTCCCCGCTGAGCAGAACCCCGCCCCCCCCATGTAGGGCTCCATCCCAGGACCCTGGGATCATGACCTGAGCCGAAGGCAGAGGCTTAACCCACTGAGCCACCCAGGCGCCCCTCCCCACCTTTTATTCTAAAAATTCAAGCCTGTAGGCAAGCTAGAAGGTGAGCACACCTGCCTGCCCTGCCCTTGGACCCACTGGTTGATACCATTTTGCCGTGTTCACTTTCTCTCTTTCTCCCTTTTTTGGGGAGGAAATGCTTGAAAGCAGGTTACAGACATCCCGATGCTTCACCCCTCAGTCACTCAGCACGAGTGAGAATGAAGACCTTTTTCTACATGAGCGCAACTTCTTCATCACACTCCCGAAGTTTAACATTGGTGCGTTAATTTGTGACTTGAAATCCATACCGAAACCGCCGCAGTAGTCCCGGATGTTCCTTACAGGGATTTCCAGTCCCCCCTCCGCAATCCATGTGAGAACCACACGCGGCTTGCAGTGGTTGTGTCTCTTTAGCCACTTTTCCTTTTTCCTCCCCGTCCTTCCTCTTTCCCTCCCCTTCCCCTTCTTTCTTCGCCTCCTTCTCTGTCTTGTTCTTTTTCTCCTTCTCCTTCTCTGTCTTCTCCTTTTCTGTCTCTTTCTCCTTCTCCTCCTTCTCCTTCTCTCCTCCTCCTCCCCCTTCTCCTCCTCCTCCTTCTTCTAGAGCTGCCTTTCTTTTTGGGCAGGATTTTCTCTCAGTTTACTTGTTGCATAGAATGCCCAGCACTCGGGATTTGTCTTATGGTTTCTGTACCATTCAACCGAAGTTAAGTCTGGGCCAGAATTCTGCCTGGAGGGTCTGGTGTCCTTCCTCGTGCATTAATCAGCTCAGGTGGTACATGGTGTCATGTAGTCACGATGCTGGTGGCACTACGTTGGAACTCTGGCTAAGGTACCGAATCCCATGCAGAGCACTCTTTCTGAGACGACGGCCATCCTGAACTGGGAACTGACTTTTCCCAGTCTGTTCCCTCTCTACCATGCTTCGGAGGGTGATTCAATGGCATCAAGACATTGCTTTGCCTGAACTCTATCTGTTGCTTCCCATCATGCCCGAGCAAATTCCAGACGCCCCGCCATGGCCTTCTTGTCCTGTACCATCTGGCCTCTGCCTTCCTTTCTGACCTCATCTGGTACCACTCTCCCTTGCTCACTGTCCCTCCTTCTGTGTTTCCCAGACACTACGCTATGGTCCAGTTCCCTGTCCCTCTTTCTGTGTTTCCCAGACACCACGCTATGGACTTCCGGTTCCCTCAGCTCTCTGTGCTCTGGCATGGCTGGCTCCTTCTAATCACTCAGGTTTCTGTTCAGGTTTTACATCTCCACCCCGTCTTACTTTTCTTGTTTGTTTTGTCTGTGAAGCTGTGGTCACCAGCTGAAATGATCTGTTTACTTATTCCTTCACTTCTAGTTTATTGGTTGCCCCATTCCATGGGCCACGAGCTCTATGAAGGCCAACCCCTGGGTTGTTTTGCTCACCGTTGCGTTGGCACCCCAGAATAAAACCTAGCACATAGTAAGTGCTCAGTAAATGTTTGCCAGTGAACGAGCGAATGAATGGAGATCATTCGATGCCATACTGGGGCATTGCTTTCATTTTTGAGATGGAAAAACAAGGAAGCTATGGCTCCTGCCCACAGGCAGCTCCTGGTTTGGTGGGGATGACTTCCATATACAAAGATGGCTGCGGTCTAATACGTGTGCTCTGGGCATACAGCAGAGAGGGTGGCTGACTAACCTTTCAGGAAGGGGAGTGACTACAGAACTCTCGCCCTCATAAGCTGTGGCACAGACTTCTCCTTAAAATGCTGTGCTGGCAGTGTTGGAGCAAGTCCTGTGAGCCAGAAGGCCTCTGAGCTGTGTGACCTCGGAGCAGATACTTACCCTCTCTGGGCCTCATTTCTTTCCCTTGTCAATGAGTCTAAGTTCTACTGTTTGTGCACAGGAGACCCTGGACAAACCTCTTCCCTTTCTGCCTCACTCACCTCATCTGTGAAATGGAACTAATAACTCCCATCTCACGTGGTTGCTGTAAGGAGCTTGGTGACGGCAGCATGACCAAACTCGGCCAACTGTACAACACGGTCTCCAACAGTAAGGGGCAGATCTACGCCAGGGGCAGTTCTCAGGAAACAGATATATCAGATTGTCTGTGTCTTCAGAACTTTCTGCAGCTGTTCCAGCAAGAAAAACTAGCCCTCTTTGCCCAAAATCCTTCCCTGGAAGTCCTGGCACTTGGAGCTGAAGGGTCATTAAAACACCAGATGACCAAGAAACATTTTAGGTTATGGTTTCCAGAAGCTCTGTGATTCAGTTAGAAGCCCCGGTGCCCCAGGAGTGCCCCACAGAAATGAAGATCAATAATGCCACTGGTAATCAATACATCTGGCCCTCTTTACCCCTGCAGCCCCTGCTGGCTCCTGGCACGGCCACCTGCCTGCTGCTCTGGAGACAGAGAAGCAGAAGCAAGGCTTGGACCTGTCACACGTCACCATGACAACTGCTGCACGTGCGTCCCCTTGCTACTCACCAACCAGCTGTGGGGCAGGGGTGTGCCAGGGGCCCAAGGAGGGGTCAAGGGGGTTGGCAGGGGAGTGGGGGGTCTGCGCAAGTGTGGGAGGGCCTGGGTGGGGAACAGAGTGGCGGTTTCTCCTTTCTCCCTCCCTTCCTCTTTCCTCCCCTCCTCTTTTTATGGAGACATAACTTACATTGCATAAAATTCACCCTTTAAAGGTGTACAATTCAATGGTTTTTAGTAATTCACAGGTGGTGCAACTGTTTCCTGTATCTAATGTCACAGAAGGAGGCCCTGCGGCCATTCATTCGTGGCCCCTCTCCATCCCCAGCCACCCCTCCGTGGGTTTGCTATCCTGGACATTGCATCTCAGCAGAATCGTGTGACGTTTGCCCTTTGGTGCCTGGCTTCTTTCCCTCAGCGTCATGTCCTCGAGGCTTGTCTATACAGCAGCATGTGCTAGAGTCACCTTCCTCTTTCAGGCTGGATGACATTGCCTGATATGGACGCACCACATTCTGTTTGTCCGTTCCTCGCCTGACGGACATTTGCTGCGCCTCTTGGCTACTGTGACTAGAGCTGCTACGAGCATTCAGGGGCGACTTTTAGCGAGGATTCGTGCCTTCGTTTCTCTTGGGTGTATACCCGGGACTGGAGTTGCCGGCTTCCCTTCCTTTATTCTTCTGCTGCCCCACAGGATTCTCGTGTTGTCGCCTTATAAAGGGTGGGTGGGATAAGGGAGCATTTGGACTTTCTGACTCATGAGTTCTGCAGACAAAAGTGAGCTAGATATTCAACAAACAGCCTATTTCCTGTTCTGATTTGGCACACAGCTGCGTTTTCCTGCCCACCTGAAGTTAGATCCCGCCCTGTGACTTTGTTCCAGCCGGTCATGAACCCTGTCTCCAGGCACTCTTGGCTTCTCTCCTCCTGGGTCTGATTGAGCACAGAGGATCCAGCAAATCCACGAAAAGGCCCCCATGCCTGAACGAGGAGCAGGGCCCCTCTGCCAGCCCACATGAATTTGTTGTCATCATCTAAGCAACAAACAAACATTAGAACCTTAAGACACGGAGCTTTGGGGTCTGTTTTTGAGCCCAGGCCTCTCCTGCCTCATATGGGTTCTTTATGCAAGACGGGACCGTTCAGTTTTTAGAACCGTCTGTGGACCTTCTGGCCTGGCCTCCAGCTTCCTACCACCTCCGCCCTCTGCTCATTCTATAGGGGGCAGGTTTTGTCCTGGCTTCCCCTTGGATGTGGTGTCATCTACTTAGGTGACCAGCCGTCCTGGTATACCTGGAATTGTGGGGTTTCCTGGAATCAAGGACTTTTGATTTTGTTTATTATTTTATTTTGGGGTGGGGGCTCTGGGTTTTGAAACTGGGACACTCTGAGGCAAATTGATGCTCTTACCCATCTCTGATCTGGAACGTAGGCTGAACCCCACTCTCTTTGGCACAGCAGGATGCCGTGTGTGTCACAGGGAAAGTTTCAGGGAGCTGAGGCATACCTGATGTGATTGTCCTCCCTGGACGAGAGTTGGGTTTCTGTGTGCACTCCTCTGGGGGTGGAATCAGCCCTTCCCAGGCCATGCTGGGAGAACGGGGCAGTGCCTGTTTGGAACCTCAGCTGGGCTGCTCATGGGGCATTGCTGTCCAATGCTGACCCCTGCCATGTGCCAAGTGAGGTTTGCTCTGAGGAGGGAGGAGGCCAACTGACGCGGGCAGACGAGTTAGGAAATCCAGGATGGGGAAGACTAGGGCAGCCAGCATGTCAGGCTGGAGGGATCGGGAGAAGGAGGGAAGGCAGACATGGATGGAGGATGGGAAACAGGGTGGACGGGAAGGGAGTGAGTTCGGATCTATGTCTGTGAACATGCCCCACCTGCCTGGGTGTTGCTCTTGGCATACTGGTGGGGGGCCATGCTCTCATTCAGGCCACGCAAGCCGTTGGAGACTTCTGCTGTGTCCCTGAGGTCGCTTTTGTTTCTCATGCTTGTTGTCTTCCAACGATTACTCGCCTGCAAGACTCAGAGGACACCTGTGCTGGTTCTTTGAGCAAGTGGACTCCTACCTGTCATCATGTGCTTAGGGCTCCGTGAGGATGCGCCATGATGGCAGATAAATATTTTATTTATTTGAGAGAGAGAGAGAGAGAGAGAATATGAGTTGGGGGAGGAGTACAGGGAGAAGCAGGCTCCCTGCTGAGCAGGGAGCCCAATGTGGGGCTCTATCCGGGGTCTCTGGGATCATGACCTGAGGCCAAGGCAGACGCTTTACCAACGGAGCCCCCCAGGCGCCCTGCAGGCTTGATATCTGCAGGCGAGGTGTGCAGTGCTGCATCCCAGACCTCAGCTTCCATCCCAAGCTCAGGCTGCCTTCTCATTAGTCTCTGCCTCTGGTCATGGTGAGAGCCTGCAGAGGGGGTGGACCCCTACCATTCAGCAACATCTTCAGAAAACAAACTCAGGCTTCTCTGTTCCCGAGCCGTTGGCACCGTCTTGAGGAATGAAAGATAGCTTCTCATTTGGCTCTACTGTAAGCTAGAAAATGAGCGAATTAAAGCACTCATTAAGGTCCTCTAGTGATAGAATCAGGTTCTCCCCTGGTCATTCACCATTACAAGTGAATACATCTATCAATAGAGTCAGGTATTAGACTTGAGTTCCTTTCTCTAAGTGCAAAAGGTCCCCCCCGCCCCGATCATGAAAAATAAATGCCCATTTCTCTCCAGTCTAGTCAGTATAAGGCACCCACGGAGAGAGACTCAGTGTTCTCATGATGGAGGGTTTTCTGTAGCTGAATCTGTTTTCACACAACTGGCAGGAAGAGGCATTGTGTCCTTGACACGAGCCGGGGTTGTGCTGGGAGGCAGGTCTCCTTCTCAGTGGGACAGGCCCCTGGGGACGGGGAGCTGCCCTGTGCAGACCCATTTCTGTCTGGCCCCAAATCCCAGCTGTGGAATTCTCAACTGCTGATCCCAGTCTGCCTCCCAGCTGTGGGGTGCTGGGTGGCTGGAAGGGATGCTTTGGAGAAGCAGACCAGAGGGGAAGCATAAAGCTGGGATTCGTTTGGGAAGAGGATAGAGATAAGAGGAACAGCCCAGACTGAGGGGCCATTCCCAGGGACAGACACAGGGAGAAAATTTCTGCTCTGAGCATTCACTGTTTGGGAGCTCCGGCTGATGACAGGGTGCAGGAAACAGTGGAGAACAGTGCAGTGGGTAAGGCAGGGTCCCCGAGCACCAGCTGACAGTGGGGGCGGGGAACGCTAGCCAGGAAACCAGGGCAGAAGCTTGCTTGAATGGACTTCTCAACAGGACATGCATATCAAAGCTGAGAACCAAGGCTCCATGAGCTTCCAGGGGTTCAACTTGGCTCCCCAGACACCATGTTTGTGACTGTGTGATTTGTTCCAGACAATATCCAGTTATCCTCCCTACCCTGATAGGCAGGACTAAGTGACTGAAGACAGTGTTGGTTTTCCTCCCAAGGTATCAAGAGCCAGAATTTCTGACCTTTGGCAGGCTCTGCAGGACCTGCCTCAGCTTTTTGCCATAATGATGTTCTCCTTTATTCTATTGTGTGGAGCCCATGGCCGCATCATGAACTTGGATCCACAAACACAATTGGAGACTGAGCTGAGAAAGGACATCAGTTGTGTGACCTTGGGTAAGTCACTCTCTGATCAGGCGTAGTTACAGAAATGGATGTGCTGATTCTAAAATGTATATGGAAAAGGAAGGGACTAGAAGACCCGAAACAATTTTGGGAAACGAAACAACAGCAATCCAAAAACAAAGTTGGAGGACTCCCACCAGCTGATTTTTGAGACATACTATAAAGCCACAAGTCAAGACCATATGGTATTAGAAAAAGTCATCAAGACCATATGGTATTGGAAAAAGGATAGACACATAGATCAATGGGCTAGAATAGAGTCCAGAAATAGACTGCCCATGGATGGTCAATTGTTTTCGACCAAGATGTCAACGCTGTTCGATGGAGAAAGGATGATCTTTTCAACAAATGATGCGGGAACGATCGGATACCTCAATGCAAAAAAAAAAAAAAAAACAAAAAAAAAAAACAAAAAAAAACCAAAAACAAACAAACAAAAAAAACCCCACAGAACAAAAAAACCCCCAAAAACCTTGAACCATGCTTTGCATCCTATACAAAAATTAACTCAAAATGGATCGTAGCTTAATATTATAAAACTTCTAGAAGAAAACGTCAGAGAAAATGTTTGTGACCTTGGGTTAGGCAAAGACTTCTTCTAGAGGACACGAAAAGCATGAGCTATGAAAGGAGAAAAATGAAAAATTGGACTCCATTAAAATTAAAAACTTACGGTCTTCAAAAGACACTGTATAAGGAAATGAAAATGCAAGATGGTCTTGGAGGAAATATTTGCAAAACACATATCTGATAAAAGACTGGGATTTTGATATTAGATATTAACTTTCTGAACAAAGAACTGGAATAAAGAACTTTCATAATTCGATAATGAGGAAGCAAATAACCCAATTTAAAAAATGGGTAAAAGACTTGAGCAGACACTTCATCAAAGAGGATACATGGATAGAAAGTAAGCTAGGGAGAGGTCCATCTTATACTACTCCATACCTATTAGAGGGGCTACCCAGCCCCAGTCCCTGCCAGCTGGCAGTACCCATGTGGGCAAGCAGTGCGGAGCTGGAGCTGGACTTTTCAAGCGCTGCTGTTGGGAATGCAAAAGTGCAGCAATCACTCTGGAAAATAGCTTGGCAGTTTTTTTTTTTAATAAAAGTTAAATACATTTATTTTACAACCCAGCGATCCCACCTGGAGGCTTTTACCCAAGGGAAATGGAAGTATTCATCCACACAAAAACCTGTATGCAAGTGTTTGGAGTGACTTTATTCTCATCCCCAAATGGGAACCACCTAATTTTCTATCTACTGGAATGGAAGAAAGAAAGAAAGGAAGAAAGAAAGAAAGAAAGAGAGAGAGAGAGAGAGAGAGAAAGAAAGAAAGAAAGAAAGAAAGAAAGAAAGAAAGAAAATCCATACCGTAGAATCTTGTTCATCAATAAATAGGAAGAAAATACTAATACACGTAACTATAAGGATGAATCCAAGTGTATGATGCTCCATGTGATTTTAGCCAAAAGGTGGAGAAGTGGTCCAAGTGTATGATGCTAGATGAAAGAAGCCAGACTCCAAAGGATTCCTACTGGATGACTCCATCCTGTGGCATCCTAGAGAAGGGGAATGCTTAGATATGGTTTCGAGGGGCTGGGTGTGGGGGATGGGAACGGACTACAAAGCCAGCATGAGGGCACTCCTGGGGATCGAGGCAACGTTCTCTATCTCGACTGTGGTGGTGGTTCCATGACGGAGCATTTACCAAAATTTATAGAACTATACAGATATGTATAAAAGAAGTCTGACTTTTACTGTGTCTAATAAACCTGACTCAGAAAAATTAATACTTTTCTTGAAATTGCAGTTTTTGTATGCCAAAATGTAGTCCATTTCCAGTGGTCTATTGTATACCGTGATGTGTCCCACTAGACTGGTGGTCCCACTAGCGGTGAGGTTCACGTGAGCTCATGTAGATGAGAGTGCTTGGTAGCCCGTAGTCTAAGGAAGACTCTGGAACCATCCAGCCACCAGGAAGGAAGGGAGTTCCTTGTTCACCAGAGTCAGAGGGAAATGCTGCTCAGGGCTCTGACCACCCCCGGAACTGGGTCTGGTCATGTAAACACATCTTCTAGCCCTTTTTCCTAAACCAGGTCCCTCTGCCGGAGGAGACCAGCCCTCTCTGGAGCCGAGGCATGACTGAATCCTGGATAACACTATTCCCTCTGGACTCCAAGCCTCCACATCTTGGTGCCCTTATGTCTGCGGGGCGCCTTGGCTGCCAGCGCATCACCCAGACGTTTTTTCTGAGCTGACAAGTAAAAAGCCAATAATTCTCTGTCAGGCTGAGGCTCCTCTCATAGCAAATCATCGAACGGTCATTTCAAAAGGGTAAAGAATAGAAAGCATCCTTAAAACTCCCCTGACAGGAGAGATTTAAGCACATGGAAGGGTATTATTGGACCGTACCATTATTGGATGAACATTCAGTGACAGGCATTACATGGCTGGTGATAAAATTGCTAATATCTTCACGCTTTACCTCCTAGTGGATCTGATTCTTCCATTGCAGACAAAGTCCCCACTGAGAACTGTTTCCTTTCATGAGGGAAGGCAGCTGCAGAAAGCACACTTTTGCCTTCACAAAAATAGGTCCACTTTTGAACCACTTTCTTCAACACTGATAAAGAGAGAAGTCCTTTTATGTCCCTTGAAGTCCTTCTGCTTCGAGCTCAAGTCAGCTAGATTCTCTGACCCCACTGAAACCAGGCTGGTTGCTGATGTCTCAAACGGAAACCTGATATAAGGCAAAGATCAGGCATGGCTCTCAAAACTCTCCCCCCCCTCCTTTTTTAAAGGATTTTATTTATTTATTTGACACAGAGAGAGATCACAAGTAGGCAGAGAGGCAGGCAGAGACAGAGGGAAGCAGGCTCCCTGCTGAGCAGAGAGCCCGATGCGGGGCTCGATCCCAGGACCCTGAGATCATGACCTGAGCTGAAGGCAGAGGCTTAACCTACTGAGCCACCCAGATGCCCCAACTCTCCCCATCTTTAAGGAGTCCTTCTTTCTAGACACTCATGAGAGGGTCTGGAGGCATGTAGTCTCAGGAAATAGGAAAGACATCTGTGTTTGAGGAGAGCATCCGTTTAATCATATTTTAGCGAAAAAATGAGGAAAAGAAGGCCTTTGCTCATTGCTTTTCCTTTCTATAGCTTCCATTAATTTTCTGTGAGGGATCCAGGACGTGAACTGAGAGATTACGGTTCTTACTCCACCAAACTAAAAATTTCCCGAGGGTCTTATTTATCTCC
The DNA here is from genome assembly GCF_902655055.1 of Lutra lutra. Lineage (NCBI taxonomy): Eukaryota > Metazoa > Chordata > Mammalia > Carnivora > Mustelidae > Lutra > Lutra lutra. The sequence goes on along the minus strand of NC_062284.1, from coordinate 9,083,819 downwards.
GTACTTCCAGAATGTATCGCAGTACATGGAATGTAATAGGGAGAGGGGAGGAAATTAGTATTTATCGGGCACCTACTGTCGACTAGGTCCCGTGGGAGATACTTTATACACGTGGGCATGTAAATATATGTGTATCAGTTCGCTGTTGCAACGGTGATGCCGCATAACAAACCGTTCCAAAATTCAGTCACTTAAAAAGCCTTAATTATTTTGTCTTGTTCATGTTATGTGGAGTTTGACTGACCCAAGCTGAGCAGAGCTGGATTTGGTTGGGTGGTTCTTTTGATCGTAGGTCTGCAGGTCTGCCAGGGTGGCTCTGTTTGGGGGCTCTAGTCATTGGGGTGGCTCTAATTCATTGGTCCCACCCTTCTGGGATCAGTTGTGGGACCAAGGTATGCTCTTTTCTTGCCTATGGAAGAGGCACAAGAGAACAAGTGGAAAAACACAAGGCCTCTCACGGCTCACGCTAGGAACTGATACGCAGTCATGTCCACCTCGTTTAATGCATCAAGGCAAATGACATGGCCAAACCCCAAATCAAAGGGTGGGAAAGAAACGGTGCGTAGGGAGAGGACAGTGCAAAAGCCAGAGGGCAGAGTCTGAGGGAAGGATAACAACCCATAATGCAACCTCCACCATACGTTTAATCCTGACAGCAAACCCTGTGCTAGATCTGCTGTTGCTCCCGTTTTCCTGATGAGGGGACAGAGGTGGAGGGACACCAGACCTGGGTGCCAAAGCTTGTTTTCTTTCTGGCATATCATGTTCTCTCTGCCTGGTGTTTCCTGGCACTCAATGAACACATGGGTTAATGAATTAAAAAAAACACAAGTCTGGATGAAAGTCCATACAGCCAAGGATCTCTTTTACTGAAATAAATTCCAGTTTGTCTGTGGTTTTCCTCATGCAGTTATCCTAGTTCTGCATCATTCCCACATTCTGGTGTCGTTCAGACTTTAACCAGCTGGGATGTATTAGATGTGGGGTCACACTTTGCTCTGTCTGGAGCCATCGGACAAGAAGGCACACAGACAGGAGTAAATGTCATATACATACTCTTTTTGCCCCAACAACTCTGTTTGCTGGAGGATCTTGGTATGGCAATTTCAAGTCTGCCCTGGATGGATTTCTTAATCAAATTTGATTATGTCCAACATTTCCTTCTAGCTTAGCTGCCAAATTCCCCCATCATTTCACTGACCCAGGACTGTCCTATAGCCATGGAAATACTACTCCGTGTCTGTCAATGCCAACTCGTTTTGTGTACAGGCGATGAAGTGTGAAGAAAGAAGGTCAAAACATCTCCTGGTGGCCTCTGGTTGCATTCTCACTGAAGAGCTTATCAAGATCTGAGGAGGAGATTTTGAAGAGAAGCAGAGCCAGCTGGCCAGAGTCGTGTTGGTGATTCAGGAGGTGACATTCTCCTCTCTGAGTCACTGGGAGTTCCTTGAGACCCCGTGGGAGTCTGTGCTGGCCAAATGCAGACAGTGTGCTTTCCTGTCAGTGAAGTTGTTTCTCTGCCTTCATAGGGGTCACCAGAAGGCTCTCCTCAGCGTAGGTGCCACAGGATAAAGCCAGTGGAGGCTCACGGTCTACATGGCAGCTCTTAAGGCTCCAATCACAACACAAACCTGTGGGATAGAAGCTTCTGGAAGGTGGGGGATGGAGGTACCTCACAGAGGACTGTTTGTCTGGCAACTCCTAGCGTGTCCCATGACAGCCGTGGCCAAATTTTTGAACAAGCTTCTGACATGCTGACTAGACCCCAAGCAAATCATCGTGTCCTCTCTTCTGTCCCTGTGTGAATTCCTGTGAACTTAGTGGCCCATAGGGTTTCTGAGGCCATTAAATGGATGCCATGTGTCTTACGAGGAGGTGGTGGTGGCACCATCATTTCAGACGAGCAAGATGTTTGTTTTGGGTGAGAGATGAAATGTGGTTTTGAAAAAAAATCCTGAGCATCTTTGAAAACATTGTTTGGTGCGGGGCCTGGGTGGCTCCGTTGGTGAAGCAGCTGCCTTCAGCTCAGGTCATGATGTCAGGGTCCTGGGATCAAGCCCCGAATCTGGCTCTCGGCACAGTGGGGAATCTCCTTCTCCCTCTGCCCCTCCCCCACCACTTCTGCTCTCTCTCTCTCTCTCAAATAAGTAAAAATAAAATCTTTTTAAAAAATGTTGTTGGATGAGCATCAGGCTTCTTTATATCCCTCCGAAGCTAGGGGTGACATTGGCCTTCTAGTGATATCTTTCACCGTGGTATAGTTCCTATAGTTTTATCTGCAAGTGCTCACATCTTTATTGGAGTTCGTGGGAGACACCCTTCTGGGGGAGAATGAATGTGGTTCTATTTCATCTCTAGAGCTGGTTTGCTGGGATGAAGGAAGGAAATGAGGAAGGCAGGAGGGAAGGCTGAAAGGAAACAGGACTTCATAAGCATGGATCAGATGTCGGACCCCTGTATGTCTATTATCCCATTTTATTCTTTTAATAAACCTTTGGGGTGGGGTGCTTTGATCCCCATTTTGCCGATGTGGAAACAGCTGTAAACTGAGCTAGCCAGTCATCTGGTGAGTAACAGGAATGAGGATTCAAATCCTGGTCTCTCTGAATCCAGAGCTGGTCCCTGCTTAGTCCTCCCCGTGGAACCTCTTTGCTACTCACCAGCCTCCCCAGAAAACGTTCCTCTCCATTTCATCACAGAAACAACCATGGCATGGCCACCTTACCTTTGAGTCAAATGGCTATGACTTTCTCTCTGCCTCATCTATGCTTTTCAATATTCCACTCCTCCTTTGCATGTTTCCCCCGGAGTTAGCTCTGGCCTTTAAATACAGGAAAATCATGATTTCTCACTGTAGGTGGCCGGGGATGTTCTTAACAAGCATCTTCCGAGTCCCTGAGATGGTTCCCTAGGCTGCTCCCAGCCCTCTATTAGCAAAATTAAAATGATACTCTATAGCTCATGGGCCGTCATGGGGCCATACATGGCGATTTAGCTCATAAGGCAGAGCACCTGACCTTCCAGAGCTTTCTGTCTGAGGCAGCACAGATCCTGAAGCATGGGCCACCCGACAAGACTGCACAAAAACACTTGATCCATGAACCTTTCTGCCAAGTTCAGGAGAAGGGAACCGAATGGAGCTTATTCTGGAAATAAGATCCTGATGCTGGCATACACACAGCCCTTTATCTCAGGGGAGGATAACATGAAAAACAAAAACATTTCTTAGCACATATTTAATTCCCTTTGCAAACTGGCCTTTGATCTGGGTTATTATTTTTTTTTTAAGATTTTTATTTATTTGAAACAGAGTGAGAGAATGGGAGAGAGGGCACACAAGTGGGGAGGAGGGTCAGAGGGAGAGGGAGAAGCAGACGTCCCACTGAGCAGGGAGCCCGATGTGGGGCTCGATCCCAGGACCCTGAGATCGTCACTTAGGGTGAAGGCAGAAGCTGGACTGATGGAGCCACCCAGGCACCCCTGATCTGGATTACTTTTCTGCATGCCCAATGTCCAGCATCTACCCCTATTTGTTCTCTTATTCCAGCTTTTTCCATAATAATTGCGTCTGGCGGTGTGAGCCCCAAGCCAACTTTCAATGAGTGACATGGTGGCCTCGGGTATGTCTTACCCTTCTCCCATGGGTCAGCTTTATGGCTTGCACTGCGTGTCCTCCTGTCTTGCATGGACACTACCTCTGTCCCTCTGTCCATCCATCTTCCTTCCACTATTCCTTTTGTGATCTTAGCAGGAAAATGAGCTGGGGTGGGGGGGGAGATGGCTCTTCTGTTTTCATCCGGGGTTGAGCTTTCTTGATAGGGTACGCTAGTCTGAGATGATCATTACTAAACGCACTGACCCCTGAGCAGCTCAGATTGGAAGCTTGGGAATCACTGGGCCAGGATTCTGGAACGGGTCGTTGTGCATAACTGTGCTGGGAGGCTGGAATGGCGATGGATCCTGTTGGCTAGAGTCGACCTTCTGGGTCCTCCTTCCAAGCTGTAATCTGAACGCCTTTTCTGAGATCCCTCCAGATTACCTCCTTCCGAAAGGCACAAGCTGTGTCCTCAGCCAGTGCTGCTCAAACTCCATTGTGCTTTGGAATCCCCTGGATTCCTCCTTAAAGCCATTTGCCAAGACCCATCCCCAGAAGGTCTGGGAAGGGGCCTGCCAGTGCACACGTCTAACAGATTCTCAGGCTTATACAGGTGGGAGCCATCAAAGACATGAGGGAACCAGGTTGCCTCTATCAGTGGGGAACCGGAGCACCTGGGGTGGTCGGGTGGGGTGGCGGACAGCGAGGGACCGAATGGCAGACATCATTCACAGCATTGTTGTGACAATCGAGGCAAGGAGAGTGAGCGTCCTCTGCTGGGGTGGGGGTGGAAAGCAGAGCAGAGTTACAGAGCTCCTCTTTTTCTGGGATCCCTAAGTCCCCCGATATGGGAGGGGACACCAGCCTTTACAGTAAGGACAGCTAGATTTCAGGTTTGTATAAAGCCGCCAGCTGCCTTGGAAAGGTCCTACAGATGAGAGGTGCGTAATTCCGGGCTGTGCTGTGGGGAATGGTTACCCTTGGATGACACAGAAGTCCCAGGAAGGAGGTTTCAGTCTCAGATGCAGGAAGGAGAGAAAATAACCTGAATGATTATACATGAAAGAAGAGATCTCAGGGTTAGATTAAGAAAATGGGACAAGGAGGCATGAGCAAGACTCTTCAAAGGATGGCATGGACAGGAGGGGTGGGCCGCGTGCTTCAGTGGAGCAGAACTCCATCCCATTTCTCTGTTTGAGTTGACCCTGGAGTTACCATGAGGAAAGAAGACATTTTGCATAGAAAAATATCCTGCTTGGTATAGAAGATGAGACGCTCCCCTCCCCTCCCCTCCCCCTCTTCCTTCCCCCCATTCCCCCCCATTCCCACTCTTCCCTCCCCTTCCTTCCCCTCCCCTCCCTTTCCCTCCCCTCCCCTCCCCTCTCCTCTCCTTCCCCTTCCCTCTCCTTCCCTTCCCTTCCCCATGAAAGCCCACTGTGCTGGATCTCTCACCCACACTGCTGTTATGGGGTAGCAGGACTGCAAGCAAGGGTGAGTGAGGTTATCCAACTGCTGACCTGATTCACCTACAGGAACCTGAACCTGGAAGAAATCCTGAGATTTCTAGAACGCCTAGGAATACCTAGAAATCTCAGGAGAGGATCCTGGGAATTCCACAGGTCAGGGAATAAAGTTCTAGCTAGTCAGGCCTGCTCCTTAAGGGCAGAGAGACCCCAGCTGCAGGATGGATTCTATATCTTGGCTCTTCTGTTTTCATCCGGGGTCGAACTTTCTTGATAGGGTACACTAATCTGAGATGATCATTACTAAACGCACTGACCCCTGAGCAGCTCAGATTGGAAGCTTGGGAATCCCCGGGCCAGGATTCTGGAACGGGTCGTTGTGCATAACTGTGCTGGGAGGCTGGAATGGCGATGGATCCTGCTGGCTAGAGTCGACCTTCTGGGTCCTCCCTCCAAGCTGTAATCAGAACGCCTTTTCTGAGATCCCTCCAGATTACCTCCTTCCGAAAGGCACAAGCTGTGTCCTCAGCCAGTGCTGCTCAAACTCCACTGTGCTTTGGAATCCCCTGGATTCCTCCTTAAAGCCATTTGCCAAGACCCATCCCCAGAAGGTCTGGGAAGGGGCCTGCCAGTGCACACGTCTAACAGATTCTCAGGGGACGCTGCTGCTGGTGTGGGACCCACACTTGGAGAACGGTTACCCTAATCCAGCATTTCTCAAACTTTCGTGTGCACGGAGTCATCTGGGGATCTTGTTAAAATGCAGCTTCTGATTCAGGGGGCCTGGGGGGAGGCCCGAGAACCAGCATACTGGAGGACGCTGAACCTTCCTGTGAGGACTGCTCTATGGCTGGGGTTGCCCTACACCATGCTGCCTTTAGCCTTCGAAGGGCTGAAGGTTCCGTGTTTCTGACCTGCTGGGAATAAGCACCACCGTCCCAGCCTGCTACTCTCGACTGCTTTGCAAGGGTCCGGGTGTCTCCTCTTCCTTCAATTTCTGCAGTCCCCGGGTCCATGTGCCTCACCCCATGTCCCCGCTAGGAGCCGAGCTGCCTAGTCAGCTGTGGGAACACCTGTTCATCCCAACCCCAGCCCTGTGGGGACAGTTAAGCCTTGTCAGGCTCCGGCTCTCGCTGGCAGCTGGAGATGAGGGCCTGTTTTGCCCTCACCGGGCTGGCAGTGGCCTTCTCAAGGGCCAGCTGTTCCTTCGCCCTTGAGACCAGCTCCCCTCGGCTGTCCCCTGGCCTCCCCGCTGTCCCTGGCCGCTCTTGAATGACTCCATACTCCCAACGCGGACCTGCCGTCACCTGCTCAGGCAGCGGCTCTGGGCGAAAGGGCGGAAGGATCTGGGAGGAGGTTCAAGACGAGGGGCCACTGGAAAGATGGACACGCTGGGGAGAAGGAAGGAGGGATGGGAGTTAATATTTGCAGGATTGCAATTAAAAAAGAAAAAAGCACATCGACTTAATCTGCGGCATGACGGATTTAGGGAGGGCTTCTTGTAGGGTGGGAGAGTGGGAAGAGAAATGGTCTGGGATTCAGGAGACCTGGAGATCTAGTCCTTATTCTGACGTTGGTCAAGAACGATCACCCTGCCCTGGATCTTAGTGTCCTCCTTTCCAGAAAGAGAGCATTGGATTAAACTCCCTTGGTGGTACCACAAGTCTCAAAGAATCACTAATTATTAGATTGATTATAAGGGAGGCCGAGGAAAGCCCTAGGCTTTGGAACAGGAAAGACCTGACTTTAATTCCTCGCTTCTCCTCCTCCTCGACAGCTGGGAGGCATTGGACACATCTCAGTCACCCTGAGCTCTTTCTTCACCAGTGAGGATTACTTGATACAACAAATTAAAACAACCTAAAATAGTGGCAGGTTCATAGTGAGCAGGCGCTCAGGAAACCGATGCTAATATTATGACAATCACTAAAACCAGGACCTTTTCACTGAAGTCTGTTTATTTGGGCTAGACACAAATGCTCAAAACCGTATTATTATTATTATTATTATTAATTATTACTTTCATTATTATTTAACTAGAAATCACTTCAATTCTGTGCCTCCCACACCAGCCCCTGAGGCAGTCTGTGTCTGCTCCTCTCAGCCTCCCAGAAAACATGTTCTACACCCTGGAACAACAGGGCAACAATCAGAACAGCACGTTGCCATACTTAGTTTCGGAGAATTAATTAATACTAAATTGCAACAAGACAGACTGCAACATAACCTGTGCCAGCAGCCCCCGTGGGCGCTCTAAACCCAAGGAAATGTTTGAGAGCAGGGTACACGGCACGGGACAAAACGATTTTCTGTTCTCTTTCTTTGAAAATGGCTGTTTTGGGATGTTGCTCTGATGGGTGCCCACTCTGTGGTCCTTGACGGAAAGAAGGATGTTCTAGAGGCTTACCCGTGCCACTCCCTCGAAGACTGTAGTACATCCAGAATGTGACTGGTAATGTCTCTTGATAGCCTGGGGGTTGGTTCTCGATGTTCTTCTTTGCAGCCTCTAGGAGGCGGGGTGTTTGGGTCTCAGCAACAGCAACAGCAACAGAGCCCAGCTCATTTGCACCTGAGCTTACAGGTGCAAGTTGGAAGGCTGAGAGTCCGAGCTACAGGAATCCATGTGCTTCTGCCTGGATGAATCTGTTCAGAGGAGCCCACACGCTTTGGATTTCTTATCTCTTAAGGAAACAGGCCTGGTGCTTCCAATGTCCAGATCTCAACCTCAGCCCCCAGATATGACATCATCTCCGTCCCCTTCCCACCTCTCCCACCCAGGGACTCTGAGGACAGCCCCTGGCAAGAGGCATAGCAGCGCATCTGAGTCCAGCCCCTAGATGACCCCCATCCCCTCAGTTACTTTTAGCAGTTATCACTGATAGAAGGACATCCCTGCGACTCCTATGTTTAATATTCAGCCCCGTGAACGATGTTGCCGTCCGTGTCAGTCTTTGGCGATTGGGTAGTTAATTTCCCGTTACACCTGGTGGTACTGTACAGTCATTCCACACTCAGTATGCTTGGTTTTTATGAATACATGCTTATTAGCACAGTCTAAAATAATCCCTTCTAGGCTGTATGATAGGCCGGGGGTCTGCGTTAGCCCAATGACTGCCTCTACTTGTGAATCACTTCCGTGGTGGGCTAGATGTTTCCGAATGCAACTAGGGAGGGACGGCACCGCTGTCTCCTGTGCTTTCCTTCCCAATTATACGCTGAAATGGGCATGATAACAGCTACATGGTGAGTTCGCTGCATTCAATCGTATAATATATACATAGAGCCTGACACGTAGGGAAGTATAAATGGCAAGAAGTATAACTAATTTTTCTTCCATGTCTTTCCCTACCCCCATATGCTAACCAGCGACTAAGCCTTTGTTGGTTCATATCAAAAGTTTAAAGGCGGGAGGAGGGTGGAAGAAGGCAAGGGGCAGTTGTGGGGCGTTCCTTAGCTCTCTCCATGGCAAAGCACTGAGTTATAGTAAGCATCTCCCCCATCTACTCCCCCCACAGTGTGGCTGTCTGCATAGTCTTAATTCTGATTCAGGAGTGATGTGAAATTATTATTTTTTTATGATGATGCATTATTTCGTGTGAAAATAATAAAGTAGATGTTATTTATAACAAAGCTCTAATAATCTCTTTCTTTCCATGTATCACTGCTCAAGACACAAAATCCCAGAAAAGAGTGGGAGAAAGAGAGAGAGAGAGAGGGAGAGAGACAGTTTAATGTGTCTGGCTTTGATGATGTGCTCAACCCTTCAGCTAGGGGAGAGAATGTCGCTCTGGTTTACAGCTCTACCCGGCAAATTAGGGCAAGTTGACTTCATAAAAGGAAACTGGGTCACAGTTGCAGGAAGTACAGGGTAGAGGGAGGGGGGGGTGGAGAAAAGCCCCCATCTCCACTCCAAGGTTCTGAGCAATTACACCCATAAAAAATGTAAAGCCCAATAAACAAACTACTTTATAGTGGCAGCTATTCAATTTGAACAAAAAGGGAAATAAATGGTATAATTTAATCATTTTGTCACACACACACACACACACACACACACACACACACATAACTAGGTTTATTTTACAAGGATGTGGTTCCTCATTGTTACCCGTTATTGACTGACATCCCACCATCAATGTACTTCAAGGCTCTCACCCTCCCGCCCCTTCCCTCCTGCTCACCATCTGAGTCACCCAAGTCTGTCTGTCTCCTGCTGTATTAGGAAAGTGGTCCTGTGCTCCAAGAAGGAATCCAGGGATAAGTCTGAGTGGCTCTCGTCCTCAGGGAGTCCCAAATCGAGGAAGAGAGACCGACAGGTGAGTGGGTCAATTCCAGATGGCCCGTGGCCTGGAGGCCACCAGACTCTGGATTTTCAGGTTCAGCCTGAGCCCAAACACCAGGGGCTCTGCCTCCAGGGTTTGTGCCTGGGGCACTGACCGCGCTCAGCTCTGCAGGATTCCTAGGGCGTTTCTCAGGCCCTATACTCATGTCCTCCCTTAGGAATCCTGTGTGTCACTTGCCCGAACCCAGTGTCAATGGGCTGGGACCCATTCAACACCCTGAGGCTGCTGTGAGCGGTGGTAAAGTGCTTCTTGGCCCCCTGGGCACCTGTTTGCTGGTTAGCTCCTTCCCGAGATGGAGCTGGGTTTGCCAAGAGCAAGACAGTGCATTCCTCAGCCCCATTCCCTCTCTCCTCCTCCAAGTCCCTTTTGCAAGAAGACTCCAGATGGGCAGCTTCCTGCCCCAGCTTCCCCAGAAAGCTCAGGGCTGGTCATTGGGCACCCCTGGTGCTCATCAGTTGATCCAAGACCCACACAGGAAGCTCCAAATGGCAGCTTGATCACTGTTCAGTGTCAGAAGGCAAACATGAGCCGTGCCTACCTCTTTCCATCTGTGCTTTTTGGACAGGGGCCAGTCAAGGGAATATGGAAGGGATTTTATTCAATTTCATTTTTGTTCATTTTCAAGTCTCCCAGGTAGTGGAATTGACTCCTCTGGTCTTGGATTAGGTGCAGGAAGATGATATAAGTCTGAAAAAATTAAAGAAGTATCTTCTAGAACTATGCTTTGATCTTGTCACCCTCCAGGTCATTAACCCTTGCTCTTTCCCTTTGCCCTCGGGGACAATCCAAACCCTTCCTCTGGCATTGCAGACACTATGTGGGAAGTGGGCCATCCAGCCAGTCACACCTCCTGCTGTCCCATCCCCTCCCACCATCTGTTTTCGTCACACTGGGTCACCTCCGTTCCCCCAGACACTCCTTTGCTTTGTCCATGTTGGGTTCTCGCTCAGAATGCCTCATTCCCCTGTTTTCACCTCTTCAAATCCCCCTCAGTTCCAACATCACTTCTGTCAGGAAGCCTTCCCGGTTTCTCCAGGTGGGAGGCAACCAGTCCGTCCCCTCTCAGAGCACTCGTGTGTGATTCTCTCTTGCTTTTTCCATTCTAACGTGCATTCTGGATAATTTGCACATTTCCTTACCACATCCCTTTTTTTTTAAAAATTTTAGTTCCCAGTCACTCAAGACAAAAAAAAAATCTGGGGGGCACTGAGAACTCCCCTCTGCATTACTGCTTGCGTCCCAGCCATCAGCTAGAATTGCTGCCAATTTTCTCTGCTTAAATATTTCCTGAACCCATCCCTTCTTCCCTCCAGTAGTTATCAGCTCAGTGGTTGCCCCTGTCCCTGGTTTTAGAGGTCATCGCAACATTGCAACAGCCTTCGCCTTGGGTTCCTTGCTGGGGTCTGCTGGGCAAAACTCCCTCCTCCTCATGGGGCTGGCAGATTTGTCTCTCTCCCCATTAGTCCGGCAACTTCTCAGTAACAATCGCATCATGATTACGAGGCCTGGTGCAAACTGAGGCTTACTAAACACGAGTGAATGAGGGATGAACAAGTGATGTCATGGGAGGGCACCAAATCACCTTTGTTGGGAGGTTGTTATATAATCATGGATCCTTGACTTGCATAAAATTCTGTCTTCCCTCTCCAAACCCACTTGACTCATCTTACGATGACAGTGAGGCTTTTTATTTCTAAGGTCCAATCAACTCAACTTCCCTGCCAATTCTCTTATATTTGTCTCATAATTAAGCAAACACCTTAATTGTGGTGAAGGGAGGGGGCACTTTGCAAGAGATAACTCTTCCCTCATTAAAAAATGTTTTTCTGTTTATTTCAGCTTGCTCCCCAGGCCAGCCAAACATTCATTTTCTTTTGAAACACACACAGGCTTCTGCCAACTGGGCAGAAACCAGAAAGCTTTCTAATCTGGTGCGTGACTCTCTCCTCCTTCATCACCTGCTTGCGTCTCCCAGACTCCATGATTCAGAATCAAGTTAAAGATTGTCTGGAAAATCTGCTTTGACATAAAAATCAATAAAAGAAAAGGAAGGAGGAATGATTTCAAGCTACAAATGATATAATTCAGGGGTGAACACATATGGCTTCCTCCTTTAAAGACGATGGAAGGTGGGGGTCTGAAGTGTTAATTCAATGAAATTACAATAATGATTGTGCCAGGAAATTTCTGCCTGGGTAACGTTTGGGAAAATGTGCTCGGACAACAGATGAAATAGCCATAAACGTCTCCCCCTCCCCAACTCTTCCTGGATTCGGATAGTCTCTCTCTTGTTCCCAGGTCAGCTCAATGAGCATAACGTGGTCAGTGCCTCATCAAAGGACCTTGTAAAGCCTTGTAAATTTATACCAGGTTTCTATTGTCTACCAGAGTAAAGTAGATATAACATTAATAATGGCAGGGACTTCTCAAATTCCCCCTGCTTGTGTAGTTCTAATTTCCTTATGGAAAATCTCTACTTGAAGGCCATCAAATTCCAAGTCACTAAGCCATAATTTTCCTGGAAAATGGACCCTCTTACACGGGGCCCCATTTCATTCTGTGGTGCTTCTCAGTGAAGCAGGGCCTGGTCGGGGGGTAAGCAGCGCTGTGGTGAGCAGAATGGTCTGCTGGTTAAGGTAAAGCCTTGCGGAAGTAGTTGAAGGGTGTTTGGACAAAAGGAGCTGAGCTGTGTGAGCTGTGTGACCACAGCTGTGTGGAACAGAATAACATGCCAGACCAGGGCCAGATGATAAGTTGTTACTGGGAAACGCGTGAGTGTGATACATGAGGATAAGCCTCAAGAAGGTGAATGTCAAGATGTGTATTCTTTTGTAAGCACTAGTGTTTACCCGCTGTCACCTTTGGTCGCCCTAGCTTCTCTGTTCCTGTGCCTTTCACCATTTTAGGAATGACTATGTCATGGTGGATATTGGGAAATCAATATGATCCCATCCAATCCTTGTCCCAGGTGGACTGATTGGAGAAAGCCAGTGATTTTGGCCAGGAATGTGGATCCGTGGAGCCAGAATGTTGGGGGTTGGAGGTAAGGACAGTGTCAGGGATCTATTTTCCAAGAGGGGGTCAGAAATTGACTGAGGTCAGGGTGGCACCCAGGTTTGGAAAGTGCCTGAGCATCTGGCCCCTAGTGGTCAGGAGGTCAGAGTGTGGCCAGGGAGTTAGGGATTCCCACAGGAACTTGCCTACCCAGAGACATGGTGTCTTAGCAGGGGTCTCCCGAGCATGTCATTAAAACAATAGCAAAAGACCCAATGCCGGTAATTTTCTTAAGAAGTTGAAGTAGATTCAAGATGATGTCTTTTTTTTTTCCTTCCAAGATGATTCCTTCACAAGAGCTTATTGACTTTGCATTTTGGTGTAAGGGAAAAAAGATCAGGGGTACAGATAGCCCACCAGGATTCACAGGGACTATCCCCCCATACGCCGCTTTCCACAAGGGAAAACCTTCTGTTAATACCTGCAAAATAAAACATTGTGCAGTGTTTAACTTCCACGCATTTTTTTTTACAGGTTTTCATCAACATTTGAGGAGCATATTATACATGTAAATAACAAGTGTCAGGTGCATTGCTGAATGGAAAAGATTGAGAATTGCCAATTTAGTGTCAGAAGCTGCAGCCATGGATGTTGAACGGGAAGGGCTGGGGAGCAGGTGATTCTTTCTGCTTTTGGGTTTCACGATCTTGGTGCTCAGCCCTGGCGGATGTCTGGGTCATAGACCAGTCAGGAAGGTTATCTGCTGCACCATGGTCTTCTCTTCCAGAACATAAATCTCTCCTGCTTTAACTCTTTCCTTCATTACGGTCTAAAATGGCTTCTGCTGCTTCTGACTGCTCAGCGTCCTGGTTGAGGTGAAGTCTGGAGCCTGGACACCCCTTCTCTGGTGACATCTTTCCCTGCCGCAACTCTACCTGCCACCCCACCAATCTTCCTCTACTGTTCCTGGCATCCCCGTGCCTCCTGTGCTGGAAAACTTGAGCAGAGCACAGGAAGGGAGAGCACACACCAGGCACATACCTGGTTTCTCGCCCCCTTTGCTCCCTCTCCCTGGGTCCCTGAGGCTTACAATTCTGACGTCTCTGTTCCCTCCTCAGTAACAGTAAGTGACGCCATTATCAGAATGTCAGGAACTCTGATTCCTCTGACTCAATGCTCCCCAGCTATGCCCCACCCACAATTCTAATAAATACTGATTGCTATTTATGACACACATTTATAGGTTCATGGGAGAAATTTTGGAAATGCAGATGAGCACAGGGAAAAAAAATGGAAAGCCACTACCGGTAGGAAGGAAACTCGCTTTTGAAAGGGGATGGGATAGCATCTGTTTGAGCATTTCTCCCTGCTTCTACCTTTACCACTTGGGTTAGCCTGGTCTCTGTCCCCTTCGGCCTGCCTCTCTCCGTGCCCCGTGGAAGCTGTTGACACAGCAGGAAGCTGAGTAATAATAATGCTGGGGTTGGAAAAACTAGCATTGGAATCAGACCAGCTGGTGCATAATTTCAGGGTGGCCTACCCGATCCTTGACGACGAGCTTTCTTTCTTTTTTCTTTCTTATTTTTTAAATATTTTATTTATTTATTTGAGAGAAAGAGAGCACGCAGAGAGAGAAGGAGAAACAGACTCCCCACTGAGCAGGGATCCTGATGTGGGGCTCGATCCCAGGACCCCAGGATCATGACCTGAGCCAAAGGCAGAGGCTTAACTGATTGAGCCACTCAGGTGCCCCAACGATGATGCTTCTGAGTGTCTTTTACTCATTTGTAGAAGGAAGAGGTGAAGAGCTTCCTTGAAGCTTGGTGGGGAAGTCATTGTATGCCCTGTCACCCAGTAATAACCAACTGCATGTCTGGTCTGCATAAGGTCCAGCTCAAGCCTTCTCTTCCTGCGGGTAGGGGGGATGGGGTAACTGGGGGCCGGGCATTATGGAGGACATGTGATGTGATGAGCACTGGGTGTTATATGCAACTGATGAATTACTGAACTCCACATCTGAAACTAATAATGTACTACATTTGGCTAATTGTATTAAAAAAAAAGCCTTCTCTTCTTTAGGTAGCTTTTTCTAATCTGGTCCACAGTGACCTCCAATGACCTCACAGAATTATTACATGATTTGTATTTGGCTTTTTACCTAATCCTGCCTCCTTTCTCCTGGCCAGCCCAACGGGTACAAACTCACTCGGCTGTGGACTCTGCTTCTGTTTCTTCTCTTTTCTCCTGGGCAACCACACAAAATGCTTGCCAACAACATTTTTGGAACAACGCAATGTTAACACTGATTAGGTGTTATGGAATCTGTCCTAGAGCTTGTCAAAACTTGGTGAAATTGTCCTTCGCAGGCCATACCCCTGTGCCGGCCATGATGCAGACACTTTGGGGACACCCCGGAGTGTCTGAGGTTTGGGATTTGGTGACTGCTCAGATCAGCTGCCCGCACCAGCTCAGTCACCCAGGGCTCTTTCCCTCCCAGCCAGGTGGTGTGTGCATCCTTCTGATTCATTGTGAGTTTGGGCATGGCCATGCAGGGGCTCGGGAGTCGAGATGCTGATCAGAGAGGCCTGGAGGGGGAGTGCCTTTGAGTGAAGTCTGTGTGTCTGTGTGCTGTCCATCCCTCCCCATGGCCGTGGGAGGGAATGGCAGTGGGTACTTTCCTTCATTGTCCCCTAGCATTGTGATCATAGTGGTACCAGGGGCTGGAGGCATCTTTTCCCATGAGCTTTTGTCTTTGGACAATCACCTTAAAAACACATGCAAGGAGAGAAAGGTCCATTCGTTATCCTTGCCATGATAAAAATTCTAACTACCATTTGTACATAGAGTGTCTCTTTTGGGACTGATGCAGGAAGATAGCACACTCTTGCCCTCCTGGGGTGTGGGGGCAACAGGGAAGAGGTCACAGCAGGAGCAACCACAGAACTCCTTTGTCACAAACTCTGCCAGCCATCGCTCTCATCCCAAAGTGAGGCTGGCGCGGTGAGTGCTCGGGTGTCTGGGCAGGAGTTAACCCCAAGCTTGTCCAAGCAGAAGGCTGCCTCCCTCTCTGATCTTGTTCTCTGACAGCTGGGTTCTGTCCCAGCAACCCACCCCCCCTTCCCCAGGAGGCCAGGGTGTGCAGTAGGGTTGCTGGCCTCTCGTTCCTGCTCATCAGATGGGCTCTGTCTGCAGGGTCCGCCCATCGCCCCCCGTTGCCGTATGGAACCTGGAGTTCTCCAGATGCCCGCCATGCAGCTGTCATCAAAGTATTTTCAACCCTGTTCAGTGTGTACCCAAAATCCAGGGAGAGAAGCTACACAGAAACATTTGGAGGAACCAGAATGCAAATGGAATTATTAACATTTGTGGTGGGGGTGGTGGTATCTTGGCTCAGGATCTGAGCCGAACAGAACCCTGGGACACGAATGGATTATTTGGTCTCTTAGAGACCCCTCCGGTTTTGCAATGTTCTAAGTCAAATGTGAATGAGAATGGGAAGGGGTAGGCCAAGTGGGTAGAAATTTGCTCCTGGTTATTAGAAGGAAATTCAGAGTCATAAGAGTGAAAGGAGCGTTCTCAGATCACCGTGGCCTGGCTCCCTCAGGCGTTCTGAGGAAGGTGGATGGTGAAACCGGAAGGCTGTATAGTGCCAAGGAGTGTAGGAGAAGAGGGTGGCCTGTGGGTGGGCAGACCAGAGCGGACTCGAGACTCACTAACAGAGGTAGGCTCTAATGCCCTGATGCTAATTCTAGATCTGTACTCTGGCAGGTCTGAGGCCACCTGCCTACATTATGTACTGTTAGGGCTTGGCTTGGAAAGATGAATTTTCCAGGGACATGATTAGCGGTGGTTCCTGGCCCCCGTGTTAGCTCAGGGCTGCAGGACAGGTGCCATTCATCCTCATACAACGTTCTGTTCATACTTAACAACCCTACAGTTCTCCTAGGGGTCACTTCCAAGGTTTTAATGGTCCCATTAGATAAGACAGTCATTTCTTTCTCCCCTTGCTTTTTATCTGGATCACTGGGTTTCCTTATCCAGGGAGAATGGTCATGGTGTGAATGTTTGTGCCCGTTGCTGGAATGCACTATGATCGTATTCTTTTTTTTTTCTTTTTTATGATCGTATTCTTGGTGAGGGATGTGATGGGTGGATTTTGTTCCATTGATCTTTTCCAGGAGCTATGTTAGTGTTCCAGAGCAAAGGAAATCCTGGAGAAGTGCTCTCAAGGGGAACTTATGAAAAGACATCCCCGAGGATTCTGACCTGTCCTGCTGAGCGAGGTGGTCTCCTCATTGAGTTACAGAACTGTGGTGAGTAACTGTCACTGGTCAATGAGCTGAAGGATAGAGCTGGGAAATATTGTTTAACCACCTTTGGGGCTAATAGGGGCTAAGGTCATCTCTGCATCACTCCAGGAAATAGGGGCTAAGGTCATCTCTGCATCACTCCAGGTGACTTGAGGACATCCTGTCACTGTATCCACACCTCACTGTGTTTTAGAGGTTCAAGAGTGAATGGGCTCTAGCACCCAATTGAACATGAAAGCCCAGGTGAGGATTTCTGTGAAGACGTGCTTTTGCCCTAAGAAGAGTAGCAAGTCTTGAACCCAGGTCACAGATGCCTTAAGGTGTCAGTTTCTGCCTCTCAAGTTATTAAACGTTATTTTCCACCACATGTCTTGTACATTATTTTTTGCATAATCCCTATAATATAGGGACAGGTGTAATTTTGTATATTCTCTATAAAATGTGTGAAGATACAATTAGCCTTACTTCCTATATGGGGAGATGGAGACTCAGAGCAGAAAACTTACTCTTTTAAGTCACACATTTCATCGCTGGTGGAGTCTGGGGCACGAGTTCCTATCTCCTGATTCTCAGGTACACGCTGTTTTTGTTAGACTCAAAGTATTAAAGAACCCAGACTCTTTGGAAGTAATGAGGGATTCCAGAAATAACCTTAGCAGTGCTTAACGATTTGAAAGACCAAAGGATCTGAGGCCAAAGAAGATTGAGATAGGTGACCTATTTCATTGTATAAATTTCCATTAACTTGGCTAATAATAATTGATGTCACATTGGTCCATTTCTATATATTAATTAAAAACACTTGAGATTTGATACAGGGTCAAAATGACACTTTGAATTGTCTTTTACATTGTGCTAATCCCCAAAGGAGAATCCCATTGTGACCATGTTTTTGTAGAATTGATTAGATGAAGAGAAATGTATTCAGGTGTCAAAGGCTACATTAGGAATGGTTGCTAATGAGCTAGACCTCTCAGAGCTGCCTGGCTGGGTACACAGTAGGTGCCCAATGAGTGCTGATGGTTGGCTGGATTGATCACGTTTTCAGTTAGCCTTCCATCCCAGGGAGCATGGTGCTTTCATGTGTCAGCTAAAATAACATTCCAAACATATACATAAAGCCTATAAACTTTAAGACGCATTTGGAAAATTTTCAAACCTACAATAGGTAAAGAGAATAGTATAATAAACTCCAAGGTATTATTTTCCAGATTCAATGCTTATCGATATTATGCTATTTTTGTTTACTGATTCCCCTTACACACACAGACACACACACACACACACAAGCAAGTTGGGCGGGGGAGACAGAAAGAGAGGGGGGAAGAGAGAATTTCTTTTTGACTGGGGTACTCTAAAGGAAATTCCAAACACCATATCATTCACCTGTGAATACACCTGTATATATCTCTAATACACAGTGATTTAAAAAATATATAACCATAATATCACCATCACAACAAATAAAGTCACAATCCTTCCTTCATATCATAGGATATCTCTTTTATGTTTAGTGTTCCATGATTGTCTCCAAATTCTGTTCTTTTTGTTATGTTCTTCAAATTAGGCTTCATACGACGTCCACACTGCATTGAGTCAATCCGGCTTTTTTTGGTATCTCCTTCCATCTACGATATCCGTCTACGATAGTAGTTAGATAGATAGAAAAGATAGATAGGTCAAGAGACTTAACCAGATTCAGGTATTTTTTTTTTCTTTTTGAAAAATACTTCATAGATAAAATTGTGCTCTTTCTTGAACCTGCAACATTTGGAAAGAATTCTGTTTCTTGTGTATGTATTTATTCCAGGTCCTGGTCCTTGGACAAAACTGATCACGTGAACAATGTTTGGGGGAAAGGACATGGAGCTGTGGTCCTTCAAAACACATCAGCAGTCGGGTTCCTGCAAATCACAGCCACCCAGGACACTACCACTGGGTAATGATAGAGGCTTCCGGAGGCCGGGCATCGCTGTCACAAACTCCCTCAGGGAGGATTTGAGGGCAGAGCAAGCCCCCAGTTCAGGACCCATTTTCTCTTTACACACAACTCTAAGAAGCTTCATTTTATTCTGGGGACTCGCAGGGAATAGGAAATAAAATTGGGAGGAGTGGGTGGTCTGGAAACAAGGTAAGAGATGGATGACAATGGGCATGAAGGAGGGCATGTGATATGATGAGCACTGGGAGTTATATACAACTGAGGAATCATTGAATACTCCATCTGAAACTAACGATGTACTCTAGGTTGGCTAATTGAATTTAAATTAAAAAAAAAAGAGAGAGAGATGGATGACAGCCATGTGATCTGGAAGAGCACAGAAGAAACATGAAAAGCAAAAACAAGAACAAGAGAAGGGACAGAGTCCAGGATACACTGATAGAGAGTCCAAGAAACTTCCTCTTCCTCCAAGAGATACATCATGTCTGCTTGTCTACCTGTACTCTTACTACATCAACCTTAGGGCAGAGGTACTGTTATAGTCTTTGTTTTGTTTAAAGATTTATTTATTTACTTTAGACAGAGAGAGAAAGAGTAAGCCCATGAGTGGAGGAGGGGCAGAGGGAGAGAGAGAGAGAACCCTCAAGCCAACTCCCCCCTGGGCTCAGACTCCCTACACGGGGCTTGATCCCAGGACCCTGAGATCATGACCTGAGCCACAACCAAGTCAGACACCCAATGGACTGAACCACCCAGGTACCCTTGTACTATCATGTTCTGTATGTTACAGATAAAAAACAACATTAAGAAATGTTCCTAACATCACCCAGTTGGGAAGGAAATCCCCAGGAAAACTGTCCCATTACTCCACCATCTAGTACTGGCTCTGTCTAGGTGTGCGTGTGACACTGTGCATTTTGGAAATTTACTGGCTTCCGCACGGAATGGGAAAAATAAAAAGTTTGTAATTGCCTTAAACAGTTTCAAGTTCCTAGAAAATTTATATACAGTGAAGTACAGGTATAAATGTTTGGAACTCCAAGAAATTTTACAAACCAGAAACACAGAGATGTTACAGCAGTAGTTAAATTAATGGATTGATTTATCTTGAAGCATTATATGGTAACTTCGCGATGATGTTGATGTTGCCTATTCTCTTCATTGGCCTGGATTTTTTTTCTGTGGTTTTCAAGAATTTTCAGTGAGGTGTTGGACTACCAGAGCCAGCAAGGTCTACTCAAGAATCCAATTTTCTGTCCTTTCTCATCCATAATTCAAGATTGGACCCGCTAGGGCTGGGCTCCCCATCACATCCTATTGAAGACAGTAACTAATAAAGAAATGATGTGTGCATTTGTCTCTTCCTGCAAAAAAAGAACTGATGGGAGCCCTTAGAGTGGATAAATTCTCCATGATGAATGTCTTACCCAATTCTTTCTGAGGGTTAGGGATTTGGGGAAGGTAAATGCTTCGTCATCGGAAATGACGCTTTGGAAGTCACGTTACCTGTCTGAGAGTCTGTCTTCTGGAGCCCATCTGAGGGACAGAAAATAGAGAATCCAAGTTAGAAGTCACTGTCAGGCACATCCAGTATAATCTGGGGCAATTTATGGGGAAGAAATAACCCTGTGTTCAATTCATCAAGTCCTCAGGCCTTTGATAAATAACCTTTTTTTTTTTTTTTTAAGAGAGAATGGGAAAGGGAGAGTGAGCAGGTCGGCAGAGACAGAGAGAGAGAGAGAGAGAGAGAGATCTTAAGTAGGCTCCATGCTCCGCACACAGCCAGATGCAGGGCTCGATCTCATGACCCTGAGATCACGACCTGAGCTGAAACCAAGGGCAGATGCTTAACCGACTAAGCCACCCAGGCACCCCGGTAAATAATGTTTGGTCCTCATAGTACTCACTCTGAATGAATGAGTGATTTTATAAATATGGTAACAGTTCAGATAAAGAAAATCTTTTGCTGCTCAAAGAACGTACCTTCAGCTCTCCAGAAAACGTAGCCGTCTAGCAATGATTCATATCCTGACCGTTCCCACTAACCAAAGTTTTATTCTATTGTGCTTTTGGAAGAAAGCACCTTTTGTTCCGCTGGCAGAGAGAAGTCTAGATCACATGAAGTAGTCTCACCTGGCATGACATTTCTTCTGTGCCTTCAACAATTTCACAGTATATTGATTCTTCATTTCAGCCTCAGACACAACAGTTAATTAGCTAATCTGGGTTTTGATTCACACATATTAAACACCATCTTTTTTGAGCACCCAGAAAAACCCCCATTATGTGAAAAAAAAAATGGCATTATGGCCAAAAGAATGGTGTGAGATTGTCTTTTACTTTGGAAGAAAAGGAGGTAATTAGTTTGATATATATTTTTTCATTGGTGAATGTTAATGCCATTTTCACTGCTGAGGGAAAGGTGAATGGCTGTGTCCAGTCACTGTTCCTGGTTTTTGTGGCTCTGACATTATATGAAAGGAGTTTGGGGAAATGAAATGGAAGAGAAAGGCCTCAGTTGAATATGTGGATAAGTAGTGTTCTTAATACTTCAACAGAATCTAAAAGACTTTGCAATTCATATAGCTTTTCTGAAAGGCTGCCAAGAGGGATATTTTCAATAGATTGGTGGAATGAGGAATTAAATGTAGATTATTCTGGAAAAGATTGGAATTTAATATAACATTTGAACAGGTTAAATTTATATCAATAAAATACCAGGCAGAGAATGGGACCGTTTAATTTCCAGCACACAGAAGACCTATAATGTTTCTAGAAAGGATGAACGTAGCCGAGGCTGCTGCTTACGTGGCTTCTGTGTTCATTTTCAAAAGCAGCCTGGGAATTTCTGCCATTCTTTGGGATTCAAGGCACTGGCAATGCTGTGGTCAGATGTGATGGATTACACAGCCAAATTTGCTTGAAGTTTGTGGTTCATTAATCCAGCTCTTTGAAATTCAAAGAACTGAAGTGATGTCATTTGGAATGTATATCACAGAAAATTAATGGGGTTCCTTGGTCAGAAGTGAGAATGCAGACAATGTGACAGGGTGCGGGTGGGGGAAGGGATTGGTGTTACTAATGGCTGAGGAGTGGAAAGCCTGGTTTCCAAAGGGAAAGCCTGCCTAGCCATTCAGAGCCCCTCCCAGCCCTACCACATAGGCTCTGAGGGGGGACCCTTTTTGTGGGGCAGCCTTGCCAGGAATAAGAATACACAAAGTGTTGCTTATTCAGATGGTTCCCCAGAATTCAGGAGCAGTAGAAGCAGTTAAAAGTCTTAGTCCATCTAATTCAAATCAGCAGATTTGACTGAATCATTTCCCCCACCCTCACCCCCCAATCTCTAATCCCTCAGGGCCACCGTTCCACCTGGGTCTTAATGGCAGGGCTGGGATGGGCTGGACTGAGACTGGTGGGAGCCCTGCCTATTAGGGTGGCGTGCTGACACTGAATGCTTCCCCGATGGACTGGGCTTCGAGGCCTGAGGCCTAGTGGCAGAAGGGAGACTGATTCACTGCCAAAGAGGTGGGCTGGGAAAGTGGGCTAAGAGGAGGTCTCTGGAAAGATCCAGTGAAATAAGTGAATGGGAAAGGAATGGCCATTTAAGGAGCTTGCACTCTGCCAAGCTGGATGCTAGGAGCTGTCACAGTTCATTGAATCATTATAGCAGCTGTCTGTGCTATCAATAGAAATACAGCCCTGGTGCAAAGTGGTTGCTTGACAATTTTTTTTTTTTTTAATAAAAGCAAACAAAGACAAGAACAAAAACAAAAGAAAACAAAAACAAAAACCAGAAAAAACACTCCAAAACCAAAGAATAACAAACAAACAAACAAAAAAACTCCAAACAAACCCTAAAAACCACAACCCCTAAGACAAAAATGAAAAACCCCAAACCTAAACCCAAACCCCTCAAAAACCCCAAAACTGTTCAGCTGGATAATCATATTGTCCTTCCTTTTCAAAGGAGGATACAGACTCAGAGACTTACTTGGATAGCAAGAGAGTTCAGTTCTTTGTATTTTGCAAGCTGCAAAAATGCTCTTCAGATGTTATCTTTCATTACTGTATAATGGAATAAGCCCATTTCCTTAAAGCCTTTGCTTCTGGAAGTGCCTGGGACATTGTAGCAACTCAATACCTATTTTTGATTGAATGACTCATTGACCATTGGGCAACAAGGGCTGATGGCTACTTAATGGGACTGCTATTTCACAGGAAGGGAAATGAAGATTTATACACGTAGACACCATCCACTGTGTGGGGTGAGTTTCCAACAGCATGTAAGAAAGTTGAAGTTAGTTGTTTATTAAAAGAGGCAACATGAAATTTTTCAGAATTACTTTCCCCTTGGAAATCTTAACTTTGGCCTAGACCCCTTGAAAACTCCCTAAGGACTAAAATGTACTAGTATTTTTATTGGGTAACAATATAATCTGGAAGAGTGAAAAATTTTCTGTTTGACAGTGCAGATGATGGTTCTATTTCATATTAATAGTCAAATCTAATGTGGATAGTAGTTTCTGTTGCCTACATGTTTATTAACATTTGAGTGCGATTTGAAATTGATAGCATGTTTTATTGCTTCCTCGAATAGTAACGACTCTTTCGCTTTAAATACATTTATGATATTACACATATATTTCAAGACATAATAAAAGTAAATTTATAAATAAAATTCCAAACAGCTTTATGCATTCTTATTTCTAACCCTCACTTCGACTTAGAGTCTGAGAGTCTTGGAGGTAGCCACTAAATGTTAGTCAATGAATTGCAGCTTTTAGAATCCAGAAAGAGTGAGCTTTGAAAGAGAATCCCAGGACTCTGGGATGTTCATTCTCTCCTGGCACCATCTTTCTCCAGGTAGAGAAAGTGCAAGATTTTCTCAGTCCATGTTGGGCTCCCATTTACTGACTGGAGCTGAGCTAAGGTAGAATTTACTTTTTTTTTTTTATCTTTTTTTAAAAATTTTTATTATTATTTTTTTTTAAATTTATTTTCAGCATAACAGTATTCATTGTTTTTGTACCACACCCAGCACTCCATGCAGTCTGTGTCCTCTCTAATACCCACGACCTGGTTCCCCCAACCTCCCACCCCCTCACCTCTTCAAACCCTTCAGATTGTTTTTCAGAGTCCATAGTCTCTTATTGTTCACCTCCCCTTCCAATTTCCCCTAACTCTCTTCTCCTAACTCCCCATGTCCTCCATGGTATTTGTTGTGCTCCACAAATAAATGAAACCATATGATAATTGACTCTCGCTGTTTGACTTATTTCACTCAGCATAATCTCTTCCAGTCCCGTCCATGTTGCTACAAAAGTTGGGTATTCATCCTTTCTGATGGAGGCATAATACTCCATAGTGTATATGGACCACATCTTCCTTATCCATTCGTCCGTTGAAGGGCATCTTGGTTCTTTCCACATCCTCTCCAACACATGCTGTTTCCTGTTTTGCTAATTTTGGCCATTCTAACTGGTGTAAGGTGATATCTCAATGTGGTTTTAATTTGAATCTCCCTGATGGCTAGTGATGATGAACACTTTTTCAAGTGTCTGATAGCCATTTGTATCTTCATTGGAGAAGTGTCTGTTCATATCTTCTGCCCATTTTTGATATGATTATCTGTTTTGTGTGTGTTGAGTTTGAGGAGTTCTTTATAGATCCTGGATATCAATCTTTTGTCTGTACTGTCATTTGCAAATATCTTCTCCCATTCCGTGGGTTGCCTCTTTGTTTTCTTGACTGTTTCCTTTGCTGTGCAGAAGCTTTTGATTTTGATGAAGTCCCAAAAGTTTATTTTGGCTTTTGTTTCCTTTGCCTTTGGAGACATATCTTGAAAGAAGTTGCTGTGGCTGATATCGAACAGATTACTGCCTATGTTCTCCTCTAGGATTCTGATGGATTCCTGTCTCATGTTGAGGTCTTTTATCCATTTTGAGTTTATCTTTGTGTACGGTGTAAGAGAATGTGGAGAAAGGGGAACCCTCTTACACTGTTGGTGGGAATGCAAGTTGGTGCAGCCTCTTTGGAGAACAGTGTGGAGATTCCTCAAGAAATTAAAAATAGAACTTCCCTATGACCCTGCAATTGCACTACTCGCTATTTACCCCAAGGATACAGATGTATTGAAAAGAAGGGCCATCTGTACCCCAATGTTTATAGAATTTACTTTTAGGTAAAAAGTCTCTGTATGTTTTTCACAGGCTAAAACCAACCAACCAACCAACCAACCAACCAACCAGCTAACCAACCAACCAACCTTTATTCATGGAAAATTTTGATCAATTTTGATCAATACAAAATGGAGAGAGGATAGATTTATGGACCTCCCCCTCCACCCCAGATCTGACAATTATCATCATTTTGTTCATCTCATTTTACTTCTTTCTCCCATTTATTTATTTTGCATTATTTTAAGACAAATCCCATATTATTTCACCTATAAAAAGGTTCAGAGTAAATCTCCATTAGGGACTTTTTAAAAACCACCTTGCAATTATCACACCCAAAACAATTAACAGTGGTTCCCTTAATACCATCCACTACGATGCTCATATTAAAATTTCCCTGATTGTTTTAAAGGTGTCCTTTGTGGTTGGTTTGTTTGAATCGGGATCCAATTCCTGAATGGTTTTCCTAAAGCGTAACTATCTCCCTGGAGCTCCTTCAGGTGTCTTTAGAAGTAAGGTATTAAGGCAAATTTGGCCTCTAAAGCAGTAGGTCAGGGTTAGTCAGGGCTGAGGGGAGCAAGAGGTAGCAAAGGAGGGCTAACCTGGCTTCTTAGGCTGGATTGGGTGGGAAAGGGCACCCACATGGACTGGCTACAATTCTAAAGGGGCAGACAAGTCTCATTCTTAATTCTAGAAGTGGCCCATGCCAGGTCATTTTATCGTGTGGCCCCAAAGACAGCAGTGGAATTCTTCGGAACCCGGTGGGAAATATCAGTCTTTCTAGGAGATTTGGTTTAAGAAGGCGGCAAAACATCAGGTCTTGTGGGTTGGGAAGGGTGGTCCCAGCACCCCAGTCCATTAGAATTTGTAGGGAGTAGGACAGAAGGCAGAGAATGAAGCAGAAGGAACTAAAACGGAGACAGTGGATTTATTACCCATGTTAGAGAGAAGAAAGAGTGAGTATGACTGGTTCTATAGCTCTTCTAGGGTGCTAGGTATCAAGTGTGTTTGGAAAACAAGATTATTTGGCTCATATGGTAGGAGACCAACAGTGGGATCTGGCCATCAGATCCCAGTTCTGGAAACATAACTTCCTTTCAAATCCCACTGGGTGGGAGAAGTAGGAAAGAAGTAATCCGTGCATACCCCGAGATTGGCCTGGGACCATGTGCAAGCTTTCAGTGGATGGCATTTTGGTTGACCAGTGTAGGTAGAGGAGAGCACTCAGGTAGTATCAACATAAGGTGTTATTCGGTACAGAAATAGGTATCTCAAACGATATATTCCTAATCTGAAAGACTTAGATCTTGTCTCCTCAGATTCATTGACATTCTTTGTCCCTATTTCTGATGGTATAAATAATATCATTGAGTATGGAAAGAATGAAAACCACATTTGGATAGTATTTCATAGATCTCAACACATTTGAACATTCTTCCATTATTTCTTTCCTCTTCACCAAAGCTTTGTCCATTCAAAATTGGCTGATGTTTACTGAGCTCCTACTATATGCCAGAATCTGGGCTAGGTGTTTTGTTTTGCTTTTTTAATATTTTATTTTTAATTCATTTCTACACCCAGAGTGGGGCTCAAACCCACCACCTTGAGATCAAGAGTCTTATGCTCTACTGACTGAGCCAGCTGGGCGCCCGTATGCTGGTTGCTTTTATATCTTGTGTGGTCCTCTCCATCTATTCCTTCCTTAAGAGATTTTTTTTCTCTAGAATCCCTTACTTATTGCATTGAGCAGTGTTCACTTAAAGAATCAGAATAAATATATAATTTATTTTCTACTGGGAACTGGCTTCTGCAGTTACGGGCATAGGCTAAACAGCCTCCACCTGCCATTAGTCTCATGCTAGAGCTTGAAGCCCCCCAGCAGGTGGTCAGAAAGGAAAGATCGCAAGCTGCCTGGACCCCATGAGCGTAAGCTGGAATGCCATAAAGACAGCCTGAACCTTAAGTCTGTCCTTGTTGCCACTAACCTTGGGATGAGGGTATCATCCAGGAGCCAGAGTGCTTTTGCACATGGAGCCGAATACACCATCCCCACTCCCCACCCCCGGACCCAGCAGTCAGAGAAATGTAAGAAAAATTCAGGGAGAGAAGAGAGCAGTTGTAAGACCAGCCACTACTTCAGGTCCAAGGGGCTAGTCAGTAGATTAGCAACAAGGTAAGTGCCACAAAAGAGCTATAAAATACAAGGGCTACAAAATCCCACCTCTGTAGTGAAACAGACAGTGAAGGGAATTCTGGGAAATGTAGTTCAGCCTAGCACAGAGCTGTCCCACCTGTTCTCCATAAAGCAGGGCAGGTAGTGGGGTTTGAACTGCAGTAGGGAGGGTTGGTCCGGAGCGAGAAGATAAGCTAAGCAGACCTCAGTGACTGCACTAAACCTTCCACTACTGCAATAGGAGCTCCATTGTTGTAGGGCTCGCTTTCCCGATACATTCTGCTGAATTTGGAATGGAATGAGGTAGCATGTCCTCGACGTGAATAATTAGCGGGGAAACATGGAGTACTGGCCTACTTACGCTGATGGGTCATTTATTCATTCAGCTGTGTGGTGGTGTGACTCTGTTGTTCTGCTTCTCAGGGGACCATCCAGCATTACATGGAGGAACAGCTGAATCCTTTGGCATCCCAGTTGTAAGCAGCTAATTGTCACATACCCCTTCTCCCAGCAGGCCTGTACCTGGCAGACTGCATGCCTCACGCAGGTTGGGCACCTTGCCTGTCGAGGCCCGTGGAAAATATCTTCCTTAGCCAACGTGGTCTCGGGTAAAACACAGAGGGACCTGCTTAACTCTTCCCTATTTAGAATCCAACCGCAGCAGCTTGGACTTTAGGCGATGTGATCTGGGGAAACTATTACTATGTACCTTGCAAGGGGAGCGGGAGGAGGTCTGGCTTGGCTGGTCCAAAAGTATGTGGGATTAACACTTTCTGACAGTCTCTCATCTGTGCGGGTGGGGATAGGCGACATGGAGCCACCTTGGAAATTAAGAACAGAGACCAAATGTCCTGGTGGGCGACCAATCCTGAGGACAAGTGCAAGGACATTGGAATCAGCAGAACCTATTACCTGGTCTGGGAAGCTAATCCGTTGAGCCATACCTTTGGGCCAATGGCAGCTCTGAGCACCTGGGATTACAGACCTTGCCCCATGCCTGTGCGTGGGGCTCTGACAGTGCCTCCCTGGGAATTTCTTGCCAATAATAAGCTCTATTCTTTGATCTTTGCTTAATGGAAAAGAAAGCTTTGTGTGTTCACTGGAGAGGCCACAATCCCAGGCTAAGAAGCTGAGCTCAGGCAGGCAGACCCCAAAGACAGCGCTGAACCTGCCTTGAGCTGCTAATGAGCCTACTCCCCTCTGCCGGCAGACCTTCTACTCCAGCCAAGGGCAGATGAGATTTTCTAGGCTTTTCCCATAAGTCAATCTGGATAATTCTATTTCATGTCTCTTTGTCACAGAGGAAGGCAGGGGTGACTTTAAGAAGTTCAGATTTGTGGTTCAGTCCCTGACAAATAGGCTGAATCTTGGTGCCCAGGACGCAGAAGCTCCACGCCACCTGTGTGGCTCTGGGGAGGACAGAGGTTTTATCTTAAAAAAAAAAGAAAAAGAAAAAGAAAAAAGAAAAATGGATTTCCTTCCCTGAGAGGACTTAGTAAGTTATTCTATGCATTATCTCTGAACTAATCAGCTATGGCTCTGGACCCCTAGAATTGCACTGAGAACCAGTGGGGACATCTGAGACAATGAGTTCTTTTTGGATCATTTTGGAAGTTGAGCTCTTCCATTTCACTGCAATCAGCTTCTGTGAAGTCAAAGACAGATGACTCAGCTTGAGGATTTCCTGATTATTGATTGATTGATTGTGTCTTTAATAGTTTAATACTGTTTTCTAGTTGGGTTTTTATTTTATTTATTTACTTTTCTTTTATTAACATATGATGTACTATTTGTTTCAGGGGTACAGGTCTGTGAATCATCAGTCTTACACAACTCTCAGCACTCACCATAGCACATACCCTCCCCAGTGTCCATCACCCAACCACTCCATCCCTCCCACCCCTTCCCCTCTAGCAACTTTCAGTTTGTTTCCTGAGATTGAATGTTTTGTCTCCCTCCCCCATCCCATCTTGTTTCATTTTCCCCTCCCTTACCCCCACGACCCCCTGCCCTGCCTCTCAAATTCATCATATCAGAGAGATCATATGATAGCTCTTTCTCTGATGGGCTTACTTAGCTTAGCAAAATATACTGTAGTTCCATCCACGTCGTTGAAAATGGCAAGTTTTTTTTAATGGCTGCATAGTATTCATATATATATATACATATATATATGAATTCATATATATATTCAGATATATATGAATATACATACATACATATACATACATACATATACATACATACATACATACATATACATACATACATACGTACATACGACATCTTTATTCATTCATCTGTTGATGGACATCTAGGTTCTTTCTACAGTTTGGCTACTGTGGACATTGCTGCTATAAACATTTGGGTGCACATGTCCCTTTGGTTAACTACATTTGTGCCTTTAGGGTAAATACCCAGTAGTGCAATTGCTGGGTTATAGAGTAGCTCTATTTTCAAATTTTTGAGGACGCTCCATACTGTTTTCCAGAGTGGCTGTACTAGCTTGCATTCCCATCAACAATGTAGGAGGGTTCCCCTTTCTCTGTATCCTTACCAACACCTGTCATTTCCTGACTGGTTAATTTTAGCCATTCTGACTGGTGTGAGGTGGTATCTCACTGTGGTTTTGATTTGTAATACCCTGATTCCAAGTGATGTTGAGCACTTTTCCATGTGTCTGTTGGCCATCTGGATGTCTTCTTTGCAGAAATGTCTGTTCATGTCTTCTGCCCATTTCTTGATTGGATTATTTGTTCTTTGGTGTTGAGTTTGATAAGTTCTTCATAGATTTTGGATACTAGTCCTTTATCTGATATGTCATTGGTGAATATCTTCTCCCATTCTGTCTGTTGTCTTTTGGTTTGGTTGATGGTTTCCTTTGCTGTGCAAAAGCTTTTGATTTTGATGAAGTCCCAATAGCTCATTTTTGCCCTTGCTTCCTTTGCCTTTGGCGATGTTTCTAGGAAGAAGTTGCTGCGGCTGAGGTCGAAGAGGTTGCTGCCTGTGTTCTCCTCAATGATTTGGATGGATTCCTGTCTCACATTGAGGTATTTCATCCATTTTGAGTCTATTTGTGTGTGTGGTGTAAGGAAATGGTCCAGTTTCATTCTTCTGCATATGGCTGTCCAATTTTCCCAACACCGTTTGTTGAAAAGGCTGTCTTTTTTCCTTTGGACATTCTTTCCTGTTTTGTCAAAGATTAGTTGACCATAGAGTTGAGGGTCAATTTCTGGGCTCTCTATTCAGTTCCATTGATCTATGTGTCTGTTTTTGTGCCAGTACCATGCTGTCTTGATGATGACAGCTTTGTAATAGAGCTTGAAGTCTGGAATTGAGTTGCCACCAACTTTGGTTTTCTTTCTCAACATTCCTCTGGCTATTTGGGATCTTTTCTAATACCATATAAATTTTAGGATCATTTGTTCCATTTCTTTGAAAAAATTGATGATATTTTGATAGGGGTTACATTGAATGTGTAGATTGCTCTAGGTAGCATAGACATTTTCACAGTATTTGCTCTTCCAATCCACGAGCATGGAACATTTTTCCATTTCTTTGTGTCCTCCTCAATTCTTTTCATGAGTACTTTATAGTTTTCTGAGTACAGATTCTTTGTCTCTTTAAATTTATTCCTAGGTATTTTATGGTTTTGGGTGCATTTGTAAATGGGATTGATTCCTTAACTTCTCTTTTCTCTGTCTTGCTGTTGGTGTATAGAAATGCAACTGATTTCTGTGCATTGATTTTATATTCTGACACTTTATTGAATTCTATGAGTTCTAGCAGTTTTGGAGAGGAGTCTTTTGGGTTTTCCACATAAAGTATCATATCATCTGCAAGGAGTGAGAGTTTGACTTCTTTGCAGGTTCAGATGTCTTTTATTTTTTTTTTTAATTGTCTGCTGAGGCTAGGACTTCTAGTACTATGTTGAATAGCAGTGGTGACAGTGGACATCCTTGCTGTGTTCCTGACCTTAGGGGAAAAGCTCTCAGTTTTTCTCCATTGAGAATGATATTCGCTGTGGGTTTTTCATAGATGGCTTTGATCTTATTGAGGTATGTACCCTCTATGCCTATACTGTGAAGAGTTTTTTTTTTAATTTAAAAAAATTTTTTATAAACATATAATGTATTATTAGCCCCAGGGATACAGGACTGTGAATCACCAGGTTTATACACTTACTGTGAAGAGTTTTGATCAAGAAAGGATGCTGTACTTTGTCAAATTCTTTTTCAGCATCTATTGAGAGTATCATATGGTTCTTCTTCTTTCTTTTATTAATGTATTGTATCACACTGGTTGGTTTGCGGATGTTGAACCAACCTTGCAACCCAGGAATAAATCTCACTTGGTTGTGGTGGAAAATCTTCTTAATGTACTGTTGGATCCTATTGGCCAGTATTTTGGTGAGAATTTTCACATCTATGTTCATCAGGGATATTGGTCTGTAATTCTCCTTTTTAATGGGGTCTTTGTCTGGTTTTGGGATCAAGGTAATGCTGGCCTCATCAGATGAGTTTGGAAGTTTTCCTTCCATTTCTATTTTTTGGAACAGTTTCAGAAGAATAACTATTCATTCTTCTTTAAATGTTTGGTAGAATTTCCCTGGGAAGCCATCTGGCCCTGGGCTCTTGTTTGTTTGGAGATTTTTGATGACTGCTTCAATCTCCTTACTGGGTATGGGTCTGTTCAGGTTTCTTTCTTCCTGATTCAGTTTTGGTAGATTATAGACCTCTAGGAATGTATCCATTTCTTTCAGACTGTGAAATTTGCTAGTGTATAGTGGCTCATAATATGTTCTTATAATTGTATTTCTTTGGTGTTGTTTGTGATCTCTCCTCTTTCATTCATGATTTTATTAATTTGGGTCTTTTCTCTTTTCTTTTCGATAAGTCTGGCCAGGAGTTTGTCAATCTTTTTAATCTTTCAAAGAAGCGCTCCTAGTTTCATTGATCTGTTTAGTGTTCTTTTGGCTTCTATTTCATTGATTTCTGCTCTGATCTTTATTATTTCTCTTTTCTTGCTGGGTTTAGGCTTTATTTGCTGTTCTCTCTCCAGCTCCTTTAGGTGTAGGGTTGGGTTGTGTATTTGAGACCTTTCTTATTTCTTGAGAAAAGCTTGTATTGCTATATACTTTCCTCTCAGGACTGCCTTAGCTGTATCCCAAAGATTTTGAACAGTTGTGTTTTCATTTTCATTTGTTCTTTAATTTTCTTTAATTTCCTGGTTGACCCATTCATTCTTTAGTAGGATGTTCTTTAGCCTCCATGTATTTGAGTTCTTTCCAACTTCCCTCTTGTGATTGAGTTCTAGTCTTAAAGCATTGTGGTCTGAAAATATGCAGGGAATGTTCGCAATCTTTGGTACCAGTTGAGACCTGATTTGTGACCCAGGATGTGATATTTTCTGGGAATGCTCCATGTGCACTAGAGAAGAATGTGTATTCTGTTGCTTTGGCATAGAATATTCTGACTGTATCTGTGATGTCCATCTGGTCCAGGATGACATTTAAAGCCTTTATTTTCTTGTTGTTCTTTTGCTTAGATGACCTGTCCATTTCAGTGAGGTGGGTGTTAAAGTCCCCTACTGTTATTGTATAATTCTTTTTTTTTTTTAATTTTTTATTTTTTTTCAGCATAACAGTATTCATTATTTTTGCACCACACCCAGTGCTCCATGCAATCCGTGCCCTCTACAATACCCACCACCTGGTGCCCCCAACCTCCCACCCCCCACCCCTTCAAAATTCTCAGATCGTTTTTCAGAGTCCATAGTCTCTCATGGTTCACCTCCCCTTCCAATTTCCCTCAACTCCCTTCTCCTCTCCATCTCCCCTTGTCCTCCATGCTATTTGTTATGCTCCACAAATAAGTGAAACCATATGATAATTGACTCTCTCTGCTTGAGTTATTTCACTCAGCATAATCTCTTCCAGTCCCGTCCATGTTGCTACAAAACTTGGGTATTCATCCTTACTTTCTTTTTTTTTTTCTTTTTACAGCTTTATAAACATATATTTTTATCCCCAGGGGTACAGGTCTGCGAATCGCCAGGTTTACACACTTCACAACACTCACCATAGCACATACCCTCCCCAATATCCATAACCCCACCCCCTCTCCCAACCCCCTCCCCCCATCAACCCTCAGTTTGTTTTGTGAGATTAAGAGTCACTTATGGTTTGTCTCCCTCCCAATCCCATCTTGTTTCATTTATTCTTCTCCTACCCCCTCAACCCCCCATGTTGCATCTCCTCTCCCTCATATCAGGGAGATCATATGATAGTTGTCTTTCTCCGATTGACTTATTTCGCTAAGCATGATACCCTCTAGTTCCATCCACGTCGTCGCAAATGGCAAGATTTCATTTCTTTTGATGGCTGCATAGTATTCCATTGTGTATATATACCACATCTTCTTTATCCATTCGTCTGTAGATGGACATCTAGGTTCTTTCCATAGTTTGGCTATTGTAGACATTGCTGCTATAAACATTCGGGTGCACGTGCCCCTTCGGATCACTATGTTTGTATCTTTAGGGTAAATACCCAGCAGTGCAATTGCAGGGTCATAGGGTAGTTCTATTTTCAACATTTTGAGGAACCTCCATGCTGTTTTCCAGAGTGGTTGCACCAGCTTGCATTCCCACCAACAGTGTAGGAGGGTTCCCCTTTCTCCGCATCCTCGCCAGCATCTGTCATTTCCTGACTTGTTAATTTTAGCCATTCTGACTGGTGTGAGGTGATATCTCATGGTGGTTTTGATTTGTATTTCCCTGATGCCGAGTGATATGGAGCACTTTTTCATGTGTCTGTTGGCCATCTGGATGTCTTCTTTGCAGAAATGTCTGTTCATGTCCTCTGCCCATTTCTTGATTGGATTATTTGTTCTTTGGGTGTTGAGTTTGCTAAGTTCTTTATAGATTTTGGACACTAGCCCTTTATCTGATATGTCATTTGCAAATATCTTCTCCCATTCTGTCAGTTGTCTTTTGGTTTTGTTCACTGTTTCCTTTGCTGTGCAAAAGCTTTTGATCTTGATAAAATCCCAAAAGTTCATTTTTGCCCTTGCTTCCCTTGCCTTTGGTGATGTTCCTAGGAAGATGTTGCTGCGGCTGAGGTCGAAGAGGTTGCTGCCTGTGTTCTCGTCGAGGATTTGGATGGATTCCTTTCTCACATTGAGATCCTTCATCCATTTTGAGTCTATTTTCGTGTGTGGTGTAAGGAAATGATCCAATTTCATTTTTCTGCATGTGGCTGTCCAATTTTCCCAACACCATTTATTGAAGAGGCTGTCTTTGTTCCATTGGACATTCTTTCCTGCTTTGTCGAAGATGAGTTGACCATAGAGTTGAGGGTCCATTTCTGGGCTCTCTATTCTGTTCCATTGATCTATGTGTCTGTTTTTGTGCCAGTACCATGCTGTCTTGATGATGACAGCTTTGT
Organism: Lutra lutra; assembly: GCF_902655055.1. Classification (NCBI taxonomy): domain Eukaryota; kingdom Metazoa; phylum Chordata; class Mammalia; order Carnivora; family Mustelidae; genus Lutra; species Lutra lutra. The sequence goes on along the minus strand of NC_062284.1, from coordinate 9,049,376 downwards.
AATAGAGCTTGAAGTCCGGAATTGTGATGCCACCGACTTTGGCTTTCTTTTTCAATATTCCTTTGGCTATTCGAGGTCTTTTCTGGTTCCATATGAATTTTAGGATTATTTGTTCCATTTCTTTGAAAAAAATGGATGGTACTTTGATAGGAATTGCATTAAATGTGTAGATTGCTTTAGGTAGCATAGACATTTTCACAATATTTATTCTTCCAATCCAGGAGCATGGAACATTTTTCCATTTCTTTGTGTCTTCCTCAATTTCTTTCATGAGTACTTTATAGTTTTCTGAGAATAGATTCTTAGTCTCTTTGGTTAGGTTTATTCCTAGGTATCTTATAGTTTTGGGTGCAATTGTAAATGGGATGGACTCCTTAATTTCTCTTTCTTCTGTCTTGTTGTTGGTGTAGAGAAATGCAACTGATTTCTGTGCATTGATTTTATATCCTGACACTTGACTGAATTCCTGTACAAGTTCTAGCAGTTTTGGAGTGGAGTCTTTTGGGTTTTCCACATAGAGTATCATATCATCTGCGAAGAGTGATAGTTTGACTTCTTCTTTGCCGATTTGGATGCCTTTAATTTCCTTTTGTTGTCTGATTGCTGAGGCTAGGACTTCTAGTACTATGTTGAATAGCAGTGGTGATAACGGACATCCCTGCCGTGTTCCTGACCTTAGCGGAAAAGCTTTCAGTTTTTCTCCATTGAGAATGATATTTGCGGTGGGTTTTTCATAGATGGCTTTGATAATATTGAGGTATGTGCCCTCTATCCCTACACTTTGAAGAGTTTTGATCAGGAAGGGATGCTGTACTTTGTCAAATGCTTTTTCAGCATCTATGGAGAGTATCATATGGTTCTTGTTCTTTCTTTTATTAATGTGTTGTATCACATTGATTGATTTGCGGATGTTGAACCAGCCTTGCAGCCCTGGAATAAATCCCACTTGGTCGTGGTGAATAATCCTTTTAATGTACTGTTGAATCCTATTGGCTAGTATTTTGGCGAGAATTTTTGCATCTGTGTTCATCAAGGATATTGGTCGGTAGTTCTCTTTTTTGTTGGGATCCTTGTCTGGTTTTGGGATCAAGGTGATGCTGGCCTCATAAAATGAGTTTGGAAGTTTTCCTTCTATTGCTATTTTTTGGAACAGTTTCAGGAGAATAGGAATGAGTTCTTTAAATGTTTGGTAGAATTCCCCCGGGAAGCCGTCTGGCCCTGGGCTTTTGTTTGTTTGGAGATTTTTGATGACTGTTTCAATCTCCTTACTGGTTATGGGTCTGTTCAGGCTTTCTATTTCTTCCTGGTTCAGTTGTGGTAGTTTATATGTCTCTAGGAATGCATCCATTTCTTCCAGATTGTCAAATTTGTTGGCGTAGAGTTGCTCATAGTATGTTCTCATAATTGTCTGTATTTCTTTGGTGTTCGTTGTGATCTCTCCTCTTTCATTCATGATTTTATTGATTTGGGTCCTCTCTCTTTTCTTTTTGAGAAGTCTGGCCAGGGGTTTATCAATCTTATTAATTCTTTCAAAGAACCAGCTCCTAGTTTCGTTGATTTGTTCTATTGTTTTTTTGGTTTCTATTTCATTGATTTCTGCTCTGATCTTTATGATTTCTCTTCTCCTGCTGGGTTTAGGCTTTCTTTCTTGTTCTTTCTCCAGCTCCTTTAGGTGTAGGGTTAAGTTGTGTACCTGAGACCTTTCTTGTTTCTTGAGAAAGGCTTGTACCGCTATATATTTTCCTCTCAGGACTGCCTTTGTTGTGTCCCACAGATTCTGAACTGTTGTGTTTTCATTATCATTTGTTTCCATAAATTTTTTCAATTCTTCTTTAATTTCCTGGTTGACCCATTCATTCTTTAGAAGGATGCTGTTTAGTCTCCATGTATTTGGGTTCTTTCCAAATTTCCTCTTGTGATTGAGTTCTAGCTTTAGAGCATTGTTTTCTGAAAATATGCAGGGAATGATCCCAATCTTTTGATACCGGTTGAGACTTGATTTAGGACCAAGAATGTGATCTATTCTGGAGAATGTTCCATGTGCACTAGAGAAGAATGTGTATTCTGTTGCTTTGGGATGAAATGTTCTGAATATATCTGTGATGTCCATCTGGTCCAGTGTGTCATTTAAGGCCTTGATTTCCTTGTTGATCTTTGGCTTGGATGATCTGTCCATTTCAGTGAGGGGAGTGTTAAAATCCCCTACTATGATTGTATTCTTGTCGATGTGTTTCTTTGATTTTGTTATTAATTGGTTTATATAGTTGGCTGCTCCCACGTTAGGGGCATAGATATTTAAAATTGTTAGATCTTCTTGTTGGACAGTTCCTTTGAGTATGATATAGTGTCCTTCCTCATCTCTTAGTATAGTCTTTGGCTTAAAATCTAATTGATCTGATATAAGGATTGCCACTCCAGCTTTCTTCTGATGTCCATTAGCATGGTAAATTCTTTTCCACCCCCTCACTTTAAACCTGGAGGTGTCTTCGGGTTTAAGATGAGTTTCTTGTAGGCAACATATAGATGGGTTTTGTTTTTTTATCCATTCTGATACCCTGTGTCTTTTGATTGGAGCATTTAGCCCATTAACATTCAGGGTAAGTATTGAGAGATATGAATTTAGTGCCATTGTATTGCCTGTAAGGTGACTGTTATTGTATATTGTCTCTGTTTCTTTCTGATCTACTACTTTGAGGGTCTCTCTTTGCTTAGAGGACCCCTTTCAATATTTCCTGTAGAGCTGGTTTGGTATTTGCAAATTCTTTCAGTTTTTGTTTGTCCTGGAAGCTTTTAATCTCTCCTTCTATTTTCAATGATAGCCTAGCTGGATATAGTATTCTTGGCTGCATGTTTTTCTCATTTAGTACTCTGAATATATCATGCCAGCTCTTTATGGCCTGCCAGGTCTCTGTGGATAAGTCTGCTGCCAATCTAATATTTTTACCATTGTACGTTACAGACTTCTTTTCCCGGGCTGCTTTCAGGATCTTTTCTTTGTCACTAAGACTTGTCAATTTTACTATTAGGTGACGGGGTGTGGACCTATTCTTATTGATTTTGAGGGGGGTTCTCTGAACCTCCTGGATTTTGATGCTTGTTCCCTTTGCCATATTGGGGAAATTCTCTCCAATAATTCTCTCCAATATACCTTCTGCTCCCCTCTCTGTTTCCTCTTCTTCTGGAATCCCAATTATTCTAATGTTGTTTCGTCTTATGGTGTCACTTATCTCTCGAATTCTCCCCTCGTGGTCCAGTAGCTGTTTGTCCCTCTTTTGCTCAGCTTCTTTATTCTCTGTCATTTGGTCTTCTATATCGCTCATTCTTTCTTCTGCCTCATTTATCCTAGCAGTGAGAGCCTCCATTTTTGATTGCACCTCATTAATAGCTTTTTTGATTTCAACTTGGTTAGATTTTAGTTCTTTTATTTCTCCAGAAAGGGCTTTTATATCTCCCGAGAGGGTTGCTTTAATATCTTCCATGCCTTTTTCAAGCCCAGCTAGAACCTTGAGAATCATCATTCTGAACTCTATATCTGACATATTACTAATGTCTGTATTGATTAGGTCCCTAGCCTTTGGTACTGCCTCTTGTTCTTTTTTTTGTTGTGAATTTTTCCGCCTTGTCATTTTGTCCAGATAAGAGTTTATGAAGGAGCAAGTAAAATACTAAAAGGGTGTCAACAACCCCAGGAAAATATGCTTTAGCCAAATCAGAAGAGATCCCAAATCGTGAGGGGGGAGAAAGGGGATAAAAAGGGGTTCAGAAAGAAAGAAAAAAAAAACTATTAAAAAAAAGAAAGCCGATAAAGAAAAAATATAAAAAGAGGAAAAAAATATATATATTAGATAAACTATTTAAAAAACGTTAAAAAAAGAAAACGGTAAAAGTTAAAAAAAAATTAGCAGAAGAAGAGAAAAAAAAATTGAAAAAGAAAAAAAAATTAAATTAACTGCAAGGCTAAAAAATCATGGGGAGAAAGCCATGAGTTCCGTGCTTTGCTTTCTTCTCCTCTGGAATTCCGCCGCTCTCCTTGGTAGGTGAACTTGGTCCTGGCTGGGTTTCCCGTTGATCTTCGGGGGAGGGGCCTGTTGTAGTGATTCTCAAGCGTCTTTGCCCCAGGCGGAGTTGCACCGCCCTTACCCGGGGCCGCGCTGAGTCATCCGCTCGGGTTCGCTTTCGGGAGCTTTTGTTCCCTGGGCGCTTTCCGTAGAGTTCCGGAGGACGGGAATAAAGATGGCGGCCTCCCGGTGTCCGGCCCAGAGGAGCCGAGAGCTTGGGGCCCCACTCCTCAGTGTGCCCTCAGAGAACAGCGCCCAGTGACTCCCGCCACCCTGGCCTCCAGCCGCGCTCCGAGCTGACCGAGCCTGCGACCGGTTCCAGGCAACCCCGAGCTGAGAGTCACTACTCGGCTCTGTCTCTGCAACCGGCTTCCCCGCTCTAATACCGGTAAGCTCTGCGACACTCAGACACCCCCGATCCTTCTGCGACCCTGCGGGACCTGAGGCCGCGCTGACCCCGCCTGGGCTTCACCCCAGTTAAGCCTCTGGAGCGATGTCCCTCAGCAGAACAGACTTTTAAAAGTCCCGATTTTGTGCTCCGTTGCTCCGCCGCTCGCCAGGAGCCGGCCCCTCCCCCCGCGGTCTATCTTCCCGTCGCTTTGGATTCACTTCTCTGCCAGTCCTACCTTGCAGAAAGTGGTTGATTTTCTGTTTCTGGAATTGCTGTTCTTCTTCTCTTCAATCTCCCGTTGGATTTGTAGGTGTTTGCAATCTTTAGATAAGCTATTTAGCTGATATCCCGCTACCCGAAGTAGTCTCAGCCTGCTACTTCTCCGCCATCTTGACTCCTCCTCTATTGTATAATTCTTGATGTGTTTCTTTGATTTTGTTATTAATTGATTTATATAATTGGCTGATCCCATGTTAGGGGCATAGGTATTTAAAATTTCTAGATCTTATTGTTGGATGGACCCTTTAAGTATGATATAGTGTCCTTCCTCATCTCTTATTGTAGTCTTTGGCTTAAAATCTAATTTGTCTGGTATAAGGATTGCCACCCTACGTTCCTTTTGATGTCCATTAGCATGGTAAATTGTTTTCCACCCCCTCACTTTAAATCTGGAAGTGTCTTTGGGTCTAAAATGCGTTGATGAGACATCATATCGATTGGATATATATATATATATATATATATAGTTATATAATATATAATATTCATATATATATATGCACACACACACACATATATATATGTATATATGTAAATAGAACAGAGCCACACACTTGATTTTGGGTGTTTTTTGGTCTGTTAGAAGAAAATGCCTCCCAAAATTTTAAAAAAAGAAAAACTTACATATACACCAAAATAAGGGTAAACACAATGAAGTGATAGAATAGGACTGTAAAGATGAAAATTTAAAAAGATTTTAAAAAAGGAATTGATAAGATAAAAAGTTGGTTAAAAAGGGAAAAAAAAAGGAGAGAATGTGTTCAGGCTGGACACTGGAATAAAGGCATATGCTAGATTTAGAGTATATTTTGATCTGTTAGAAGAAACTGTTTCCCAAATTTTTAAAGAAAATTTAAAGAGACAAAAACTTGTATGTATATAAGGTTGAAATACAGTGAAGGTATATAATATGACTAGAACAATGAAAATTATAAAAGATTTTTAAAAAGGTATTGATAAGATAAAATAGTTAAAGAGGTTAAAATAGGAAAGGGGAAAATTTAAAAAAGAATAGAATAAGAAAAAAAAATAAAAAAAAAATTAACTTTGAAAGACTAAAGAATCATGGGAAAAGAGCCATGAATTCTATGTGCTGCTTTCCCCTAGCTCTGAATTTCCGAAGTTCTCATTGGTACTTGAACTTGGTCTTGGCTGGATGTTCTTGCTGATCTTCTGGAGGAGGGGTGTGTTGTCGTGATTCACAAAGGTCTTTGCTGGAGGCCGAATTGCACCGCCCTTGCCTGGGGCCAGGCTAAGTCATTTGCTCGGGTTTGCTCTTGGAAATTTTGTTCCCTCAGTGCTTTCCGTAGAGCTCGGAGGACAGGAATGAAGATGGCGGCCGCCCAGTCTCCTGCCTGGAGGAGCCGAGATCTCGGGGGCCCCACTCCTCAGTGCAGCCTCAGAGAAAAGTGCTCAATCCCTCCCATCTCCCTGGTTGCCGGCTGCGCACCTAGCTCTCCCGGCCTGTGAAAGAGCATTTCTGTCTCTGGCACACGGCCCCGTTTGGAGTCTCCAAACCCAGCAGATTCTGCCGCAGGGTCCCAGAGAAGGAAGGTGAGTCTCCCCAGATCTGCCACTTGTGGGGTCCCTGCTCAAAGAGCCGTGGCCTGATGGTGCTGCAGATCATGGTTTAAGGTGACCTCGAGCTGAGAGCTCACTCCTGGGCTCCATCTCTGACACAGGCTCCCCCACTCCGATACCTGTGAGCTCTGCCACACTCAAGACACGCCCGATCCTTCTGTGACCCCGCGGGACCTGAGACCACACTGTCCCCGCAAGGTCTCCACCCCCATCTTAGCCACTGGAGCAATGTCCCTCAGTGGAGCAGACTTCTAAAAGTTCTGATTTTGTGCTCAGCTGCTCTATCGCTTGCCAGGAGCCGGCCCTCCCCTCCGTGTTCTATTTTACCTTTGCCTCGGATTCACTTCTCCGGACGTCCTGCCTTCCAGAAAGTGGTCGATTTTCTGTTCCTAGAATTGCTGCTCTTCTTCTCTTTGATCTCTTTTTGGATTTGCAGGTGTTTGGAATGGTTTGATAACTGTCTAGCTGAATCCCTGGGATCCGACAAAATTTATGTCTCCTGCTGCTCTGCCATCTTGCTCCTATCCCTTTCCTGACCTTTCAGATGCTTTATTGCTTGTGAGCAATCCCACCTCCCCATCATTCAAAGATATCCCAACCCATCAAGATCCAATAAGATCTCTCTAAAAAAGTGTGTGTGTGTGTGTGCACACATGTGTGGGTGTGTGGTAAATTAATCTTTCCTTTCCTTTTCCCTGGTGAGGGCAGTTAGGACCTGGGGTGTGTGGCACAGTGATTTTAAGACCTATAGAAGCACGCTCAAAAAGGAACATAATGGAATATTCTCCGAGAAAAGCATCCGGGTGCATTTGCCTTTTCATCCTGTCAGTCCTGGAAATTCTGATATGGAATGTGCTTTCAAAATGTATTTTATAAGTCCATTCCAGCAGGGGGCTTTGGCAGAAGAACTCTTGATTATAAATCAGGAATGCATTTCCCTCCTGCTCCTTAATATAGACGGTGTGTCCTTCATTTTATCTCTAGGGTCTAGACTTGATCTGTTCTTTCTGACATCTGTCCTGTGCATTTCTTCTTTTTCTGGATTTGCTACTCCTGTCCCCACTCTGATGATTCTGAGTCCTGTTGTTTTTCTCTGAGGCCAAGATAGAGCAGTGGCTCTTATTTTGGGGGAACCAATTCCTTCCTTCCTTCTTCCCTTCTTCCTTTCCTTCCCCTCCATCCTCCCCTCCTTCCCCTCAACCTTCCCTTCCTTCCTTCTTTCCTTCCCACCTTCCTTCCTTCCCCTCCACAAACCTCTTCTGAATGCTAAGAACAGTGCCAACCAAGGGATTCAAAGTCAAATATGACATGCTCTGTACTATGAGGACCTCATAATGTTCTAGGGTTGATAGTCATTTATATTCAGTTTAACAGCTTGTTATAGGCATCCAGTCTCATGATTCTCTACCTGCATCAGTAACAAGATTGCTAAATCCCCATGAGCAGAGACTCCAAAGTTGCGTGGCTCACAGTGCCTTTCTCAGTGGTACAGATGAGCTTCCCCATCTATAAAATGGAGATCAAACTACCTACTTCTTAGTCCTGTGGTGAACTTTTAAGTTACATGATGTCTCTAAGTGCACAGCCTGGTACTTGGCCCCGAGTAGGTCTTGATAAATGGTAGCAATTACGGTCTGTGGTTAGAGCAGCTTGGTAAATACTACTGCAACTCATTTGAAATGTGTTGACTTGACAGATGGGCAGAGACAGGAGGTGAAATTCAACTTTGTTGACTTATTAGCAGAGTAGATCCCAAACTGGATAACAGACCGAGCCAAGAGATCCTAATGCTGCCTTTGTTCTGCGATCAGTTGGAGCGCTTACGCCAAGTTGATTTCTCAGGAAAGTGCTCAGAACTATGGGATTTGCTGCCTGTCAACAGCAGGCTTAACCTGAAGCCAGATTTACTGCGATGACCACATACACGATGATGCACGTATGACTTGCATTGCCATTGGAGCATTAGCAGTGTTGGAGTAACAGGTAGACAAGGCAAATCTTACTTACATGCACACTATGTTAGTTTTCCAGGGCTGCCATAATGAGGGACCATGGATGAGTTGGTTTCCACAACAGAGATGTGTTATCCCACAGTTTTGGATTTGCAAGTCCAAAATCAAGGTGTCATCAGGTTGCTTCCCTCCAAAGCTGTGGCAAAATGATCTGTACCCAGTCTCTCTTCTTGGCCTGTTGATGGCCATGTTCTCACACTGTTTCTTCCTTTCGTCTTGCTTTTGTGCATGTCTCCATGTCCAAATTTCCCCTTGTTATAAAGGATACCTACGAGTCAAATTTGAACATGATTACCTCCGTCAAGTTCCTATGACCAAATAAGGCCCTATTTTGAGATAAGGAAGGTTAGGATCTCAGCAAATGAATTTTGGAGATGGGGGAGAGGGGAGTTACAATTCAGCTTTAATACAGACTGTGATTAGTTATTACTTCCTATCTTTTAGAGAAAGGGAGTAGGGGTCCAGAGAGCTTTGGGGTGACCTGATGAGTCAGGACTGGGAACAGACCTTAGATTCCCGCTACATTTGCAGGTCAGTGGGCTCCAGCAAAACCAAGTTGTGTGAAGTAGTTCCAAGGGCTTGTGTTGGTTAGTGTCCCCCAAATGGACACAGAGTTGGTGTCAGGACTTACCCTGCACAGGTGGTGTGCTTGGCTCACAGGTAACATCTCAAGTGGTCATGTTCTTCAGATTGAAATAAGGCTTTTCCTTTCTTACTTAACCCACTTTTAGGGCGATGATGGCGCTGATGGTCATGGTTACAACCACCACCATCACCACCATCTACATCTGGCTGGGGGTTTGTAATTCTCCAAACCTGCTCATGTACATTGCCACTTTTTATCCTTTCAGCAACGCTTTGGGGTAGGTTTGGGTTTATACCCTTCATGGAAGTCCTTGGGGCCAGATGTATTCCTGAATTTTGAGCTTGGCAGACTTGAGAAAAGCAACCACGGTGCATGTCCTGTGTACAACGGAATAGTCCTTGTGGGGTCTGGGGCACTGCTTGAAATCAGACAGCAAAATGTATAAATATTCACACCAAATTAGGTCAATAAAGATAACCAAGAGTTCTGTGGTTGACGAGTTTTGGAAAACTTTCAGTTTTCAGAGCTTCATGAGTTTCAGTCAATTTCAGGAGATCACAGACCTGTTGTTATTATGGTCCCTTTCCAGATGGGCAGGTAAAATCCCAGGCTTCCCTGTAGACATGAGCCAAGCTGGTCCTTGAGGAGGAAGCCTGAAGATCACTGACAGAGCGCTTTGGAAGGATGGCTGTGATGGCTGTGGTGTGTGCAGTGTTTGTAGTGGGGATGGAACCAACCAAGGAGGTGGCAGGACCAGAAGGATTGTTCTGGGCTCCATGGGATTTGGAGCTTGTGAGATTTTGAAGTTGTTCTTGAGAAGAGTACAGAATGACAAACATAAAATTAGCTACAAAAAGAATTTTTCTTTCTTTTCTTTTCTTCCTTGAGAGAGAGTCTGGGCAGAGGGCAGAGGAGAGAAAGAATCCTTAGCAGGCTCCACGCTAAGCTCGCAGCCTGACATGGGGCTCGATCTCACCACCCTGAGATCAAGATCTGAACCTAAATCAAGAGTAGGATGCTTAACTGACTGAGCTACCTAGGTGTCCCTAAAATGAATTTTTCTTTAGGTTGAGGAGTGATAACAGATTATAAACTTTAAAAGGTTGCCAAACCAGCTGGAGGTGGGAGTGTGTGTGTGAGGGGGTTTATGGGAACTTTGTGTGCTTTCTGTTTGATTTTTCTGTAGACCTAAAATTGGAAAAAAAAAAGTCTATTAATTAAAAAAAAAGCTGTTGAAGAGCTTAGACATCACACAATCTAGAAAGAGAACATGATGTGTGTGTGTGTGTGTGTGTGTGTGTGTGTGTGTGTATTTATTAATTACCCACCCTCACACCTCTATAATGTTTTTCTTCCCTACCAGTCTTGGCTGTGTATTCTTTGTTTTCCTTTTCACAGGACAGTGATTTTGGAATCCTTTTAAAGAGAGGCCATAAAATCATATAGAAAGATGATTCGGTCTTCCTTGCAGCAAGCTCGATCAAATTGGCTTTTCATTATTGAGAGCTTAGGAACACTCCTTTCAACCTGGCAATTCTTTATTGGTAGTATCATGCCAATTTTGAAGATTGTTGACAAATCTGAGATCCTCTGCCAAGTTTCTTCCAAATATGTGCCTTTCTTTAGCCACAGGGACAGTCTCAGTAGGGAGAGAAGATCCGGGGTTGTGCTGGACATAGGAACTGGTAATGCCATGTCTGCTTCTCACCATAATGGTGATACTGTTTATCTCCCCACCCTAGGGCCAGCCCTGCCCAGGCCCCCACACCAATCCTTAGCTGGGAGGCATTTTCCCAGTCCTGTCTTCCCAAAGCACTGGCTCTCATTTGGGTTCTAGGCTTGTGTTTTGGATACTGTGCCTGGCATCCCAGCTCTGCCTGACTCCTAAGCCTTCCCTCTCCCTGGCCTCCTCCTGGATGACATCTTTATGGAGGATGCTCTGAGCTGCCTGCCTAAATTTCTGAGCAGGCTTCTCCCTCTCAAATGTGAGCTCCCTGAGGGCAGAGGTATTTTGTGACTCCATGTTTGTGATCCCAGCAACCAGAATAGCATCTGGAGTATAATCGGTACTTGGAAAATTTAGGGAAATGAAGGCATGAATGAGACACAGAGGGCTGGGCTAGCTTGACAGTCAAAGGGCATCTAGGAGCCCTCTGAGCAATAGGTCTAAATGTTTCTGAGTGTGGCAGAGAGAGATTTGAGGGTAGAGGGTGCAGTGTGGGAGCATCTCTGTATTATCTGGTTGTGTTATCTGGTTGTATTATCTTATCTGCCATAAGGATGGGCCACAAACTGGACAGCTTACATAGTGGAAAATTATAGTTTCAGAGTTCTGGAGGCTAGAGGTCTGAAATCAAGGTTTCAGTAGGGTCATGTTCCTTCCGAAACTTAGGGAACCCTTCTTTGTCTCCTCCTACTTCCAGTGGTTTTCTGGTTATCTTTGGTCTTCCTTGGCCTATAAATGATTCACACCAATCCTCTGTCTTCCCCTGGCCTTTCTCCCTGAGCCACTTCACACGATCATCCCTCTGTGTGTGTCTGTGTCCAAATTTCTCCTTCTTATAAGGACTTCAGGCGTAGTGGATCAGGACTTACTCTATGGATCTCATCTTAACGTGACTAAATCTTCAAAGAATTTATCTCCAAATAAGATCACATCCTGAGTTACTAGGGGTTAGGTTGTTTTTTTAAACCCATAACAACCCCCCACCTCCGCCAAAACATTTACCTGGATGTTTTGGACATTGCCATGGCTTTCATAGGATGGAGTGGGGTTAGGATGTCCTCATGGGCAGAAGAGTAGGAATCATGGGAGAAGTTTCTCAGCATCAGCTGGGATATGGGCTAGTGCTTGTTCAATGAAGGGAAGAAAGAAAGAAAGAAAAAAAGAGAATGGACATCTGAATGAACACGTTCTGTAGTGGGCCCTCTGGGCCCTCCTGTGGAGGTATCCTTATGGCTTCATCTTGGACACACAGGCTGATGATGAACTTCCTGGACAGATTGTTTCTGGATGCTTTGGAGATGTTGCTGGCAGAATGAACTCTCCTGATGCGTGCGACAGGGAAGCCAGACAGATCTGGCTCCACTATGGTCTCATTATAGGATGTAGGTCAACTTACTCAATCTCCAAGAACCTTGGATTTCCCATGTTAGAACGAGCATGGTCATAATAATCTTAGAGGCTTGTTAAGCGTAAATATGGTCATGGACATGGGGCAAGCAGCTCTGAGCAGGCAGAAAGTCAATGCCCAATAACGATGAGCAGTGTGTTGTTGTCACCCAGGCTTTGTCTCTTCTGTGGCTCCCCTCCCCTCGCTTGTCACTCTGGTTCTGGTTCCTTCCCCTTTCTTCCAGCTATGGTTTACCAGGCTGTTGTTGGCCACTCTCAGAAATAGGGTGATCAGATACACAGCCCCAAGTGAGGCAGGAAGCCTCGCTCCTGGGCCCGATCTTGAATTAAGTGGCTTGTGGACTAAACCATGCATCTTCTTTGTCCCCTGAGTGTCCTCCTTTGCGAAATGAGAAGGTCATTGGTCTCGTCCTCTATATGACGTGTCACCTATATTTTGTGTCCCTATGAATGCACATGGTATACATTATTAGGGAGTATTATTCTGGTGTAGGACAGTATTTTTATTTTTTGTCACACTGGTGCTGATGTGGAGTTAAGACCCGTAGAACAAAGAGCAATGTAGGGAATCCTGGGAGATAGCATAGCCCAGAGGAATAGGAACGAAGTGACTGAGACTCTGGTGTGTTCCATGCACTTCGCTTTATGCTTTGCGTACAACCTCCTATCACATATACACCCGACCCTCAAAGGGAGGGGCTAAGATGCCCATTTACAGGGCAGGAGACTGAGGTCTACAGAAGTTACACAACTCCCTGGAGGTCTCTGTAAGTGTGAGAGCCAGAATTGGAACGGAGGATGGCTGACATTGAAGTCCCTCTGGAAAGGCAGCTGGACCCCAGAAGGACAGTCCCAGCCACGTGCTCACCACCTGCAAGGGCGGGAGCTGCCTTGGGCTTGAGCAGTGGTCGGTGGGAGTGAGTTCTTGTGAAAGCAACAGTCGGTGTGCAGGGAAGCTTAGATGCTCTGGCCTGTGGAGCTCCGCTGCATGAGAAAACAAGCTTTTAAGAGGATAATGAACTTGGCCTCCAAGGGAAGTTAGCAGGGAGCTGGTGGGAAATGTTCCTGTGCTGATTTAGGATGATCTTCTGTGCCCTCTGGCAGCGGGTTTCTGCTGGCAAGGAAATGGCCTCACACCAAGGAAGAGCTATCTGTCGCCCTCTAGCCCTGACCCCTGGGAGTCATTATGGCCATCCGGGGAGCTTCCTGGGCTCTTTTCTGTCAAGTATTTATACGAAACAGGTGCTTTTTGCTTATGAACTCATTCTCTCCAAAGGGTATTAAAATGGAACGCGGCATCTCACTTGGTGTTCTAAGACAACCCAGGCCAACTCTTGCCATATTGCAAAGTCAGATGCTATAGGACTTAGGAAAGAGATGGTTGAAAACTGGTTTTGGAACCTTAAACCCTTACTCCTGGGGGGTCTGAAAAGGGGTATAAAGACAGGACATAAAAACTTGGAAAGGAGGAGAGGGGTAATTAGAATTTCTTTGGAGAACTGTGCATTGATTTTCTTTTCTTTTCTTTTTTTTTTTTACCCTTGATGGCAGAGGCCCGGGGACACTTTCTTTCTGATCCCAAACCTATTGAGAGGGATGTTAATGGGAATTCTCAAAGATCTGGGCAAGCATCCCCTGGTCCTTGAGAGCCATAGGGGTCTGCTATCTACCTCAAATTGAGGAATTCATGCAGAGCAAAAGCCTGTGGCTGAAGCTGTCCATGGGTGACTCAGTGAACAGGATGCCTTTGGAAAGTCATCCCACCCCCACCGACTGAGGTCAAACGGGAGTATTTCCTGTGGGCCCAAGAAAGAGAGAAAACTAGTAAGCGGTTGTTACCCTGAGTGGGGAGAGCATAGCTCAGAAGCAAAAGGCTGAACCTGTACAATGTCGTGCTCACAAGTCAATAGAGAAGTTATCAGTGCTCAGCCAGGAGAGATGCACTTGCTCCCATCAAGGGCGCCGAAGCAATGTAAGCAGGACCTTTGTTTATAATAATAATTCAGACTTGGCTAGAGCTTAACAAGGGCCAAGAGTTGAAGCACTCATTTAGCTCCCAACCACTCTACGAAACAGATACAATTATCATCTCCATTTTACGGATGATGAAATGAAGGCACAGAGACATCCCGAGACTTGCCCAAGGTTGCACAGGTAGAAAGTGGCAGAGCTGGGATTCAAATTCAGGCTGTCTGGCTCAGGTGTTGACCCTTGAAATCAATGCATGGAGGCTGAATCTTCTGGTAGCAATGAAGCTGTGACACAGTTCTGTAAGGGAAAGTGTTCAAGCCTGTGGAGAAGGCTGGAATCCTGAGTAAACCCGTCCAGGCCCCATCTGTCTCTCAGAGGAAGTGCACGGAGCCCCTGACTTGCATCCACTTGCCAACCCTCCCCGCATTCTCTCAGTGTGTTTTCCTCATGGCCTGCTCCAGGAACACTGTCTTCCCTCCTCCCAGCCAGCCTTAAAAGCAGGTGTCTGCAGAAGCTGGCACCAGCCACAGATGCTTCTTGTAGGCTCCCCGGCCCACTGGCTACAGGAGCATCTCTGCAAGTCCAGTTTCAGAGAGAGCCTCCGGGAATGCTCTAGTCTGCTAAGGGAGAAGCTCCAGGTTCAAGTGTAATGCTTGCTTGCTTGCTTGCTTGCTTGCTTGCTTGCTTTCTTTCTTTCTTTTTCTTTTCTTTTCTTTCTACAGAAAGTGTAATACTTTCTGTTGCCAAAGTCAGCTGGGGAGGCTCTTAGGCTCTTTTTAAAAAACTCTTTTTCCTCTTCTATTGGCTTTGAGCCCTCTGTCGCCTGAGCTAGGAGACAGTTCTGGAAGAGGGGGAATGCTGTACCTGGACTGGGATGATCTGGAGGCATCCTGAGCTCTGGGCTTGGGAGGACAAACTGCTTAAGTTCAGGCAGAAATGCCTCCCCTTCCCACCCCCCACTATGTGATGCCTGCCAGAGGTCCTTTGACAAGGGAAGCCCTAATGAAAACATTTTTAAGAAGATATAAACATTTAAAGAAGTGTATATATTTTTTACACTCACGTATATACATATGTACACAAATATTTGCATTTATATAAAATTTATATTTGTACACATGTATACATATATATGGTGTATATGTGTGTATACATATCTATCTACTATCTATCTTAGACTTTGCAAGATGCCTAGCAGAGAAACAGAGAATTTAAAGTCACCTTTAAATTGTAATCCAACAGGTTGGATTCTAACCTCCTGATTAATTAGGTAGAGAACTGAGACCCAGAGATGCCTAGTGATTTGCCCAGTATCTCCCAGCCAGACAATGGAATGGGGGCCGGCCCTGCCTCCTGCCTTGTTCAAGTGTGCTGCTCCTCCACACTCAGCCCAGGATTTGTTTCTCACGGATGCCGCCTACGTGCTTGGGGAGGTCCTAGGCCCTTTGAGGTTGCTTCTATCAGCCTCCATTTTAAGGGTAGGAGACTGAGGGGCAGGATGGTTGAGGGACCCGGACATCCCACGGGCACTTACAGATCTTCCTAACTCCGGGGTCCGAGCTCTTCCCAGGGCACACAAGCCTCCACTGGCGTACCAGCTCTGAGTGTTCACTAGCGGCTGCGTGGAGGGCCTGGGGTCTCGGCTCCCTTGGAAGGTGGGCTTCAGTTTCGTGATGCTGGTCTGCACCCTGGTCACCCACCTCCCAGCGGGAGGCCCGTTAGAGTTCTCAGCAGCGAGTCTGGACTGTTTTCTGGAGACTTTGCTGCTTGGTGGGCTCTGGACTCCTGCTTTATTCCTTCGAAGCTCTTTCGACACCTAGCTGTGTTCAGCTTTTTGGCCACTAGTCATTATATTGGAAATGGCAGATGTCCCAAGGGGAGAATCAGCGTCCCATGATGGCTCACCCATCCCCGCTTCACTCGGCACTCTTGTATCAAGTCCTTGCCTCCTTGGTAGTGCTCTGATGTCTTCACGCAGGTAGTTTAAGTATTTTGTTTTTTTGTTTTGTTTTGTTTTGTTTTGTTTTTTTAAAGATTTTATTTATTTGACAGAGAGAGATCACAAGTAGGCACAGGCAGGCAGAGAGAGAGAGAGGAGGAAGCAGACTCCCTACTGAGCAGAAAGCCCGAGGCGGGGCTCGATCCCAGGACCCTGAGATCATGACCTGAGTCGAAGGCAGAGGCTTAACCCACTGAGCCACCCAGGCGCCCCAGTATCTTGTTTTTCTAGTTGCTTCAGCCGGAGGGACCATCTGCCACAGGCGAACCCACCCTTCCCTGAAGAGGAACCTCCCTACAGTAGACTGGAAAGAAACCCAACCTGGACGTTCAATGCTAATTGCGTTATTTGAGAAACTGGCCTCCTTCCAGCAGCTCTTCCCTGAACTAGGCTAAACCTCCAGCTGTGTCATACTGGCTGTTCGGTGACAGGGCTGGGACAGCTAGTATTTTTCCCGGAGGACGATGGGCTCCATTGCTCTGGCATTGGGCTTGCTAGCCCAGCAAAGCTGGACGACTTGTACAAGGCAGCCTCCAAGCGGAGCTGGCTGGCTAAGGGAGTAATTGCCTCTCCGATCATGACTCTACAGACCCTCAGCTTGTAGCAAGGAGCTTAACGGCCACAGGGAGGCTCCAGTAAAGCCCGTTAGGTCACACTTGGGTGCAGGTTGATCAGGCGGGCTGGACGCTGAGGGGAGCGGAGGATGATAAATGTCTGCTCCCGTCCTTCCTCCATCACCCTGCCCGATCTCCCGAGAATAATCTCAGAGGGGCTACGGCTAGCTGTGGGCTGTGCTTCTGTTTCTCAGACAGTTTGCTCTAAATGGTCAGAATAGGTAATGATGTATAAAAGGAATGAAATGCTGACAAAAACGGACCCGTTTGCAAAGTGCTTATACAGTATTTATGACCCAGATACATCATTTAGCACTGTATTTGGAAATCGATGGCTGCTTTAGCAATACCCAGTGCTTCCCTTGTACGAGCAGGTGACAAGTAGAAAGGCACAGACTTGCACTCAAGGGGTAAGGGTAGCTCGCCTCTCAGAGCCGCCAAGGGCAAAGGCCGGCCCAGCTGTAGCCCTTGCTTGTCCTTCTCGTGACCTTGTGTCTTTGTCATTCTGCAGCTTCTCCTCCTTCCCTTTCAGCTCCTGAGGCATCCTTAGTGTAGCCACTGCAGCAGAGCATCAGAGGAAGGCAGGCATCAGGTATCACGTGGGCACAGTGGAGTTCGCCAGGTACTGATCCCAGCTCCTGCTACAGACAGCAGGAGGGAAGCCACTGTCATCGTTAAAGTCAGACCTCCCTGGGTGGAAGCCCCGCTCTATGTGACTCTCCTGTCCTTGGCCTCTCATGTAACCTCTGAGGCTCTTCTTCGACATCTGTGAAAGGACAGTCATGCGGACACAGCCGCTTTGCTTCCAGGAGGAAGTAAGACACTGCTCATGAAGGGTAACGCACTCACATGCTGGCTTCTCCGTTTCTCCACCTTCTCGTTGTTAAAGAACTTAACCAAGATCACGCAGCTGGTGTGTGACGGCACTGGAAGTCAAACCAGGCAGTCAGCGTGGGGCTGTGGCTTAGCACCCCCACATTCCTGTGAGTCCAGTGCCATCATGCAGAATAAACGTCGTGGTGTAGCACAGGGCATTTCGACCTTGAAGGCATCCTGCCCCCAACACGGCTCCTTTGCAGAAAATCTTAGGCTGCTTCCCCGGCAAAAACCTGTTTTCTGTATTCTCTCACTGTCTGGTCTCTTGCCGGGACCCTCACTACCAGGCTTCTGGTTTATAGCCTTCCTTTCTCCTCCCCACCAACAATTCTGGGTCCAGCAGCCCTGAGACATAGATGAGATCTTCCTAGCATCTCCATTAGCCTGGGAGAGTTTCATTTACTTGCTCACGCCCAGTGAGAAGTAGAACAAGGATTTGATCTGAGAACCTTGGCTTGAAACACTCCATTCCCTGTTGCCATGTCATCATGGTCATTCCTGCCTGGATTCTGCAGCAGGAAGGTCCTGCAGGCCTCCTTGAGGGTGACGCTGGCCATTTTTAGCAGTTTTTTTTTTTTTTTTGGAGCTCTGTGTTAAGAATGGCTCTGAGGCTGCATTTAGACCCAATTGGATGAGCATCTTGAGTGAGTAGGGATGTGTGCGAAGTGGGGAGGGGGGGCCATACATTGGCCGTTTCTGAATTTCTAAATCATCTGGTAGGAAACATAATGCGGAAGCATCTAGTACAATGCTTGGGATGTGGTAGAAGCTCAGAAAATGTTTCTGAAATGTAAGTGGATACACAGGATATTTTCTAAGGGGAAGAGGAGTGCAACACATGGATTCCTTTAAAATACCCACCTCCTCTCTTGCGCCAGATGAGTTCAGAGATGATTTTGGAAATAGACACACTGGACTTGGGTGGGGGAGTTGTCTAACATTCTAGGTCGGTGGGTGTCACGTGAAGAATTGAGACCTTGGAGCCTGCATCTTTGGGTTTATTTTTATTTATTTATTAAAAGATTTTATTTATTTGACAGAGCAAGATCACAAGTAGGCAGAGAGAGAGAGAGAGAGAGGAGGAAGCAGGCTCCCCTGCCGAGCAGAGAGCCCGATGTGGGGCTCGATCCCAGGACCCTGAGATCATGACCTGAGCCGAAGGCAGAGGCTCAACCCACTGAGCCACCCAGGTGCTCCTCTTTGGGTTTAAGATCCCTCTTTGTCCCATGGTGGCCATGGGACCCAAAGCAAGTTGGATCATCATAAACCCCAATTTTGGCATCTGTAAAGTGAAGATAGTAGTGGTACTTATCAACTCGGGTCGTCAAGTGGATTAAATGAGATAATGTATATAAACATGTCACAGAGAAAGTGTTTCATAGATACGCTGTCATATAGAAAGCTTTCTTGTCGGGCGCCTGGGTGGCTCAGTGGGTTAAGCCTCTGCCTTCGGCTCAGGTCATGATCTCAGGGTCCTGGGATCGAGTCCCGCATTGGGCTCTCTGCTCTGCAGGGAGCCTGCTTCCTCCTCCTCTCTCTCTCTCTCTGCCTGCCTGCCTCTCTGCCTACTTGTGATCTCTCTCTGTCAAATAAATAAAATATTAAAAAAAAGAGAAAGCTTTCTTGCCACGCAGAAAGTGCTCTCTAGATGTCAACTATTACTAGCATGCTGTAAGGCACCCAGCGAGATATTCTCCCTCTCCTGTCCCAGATCCTCCGTCGGCAGAGGGGAATCTGCTGGCAACATGTTTGGATCTGTGAAGGGGGATGCCATGAAGTCATCTGTAAAGCTTGCAGCTGCCCAGAGGACAAGGGCAAAGGAAAGAGCTGTTCTCTTCTCAAGTCATGGCCTTCCTCTTCCAGTGAAAAGGCATTTGCAGACGTGCCCATGAGAGGGGCAGCGAGAGGCTGCGCCCCTGCCCTAGGGCTTATCTGAAACAGGGGTAGAAGAGCCGCCAGTGTCCCCTGTGCCATCGCTAAGACCTCTTGATCTCGCTCGGCAGTCTCCCCTTTTGCCGACCCACTTGTAGGCAGCGCAGGACTGGGCTTTGGGCAGAATGGAAAGTCTAGGAGAGGTGGATGGGGCATCGAGAAGGGCGACTAACTTGCTGAATGTGGAGTCTTTCAGGAATTGTCTGGAGGGTTTGAAAAATTTTAAAGGCTAATGAATTAGAAGAATCCCCGGAAGACAGGAGAGCATTGTCTGGTTAGCCTTCCCTACTTAAAGGGGCTCATAGTTATTTTATTTCCCTGTGATTCTTTTAGACTTTTGTTTTTTGGGTTCTTATTTGGAACTAGATTGGTTTAGAGAAGTGTGGGGGTTGGTGTTGGAAAACATGGGTTTATTTAACCTTTTAGACGTGGGTGGGTTCAAATCCTGATGCTCTTACTCCTGCAATCTGACCTTAGGCCAATTAGTTAACCCTTCTCTGTTCTAATCTGTAAGGTGGGGCAATGATCCTTCCCTTAGAGCTGATTAGTGAGAAGAGAATGAAAGAATGAATGGAAAGCCTGTATCACAGAGTGCAGTGCAGAGCAGGGGAGAGGGCCGTGATTGACATTCCTGCCCAAGCAGAGTTTCCAGGCAGAGAGGGAAGAGGTCTCACTTAGGACTCAGAAGATAGGATCTCCTTCAGGCTGAATGAGCTCAGAAGTCACCAAACTGCCATTGCCTTATTTCCTATAAAGGTAATTACACCACTCTGCCAACAAAATAATGGAGGAGGAAGGGCATGGTTAACTATAGGGCATTATCCAATTGGAAGATGATGTTTTGGGGTGCCTGGGTGGCTCAGTCAATTGAGTGTCTGCCTTTGGCTTGGGTCATGATCTTGGGGTCCTGGGATCAAGCCCTGTGTTGAGCTTTCTGCTTGGTGCAGGGGGAGGGTGTCCGCTTCTCTGTCTGCTCATCCCCTCTGCTTGTACTCTCTCTCTTTCAAATAAATAAAATAAATTAAAGAAAAAAGGAAGATGATTTTTTAGGGGGGTCAGGTGTATTAAGGAATAAATCACATGCAATAAAGGTCACCTTTTTAAGTGTGCACCTAGATAAAGTTTGATCAACACCTTCACTGGTGTAACCATGGCCATGGTGAAAATATGAAACAATTCCATCCGTTGCTCCAAAAAATTCCTTTGTGCTGGTTTGTAGTAAATTTCCTCCCCTACCACCAAGAGCCTAGTAGGTACTGATTGGCTCTCTGGCCCTATAGTTTTGCATTTTGTAGAATGCTGTGCACATGAAAATAGATACTTTTGTACCTGGTTTAGTGTTATGCTTTCAAGATTCACCCACAGGATTGCGTGTATCAGTAGCTTTTTTTTGTTGTTTGTTTGTTTGTTATTGAGTGGTTTCCCACTGTACAATGCAGGAAACAGAATCGTGCCCCCCCCAAATTTATAATTGGAAGCTCTAAGCCCCCATATGATAGTATGTGGGGATGTGTCACTGGAAGATAATCAGGTTCACATGAGGCCTTGAGGGTGGGGTCCTCATGATAGGATTAGTGCCCTTATCAAAAGGGACCCCTGAGAGTGCTCTCTCTCTGCCTTGCCTCTGGGTGGAGATAGGAGAAGGCAGCCACCTGCAAGGCAGGAAGAGAGCTCTCACCAGAACCCAAGCATGCTAGTGCCCTGATCTTGGATTTCCAGCCCTCGGCGCTGTGAGAAAACAAATTCCTGCCATTGAAGCCATCCGGTCTGTGGTATTTTGCTCCAGCAGCCTGAGCTGACTGAGATATATGGGTAGACATTTAAAAAAAAATTAATTATGATATATTTCAAATGTTTACATTTCTCATTAATTCCTTTAACACATACTAAAATATTTCCTTACAAATGTGCCATTCACAAGATAATCACAACATGTAAAAAGAGGGATTTGGAGTTCTGCATGGCAAGACATTTCGAGTGTTGCTGCTGCCTTGACAAGTGGGAACCTCACAGGGCCCCAAAGCCTTCACCATGTACGTCCTTTTGAGCAGCTGGGTAAGGGTCTCCCCTAGGCCCTGCCCCTACCGTCCCAGTCAGTGGCTTCCTGCACCATCCCAAGCCTGATGGTCTCATGTTCCTGCCCACCCAGGGAGTTGTCCAAACAAAGCATTCCCATTCTCACACAAGAGCCAATGGTCACGTCACTCTTTGTCACCGCAGAGCCTGCCGCTCACATATGTGGTCATTCACTCTGTTCCTGAAGGCCACCCCCATGTGGCCCCACCATGGTGCAGAGTCCTCCTCCCCTTTGCTGTGAGTGTGTGTGGCTCGGAAGCTGCTGTCGATCTCCAATGTTGGGTGTTGTGTGTCTGGCCATCTTGGATTACGGAGTGCTGGGGATCCCTCTTGACCAGTGAGGCAAGTCAGACGACGTAGCAGATTTTGTGATTTGGTGGCAGGATTGTAAGGTGAACATTCTCGCTGGTCACCTTTCTTCAATGTTTTTCTGTGGCTCTGCTCTGCTGTGCATGGTCCCACCTGCAAAGAAGGTTAAAAGGGCTTACTTTATGGACTTCTTGAATAGGGGACCTGTAGAAATGATCCTGAGAAGGGCTTGTTTTGAACCATTTGGTATCCCTGCCTTTTCCTGAGATCCACAAAAGCTCTGGTTCAGGATTAGCCAGAGGCTGGGAAGATCTTTCCTGAAGGAAGAGGAGGAAGGTCTTCATGGTGAAAGGAACATCACAAATGGAGAGAAATGGGCCCATCTCCACTCAGTACCAGGATGTGATTCCAACCCAGCTTTTGCTCTTTCCAGTCCAGTAGTCTCCTTAGCAAATCAAGGTCCTTGTGAATCTAGAGAGGGCCTCCCATGAATAAGGGGGTGTTTACTCTAACCACCTGCTTGAAATTCTCCTCACCTCTCTGTCCCTCCTTTCCAGCTCTGGATTGGCCTCCACGAGCAACTTGGTTCCTGTATTCGTCAGGGTTCTCCAGAGAAATACAATCAATAGCAGGCGTATATATAAAGAGAGAGCAAGAGAGAAGGGGGGAGAGAGAGAGTGATGGAGAGAGGGAGAGATTGAGAGAGAGATTTTAAGGAACTGGTTGCCATGGTTATAGAAGCTGCCAACCCCACAATCTAGAGGCCTTGCCATCACACTGGAGACCTGTGGAGGACCCAGTGCTGCACTTCATTCCAAAGTCAGTCTGCTGCAGAATACCTTCTTGTTCAGGGGATGTCAGGCTTGTCCTGTTCAGGCCTTCAGCTGATTGGATCAGGCCCACACGTGTTATGGAGGATAATTTGCTTTACTCAAAGGCCACTGATTTAAAAGTTAATCTCATCCAGGGGTGCCTGGGTGGCTCAGTGGGTTAAAGCCTCTGCCTTCAGCTCAGGTCATGATCCCGGGGTCCTGGGATCGAGCTCGAGCCCCACATCCCCACATCAGGCTCTCTGCTCAGCAAGGAGCCTGCTTCCCTTGCTCTCTCTCTGCCTGCCTCTCTGCCTACTTGTGATCTCTGTCAAATAAATAAATAAAATCTTTTTAAAAAAGTCGATAAGTATTTTTTTTAATTTTTATTTTTTCAGCATAACAATATTCATTATTTTTGCACCACACCCAGTGCTCTATGCAATCCGTGCCCTCTACAATACCCACCACCTGGTGCCCCCAACCTCCCACCCCCCACCCCTTCAAAATTCTCAGATCGTTTTTCAGAGTCCATAGTCTCTCATGGTTCACCTCCCCTTCCAATTTCCCTCAACTCCCTTCTCCTCTCCATCTCCCCTTGTCCTCCATGCTATTTGTTATGCTCCACAAATAAGTGAAACCATATGATAATTGACTCTCTCTGCTTGACTTATTTCACTCAGCATAATCTCTTCCAGTCCCGTCCATGTTGCTACAAAACTTGGGTATTCATCCTTTCTTTTTTTTTTTTTTTTTTTTTTTTACAGCTTTATAAACATATATTTTTATCCCCAGGGGTACAGGTCTGCGAATCGCCAGGTTTACACACTTCACAACACTCACCATAGCACATACCCTCCCCAATATCCATAACCCCACCCCCTCTCCCAACCCCCTCCCCCCATCAACCCTCAGTTTGTTTTGTGAGATTAAGAGTCACTTATGGTTTGTCTCCCTCCCAATCCGATCTTGTTTCATTTACTCTTCTCCTACCCCCTCGACCCCCCATGTTGCATCTCCTCTCCCTCATATCAGGGAGATCATATGATAGTTGTCTTTCTCCGATTGACTTATTTCGCTAAGCATGATACCCTCTAGTTCCATCCACGTCGTCGCAAATGGCAAGATTTCATTTCTTTTGATGGCTGCATAGTATTCCATTGTGTATATATACCACATCTTCTTTATCCATTCGTCTGTAGATGGACATCTAGGTTCTTTCCATAGTTTGGCTATTGTAGACATTGCTGCTATAAACATTCGGGTGCACATGCCCCTTCGGATCACTCCGTTTGTATCTTTAGGGTAAATACCCAGCAGTGCAATTGCAGGGTCATAGGGTAGTTCTATTTTCAACATTTTGAGGAACCTCCATGCTGTTTTCCAGAGTGGTTGCACCAGCTTGCATTCCCACCAACAGTGTAGGAGGGTTCCCCTTTCTCCGCATCCTCGCCAGCATCTGTCATTTCCTGACTTGTTCATTTTAGCCATTCTGACTGGTGTGAGATGATATCTCACGGTGGTTTTGATTTGTATTTCCCTGATGCCGAGTGATATGGAGCACTTTTTCATGTGTCTGTTGGCCATCTGGATGTCTTCTTTGCAGAAATGTCTCTTCATGTCCTCTGCCCATTTCTTGATTGGATTATTTGTTCTTTGGGTGTTGAGTTTGCTAAGTTCTTTATAGATTTTGGACACTAGCCCTTTATCTGATATGTCATTTGCAAATATCTTCTCCCATTCTGTCAGTTGTCTTTTGGTTTTGTTCACTGTTTCCTTTGCTGTGCAAAAGCTTTTGATCTTGATAAAATCCCAAAAGTTCATTTTTGCCCTTGCTTCCCTTGCCTTTGGTGATGTTCCTAGGAAGATGTTGCTGTGGCTGAGGTCGAAGAGGTTGCTGCCTGTGTTCTCCTCGAGGATTTTGATGGATTCCTTTCTCACATTGAGATCCTTCATCCATTTTGAGTCTATTTTCGTGTGTGGTGTAAGGAAATGATCCAATTTCATTTTTCTGCATGTGGCTGTCCAATTTTCCCAACACCATTTATTGAAGAGGCTGTCTTTGTTCCATTGGACATTCTTTCCTGCTTTGTCGAAGATGAGTTGACCATAGAGTTGAGGGTCCATTTCTGGGCTCTCTATTCTGTTCCATTGATTTATGTGTCTGTTTTTGTGCCAGTACCATGCTGTCTTGATGATGACAGCTTTGTAATAGAGCTTGAAGTCCGGAATTGTGATGCCACCAACTTTGGCTTTCTTTTTCAATATTCCTTTGGCTATTCGAGGTCTTTTCTGGTTCCATATGAATTTTAGGATTATTTGTTCCATTTCTTTGAAAAAAATGGATGGTACTTTGATAGGAATTGCATTAAATGTGTAGATTGCTTTAGGTAGCATAGACATTTTCACAATATTTATTCTTCCAATCCAGGAGCATGGAACATTTTTCCATTTCTTTGTGTCTTCCTCAATTTCTTTCATGAGTACTTTATAGTTTTCTGAGTATAGATGCTTAGTCTCTTTGGTTAGGTTTATTCCTAGGTATCTTATAGTTTTGGGTGCAATTGTAAATGGGATGGACTCTTTAATTTCTCTTTCTTCTGTCTTGTTGTTGGTGTAGAGAAATGCAACTGATTTCTGTGCATTGATTTTATATCCTGATACTTTACTGAATTCCTGTACAAGTTCTAGCAGTTTTGGAGTGGAGTCTTTTGGGTTTTCCACATATAGTATCATATCATCTGCAAAGAGTGATAGTTTGACTTCTTCTTTGCCGATTTGGATGCCTTTAATTTCCTTTTGTTGTCTGATTGCTGAGGCTAGGACTTCTAGTACTATGTTGAATAGCAGTGGTGATAACGGACATCCCTGCTGTGTTCCTGACCTTAGCGGAAAAGCTTTCAGTTTTTCTCCATTGAGAATGATATTTGCGGTGGGTTTTTCATAGATGGCTTTGATAATATTGAGGTATGTGCCGTCTATCCCTACACTTTGAAGAGTTTTGATCAGGAAGGGATGCTGTAAAAAAAGTCGATAAGTATTTAAAAAAAAAGTTAATCTCATTAAAAAAAAAAAAAAACCCTCATAGAAACATCTAGAATAATATTAGACCAAATACCTGGGCACCATGGCCCAGCCAGGATGGTTTATAGGATGACCCATCACTGTCCCCGCACTGAGCTGCTGGACATGGCCAGACGAGGTCACACCACAGTGCTGCCCAGATTCACATTAATTTATTAACTAATTAATTAATTAAGGATTGACTTTAAATACAAAATCTTCAAATGGCCCCTCTGCGTCTTGAGAGGAATGCAGACTCTCTTCTTGGGTCGTCTGTGCTCCCTCCTCCAAGGCCATTCTCTCCCGATGTGTGCACTTTGCACGTCCCTGAGGACACACAGGCTCAGACGTGAATCGTGCCCACCTGAGCGCCCACCTGTGTTTGGACCCACCCTCCTTCTGGCAGCCCCTCTGTCTCCTCCATCATGAACCCCTCTTTGCACACTCATTCTTGCCCAAGGATTCCCTGTCTTCCAGTAGCCTCCCTGGACACCTGTCCTCCAGCTGTGCTCCTTTTCTTTGCTCCCAGCATAACCAACCTTCTTGAGAAGCTTCCCCACTCATGCGGTCCTCACTTGTCAACAGCTCCACTCTGGTTTCTGCCTTCGCCCCCCTAAGACTCTGTGAGAATCTCTGGTCACCCCATTTCCTCCCATGTGAGCCACATGGCTCACACTCACTCTCCCCTCCTTGATTCTCATTCTCCTAGATTCTGGACTGTTTTGATTTTCCTCCTGCTTCACTGGCTACTTCTCCTCTGTCACCCTTACTGTCTTCTCTACCTGACCTCCAAATTTGGGGATTTCTTGAGGCTGGAAGCCACAGCTTTTGTTTCTTCCCTTCATTCTTTCCTTGGGGAGTATCATCTCATCCTCAAAATTTAAACATCACCATTCAAACCCAGATTCCCAAAAGTGTATCTCCAGCCAGACCTCTGCCCTTAGCTCCAGACCCATATCCCAAACTGACCCCTTGCTATTTTCACCCAAAGGTCTTGTTTCTCACATCGCAGGCCTGCTATAGCCACATCATGGTTTCCATAGAGCCTGTCCCTATGCCATCTTGCCCCAACTCTCAGTGGCACCACCAGCCACGCAGTAATCTGAGCACAGATAGGTGGGATTGTGTGATTTGTCTTTTTGTCCTCATTACAGTTCACCCCCAAGTTTGTCACATGGCTCAATTCCATCCATTTCACCCTGATTTCTATATCCCATTGACCTAGTCAAGAAAACCTTCCTGGGAGGAGTCCTGCAAAGCTCTTGGCTCTGTTCTTCTCCACTCATACCTGCCGTCCTACAGTCCTATGTTTAACACCCCAAGAATAGATCTTTGGTTATCTATATAGATCATGTCACTCTTGGGCTAAGACTTTTCAATGACTTCCTATTGTGTTTATAATGAAATTTGAAATCACTGAACACAGCCCAAAGGCTGGTCCCAGTCTGCCCCTCCCTGTCCTCCTGGCCTTTGCTCCCCATGTTCTACCCATACTGGCCTTGTTTCCAACTTGGGAACCCAACTCCCAAGCCCTTTCCTAACTCGGGTTTTCTCCTGCTCTCCCTTCTCCCCTCTTTCTGGAAGGTTTCATCTTCCATTCTTAAATGGGTGGTTCCTCACGCTGCAAGCCCCAGCTTTAAATTTTCACCTCTGCCCCTGTCTGTCCAAAAACAGCCCCACCTCTAACTTTCCTCCTTCTAAACCCTGAGATTGTTTCTATCCTATCACCACAGTTTATAATTCTTTATCTAATTCCTTGGATCCAAGTCCTCCATGGTGACAGATCTGAGAGAGCAAGACTCAGTCCGTGCTGCTTCTCCGTCTGTTCCTAGCATCCAGCACAGTGTCTGCTCACAGGTCCTGTCCCCAGGAAGCTTGCCATCCATGGCAGTGCTGGGACAGGGGAGGATTTGGTGAGAGGTACTTGTATTTTCTTCCAGGCTCTGTCCTGGTGGCCTGTGCAATCTTGGACAAACGACCTCCTCTTTCTCAGCCTCACATTCCAAGTGTATGGCAGACTCATCACAGCTAACATCTTACAGAACTGAGCAGATCACAAGGCAGAGATGAATTGTTCAATGGGGAGAGGCCTGACTTTTTAATCTCGTTGAGGCTCCTGGGAAAATTGCGTCTGCAAAGAGGACGGTCGTGTTCATTCCCTGCTCAGAGGCTGCAGATCTTCTCAGACACCATATCGATGGGATCCATGTGTCCTCAGCACAGTCACCTGTCTCCCAACTGTGTGCACAGAGAACCCTCTCTTACTATTGTCATTGTAGGGGCCTATTTAGCCAGAGTGACTCCATCTTGGTTAAACAGCCATTTTGTTGTTTGTGCAGTAAAACTTAAACTGACCCTGCCCCCCCCACCCCCGAGGAACTTACTTAAAAGCAAGTCTGGGAAACCAGTAAAATATGGTCGACCAGTCCCTGATAACAGAGGATGGGTCAGGTCAGGTGGAGATAACAGAGCCCAGAATGCAAGGACGAGTCAGGCCAGGTGGAGACATCCAATTAGTAAACCACCTAACCACCAAAGAATGTAAACCCTGCCTTTTGGGTGCCAAACTAGGGTGCCAATTCTGACCAGAGTGATAGGCTAGTTCAAAGAGCTACTATAAGGTAAATTGTAATTCGACTGGCCACCTGTGTGTGACCTAACATGACTATGCAACTTTCTCCATGTGTTACAGTCTCATTGGCCAGGCTCAACCACAGGGCCTTTGCTCTATAAAAGCTAGTCTGTGAGGCTGGGGGTGGTCGCTCTCTCCATAAGAGACGGCCCTGGCCGGTTGGTTTGATTCTCGGTGCTGGCGCGAAATAAAGCTTTGCTTGTGAAGTTCGCTTTGTATCAGTTTTGCTCCTTTGATCACGGACCCCATCAGTCATAAAATACCAGGATGATCTCTGGAATTTCCTGGGACTGGCAGAAGCCACAAAGTTTAGTGGTCGTCTATGTTATCCCTGGGGGTAATCAGTAGGAAACCCTTCCCAGGATTTGGGGCCTCAAATCCAAGTGGACCAGGCTGCTCCCATTTGTGAAAACCCCCCTCTTATATCATCATTAATCACAAGGCAAACAAAGCTGATGGGAAGTTTTAGGGACAAGAGACAGGAAAAGCTAGAAGGACAGCAGATGATACCGTTGCTTAGAGAAAGGGAAGGATAATCTCCAGAAGTCTGTATGAGTGAGAATTAAGAATCAGGGAGAAAAGAATTTTGAATGTGAGAGCAAATGATTTTAATTGAACCCTTTTACTTTAGATATTCTTATTTTGGCTAGAGCTTATCATGCTCAAGCAAGTTGTTAAGCACAGTCTTTAAAGTTTATGTAAGAGCTAAGCTTCCTTTTTGATTTTTCTTGGGGAGTGCCATTCAGGATGAATGGGGTTAAGGAGAGGGGGGGTTGAAGGAGTGAGGAGGAGAGGTGTGCTTGCTGGAAAAGAACATATCAGCCACAAACATTTGCCAGAGAACTTTAGCCTGGAGTTAAGAGCGGGGGACATCAGGATGTTTCATAACAGGATTCCCCTATATCTGCCTTCCTCTGCTAGATGGGAGAGTCGGTCCTTCTCGGATTCCTGTCAAGGGGCCTAAAGGAGTACCTGTGTGGACACCTGTGCCCCAGAAATATTTTGCTTGGCTCCTCTCCTGTGCATGTGCTCTGTGGGAAGCGACCTGTCACCTCTCACACCAAAAGAGGCTTCTCTGCTGCAGATTCTCACAGAGGGAGCAAAGAAACCAGCTCCCTCGCATGCTGGGACTCGGGCCTCCACGAGGCGGCTGGGCCCTGGGGTCTTGAGAGTAGCCATGTCCGGAGAACATTTCCCATCTTTTCTCTTTCTTTGTCCCTTCCTTGGCAATGAACCTTGGCAATGACTCTCTTCCCTAAGAGGTTTTCCAGCCCCTGATGTAGGTCTGGAG
This sequence comes from Lutra lutra, assembly GCF_902655055.1. Lineage (NCBI taxonomy): Eukaryota > Metazoa > Chordata > Mammalia > Carnivora > Mustelidae > Lutra > Lutra lutra. Next base: position 9,019,764 of record NC_062284.1, on the reverse strand, counting down.
ATGCTTCCTCCATGGCTGTCAAGACCTGTCAGCTTCTCTTGGAAGCCCCAACAAACGCAGCTTTGGGTCAAGCTCTGCCCCCTCTTCCCGTCACTCTTGTGTTCTATCCCATCCTTGCTCAGCCTCTCCAAGCTTGGCAATATTTGGATCACCTCTCTGCTTCCAGATTCTTCTCTGGACACTCACTGCATACACAGTTTCTGCAAAGTGTCCTTGCCCCCCACCTTGATTCCCTTTATAATTACCCTGCCTTTATAATTACCATGACTTCCTCCCACCCCTGCCAAAGTCCCCGTCATTCCAAGGGCTGTCCAACATCAGAGCTTCTGCCGTCGAAGCATGTCTCTGCACAGCCCAAAGTAGCATCTCCTCCTGCATCCGTGTCTTCCCATAGCAACCCAACCTCTTGCCAGGGAACCTGTTTCCCCTATGGTCGTAGTTGTCAGTAAACGCCTCCTCTTATCTTCTATCTATAAAGTCCTTGGAGTGACGATTGATCTCACTCAGATTTTTGCAGAATGCCTAGTACCTTGTTCTGCTCCTAGTAGGACCTTAAAATGTGCCTATTAGGTTGAAGATGCCCTGGACCCTGCGGCTATACTGAATAATGAACAGGCAGGCTGGACCATGGAGCGCCCCTGAATGTGCCTCGTCTTTAGTGGTGGCCATGTAGGGTGGAGATTTCGATTCTGGGAGCAATTCGGACAGTGTCACAAAATAAGTCTGTTTTGTCATAGTCACACGGAGTTAAGCTTTGATCCAATCCTTAAAAAACAAAACAAAACACAGAGAAGGAGGTAAAAGAAACCTTTGAGAAATATTTCGATTGTTGATAAGAGTCTCTGGGTAGTGAGCAGGGAGGTCCCAAATGCGATTGAATGCACATCGTTTGTGCATTTGTAAGGATGCTTTGGACAAATTTAGGTGAGCACCTACTATGTACTGTGCCTTCCACGTGAGGTATGCGGGGGTGACTGAAGTATAGACCTTGACCTCACAGGGCACTCGTACCAGGGTTTACAATGCCCTACGTAGTTGTTAGCTTTGGGCACATGAGGATGGTCAAAACAAGTCCCAGCCCCCTTGGACCCTTATGACTAGGGGAAGGGGGTGCTGCAGGAGAGAGAGAGAGAGAGAGACGAGTTAACCTATCATTTCAAATACCACAGTGTGGTAAGGGCTGGGAGGAGCCTAAGCTCGGCTCAAGAAATGTTGCCAAGGAGCAGAAGCGTGCCCAGATTGTGCAGGGTCGGGGTCTTGCTCCTGGATATTGAAGGAGGAGCGGGCCTTCCTGGAGCGAAGCCCGCAGCCTGAGCAATGGGGCAAGGAAACTCCCATGCCGCTCATCAGTCAGATGGGCCTGGGTCCGAATCCCAGCCCTGGGGCCACAGCTAGCCACGGTTATCATTTTGATCAACCACAGTGTTCTTGGGAGTAGGAGTGAGCAGGGCACGTCTGGGGATCCAGCTCAGGGTGGTCAGGGTGAAGGTTCGGAAGGCCTGGAACTGCAAGTGTTGCTGGAGAAATCCGGGGCAGCCAGCCTTAACATTCTGCTTTCCTCACATTTCACAGCATCAGTGTTTTCAGCTACATTGTTTTCTGTAGCATCAACAGCAATGCTGGACAAAGCAGAAGCACCCCTTTAAGGATCCAGACCTGAGACCTCCCCTGAACCCCCAGTAGCAGGGACGTCCCAGGCCTTGATGGAGGTGGAGGCATCTTTGAAAACACACCTCACACCCTTCCCCCTTGTTCTGGGTTCTACATGGGGGGCAGAAGGGATCTTCTTGTGTGTCATGATTACCTTTTGGAACCAGGTCTTGAACGCCACACTCGGGGGGCGCCCTGAGCTCAATGCATTGCTCTTCAGCTGTTTTGTCTTGGTTGTCTCCTGGCTTTTGTTCCAAATTAATTTTGAGAGCGCCCAGGCCAGTATTGCTGCAACCAACCCGCCTGAAATCTCTTGGGGCTGTTTGTGTCCTGGGGAGTGGCATGGAGGCATTAGTGGGGGGGGGTCACTGACAGCCCAGGAATAGTCAAACCCCAAATGAGGGTGAGTTTGGCCTGAGATGAGACCTTTGAGAGTTCAGGGAGGGGGTGGGGGAAGGAGAAGGCATCTGGTAATGTCACAAAGATTTTCACATTCATGACTGGATGATTTCTTTGTGATTAAAGCATAATGGATGTGTTGACTCACGTCGTGTTTATTTTTCTGTTGCCTCGCTCTGCCCCTTCTCCCTTCTGAATGGAAGTGACCCAAATCTCCCCAGCCAGTGCCTGGTTCCTTTAGGCTCTCAGGTGCCCCTGCTGGGTCTAGGGCATGGCTGGGTGAGCGATGACATCAGTACACAGGTGAAACACCTAGAGGTCCCTCAAGTCAGGGTTGAAAAGTTATTGGAGAGCAACGAGGGTGGATGAGAAATGAAGAGGAAATGGCTCAGGCCAGTTTTTCCTACTTCTTTCTGCCTGAAGACGCCCAGGCCATCCATCATGGCTCTCAGCCTCTCCTGTTCCTGAAGGGTGACTCTTGGGGTATCTGGTCTTCAAGGAGACCTGCTCAAGCCTAACAGAGCATTTGGCCATTCGCTAGATGTTGGGGATGGAAATCAGGGCATCTCCTGACCCTGCCCATTGTCATGGTTCAGCCTTGACCGTTTATATTTAAAGCTGAATATTTGAAATGGGCACAAGGGCAACGCCTCTACCAGCCCAGAAAGAAAGAGCAGGCTTGTCTTACTTTGACGAGCCCAGCATGCAGGTCACTGATTTTATTTTATTTTTTTAAGGTTTTATTTATTTATTTGACAGAGAGATCACAACTAGGCAGAGAGGCAGGCAGAGAGAGAGGAAGGGAAGCAGCCTCCCTGCCGAGCAGAGAGCCCGATTCGGGGCTCGATCCCAGGACCCTGAGATCATGACCTGAGCCGAAGGCAGAGGCTTAACCCACTGAGCCACCCAGGTGCCCCTAGGTCACTGATTTTAAAGCCGTCAGTCTTAGTACCCAGAAAGCTAAGGGAAATTTTGGCTTCCTCACTTGCCCATCCATGGGGGCCACAGCTGGGAATGAGGACGAGGAGCCCAGTCCTGATGAGAAGCCTCTCACAATTGGGCAGAACTGACACCCAGCCGAGGAAGGGGCAGAATGAGTAACTGTCCCTCGTTGCCCACGCCTGAGGGGTTCATGGTAGATAAGACTTTAGACATAGACGAGACTATCACCAGGGGAGTCCCAGGCAAACTGGGATTAGGTGGTCACCCTGAGGGTCACCCTGAGCTGGCCTCGTCCGCTCCAGGGTGATGGGACACATCACGTGTCTGAATGGGAGGCTTCCCTCTGAGCGTGTGGGGAGCCCTTTGCCACAGCGTATGGGGGACTCAACCCAGTTTTCCAGAGCAAGTCATTTATATCTCATTGTTAAGATAGTTTTGGTTTGTTTATGGCATCAAATGTCCTGGAATGCGTCTATGGGCCTCCTTTGTGATTTCTTCCTCTGATAGTATTTTCTACTGCCAAGATATATCACTGGGCACTTCTAGACAAGATTCCTCATGACTTTCCCCATTTGAACAGATGGTGGCCCACTGTGTCCCACTCTCTGTAAGCCAGAATGTTTCTCATTTTATTGCCACTGACCTCCAGGCCTCCACTGAGAAGAACATCTATTTAAATCTTAAACATAAAAAGATTTCCTTAATTTATTTTCCTTGCCTTCCAGAGGGAAAGGGGGTGTAGAGAGAAAAACAGCTGGGGGGGGTGGGCAGTGAGGAAGAAAAGTGAGACCAAGATCTGAGGAGTGTGCACAGGGCACCCACCCGCAGACAGGAAACACACATGGGAGCAGTAGGCTTTTGGGAGACAGAGACCAAATTCATAGCATCAGGCTGTTCTGACATCCTTTCTTTGCCCTAATTCCCTCCCTCCCCTCTCTCCTTCCTTTTCTTTCCTTCTTTCCTTCCTTCTTTCCTCCCTCCCTTCCTTCCTTCCTTCGCCTTTAACTTCAGCATACTTCCTCTGTCTTCCTTTCCTTCCGTTTGTCAGTTGTGAGTATTTTGGTTTGACTCAAGAGAAACAGACAGCTGGTGCAGCCTTCATTGCTTCAGTAACACCAGGGTGTTTATGCTCACACTTTCCATCTGATGAGTGGAGTGGGCGTGTAGGAAAGCAGCTCGGTGTTCTGAGCCTTTGTGAGTGGATGGGGGATGGACCGTGGTGGGAATGGCCAGGTTCAACTCCAGGGTCATATTGCTGAGCCCTAGGGAGGTGAGAGTGGTGCATGGGGTGTATAAAGGAGGGGAGGGCATGGAAATCATTTGATATCTGGCATTATGCCAGGTGGCTACTTTGGAGGGAGCCCTGCCGCCATGATTTTGTAGGTGGTAATGGGTTAACAAGGAGGGTAATGATTTTGGGGGGAACTTCCAACAAGGATGAAATGAATTATGAAATTCACCCACCTCAGCTGCAAATGGAGACCCAGCTTCCCCCTCTAACTATTCTGAGGACTTCTTAGGGCTCCAGAACAGTATTTTCAGCTTTGGCTGCACATTGGAATTGCATGGGAGCTCTAACAACTCCTGATACCCGCGCCCACTCCTGGAGATTTTTATTTATTTGGTAGGGGCCCATGCGTCGGGATATTTAATAGCTCCAGGGGACTGCAATGTGTGGTAACATTTGAAAACTACTGTCTCAAAGTGCTGCTGGGGGTGGCCAGCATCTAGCATCGCCTGGAAACTTGTTAGAAATGCAAAAGCTCAGACCCCACCCCAGACAAATCAGAATCTGCATTTTATTAAGATCCCCAGGTAGTTCACTGAGCCCAGAAAAGATTGAGAAGCTTTCGTCAGATACTGTGCCCCTAGGCAGGTGGGATTGGCCAGCAGCTTTGCCGAGCTCTTATACTAGGTATGCAACAGCTTTGCTGAGCTGTGCTATTAGTCAGCAGCCATGGAGTGGTTGAAAGCATGGTGTTTAAGGTGAGCTACCCCTGAATTCAAACCCTGGTTCTTCTGCTGATTAGTTGTGAGGAACTGGGCAAGGCAGTAACCACTCGGGACTTTGGTCTTCTCATCTGTAAAATGGGGACAGTATGCACACCCGTCTGGCAGGGTGGCTGTGAAGGGAACTCCCCATGGCGTGTTCTCCCCGGCATCTGGATCATAGCAAGGGTCATGTGTTAGCCGCCAGCACTACTGCGATGTGCTGATTTCATCGTTAGGACTGAAGGATTTTTATCAAACTTGAGCTCCTTATTCAGTAAGGTGGATGGGAGAAGAGGTTGACTTGAGTTAGACGGCAACAATATTTTGTTTTGATTTTCTGATCAACCCTCCAGGAGAATTTCTAACATACTAATGTATGTATCTGAGACCAGCAGTTACTAAAAAGGCAACCTTTTTTTCTTCCTGATAGTTTCAGAGACGGGTTCTGGGAACCGGGTGTTGGGACATCAGGGATTCTGGGAACTGGGTGTTGGGACATCAGAGACAAATCACCCCCTTTGAGCTCTCCAGGTTATAGCCTCTCATTGAACCCATTCCCCCATCCCCAGGGCCGGCCGGTCTGCTTCTGGGAAGCTGCAGACATGCTTCTACTATATGGGAGCAGGCCCAGAGCCAGCCTGGAGGTTCTTGGCCCAATAAAAAAATGCAATCCTCAGCAGAGCCTGGCCTCAATGACTCACTGCTCTAAAGAATATAATTCATATATCTAGATGAGAAGCTCATATATTTGCTGGACCCTGTTGCAATGGTGGAGTGGTACTGACAGCCAATCAGGACCATTAGTCAAAAGTATGACCTCAATTCCACCCAATCAGGCAATTCCCAGAAGAGCTGGACCTTCTACAGATTTCCTGCTATTTGTAACTCACTCGGAAGCCACAGGTCAGGGACTCAGAACAACCTGCTGGGGACTCTAGTTTCCTTTGCTTTGTAAACTTAGGGCCATGCATGTTTGGAGAAGGGTTTTGTGATGGGGAGCCAGGAGATACTACGAAAAAAAAAAAAGAGGTTTGTTGGTTGCCTAAGTTGAGGACGGCTGCCTCTGCCATCCTTCTCGTGGAGACGGAGCCCACAACTAGCATCTTACCAATTTGGAGCCAACGTGCTCTCATGAAAACTCTGCTACTTTGTTTTACCCACGTTTTTATGAGGATATGTGCTATGGATTCATATTTTTAAATAATGTCCATGGAACATCTGGCTACACTCATGTTTCACAGAACAAATTTTGGGAGCTGCATAAGAGAATTCTGATCCTGTGGCAGCTTTCTGCTCTTTATATCGCCTTCAATCAATCCAGCCAATCAGTGAATTTAACGCTGGGTTCTGGGGCTACTTTGCAGGGCATCAGTGAGGAAGGCTGCTCAGAGGGCACCTTGAAGGGCGAGGGGAAGCCAGCCTTCTGAGGAGCTAGGGAGGGAGCCCTGCAGCTGGAGGGAGGGGGTGAGCAAGACAAAGGCAGATACGTAGAGCCAGAATATGCAGGCCCTTCTGGGCTGTGATAAAATGCCTTTTTGGCACCCCCCCCCCCCAGTGTGATGGGAAGCCACTGAAGCATTTCCAGCAAGGATGTGACAGAATCTGGTTAATTTTAGAAATATATAACTTTACTGGATGGAAGATGATCCATTGAGCAACAAAACTAAAAGGGAGTGGGGCAGATTATAGTCTCTAAATATGGCTGCCAACAATAACGCTCTTCTCCCATATTCTTCCAGAACATGGAAACTTGTTAGAAATGCATCCTGGGTGGCTCAGTGGGTTAAGCCTCTGCCTTCAGCTCAGGTCATGATCCCAGGGTCCTGGGATCGAGCCCCACATCAGGCTCTCTGCTCTCTACTCTCGGGGAGTCTGCTTCCCCTCTCTCTCTGCCTGCCTCTCTGCCTACTTGTGATCTCTCTCTGTCAAATAAATAAATAAAATCTTTTTTTTTTAAATTTGACAGAGAGAGAGATCACAAGCAGGCAGAGAGGCAGGCAGAGAGAGAGGAGGAAGCAGGTTCTCTGCTGAGCAGAGAGCCCGATGTGGGGCTCGATCCCAGGACCCTGAGATCATGACCCGAGCCGAAGGCAGCGGCTTAACCCACTGAGCCACCCAGGCGCCCCTAAAGATTTTTCTTTTTTTTTTTTTAATAAATAAAATCTTAAAAAAAAAAAAAGAAATGCATCAAGATTCCATCAAGAGAAGAAGTCTGAAAAGGGAGAGAGAGAGAGAGAGAAGAAGCCTGATCGCATTTCTCTGGAAACTGAGCAGGTTGTGACTGGCTCATAACTGATAGAATCCAGTGGAAGAGGTTGGACTCCCTTCCCCGCAAGGCTGCCATGCTGGACAGAGGGTGATTTGTCTCTGATGTCCCAACACCCAGTTCCCAGAATCCCTGATGTCCCAATACCTGGTTCCCAGAATCCGTCTCTGAAACTATCAGGAAGAAAAAAGGGTTGCCTTTTTAGTAACCACTGGCCTTGTATACAAACATTAGCATGCTAGAAATTCTCCTGGAGGGTTGATCAGAAAATCGAAACAAAGTATTGTTACTGTCTAACTCAAGTCATCCTCTTCTCTCATCCACCTTACAGAATAAGGAGCTCAAGTTTGATAAAACTTGGGGACGCCAAACACGTGGAGAAGCCCCATGGAGGTGATGCACTTGGCAACCTCAGTTTCTGAGTTCTCCCAGCTCATGTGCCAGACATGGGAATGAACAAACTTTTAGATACTTTTAGCTTCCGGATGTCAAGACACCCCTTAGCCTTTGCATCTTCCCCCTGGAGCCCCAGACAGCAGGGAACAGAGACAAGTGTCCCTGCTGTGCCCTTTTCACAATCCTGATTGACAGAATCATGAGCAAGTTAAAGGGGTTAAGTGGCTGGGTGTTGGGATAATTTGTTACGCGGCAGAATAGAGAACATAGGTAGGGAACTGTTGCAGTGGTTTGGGCAAGAGAAGGTAATGTCTTGGATTTAGGATGGTCAGATCCCATCAGCTGTAGATCACACAAGGAACACATCTGTATTACAAAAAAGCTAGATTTATTACTTGCTGCAGCAAGGAAGCCTGCACACCATGGGGAACCATAGAGTACTCAAAGTACCCCACAGGGAAAAGGTAATTAGAAAGTTTTGGGGACTAAAGTTAATCATGGGTGTCATTAACAGGAATTGACCAGAATTTTGTTATTTTGGAAGCTGCTCCCACAGTGAGAGATCTTATCTTTATTTGCTTTTAATTTTATTTATTTTTTTTTTAAGTAAACTCTACGCCCAACATAGGGCTTGAACTAAAAACCTCAAGATCAAGAGTCACATGCTCTACTGACAGAGCCAGCCAGGTGTCCTAAGAGGTCTTATCTTTAGAACTCATGAGTCTGTATGCAGATTAGTCTGTCTCCAAGATCAGTGTGCCTGGTCTTAACTGGAAGATAGGAGTCTGAAGGACCTGGTGTTGAAAGACTTTGTGCTTTAGGTAGTCTGGGACACACACTGTGGCCTGGTGTAGCACAGAGTATCTGCTGGTGAGTCAGGGTATATTTTGCAAGTTGTGGTTTCTGTTTTAATTCTAAATTCTCCTTGACAGCTTGGCTGCCAGCTGTTCATTTGAAGAGTGAGATTGTGATTCTGTTAAAAAAAAAAAAAAGACTCCTGATCTTTAAGAGATCCAAACAGAAATATTGACAGTACCAATTAGCAGTTTTTCAAATGTTTTGGTCTCAGAACATGGATCTACTTAAAAATTATTGAAGACCCCCAGAGGACATTTTTAAGGTGAGTTTAGTCATTGATGTTTACTATGCTGGAAAGTAAACCTTAAAAAAATGCAAAATATTTAATTAATAATGTTTGCTTATGTGTATTTATTTGTAACACAAGTGACATTTTTGTGAAAAATCACTGCATTTCAAAAGTTAGCAAGAGGAGTGCCATTGTTTTACATTTCTGCAACTCTCTGATATTCTGGTTTATCAGAAGATGGTTGGGTTCTCATTTCTGTTTCTGAATTTAGTCTGTTGGCAATATGTTGTTCTGGTTGGAGCATATGAAAAAAATTTGACCTCACACAAGTGCCTAGTTGGTAAAGGGAAGAGAATTTTAAAGATTGATTGATTGATTGATTGATTAGAGAGAGAGAGATAACATACGGTGGGGATGGGTGGAGGGAGAGAATCTTCAAGCAGACCCCCTGCTGAGCATGGAGCCAGACTCAGAGCTCAATCTCAGGACTCTGAGATCAGGACCTGAGTTGAAACCAAGAGTTGGTTACTTAACCGATGGTGACGTTGGTGCCCCCCAGGTGCCCCAAGGCAGTATTTTAATAGACTTTTTCAGATCATTGTGGATATTCTTTGATAAAATATCAAAGGTGGTAGCTTCTATTTGTAATCATCTCAATGAACTTTTAGTACTCTGCTGTATCACAATCCACCAGTGTGTCTTAGAGTTTAAAATAGGTCTCTGACCATGTGCAATTATATATTTTCGTTCATTGGTCATTTACTAGCACTGGTTTATTGGACATGCAGATCTTCCAAATGTTAGCCCATCTCACTGTACGGTATCTAAAAATCATATACATTAATATCACCACTGATCTGGAAGCTGTCAAACTCAGGGTGCCAGATACAATTTTTCCAAAATTCTAATGTTTGTGTTAAAGGTTGAATTTTATCATTGACAACAAAGGTTGTCAGTTGCTTTCCTTGAAAGGACAAGCTCCCTTTATTCACTTTTGAGAAAATTTGTGTCAAATACCCACATCTGTCTAACCAGAGTTTGTCTCTTAGTCACACTTTCGGGTGGTAATGGTATTCCATGAACAAGTGGCTAGTTTAGCTAGTCATGGAAACATCAGTGTAAGCTCTTCTCCTTGAGAATTATTACACAATTATTATACTTTGGTGTGTTGAAGAAGTGTGTATGGGTACACACTTCCATTCTGTAGCACACCATAGGAAGCAGATGTAAACCCAAAAGTTGAGGTTTAATACAATTATGAGTACTTCTTCGTATCATACTACTTCTTCAAGGACCTCTTCAGCACCACTGGTGTTCATTTTAACGTGAGTGGGTGGCAGTCAAGGAAGCAATGTCTCCATGCTGCCTGGATTCATGTTTGGGCACCAGCTGGTTACCTACCATGGCTTTTGCACCATCAGCGCAAGTGTCAGCCCAGCAAAAAAGGTAAACAATGTCTTAGCATGAAAATAAAAACAGACTTGATATCGAAGTTTCTCTAAAATGGTCTTAGAGACTCCCAGGAGTCCATGGACCACCAAGACCATGGACCACAAAGACAAAAATTTTGATAGGGAGGAAGGGAATGGAACTATCAATGAAACGGGGGCCATGAGTTGGTAATCACTGAAGTTGGGTCATGGGTACAAGGGGGTTTGTTATACTATTCTTTCACTTTTATGTATTTGAACTTTTTCATAATGAGAAGTTGAGTTGGGAAGATTGAATCCTAGGACTCTAGCTTTAGTATCTGGGTGAACAGGAGTGTTATTACTGATGGGGGAGAGCAGGGACAGGTTTGGATGGGGGAATTTCATAATTCTGTTGAGGACACATTACATTTGAGGTGCCAGTGGTGGGACATCCACTTTGGGTATGTGTGTCTGGAGCCTAGAATCTCCAGCATGTAGCCAGTATTTTAAGCCGTGGAACCAGCTCTTAGGGTGAGAGTGTGGAGAGAAGGGAAGGCCCAGTTGGGCAACCTCCTTCATGCTTTGATTTTGCTCATTGGGCTTTGGCTGATTCCCTCCAGCTCTGAAAACCTGCATTAAGACTTTCTCAGCCCTGGGAACTGGGCACTTCCCCATTGGAATTCAGCCTCATCCTCTGGTGTTCTGATTATCTCTGGGATTAGGGGGCATTAGGAGAGTGGAGGCAGAGAAGGTGGCTTTTGGATTTCCTGGGAAAGCCAAGCAGATCTTACCCCCTCCCCATCTGTTATGATGGGAGCTAGTGGGAGGGGTGGAGATTCCAAGAGAGTTAATTCATAGACTCTTTCAGTCTAATTTGGACTAATGTCTGTAAACTCCTCCCACCAGAATATTTGCTGGATTGTTGAGAGTTTAGATATTGTGTTTGCAGCTAGTCTGATGGTGAAGAATTTAACCTCTGGAATGCAGTCAACCTGGATTCAAGTCCTCCTTCCTGGTCGTGTGACCTAGGGCGAATTGCTGAAGTCCTCCAAGTCCAAATTCCCTCAGGTCTACAATAGAGAGTGAAAAAAAGCACCACTTCATTGGTTTGGAGGGAGGAATAATGAGGCAATGCAAAGGGTTTCACACTCAGCAAGTTTTCAGCTAACATAGGTTTTTTTTTCCCCCCGCCTTTACTCTATCCTTGCTCCTCCCTTGGGTGGACTTGATGTCAAGCCACCGCTTACATCTTGCTGTCGGAGGGAATGAAAGAGGGGAAACAGTGACTCACGCAGGTGACCAGATGGCTTTAGGAATGGCTGTTCTTATTGGTCTTGGATCTTCTTTTCCACTGTTTCAGCCAAGAGTTCCCAGATCCAGCTCTCAATGACTTATCAAAGACAAAAACCAGATCCATTGGGAGTCAATGAGGTCTTTCTATCTAGAACATTCAGGAAGCCCTGGTGCCCCATAGAGCCTCACTGCTGTCCAGGGACAGGATGAATGGGGCCATGCAGTGCCTGTTGCTCCCCACCTGCCCCCACCTGACTGCAGTCCTGCCATGTCCCAGCTCCCATACTATGTTGGAACCGACTTCACAGGGGCTGCCTCAGGCTCCATGGGTACTCCTCATTTGGTCCCTATCATTAAAAATTTGCCCTTGAGGACAATTAGGCATTTGTCTGGTAGCTGTCAGAGACACTAGTCCCAACTGGTGTCTCTGTGGTCTCTCATCCTGGCATCGTTCGATCACCTGCTGTGCTTGGTGGGATCTGTCTGATGTAAAGTCGGTTACTCCACATCTCCTGCCGACTGCTGCTCAGCAGCAGGGATATCCTCAAGGTTTATTTTCGAGACGTAAGTCCTGGGGCAGGCCTGATCCCAGGAGGCACAACATGGGGTATCCTGATACTCAAGGAAGGCATCAAAGAAATAACTGTTTTGGCAACTGTTTTTGGTCAGATGGGGGAAGGTGTCAAGGCAAATCCCGTTCAAGCTCACCCGGGGTCACTTTCACCTAATTGAACCAAGATCCCCTAAGCGGTCTCCAAGTAATTCTTTTAATGTGTTTGATTTCACCAAAGCTTAGTGTCTATCTTCCCATGTCTGTATTTCTATTGGCTAAGAATCTTCTTTATCTCAGATGCTGACATAAACACCGAGAATACAAAAATAAATTAAGGAAATATTTTTATTAAAAAGAAGATTTTATTTACTTATTTGAAAGAGAGAGAGAGAGAGAATATGAACTGGTTGGGGGGCAGAGGGAGAGGGAGAAGCAGACTCCATGCTGGGCAGGGAGCCCCATGGGGGGCTTAATCCCAGGATCCTGAGATCATAACCTGAGTTGAAGGCAGACACTTAACCAATTGAGCCACCCAGGTACCCCCATGGAAGAGGTCCTTAGAGATGGTGTCTGCGGGGCTGAGAGGGCAGGAACAAAACCATCAAAATGCAAGTTGGCTCTGCTTCCCAGAGCCCTTTGAATACTGAGGCTGGAGTGGTGGACCAGCTCCAAGGAGTGAAACCAAGTAGTGTGTGAAGAACAGGAATGCTGGTGGGCATGGTTCCAGCTGGCCGCCCCGAGGAGCTATATTTACACCAGTACTCCCAGGGAGGGCTCTGCAGTGTCATGGGACAAGACAACTGTGCGGCTCCGTGGGGAGTGTCTGAGGTTGCTGATCCTTGGCTGGGTTCACACGCAGGAGAATTTGTACACTGCCCTGCCCAGCCACCAATCCATTTGCAGGAAAGGTAGACTTGGAGTGTGTGCCCGGCCTCCAGGCCCCAGGATGGCAGTGCGTGCATTTGCCAGGATTCTGTGTCTGGGAAGACTGATGAAGATGCTGGAATTTTCCCGAACACCATGCTGTGTTAATTTCACACCTCCTGTGGCTTAGAATTGCACAGCCCAGGGATGAGAGAGGTGATCAAACTTGTCTTCTCTCACTGCCTACAGGCAGACAGCAAGCACGGGGTAGAGGCTATCTTTGTCCTCCTGAGGTCCGCCCGTGGTGGTCAGGCAGGCTGGGGGTGGGGGGATGGGGGAGCGGGGACACTAGGGCTGGCTCCTCTGACTGGCCAGCACTGTTAGTGAGGATGATCTGTTCAGCAGCTGGAGCTAGTTCAACACTAGCCAGCAGGCAAGACCCTGGCATTGGTTCTCATCTCTGTTACAACTTATTGGGGAGTAATCCCAAAGGCTCAATTACTCCCAGCCTTGTCTGCCTCAGTGCAGAAAAGCATCTGCAAGCTGTTTTTCATTCCTATGGTGCTGAGCATGGTGTTTGACACATTGGATATGCAACATTAAAAAAAATAAATAATATTCAACGCTCACCATGCACCAGGACCTGTGAGTGACACATTGTATCCTTTGTCTCATTTAGCTGACAAGCCTTCCTGGAAAGTAACTGTTACTACCCCATTCTACAGAGGAGGAAGCAGAGGCTCCCAGATGTTAAATACGTTTTCACCATTGCGACAATGTTGAATTTTACTGGAGCCCTGTGTTCCTGGAAAATAGTGAGGATTCTTATCTCTAATTTACTGTCAGATCAGGACACCTCTACGCATTCCTCCTGTTCATCCTTTTTCCCCACACTTGGTTTCTCTTAGTCTGGTTCATTCCATTTTTTTAAAGAGATTTTATTTATTCATTTGAGGTTTTTTTTTTAAGATTTTATTTATTTATCAGAGAGAGAGAGGGAGAGAGAGCGAGCACAGGCAGACAGAGGCAGAGGGAGAAGCAGGCTCCCTGATGAGCAAGGAGCCCGATGTGGGACTCGATCCCAGGAAGCTGGGATCATGACCGGAGCCGAAGGCAGCGGCTTAACCAACTGAGCCACCCAGGCGTCCCTATTTATTCATTTGAAAGAAAGACAGAGAGAGAGCAAGTGCTTGCAGGAACAAGAGGGAGGGGTAGAGGCAGAGGGAGAAGCATGGTCCACAATGAGCAGGGAGCCCAGCCAGAGGCTCGATCATGGGATCCTGGGATCATGAACTGAGCCAAAGGCAGATATTTCCCCAACTGAGCCACCCAGGTGCCCCTCATTCCATCTGATAAAAGCTTCTTTTCTCCCCAACCCTTGAGATATTTGTAGATTGGAATGTTCTCTCAATTGCAATAGTGTCTTTTCTGTCTTACGATAATGCTTTCAAATAAATTCTTCCCTTACCTAAGTCCAGAGTTGTTTTTCATTTGGCAGTAGCTAACATTTATGGACTACTTATTTAGGGCCAACCTTGTCCTAAACCCTTAGTAGGTCATATCTCATTTAATTCTTAAAAGAAAGCTCTGTGCTAGTCCCCTGCTGCACATTAGAAACGGAAGCTAGAGCCCATGGTGCTTAGAGCCAAAGCAGTCTGGCTTTTCAATTTTACTCATCGTACCTGATGACCACCCACAGTGCATTCCTGGTCTGAAGAGCAAATGATGGTAATGATCTTAACTCACTGATTTTGATAATTATATCATGGCTATGGGGGAGAGTATCCTTTTGCAGAGGAAACTCAACACAAAAGAATCTGGAGGTAGGGCCCCTGGGTGGCTCAGCTGTTAAGCATCTGCCTTCAGCTCAGATCATGATCCCAGAATCTTGGGATCAAGTCCCACATCGGGCTCCCTGCTCTGCAGGAAGCCTGCTTCTCCCTCTCGCACTGCCCTGCTTGTGTTCCCTCTCTCAGCATCTCTCTCTCTGTCAAATAAATAAATGAAATCTTAAAAAAAAAAAAAAGAATCTGGAGGTGATGGGATTTCCAGTCAAATGGTTCAGGAAAAAAAAAACAAACAAACTGTACTTGTAACTTTTCTGTAAGTGTGTGGTTGTTTCCAAATAAAAAATTATTTTAAAAACACAAGGTCCTGTATATGGGACATCTCGCACAGGGTGGGGTGTGAGAACACAGGACTCCCTTTGCTTTTACCTTCCTTCATCTCTCGCACAGAGCTCTTCCTCATGCACCGCGTCCATCATTTCCTTTTCTTGCTCAGACTCCTGCCACGGCTCCATGTGAACGGACCAAGCCCAGACTCCCCGGGCTGCTCTGGAAGCTGCCCCATCATCATTCCTCAATCTGTCCTGCTCCTCTTCTCTCACCTGTGTGACTTGGATATCCTTGCTCATCTCCATCTTGCTACTTTTGTTTTTTTTTTTCAATCTTGATGCTTCCAGGTGGTCTCGTGGTGAGGATTGCGCGTGCTCAGTTTGCCTTCCTGGCAAGCCCTCTGCACTCATCCTCCTTGGTCAAAAGTTTCTATCCTCTAAGACTCTGTTTCGCTTCCACCCACTTCCGAAAGTCTTCCACACCTGGGTGATCGCACCATGGGTGGGTGCTACTGCTTTTACTGCCTGAACCTTTGGGCAGACATTTAATCGTTTGCTCTGGTCTCTGGGGATTTCACCCTTCGTGTCAATTATTATCCTTTCCATGACCCAAGCTACGAGACTGTGGACCCGAGGGCCCAGAGCTACTAGAAAATAAACTCTACAAAGGCTGGGATTTTTGTTTGTCTTGTTCACGGATGAAACTCAGAGCCTAAAATATTGGCATCTTGTAGCTTTCCACGCATGTGTACGAATGTTTCATGAACGTCCTATACCTCATTGCATATCCTACGGTGTGGAGCATAGTGATCTGCAGGTGTGGGCTCAGGAAATGTGTGTTGAACATATTAATGGATGGATTTGATTGGCCAGTATGAGCATCAGCAGCTATCACAGATGGTTTAGTGTCTCTGCTGCAGGAAAGGGGGATGAATGATCAGTACCCACATTTGTTTGTAGCACTAGGACACGACTCTAAAGTCCTTATAGGAGGGACAGTAGAGTCTGCGGCTGAGGATGACAGCCCTCACTGCAGTATTTATGGGTCTCTCACACATACGCCCTGGCAGGGCTCTTTCCAAGTCGTTTGTACACGATTAATTTCCTCGCCTTGGATAAGGCGTCATCTGGCCTTGGCTGTGGCCGGCCTGATGAGACACCTGTCCGACAGGGGCTATAGGAGGTGAACGGATGTGCCGGCAAGACTTGCAGGTCTAGGGGCACCTGGGTGGCTCAGTGGGTTAAAGCCTCTGCCTTCGGCTCAGGTCATGGTCCCAGGGTCCTGGGATCGAGCCCCGCATCGGGCTCTCTGCTCCGCAGGGAGCCTGCTTCCTCCTCTCTCTCTGCCTGCCTCTTTGCTTACTTGTGATCTCTCTCTCTCTGTCAAATAAATAAATAATCTTAAAAAAAAAAAAAAGACTTGCAGGTCTATCAGTCTCCCACAGGGCCAAGGTCAAGGACTTTAATACTAGAATCTGATAGGGAGCCCGGACAAGTGGTCAGAAAGGCATCTTTGTGGAAATTGGCAGACGTTAAATGCAGGTGGATTAAGGAGGTGGCAATTTGTAGCACCTCCTAGATCAAGTGCTAAGAAAGACCCTTCACCTATATTCTCTCACAAACGTTATGAGCTAACAATGAGTTTTGGGTCATGTGTCCCTTGAAGCCAGGCATTGTGTCCATACTTGCTGTCCGCACCTCCCCATCTCCAAGTACCTCATCTGTCCACTCCAATCAGGCTTTGTCCCCATTGCTCCATTAAACAGTTTTTTTTTAAAGATTTTTTATTTATTTATTTGACAGAGAGAGATCACAAGTAGGCAGAGAGGCAGGCCGAGAGAGAGGAAGGGAAGCAGGCTCCCTGTTGAGCAGAGAGCCCGATGCGGGGCTCGATCCCAGGACCCCGGGATCATGACCTGAGCCGAAGACAGAGGCTTTAACCCACTGAGTCACCCAGGCGCCCCTAAACTGTTTTTTTTTTTTTAAAATCAAGGTCACTAATGACGTAACTTGCCAAGGCGGATTCTCCTCCTGCATGTGACTCTTTCTCAGCGGCAATGGACCAGCTGACAGCTGCCTCCTCGAAACCCTTTCTTCCTGTGCTTCTGTGAGAGTAATGGGCTTCTCTCCCTACCTCACTGGCCATTCCTTCTCAGTCTATGTAGAATCCTCCTTTTTTCCCCCGCATAAAGTCTAAATGTGGGAATACCCTCTGCCCTTCTCTAGCTACATTCTCTCCTCAGGAAAACCTTACCAGGTCTCATCTTTTACTGAGGACGCCCATATTTATTTCTTCTACCCAGACATATGCCTTGGGTGTTGGACTTACATATCAGCAGCCTACCGGATATTTCTATCTGGGTCTTGAATTGATTTCAAACCCTCAACTTGGCCAAAATGGAAGTATCAGTTTCTACCCTGTATCTGATACCCACTAGTAGAGAGTTTAAAGAGTGTTTGATCAGCTTTTACCCACTTCTCTCCTTCCCTTCTTTTCCCTCAATTTAGTGCAAAGCATGGTAGACTTCAGAATCCTGAACTTAGGCGTGGTTTGGAGATTAGCTACACAAATACCTTTAGAGACCCAGATGGGGTCAATGATGGGGTCAGAGTCTTACAGTCAATTAACCACAGAGCTGAGTCAGTTTCCTGACTAGTGTTCATTTCACTGAGAATTTTCACTTTCCCCTTTGAGTATCTGAATTTGAGGAGAACAATGTCACTGGCTGCTTACTTTGTTCATTGGTCTTCTAGCCTCGTGCCCTGGCTTCTCTCTGGCCCCAACAGTTGCCAAGCCCGAACTTATTTTATAGAATCCAGGAGTCTAGATCACAGATGGTGAACACTTGGCCCATGCGTGGCCACTCCTGAATTAGTGTCCGCTGCAGACATCATTAATCGATCACGATGCTTCATCCTGCTGAACTCTAATGTGACCTCAGAAGGCTTCACAAGCTTCACGCAACTACGATCAATTGACCAGAGTTGACTTTCAAGGTAAGACTCACTTGTTACTGACTGCCTGATTCTTTTCCTCCTTATAACTTCAAATTCTATCCATTCCGGTCTCGTCTCATTTTCCCCACTGAACCGCTCTTTGGAGGTGACGTAATTTGATCTAGGGTGTGAGACAGTGCTAGTGAGATACCACATTTTAGCAGTAACACCTGGAAGCAGTGCTGACCCAAAGATATCGCATTTTAGTGGTAAAAACATGAGGGCTTCAGGCAAGCTGTCTGTATCTCTCCAGTTACACCAGGAGGACAAAAGACTTTGGTTTCCAAGTTCAAGGCCAAGCAACTTACCAGCAGTGTGACTTTGGACGAGTTGCTTAACCTCTCTGAGCCTTACTTTCTCTACTGAATATAAGAAACAATTGACATAAACTATTGTGGTTGCTTGGTGTAATTGTTCTGCATAAATCCCTTAGACCCCAAAGCAATTTATCCTAGGAAAGCCGTTACCTTCTCCAAGTTCTCCTGAGTTTTGAGGATTGTTTGAGGCTTGTGTAATGACCTTGGGCAAGTGACTTGGTCTCGCTGAGTGTCCATGAGAGCTCAGGGTCTGTTTTAGTGCATGGTGGTTGGTGTGTAGTGAATCCACACCAATGAATAAAAATACATCAAGCCAACTAGTATTAAATATTGAGCACCTACTATGTGCCAGGGCTGGTGTTGTGATAAGGCAATAAATGCAGCAGGTAGAGAGAGATCCTGTCTCCATGGAGTTTAGGAGCCAGCTCATGCTGATAATGATGATTTAAGGACTCCTCCCAGGCTGACACAGAACTCTTGCCTTACTCAGGACTTCAAGCTCTCCAGGTGCGTGACATCCCTGGGTAGGTACCGCACCAGGAGAGAAAGAACATGATGTCTAGCATGGCTCTGCAGCATGGTTTTGGAGAAGGATGGCGAAATTCTCCCAGATGTCCTCGTGCTAGACTGGAGTCGGGCTATAGAGGTCCTGCCCCGATCTGGCAAAGGATGCATGCCTGGGAGGCTATGTTCCATCTGTGCCCAGCTCTGGCCATGTCCTGGCTCCCTCGGAGGCATACAGCCCTGGGAATTGCTGCCAACTTGAAAGCCATCCAAGCAAAAAAGCAGAACTTCCCAGGAATGGCTGTAATTTCTTGATGGGGAGTTTAATTCTGTGGCGACAGTTCAAGCTTCTGTGGAACGAATATCATGTCAATGCTATTTAATAATATGGTAACCACTGACCATTTAATTACACGGTAATTGTCACTTAGTGGCTGGATAATTGCATAGTAAGTACCATCTAATTTCAGGGTAAAGGGTAAATACATGATTATTTCAGGCTCCTTAGGCACAGTATAGGTCACTCAGGAATTAGGTTTGGATTGACTAAGTATAAATTACCTAGAAATCTGTTTTCGGGTGATTACTCCTGTCATCCTTTCCTGACAAAGCCCCTAATGATTACCATACAATTAAAGAGAGATTTCAAGGTTTGGGGCCTCAGGAACTTAAAGGGACATGGCTTCATTTACAGTCAGTCATTGCCTACCGTGGAAGAGACATTGCTCGCTTTGGGAGACACAGGCTTACTGTTCTCCTTTTTCAACTGACAGCAGACTTTTCTTCATTTGAAGGAGGCGATTCAACCCTTGGTGCCAAAACTTGGGACAAGTGATGCTGTGAGATGTGACTCTAACGTCTGTCTCCATTGTCTCTTGTCATGAGCCCTGGGCTAGAAAGAGGGATGTCTCTATGGTGGGTTAAACGATTAACACCCCTCGAAGCTATGTGAACATCTGAACTCCCTGCATGTGACCTCACTTGGAAAAGGGCCTTAGAGATGTCGTTCAATTAAGGGTCCAAAGACAAGATTGTTCTGGATTACCCAGGTGGGGCCTAAATCCAGTGACAAGTGTCCTTCGAAGAGACACACAGAGGAGAGAGAGAGATGAGAGGAGGCAGAGGCAGACGCCAGGGTCATGAGACATCGGTGTCACCAGGGGCTGGAAGAGGCAAAAAATGAAATGTCCCTTAGAGCCCTGGAGGGAGCAGGGCCCTGCTGATGCCTTGATTTCAGAAAGGATCAATTTCTGTTGTTTTCAGCCACCCGGTTTGTGTTAATTTCTTATGGCAGGACACAAATATGGTCTCCAAGGGGCTGTGGGGCAGCAGGAGCTCCTGGCTTTGCTTCCCTCGGTGCTTGTCTGGCTGGAGCTGGTGAAAAGCCTGAGAGGGATGAAGAGATACTTGAACAACTAGGGTCTCGTTTCTTGTGGGGGGTAAGCAGCCCACCTCATGCGGAACACAGAGTACAGACACTTCGGCTCTCAGCCCGCAGCCCCAGATGGGAATCAGGGTCTGCCATGAGGTCTGTGAGAGGCTGCCTGTTTGCTGGGATGTCCTGTGGGAAGGGACTTTATAAGAGTAGGGTTAATGTTGTTCATTAGGAAAGAAATGTACAATCCTGGACAGATACCAAACACCTTTTACAAATGCCCAACTGCCCCAAATGCAGATGCAATCCCAGGGATCTGTTTCCTTCTGTCCATTTGTGCTGGCCATCGCTGGTTGCACTGTACTGTAGCAAAAATGAAAACACCAGCTTTGGAGTCAGACGGGTCAGCCTCTAAACCTTTGGTTCTACGCTTAAGTCGTTGGACCAATGACTTAGCTTCTCTGAATCTCGGTATCTCCAACTTCCCAGCTGGAATAATAAAAAAAACTTGGGCTGTTGGTTTAATGAGATTAATACACATAAAATAAGGAGTGGGGGGGTTTGTACTCAGTCAAGTGGGGCTATTATTTCTGTATTGAGTGTACACAGTGGTGTGCGGTAGTGTTTCCCATGTTATTGTGAGTTCTCTGTGGACGTTTGTAGATGGCTGCGTCCCACACACCATCACAGAGACGCAGCAGAGACAAAAGTGATGTTGTCAGTCACGCTGCCTTCCCAGAGACCCTTAATAAGCTTGCTGTGAATTGCCCAGTCCTCCACCCCACCTCTGAGGGTCCCTGACCGCCTCTCCTCTCTCCTTCTCCTCCCTTCTCCCCCTGCACCCCTGCTCCTGGGTTTGGGGAGGCATAGAAATCCGCTATCTAGAATACACACTTTAGGTACTTTGAGCATTCAGGTTTAGACAAACAAGCACTTGGAGGTGGAGAATAAGGCCCCAAATAGCCCATCTGAGATTGCACCTAGCTTTATGATCCTACAAGAAGGAGCTATCCAGACAATAGGAGGATTAACCAATAAAGGATTTAAAAGACCCTCACTAAATAAAAATAACACGAACCATTCTCCAAGAGGCCTCCTGAGTCTTCATTGCCTTTAAGTGCTGCAAGCAAAGTCGGGTTTATTTTTATAGGTTTTTGAGTCATTTGCTTCCATATCTGTCCTCATTCTTGTAAGACTATGCTCTGCTCAGTTACATGTGACATCTCGCACACTTGCCCCTCCATCTCCCCAGTGGGCCATGGGAAAGACGTCATTACCAAGGGCTGGTCGTAGCCTGGGGGGTGCCCACTGTGGTCCAGCATCCCTCTGTTTACCTTGCAATCAGGGAGAGTGCCTTGGGGTAGAGTCACGGGAAAAGGGTATTTCCTAAAAGAAAATTAAGCAGCAAATTTTCCTTTATTTGATTTTTCTACTGCACATGCACTTGGCTAAGACTTGCACATAGCTTGTCTTATTTAATCATTGCAATGTATTTATGCGGCTGTTTTTGGCATCCACATCTCTCTGGGCTATGCGAAGCCAGGAGAGGTCCCCTGACCCAGCAAAGGGCCACGTAGATGATAAATGGAGGGGTGGGGATTCAAACCAAGTCCTGAGCCCCACTGGGCATGTGGAGGGGTAGGTGAGAAGCCACTCCAGCCCCAAGATGCAACTGTTTTGGAGTGATGTGTTAAGTGGTCTACACTGACACACGGAGGAAACTCATATAATTGGCTGGGGTGGGGTGTGTCTCACCTTGACTTCTCTTTTGTCCAAGAGTTATCAAAGTCAGGACAGAGAGAAATATGCCTAAAGATCAGGAGGCTTGCCTGAGGCCATGCACTTGATCCTCCAAAGATGACTTGACTGGGTACCAGAATTGTCCAGTGAATCGTCTTCCCAGGGACAGGGTCCAGACAGCTGTATCTTTTTAAAGGTGCTCCCCAGGTGACCTTGATCTAGTATGTGGGCTAGCATTTGGGAACCACAGCCTAAAATATTATAGATTTTGTCTCTGGATTAAATCTCATCGTTCGAGAACTATAAACCAGTTGCAATCCTTTTAACTTTGAAAAATCATAGCTTTTGCCAGACTGTGTGGTCATTGGTTAAAAATGAAGGATATTATAAGATATAGCCCTATATGAGTCAGGACTAAAGAGTGTGTTTATGGGATGAAGGATATTGCTGAGGATATAATTCAGTAATCAGACAAGTCTCTTAATTAACTTTCTCTTAGGCTTCAGTACCAGAAATAGCTTTGCTTCTCCTGATAACTGTTCTTCCTCCATGTGGAAATTGTGTTATGTAACTGATTTGGTTTCCTTCTTTCTCCCTTTCTCTCTCTCTTTCTCCTTTCCTCCCTTCTTCCTCCTTCCCTCTTTCTTTCTTTCTTTCTTTCTTTCTTTCTTTCTTTCTTCCTTTCTTTCTTTCTTTCTTTCTTTTTCTTTCCTTCTTTCTCCCTTCTTCCTTCCTTCCTCCCTCCCTTTCTCTCTCTTTCTTTCTTTCTTTCTTTCTCTCTCTCCCTCTTTCTCCCTTCTCCCTTCCTCCCTCCCTCCCTCCTTCCTTCCTTCTTTCCTCCCTTCCTCCCTTCCTTCTTTCCTTCCCTCCCCTTCCTACTTTCCTTCCCTCCCTCTCTCCCTTCCTTTCCTCCTTCCTTCCCTCCCTCCCTCCATCCCTCGCTTCCAGAAAGGCAGACTGTGACATGCAGTGCCTCATCTGGATGTGTCTGGAGTCTTAGAAGTTTGATTACCCTACATTCTTCTACAAATGGACCTTGAGAGTTTGTTTGAAAGTTCTGGCAGGGGAGCACAGCTACCCTTGATCAAAGAATGGTCCTCCTGTATCAGGGAAGACCGTTCGCTTCTACTGAGTGCACAGCTTCAGGAGGGATGCATATGTAGCGGTAAGGGAGGAAGGGGACACCAACCTAGCCAGCCAGATCAGTCAAATCAACCCTGACGATCAATGGGGTGACAGATGTCACAGCCACATGGCCCTAAACTCTTGGTTTCTTTCTTTAAACTGGTCACTAGGAAGCCTGGAACAAAATTTACCTCCATGTAGCAAACTATGAGGAATCTTAGATATTGTGTTTCCAACTTTTCTTCTGGGTTTTTTTCTTCTTTCTTTCTGTTCTTAACATTCCCACATTTGCTTTACCAGACATACCACTTAAAAAAATCTGTATGATGTGGTTATTCAGTCATAAGATGGAGACTTCTTTCATACTTAAGTTTTTCAGAAATTGGGATAAGACCTACAAACCATGTATGCATTGGATATGATAGTGTGTTAGTTTCCCAGGGCCGCCAGTAAGAAAGACCCCATGCTGGGTGGCTTAAAACAACAGAAATTTATTGTCTCACAGTTTGGCAGTCTGGAAGTCTGAAATTGAAATGTTGGTAGGGCCATTCTCTCTCCAATGGCTTTGGGGAGAATCTTTCCTTGTCTCTAGCATGTGGCCATTTGCTGGAAATCTTCCGCATTTCTGGGCATGTAGGTAGGTGCCTCCCTCCAGTCATAAGGCTGGCTGTCTTCTCCCCGGGTCTTCACATTGTCTTCCCTCTGCCTGTATCTGTCTTTGTCTTTTAATTTCCCTTTATTTTAGAAGCACACCAGTCCCATGGGATTAGGACCCACCCTGATGACCTCAATACTGCTGTAAAAACCCCTTTCTTCCCCAATCATGTCACATTCTGAGATACTGGGGACTAGGACTTCAGCATGTCTTCTTTGAAGGGACACAATTGGGCCCATGACAGTATTGCTTTTCCTCTTCATTTTTTCCCCTTAATCTATTGTTGAACATTTTCCTCATGGTCACTTGATAGGGAGAGACTGTTGAATGTCAGTATCATTTTTTTTTTAAATGAGTCTAATTGCCCTGACTTTTCCTGGTCCCAATAGCCTGAATAATTAGTTAGTAATTGACTGTACATAATGCTCTTTTTAACTCTGCCATTAGCATCAGATCAATTCATGAATCTTACCGCCCCCCCAAGGGCAAGAACCATCCCTTTCCTGTCTCCCTTTTATCTCCAGGGGTCATTTTTATTTCCAGAGGAGAAGATTGAATCTGTATCATCTCTGTTCCGTATTTCCCCCACAAACCTATGCCCCTTCCACAATGCCTTAGAGCGATGGAGACTATAGCAAGAAAACTTGTTTGAAAGAGCAAGTTCCCATTACCCAGTGTCTCAAGGGTCTTAGAGTAATGGGGAAGGAGTACCAGGTAACAAGAGTACTCAAGACTTCTTTATCCCATGAACACCAGGGAAGTCAGAACTACCCACCCACCATAGCTAGAGATGATATCTGTAGGACTGTCTCATGGGATTTTCTGCAGAGTGTTGGCAAGAGCCTCCCCCTTTGGTTGCTTCAGCATTTGCATGGGACAAGACAGAGCAAGGCCCAACTCTTACTTAGATGTTAGAGCAGTATAGAAATAGAACCCTCAGAAAATGCCAGTCTGACTCTGGTATGAGTAAGTGGCTGGTCCATCACAGATGGTCATGGGTCAGCAATGATCTCGGATTGGCATGGGGCATGGAGATGGTGTAGGGATGATGAAACCAAGAGGCTACAAAGCAGTAGTAAAGCCAGCGCAGAGGGCCAGCCCAGAGAAGCTCCTCTAGCTACTGCTGGTAGAATTTCATCCCTACCTGAGAGAGGGGGAGGGGCAGTTAACACCAAACCCACACCCATAAGGTTACACTGGTTTTTATGTGAATCAATGTCTAAGTTACCAGTTTAATGAATGCTCATCCTGAAGAGACGACATTATAGCATGAGAAGCACCCTTGGGAATATTGCTAAGAGGAGGTACTTAGGTAATCACAGCCTTGGTCTCTGGGCGTGCAGAGCAGGCGAGTGTCCCTCCGCACACTGATAACTCTTCATTCTTCTGGACCCCTCATGTGGACTCCCATCTCTGTCACTCTACCAAAAGAGTGATCACTGAGGTCACCTGAGTGTCCCCTGATGTTGGAAATCATCCTGTCCACCTTCCCTAGGATCCTCTTCTTTCCTTGTCTCCTAGCAGCAGTGGATGTCCTTGAAACCTTTCCCTTCCAGGACACTCTTGTCTTCTACCCTTCTCTCCTTCATGCCTATTGCAGACTCATCCTCCTTTACTGGGCTGTTAAGTGTTGGGATAATTCAAAAACCAGGCACTATTTTCTGCTGCTGCTATTTATGTGCCAGTCATCATGTGGTGAGTGGCTGGGGACACTGTATTTAAGGAGCTGGGGATGGGGCAGCCTGCGATATTTCTGAGTTTTCAGAGGAAGTGATCAGTGACTGCGGATACTGCTCTGATTCTAGGATGCCCTCCTGAGACGTCAACTCTTGTCAACCACCATCTTGCCTGTTCTTGGAGGAAGCAGGATCCTGAGATCGATGATGAGTTGGGATGCAATAGGAAAAGGAGAGAGAGTGCATCTGTATCAGGGACTGGAAAGAAACTGAGTGGGTCAAGCGCTTGGAGATCACCCAGAAAGGAAGATGCAACAAAACCATCAATTTTTCTTGCTGCTCTTCTAGCCATTATCTGTGTTAGTCTGCTTGGGCTGATAGAACCAAACACCAAAGACTGGGCAGCGTCAGTCTTTACTTTCTTATAGTTCTGGAGGCTGGGATGTTCAAGGTCAAGGTGGTAGGAGGTTTTGTTCTGGAGAGGGCTTGTAGACAGCTACCTTTTTCCTGTGTGCTCCAATGGCCTTTCCTCAGTGTGTATGTGTGGAGAGAAGCATCTCTCTTCCTCTTCTTATAAGGGCACTAATCCCATCATGAGGGTCCCATCCCCATGGCCTCCTCTGATCTTAATCACCTCGCAAAGGCCCCACCTCCCAACACCATCACTCTGGGGGTTAGGGCTTCACAATGAGAACTTCAGTGGGGTGACACAGACATTCATTCCATATCATTATGCCTCTGATGTTGTTTGCTTGGTGACATCGTTAGATCATCACCATAAAGCACCGATTATTACTCGGACCATTTTTACAATGGATGGGTGTGTCCTTTGTTTTTTTTAACTAGGCTGAAGAGCCAGGCAAGAAACTGAGTTGCTTGAAATTTCGAGCTCCCCATCCTGTATGTTTTATGATGCTAAATAAACGTTGTCTTCATTGCTCGATGCAGTATATAAACACGTGTCAGCCATCTTAGTGAAGAGGCGTCATTCGATTTAATTGCAAATTAAAAAGCATAAACCACCTTAAATGTGGAGCTAATGCTGCATCAAATCAATACAATAATTGCACCAGGGCAACTGAGAGGCACACAGGGTTTGTGCACCTTGCATACTAAAAGAAGCTGGTCATTAGGGGAGTTGTTTCGTCCTAGTGAATGGTGGGTGGTTGTGGCAAATTGCCCTGATTGGCTTTATCTTTAAGGGTTGACTAGACAGGCTGAGTTCTTCATTGTCTGTGCCAACACAAAGGAAGAGGCTTTGTCCTTGAAAAGTAATTAATAGTTCTCTTAGTGGGTTGGGTTGGGTTGGACAAGTTCTCGCAGTTTCATGGGTGGGGGAAGAAAGGGATGTTCCCAGGCCCTTGCAATGCCTTGTGCTGAGCTTTGATTGTCTTGGGATTCAGCAATTATTTCTTTATAGACCTGACATATTGTGGCAGCTAAATTATGCCAGCGGAAAATGTCTGATTGACAGACCCCAAGTCCGTTGTGTTTTGTGAGCCACTCAGGTGACACTGGAGCTTTGTCAAGCCCTGAAGCAGACAGCAGGCCCTGGTAGGCCCCACTCTAAGTGGCTTTGGTCCCCTTAAAGTGGTCCCCAGCCTTTTTCCAGGGATGACCTAGGATGAAAGGTGGGTGAATCGGGTCACCCCCTTTGCCATGGGGCTTGAAGTGTACAAGAGAAGGCCTCCTGTTCCAAATAGCTCTCTTCTATCATCCTGCCACAGTCTTGAGGTAACTTTCCATAGACACACATTCCTCTGAGTGTCTGAAGTGCCAGTGAAAATGCAATTGCCCCTGGAAAAGAAGAACAAATTAAACAATTGACAGCTATTAATACGGCAATGTCAAGTTGATTCAAGAGGAAACATCTTCTGTGCCCCCGTGAGGTATTCATGAAATAATGTCTGATAATGTGTCTCGATTAGTTTACCAAATTAGCCAGGCCCCTAGCAAGAAGTTGAGGGAATGAGACATTGCATGAACACAGACGGATGGTTTCTCCGTCGTCCGGTCCCTGGCCTTCTGGTCTGATCTTGCTGGCCTTGTTGGAGGATGCGTCCTCTCCACAGGTGCTAAGGTGTGTGTGTCTGTGGAGGCTGGCTGGGCCTCTGTGCCCCAGAGCCTTCAGCATCTTCCTTGGGTCCCCTGTACTCCCATGTGACCCCCACGCAGGCTAGGCCTGCGATCCTATATGTCTCCCCCTGTTCCTTCCTGGAGCCTTGCTTCAGCTCTCGCGCACATAGCAACATCAACCACCACCTAAACAGCGTTTGCCATTCTCCTTTTGTGAGGGCCAGCTCCTGCTCCTGTATTCCCAGCTGTGGTTAGCAGCTGAACCCCAAATGAAGAGATCTCTGCCTGGGTACACACCATCAGCTCCTGACACGCTCCCTTCCCTGCACCAGATGGAAACCTTCCCTTGAGCTCCTCCTTAATCTAGTGGAGCCAAACTGGTCAGAAGCCTTTGAAATCTATTATTAGTATTTAACATTTTGATTTGTTTTTTATAATTTGTTTATATGGTACATGATTCAAAAGGCACAGAGAGATAAACAGTGGGAAGTATGTCTCCTTTTGTCTTCTGCCCCGGTTGCCTGATTTCTGTTTTTGAGGCAAGCACTGTTACTACTTTTTCATATATCCTTCTGAAAATATTACATGTATGTATATGTGTGTACATGCATGTGTGTGGGTATACATATGTGTGTGTGTATGCAGTTTCCTTCTTTCCCACTATGAGTTATAAAAGAACATTATTCTGATCTTGCTTTTTCTAGACTCTTTTACTTATTCATTTATTCATTTTTAAATATACTTTATGTTTCAAAGTAGTTTTGGGTTCACAACAAAATTGAGAGGAAGATGCAAAGATTTCTATCTATCCTCCCAGCGCCTACCTCCCACGCATACACAGCCTCCCCCAGGATCAACACTTCCCACCAGAGGGGTGCATTTGATTTTTTTTTTAAAGATCTGATTCATTTAATTATTTGAGACAGGAAAGGGCAGAGGAGGAGTGGGAGGAAGAGGGAAAGAATCCCTAGCAGACTCTGTGCTGAGTAGAAAGCCTGATGTGGGGCTCGATCTTATGACCCTGAGATCAATGACCTGAGCCAAAACCAAGAGTCGGGCACTTCACTGACTGAGGCACTCAGGCACCCCAAGGAGTACATTTGTTATGACTGATGAGCCTGCAGTGATGTCATAAACACCCAAAGACCGTAGTTCAGATGGTTCACTTTTGGTGTTGTACATTCTGTGGGTTCAGACAAATATATGATGGCCTGGGTCCATTGTTAGAGGATCATACAGAGTATTTCCATTGCCCTAAAAATTCTCTGTGCCCCGCTTGTTCATTCTTCCTTTCCTGACCATTGTTTTTTCACTTAAATTTTTTTTTCACTTAAAATTGTATCTTAGAGATCATTCCATATTGGCATACAAAGAGCTGCCTCATTATTTTTACTGGCTGTGTAGTATTTCATGACTTGGATGTACCATGAAGCGCAGGCTGTTTTTAATCTGTTACTTTAGTCAACAAAGCTGGATGAACATCCTTTCATGCATCATTTGGCACGTAGACCAGATCTTTGGGATAAACATCTAGAAGTAGAATTATTGTCCAAGGAGCATAGACATTTTTAACCTTCAATTGAAATATTACCAAATTGTCCCCTGAACCTTAAAGTTTTTAATGCTTTCCACACCAAGCCCATTTGAATATTTCCCAGGCCAGATTCATATCCTAGTCACCTCCCCAATGTATTCCCTGCCTCTTTTCCATTTGGGCTCTGATTGCATTATGCCTCTGGTGAGATCTTGGGTTCAGCAGGCAGAGAATTGCTATCAGGGTAGGGGCAAACGTTTCCCCACAGTGGGAATGAAACAGGTCAAAGGGGAAGGCAGGAAGTCATGGAGGGAGAAGAGGCAAGTAGTGGGCCCTCGGTATTCTCGGGGGATCTGACCCGTACTTCCCATCTGCCACGCGAAGCAGGCCACAGCACTGTTCCCTTCAGCCGAGACTCAGAGAGGCTGAGTAAGTTTGCCAAAGTAACTCAGCTAGTGTTATGGGTTGAATCAGGTCTCCTCGAAAACATCCACTGAGGCTCTAACCTCCCTCTCCAGTGTCTCAGCATGTGACCCTCTTTAAAAATAGGGCTGCTGCAGATATAATTAGTTAAGATGAGGTCATCCTGGAGTGAAGAGGGCCATAAATCCAACAGGACTGGTGTCCCTATGAGGAGAGAGAGACTTGGACACAGGCACAGACCCAGAGGGAAGACAGCCGTGTGGAGCCGGAGGCAGAGATGGGAGTCGGGCTGCTGCCCGCCATGGGACTCCTGGGGGCTACCAGCAGTTTTGAGGGCACGGAAGGATCCTCCCCTAGAGTCTTTGGAGGGAGCACGGCTCTGCCAACAACTTGATTTCAGCACTCCAGCCTCTGGAACTGTGAGAGAATGAGTATCTGTTGTTTAAGCCACCCAGCCTGTGCTGCTTTGTTAGGACAGCCCTAGGAGACGAACACAACTAGTAACTGGCAAAGGCAGAAGTCCAGCCTGAGACCTTCTGAACGTAACTCCCAAGGTCACTCAACTCTGTTACCGGATGACTCTTGCCCACGAATCTTCAGTGGGCTCTTAGGTCAAGGACTTCCTTACAACCGTGTCTGTCCATCCTCCATGCCTCCCATGTGGGAGATGGGATTTGGAAGCCACGGTCCCATTCTGGCCATTTGGTGGCTCCTCAGCCTCGTGGCAGCCGTAGTTCATGTGAGCTTCCGAACAGTGGGAAGCTACCCTGTTTCAGATTCCCTTGTGGTCAGGACAGGACTCCCAATAAACAAATCCACCTGCCATGGGGTGGCGTCAGGATCATCAAACAATCCAGGCATCACTAATGTGATATGAGAGGAACAAATGGGCCCCCATTCCTACCGCCTGTCCGTCAAGGGTAGATTATGCCCTTTAGGGACGGGGCCTTGGGACTGGTGAGGCTGTTTTGTTACTGTTTACAGCGTTGCCAGTGGAAGAAAACAATCCTTGACTTCCACGTTTCCGCGGCAACGGGAGGATGTGGTCTGACTTCTGCCAGCATGCCTCTCTGTCCCCTGGCCTCAGAACAGTGTGGGGCTTTTGCAGGGCAAAGGTGGGACTCAGCCCAACAAGGGGTCCCAGAGGAAGGAAGGACAGAACCAGACAGAGAAGGTTAGAGACACCGACTTCCAAAGCCCCGGCTCCTGATTTCAACTGGCATGGAGTTTATCAGCCTTGCAGAGATCGCCTCCAGCTTTTGAAGGGAGGGAACATGATGCGTCTCAGAGGGCAGGATCTGGGTTGGAGGCTCTTGGAGCGGTGTTTGTAAGACAGTCCATCAGAGTGCAAGAAGAAAATAATAGAGTTTTGAATTGGATTTCTGTCTTCTCTCTTTAAAATTTTTACTTTTTGTATTTGGTTTATAAAGTTCGTAATATATTAACAAATTCAGACATGCAGAAAATAAATGAGTGATGTATTGGAGGGCATATGCCGGTTTTGAAAACAGAGAAAGGTGTATGATCAGAGAAATTTGGAGACATTGTTTTAGAAGGTCACATCTGACAGTCAGGGCCCTTCCCCTCTCTTTGACACCAGTCCAAGTTCTCTCTCCATTGATCCTGAAATTTAGCCTTTGAGTTTTGATTCATGGGGTGTCCATCTCTGCATCTCGGAATGAATGCATCCCTCTGAAAATGAATGGAAACAATTCTGTTAGGTGGGACCTATAGCCTCTACTTTCTCAAGTCCCCACCAAACCCCCTTATTTTTTAAATTTTTTTAGAGAGAGAGGGGAGGAGGAGGGAGGAAGGGCAGAGGAGAGAGAGAGAGAGAGAGAGAGAGACTTAAGTACATTCCACACCGAGCATGGGCCCTGATGGGGGGCCTGGATCTCCCAACTCTGATATCATGACCGGAACCAAAATCAAGAGTCTGATGCTTAACCAACTGAGCCACCCAGGTGTCCCATATTTGTATTTCAAACTCTGTTTTAAGGGATAGTTTGAAGATGGAAATCAAGAACTTGTTTAGAAGTTAATGAGTCCCTCATCCCTCAAATAAGGTTGGATAGGGACAGTGGGGCTATCTTCATCAGCTTGGGCTCCTGTAACAAAAATA
This sequence comes from Lutra lutra, assembly GCF_902655055.1. NCBI lineage: Eukaryota > Metazoa > Chordata > Mammalia > Carnivora > Mustelidae > Lutra > Lutra lutra. The sequence continues at coordinate 8,988,250 of NC_062284.1, read as the reverse complement.
ACAGAGATGTGGGGCTTATAAATAGTAGGAATTTATTTCTCATGGTGCTAGAGTTTGGAAGTTTAGGATCAGGATGCCAGCATGGTTGAGTTCTGGTGAAGGCCCTCTTCTTCTTTTTTTTTTTTTTTTTAAAGATTTTATTTATTTGACAGAGAGATCACAAGTGGGCAGAGAGGCAAGCAGAGAGAGAGAGAGAGGAGGAAGCAGGCTCCCTGCAGAGCAGAGAGCCCGATGTGGGACTCGATCCCAGGACCCTGAGATCATGACCTGAGCTGAAGGTAGAGGCTTAACCCACTGAGCCACCCAGGTGCCCCGAAGGCCCTCTTCTGAGTTGAAGACTGCTGACTTCTGGTTATATCCTTCCCTTACTAGGAAGCAAGCACTCTCACTCATCTCGTTCAGAAAGGCTCCACATCCATGACTTCATCCCAAAGGCCCTACCTCCTCACACCATCATGCTGGGGATAAGGGTTTCAGTATAAGAATTTGGGGGTGACACAACAGGGAACATGGGAACGTCGGAGAAGATGCAGGGTAGTTGAAGCAGGACAGGGGTGGGGCATTCCTTCAAGCGAAGCTCCTGGCAACTTACCCTGCTTTAGATCAGGGAGGGGGATTTTTGCCTGGACACGTCTTCTGATGTGAGTGGTGAATGAGAAGGCTGACCCCTGAGGGCAGTTTTGGACTGGAGACATTCAGGGCTTGAGGCATGGAGTCTAGTTAGGAGGAGTTGATGTGGACTTCCCAGTTGGGAGAGAAACACGATTCTGCTCTTGGATGTTGAAAAGGGCCCAGAGGGTGACCCCTTCACCCTACCCCTCCCTAGGGCTCGGTACTGCCTCTCTTCAGCAAGCTGAAAGAGAGGACCTGCCTCTTCTGCCTGGCTTCTTTGAAGCCATGAGGGCTTGAAGCCATGAGACATCACAGGTTCTTTTCCCCTCAGAACTGTCGCCTGACCAGCAAGTCACAGCAGCCCGAGCACATCAAGAGCCATATTTACGATCATAGCCAGGAGCTCCTTCAGGATACTTAACGGGGTTCCACCCTGGAAGCTGGTGTTCAACGTAGCCATAGTAACAGAATAAACAATGGGCCATCTTGTTTTAGAGATTAGATGAAGTCTTTTCAAATAGGATTTTGCCAGTAGAAAATTATGTCTTGGCTCAGGCCAGTGGTCCTTTTGGAACCTGACCGAATCAGGCTACCATCCAGCTTCACGTCGCATCCCTTTATTAGTACATTTTTCATGACTCCTTGCTATAGAACCTTTGTGTTTCATTGGCATTTTGTAATTTGTGGGTGAAATGGTGGTTTCTGGCATCATATCCCAGCTGCAAGGTCTTTTGCTTAAATCCACAGGAGTGGGACATTCATTACTCTGAAATGTGTAAGGGAGGACTTGCACCATCCGGCTTCGGTGTCTCTGAGCAAGCAATGTCATTCACTCTGCCTACAGTTTCCTCCTCCGTTCGGCATCAGGATGACTTCTATTTGTCTTTCAAAAGTCAGCCTTGGTGTCCCGTGGTCTACAAACCTTCCTGGCCCTCCAGGGCTCCCCCCTCCACTCCCATGTTCCTCTAGGACCAAGTGCTTCTTTCTAATTTTGCATTGATTAATCTAATTGTCTAAGTGCCTCCCCAACACCTGTAGGTCCCCGAGGGTGGGCGGGACCTGCCTTGTCCTTTCATGAAGCATTTTCCAGATGAAATTCCCTCCCTTTCCCCACAGCCCCTGCCTGGGTCAGATGCCTCTTCTTGTCTTCCCTCAATTCTGCTGACCCTGATCAGAATTGTCGGTTTAAGTGCCTCCATCCAGAAGCACCTCTCTTGTTCCTCTTTGTATCTGAGCACCGCGTGGTGGGGTCCTAATGTTTGACACATTGAAGGTAGGTGACAGTCTCATCCTAGTTTGCCTGAGCCTTTCTGGGTTTTAAAATGGAAAGCCTCACAATGTATGTACCTAAAAAAATCTAAAGCTAATACTCAAACAAATACATGTACACCTCTGTTAGTAGTAGAATTATTCACGACAGTCAAAAACTGGAAACAGGGGCACCTGGGTGGCTCAGTGGGTTAAAGCCTCTGCCTTTGGCTCAGGTCATGGTCCCAGGGTCCTGGGATTGAGCCCTGCATTGGGCTCTCTGCTCAGCAGGAAGCCTGCTTCCCTCCCCTCACCTCTCTGCCTGCCTCTCTGCCTACTTGTGATCTGTCTGTCAAATAAGTAAATAAAATCTTTAAAACAAAACAAAACAAAACAAAAACTGGAAACAGCCCAACTGTCCACCAACTGGTGGCTGGCTGAACAAAATGGTAGAGCTATTGGATGGACTATGATTCAGCCAGAAAAAGGAACAGAGTACTGATGCTTGCTGCAGTGTGGACGGAACTCAGAAATGCTACGCTAAGATCCAAGAGGCCATATATAAGGCGTCACATTCTATATGATTGCATTTATATGAAGTGTCCAGAGCTGGCAAATCCAGAGCCAGAACACAGGTGGGTAGTTGTGGGGGGCTGGGAGGAAGGGGGAGAATGGAGAGTCGACAGCTTAATGGGTACAGAGTTCCCTTTGGAGGTAGTGAGAATGTTTTGGAACTGAATGGAGGTGATGGTTGCACAACATTGGGACTATAACAGAGGCCCCCCGAAGTGTTCCCTTTAAAATGGTTGCCTTTATGTTGGTTGAATGTCATCTCAGGAGACAGACACCCAAAAGTCTTGCAAACTGGCATGGTCCTGGGCCCGTCTCTCAAAAAAAAAATTAAGAGAAGAAGGGAATGCTGCTTCCATAATGAAGTCAAATCTGAATTTTCAAAGGTTTTTTTGTTTTGTTTTGTTTTGTTTTTTTTTTAATAGGCAGAGAGGTGGGGGGAGGGAAGCAGACTCCCTGCTGAGCAGAGAGTCTGATGCAGGACTCAATCCCAGGACCCTGAGATCATGACCTGAGCTGAAGGCAGAGGCTTAACCCACTGAACCACCCTGAATTTTCAAAGGTTTTAAAGTAGAATGTGCGGACGGGGGTGGAGGGTCGGGCTGCCCCGGTTTCCCCTGTGGGGTGCCCTCCCTGACAGTTGCTGTCCTGGATCCTGAGGGGCCTCAAGCCTCCTTTCACATGTGGGCCCAGCGTGGACCAAAGCTCCCTCTGGTTTCCCACAGCCCAGACTAGAAGCTTGGCTCTTTAAAGGCAGGCTTTAGAGGACAATGAAAGGGAAACATAGTCCATGAGTACAAGAGTGCTTCAGAGGGCACAGACTTCTGCTCTTGCCATACTCATGGTCCTGGGGCAGGTTTGAAGGCTCATGTTGGCTCCAGGTTATCCTGGAGAAATAAGAATATGCCCCAGAAACTTCTAACACTTAATCCTATCATATCAGAATAAGTGCATTCGAAAGGTTTCCTTTTTCTTCTTTTGGACTGGGTGCCTCCCACCTCTAAGGAAGCAAGACCCTGATGAAAACCCCTAAGGCATGTGTGTGGGGACATGGGGGGGTGGCTCTTCTAATCTCTTTGAGACCCCCAGGAAGTCCTGGGGGAAGAGCCCCAGGCTCCTTTGTGGAGATTTTTCTTTATAGGATTTTACTTTCCAGGTTGGTGGATTGGTTGGGGATGGTGGGTGAGGACCTAGGAGTGAGTGAGTGTGATGGATTCTGGAGGGAAACTGGTCTATGACGTCTGGGGCCTTGGGGAGTGGGAGGACCCCTGCTTGCGTGGAGGACCGGCTGGGCTGCCCACTCCTGGTAAGGTCGCAGGAATGGAGGCTTCTCTGCCCTTGAGGCTGAGTGAGTACTGGCCCCTGTCTGCCTCATCAGACACCCGCCGGCCCAGCCATGCACACCGGAGGCTGGGCTGTGTCCTTGTCACTCACAGCAGCTCCAACTCAGCCCCTGTGAGCAGAGGAGGGAAAGCCAACAGCATATGCCCAGGAGGAATTTGTAAAATCCCCAGAAGAGGTGCCTAGCACACGGGCTGGAAAAGATCTCAGCAGGAATTATGACCATGTGTCTTAGTGTTCGATGGCCAAAGCAACAAATCACTGAGAAGTTGGTGGCTTAAAACAACAGACGTTTATTCTCTTAGTCTGGAGGCCAGAAGTGCAAAAGCAAGGTGTCGGCAGGGCCATGCTCTCCCTGAAGGGTTTGGGGAGGATCTGTTTCTGTGGCTTCAGCTTCTGGTGGCTCCCGGGACTCTCTGGTGTTCCTTGTAATTCCAGTCTCTTCCCCCACTCTCACGTGGACTTCTACTCTGGGTGTCCTTTCTTTTTATTTGTTATTTTTTTTTCCTTTAAATCAGGACACCCGTCCTCGGATTGGGGCCCATCCTAATCCAGTATGACCTCATCTAAATTAATTATCTCTTCAGAGACTCTATTTTCAAACCAGGTCACATTCCAAGGTTCTGGGTGGGGATAAATTCTGGAGAGAGCCTACTCAACCCACTATCCCATGAAAGGAGATTTAGGTATCATAGAAAAATACTTTCTGGTACTAAAAAATGTATAGTTTGCCAGCTAAGAATTCGATAGATAAATGGAACAGAAAGATGCAGACCTGAATTAATGGCCAGGGAGACCAAGAGGAAGAAACCACTGGAACGGAGCAAAAAAGTGCAGGGAAATTCTCCCGGGACAAGATAAGCAGCTCGAAGGATGGATCCTGGGGCCCAAGGTCAGGTCCACAAGGCGGAAAAGAAACAAAAGGAAGCAAGTTAGAAATGAAACAGATAACAGAAAATGAAAACATTTCTTAAGCGGAAGCAAATTCTTTGAATCTTCAAATTGAGAGATTATGCCGGCTCCAACTGGGATTATGTAGAATTGAGACAGACTCATGCATAATCTGGGAAAATCCAGGTAAACTTCAAGGATAAAGAAAATCCCATCAGCTAACAGACATAAGCATTCGGCCTGAAGACTATTTTCTCATACATTTTCAATTTCTCTATTGACTGGTTTGCTAAGCCTTTTGTTATTATTTAACTTTCTGTGTTTCCCTGACATGTTTGCAAGTTCTTGATAGTCGGGATGATGTTTTATTCATATTTCTGTCTGTCTTAACATCTGGCCATCCAAAAAACAGATGCATAAGACCAGAGAACTAAGACACCCTAAAATTCAATTTACAATAGTCCAAGGGGCTCATGGGGAGCTTTGCAGAACCACCTGGGGTACAGATGAGACTGGTGGTTTTGCGCTTTTGCAGTGGCCTCAGAGAAGCCTCAGCTTTGGTCCGGGAAGTCCTGAGGCTCGGTGAGAATCTTAGAGTCTGAATGGTGATGGAAGGGAAGAAAGTCCTATAGATCTGAACAGGGCCAGGGAAAACGACCTGCCATCCCCCAGTCTCCTCAAGACTGACTTGGGGGTGAACATCACTGTGAGATAATGGTGTCCATCTCAGGCTTCACTCCCAAGGTCAAGACTTGAAAGACTGGGTCCAGCATCCTAGGAAGAGGGATTCACAAGTGCTAGGCAGGAATGGTCAGCTTTCTAGCCTCTGAGGTATGACCCAGGTCATGGTGTAGGTAGGAGCTAGTCAGGAAATGGGCACAAGCCTGGGCACAGGTTGGGGTAGAAAGGGTAAAAAGGCAGGGAAGGGAGAGACTGTAATTTGGTTGGCAAGCAGGTGCCAAAGTTCACGCCAGTTTGGGCCAGGGCTTTGGGAGTCAGGCAGGCCTGTGTTTGACCCCTAGCTTCTCTACCCACTGGCTGTGCAACACTGGACAAGTGCTGACACTCTCTAAGAACTGTCGTGAGGATAAAAAGACTCTTGAATAAATAAAATATAAAAATAAATCAGAGTGTTGGTGCAGTTACAAGTACACGGCAAGGACTCAGGAAGCAGTATTGGTTCATCATTAGTGTTTGTTTCTCTTCTTTACTTTTTTTTTTTTTAAGATTTTATTTATTTGAAAGAGAGAGAGTGAGTGAGAGGAGGAACAGAGGGGGAGGGAGAGAGAGGAGAAAGAAACTCAAGCAGATTCTGCCCTGAGCATGGAGCCCAATTCGGGGCTCGATCTGGCGACCCTGAGATTGTGACCTGAGCTGGAACTAAGAGGCTGATGCTTAACCGACTGAACCCCACCCAGGCACCCTTTTCTCTCTCTCTCTTTTTTTTTTAAATAGTGACAATCCCATTTCTAGATCTCATATCTGCTGGGCTGGGAAGGCTCGTGTATCCTCCGTCCAGGTTGGGTTGACACAGGTCATCTGAGATTTACTGACTTCTGTCGCGTGGCAGGGAATGGGGTGTTGGCAGAGTCCTGCAAACTACACATTGCTCTGAAGGCCCCCTTGTTGGGCTACACCTCAGGGCAGGTAGAAAAGCTGGAATCCCCACTCTTCTTTTTTGGCTCTTTATTTTGCAATCACAACACTAGTCACCATTGTCTCCTAAGTTTGTTCCTTGGAGGGCTTTGCAAACTATTCCTTCATCATCTCTCCTTTTAGAGAAAATAAAGTCCAAGCTCACAAGGGATGTGCATATCCTTTCCCCATGCAAACATGAAGGCTACCAGTGTCAGCTTCCTTCCTCTCTCCCTCCATCGCTCCCTCCTTCTTCCTTCCCTTCCTTCCCTCCTTCTTTTCTCCTTTCTGCTTTCCTCCCTCCTTCCCTCTTTTCCTTCCTTCTCTTAATTCCATGTACTTATTTAATAAATACTGAATTTTTGCCCAGTGAATTACACCGTAATCAGTTTTGTGTGAGACCCTGAAATGAGTAAGATGTAATCTTTACTCTCAAGGTAGTCACGGATTGCTAGGGGAAGATTAAAAACATGCAGAAAGAGAGAAAGTGATGATTGATGATGACGATAGATAGATGGATGGATAGATAGGTAGAAAGGCTATGAGATGTACAAGACGTTGCCAAGAGATGTCAGAGGCAGGAGACATCCCTTCTCCCTAAGGAGAATCCAGGAGCTGTAACTTTAATGTCACACCTGCCATGTGCTTGCTGGCCTAGAGATTGGGTTCCTGCTCTGCTATACTGTATGTTTTCCTTTTGTTTATTGGAGAGCTCAAGGAAGTAGCTCCTAAATGTAAGGCTTTGTGAGGTCAAGGACTTGCCCAAGGACACAGCACTTGCAAGGGGCTGAGGAAGGATTCTCACCCAGGGTCATGTCACTTCTCTTCTAAAAACCCTCCAACGGTGTCACTTCACATTCCAAGTAAAAGTGAAATTCTTCTCCCTGGTCTGCAAGTTTCTACCTGGCCAGGCCCCTCTCAAAACCTCATGTGCTCCAGATTCCCCCATGTTCCTGCATTTTCTCAGACCCCCGAGCTTATCTGTGCTGGTAGCCTTTGCTCCCTGGGTTCCCTCTCCTTGAAATGCTTTTCCTCCTTGTAGGTTTCCGCTTAGAGCCCCCTTTCCGAGAGGACTTTGTGGACCATCTGAACTTCCTGGTTATACTCTTTGGTCTAGACCATATTTTATTTTCTTCCTAGCCCCCATCACTTCTGGATATCTTGCACCAGTCATAGGATAGTCCCAGCTCACGGGACTCTCAATAAAGAGATGTCACTTGGGGGAAAAAAGAAATGTGTCATGTCCTAGAATTGGATGTGGAGGGCACTTAAGGATGGACAGAGACAGAGAGACAGAGACAGGGAGAGACTGAGACAAAGAGAAAGAGAACTCATAAAGAAGATCCAGTCTGACCAGAGAAGAAGATGGATATGCTAGCGACAAGAGCTTGAAAGGCACATTTGGGAGAAGGGCCCATGGCTACTTCTCGGTGAGCCTGATCCTCAAATGTCAGGTTAGAGTTTACACTTGATTTGCTAAAGTGCAGTTTTGGCAGGGGAATTAAGCCTGCGAGAATGAGCTTTATATCATTTTGGCATGGGGGTAATTGCTACCAGTGTTTTAAAAATACTTATGAATCTTGAGCGGAAGGGCCGTTTTGCTTTTTTTAGACATTTTCATGGGTCATGCACGATTCCCTTCTCTTGATGGAAGAGGTGGGGCAAAGGGAAGGCCAGGCATGTGTGGTCCCACGGGACAGACCACATGGGAGGGGATAATATGGCCAGAATTCAAAGTAGGGAAAACCATCCTTCAGAGAGGGCAGTTTGACCTAGTTTGACCTGATTCTCCAAACCAGGGAGGGGAAGAGACCAGATTACTCCTGGGGGTCATGACACAACGGGGACATTATATTGACTCTGGGGCACCGGCCAGTCATGCCAAAGAAAGCCACACAATTTCCTGGGAGGGGAGAAGGGCTTTCCTAGAAGCACAGTTGACACTACCTCTAGAAAGAGTCTTTTTTCTCACTCTGATGTGCCTATAATTCCCCCAGGCTGCGGGAGAATGATGACAGCCTTGGCCTTGGAGTTATTTCCCAGGAACCAGCGTTTCACAGACATTTCCATCAAAAGCGCTATCCCCTTGGATACAGTGAAAGTTCTGTGGATATTTTTATGTTTTTTGTTTATTTTTTAAATTTTTGTTTTATTTGAAAACTATATGGATTTTGCATTTTATATTCATGCCTAATATAAAATAATGCTTTAAATTATCATCGGGTGAAAAATACATAATTTTCCTTTTTTCCCCCCTCTAACCAAATCCTTGAGTAAAATGGATTTTCCCAGAAGACAGTCTCTGCATACACAGGGTTTGTATGAGTCCACGTTCCATGAGAAGAGGTGGGGTGGGCAGCCAGAACCACTCCGAGCAGCTATTGGCTCTGGAGGTCCACAGAGCTGCGGGATTTCATGTTGCCAGGCCTTGGCCGTTGTGTCCACTAACCAACCAGAACTCTTCCCAGATGGAGACGGCTCATTTCCTGGGAGTTGAGAGGCGTGAAATGGCAGTGGGAGAAACTGTGGACTAGGTCGACTCTTGTCAGCGTCTTTGTTTATGAGCCTACTTGGCGCTGGCAGATGCCTCGCATTAGCATTATTTAGACATTAAGAGATTCTAATTGGAGAGTAACATGTGTCCTCATCACAGTTGACCTTATTCACGGAGTGGGTGACATCTGACTGTCAAATTTGCATCAGTGAATTCTCTCCTCTAATAACCACTTTAATATGTAAATAACTGATTTGCAGCAGGGAAAAATGTACGTGATATTCTGATGATTGCTTGAAAGACGCAGCTTCCTTCCGTATACAGAGACAGAAGGGCTGGTAGGTTCCTCCCTCTAATTGAGAGACGTTGGCCAAAGGACTGAGCTAGAAAGAAACACCCTTTACCCCAAATCCAGCAGATATGTAGAGAGTTCCCACTTTGTGGACAACCTTGGTGAAGTGCTTAGGGAGATCAAGGTGAGGAAGATAGGGTCTACCCCCAGAACACATGAAGCCGTTAGAGGGTGGGATATGAAAGGTGCACAAATCAGTTCCTTTCACGGCGTCATAGGAGAAATCATAAGGGAGAAACACGAGTGACACTACTTCACCACTCTCTCATTTGGGGGTGGGAGGGCAGGCGTCTGAAAAGGTGTCATATTAGCTTCCAAACCCAGCAAGCGCTATGGTTCTGACTTCAGTGGACAAGTTGGAGTCATCTCATATGAAGAGATGTCTTGGGTAGGTAGTTCAGGGCAGGCACAGTGACTCAGAAGGGCCTCAGTCTCTTTCTAGATTTTCCACTTCACCAGCCCTAGTGTGAAGGCCTTGGTATTATGCTGGACACCTCATGGTTACAAAATGGCTGCTTCATCTCTTAGGTCTCAGGTCCACATTCTAGGCAATAAGAAGAAAGTGGGAAGCGCAAAGGGGAAAAAGAGCTTCTCTTCAAGAAGGTTTTTTTCTTCTTTTTAAAAAAATCCTGGAAGGGGGCGCCTGGGTGGCTCAGTGGGTTAAAGCCTCTGCCTTTGGCTCAGGTCATGATCTCAGTGTCCTGGGATCGAGCCCCGTATCTGGCTCTCTGCTCAGTGAGGAGTCTGCTTCCCCCCTCTCTCTGCCCGCCTCTCTGCCTACTTGTGATCTCTGTCTGTCAAATAAATAAAATCTTTAGAAAAAAAAAATTAAAAAAGTTAAAAAATCCTGGAAGAGAAGCCTTTCTCAGCACACTTATGACTATGTCCTAACTGGCCATCTGTGGTTGGAAGGCACTCAAGGAGGAGAGGATTTTGGATGAGGGTTGGGACAAAGAGTAGTGTCCACCATGGGTATGTTGGAGAAAACAATGATGCTTTGGTACAGGTAGAGATTTTGACAGATGTATATGTGTGCATAAGTGGAAGGATTAGCATGAGGGAAGCTAGAACAACACCATGGATAATTAATAAAGAAGCTGGGAGAGCAGGGGTTAGAACAGACACCAGAGCAGGAGCTGTGACTTTGCAGTGCCTTTGGGGAAGAAGAGGAAGCAGGATTGTTCTCCAGTATGTGTTGGTGGGAGGGAGAGGGGATGGAGGCAGATAGGCTATAGAGCTGGGTCAGAGCGCCCTGATGCAGCCTGACCTGACCCCACGACAGGCAGAGATGGGGATCTAGAATCCCTTTATTTGAAGACATGGATGGGTATTGTCTAGCCTGTGTGCCCAAGAGCTAGGTTCCCACCGAACTGTCACATCGAGTAGAGGGATACATTTCTCACCGATTTCCATCTTGTTCATCTCCATTACTAAAGGAATGGGGCAGAGCTGAACAAACAGCATTAAGAGAATTACTCATAGAGATCGTGCTGTTGACCAGGGCAGGCTGACTGCTAGCGTGTTCAGTTATTTGTTTAGCAAGGCTTCCTGTTGCCTACTACATGCCCAGCGCTGGGCTTCGTGCTGAATTAGTACCACTGAGGCAGGTTGCTGCCTGCCAAGGGCCGTCATTCTGAAAGGGAAGACAGGATAGAATTAGAGAGTTCTCTAGACAGCACAGGATGATATCCCCAGATGGGTGGTTCAGACACGATGTGCACGTAAGGGAGTTCAGAAAACTGGGTCACCGTGTCAGTTGGCACAGTAAGAAAGGCCTCACAAGGGAGGCGATGTTTAATGTGGATTATGAAAAGATGGTAGAATGTCAATGGAGAGTGGGGAGAAGGGGAGCATTCTGGGGCAGCAAAGAGGCTGAGGAAGGAGGTTCTGCAGGGCAGGGCTGTCACTCACGTAGGAGAGGGAGAGGGACTGGGACCGGGACTAGTCCCACCCAGTGCTGGGGAGGGATGGGTGAGATCATGTGGGCGCGGAGCATGGAGTCAGCTGTTGAAGGAAAGAGGAACGTGTTGAAGGAATGGCCCTGCCTCTGAACACTGACTCCACTAACCACCAACCTCTGTGTGCCCTTGACAAGATAGCCGACCTTCTCAGAAGCTCAGAAGTATCAGTAAAACAGAAGCAGTAACCCTGACCTTGGGGGAGTGTGGCATGGTCAACTGCAGCATTGTTTTAAAGTAAGAGCTGGTGTTCTGGGGTCAAGGAGGTCAAGGTTAAATCCTGATAAGTATGTGACCTTGGGCAAATCATTTCTCTGAGCCTTTGAGTCCTCATTTATAAAATGGGGTTATCAGTAGCATGTTTCTACATTGCAGTCATTTCACGTGTCAGAGTTCTGACAGTTTTGGAAATCACAGAAACACAGTCTGGAGGTTAAGCCTAAGAGGAGTTTGGTAAAGAGTAGTACCTGGCTTTCTCAGAAGGACCAGAGAACCGGGGTTGGGAGGCATGCAGGCTGCAGTAAGGCCTGGAAGACATGCTCCAGGACAGACACCCCTATGACCGCTGCCAGTCTGGGCACTGCACCTGCCCAGCCGGGCTGGCCCTGGACTCCATCACCCGTGCCCCTGCTCCTAGAGAAGGATGCCTCTGACATGCCTGTGATCTAGTTGCCTTGGAGGCTGGGAAGATGAGTTCCAGTGCTCCAGCCTGGGGAGGAGAGTTCTCAGAAATGGGGGAAGTCCCTGAACATAGAAAAGAAAGCTGTTTCGAGGTGTTGGGCATCAGAACCATGACTTCGTACCCTCCAAGGTGCTCGCCAGGGTCCTGTGAGGATGGAATGATTCAGTGCAAGTTAAGCACTTAGCATAGTCCCTGCACAGTGGGTAAGCAGCAGATGCTAGCTGCTAACATTGTTGGTCATTGCTAGTGAGTGTGGAGATGCTGAGGAGAGGCACGCAGGACGTGTGGCTTTAAGAGTAGAGACTGGGGGTCCTTGGGTGGCTCAGTCTTTTAAATGTCTGCCTTCTGCCCAGGCCACGATCTTGGGGTCCTGGGATCGAGCCCCTCCTCTGGCTCCCTGCTCAGTGGGAAGCCTGCTTCTCTCTCTCCCTCTGCCCCTCCCACCTGCTTGTGCACACTCTCTTTCTCTCTCTCAAATGAATTAATAAAAAAAATTTAAAAACAAAAGAGCAGAGGCTAAGTGGTCAACCAGGAAGCTAGGGATCCAGCACAGCCCATGGACTAACCTTTGCATTGTAAGCTTTGAAAGTTGACTCAACAGCATGTGGAAATGGAACTTGTCTCAGGAGCGCCCTCCCCCCATTTAGTAATTTTAATTTATTGAATTATAGTGAGAAATGTGACTCCCCTGTCTGTCTCTCCCCTGATGGGCAGGTTCATCACACAGACCTGTCCCTTTGGGGAAGATCCACGTGAAGCTGTGCGAATCAGAAGTTTGCGTGGTGGGCACGAACTCAGAGCCTGCAACTGAGGCACGGCCCATTCGGGGGGACGACGGGGGATTCACCGATACCCTGAGCCCGGACCTGTTTGGTACCTGACCAGCAGAACCCCTGGACCAGTGGTGCACTGGTAAGTGATTCAGAAAGGAAGACCGTGATTTGGGACATCTGTCCATTTCCATGGTATAAATGCTGCGGCCACAGGTAATTTCAAGCTACGATCTTGAAGTGATGTCATTGAACACGGTGGGTCTTGTGAGCCAGCAGATGCTGCTGCTAGCAAATGCTTCTCCTGGACGGAGCTCTGCAAGGGGTAGCTTCCTGAACCTTCACTTTTCCTCCTTTTTATTTATTTATTTTTTTCTTCTTTTTAAATTACACTTTTCTCACCCTCTAATTGGAAACGGCCTTTTGCAAGACCCTGGGATAAAGAGAGACGAAAAGAAAAGAAAAGAAAGAAAAGAAAAGAAAAGAAAAGAGAAAAGTCGATAGGAAACCACAACTTACAATTTAAATTTTTTCGTTTACAGTAATTTTTCTCCTCTGACTCGCATCATATAAAATTGATGACATTCAACCGTTTTGACCTATAAAAAACAGAAATTTTATATATGGTTCAACATAATGCATTTCATATTGTATCTAAAGTTTTATGGCCTACTCTGCATATACTGTTAGATCATAAACATTTCTCCATGTCATTAAATTTTCTTTGAAGGCATGGTTTTTAATGGTTGTCTTCTGATAAACTGGATATGTGGCCATAATTTATTTAACCATTTATATCATTGGAGGATATTTGATTTTTTTCCCTCCTCTTTCTCTTTCTCTTTTTCTTTCCCTTCCTTTCACCCCCCCCTTTTTTTTGCTATTATAAATAATGCTGATATAAACATTCTTGTAACATGAATTTTTGTACTTCTCTCTAATTGTACCCTTAGGATACAAACTTGGGAGGGGAATTATTTAGAAGAGGGTCAAAGGGTTTGAGCAATTACAAAAATTTGGATACTTTCATTAATGCCAGAACGCTTTCCCCCAAACGTAGTAATTTATCATCTAAGTAGCTGTATACAAAAGCGCAGGTTCCATTGCAAAGGTGTCACCAACAAATATTGTCTTTTATTTTATTTTTATCTTTCCCAAGCGCCTTGGAGAAACCTGGTAGCTAGAATATTTTGCAATGCGATGATTTGCAGCCATGAGGAGAGAGAAGGAATGAAGGGAGATTTTCGTCTGAACCTCTGTTCTGACCACCTGCCTTCAACTTATGGGCTTATTTCAAAAAGACAGGACAGAGGCCAAGTCGTAGACCCGTGGCCTAAAGCCACTTAGCGCCATCTCTCCACCCACCCACCTTCCATGACCTTGCCTGCCAACAGTGTGTCAAAGGGGTGTCTCTAATAGGTGAGTAAGCCTGTGGCCAGATGGCTGCTCATTTTTTATTTTTGTCATGATTGAGCTGAATTACTATCATTTGCTGTAGGTGACTCAGCTACCCAATCATAACACATTGTCAGAAGCAGGAAGAAGCGCTGTGGGTGGCTTGTCGGTCCTTGGGCACGGGGCCCTGTTGAGTTGCTGGCGTTTGCTTGTTTCCATTTGTTTCCATTTATTTCCAACTTCGATCCATGACTTCCAGCATTGCCAGACCTGGCCTTTCCCCACCCCACGGTGTGTCAGCATGGGGGTGGCGAGGGGCGGGAAGAAAGGCAGGCCGAACAGGAGGAATGGGACGGGAATGTCATTACCTCGGCTTGGCAGGAAGAGAGTGAGAATATGGTTGGGGGGCAGAGGGAGGCATGAGCGGGGAGATACTGATTTCTTCTGTTCGGTAGCCCTGGTCAAAGCTGGAGGGTCCGAGTGAACACATGGGAGCGCCGTGTTGTGTTTGTTCCCCCACCGCCGAGGAATCCCAACAGCTGATGGTGCATGCAAGCCCCAGAGGGGTAGGACTGTGAGCTTGTAGGGAAGAAGGGGGTCATCCAAACCAGATTTCCCAACTGCTGAGTGGTCCATGAACCCATGAGAGGAATTTTTCTTGGTTTGTAATGGCCACCTTGCCTTGTGTCTTCTGCTCTCTGGCCTCTGGTAGAGAATGCCAGATGCTTATGGTTCCTTGTCATAATCTGGATGAGGAGCGTCGGGCTGAACCTTGCTGGGGTGCGATGTTGGAGATGTGGGGTGACTGTCAGCATCAGTCCCATCTGGTGACGCAAGAGGTGCTAGCCGGGAAGGATAGCTGGTGTTTCCATATACCGAGTATGATAGTCTCCTTCTATGGCTTCGGTGAGGATTAAGACATCATGTTTCTTTAAAGCCTTTTGGAAATAAGACGTAAATACATATGTTTTTCACGTTTATTTTTTCATTGTGGAGATACATAAAATTTACCAGCTTCATCACCGTTGAGCGTGCAGTTCTGTGGTGTGACGCACATTCACAGTAGTGTCCGTGCATCCCCGCCGTCCACCTCCAGAAATTTCTCATCTTCCCAGACTGAATCTCTGTCCCCATTAAACACTGACTCTCCATTCCCCACTGCCCCCGCATCCCCTGGTAAATACTGTTTTACCTTCTGTCTCCATGGATTTGACCATTCAAGGTAGTTCATATAAATGGAATCATATACATTTTGCCCTTTTGTGCCTGGTTTATTTCATTTAGTGGGATGTTTTTAAGGTCATACATGCGGTAGCAGGTATTGGAATTTCTCTCCTTTTAAGGGTCGAATAATATTCCTCTGTATGTATATACCACATTCTGTTGAACGAGTCATCCGTCCATGAACATTTGGATTGTTTCCATCTTTTTTTTTTTAAGATTTTATTTATGGATTAATTTATGAATTTATTATTTTTTTATTTATCAGAGAGAGAGAGAGTGTGTTCAAGCAGGGGGAGTGGCAGGCAGAGGGAGAAACAGGCTCCCTCCTGAGCAAGAGCTCTATCCTAGGACCCTGGGATCATGACCTGAGCCAAAGACAGACACTTAACTGAGGCACCCAGGTGTCCCTGGATGGCTTCCATCTTTTAACTGTTGTGAATAATGCCGCAGTGAACATGTGTGTACAAATATCTATTTGAGTCTCTGCTTTCAACTCTGTTGGGTATATACCTAGATGTTGAATTGATGAATCATATGGCAATTTCATGTTTAGAAATACATATTTTTTTTCCATTTTATTTTATTTTTATTTTATTTTTTTTATCATTTTTTAAAATTTATTTTCAACATAACAGTATTCATTGTTTTTGTACCACACCCAGTGCTCCAGGCAATCCGTGCCCTCTCTAATACCCACCACCTGATTCCCCCAACCTCCCACCCCCCCACCTCATGTTTTAAAGATGAAATTATAGGACAGTGTCTTGGTCTGCTCAAGCTGCTGTAACCAGAATACCATAGACTGGGTGGCTTACAAATGGCAGAAATTCATTTCTCACGGTTGTGGAAGCTGGGAAGCCCAAGGTCAAGGCACCAGCAAATTCAGTGTCTGTTAAGAGCCTGCTCCCTGGTTTATAGACGGTTGTCTTCTTGTTCTGTTGCCACATGGTGGCAAGGGCACGGAGGCTTTCTGGGGTCTCTTTTGTAAAGACACTAAGCTCATCCATAGGGGCTCCCCTCTCATGACCTAATCACCTCCTGAAGGCCTGATCTTCTAATATTGTTACACTGGGGATTAGGTTTCAATGTGTGAACGGCGGGGAGGCACAAACATTCAGTCTATGGCGGGAAGTGAAACTATTCTGTATGATACCATAATGCTGGATACGTGACGTTAAACCTTTGTCCAAACCAACAGAATGTACAACATAAAGAATGAGCTCTCATGTCAACTGTGGACTTTAGTTAATAACAATGTCTACTGGGTGAGGTCAAGAAGATGTCACTGCTCATTGACCCAGGAGTTGGACCCAGACGATCAGAGGCTTCTCACTCCTCCCTGTCCCTGGAATGTGTTCTTTGCTTGCCTTCCCCTCTCCCTGTAGCTGCCCAAGAATGTAGCCTTGAGAGAGTGATGTGGTGTTGAGATCATCTGGATGGTATATGTGACTGAACACAGTTAAGGTCTTACCAGAAACTTTTAAGATTTGGTGGGTAGGTGCAAAGGTGTCATCTTGATGTCACCCAAGCCAAGCCTTGTATGCAAGTCCCCTTGCTTATTAAACCTGCCACCTTCCAATATGGAGTGACTGCTTATTCTTCTGAAGAATAGAGAATAGGTATATTCCCTATACCTGATTTCCAAGTATAGGGACCTGTTTCAGATGTCACTTGGAAACTCCCTCGTAGCTTGCAAACCAACAACATTTTAATATTGTCTCATTAATTGTGACAGTTGTGAGAAACCATAGCAAGACGTTGACATTAGGGGAGACCATGGAGGGGGTTATGTGGGAGCTGGGGTATATGGGAATTCTTTGTGCTTTGGGATCAACTTTTCTATAAACATAAAACTGCTGTAAAAATAAAGTTCACCAATGAGAGAGAGAGGGAGAGCACATGCAAGAGTGAGCACATCATGGAACACTTCACTGAGTAGATTCCACATGTATAAATGGTTGCTTCTCTTCCTTCACTTTCTCTGGCAATCACCCTGCCTTGTCTGGCTATTAAACATCGTGGGCATCATCCTCTTCTAGGAGCCTGGGAAGGCACGCCAGGGACAGGATGGCACTCTCACTCGTCATCTTGTTCCCTAGGGGTCTGCTCTCTGGTACCCAATGCCTTGTCTTTGTCTGTCGCTCCTAGTATCTGACCTTTCTCCTTATTTCTGGAGACTTCTGCGAACTCTCTCACCCTTGCTTGTGTCACACAGAAGAGGAGCTTTGCTCACTAGGGAGACGGACATGGATCTCTAGAGAAATCTAGTGACCCCATCAGGGTCCCAGCGTGTGACCAGAGCACACGTAGGACTGGCTGCTGCCTCTAGGGCCCCTGATGGGTGCCTGTTTTGCGGCGTTTTCTAGAGAGCAATATTGTCAGTGAAAGAGGTCACTGTGGAACCTTTTAGGTCTCCGGTTTTTCCTCAGGAAGATATAAAAATGACTTATTATGGTTTCTAAGTCTCCATTTGGGGCTTCCGGCCACACAGTGCCAGTGTGTCTGCTCCAAGACACAGATACTCTGTACAAAATAAAATAAAATAAAATAAATAAAAAGAAAGAGAAGGGAAACCTGTAGGTGTTATAAAGATGAAAGGTAGCTGGAGTCAGAATGGTAAGATTTTACTGCTGGTGGCTGGCTGGGATTTTTGACTGGATAGAGGTTTTTGTGTCCTCGAGACTGAGATTCTGTTATTTATTCAGTGATAACAGATCTGGTTGAGGGCAAGTGAAAGCAGGAAGGGAAGGGAATAGCGAGAAGCCACCTACCCTTCATAGAGCCTCAAAGATCCCATGAGTCCTGGGGATGAGGGAAGCTCTTCTCACCTGAATAAAGGTTCTTGAAGGAAAATCTGCATCCAAACTGGGTGTGGGGTCCAAGTTCACTGAAAGGCAAGGGATTCATGTAAAAGTGGTTCAGACTGTCGAAGGTCCGGGAGCCTGACAAAAACAACCCCAAGCTATTCTGTGATGATGTTTTACAACCCAGAGCACATCAAAATCCTATAGGGCATACGATACTTGCTGAGAATGAGCTAACACAATGGTAATAAAAAAAAAAGACCCCCAAAAACCATATAAGCAAACTAACCACCAAGAGGAAATGGTCTGCTGAAAAAACAAATGCAAATTAGTACCTCAAGACACAAAAATGATAGAATAAGCTGGGGGAAAAAAAAACCCAACTCGGTAAAATAAGTATGTTCAAAAAAATAAGCAACAAAAAATAAGGAGAATCATAGTAAAATAACAAGACTAACTATTTTCCTCACACATTGAACACTTGGAGACAAGGGATCACCTTATTTCATTCCCCCGGTGCCCCCAGAGCCTAGGATCCAGTAAGACTCCGTGGATGTTAGAGAGGCTGAGCATAGGTGATACGCATGTAGCGCCTTCCCCTATCTATTCTCTGTGTGCCAAGCTAGGACTGGCAAGTGGTCTCCAGGGAGTAACTCCAGGATCTCCTCTCTGGAGACCTGGTCTTCCTTTTCCTTCAGTGGTGTAAGGGTATTAACTACAGAATCCAGTATATGCCCATTTCGTAAGCTGGCACAGGGTGAACGAAACAGAGTAAAAGTAACTTTCTGTTCAGAATGACCATTGGTACCAGAAGGTCTGATTTCTCCCCGCAAAGGCTATGACAGAGAACCCTGTAGGACTCACGTCCCTATGCCCACAGAGCTCCCCACTGTCCAGCTAATCCTGTGGGAGTCTGGTGAGGTTGGAAGACCTTGGACTTGTACCAGAAGCCTTGGGTTCAAGCTATATCCCAAGAAACGTTAGCCTAGTTCTTACGTGAATCTCACAACGTTTCTGAGCTTCAGCTTGTACCATTGAATGGGGTGGATAGGACATGGCCACTTGACCTCTCAAGACTGCTGGGAAGCTGAAATAACAGAGTGAGAACACTTTATAAAAGTTGAAGGGCAAAATAATATGAAGGAGGCTGACCTCTGACATAGAGCAAAATGCTTCATGTGGTAGCATACTGTATGTAAGTGTCAGATTGGAGATGAGGGTGCTGTGGTTTCTAGGGATGGATCCTTGGAGGAGGTAACATACGATAAGACTAGCAGGAAGACTAGAAGTGGCCAAGAAAATGGGGAACGGGGAGAAAAAAGCCATTGCTGGCAAAGAGAAGAGCATGCACAAAGATTTAGAGAAAAAAAGCTCCTGGCATTTTGGAAAGAAAACCAGTGGGGCTGGATCATGTTTGGTTCATCCTGGCTGCTTCCATGGAGTCTGTGCCATGGAACTTTCTAGGTTTTGTCCCCGTAAGCCGTTGATCAATGACAGCGGTCCTCATATCCCACCCCACAGTCTGCTCCATACCGTGCGCCCTGACTACTCAAGCTTTTTGGTACTAAGCTCTCCTTGACCTCACATCAACCCTTGCTCTGTCGCCTTCTGCCATTAAATTCAGATATCCACAGTGCCAGGGGCTACGTCTCTTCTTTCATCACTCTCTCCTCTCTCCCCAAACCTTCTATACCTAGCTCTTTTGTGATCCTCTTCCCTATTCATTTCCTTTTTCTCAGCTACCAGTTTATTTTAAATGAGAGGTGAGCTGATATTAAACAAGGTTAATTTCACAGCCAATCAGCACAACACACATGACAAGTATCTGTGAAAACAAGCATCTCAGGAAGGTTAAATCAGGCTAGAAAAGGACTTTCTAACGTTGGGCTTGGAAACATTGAATCTGGAAGGAGTCAGATAAGGGAATCCAACCAACCCAAGAACAAGATCCTAAGTGAGTCAGCCATTCAACATGTTTTCTTACTCATTAGGCATAGTGTTGGAGGTAGAGGGACACACTGAAATGTCTAAAATATGGTCCTTGCCAGAAGGATGTTCTAATTTATTTTAGAGAGATAAGAGGAAATTAGAAAGAAAATAGAAAGAGCAAACAACCAACATTTTAGAGAGAGTTTATTAACTTCCCATTCACACGCTTGACTCCGAGCTAAAGAGAGATTATTTTCTTCAAACTTGTTGTTGAGCTATGTTCAGGAGATGGAGTTGGTTGAGTATGTCATGGGCTGTGTTGAGAGTGTGGAGTCAAAAGAGGACATTGCTTATGGTGTTCAGAATGTCTGGACAAAGAGGGGCACTGGGCTTGCTGTGACAGCAGGATCTGGCTTCTTTAGAGTTTGGTGGGTAGATCCTCTGTGGGGAGATACCTACAGTGATGAAACTTGGAACTTCAAGAGCCTATAGCTTCCCACTTAAGGATGGAATCCCTTCCATGGGAACCCTCTCAGGAACACAGAACAGCTCAGGAGATAACACATGGGGTTTTTGGAGTCACATGGATCTGATCTAGCTCCAGTTCTGTCACTTACGACCATGGAGGAGTTGGTAAATTTTCTAAGCCTGGAATTCTTGAGGCTGGTTGCAAGTCACAGAAAATCCCATTGGAACGGGTTCACATGGTGTTTTCTTCTGACAGCAAATGTGTGGCTTTTTTTACCCATCCCAACAACCAATTCCCTAATTCTCAGACACCAACTGGGTGCCCAACAATTCAGGTCAACTCTGATAGTGTGGGGAATTAGTACAGACGCCACAGGATAGGAGTTCAGTTCCATAAGACCATCCTGCTTCATTTCCCAGTCAGAGGTCCTGGAGGCAATCTGAGCTTCTGATGGACCAGGTATAAATTCAAAGGACCACAGCTTCCCTTCACAGGGTCAATAATTTGCTAGAATGATTTGTAGAATTTCGGAAAGTGCTTTATTCATACTGCCTGTTTATTATAAAGGAAACAACATGTGTACTACCTTGGAAGCTCTCCAAACCTAGGTATTCAGGTCCCCTGCCCCTCCCCCCTGCCCCAGGGGGTGAGCAGCCCCATCCTGAGGCTATTGGGGCACCCCATCCTAAATCATTCATTAGCATAAACTCAGTTGAGACCCAAAGGGGCTGGTATAAATAACAAAAGACACTCCTACCACTTAAGAAATGCCAAGGGTTTTAGGGACTCTGTGCCAGCAGCCAGGGACAAAGACCAAATACAGGCACTTTATTATATCACAGAGTTTAATTATGACCAGGGTTTTGGGAGTGTTTGTCCTGTGTCATGGACATTCACAGCACGTGTTCTAGCTGTAGACACAGCTGGTTTGGGAATTACTTCCCTCCCTTGTTCAGCCTCATCCTCCCTTGGTGGTGGCTACATTCTTGGTCAGGATCTTTGCAAGAGAAGGAAAACAGATGGCTAGCAGCCTGTGACTTTTCTTCTCAGAGCTTAGCAACCTCTACTACAGAAAATGTCTCTTTCCCGATGACTTCAACAGAAGAGTCTCCGGGTTTCTATCTTTTGTCTGGCACAGGCCACATGTTGGGCCATGATCTCACCATGTGGCCAGGTGGGCTCCCCTCCAAGTACAAGAACCAAGAGTGGGGAATGAGAGGCTCTGCAGAAGAAAGGGGGAGCCTGTACCACCAGAAGGAAGGAACACGGTGGACGGCAGGAGTTAGCTCTCGGGTTCCTTTCCTTATCTGTAAAATCGGGCAATCACCTCTTCCCCGTGGGTCAGAGGTTTGCTCTGATGCCTCTTCTGCCATAGTCTACACCCGTAGGGCTCCCTCCAGCACTCAGGGTGTGTGCGCTCCGAGTATTTGTCCAGCTGCCTGTGACAGAGCCTCCTGCGGTCCCTTCGGGGAGATGAAACCAGAGTTTAATCATGGTTCCCACTGGACAAAGTTTCTCCACCATTTTTTCTAGACTTAAATGTATCCATTCCTCATCCTGGTTATACCCGGAGCATTTACAGAATGCAATATTCTTCGTTGGCCTGTATCATCTCACCACTTTATGTGTTTTTTACTCGAGCCCGTATTTCATCTGAAAATGTCAAAACAGTGCCCACACACGGCCAGCACCCAGCCAAGAAGACAGAGTCACTCGATAAGGCCTGCCAAATGGGGTTCAGTGCTTATCTGATCATGAATCACGAAAGCTTTTTGGACAGATGGTGTAATCATATCTGAGAATAATGACCTTTCAAGAGTGATGCTAATTGGATCACATGGTACGAGAGTTTCACATCTGTCACAAGAGCGCTCACACATGGCAGAGACTAAGTTTCCTTAAACTTTGGTTTGTTTTTGTGAGTGAGTAGAGCTTACTTTGCCGTGTTCTGTAAATATTCGCTGCATGCTAACGACATCGATTCACTCTCCCTATCCCTCCCTCATTCATCCATCCGTCCGTCAGGCACAAATCTTCTCACTTCCTCTTACACGCCAGACACTGTTCAACATGTTTTCACTCCGTGAAGCTTTCTTTCCAGTTAGGGGAAGGTGAGGAACAACCAGCAGACCAATAAATAAATAATAAGAATTCATTAACGAGAATCACTGTGAGCATGGCCAATAGGGGAATCATGAGTGAGTGTGCGTGTGTGTGTGTGTGTGTGCGTGTGCAGGCAACGGACTTGGGGAAGCTGATGGGGCCTAGGCAGTGACATTTCTGCTCATGTCTGAATGAGGGGATGGACCTTGCGGTGACCTGTGGACAAGGGTGCCTGGAAGAGAGAACAGAGAACAGTAAATCCAAAAGTCCTGAGCTCCAAGTGAACTTGGTTTGTTTAAAGATCAAGAAGGGTATTGTAGCCTTGACCTAGGGAGGGAGGGGCAGAGTAGATCAGAATGAGGTCAGACAAAGAGGGAGGCACCTGGTAAGGAATTGGGTTTTATTTGCTTAAAACCTAATATTGGTGAATGCTGACGTTATGCAACCTAACATACGATAACTCATGTAACTGTCTCGAAAATTATGTGGGGCGAGTACAGTTATTAACCTCATTGACAGAGCCGGACACGGAGGCACAGGGCTATTAAGGTTTGAACTGAGATCCAAAGCCAGCACTTGAGTCCAGAATGGAAGCCTCTGTGTGCTTTGAAGCTGGGATAACATATCCATCTCACATTTTGCACGTCTCTCTGGCTGGGATGGATGACAGAGGAGCAAGAGGCTAGCAAGGACAAGAGTTAGGAGGCAGCCATACGGACGCAGGCGACAACTCACTTTGTTGAGGGCTGTGGCCCTAGAGAGAGAAGCGGCGGGATTTGGGGCGTGTTTTGGCATCATGACTTCAGCTGGACCAGCTGTGCCTCATGACCGAGAGCAAGCATGACACAGATTTCAGAGGGGGCAGTTCCATCTCTGCTCTCACAATGTTACTGTCCAATGGTGCAGACAAATGCATGCTTGTTATTTACATTGAGGGACTCATTTGGCAGTGATCTTGGCTTCTTCACCCATGCAATCATGGGAATAAGTTTATGCCACGGAGAGAGGGGAACGTCATCATCAAGGAGGGCTTGGGCTAGAAACACACATGTTTATTTTCCTTGATCCTCCTCCCCCTTGGATTCTGGATGTACAAATGTAGAGTGAAGTCATCGTTTATTTCCTCTTCCTCCAGCCCCAATGACCCAGGGAAAGTGCTGGGGGCTCCGTTAGAGTCATTAGCCACGGCCCAAGCTGACAAAAGCCTTTGTTCTCTGATGTCCTGAGCTCACGGTGTCCTGAACATGCGAGGCTGCTGGCCCCTCCAGCCGTCCTGCCCCTGTGTTTCCTTTCACCAAAGCCCTCCCTCCTCTGCTGTCTGCCCTCCTCCTCACCCTTCAGATTTCCACGCAGCATCTCACTGCCTAGAAGGGCCGTCCCTGACACTTCCCAGCAAACCAGCCCCAAGCTCTGCTCCCCTCCTGCATTTCCCCTTTACTTCGGGTGTAACTCCACGCTAGCAATCATTTGGGTGAATGCTAACAGTCCCACTGCTCTGCCTGCTTCTCAAGAGCTGGCTATGTGTGTGTATGTGATTGTGTTTGCGTAGGTACACATGCCAGTGTGTGGATTTGTGTGTGTGTTTGTGTGGCTGTGTTTTTATGTGTGTGTCCGTGCTAGTGTATATGAGTGTGACTGTGTGAGTGTATATGTGTGTGTTTGTGGGAATGTATATGTGTGTGACTGTGTGAGTGTATATGTGTGTGTCTGTGTGAGTGTGTATGTGTGTCTGTATGTGCTAGTGTATATGTGTGGTCTGTGTGAGTACATATGTGTGTGAGTGTGTTTGGGTGTGTGTCTGTGAGTGTGTGTCTGTACTGGTGTATATACATGGTCCGTGTGAGGATATATGTGTGTGTGAGTGTATGTGGGTGTGTCTGTGTGAGTGGGTCTGTGTGTCTATGTGATTATATGTCTATGTGAGTGTGTGTCTGTGCTAGTGTATACTGTGGTCTGTGTGAGTATATGTGTATGTGAGTGTATTTGGGTGTGTCCGTGTGAATGTGTGTCTGTGTGAGGATATATGTGTGTGTGTGTTTGGGTGGGTGTCTATGTGAGTGTGTATATGTGAGTGTGTATGTCTGTGCTGATATATATGTGTGGTCTGTGTATGAGTATATATGTGTGTGTGAGTGTGTTTGGGTGTGTGTGAGTGTGTGTCTGTACTGGTGTATATACATGGTCTGTGTGAGGATATATATGTGTGTGAGTGTATGTGGGTGTGTCTGTGTGAGTATATGTGTGTGTGTATGTGTTTGGGTGGGTGTCTATGTGAGTGTGTGTGTGTATGTCTGTGCTAGTATATATGTGTGGTATTTGTGAGTATATATATGTGTGTGTGTGTGTGTGTGTGTTTGGGTGTGTGTCTGTGAGTGTATGTCTGTACTGGTGTATACACATGGTCCATGTGAGGATATATGTGTGTGTGAGTGTATGTGGGTGGGTCTGTATGAGTGGGTCTGTGTGTCTGTGTGACTGTATGTCTATGTGGGTGTGTGCCTATGCTAGTGTATATTGTGGTCTGTGTGAGTATATGTGTATGTGAGTATATTTGGTTGTGTCTGTGTGAGTATATGTGTGTGTGAGTATATGTGGGTGTGTCTGTGCTAGTGTACATGTGCGTGTCTGTGTGCATCGGTGTATTTGCTCTTGGTATCCCCGTGTCTGGCCGAACACCTGTCATACATGGACAAGAAATGCAAAGAGAGGTTTTAGGCTTTAAACAAAGAAGTCAAGGATGAATCGTGACGACGCAGAGAGAGCAGGAGCCGCCGAGACACAATCATGCATCAGCCCCTGTAGTCAGAGCTAGGACGGCTTCCTCGCCCTCTTGGCTCCCCGAGTAGGAATGGCCTGTGGGAAGTTGGAGTAAAGACATTAACCCTGCTGAATCTGGCTCTTCCTCGCAGCAAAATCCCTTGGCACGCTGGCTGGTCAGGCTGTAGCTCACAGTGAGCAGCTTTTCCAGTTGAAATGTTCAATCATTTTTCTTCCGTTATTTTTCCTCCCCTGGGCAAATTTACCTCCGCACAATAATTACCTTATTCAGATTCTTTGAAAATGTCATTGGGTTTGATAGCTTCTCTGGTTGGATTTGCCCTCGTAGGCAGATGGGAGGGCTTTGACAGTATTTATGTCCCATTATGCAGAGTGGGCAGAACAGAGAAAAATGGGGAAGAAACACCTAGGTTTGGAGAGATGGTTACTTGGAAAAAAGCAAGTTTTGAAGAACAGGATAAACAAGAAAGCCATCGATTACTCTATCAAATATATCTTAAAATTTTGTGTTTTCAAATATATTCTTCTTTTTAGCCATCATTCATTCATTCATTCATCATTTTCCCCACTAGACTTTCACAGTATATACCCCATATGCTGTAGGAGAAAGGACCACAGACCTAGAATTCGGAAACAAGACTTCACCGTGCACAAGATCTGCATTGCTGGGAAGGAGGGGGAGTGTGCCCACCAGCAGCTCCCTCACACGTTAAAAAGTCAAGGTTTTCCTTTACGCCTGAGTAAAACCCAAGACCCTTCCAAGGTTTGCCTTGTAATTCCTGGGGAAGAGGAGTCCCGTGACTCTCAGGCAGGGAAGGTGGAACTTGAAGACACAACCCAGAGGAGAAGGAGGAGGACCTTGGGGTTGGGAGTCAAACTCTTTGCAAGAGTTTTGGAAGGGTTACAAATGACATATATCTGTAAGGGGACACCATATTTATCCCACAAAATATTTAGGATCATAGCAGGTCACAGTATTTATGCAGGGGAGTAAAACAAACAAAGTCTACCTAGGAGTTACAGCATCTGTCCAGGAGAATAAAATATTACGACATCCAGATTCCATTTGCTGGGCAAGATCCTTTTCATTTCCAGAATAGGTGACCTAAAGGTCTGGAGTTCCAGAGGGACTGATTTCCTGGCCATATGTGCCTTCACTGTATGGGAGTCGAAGGTGATTTAAGTCTGGTCTCTGTCCTCTGGGTGTTCCTTGACTGGTGGGACAGAACATTGGAGACAGCCCAGACTTGAGAGTGACAGTGTTTGCATCCCTTAACCTAGGTTACTTCCAGGAGGAAACAGAGAGACATCTAAAAGTGAGCCCCAAAGCATTTCACTTCTCCAAGCACCCCAGTTGCAAAAATCTCATTCTGAGCGCCCATCATGAGCTCACAACCAGACATTCAAGGAAGCATGGGGAGACAGACTTGGAGGCCCAGCAGAGCCTCTTACCTGGGGCCGAGTGACTGTCACCACTCACCTGGTGTCCTCGAATCTGTAGAGTGGATTTCAGAGCTACATTGAAACCCTCTCACCGCTCGGATGCTGCCGGCTTATGGGACTTCAGCGCTAAAGTGTGCAGGGTCAGGAACGCAGGACTGGTTATTAGTGGTCGCTGTGGGGTCTGGATTTCAGAGACTGGACGGTCAAGTTCCTGGCTCAGAGGTGGCCTGGCTGCTCACGACATGGCGGGGCGGGGAATGGCGGTGCGTGGGCCAACGACATTAGGTTCTCGGCATTTCACTCGACTCAGCACTCGGTGGCCATAGTGGAGGCTGTTTTCACATCAGGCTGGAACTACGGCTCATTATTCTGAGTTTTACCTTTGAACGCTTAGCTTCTGATCTGTTTATCTCCTTGTGAGCTAACTGACCTCCTTTAATAATTCCCGTTTCTGCTCAAACTAGCCAAAGTGGACTCTGTTGACAACTAAAAACCGTGACTGGGCCGCTATGTGTTTGAGGGAACTTGTCCTAAAAGTATGATCAAAAGGGAGGTTGGAAGGGAGGGAGCAAGGGAGGAGAGAAACGTTGACCAATGTATTGAGAATCCGAAGGCTCTGGTTATAGAACTGAGCAGTGACTCTGGGCAAGTTTTTTCTTATTTCTTAGCTCTAGAGAATTCATAGTATTCTGGGTAAGGTGTTTAAAAATTATTATTATTTTTTTTTTTATGAGTAAGTTTTAAAGGTCCCTTCTGGTTTAAACATCCTTTGAAACAATGTGATAGTTCAATGTTTTATATGATATTTGCTTTTTGAGTCTTTATTTTTTGCCATCAAATGAGTAGAATAAAGTAAGATTTAGATGGGACCAGAGTCACTGAATTAGATCAATCTAAGAAAAAAAAAAACAAAACCCTTTACACTCTCTTCAGGAAACTGCAGGCCGCAGCCTCCCTCTTTCCCCGACTACAGGGCTGGGGCTCAGGGAAAAAGGCAGAGCTCCCCATACCTGGAAAAGGCTTCTCCTTGGCTGGCAAGCTTTGCATCATGAAGCAGCCCATTCCTGTCTTTCATGGTGTGATATAAAAATCCATGAAATGAAAATATAAAGGAGACATTTATCAAAATCCTCAGTGTGGTTAAATCGGCGAACTGTGCACCAGCACATTTATTCTTATTAAGCATTAAAATGGCAGAAACAAGGGATTGTCCCTGTATCCCCCAGCGGGCCCACCTCCAATAAAGTGGGAAGACAACCTAGCAAAGTTTCCTTCTGGAAGACCACGTGGCCTGGCCAGCTTCGTGGTGTGGGGTGTGTATGAAGATGGTGGGGTCTGAGCTTTGTTTCCCTCTCTCTGAATGAAGGCACTGTCTCTCCGGCTGTGGATACAACACCCTGTTTCAGGGACAGAGGAGGCCAGAGCAGGGGACAGCCTTGTCTGTCATGAGAAAAGTCTCAACATTTCCAAATTCTCCTCCAACCAGAAAGAGAAGTGGTGGTAAGACTACAGCTGGGATTCCAGCTGTCGGGGTTGGTTTTCTGTGTCAGCTTGGCTGATGCTTCCCAGTTGTTTGGTCAGACACTAGTCTGATGTTGTGTGAGGGTATTTTTAAGATGTGAGTGACATTCAAATCAGTAGACTTTGAATAAGGCAGATTACCCTTCCTAAAGTGGAGAGGCCTCATCCAATCACTTGAAGTCCGGAAGAGCCAAGACTGAAGTTTCCTGAATAGGAAGGAAATCGCAAAACGGCAGCATAGAAACCTGGCCTGAGTTTCCAGCCCATTGCCCTGTGGAGTTTGGACCCAAGATCACAACATCAACTCTGACCTGAATGTCCAGGCTGCCTTACAGTTTTCAGACCTGCCAGCCGCCACAGTCTTCTGAGCTGGTTCCTTAAAATCTCTCTCTCTCTATATATATCCAATCTATGTCTATCTATATCTGATCTATATTTATCTAGCTCCTCTTGGTTCTGTTTCTTCGGAGAACCCTTCTGATTACTCTATTAGTCCTGTTTTTTTTCCCCATTCATGGTGTTTCCTCCATATTGTCAATTTCTTCACCTGTAGAATGGGGATGAGACAACATCCCTATGAAGTCCACTAAGAGTTTTTTGGAAATACACTCCCATCACCTTCCGTGTTAAGATCTCTTCCTGGGCTGTAGTCTTTTGGTTATACGAATGCCCGGGCCCCCTCTGAGAGTCTGGGTCAGTGGACTCAGGGTGGGCATTGGGCATTCAGTCTTTAAAATGTGCTTCCAGATAGGATGTGTGGGGGGCGCGGTTGGTTAAGCATCTGACTCTTGGTTTTGATTCAGGTCACGATCTCAGGGTTGTGGGACTGAGCCCTGCGTTGAGGTCTGTGCTCAGTATCGAGTCCTTGGGATTCTCTCTCTCCCTCTCCCACTGCTGGTTCCCTCCACTCACACGTGCTCTCTCTCTCTCAGAAATAAATAAATAAGGAAGCAAATAAAAACGTACCCTAGATGAGTTTGGTGTGAGGGAAGTTGAAGACCATCGGCTTGGTAATAACACTGGGCTTTCTTCCCATCCCAGGAGTGTGATGATCTGTTCACTTTCACCATCTCGCACACCAGCCGAGATGTGTGGAACCTTCACACCTTCCTCTCTGACGGTTCCCGCACACACTTTCATCTGACTGAAGTTCACCCCAGCAGACACATGCTCCCCGGCTCTGCAAACTCCTATTAATCTTTAAAGGCTCTGCAAAGAGGTCATGTTGGCCGGGTCTCCAGGGCACTTGCCTATATGTCCAAAGCCTCTGCGACGACATTGATGGCATCTCACATTACCGTGTTACCGTCTACCTGCTCTTCTCTGGTGGGCTGCAAGCTCTCAGAGTTGAGCCTCACATCTTGGTGTCCTCATGACCTGACGTGGTGCCTGACATATAAAGTTCATTAAATTTTTGCTGAATTTAAATTGCAAAGCAAGCTTCTCTTGTATGGATGCCACGCTCACCAAGCAACCTTTTGATAATTTGACTTCCCCGGTGGCTGCCAGGGATGGAGCAAATGCGTGTTCCGACAGATGTGACTGTCTGGGCCACATGACAGGGCATTCATTTTTAGCAGGGAATTAATAAATTGGAGTCTTGGTTTACACATACAAAGTTGGCTGAATAAATGGCTTGCTTGTGGTCATAGCTCAATTACCCAAATACAGATGATCCTCGTAGCCTGTTATTTGCAGACTGATTTTTATTTATTTTCTTGAATTGGCTCTTGTTTTCAGCCCTGACTTGTTTTCTCTCTCCTCCCTTCTTTATAAGTACCGATGTCATGTCACCACTAATGTCCCCGATGGTTGGGCTCAAATCTAAGGCAGGATCCACCAGATATGGGTACGGTGGGTCCCAGCCCCATTCCTGATCTACTTAGATTGCTGTAGCAAAATGTAGCTCGGGACAGTGTCTGCGTGCATGCCGTGAGGAAGACAGGGCCCTCACTTCTTGGTTGGAAGGTGGATGGTGAGCGCTGAGTCAGGCTGACTGGTGTAAATAGACTCTGATCTTCCCCTGCTTTAGGTTTGAGACAGATGGGCCATCTCATGTACTGTGCTCTTTGGAGCTGCTCTGACTGCAGACATTGGAATTCTAGCTTGGTTGCATAAAGCAGGCTCTCTTTGGTGGCTGTTGAAGGCTGTAAGCCCCTGGACAGAGGAGTTTTCCCTGGATGAACCCTGGAGTCAGTGCAGGATAGCCGGAGCCCCCCAGCTAGGGATCAGTGGGTGTGGGTCCCAGCTCTGCCTGCTTCGGTCCCTGTGCCTCCCTCCTGCCATGGTCTTACCACCTGCATGTACATTGTGGGGCTGCTGCAGGAATGAGACCCCCTCCCAGCCTACCATCCTGAGGAGCTACTGATCTTATGCTGAAGAGGGGAGGGTGACAGGGGCCGGAACAACCAGCTCCCGTGGCTTGTGCAAAGACATGTGATGAAACCGTAACACAGTTGCCCAGGAGACTTGAGTGGCTGCGCCGATCCTCTGCGTTCTCTCTCTGAAAGTCTGATTTGGGGAGGCAGGGTGGGGGTCCTGATGCCTGGAGCAGCCTGGGGTGGGTCCTTCAGCCACTGACCGGGTGCTCTGTGTCCTGTGGGAGTCTGAGAAGGCAGTGAGGGCTGAGAGGAATCAGGGAGAGCAGGTACAAAGGAGAGCCCAGAGGTGGGAGCTGGGCTGTGGATGTGGGCAGAGACCAGGCTGGAGCATGGAGAGGCCCCAAGCTGAGTGGTGGCAGGACTGGTTCCAGGACACAGCAGGGCGAGTGTCATGGAGGAGAAGAGCCCGCCGGGGAGCCGTCTGTACACTGTGCTGGGCAGTGACTCTACCTGTCCACGATGAAGACTACAGGTGGCTCTCCTAGCCCCTCATTCCTCTGACCCCAGCCAGGCCCCCCAACCAAGAAGCTCTCTGTTTCTTCCTGGGCCAATAGCAACAGACAAGAATTAACCATGAGGAACCCCGGATCACCGATTCTCCCTCAAATTGCTTCATAATACGCCTGGGCCCCATCCACAATTCTTAAATTATGTTTTTCAGGGAAGGGGCCCAGGAATACGTATTTTTAAAAAAGCTTTCTAGGGTATGCTCATCTGTCTCTCCAAAGGGGCTTTGCTATGATACGTCCTAGTACTTTTTACAGCTTACCCAGAAGTCGACAGACATGCTGTCACTTTTTCTGGGACCACTTTGGTTTGTGCCGACAGCCAGGCTCAGTCCCTGGTTTACCTTTTATGGCTTCTAGTCCTCTTTCACAGACAGCGCTAGGGAAAGGGCAGGAACTCTGGACATATTTAATAATGCGTGCAAGGCCCAGGAATTAAAGGCCACAGTAAGCACACACACCCAAGCACACAGGCGTTCACAAATGTTTGCATGTGATTCATTCCACGGGAGAGAAGCGTCTGCTGCAGAAAAATGACAAAGGGCCAAAGAGAATGAAAAAGAAACCGGAAACCACCTACATTCTCCGTGCACTCTTAGAGACGGCCAATCCCAGGTGCTCGTGCGTGGTGTGTGGCTTTGGATCGACACGGGGTCATGCGATGTACACTCTTTTATGACTGTGCCCAAGCAGGGATTTCATTAGGAAATCATTATCAAAAATATCTCAAGGACGGGATATGGAATCCAAAATTAAAAATTTGGGATCCCTCCACCCCAATATGTATCTGACATGTACGTCCATCCACACACATCCTCAAACCATAGCATGACAAATTAAATATTTAATTTGAACACAGATGATATGAACCTTACTATTTTCACTGTATTACTTTTCTGCTCCCTCTTTCCAATAATTTGGTGATCTGTGAATAATCATAACAAACTCCCCTCAAAAGTGGTGCCTTAAAACGACAATTCATCGTTTCTCATGGTTCTTTGGGTGAGCGATTGGGGCTGGGATCAGCCGGACACTCTTCCTGCTGAACTCACCTGTAGGATTCTCAGATTTAGCGAACGAGGATATCCCGTTAAATGGGAACCTCAGATGAGCTGGAGCTAATTTTTAAGGTAAGCATGTCCATGTGATATTTGGGAGAGAATAATGGCAACAATTACAACTTCTATCATTTCAGCGGGTCACCCTCCTCACCTGGGGTCACTCATTCTGGTTGGAGGGCCCTGGTTCCCCTCCAGGTGGCCGCTCACCTTGCTTTAAGCTGGATGGGAGTTTATCACAAGGTGGGCTCAGAGCAGTGTTTCGAAAGGGCAAAGGTGGAAGCATTGGAGGTCATGCAGTGTCCCTTCGTCCTCCTTCTAGAGGTCCAACAAGTCACAGGCCAGTCCAGTTCAACAGATGGGAACAAGGCTCTCACTTTTTTTTTTTTAGGATTTTTAAAATGTATTTGACAGAAAGAGAGAGAGAGAGATCGCAAGTAGGCAGAGAGGCAGACAGGGAGATAGGGGGAAGCAGGCTCCCTGCTGAGCAGAAAGCCTGATGTGGGGCTTGATCCCAGGACCCTGCGATTGTGACCTGAGCGGAAGGCAAAGGCTTACCCCACTGAGCCACTCAGGCGCCCCACAGACTCTCACTTCTGATGTGAGGAACAGCAAGGGGACACTGTGAAGGCCCTGGATCTGGGGTGGGAGGCATTCTTACAGCCCTCTGTGCAGGCAGAGAGTCAGCATCCTTCTCTAGCATCGACAACATGGCCTTTTATTCTACGGTGCCGTGATTGTTTCCCATGGTCCATATTTGATATTTAGATTTGATACCAAGAACAGGATTTTTTTGTGTATTTGTCCGATTTTCTTGTATACTTTTTTTTTCCTTTAAGAGTTAAAAACCACTGCCTGGGTTCAGAGCCCAGCTTCAGCACTTACTGGCTGTGTGTCCAGGGGGAAAATCACTTGACATCTTTGAGACTCAGTTTTCTCATCTGCAAAATGGACACACCACTGTGACTCACCTCATCTCTTACTGGGATGCCTAGATAGATACTGAATCTAAAATGATCAGTAACTATTGGTCCTTATTAAAGGTAAATTCCTAGAAGTGGAATTTTTAGGTTAAGAGATGTAGAGATAGTTAAGACATTTGCTATCTATAAATTAAAGGAATCGTGTTTTGAGTTAAGGAGAAGAAAGCTGAACTCTATAGCCTAGGGGTTAAGAATAAGACTTTAGAGCAGGAGTCAGTCAAATATTACTATGACTTGGCATGTATGTATGTAGGTGGGCTATACTCAGTGTGGAGCCCAGTGCGGGGCTCAAACTCATAACCCTGAGATCAAGACATGAGCTGAAACTAAGAGTTGGTTGCCTAACTGACTGAGCCACCCAGCTACCCCTGGCTTTTTTTTTGGGGGGGGGGGTTTGGCTTTATTGGAACACAGTTATGTCCTTCTACTAATGTATCATCTCACAGTGCTTTTGCCCTATGAAGGCAGAGTTGAGTGGTTGCTGCAGAGACCTATTGGCCCACAAAACTGAAAATATTTACCATCTGGCCCTTTCCAGAAAGTTCTTCCACTACCAGTTTGGAGTAGGAGAAGACTGCACTCTGCCAGGCACCCTCTGTGTGGTGGCAGGTGTGTGTGTGTGTGTAACGTGTATGTAGCCAGAGTATAGGGCGTGACCATCCACCTTTGAGCTGTTTAGAAAATTTTCTGTACTCTTAATACTATTATTGACAGAACGTGCTGAGCAATGCTAGAAGGTGCTAGAGGAAGATGTGTGGAAGTCTGGCTGTGGGAAATATTTAAGGAAGTTTTCCGTCGGCAGGAGCCTTTCCAGTGTGCCTGCTCGCCCAACAACCAGTGGCACTGGCCTTGCCTGCATGGCCTGACTTCTCCTAGCACATAGCTCTGGCCCCGCCCACTCCCAATTCTAGAACCTTCTGAGCTCCTCACACTGCATCTGTGAAACCGGGTATCTGTCCTGCCTTCTGTTGACCAGAGGGCCATCGTGTGCCCTTCAGTCCATGGACCAGGTCAAGGGTACCTGTTAGGTCCTGAGCACTACACTCTAAGCTGGACATTGGTTACCTTGGAAGCTCTGTTTCCATCTTTACACCAATGCTCTGAGGTGGGTCTTGTTCTCTTGACTTTATAGACTCAGAAACTGAGGTTCAGAAAGGTCACATAACTTTCTCAAAGCCACACAGCCATGAAAGGACTGGAGCTGGCCTTTGAGCTATGTGACTCCAAAAACTTGTTCTTACTACCGCACCAGAGATCTGATAGTCTAGCAGAAAAGAGGCCATGGTACAAACATTTTAATGGAAGTCCCAAGGAGATCTCTTCCATATAAAGGTAGATAAACACTAGGAGAGTCCAGAAGAATAAAGGGTAATCTTATTAGATAGAAAAATTTGATCTTGATTGGAATTCCAGATGGCTAGGATAAGAATATATGTTTTTACAAATCTGAGGTCTGTGGTAAAATTAAGGGGACAAAAACAGTGGAACCAGATATGTTGGGTCAAAAACTGGGAGGTAAATGATCATTTCTCTGAAGAAAGATGTTGACTCTGGGTGATGTCATGGGGAGGCCCTCCTGCGTGGGACCCACAGGCTGTTGTGGTGACTCCAGGGGGAGGTCCATCATGGGCCCCAGAAAATGTTTAAGGCAGGCACACCATCACTTGTGTCGGGCTCTGTCTCTTGGCTCCCGAAGCCACCCCACCTGGTCTCCACTGCATTTGCTGCCAGTGCTGCCAGTTGAGATGCTAAGATTAGGTTCTGGGCGCCCCCTCTGCCCAGTCCAATCCTGGAAGGGAATAATTGTCACTCTGCACTCTCTTCACAAGTCTTGAGAAACAGGAAACAGTCAGTCAACAGCACTGATAGGTGTTAACCGTGTGTCTGTGGACAGCAGTTCCCAACCTGTGCACCTGCCAGCCAAGTCTCCAAGAACCTCGTCTCCGGTCTAGGTGAGAACCGGCGAGGCATGTCCTGCAGAAGCATTGTGAAGGGGCGATGAGACACACATGCTCACGTTCCCACCCACGATGTGTTAGGTAGAGGAGCTCAGGAAGAGCCCATGGAGGGAAAGAAAGACAGAACACCACTGAATGTCTCCATCTTGAATTGTTGAACCCACTGCTGTGCAGACATGACGCATTTCATTTTCAAAATATGATTCTCTGCATAGATGTTTAAGCTGGAACTAGAGGAGATCAAAGACCACTGAGTTCAGCTTCAGGTAGTCTGATTTCATTGGTCTGGGAAGGAACCTGGGATGATGTTCTTAGAATGCTCTCCTGGTGATTCTGACATGCTGTCAGGACTGAGAAGTGCCGGGATGTAATTTGGAACCTGAGTTCCAAACTTTGCAGGGAAAGAAACTGAGGCCAAGAGAAAGGCTATTGCTGGGAAGCCACCTGCCATGAAACAAGATGCAGAAAATCTGCTATAGGCTAACTCTTGGGGCTTCTTTCATTTTGTGTTCCTTGTTTCTCTTTCCTCTTCAAGAGAAGTTGAACTTGGACCTGTGGTCAAGATCAGACATCGGTCCCTTCCCCGGACCCTCTATGACCCTGTGACTCCCTCCTGTCCACTTTCTGTTTCCCAAGTGACTTGGTTTCCACTTTTGTTTTAATTGATAAAATGTCCCTTCTGGAATGTCATGTCTGTTTTTCCTGCTCATTCTCCTGGAAGCAAATGGGAAAGATTTATGGCTCCTTGTAAAACCCTAGCCTTGTTTAGAAATTGCTTGTGATTGATTAAGTAATAAAAATGCTTTTAAGACAGGGAGGTAAATCTCTCTGCTAATTGCCCTGTGCTTTACATTAGAACCTTGTTACACTGCCTGATGCTTTCCCAGGCTGGACAACTTTGTAATTTCCATCACCCTGAAAAGTCACATTGGAATCATTGTCTGCAACTTTTTTGCCAGGACTGAGACTGTTAAAAGACACAGACAGATAATTAATGGGCCAATAAACACAACCAGCAAAGCATTTGAAACAAGAGAGCAAATCCCTTCTTCCCTCTGAGTGTGAGTTCCGGTGTTCATCTGGGTGTGTGAATGGGAGCCAAGCCCCCATGGAAGGGTAGTCCAGATGGGAGATGGAAGGAGTTTCTCAGCCTCCACCTGCCCTTCCCCTCTTTCTGTGGTCTGCGGACCCTAAAAGATGAATTGATGATGAGTCAGGATCACTGGCTTCCAGCCAGAAAGGATGAAACTTGCATCCCGGGGGGGGGACACATTCCTGGATAGGGGGACAGGGCCCAGGGAGCATCTGGTATGGGGTTTAGTGTGCCTGGATTAGATGGTTGGCTCTCTGAGCCCTGAAGGGATACAGTGATGCAGCCATCACCAAATTCACTCTCACTCTCCATCAACAGAGTCATTGTACTCTTATACAACCCTCTGCAGTTTTCAAAACTTTTGAAGCCCACAAGAATGGCATGAGATACTGAAACAGCTCTTTGTGCCCCTCTTCTGACATCTGTCTCTGGACACGGGCAGTTTCTAATCAGTATGGGAAGCCAGGGAAATGTTTCCACTATGGAAACAGGAAACAGGTCCCCAGGGAAGGTGTGGTATAATAAGAGTGATATTTGGTCTTTGTCCCCAGTTCCTGGCACCGAGCTCCTAAGTCCTGGGAAGGTTTTGAGTGATAAGTGTGACAGAAATCCTTTTTGTTCCAAAGAGATTGTGGGTCCCTAGACAGCTTCAGGATGGGGACTGGTAGTCAGAAATATTAAGCTTTGATTAGAAGCCTGGAACTTTCAGCCTCACCTCCCAACCTCCTAGAAGGGGAAAGGGGCTGGAGATTAAGCTAATCAATAATAGCCAATAATTTATTCCATCATGCATATATAAAGAAACTTTAATAAAATTCCCTAAACAATAGGTTCAAAGAGCTTCCAAGTTGGAGAACAAATCCACATGCTGGGAGGATAACACACCCTAACTCCAGGAAGGGAGAAGCTCCTGTGGTCAGGACCCTTCTGGACCTCATCCTATGTACCTCTTCATCTGGCCGTTAACTCATATGCTTTATAATAAACAGGCCACAATAAGTGTTTTCCAGAGTTTTGTGAACTATTCAAGCAAATGTGAAAGGGAGGTTTTGGGAACCCCCAGATTTTGTAGCCAAGTCGGAAAGATGTGTGGTAATCCAGGGATCTGATATTTGTGGCTGGCATCTGACGTGGGTGCAGGCTTGTGGGACTGAGCCCTCAGACCTGTGGAGTCTTTACTAACTCCAGGTAGTTAGGTTGGAATTGAATGGAATTGTAGGATACTAACCAATTCTGGTTTGGTGGGGGAAGTGTCAGAATTCTGGCACATTTGGTGTCAGAAGTGTGAGTATAAACACCTAACAAGGGTTTCTGAGTGTGCAGGGAGAACTACCTAAGTGGCATCTGACGTTTCTTGTCTCACCATGGCCAGCTGTCTGATTACCTCTACTTACCACTTTTTAACAGTAGCAGCTTTGGTAGGCATATTTGCCTTGGGGCAGATACGATTACCCAGCATATTCTGCCTGGTGCAGATGTTAGTGATAGCAAGTGCCTGAAAAAATAAGGCAAA
Source organism: Lutra lutra (assembly GCF_902655055.1). Classification (NCBI taxonomy): domain Eukaryota; kingdom Metazoa; phylum Chordata; class Mammalia; order Carnivora; family Mustelidae; genus Lutra; species Lutra lutra. The sequence goes on along the minus strand of NC_062284.1, from coordinate 8,950,539 downwards.
TTTGTAATTGGCCCAATGAACTCAGGAGATCCCTAAGTAAAATTACTTAGAGAATGATTTATGGTTTTGAGCATTTTTCTGAGGAGGGTCCACTTCCTTTATCAAAGTTTTAAGGGATTTACAAATCAAAGACAATTTAAAAAAATCCTAGGGGCACCTGGGTGGCTCAATGGGTTAAGCCTCTGCCTTTGGCTCAGGTCATGATCTTAGAGTCCTGGGATCGAGCCCCGCAACAGGCTCTCTGCTCAGCAGGGAGCCTGCTTCCCCCTCTCTCTGCCTGCCTCTCTGCCTACTTGTGATGTCTCTCTGTCAGATAAATAAATAAAATCTTCTTTAAAAAATCCTAAAGTTGGGTTAAGACTATAAGAAAGGTGGCAGGAGCATTAATTCTGACTCAGAGGGTCACAGTAGGGCTTTACAGAGGAAAGGGCATTTGGACTAGGACTTGAGGGAGAATAGGTTGTCCAGGAGACAAATAAGGGGATTGCAGCAGAGGTATCTTATGTGCAAAAGTTCAGAGTTCTGGAAAATCATTACTTAACTGCAGACCACAGGGAAAGGAGGTTGGAAAAGAGGGCACCAAGGAGAATGCACCTGGAAAAGCAACACTGCAGGATAGGGTTTAGGCTTGACCCTTAAGTCCCCAGACACTAACTCTCCCTTGTGTCTACTGCATGATTGTTCTGTTTGGAACAGGATTGTGACCAGTTCAGAGAAGGGAAGTGAGGCAACAGTTAAGTTCAACTGTCAGGGAGCAAAGCAACTTGGGGGACACTGACATCCAGAGGACTGAGTAGGATAAAGAGAATACCCTACCTCAAATATATGACTTGGCCAGCTATTCTCAAACTTACTTAGGACTTCCCTAGGACTTTCTGTCCTTCCGAGTCCCAGCATTTCTGGACTGGCTTCCATGGAAAGTCATTCTGCTCTAACAAGTCACTGTGGAAAGACTGTTTCCCCGGGGGAGTTTCAAGTTTTGACCATGGCCAACTGGGAGCTTTTCACCTGTCTTAAGGATAATATGTAGGTCAAATGACAGAGACAGACCATGAGTGTAAATATGTCATTATGCTTTTGTCACAGTATTAATTTAGCTATTCCTTTCTTGTAATGCATTGGAGACACCCAAGCTTCAAGTTACAAAAGAGAGATGTTAGCTTTGGAGAGATGACTTCACTCAACTCCTGGAATCCTCAGCATCCCCGAGAAGAGGAGATCCATGGAGGAACAGGAAAATGATGAGAATGCACAGTGAAGGCAGGGTCTTGGGTGTAGAACTGCTTCTCTTTGGGTTATGCCTCTGGTCCTGCCATGAAGAAACTGCTCAGATTTGGTCTCAGATGAGCGAGAGCCTTTAGGCTCATGTGATAATAGCAAACAGATGATGGGAAGCTCCCTAGCAGCTCTGCCCACTCCTTCTGACCATCCTGCTGGCCAGGCTCTCCTGAAGTATTAAGCAGGGCTTGCAGTTCTCTCCTGGCAGTGGGCCAACTTGTCACTGCTATGTCCCCTATGAAAGGTAGAAACTGGGAAACTTGGACAGACAGAAGGTCCCTGCCCTCCAAGGCCTGGCTGTCTATATTGCCGAGTCTAACAGAGGAACAAATTCTGATCCAATAAAAGAAGTAGTGAACCATTACTGAGTACATCCCAGGAGTTATGGTGCTTTGTGTCTGATTATTAGTGGGGTTATCTCATTGAGTCCTCCCAACTGTCCTGAGGACTAAGCATATGTACCCCCACTTTACTGATGAGAAAATCAAAGATTGGAGGAGAATTAACTTGCCCAGATCCCCACAGCCAGTTAATAGCGGACTCATGATCCAGACCCAAGCCACCTGGCTTGAGAGGCACACACTTAACCACTATTCAGTCCTGCTGTTGAGGTCCATGGTCAGCTGACCTCAGTCCCCTAGGCATCCTATACACAGGGGAGGGTGGAGAAAAGGGCTTCTGGGTGGCTCTTATTCTAGAAATAAAGTGGAAAAAGAAGAGGTGTCTCTCAGAGATCTGAGTTGATGCGAGTACACAGGAAGCATGTCATAACTTATGGAGGGATGGTCTGGATGGCAACCAGGCAAGGTGCCAGGCTGTCCAGGGGGCTTGAGGCATAGAGACTGCCCAGCAGGTTACTTCCATATCTTTCTCCTGGGTGGAGAGAAAGCAGTCAACTGGTTGACCCTTCTGGGGTGGATAGTCCTGTAGATCACTGAGTGAGGCTGGGAGCAACAGAGCCTGGCTTTGCTGAGGTTGTTCTCATGTGGAGGGCATTACTTCCTCTCTTTGTCCATCTTTCCAAAATGCCGAGGAGAAGCAAGGGCAACCATATATCTCACCAGACGCACATAACAGTTACAACAGCCATCGCCATATTGAGGAACTTAGAAAAGTCTCATTTGTTGGCCTGAGTTGGCTCGGGGAACTCCTCCGTCCTCCAGAAGTGGTCTGTGGCAGTGACTAATGGTGGCCTAATGGGGTGTAAACTAACAGGAGAACCTTTGACTAATGGTGGCCTAATGGGGTGTAAACTAACAGGAGAACCTCAGCATCCTGAGGAGCCATTGACTCAAACCACCTTTGGGGCTGGCCCGACCATGAGCCTTCCCCACTGTCCCTGAGCCCTCCCTGGGAAAAACCTCATGCCTCTTCCTTCCAAGCTATGTCTTATGGTGTCCAGTCATTCATCAGGAGGAAAATATATTTCTCAAACATGTTGGCTTATCAGAGTTGAAAAGAAACATCATTCCTAATGGAAAGTGAAGTAGGTCAGCTCCTTTCTATTCCTTTTACAACGTGCAAAAGCTTAGTCTTGGGAAGTGTGTATGCAGGTTGGATAATTGCAGCAAATATTTTAACCATGGTGATCTCTTGAAGGTGTTTGAGCAGGGAAATACCACAATCAGATTTGTGAGTTCTTGTTCAACAACTGAGGGTCCAGAGGTTAATACTCTGCTTGGTTGTGATGCTCTTGAGGATAAGGAATGAAACCTTCTTTCTGCACCCCTGGCACCTGGCAAACAAGTGCCCTGTACTTACTTGCTACTCAGCAAATCTTGAATACATGAAAGAATGTGCAAGAAAGTCTGCAAGCGCAGGCAGGAATGAGGCCAGAGGTGGAGGTTGTGAATTGGAAGCTGGAAGGGACTAGAACCAGGGGAAGAGGCCAGAGAACTCAGACATAAGGCCAGGGAGGCAGACCCATTATAGAAATGGGTTCTGGAAAGGGAAAAAATATGGGCGGATGCAGGACATGTCATGCAAGCAAGATGGTCACTTATTTCTATGATGTAGAGCTGCACTGTCCAATAGAACTTTCTGTAATGATAGAACCGCTCTGTATTTACATTGTCCAATATGGTAGCCATTAGCCATATGTGGCTCTTCGGCACTTGAAATGTGGTTAACGTGACTGAGGAACTGAATTTTTAATTTAGGAAATTCGTAATTAAATTTAAATAGCCACATGAGGCGAGTAGCTACCATATTGGGTAGTATACTCTATTATCTCCGAATCACAGAAACGGTTTTGTGGGTCCGGGAAAAAGATGGCGGAGAAATTTCTGAAGACAAGTGTAGCAGCAGGAAATTCTACAGTGAAATCTCAGGCTTGGGCTGTTCATTGTAGGTGCAAAGTTGGGAAATAGATAAAATGACAGCATCCCGAAGATGGTCAATCTCATATCCTTGACATATTAGCTGACTTGCAGCTGGAGTCATTTCACCATTAGTTTTATGGTAAAAAATGATACAAAGTGTCTCCCTGCTTCTTTGGCATCCGTTCTGGTCCAGGTGAGGATGCTATCTGTTTCCCTTTCTGTGCTTCATGCGGAGGTGTGTGGATGAGTTTTCACTGGGAGGTATAATCCAATCCAGCCAAGTCTAGCCGGGCCTTTCATGAGCACTTACAGCAAAATAACCCAAACTTGCTCTGGCAGAATATGGGGGGGGGCAGGTTTTCATTTTGCTGGCATCATGTGCATGTAATGAAAGTGTCCTTTTTAATAAAAATCAATGACAACTCTAAATACACAGTAAATGTTGCAACATTAATAAAACACACTATGCATTAAATCCAACTTTATTATGCAATGTGAACTATTTACAGTTTTCTCTTCAGGCCCGATCATGCTTCCGGTGGTGAGTGAAATGGCCTCAAACAGCTGTCAGATGGTGTGAAATGAACACAGACACAGGGTAAATAAAACTCACGTGAACCCGGATATTCTTTCTCAGCAGCTAGAACAGCCCTGGGTGACTAAGGGTGGCTGTGTGGTCTGCAGCCATCTGCATCATGTCATACAGCTTTCCTCCCTCTGTCTCTTTCTTCTTCTCTTCCTCCCTGACTCTCTCTTCTTCCTTCTTATGCATACAACTTGAGCAACACAAAGGAGATTAAAGGCATCTCCTGTTATCTAGAGGCTTAACAGATGATTATGGAGATTAAACATGAACTATATACATGACACAGTTCTTCATGGATTCCCTGATGTTTAAAGGATATAGGTTTCTGATTCATTGTATGTGCTATTTCCTCCCACTGAATTGCCCGCCTTTCCTTCCCCACCTAGAAAACTCTTACTTATCCTTCAAAACCCGAATCAAATGTCATCTCCTCTGTGAAGACTTCCTTGAGCTCCCAGGCAGAGTCCATAACTACATTGTTTGTGTTCTCATACTATTTTTTCTATTTCCCAATTATAGAGATTATCACACACACACACACACACACACACACACACACACACACACACACATTCTATAGTGAAATTCCTTGTCTTCATATTTTGTGACTCTTACCCTGAGACCTCCAAGGACAGGAATTTTGATATGCACATTTCTGCATCTTCGGTGTCTCTTGCCTTGCCTAGCACATGGAAAGTTGTATGACCAACACTTCTTTCAAGTGAATTTGGTGACATATGTAAGGCTGTGTTAATGTAGATTCACTAAGCACTGCAGAATTTGAAGGAAGTGTGTGGGTCAACTCTGTTCACCTAACTATAATGTCTTCATCACTCAGAGTGGTGGGCCTCCATCAGCCATGCTCCTTCTGTCTTGTGGCTCCATCGTCTTTAACACCTGTCTTCCAAGGTCCCTGGGCTTGACTTCCTCTAGCCAGCAGAAGGGAAAGAACCTGAAAGGTGTTAGGTGGTGATGGGGACCAGGCAGATGGAAGGGAGACGCATATACCACACTGTCTACAGCTCAGGCCATGGCCATGCTGAACTGCAAGAAAGGCTGGGAAACAATTCAGTGAGCTGCCCAGAGGAATAAGTCTGCTGCTCACATAGCCAGTTTGAAGAGGTAGGCAGGGCCCCAAACTTCTCCCCTTTATTCATGATGTCCTGACACATTGGCTTTCCTGATTTTCTTTGTGCCAAGCACATTCCCCCTCTAGGTGTGCTGTTTCCTCTGCCCAGATCTTTTTTCCCAGGTATCCCTGATCAATCTCAAGCAGTTTACACTATTCTCCCATCCAGCTCCCCTCTTGCATGTTTTATAGCGCTCAGTACTCACTACGGTCAAATTGTCACTCACCTCCACTGGGTTGCAAGTTCACAAGAGCATGGTCCCTTCTAGCAATAGACAACTGGCTGCTCCTGATTGCATCTCAAGGACCAACATCTGGGCCAGAAGCTCAGGTTCCTCCAGGGACCAATCTGACAATCTCATTCTCTTTCACATTGACGAGTCCCAAAGAAGATTCTTCCATATCTTCTACTGGTTCTAAAGAACCAGTTGGCATGGAGGATGCCTGGATGACTCAGTCAGTTGAGCATCCGACTCTTGATTTTGGCTCAGGTCATGATCTCAGGGTCCTGGGATCGAGCCCCATGATGGGCTCTGGGCTTAGCAAGGAGTCTATTTGAGGATTATCTCTCTCCTTCTCCCTGTGCCCCCCCCCCCCCCGCTCATGCTCTCTCCCTTTCTCTCTCTAAATAAAACCCCACAAACCAATCAAAAATACCCAATTGGCACAGGATGTGGGATAAGACAGTTGAGATGTCTTAGGATCAGCCCCATCTTATAGGCAAATGCAAGATATGATATGTTCTATAAAAATGAACTTTAGGAGGCTCTGTCTCTGAATGGTCAAACTGAAAATTAAGGAGATGACTCGAGACCAGCTACTTTCTGTTTTACGTGACCTTGGGAAACAACTTAAATTCCATGGAGTCAGTTTTCTGTAAAAGGGTCTGACAGTACAGAGCAGAGCACAAGTGGAAAGCATTGGGAACTCAGTATGTACCTCTCCCATTTCTCTTCTACTTTATCCTTTATTTTCCTCCCCGCACCCCCCCCTTTTCCTTCCTCTTCCATGTTTGTTTGTTTGTTTGTTTTTTAAATAGCATGGGTTTTATATGAAGATCTAGCAGTGTGTCTCCATTTGCCTCTCTCTCCCCATCCGTCAGAGCTTGCAAACCCTTCTCTGCCTACAGGACTCTTCCTAGGGCCTTGTTGACCTCCCTTGTCCCCCCAGTTTCCAGCACAGACCGACTTTCCTGAGAGACCATGTGACGGTAAATTTCTAGTACATGTAGTTAATAGGTTAATCGGTTTCAGGAGACCCAACTTGGCCCATATTCAGAATGTAATAATGACTTGTGCTTTAATTGGTTTTCCCTCATTTGGGGGCCATGGGAACACAATTTCCTCAAATTCTCAGTAGGATTGATGGTTGGAGTAACCACTGACATCTGCTTCATTCAGACCGAATGTGAAAAGGTCCTTCTAGGACATAACACAGATCTCTGTTCTTTTCCACAAATGGGGGCACCAAGGAAGGCACCCACATGCCTGCTAAGGGACCAAATCCAATCCCTAGAGAGACTCTTTCAACCAAGTCATTCACAACTGCATCTGCTCCATTCGCTAGGCAGCCATGACAGTGTGGCTCTTCTGGAAATGCAAGTACCATATGGACAGGAGAGCCCAAAAAATACTCTAAATTTTTTTAATTGGCTTGCTTTCAATGAAGAGTGAGAAAGGTGATCATATAAAAAATTCTGGGGAAGGACATGAAGGTTTTGACACTCCCTGGGTTCCATCAAGTGATTGAAACGGACAGAAGAATGAGTACTGGTTCTTGGGTGAGCCCTTTGAGGGGATGTCTTTGTTTGCCTTTTTGTCCCAGGGCCTATCCCATTAAAAATGCCTCATGTTTGATTTCATGAAATAAAATGAAAAATTCCCTGGACTTTTAACTAAGGTTGGAAAAGGTTGCACTGTACAAGAATACAGCTGGCTAGCATGTTAACTACATACTCTTTTCTCCACCCTATGGCTTGGTTTGTGTTGAAATCTCTCCTGTCCTTTTCTGGCTGATTGAACCTAGATTTTTATTATCTGAGTGAGACAGAGAGGCAGACGGAGAGAGGGAGGAGAGGACTCATGCTTTCTTCTGGTTTCGTCTTGTTTTTGAGTGTGTACTAGAAGGGATCCCCCGTTCCTGGGCACTTTCACAAATGTGCTCTTGTTACTCTCATTTATGGATGTGAAAAACTCAGCCCAGAGAGGTTGAGGAATACGTCAAGTTCCCACGTCTGAGCTAGCATCGAAACCATGGCTACCCACTCTAAGACAGATGCTTCCCCCACTGCCCCCCACTAAGTCCAGAATAGGTCCAGGTGAGGTCAGCAGGAAACGAGGGAGGAAATGGGGTGCCCACAGCATGATATTGCATGCCCGTTGGCCCAAGGAGTTACAGAAACCCTTCTGGGGCTGTTATCTCTCTATTCTCTGCCTTCCTCTGACAGCCTCAGTGGCTTACATTGTAGGTTATGTGATGGAAAGTGCAGGTGACCTTGAAATCCCCAAGGAGAGACGTGATCACACAGTAAGGGATGGACCTGGTGGTTGTTTCCCTCACACTTAGAGACGGGGTCTTGGGAGGCCGGCACTTTTCTTAATCCCAGGGAGAATGTAATTCTGTTGTGACGAAGGAGGTGAGAGGTTTAGACTCCTCTCTCTCTCTCCGACAGTTGCTCAGAGGTGGTGATGGTGATACACAGAAGATGAATTATAGACTTTTACAGCCTCTGGCTTTAGTTTCTGGGGACAGCTAGAGAAGAGAGTTCCCCCTTCTGTGCTCATGAGTTCCTCCAAACCTCTCTGCCAGACCTCCGGCAGTGCTTGGCCACCACACTTCAGGCCACCTTCGTGATCTTTTCTGCTACTCCCTCAACCCTCTTGGGGCCATGAAAGCAACATCAGACTTGCACCATATGTAGCTTTCTGAAATTCAATCTTTTTGGGACAATAAATCTTGTAGAAGAGCCAATGTGTTTCATGGGACAGTCTGTGGTGGCCTGGAGCCAGACCAACCTGGGTTGGAATCCAACCTGGAGCCTGTTTGATGATGACCCGAGACTTCTGAGCATCAGTCTTCTCATCTGGGAAACAGGGAGCATGAGTCCCACCCAAGGGGGTAGGGCCATCGGATATCTTCCGTGTAAAACTTAACAGGAACTTGCTAGGCCCTGGAGCAATATTACCGTTTCTGATGGATGACAAGCCCAGGCTCTGGGGTCTGAGGGTGCTGTGTCAGATTCTGCATGTTACTGACCAGTGTGCACTCTTGCTTGCGTGACTGTTTGAACCTCTCTGATGCTGTAATTTGGTACTAACTAGTGGTCCATCCAGTATAACTACCTTTTAGGGTCAGTGCGAAGATGAAAAAATGTATGAGAGGGGGTAGCATAGGTCTTGTTACAAAGAGGGCAATTAATAAATGTTAATTTACTATATTGTTAAATATCGCATATCAATTGATATTGATATGCAAGTATTAAGTACTATAGTAATAATGCTGTAACACAGTAATGATGCTGGGCTGTGCTGCCCAGACTCTTCATTCAGGATCCAGGTTCTTATTCCCCAGCTGCTGGGACTATTGGCTACTGATGGCTCATAGCTAAGTGGGGGGGGGTCCTTTGCTGAGGGGAGCGGCCTCACCCAATGACTGCCCCCCTTGCTCCATTGGGAAAACTCTGCAGGACCCTCCTTGCTCCAGACTCCCTAAGGCTAAGGCCCCTGTTGTAACTGCAGTGTGACCAATCCTTTTTCCCTTCCCAGGGACTGACAAAAGTTCTAGGCAAGATTTCTGAATTCCTCTTCCCTACCAAGCCTTGACTTCTGGGCTGCCATGTTTGTTTCTACATTGCCTGGTTTCGGCAAGGATCCTGGGAAGTCAGGTTAGCTAGAATTCCCCATCCCTGATATCTGATCATCTGGTCTCCCTGGATATCTGAGCAGGCTCCTTACTCCTCACTTTCCCTTGGCGATGTCTGGTCACCCTGACCTGCCTTCAGTAAGAACCCTGTGTAGTTGGCTTGGCCGGAATGCCCTTTATCCCTCATGCCCCTCATGCTTCCTCTGAGAAATTTCCCCCATTCTACTCCTTGGCTATAAATTCCCACTTTGCCCTGTTGACTGAGGAGCTGAGCCCGCTCTCCCTCCCCTGTTATAAAACCCCAGTGGGGCAGCCCCTCGCCTCTTACATAATCTGTTTTGTGGTTCGTTAATGAATAATTTTTTGTTTTTTAAAGAAGGACTGTTCTCTAGCACTTGCAATAGGTCTCCTACATGAAAATCTCACCATCTCAGAATCTCCGTGTTTCTAGGATTTACTCCATTCAATATCAGAATCTTCTTTACAATAGAGTAAATCAGCACCAAGTCCCTACCCATGCCCCCCCCAGCCCTCGTGAGACAGGGAGCTTTCCCAAGCTACTCTGCAGACAGTTCTAATAAGAAAATTTCTAAAAATAACATCCAACAATTATGTAGCTCTTTACTCTTACCAAGTATTTCTATATATCTTATTTCTCCTGAGTCCCACACAATCTTGGTAAGGCAGATCTTATTAATAGACCCATTTTACAGAAGAACAATTCCAGAAAAATCAACAAAATTAACTAATGTGCCCAAGATTACTTAAGGGATGACAACTAGAGACATATACAATCAAATTGGTTCCAGGATTTTTTTTTTAATTAAAAACATTGTTTTTATTTTACTGTTACTATTTTTTGGCTAATGCTGGTTTAAAAAACCTGGGTTGGAAGGACTCTAGTCTTTTTGCCACCACTCTCCTTATCTTTTTAGTGGATCACTTTACACATTTAAGTCACCCGTCTGGCCTCAGGAGAGAATGTGAATTCAGGGAATCTTACTTAGAAATGAAAGAAACTGGATTCAACCTCTGGTCTCTTACCTTCGGAGCTGTCGGGCACTTACACCACGCCATCTGTTTTTCAATTTCCATGCATGTCCTCTGTTGGGGGTCCTCCCACAAGCAGAAAATCCACCTGGCATATGACAATCCTTTAGCGAATTCAAGACCCCCTGTGCCTTCTTTACCTCCATGTTGAGCTCCCCGCCCCCCCGCCCCCGCTCTTCTTCGTGAACCATATGTGATATTGTGATTTATAACCAAAAAATATGTATTTGATCTGCATCTCTGTTTCCAGGACAGAATTCCTAAAATCCTCGGAATTTCCTAAGTGATGAGAGTCATAAAGGTGTCTTGTTTTGTTGATGAGGTGACTTTGGGAGGGCACAGGAGGTTGGGGGCTAGCTGCCAGGAGGAAGAACCAGGTGACTGAGGGTTGGAAATTCCAGTCCCACCCCATGACTTCCAGGGAGGCTGGAGATCAGATCGATAGCCAAGGGCTGATGATTTATTTAATCAACCGTGCCTATGTAATACAGCCTCTATAAAGACCCCGAAAGGACAGGGTTTGGATAATTTCCAGGTTGGTGAACATGTGGGGATTCAGGAAGAAGGGGCACGTTCAAAGACCATGGAAGCACTGTTCTCTTTCCAACGCTTCCCTTTGCCCTGTGCCTCTCTCCCATCTGGCCGTTTCTGTGTTATATCCTTTTCTAATAAATTGGTGATCTAGTACGTACAATGTTTCTCTGAGGCTTGAGGGCCACTCCAGCAAATAAATCAAACCCAGACAGGTGGTCTTTGGAACCTCTGATTTAGAAGCCATTGGTCAGATGCACAGGTAACCACCAGGACTTACAGTTGGCATCTGATAGGGGCTCAGTCCGTGGGACTAAGTCCCTAATCTGTGGGATCTGACACTCTCTCTGAGTAGATGGTGTCAGACTTGAGTTGAATCGTGGGACACACAGCAGGTGTTGGAGACTTCCTGATGGTGTACGGAACCCACCCCACCCCACAATGGAATTAGAATCAGAATCATATTATGGTTATGTGTTCACATGTTATACTGGGTCCATTTAACTGGATGGGCTCCGGTTCGGTAATAGTGCTCTTAAAAATGGCCCTAGAACTTAAGATGGTCCAGATGTGACCTGACCAGGCATTGCTGTTTAACGGAAGCTCAGTGACCTCCAGATCACCACAATCCTGGTTTAACGGCTGGTCACATAACTTCACAGATCTCTTAAGTGTTTAAGTATTCCGCTCAACCAGGAGAAACAAGGCTCATGCAAGAGTGTGTCGCTTTCTTTATTATCTCTCTTAAAGTTTATGTGTTCAAATATGGTCTGGTTATGAGTTAACAACACAAGAACAGTCAATACCAGACTCTGAAAAGGAGAACTCACAACATGTCTATAAAAGTGAAATTAGCATTGTAAAACAATTATGGATTCAAGTCTTATTTATTTATTTATTTGTTTGTTTATTTTTGCCTTGGCGAGGGGTAGGATTATCTCTGTGCTCCTAAATTAAAATTGGGATTTTTTTCAAAATCCATGTTACCTTTTTTGGAGGGGCGTGTACAGGATTTTACCATTATTTGGACCTGGCTGTGTGGTGTTCTAGCTGGTTCCATTTGTGAGAAAATGATAACGAGCGCGAACATGAATTCAGGACTTACCGTGTGCCTACAATTGTGCAAAGCAGGTCAGAGATATTTTCTTATTTTAACCTCACAACAGCCTGGAGGAGGAAGGTTCCCTTACTGAGTAGCTTGCCCCGGATCACACAGTTGTAAGGAGGGTCTGCAAGGATGTGAGCTCCAAGAGCAGACTTTCTCCATGATAAGGTCGAAGCTTGCTTTCCCTCTGCCTATTGGCTGAGCCTATGACCCATGACCCAGTTGGTTGTGAACATGAGCAGCAAACATAGATACCCTTTTTAGTTCCCTGAACAAAATCACACTCTCTGCAGAAAAGCCAGGAGGAGATTTCTGTCTCAGGGATCTAATTCTGTCCCCCCTTGCCACCCCGGACCTGCACCCTTTTCTGCTTCCTGTCTGAGATACGTTCTAAACTCCAAACAATTATGACTCTCCACCTTCCACTAATGTCCCAGAATAAACATTATTAGAGGTTTTAAAAATCATAGGAAAAGAAGAAGGAGGCAAACTGAGGAAAATGCAGTCTAATTTTACAAGAACTATTTGGCACTTCATTCAAAAATTCCCTTTCGAGGCACAAGTTCAAGAAACCTAGTTGGAGGTTCAATCTTTTACAAAGGAAAATGGCAGGGCCATTGGTTTTTAATATCCTATATAAAGTAATGACCTTATTCTATATAAGGTAATTACCCAAACAAGGTAATGACCAGTTTTGTAAGCTGCCTTTGGGGATGTGGCCGGGCAGACTGAATGAGACATGAGGTGATTCCTTGTGAAGTACATTTCCAAACACCTTTTATAAATGCCTGTTGTGGCTTCAATGGGCTTGTCAATTGTTAAGTGTTTCCAATGTCATCCTTGTGGGAGATGCCTTTTTACTATCCCATGGCACTAATGGAGAGCCATTTTGAGGGCGTCTTTCCCACACATTGACAACTTGGCTTGAGGAGGAAAGGCCAGAAACTATTTAAAGTTGTTGACATAGCTCTATTTATGGAAGCAATAATACTTGTTCTTGAAATGTCATTGCATATGGTTTCCTTTACGCAATGATTATACATTTAGTACCTTCATAGTTGATGTGATCTAGGGCTGATGTCTCTACAGTACCTCCTTCTCTTGGCCACAATTATGTCTTCAGAAAGTTAGATATCTGTCTCCCTCCTCCTCATTGGTTACTTTTCTGTGATGGGTGAGTAGGTGGGTGAGAGTTTGCCTTTTAAAGGCAGAAAAGCACATTGTCCCTTTGGGTTATTGATGTCCCTTGTTCCCCTTGATCTTTGGTGACTCCTTGTAAGAAAGCAGAATATGTCTTTGTTTCCCAAGAAGATTTGGGATGAGAGGTGAAGGCAGAGAGCCCAGGATAAAGTTTGGGTGGTGGATAGAAATGGAACTTGTTCTTAAAATTCTGATGGGTCTTGGTCTGATTGTGGGAAAATTGTGATACGACCAAGAGACTGATGTCTCCCACTCCATCTGCTTATTTCTATGGTGACAACGACTGGAAACATATGGCCCTCTGGTCCCCTCTCCAGCCATGTGGATAGGACGTAACTACTTGATGTCCTGCCCTAAACTTAGCGCAGTGGGCACGTACACGGACTGTGGGTCATGACAATTTGGATTCCAACACCATCTTTTACTTCCTTGTGTGACACTTGGGGCTGGTTAAACTCTCTGTGCTTTAACTTGCTCATTTGCAAAATAATCATGATAGCGATGAAAGGTTGAGTGTTAGAAAGTCCTAAGCAAGCAGTATGTGAGGCCACACAGACCAGAATTTGAATTTTATCTGTGCCAGTTTCCAGTTTTCTGATCTTGAACATAGCTGACCTGTAAAATGGACGTGTTAACCATGATAATCCTCATCTCCTCCCCAGGACTTGGGGTGAGAACTGATAAAGGTGATTAATATACGCTCTATACTAAGGAGAGTGCCTGGCATATAAATACTCAATAATTATCAGTTTTATTTAACAATTAATATCATGGTTGTTTCAGTAAAAAAAAAAAAATTCTTTTTTTAATTTAAGAGCATGTCGGTAGAGTGCAATTTGACCCCAGGTAATCGTTGTCAGACTCTGGGAACTCAGGGGAGGCACCAAATACAGGAGCTATGGCAGGTCCCTAGAGGCAAAGGCACTGGGAGCAAGGAAGGGGACAGGCAGCTGGCAGGGAGAAGGGCAGTCTGTGGGGAGGGTACAGCCTGTCTGCAAATAGGCTGCCTTTGTGTGTGCCTCAGGCGGGCTTCTGAGAACCCTAGGCATTGCCCACCCCCCCGACATGGTTCCACCTTGACACTGGTCCTGTGATCCTGAGGGCTCGCTCACAAGTTCCATTGGCTCCCCGTGCGGGCTTGAGGCCGGAGTCAACACCCATTATACCACCCGGAGTACCCACCCAATGGGAGGTAAAGAAAGACAGCTTTAGCTTCCCATCCCAGAGCTACTGTTGCCACTAAAGAGCCTTACTAAGGTCTAGGGAGAGAGAGAGAAGAGAGAGAAAGAGGAAAAAGGGTGGCAGGGGAGGAAGAGACACTGCCTTGTCTCACGTTCATAATATGGCACTCTCTTTCCAGGAGGAATGGATTAATAATTTACATAAGGCATTTAATTAAAAATGTGTCATCACCTCATTAATGTCTTCTCTGAGGATGCATCATTATTCTCTTTTGTTAATAGATTGGAGTGTGTGTGTGTGCCCATGCTGCTGGCCCGCCTGCCGGAGGACCCAGCAGGTGCAGAAAGATGGGTGTGCGTGTGCCTTCGTGGTGGCCTTACAGGTACTGCTCCAAGGATCAAGGAGGACAACCTTTCCCTCCCCACTCCTTGTGTCTCTTTCTGGGGCCCTGCCCTCTGGGGAGGTCTGCTCCTGCCAGGTGGTGGGGAGTCGGGGTCTAGGTGCTTGGTCCTTGGGGCAGCTCCTCTCTCCCGGAAGATCAAGGGAGTGCGACAGTCCCCAGCCCTACGTTTCCTTTCAAATATAAGTACAAGGAAGCAGAAAGGAGCACAGAGGGGCCCCAGAAGAAGGACAATGAATTATTCATCTCCTCGTTGGCTCGCAGAGCCTCCTCTTCCCGTCCCGAAAGGCAGCCAATGAGAAAGGCACCTTATTCACTGGTTGGATTACCGCGGATGAATGGCTGGAGGATCCGTTTCAGAGCCGCACGTAGAATCGGCCTATTAAAAAGGCAGCCGGGATTTGTTTCAGAAGCTACCCTGGCAATGAATGAGGGCGCTTCCATCTCTGCTGCCTGTTAGAAAAGCTTCGCTTCTCACAGAGCAACTCTTTTAATTAAATCAATAATTATGTTTTATTGAATTCAATGCTCTTCAGCAAAAACCAGCACAGAGCCTCTCTGCCTTTTGAAAACTTAATTTAGGCCAACAGCGGGGTGGGGGAGGGAGGGGGCAGAGAATAGCGGAGGGAATTGGGTATTTTTAATGGCACCTGTTAGAATGTCGCCCTCCCCACTCCCCCAACCCCTGCCCTGAGAGGGGCGCTGGTGGGAGTCCAGCTTCATTTTGAAACAGGTAGATTTTCCTTTTGGGTCGGGGTAGAGTGGAGAGATGCTGTTTAAACCCAAGCTTTCCGATGTCCATTTTTGTTCTGGTTCCATGATGCCTTCATTGTTCCTAGGCAACGGGAGGGGGTGTCCTGTTGGCTCTTGCTGGCTGCTCCACAGATATGATCGTGGATAGATTTTATTTTATTTTATTTATTTTTTAAGCCACAGGTTTAGGCTAGATTACTGATAATTGCAGTGACTTCCTAACTGGTCTTCTTGGCTCTGCTCTGGGGTCTCCCTCAACTTCAGAGTCTCAAACTGAACCTGTCTGGTCCAGTCACTTTCCTCCTTCGGAAAGGAGGCTGCCTCTTGCTGGTGTGCGCCATCCGGGCCAGGCAGGGAACCTGAGCAAATGAGTGAGCAGGAGGTGGTAGGGACTGGGTCCAACTGGTGAGAGACACTCTTTGGTCTGGTTAGAGCTCATGCTTAGAGCTCAGCTCCAGCCAGTTGCTGGCACAGAGAAACAGAGCCCCACCATCGCCAGGTATTTTGACTTTTTTTTTCTCAATAAAACCTGGCAGTCCTGCCTTTTCTGTGCCATCTGTCAAGTTTTAAATATTGGCTACAGTGGTAACTAAAATAATTTGTTCAAAATACTCATTATGCCCTTTTACTAGGCTCAGCTTGCAGGAGAACTTATAATAACCAGCCTATGGGGGGAGAGGGCTTTGTTTACAAGGCAGGTTTTGCCAATGAAATACAGGTGGGATCAATGTGTAGGACCGAGGAGCAGAAGCTTTAAGAACCATAGTGTGGCTGTGAATTGTGAAAGACTGATGATTCACAGACCTGTACCCCTGAAGCAAATAATACATTATATGTTAATTTTTAAAAAAGAAAGAAAAAAAAACCATTGCATGGTTCTGCATTCTTTTTCCTCCTCTCCAAGAATGCACCTCCCAGACAGGGGCTGCCTCCTCAGCCTCTGTGTCAGCATACACAAACTGTGGGGCAGGGCTGGGGTCACTCCTCAGCTGACCCGAACATGTGAAGAAAGAAAGTGCAATTTATTAAAAGCCACTAAGATTATGGGTTATTTGTTACTGTGTTGAAGCTGACTGATACACTTACTAATTAAAATATTCTTGGGGCACCTGGGTGGCTCAGTTGGTTAAGCGACTGCTCAGGTCATGATCCTGGAGTCCCGGGATAGAGTCCCGCATCAGGCTCCCTGCTTGGCAGGGAGTCTGCTTCTCCCTCTGACCCTTCTCCCTCTGGCCCTTCTCATGCTCTCTCTCTCTCAAATAAATAAATAAAATCTTTAAAAAATATATTCTTTTGGAAACATGATGGAAACCATAAATCAATGGGTTGTCATTTTCTAACCTGGTTTCTACAGAATAGAGTCTTTCTTTTCCTGACATGTGGGGCCCTTTCCTAGTTATGCAGGTGCTCTTGCCTTGACCTTGGCTCTGCACTAGTCATATGACAGTCCTTGTAAGTCACTGAGTACAAGGGACGCTTTGCCTATGCCTGAACGTATTCTAGCCTCAGTCTGGAATACCTGCCTTCTTTTCTTCATCTAAATCTTTGCCCATAAGATGCAGCTTGAGATCGACCCTCTTTGAGTCAGCTTCCTTGCCCTTATATCTCCCTACTCTCGTGCAGGATTAAGTTCCCTTCCACATACCTGCAGAGCACACCATTCAGATTTTGCTCTTCCATAACCCTTATGATTTTTTTATTGTAATTATTTGTAATGACTTTATATACAATACAATAATTACAACAATGTAATTATTGTAATGATTTTTATTGTAAGTATTGTTTTATTTGTCTGTTTGTCCCCACTGGAACAATGAGTTCTTGATGGCAGGATCTGCGCTGGTCTTGTTTACTGCAAGACCAAATGTCACGTAGCAAATTTTAAATGGATGAATGAATGTTTTCTCACAAAGCTGTAAATGGACCACTGTACTTCTCAGGGCTCTAACAATAACTGTATAATTTCTGAATATTAGAATACAAAATCCTCAAAAGAAATCTGAACTGGTCATAAGCATTTCAAGAATAAAACTTTATGTCAACCTCAGTCATGCTTTAGGAGGATGGACAATGTTTAACTGAAATGGGGTGTAGAAGTATACTAAGAGTTTGCAATACACAGATCAAGATAACATGACCCTATGCCCCTTCAGAAGTTCACATAAAGAATCGTGATAAAAAAAAAAAAAAGAGTCGTGATGAACAGGGGTGCCTGGGCGGCTCAGTTGGTTAAGCCTCTGCCTTTGGCTCAGGTCATGATCTCAGGGTCCTGGGATTGAGCCCTGCACCAGGCTCCCTGCTCAGCACAGAGTCTGCTTGGGATTCTATCTCTTTCTCTCCCTCTGCCTCTACCCCTGCTTACACATGTGCTTTCTCTCATTCTCTCTCAAATAAACAAATAAGTCTTAACAAAAAATAAAAAGAATTGTGATGAGTAGATCTCACAGATGGGAAATATCTTAACTCCATAAATAATGCATTACTTTTCAGGAAAAAAAATAAGGATAGCTAGCAACTGGTGGGGCGGAAAGACAAATAATTTAAATTTAAGAAACATATCCTATAGGAAGAGTTTGAGCCACTTCTCAAGTTAAGTGGTCCTCCTTGGCATCCAACCTCAATGACTGAGTAGCTCTTAGGCAGGTAGGTGGGCTCATTCATGGTGTGATAAAGGCTACCCTTTCTAATTCCTTCAATAGGCAGAGCTTGTCCTGGAGAGAGATGGGCAGATGGGTGTAGGAACCATGGGTCCCCTAGGGAGAAAAGGGAATACAATGTATGACTCTATTTGAAGGTTCTAAAATCCTAAAATATCTATGTTGCCTTAAGAAAGTTTCTACAGAGGTAATTGGAAGAAAAAGACACAGGGTCTCCTTAGTGTAACTTATCATGAGGGGTAGGGTTCTGGGCTGGTGGTTCTCAGCACCAGGGCCTCGACATTTATTCCAGAAGGAAGGGTCACTTAAGGGTGACCACTGGTGATATCTGGATCTACTCACTGTGATGGAAGGATCTCATTCTGAGCTCAAGGGCTGAACACATAATTTAAAAAGCTGTGAATTGAGAAAGCTGTGATCTTGGATATACAAGTCTGGGACTTGTACGGGAGTCTTTGGAAGGACCCAAGGACATCATGGCAACAGTGGATAAGAGCACATCTTCCTGGAAGGAACTAGTTTTCAAAAGAGGCACTGTTCAGAAACCATAGAAAAAATGGCCACCCAAAGTTGACAGCTAGTGGACTGACCATTGACTACCTACTTCCCTCCACCTGGCATTTGCAATGAGGACTGAGTAAACTCTGTACTGACAAAATTACCTAGCATAGACAGCGGCATCAGTGTATCTTAAGAGACTGATTTTCTTGTTAATATTATTGGCTAGACACGATTCCAGATAATTTATATGTAATGCTTATCACAGTTCTTTAAGGGAAGTGCCCTCATCACTCCTATTTAACATGAGGGACTGGAGGCACAGAGAGGTTAAGTGACTTGCCCAAGGTCACATAGCTGCTAAGTTTTTGAACCAGCCTTCAGATCTGTGCAGACTGGAGTCAGAAAGGAAAGCATTAACTGAGAAAATAGAAGCCTCCAGGTCTGTCCCTGAAGCTGATGAAAAGGGTGATGTGGGTTACGTTAGGTGTGAAATGCAATTTAATAATTCATCTCGATTCAGTGCAATTCAGCAAACCTCTACTGAGCAACATCTCCTTTTCAGTTGTTCTACTAACTCGAGGGATTCACAGAACAAACTGTATCTTTTCCCAAGGAGCTTTTGACCAAAAACCATTCTGTGCTCTGTCTCTGTTCAGACAGCAGCCTAAAACTAGTAGGGAAAATGCTCCATTTAAAGGAAAATTGCACCCAAAAAAACCCACACACAAAAAACCCCCAACAACAACAAAAACCAGCTCTCCTGGTGTGTAGGAAGACAAAAAGACAAATCACAAGCCTGCTGCTCTGGCGCTTCTGAAGGAGAGGAAGGAAGGAAGTGATAGGGTGTCACCAGCGCGTCCCCCCACCCCCACACCCAGCTCCCGCCAGGAAGCACTCCACAGGGGCATGTTTAAAAGCTCCTTTCATTAAGGTGTTTTCAAACCGTGACCACTGATGAGAGCTCTTCTATGGCTCAGAAACCTCCTTTGATGCTGAGTGGGTGCTCTGGAAAATCAAAGTGATTTGCTGTCTTTATAGAGTACTGTGCATGTGGGTGTCACCGTTCCTTTGGGCGGCTAGAACAGAGCACCAGACCTGATGGTTTATAAATGATAGAAATGTATTTCTCCCAGTTGTGCAGGCTGGGAGGCCCAAGATTGAGGAAGCAGCTGATTCAGTGTCTGGGGAAGACCCTTCCTGGTTCATAGATGGATGTCTTCTTGCCGTGTCCCCACATGACTGGGGGAGGCACGGGGCTCTGTGACATGGGCACTAATTCTAGTTATGAAGGTGTTATCGTCATGACCTATTCATCTCCCAAAGACCCCACCTCCTAGTACTATGGGTTAGGTCTCAACGTATGAATTCTGTGGGGGACACAAACATTCAGTCTATAGCAATGTGTGTTGATGTATGAGAGAAATTGAGACATATCTTCTTCAGGCAGCACTCTCATGGGCAGCCAGAAACCATAGAGCTTAGATTCCTAGAGTAATGCCTGTTTGGGGAGGGAGAGTTCAACTTTATAGAGCAGAGGTTTGCAATTTTTTTCTTTAAAGGACGAGATAGCAAATATTTTAGGCTTTATAGACTATATAGTCTCTGTAACAACGACTCAGCTCTGCCTTCATAGTATGGAAGCAGCTATAGGCAATAATTAAATGAGTGACCATGGTTGTGTTCCGATAAAACTTTATTAACAAACACTGACTGTAGACTGGATTTTTGCCCTCAGGCCCTAGTTTGGGGATTCCCTACTTTAGATCCTTCAGTGCCAGGCCCATCTGGACTATGGGAAGGGAAAGAAGGATGTAAAACTTTATGCAGTCGTGACTCCTGGAGAGTGACATGGAAAGTCTGTGTGATGTAGAGGGTTGAGATGGATTTTTTGAATGCCTGGAATTTGCCAGATTCTGGAAAGTGAAGGTATCATTTGCTTTGAGCCATGGGCTTTGGACAGAGTTAGCACAGGTATGGTTATATAAACACCTTTTCATTTTGGAATAATTTTAGATATACAGAGACATTGCAAAGATAATAGAGTTCCCACATACCTCTCATCCCCTTTCCCTTAGTGTTAATATATTTTTTCATTTTATTTTTTTATTTGGTAAATTTGACATGTTACATTTTATAAATTTAAGGTATATAGGGTATTACTTTGATATATTTACATTCTGTAGTATGATTGCATGGAAGCACTATTTGCCACATCACATTATTATAGTACAATATTTTTGTCTTTGTTTATTATGGTGTCCATTAGATCTCTCAAGCTGATTTAGTACTCATTTGTACCACTAAACACCATCCTCTATCTCCTAGCAACCACTGATTTTACTGTTTGTTTTTTTCTTACAGGTTTGACTTTTTTAGATTGCATATGAAAGTGATGTAGTACTTGTTTTTCTCTGTTTGACTTACTTCAATTAACATAATGGGCTCGGGTCCGTTCATGTTGTAAACGGTAGGATATTCTCCTTTCTCCAGGGTGAGTAATGTTCCATTGTGTATACCTATCACATCTCAAAAGAATTTTTTTTTTTTTTAGTTTAGTAGACACACAATGTTACCTTAGTTTCAAGTGTACAACCCAAGTGATTCCATTTCTCTGCATGTTTTGTGGTGCTTACCACAAGCCACCATCCGTCACCATACAATGCTGTTACAATAGCATTGACTATGTTCCCTGTGCTGTGTCTTTTATCCCCATGACTTATTTATACCCACAAATTGAATTGCTGCACCATATGGTAATTCTGTTTTTTAACTTTGGAAACCTCCATATTATTTTCCATAGTGGTTGGACTAATTTACATTCTCACCATCAGTGTAAACAGATCCCCTTTTTACCACATCCTTGCCAACACCTGTTGTCTCTTGTCTTGTTGATGATAGCCATTCTGACAGGTATGTGGTGATATCTCATTGTGGTTTTGATTTACATTTCCTTGATGATGAGTGATTTTGAGCATCTTTTCATGTGTCTGTTAGACATTTTGATATCCTCTTTGCAAAATGTCTATTTAGTTCTTTTGCCTATTTCTCAAATCAGAATTTTTTGTTGGTATTAAGTTGTGTTCTTTATATATTTTGGATATTAATCCCTTATCCCATAATGGTTTGCAAAGCTTCCATTCTGTAGGCTGCTGTTTCACTTTGTTACCTGTTTATTTGTTGTGCAGAAGCTTTTGAGTCTGATGTTGATTATTGATTTTTGCTTTTGTGGTTGGTGCGTTTGGTGTCATATTTTTAAAAAAATCATTGCCAACATGTATTTTTGTTCTGTTTTGTTTGAGAGAGAGAGAGAGAGCAGGAGCATGAGTGCAGGGGGGCACAGAGGGAGAGAGAGAATCTCAAACAGGCTCCATGCTCCTTACAGAGCCTGACATGAGGCTTGATCCCACAACCCCGAGATCATGACCTGAGTTGAAATCAAGAGTCAGATGCTCCATTAACTGAACCACCCAGGCACCCCCACACAGCCAAGACAAATACTGATTAACTTCTCCTCTATGTTTTCTTCTAGGATTTTTATGGTTTCTCCTCTTATGGTTAAGTCTTTGATCCAGATTGAGTTAATTTTTGTGAGTGGTATGAGATAGGGGTCCAATTTCACTGTTCTTTCTGTGTTTCTTCACTTTTCTCTTAATGTTAGTTTTTTCCATTACCATGGTGCATTTGTTAAATCAAAGAAACCTATATTTGTGCTTTACTATGATATAATACAAGATACATGTTTGGTTTTTGTCTCTGGTTTCTGGCACAGAGCCCCTAAACCCCTTAGAATTTCTTATATGATAGCAATGTCTTTTGTAGTTCATAACAAGCCCCCTTAGGCCACAACCGAGTTAATGCTAATGAGATGGTTCTTGGTGGTGGTTTAATAACATCAAGGCTTAATAGCTTCAGGATGGGGGCTGGTTGCCAGAGGAACCAAGCTCTTTCAGCCCCTGTCAACCCCTGGAGAAGGAGGGACTAGAGATTGAGTTCAATCATCAATGGCCAATGACTTAATCAATCATGCTTAATGTTACACAGCTTTGATAAAAACTGAACAACAAGATTAGGAGAGCTTCTGGATTGTCAAAAACCATCAATGTGCTGGGAGAGTGGATCACTTGGAGAGGGCATGGAAGCTCTGTGCCATGCTCCCCCTTCCCTAATACATTGCCCTGTTCCTCTCTTCCATATGGTCATTCCTGAGTTGTATCCTTAATGATAAACTGGTTATTGTAAGTAAAGTCCTTTCCTACATTCTGTGAGTCATTTAGTGAATTATGAAACCCGAGGGGGGGGTGGCTGTGGAAACCTCACATTTGTAGCTATCCGGCGGAATCTTATGAGGCTGCCAGAATGGGTAGGCTGGGCACCTCATATGCAGCTGACATCTGAAGTGGGAGCAGTCTTGTAGGACAGAATCATGAACCTGTGAGGGAGGTCTGTCCTAATTCTGGGTAGTTAGTATTGGAATTGAGTTAATTTGCAGGGCACCCAGTTGGTACTGGGGAATTGGCTGTCATTTAGAAAAAGCACACACAGGGACGCCTGGGTGGCTCAGTTGGTTAAGCATCTGCCTTCGGCTCAGGTCATGATCTCAGCGTCCTGGGATCGAGTCCCACATCGGGCTCCTTGCTTGGCGGGGAGCCTGCTTCTCCCTCTGCCTCTGCCTGCCATTCTGTCTGCCTGTGCTCTCTCGCTCTCCTCTCTCTCTCTGACAAATAAATAAAATCTTAAAAAAAAAAAAAAGAAAAAAAAGAAAAAGCACACACAATTGCTATTAACAAAATCCCAGATTTCATGTGGGACTGCATTTCCCAGAATGACTTGCAGCCAGGACTTGTCACTTCAGAACCCATGGTGAGGGGCAGACGTGATTTGTGCATGCCTTCCTTTGGGAAGCTCTGTTGTCTTCTCTCATCTGCAGACGGGCTGCAGAGGATTCTAAGGCTGGTAGCACTTGGGTTTCTGCGTCATATATGTCAAGGAAAGGCACCTGTCATTTGGGAAATACAGCACTGGATTATTACATTGAGCAAGAAATAACCTTCTACTGTGTTAAGCACGACTCATTTGTAGCAGCTGCTAGCAATCCTTTAATGAATAATTCCTCCAGCAGAGGCTGGGGGCATCTTGACAACCAGAATTGGGGTCCTCCTGGAGCAGGGTACTGGGAAGAAACCAGTGGTGCTGAAACACATCCTCCTTACAATTCATTCATCACCTACGATGCCTAGAGCACTGCACTCTGTATTAAAAAGCAAAACAAAACATAACAAGATAACAAGCAACTCCTTATATGGCTACTTATGTAGCCTTCTCTTGTTTACAGAATGCTTTCTTATTCATCTTTCTCATCTGACCTTGAAAAAAATCTTGTGAGGCTGCCAGAGTTAGGAAAACTCATCTCTGATGATGAAGCATTTGGAAGACCAATTGGATGGGCTGATAATAAAACAACACAGGATTTGGCCCTTTTATTTGAACTCACATCCTTTCACCAATATTTTGATGTGGTCTTTTATGTGAGTGTGGATCTACTGATTGGGGATATACATTGTTTTTCATACACAAGCCTCATGCATAATGCATCAGCTACAATCTCTAGGGTTAGTTTCTTTAAAGTGAAATCAAAACGTAAAATACTTTCAAGGCATTAGGAGCTTAGAATTCTTCTAGATGTTATAAACTACCCCAATCATTTATGATTGTTTCCCTCATACCTAATTACATGACAATAAAAAAAACCCACTTCATGGAGGTATGATTGACGTGGCAAAAGCAGTGCTGTAAGTTTGGCAAATGTACTAAGTAGGTTTGGGGATAAGTGTGCACCTGCGAAACCATCACCACGATCGAGGCCATACACATCCATCATTGTCCCAAGTCTCCTTCAACATCATTATTATTATTACTTATTTTTTTTGTGGCAAGAGCACTTAATATAAGACCCACCTTCTCGGGGCGCCTGGGTGGCTCAGTGGGTTAAGCCTCTGCCTTCGGCTCAGGTCATGATCCCAGGTCCTGGGTTCGAGCCCCACATCGGGCTTTCTGCTCAGCAGGGAGCCTGCTTCCTCCTCTCTCTCTGCCTGCCTCTCTGCTTACTTGTGATTTCTCTCTGTCAAATAAATAAAATCTTAAAAAAAAAAAAAAAGACCCACCTTCTCAGCAAATTTTAAGTAAACAGTGCGGTATTATTAGCTATAGGCACTATGTGGTATAATAGATCTCCAGCTCTTACTTACCTTGTATCACTGAAATTTTATACCCATAACCAGAACCTCCCTATTTCCCCCCTCTCTCCAGACTTTGGCAACCACTGTTTGTTCTCTGCTTCCATAAGTTTGATTATTTTAGATTGCACATGTAAGTGGGATTATCAAGTATATTCTTTATGTGGTTGGCTTATTTCACTTAGCATAATATCTTTAAGATTCATCCATGTTGTTGCAAATGGCAGGATTTCCTTCTTTTTAAAGGCTAAGTAATATTCCATTATATATATATATATCAAATATATATAATATATATAATGTTCCATTATATATATATATATACCATACATATAACATATATCATATATATATTATATATATACACATATATATATGTATATATATATAAAAAACATTTTCTTTATGCATTCATCCATTGATGGACATTTAGGTTGCTTCCATATTTGGCTATTGTAGATAATGCTGCAGTGATCATGGGAGCACAGGGTTTTTTGTTTTTTTGGTGGTTTTTATTTGTTTGTTTGTTAAGATCCTGATTCTGTTCCTTTGGATAAATACTCAGAAGTAGGATTGCTGGATCACATGATATTTCTGTTTTTAATCTTTTGAGAAACATCCATTGTTTTCCGTGATGGCTATACCATTTTACATTCTGGACACAATTTTTTTTTTATTTTTTTTATTTTTTATTTTTTAAAGATTTTATTTATTTATTTGACAGAGAGAGATCACAAGTAGACGGAGAGGCAGGCAGAGAGAGAGGGAAGCAGGCTCCCCGCTGAGCAGAGAGCCCGATGCGGGCCTCGATCCCAGGACCCTGAGATCATGACCTGAGCCGAAGGCAGCGGCCTAACTCACTGAGCCACCCAGGCGCCCTGGACACAATTTTTAAGGTCTATTGCCTCTGCTGTGATTTTCCCAAGTATTCAACTTAGTTTCCATAGAAACAAAATCTTTTTGCACTCATATTTCATTGGTCTAGATAATATTTAATAAAACCACACAGTTGTAATAATTGGCAAATCAGGTTTGTGAACAAATGCGCTGGCATTTGGTGAAAACAACAGCATGAGGACATCCTATTTGAGTCAGTGCACTGTGGGCTCAGTCTGGGTGTTTAGCCGAAGAAACAGAGAACATCAGTTAGTTCAGTAAGTGATTATTAGACCCCCCACCCATCAGATACCTTTTCCTGGGCCAAACAGCACCTTACCATGTGCCTTGATGAGTGAGTCCCAGGCAGGATTTCAGTCCCCACACCCACCATGAGTTAAAAAAAAAAATCCTTATGTAGAGCACAGTCTGAATGTCCTTCTGTGGTGGTCCAGTCTATTACAACAGTAAAACTTAGACATGGCTCTGGATGACAACAAATTAAGTGACTATCCCAAATCACCAAGTTACCAACTGGGGGAACTCAACTGGGGGAACTGGGACCTAGTTCTAAGCCTTCAACATCTGATCCAGAGTGGACTGAACGAGCTGGTCCAGGTATCTGGATAAGACATCTCGTTTTGTTTTGGTCATAATCTTTCCAGTCTTACCCAGCATTTAACATACCCGATCCAGCTCTGTACATGGCTGCTTCCAGGACTCTGCCCAAGTGATTTGGTTTTCTCACCAAGTAGAACCTCAACCTCTGTACTTATTCTTCAAACACCTGCTCTATCTCTCCTGTCCATTAAACTCCCTGACTTTTCAGGTGTCCTACTGTTGCTATGGTTCTCGACTCTGTACTTTTGTGCTGAAATTTTAAAAATTCCCATGCAGGGCACCTGGCTGGCTCAGTCAGTTAAGGGGCTGACTCTGGATTTCAGCTCAGGTCATGATCTCAGGATCCTGGGATCGAATCCTCAATAGGGCTCCCTGCTCAGCAGGGAATCTGCTTATTAAACTGCCTCTGCCCTGCAACTCACTTCTGCTCTCTTCAATCAATCAATCAATCAATCAATCAAATCTTAGAAAAGAATTCCCATGCTGAGGTCCATGCACAACAAACTTAATCAGAATTTCTATGTATAGGACCCAGCCATCATCCAGGTGATTCAAATACACAGCCAGGATTGAAGACCGCTGACTTAGAATTATACAATCCACCTCCTGATTGTGTTCTCTTGTGAACAGGTAATTAATTATTCCATCTTTGTATACCTTATCATACCAACAACGCAACTCAGAGACCGGAGCCAGGAGTTTACTTTTCCTGCACATGAGGGAGTCTTAATTTCTATTTGTTGGATGATGTTTAATTGGATTTAGGGAGAAGCTCTGTTCTCAGGAGGAGCTCTGTTGCATACTTTCTAGTGACAGAGGCATTGGCACAGCCAAGAGATGGCATGGGTAAATCTGGGAAGTGGAGTCCAGCTCTCTGGCTCCAAATGATATGAATGTCCAGCTTTGTAACATGGTTGTAGAAGTCTGTGAGTGGTCAGCGTGTTTGGAGGAGAGTGACCGAACACTCCACCATTATTCACTCCTATGACCACAATGGCAACTTGAGGTCTACAGAATGAGCTTCAGACTTCTTCTTCTGGCCTTTGTCATCTGGCCTCAACCTACGTAATTGTTCCAGCCTTCTGTATCCAAAGTCTTATCCTACAACTAGGTTAGTGTTATAAATACATAATGGTTCTCTTGCTCCAGACCCTTCCTGCTGCCCTTTCTAGAATTCTCTAGTTTCTTCAGAATTCTGTTAATCTCTTCTGTTGACTTCTTTGCCAAGTTCTTTATGGGTCGCTTCTGTGTCAGGGAGACTTCCCATTTTCTCCCCAGCACATCCTCTACCCAAGGAATCGCAACATAGTATGATTTTGTTAGGAACAAAGGCAGGCTACCTGCCCCAGAAATGAACATTGAGGTTAGTATGATTTGCTCCTTTGAGAGAGACAAAGTTGGGGAGCAAGAATGGATGTACAGACCAAAAGATAGAACAATTGTCTTGGTTCCTGAGAGCTTTCAGATTTTCAGTTCTAGCATCCACCCACCCATCTATCCCTTGAACAAACACATACTGAGGGTTTACTCTAGGCCAGGCCCTGTTGAAGTCATTGGTCATAGAACAAATGCAAGTGATTATTTTTGTCTTCATGGATGATCTTACATTCTAATGGGATAGGCAGTCCATAACTGAACTGGCCAGGTGTTGAGAAGCGCTATGGAGAAGGTTTAAGCTGAGTAACAGTGATAAGGAGTCTTGGAACAGGTGCTGTTTTTTTAGAGGGTGGTCAAGGGAGGCCTCTCTAGCAGGATATTTGAGCAGAGACCTAAATAAAACAAGGGAGCAAATGATGAGGATATCTGGGCAGGGAATGGTGCTCCAGGCAGCTGGAACACCAAGTGCAAGATCCCCAAGGTGGGATGGTTGGTGGGATTTTCACGGAACGCCAAGAGGCCCTTTGGGGCTAGTGCAGAGTGGGTAGCGGGGAGGTTGATGGAACTGATGACGGACAGGGGAGCAGCAGGCGGCTGGGAGGCGACTGCAGAGGCTTCAGGTTTTACTTGGAGTATCATGGCGAGCCACAGAAAGAGAGCATCTTCTGATTTTGGCTTAAAAGGATCCCTTAACGAAATAAGTCCATCAGAGAAAGGCAATGACACGATCTCACTCATACGTGGTATAAGAAATAAGAAATAAAACAAGAGGATCACTAGGAGAAGGGAGGGAAAAATAAAACAGGATGAGATCAGAGAGGGGGACAAACCATAGGAGACCCTTAATCATAGGAAACAAACTGAAGGTGGCTGGAGGGGAGAGGGGCATGGGGGTGACTGGGAGATGGACTCTGGGGAGGGCATGTGATGTAATGAGCACTGGGTATTCTAGAAGACGGATGAATCCCAGACCCATACCCCTGAAACCAATAATACATGATATGTTAATCAATTGAATTTAAATTAAAAAAATTTTAGAACCCCAAAAAGTGCTATATGGAAGATCCCAATAAAGGAAAGGATCTGATTTAAAAAAAAAAAAAAAAAGATGACTTGAGCTGTTGTGTGGAGGCTGAACCACACAGGGGAGGGGCAGGAGCAGGGATGCCCACGAGGCCGCTGCGATTTGGGCCAAGGTGGTAGCCGGAGATGAGGACAGAGAGAGTTAGATTCTGTATCTTTCCAGGTGGAGAAGACAGACTTGCCGGTGGGTTTGGCTGAAATGTGTATGTGAGAGGAAGGACAAAGTCTTTGGAAAAGACCGTGGTGAGCTGAGGCTTCGGGTGAGAATCGGGAATCTTGCCTCGTCCATATAAGCGAGCGTTGCCTGTTTGAGATCAATGGAGGGGTAGGAGATGCGAAGGGGGTCAGACCAGCTGGATATGTAGGTCTGGAGCCCCCTTGGTGCTTCCCTTTCCCTCACGTGCATGTCTAGTTCACAGGAAGCCTGCTTTCGCCCTTCTGGTGGAGTTTCACTTCCCCCAGAGTAAAAACCGAAGTCCGTGGAGGCCCCCGTGCTCTGGCCTCCAAGCCTCGGACCTCATCTGCTGGGACTCTCCCCCTGCTCATTGTTCAGGGCCACGCCGGTCTGGCCCTGCTGCTGGCCTCTGCTCCCGCCGGTCCTTGGCCTGGAATGCTCCTTCCCCCTGGATCAGTAAGGCTTACTCTCATCTCCTTCAAGACCTTGTTGAAATAGGGCCTGCTGGGTGAGGCAGGCGTAAGAGTACCACGCGGCCCCCCTCCTTCCTCTCACTGTTCCTTCTTGGCTGCCGGGTCTCCTCTTGTTCTGTGCATTTCATTTATTGTCTGTTTTCACCCACCGGAATATCAGTTCCAAGAGGGCGGGCCTTTTGTCCCAACAGCTTCCCTGCTCTATCCCCAGTACCTGGCACACCATAGACCCCGAGCAGACGTTTGTTGAATGAATAAACACACGTAATGTTCTTCTCATCTTTGTTGTAATGCTTACAACCTACTTCCTTATTTTCATGACAAATTCCTCTTTACTTAGAGTAAGTGGATTTCTGTTTCTTGCAACAGAATGATGCTCGTCTTATAAAAAGTCCTCCTTCCTCCCTGGGTGCTGTCCAAAGCCCTTTGCAGCTCTGCTAGAACACCTGGTATATAACATAGCAGAGGAGACTGCTCCTTCGCCTGCCTCCCCACAAGACCGCAAATGCACCAAGCTTGAGGACTCTGTGTGAGAGACCGGCAGAGTGCCTAAGCCATACCGGGAGCAATAACCACTTGTAGAATGAAATAATTTGTAAAAAAAATTTTAAAGAGATTTACTTATTTTATTTTGAGAGAGAGAAAGAACATGTGTATGCCAGTGGGGAGGAGCAGAGATGGACAACCAGGCTTCCCGCTGAATGTGGAGCAGGTCATGGGGCTCGATCCCAGGACCCCGAGATCATGACCTGAGCCGAAGGCAGATGCTCAACTGACTGAGCCGCCCAGGCGCCCCTAGAATAATTTAAAGCAAAATATATATCCCTTTCAGGCTCAAAGGTGAGACAAATTATAAGAGAAAAATAACTACCAAAACATTCACCAAAGGTAAATCACTCAGTTGTATCTTCGGACACATTTGCTTGGCAGACAGGAAGCTGAATTTCTTCTCCATGGGGACACCTCACAGGAGGGGACGCTCAGCTACTTGGGAGGAACATTTTGCTAAAACTGAACAAAAAGAAAACCTGTAAGGAACCATTCTGAGGACTTCAAATGTATTAGCTCCCTTATTCCTCACGAACTTCAGTCATTCTACAGATGAGAAAACCAAGTCTCAGAGAAGGGAAGCAACCGACCTCAGGCTGCACAGTGCATCGGGCCAGTAAACAGGGAATTGGGATTGAACTGAGATTATCTGGTTCCAAGACCCCCCAACTAAGGAAACCAATGACTAGATGGGGGACAGTGAATGGAACGAATGTTCCCTGAGGGCTGGAGTCCTACAGTTGGCAGAATGGAGAAAGGAAGGAAACAGCCTTGATCCCTCATGGCATGGGGCATGGCTCTTGCTCACACAGAAGCAGCCTCCGACCCCCCTACTGCTCCGGAAGAACTTGCCTCCTGTACCGGGGATGGCCCAGCAGGTGGACGGTGTTTTCAGAGTTAACTGTTGAACCAGTTTTCAACCACGTGACACAGATCTGGAAGTGCCTTCAGCAGCTCAGCTTCCGACTCCCCTTTCCTGCTGCTCCAGGAACCTTCTGCCTTGCTTCCTGGGTGCTGGCTGGCCTGCCCTCTGAGTCCCATCTGTCTGGATACCAGGCATAGCACTCACCCCCCAGACACCTGGGTACCTGCTTTCCTTGTGGGGCCTAGCCCGGTTTCTCTTCTGAGCGGATTCTGGGATGGCTAACTGGATTTATTTATTTATTTATTTTTTCTCTTCTGGATGCCTTGTTCTTCTGTCCTGCCAGGTGGGGGGGGGGGGCGTACCATGGAGGCAAGACCATTCTGGAAGCAACCCGTTAATCCACAGATGTCTTCTGAGCGCCTCATGCTTCTTAATCATCATGTGACGTGCTACACAGAAGTCAGAAATGTTAGCCTCAGGTCTCCCCTCGAAGCAGTCACACCTTTCTTAGGAAGATGAGACTGTATGGAAAGTGATTATGGGTTGAGGGGACTGTGTGTCATGAATTACTAAATTGCACAGCGATGCTATAGGGGGCTGGGGGTCGGAGAGTGAATTCATCCGAGGCGCTTGGAATAAATCACAGAATGTCACAGTTGAAGGAGGCCTTGAATAGCATCCTTGTTGTCCCAAGGGGAAAACAGAAGTGCAAAGAACCCAGGCCACTCACTCAAGATATGGCAGCAAAGGGCTCCCAGAGCTGGTGTGGGGCTCTGAGTCTTCTAACGCTGGGTCGAATACTCTTGTCACTCGCCTGAGCTCGGTCTTTCAGGACCACGGGCAAGCGAGGACATTGGCGAGGGCTGCTGGTTACAAGGAGTTGATAGGCAGTGGGTGTGGGCTGGGGAGAGTACCCAGCCAAGGAGGGAGGAGCAAGGATAAAGGTAAGGAGGAGAGAAAAGGAAAATCCATCCAGGAGAGAGGTAGAAGCCCAGCAACGCTCTCTTGGTCAAGCCCAGTAACTTGGATGCTGTGTTGGTGGGTCCTGCCTGGCCGTTAAAGTCTCGTTGCTAACTAAGCAGGCATCTCAATGTTTCAGAGTGTCCTTATGGGCAGTAAAGCTACTGAGGTGTGAAGAGATGCACATCAGAGCCTTTGGATGAATCATTTCAGAAGGAAGGCAATGAAAGTCTCGTCATGGGCATCATTTAGTCCCTCCATCTGGAGAGCAAGTTTTGACAGTCTTCCTAGAAGCTCTCCCAAGGGTTTCCGCTCCTGCAGGGGATGTGAGGAGCATCTGGGGGTCCACAGAGCTGGCTGCCTCCTTCGTGTGGTTCCTGAACATGTTTATACACAGTTTACGCAGCTGCTCTGGGAAAGCAGAGTGTGCTGGCCTTGTTCCTTGGATATTTTGCTCTGTTTCTTACTGACTTGATTTGATAGGATAACATCACACACAGGGCTCTTCTGAGAGGCTGGGGAGATGCTAAAGACATTGGGATGGGAGTTAGGGAAATGGGTTCTTGACTCTACCACGAACTGGCTGGGTGACCCATGGCCAGTAACTCAACCTCTCTGGGCCTCAGGCAGTTCAGACTAGATTATCTATAAGGTCCATTTTGGTTCTAATATTTTATGACCCTGAGAAGATAGTATTACAAAAGAAAAAGAGGGCACACACCACAGTCGGATGGGCTAGATTCAGAATTAGGGCTCTGAACCTTATTCATTGTGTACCCTTGGGAGTGTTGCTTAATTGCTCTGAGCCTTAGTTTTTCATATATAAAATACAGTGGGGGGGGGGAATAAAATAATGTATTTAGAATAAAGCCAGATTCATATATGCATGTAATAAAGGGTGATCTCCTCTATTTCTAGCAATGTGAGGAAGCCAGCTAACCTTCATGTAAAAGTAAGTGTTCCCGCCTCCCTCTATTTCTACCTCTCTTCTACACACCTTTCCTGAGCATCTCTCTTCCGTTTCCCGAGTTAGGGCTGCAGATGCACAGGTGAGTGTGAGAGAGTGTGATACGTTGTGGCATACCTCGAAGATACCGTGGGTTCTGTTCCATACCACAGTAGAGCGAGCCAAATGGATTTTTGGTTTCTCAGTGCATCTAAAAGTTACAGTTGCCCTGTATTGTAGTTTATTAAGTGTGCAATAGCAGTATATCTGGAAAAAAAAAACACAACAGATATACCTTCATTTAAAAAACACTAAAAAGTGCTAATGATCATCCGAGCTTTCAGTGAGTTGTAATCACTGGTCACAGATCACCGTAACAAATACAATAATAAAGAAAAAGTTTGAAATATTGCAAGAAGTACCAAAATGGGATATAGAGACCCAGAGTGAACAAATGCTGTTGGAAAAATGGTGTTGACAGACTTGTTTCATGCAGGGTTGCCACAAACCTTCCATTTGTATTAAAAAATATAACATCTGTGAAGCACGATAAGGCTAAACAAAATAAAACAACGGCCTCCTGTTCCCAGGAGGTCCCTGGGAATTCTTTACGCAGGAGTCAGATTTGTGGCTGGTTTCTGGATGGAACCTTGTGGAAGCAGGAGAGAAGGAGGGTCTGCAAGTGGGCGTGGGGGCACTTGTGATGTGGTTTGGGGCAAAGGACTGGGGAGTGGGCACAGGCATGCTTTGCTGGGGCCAGAGTCTTTGCAGGCAGAGCAGGTGGGGGTTAGGGCCGTTACCTTCTTCAGGCTCCATTAAACTGTGCGTCTTTCTCAGGGGGGACAACGGGGCTCCAGGAGCACAGATTAATTGATCAGCCTGGCCAGCCCAGACGGGGCTACGTGGGTCTCTGGAATGCCCAATGGGACTGTGGCAGGGGGGCCATGTCTGGTTTGGGAAATGCCTGTCATTCTCCCGCAGGAAGTTTCAGGGGCTTGCAGAACGCGTCTCTAGACTTCCCGGCCTTGAGTCTGTCTGGCCCTGGCCTCCCAGCGTCGCCTTGAGCTCTTGGAGACGCGAATGGGTGTGTGTCCTGACCGAAGGTCAGCGGGCATCGCAATAAACTTGTAACCCTACTCAGGTCAAAGTGACAGAACCTGAGCCGCAGGCTGAGCCAGCCCTTTCCCTTCGGGGTGACATCCGAGCCACGGGCTCACCACTAAGTAGTAGTAACCTAAGAAACCCCAGGGCTTCCCGGTCCAAGCTCCGGAGTGTTTACTTTCTCCTGGTGGCAGCCTGGGCCTTCGTTGACAGCCTGCCTCGGTTCGGTCCTGGGAGCTGCTCTCTTCCTCCGGGTTAACCCCTTCCTCAGTGACTCACACTGCATTCTTGGGGGGAGGGGCGGGGGCATTAAGTGGGAGGGTTCATGGGTTGGGCTGTCCCCCTTACAAATACGCTTTGTCACCTATTTGTGTACCAAACGGAAGTTGAAAGGAAGGTGACGTCATTGCCTTAAAGCAGACCCCACTCTGCTCATCTGCCTCTCAGGGCTTGCCATTTTAAACCAGGAAAATAATTTTATTTCATCTATGGGACGCATTCCTCCTCCTCCTCCTCTTTCCCCCCACCCCCTACCCCCCGTCGTCATAAGAGGAGGTTTTCCCCCAGGATGGCGTGCATTCACTACATCTGTCCTTAGTGGTGGCAGCTCTCGTGTCCCCATGTTCCAGAGCAGAAGGTCAGTGGGAGGGGTGGGGAGGCATCCCCGGGAGCTGGCAGCCATTGCCGACTCGAAGGTTCCCATCTTGGCAGTGGGGATTTGCGCTCTGGAAGGGGACGGCCCATCTCTCCCAGGGAAGCGTTTCTTATTTTCCTCTGAAAATTCACACTGCAGGAATGGATCCTTTCTCACAGCCTTCCTGACAGGTACAATTGTCGCCAGAAAGAGAATAAAGAGACAATGCAAAATAGCTCCTCTAAGTTGCCTTTAATTGGCTCTTAAAGTCATTTTCCCGAGATGGATTAATCGCAGCAAGACACAGTGTGCTAGCACAGCTCATAAAACCTGTTTTTCCCCCTGATCATCTTCCAAGGTGAGGGGATATTCTGGGCTGCTCTTGGTCCTCACCTAAGGTCCTGTTACTAGATTTTGATAAGGGTCCGCTGAGGGGACACGCCAGCACAGGTTTTCCCACTCAGTGCCTAGTGGACAGGTGTGGCCCCTAAGCTCAGAGGTGGGTTTTCTTCCTGTCTTAAGGTGCATATTAAATTCTTTCTGCCTGTGGAAGACAAGAGACTCCCAAGCCACCATTCTGCCAACCCTGGCAGGGGGTTAGAGGATTATGCAAAGTCTTATTCTGGGCTTGGCAGAGCTAACCATTAAAATTCTATTTCTTATTCAAAGAAGCATCTATGCCGGTATTGATCTCAGTGCTGGCTTCCATATTCCTGTTGAGGGAGCATCCCAAGTGTAACTGATCCCCCCCTCCCCAAAGTTAGTGAATTTGAAGAAATCCATCGGATGTGGCAGGTCTTTCAATTTTTGTTTTAAAGCTCGGTTACTTGGGAGAGAAAACCATGAAGGCTCAGCTTCCATGAAGAATTTAAGGCTGAAATCAAATAAAAACTTGCACAAGTTAATCTTAAACACTTAATGGTATGCAAATTTGAGTTCCTATTCATGTAAATCACTGTAATGAGAATTGGTTTCAACCAGCCAGATCAGATTTTACAGTTTCTCTCTTCTTGTTTCTTTATTTTTCTGTAAGAGTGATGCGCAGGCATGCGAGCAGTTTCCCTGGGATTTCTGGGTGGAGGGAGCAGATTGCTGGGGTGTCGGGGGTCGGGGGAGGGTACAGAGAGAGGGAAGGGAAGCAAGAAGGGCAGATGGAAGACCAGCTGGGCTAGGTGGTCTGTTCATGGCCTTGGCTTCCTCCACCAGCCTTCAGTTTAATCCTCTTTAGGTGCTCAACATAATGGCGAAGGGGACCGGGGTTGGAGTCAGAGTCACAGGGTCTGGCTTCTTGCTGGCTGGCTGTTGGATGCTGTCCACCATTCCTGGCCACGTGGGCTTTTCCAGCTTGTTGACTTACTTTATCACCCCAGCACAGGGTTCCTCTACAACTAGTCTGTTAGCCAAGGGGAATCATATAGTGCAATGTAATTGTGAGAGTGACATCTTATGACTTTTGCCTTTTTTTTTTAAAGATTTTATTTATTTATTTGACAGAGAAAGATCACAAGTAGACAGAGAGGCAGGCAGAGAGAGAGAGAGAGGGAAGCAGGCTCCCTGCTGAGCAGAGAGCCCGATGCGGGCCTCGATCCCAGGACCCTGAGATCATGACCTGAGCCGAAGGCAGCGGCTTAACCCACTGAGCCACCCAGGCGACCCAACCTTTTTTTTTTTTTTTTATTGGCTAGAAGCAGGTCCTAGATCCCATCCACACTCAAGGGGAGGGGATTCCACAAAGATGTGAATACCAGGAGGTAGGAATTACTGGCAGGGAGTTCAGGGGACACCTTAGAGATTGTCCATCAGGTCATTTCTGGTGAACTCCATTACCGAGTGTCCTAAAAGTGTTAAATAATGTCATCTTTCGAGTTACCTTGGAAGGATATCCAGAGTAATTCCCAGGTTATGAGGTGGTGGTCCTCCTTACCTTTCAAATATTCCTACCCGTTTCAGATGTTTATTTTTTATTTTTATTTTTTTAAAGATTTTATTTAGTTATTTGACAGACAGAAATCACAAGTAGGCAGAGAGGCAGGCAGAGAGAGAGAGGAAGGGAAGCAGGCACCCTGCTGAGCAGAGAGCCCGACGCGGGGCTCTATCCCAGGACCCTGAGACCATGACCTGAGCTGAAGGCAGAGGCTTAACCCACTGAGCCACCCAGGCGCCCCTCAGATGTTTAATATCTCTCTAAAATGAGCTGATTTTGTTGTTGTTGTTGTTGTTGCTATAAATTGGTAGAAGAGAGAAGTCTTAAATGTCAAATGCTTCTCTGAGGTTAGTCATGATTGAATTTAGTTACCCCAACTTGGTCACCACAGTTCATGGCAAATGTCAGACCATTAATTATTTGCATGGGAAAGGAGATCTGTTAGGAAAAAGCAAAGGTCCCCCTGGATAAAGGAGGGATAAAAACTAAGAAGGGAGATAAGGGGCTTTGTCATTTCCATGGATCTTGCCTCCTTACGTGATACAAATCAAACCTATTGCCTGTACAGATGGCTCAGCAGACGCAGTGGTCAAAATGTCCCAGAAGGGAAATCCAGAGTCTCCCGTATGTTCACAAAATCCTGGGTATTCCAAAAACAGTCCATCAAAAGTTGTTAATCTGAATTATGAACTGTACAGTGGCTAATTGAACATAGGGAAAAAAAAGAAGTTGTTAATCAATTGTTTAACTGATAAAGAGAGCCTCCTATTGTGATGAACTTATTAGACCCTGACCTGGAAAGATGAGAAAAGGAAATAGGGAGGAGTCCCCTGAATCATAAAAGACTTCCTCCAACCCCTGGATGATGTCTCAGATTTCAGTTGTCCCTTGTAAACTGTAAGTTCTGGTGAAGCATTCTATCATGCTTTGTTAGTCATTCACAGTCTAGTATGAATGAGGGAAGAGGGAAATTAATTTGCCATATCTTTCACTGCCTCTGGAGTGAGAGAAACCTCACATTTCCATGGAGAAGACATTAAAACATGAAAATGAACTTTATCTATGTCCCTTCTCTGCTTCAGAATTTCAGTGGGCTCCCATTCCACACTATGGAAAATAAAACAATTTTACTTGGCCTGAGTTAACTCAATAGCTTTATTATGAATGCTCTATCACTTGTACATTAACCTCTTGTCACATAAAATACCCCAAACTCCCTTACATAGGATTACTTTTCACTCTTATTTCCTCCTACAGTGCCTCTCTGTTGTCTACAGCCTGGATGCCTGCTGAGGTCCAGTGCCAGGATCATACTGTTGGGGGAAGTTTCCCCAACTTCTCCAAGCAGGAGAAGTTGCTTTCTTCTGAGCACTCCCATCCTGCAGCTGCCCAGGTCAGTTCACACCAGAAAAGGTTATATACAGGTTGATCTCTCCCACTATTTGAGGGCAGGAACTGTATTTTTTTTTTTCCACCTTCATCTCTGTGATACCATCCCAGGTGCTGACAATAACAATTACCAATTTCTATTAAACATTTATTATAGGGGCGCCTGGGTGGCTCAGTGGGTTAAGCCGCTGCCTTCGGCTCAGGTCATGATCTCAGGGTCCTGGGATCGAGCCCCGCATCGGGCTCTCTGCTCAGCAGGGAGCCTGCTTCCTCCTCTCTCTCTGACTGCCTCTCTGCCTGCTTGTGATCTCTCTCTGTCAAATAAATAAATAAAATCTTTAAAAAAAAACAAAACAAAAACAAACATTTATTATATACCAGACACTGGCTACACATTATGAATGTGCCACACATTCGAGTAAAAATAATCCTTTGTGTTATTATCCCTGTTTTAGTGAGGGGGAGACTGAGGTATAGAGAATTTATACCTTGTTAAAAGTCATTCAATTATAATTGACAGAATGTAGATAGGAATCAGAGTTGTCCAATTCCAGAGATTTTGCTCTTAGCTATCTATGGTATTATGCATTCTACACAGCATAGAGCTCTGATGAATACATATTTGTGACATGAATGACTGAATGGATACGTCACAAGCTGGAGCATGGCCTTGTCCTCATAGCCCCTCCCCAGTGAAGCCATACCCCTGTCCAGTTTGGCATTTGGTTCCTGTAGTCCTGGCTTGCAGTCCTCGCCTTCACTGAAGCAGAAGGAAGCATCTGGACGGGTGGCCTGATGGCTGATATCTCTATTTCTCCCCTGCCCCACTCTAGGCAGCCTGACCTTAGGAGCCCTTGGTTCCAGCTTGTTTGTGACCTGATACTTTAGCTTTGGGGCCCAGGAGCCATGAGCCTCTGGGCTGGCCCAGCTGCAAGGGCCTGATGTACATTCCACACCTGTCAGCACTCCAGGTCTGGCCACTGATGGGACAAGGCTGGAGGGGAGGGTGCAGATTTTCTTGGCTCTTCCTGAAGAACTTTATCAGGTGTCCATAGCAACAAAGCCCCAAGTAGATGCTGAGCAGAGAGTTGGCCCTCTGCCTCATGGGGCCAAGGATACAGTGACCTTTGAGCTGCCACTTGCTGACAAGCCTGGGAATACTGGCATGTAGCTATCCCAAAGATGAGCTTTCCCCTTTCACTGGAGGCTACTGGAACTCAGTGTTTTCTGCCAACTACTATATGCCTGGCATTGTTTTGGGTGTTATAAACATAGAGGGCTCCCTTGGCCCTTGAAAGACTTTGAAACTAATGGCAATGGTGTCCACATAAACTAATTATTGTAAAATATTATTATCAGGACTACATTAGACATACAGGTGCTTTGGAGAGATTGAAAAGGGAGTTTTTTTTTTTTTAAAGATTTTATTTATTTATTTGACAGAGAGATCACAAGCAGGCAGAGAGGCAGTCAGAGAGAGAGGAGGAAGCAGGCTCCCTGCTGAGCAGAGAGCCTGATTCGGGGCTCGATCCCAGGACCCTGAGATCATGACCTGAGCCAAAGGCAGCGGCTTAACCCACTGAGCCACCCAGGCGCCCCTGAAAAGGGAGTTCTTAATTCTGCCGTGCAACAGAGTGGTGTTAGGGTAAGCTGCCAAAAGAAGACATGGTTTAGGGTAAAATAAAGTGAGTACAACTCCTGCAGAGTGACGGGCACACGATAGTGTAAGCACAAACAGTGTCAGTGATATCAGATCATATTATCAATAGCAACAGCAGTAGAACTCCTAGATCTAGAAGAATGGGTGAGTGATCTTAAGGGACAGATATCAAGAAAGGGCTTAAGAAGAGAAAATATTATTCCTAAAGAATCCATTTAGAAAAGGTATTTTAAAAAGCAGTTAAGTTTTCAATTTGGGAAATTGGGAAGACACCCAACTTTAGCTCAGGATTATACTTTCAGTTGGATACAACTGTGTGCTTTGGGCATATTCTTGCTCCCCACTTTTATAATTAGTAAATGCAGAAAAATGGACTACATGTTATTTAAGTGTCCTTCTAATAGCAGATCTACAATCTTCACAATGTCTCAATCAAAATGTCTTGGAATCAATAAAATATTAGTAGACATACATGTTTAGTAATAGAGGAGGAAAAATGTATTTCATAGTCAAGAGAAAAATACAATAGAGAATGACTCTGAGATATTGTAATGAACAGATTAGGACGTTAAAACATCTATTTTAAATGTGCTTGAGAACTTGTAAAAATATGGTCACAATGAATAAACAGATGGGTAATATTAACAGAGACATGTGAAGTACAAAAAAGAATCCAATGGGTATTGTATAATTAAATATTAAAATGAAATTACCCAAAGTTAAAAAATAATATTAGGGGAGTGAACTTGGAAAATTAATAAGAACCTTTCATTCTGAAGAACAGGGGGGAAAAAAGCCTTGGAGAAAACCCAGTTGAGCCTAAGAAACCAGTGTTACCGCATCAAGTGATCTAACATATATTAGTTGTAGTCCAAGAAGAAGAGAGTAGAAAGAATGGGGAAGAAACAATATTTGAAAATATTGGAAATGCTAAAAATGTCTGAAATTTTGTGGAAGACAACAAACTTAACAGATCCAAAGAACGCATTGAACTCAAGAAAGATACATACAAAATAGGCCACATTTAGGTATTACATAGTAGATCTGCTAAAAGTCAAAGAAAGAGAAAAAAAAAAACCTTGAAAGCAGACAAACATGACACAATATATACTGAGAACATTTATATGTGTGATCACCAGCTTCTCTGCAAAAAGAGTGGAGGCAAGAAGACAGTAGAAAATATCTCTTAAAAAACTGTCAACCCAGAATCCAGGAATTCCATATCCTTCAAAAACAATGGCAAAATGAATAATTTCCCAATAAATACATATTGAGGAAATTTGGTGTCAGAAGGTCACAATTTGAAAAATGCTGAAGAATTTTGTTATTGTTGTTGTTGTTCAAGCTGAAGGAAAGTGATTCCTGATAGAATATCATGTCTACGGAATAAATGACCAGCACTGGGAAAGGTAAATGAGTAAGTATAAAAGACTATATATCTTTTCTTCTTATAATTTCTTTAATAGATATATGACTATGTTAAGCAAAATTAATATTGTGTGGGGTTTATAACACACATTGATATACTATATATTACAGTGATAGCAAAAATAGAGGAAGGCAAATGGAGTTACTCTGTTGTGTGGTTATAGTATCTTACAAGAGGTGGATCTACGTAAACTCTAGACTGTGATAAGTCAAGGATACATTATGCAATCTTTGGGCAAGTACTAAAATATAGTGCATAGAGGTAGAGCTGAAAAGCCAATAGAAGACTTAAAATGGAAAAAAAAAATATGATTAAGCCTAGAGAAGGCAGAAGGGGAGGAAAGGAGGAACTAAAAGCAAATGAGACAAATAGAAAAATAATGGTAGATCTAAATAGAAAAAATACATGGTAGATCTAAAACCAATCATATTAGTAATTACATTAAATGTAAATGAATGGCACA
This sequence comes from Lutra lutra, assembly GCF_902655055.1. Classification (NCBI taxonomy): domain Eukaryota; kingdom Metazoa; phylum Chordata; class Mammalia; order Carnivora; family Mustelidae; genus Lutra; species Lutra lutra. The sequence continues at coordinate 8,909,227 of NC_062284.1, read as the reverse complement.
TGCCAGTTAAAAGGCAGAGATTGTCAGGCTGAATAAGAATTGCAAGACCCCACTATATTCTTTGTATAAGAAATGACATTAAAGTAAAATACAGATGGTTTGAAAGTAAAGGATGAAAAAAGATACACCATTCTTTATCAGGTAGACTACTTCTCTCCATTTTATTGAAGTCTTTTTCTGAGGCTTTGTCCTATTCTTTTGTTTGGAACATGTCTCTCTGCTTCCTCATTTTGCTTGGCTCTCTCTGTTTGTTTCTATGTGTTAGGCAAAACAGCTGTCTATCTCAGTCTCGAAGGACTAGCCTTGCATAGGTGGCGAAATTCATTGCTCAACCTTGCCTTAGCTCCTGGTTGTCCATTGAACCTTTGAGATTGTCTAAGCAGCCTGACTTATTCTTGATAGGTCCTTGTGCCAAGACTACTGTTCCAAGGGCAGGAGTATGAGTTAGCGCCTAGTTTCAGGTTGATTAGAAGCTAAACCCTCATGCAGCACCTTTTAAAGTATGCAAATATAGGGTGGCTCAGTGGGTTAAAGCCTCTGCATTCAGTTCAGGTCATGATCCCAGGGCCCTGGGATCAAGCCCTGCATCAGGCTCTCTGCATAGCAGGGAGCCTGCTTCTCCCCCCCCTCTCTCTGCTTGTCTCTCAGCCTACTTGTGATCTCTGTCAAATAAATAAATAAAATCTTTTAAAAAAAGTATGCAAAAAAAAAAAATATATATATATATATATATATATAAAATCCCATGGGATTGCAGTTGTAAACTCTGCCAGCCTCCAGACCTGGAGAACTGATGGTATCCCCTGAGTAACAGTTGCAAAGATCAGGGCTCCAGATGGGTGTCTAAGCTTTTTCCTGGGTGGAGGGGGGGGTGCGGTTACCAGCAAGTTGTAGACAGGTCAGGGGAGAGTGTAAGGAGGGTGTTTCCTGAGAGCTCTTCTGTAATTTCTAGATTTGTGGCCAACCCGACTCCTGGCCCTCAGTCTGGGGATGCAGTAAATAGGGCTTTTTTCACAGAAAGACTGAAGACGTGTTTCAGTTGACTGTCTGTGCTATGCTTTGACCATGGCAGCCTGCCAAGAATTGTCCTTCCTTTTGTTACAGTCCCATGGAGTCCAAGAATGCCAGGATCCCTGGCAACCAGGGCCAGGAAATCAAGGCGGCATTTCCTGTGTGGACCGCGAGTGCCTTCCAGCTTTAGTGGCAGAGTGGGAGGGCACGGTGGGCCGGGCATGCCCCCTGACTTGAGCAAGGTGTCAGGAGAATGCCTCGGCTATGCGTGCCCCCTGGCTTCCGGGAAGCAGCGAGAAAAGACTGTGTCTGTACATGCCCACCAGCTCCAGCAAGGCAGGGGGAGAATGCCGCGGTTGTTCAGACCCTCCGGCCCCAGCAAGGCAGCAGGAATGTGTGGTTGAACTGCACATGCCTACCCGTTTCAGCAAAGTGGTGGGCGCGCACCATGTCCATACCTGCCTGCCTATGCTAGCAGGGTAAAGAGAGAATACAGAGAGGGTCCTCGCCGGGGTGTCTATCTCTGTAGACAGTCCCAGTTGTCCCCTGCCCTCTGGAAGATGCCTTAATATTAGCAAATGAAGGTCTGTCTCAGATATTTTAGGTGCTTTCCAAACTACTGCTTTGGCACTGGGTGAGACTTAGTGAGACCACATGTGAATCCTTTAAAAGGAGGATCTCAGTTCCCTATGGCCCTTTGGGTCCTTTGAACCCCAGTCCTGTTGGTTTTGTAAGCCAGACATTTTGGGGGCCTGTCTCTCCAAGGCAGGTCACCAAGATTGGGGTACCTGGTGAGGGGCACAAACCCTTTGCTCCTCCAGGAGAGAGTGCCAACTTGTGAGATCCTCCCTATGGTGTCACCTCACTGCGGGGTAGGGGTGGGGGTTTGGTAAGACCACATCTTCCTCTCCAACGCATCTCGATGTGGTCCTTTTATCCTTTGTTGTGGTGGAACAGTTCAGTTGGTTTCTAGTTCTTTATCAGAGGGAACTGTCCCACGTGTAGCCGCAGACCCGGTGTGTCTGTGGGAGGAGGTGAGCTCAGGATCTTCCTGTGACTGACCCAAGGACAGTCTTGATTTTAGTGTTGCCTAAAGACGCTCTCCCTGCCCAACTCTCTTGTATCTCATCACCAAGTCTGGTGGTAGCTGGGATGGCTATGCTGCTTCAGACTGCTTGCCTTTTTTCTTTTTTTTAAAAGATTTTATTTATTTATTTGAGAGAGAGAAAGAAAGCATGAGCAGGGGCAGAGGCAGAGGGAGAGGGAGAAGCAGACTCCCCCTGAGCAGGGAGCAGGACATGGGGCTTGATCCCAGGACCCTGGGATCATGACCTGAGCCAAAGTCAGATACTTAACCAACTGAGCCGCTCAGGTGTCCCCAAACCCTTCACCTTTAAAGTGCCAAGTTAACCCTTGTTCCAAGGGCAAAGCAGCCGTGGTGGCGCAGCCACATCTCCCGCAGGTTTGGCTCACATGGGCCCCCATCCATGGCTTATGGTGCTGTGGCTCCTGTCCCTTCAGCCAGGACGGGGCTGCTCTTTGCTTTGTCTGTTGTCTCAGCTCGGGCAGCTGGGCAGCAGTCATGCAGGTGGCTCACGGTTAGGGGAGTTCATTTCAGAGTCACTTTGGATGGACAAGACCTCACCACCTCCTCACTGGGCTGAAATATGGCTGTCAAGTCCCTTCCTCTAGCCAGCACCCTTTAATTTGCAGGGGGCCAGGACACCACTGCCCAGTAATTTCCCATCTATTCCCTACCTTACATTCATCACTTCCACGTGTAATTGCTCATTTCATCCTCCCACCAGGTGTTGGAGGTAGGTATTACTGAATCCATAACAACAGTGATACTAATCAGAAGAACATCCATAACGATGGCATCTATCGCATGCGCCTGGGTGGGTCACGGTGCTGAGAACCTTGTGTTACTCCAGTCAGTTCTCCTGGTCGCCCTGGAAGGTGGCATTCTCACCCCACCATTTAACAGAGGACAAACCTGAGGCACAGAGAGTTTAGGTAACTTTCCCGAAGTCATGTAGCTCAGAAGTAAGGGGACAGAAGTTTGATCTCAGGTGGTCAGTGTCAAAAGTGGAAAGAGGCTTGTCAGAAGGGCTGGTCTCAGGTACAGTGGAAAAGGAAGTCTCTGTTGTCATCCTTCCTCTTCTGCTGGAGACACCTGCCTTCCTGAGCTTCTAAGTCACTGTGTCACTTGCAGACCTGCTAAAGGTTCTGGAGGCTGCTCTCCTATCCTCACTGCGGGACCTGCACTCACTCCTGCCCCCTGCACTCTCCTCTGTTTCCAGGGAAAAGTCTGCATTTCTCCCTAGTGAATGTAAATCCACTGAAAATCCTTCCAGGGCTTTTGTACTTTCAGCCTCTCCTCTTGAAGAGCACAGGACACGGGGCTGATAGATCCTGGAGTAAATCCCTGGGCAACTTCCTTATGTAATGAAACCCTAGTTTTCTCATCTGGAAATAGAAATGATGCCGCAGAGGGTTAGTACAGATTAAATTTGGATAATGTACCCCAAACAGCAGCTCCTGTCCCCAGATTTCCTTTTCTTCTACTCTGTTCCCCTCCTCCCTTAGGAATTTCATACATTCAGAGAAGTGAAGGAAATCTTTGGAGAGACGGGGATAGGCTACCAACTCTGATATCGTGTTATCAAGGCAGGCTTCTTCTGACTGGCAGAAGGCTATGGTGCATGTGTGTATCTGTGTGTGCGTGTGCTAGTGTGTACGCACACATGTGTGCTGGAGATAGGGCAGGAGGAAAAAACCCCAGGAAAGTAAAAATCAGGGAAACCAGAGCAGGAAATGGGAAGCTCAAGGACAGTAACAGTATATGTAAGTCACCGTTATAGATAGACTGGGCACATGCTTGTACTCGGGAAAATCGTTATACTAATCAGCTTACAATGCATCTGAGGGGAGGGGGAGTTAGCTATTATTTGAGTGAGATTTGGTTTCACTATCAGATTAGGGAGAAGATTACCTGAACTAAGTATTAGCAAGCATGTAGAAACATGGTCCTTCCAGTACTTTGAGCTATTATCCTCCATCCCTCCAGACTTTTGTCTTGTCCGGGTGCCATGTGTACTACTCAACATTGACTCGTTTTTAAACTTTAAACTTCATCACAAGCATTAATACCTGAGAAAACATAGTTTTATTATGCTAATTAGGTTTTTTTGGGTAATATAGGTTGAAATATAAACTGTAGAATTGCCTTTTGAAATTTAAACTGGCACCAAAATCATCCCAGGTGCCACTGGGGAGAGTGGGACACATTGCAGAGAGCCTGTGATCTGGGGCCAGTGAGTCCCTATTTTTCTCTTCATCTCAGCAACGTTGCTGAATGTACGGTCTAAGACACCCCAGCCCTGGAATTCCTCTCTGCAACCTTTAGACCAAATTTCTTTCAGTCCCTGCTGGGCACCCCCAGGGTTGTGGAATAGCCCCGTGGGGCAGCCCTACAAGCCCAGGGCTGTTCTGTGCCTGTCCCAGCTGGGACTCCTTGAAGCTCCACCCTTTGCTTCTGGTTCTCCCTTTTGGAATGCATTCCTCCTCCACATCCTTGCCAGCCTTGGGGACAGCTGTCACGTGCCTCTCGGAGGCTGAGCAGCAATGAGCAGCATGGGCTCTCATCTGTTGCGCTTATGACACATCTGTTGGTGATGTTTGTAAAAATAATGCCAGGCGCTCATTGATGGACACATCTCTGTGCAAGACACCATGCTGAGCCCTGCACAGGGGGGGACCTCTGCTCAGCCTCACTGTCATCCCTCCTATGGATGGGATGTTTGTCCCCACTTTGAGGACAATGACATTAGATCGAAAAGACACTTTAGGATATGGGCCATGCTGAAAACTTGTATTGGTCTTACCTCTGTCTAAACCCTCAAGCTGTTCTTCTATCAACACTATTTAGCCAGGTCTCCGTACCTTATTTTTGCACGGTTGGTGTTGGGGATCCTGGGCAAGGAGCTTCCACTTGGCTCTGTTGTGTTTCATTCTGTAGGATCTGCTCCAACACGCAGGACTGGCTGAAGTCTTTTTGAATCCCAGCTGTGTCCTATGACATATATCTATCTTTCTCAACTGAGTGTCATCAGAAAATTTGATGAGCATGCAGCCTTTATTTTCATCCTAGTCATTGATAAAAATGTTGACTAGGAAAGAGCCAGGGGACTGAATTCTCTGGGTGATGTTACACACCGGTAACAATTTATTACCAGTCTTTGCATACTAGCGTTGTAGTGGCTATTAAGTCATCCTAATTGTCCAGGCCTGCACTCATTTCTCCATCTTATCCATGAGACACTAGGAGAATCTTGGGTCTCGGATTATGGGGATGAGAGGGAAGGTGTGCGGTAGAGTTAACTTTGTCCAAAGAAACGTCTGGCTCTTGCCCAGCTCTTGAAAGGTAACCTCTAAGTCCTTGGAATGTCCAAGCTTGATAAGAGTGTTTTTGTTTGCCTGGAGGCCTTGGGCCATGGTAGATAGTCTTTACCAACAATATGATTTAGGGGGACCTCAGGCCACATGGTAGCTTGACCTCTGGGGGAGCTAAAGTCAGCCATGTCTACATGACCAATCCCCAGTAAAAATCCTGGACAGCAAGGCTTGGGTGAGCTTCCCTGGTTTGCAATGTAGTTGCTGGGACAAGTAGGCAGCATCTGCATGACTCCTCTGGGGGATGGACAACCGGAAGCTCATGCCTGGTCGCTCTTGAAACCAGCCCTATATGCCTCTTCCCTTTGCTGATTTTAATCTGTATCCTTCCATGATAATAAACAATAACTGAGTATAATGGCTTTTCTGAATTCTGTAAGTCCTTCTAGGGAATCGCTGAACCTGAGGGTGGTCTTGGGGACCCCTGAATTGCAACAGGAATCTCTGGACCATATTAAATGTGTTGTTCTTTGAAGCCAGAGGACTGAGTTCTAGCTAAGCTTCTGCTTGGGTCTCCCTGTGGCTTCCCTAAATGCGTCCTTTGTAACATACAAAGAGAAGCAAGTAGGAGGACCTTTTTCTGGGTCTGCCCCAGGTCCTTACCTTCCATTGTTGGCTGCCCCATGTGGTTTAATGCATGCTCATTTCAGCTTACTGTTGGTGAGATATTACACTATCCAAGCTTGGGTCTTGGCTCCTGTCTTTTAGAAAATTCCTTGCTGGGGCACCTGGGTGACTCGGTGGGTTAAAGCCTCTGCCTTTGGCTCAGGTCGTGGTCCCAGGGTCCTGGGATGGAGCCCTGCATCGAGCTCTCTGCTCAGCGGGGAGCCTGCTTCCTCCTCTCTCTGTCTCTGCCTGCCTCTCTGCCTACTTGTCTGTCAAAAAAGTAAATAAAATCTTAAAAAAAAAAAGAAAATTCCTTGCTAAAATTCAAATACTAATGGGAAAGCACACACTAAGCTGCAGTCACCCACTCATATTCAGATTACATTAATCAGTCCACAAATAGAACCGGACTCTAATTAAGATGGATTCTAGAAATGGGAGGTTTGGATGCAGGCACTGGGGGGGGGGGGGGCTTTCCCATTCAGTTTGTGAGTGAAGAAGCTTCTGCTGTTGGGAGGGTGGCGGGAGTAAGTGTTGTTCACGTCCCCACAGGGCAAGGTTGAGGTGTGAGTGTTGGGGGAACCAAAGGAGGAGTGTGTTGAAGCAGACTGATGGAAAGCTGAAAAAAGTTAGAGGAGACCCTAATTTTGTTAGAAAATCAGAAGACACAAACCAGAACTTCCTTCCTAGTCTGCCATCTGTTGTGTCTCCTTGTGGGCCAATGGGCGATGATCGTCTAGAGCGTGGAGCTTTGTTGGGGTGATGGGGAAGTGGATCCAAGCTGGACACGTGGCACAGGTGTGTCTGCAGAGAAAGACGGAATACACTCCTTGCCTTACTTCTCAGGGGTCTTATTGAAAACAAGGTTCATGGTGCTGCAGGGGAAAGTTGTCATTAAGTAGAAGAGGGTGATTCCTTTCTGTATAGGGTTTTTACCTCGCTCTGTGCTGCACCATTCTGGGAAGGTGAACCAAGAAAGGCTTCCAAATGGGGACAATTTTACTTGAGTGCTAACAGAAGGGATTATGACCACAATCCCTTTAGTTTTGTCATCAGAGGTCATTTTGATGAATTCTCACTATGAGGGTGGTTTTTATTTAAACTGTTCTTTAGGTATATGTTGGGAGGTTTTATTCCCCTCACCCCTCCCTTTCTTTCTTCTGCAGTCAAGGAGCATGGAGTAGTTTGCCCTTAAGATAATCACTAGGGGGCACCTGGGTAGCTCAGTGGGTTAAAGCCTCTGACTTCCGCTCAGGTCATGATCTCAGGGTCGTGGGATCGAGTCCCGCTTCAGGCTCTCCACTCAGCAGGGAGCCTGCTTCCTCCCTCTCTCCCTTTGCCTGCCTCTCTGCCTACTTGTGATCTCTGTCTGTCAAATAAATACATAAAATATTAAAAAAAAAAAGATAATCACTAGGGACCTACGAGGATCTTAGATCCTGTGCCCTGAAAAGCTCTACCCCTCACAGAAAAGGGAAATCCTCAGGAGTCTTTATTGCTTCCCTCCTGTCATTGCAAGGAGTAGGAAGTGCAAGGAGACAAGAGGGGCTCAACCAAAACCCCTCCCCAAGTAAACATGAGATGTTATAATCAGTTCCTGGTCTGACCAGTCTTCACATTTAAAGCCATTAAGAGTGGAAGTTTCTGGAAGACAGGGACCACATGAATTTGTCCTTGAATAGGAGGGCTCAGCCAGGCCTGGCATTGAGGAGGGAATGACTTAGTTGCTACCTGACTCCTGACTCAGGACCTTGGGACATGCAGGGCAAGGGGGATCAAGAAATGCAAATTCTCGTTCCTCTGTCACCCCAACGTGCTCGGGCAGCTGCCAACCGGATGCCTTGATGCTCACGAGCATTCCCCCAAACTCTGCACGGGGGTGTTGGTCACGAGCCAAGGACTTTCTGTGTAGCCGTGCTTTTGGGCGGTCATGAACCTCAGTGAGCTCACTCTCCAATTTCACACACTGAAGTTGTGCTGTGAGTCTGCTGGGCCCCCACTGTGGGATTAAAAATGGTCAGACATCACACACACAGGCTGCTCCTAGCGATGTAATCAATTCAGTTAAAACAGGGGCCTCCCAGACTTTAGTCCCCCAGTAATTTTGTTCATCAGCTGTGCATCCTCTGGGGGATCTTGTGAAAATGCAGATTCTGATCCCAGAGCTCTGTTGGGGGCTGGGGGTTATCCACCAAGCTCCCGGGGGATGCCCCCCAACTATGCTCCAAAAGCCGGCCCCTAAAGGACACCTCGGTGCTGATATGGAGATGAGGATTAGGTGACCAGTTAGCCAGTCAAACTCTTCTGACACGTGCAAGTGGAAGGCCCAGAAAGAGGTCATGGATCCTGCCCTGGTCTCGAGGAGACTCAGCCCAGGCCACCTCAAGGAGCTCCATGACCTGGATCACGTGCTTGCAGCAGCAAGAGGCTGGGTGGTGTCACGGTGAGTGCCCAGCTTCAGGGCCAGCTTGCCTCTCTGCAAGCTGTTCCCCACACCTCGCTTTGGTCATTTGTGAAACGAAGATGCAGTGCTAACAGTACGGACCCCCTAGGGAGCCGGTGAAATTTAGCAGGTTATGCAAGGGACCCTGCTGGGAGAAGATGTCCTGTGCTTATTTGCTTCTCGGCCAGCATTGCAGTCCCTGAGCCTGGGACCTCAGGGGGCCTGGGCTTCAGTGCCCTGCCCGCACAGTTGTGCAAGCACTCTTGGGTCTCCTGTTACCCGGGAGCCGGCAACAGACCAAAATAAAGGGAGGGGACGAGCGGGGAGGGCCGAGCGAGCCTCTGCAGGGAGTCTGACCAGGTCAGCTGGGAATGCCTGTCAGCCGTCCAGGGTGGCTCCTGCGTGGGCCTGGAGGTGGGTGAGTGACTCACGCTAGTGCCCTCTCCACCCCCCGCGCCCAAATGCTCAGCCCTCCCCTGCCCGGGGCTCACCTAATCCCCACAGTGGGAGTCTGGGGGCCTTTGCACCCGAGCCGAGGTCTAGGGTTGCACCACGGTGACTTCACACGCAGCACCATGTGCAGCTGAGCGACTGTGCAGCCTTCTCCCAAGAGGTGGGCAGCGAGGTCAGCCTGGCAGCCGCTGCCTCGGGACCCAGCGCCGATCTGGCCACAGGCAGCCGCTGCCCCGGGACCCAGCGAGGGGATGGCCGACCAGGAAGCCAGCGGGCTGCAGGTCCTGCTGCGCACGCTTCAGGTAGGAAGAGGTGGAGGGGAGTGCGGCCCAGCAGGCTGGGGCTCTGCTGGCCAGCCTGCCTCGGGGCTGTGCTCCCGCCGTCCCCTCTGGCACCGGTGGCCAGTTTGCTAACCAGGGACAGCAGAGCCCGGGAGCCAGCAGCAGCTCTCACCTTGAGGCTGACCTAAGTGATGCTGTGGTCTTTAAATATTAACAACGACCGTGTCAATGAGTGTGTCTGCTTAAATTATTGAACCTGGGGGTGCCTGGGTGGCTCAGTGGGTTAAAGCCTCTGCCTTCGGCTCAGGTCATGATCCCAGGGTCCTGGGATGGAGCCCCGCATCGGGCTCTCTGCTCAGCAAGGAGTCTGCTTCCCCCCTCTCTCTCTCTGCCTGCCTCTCTGCCTACTTGCGATCTGTCAAATGAATAAATAAAATCTTTAAAAAAAAATTATTGAACCTGGTGGGATGAGAGGCTTGGGCTGAAGGATCTGGGTTTGCTAGAGATGGGAAAGATGGAAAAAATGTCTGTATGGCAAATGAAGACCCAGCAGGAGCCCTGCCAGCAACACCTAGAACAGCCTAGAACAAAAGGGGAGCAGGGGAGAGGACTCTTGTGGGCTTCTCCTGTTCCATGGCTATTACAGGGGCCCCAGAGGGGGGTCTGCAGCAGGACTGCCTAGGATGCATGCAAAGCCTGCGTCTTCCCAGGTGGGATGTGGCCAGAAGGGATCGGAATCACCGGGGACAGGGGCCTGGGAATCTGTCTCCTTCTGGGGGATCCTGTTCATTCCTGATTTGGAGAATTCTTGTCCTAGAATAGTAGTCTGCAAACTTGTCTGTGTGCTAGAATCACCTGCAGGGTGTTAAAAAATGGTGGCGTCTGGTACCCACGTGGCCAAATTTGGATTTGATTAGTCTGGAGAGCGACCTGAGCCCCGGAAGCTTGAAAACTCCCTCAGGGGACTCCACACGCAGCTAAGGCCCAGAACCTTTGCTTTAAGGCTCCGGTAGATGCTCGCACTTAACCCGGGGCAGGGGATGCTCCACGGGGGCTGAAGAGGTCTTTTGCTACAGCATTCTAGACCTGAAGTCTGTGGACAGACTTCACAAGGGGACAGGCTTCAGGGGCCCTGGGATCCCATTCCCTGATTCAGAAGGTAAATGTTTTGTACTGACGTTCCTCTTACCCTCCTATGAAAAACTGTCTTAGTTTTCCTCTGATCCTTAAGGAAATCTGTATCCTTAAAATTTTATGTACCAATACGGGGCGCCTGGGTGGCTCAGTGGGTTAAACCTCTGCCTTGGGCTCGGGTCATGATCCCAGGGTCCTGGGATCTGAGAGACCCCCCCACATCGGGCTCTCTGCTCAGCGGGGAGCCTGCTTCCCTGCTTTCTCTGCCTGCCTCTTTGCCTACTTGTGATCTGTCTCTCTGTGTCAAATAAATAAATAAAATCTTTAAAAAAAATTTAAGTACCAATAAATTCCGCTTTCCAGGGAACAAAGAAACCGAGTCTGGGAAGTAAAACAGCTTCCCTAAAGGTTATGAAACTACTTGATAGAGAAACTGGGACGCCCACCAAAGAATTCCCATATCCGGTAGACTTAGTGTCTCTTGACCCCTTCTCTCTGACGTATAAAAGGCAAGAATGCGTCTGGGCTAGAAGGGTTGGGGGTGGGAGTGGACCTCAAAATAAATTTGCATTTGGGCAGGTTCAATCTCCTGTATTCCCACCAGTGGGGATTTGTAATTGATATTTAGAATGATTGCTCCAGGGCAACGCAAGATTCTCAATCATCAAAGAAAGATTTAATTATGTTCAATATACCCTACTTAGTTCCCAATTAACCAGAACATTAAAATAACCGGAACATGCTTCCCCTGCGTGCCTCACTGATCAAGAATCTAGCGGCTGAATTGATTTGGGTTCCTGGCCCAGCCCTCTCCAAGTGCCTCCACCAGCCCCGTTCCCATCTTGCCAGCGGATGTCAGAGGTCTGACATACTTTAAAAAAAGAGAACCGGGAGCAGATACTCTGTGGAATGACATTTCGCTATGGGTTTGACGCTCAGGAGATGCTGGGTTCCTAAGAAATGTTTTGCCAAAATTCTTTCCACCGGGGAATCCCAAAGCTCTTACTAACTCAAGGCCGTCCCTCCTTCCTTGTGCACAAACGTGATAGAAGGCTTTGTATTGCTTCTCAGACCTCTGAGGAAGACAGTGGTTACACGTGCGCAGAATGTGAATGGTGAGTTCCTTGTGTCTTTCAGGAGCACCGCAGAACATTGTCAAGGGAAAGGATTGAGAGAGAGAAGGCGAACAGACAGACAAGGCCAGCACAAGGCTGACAGATGTCCCCATGGTAGGAGAGTAGAAATCCTCACCCAAGAATATCACCACTTCTGCCTCTTTGGGACACAATAACAAAATAAAAGGGGTCATGAAGAAATAATCCATTTCCGCATATTACCTTTCATTGTGCAAACAGGAAAGGGGGAAATGATTTTTCCCACCTCAGTTGAAATGCAGGTTTACCTCTGTCCTGAAAGTATGAGAATCAGATTTTCACCCAGATGTTTTTCAAGTCCCCGACTCACAGCTTGGGTTTGAGGAAGAAAATCAGATTGTGTCTCGGAGGCCTGGGTGAGGGAGAGGCAGTCCACAGAGCAGGTGTGAGAGACAGAGAGAACAGGATCCCGTCCCCATTTCTGGCACTTACCAGCTGTATGTCCTTCGGCAATTCCCTCAACCTCTCAGCCTTCGTTTCTGTGTCTGTAAAAGGGGGACAATAATAACGTTCCTCAGGGCCTTGTGCGAGGATTAAGAGAATCCATTTGACAAGGGTTTATAAACTATAAATGGGAATGACTGTTGAACAGTCAACTGTTCGAACGACTGTACTTTTTATGATTTCCCTGGTCGAGCGCACACTGGAGAAGCTGGGAACACTTGCCTGCCCTGTTCATCAACTTGCCCTGCTCTGCTTCCTGGGTGAACTCCAACATACTTGGAAAAAAAGGAAGGTGTCTCAGTCTGTCCTGCTCTCATCTCTCCGTGGGGTTTGAGCTAATGGGGAAGATGGGGAGCTGCCAGGGTAGCAGGAAGTGGGCTCCACGCCAGCTCCGATGCCACGAGTCCTCACCCACCCGCGTCCCACAACGTGCCAATTAACTCCCTTATCAACACATGAAAAATGTATAATTATTAGGTCAGCTTTGGCACGCTCTGAGCCGCGATGGGGACACAGTTTTCTGTTTGCATTCGTACTTTATTATTTTATGTTCTAGCTGCTCACGCTGAATCCTAAGTCTGTGTCTTTGCCAAAATGTGCATCGTGAACTCCTTTTTTTCTCAACCTGGGCTCCAGGAACCTTATCTATTATGGATTGAGAGTCAGACTGTAGGATGTGAAGCTTCCTGCCTTGATTTAGCATTAAGCTTAGATAGTAGAAAACCCAGACGGGACAACAACTTCTCTTTCTCCCTTGGCCTTCTTCCTCCAAGGATTTGCAAGATAGTAACAGGTGATTTCAGCCCCTGGGCTGAGAAGAGGGGATGAGTGAAAAAAATGGTGATTGATATGTTTCATTCACAATGCTTAGAGGTTTTGTTTCTAAAACATCTGCTTGAAAATTTCCTTTCTAGAATTCTCCTTGGAGGATGTGGGAATATCCATGTATTGTACATCCATAGGACCAGGTGGAGTGGAAACTGAGCCTTCCGCCTGGACGTAAACAGAAAGGTTTGGACAAATCAAGAGGACTTTAGGTAGAAAGCACCGTGTAGACTTCTAGAGATCACAGAAATTCTCTCTTGGGGAGTCTGAGATGGAGGGATTTGCAGAGCCCTATTTCAGCCTCAACGCAAACGGGAAAAGAAACTGAAGTCTGTTTTAATTTCAAGCATCAGTAGAAGCAAAGAAAAAGAAAATCCCATAAGGACAAGTGCCAAATGAGAAAGGGACAGAGTTGGCAAGAGTTAGCCCCTGTCAGTGTCTGAGGAGTGAGTTGGTGCCATTCAAACCGGAGAATGAAGGGGATGGAGGCCTGGAGGCGGATGCTGAACTAGAAGTGGGGAGAAGCCTTTATTTTGTGCTTTGTTTTTCCAGGACCTGTTGCTGTCACTGTTCCTTAAGTTCTTCGGAATTAGAGATTGGAACAAAACGAACATCTATTAAGGGTCCTCTCTATGCCAAGTTTTTCGCTCGTGACTTCACACCTTTCTCTGCCACCTGTGAGGGAGGTGTGGTTTTTCTATCTTATAGATGAGACCACTGACCCCCAAGGGTTCATGACAGAAACCTAGAAGATCCCTAGAGGAAGGATAGGAAGTGGATCTTGTCAATCCGAAGTCCTTCCAGTGGTCTGTGGTTCTTACATGACCTAGGGAATGCCCACTCATTCTTTATTTTGAGGGTACTACCTTGGCCTGATAGAACCTGAAGATTGAGGGGATGTGGGTTCTGAATGAAAGAGGGAAGCTTATTTAGAACTAAAACCTTCCATATCTTATTTGTTATGTGGATAAATAACTCTTGATAAGGGAAGGTAACACTTTTGATTTGGATCAATTAGATATTTTCAACATCCATCCCTCTGTCCATCTCTCGACCCATCTATCCATCCATCCATCCTTCCATATGTTCATCCCTCCATCCCTCCCTTCATCCATCCATCCATCCATCATCCATCCATCCATCCAGCCATCCATCCATCCATCCATCCATCCACCCATCCACCCATCCATCCATCCATGGCTTCTATGTGCTCAAAGAGATCAGAGGAGACTATTTGGTAGGATGATGTATTGAGAAGGTCTTTGCCTGTTGGCTCAGCCATTCAAAACTTTCATGACCCAGGACAAACTACTAAACTTTTCTTTACTGAATTTTTTTTTATCTGTGAAACGAGAATTATAGTACTGACTCATGGGCTTATTATAGGTTTAGATAAAAATGCATGTAAAATATGAGCATGGTGGTATGCACCCAATAACTAACAATTACTGTAATTAAGCACAGTCCCTGCTCTCATGAAAATGTAGTGTTCCCGTGTAAAGGTAGGGGGATGAGAAGGTTTGTAGAGCAAGTCTGCATGTGACGAATGCGATGGTAAATGCAAATATCAAAAGCAAATTCTACGGAAGTTGGGAGAAGAAACTCCTCCTGGCTGGAGGTTCAGAGAAGGCCTCAGAAAATGGGTCAGATTTCAGCAGGGAAAGGGGTGGTTCCCACATTAGGGAGAGTACACAGTGATCTTCCTCATGTCAGGAGAGTGTGGAGAGGTTTCAGGACTTGCCATGGCACTAAGTTTGAGTAAAACTGGAAGTTTATGAAGGGGAAGAAAGGAAATAGAAATGGAAGTTTGCCTAAATGTTGGAAAATCTTGAGTGCAAGCTTCAGATCTAACCAGGTCCTTGGAAATGGCTTCCTATCCCTAAATCCAGGTGGTAGGGGCCACAGGCGAGTCAGCCAAGGCAACAGTTCTAAAGAAATTTGGACAGGGGGTCTTTTGACATGATCGCATCCCTGTTTTTCTTGTCAGGTAATGTGACGTGTTCCCCATAACCGCCCCATCTCTGACCTGCCTTCTGTTCCTCGTCTTATTCCTACCCCTGCCCCTAGCCTCCAGCCCTAACCTGCAGACCTTTCCTTTTGCTTTATTCAACCCTACACCTCACCCCAAACTGAGTCTCTCCCCATTCCGAATCCCGCCTCAGGGGGAAAGTCTGGGATAAACGGAGGCTCAGGGATTGGGGGAGGAACACTGTTTTAAACATTTTCTCTTTTTCTTTCCTTTTTTTTTTTTTAATTTGGAAGAAACAAATTATTTGAGAAGCAGCATTCAAATGTTCCTGTGTCAAAGTGGCTCTGATAACATGGCTATACTCAAAGACCAGCGTTGAGTTGAAAAGTCCTATCCTCTATGCAATACTGATTGGAAGGGGCACCTGCACCCAGATGTTCATAGCGGCATTATCCACAATAGTCAAATTATGGAAAGAGCCCCAAAGTCCATCAACTGATGAATGGATAGAGAAGATGTGGTGTATATAACTGCAGTGGAATATTATGCAGCCTTCAAAAGAAGGAAATGTTGCCGTTCGCAAGGACATGGATAGAGCTGTAGTGTATTATGCCAAGTGAAAGAAGTCAGTCAGAGAAACACAAATACCATATGATTTCACTCATATGTGGAATTTAAGTAACAAAACAGATGAGCATAGGGGAAGGAAAAAGAAAAGAAAGGGAAGCAAACCATAAGAGACTCTTAACTATAGAGGACAAGCTGAGGGTTGATGGAGGGAGGCAGGTGGGGCGTGGGCTAGATGGGCGATGGGGACAAAGGAGGGCACTTGGTGTAATGAACACTGCATGTATGAAGTGTTGAATCACTAAATTCTACTCCTGAAACCAATATTCCATGATATGTTAACTAACTAGAATTTAAATAAAAACTCGAAACTAACAAACAAAACAAGTGGGGTAGTTTAAAATAAGGTCACACAGAAACGAAATGTTTCTGATTAAAAAAAAAAATTCGCATTACTGGTAACATGTTGAAGCAAATGGCCAACTTAGAGACCCATGCCTACGGTAGGAATCTGTAACCTGGCAACATTTACTCCACAATTTACTGTTACTAAAACTGGAACCGCTTTAAAAAAAAAAATTGTGGTAAAGTATTTGTTGTGTGAAATTCACCATTTTAATAATTTCTAAGTGTAGAGATCAGTGGCGTTAAACAATTTCACATTGTCGAGCGACCATCACCACCATCCATCTCTAGAACTTTTTCAAGTCCCCAAACTGAAACTTGGTGCCCATTAAACACTGATTTCCCTCTCCCCCTCCCCCTGTCCTTGGCCATCACCCTTCTACTTTCTGTCTCTGAATTCGACTGTTCCAGGTTCTTCATTTGAATGGAAATCGCACAGTACTTGTCCTTTGTGTCTGGCTTACTTCACCTAGCGTGATGTTTCCACATGGACGCATTCTTACAAAAGCTGAACGGTCTCAGTCTGAGCCCTGGGAACTGGGGAAGTATGGAACCCAGGAGGGGAATCTGGTCTGTGTTACCAATTACTGAGTCTGTGAGAGTGGCACGGGCAGCTCTGAGTCAGGCTGGGGGTTGGGGGGGGGGTCTCTTCATCTTTCAGAAATGGGCACAGAGAAATGCATCTTCTTGGGGGTGACCTCCAGATCCTTTTTGCTAAACCTGAAATGAAGGAAGTTGAGGGTCTGTGGGATCTGTACTTTTCCACTGAGCAAATATTACTTCAAAGTGATAGATCTCCAAACCAGGCAGTCATGGGTGTGTAGGATGAGGCAGAGATTAATAATAGAAGAGCTTCTGGGAACGAAAGAATAAGGGGAACGAAGGACATGGAAACAAACAGCATCATGGGGAGTATGTACTCAATACATATTTTTTCTTTCCTTCCCTGCCCCCTCCCTCTCCCTCCCTTCTTTCTTCCCTCCCCACTTTCTTTCCTTTTTTAAATAAATTTTTGCAAACTGAATCCATCCCTATTACTAGGACCCAGATGGAGTATCGGAGAACTCTCAGTATCCCAGAACACCCCCTTCCCTCCCTTCAGTCACTGTTCTCGCAGTGTAGTGTAGATGCTAGCTAGCAGCTAACCAGGTAGCCTGGTTTCTACACCACACATGAGCCCTGCACACTCGGTACTTATATCAGTGGAACCCTGCTGCCAGTCTGCTTTGTGTCTCGCTCATCTGACTCAGCCCTGTGAGCTTCCTCTATGCCTGTAGTTGGAGATCATTCCCGTTCTCTCTGCTGCAGACCATTACTTGTTGTAGGAATATACCACAATTCATTTGTCCTTTCTAGAGTCGATGGTATTGGGGATAGTTTCCTTTTTTGGGTTCTAACAAACATTGCTGCTGGGAACATTCTAGTACGTGTTTTTGTGAGCATTGGTGCGCATGTTGGGGGTGACTTGAGATGTTTTGTGGGGAGGGACCTTGTCAGCTTCATGTTCTGTGGGTTTGGCTCCCCCTGTGTGATCCCTCTCACAGTACTAGTTCAAATAATAACTAACTTCTATTGAACAGTTGGGAGCCATGCAAATGCATCCTTCAAATGCATTTTCTCATTTAATCCTTGCAGCAACCCCAAGAGGCAGGCAGTATCCTTATCCTCATTTTAAAGCACTGAAAGATTGGAGAGCTTGACAAGTTTCCCTCTGTCACAAAGTGAGAAGGTGGCATCGCTGGGATTTGAGTGAGGGACTCTGACATCAGTCGTCTTGCTTGGTGTCAATCACCAGCTATATTGACTCTCTGAGGGCAAGGAAGGGCATCAAGAAGATTCTGAACAGGTGTGCCTGCTGGGAAAATGAAAGACCTCCTCCCCTCGCCTGGCACTGGGCATCCCTGGGGAGTATAGCGACAGTCCCCACAAGGCTGGAAAGACTGGGCAAGAGGATGAAGAACGAGTGCCTAGAGCTGAGGTCAGCAAACTCGGTCAAGGGCCAGGGAGCAAATTTTTGAGGCTTTGTGGGCCACAGGGTCTCTGTCACAACTTCTTAATCTTGCCGCTGCTGCAGCTGTAGATGGTATGGAAGTGAATGGGCACGACTGTGTTCTAGGAAATCTTTATGTGCAAAAGCAGGTGGGGGCCTGGGTTTGGCCGGTGGACAGTGGTTTGCCGACCCCTGGTCTGGAGGCCCTTCCGTCACAAACCTGGTATGTCAGTAGCCGCAAAATGCCGCAAAATGCCGCAAAATGCCACGGGGGACCTCCCCTCCTCTTCCCTGGGTGTCCCGCTCCGCCCCCAGGCTGCCATTCTGCCAAGGCTGCAGATGGAACGATGCTCTGGATGTCAGGGTCCCTCTGGGGGTGAGTCTTACAGAACCTGACGTGCCCAGTTCAGAAGCCGTGTCTCGAGTCCTTTCTGCTGCTGTCGCCTTCTCTGCTCTAGGGATCGGTGGAGGCAGTGACTGTGTCCGTCAACCCTCTGGGCGTGGGCTTCCAAGGTCATTTCCGCAGCATTCGTCAGCCTCACAGGTGGCTGTTCTGTCGGTGTTGCTCGCATCCCACAGCCCTACCGGCTCAGGATATGGTCAAGCCTGCACTTCTCAAACTAGGTTCTATCAAACACCAATTTCCCAGTTTCCCAGGATCCCAACAGGCGTTCCCCTTGCAGAGGGTCTTAGGGACAGATGGTTTTGAAATGTCGTGATCAATTTACTAGAGGTCTTTACTTAAAGATCATTAATCTTAAAATCTTTTCAAGTCTTTGTGTCTTTACGTTCTCAGTTTAAATGTCTGTTTTTCAAAGAGCTGTCAGGCCACAAAGTCCCCTCTCTGTGGTTTGACTCTCTACATGGAACTTCTATTCTCTGGGGTGCCTGGGTGGCTCAGTTGGTTAAGCGTCTGCCTTCAGCTGGGGTTATGGTCCCAGGGTTTTGGGATCGAGTCCCGCATTGGGCTCTCTGTTCAGAGAGGAGCCTGCTTCACCTTCTGCCTGCCCCTCCCTCTGCTTGGGCTCTCTCTCTCTGACAAATAAATAAAATCTTTAGGGGGAAAAAAGAGCTTATATTCCCTTGATAATAATATTCTTTGTGTCTTCCCTTCCTTCTTCCATCAGGGTAGGAATCTCATGTGTCTTGTTCACTCCTTGTCTCTACTATCTAAAGCACTGTCTAAATCATAGTAGGTGCTCAATAAATATTTGTTAATCAAATAATAAATGGTACATGGTATGTTAAGTTGGGGATTTGATATATAACATTTTCAAACTGTCTTGGGGACGGGATAATTTTTATGGCAAAATCTCACTCGTATCTCACAGAACATTAGAGAGACATGGAACACATTTGGGAAATGACAGTCATAGGCCAATGCTATGTTAAATCACTGTGAGTCTGTGAAGGTCGAATTTCCTCTGGTCTGGAAACAACCTCTGGCATGCTGAAACTATTCTGATCTGAGTGGCTGCAAAGGTCACTTATTGGGAGACCTAGAGTCATTCCTCTGTTCAGTGAATTCTACTAGCTGATGACTCCACCGCTTGTCTGCTGGTCTGGAGTAGATATGAATTCTGGTCCTTAATAAGGAGAAAGAATATAAGAAGCAGACATGGAGGTTTAGTAGAAGTTTCTTCTGGAGGTCAAGAGAGCCATTCTGCTTCTGATCAGGATGCCAGGTAGTGATAAGGGCGGCATTAGTCTCAGGTTACAGATGAAAGGCAAGGTCAGATTTCACAGTTGGGGTATCTGATGAAACTTTCCCTCAGGGACTTGGGGAGAGGCAGCATCTGCAATAAATATCAGTAATGAATTCTCTCCCTATCCTGCCGGAAAAAAAAAAAACAAACAAACAAACCCAAGTGGTGTTAACATCTCTAATCTCTGGATCCCACCGATCAGTACAGTTCAATGCCCTGCATTTCTGAATACTAATTATCCTTATCCCGTCCCTCTAAAGACTCAAATTAATGCAAGTAGTTCCTATGATAATGCGGATATCTTTCACTTTTCATAATAGAAAGAGGTTATGAGCAAATCCCCTTTTCTCCTTGACTTTCACTATTAAATCATAAAATATATATTATACGTCCTCATATATACTGGTATATATCATACACACATATCTATCTATCTATATATCTATATCTATATATCTATACATAAATATGTAATGTTCTAAAGAAAAAAGATTCCCCAGGGGCGCCTGGGTGGCTCAGTTGGTTAAGCAACAGCCTTTGGCTCAGGTCATGATCCCAGAGTCCTGGAATCGAGTCCCGTCTCAGGCTCCCAGCTCCACAGGAAGTCTGCTTCTCCTGCCGACCTTCTCCCCTCTCATGCTCTCTCTCACTGTCTCTCCTTCAAATAAATAAAATCTTAAAAAACAAAAAGATTCTCAAATGACAAGCTAAAATTTTGGACTGAGGAAGAAATACAGATGATGATAATATTTGAAGAAAAATGGGTATGAAAATTGAAGGAGTGTTTTTTGCTGCGAGCCGCTCCCACATTTGCTGAGCTCTTACTATAGGCCAGGAATTATTCTAAGCACTTTACATGTATTTTTTCAGGAAACCTCACAAGACTCCTAGTGGGGTACAATTATTATCCTCATTTTACAGACGAGGAACACAAAGTGCTTGCTCCCTGTAAGTGGCAGAATCAGGATTCGAACCCAGGCACAGCCGGGCTCCAGACTGCTATTAATTAACCACTGTTACTTAATCAGGTACAGCATCTCTTCTCCTTTGATCTGTCCTTGTTACCACTAAACATTTTTTTCCTGATTGAAGAGGTATTACAAGAGGGATGGAGTTGAAGGGTATTAAGAGGTATAAACTTCCAGTTATAAAATAAGCTTAAGTCATGGAGATGAAAGGTACAGCATAGGGAATAGATCCATGATAGTGTAATAATGTTGTATGGTGACAGATGGTCACTACACTGAATGTCGAGAGCATTGGGTAATGTATAGAATGGCTGAATCACTATGTTTTAGACCTGAAACTTATGTAACACTGTGTATCAACCGTACTTAAATAATAACAAATGAAAAAAGTAATGTAGGCTCATTCTTTTTTTTTTAAGATTTTATTTATTTATTTGACACACACAGAGAGAGATCACAAGTAGGCAGAGAGAGAGAGAGAGAGAAGCAGGCTCCCCGCTGAGCAGAGAGCCTGATGCAGGGCTCCATCCCAGGACCCTGAGATCATGACCTGAGCCGAAGGCAGCAGCTTAACCCACTGAGCCACCCAGGTGCCCGTTAGGCTCATTCTTATAAACATTTAATGAACACATAGATATAAATTATAGGGAGTAGCCCCCCCATCAAGTCCTGCTCCAAAAGATAACCCTGCAAGGGTCTGCCCTCTATTTTTTTAGATGGTTATATACATGCGGCAATATGTATGTTTCTACAACTATGTAACTATGTCTGTATCATTTTAACACACTGTTGTTCAGTTTGCTTTTCCTACACGTCAGTATAGCTGAGCATCTTTTAAGCCAACCCATGATAGACCCAGCTCAATATTTTGTGGTAATTATATAGTAGTTTAGTATATGGATGTGCCATAATATAAATAAATAGAAGTGCATTTTCTTCTAGGGTTTCACTTGAATTTGACTCTATGGTTTTTTTCTTTTTTGATATTAGATATGTTACATTTCAGTAGTCAACTTCACCAAACTCTTCTTTCATGGGTGATTATTATTACCGTTTTTACAGGCACTGTTATATTGGTTTCAGGTGTACGATAGAGTGATTCAACACATCATGACAAGTGCTCTTGTTAATTTTCATGGATTATTTTTGTCCACGAGACATTTCTCCCCCATGGTCTCACTTTTATTACACCTAATGATGTTTCAATTTAACCCTGTTCCCTTCTCTTTTTCTTAAGTGTTCCTGCTTTCAAAGAGCTGCCCTTCCAATACTTCACCAGTATGTGGCAAAACAGTTAAATTTATGTGTTTCACATTTCTTTCCTGGAAGATCCCAGTTCTGTAGCATCCAATAGAGTTCTGCTTCATAATATTTGGAAGCTTTACATTTGACATAAATGTTTCTTTAAAATGAATGCAAAAAGGTTTCTTGGCTGGGTTTCAGGAGGCCAGAGTTGATTTTGGATGCTGCCACTGATTTTCTGTTTGACTTGAATCCCCTGGGCCAGTATCCTCTATGTTCTGATGGTTTTCAGACTTCAGTGCTAGGAGATTTTCCCAGCAATATCATCTGCTTCCTTGCTATATTATGACTCTCTTGTTATGGTTCATTCATTTATTAAACAACTCTCTTGTGCCAGAGCCTGTACTAGGTAATGGGTGGCAAGATTCTCAGAATATTATCAACCAGGCACTATCCTGTTGAAAGTCTTCCAAATGCTAACGACTAATGTCAGGAAGAATGAGATCCAGAATGCTGTGGTCACACCTGTCCCCCTCTGCTCCATGGACCATTCTATCCTGTGGTGACTGGCAGAGAACACATTATTAGCATCACTCCAAGTCTCTGGAGGGAGATCAGAAGACTCAGCAGCTGTAATATATTCAGCTATGCCTATGCACCTTTGTTAATTCATATGTAGCCTTTTTTTAAAAACTAAAGGGCAGTGATTCTCAATCTTTCTTTCTTTCTTTTTTTTTTTTTTTTTAATTCCTGGAAGCAGAATATCACAGTTCACTTTTTTATGGCATTGAGATCTAAAAACACTTTCCCCAGATAAATGCATGAACAAACTTTTGCAAATAATTTCAGGTTTCACTTTTTGCAAGTCTTTATTTGGGTCTGTTTCATGGCATGGAGCTCTCCAAAGTAGGAACAGTAGAGGCAAGTTCTGGTTGCACAAGGGAAACCCCACAACTCTGTCCAATTAAGTCATTTCCCACGTGTCTCCAAACTGGGCATAATATTCCTTTTTTTTTTTAAGATTTTTATTCATTTATTTGAGAGAGAAATAGAGCACAAGCAGGGGGAGGGACAGAGACAGAGGGAGAGAGAGAGAGAGAGGCAGACTCTTCAAGTGGAGAGCTCATTATGGGGCTTGATTCCAGGACCCTGAGATCATGACCTGAGCCAAAGTCACACACTCAACCAACTGAGCCACCCAGGAACACCTGGGCACAATGTCCTTACTTCCAAATCATGACTTAGTCCTACATCTTTCATTCCTGATCTATACTTGTGAAAATCATAAATAGCTTTGCTGGATCAACTGAAATGTTACTTTCCCTCCAAAAAAAAAAAAAAAAAACAAAAAAACACCAAAAAATCCCCCAAACCAAAAACCAAAAAAAGCACCCTTCTCTGATAACCCAAATAGATAGCTCTCCCTCCTCTGAACCTGCAAGGCTCTGTACTTGTCAAATCATCTGTTCTTTGCTTTTTTATAAATATTGGTATTCTCGATGTTCTTTGTCTATTCAATAAACTTTTATTAGGCATTGGGAATCCCAAAATAAATATGACCTGGTCGTTGTCCTCCCAGAACATACAGCATGAAGAGGAATCAGATATACATTTGAGAATCTCCTGAAAGTTGCAGACCCTCTCCCTAGACAAGCCTGTGTCTACACTTTAACCAAGCATGTAAATCTTAGAGGATTTGCCTACGGTTTGAATAAGAATCTATGCCATGTGATTGCTCGGGTCGACATAGGAACAAGTGATTATAAGGCATTATTAAAAGTGAAGAGATAACAACATAGCCCGTGTATTTCTGGAAGAAGGGGAATCTCAAACAATCTCTAACCTTCCATGAACTTCTCCTCCTAAGGAATAGATTAGATAATTCAGAACAACCCTTGCACTGGACCCAGTTAAAAAGTGTGGATAAAATGGGAATACTTTTTCTTTTCTTTTTTTTTTAAGATTTTATTTATTTATTTGACAGAGAGAGAGAGAGAGAGAGATCACAAGTAGGCAGAGAGGCAGGCAGAGAGAGGGGGAAGCAGGCTCACTGCTGAGCAGAGAGCCCGATGCGGGTCTCGATCCCAGGACCCTGAGATCATGACCTGAGCCGAAGGCAGAGGCTTAACCCACTGAGCCACCCAGGCGCCCCGGGAATACTTTTTCTAAAGAGCATTAATATTCTAATAAGGTAATGAACACTTAATGTATTGAGGTCTGGAGAGGTGGGCAACTCAGAGAGATGAGCAAAATTGTGGCTCTTCTGTCTTGGGAGTCATTTACTGTTTTGGAAGGTGTGGTTGGAAAGACTGAGTTGTGTGTATATTCTGCAGCTCTGCACACCTAGAACAACAAGAGTTAAGACATAGGACTTGCCGAGAATGGGGACCCTGGCCAACTACTCCTTGCTTTTGAGCTAATACCCAAAGGCCTGCTTCCTAAAAGTAAAAGTTAACTAGACACAATCTAATTTTCACGTTGAGCCATTCTTCACCTTATCTTGGTGACCCAGAAATATCTTCAGAATTGAACAGGTGGTCTCAGATTTCTAGAGCCTCTGTATGGCTGGAAGTACCAATTAAAATCTCATTAGTGGAAGAAAGTGTCACACGAGGTCTTGCTTCAGTTCTACCAATAATTTGAAAACTAGGCACAAGGGAAATAAATCAGTATAAGTAAATACCAGCAGAAATAACGCGGCAGAGTTAGACCCACCAGGGCTCCAGAAACTGGAATTACCAGACCCAGAATGTAAGGGAGCTTTGGTTACTATATCCAGAGAGAGTAAGGGCAAGTGTAAAAAATTTGGCAGTGAACTATAATCCATCGAAAGTGATATGGAAGATTTGAAAAGGAACTAAGTGGAAATTCTTGAACTGAAAAATAATAATTTCGATTACAAAATGAAGAACTCAATGGGGAAGGGGGGTTCAACTACAGATGAGACTTGGGTAAAGAAAGAAGTGAAAATCAGGTCATCAGCAATTATCCAGAACGTAGCACAAAAGGTCGAAAGAATTGAACATGCAGAAGGGCAGGTAGGAGCCAAAGAAGACAGAGTGAGAAGGTCTAGCTTACATTTAGTTGAAGTCCTGGCAGGGTAGGACAGAATGGGGCAGTGGTCTTTAAAGGGAGCGTGATAGAGAGTCCCCAACCGTCAAGATGCTCTCCATCCTTGAAAACAGACACAGTGCCTGACTCAAGTCTGTGTTCCCCAAAAAACTAGAAGTATTTGATTGTTTGTTGAGTTTGTCAGGTGAGGAAACTTCCTTATGTTCTATTTCATTTTATATTTTCAGAATTACGTCGGAAGTTCTTTTAAAATAGTATATCTTTAAAACAATATTAGGAAATCACTGTCTGATGTAGATAAACATTCAAATAACCAAATCTCTGTATATGCAATTGCCACTTCAAAATGTAGAGCTTAATCTACAGTTGACGTTGTGTTTGAAGTTGCAGTTCTCGTTTGCGGTCCGATGATTCATTTCTGATCAAAAAATCCCCTCAAACTCGTCTATGTTATCTATTATACTCCATTTGGTTTCTTTGCTATTTAAGCTTTATAGCAGACTTTGGCAATGAGTTATAAATTCTAATCTGGTCTCAAGTAATTCAAGTATCCTATTTACTTGCCTTTGCACTATTCCCTTTAATGATACGGTATTCTGATAAGTAACTTTATGTTTTCCTTTAAAATAGGAAACATGATGTTTTATAAGCTCCCTGGGAAATAGATTTGAAGACAGAGATCTTGCATGAGGTTTCCTGGAGCGTGCCTGTGGTCCACACATTGGGGGAAACAAGGAAGCAGGATCAGACAGAGGGACAAGTTCAATCCCCAGTGTAGTCACAGCAAAAGTTCCAGCTGATCTCACAGGGAGTTCTGGAACTCGGAAGGTCCTTTAAAAGTTGTCCTGTTGTTTAGTGGGTGGGTGAGCCTTTATGCTTCTGCCCCAGCACTGGGGACCCATTGTTGGACACAGGCTGTTTCCAGATATGGGACATGTCCTTAGAGACTCTCTATCTCATCTCCGTTCCCAGAGGGGGGATGCAGTGAGAGGGGCCAATGAGTAAGGTTCCCTCTAGCTGTTGGGGGAGGGGATGCCTCAGTCCTGACGGGGAGAGCCAGGAGGCCCACCAGCAGCATCCACAATACATGATGACTGATAAAACAGGGCATCTGGAGACCTAAGTTTGAATCCTACCTTTGTTGCTCATCAACTGTGTGATCTGGATAAAGCATAGAATGCTCTGGGTCACAGTTCCTCATCTTTAAAATAAGGAGTAGATGGGGCACCTGGGTGGCTCAGTCATAGGGTGTCTGCCTTCGGCTCAGGTCATGATCCCAGGGTCCTGGGATCGAGCTCCGCATCAGGCTGTCTGCTCAGCAGGAAGCCTACTTCTCCCGCTCCCACTCCCCCTGCTTGTGTTCTCTCTTTCACTGCATCTCTCCTTGTCAAACAAATAAATAAAATCTTTAAAAAAAATAAAATAAGGAATAGGAACGAGGTCAGTTTTTCCTCCACTCTGGTTATTTGCGTCTGCCGGATCCATGCTTATTTTTTTCATACACTTAGATCTGCAGTACTGCTACTCAACACTATTGTTTACGTAACATGGTTTCTTTCCAGTAAATATATTCATTTAGCCTTCACTGCAGGTGGTACTTTACATGCAACCATAAATATAGCAGTAGCTCTTAGCACAAATAGGAAGTGGTCGCAAAAATAAATTTAATTATAAATAACACAATGCCATCGAAGACAACGAAACACGGTCACCTGTGGACTCTCTCAGCCTGAGACCTGTCTTTTCCAAAAAGACCAGCAGCTGTTGGAGAGGGATTGGAAATACATTAACAACTAAGACTTTAACAGACATTTCCCAAAATAAGAATATACACTTTATGGAGAAGAAACATTTTTCTCCATGTGATTCAGTGATATTTAATGCTATGTTTCCTGTGGCACCAAATCCAGGTCATATCGTCTCAGTAGGGGGTTTCTGACCTTTCCAGAGGATCCTGGATTAGGTAGTCTGTCGGGTAAAAGCATCTTATCCCATGACTCTTTGCATGACAGGAGTGTTGGGGAGAAGACGTGTATGAGTTATCATTTTTTTTTTAAGGTCATACATTTATTAGACTGAGTACTGGCTTCAAGATGGAGGAATTAAATTTATCTGTTAGGGTGCCTAATATTATGAAAACACCTTATCTGAGACGTAGCCATGGTGACAAGCAATAAGAATCTAGTGCTTTAGTCCTTCCAGTCTTCCTGGAAAAAGGAGCCTTTCATAGAAGGTAGACACCCTCTCCTTGAGCAGCCCAGCACAGCCCTACCTTGTGCTACAGTGTCTCCTCCTCAAGAGGGGTCAAGCCCAAGTAGCAGCTGTAGGATGATCTTATCCTGAGAACATGAATTTCTTGTTCAAATACCTTTTCCCCACTGACCAAGGGCTCGCCAATTTATCCTGGGACATTGAGGCTTTCACAGGAGGAGCCTAGAAAATTCTCTTTCCCGTGATCTTTCTAGAAGATATCAGAGCCCGCACTGAGCTGCCCCAACCTGCCGTCCTACTTTCAGACTTCTCTCACCTCTGCACATGTTGGTCACACTCAGGAGTGGAGCTTTGAGTTTCCTCTAGAATTTCAGCTATTGGGGCATTGGGGGGCTCTGTCAGCTAAGCCTCTGCCTTCAGCTCAGGTCATGATCCCAGGGTCCTGGGATCAAGTGCCTCTTCAGGCTTCCTGCCCGGAGATCCTGCTTCTCCCTCTCCCTCTGCTCCTCCCACTGCTCATGCTCTCTCTCTCATATAAATAAATAAATAAATAAATAAATAAATAAATAAAATCTAGGGACACCTGGGTGGCTTAGTCATTAAGCAGCTGCCTTCGGCTCAGGTCATGATCCCAGGGTCCAGGGATCGAGTCCCGCATCGGGCTCCCTGCTCAGCGGGAAGCCTGCTTCTCCCTCTCCCACTCCCCCTGCTTGTGTTCCCTCTCTCACTGTGTGTCTCTCTGTCCAATAAATAAATAAAATCTTCAAAAGAAATATAGAATTTCAGCTGTATTCTAAGTTTCATTAGGGTCACTCTTCCTGATTCTTTGTTCAGCTGCTGGTAACAGATATTTTATCCCAGTCTTGGCTTCCTTTAATTCCTGAATGTTAGGATTTGGCATCTCCTACTGAATTCACCTAAACTAGTCAACCCCAGGGTGCCTAGAATTTGAGGTCGGTAAGTGCTGTCAGTAATTTCTCCCATAAGTAAATTAGGAAAATTGTCATCCTTGAGGCTCGTGAAGGCACACCCCTCCTTCAGTTAAACGGACATTCTGAAAATTCCTGAGGAATTGGGACCATGGGGCTCTTCGCTTCTAGCATAAAACCAATTTATGTCCACGTATAAATAACGATGATAACGGCAATCATCATCCTAATAGTAGAGGAGGAAGAAGGTGAGGCTGAGGAGGAGGTGGTACAAGAGGAGGAGACCAGGAGAGACGGAGAGAAGGGGGAGAGCTTTACTGAGCATGTACTAGCTCCAGTGTGATCCTTTGCCTTTCCCAGGGGTAGGCCTGATAGTCTCTGTTTCTTGTTGTTTTGTTTTTTAAAATATTTTATTTTTTTAAAGTCATCTCTACACCCAACAATGAGGCTCACTCCTATAATCCCAAGAACAAGGGTTGTGTGCTCTGCTGACTGAGCCCACCAGGTGCCCTGACTTTCTTTGAATACAGACGCCTCTGCCTGATGAAATGATTCCCCAAGATCTAGAGAGAGTGCAGGTGCGCCCGAGCATCTGGTGTCTCTTATTCCCTTCTAGACCAGCCAATCTCAGTAATTTTTATGGCTCTGTCTCTTGGAATATAGTCAGTCCTCAGGCCTGATTCAACAAGTTTGTGAAAGTGAGTTAGTTTTATAGATATGGTTTTATTTGGTGTGACTTACACATCACATGGAATATGTGGTCTTTACAGAATGACCTGCCAAGTCAGCCCTCGAGTTTCTTCCGTCTCATCTGAGAATCATTTTTCTCTTTACCTCCAAATGTCTTGCTCCCCATGCTGTCATTTAATTCTGAGAATGGCACAGAGACAAAATGTATATGAGTAATAATGTGCAAATAAATGTGTGTTCAGTCTGATGCATGGGTAACTTCTCCGGTGTATCGTGAGCTAGTGTTCTGTTTTATTTGTCAAGCGCTTGGATATGCAGAGAACAAGATTGTTCGATATTCATGAATGTGGTGCTTACATTACAAGTGCTTGATCTTTGTAAGATTTGGTTCATTGAATTGTTTTTAGGAGAGCTACATTCGCCATTGCTCAGAACAAAAATGCATTTGGATATACTCAAAGTACCCACGGGCAAAGCAATTTTCATGCATGGTATGCTGGGGATCATGAAGATGGAAGGCTGATACAATGCAGAAGATCTCTGGACCTATCTAGGGCCCTAATCAGAGCCAGGAAGCCTCCATTTGGGGGAAACACATGTCTTTTCACTGGATTCCAGTGGTCGTCCACCAGGAAAATTCTGTGCCCGCCCCCCCCCGCCGGGACAATTGGCAATGTCTGGAGGCTATATTGGTTGTCACAATGGCGGGGATGCCACTGGCTCTACATCCTATAATGCTTAGCATCCCAATGCTGATAAATGCTAAGTGTCCTACGATACACAGACTCCTGCCCCCTGCCACCCCAATAAAGAATTACTCAGCTTAACATGTCGATAGCACCGAGCGTCAAGTCCTGCTCTATTCGATCAACACTTTATTCGTTTTACTAATCTAGGCTGAAATTTAACATGGCACCATACCAGAGAGCACAGTGTAATTTCGTCCACATAACACTTTCTCTGAGAAAGATGGTGATGCTGTCCTCGCTAATTCTTGGAGTTGCTCATAGAAGAATCAGGCCAGTGAATCTCAGGACATTTTCTCTCCTGGCCATCTGCTCCTCGCTCCCCTCTGGCAATGTGCTGCAGAGCCCTGAGAACCAATTGGCAGTAATCAATGTGATTTGCTTTGATGCGTTCCTGGGGCTGGAGGAGTTGTTGAACCCTTGAATGACACATGCCTGGAGGCGAAGAGTAATATAAGTCGCAAAGGGAAGAAGGAGACCAATTAGAGTTGATTAGAAACAGAACACTCTGTGGGAAATATGTGAAGCCCAAAATCATTCAGGAAGATCCTGGCTTTTCAAAAAGCAGAGATGGACACGGTGTCCTCTGGTTTACAAGCGCACAGGAGACCACAGGACGAGGTGAACCAGGAGAACTTTATAAACACTTTGGTCCTCCATGATTTCTTTCCTGTTCTTCTGTTGTCTGCAGCATGATGGAAGACTGTAGAGCTTAATTTTGATCTGTCATGACCAGACAGTGGAATTAGCTTCAGAGAGAGCTGAATTTCAATCTTAGTTCTACACATAGAAACTATGGGCTCTTGGGCAAGTGACCTAACTTCTTCAAATCTTGGTTTCCTCACCTACCAGATGGGGAACATGATACTTACCTGTCGTGAAGAAGGAAGGAGAGTGTTTGGGAACATGCTGGGGCTGTCTGGGCACACATAAGATGCTTCTTTCTCCCCCTGCAGCTGGAGTGGGGCCAACTCTCGCCATCCCACCAAAATGTTGAGCTTCTCAGAGCGCTTATTTGGAAATCTTTTGGCTGTGCAAGCCATGTTCTAGAATTCTCAGTCGGGACAGGAGGATGGCTTACTATCCTTGCTTTGCTGCTCATCTTTAACCAGCATTCTCTCTCATCCATCATTAGTAGTGGGGCAAGAGGGGGCGAGATGGAAGGAAGGAGGATGGCCAACCCTCGCTTCCAGTCTCTTCCCTGGTCTAGAAAACAGGAGTCTCTGAAACAGGCTAGCAGCTGTTTTGTCCTCTCAAGCATTTCTCGGACATTTGGGCATCCATTTGAATGGATGGAATTCCAGTTGGAATAGTAACACCCTTGAATAGTAACACCCTGCTTTTCGTGACTCAGTTCTCTGGGAAGAGCAGTTCTCTCAAACCACAACTGAGAACCAAGACCATAACCAATTAACACATGCGAAGGGCCCAAACCGGTATCATGGCATAAAACTCAGAACCGGCTTTAGGAGAGCCCTATGCTACCATAATCAGAGCTGCCTTACTCTTTAAAAAATTTTTTTTTTAATTTTTTCTATTTATTTGAGAGAGAGAGTGAAAGATAGCATGAGCAGGGTGAAAGGCAGAGGGAGAAGCAGAGTCCCCGCTGAGCAGGGAGCCCGATATGGGGCTCGATCCCAGAACCCTGAGATCATGACCTGAGCTGAAGGCAGAGGCTTAACCGACTGAGCCACCCAGGTGCCCCAGGGCTGCCTTACTCTTATATTACATGTAATTAAACAGACTTTTGGTCTAATTTTCAAGCCAATTATGTCACTGGGAACAACGGATTAAAGGTTAAAAGGGAAGAACACTAAAGGTAACTCTTTTAACAAAAGCCAAAAATGGCAACTCTATGTCCCAGCAGATACTTAACTTCATACATTGATTATAGTATTGTAATAAGTCTGTATGCTCATCAAGAAAGCGGAAATGATTTTGGATGTCTCCTGCTTAAAAGAGAATGGGACATTTCAAAATGTTTATCATATTAATCTATGTATCAGTATAGCTACATATATTTCTCTCCATATGTATCGAATATATGTGATAAAATAAAATAAAATAGGGATGAAATAAAGTGAAAAGGAATTATATATGCATTTTAGCTCCTTGCTGTACTTACTAGGTACTTGGTAAATATTGCTATTAATATAAAACATTGTAATACAATAATAAGGGGTAGACCCAGGTTTTCTGGGCCTGAAGCTTATACATCTTTAGGATCCCCCTTTAAGAAAAAGAATATGAGGGGTGCCTGGGTGGCTCAGGGGTTTAAAGCCTCTGCCTTCAGCTCAGGTCATGATCCCAGGGTCCTAGGATCAAGTCCCACATCGGGCTCTCTGCTCAGCAGGGAGCCTGCTTCCCTTCCTCTCTCTCTGCCTGCCTCTCTGCCTACTTGTGATCTCTGTCTGTCAAATAAGCAAAAAAAAATCTTTTTAAAAAAAGAAAAAGTATACGAAATTACAAATACAAAATTAAATATGAATGGGAATATATATTTAGAATAATAAATCTTTACAAAGTAATGATTTTTAAAAAGCTGACAAATAACACAAGCATCACAAAATCCAGAAAAATAACATATTTTTTATTTACTTTTTTATTTTTTTTAAGACCATATTTCAGGCTTTGTACAATTGCCTGCCTTGTTTCTCCTGCATTTGTGCTCTCATCATGACAGGACCTTCGGGTCATGATGCTGGCTGGTGAGTCTGCTTGGGTAGGAACACTTCCAGAAGCCAGGATAGCTTGCCGTGACTTCACTAGACACAAAGGTTGCTACTGTAAATCATAGAAATAAATCTGGCTGAACCTGGCTAACTGGGTCCTTAACTCCTAGGTCACTCAGTATGTGGACAAAGTGCTCTTGGGAGGTCAAAGAGGAAAGAAACAGGGGTCTTAATGGTGGTTAAAATACCTTCCTTCTGCCAATGATACAAAAATAGCCAGGACCTCCGGTCTCAGAAGGGTCCCATGCACATGGAGGGGGTTCTTGGGCTCAGGCTCCATTTGATTCACGGTCCGTCTACTCTGATAATAGTAAATAGCCCTGAGAAGAGAAGAGAATTAGTGGATGTGGGCCCTCAGTTTGTCAGGGATCTGGCTGGGTGACGTTGTCATCTCACTTTTTATGGACCTTGCTCTCCCGTTTCCAAAGTGAAAAGCGTGAACGCCGTGATGTGCTAGGTTCCTGATACCCCGCAGCAGTGAGGGACCCCTAGAAGGCTTTTTGAGTGAGCCGGGCAGGGTCAGGGGGATGGGGCCTAGTGAGAAGAAAGAGTTATTGCCTTAAGGACCGTCCCTCCTTCCCTCTCCAGAAGGAGAGCAGCAGAAGTTCGCAGAGCAAACAAGCCCCGTGTTTCCCAGCACAGCACAGCTATGAAAACTCTGCCCCACTGAGTATTTCTACAATTACTGGCTGTGACAGGCCTATCTTTTAATTTCCCGGGAGCGAGTTGGAAGGAGTGAGCTTTCTGAGTGACTGACCCCAGAGTTCCTCTCTGAAAACCATCAGGGCTGAAGAATTGTCCTAGAGGCAGCAGGGCTCAGGCCAATCTCCCTGGCTGCTCCCAGCCGGGCTTGTTTCTGATGGTACCTAGAAGACGGGTCAGCCTAATTCTGGGGAAGGCTCCAGCACTTTCTCTCTTCACCTCTTGGCTTTTTAATTCCTCTCCTTTGATGGGTGGACCGGGAATGGGAGACAGGTGAGTGGTAACTGGTCTCTCCTGGGCATTGATTACTTTGCACTTTTGATATGAGAACTCATTCTTTAAAAACTGAAATTCATTCCGATCTTTGCCAGCTTGACCATGCACAGAATTCCTTTTCTGAGATTCCTTTTTGACAAACCACCTACAAATGTTTTTATATCCATTCAGTTTTTGTCCTTTTTTCTTTTCTCATTCTGGAACAACCAGACATTTTACTCTCCTAACCTATTTTGCTTAGGTAGCTGTTTCCTTTTACCCTTATTATTTCTAAGGAGTTTTAATGACATATACTGATTAGAATTCTTTTTTTTTTTTAAGATTTTATTTATTTATTTGACAGAGAGAGACACAGCGAGAGAGGGAACACAAGCAGGAGGAGTGGGAGAGGGAAAAGTAGGCTTCCTGCCAAACAGGGAACCTGATGTGGGGTTTGATCTCAGGACCTTCAGATCATGACCTGAAGCAAAGGCAGACACTTAACCACTGAGCCACCCAGGTGCCTCTAGAATTTTTCATCCTTGGTCCCCTTTGTGGATCTGTTACATTAGGGTCCTGTGGATTGGCAAAGGTGTAACTATGTTTCATAACTTCTAGAAGTGTATTCTTCCTCACAGTAAAATTTCCAGTGGGGCACAAAACCTGTTTACTGACAGACCCAAATATGTGTAGTTCCTCTATAAAAGGAAATCCATAGTGGACAATCCTCTGTTCAGTTATTAATGTTCCAGTATTTTATCTTAATTGGAGACGATCTAGATATTCCATAACTATCCATTGTTTAACTCATCTCACCAAAACTTGAAGGTTTCAAGTGACCAAAAAGATTTTGGAAACTATTTTTTTTAAGATTTTATTTATTTATTTGAGAGAGATCACAAGTAAGCAGAGAGGTAGGCAGAGAGAGAGGAATGGAAACAGGCTCTCCGCTGAGCAGAGAGCCTGATGTGGGGCTCAATCCCAGGACCCTGGGATCACGACCTGAGCTGAAGGCAGAGGCTTTAACCCACTGAGCCACCCAGATGCCCCTGGAAACTATTTTTTAAGTAGATATCCCATAAGGCATAATTATTGTTGAAAAGCTCATTTATAAACTTTTTATCTTATTTGTATTTATTTGATTTACTCATTTTTTTTAAAGATTTTATTTATTTGACAGACAGATAACAAGTAGGCAGAGAGATAGGCAGAGAGAGAGGAGGAAGCAGGCTCCCCGCTGAGCAGAGAGCCTGATGTGGGGCTCGATCCCAGGATCCTGGGATCATGACCTGGGCGGAAGGCAGAGGCTTAACCCACTGAGCCACCCAGGCGCCCCTGATTTACTCATTTTTAACAGTTGTATTTAGATCCTTCATAAAAATCCCATGAGATATTAAAGAGCAGAACATCATTTTGTTATCTTTTTTTTTAAAGTTTATTTTATTTTTTTTAGTAATCTCTACACCCAATGTAGGGCTCGAACTCATGACCCCTGAGATTAAGACTTGCATGCTCCTCTGACCGACCCAGCCAGGCGTATCTTAAGTTATCTGTCTTGCTGGAACATTCTGTTACAGAGACATCTTTTTTTGGCTTTTAATTAACCTAGATAGAATAAAAGTATTATGTTTCATGCTGATAGCTGATGCCTGTTTTAATTGAGCAGACAAACTTAAGCTACCTTTTATTTACTAAAGATTATCCCTGATCACACGAATTTATAAAACATTAGGGCTAGTTTCTATATTTCTGAGAGTATACTTGATATATATATATAATGCTTGTTTGTCTTTAAGCCAATAAAATTGAGCTCTTTCCAAACTAATTTTGGCAATACCATCCGGAGGTAGAAAAAGAATCACATGTCTATAACATACACACAAAGACGCAGAAAACTTAGAGCTTTCATTAAACAATTTTAGCCATGAGACAGGTACAATAATGCAAAAATTACCAGTTTATAAAAGAACAGTTGGATCCAGATTGTGTTTTTGGCAGATGGAATAAGTTAAGGTTATCTGCTTATATGCGTAAAGCTTTTTACTGGTATTTGTGAAAGAGACTTTTACGATTTTTCATGGACCTCGTTTTCAAAACAGACTTTCCTTTTTTTCCCTTCCTCCTTCTGATCAGAATTACCTAAGTTCCCAGAGAGGAGTAGGTGGGGTATTTGCATCGCAAAAGGCACAGAGAAAGAAGGCAACTCCATGAGGATGAACTTTTGTTTACTAAATCCAGATCTTTTATAATATCTGCAAGCTTTTAGAGATGAATAGGAAGGTTTTGAGATGGGTAAAAAGGATAGGTGGCCTTTGTATTGTTTCTAGAGCCTCATTTATGTTCTTGTAAAAACTCAACTCATAAGACAAAGACAGTTTTCTTAATTCCTCTAAGTACTGGTTGGAAACTTGAATGATATCAAGAAGCTGACCCACCCATCTAACTATATTTTCTTCGACATGCTTGAAAATTGGGAGAATTGCTTGAATCAGGGAGAACATCTTCAACTAAGACAGAAATCAGAAGATTCCTATGTTCTAGATCTAGGACTGTGTGTTTTGGGAATGTTTTAGTAAACCCTCCAACATGGCTTCAGAGTGTTTTTCCTTCCCTTCAAGTACATACCTTCATTTTAGCTTAGGGAAGAAGGCCAAAAATAAGCTTCTGTCTAGCTCTGGATATCAGCTTCCCATTTGGCCAACTTCTGACCATAGAAGCTACCTAGAACAAAACAAAACAAAACAAAACAATCCACAAATCTTTTTGAATGTCTCGTCAGGTTTCGGCTGGGACAACCAGTAAATATTCCTGGCAGTACTGAACACCTCCTAGGTGTTCAAGGATGCGAGAGGCACTGGAGTCACTCCCAAAGATAACCAAAAGAAAGACAGACTCACGCAGTTCTTCTGAGAGTGGGCAGCAGTGGGTAAGACCCTAGCCACATGAGGGATACAACCCATATTTCTGTGCAGACATATTTTGGGGGCCCGCAACCTAATGGTTTCCAAGTCAAGTTCTGAGGACACAAAAGGAGACAGAAGGCAATAGTTTTTTCCTGGGAAGAGAAGGGGTTAACCACCAGTGGGTATCCAAAATCAAATCCGTAAGTCACAATTAAAGATCTAAATCTTACAAATGTTTTTTGTCTGCCAATTTATACTTGGACGAGGAAGGGACATGAAATTTTATCTTCTTCTTTCAACCAGACACCCCAGACAGAGACCTGGGACAGCTGACCCTCGTAAGAATTGTCACCCGTTTCTAGCTTCTCTTGGGTTTCCCAGGATCCCGTCTGCAGACTCTAGAGGAAGATCGGTGTCCCACCAGTTCTCATTCTGGTCACCAGAAACTGTAGAGGAAGGAAAATAATTTTCCCTCTGTCCTTTAGGGTGAGTGCTCGGCTGAGACCACTTTTTTTCCCAGGACACTTCATAGATGAATAAGCTTATCTAGGTTGAAAGTTCTCCACTGAGGCCAGTGGAGTTCAATATTATCTTTGGTAAGAGTAACCTGCTTGTTCAACCGTAAAATTGTAACTAGCTGAGGTCTTATAGTCAACCTCGTATAGCTTAAGTCAGACCTGGTCATTCCCCAGACCCAGTCTGGTTTCTCAGTCGGACTCGGTCCAGCTTTGAGGTGGAACCAGTGTTTCTCTAGCCAGTTTCTGGACCCAGTCCAGAAAAAGAAATGCTCCAGTGAAGTCTGAAAGCACATAATGCAAAAGATGCAGAGTGAAGGTGGGAGAGGGACCCACCCACCATCTCCAGAGATAGCCAGAAAACAGTGAACTCAAAGAAAGGCTCAAGAGGTACCTACTTCCGGTTGCTCATTGCTCCTGGGGGCCACTGGGGGCTTCCTCCAGTTCCCTCTTCTGATAGGCAGAACCACTAAAACATAAACTGAGGCATATGAAACATTTTAAGAGTTCACCTGAGCAAGACCTGATCTGAATCTGTCAGTTACCAATTTAGCAGGCAGAAAGGAGCCCCGAGGAGCTGGACAAAATGGAGGCCTTGTATGGAGAAGGGAGCAGGGACAAAGAACTCATATGAGGCCCCAAGGGGGCTGGTTCTTGCAAGGTTTCTTTCCTTTAGGGGATGGCAAGGGTCTGTCAGGCATATTACCTCACTAGTGCTGATCAATCAGGCTACTCCTGACTCACTGGTTTAGGGTTCCGTTTCCGGGAGAGGGGACGCTGTAACAAAGTTGAGGCTTGTTTGGTGATGAGGAGCTTAGCGTGAGTGACTCCGATTTGGGGCTGTTTTTTGTTTTTAATTGAAATATACTTGACATACAATGTTACGTCAGTTTCAGGTGTCAACATATCGATTTGAGAATCCTATACATTACACAGGGCTCACCATGATAAATGTCATCCCTGTCAGACACCCTACAACATTGCTACAATACCATTGACTATATTCTCTGTGCTGTATTTTCATCTCTGTGACTTGCTTGTTTTATAAATGGAGGTTTGTGCCTCTCCATCCCCTTCACCTGTCTTGCCTCTACTCCGCCTTCTCTCTGGCAACCCCCAGCTTGTTCTCTGTATTCAAGACAACCACTTGTTTGTTTTTCAGTTAGTTAGTTTTTGTTTTTATTTTTTTTAGATCCCACCTATAATCAAAAATCATGACATTTGTCTTGCTCAGTCTGATTTCTTTCATGGAACATAATACCCTCTAGGTCTGTCGATGCTGTTGAAAATGGCAAGATTTCATTCTTTTTGATGGCTGAGTAATAGCCCATTGTGTGTGTGTGTGTATACCTTTATCCATTCATCTATTGGGCTGCTTCCACAGTTTGACTATTGTAAATAATGCTGCTATTATCTTTTTTTTTTTTTTTTTTAACAAGTTACATTTTAAAGACTCAGGAAAAGTTTCTTAGAAAATCAAGTACAAGGGGCGCCTGGGTGGCTCAGTGGGTTAAGCATCTGCCCTCGGCTCAGGTCATGATCCCAGGGTCCTGGGATGGAGCCCCACATCAGGCTCTATGCTTATTGGGGAGTCTGCTTCCTCCTCTCTCTCTGCCTGATTCTCTGCCTACTTGTGATCTCCGTCTGTCAAATAAATAAATAAAATCTTAAAAAAAAAAAAGAAAATCAAGTACAAGGCATTTGTGGGAGAGCAAAAGGCATGCATTGAATTGTCCCACCGTCCCAGGCAAACAGAGACTGCCAATGGACAGAAAGGCTGTGGGTAATGGGTGTTTATATCACTCCAAATTTTGTTCTGTGCATTTCTCCATATAAATGCATGTTTAAGCAAAACAAACCAGACGCACTATAAATGTATTTTGTACATTTAATAATATAACATGAATATATTTTTGCATTAGCAAAAATGTTTTACGACAGTATTGTTACTGATGATTGAATATCATTCCATTGTATTATGGCAGTTTATTTAATGTTAGACATTTAGAGTGTTTTCAATTTTTAACTGAAATGTTTGTCTCCATCTCCTGGGAATAATTGCAGTGGAATTGTTGGGTCAAAGGGTCTGTAAATTTTAAAGGCTTTTGATTAAGTATCTCTAAATTGCCCATCCAGAAAAGCTGAAGCAATTGAAGCTTTTCTTAGCAGTGTAGAAGAATGCCCATTTCCTTTCACCCTTACTCAGGCTAGATTTTATCATGCTTTTAAATTTTTGCCCGTTTGAGCGGGGAAGATGGTAATTTGTTTTAATTTGCATTTTTTGATTACTAATGTGATTGAGCATTTTTTATAAGCCTAATAGCCATTTGCATTTCTGCTTTTGTAAATTGCTGGTTTATTTCTTTCAAGCAAGAGGATCTTTTGCTTCAGGAAACTCTCCCCTTGATTCTAAGATCAGATTGATAAAACGCTGTCTTTTGTTCTCACACTTAAATGCCTCCCATTGGTAAAATGAAGAGACAGTCTAAAGGGAGGACATGGTGTGGCTATAGCAACTGTTGAGTTCATCAACAATGGGAAAGGGCAGAATTTAGGCTTCTTGCCTCAACTGCTAGTTCTCAATTCAGAGTTGCCTCTGATGACCAGTGTTCATGACCATATAGGAATTTTACATTTCTTGGGGTGCCTGGGTGACTCAGTGGGTTAAGCCTCTGCCTTCGGTTCTGGTCATAATCCCAGGGTCCTAGGATCAAGCCCTGCACTGGGTTCCCTGCTCAGCAGGGAATCTGCTTCTCCCTTTCCCTCTGCTGATCCCCTGTTTGTGCCCTCTCTCTCTCCCTCAAATAAATAAAATAATGAATTCTACACTTCTACAGGAGTAACTTAAAGCTACCTTGTAGTCTAGATATTTGAGTATCTATGTCAAGTTGATGTAATATAGTTTATGTTATGCAGTTTCTCTTATTATCAAATAGACGGGGCATTGCCCTGCCCTATCCCTGGTTTTAAGCTCCTGAAAGGCAAGAAGATGTCTTCCTCACCTTTCAAAGTCCTGCCACACCTAAGCCAGTGGCTTACTCATAGCAGGTGCTCTCTAATCAGTGTGAATGAATGGGTAATGACACTTCCCAATAGTGCCATCTTTATTAGCCATTTTCTTTTATTATTTTTTTACAAGCTGTTCTTTTGGATGTCTTCAGCCACTAAAATTGACTCGCTAGGGCGCCTGGGTGGCTCAGTGGGTTAAGCCGCTGCCTTCGGCACAGGTCATGATCTCAGGGTCCTGGGATCGAGTCCCACATCGGGCTCTCTGCTCGGCAAGAAGCCTGCTTCCCTCTCTCTCTCACTCTCTGCCTTCCTCTCCGTCTACTTGTTATCTCTGTCAAATAAATAAATAAAATCTTTAAAAAAAAAATTGACTCGCTAAAGTCTGTATCCTAACCTACATCTATAATAATGAGGTTTTTAAAGAGTGAAACCCAGACAAGACCGATAGTACCATTTCCATTCCAGGAGATCTTGAGTTTTGTAGTCCTGCAGCTTGCTATGTGGTCTTAGAAAAATGGCTTGACTTCATGGTGCTTCTCATTCTCCATGCCCAAAAGGAAAAGAGGTAATATTTGTTTGTAAGGTGCTGTGTGTTACACTGGTTCTTTGAAAATGATGAGAATTACTGTATTGCTAAAAAAAAACAAAACCAAAAACCAATTAAGAGTATTCTATGCAGAGATCATTAACTACATTTGAAATAAAATGTGTGAGTTACCACTGACATTTCAAGGACTATATTTGCTAATAACTGAGCCTTGACAAATTGAAATTATTTATAAACTTGGCTGAAATGGGAATCCAATACTGTTTCTAGTCTTGTTGAACAATTCAATTAAGGAATTCTTTATACATAACATGTATGCCATTTTTCCACTTGAAATAGTACAATGATGTTACATTTGAAATCTGAAACTGGTTATTTTGACGTCGGTTCTGTCTGTTCAGCCTTGGACTAGGTGGGGTGGGGGTGGGAAGTACATGTACACTCTGCCGCAGCAGGGTTCCAGAAAAAAAGAGCTCAGAGGGGCCATTTGCAGTGGAACTTGGGGGACATGACCTCTGTCCTCTATCCCAGTCTCCTTGTGTGGGCAAG
Source organism: Lutra lutra (assembly GCF_902655055.1). NCBI lineage: Eukaryota > Metazoa > Chordata > Mammalia > Carnivora > Mustelidae > Lutra > Lutra lutra. The sequence continues at coordinate 8,868,714 of NC_062284.1, read as the reverse complement.
TCTGCTTGTTGATGATCCAATGGGATTCCTGGAGCCCTGCTTTTGTGAAAAGCAGCAGGAACTTAATTCTTTATGGTCTGAATGTTGATTTGACCCCTGATATGGCAAGATACCTAAATTCCAGGACCAGAGTTCCTTTGCATCAGCTTGACCTCTAACATAAAGAGAAGATTGGGTGGGGCGGGGGGAGGAGAGGCCCGGGGAGTTCCAGGAAGGGCCTTTTCTTTTCGCTGATATTGTGGTCAGCTTCATGTAACTGAATCTTGTCTACGCTTCCGACTCTGTGACTTAGGGATCCTAGATATCGGAGTAAGGCCAGTAAGATAACTGTGTGCTAGCCAGGTTTGGTGCAAATGACAATTCATCTCATCCTTGCCCACTTCAGAATCATTTAAGTGTGTGCCAGTTTATTCTGGCATTATTCACACCAATGCTGGGGTCCTTCAAGGGGTCCCTTTCTCAGTTGAATTCACTTGGAATCCAGTAAGTGTGGCCCGAGTGTTCAATGAGTTTGCTTCATTTATTGAGCTCCATGATACTCCGTAATGGGGAAAGGTAGGAAAAATTGCTGCAGACTTTTGCTCACTGTTTACCCTTTGGTTATGAGTAAATACCTGGTGGGAGCAGGGGCTGAAGGGAATGCAGAGGACCTGAGCCAATGTCTTGGCTACTGCTACCTTAGAATGGCAAACGAGGCTTCTTTTGTTTTCCTGAAAATATCTTCCCTGAAGGAAGCTACAGGCATTCTCTAGCTGGTTTGGGACATCCATCTTTCTGCACATCCCGTGATCCAGATGAGTACGGTGAGGTCACAGAGGTGGGCTGAGTCGGTGAAGGTGGAATGTCCACACGGGCGTGCACTCATCCCGGTGGAGATGTGCCTGTCGAACACACTGCCACTAGGTTGCGCTAGTGGATGAACGGAGCGCTGTTGTGCATTTGCTGGTAAATCTTCCCTCTCTTGGCTATTTCCTTCATTCTTTCGTATAGACACGAAATTTCTTCTGTTCTCTGGGGCTTGGAAGGACATATTAGGAAAATCATTGTGATCACTGTTCTTTAAGATATAGGACCTTTGAGTGACTCTGTTGTGATTTCGTGAAGACCCGAGGGAGTATATGCTCAGAATTACTTGCGCTCATGCCTGGATACTGTTTAGTTGTGTCCCAGCACGTGGTGCTCTGGGGTGAGGACTACTGCTTCTCCTCTACTTTCTTACCAGCTCCTCATTTTTTGCCCGTCTTACAACACCAAAAGCTCAAAACTCTCTTGGGTTCCTCTGTCTTTTTTTGTGTCTGTATACTCTCCTTAGACCACCTTAATCCCACACCGTCTTTATATCACTGATGCCCCCCACGCTATCTCTAGGCTTGACCTTTTCCAGAAAACTCCAGACTCAATCTAGGATGACCAAACATTCCAGCTCCTGGGAGCAAACAGTCCCAATTTGTACTCGTTATCCCATTCTAATTATTAGTAGCTCCCTATTTCTCTCTCAGCAGGTCCTGGTTATGTCATGCTACACATAGGTCTCTGCCAGTCTGGCATCTTCACTTCAATATCACATATACATCCCAATGACTGGGTCTGAAACCAAGTCCTTAATTCTTTAATCCAATTCCCTTCTTTCTTCTCAGTTAATGACATCCACATCCACCAGTGGCTTCAGCCAGTTATCTAGTACTTTTCCTTGATTATTTGATTTCTGTGATCCAATCAGTCAATAAACGCTACAGACTCTGCTTTCAAAAATACATCTTGGATCCATTCAGTTCTCTCTCTTCCTCTAACAATTCCAGTCCAAGACGCAATCATCTCCTACTTGGATAGATCTTAAAATCCATTCTCCATATGGTAATCAGGCTGGCATTTAAATCAGATCATGTTACTTCTTGCCTGAAATCCTCTTACAAGAAAGAAGGTAAATAAATACTTGGGGACAATAATAGAACTTACCGTGCCACTAAAACAAGCAGAGGACCTAGAATTACTGAGTGTCATTGTGCTAAGTTGTTTGCATCTGTTCTCTCATCTAATTTAAGCTTCATCTCATCTCTGTTTTGTAGGCATTATTCCAGCTTATTCCAGCTGAAACAAAGCAACACAAACATGCTAACCAACAAACAAGAAAAATGAATCTCAGAAAGAATGAAAATGTCACACAGCTAATAGGTGTTAAAACTGGATTTGAATCTTAGTTCTCTTAAGGGCTAAAGCTCAAGGGTTATCTGTTTTTTTCCAACCACTTTGTTGGCAAACAGTCATCTTTCTTCATTTGGCCTCAAGAATATTTTCACTGAGGTTTTTGTGTTACTTGGGCATTTTGCCTAATGATGTATCAATTGTCGTCACCATAATCTTGTTGAAGGTTTTCTCTGGGGGGACTGTATTGATTAAGATTAGATTTGACTATGGATAATGAAAACAAACAAACAAAAATCATTGCTTTATTTTTATTCTTTATCACATAAAGAAATCTGGAGGTGAGGAGTCCTGAGCTGTTACGGGGCCCCATACCCATGGTTCTGGTTCTTTTCTGCTTTGACAGTGCAGTGCATGGTTGCCTCCCTTAAAATCACCCTATGTTCCAAGATGGCTGCTGGAAAGTTCTACAAAAATTGGTTCGGGTTCTAGGGAAGGTGGAGAGAAATGAGCAGTTTGGTGATTGACTTTGTTTTCCTTTATTTCTCATTATTTCAGTGTTTTTCTCTCCTAGTGAGAGTATGAGTGTATAAAAAATACTCTCCCTCTCTCTAAATAAATAAATATATATATATATATATATATATATATATATATAAAATAATAAAGCATGGGACACCTGGGTGGTGTAGTCATTTAAATGTCCAACTCTTGGTTTCAGCTCAGGTCCTGATGTCAGGGTCGTGAGATTGAGCCCTGCGCTGGGCTCTGTGCTCCGTGTGGAGTTTGCTTGAGACTGTCTCTCTCTCTTTTCCTTCACCCCTACCCCCCCACAAGCACACATACTCTCTCTCTTTAAAATAAATACATAAATCTTCTTTTTTTTTTTTAAAGATTTTATTTATTTATTTGACAGAGAGAAATCACAAGTAGGCAGAGAGGCAGGCAGAGAGAGAGGAGGAAGCAGGCTCCCTGCCTAGCAGAAAGCCCGATGCGGGCTTGAACCCAGGACCTGGGATCATGACCTGAGCTGAAGGCAGTGGCTTAACCCACTGAGCCACCCAGGCGCCCCAAATACATAAATCTTAAAAAAGAAAAAGAATAAAGCATGGAATGAGATTGATTTGCCATCTGATTGACCTGGCTATAATTCCCAGCTTTCTCAGTGATGAACTTGGTTGTGTTGGACAAGTTGTGCAGCAACTGTAAGCAAGGTACTTTACACGGTCCTCTCAGTTGAACTCTTACTGAAGCACCCAAAGTGGACGTTATCTCTGTTTCACAGATGAGAAAACGAAGGCTCAGAATGTGTTCCTGAATGTCAAATAACGTACAATACACAATAATTAACATTTCACGTGGCACCCGGGATGATCAAAACTCTTATTTACCTTGTTTTAATTCACAGTTTTCCTCCTGACTATCATATAGGGCCTTTCATCCTTCATTGTTTCCTCTTTGTTGAAGTGTTTGCAGAAAAAACAAAACAATACAAGCTTAATGTTATCAGAGATGATTGAAGAATGTCACAGGACTTTGAAAAAAATGCGTCTGTCTGAGATGTAACCCTATGGGCTTCTGATTTTGTAGGTCTGGATGTTCTTGAAGATCTGTAGACTAAAAAATTGATGTATATCTCCACGAGGGAGACTCTGGCTGAAGAGAGTAGCTTTCCACAAATGCTCTGCTAGTCTTAATTTGGTATCTTCCTGGGTAGAAAAGGCTTTGCCTCTTCCAGAGTTTGTGCTATTATATTAAGCAGCCATCCCTAAGGTTCTGGTCTCATTGACATTGTTACCACTCTCCTGGGAAGTGTCAATGTAGTCTATCTTCTCAGATTCATCCTCAGGAATTCACCCTTTCAAGAGACGTTGCTCACCTTTTCTTGGGTGGGCTCGGTTTCATTTTTATAGGTACTGCCTAGGTTCTGGAAGAGAAGCTCTCATTCAAGGTCACTGGGGACCCTTGGTTCATCTTGCCCTTTTGCCTTTGCTTTTCTCTGGCTGGCAGGGGAGAATGAGAAGAAAAGTACCAAGGTTCCAAATAGGCAGACTGGATTTCAGAGAACAAAAGTAATATTCAAGGCATCTCTCCCCTCTGTTTATGCTGACAAAAGGCTGTCTTTACAGGAACTCTATGGCACCACGTACACTGTTGGCCCCCTGCAAATCAACACCAAGGACAACATTATAATTATGCTTCTAAACAAAGGGAGCAAGAAGTTGCATCTCAAATACCCTTTATTTGGTTGCTCTGGGGGTGCCTGTGTAAGGTCAGTGTTGGTGAGCAGATGCAGCGGTTAAAAATACACCCAACAAAATCTAGAACCTGGTACCTTGCTTTCTGTCCTATCTGTCAGGAATGTGAATACTTTCCTGGAGGCTTGGGTGTGAAGGGAGGTGAAGGGCCAGGGTATAGGGTTCCTCTTCCTCTGGATTCTGTTCACAGTGTAGTAAAGCAAAGATAAGGAGGACTATCTAAAGCTTTGGGGGGTGGGCGGAGCTAGAAAGCAAATTTGTACTAATAAACAGTCATTGAGCCTTTTTTTTTTTTTTTAATCATGAGCCTTTTAATTTCTCATATATTCTGAGTGTTAAGCTTCTGTGGCAGGAAGGGTCTCCTGGTGCACACACAATGCTAGTAACTCCCATCTTAGCTTCTACCATTTACCACACAGACCACCAGGTACTTTGTAGTCATGATTCTAGTTTCCACAATGAGATGATGGGGAAAGTATTGTAAAACTCTGAGTGTCTCTCTGAAGGCACACAAAGGAGCATGTAGCTATGAAGTGGTAGAACCAATATCCAAACCCAGAGGGTCTGAAATCTTTCCTGTCCTCTCTAAGTGATACCTCACTGTTGGCTTGGTTAGGGCTCATTTGGTTGCAAGTCATTTAAGTCTACTTTTGGATCCCTTCAAACCCCACTTAAAACACACTTGGAGTTTAATAAAATCCATTTAAACTCAATTCCAGTATCCATGTAAGTGGGGATTAAGCGTGGAGATACAGAGGCTCCTCACCAGACCCTTGAGCGGGTCTGCATGTCCCGAATGAGCTGGAACCAGTACTTAGCTCCCGGCAGTCCTCATGATGTTGTCTGTTTTGGCTTTTCCATACACCTCAGCTCACTCTTCTTTCCTGCTGTCGATGGGCGTCTCCTGGCTCTTCCTGTGAATTCTCTCCACGTGCTGCAGCTTCCAGCCAGCAGTCGTTGAGGTTAACGTGAGACAGTCAAGGCCCCAGAGCGAGATACCACCTGCCACAGTCCTGATAAATAGATTAATTGGCCAAGTTTGACAGAAACTCCCCACCCCAGGACCTGTCATTTGGGACCAGCGGGGATACTAAAGCTGTATACATCCGGCTTGTGCCCACAGTAGCCAGGAAGGAAAAAGGAAGAGAAGTTCTCAGACAAGTTGGGAATGTGTGTGCGTGTATGTGTGTGCACGTTTGCGTGTGTGTCTGCACATGGAAACCCAGCAGGCAAATGTTGTCCTGTAGGTCTGTGCAGATTACAGGTGTCTCCTGTTTGTGGTGATTCTGGTGGGGGCATAGTTTCCCACACTATCCCATTGAATTCTATCCCTGGTGATGGCTTGCCACAAGGGATAAGATGGAGGGCGCTGGGTGGTGGCTGAAGGAAAGCCAGGGAAGAGAAGAATGTGCCTATCACCTTCTCAGCATCAATTCCAGGCATCTGTGAGCTGCAAATAAGCCAACTAGGCTGGCTCGTTTATTTACTCATTCATTCCTTCACTCATCTGTTCATTCATTCACTCCATAACCCATTTTCCATTCAACCCACTTAACAGGAGGAACAGCCCTAAATACAAAGGCTCCCCATTGCCTGTAGGATAACCATCTGAACGCCTCACCAAGGCTACTTTTGCAGATCATCTGTCGCTTTTCCTTGCACATCCTTGCAGCTCTAGTCCAGGTCACAGGGCTCTTTTGCCTTCTTTATTCAATAAATGAGCATCAGTTGGCTTTAAAGCAAAGTCCCAGCATTCTCTTCCTAACTTCTCAGCAACCGTCCCCTCCTACCGCCAGAGCTAAGAGATGTTGTACCCGCCACATTCCGTGGGCCTGTTTTCAGTACTCCACTAACTTGTGGGAATCCAAACCCCTCCCGGAGATCCCTTATCATCAGATGTTGGAAGGTTGTCGCAGTTAAGTATGCACACCTGACCTGACTGTGATGGGAGACAGGGCCCTGAGACCTGGAGCACACGACGGAGCAAAGTCGTACGACAGGATGCAGTGGCCATAAGCCGCCGTCACTATGCCACAGGCTGGATCAATCTGTTCGCATGTCTGTCTCCACCACGGTGCCACGGGCACAATTTTTATCTCGCTAATTGTGTATGCCTTGTCCCTCGCAGAACGGTTGGCACGTAGTGGGCTCCCCATAAATTTCTGCTGAATTGATGCAAAATAAATGAGTAAAGTATAAGCATGAATGGCTATAAGGCAAGAATATTAAGTGCTGTAAAGGTATCTCTTCAATATAGGTGTCAGCCCTGGCCCAAGGATGTTGGAAGTCTTGGTCCCATGCATCTCTCATGGCACCCTTCCCTGGCTGATGTCCTACTTTACTGCTGGCATTTTTCAATTACAGAAGAAATCTACGGTTATTTCAGAAAAAATAGAAAATTGGATAAGCAAAAGTAATTTCTAATCCCACTCCTCAGGAATAACAACTGTTTACATCTGCTTCCCCAGATATTTTTCTATGCAAAACATATACATTGGTGTGGGTGATTATCTTAGACAAAGTTAATCGTGCCCCTTAGAGATTAGGCAAATATGGAAATTTGTAAACCGCAAAGAAATAGCCTAGCCTAACGATAACCTTCTTTATAATTAGAGTTTCAAACAGTAGGGTAAGCTGCTTTGGGACATGCTGGAGTCCCTGGATATATATATTTTTTTAAATGAGAAAATTCCTTGTTTGCATTTCGTAGGGGTGATTCATGCCTCTGATGATGGCTGGATTAGAGAATTTCTAGAGTCCGAGATTCTGATCCATTAGGAGAATTCTCCTGGATTCCACAGGGGACACATTTTTCTAAAAGTGTGTGCTGTGTTGAGAGCCAGGATGGGTAGTATTCTGCTGTATTCTGCAGCCTTGTCTTAACCAGCCTAAAGCCCCAAAGCAGCCTCTCCGAGGTTAATCTTTGAACACTCTTAGGCTTACTTACACTTTTCAGGTCGACGGAGGAGTTTTTGTCCCACGATGTGTCCAGTAATGCCTAATGTAGTCATTGTGCAATCAGCATTAAATTAGTTATAGGATAAAATGAAACAAATCTGGCGTTTTGAAAAGGGGGACTTTCCTACAAGGCCGACTTGAGGGAAAGAAAGCCAAAGAAGATTTCAACTCAAAAAGCAATTTGCTTTGCAAAAGGAAGTTGGAAAATTACAGCCCATCATACCTAATTACTGCACACATTTGCGTTTGAATGCAAGCTCTCCCTCCAAGGAGCTGTCTCCACAATCCTTCCACTTCACCTCTCAGCAGCCAGAATCCACTGCTGATGGCAAAACAGTCATCGGAACAACGTGATATTGTCCATTTCCTGACAGGGTCGCAGGAGGTACTGACAGATTGAGTGCTGTAGAAAGTCCTGTTCCAAGCAAAGTAATGGGCATGTGATTATGAAAAATAGGATGGAGGAGAATGTAGATATTCCCATGAAAGATAAATGAACTAAGTGTTTCTCCCTCAAATATTAAGGATTTGAAGGATATAGGTAGATATTCCCTCCTCCAAGAGATGGAGCTTAATCCCACCCCTTCTGCTCTAGCGTAGGCTACCCTTAGTGATTTTCTGCCCAAAAAAATAGAGTATGGCAAACAATCAATAGTAGCTTCACAGTGGGAGAAACTAGCAAATGCCACTTTACCCAAGTGAACCCAGTGATGACCTCATTGGTGATGTCATCATCTGTGATGTCATCTGGATATCATGCACTCTGATGGAGGATAGGAAGGGCACTCCTCTGAAGACCCATAACCCTAGTCTGATAATGAGAAAAAAGTTGGACTCACCCAAATGGGGAGTCATTTTAGAGGATACCTTTTTGGTACTCCTCACAACTGTCAAGGTCATGGGAAAAAAAGAAAGGCTGGGAAACTGTCAGAGACCAGAGCAGATTGGGGAGACTTGACAACTAAATGCAACGTAGTATCTGGGATGGGAACTTGGAACAGAATGAGGACATGAGTGGAAAAACTGGTGAAATCCAAGGAAGTATAGAGTTTAGTTAATAATAACGTACCAATCAATGTCAGTGTCTTTGTTTTGACAAATGTGCCATGCTATTGTAAGATGTTAACAATGGGAAACCAGGATGACGAGTATCTTTGCAACTTTTCTGTCAATCCAAAATTACTCTAAATTTAAAAGTTTACCTAAGATTCTCAAAGATTTTCTTTTTTTCTGTGAAAATTTTTCTGCTATCCATTAATGGACCCAGTTTCTGCCTCTGATTCTGACCTGTCAGGTGGTTTTAGAGAAATTAGTATGTTCCTCATGAAAGGTGTCTATGCTCCCAATTATATGGCTCAAACACCAGACTTGTGAGTTGTGTTTCGGGAAAGTAAAAGCTTAGTGGGAGCATTCATCATTAACTGCTTGACAGCTGACCATATAGAGGCTCTGAAAACCAGAAGAGGGTCATAATGCTTACCCTAATTGTGTACAAAGTCACTCGTAACAGCCTGTGTAGTGGCAAGACACAATGATAATCACCCTAGGTAAAATGGGCATACATGCGGTGATGTTAAAACAGTAGACTTTATTTTGTCCAAGAATGAGGAAAGGGGGCTTTAGAACGAATTGGGTCAAACACCACTCCCAAGTACGGTCATGCCTCTGCAGCATCTCTGAGTGAAGAAAGAGAACTTTGATTCTTAGTTATGGTGAATCTTGCGCTTAATTTATGTGATTGGTTGACCTCCAAGAAGACAGGAGCCAAAACTTAAGATAGAATCAGTCATGGGGTGCCTGGTCAGTTAAATTAATCAGTCAGTTAAGCGGCTGACTCTTGATTTCAGTTCAGGTCATGATCTCAGGGTGTGAGATGGAGCCCTGGGTGGGGCTCTGTACTCAGCAGGGAGTCTGCTTGAGGGTTCTTGCTCCCTCCCTCTTCCTCTACCCTCCCCCATGAATAAATAAATAAATCTTAAAAAAAAAAAAAAAGGACAGAGTAGGTCAGAAACAATTCAAAAGGTTTTTAGAAGAGGTTTCCACCCTGGAATGGGGAGAGCCATGGCTAACCAAAAGAACCTGTTGCCCCTTTGGAAAGAACTTCCTGCTTCCTCATTGTCCATCTCTATTAACTTTGTTTCCAAAATGAAGCTTCTCCTGAGTAGACATTCCATCTCCTCTCATACCTCTCCCTGATCTCCCATTCACTACTCTTATGTATTAAATTCAGTTTGGATTTTATCATGATAACACACCAATAATTTTTTTCTCTTTTGTCTTGTTTTGCAGCTGGATTGAGAACTTCCATAATGGTGGCACCCTCTGAGCCCCCCTCATCCAGGGTTTAATGTATTAATGAGTATCACATAAGCTTAATAAACAATTGATTGAATGGATGGGTAGAATGACAGATAAATAGACATTCTGTCAAGTTATTGCCTATGGAGGAAGTCATGACTCTTTGTAACTGTACTTCTTGGGGATTTTCAAACAGTAATTTTCAGTTCCTCCTCTTCAAACGAGATAGGGAGGCGTCCCTGGATCTCTGTGTTGGTGTCCCAGCCATGTCCCTAAGTTTCATCCAAAGGATCACAGTCCAAAGCAACTTTCATCACTATGACATTTATCTGAATTCCAGAAAGGAAAATCGAAACAAATTTGCACTCCTTAAGTGGGAGCATTGAATGGAGAGCTTGTAGAGTATCTCTTTAGTTTTTGGAATTCAGCCCTGGCAATTAGAGGAGAGTAGCCCGATGTCCTCTTTGTGGGTTATATGATCCCACACAGCTGCAGGCAATTTTCTAGGCTATTAAAATTGTGACTTAACTGGCTAATTGCCAAACATTCAGGGTTTGGTTGCTGAATCTTTTAATAGACTATTTTTCCTCCCACTGTCCCATTGTAATCTCTGACCCTTGAAGACTTGATCCATAATGAAACTACCATCTCCACCCTGAGAAATTCTTTTTTTCTGTTACCTTTCCCATTTATTTAACCTCTCAACCCTCATTGATTTTATTCCAGCCTGCTGACATTGATTTTCTGGAATCTTCTTGTTTCTTGGGCATGAACTATGAAAAGGACAAAATACCATCCATTTGTATTCAGTGTGGTCTTCAACTAAAAACTGTTTACCTTCTTTTACTCTCCCTCTGCTTCATGAAATACAGTCTGGGTTCTTAAAGAACCTGGACGGAAGTCATGAACAAGAGGAATTCACATTAAGTAGGCACAGTGTCCTTGGTGGGGTTATGGGGTGACATCTGTACGTCTTTATGGCTCAGGTATGGGATGCTCACATTCTAAAGAGATATCCAGGATACTCATAAATAGAGGGTAGAGTCTGGATGAATTTAAGAATGCATTATACAGAAGTTCCTGTTGGTGAGGGATGAGCCTTTTCTGGGAGAATGGTTTACAGAATGCCGTCACATGTTACATGTTACCTAATGATGATTAATTTTTGAACACCTTCATTTACTAAAGGAGATCAACAGAACCTGTAGTAGAGATACAGATGAAAAAATCATGTTATTAACCAAGTCTTTGGTCTTTGGATGATCTGGTTATGAATGTATAGGATATCTGGAAAGATTAATAAGATGACAAACTTATTTCCAAACTCCTTTCTGTTTAGCAGTTGCATTACGGTTATAATTAATATTACAAATTTTGCAAGGAATTCTCATTGCAGCTGGCCAATAACACTGAGGTTCTTGGATGTATTTGGTTGGAAATACTTTCCTTTGAAGATGAGAATTACTGGAATGGAAATCATGGTTGAGTTTTCTCAGAGGTGCTTGGTATGGACCAGCTGGTCTCAGTGTCATGACAAGGGTTGAAATGCTTCTGATTTATGCTTCATGAGATAAAGGCATACTATCTAGAGGGGATGAGTAATTTCTTTTCATAGTAACTTAAAGCTAAGCATTTGCAAGGTTTGTTCTGAGATGCTCACCACCAATTTGGTCTTCAAACAAGGAAATTACAATAGAGATTCTTCGACCTTAACTACAGACCTTAGCTGCTGATGACTATGTTTACATGAGATAAGTTACCCAGAAGCATAAGGTCTCTTTGTGTTTTCAACCTCGGCCATAGGTTGTATGATACACTGACTCCCTCTTGTTACTGTTTGAATTTTTTCATATATAATATTGTGCTTGAGGTTAAAGCCTTGGTTTCTCCTGAAAGGTTTAATCAATGCCAGCATAAATCTTTCATGAATGGGGTGGGTTCTCATATGGGAAAGAAGAATTTGGAAAATATCCTTAGATTGAAGGATAGTAAATCCAATGTCTCCTGATTTTACTGACTTTGGCCTATAGTTTGGTGACTGTAGACATAATTTAGGGTAACCCCAGGTAGCATGGAAAGGTGGCATATACTAGAAGGAGACCTACCAAAGGAAGGTGGGATATCATACCTCTTGGGAAACCTTAGTGGGAGAGAAAGAAACTATAGTATGTTAGAGCCAAACTAGCCATCTACCAAACCCATTTTCTCTTCTTGTAACACAAAAGCTGGAGTCATGGTAAAGTTTGTGTCCTAGTTCTATAATTTACTATGTCAGTAGTTTTGGTAGGAAGGTGAATCCCCAGGAGCAGACCATCTCTGAGTTGCACTGGCTGTTCTTGGTAAAGTGCTCTCTCAACTTCTCCCCCTAACCTAACCTTAAAATATTTGGGCCTATTTTATTAACGGAGGCAAGAAGTTCCATATAGGTTATGCTAACTCATCCATATGACCAAAATCTACTAATCTTACCATAACCATATGTTAGTCAAGAAAACACTTCTTAGGGGCACCTGGGTGGCTCAGTGGGTTAAAGCCTCTGCCTTCGGCTCAGGTCATGATCCCAGGGTCCTGGGATCGAGCCCCGCATCGGGCTCTCCACTCAGCAGGGAGCCTGCTTCCTCCTCTCTCTCTGACTACTTGTGACCTCTCTCTCTCTCTGTGTCAAATAAATAAAAAAATCTTAAAAAAAAAAAAGAAAACACTTCTTAGACTGAGAGGTCTGTGACAATCAAGACTTTACTGACTTGTTTACAATGCAACCCCAGTTCCTTTACTACCCACCCAATACATACCCTCCACTTACATCAACTCCGTGTTTTCAATAACCGAGTCTATCATGGGTAACTCATGAAGAATGTTGGAAATAAAACAAAGGAGAATCCTAGTCTGTACCTTCTAGAATGTGCTGGATGTTCTTTAGTGAAACAGAACCAATCACTATAGAGGGTGGATGAACTAATAATCCTCCCAAAATAAATAGATGTAATGTCTCATGCTAACCAAAGTCACACCCTTAATTAATTCTTGGTTGTTGATTTTTTTTCAAGTAGTTGAGTAGATGGTAGACATCACCGTAGAATGAGATATGCTAAATTCAACAAGTTGTTACGTAACCCTGTGTGTGTGTCTGATTGACCATATGTCTGATCTAAATATCTATGGCTGGTTCTGAGTGAAAGTAGAAACCAGGAAACTGTCTGGGAGAAGTAGTTTATGGGATGATTGAAAGGATCCAGTTGCAAGAATATCTCTCTGACTTGGCTTTCACTGATCCATGAAACAAAGAGAACTTTATTCTTTTGATTTATGTCATTATCCTCATTAGGTATCCTGGGAGGGTTACCATGTAACATAGGAATTAGTCATTAATGTATTAGTCTGGTTCTTGTCCAGGGCCAGTTTTGCATTTGGTAGTGTCTATAGACATTTTTGGTTGTCACAGGTCAGGGTAGGGTGGGCTAGACACTGGCATCCATTGGGGAGAAACCAGGGATACTGCTAAACAGCTTACAATTCATGGGATAGCACATCCCCCAACCACGCAAATAATTATCTGGCCCCAAATATCAATAGTGCTGAGGTACAGATGTTGGTCAGAAGCCCGAGTACAAACTAAGTCATTGACAGATCCTCCCGAAGAGATAGCAGACTGGAGGTTTTAAGAGAGGGTGGGCAAGGTAGACAGAAAGGCATTAATAGAAAATTTGGAAAGCTGGAAGCTGAATGCTGGAATATGCCTTAGAGGCTACTGGCCAACATCTGTGAACTGAAAGGAAAATAATTACTCCTTTCTGGGAAATGTGCCAAATGTAGGCTCTAATTTTAGAATGTCAGAGTGTTACCTTAACTTGAGAAAGGTCAGGAGAGGTCTCTTGGTGGGGGTAAGAAGAGGGCTCATTGACCTGAAGTCAACACTGACCTCTTTAATGTGTCTCTCACTCTACCTATTCTGGATCCCAGGGGATACATTTAGGAGAGCTTTATGCTCTACCTTGGATCGCTGAGGGCACACCTGTCCCCAGAGACTCTTGGAGAACTTTCAAGCAGATGAACACACATCACATTCTCTCTCTCATTCCTCTTTTCAGAGTCTGACCCATTAAATAACCACCACTGAACCCACAATACCCAAAGTAGAAAGTTGGTGTCCTACCATGAGGTCCTTCTACTGACCCCAGTCTGACATCACTGAATGCCACAGGATCCTGGAGCTGGAAGGGGCTCGAGAGGTCATTACTTTTGATTCTCTTAGTTGAATAATGAGGAAAGCAAGTAGGGGTCAGAGAAGGGAGGTTATTTGCTTAAAGTCATAAGGGAAAAGTCATAAAGTCTTGCATCAGATTCACCGAATCCAAGTCTCATGTTTTCTCTACTCAGTTATGTTGTCTTTTGCAAAAAAGCATTAAGAGAGAAGCTCAATAAAATGTTTGTGATATTTTGTAGTTTAAATGGTTGGTTTAGATCCTTTGTTTTTTCTTTGCTGTCATGCATTTCAAATTCAGTTTTTAAAAATCAAGTTTTCAATGTTTTTTATTGAATTGATAGTTGTTTTTTTTTTTTTTAAAGATTTATTTATTTATTCTAGAGAAGGAGAGAAAGTGTGGGAACTGGGGCAGAAGGAGAGGGAGAGAGTCTCAAGCAGACTCTGATGAGCATGGAGCCTGATTAGGAACTCAATTTCATGACCCTGAGATCATAACCTGAACCAAAACCAAGACCCAACTGACTGCCACCCAGCTCCCTGTTGACAGGTTTTTGAGATTGGTGTGTATTTGTAGTTACTATTGATGTGTCAAAAATTATCCCAACTTCAGTGGCTCAAAATAACCATTTCGTTTTTCTCACCATTTTGAAAGGACTCAGCAGGGCAACTCTTACTTTGTGTCTCTTGTGTGATGGCCTTGGAAGTTGACGGGGGCTGCAATGATCTGAACGTTCAACCCATCCAGACATCCAAAATTGCTCCTTCTCATAGTTCACAGCTGATGCCATGTGATCCCAGCTTTGTTGAGAGCTTAACTGGGGCTCTCTACCCACCACACCGTATGGGTTTTCCCGTATCGCCTGGGCTTCCTTATAGCATGGCTGCCTTAGAGAAGTCAGTGCTCTCACATCGGTGGCTCAGGACTCCAGAGGTCACTGTGCCAGGGGCCTGGGCATGAACTGTTTTTGGTTTTTATGGTTCCACCTTGGTAGTTAGTCCCTGTCTACATTCTATTTGGTGTTAAAAGAGTCCCTTGGCCAAGATTCAAGGCTGTCATTCCATGTCTTGGTGGTGGGTTGTGACAAAGCATTTGCAGACATGTTTTAAAATTGTCACAGTTTGGTTTCTAGAATTGAAGAGTTTTTCACTAAAGAAACATTAATTTAGTTACTTCAGCATGTCCTAATTTTTTTTTTTTTTTGGCAAACTTACTAGCTTTTGAAACTCAATTCAGAAAACGTGAGGAAAAGTTACTCTTGTACAAATTGTTCAGTGTCTTTCAGCCTCAGTCTCTTCCTCAGTGCAGTAGGGAGAGGGGTACCTAAATTGTAAGATGGTTTTGAGGATTAAGCAGCAAGTGGTGTCTGAAACATAGTGGACACTTAACAGTTATAATCATAGTATTGTTGGCTCTATGGGTTGCCAATTCATACCCTGATGCCTATGTCTTACACTTAAACAGTCTAGACTATCTCTGAAAATCTGCTCTCCCAGAGTGGGTTGGGGAAGGCCATTACCTGCTGGGTTAGGGAACACTCAAGTGTTGGAGCAAGGCTGTGAGGTAACAGGGCTTCCTGAAAATGGGAGACACCGTAAGAGACCAGAGCCAACTTTTTTTTTGCTTCATAGTTGTGCTTTAGACTACATTGCTTGGAAAATGCCATCTTCTTGGTGTTTTTGGAAACTGGTGGTCTGGTGTCCATGCAGAAGCAGGGCTGAGCCAGCCCGTCCTGGGTGCTCTTAATCTTTCATGTGTGTTTCGGAGGTGGATGGGTTCAGGGATTAAGGCAGTGAGTGGCAGCTGCTGGCTGAACAAGAAGGCAGCAACTCACCTCCTCCACATTGGTGCCAAGCCTTGGGTGGGCTGGGACCTGCAAGTGCTATTTGCTTGCTGTGTTTAGATGCATTCAGAAGAGCCAAACACTATTTGGCACTTCTTTTTAGTAACCCTGAATTCTAATTTGCAAGTTTCATGCTGTAATTTGTCATCTGTGTTTGGAGAGACCTCACAGGCTTCCTAGATGTAGAGATGGAACCTGCTTTCCAGTGAGTGTCATTTAAAAGAAATCAGAGACCATTTCAGGGCTGCGAGGCTGCTGATTGCTGTCATTATTACTATGACTCGAAGTCTTCACCATTTACCGGTGGCGGCAAGTGTGCCTGGTGTTGACAAAGCACAGGATTCCAAACTAGGTCTTCCCAGAGGACACACCCTCAGCCTCTTTGAGTGTTTTGTTTATCATCGCCCTCCCGCCAGTTAAGAGTGTTCCGCTGCCTTGAGACCATGGTGAAGAAGGTGGAAGATTGATCCAAGAAGATGCATCTCAAAGGTTCTTCAGATCTATTTTTAGGTTCTTCACTTTTTTTGGGCAGCGTCATGGCGCATATTTATTTACCAGTGGTTTATTGAGCATGCGTTGTGACCAATACAAAGAGCTAAACATTTTACACCCACTTTGGTACTTGTAACCCAACTGTACCCATGAGCGAGGTACAAGGATTAGTCCTGGGGCTCCTGGGTGGCTCAGTTGTTAAGTGTCTGCCTTCGGGTCTTGGGATTGCATCCCACATCAGGCTCCCTGCTCTGCTGGAAGCCCGCTTCTCCCTCTCCCACTCCCACTGCTTCGTTGCTTCTCTTGCTGTGTCTCTCTCTGTCAAATAAAAAAAATCTTTAAAAAGAAAAAAAAGGGACATTAGTCCCATAATGAAAGTGAGAAAATGAAATCTTCAAGTGATTATGGTCACATAGGTTTATCTCAATTAAATGTACATGCTTTTGGGATGCTTGGGTGGCTCAGTTGGTTAAGCATCTGCCTGTGGCTCAGGTCATGATCCCAGGGTT
Source organism: Lutra lutra (assembly GCF_902655055.1). NCBI lineage: Eukaryota > Metazoa > Chordata > Mammalia > Carnivora > Mustelidae > Lutra > Lutra lutra. Next base: position 8,852,012 of record NC_062284.1, on the reverse strand, counting down.
CTGAGATCAAGTCCTGCACTGGGCTCCTTGCTTAGCAAGGAGCCTGCTTCTCCCTCTGCCTGCTACTCTGTCAGCTTACGCTCTCTCTCTCTCTGACAAATAAATAAATAAAATCTTTAAAAAAAAGGACATGCTTTTATAATAGGTACGAAGTCTGCCCACCTGGAGCTGTCAGAGAAAGGGAAAAGACTTATAGGCTTTGGGTGCCCATGGGAACACAGGGCATGAGTGTGTGTGAATGTGTGCAGGGACTAGCCAGGGTTAAGAGGTGAAGGCTGAAACAGGCTTCTTTGGTCACAATGCTTATCTTAAGGTGATGGAAAAAAAAGTACATCCTTTTCAACTCCTCTCCCTTTTCCCTACTCCAGCCTCATGGGCTGTCTTCATGTCCCCTACCTTTGCCATGTTTCTTCCAGCCACTGGACTCTGTATGCCACTCTCCTTTAGCTCTATTTCACCCTGAGCTTCCTTCCCTCCCATCTTCACCTAGTTAATTCCTGCTTATTCTTTAGTTCTTGGCCTTATTGTGACTTCTTAAGGGAATCATTTTCTGACTCATGTCAAATAAGCTTATTTTACATGACAATACAAAACCTAGACACTTATCCCTAGTCTCCATTGTACACCCCTTTGGGTGACTACTTAGGTAATACCTGGGGCTCTAACTAGCTTGAGAGCCTCAGGAGGACAGGGATTGTGCATTTTTATGCTACCTGTGGTGTTCTGGTGCCTCATACAGTGTTTGATACACAGTAAGTTCTCAACAACGTCTGCCAACTGAATGAAAAATGGACCACATTCTATCCTACCCCACACTGGACTCTGGATATCCTCTTACCTGGGAGGAAGATCAGTGATTTCCTTAATAATTAATTACATAAGACTCAATTTCTAATTGGGGTGTTTGTCAAATTCTGGGGCCTGAGAACTATGAGAAAAGAATGAGAACTGTGGGATTGTTCATTCTCAAGGTTCCATCTAAGACACTCTAGCCAGAAAACATTACCCACCATTTTATTTTATTTTGTTTTACTTTATTTTGTAACACTGTGTTATAAAACCATGTCACCCATCATCCAGCTTCCGTAATTATGACAAACTTTTCTTTTTATATGACAAACTTTTTATATGCCCCACTATTTCTACCAATACCCCCATAATATTGAAACAAATCTCATTTCATCTCATTCATAGATATTTTGGCTCATACTCCTAAAACACCTCTCTCTTTTGAACCCATTTCAGACTCAACAGGAAGTTTTACCTTCTACCTAAACTATATTTCTAATGATGCAGCTTCTGCCCATTTCCTTCGGGTTAAAAACAGAGAACCACCTGTCACCACTTTTGGTCTTACAACTGCTTTTGGTAATTGAAGTTTGTGATTAGTGCTCCCTTCCATCATTCATTACCAACTCTAAATTTAATAATGTCTTTTAGTTAACCAATGGACCATCACTAGTGAGTGTTCACACCACATGACTGGAAGAACAAATTTATTTTCGGCAATATGGTTTTCTTGGGCTATGAGCTGTGTCCTGTGCTCCTGGCTCATGAGTTTGGAAGAGATTTTTGTCTTATTCTTTAGAGATCAAGAATTTTAGAATTCAAAGGTTCTTCCAACCTGTGGGAAGAGAGTAGCAGAGTGCTAGCACCCTACTTCTGTGATATCGGGGTGCTGTGCAAAATGGGATGGGGATGGATGGTTTTTCCACTGTCAGTAAAATTGGACTTGAACTTGAGAAAATTGGGGAGAGGGGCATGGGCTACTTCTTTTCTTCCTTCACTTTAAGCCTGTGATGGTATTGATGTTCCCTATTTATTGGCATCCTACAGTAGTCTCCTCTTTTTTTTTATTTTTCATTTTTTTAGATTTTATTATTTATTTATTTGCCAGAAAGAGAGAGACAGAGAACACAAGCAGGGTGAGTGGCAGGCAGAGGGAAAAGCAGGTTCCTCACTGAGCAAGGAACTCGATGCGGAGCTCCATCCCAGGACACTGGGATCATGACCTGAGCAGAAGACAGATGCTTAACTGACTGAGCCACCCAGGCGCCCCCAGTAGTCTCTTCTTATCTGTGGTTTTGCTTTCCGTGTTTTCAGTTACCTATGGCCAGCTGTGGTCTGGCAGGAGACGACCCTCCCTCTGACTGTCACAATGCCTACCTGATTCACCTCACTTCATCCCATCACATAGGCATTTTACCCCCTGACCTCATCCCCAGAGGAGAGATGAGTGCAGAACAATAAGGTATTTTGTGTGTGTATGTGAGAGAAAGAGACCACAGTCACATACGTTCTATGACAAAATATCGATATAATTGTTCTGTTTTATTATCAGTTATTGCTGTTAATCTCTTCCCGTGTTTAATTTATAACTGAAGCTTTCTCAGAGGTGTGTAGGTGTAGGAAAGCACATAGGATAGATAGGATTCGCATATAGAGGATTCCTACTATCAGTGGTTTCAGGCACCCACTGGGGATCCTATAAAGTGGGGACCGCTATGTTCGATCATTTGTTCAGTCGTTGATAGAAACATTGAACTGCGTACCTTGTTAACTTCTGTAACTTCTCACTGGAGTATACTTTGAGGTGAGTCGTTCATTGACAAGAAAAGGACAGCAAGACTCTGGCAGATCGTGCACTAAGCTTCCATTCCAAAATTTACCGTCGACTCTCTGCAAGATTCCATGCTAGGATCTGAGGATACCAAGGGGAACAAGACAAAATACTTGCTCTAGAGGAGCTCTCAGTCTAAAGGGAGTGTAGTGTGTAAGATTAAAAAATGGTTTTCAATTCTCTACTACGCCTCCAGCTCAGAGGGTGGAGCCTAACTCTGTCTCCTCGAATCTGGGCTTTGAACGGTGACTTGACAGACCAAGAGAATGCAGCAGAGATGGTGGTTGGACTTTTGAGGCTTCCCCCCAGCCTCAAAAGCCCCAGGATTCCAAGCCTGGAATCCTTGCTCTGGGTGGAAGCTAGTTGCCACGTAAAAAGTCCAATTACCTGTCATGCTGGAAAGGACACACGTAGGTACTCTGGTCAATAGTCCATGGTGAGCCCAGTTCTCCAGCCTGCCAAGGGGACACCATCCCTGCCAAGGTGTCACCATCATAGAACTTTCAGACCAGCCAGCCCATCTACCCGCTGAGGGTCACCAGGGACTTTGGTTGACACCATGGACAATAAAAGAATCCCCTAGGCAAGTTCTGCCCAAATCCCCCACCCACAAAATCCAGAGACAAATAAAAAGGCTTTTGTTTTGAGCCATTACATTTTGGCTCAGCTTGTCACCCCACAATAGACCATCAGGACAAGGAGGTAAGAAAATGAGCAAGGTCTAGTAAGAATTCTCTCATAGGGGCACCTGGGTGGCTCAGTGGGTTAAAGCCTCTGCCTTCAGCTCAGGTCATGATCCCAGGGTCCTGGGATCGAGCCCCATGTTGGGCTCTCTGCTCAGCAGGGAACCTGCTTCCCCATCTTTCTCTCTCTCTGCCTGCCTCTCTGCCTGCTTGTGATCTCTCTCTGTCAAATAAATAAATAAAATCTTAAAAAAAAAAAGAATTCTCTCATAAAGGTAGGTACAACATGGGTTGTGGGAAAACAAACATAGAGCAAACAGTTCAGAGAAGCCAGGACACCACACTGCACCACTTAAGGGAGCACCAATCATGTTGTAGTATTTATGAATGGCACCCCCTGGAGTTGTGCAGTGCCCAACATGAGCAGACGTGTGGCGGTTTTGGGTAATGGGTGCTGGGAAGGCAGCTTAGCTGGGAAAACTGTATAGGAAGGGCAGTGGAGCTTGGAACTGAGCTCCGAGTAGGTTTCATGGGCTAAGGCCGAGGGGAACGAGCTAGTCCTCCAGCAGGGGGCAGCAACATGAGCAAAGTTATGCAGTCACTGGTACCCATGATGGACTTGGGGCATGGCCCCTGGTCTTGTGTGGTCGGCAGGCTCAGTGCTGGGGGGGTACGGAGTGGCTGCAGGTGAGCCTCAAAGGCTGTGTGATGTGAAGGGTCTTAATTACATATTATCATGAGGAGTCAGCAGGAGGAAAGCAATGGGAGCCGCAGATGATTTCAAAGCAAGGGAGCAACAAATGCGAAACAGTATTTGAGAAAATTGCAGTTCAAAACCCCACAGACTGTGAGAGACACTGTTTGTTCTTCCAACTGCCTGCCTCTCCATGAAAGCTTGGCAGAACCAATTTTCATAGGAAAGTCTTAAACAACAGGGGATTACTCAATGATTCATTTAAAAGGATCATTAAAGGAAAATTGAGGCACATCACATCCTGCCTTCTTTAATTGCTCATTTATTATTACAGTGGGTGAGATAATGGCTTTGTATTATTCTTCTAAACAGTGTAAAATATTTATTGGTAAATATAGTAGTGCATAAATTAATGCCAGTTGGGATTTGGTATTGCATTTTTTTTCTCCACCGATAGCCATAATTTTTATTTAAAGAAAAACAGTATTGTGCTGATTCCTTCTGGCTCAGAGCTGAGTGAGAACTTAACGGTGTTAAGGGCTTCCAACATCTATAGGATGCAACATCTATAGGATGCATCATCTAGGAATGCAACATCTATAGGATGATACTGTCTCTTTGTTTCCATGGGGGTGGCCGGCCTTCCAGTGGTTTGTGAAATTAATTTCTCTCCTGTTTATTAAGACCATAATGTTTGCTAAGAGGGCACATGGAGGTGTGAAATTTTCTTTTTTGCTCCATCACATCAGAAGTCGGTAACGAACTACTTAACTAACAGTGGCTTTTACAAGGGTGGGTATTTATTATTTCACGTATCTGAAAGTGCCCAGATAGGGGGTTCCATAAAATTGATTCAAGTGGTTTCACAATGTCAACAATGACCCAGGATCATGTCCTTATATGACAGCACCCAAAAACAGGAAAGAGAATTTTTTTTTGCCTTTTTATTTCTTTTAAAGATTTTATTTATTTATTTGACAGACAGAGATCACAAGTAGGCAGAGAGAGAGAGAGAGGGGAGCAGGCTCCCTGCCAAGCAGAGAGCCTGATGCGGGGCTGGATCCCAGAACCCTGGGATCATGACCTGAGCTGAAGGAAGAGGCTTAACCCACTGAGCCACCCAGGTGCCCCCTGCCTCCTTTGTTTTTAAAGGTCTCTCTCTTTTTGGGGGGCGCCTGGGTGGCTCAGTGGGTTAAGCAACTGCCTTTGGCTTGGGTCATGATCCTGGAGTCCTAGGATCAAGTCCCACATCTCGGCAGGGAGTCTGCTTTTCCCTATGACCTCTCCTCTCTCATGCTCTCTCTCTCTCAAATAAATGAATAAAATCTTAAAAAAAAAAAAAAGGAAAAGAAAAAGGTCTCTCTCTCTCTTTTTAAATCCTAGGGGAAAAAAAAATCTTTTTGGAATCTCAGCAGATGTTTATTTAGGTTTCCTTATCCAGATCTGCGGTTAGACTCACCTCTAAATCAATCGCACGAAATGAAGAAAGGCTCAGAGGAGAGGCTCTGGGGCCCCTTCCTGGGGCAGGGGAGAGTATGACGTGCGTGCTCCATCAGCACACTGCTACAAATGGGGTTTTCTTGGAAGCAATTACAGAGGGATGTCTCAGGCATCTGTAGCCAAGTGTGTTGGCCACAGGTCAAACTAATTTAGGGGTGGTGATTTAGGATATTCTGCGTGCCCAGCTCTATATCCCTGCTGGCAGATACAATAGAAGCATATAGAACAATGCTTGTTCTCAGAGAGTTTTAGTGGGCATTGTAATAAGGCAGGCAATTCTTAGGCTTGAGATATTAATTCAACACAATGTATGGATGATCTATCACACCTTTGGAGATGGGGAATCAGAGATGAATAAGACCTAGTTCTTGCCCACAGGAATTCACAATTCCCTTCACCATCTGCCTCCTTCAATCTGGTCATATGGAAGCAGTTTTATCCCCGGATGTCATCACACTCTGTCACGCTTCCCTCTGAGCTCACAGGGCTACAACATAGTTGGAACCCTCCCCTCCCACCCCCTTTCCGCCTGGCTTCTCTGAGTAGTCTCTCACGGACCTGGCTAGGTTAGAGCTCCTTCCCTGGATCCTGTAGCCTCTTCTTTTTGTCGTGGTCTTTACCATCCCAGGTCCTGATCATGCGCCAGGCCTGGAACCCCACGAAGGCAGATTGCATTTTGATCCATTTGCATCTTTAGCCTGGTGCCTGGAACGTAGATGGTTTTCAGTGAACATTTGTGGGATGAGTGCATGAATAATTGAATGAAAGGAAATTAAATCTGGATCTTTTATTCCTCTTCAATAAGTTTCTACTGTATTAGTTTTTCTCTTTTCCTCTTTTTCTCATCTCCCCGTTTCCTCTCTTATGTTCCATTTCTTGGCTCCTGATTCTAACACATGAATCCAGCATTTTACAAGTTACACAATATGCTAGAGGCTGGCTTTTACCGTTTATCCCCTTGCCTCTCCTTAGAAAGGAGAGCAATTTTGGGGGTGCTGGAGGTGGATCCAAAACCATTAGGGACTATCAGGAAGCATTCAGGGACTTAGTTTTTTACCCTGAACCACCTTTGGGTCCACTTTCGAAGGGCCGCAGTCCTGCTGTGATCATGTGATTTATAACAAGAAAGAGAAATATATATACACATTTTTAAGATTTTATTTTTAAGTAATCTCTATACACAATGTGGGGCTTCAACTCACAACCCTGAGATCAAGAATCTCATGCTCTACTCTTTCTTTTAAAAGGAACCCCCTTTTAAAAAAAAAATTAATACAAGTAAAACGCCAAAACGACAGTGTTCAGAAAACTCCTAGCTCGGTGGAGTAAAAATTAACAAAAGTAAGCCCTGTTTAGAATGCAGTGGAGGGGCGAGCCCGGGAAGCTCCCTTGCCCGACCAGTTGTCAATTGCAGACCCAACAGGAAGAAACTTGCCTCCCAAGTAGATACATTTTACTTTACTATCCCAGCAGGAGGAAGAAAATTTTCCTTCTACCCCTGGCAACAGCCCAGCCAATGAGGGACCGCCACAACTCAGCCAATGAAAAGCCCCTATATTTTGAACTCCCAGTTTACTCCAATGGCTCTTTCGTTTGTAGCGGCCCCGCCCACCTTCCCTCTATAAAGGAGCCCCGCGCGGCTTCGTTCCCAGGACCTGGTTGTACTTTTGAAGAAAACTGCGTGTGTCTTACTCCCAAACAAACCCAATTTTGCTGGTAAAATAACTGGCAGTTTTATTTTTAAGGCTAAATGTGAACAGGCGGAGATGCTCTGGGAGAATGCGGACGCTCCCAGCTGTTCCTGAGTTAAAACCTTTTTATAACAAACTGGTAACCTAGTAAGTAAAATGTTTCTCTGAGTTCTGGGAGAATGCGGACGCTCCCAGCTGTTCCTGAGTTAAAACCTTTTTATAACAAACTGGTAACCTAGTAAGTAAAATGTTTCTCTGAGTTCTGTGAGCTGCTCTAGCGAGTTAGTGGCACCTGAGGAGGGAATCTTTATAGCCGGCGGCTCAGAAGTACAGTTGACCCTGAACAACGTGGGCACTGACTCCCCACGCAGTCAAAAATCCTCGTATAACTTTTGTCTCCCCCAAAACTTTAACTAATAAATAGACTAGGGTTGACTAGAAACGGTATTGATGACGTAAACAGTCGATTAACACATATTCCGTGTGTTACCTGTATGAGGTGCTGTATTCTTAAAGTCAGGTAGAGAAAGTTCCTTTAAAATAAGGGAAAATACATTTTTAGCACATTACTGTATTTATGGGAAAAAAATCCCCATGCGAGTGGGCCTGTGCACTCAAACTCGTGTTGTTCAAGGACCAGCTGTACAGTAACAACCTGGAGGTTGAGGCTAGAGTCTAAAGCAGCGAGCAGGGTTGTGGGACTGAACCCTTAGCCTGTGGAATCTATGCTGTCTCCGAGTACATAGTGTCTGAATTGAGTTTAATCCTAGGACACACACTGGCATCCGAAGCATGGTTTTTTGGTGTAGGGACACCTGTCCCCAAGCAAACACACATTGGAATTTGTACTAGAATCAAAGACCAGCAAACTCCCCAGAATGATGGCTCTGTTGCTTCTTGGTTTGTGTTCCCAGGCCTGGGTAGACTCTGGAGGGGCAGGGAGCACTGACACTGTGGCATGTATGGATGATACTTGCTGGAGGGTGGCACTCCCATGATGGGAGATGTCAGCCCAGTGCCCGCTGAGACTGCCCTCCTTAAGCTACAGCGCTCAGTGGAGATGTCAGAGCAAACCCGAGTCTTTTTCTGGGGACGTGTAGCTACCAAGTCCCTAAGGGTCCCCAGATGTCTCATCACACCTGGAAAAGGAGTTAAAGAGTTAATTTTTGCTATTTTAAGCTCATTACAGATTTTTTAAAAATAAGATTTTACTTATTTGAGAGAGAGCACTTGAGCAGTAGGGGGAGAGGCAGAGGGAGAAGCACATTCCCTGCTGATCAGGGAGCCCAAACCCGGGGATCCTGGGATCATAAGCTGAAGGCAGACACACAACCAACTAAGTCACCCAGGCTGCTCTTTGATCATTATGAAATTTTTTTGCATTGATTTTGATTTGTAAAAAATAGAGCATTAAAATATCATTTATCCTGATTACTGCATTTTAAAATTAGAATTTTGCACCCAAGCTGGGGCCTCATTTGACACATCCCAGTCCTTGTCCTGGCTGAGCCATTGAAGTGTGGGTTCCTGGAAGGTGTTAAGCCCGGGATTAGAGAAAGTGTAAGCACTGCTCTTGGGGTGTGGTATTGGACTTGATGGCTCCTTTATGGTTCAGTTTGTTTGCAGTCTGAAAAACATTGCACACTTGCCCTGCAACAGCCTCAGTTGCAGGTGCTGGGAATACAGATATGCACAAACTTTGGTCCCTTCTCTAGAGATTAATATAGAGTGGGGGTAGAGTGGGAAGCATGCCTAAGTACCATGTGGTGAATGCACTGTCAGAAGTAGCCCAGAGTGATGTGGGGAGCAGAGAGACCCAGACCCAGCTTGCAGGGAGTGGGGTTGGAATCCTATAGGAGACATTGGTATACATGGGGGATAACTGGCACTGGGCAGGCAGGCTTCAGGAAGAGGGAACAGCGTGATCATGGGTACAGGGACAAGACCTATGTGGCTGAGCAGGAAATGAGTAGTTCCACATTGTCAAAGCATATGCTTTGGGCAGGGGTGTAGTACTGAATAATAAAGCTGGAGAGGTAAGTGGGACAGGACCATGAGGAGCTTTGGGAACCCTATTAAGGAGCTCTGAGTTTATCCTACATGTAAAGGGGAGTTATTAAGGTCTTTGAAGTAGATGGGGAACCTGAGACTTAACTAATGTGAAGATTAAAGCTTTGCCTTAAATAACCTACCTAAAAAAAATAGCATATAGGGCTCCTTTTTCTCCACATTCTTGCCAACATTTGTTATCTCCAGTCTTTTGATAAAAACCATTGTTGTAGGTCTGAGGTGATTTCTCACTGTGTTTTGATTTGTATTTTCCTGATGATGAGTGATGTTGAGCATTTTTTCATGTACATATCAGCCATCTGTACGTCTTCTTTGGAAAAATGTCTGTTTGGGTCTTTTGCCCATTTTAATATTGGATTATTTGTTTTTCTGCTATTGAGTTGTATTAATTTTTTAATATATATTTTGGATATCCGTCCCTTATCAGATATTTGCTTTGTGAGTATTTTCTCCCATGTTGCCTTTTCAATTTATTGATTGTTTCTTTTGCTGTGCAGAAGCTCTTTCTTTAGTGTAATATGGTCCCAATTGTTTATTTTAGGTTTTGTTCTGGTTTCTTACCCCAGAATCATTGCCAAAACCCACGTCAGGGCTTTTTTCCCCCGTGTGTGTGTGTGTGTGTGTGTGTGTGTTTTCCCTAGGAGTTTTGTGGATTCAGGTCTTACATTTGAATCTTTGAGCCATTTCAAGTTAATATTTTTGAGTAGTATAAAAGATAGGATTCCTAGGTATGTATAAAAAAGAATTGAAATCAGACTCTTGGTGAGATACCTGTGCACACCCATGTTCACTGCAGCAGGCTTAATGGTAGCCAAGACATGGAAGCAACCGAAGTGTCCATCAACAGAAGAATGGATAGCGATACCAGTCTTTAGAGAAGGGACAAAGTTTTGTGTACATCTGTGATCCTAGCACCTGGAACACAGTTCGTTCTAGGGAAAGTGTGCAATACATGTTTCGCAGAATGCTACCATACTGAACCATAAAGGAGCCATGAAGTCCAATACACACACACACACACACACACACACATACACACCTCCATACACACACATTTCAGAATATTATTCAGCCATGAGAAAGAAAGTCCTCCCATTTGCAACAGCATGGATGGACCTTGAGGACATCATGCTGTGTGAGATAAGTCACCCAGGGGAAGACGAATACTATAGGATATCACTTAAGTGTGCAGTGTAGAAAAAACAGAGTAGAATGATGGTTACCAGGGTGTGGGAGTGGTGGGATTTGGTCCTACCTTAGGTTTCTCTTGAGAAAATGAGTATTCATCCTTCCCACTCAGGGATGCCTTTCCTCAGAACATTTTTGTGGATTTCTGTTCCTGCTCTCTGCCCTGTACTTCAAAACAATCTGAGCCTGCTTAGCCATTTTGGCGGGCAAAACCCCTTCTCATTTGCTGTCTCTGCCTAAAGTATTGATACTTCTTTTTTTTTTCCATTAATTTTTTTTTGTTGTTTAAGAAACACATTCTTTTTTTTTCTTTTTACAAATTTTAATTCTAGTATAGCTAACATACAGTGTTCTCTTAGTTTCAGGTGTACCCTGTAGGGATTCAGCAATTCTCTACGTCACTCAGGGCTCATCAGAATAAGCGTGTCTTCATCCCCTTCACCTGTTTCCCCCTTCCCCCTACCCACCTCCCCTCCAGTCATCAGTTTGTTCTTTGTAGTCGAAAGTCTGTTTTTTGGTTGGTCTCCTTTTCCCCTTTCTTCCTTGGTTTTGTTTCTTAAATGCCATATACGAGCGATGTCTGTTGCTTCTTCTCTCGCCCATCGTGCTGATGTTACTACAAAATGGGTCCCCCAAAAAGGGGTCCTGCAGGCTAAATACGGAGGCAGAGCCCCTGGGACTCTTGTCTCTGTGAGTCCCCTCATGGCCACCACTGAAGGAACATCCCTTCAGCTGTTTCTCACTGCCGCTAAGTCTCTCTCAACGGGAGGGAGCACAGTCCTGCCAGGTCCAGGGGCGTCTGTGACCACACCGCGTCTCTCCTTGTGCATTCCTTCATGACGATGGTGCATGTGTTTTCATTGCAGAGGTCCTCTGACAAGGAGTCCATCCTGACCATCCTCCAGGTCCTCGGAGATCTGCTTTCTGTTGGTGAGTGGGAGGAGGTGGGGGGGTGCTGTGGCTGTGGTGTCTACTGGATTCTGTGTGGTCTGCGGGTGGTGGTGCTCCAGGTCACGTTTTCTGTCAGAGACAATCGGGCTCTTTAATCTTGTCACCCACCCCATGGTGACCCAAACGTAGGAGGAAGTTTGGCTCTGGGTGGTTATTCTATGGTGTCTCATCTGTGGTTAACCCAAGGTCCTCCAGGGGCCTGTGGCTGTCCTTGGAGAGAGCCAGCCCTCGTGACTCTGCCCCTCCCCTTCCTCTACTCCACTCCCTCCGCCCATTTAGAGTCAGGTATTGGCAGCTTCCTAACATATGTCAAGTGCAGATCGGAATATGAGGCAGGAGCTCGACTTAGCGGTGTGGTGAGCTATTAAGTTTTCAGAGAAACGATGACATAGTTCACCACACTGGAATCAGCTGGTTAACTGGGGCATGCCTCTGCTAGCTCACTTCAGTGTGAGGGTTCTGGAAAATAGACCCTCTCGGACATTTCAGCACTCATTCAGTTTTTGTTGCTACGGATGCCAGCCACATTGCATTAGGAAGAAATCTGCACACCAAACAGGCAGGACCAAAGGGAACGTCCCTCCCCTGTCCAGGTGCATCTGGCTTCAGTTCCAGGAGGGAGGGCCCCGTCCCGGTGAGGTTTTCCCATAGGCTGTGCTGCCCTCCGATGGTGGGGTGACTTCCCTACAGCCTTCTGAGTGTGGTACCCTGTGTAGATGAAGCTTTTGACTTGTGGGATGGTGCCTCCTTCACTTTGCCCAGGTGCCTGGAACCCATGCACTGAAACCTTGTAGTTGACCTTCTGCTATAGGAGCTGATCACCGCTTCTTTCGTAGACAATGTTCCTTTTTGTCGGCTGAAACACCGGAGGGTCTTCTTTGCTGATAACGTCCCACCGTGTTGGCCACCTCGCTGGGTCAACCATGCACGGCGCATGGACAACCACGGGGGTCCCCTTCCAAGTTGAAATGTAATCCCTGCTTTTGAGCTTGTCCTGGGGCAAGGTGGGGGAGATCCATGTTCACGACTATTCTTCGGTAGAAAGACCAATGTACCTGATCCTAGCTCAAGGCCCTTTTCAAAACTCCCGACATGGATGACTGGCTGTCTGTTTCTTAAAGAAGCACTCTAGCTGTTTCCCTATATTCCTCTTGTCAGTTGCTGGAGACCAGCACCATAAAGCTGTTACATCACCAATTAAATTATTTCAGGCAAACTGTCATCCGGATCCTCATTACAGAGGACTCAAGCCTATACCAGAGGGATACTGATATTCCCTTTTCTATTAAAGATATGATTCCACGGAAGCCACACACACAAGAACTTATACGACACTGAGACTCCGTTGGTTTTCAGGAAAGTGGTTTATGCAGGTGGACACACTTAGGTGCTTAACTATTCCGTTCTTTCTCCGTGTCTCACCCCCACCCCAATCCCTTCCCTAAAAGTACAGCTTAAATGAGTGCCTTCAGAAACCACCCTGTTTTGGTTTCTGGGGCAAACCGATCCTTGCTCCGTCTCTGTCTGAGGGGTCTGCTTTCTGCGCCAAGAAAATGAGGGTGATTATTTGGGGGCCTCGCTGTCCTCTGCTTTCTCCCTCAGGCACCGACCGAAGGATCCGCTACATGATCAGTAAAGGGGGCAGCGAGGCGCTTCTGCAGACCCTGGTGGACACAGCCAGGTCAGCTTCTCCAGACTACGATGTCCTGCTGCCCCTCTTCCGACTGCTGGCCAAAGTGGGCCTACGAGGTATCCACACCCCCCGGATCTAAAGATGGCTGAAAAGGCACTTGTGGGGTTGTTCTCATGACAGCAATTTAGGAAACTCTAGTGGGGAAGTGCAGGGAAGTCCTAGACACTTTGGAGCTGGGACCAGCCCCACAGGAGACGTCATTTAGTTGTCCAGTGCCAGGGCAGGGCCCCGAGCGGACAGGGACTACATGGGGCATGGAGCAGATGGGGGACAGAGGGGAGGTGCTCCCAGGCAGTTTTTCAATCACTTTAAGAATAAACAGAACATTTCTACGAGCAGACTCTTACACAGAAGTTCATTATATGAGTGTATGAGTTTTCTGGGGCTCCTGTAACAAATTCTCACAAACTGGGTGGCTCCAAACAGCAGAAATATATTCCCTCACAGTTCTGGAGACCAGAAAGCCTGAAATGAGGGTGTTGGCAAGGTTGGTTCCTTCTGGAGGCTCCGAGGGAGAATCTGCTCCATGCCCCTCTGCTAACTTCTGTGTTTCCAGCCAGCCTTGGCGTTTCTTGGCTTGTACACATGTCACTTCAGTTTCTACCTGTGTCTTCACTTGGTGTCCTACTCTGTGTCCTTCTGTGTGTCCTCTTCTTACAAGGACATTGGTCACTGGATTCAGGGCCCACGTAAACCTGTGACCTCACTTTAAATAATTAAATCTGCAAAGACCCCGTTTCCAAAGAAGATAACATTCTGAGGTTCCAGGTGGACACAAATTCTGGGGGGTGAATTTTCAGCCTATTACTAGAAGCCACATGGAACCAGAGCTTCCCTAGTAGAAGATGGGGGCCTTGAACTCTTTCTCCTTAGGCTCCATACCCATTTCTTTTTGCTCAGAGAAGACCCTGAAGCACCTCCCTAAAGCCGTAAAACCTCTCAGCACACAGTTTAAAAAGCCGGGGTACTCAGGAGGCACGCAGCCCTTGCGACCTAGTCATTAACAGTCAAGCTCCAGTTGCGTGAGGTCTTACGTAAGTCACAGTGGGGGAGCTCTGGTGCTGCGGAAGGTGGACCTGTGTTGTCCAGTGCAGGCAGCGGTGGCCACAAGTGAGTAGGGGCTCAGGGGCACCCTGACCTTGCACTGTCTGGATCTCTGCTTTGAGTCCATTCCACACTCTGCAGGTCACGACGAAGACCCAGGCCTCGGCCAGCACCTGCGCGAGCATGTTCTCGACAAAACAATCCAGTCCGTTCATTGAATATTTAGCCCGGAATGTCTGGGCACTGTGCCAGGTATTGGGAACACTGGTGACCAAGGCAGATAAGGGGCCCACTCTTAGGGAATTTACATTCAAGTGGGGAAGGGCTGAAAGTGAATAATTTGCTAGCCAGAGTATGATAATTAGCTAGTAGCTGTGAGGGAAGGAAAAAAAGGGGAGATGTTCCTCTAAGATGGTGTGTTCAGAGAGAGGAACAGGTGAGCCAACACTTGAAGGAGGAGAAGTCAGCAAAGCAAAGAGTAGCCACGTGAACTATAGAGAAAGATGGGAGAGACACTATCTCTACCCTGGTTGTGAGTAGTGTTAACTGAGAAGTCAAATCTGGGTTTCAGGCCTCACCCCAGCACTAATTAGCTGTGCTGCCTTGGGTAAGTTACGTACCCTTTCTGAGCCATTGGTCCCTCATCTACAAAATAGAGGTATGAGTCCTTAATTTTAGGGTTTGCTGTAAGGATTAAGTGAGGTTGGATGTCACCTGCTTAGTGTGGGGGCCTGACAAACTAGAGTCATGTAGGTTTCATAGAAGAGAGAGAGACGCAGGATGGACCAAGGCTATCAGAGCCCTGATTCCCAAGCTCTGCTCCTGGGTCATCCTACTGGCATCATTGTGTCACTGCAGCCTCTGCCATCGCCAGATTGTAGCCCTCACCACTGCCGTGCAGGCTGCCGGGGGCTGACCTAACAGAGCCCGAGAGACGCCTCTGTGCTGGTGAAGGGCTCGGTTGTATTAGTTTGGTTGCCGTCTCTTCGCTGGTGTCCTTTGGTCTAGAGGTGGATATTGGCAAACCGGGTTTAGGATATTGTCTGTTTTACTCATTTCTACCTTCAATGAGTCTGAGAGCAATTCAGGAAAATTACAGATAGAATTTTGCCCTTTAATACGTTCGAGTGCGTTTCTTTGAAAAGACATTTTCCTACATAATCCTGATACCACGATTACAAATCTAACAAAATTGAGAATACATGTATAATTTATACTCATTTCAGTTTCTCCAAATGTTTCCCAATGGGGCAATTACAGATGTGTTCAAAGAAGGAGCCAATCAAGTTCCACACGTTGCATTTGGACGTTCTGTATTTTAAGTGTCCTATATTCCAGAATTATCTTAAAGGAAGAAATTTATACCCTACTAAACTGTAGTTCACATTTGAGGTCAGCCAGAAGCACGCGGACATACAGGTTGCGTGTCATACAACCCACAAGGCCTCGTGTAAATATTACTTGAAGAATGAATGGACTTTATGTATACCCTGCCTTGGCTCTTCTGGACCCCCACCTGGTTCCAGTGGGGACGTACTTAGTAGCATTTTCCGCCAGATGGGAAAAGTCACATTAGCTACGATCATTCTCTTGCCTTCCTGTGCTCCATGCATTGTGCAGCCCTCTGAATTAGTGTGGAACATAACTAAGATGGATTGATTTATGTTCCTAGATAAAAAGTTTGGACAGAAGGCCCTGGAATTGGAAGCACTTGATGTGACATTGATTCTGGCCAGGAAAAACCTGTCCCACAGCCAGAACCTCCTTCACTGTCTCTGGGCTCTGCGTGTGTTCGCCTCTAGTGGTAAGTGACTCAAATTATGGCTTTCTGGGGTGGCTTCCAGACCTGGGCCAGGACACCTAGCAACCATTTAGGGGCTGGGGTTGGAAGGAGGGTCTGGGTGTAGGATATATATTGTCCCAGCAAGATAAATAGGTCACGAGTAGCGTCATGTTCTGGAGGTTATAGAGGTAAAAAGTTCTTTCTTTGTCTCTTCCTCATCCAGTTAGAACTCTTGAGCTCATTACTGAGGTTGGATGCCAGTATTGTTTGCCCTTGGGAAGCACACATCATGTATTCTAGGCTTCTCGATTAGTACTACAAGGTGAAAAAGACTTATGACAGGAGAGAGTGTAGGGTTTTATTCAGGCCTTGTCATATTCACGGCATAAGGCGATGTTAAGAATGACTTTCACATCACAGATCTCCGTACTGTGTCCCCGAAGTTGCCTGTTGATCACAGCATTCTTTAACGAAACATCTTTACCTCATTTTACCTCTGTGCTTCTCAACATAGTCCTCCAGGTAACTAGATGCATCGTGACACATGGGTTCATACTTACTTGCTATCTCCTGCCTGGGATTATTTTAGATTATCATAACAGTCCTGTGTCTAAATTTACCATTTTATAGCCAAGAAGAGGGAAATGAAGCTGGGAAGAGAGAAGAAATTGCTTAAGTTTATACGGACACGTTTGGGGGCTGCGTTTCTAACTCCAAATCTCATGTTTACTCTCCATGTGGGGACACTTGCTATGAACAGAGTAGATTCTGTACCTCCCTTCTCACATAGAATGAGCACAGACTTTATTTCTAGTTTCTGAGCCCCTTTCCTGTACAGTGGAAGTGTTGTCATGCTCTCTAGTGGGAAGAACATGTCTTAGAACCAGGAAGACCTGGGTTTGACATTGATTTCATTCCTTGGGAATCCTACGGCATGGGCACTTAACCTGTTTACCTCCGTTTCTTCCATTGTAAAATTATAGTGGTTATAAGAGCTCCCTGACCTGGAAGATGGATAAGTGAGATGACTTCCACGGGTATGTCTGTCACATTGTAGCTGCTCAGTTAGTTTCCCTTCCCTGTTCTACTTTTTTCCTGTAGTCCTTTGAAATGATAGGAAAAGCACACCTAAGGGGAATGAGGAAGTGACTTTTCCCCCTAACTATCCTCAGAACTACTAAGATTAGTTATCTATCTACTAAGTAAGTGGGGGTCCTATTTTATTTTTTAATTCCATTAATATCCATGGAGGACCCATAATGATAGAGTACTTTCAGGAAAAAACAAGATGGGTCCTTCACTCCATGTTCATGGAAGGAACCTCCTGCCACACTCATATATGTTGACCAGAAAATCAGAATGGGAGAGGCTGAAAAGATCTGTACAAACCCATCTTTAATTAAGGAAAGCCCAAGTGTAGAGCTGTGGCTTTGTGTAGAGGACAACTGTCATTAATAAGCAGCCTGAGGGTGGCTCACCCCCACTGGGAGTTTGCAATAGTAGAAGATTCAGAGTATCTCATTTTAGTTTCCTAAAGAATAATTAGGTTGAATAACTTAGCTTTCTTATTAAGTCTGTTGCTTGTAGATGTCTTGAAGAATTCCTTTTAGCAAGGGGCTCTAAAAATGTTGAGTTAACTGCAGGTATGAGGAGGTGGCCATCTGTCTCATATTCTAAGACCACATTTTTCGTACTAGTGAATTTTTCTATAAAGGTTATTTTAAAATTCATACCGTGACTCTTTATACAATGACATGAGACGCAAGCAGAGTTCACGAAGTCTGTGGACTGATCGCTGTCTCTTTGGTGAATTGTTATCCACTGTTGAATGTCCCAGAAAGCTTTCTAAAAAGCTCCTACCTGTGGAAAGAGTTGGCTGGAACCGTAATGGGGCTGCCACAGCCAGTGAAGCCTTTGGCATCTCTCTACTGGTCAGTGGGGATGTTGAAGGAGCTGCTGGAGGCAGCTGACCTTGGGCAGGCAGCCAGCAAGGAAGAACTTGGCGGTGGGGGGGTGGGGTTCTTATTGTCCCCATCTTTCAATTCCAAGTCTAAAGTCTTCCATATTAGAACCTGTGCTCCTAAAACTATTTCATCTCTAACGCTACTTAATACTAGAATTTCGCTGAATGATTTGCCAAGAGATGGCTCCAGCATGTTTTCCCAGTTTAGAAATAAATGACTGAGTTGGTAGCCATGAGAATGGAAGATTGATGGGCAGGACTAGGATGCCAAATCTCTGAATTTGGATCCAGGCAGTTACTGCCTGTACCAGCCTCAGGAGGGACATATGCATAGAGGGTGTTCCAGGAACACACAGTCTCTGTAATCACGAAGACATCAGCCTCAGTCTCTCTCTGGTGGACTGTACTGGGATGAACTATATTAGAGCCCCCAGATTTCCATCTATCCTTTTTTCCCGAGGCTTGGAGCAAGCCAGGATAAGCCTCCCTTGTTTTTCTCTTTGTTTCTCCATGACCTCCTTGCTCCCACTCATATTTCCTGGAACAAGACTGGTCCAACACACAAGGCATTCCTGAACCTTGGTTTCAGCACCTCCATTGCGGTAGAGGAAAGAGACAAGAGAGTCACACCATGCAAAATCCCTTCTTTCCTTCTTACGTGGGAACTTCTTCCCCTTGCCAAACTGATTCCGTTTTGTCTCTGGGAGGCTCTCCTTATTTTTTTGACACAACCAGAGCTCCTCCTAAAGTGAGCTGAGTGCAGCGAGGAACTGGGGATGCCGCTGAGAGGCCACGGTGTCACTGGAGAGATAAGTGTGACGTCCAGAGGTTTTGGGTCCAAAACACGTATCTGAAGCCCCTGGTCAGCCTGGGCTGACCAGATACCATTGTCAGTTATTTTCTCTCACTCAGATCTATGGATTTTTTAAAAAAATAACTATTCAATTGGGTGAAAATTTCCCAGGCTAGTGACCTTTGAGGAGGAAGAATTGATTCTTCCCTTGATGTGCTAGTAGATGGGGACACAGTCAAGTCTGAGACTCAGTCATGGGAGATCCAGCTACGAAAGCTGTTGGGGAACTTGGAACCAAGGTGCAAAAGAAAGGGGGCTGCCTTCTTCACTAGCTTGCCCCTCAAAGTTAAAGGAGCCAATCCAAGTTGGATTGAACCTTAACCCACCCACCCATGACTTTTCTTTATGGTGAAATTTCCCAATGGCAGAATGAGTCTAAGGAACGGTTTGGTCAGATACTGGCAGTGTGTGTGTGTGTGTGTGTGTGCGCACTTGTGTGTGCCCGAGTGTACGTGTGCTCGTGTGTTTGCATCACAGGGCAAGTTGATGATGGGTGAAAGCACTTGAACAGAAAGCCAAAGATCTACTTTCTGAAAAATCTTCTGTTTGACATTGGCTTTGATATTTTGAGTAAGAACACAATGAAGAGGTACACTGGGTCATCAGGAATGAAAAAACATAATTTTCATGGCTTGGGCCCCCTTTGAGAAAATAGTATGAAAAGGCAATGTGTGCTTTACAGGTGATCTTTGCTTCTAGACCAAGGATGCAAAGAACATCAAGTGTCTTTGCTTTTGAGTGGCCTTTGGCAAGAGATGGAGCTCCCCTATCTCTCAGGCCTACTCTGTAATGCCAAAAAGAATTCTTGGTTTAGGTGGTTTAGTAACTACTGTGATTTGTTCTTTCACAGTCACCACGGGAGCCATGCTGGGAATTAATGGAGCCATGGAACTGCTTTTCAAGGTCATCACCCCTTATACCCAGAAGCGCACCCGAATAATCAGGTAGGGGCACTTGCGTAGTGCTTTTTCCCTCTATGTAGCAGATGCAGAGCTGGAGAAGGCCTCGTTTACTCGCGCGGTGGCTTGCAGCTGAGTTGAGTGAGTTGAGTGAAACACTATCGTGTTTCAACAGGTATCCCTCCCCACCCATGCCTCATTTCCTCTAATCCACACGGTGCCCCTGAAGGGCTATATTATTATCATCCTTGTTTTCAGATGAGGAAACCATGGGGAGAGAGCCTCATCCAAAGGTCACAATACTAAGAAATGGCAGAGCTGGGATTTGAACCTAGATCTTTCTGACTCAAAAGCCCATGTTTCTTATCTGAAGCCTCCAGATATCCTTTTTTTTGCTCATAGTAACTCTACAGAGTTTGCTTAGCCCTTAAAAGAGGCAGTATAGAGGAGACAGGCAGAGGTGACGCCCCTCAGCGCATCTCTAGAATTGGCCAGTTCAATTTTGGTATGAGATCCGGGCCTTAGCACCGTCCATCATGGCTGCGTGCTAGTTTTGAGATGTACTTTTATGACTGGAAAATGAAACTCAGCCCCTTCTCTCTGGCGCTGCTTGCTGGAGTGGCGTGAATCACAAACCTAAAAAGGGAGAGATGGTTAGACACGAGGAGATATTTGGAACCATTAAGATCCATCATTTATGAGGGTGACTCAGCAAGGACCTTGAAAGAATATTAGAAAGAATTCAGCCAATTTCTGAGATATATGGGGTCATTTAGCGGAGTAGCATTTCCATGCCCGGCCATGAGATTTTTCAGCATCTCAGCATCTATCTTAGGCTGTTGTTCCTCCTGACGGTTTTTCTCTTGGGTGTCCCCCAGAATGCCATTAGCATCTATCCTCACCTGTGGCTCTCCACACCAGCATTTCCTAGAGTGAAATACATTCTATTTCAGTAAAAATATGTCCTCATCAGATACATCGAGAACTGTGGGGTTAGACCAAGTTACGCAGGTTCCTTTACAGTGAGACCTCTCTCAACCTTTGTGAAGCCCTAACACATCTGGAATATCCAAGATGGGTCCATGATTCACCCTGTCCTAAACCCGGTTTGGCCAGGAAATGGGTCTTGTTTGAAGACCACCGTCTGGGGGGAGTCACCATTTCTGGGGGGAGAAACTTCTGGAGATCAAGTATTCTGCCAGGTGGAAGTTGGTTGAATTCTACCAGGGAATCCTCAGTTAGTAATAGAGAACTTCAGGGTCACCAGCTCAGTGACCAATAAAGAGGAGCTTTCCTGAATTTCTGTAGTGGTACATTAGTTCCTCTTAAAATTCCATTTAGATCTATTCAGATTTGTATGATGTAGGTACATGTAGTGTTTCTCGTCCTGCGTGGGCCTTTGCTGCTGACATCTGCAGTCTCAACATGTCCTGTGGTCACCAGTCCGTGAACTTGTACTTTTTCCTCTATCGACAAGACCGCCTGTAATCTCTCAGTGTGTCCATTCATCTGTTTGGCAGCTCAGGAGCATGTGGTTGCCTCCCGGACACTGTGTGACAATCGGTGTGATGTCCCCCGGGCCCATCCGTGTAGGAGTGTCACCCAGTTATGTCTTCTTGCCATGCACATGCCATGCTGTTTGGAAGGCTTCTCTAGGACGCTTTCCCAGCCAGCCTTGGCACTAGACTCCTCCCTTCTGGGGCACTGACAGCTTTTATTGTCTTCCTTGTTCAGGCCAAGCTGAGGCAGAGTAAGCCAGAAGGCACAGAAGTCCCCTTCTCAGAGACTCAGGTCAGGTTGCTGTGTCTCTTGCTCTTTTGCTGCAAAGTGAGTTGAATTCAGGCACAGATCCGATCAGGGGGCCGTGGGAGAAACCAGGGACTCAGAGGGGTGGGTGTTGACAAAACGAAACTTTCAGGGACCTCGGGCTGATTTCTGCATTTTTGGTCTGTTCTATAAAATGGGGACAAGATGATTTCCTCTTCCTGAGCCCAAGGCCTGATTAAAACCAAGCCTCCACAGAGAAGGTGTTTCTTCCAACCACTACCATGTGGCTCTCATGGCCATGGCCTTCATGCTGTGCCCTGCCCTGTCCTGAGCTCTTAGCAGGCGTTATCCCGTCTGAGTCTTCTCAGCGAGGCAGGTGCTATTATTGTCCCCAATATGGGGAAAAAAAATGGAAGCCGAAAGAAGTTAAGTGATTTGCTGGGATTTAAGTGCAAGAGCTGGGATTTAAACCCAGTCTGATACACGAGGTTTAGCTCTTTAAGCACCACTGGAGTGTCTTACACGGGTTGTTTCCAGCGTTTTATTTCTAAACCACCACATGTAAGACGATCATAAGCACTTAGAGTTTGTTTAAATTTTTGTTGCCATCTAAATGGCTCCTACTTGTGGAACAGTTTCCTTAATGATAGGAGTCTTTCTCCTCGGTAGAATGGCTATTTCCTCTCAAAGGCTAAATAATTGTCTTCTCCCTCCACGTTTGGACTCTTTCCCACAGCTGCCTTGTTTTCGATCTTACTCCCAGCACCCCCATAGCCAGGTAAGGACAAAGGCACTGAAATCTGAAGACCAGCATTGTAGCCCTCTTTCTAGTAGATTCTGCGGCGAGTCATTTAACCTTTCTTCACTGAGCTTTCACATTCGTCGAAGTGTGGATGTCAAGTCCTGCTTCCTTGTGGTGGTCATTAAGAAATAATGCATAAAAATCTCGTGAGCTTGGAGGTGTCCTAATACTGTTAACCGTTATTAATACAAATACCGCTGGATACTGGGCTGGCTGCTTCAGATCAGAGAGCAGAGCCAGTGGAGAGCGTGCAGATGGGAAGTTTCTGCCACTACTCACCTTCTCCCACGAACTCCTATCCCCCCAAATAATAACTAAGATGTACCCGGTGAATTCTCAACTCCACTTGGATGCTAGAATCTGGGTTTGAAGGGGTCTTCCGGGAAGGAGATGAAGTACCACGTCAGAGGACATGAATAGCCCTACTGAGTGTCATCCTCGAAATGCTAGCGAGCTATGGGTGAGTTGTTCTCAGATGCCTTTGTGGGAGCAGATGCCCAGGGCCATCACTTTGACTCCTCCCTGCCCTGCCTGACTTCTCCAGCGCAAACCTAAAATTAGTGGTGCAGCTGTCCTCCAGCGAAGCCCTGTCTCCATATAGTACTCAGGGGGAGATTTATGGCAGAAGCACTAACCACACACCTTCTAGAGAGAAGGGACGTGCAGAGCAGTGCTCCAAGCCCTCTGGGGCCCTGTGCCTGTTCTCACTCCCAGGGGAGGTGGCTCTTCCTGGCCTGGCTTTCCTCACTTCCCAAATAACCCACCATGCTGGCCTGCTTGCCCTGCCCTGTGTTTGTTTTGGCTTGTACCAGTTCCCTCATGACCATCAGCCCAGCAGGAGCAGCGTTTGCTCCTACAGCCCTCTAACCTGGTCTTCCCTGACTTCCAAGCCATGAAGCCCCTGTCCCAGTCTCCATTCCATCCTTGGGTTCATCTACTGGTCTCTCTTCCCAGCCTACTCTCCCCACATGCGGCCCATGCTGTCCGGCCCCAGCTCTCCCCTCAGTGCTACCCCTGCCCTGGAATGGCATTGCTGCCTTATTGAGTGGTAGAAATTCTCCCCGTTCTCCAGGCCCCACCTGCTCCAGCTCACCAGACAGGAGGAATCGTCTCCCACAGTGCTGCTCTCGCATTTTGTTCATATTTTCATGACCTATTCAGATTTAACGCTGTGCTCTCTTGGCCTTCTTTTGTCTCTGAATTCTATACTTCGTAAAGGTAGAAATCAAATTATATTTACCTTGCTGCTCTCCACAGGACCTATCTAAATGCCTGGATGATGGGAGACTGTTAATTCAATTAAAAAATGTTTTTTTGTGGGCGCCTGGGTGGCTCAGCGGGTTAAAGCCTCTGCCTTCAGCTCAGGTCATGATCCCAGTGTCCTGGGATCGAGTCCCGCATCGGGCTCTCTGCTCAGCGGGGAGCCTGCTTCCTCCTCTCTCTCTGCCTTCCTCTCTGCCTACTTGTGATCTCTGTCTGTCAAATAAATAAAATCTTTAAAAAAAAATGTCTTTTTGAATAACTTATCTAACTATGAGTAAAAGCCAACATTTGGTGAGTGTACATTATAGCAGACATTTCAGATTTGTGAACCCATTCTTCCTTGACTTCAAGCTGGCTCCACATGCATAGTTCCATCATGTCCAAACATGCCTGGGACATGGTGCGGCTGGTCTCCATGAGTGCCGTCATGTGAGGGACTGAGGTGCCTTCTGGGAAATAACTCATTCTAGGAGAATGAGAAGCGGAGTCCATCAGCTTGAAAGACAACACACCATCACTCACTACAGGGAAGGGAAAACTTGGGAGTCTTCTCTGTCTTCCTTACAGTTGTCTGGGGAACTGACCTCTCCTGGTGGAAGGGAAAGATCTGAGTTTGGGGGGACGCCAGGGGGCGGCATTCATATTAAAACTTTGCTTAGTTTTTGAGATAGGCTTCCAGGATTTGGTTTGATGATTGATTCAGCTGGGGCTTTAGAATTTATGGGGGAGCTTTTTATAGCAATAGGGAGGGAGAAATGACACTGGGCCAGGGTGAGCTGGCTCTTGCTAACTTGTTCTGCTGTGGACAAGTTTGTTTATCTGCACCAGAGCTGTCTTTGCACCGTCCAAATTCACTAAGTGGGAAAATTTATTGAGTTGAAGAAGGATTGCTTGTCTGTGACCGAATCATACTGTGACCTTAGAGAAGATTATATTTGTCCCAGAAGCAGACACCTTTTGCTAGGAGCTGTGCCTCTTTCACTCCTTTATTTCCTGAATGGACTTGAGGGTTTGGGTAATAATAATGGCCGTTTTCACTGCTTATCCACCTGACCATTTCCAGAGCATGGCCACATCCCCTCTGATCCTACTGGATTGTCACACTGTAATATCTAACCCAAGCTTTGAAGCTGAGTTACCAGCTGCTGTCATCAGTATACCACCCAGGTCTCTAAACTCTACTGGCTTGTCTTCCCGCAAGAACATCAGTGTCGATTAGAGATGGGTTGAGTCTTCCAGCAGAGAAGCTGGTTCTTAAACTCCATCGTAGTCTCTGACCATTGTGCCACACTTTGGAAAAGAGGACTCAGGGCTGTCCTCAGGCTGAGCGAGTTCCTTCATCCCTCACCTTCATTTTCTCTATAGAGTGTTTCAAAGAATACAGGAGGTCAGGAAGTGTGTCGTTTAGGACCATGCTGGTCTCACTCACACAGACACCAGAATCTCCAATATCCACCCCCCCCTCCCCCCACACACAATGTCTTCTCAGATTATCAGCAGGGTTCTCATGCTATGATTTATACTCTTTAGGTTCAGGGGTTCCTGGGGGCCTGGGTTTCAGTGGGGCTAAGGGGTTTAGAGTCTGTGTGTTCTCCCTGTGCTCAGACACCTTGGTGACAGAAGGAGATGGATGTGTCCGTCTTCAGCAAGCCCTACAAGCGAATTCTTTTGCTTACCCTCCTGTTGTAGTTCCCTGGGCTCAGAATACTTCTCGGTGATCTTCTTCCATCAAAGGCCTGATCTCAAGGCATCTCTGGCATTTGAGCTTTGCCCGAGTGCAGGATTACTGGGCATTGCTTCATTGGCAGTCCTTTATGGTGATTTCATCTTCAATTTATGACCTATAAAAAATGTCCTGCTCCTCTTTTTCCTCCCCTGCAAATCACTGTGTTTTCCCAGAGCCAGGCCTTCTGGGCTTTCTCCAACCATCGCACCATTCCACTTTATCTGACAGATGAGTGGGGACTCAACCAAAGCTAATGGGTTCCCTGAGATTATGAGCGATTGGGTGACTCAGCTACTTTGTCACCAAGACAAAGAGGCAAATTTTCCTGTTTCTCAAAATAGCTTCTGAATTTCTCCCTGGGTGTTCATTTCCTCCTACCTCCCCATTAATGGCTTTGTGACTTTTGCTGCTCTCCACTCAATATAATTAGACTCTGTGGTCTCTGGGGCATGGGCTCACATTAGGGGTTCCGAAGCTGTGTGCTCCAGATCACTTGGACTCAAATACCTTGGAACAGGGACAAAAAAAATTCCATCCCAGCCTCACAAGTGCTGATATTGGGAGTGTGCAACATGGTCTCAACTTACTGACAGAGTGATTAGTGCATTTGCCACCTGACTCCAAGCCTGTAGCTGACGGTGGAATGAATAGTTTCCTACATGTATTAAGCCTTGGCAACTAGGTTGGTTGGTTTAAATCCTGTTCAGCTTCTTGGGAAGCCAGCGATCTCTCCCTGATTAGAGCCCATCATAGATATTCAAGTCATGGGATCTAAAGTTGGAAGGTCTTTAAGGATCTGCTGGTCTAACTCTTTGATTTTAAGATGAGGTCACTGAGACCCAGAGAGGTTGAACTAAGTCTTCTATCCTAGTGTCAGGACATTATTCACTTTCCTGAGATGCTCCGCTGCACAATGCAAATTAAACATGCCCCAAAGTAGGATTTTTAACATTTATTCAACAGTATTCTATGGTCTGTCTTAGTGCTAGGCATGGGGATTTGAAAACAACAGAAGGTGCACCCTGTTCTCAAGTTGCTGATCGTATAGCTACAAGAAACATGCAGTGTTGTAGCAATTTTCTGACCCAGTATTGGCTTGTGCAATGGCTCAGCTTCCTGTTGTGTGGAAATGATTTCTCGTAATGTCTTTATCCCGAAGTGCCCTTATAGCTACGCCCTGTGCCTCAGGAAGCGCTATACCCTGGAGAGCCTTCCTTGAAATGTATAAAGTACTCCCCTGGTGCCTGACATGGGCTGGGGTTGGCATGGCATCAGGCAGGGCTCTTAGTCTCTGCTCTCCCACTCTGACCCCCTGCCACCTGAGTGAGGTGAGCCAGACACCTTGAGGAGCAGAAGTTCTGGAACATGCCCATGGGGTTTCCCTGAGTGTCCATGGCCAGTCCTTGATTAAAGTAGGATGGCTTGGTATGGTATTTCTTCCTTAGCATGATGTGAGATGGGGCAGACAGAAGGTTATTGACTTGCTGATTTGGGGTACATCAAATTGTATAGACAGAGGCTCAGGAAAAAACAAACAAAAACCTTCTTGGACCCCGCATATCCTGGGATGATGCTTCATGGGCCACTTCGCCATGGTGAGGTTCTCGATAGAAACTCCATTTCCATCTTTATCTGCTGAAGCCTGTACTGTCTGGACCTCTCCTTTGATTTCCCCCCTTTATTCCCCTGGAGACTGGAGGCGGGCTGTTGAGGAAATTCCATAGAAGTTAATCTTCTAGCCCAGCCTGACTCAGCAAGGAGCTTTTGCAGAGAAGGTTGTATCTTCCTGTAAATCGTACCCTCCCCGCAGTACTGCAGCTGCCTACAAATATGTGGGAGAGGAGATTTGAAAAACAGGAGAGAGGTATGAAAAGATACGATAGATCAATAGAGCCTCTTTTGACTTTCACCCTCCACTTTGAGGAAAGTGATATTTCTTTTTTTTTTTTTTAAGATTTTATTTATTTATTTGACAGAGAGAAATCACAAGTAGGCAGAGAGGCAGGCAGAGAGAGAGGAGGAAGCAGGCTCCCTGCTGAACAGAAAGCCCGATGTGGGGCTCGAACCCAGGACCTGGGATCATGACCTGAGCCGAAGGCAGCGGCTTAACCCACTGAGCCACCCAGGCGCCCCGAGGAAAGTGATATTTCTAATAGGCCATTTCCAAAATCAGGGATTGATTCCACACTCAGACATCACAAATGATAAAGCACATCGGGGGAGGAAACATACTCTGCTTTTCCTGTGGGGCTATGAGTGGGTGCCTTGCCTGGAGATGTGCTTACTTAGCAGTGACAAGCCAGCTCAATTAAGTGGAAAGGAAAGGGTCAAAAGGAAGCCATTATGCAGATGTACAGTCATCTAAAGCTAGCTGCTTTTAAGAATTTAGGCAGAGGTTGCAGGATGGGAACAGATCGGAGGCTTTCTCAGTTCATTTGTATTGCTATTTTAGTATTAGAGCTCACGTGATCATTAATTACATTCAATAGAGCCAATGAGAAAGGTGGCTAGACTACCATTTAAAAGAAGTGAATTACTAGAAGTTAGGTTTGAATTTCTCTCAGGTGGTACATAGTAGGTATTTAGTAAATGCTAGCTGAATGAATGAACGCTGTTATTTTAGTTTGAGTTGCCCTCTTTTAACCATTTATTCAGTAAGTGTTTTGGGGCATTTGCTATCAGCAGAGATGTGTGAGCTTTGAGATTAAAATAAATATTCCTTGCCCTCAGGGAGCTCAAAGATAGATGTACACATCAGCATGTAAACCAACACAAAAAAAATACTGTAATAGCAGAGTGTTTGAAGAAGGAAGACTTTAGTCTACCCAGGAACTGGCAAAGAGGAATTGACTGAGAAGGCAGCTTTTGCTTTGAAATAGGGAAAGAGTTTCCAGGATGTTAAGATTATAAAATGGACAGAAGCAAGATAGGGACAGAAGCAAGTTCAAAGACTTTAAAAAAAGGAGAGAGAGAGAGAAACCTGTGAAGAAAATGGTGGGTTCTTATGAGGCTGGAGTATTTTGCAAGAAAGTAAGGTCCAGGACCTCACCCAAATTGATTTGGAACACTAGTATCTCACTAGACAATAAAAGAATGGGAATATATAATTCACAAAGAGGAAATAGAAAAACTGATAAACTCAAAAAATATTCAACTTGCCAATAAACAGAAAACACAATTTAGATCAAGACACCAATTTCATAAATCAGAGCAGCAGACATTTTGAGAAATGAAAGTGGTGAGGATTCAATAAGATCGGCACTCACATACGCTGCTAGGAATGCAGGCTGGGAAAACCTTCATGAGAATGATGGGGTGATGTACATAATGTTTTTTTTTTTTTTTTTGAAGTTTCCATTCCTACTCAATTTTTTCACTTCTTAAAATCTACCAAAAAGAATCACTGAAAAAGGTAGATGAAGACTTGTGCACAAAAATATCAAACATAGTATCATTTATAATTGGAATTATTATAGCCAGAAAAAATCTGATAACAGGGGATGAGGTATAGTAATAGTGATATAGTTATACATCATAATATTATGTATTATGGCAACACACAAAAATAGATTAGGAATGATGTATGCTAATGGTAATAGCTTATGATAAAATACTGACTAGAAAAAGTAGGGTTCAAAATGCAGTATGATCCTGGTTACACACATACCTTCTGCTTTAGGCAGATATGAAAGAACTGGAGACAGATTCATCTTCCCACCTGAAAAAAATGAAATCATAGATAAAATATATAAAACAATGTTTTTAAGGATACTGGGCATCAGGGAATGAGGGACAGTGATCCCTGAAAGGTGAACCTTGAATTACCATAGTTGATGACTTAGAGAGTTTCCAGGTTGCAGTAAAGAACAGGGGACCCAAGATATAGCCTAGCAGATGCCCTGACATTGATAGGACAGAGCTGAGGAGAGGACTCAGAGTCTGGAGATAGCAAGCTGCCCAGAATTCACAGAACAGGATGCTGGAAGGAAGAGAGGGAGAGAGGGAGAGAGAGAGAGAGAGAGAGAGAGAACTCTGATGAACTTCAGAGGTTCTCCTTTAAAGATTTTTTATTTATTTATTTGACAGAGAGAGATCACAAGTAGATGGAGAGGCAGGCAGAGAGAGAGAGGGAAGCAGGATCTCCGCTGAGCAGAGAACCCGATGTGGGACTCGATCCCAGGACCCTGAGATCATGACCTGAGCCGAAGGCAGCAGCTTAACCCACTGAGCCACCCAGGTGCCCAGAGGTTCTCCTTTAAGAATTCATCTGGATATTTATCAGTGCATACTTATGGGGAGACCACGCAAAGCTAGGGAAAGACCACCTAAAAGGAATGGAGGGAAAAATGCCTGGTGCTCACATAGGGCTAGATATAATGCTCAGTTCTACAAGGCAGACTGGAAAAACCTTATGATTTGTGGGATATTAGGTAGAATACACAGAAGAGTCTTGCCTCAGTAGTGGGAAGTAATTACCTCTAAACTGAACATTGCTCTGGTCCTGCCTATTACATTTTAAAAGAAAGACATGAAGAAATAAAACTGTTTCTAAGAAACTTACCTGCTTCAGAGTATTTGTAGGAACACAAAAATATTCAGCATTTAACAAAGTAAAAGTCACAGTGTCCAGAACCCAATAAAAATTATCAGACTTTAAAAAGTTATTCTAACCATATAACTAATATATATATATATATATACATATACATATATATATATATATGTAAAAGATAATTTAAAAAGATACAAATTGAACTAGAGATGAAAGCTATGGTCTGCAAGATGTAAATACACTGGATTGAATTAAGTCAAATTAGATCTGGCAGAAGAAAAGATGAGTGAACTTGAAGACATAATGACAGAAAGTACCCAAAATGAAACACAGAGAAAAAAAAAAGTAAGAAAAAAATACACGAAGAGAACACCAGTGAATCATGGGACAACTGCAAGTAGCCTAATAGTACATGTATAATGGGAATCTCTGGAAAGAGCGGGCACAGAAAAAAAAATATTTGAAGAAACAATGGCTTAAATTTCCTAAATATGATGGAAACTCTAAATTTGGAGATCCAAGAAGCTTAATACACCACAAGTACAAGAAACATGAAGACTACTCTAATACAAAACAATCAGATCACTCAAAGGTAATGGTAAAGAAAAAAAAAATCTTAAAAAGCAGCTGGAAAAAAAAAGAGACATGCATGTAGGAAGAAAGAATCAACAGATTTTTCTTTGGAAATAATACAAGTGAAAAAAGAGTGGAGCTTCATATTTAATGTATGGAATTATATATGCCACTAACATATCTTTTAAAAATGCAGATGGAATAAAAACTTTTCAAACATACAAAAAAAGTAAAAGAATTCATTGGTAGTTGACAGGAAATTTCCCCATGACAGGAAGTGTGAAAAGAAAACCTCATGCAGAAAGAAAATAATATTGGGTGAAAAGATACTTACTCAGAAGACTGAAACACTGGAAGTAGTAACCACATGAGTAAATATATTTGATTCTTAGTTTATTATTTTAATCTCTTTAAAAGATATGTAAGGGGCACCTGTAGCTAAGTCGGTTAAATCACCGAGTCTTGGTTTCAGTTTAGGTCATGATCTCAGGGTCATGGGATCAAGCCTTGTGTTAGGCTCCTCACTCAGCATGGAGTCTTCTTGAGATTCTCTCTCTCCCTTTCCCTCTGCCCTACCCTCCCCCACTCACACACTCTCTTTCTGAAATAAATAAAATCTTAAACAGAAGAAAGTATTTCAGTAAAAATAATCACAATGTAGACTGGAGTTTATATTTCATGTAAAGTTAAAATGTGTAACTACAAGAGCACAAAGGTCAGGCTGAGAGAAGTTCAAGTATTTTATTGCAGTGGTCTTATTGTGAACTGGAACAGTAACACTTAAGAGTAGACCGTGATCTCTTAAGGCAAACACTAAAATAATAAAACAAAGCATTATAGCTAAGACAATAAAGATGATAATATGGAATAAAAATATTCAATTTAATCCAAAAGAAGGTGGAAAAAGAAGAAGAAAGGATGATCAAGGAACAAGTGTTGCATGCAGACAATGAATAGGAAGATGGTAGATTCATACTTAAGTACATCAAAAAGGTATAAATGGTCTAAACATCCCAGTTGAAGAATAAAGGCAATCGTATTGGTAGCTAAGCAAGACTCAAATATATGCTGCGTACAAGAAACACACTTTAATATAAAGACACAAGTAAGTTTAAAGTAAAGGGATGACAAACATACACCAAGCTAATACTAACCAAAATAATGCTGGATTATATTTACTAATAATCAGATACAGTAGATTTCAGAGCAAAGAATATTACCACGGATCATATAATGATAATGAAAAAGGGTCAATTTATCAAGAGGACTTGAAAACCTTAAGTATGTATGGACCTAATGACAGCACTTCAAAATCAAGGAGGTAAACATCAGTACAACTGAGGGGAAAAGTAGACACATCCATAATTAGAGTTAGAGAGTTTAATAACTCTCTCAAAAATTGACAGAATGAGTAGAGGAGAAATCAGTAAGAATATGGAAAATTTGAATAACACTATCAACCAATGTAACATAATTGATATTCATAGAATACCTACAAACAGCAGAATATAGATTCTTCTCAAGTGCCAATGGACCTTTTACAAAGGTAGAGAATATTAGGGGCCATAATACCAGTTACAATAATTTTCTAAGAGTTCAAGTGGTATAAAATATAAAGTGTGTTCCTCACCATTATGCTATTAAATTAGAAATCAATAAGAGAAGAGTGTCTTGAGGAGCCCCCAAATGTTGGAAATTAAGTAACATATTCTAGAGAAATCAGTGAGTTAAAGGAGAAATCCAAAGAGAAGATAGAAAATATTTTGAGTTGAATGAAAATGAAATATAGCATATTAAAATCTCTGGGATGCCACATTCTTGGAAATTTATATATCACAGGTACATCTTGGAAAAGAAAGGCCATTCTAATTAATGGCCTCAGATTCCACCTTTAGAAACCTTTAGAAAAAGGTTAATATCTGAAGTAAGTAAAAAGAAGGAAATAAGAAAGGTAAGAATAGAAATCTGTGAAATGATAAACGAAAAACAGTAGGGAAAAATTAATTTCATCGAAAGCTGATTCCTTGGGATCAAGAAAATTGCTAAAATCCGCATTCCAGCTGACCAGGAAAAAGTGAGAGAAGACACTAATTACGATTATCAGGCATGAGAGATGAGATTGCCACAAGTTACATAGTGATGAAAAGAATAATAAGGGAATATTACAAATAACTTAATGCCAGTAAATGTGACAACTTAACATGAAATGGAAAAGTTCCTTGACACACTACCAGAGCTCACTCAGGAAGAAACAGATGACTTAAATAGCTCTATATTTACAAAAAGAATTGAAGGTATAGTTAAAATCATCCTCAGAAAGAAAATTCCAGGTTCAGATGTCTTCATTAGTGAAATTTACCAAACAGTTAAAGAATAATATTAGCAATTGCGTATAAACTGTTCAAGAAAAGTAAAGAAAATGCTGTGAGGCCAGCATTACCCTGATGCCAAAAGGAGGCAAAGACATTACAAGGAAGGAAAACCACCAGCCAGTATCATATGACTAGAGATTCAAATATCCTTAACCTAAGTTTATAAAATTGATAGCAACAGTGTATAAAAAGATCAAAACAAATTAAGATTTATCCCAGGAATGCAAGGCTGATTTAACATGAAGAAATCATTGTATATAATTTCCCTGGTAAAAAAACTAGAAAAGCAACAACATATGATTATCTTGATAGACACGGAAAAAACATTTGACAAAATTCAACACCATTTCCTCATAAAAATTCAACAAATAAGTAGAAAGGAACTTTCTCAATCGCAACTGGGAAAACCATCAAGTGATGTCATACTTAAATGGCAAAAGATAATACTTTCCTCCTGAGGTCAGAGGCAAGACTAGAATGTCCACTTTCTCCACTTCTGTTCTACACTGTATTGGAGATTCTATTAGGGCAAGGAGACAAGGTAAAAAATAAATAGGGACATCCATATGGGTAAGGAATAAGTACAGTTCTCTATTAGCAGATGATATGATTCTCTATACAGAAATTCTGATGGAATTTACACCCATACACAAGCTACCAGAACTATTAATTGAGTTTACCAAAGTTCTAGAATGTAAAATCAATACGCAAAAATAAATTATATTTCTATATAATGCAGCAAAGCATTGGAAACTAAAATTTTTAGAATACAGTTTACAGCAGCATCAAAAAATATGAAATACTTAAGAATAAATCTGACAAAAGATATTAAAGATCTATACACTGCAAACTATAAAACATTTCTGGAACAAATTTATGAAGACCTAAATAAAAAGAGTTAATGGCTTGGAAGACTCAATATTGTTAAGATGTCAATTTTCTTTAATTGATTTGTAGATTGGATGCATTCCCAGTCAAAATTCTGAGGAATTTTTTATTTGTAGAAACTGATAAATTGATTCAGGAATTCATATGGAAATGCAAAGGATCTAGAATAGGCAACATGGTTTATATTTATTCTTATATTTCAAGATTGATTATAAAGCTACAGTAATCAAAGCAATGTAGTATTGATATCAAGATTTGCAAATAGATTAATGAAACAGAATAGTTCAGAAATAAACCTGCATGTATAGAAACAATTGATGTTTGTCATATGCGAATTCCACACAGAAACAATGGTCTCTTCAATGTATGGTCCTTGAAAAACTTGATGTCCATATGCAAAAGATGAATTTCAGCTTACACCTCACACTATAAAGATAAAATGGATAATAGCTCTAAGCTTGCAACCTACAGCTATAAAATTTCTAGGAGAAGTCATTGGGGAAAACCTTTGTGATCTTTGGGCAAAAATTCTTTAGCTGCAATATAAAAAACACAATCTATGAAGTAACAAATGATAAAATGGACATCATCAATATTAACAACTTTTATACTCTGAAAGTACTATTAAGAGAATGAAGACAGAGGTCCCAGACTGGGAAACGATATTTGTCAGTCATATATATCATAAAGAAGTTTTATCCTGTATATATAAAGAAAACTCAAAATTCAATAATAATAAAATGAGCTATCTAATTTAAAAGGGGGCAAAAGATTTGAACAGATACACATTAAAAAATCATGCACCGTGATTGAGAGGATTTATTCCTGGGGTGCAAGGGTGGTTTCATATTTGCATATCAATCGACATGATATATCACGTCAATAAGAGAAAGGATAAGAACCATATGGTCATTTCAATGGATGCAAAAAAAGTATTTGACAAAGTACAACATCCATTCATGATAAAAACCCTCAACAAAGTAGGTTTAGAGGAAACATATCTCAACATAATAAAGGCTGTTTATGAAAAACCCATCGCTAATGTCATACTCAGTGGGGAAAAACTGAGAGCTTTCCCCCTAAGCTCAGTAACAAGACAAAGACGTCCACTCTCACCACTTTTATTCAACATAGCAGTGCAAGTCCTAGCCATAGCAATGAGATCACACAAGGAAATAAAAGGCATCTGACTTGGTGAGGAAGAAGTAAAACTCATTAATTGCAGATGGCATGCTATTCTATATAGAAAACATGAAATATTTTACCATAAAACTGGTAGAATTGATAAATTCAGTAAAGTCATAGGATACAGAATCAACATATAGAAATACCGAAATCGGTTACATTACGATACACCAATAATGAAGCAGAAGGAAGAAAAATTAAGGATTTACAATTGCACCACAAACAAGAGGATACCTAGGAATAAACTTAACTAAAGAGGTGAAAGACCTGTACTCTGAAGACTTATAAAACTCTTATGAAAGAAATTAAGACGATGCAAAGGAATGGAAAGGCGTTCCTCGCTCATGGATTGGAAGAACAAATATTGCCAAAATGTCCAGACCACCCAAACCAATCTACACATTTAGTACAATCCTTATCCAAATAACAATAGCCTTTTTCACAGAGCTAGAGCAAACAATCCTAAAATTTGTATAGAACCCCAGAAGACCCTAGATAGTTAAAGCAATTTTGTAAAAGAACAGCAAAGCTGAATGATCATGGTTCCAGACTTAGGTTATATTACAAAGCTGTAGACCTACTGGCACAAAAACAGACTCATGGATCAATAGAACAGAAGAGAAAACCCAGAAATAAATGCACAATTATATGGTCAATTAATTTTGGCCAAGGCAGGAAAGAATATCCAATGGGAAAAGACAAGTCTCTTCAACAAATGGTGTTGGGAAAACTGGACAGCAGCAGGCAGAAGAATGAAACTGGACCACTTTCTTGGACCACACAAAAATAATTTCAGGATGGATTAAAGACCTAAATGTGAGACCTGAAACCATAAAAATCCTAAGAGAGAACATAGGCAGTAACTTCTTTGACATTGGCCATAACAACTTCTTTCTAGTTATGTCTTCTGAGGCAAGGGAAACAAAAGCAAAAATAAACTGTTGGAACTCCATCAAAATAAAAGGTCCTGCATTGCAAAGGAAATAATCAACAAATCTTAAAGTCAGCCCACTGAATGAGAGAAGATATTTGCACATGACACATCTGATGAATGGTTAGTATCCAAAATGCATACAACTCAACACCCCCAAAATGAATAATCCAATTAAAAAATGGGCAGAAGATACAAACAGATGTTTCTTCAAAGAAGACATGCAGATGGCCAACAGACCCATGAAAAGATGCTCAACATCACTCCTCATCAGGAAAGTGTCAATCAGACTTACAATGAGATACCACCTCACACCTGTCATAATGGCTAAAATCAACAACATAAACAAACAAGTGTTGGAAAGAATGCAGAGAAAAAGAAACCTCCTTGCATTGTTGGTGGGAATGCAGACTGGTGCAGCCACTGTGGAAAACAGTATGGAGGTTATTCAGAAAGTTAAAAATAGACCTACCTTATGATCTAGCAATCACACTACTGGGGCATTACTCAAAGAATACAAAAATACTAAATCAAAGGGATTATTGCAGCATTATTTACAATAGCTAAATTATGGAAGCAGCCCAAGAGTCAGTCGGTCAGTAGATGGATAAAGAAATTGTGGTATACATATACAATGGAATATTATTCAGCCATAAAAAATGAGATATTGCCATTTGCAATGACAAAGGTAGAACTAGAGAATATAATGCTAAGTGAAATAAGAAAGACAAACACAATATGATTTCAATCAAATAAAGGATTTAAGGAAAAAAAAAACAAATGGGCAAAGGGGAAGAGAAGAGAAAGAGACACTAAGAAACAGACTCTCAACTATAGAGAACAAAATGATGATGACCAGAGGGGAGGGACGTGGGAGGATGGGGTAGATAGGTGATGGGGATAAAGGAGACCACTTGTCCTGGGAACACCAGTTGTTGTATGGAAGTGTTGAATCACTGTATTGTACTCCTGAAACTAATATCACACTGTATGTCAAGTAACTGGAATTAAAATAAAACAGTAAAAAAAAGTTTGAATAGATATATCACCAAAGAAGATATACAGAAGAATATGTGCACATAAAACATGAGCGACATTAAAATTCATTACAGAAATACATATTAAAACCACCCTATGATTCCACTATGTACCTGTTTATTACAGTTAAAATAAAAAGATTGATGATCACAAAGGTTGGCAAAGATGTGGAAGAAGTAGAACTCACACATTCTGCTGGTGGAAGGATAACACCCCCTTGGAAAACAGTCTGGCAGTTTCTGAAAATTGAGCGCATAACCACTAAAAAGAGGACTACTCTTTTTCTGGGTATTTACCCAATAGAAATGATAGCATATATCCTTACAAAAATTTGTACAAATGTGTGTGGTAGCCCAAATCCAGAAACAGTAATAATTTCCACCAACTGGTGAGTAGATAAACTGTGATATTTCCTTACAGTGGAATATTACTCAGCAATAAAAAGGGATGAACTCTTTTTAAAAAAAAAAGATTTGATTTTATGTATGTATGTATGTATGTAGTATTTATGCAGGAGCAGGGGAGGGGCAAAGGGAGAGGAAAAGAGAGATTCTCAAGCAGATTCCATGCTTAGCATGGGGCCTGATGCGGGCTCGATCTCACAACCCTGAGATCATGATGTGAGCCGAAACCAGGAGTTGGATGGTTAACCGACTGAACCACCCAGGTGCCCAAGGAATGACCTCTTGATATGTACAATAACATGAATAAATCTCAAAGTAAGTACACTGAGTGGAAGAAGCCAGATTAAAAAAAAATGTGCGCTACATGATTCCATTTATTTCAAATTCTAGCAAATGCAGAATAAACCATAGTGACAGAAAGGAGATGAGTGGCTTTAGGGAGACAGGGATTGGGACTAAAGGAAAGGTGGGAGGGGAAGGATTACCAAAAAGCACGAGGAAACTTTTGGGGGTTATGACTTTGTTATGTTCTTGATGGCGATGAGGTTTCCAAGGTATATACATACGTAAAATCTTCTCAAATTGTATACTTTATATGTGTATAATTTATTGTATGCCAATTATATCTCAATATATCAGTCATAAAATCCCCACCAAAAGTGTTCTCTTTACATGGAAAATAGATTCAGTAAAATATTTAAAGAACACCAATAACTAGTTATAATCTTGGGACTCTAAATTTATTTTGAATTGCTTTCTATAATTATTAGATATTAATTTTATAATTATGAAAACTAAAGCTAAATGAAAATAGTGGCAGTAATGTCTAGTCCACCAAATATTTTATTTGATCGTCTGGTACATGGACTGAAACTAACACCACCATTACTGAGCATTAGATCAGTCACTTCCTCGATTCATTCACAAAGGAATCAAAGTGGAGTTTTGAACCGTGGGGAAGATTCAGCTTCCCTGTGTCATGCATGGAAAATGGAGGATGAAAACCAGAGGTTGGTTTTCTGGGCACAGAGAAAAGCACTAGAAAATGCGGAGAAGCACAAAACAGACTGGTTTGGGTGGGTGAACAGGTGGTTGGTTATTTAGGTAAAGTTTGAGATGAGTGGTAATAGGAGAGAAAGATGAACCAATCTGGGATCTTTTTCTCTATCTTTTCTTCTCTTTCACTTTGGCTTCCTCTCTTTTCCCCTTTCTTTTCTCCTCTTTGTTTTTGTTTTGTTTTTGTCTTGTTTTTTGTTTTTGCATTCTAGGGAAATTCTTTGTTTTCAATTTGAATAATTCAGTCTTTTGCTATATGCTCTCTACTATTCATTGCTTCCAACAAAGTTTCAAATTTGTGTATTTTTTTTTAAAAAGATTTTATTCATTTGACAGAGAGTGTAAGCAGGGGGAGCGGCAGGCAGAGGCAGGCTCCTTGCTGAGCAGGGAGCCCGACACAGAGCTAGATTCCAGGACCCTGGGATCATGACTTGAGCCGAAGGCAGACACCTAACCAACTGAGCCACCCAGGTGCCCCAAATTTCAAATTTATAATCATGTATTTCACATATATATTCAGTTCTTCACATTCTTAAACTTACATGGCTTTGTGACAGTTTGCTCTAAGGTTATAGGCACAGATGCCATTTACAGTATTCTTAAGAACAGACATCGGGCATTTTATTTTATTTTTTTTATTTTTTTTAAAGATTTTATTTATTTATTTGACAGAGATCACAAGCAGATGGAGAGGCAGGCAGAGAGAGAGAGAGAGGGAAGCAGGATCTCTGCCGAGCAGAGAACCCGATGCGGGACTCGATCCCAGGACCCTGAGATCATGACCTGAGCCGAAGGCAGCGGCTTAACCCACTGAGCCACCCAGGCGCCCACATCGGGCATTTTAGAATTCATTTCCCTTTTCTGACTGAATGCATGGTGCAACACAGGGGGGTAACCCTTGAGTATTAAGAAAACTAAGGACCTTCTCCTTTGGAAATGAACAACAGTTTTCTTTGTTGGTTCAGCTTTACAGAGACAGTTGTGTTCTCTCCCATGTTGGTTTGTCATCAGTAACAATTGAGCTGGATTATGTTGGAGTTTGGTAAAGGTTTCTGGTGAAATATTCCATAACAGGATCTTTAGGGTCAGATTAAGGGTGGCGGGGAGAAAAAGCAACCCTAGCTGTTAGTATTTTGCCAGTTTCAAAATCTGGCAACCTAAAGAAACATCGTAGTGGAAGAGACCCATAGCCATAGCAACAGATTCTGCTTTTTTACTTCGGTATTGCTGAGATG
This sequence comes from Lutra lutra, assembly GCF_902655055.1. Taxonomy (NCBI): domain Eukaryota; kingdom Metazoa; phylum Chordata; class Mammalia; order Carnivora; family Mustelidae; genus Lutra; species Lutra lutra. The sequence goes on along the minus strand of NC_062284.1, from coordinate 8,812,588 downwards.
GTGTGCCCCATCATGGCCCACTCTCCAGTGTGTGGTCAGGAGCTGACGCTGGGGGTTCTCAGATGCGGGCGTGCTAAGAGGAGGGTGACCACACTTGTGCTTTCCAAAAGATTTGCATGCTGCATTCATAGTGAGTTCTCATTTCTCTGGGATAGAGGTGTTCTCCAGGAGTCGACAAGTCTCCCTGTCTGTTGTCTTCTGGTGCTTCGTGGGTTAGTCTCATTCCTGATTCTCAGCAGTGCTAACATTTTTTGCAATTTAAATATTTCCACCGTACTTTTTAAGGGTGAAGCCATTATAGACTCCATGACCTAGCAAAAAGTTTTTAATTTCCACTGAATCTTTAAATATTTTATGTGGGAGGGAAATTAGAGGGTACTCCTTCCCATACCCTCACTTGATAAATGCTCTGAGCCAGAAATAGGCGAGTTCCTGCAATTTACACAGGCAGCAGGTAGAAGAGGTAAGATAAGATTTCAGTTCTCCTGGTATGAATATCCAAGTCTGTTTTCACCACACCGTGCTGCAGTGTGATGACGGCCTTTTCCTCAATATTGAAAAGCAGGAATGATTAAATAACTAGAATACATAAATAAAATATGTGCAGGGGACAGTATTACTGGGGCCGGAGGGCTCTAAAAACGAAAGAGGCAGCCTCAGGCCTTGGTTTCCTTGAGGTTGAAATAATTTGTCTTTGAAAATGGCCCACCCTAATCATAGTAATCATCATCACATATAATAAAATCCCATTTTATGTGGCACGCTTCAGGCCAAATAAATCCCCCCAGCATGCTTTTCAGAGTTAATATCCAGGTCTGCCAATTATATGATGCTGTTATGGAATTAAATAATACAGTGGCAGAGTTATAATAATAATAATGGGTAAGAGGTAAAGTGGGGAGTGATCAGGCAATAGCAAAGGAGGAAAGGAATGTTTCTGAAACAGGATCGAGAATCTATGACACGGAGAAACCGGAAAGGCACTAATCCTGAGCACATGGATAGCCCACTGCCATCTCTCGGTAGCCCTGGGTATTACAGCTCCAAATTGCCTCGTCCACAAGCTGCCATACATTTCTTAAGATATTAGGAACATGTAACATGTTAATATGATGAGAAGGCTTCATATTTATAGAGATGTTATTTCCAAGATACTCAATATAGGTTTTAAAGAAACTCATAATTTTATTTTCTTATGTTGTTTGGAGAACCCATATACTGCCTTTCTGAATTTTGTTTGTGATGGGAATACAGATTCACCCCAAGTAGTATCCTATTAGTATTCTTTTCTGATCAGAGTTGCTGGCGAAGGCTGAAATGAGTTCATTGAACCATTAGTCACTGGGTCAATATGATTCTGTTGTTCAGAGCAGAAGTTTAACATTGTATTTTGGAAGCCAACTGTTGAATGGCTTTTGATTTTCCATGGAATTTTATACATATTCTATTGTTTGTTTGTTTCAAAGGGAAAACAACTTTAAAAAGGAGTTCTAAGATAACTTCTGGTTTCTTAAGAGGGGGGGATTTAAAACAATTTTTTTTCCTCTTGATGCAGCTTCTGTCCCTGAAAATTACCCTAGAAGGAGTTCCTAGAGGGTGGGACTTCATGGCTAGAACCGGTTTATGGGGGTCCAGGCCTTAGACAATTAAATTTACTCAGAAGCTGGTATGGTTGACATGCCTCAAGATGGGGTTGAAAGTACCATGTATTGTTGCAACAGAAATCTCAAACTCACATCATGATCAGTAAAAGGAAAAATGGGGAAATTAATGACAGTGTAAGGATCGCTCTGTTTTGCGTGAGGCTCCAGGCCTCGTAGCCCACCATGTCGAGTGTGGGGCTCAATTTGACAACAACCCTCTTGGACTTGTCAAAATTTTTGCTGTGGGAGTGACATTTTAACCTTAAGAGCCAGTCTGATGGGGACCCCTGTGGCCTCCCCAGAGGTCTCTCCCAAATAAATCCCACAGAGGGTACCATTACCATAGGCTTTCAAGAATCTGATTCAGCTACATTAATAAAAATGGAACATTAACTAGGAGCCTAAGATGTGCCAGACATTTTGATGTACACATCTTATTTGGCTTCCACAGAATCACTGTGAAGTTGGCTTTTGTGCCCCCATATGACAAAAGAGGAAACAGAGTCTCAGAATTGTTTGGCAACATGTCATACCAGAGTGATATTCAACTTAGAGTATTTGAGTCGAATTTCCAATTTTTTTTCTCTTCAGACAGTACATACCGGTTTTTCAGTCCATTGAACCCCAGGCTACACTTATTTCCATCTACATTGAGGATCTCCAGTCTATCATTGATAGAACGCTATATCAATGAAAGCTAAAGAACTTACATCTACACGTCCCTTTTTGGTTGTAAGCAAAAACATCCCAACTCCTGTCCACTCACATATCCCCATGAAAACCAGCACACACCCATATCTACGGATCAATTATCAAAATCCTATAAGAGATTAGTGATAAGAAAGGATGTGGGGGAAGGAAATACATTGTTTTCCACTTTAAAAGTCTGACTTCTTTACAAAATATATATATATATATATGTATTATATATATATATATATTTTTTTTTTTTTAAGTGGAAGTTTCTGGTTCCTCTTTCCAAATAAAATCTCACATGGGGATTCACAGTACAGCCCAGATAAGAGCAGCCTGTTGGAGGTGCTTGGAAATCTAGAGTTCTGCCTTCACTTTGCACCCTAAACTTCTCTTCCCCATCACATTCCCCAGGACTCCAGGACTTGGAGAACGTGTGTTCTAAAAGCCCTCCAAACTATTGAAAATAACACTGGGTCAGTAGTCGTGGATTTGGATTCAAGAGTGTGCTTCCCTTGTTTCAGTCACCTTAAGCAAGTTTCATAACTTTGTTGAATCTCAGTTTGTAAACTTTAAGAATGGGTACAATAGTGCTTTATTCCGTGCAGCTGCTGAGAGATTCAAATGGGTTGATGTACATAAAGGATATTGAATAGAACGTAACAAGCCTCAGTAAAGGATAGTAACGGTTACCGCTCATTCTCAGTCCCTCCCAAGTCCTTCTCTAAAACTACCAAGGTCAGAGGTAGGGCAGGGGATTAAACCTGTTACTGTTCAAGTGCACTACCCCCAAGGTGTATGCAGCCCTGTCCCTTGGTTTACAGTGCACCTGTCTGTATTGCTATTGGACTCACCATCTTGTATTAGCATTTGTTCGAGGAGCTACTTTGTTTCAGATTGTTTCCTTACCCTGTGACTTCAAGCATTCCTTCCTTTAAAGAGGAGTTGTGCGTGATGCTGGGTTTTTCGGCAAGAGAGCGGTTGGAGCCAGGCTGTGTAACCCTGCTGCTCCAGAATCATTACTGACACGATAAAGAAGTAGATGATTAAGGGAAAATGTTGCATCAGGATTGGAAATGAAGTAAGGTTGTCATCCATTGTTAGAAACTTCAAGGGCTTCCTAGTAGATCTAGTACAGAAGGGTCCAGACTGAGGAAAGGAGTCAGGGACCCTCTTACCACCCCCATTCTCAGCAAAACTACCTTCATCCACTGATGTGGGAGGAGAGCTGCCAAAATGAAAGGCAGATAAAAGTGAAGGTAAAATGTTTAAAAAAATTAATGGCAAAATTTTAAAATCATACACCACAGAAAGAGAGAACTAGAATGGATTGGCAATATGTAAATTTATGTCAATTTACTCATTTTTCTATGTGAAGGGGTCAGTGATTTTTTAAGAGTCTGTTACAAGTTTCCAATTTTCTTTCAAAAAGTAGTATTTAATAAATATCTCCTGTAACTTAACTCTCTCGAGATGATTTCCTTGAACAATTCCATGCAAATCCTTTTAAATCATTTTATGGGTACATTAACATGCATGTATTTGTATTATATATCATGACTTATTATTTTACAAAAACACGGTTGTCCTGAAACAGTTGCTCTTCTGTTAAAGTTTTTATTTATTGACACACCGTGAATGCTTTCTGAGCTCGGCCATAAAATTTCTTGCCATCCTTTCTTCTTCTTTCTTTTTTTGAAGGTAAAATTCCTAGAACATAAAATTAACCATTTTAAAGTTTATAATTTATTGGCGTTTAGTCATTCATAATGTTTTGTAACCACCATCTCTATGTCGTCCTAAAACATTTTCATCACCCCAGAGGAAGCCTCACACCCGTGAAGCAGTTACTGTCCATTTTGTCCTATCTCCTCCTCCCCCAGCCCCTGGCCACCACTAATCTGCTTTCTCTCACTAGGGATTTACCTATTCTGGGTGTTTTATATAAATGGAATCATATGATATGTGACCTTTTATGTCTTTTTTTTTACTAAGCAGAATGTTTTTAAGGTTCATGTATTGGTACTTCCTTCCTTTTTATGGACAAATAATATAGCACATTCTGTGTATCCTTTCACCAGTTGGTGGACATTTGGGTTGTTTTTACCTTTTGGCTGTTGTGAATAGTGCTGCTATGACCACATGTGTTCGTATGTATCTGTCTTCAGTTCTTTTGAGTATCTACCTAGCAGTGGAATTGCTAGATTGTAAAATAATTCCATGCTTAAGGAGCCACTGAACTCTTTTCCACAGCAGAATTTTATATTCCCGTAAGTAATGTATGATGGTTCCCAAATTTCACTTTTAAAAGTTATTGTTTTTTTTTTAAAGATTTTATTTATTTATTTATTTATTTGATAGACATAGATCACAAGTAGACAGAGAGGCAGAGAGAGAGAGAGGAAGGGAAGCAGGCTCCCTGTCGAGCAGAGAGCCCGATGAGGGGCTCGATCCCAGGACCCTGGGATCATGACCTGAGCCGAAGGCAGAGGCTTTAACCCACTGAGTCACCCAGGCGCCCCTAAAAGTTATTGTTATAGCCATCTTCTCTGGATGAAGTGGTATGTCTTTGTGATTTTTATTTGCATTTCCCTAATGACAGATGACACGAGCATCTTGTCATGTGCTTACTGACCGTCTTCTTTGGACAAAGATCTACTCAAGTCCTTTACCTGTTCTTTAATTGGGTTGTTTATCCTTTTGTTGTTGATCTAGCCAGCTTTTAAAAATGTGTGCACACTATTCGGTGATGGACTCTACCCCACCTTTATGTCAGTTGTACCAGCAAGGCATTATTTCCATGGAAAGGGGAAGTAGACACTGGGCAGAAAAAGCAATGGTTGTCCACCATATTAGGGAAGTACATAAGGCAAGATTCTCTGAGGACTCCCTAGAGGAAGTTTCCCATTAACCTTGCAAAGCAATAACTCTCTACCTCAAACTCATCAGTTTTACCAAATATTTTTCTTTCCCTGGCTGGGAAGTCATTATAAATGGCTGTCAGGGTGGTAGATGGAGTGGGAAAAATAAACTAGATTTCATGATTTCTGTTGGCTTCACCGTCTATCCAAGGGATGATTAGAAGCTCATTATTCTTACTGTGTTCTACTATATTTTCACCCATGTGAAAGCCGTCACCAGATTTTTTTAAAAAAGATTTTATTTATTGTAGGGAGAGAGAAAGAGAATATGAGCAGAGAATATGAGCAGGACAGAGGGAAAGGGAGAAAATCCCAAGCAGACTCCATGCCAAGCATGGAGCTCACCATAGGCTCTAGCAATACCAAGATCATGACCCCATCCGAAACCAAGAGTCAGATGCCCAACTGACTGAGCCACCCAGATGCTCCTGTCACCAGATTTTTAACAAATTCCAAAAGAAAGAGTGACCAGCAGCCATTCTAGTTAGACTGGGCCAGTGTCAGTTTTGCTTTGCCTTGTGTTCTGGGAACCCCCCCATGAGATGTGAAAGGTCTTAATTCTGGGGATAGGTGTGGAAAGTTGAAGGGAAAGTACAAAACTCATAGGGCAACCCCAAAATAGGGGCTGAAAGTAATAGTGTCTTTAATGTCAACTGGATTTGGCATAGACAGATAAATGGATAAATATATACCTTCTGTGGTCACCATTATTGCCCCTGACCATTGATGCTAATGCCAGCATGGCCTAGATACTATTGAAAAAGAAAGCTAGGGGCACCTGGGTGACTGAGTCGGTTAAGTGTCTGACTCTTGATTTTATCTCAGGTTATGATCTCATTGGTCTGAGATAGAGCCTCATATCACGCTTCATGCTAGCTGTGGAGCCTGATTGAGTCTCTCCCTCTCCTTCTGCCCCCTCCTCTTCCTCTCTCTAAAAAAAAAAAGAGAAGAAGAAGAAGAAACAAGGTAAATGGCTGTGTAAATTTAATGACGGACAGAAGAACACATACAACTGGACTAGGGAAGTAAATAACCAAAACCAAGCATATTGCACAATATACAGAGAAGAATTTGGGATTGTGCATGCTGGAGAAGAGGATGAGAAATCACATACGGACAATGAATCTCAGAAGCCTGGAAGGAGACAGTAAGGTACTTCTAAAACTTAAAGGTTTTCATCTCCCAAAAGACACTAAAGCTTAGTTGAAAATAGCAGCCTCTGAATTGGCTTAAGCATACTGCATGAATAAATATACATTATTATATTATTTTCTGGAATGTTCTGTGAAACTGGGTAAAGTTGCATTTTTTGATTCTGATGTCGCAGTTAAAGTATTCTGTGGTTGAACAAGAAGGGAAATTTGGTAATTAATCTGTTGGCCTTCCCACGCAAAACGCGCGGAAGCGATTAATACAATTTTTGGCTTTATAGAGATGAGATAGCATTCTATAGGATGGCACATCTTGACACATTGTTGCTGGCTATGAAAAAGGTTTTAAAATGTCAGCCAGCTATAAAATATTTTCAAATGTGAGATAAGAAGAATCTCCTTCTCTAATTTGGAAATACCTTCAGTATGAGAATGGAGAAAAGGATTACTTTAAAACAGATTTATATACCGTTTCTCCAAAGCTGTTTGGCGATCCTGGAAGAGATATTAAGAAGCTTAGAAAAGGATGAACTGACTGCACTTGAATTGTTTTAGGTTGTGACAGATACTTATGGAAAAAAACAAGAGACACATTTCTTTTAGAAATAAGACTGCTTCAGAATTAAAATGTCAACAGAAAGGGCAGCCAAATTAAACAGGTTTTCTCAGTTTCTTTAGAAAAACTAACTTACTTGGAATCGACCTTTGATTTCACAACTTCAGAATACTTCTGTGCTTTAAAACCATTTTCCTTGAGAGGGTTTTAAGTTCGGAGTACTTCAAGATTATGGATTATTTTAGATGTGGGCATCTATTTGGTGAATTTAAAGACACAAAGACCTGATGGAGGGACAACTGGTCTACCAAAGCAAGCCAGTAGATATGATGTGGATAAACATTTTTAAAAAATATTTATTTATTTTGGAGAGAGAGTGAGAGAGAGAGCCAATGGGGGAAGGGGCAAGGGGAGAGAATCTTCAAGCAGATTCCCTGCTGAGTGCAGAGCCTGAGGCAGGGCTTGGTTTCAGGACTCATGAGATCATGACCTAAGCTGAAACCAAGAGTTGGATGCTTAACTGCTGAGCCAGCCAGGCACCCCATGGGTAGACTGGAACTGGAAATAAATTCCTACAAGTCTAAATACCTGGTGTTGCTAATGAATAAGATCTTAAGTACGCCATGTTCACATGCTTTTGTGGAGATGATATTAGCTTGACATCTTCAAAACCAGAAGCCAGTGTAGTGTGGGTTTGATGAGACCAGAGCTACCAGACAAAATGAATTGCATATTGGACTGTATTCAGGTTCACTGCTACATAAAAGAAAAGAGGGATGTCTTAAAGGCTGCAGGCAGTTCAGAGAAATATTATTAGAGAAGGATTTAGAAGGATTACAGCTATTCTATTGTATCATGGGGCCAAAAGAAACATGTTGTTATTATTTTTTATTGAATATGGATAATAAGCTTAATTAGTCCTATTACATATATCTTCTCTCTTTAAAAATATGTATTTTAAGAACACAGATTAAAATAGCATAATGTATATATAGCATAACTGTAACATAAAATAGAGTTTTTCTTTTTTAAAGATTTTATTTATTTATTTGAGAGAGAGAGAGGATGAGAGGTCAGTGGGAGAGGCAGACTCCCCACCCAGCAGGGATCCCAATGTGGGACTCAATCTCAGAACCCCAGGATCATGACCCAAGCCAAAGGCAGTCGCTTAACCAACTGAGCCACCCAGGTGCCCTACAATAGAGTTTTAAAAGATGTAAGTACTCTATCAGAAGGCAGAAAGAAATATTCTAAAAATATTATTATACTTTCCTTATACATGTTATTTGTTTAGACCTATTAATTACTGCTAATTGCCACTTTAAGGCTTATTTTTATTTAAGTATTTGCATTATGTAAATGTAGAATAATTATAATTTCAAATAACATCTACTCTCCATATTTTTATATTAAAGTAATAACACATGTATATTTATTGTGTATTATGTTATTATGATTTTGTGTATTTGGTATGGGTTTGGTTTTCTAAAAAAGTTGGTGATTCTACCTAGATAAATGCATTACAATTACCTCTAGCCCCTCCTGGATGCCCTCTGCCTCTTCCCATTGGATGCATGAAAGCAAATATGACCTACTCAGGCCTATAAAAGCCGAGATAGCTTACACCAGTCTGGCTTACTGCAGTCTGTCTTCCAACCGAAACTCTGAAGGGAAGCTAATCAGATACCAAATAATGTGGGAATGGACTAATGGAGAATTCAACCGCATCTATATAGAGCAAATATACAAAAAAGGCCATTTGAGTCAATGTGGAAAGTAATAGCATGGGGGAACACCGTGTAAAAGAAGCAAGAAGTCAGGCACTTAAAAAAAAAAAATCCAGAAGAATCTAAGCTCAAGAAAACATGACCCAAGAAGCAAATGAAAATTTCTAACAGCTGCTTTGCAATGTAGAACAATTTAAAGAGAATATGAATTCAATGACTCAAGAGCTCCAAGTTGATAAAACAAGAGAATGAGCTGAAAAAGAATATTGCAGAGGAAGAAAAAAATGAGTACAAATTCATTTTCCAATGAAACGAGCAGAATAGGAATGGAAAAGAAACAGTGGAAAAGTGAATTCATGACTTAGAGCAAAGCCTTGAAATGATAACCCTGAATGCACAAAGAAGATCAAAGAGATTAATGTAATCATTAATTACAATAATGGGTACAAAAGGGAGAGGTGATGTTTTTAACTAAGAATAGTTGGTGTTCCTGAAGTACAGAGTGAAAAGAACACAACAGTGGTGAACGACAGAAAACCCCACTGTAGTGAGCCTCAGAAACCCCGGGTCCGGCATCCTGGGACTGGCAGAATGACACCCACATGCCATCAGGAATTAGGCTCTTTCCAACCTTTTCTCTTCCACCATGTTTAGTGTGTGGTTATCGTGCCCTCGTGTACTAGGAGGGGAGATGGATGAGGACATAAGGCACATTGCTTTCCACTGGTGAGACTTTCTCTCTTCACTTAAGATGAATTAAGCTCTCCCAGGGATATCGGTCTATACTCATTGGCCAAAAGTTATCATAAGACCACATCTAGCTTCAAGGGAACCTAGAAATGTGTTTTAATTTTCCTCCATAGTTGGGGAAGGCAAGACAAGAGGTTATCTGTGACTTTTGGGAGCCCAGTCTGAGCCATCTACCAAAATAGCTGTCCTTGGGCATTGTCTAAACTTAAGGTCATTAAGTAGCATTATCAGCGTATTTGCAAGATAGATGGTAAACACTAGAATAAATAGCAAAAATATCCTTTATCAGGCATATGGTTTGCAAATATTTTCTCCCATCCTATCGATTGCCTTTTCACTCTGTTGATTGTTTCCTTTGCTGTACAGGAGCTTCTTAGTTTGACGTAATCCCATTTGTCTATTTTTGTTTTTGTTTTTCATGCTTTTGGTATCATGACCAAAAAATTGTTGTCAAGACCAACGTCAAGAAGCTTTTCTCTAGGTTTCCTTCTAGTTGTTTCACGTTTTTAGGTCTTATAGTTAAGTCTTTAATCCATCTTGAGTTGAATGTGTAAATGGTGTGAGATAAAGGTCCAGTTTCATTCTTCTGCATGTTGATATCCAGTTTTTCCAATACAAATTATTGAAGAGACTTCTCTTTCCTTATTATGTGTTCTTGGCACCCTGGTAGAGGATTAGTTGACTAAAAATGGCCAATAAGTTTGTGTAAAGGTGCTTAGTATCACTAATCATCAGGGAAATGCAGAGCAAAACCACAATGAGAATCACTGCACATCTTTTAGAATGGATATTACCAAAAAGACAGAAGTTAACAAGTGTTGGTGAGGATGTGGAAAAAAGGAAGCCCTTGTACATTGTTGGTGGGAATGTAGACTGGTGCAGCCATTATGGAAAACAGTATGGAGGTTCCTCAAAAAATTAGAAAACAGAAGTACTTTATGACCCAGCAGTCAGACTTTTGGGTTTGTATCCAAAGGAAACAAAATCAGTGCCCCAAATAGATGTATGCACTCTGACATTCATTGATGCATTAGTCATAATAGTCAAGAAATGGAAATAACTTAAGAGCCCACTGAGGGATGAATGTATAAAGAAAATGTGGAATACACACTCAGTGGAATATTATTCAGCCTTAAAAAATAAAGAAATCTTTTCATTTACAACATTATTGGTGAAAATAGAGGATATTATGCTAAGTGAAATAAGCCAGACAGAGAGACAAAGATACTGCATAAGCTCACTTATATGTGGAATCTAAAAAAGTGGAACTCAAAGAAACAGAGAGTAGAAAGGTGGTTGCTGGGGACCAGAGGAAGGGAGATGAGATGTTGGTCAAAGGGTCCAAAACTTCAATTACACAAGATGAATGAAATTTGGAGGTCTAATGTACAGCATGGGCATGATTATTAATAGTACTATATTATGCATCTGGTTACAAAATAGTATATGTAGTATGATCAGTAGTACATATACATCTTGTTTAGCAGTCTGTTGGTTCACCCATTCATTTCATCTTTTGTCTTTATTTAATTTTTTATGGTGAAAATATCCATCTTTAGAATTAGTCAGCTGGACTCAGTTTAGATGCTTTCAATTTTGTTGGCAACATCTAAAGCCTCGTGGTCAGGAGACTGATCACGGTGTTGACCTTGGCCCCATCAATGTCATAAATTTCTTCATAGCCTGTTTGATCTGGTGCGTTTTCCTTGATATCCACAATGGACACAAGTTGTGTTGTTTGTTATCTTCTATTTCTTCATGGTTGGGGGAACTTGATGACATGGTGGTCAGACTTGTTCCTCCTGGGGGCGCCCTTCTGAGGATATTTGGCCTGTGGTCAGGGTTGTAGTGCCTTAGGCTGTTGGAAAGGCAGGTGACCTGCAGATCTTTTTTCTCTGGCTGTGCATGCCTTTCTGACCACCTTCTTGGCTTCAAAGACTTTGCTTTGACCTTGTCTTTGGGAAGGGCAGGGGCTTCCTTCGGTTTTGGTGCTACCTTTATTAAAAGCTCACCTCTCTATTGAGAGCAGGCATGATAAATACCAAAAATAGATTTATTTTATAGTTGATTGCTCGACATTTTCTTTTGCTTGAGAGTACTTAAAAATTATTTTTAAAAAACCTAATTTGGGGGCGCCTGGGTGGCTCAATGGGTTAAGCCGCTGCCTTCGGCTCAGGTCATGATCTCAGGGTCCTGGGATCGAGGCCCGCATCGGGCTCTCTGCTCAGGGGGGAGCCTGCTTCCCTCTCTCTCTCTCTCTCTGCCTGCCTCTCTGTCTACTCGTGATCTCTCTCTGTCAAATAAATAAATAAGATCTTTAAAAAAAAACAAACCTAATTTGGCTTTTTTGAAAGATAAATAAATATGAGCACGTAACATCACCTTGATTTATTTGTAAATTTGATCACACAAGTTATTGTGATGGCTGTCGAAGGAAATTTTGGGAGTCCCTTTCGTCCCAGACAGGAATGCTGTCCCTGGCTCTCTTTTGAGATGTCACTGAGAGGCAGGTGAATCGGTCCCTTACTATTGCCCCGTTTCCCCAAACCATTCCTTTCCCGGCAGAGGAGGTGACCATATGAAGGCTAGAGGATTTGGCAGAGCTTAAGTCCAGAACCCAGGGCCAAGGAACACCATCATAGGAATGGGAGGTTGATCCATCAAGAAAAGACTGCTTCATTGCACTGGAACTCAGAACGGTTCCACAGAGCCATGTAACCATTTGTTTCAAATGAGAAGGTGGCAGATGGGAAGTGTCATTCTGGCTCTTCATGGTTCTTTCTGGTCTTGACTCCATAGTTCCCTTGAGATGGATCCACCCCTTCATTCTGAGTAATTTTTGCTTAATGGGTAAACCTAAGTGCTCAAGACTTGCACTCAGGCACAGAGCAGGGGGCTGGCTCCACGAGTCTCATTTGGGTGCTGGAAAGCCTTGACAGGACGGAGAAGTAGTTAGACCTTGGAATAAGGGGCTGTGCTTCTTCAGACCGTGGAGAAATCCAGCCCGTGAAGAGCAGTTCCTGGGGTTCCCTCTCAGGGTAGGTCAACATTTTAGCCAGAGCTCGAAGGTTGTTCAGAATCTATTAATTTAGGAATATTGTCCATATTTATTCTAACCACCTGCCATCATAAACGCAGAGCTGTTGGCAATAAACAATCACACTAATTGGAAGTGACAGGACTCTTCTGGCTAGCCCGTCAGGCCAAGAGAGGGACATCACAGAGAGAAACTGAGGTCTGCTCACTGTCCTCTGTCTGGAGAGGAGACAGCCTTGGGGGAGGATCTTTACAGAGTAACACATTCTCCTGTGAGGACTTTTGTCCTGACGCTGGGTCTTGACATTCCCATTTTTTATTTCTTCCTTTCCCTCCTCCTCACATCCTGTTGGAACAAGTCCTTGGGTTCCTAACCTGCTCTGGAGTTTGCTGCTAAGTGCCAAGTTGAAGTACATCTGCACTTTCTCAGCAAACTCATCATTTGGGTTGCTTCATAATTAGATTTTCCAAAAACCTCTCTCCTCATATATCAATTACTCCACTCCCTTAATCATCTTCCTCAATGTTCTCCATGATCCTACTCATTTGTCAAAATGTGTCTGCGCTGCGGCATTTTCAAAAAAAAAAAAAAAGGAAAAGAAAGGAAGAAAGAGTGATCCTTACTAATAGTGTGTCGTGTGCAGTGTCTACTTAGCTGCAGTCTTGAGATCTCCCTCCCACGTTTTTTCCCTCTGTTCCCCATGTGCCCTGCCAGAGGGGAGCATTGCTTTCTGAATCTGAAAAAGAGGCTTGTTCAGTTTAATGGACTTGTGGATTTCCGTGATGGTGGTTTTAGAAGGAAAGCGTTCTGGAAGTCAATACGCTCTGTGTCTATATCCCTGTGTACGTAGATCTAACTTCCTGAAACATGAACCAGTTTTACAGCTAATTAACCTATGGTGACCTTGGTGATCACTCAAGAGACAAGATGATTTATGGGATGGATTCCTGATCCCTTGTTGGGTAGTCAGCATGAGAGGAGGATGTGCCCGTACTCGGACACAGAACAGGAAGCCCTTCATTCCAAAGGGAGTGCCGGCACTGCCCCCCACGCCCCCCCCAGTTCTGCCATGTGATTTTAATCTTGGTCCCACCTCCACCAAAATATGCATAAAAGGAACAAGCGACCAAGTTTTAGGCAACAAACACATATAAGGAAATATAGATATTTCCATAATTTGTCATGTAGGTCTTTCTGCAGAACCTGATAAAAATATACTGTCTTTGACATGTTCTCTTCAACTTGTAGACATTATTTTATAATGGACATATATTTATTCTTTATTGCAGTCACTAAACATGAGTGATTCACTTCTTCAGTTGATCTATGAGAGTTTTTAAATGCCTTATTCACTGATGGATTCATTCTTTTATCACACATTTATTAAGAGTTTACAATAAGCTGGGTCCTGTGTAAGGCACTGGGGACGGGATGGTGAGTAGAAATAGATACAGTCTCTGTCCTGATGGGTTTTCTAAATTCATAGAGAAAGACATGTGAATCATAACATTCCATAAATACTTATAAAATCATAGTAATGATGACGTGTCTGCAAGGTACCTCGATGAATGTCTTGTGGCTGGGTGTTTCGGATTTCTGATTAACTGAATTTGCCTGTGATCATCCTGGACCAAATGAGACACCATGTATAGAAGTGCCTTTCTCTGTGATGGCTGCGAAGGTGAGGTCATGTTGCATTGTCTATTTTTCTTAGGATTTGGTAGTTTTAATTAGTATTTACTACTTACTTAACATTGTTTAGCTTATGAGATTCATCAGATGAGCCTCAAATGTAATATCCCCATATTTCTAGGCATCCCCATGATGCCTAGAAAATTAATATATATATGTGTATATGTACATATATATATAAAAATATATATCTTAATAAAATATATATGCATAGCATTTGTATGTAGTATTAGTAGACAGATCCTTGAAAGTCTGAAAATCATCTGGCTTGCTGGGATTCTATGTCCTTTGGATCAAAGTGGAATTTGACTCCAAACCTGGTAGAAAATTAAGTTTCTTTTTACCCCTGGTGTTCACTGATAAATGTCTGCATGGTAGATTTTACTGAAGACTTGGGACCGAAGACAGTTGTGATGGTCATTAAACTTCAGGGCAGTATAGCAAAACCCCACAAACAAAAACGGACATCCCAGATTTTAAAAGTCCCTCAAGCATTTCTTTTCCTCTTTAGGGAATTTTTGCTTCTAGTCCCTTCAGTGCAGACTTTCATTTTCCCACATTGCTCTGTCTACCCCTGCTATGACCTGGGGGGGGGGGTCCTTCAACAATTATTTTCTTTTGTTGAAGATAATAAGACTTACTGAAGAGAACTAAAAGGGTCCCATAAGCAAATAAACTTAGGGAGCTCTGGTTCAAATGCAAAAGGATTTTGAAAACAGATTTGGCGGTCTTTAGTACACTGACATATGTTGTAAATTCCTAAGAAAGTGATTTTTTTTTTAAAGAAAGTGGCTTTTAAAAATCTTTAAAAAGATCCATCCTAAGTATTTCTTAGCCCTTATATCATTTATGGTGACTCTGGCTGCGCATGGCACAAATCTGGCTTATAATCATCTGAGCAAGAAGAAATTTTATTGTTTCACATGTCTGGAAGGTCAGCCATAAGTAGTTGATCTGTGGCTCAGTGACAAAATGAAGGGGTTAAGTTTTTCCCTTCTTTGCCTCTGCCATATTCAGTGTTGACTTTATACCTCGGTCACAGGATGGCTGAAGCATGTGCAGATCTCAAATCTAAAATGACAGTATCCTTAAGAAAAGGAGTGACTGTTTCTTCCTGGGGCATTTTCTTAGGCGATAAGAAGCTTGTTCCAGAATCCCCCAGTAGACTATCTCTCACATGTCTTTGACTAGAATTGGGTTTCAACCTTACTGCTGAACTAATCCGTAGCAAGGAGGATGGATGAGCCCTCCCTGAAGCACCTGGCTACACGGGGGATAAGTCGATACCTGCGCAAATTGAGGTTCCATTTGGAAGGAGATGAATGCTGGGCAGGCTGCTAATCACGGCCTTTAAAGAAACATTGACTGAATCGTGTCCTTCCCAATTTTTATATGTTGAAGTCTTAACTGTATTGCAGCTGACCGTATTCGGAGATAGGGTCTTCAGGAAGTAATTAAGGTTAAATGAGGTCATAACGGTAGGGCTCTAATCTGATAAGACCAGTAGCCTTAGAAGAAGAAAAGAGAGAAAGATCACAGGGGTGCACACACCCGAGAAAAGCCAGGTGAAGGTGGTACAGGAAAGCAGCCATCTGCAAGTGAGGAAGAGTGCTCTCCCCAGAAACCAACCCTGTGAACCTTGATCTCCCAACTCCTGGTCTCCAGACCTGTAAGAAAATTAATTTCTGCTCTTTAGGCGGTGCAGTCTATATGGTGTTTTGTTACGGCAGCCCAGGCCGACTGATATACACAGCAGTATGATAGGAAATTAAAATAGTATAATTTCTAGAAAAATTATGAAATGCTCCTTTTTAAATACCAGTGCCATGCCCTCGAGCTCCTCAATAGAATTTGTGGTGTATTTTCCTCATCTTTTTAATGCTTACCAAAGGTCCCGTATGTTCACGTGTACATACGTGTGTATACCATTATACACACTTGCTTTTTTGTTGTTTACCTTTTATTTTTTAAGGTTGAATTTTACCTGCTGTTCTTCCAGTTGTTTATTCTCACTCAACAAAAACACAGAGCGCTACCCTGTTCCTTGGACAAATTGCGTAGATATGTCATGGAGACGTATTACCATTTCTTCAGCCCATCTCAGTACGGGAGGACGTTGTGCGAAGGGGCTCCCACGCTTTGGTGAACGCGCAGCATCTGCTGGGATTGGTGTTCAGCACAATAGTCTCTTGGACCTGCTGATTGTAGCATGACAGCTTCCCTCTCTCTCCTGTAGGTTGTCCTAAAGAAGACGTAACTTCTTTGAGGCTCTCACGACCTTTGACCATAGCCACATGTAGTTGGCTGTTGGTACCCAAAGGGCAAGATGACTCAGGGCACTAATGAATGACCATGTGCTGGATAGTCCTCATCTGATGCATGTGTATCAGGAGTGCTAACATCCCAGTCTTTAGGAGACCAAACACTTGGTTCTTTCCTGCATGACATTGTACTGTTTGGAAACTGTGACATTACTCAGCTGCTGACTTAGTCTGTCTTGGGTGAACTTTTCTACAAGCTACATAGCTTGAATAGAGTAAATCTGACTAATGAATTTATAAGCAAGGTTTTGGCAACATAAAAAATTCTGGCCTCCCTAGAAAAGGTTTAAACATTTTCCTGTTGTTACAAGGAAAATTATTTCTCATGATTTATGTTATTTGAATTTGATTCTGTTCATCAACAAATACTGCAAATGTGGGAAACCCACCCTAGAAAGGCATTTAATCTTTAAGCCCACTTAATCCTACCAATTGGGGTTGTTAAAATAAACACAGGAGATTCTAACATGCCTGGGAGTTGACAAAACCACCCAGTTTGCAAAACCAAAATGTTGTTGTATTTATCATAGACAAAGATGACCTTCACTTGGGGACTGGATTGATTTCCAACAGAAAGATTATTCTGTAAATCCAGTTCCCATATGAATGCACTGTTCATTGTTTCACACACATCTCCGTTTGTTGACTCTGTTGTTGGAAGGTCCACATACCCTCCAACTAGGTATTTTGAAAGGTTTGTCTAACAATTTAAGTTTTCATTTCTTCATTTTTAAAGCCTTACTTGGGTTGGGTTTATTTTAGGGGATAGCACGTAGAAGTCGAGGCAAAGAAAAAGAAGCTGAGTCCTTAAACCGATGGATCGGAGAGTTAATTTTTTTTTAAATGAATCTTCTCTCGGGCACCTGGTTGGCGTAGTCCATTAAGTATCTGACTCTTGGTTTTGGCTCGGGTCCTGAACTCAGGGTCGTGAGATGGAGCCCTGCATCAGGCTCTGTGCTCTGTGGAGCTGGCTTGGGATTCTCTCTGCCTTTCTCTCTGCCCCTCTCTTGGTCTCTCTTTCAAATAAATAAGTCTTTTTAAAAAATGAACTTCTCTCTTGATTTAAAAAAGTTAGATGGAAAAATATCTTTCCCAAGTCTACTCAATCCTTTGCACTTCTTTTATACCATCTATCCTGTCTTTTTAGGCAAGGGGACTTAGCATTTACCCAGATTACAGACCCTGGAGGGGGAGCTCCTCCCCAAGCTTCATTGCTTAAAGGTGTTAACTTTATAGTACTTCTTAGTTCCATCATATTCTGCAAGAGTAATAGCCACCCATATTTTCATTCATTTCCATCATGGTGTTGCCGCCAAGAGTCGAGACTTCTTTAAATTGGGAAAGAGGATATAGTCTTCTTTAACCCACTGAGCCACCCAGGTGCCCCGAGGATATAGTCTTCTTATTCAAATTCCCACCCAAACACTTTCATGTATTACAAGGGTATGGCATATATTAATGAGGTAATAAGTACAATTATATACCTACTAATATACTGATAATCAAAAGTATATTAAGCATGTATTCAGTTATATAACCTGTGTGAATAAATTATATATGATTAAAATGCGTATCTACTATTACCATCACAGTCAGCTAATGCAATTTAATTTTATTTATTTTTTATTATTTTTTAAAAGATTTTATTTATTCAAGAGGGAGAGGGAGATAGAATGAGCAGGAGGGAGGGGCAGAGGGACAAGCAGACTTCCTGCTGTGCCTGGAACCCGACATGGGCTCCATCCCAGGACCTGAACTGAGCTGAAGTCAGACACTTAACTGACTGAGCCACCCAGGTTCCCCTTGGCTAATGCAATTTTAATAATACGTAGGGATAGTCTGGTCTACAGGTGACCTAGAGCCAGTGTTGACTTGTCTATGGGTCCACTAACACCTAGGAAAGATACTGAGTGATTCTGTGTATATAGTTTCCAGATCTTTTCCTCTCCTCTCTAGAGAGAAGGGTCACCCATAAAATGTCACCCTCAGGTAGAGGGAGAGTTTCTTGTGCTCTCATGTCCAGGAAGGCCATCTTGGGCAGGGTGTTGATTAAAGATGTCATTTGACTGTCATCTTCCTGGTCTTTTAAACCGGTTTAACTAACAAGCATATGCAGCTTCCTGCTGCCCACGTCTGAGAGGTTTGACCACAGAGTAGGAGCTGCTTTAAATAGAACCTGACTTTTAGAAATCTGTCAGTCCACAAAGTTGATGGTGTCACATGACTCTGTGACTCAGTGGCTTGACAGACCTTTTTTTTCTCAGCATGCAGAGACTGCTTGTTGACCAGCTTCACGGAGCAAGCTTTGTCCAGGGATCGGGTGATGGCATATGGTCTTCGTCTCCACCCCCATGGCATGCATTAGGCACCACCTGAGACACCTCATGGCTGGAGGGCGGGGCGGGAAGAGCAGTGGGGAGGTGCAGGGTTACAGATTGCTGAAGGATATCAAGATGCTTATCTGGAAATGTAGAAAGTGTCCAACTCTCAGGCCACCTTGGGAATTTTGGGCCACCTTTTTATTGTTGAAATGCATTTATGTGGAGGTTTAGAAGCTTTGACTTTGTCCTCTCAGCCACTTTAGATGCTGCATGGGTCTAAGAGGGCTGGAAGCTCCTTCTCTCCTAAGGGCCTTTGTTAGAGCAGGTGGTTCTGAACACATGGGGGGAGGTGCCAGCAGACAAAGAAGGCCAGTTTGAGACCATCCATTTAACTTGCTCACAAAAGTTCCATGAAGACTAAACTCTGTGTTGGTCAGGGGAGGAAGGGGCACTTACATGTGACCCTGTTTCCTCACCTCTTCCTTTTCTTGGCTTGCCTGCCTACCTGTCTTCCTTTGTTTTTCTTTAAGTAGGCTCCATGCCCAGTGTGGAACCCAGTGTGGGTCTTGAACTTACGATCCTGAGGTCAAGACCTGAGCTGACATCCAGAGCTACTTAGGTGTCCCTCTGCTTTTCTTTCTTTCTTTCTTTCTTTTTTTTTTTTTTTAAGGTTTTATTTATTTGACACAGAGATAGAGAGTACAAGTAGGCAGAGAAGCAGGCAGAGGGATAGGGAGAAGCAGGCTCCCCGCTGAGCAGAGAGCCTGATGCGGGGCTCGATCCCAGGACCCTGAGATCATGACCTGAAGTGAAGGCAGAGGCTTAACCCACTGAGCCACCCAGGCGCCCCTCTGCTTTTCTTTCTTAATCAATTTCTTGGAAGAAAGTCATTGTGCTGTAGAACCAGCACCATACTTGGAATCAGAAAACCTGATTTTAGGGACACTAGGTGGCTCTGTTGGTTAAGCATCTGCCTTCGACTCAGGTCATGATCCCAAGGTCCTGGGATCGAGTCCCACATCAGGCTCCTTGCTCAGTGGGGAGCCTGCTTCTCCCTCAGCCTGACACTCCCCCTGCTTGTGATCTCTGTTTTTCTCTCTGACAGATAAATAAATAAAATCTCAAAAAA
Organism: Lutra lutra; assembly: GCF_902655055.1. Lineage (NCBI taxonomy): Eukaryota > Metazoa > Chordata > Mammalia > Carnivora > Mustelidae > Lutra > Lutra lutra. The sequence continues at coordinate 8,792,647 of NC_062284.1, read as the reverse complement.
GCCCCCCTGGTTTTAAATATCTGCTCTGAGAAAGTTTGTTCATCTCCCCAATTTCAGTTTCTTCATAGTAAAATGGGACAACCTCAGATCTGTTGTAGAAGATTTGAAATAAGGAAGTAAGGGCTTGGCATGGAGCTTGCCACATGGTGACTGCTCAGTGGATTCAGTGACTACCAATCCACTTTCAAAACCAGGAAGAACCTTCTGTTATGTTGAGGGCAACATATTAGTATCCTTAACATAGCAAAGCCTCAGTGTCCTTATTCCCTATGGTGTTTTTGAGATCCCAGGTAAAGAGGCCAGCCCATTGTACTGGCAAAATTGTTCTCTACCCCACGATTTGGAAGCTGGTAAACTTTCATTCAGACAACATCCCTGGAGACCTACCCCATGCAAAAGCCTTGGTGTCGGGTGTTACAAGACTTACCAGGGTACATTCTTTCCCTAGAGAAGATTAGGTTGCGTAATGGGTCTGAGGCGAGGGCATAAATGACTATCCAACAATCCCCTCAGAAGGCTCTGAGAGGGGCGCCTGGGTGGCTCAGTGGGTTAAGCCCCTGCCTTTGGCTGAGGTCATGATCCCTGGGTCCTGGGATCCGAGTCCCGCATCGGGCTCTCTGCTCAGCGGGGAGCCTACTTCCCCCCCTCCCTCTGCCTGCTGCTCTGCCTACTTGTGATCTCTCTCTCTCTCTGTCAAATAAATGAATGAAATACTGAAAAAAAAAAAAAAAGAAGAAAAAGGGCTCCAAGAGGCTAAGGGGAATGCAAAATGTGTGGAAATGTTTTGTGGTGTAGTCTGTGTTTGCCAGTCTAGACAGAACACGTTCTCAGCAGTTGGAGAGCATCACATCATCAAAAAATGCTGTGCTTGTATTTGAAAGTCGCTGTGTACCATCTCACCTGAGATAGATACAACACTTGTCTTTTAAATGATAACTCAGTGTTGAAAGTATTGTTGTAAGGCTCATTCCTTAGGATATTGATTCCAGAAACAGCAGTCTGAATTTGTACTTCCCTTATAAGGTTTCTGTCTATCACTCAGGAGTAAGAAACCATTGCTGGGGCTCAGGGGTGGCTCAGTCAGTTGAGCATCTGACTCTTGGTTTGGGCTCAGGTCATGATCTGAGATCGGGCCCTGCGTTGGGCTCCGTGCTCAGCAGGGAGTCTGCTTGAGAGTCTCTCTCCCTCTGCCTCGGCCCCTTCCCACTCTCTCACACTCCCTCTGTCTCTCAGAATAAATAAATCTTAAAAAAAAAAAAAAAAGGAAACTGTTGTTTCAGATGAGAGTAGATAGTTAGATAGAATTTTGGTCCCCAGCTTTTCTGGCTTTCTGATTGAGAGATGGAACCCTATGTGTGCTCTGGCTTTCTCTGCTGTCCCATCATAGCTGTGGTTTCCTTCCCAGGCTCATTCATCAGTAGACTTTCTAGTTCTTGTCTTCCGAAATTTGTTAAAACCTTTAGTTGCCTGATGACTTCCCCCTCCCACTACCTCCACAGTTAATGGAATTATTTGTCTTTGTATTTCCCCAATGAAATTAATGGAGTTTTGGGAGGAGGGCACGTGAATTCATGTTACAAGTTTGCTTTGAATGAGAAGCCCGTATCTGTTGTGCTGTCTTTTCAGGCATCCCTCTGTCCATCCACTCACCATTCCATCCTTTTGGTCAAGACTTGCTCAGGGTACAATACATGAAAATAACTTAGTAATTCCAAGTGAAATAGAATAACAGCTAAACGTAGAAGAAAAATTTCTTCCCCTGCAGTTTAGGCAAGCCATCAAACTTTCCACGGCACTTCTGGGTGAAGATTGACAGCTGAGGCTTATAGTGGTGGGGGGTCTGGGAAGATATCCAGGATCTCTAGAGAGAGTCTGAAACAAAGCAGGGGGCCTCCACTGGTAGCTTTACTGTAGGCTTCACTACAAGCTTCTCACCTGCCCTGGAGGAATCGTTAGGCCATGTCCCTGTTCTCAGCAGAGCTGAGCAACCTGCCTAGCAGCACCCTGTACCCACTGCCCACCCAGTAACTTCTTTGTTCCCTTGCCCTCCTTTCACCACTCCAACTCACTCCTGGTATCCTTAAAAACAAAAACAAAAACCTTCTTTGTGATACTTACTTTATGTGGTTTCTGGAAATAATATGGGGTTACAATTAAGGCACATTTAAGTTTCGCTGAAGACTTTTACAGCCTATTGTCTTATTATTTACACACCAAACGTATATTTAAAAAATGACTATGGAGCAGGAGCTATGGTAAGTGTTCAGACTAAAAGATCATAACATAGTTTGTGTCCTCCAAGAGCTTCGAGCTGAATGTGGACCTAAATATACAAATAGATCATGTCTGTGTTATTGTACAAAGGCTGTGTGAAGATAAAGTTCTTCAGAGGAAGACCTTTATGGAGGCTGGAACTTGAGCTGGGTGTGGGGAGATGGGTAGGAGTTAGCTAGATGGGAAAAGATACAGAGGGAAGGAAGGCTTTCTAGAGAGTGGAAAGTCTGTGTCAAACCTGTGGAAAAACAGGAAAATACCAGACCGTGATGTGTGGAGGGGAATTTCAAGAGCATCACATGTCTCGTGTTCTCTGAGAGGCTGTTGGATTTGTTGGCAATAAACCCAAATCCTTTAAAGAAGTGGGATTGCCGCTATCATCTGAGTTTATTTTTTTTTTAATTTTATTTTTAAAATGTTTATTTTAGAGAGACAGAGAGCTGGGGGGGTGCTTATGGGCAGAGGGAGAGAGAGAATCCTCAAGCAGACTCCCCACTGAATGTGGAGCCTGACGGGGGGCTGGATGCCATGACCCTGAGATCATGACCTGAGCTGAAATCGAGAGCCAGCCGCCCAACCAACTGAACCACCCAGGCGCCCCCATCATCTGAGTTTAGTGAAGACTGCGATTTCTAGAAGAGAGAACTACTCTAAGGATGTTGGGATTCACAGGCATTAATCCCATCAAGAACTGCGCCCCCAGTCACAGTGGGGCTTTGAGACAGATGTAAGTGAATAAGGGCCTCTACCGTCTGAACCTCGGGCTCTAGTTTGGAAAGAGCCTCTGAAAACTCTTGGATCTGCTTTTAAGCCCTTAGTTTTAGTTCAGAGAGAAGGATGTTCATGAATCTTTGCTTGGAGGTCCAGCAATTGTGGCACCTGCAGGAGGCATCACTGAGGGTCCTGAGCATTTGGCCTGAAAGGAAGATGGCCCCGGGCGTGTTCCCCTCAGCCAGGTCTACTGAGCACCGGCGGCTTGGATCTGTGGTGTGCAAGAGTGATTCAGAGACCAGCAGCAGCAGCTCCTGAGAAGTCGAAGTGTGATTTCTGAGGCCCCCACCCTGGACCTCCTGAGTGAGAAATTCTGGGGATGTGGCCCCCCACCCTGTGTTAACGAGCCCTTCAGAGGATCCTGATGCTCGCTCGGCTGGGGAATCCCCAGCCAGGGTGGAAGGGTGAACGTTTCTGGTGCAATTCCCATGTCCTGCCAAGAGAGGGAGCACTTTGCAGGCCTTTGCATCCTCTTTACCCCTTCTTTCCCAAAAGACCCAAGTGGTTTTTTGAAGAGAGATGACTCACCATTAGATCCAATGACAACTTTTTTTTTTCTAGTAAAATGCACATAACATATAATTTACCATTTTAACCATTTTTGAGTGTACGACTCAGTGGCCTTAATTATATTCCCAGTGTTGTGCAAGCATTATCACTGCCTATTGCTAAAACTTTTTCATTACCCTAGACGGAACTCTGTAATTATTAAGGAATAGCTCCCATCCCCCTCCCTCCAGCCCTAGATTGCCTTGAATCTGCTTATGAATTTGCCCATAATAGGTGGCTCATGTAAGTGGACAGAATCCTAACAATATTTCTCTTTCTGGGAATGGCCATCTTTTGCAGTGCTGGTTGTGTTGGTGCTGGGGGGTGCTAAGTCGTGGTACCGAGCATGGGGCCCCTGTTATACCTCAGCCAGACAGACCGTAATGGTCAGGCCAGTCTTTGTTCTGTCCTTCAGCTGGAGCAAAATCAGGTGCATTTTGATGCATTCATGAACTATTCCGAAACTCTCTGTTGGGTTCCTGCTCTGTGCTCTGCAGTGAACTAGGGATCCTATCTCCCCTTTTGTGCACCCAGACATTCTCGAGTGGATTGTATCACATGGGTTTGACTAAGTGTGTGCTAGAGCAACAGTTGTACTGTAGCAATATAGCAAACACTCTGTCACATTTTATTTTGCATATATGTGCATAATTACATACTGTACTCATTATACATTTATATATGTGTTACAGTAGAGGATTATAGTCACACATCCCTGTATATTTTACTTTATGAATAATTTAAGAAAGCTCAAGGGTAATATTTGCTTTAAGTGCTAACGTGAGACTTACACCCCCATGTAGAGAAAGACTCCCCGGAATGTGCAAGAGCTTATTGGAATCCCCACCCTTCTTCCCCCTCAAGCATTCATCTTCCCCTTCCTGGCCTTGGGGAGTCTCCAAAGCTTTTGCCTGAGTCCTTGATCCTCATGCTGTTGCCCCTGGATCTGAAAGTACTTCAATACCGTTTCTGCTTCGCAGAGCTGCTGCTTCTGACCAGGCGGGCGGGGTCCTCCCAGCCTCGCTCGAAACCTCTTGTCACACTCCCTGCTGACCGTTACTCAACAAGCCAGGCTGAGGTCTGGGTTTCGCTTTCTCTTATAAAAATTTTTGGTGTTGGAGGCGCCTGGGTGGCTCAGTCGATGAAGCCTCTGCCTTCAGCTCAGGTCATGATCCCTGGGATTGAGCCCTGCAGTGGGGGTGGAGGGGTGTCCCTCCTCTGCGGGGAGTCTGCTTCTCCCTCTCCTCCCAGCTTGTGCTCTCTGTCACTGTCTCTGTTGCTATCTCTGTCTCTCTCTTAAATAATAAAATCTTTCAAAAAATTTTCAGGGATGGATGATGGCTCCCTCGAGCTGTCTTCGGTAGCATCTGGGTAGAGCTGGAGAGCGGGGATCATTTTTCTTCCTCCCTGTCCCCCCCCCCCCCTCAAGAGAAAGAGGGACTTATTCCGTGCTGGGCACAAGATGGGCTCAACCTTTGCACTGTGCACTATGCATTCATGGTTTTTACTTTTCTTTCATGATGCAGGGGCCATCTTGGTTTGCATTTCTGTTTTGTCGTCTCCCCCTTGAAAATGGTGATTGGCAAAATCCATGTGGCATTCATTTTCCTTGGTAACCCAGCCCCCTGTGTGTGTGTGTGTGTGTGTGTGCGTGCGCGCGTGTGCATGCCTGCTTTTATCCATCCTGCTACTCTCTCTCAAGCCGGGCAGGAGGCCGGGCTGTGACAGATGGCGTTCTGGGCGCCTGTGCTCTGCAGGCAACGTGTTCTATCCCTTGTCAGCGTCCTCCTGCTCTATGCACCTGTTATTAACCAGCTTCCCCACCCCCCACCACTTTCTGTCTCTGCTGCTACACCCCGGTATCCTAGGCAGCCAGCTCTCGAGAGACCTTAGGGTTAAGTTATTAGGACTGCTCCCTTCCTTCTTTCTGACCACTTTTCTCTTTCTCTCTGAAAGCTCTGTGGGCCCAGTGGTGGGGTTAAGTGCCCAGAGGTTGGGGTCAGACGGACTCAAGGCCAAATTCCATCTCCGCTGCTTCCTAACATTTCTTCGGGCAGGTTCATGTACCATGATTAGTTCCTTCATCTTTAAAATGGGGATCATTAGAGAAATAACTGAGCTAATGTTATTCTCATACTAAGCTGTCAGGAAGTCCTGTTAGCTCTAAATTCAAAATAAATCGACACTCCTCTTGAGAGGATCACTCTAGCTGTATCCGAAGAACAGTTTGAAGGAGGCCGAGAGTGTGTCTGGGTGCACTGGTTTGGGGTTGATAACAGTAGTTTGGTGACAGCTGAAATTTAGGTAATTTCTGTTTATTTTAACGTTGAAAAATTTTTTCAACAATGTTTTCTGTTGTTCAGTGTAAAAGCCTTTGGTCTCTTTTGTTCAGTTTATTACTGAGAATTTTATTCTTTCTGCTGCCATTACAAGTGAGATTGCTTTTTTAAAATTTTCATTTCTGAACTACTCATTGCTAGTATACAAGCTACAATTGACTTTTGAAAAACTTTTTTTTTTTTTAAAGATTTTATTTATTTATTTGTCATAGAGAGAGAAGCGAGAGCGAGCACAGGCAGACAGAGTGGCAGGCAGAGGCAGAGGGAGAAGCAGGCTCCCTGCCAAGCAAAGAGCCCGATGTGGGACTCGATCCCAGGACGCCGGGATCATGACCTGAGCCGAAGGCAGCTGCTTAACCAACTGAGCCACCCAGGCGTCCCTGAAAAACTTTTTTTTACTGAAATTCAGTTTAGTTCAATTCAATTTAGTGTATTATGGGTTTCAGGGGTAGAAACTAGCGATGTATCAGTTGCATATAACATCCAGTGCTCATCCCATCACCTGCCTTCCTTAATGCACATCACCCAGTGACCTCATCCCCCCACGTCCACTCCTCCCCTCCAGCAACCCTCAGTTTGTTTCCTAGGGTTAAGAGTCTCTTATGATTTCCCTCCCTCTCTGCTCTTATTTATTTTTCCTCCCCTTGCCCTATATTCATGTGTTTTGTTTCTTCAGTTCCACATATGAGCGAAATCATATGGTATTTGTCTTCCTCTGACTGACTTATTTTGCTTATCATAATACCGTCTAGTTCCGTCCATGTCATTGCAAATGACAAGATTTCATTCTTTTTTTTTTTAAAGATTTTATTTATTTATTTGACAGAGAGAGATCACAAGTAGATGGAGAGGCAGGCAGAGAGAGAGAGAGGGAAGCAGGATCTCTGCCGAGCAGAGAACCCGATGCGGGACTCGATCCCAGGACCCTGAGATCATGACCTGAGCCGAAGGCAGCGGCTTAACCCACTGAGCCACCCAGGTGCCCGATTTCATTCTTTTTGATGGCTGAGTAATATTCCACACAATTCACCTTTTTTTTTTTTTTTTTTTTGGTGGCACATGGCAGAACTTATTCTGATAGTTTTTTGGTGGATTCTTTTAGACCTTGTATATACAAAACCAAGCCATCTGTAAGTAGAGAACACTCTGCTTCCTCTTTCCCAGTCTGTATGCTAGTCACTCATTCATTCCTAAATGCCCTGGCTACGGCCTCTAGTACAACGTTGAACAGAGGTGGTGAGTGAGGATGGATGGCTATCCTTAGCTTGCTTCTGATCGTGGGGGAAAAAGCATTCGGTCTTTCTCTATGTGTATCACGTTAGCTGTGAGTTTCAGGTGGATCCCTTTATCAGGTGCAGAAGGTTCTCTTCTGTCCCTAATGTGGTGAGCGTTTTTTTTTTTTTTTAAGATTTTATTTATTTATTTGACAGACAGAGATCACAGGTAGACAGAGAGGCAGGCAGAGAGAGAGAGGGAAGCAGGCTCCCTGCTGAGCAGAGAGCCCGATGTGGGACTCGATCCCAGGACCCTGAGATCATGACCTGAGCCGAAGGCAGCGGCTTAACCCACTGAGCCACCCAGGCGCCCGTGGTGAGCGTTTTTATCATGAAACTGTGATGGGTTTCATCAGATGCCTTTCCTGTGTTGGTTGAGACAATAATGTGGTTTTTATCCCATATTCTGTTATTATGGTGGATGATTACATTGGTTGATTTTCAGGTGTTAAACCAATCTTGCATTCCTGGGATAAATGCCCCTTCACCATGGTATGTAACACTTCTTGTTTGTTGCTGTATTTGGTTTGCTTCTTGTAGCTTTCTACTGGTTTCTCTTCTAGTCTGTTTCTGGCTTCTACTCTTGCTTCCCTGGAGTCCTTTTTCATTTACTTTTCGAAAAATAGAGTAGCCAGAGAAACCCTAAAACATGTTAGCTCATTTGCTCAAAATCCTATAGGGAATGCTCTGCTTGCAGAGAAGTGAAAGCCTTTGCCATGCTTTCCAGGTGCTGCGTGAATGGTCCCCATTACTCCCCTCAGCTAACGCTCCCCTCCCTCACCCTCTTTGGCTCAGGAAGTCCCGTGCAGCTTGCTTTTCCTCGAACAAATCAGCCTGTTGTCATTCAGAGGGTCTGTATAGGCTGCTTCTGATATTTGTATGACAACTTTGTTTCCTCCTTCACATCTCTGTTCAGAGACGTTACCTTCACTAGGAGGCCCATTTTAGACAATCTCTTAGATCTTAACCCATCCTGGTACATCTGATGTCTTTACCCTGTTTTTACTTTTTCTGTTTTTCCCTTAGCATTTATCACATTTTAGAATACAACTTTAATGTACTATTCAAAAATATATGGTCTATTAACTACTTTTTTTTTCATGCTGACTCAACCCTTTCGAGTACAAAAATCTTTGCTTTATCCATTTATCTCAGCACATAGCATAGGTGATCAATAAATATTTGTTCAATGAATGAATAGCACATTTAAAGTGCCTGGGCCAGAGCCTAATTTTTGGAGAAAGTTCCATGAATATTTGATGATGCTCTGTATTCAAATACTATTAAATGGTGGGGGTAGAATAATGCAAAATGAAAGTTTCCTGTTTTCTGGAGTTTGCAGACTGGAAGAGGAGTCAGACATTAATAGACACAACTGAGTGAATAATTACAAATTGAATTGTGCAATGAGAAGAGGGGAAAGAAAGGATAAACACACCAATAAAGGACCTGGGCCTAGACTGGCAGTCAGGGAAGGCTTCCCAGAGGAGGTGACAGCTAAATTAGGATTTGAAGGATGAGGTATGAGCTACAGGTGAAGGAAAAGGGAAGGCCTAGAGAGCATTTTAGGCTGTGGCGTTAGCAAGGAGAGAGGATAAGTGATGGGAACATGTTCCAAAGCTTGGCAAAAGGCTGAAGGGGCGGAAATACAGACTGTATGAGAGGGTGATGTGGGACAAGGCTAGGTGGAGGGATGGCAGCACGTGGACTTGGTAGATCCTCCTGGACCACGTTTCGGATTTGGGTTTTTATCCAAGAGCAAGATTGGGTGTGGGGTAGCAATGGGAGGGTGCCCTAACCGGGTGTTCTTGAGAAGATCCCCTTAGTTGCAACTTGAAGAACAATTTGAAGGGGGCCTAGAGTGCATAGGGGTGGATTTGTTCTGGGGTTATGGCAATAGTTAGGGGAGTGATAGTCAGGTGATTTTCATTTATTCCCTTTCTTTATGCTTAACTGTATTTTCTGATTTTTCTAAAATGATCATGTAGCTCATTTGCATTTCTTATGCAGGAAATTAAACTGTAAATTTCAACCAAGGGCTAATAACTCTAGAAACTCTAGAAATCACATTTCTCATTGAGGTTGCAGACCCCCATGCACTTGGACTAGGGCAGAAACAACAGAAATCAAAAGGAGTGGACAACTTAAGAGCAGTCTAGACGTCAAAATGGAGGAGTTTGAGCGTGTGCCCAGACATAGGTGGTGAGGTCAGGTGGCTAAGGAAGATGCAAGCTCAGTTTCTCAAAAAGTAGTATTCCATTCTCTGGGAAGGGGAGGACTGGGGAGGGTCCTGGCTTGGTGTGGAGAACATTAGGATCCTGGTACCTGAATGCTAACGACTGCGAGAAGCTTTGTGTGGTGCATGTAACTGAAGACACCCTCCACCTCACGATCCCATCTCCTGGTATTCTGCTCCCCTGGAGTGCGGGGGGGGGGGGGGGTCCTGGGACTTGCTTCTAACCCAAAGAATATGAGAAAAGTGAGGACATGTTTGTGCTGTGATGATGTTGTGTTGTTCAAGACTCTGTCTTGTTGACACATGCACTGTGATAACTCTCCCTATTGGTGAAGAAAGTTTTCGTGTTGGGGAAGCCCACATTGCAGATAGCCTCTAGAAGCCGAGAATGGTCTTCAGCCAACAGACAGCAAGACACCAGGGGCCTCAGCACCAATGCTGCAATGAAATGACACTGCCAACCTCAGAGAGGGGGTTGAGGGGGGATGCAGACCCTTCCCCAGCGGAGCCTTCAGATGGAGACTCAGCCCTAGCCGAGTCCCCATCTGCTTACAGCCCATAAGACTGTAAACAGAGAATTTAACTAAGCCATGGATTCCTGCCCCATGGAAACTGTAAGATAAATGAGTACTGTTTGAAACTGCTAAGTTTGTGGTAATTTATTAAACAACAATATCGATAAACTCTGTAGGTGGCAATTTCTAGATCAAAGCCATCTGAGTTACAGAATATTTCAGTTCCAAGAGAGGATTTGGTCATTCTGTTTCTTCATGTTTTGGGGGTGGGGACTCGTTTATCTCCAGGGACCTCTCCTGACTGGTAAACTTTTTTGTTTCAAAACAGAACCCCCTCATCCCCTCTCCTCCTACCTCCTTGACTGCACATTCTCTGAGACTTTTAACATAGATGCTTTGGGGGCCAACCCTGTACTGCATTTCTTCACAGATATTGTCTGTTCCCTTGGCTTCAAGGGTCATTGCTACTAGAGTGACTCCTGCATCTTATCCCCAGTACCAGATCTCCTGAGAATTCTGTATTTGAGCTTCTAGCATGATTCTGAGAAGTTCCATGTAGCTCTGTGCCCATCATCCTGAGCCAAGGATGTCCCAGATTGAAATGATTATCTTCTCTCAACACCTCTGTTTCTCTCCTTAGCTGATTAATGTCTTTCTTCTTCTCCCATTTACGTGGACTAAGCATTTCGGGCCGTCACCAGCTGTTCCCTTGACTTTGCTCTCCACAACTAGCCTGTCCTCAAGTCCTACGAATTCTTTGCTTACAACCTTCACCTTACTTTTCCATCCTTGCCGCCACCCTTTGATTAAAAAAAAAAAAAAGAAAGAAAAGGAAAAAAAAAGAAAGAATCCAGTGGCTTATTACCTGTGGACTTACACCTGATCTCTTTAGGATACTGGGTTATGGTCTCAAACCTTATGTCCATCACTGCCCTAATGGCGCCCCGCACTGCATTATGTATTGATCCCCAATTAGGAGCTGAGAAGAAGGAAATCTTTTCTTGTTACTCAGGAATCAGCCTTGCCTCTTTGACTACTACGGATTACTACTACGGATTACTACGGACTACTACTACTACTACATGGATTTCCTGCCATATAATGTGACTGTCTGGATTCGTAGTTATTTGCTAGGTTGTCATGCTACTAGGTATTCTCTAGAGGGTTTGGATCTGGGAGTCACCTCGAATCTTCTGGTCAGCATCAGAGGGTAACCAAGCTGTAGTGATACTGTCCACTCCACCAGTCACTCTCCGACATTCATGTGCACGTAACTTACCTGCTGGCATGAAAGTTGTGACTCAGCCCGCCAAGCGTGGCACTCGGGAGCCTCCCGCTTCCAGCATCCAGGCTCCAAGCTTCCCTTCAACCCTTCTTTCTCCATTCTCCCTCCACGCCACCCTTTTGTCTGTTGGCCTTGTCCCCTCACGTTGTCCTGACTGGTCTGCCTGCTGCCCACTCCTCCCCACCTCTCGTGTGTCCCTCATAAAACTATGATCTAACGGATCATTACTTCTGCAGCAAACTCCCCAAAACGAAAGTGCTGTGCAAGTCAGAAACGCAGGGTCACCTCACAGACCGGGCCTGTGATCCGGGATGGGGCTGGGTATTTTCTTTCCATGCTTCCTTCTCTGCTGATCCCCTTGATGTGGCCACTTTACTACCCACCAGACCCCCAGGACTGATTTCCCTCTTGCACTAGCCCAACCCCGGCCTTGTATACTGTGGCTCCTAGATTTGCACATTGTCTTGGGCCTCGCAGTTACTCTTTCTATGTGTTAATTTTTTACGATTTTTATTTATTTATTTATTTGAGAGAGAGAGAGAGAGAGAAAGAGCACAAGCCAGGGGAAGGGGTAGAGGGAAAGGGAGAAGCAGACTTCCTGCTGAGCAGGGAGCCCAGTGTTGGGCTCGATTCCAAGATCCTGAGCTCATGACCTGAGCCGAAGGCAGACACTTAATCAACTGAGCCATCCAGGGGTCCTTCAGTATGTTTCTTTTTAAATTTCATGGTTGCCAGATCATGTGGGGTTATAAAGAGAGGGGCTGAAGAAGCCGAAAGGTGATTAGAAGAAAACATGATCGGGAAGGATAAATGAAATGGCCCATCGGTGACAACTAGCCTCACCTCCTTGCCGAGTGCTGTGTGGTTGTGCTGCTCTCTCGGAGCTGGGGGTCAGCCCTGCTATGGGTTTGCACTGGGGCTGGTGAGTCCAGGCGCCGGTACCATCGGATTCTTCTGTCAGTTGTGGGTAGCCCTGACGTCTAACTGCTAGATTTTTACTTCAGTTTGGTTTAGTTTAAACTCATTATTTTTATTTTTACCGCCTCTCTGTTGCTCAGTATTAGATAATACATTGCAAAGAGGAGTGTCGCTCGTCAAGTGGGCAGAGATCAGGGCAGGGCCAGTGTGGGAGACTCAGGAGAATACAGGTGTGCAGGGAACAGGGGTGGGAAGTGCGAGTCCTGGGTGGGGGGTCCCACTCTGTCCGCATGTCTATAATCTTGGAAGGGTGATCCAGCCTTGTTGACCTGTTCCCCCAGTACTCAGGGTTGGGGGTGCTGGTGAGGAAACAGATCACTCTTTAACAGGCCTTAAGGATGAGTTCCTAGAACTGTGCAGAATACTCCTTTTCTTAAAAAAGAAAAAAAAAAACAAGCAATAAACTTTCCCTTCCAGAATCACACCATCGTGTCCTTAACCTTGAAGTTTTCTTCTGTCCAGGGAGTGGGTCTTTGTACGACCTTCTCAGGCTCAGGGTACAAACTGAAAAGTCACGAAGACATGGGCCAAAGGATTTTCATTCTCATCTGTCTCCCATTGCTGCAAAGGTTGTGAAATTCTTCCATGGAATGAAACAGAAAAATCATGACATAACTGTCCACCCCCCCCTGCCCCCCACGTAAGGAACCAGCACTGCTTTCCAACCTGTGAATGTTTTCCTGTGGGCCCCCAGGGCCGCGAGTGTTTGAAGCAGTTCTCACTGCAGCGCTTTCACTCAGCCCACGTCCCAGCCCCTCCCAGCCCACCCTCCAGAGTCGCCAGGGTTCCCAAGTAGAAACCAAGAGACTAACAAGAGCCCTGGCAGGGATGTACAACAGAAATACAAGAAGCGTAGGGTAAGGAAGGTGGTGGAAGGTGGGAGGCAGGATGGGGAGGGGAAGGTATTTTCAGCAGCAGCCGGGACTCCTGAGACCCATTTTCAAGACAGACACTTTGCTTGGAGCAATTTCTGCCTTTGTGCCTCTTTAATGGTCAGTGGTGCAATCAATAGCATGCCTGCTCCCGGGTTAAAAATGCGGCTGTTAGGTGGCAGCAATGAGCCTGCTGGCTTTGGGATCCATGGGCTGACAAAAAGACCATTGAACATTGACTTTTTCACTTTTCTTTCTCTTTCCCCAGGGCAGCCGCCGAAGTCCTGGCAGCATTGCTGGAATCCAGTAAGCACCTCTTCTGGAAAGGGGTCATTTCTTTCCCCTCCGAGTTCAGTGAGAGATGCTCTCTGTATCTCCATGGCTCATTTTCAACCTGGAAGGCAATAGCGCCATTCCTGGGTCTTCGGGGGTGAGATGGAGAGGGTTATGGCTGTTCCAAGTGCCAGGCTGCAACGCGAGAGTGAGTATCTGTCCGTAGGGGTGTGCGTGAGTGCAGTGCCATCAAGGCGGTTTGCTCTAAAGGGAGTGTGTTGTCCTCTGCAGACCCGAGGAACTCTCCAGTTCCTTCTGACAGGAGCACTGTTGGAATAAGGTCCCGTTCCAGCAGGATTGTCCTGTAGAAGAAAAGGTGATGACCCTGGGCGTGTGGGAAGCAGGACTCTTGCTTTTGCTTCTGATCCCAGTTCATGACTCTGTATTCTCGGGCAGGTGGGGTGTTGGGAATCGTTTGGACAGTGTACATTCTAATAACAAATTTATATTAAAAAGTTGGCTCTCTTCTCAGTCACTTGAGTGATTGCAAAAGAATAGCTCTGGGGGTCTGAATAATTTGAAGATTTTTTTTTTTTTTTTTTGCCTGGTAGCCCTGGTCTAATTACATTGGGAGTCAATTTCACGTGTGCAGTATAATAGAAGGCACCATGCGTTTGGGAGCAAAGAAGTCTTAGTGTAATGTTTTTATTTTTTCTCCCCTCCTTACCTTTTCATCTATTTTAATTTGGAGCCTTGGAAACCTGTTCCTTCAATTGTGATATTTGTTTCTCTATAGGGAGCCCGAGGCCTGTGGGTAATAGGTGAACTTTAATAAAACTTATAAATAAATAAATAAAAATAACACCTTCTCCCCCAACCATAGATCTTTGTCAACTCTCAGCACAGAGAAAGAGCCCTGTCATGTAGCACTTCCTTTTGTAGGCTGAAGAAAAAGAAGAAATTAAAGCTTGAATTCATGTGGTCATTTGGAACGTGATACAGTACACAGGCTGTTCACGGCTCTGGGGCCTGCAGGTGCAACGGAGGGTTTCATACAGCTTGGAGGAGGGCAGAGTGAGAGGTCTCAGCCCTTGAGATAGGAAGGAAGAGGAGGTGTTACCTGTGGGTTACGGGCAGGTTAGGAAGGAGCCTGCCTCAGGCTGGCATCTTGGTTCTTGTTAGTTATCTGTCCTGCCATTCCTGGTGATGATACCAAGTGTTTGGTGCTGGAAGAGTTCTGGGATTGCAGGAAGGAAGGGAGCTGAGAGGGGACTAGGGAGCCAGCGCAATCTAGGTGGTGGAGGCCTTCATGTCTCATAGGAAGAGAGCCCCGAGACTGGAGAAAAGCTGACTCCTTTTCTACACGCACACACACACACACACACACACACTTCTCAGCATACAGTGTCCTGAGACACAATGTACCTACCATGTGTGGAAATCTGAAAGCAGGCACATGCCTGTTATTAACTATTTCCATATGAGGCACCAGGCATGGACTCAAGGAAACCAAAAAGCAGTGACAACATAACAACTAATTCAGGCTTAGAACACGTAGCCGGGTTTCCAGCATACCGGCTGCCCACAGCAAACTGAGCACGCTGTACTAGGGACCAGCTTTAAAAGTTTCTGACTTCTACTTTGCCTTCAGAGCTCAGTCAGTCCAGACCTTTCCTCTAAAAAACTTTCTCTGGGGCGCCCAGGAGGCTCAGTCACTTGAGCGACTGACTGTAGACTTTGGCTCAGGTCATGATCTTGGGGTCCTGAGATGGAGCCTTGGGTCATGGTCTGCGTTCATTGGGGAGTCTGCTTGAGGACTTCTCTCCCTACCTCTTTGCCCCTCCCCTTGCTATCACTGTCTCTCTCTCAAATCAATAAATGAATCTTAAAACAACTTTTGTAGGCAAAGGCCATCTTTGTAGGTCGCTGAATTATTTGTGTCAGCACAGTGAAAAGCTAGAAAAAAAGGTGTGGACTAAACATTAAAATGAATGAATGATTTCTGAAGGAATATATATGAATGGATAAAATGAATGAATGATACTTACATGTGTGAAAATGGCAGTACTCCCCTGTACTACCTGAACCCAACAACCCACACGTAGAACCAATGATCTTAACATTTGTTGTTCTGATGTCTACTTAACTATACTAATAGACTCTTGGGGACCTGATAGCCTGCTGTCCTCCACATATAAAACGGGTTTTATCATCCCATCAGAAGGGTGTATGGAGTTATTTGCTAATTCTGCTTAGTCGTCTGCACAGACTTTCTCTGGATCTTAGGTTCTTTATAATGTGAGAGAATTGGATGAGAGGTCCTCTAACATTCTTTCAATCTCTGAGTACTCTGCCATCATATATATCAGGGTCTCCAAACCTTGACACTCTTGCAGATTGGACTGGTTAATTCTTGGTTGTTGAGGCCTGTCCTATGCACTGGGAATGGTTTAGCGGCATCCCTCACCTTGACTCACCAGATGTCAGTAGCACTCTCAATTAGAAAGAACAAAATTGTCTCCAGACACCGCCAAATGTGCCCTGGGAGGTCAGAATTGCCTCCCATTGAAAATCACAGATGTAGATGGGACCAAACCCGTGAATTGAAGGCGTTTTCAAGGTTTCAGATAATCTCTCCTCAGATACTTTATTGGTATCTCATAGAAATGTTCTTCTTGCATAACTAATCTTGAATTCCCCAGCTTTGGTCTCATTCCTGTGGGTTTAAAAGAGGTTAAAAAAACTGATGGCAGAAAGTCACTTGTGGAAGTGCAGAAATTACTTGGGAAGGAATAGGTTCTAAAGATCTAGAAGATCTTAGAACAAGGAGGGCAAATAGTTTCCATTACACGTGCCAGCTCCCACATGTGGGTGGAAGGATTCTGAGATCATATTTGAGCTCAGCAGGAAAGGTGTTTAAATAGCAAAGTTTCTTATGGATTGGGGAGGAGCAGTGACAGAACACCAGGTAGTCGCCATCTTGGTTCTACCAGCGTAAGCCAAGTGTCGTGTGGCGTGGAGGGTCTGGGCAAGGATGGTGCTGCTCCACGTTGGCTGGGACTGCTGTGTGGCAGGGGAATGTCATGGAATTCTCTAGTTGCTTTGTATGGTCTTCATGCACAGTTAAGACCTGACATGGAGTGTCTGTCAGTTTGGATCCCAGGCGAGTTTGTTTTCAGCTGGACCTAATTTCAGGAAGTCAGTTTCTGCCTAAAATTCAAACCCTTACCATCTGGCAATGGATATCTGGGAATGTTTATGTGACCCTTTAGTTTTGTTTTTGTTTTTTTTTCAAAGATTTTATTTATTTATTTGACAGACAGAGATCACAAGTAGGCAGAGAGGCAGGCAGAGAGAGAGAGGAAGGGAAGCAGGCTCCCCGCTGAGCAGAGAGCCCAATGCGGGGCTCGATCCCAGGACCCTGAGACCATGACCTGAGCTGAAGGCAGAGGCCCAACCCACTGAGCCATCCAGGCGCCCCATGACCCTTTAGTTTTAAATGCATAATCCTTTCAGCTAATGATTAGTCTGGTTTTTGTTTTGTTTTGTTTTTGTTTTTTTGCTTAGTCTGGTCTTAATGCTTGCTTGTTGTATAAAAGTTGGCCCTGTAATGTATCTCTGTGATTGCTTCACAAAGAAGGCGCATTCCTCAGTCAAAATAAAGCCAGAAGGATGTATCTTTCTACCTTGGGGTTAGTCAGTGCTTCTGTGGCAATAAACTTGGGTGGGCTTGGGCATCTGAGGCCAGTAGGGTCCTTTCTATTCCTAATGGGTATAGAGAGTGGCTGGAGGCAATGCCCACCAGTATCAGGGAAAGCAGGACCTAGGATCTGGGCGACTTGGAGTTTGCCCACCTTAGCCACAAAGAGAGAGGGAGGGAGCACCTGGGTTGCATAGGACACTTGTTCAGTTGCCTCCGCTGTCTTCCCTCCCATAGCTACTGCACGAGAAGCCAGTGTAGGGTCTGTGGGTGGCGAGAAGAGGGAAACAGTCCAGGAGACATCTTTGTCTCTTCCCCTTCCTGAGCGATAGCAGGCGGAATAAGCTTGGGCGTCCCACACTGCTATTCCAGTTGTCTCCGCAATTTAGGACTCCCAACAATGAAAAGTCATTGCCCATTCAAGGGAACTTTCTGTACGTGCAGGGGCTAGAATGGTCGAATCCAAATCCCACACCGTTCGTGGCATCCATTTCCCCCTCTACTCACAGGAGCACGAGCCCTACTTCAGTTTCCCTGTGAGGAAAGTGTTACCCTTTGATGCGTTAGCCTACGCAAAAACACTTAGCTTTTCATTACCAAAACTTAATAAAGGCTTTGATTAAGAAATAGTGCTTCTAGTGCAGGCAATTTTTTTCCCTCTAATAAACCCAAGCAACATATTGTCCTTTGTCTCTCTCCATCTTGTGCATTGCCTCCTGTCTGCCTTTCCCTCTGCCTGTACCCCATCTGTGTTCCTTTTTCCCCTCATCCTCTTTTCCTTTTCTCACTGTCTGCTCTAAACCCCCCCCCACCGCCTCACCTCTTCTTCTCTCTTTTCTCTCCTTAACACCCCTCCCATGAGCATTAGGTATAAACACAGGGTTGAAAACTTGCGGCCCTCGGAAATGGCACTTGAATGAGCGTGTGGCAGTGGTCTCCTGCTTCCTGACTTGCACTGGCTCCAGCCATGAACCTTTAGGTCACGCCTCAGTGTTAACTTTGCTGCTCAGATTTAAAGGTCACATTCCCACAACAAGGAATCACCTGCTACACCTCCTGGTCCAGGCTCTAAGTCTCAAGAAGAAGAGAATGGTTTTACTTCAGACTACTCCCTAACTTAAGAATTAGCCTCTAGAGGAGTCTGGAAGTTGGCAGAAGCGAGGGTGTGGGGAAGAAATAGGAAAGTAAGTTAATAAAGGAAGGGGGATGAGGTGGAGGGAGGGAGAGATAGGAGGGCACTAATGGGAGGTTTTGCAGGGAGGTGACACTTGTCAAGCGTCTTCCTAGTTAATGTTCTGGCCGGCTGGCTCCTGGAGCGGGCTGTCCACCTGTTGTGCTGGGAGTGTGGGAAGGGAGGGCCTTCCAGTGCCCAGAGCCCTGACCCTGTAGATTATACCCTCATGTTCTCAGTGGCCACGTCTGCCAAGGCCTGGCTGTCAGCAGGGCAGTGATGGGAGGGCATGAGGGCCAGACAGTTGCTTTGCTCCAAAATGTCAAAGAATGAGCCATTTTTGAGATGGACCCACCTGAGGATTTTGTAGGACTTCTAGGAGCTCCAAGGAGTTCTCAGAATGACGGTCTGTGTTGTAGGATGGTTGGCACTGTGATTCCTGTGATCCTGTGATGACACGTAAGTAGCAGTGGGTCAGCACAGCCTTTGGGGGACTCACATGTACCGTCTGTGTCCCATGCGGCCTGTCCTCCTGTAATTTCCTCTTCTGTTACTGGGCAAGGGCCATGGGGTCAGACAGTAAGAGCTGGAAAAAACCTTTGAGGTTGCTTAGTGCAGTGGTATTCAATTTTTTTTTTTTTTTTTTTTTTGTAGAGAGCTCAGAGCCCTGTCTGTCCATTTTCACTGCTTTTCCCCCAAGATGGCCTCACAGACACATTGACAAAAATACAAGGCCCTTGAGAACACAGGCAAAGATTGATCTTTTTTTTTTTAAATTAAAATATACTTGGCATCATAAAACGTGGTATAAATGTAATAATGCACATTGACTTGATACCTTTATGTATTGTAATATAATTGTCATTATAGCAATAATTTGCACCTCTATCCTGTCACATAATTATCAATTCTTTTTAGTGGTTGGAATAATTAAGATAAAATCTTCTAGCAAGTTTGGTGATTATCATACAGTGTTGTCTCTATCCCAGAAAACTATTGGCATCATCCACTCCCGCCCGCCCATCTCATTTTCACACGGGGAAACTGAAGAACAGAGAGAGGGGGTGACCCCACCCCCTGCCCCCAGATCTCTGAGACTTTGAAAGGTTCCTGTCCTGGATGACACTGGCTCCTTCTTCAGATCTCAGCACAAATACCTCTGTCTGGGGTTTTTCCCCAAATACTACCCCCCCACCCCACCTCTGCCCAGCGTTAGATGCCCTGTTAAACCTTTTTATAGAACCTTGTATTTACTCTCCTAAGAACGAACCATACTGTAATGAATGATTCCTGTATCTTTGCCTATGTGTATGTGTGTATGCATTTTTCCTACCGGGTATAGCTCCATGAGGGTTGGGAGTTCCTCCTCTATTCTCCATATTTTGCACTGGGCTGTGCCCAGAGCTGCTGCAAACACATTAATGTTGCTGGAGAAAGGATTCCAGCTTCTTGATTTTTTTTTTTTTCCATACCTTTGTGAAGAGGCCAGCCCATTTCCTGTTCCTGGAAAGAATCAAATCGTGGTGTGATTATAGACTCGATGTCTCTTCTTCCGCCATATCTTTTGGAGAAGTGTGCAGTATATTTCTGTGATGAACCAAAAATCTGCTTCAAATGATATTGATAGATCTTTGCATTTGTCACACCGGGATGGACTGCTGCAATCGACTTGGTATGAATGCAGAATAACAAGCTACATCCATCACAGGGCCCGATTGAAATGACAACGCAGATGTCTACAGTTTATTGAGTTCTTAGTGTGTCAACGATTCTATACATTTAGCCTGTGAGGCAGGCATTATCATCCCCATTTTACAGGCATAAGACCTAGGGTTTGGGAAGCTTGTGTAACACACACTGCGTGTGGGCTGGACTGCCATGCCAGTCTTGATGCCTGGGGCCTGAGCCCTGTGCCTTCCAAGAAGAGAATAACAAGGATAGGCTTATTGAGACCAGCAGCTGAAAGGCAGCTACATAAATACTTTCTAAGTATCTGAAGGATTTTGGGGGGGGGGGCGGGAGAATTTGCCATTTAGTTGAGAAAAGAGCAGTGCATGGACCCATCCCATATAAGCATCGGAATGGGACCAGCTAAGAGTGGCCCAACACAGCAGCATGGCTGTGCCAAGGGCCAGAGTCTCTGCTGTGAGGCAGAGCATCAGGGCGAACCTGATGAATGATGGGGTGAGGGAGAGGAAGGGAACCGGACAGGAAGAATCAGACTCCCATTATGTCATGCTACGTTCAACTTGGCACATTGTTCCTCCCCCACCTTGGCTCAAAGTTCAGACCTCCCTGCCAAATATTTCTGTCGTTTGCCCAAGTACATAAAATATTGTTGAGGTTTAAGCTGAAAGGATACTGCCTCTCCCCCGTGCTCCCCTTCACTGCCCCCTTGGTCAGACTCCTCTGGAGCTGGGTGGGCAGACCTGGACTGGCCAGACGGCAGCATGTGTAGTTCCACTTCTTGCCATGTGGTGGTGCTGTTCTTTTAGTTATCTTGGCCGCCGCAGTGGAATATTTATTTTCAGTGAGTAATTTGTTTATCAGGAGGTTATTTTAATCTAATTTTGGCCATATTTGCTATTCCACACTATCTGTACTTCCCAGTGTTAGCAGCTTGCATGTCTTGAAGGAAATTAGCTGAAGATGGTCTCAGAGGCATTTGCTCAGCCATTATTTAAGGGAGCTGGGAGGAGGCAGGGTGAGTGGAGCCCTGGGTTGGAAAAGCCGCTGGAATTTGTTGCATCCCCAGTGATGTGAGCATGATTGAGCAGGACTTATGGAGGGCAGGGAGCAGCCCCAGCAGCTTTTTTGAGGGCTGCCTCTGGAGAGCAGCAGCGAATCTTGCTGTTACCTTTCCCCATCTCCCTCACACCCTCACACCCTCCTGACAACCTCTATCTTCCTCACTTTTGCCGCCAAAGCCAAGGGCACCACTTAAGGGAAATGCCTGTCTGCCTTCCCACGGCCGGCAAGCATCCCTTATCCACTTAATAATCTGCTTCTTTAAGTGTTCACTACTGCCCCTGCAGGACGTAGGAAGCAGGGTGGGGTGTGGAAAGAGAATGGACTGGGATCTGCTGAGAGTTGCCCAACACGGCAGTGTGTCAGTGCAAAGGGCCAGAGTACTTTCAAGGAACAGTGATCATGAGTATTGATTACAGAGCTCCGGCACTTACTAGGCACCTTCCATGCCCATTTTACATACAAGGGGGGTCTAGTGAGAAAGGTTCATGAATTTTCCCAAGGTCCCCAACAAGGTCAGCAGAGAGCTAGGATTTGAACTCAGTTACGACTGTCTCTAAAACAGAAAACCTTGGGGTGCCTGGGTGGCCTAGTCAGTTAAATGTCTGCCTTCGGCTCAGGTCATGATCCCAGGGTCCTGGGATCGAGCCCCGCATCAGGCTCCCATGCTTGTGTTCCTCTCTCGCTGTCTCTCTCTCTGTTTCAAATAAATAAATAGAATCTTTAAAAGAATAAAACAGAAAACCTTTATCTTTCAAAGCTGATCTGTGCCCTCCACATGAAACTGGGGAAACCTAGACTCTGCTTTTTTGACGCCCTGTGTGCTCTTAAATTACTTCTTCATCGTTGCACTTGATTTCAGCTCAGCTCTGCAAAAATGGGAGGGCTCCACAAGATGAGTAGTTTGAGAATGACTTAGAAGAAGATCCCTCCCCACCAGAAAAGGATTGAGGAAATGACACATCTTCAGCAGATAAAATAGAAGCAGAAAGGGGAGGTCCTGATGAATGATGGCCTGTCTCTCCCTTGCTACCCCCTCTTTCCCTGGCTTGCTTTATTTATTTATTTGTTTGTTTATTATTGGAGTGTAGTTGCCATACACTCTTCTGTTGGTTTCTGATGTACAACATAGTGATTCCACAATTCTGTACATCATGCAGTACTCACCGTGATGAGGGCAGTCACCATCTGTCACCATCCAACGTCATTACTATATTATTGGTCATATTCCCTATGCTCTACTTTTTATCCCCTTGACTTACTTATTGTATAACTCCCTTCCGTGGCTCTTGATTGCCTCCGAGAAACTTCCGTGGAAGGTCCTCGGGGCTTAAAGGAATCAAGTTTGAAAACTTCTGAAATAATTATTCACAGGACACTCTCAGAGCTCAGTCTGTTGTCTGAGATTATGGTTTTAAGATGTGTGGACATGCCCTTCAGGGAGTTTGAAGAGTCTGCTCCTTTTTACTATGTGGTGGTCTTAAGGAAGGGCTGATGTGACTCGGAAAGATCCAAAATGTTGTGTTCATTATGGAGCCCTAGTGGAGGAACTTTGAAGGCTCTTGGGATTAAGAGACTTAATTAAACAGCTGAACCCGGTCTCATTAAATGGGGGAGTTTGAGCATCTGGTGGAGATTATCATGGTTGGTAGTTCGGGCAGGATGGTGAACCACTCTCCCAAGACAGCCAGGCTGTTCAGGGTACCAGCACTGCATCCAATGGATGTGCACGTGGTGTTGAATTTTTCCTGCTGGACACGAAAGTGTTGGCTACATAAAATATTGGAACTGGTCCCTGTTCTTACACCATGCAGGATACTGTCTTATAAGAGGTGGTCTTGGACTCAGGCGGTCATGTAAGACTAGTTCTGTATCCAGAGCCTTCTCTCTGGCTTGATGATCTGCCTGTAGGTTTGGGCCACGATGTTCCTTTGCCAACAGTGTGAAGGCCTCCTCGGGAAGGCTCAGGGTCATGTATGAAGGGTGTGTATTTATTAAAAGCTCAAACCTCTTACCGTCTGAGGGGATAAGACCTGGTGGAGAACAGTGTTTGCCCTGTGGTCTCAAAGCTGGCTCTCAGGAGACTGTGGATTCCAGTGTGAGCCTCTCGAAGTGCATTGCTTAGTGACTGTGCTGGACCCATCTCATCCTTTTGGCAGGGAACGCGATACCCTCCAAGGAGACCTGGTAAGATTTTAAAAAGGTGCTGGACATGGAGTGGGGGGAATATAACACTAGACCTTAGTAAATCTCTGTAAAGATCATTTCTCACTTTCCTATCACCACCATTTTGGAAAATCCTGGGAGTTTCAGGAATTGGTCCCATAAAAACATAAAGCTTGTTGCAATGTAAATTCATCTTACATCTGCCTGAGTGTCCGAATGACGCATAGCTGTTTTCAGCCTCTGTTCCCTCTAGAAGCTGTTTGTTGAATGCAGCATCATTGAATGAACTGGCCTGTTCAGTTGACCCACATACCCTCATTTCCTTTCCAGTCTAGGGAATCAGGGGTTAACATTCAGGATTGCTGAGCTCTCAGTGTTTCAGATTTTAGAACTTGTATCATCCTGGCGTAATGAATGACTGGCTATGGATCGACAAAGATAGAGTATCACAGAGATTTAAAGAGATAGACAAAAAGATAAACATTTCCCCGCTCTGAAGGGGCACAGGGGCTCCTTCACCACATTCAGGATTGACTGTACAATTATTCATTTATGCCGAGGTGTGAGTCAGGTGCTTCCTACAGACATCTGGTATTAGCAGTTTACAAAGCACCTTTTCATGTATGATCCCATTTAATCTTCACGGTCTTGCAAGACAGGTAAATATTTAACTGTAGTATAGCAGTGGTTCTCAACGGGAGTTTTGTCCCAGAGGGGCCATTTAGCGAGGTCTGAAGATGGTTTTGGTGGCCACATCTGCAGGGTTGGGGCTCTTGGGGCACCTCTGGGAGGCGGAGGCCAGGTATTGTTGAACCTTCTCCAGTGCACGGAACAGCTCCCCCTCGCCAGGGAAGAATGCTGTCCAGCCCCAGAAGGCAGTAGTGCAAGGTTGAGAAACTGTTCCGTAGGGAAAACATTGCGGCCCAATGGGTTTGACTTACTTGCCCAAGATTTCGTATCTTTTTTTTTTTTAATTAAGAAATAAAAGTTGGCCTAATTGAAATCCTGTGCAGAAGCACTGTGCAAACACGGATGACAATGAGGCTGCTCTGGTGGCAACGGGAGTTAAAGACCCCGTTTACCCTCTCCCTTAGCCCCTCCCCCAGTCTTAGGGGCACACATGGTGGCAACCACTGCCCCTCCCCCCACCATGCGACCCAGAGAGCACCAGACCCCATCCTGGCATCCCAAGACTTTCGGGTTTCCCTGCAGCCTTTTTTTGTTTTTTGTTTTTTTTTTTTTTTAATAGGGGGTGATGGCAGCCTCCTTGTGGTGCTTCAAAAAGATGTTGGGCCGTGGAGGCAGCTGGAGGCGTAGAGGCCACTTAGGAGGCTACTGTAGACACAGTCTGGGTGGTAGGAGAGAGGACCAGATTGGATCACGGGGGACGGGAGTCAGGTTGGATCCAGGGAGCACAAGGTTCTGGTCCTGTGATTTTGTAGTGATGTGCTGCTCAGGCTCCCCGCCTTCCTCCAGCGCCCCCTCCTGGCCCGGAGGCGTACTGCAGCATAAGCCTGTCGCACGCGATGTTTGCAGGGCTTGGCCGGTGCGTTTTTCCCCACAGTCTGTTCCCAGCCAGAAGCAGGGGATGCCACCGACAGACTGATATCTCTCGTATCAGTCCACGGGGAAAGGCAGTGGGGAAGGCCTCAGCTTTCTCCTAACTGGTGTTAATCCTGGTTTTCTTTGTCAGGTGTCAACAGATAAGTTGACAGTGGAAAGACAGTCAAACCTGGAAGGTTTTCTGCAGGACCCAGAGGGGACAGTGGCTTGTCTTGGACCTCACAAGTACTTCTTTCCCTATTGAAGTGTAGACTCAAAACTCTGGATGGACAGGAAAACTGGAAACATTTAGGTTTAGGCAAAGATGATCATTCCTAAGGGCTTTCTTGCAGAGATGCCATAAACAAGTAACCAAAAGGAGAGTGAGGGAAAACATCAGCGTGATGTACCCCCTTCCACTTTTGCAGAACCTGCCACGATGAATGTCCAAGTGGTGGAGGTCAGGCATTCTGATCCCTGCCCTCCTTTTCAGTAATCCCCTATTGTTCTCCCTCAATTCACCTGGCTTTAGCTACAGACTCTTTATTTGTACTCACCAACTTTGGGCTTTTCCACTTGCTGGTGCTCTCAGGATTTCTGGAATTTGCTGCCACCAGAGCTCTGTTTCTTGATTTCTTCCTATCTTTCAGGTTTAGTACTAATATCCTCTCCTCAAAGGGTCTTCCCTGGCCACTCAGTCTGGAGTAGCTGTCCCCTGGTCACTCTACCATTGCCATTTGAAAATTATTTTTAAGATTTATTTATTTATTTTAGAGAGCAGAGAGACAGAGACAGAGAATGAGGAAGAGCGTGTGTGTGAGCTGGGGAGGGGCAGAGGGAGAGAGACTCTCAAGTGATTTGCCACTGAGCGTAGAGCCCAACGTGGGGCTCAATCCTGGGGCCCTGAGATTTAAGATCTGAGCCAAAACCAAGAGTCAGATGCTTTACTGACTGAGACCCCAAGCGCCACATCTACCATTACTGTTTTATTAGCAACGTAGCACTTGTCCACTTTCTGAAATTACCTATATTTTCTTTGCACTACTTGGATCTGTGGCTCTCCAGCTCTGCCCCTGTCCCCCACCACTCCCTGCCATGGGAAACAAGCCCCTTAATAGCAGAGACATGGTCTGTCTCATCCCTTGCTGTAGGACTCCTGTGCCTATAATAGTGCGTGGCCCATGCTGGCACACAATACTTGCCAAGTGTTTGTTGAACGAATGAATGGTGGTGCCTTGGGTTTTGGGTGAATGAGCCTGGTTTTAGTTGACAGTTTACCGAGTGCCTCACCACCGCAGGATCTGGCTTTCAGGACAAAATGCCTCTACACATTTGCCGATGCACAGCAAACCTCTCAAGTGATAACCCCTTGCGGAGAACAAATTTCAGATAGTTTTCAAACTAATAATGTTGAAAAATCAATCCTAGTTCCTCACATCTAAGCTGTCGTTGACTGTAAGATGCACCACTTTTTATGTGCCGCAGAGTGAAAAAACGCCGCCAGTTGTAATTGCAACACCGTTTTTGGTAAGAGGCACTTAATTTTGGAAATGCTAACCTGGGAAAAAAACACAAGCCTCGGAATGGATAAAGCGCAGGATGTGATTGATCCTTCTCGTGGGATGCCAAGTACTGAACTGGAGGAGTTTGGTGTCCGGAGTGTGTCTGCGATGGTGGTGGTGTCCCCTCCTCTAGCATCACAGCCCGACGCCCTTCCTTAGACTTGGTTCCCGCCGAGGGCCCGTGGGAGAGTCAGGTGTGGAATCTGAGGATTTCCTCAGAGTGGAGGAATGCCTATGGTTTGGGAATGTCTCTGTGGAGAGGTATTAGAAGGAACTGGTGATTAATGCACAAAAGCAGTAGAAGACTCTAGATTTAAAACTGCTGCGAAGGACATTCTCTAACGCTTTCTATTTCTGGGGCTCATGAAAAGCCTCTTTCCTTTTTTTAAAGGCAGTCAACAGGCAAACAAGATTTGCCTGAAACTAAAATTTACTGACAGTCAAGTTTCCTGATACACAGCTCTTCTACAAAGAGGAAAAAAAAAAT
Organism: Lutra lutra; assembly: GCF_902655055.1. Classification (NCBI taxonomy): domain Eukaryota; kingdom Metazoa; phylum Chordata; class Mammalia; order Carnivora; family Mustelidae; genus Lutra; species Lutra lutra. The sequence goes on along the minus strand of NC_062284.1, from coordinate 8,765,905 downwards.
GTATATACCTGTAAGTTAATTCAGTGTCATTATTCTTATTTGGTCTAATGATAATCAAGTAGAACTTCCAGGATCAGTGACATTAAGATTAGTTATGCCTCAGTACATGGATGGCGGCTCCTCCCTTGTGAGCGAGCCATGGGCCGCAGCTGTCTGGGGGAGGAGCCAGGAAGAGCTGCCTCAGTCTCTCCTTCCCAGCAGCACCACATTCATGTCCAGTCCTGACTTCCGGGCTGGCCTTTTTGAGTCAAGGACTGAGTGACAGGAAGACTCCAAACTTCTCCTCCCGTGACCTGAGGAACTATGTACCACATCCTGGGACCTTTAAAATCTTGTCAAATCTCCAATTAAAAATAACTCTTTCCCTAATTTGGGGGCTGGTGGGGGGGGGGACAGAGAAAATGGAGGGGAGGGTTGGGTGGAGAGGCTGAGCCAAGGTGACATCAACAGAAAGCCACTCCCCTCAGACACCTCAAGCTTCAGGTGTTCAAATGGCTTTATCTCCAGTAACCTTTCAGAAACCTTCCTCAGGAAGTTGGTTATTCTGGTAATAGGTAAAGGGCTGCTTCTGGGTACAAAAAAAAGTGTAAACTGTCATCGCTTCATCATCAAAAGCTTTGGGAGTAACAGTCTGGATGTAAGCTTTGGAGGCAGATGGGGAGTCCCATTGGAATCTGGAGAGGTCATTTGTAAGTTCTAAGGGCTTCGGAAAGTTGTCTGACTCCTCTCAGCCTCTACACCTTCATCTGTAAAAGGAGGAAAATAGTGCTTATCTCAAAGCATTTTCATGAAATAAATGAGATAATCATTTAAAATGATTAGCCCAGTACTGAGCACATAGAAAACATTCAGTAAATAAATACTCCGTAATTGTAACTGGTGTTATTATGGCAAAGTAGGCAGCCTGTTGTTCATATAATATGATTTATAAGTCTTGGTAAAAGCCTGCTTTGTCCAGAAATATCTTCTAAATTGACTCCCTGAAAAGACTACAGAAGTAATGTGTTGCAAAGGCAAGCGTATTAGCTGTCAGTACCTCGAGTTTTAATAATGTCTCAAAGGTGGCGTTCTCAGGTGGTTATTACAGAATAGGAGTGCCACGTCCAAAGTGGTCTCTCAGTGTGGATTCCTGACAGAGATCAGGCAGTGTTTGTGATGGAATTGCTCCGGGTTGAGGGACACAGTGCAGAGAGGGTTTGGAAGCAAACCTTGATGAGTAAATGGGAGTTTGATCAGCCCAGCAGAGTGGTCTTTTGCTCTGAGAAGGGGCTACTATCCTGAAAAGGATGAGCTGAATTGTTAGTAGTTTGTACGAAGGAGATTTTCCTGAAGTTCCTGAAAGAAGTGGTAAGGCTATTTAATTTCCCCAGGCAAGAATTCCTTGAGATGGTAATGTCAGAGTCCGCTGTGTGACCAAAGATGATTTTTGCTCTCAAGAGTGATGGGAACCTGGAATCCTTGTGTTTATTCCTGGTCATCTCTGCCTTATCCAAGGCAAGGGTGGGATAGTCACCTCTAGAACATTATCAGTTAAGAGGATCTTAGGACACTAACCTGCCTGCTAGAAAAGCGTTGGTGTAATGGGACCCAACTGAGGTAACTTTTGCCAGAGAGGGGAACAATAAGAGTCTACAGTATGGGCTTTTCTGCATGCACCCCTGGGATTAAGTGAGGTGTGACCCTCAGGGTGTCTGCATGGGGGTGTCTAAGGACAGATGGGCAGCAAAGTAAAGCTGGTGGTATATTCTTGGGCGGAGAAGTCATTACGTAGAGATTGAAGAAACTTGATATATTTTATTTATTTAGGAATTTTCCCTTGGGCGGTTGTCACTGGTCAAAACTATGTGACGTTTGATGTCATCCTTATGGGGGAGGGGATTATCATTCACGGAGCACCTGTCCTATGCCCGGTGTTATGCTATGCATTCATCCCCTATAATAGACTTGGGAGGCTGATGTAATTAATCTTTTTTTTTTCATTTTGCTTTAGTCTTTTCAGGTGATGGCAATCTAGTTCAGGCTGGCTGATCAGCTTAAGGAGGGTTACACAGCTAGGAACTGGTAGGACTCAAATTCACAGCAACAGCTCTGTGACTCTGGAGCTCCTGTTCTTGATGAGGCTGCCACAAAGAATATGTTCACACCTTTGAGCCTTTGGCACTTTGTTGTCTAACAATAGAGGAGATGTTGGAATAATAAATGGATTTTGCTTCTGTTGTTAATGACAGTCCCAGCAGGCAACAGGATTTGAACGCTGATTATGTGCCCGGCATTGAGCTATCAATGTTATATGTATTATCTCATTTAATGTTCTCAACAGCTCCCGAGGAAGGGATATTTTTGGTTTGTCGTTCAGATAAAGACTTAGTGATAGGACCGTGAACCCATATGTCCCAGGCCACATGGCTAGAAAGCAGTGGAGCTCCCAGCCAGGTACGAGGAGTCCCAGAAGTCCCAGTTGACAGCAGGCCCAGCAAGGCCATGCAGGGTGTGTGTGGGACTACGGGAAGGATGAGTTTAGAGTCTACACTAACTTGTCTGTCTTGTTGGAGAGCCGTTGCTGTTCATTTGTTTGGCTCATTGCTCTGCTGCACATGCCTACTCGGCCTCTGTGAAGCCATCGCTTCACCCTCAACGGGCTGATGATATCCCCAGATATGGGAAACGAGGAGCAGAGAGGAAATTTCCTTTGGTTTTGCCAAGGGGCAGTGGCAGAGGAGTGGGCCACTGGCAGGTGTTATAATCTGGGCCACAGAGCATTTCTCCACTAGCCCGTTGTGGGGCAGAATATGCCCCAGGAGAAATTCCATCTTTGAGTCTTGAAGGTGTCTAAACTTTTCTCTTTAAAAGACAAACATCTTTGTAGAGATGATCCGGATCTCAAATGCCTTTGGGGATAGTAGGCAGGTGATTCACTTTGGAAGGGGCGGGGGTAAGGCTGAAAAAGGTGAGCTGGTTGCTATGGCAACCTGGGGACCATTGGCCCTGCCCACAGGCATTTACAACATGGAACGACCAACAGTCTACAAACCTGTCAAAAGGTAACATTTTTTTTTTACCACTCCTGATTAGTAGAGTTCATCGTAGAGAACATGGGGAATAAGGACTACAGAAAAGCCTAAATCAAATCTAAAAAGTCTAAAGCAAATAGAGTCTTCACTGTCTTCCTGCCCTTTAAGTCCTAGTGCCATCTGGGCAGAGTCCCCTCTAGTTATTTATTATTTTCTTTTTATCTGAGTGTGAAAATCTGCTGCATCAGTGGGGTCTGCACTAAAGAAAAACAAAGAGAAACAAAACCACATTTGAACCTCAGAGAAGAAATACCTGGGGTGAAAATAAGGATTTCAGTAGGTCAAATTTCAGACTGATAATTAGCTACAAGGAAGACCTCATTCAGGAGGATACGATCTGGAGAGGCAGCAGCAGGAGGATATGAAAGGATGGATGGGAGGGAAGGTCAAGGTTGCGTCTGTGGATTTGCCAAAGGAAAACTGGCCAGAGAGGATCGTCAGCAGGATGGAGAGCGGGCACTGAGGGTAGCCTTGAGAGGAGATGGGAGTGTGGAGTGAGATGTTAAACTCAGCGCCTCTGTCCCTCCGATCCACATCCACCTACTAGTTAAGATAAACCATCCTACTGGGAAATTAAAAAAAAAAAAATATGGAGCAGGAAATTCTTTCCAAGAAAACCTTAGCAAGAATCCCTTTATATATAAACAGACTTAAGGGTAGCTGATCGGGCTTTGAAGAGGGTCGGGGACCGGGAGCCCTCCTGCTCCAGATCTGCGCTCACCCAAAACCTTTTCTCCTGGCTCTTCGACCACTTTGGAGAAGTGTCATTTCTCTCTCAAATCGTCTAGAACTCCTGCACGTCGCCGATCTCGGTGACCCTCATTTCCTTCTTTGGCTCTCCTCCACATTTACTTCCCCTCAGTTTGCTGAATCTCCTCTTGTAGGGTTTCGGTTGCATACCGACTTGTGCAAAATTTGGTGAGCCATTCTGAGAGAAAGACTGAGGGACATAGGGATGGCGGGGGAAAGCGGTGTAGCCCTTTTAGATGTTAGCAAACCTGGCTGCTTGCGGAGGATTAACAGGAAATCATGAGTAAAATCATTAGGATTTGATAACGGCTTTTTCTCTGAGACAATTAAAGATTTTTTGGTCATTATCCACCCCCCCCCAAAAGAGTGGGGGATGAAGGTAACACGTTATTAGTCTCCTACTCTTAAAACAGGTAAAAGACAAACGTTCTTAACCTCTCCCTCCCTTCAGGACCTCTGTGCACTTTTTTTTTTTGTTTTGTTTTGTTTTTTTTTGCCATTCTGGCATTTTTCCAGCAGGCAATACTCTAATTCCTCCTACTTAATCCCCAATTTTCTTTTAAACATCAGATATTGGATAGGCTGGAACCTCATTTAAGCAGTGAAGGACTCTGGCGCTCTGTGGCTGGGACTAGCCAAGGAGAGAAATATTTTTGATGCAAAAGAATAATTCAGTAAAGGAGGTAATGAAGGAGATTTAAACCTTTCACAAACACATCAGTGGGCAAATAAAGCCCATTACTCTCAGTTCAGGGTCATGGCTGAATGAAATGTTGTAAAATTGGGGGAAAAAAACACCCAACTGTACAAATGGGTCAAAAATCTCCGTGGGGCTCAGCCAAGCCTGTCAATTTAGAATTTGACAAACCTGCAGAAAAAAAATTTTTTTCCTTTAATATGAGAAAACCCCTCTGGAATAAAGCACTGAATTTTTATGTTATTTTTTCACTTATGTGCACTTACATGGTCTTAGGGAAAAATCTGACTTTGAGCTGAAATTTTGCTTCTCCAATTACAGCTCAGGAGATCTCTTTCACACACATTCTCGGCCAGAGGCCTTATGTTGTCTCATAAGCCGGCGTGAAGGGTTTGGGTAATGGAGAAACGCAGTAGTGAGAGCAGAGCTGTAAGATTTGGGCATTCATGGTGATAGTCCGTCTGTTACATTCCTGCGATGTATGATGCCTGGCCCACAGGCGCAGAGGTGACCAGCCCCCTGCTGGAGAGATCCCTGCTCTGACACGTTTGTCCACTGAGCCTGTAGCCCGGCTGAGGAGGTTATGCTGGAAAGGAGCGTGTGTTAAGTGCTGAGAGAGGTCTCTTGGACCATTCTTCCCTCTGTGTGTCCTCAAAGAGCATTTAAAGCATGTCTTGGGAAAATCAGGGTATCGCGCACTTATCCCACAGGATGTGTGTCTCATGGGAGGTCTCCACCAGGAGCCTTCAGTAAAAAGAAAAACTTTGGTAGTGAAGATGTGAAGAGAACCAGGAAAGCCCTCTGTTACGTTTCCCCATCAGATGGAGGAAAGCCCCATATCACATCCCCACCAGGTGGACTTCCAAGCACCGTCCTAACATTGCCAGGGCCCGTTTTCCAGTACCACAAGGAATCCGCCTTCTCATTGGGTAGCCTCGACTACGAGGAATTCCTCCCGGGTCGGAGCCAGACCTTGAGTCTCCAGAAGCTGACTTCCACGCTCTCTAGGAAAACACGCAGCACATCTGTGACACGCAACAGCCTTTCAGCCGTGGTGTCTCATTCAGTGACTTCTTCCCAAGCGAAGTCTGGTGATTTACTCAGCCCAGTGACTGCACCCTAAGTCTGCTGAGATTTAGTAAGGAGGAATGGAAATCTGGTAGAAATGTCTCTCTGAGTCTCTCTCTCTTGCTCATTCTTTGAACCTTGCCTCCCAACACTATTATAATTTATTTCTGAACTTTCAAAGGATAAGTTACAGGCATTCATATGCTCCAATTATGAATTTCCTAAACATAAGGATTTTCTTTTTTTTTTTTTTTTAAAGATTTTATTTATTTATTTATTTGACAGAGAGAGATCACAAGTAGATGGAGAGAGAGAGAGAGGGAAGCAGGATCCCTGCCGAGCAGAGAGCCCGATTCGGGGCTCGATCCCAGGACCCTGAGATCATGACCTGAGCCGAAGGCAGCGGCTTAACCCACTGAGCCACCCAGGCGCCCACCATAAGGATTTTCTTTTCCATAAGCACAGTTTACCAGAACTTAATATATGTTGATATAATACTATTAGTTTATTTACAGACTTTATTCAAATTTTACCGACTGTTTCACTAATGACTTTTGTAGCCGAGGACAAAACTGTTTTCTGGCCCAGGATCTAAATTGCAGTTTTGTATTGTACTTACATGTTATATAAATCCTTTAGCTCCCCCTCCTCTCCCCTCCCACCCCTCCCCTTTCCTTCAGTTCCCTCCTTTCCCCTGTTCTTCCTTCCCCTCCTCTCCTCTCTTCTCCCCTCTCTCCTTCTCCTCCCCCCCTTTTTTTTCCTTACCTTGACATCTTTGAAGTGTATCAGTCAGATGACTGGTAGCATGCCCCTCATTTTGGGTTTGCTGATTTTCCTCATGGTCAAATTCCGGCTGTGCATTTTGGCCATGAAGACCATAGAAGTGACGCTGTGTGCTTCTCAGTGCGATGCACAAGGTGATGTTCACTTTGATCACTTGAGTAAGGTGGCGTCTGCCAGTTTTCTCCAGTGGAAAGTTATTCGTATCCGTTTACGCCGATAAGTGTCTCACTGGAGGTGCGCCGGACATGCCCAGACAGGTGCGGCCGGGGGAGCCCATGATTTGACATCCCTTTTCCACTGGTTTCAGAGTCCAACAGCCGCAGGGCCGTGAACAGAGGCTACGTCGCCAGCTTGCTCAGGCTGCATCTGGACTGGCACCACCGGGACACCGCCAATGCCTACGTGCGGATCCGCCGGGCGCTGCTGCTCTGCCTCAGGCACATTGCCAACCTCCGGTCTGGCAGGGAGGCCTTCCTGGCAGCCCGGGGCATGGAGATCCTCTTCAGCTCCACCCAGGTAATTAGCCCTGGGGTCACCTCTGCAGGTGGGTGACACCTAGATGGTTCCTGAGGAACACAGCTGCGAGACCCTCAGTACCTCTCTTGCTGCCTGCTGTGGGCAGAGGCTCTGGATTCAGTCCCTCATCCGCTCGTTCACTCCTGCACCGGTGGATTCATTCATTCCATTACGTGTGTATTGGCTGCGCTGGGCAGTGCGGGGGTCAGGACAGTTCCCGGCCCTCGTGCTTGTCACTTGTGCAACTTTGAGACCTTCTGGGTCTCAGCTTTCTTCTTTGAAAAGAGGGAAATACTCAAGCCTGGCTTGCGGCACGGCCTGAGTATGTTAACATAGAGATGTGTTGGAGTTAATGGAGTGCTGGCCGCGACTTGGCTGGTTTAGGAGCGTGAGCGGTTGCTGGAATTACTAGCACTGTGGAATCTGGAGGTGAATGCGACAAGCAAGACCCCAGATCTTGTGGAGTAAACATTCTAGCAGGAGAGCCAGACACTAAGGAGGCAACGAATTCAACGAGGAGGGTCATTTCGTATTGCTCCCTGATATCAATTAAGTCAGGCCATCGGAGGTGACTCCCTGAGGTGGAGGGAGCACGTGTTCTGCGGGAGGGGCCGAGTCTTCTCTGAGCAGGTGCCACCTAAGCTGAGACCTGAATTACTGGAAAAGCCGGTCCTGCCAGGTTCAAGAGGAACAGCATCCCAGGCAAAGGGGAGCACCTGCGCTGGCTGGGACTGCTCGGTACCCCAGTGGGATATGTAGTCTCTGGTTTCCTAGCTTTCAGCCCTTACAACAAAGTCCTTAAATGCACTTGCTTAGGACTAGTTTAAACATCAGAGTGCGAGGCTACATGCTCCCTCTCTATGGAGGAGGAGAAGGCTTCCCGAATATCCCTCATCTGCTCACTCCCCTTCCCTGGGGCTAGGGGCCAGCAGCCCTGCTTGACGCACATTGAGGCATGGAGCTCCCTGCTGTCTTCCCATTAGCTCCTCTTCTCTGCACCCTCTTCCTTGGTCTCCTCACTCCTCTCAGAACACCCTCCCCTTTTTCTGTACCTGCACATGTCCGAGGCAGGGAAGCACTCGGGAGTGCTGTCTTCCAACCGTGGCATCTGCAGACTTTTCTATTAAAACAGCATCCCCCGGGACGCCTCGGTGGCTCAGTGGGTTAAAGCCTCTGCTCTTTCTCTGCTCTGGGTTAGGAGGAATTAAAAGGGCAGGAAAGGAAGAAGACAGCCCCGAAGTACATGTCTGTGAGAGGGAGGGGTGCAGAGCGTAGCAAGAGAAGCACAGACACGAAAGGGCCCATGAGCCTGGAAACAGGGTGTATGTAAGATCTGTCTACCCGTCTCAGGCTTGCTCTTTCTCCTGGTGCCGTAGACTACTGTCTGGGTCCCCCAAACCCATGTGCCGAATCCCTACTGCCCAAAGCGATGGCATGGGGGAGGTTGGGCCTTTGGGAGGGGTGAGGTCAATGAGGGTGCAGCCCCCAGGAATGGGATGTGTGCCCTTACTAAGAGAGGCCCCTGACAGCTCCCTGGTCCTCACTGCCTGTGAGAACTCGGCCATCTCCACCAGAAGGCAGGTTCTCCCCAGGCAGGGAAACTGCTGGTGCCTGAACCTAGACCTCAGCCTCCAGAGCCGCGAGAAACAAGTGTGGGCTGTTTCCAGCCCCGGGTCTGTGGTGTCCTTCCAGGGCAGAGCGGGCTGAGACAGCCACACCCCACCCCGCAGGCCTCGCTCTTTGGCTGATCTGAATCCGTCTTGTCCATCCCTGGAAACCATGACTGCATCTCCAGCAGTTCTGAGTGAGCTCTGAGCATTTCTAGGCAATCGTCACAGCCAAGGGTGGCTGGAGGAACCTGGGAGTCTCCCGGGGCTGCCAGAACGGAGCACCACAAACCAGAGATTCATTCTCTCCCAGGCCTGGGGGCCGGAGTCCCAAAGCAAGGTGGCGGCAGGACTGGTTCCTTCTGGGGCCACGGAGCGGGGGATCCTGCCCCAGGCTCTCTGGTAGGTCCCGGCTCGCAGATTCTGCTGGTGCCTCTCAGCCTGTGGGAGCGGCCCCTCATCTCTGCCTCCAGCTTCACAGGACGTTCTCCTTGGGTGCAAGTCTGTGTCCAAATGCCCCCTTTTTCTTTTTTTTTTTTTTTTTAAAGATTTTATTTATTTATTTGACAGAGAGAAATCACAAGTAGGCAGAGAGGCAGGCAGAGAGAGAGAGGAGGAAGCAGGCTTCCCGCTGAGCAGAAAGCCCGATGCGGGGCTCGAACCCAGGACCTGGGATCATGACCTGAGCCGAAGGCAGCGGTTTAACCCACTGAGCCACCCAGGCGCCCAAATGCCCCCTTTTTCAAGGACCCCAGTCCTATGGGAGTAGAGTCCACCCTAATGGCCTCACTTTAATTTTTTTCCTTTCATCTTTTTTTTTTTTAAATTTTATTTTTTTATGTGACAGAGAGATCACAAGTAGGCAGAGGGGCAGGCAGAGAGAGAGAGGGGAAAGCAGGCTCCCTGCTGAGCAGAGAGCCCGATGTGGGGCTCGATCCCAGGACCTTGAGATCATGACCTGAGCCGAAGGCAGTGGCTTAACCCACCGAGCCACCCAGGTGCCCCTCCTTTCATCTTTTGTTTTAAGCTTTTATTTCAATTCCAGTTAGTTAACATACAGTGTAATACTGGTTTCAGGTGCACATATAGTGATTCCACATTTCTACACGTCACCTGGTGCTCGTCACACATTCACTCCTTAATCCCCATCACCTGTTTCCCCTGCCTCACCCACTTCTCCTCTGGTGACAAGCAGTGTATCCTCTACAGTTAGGAGTCTGGTTCTGTAAACAGAATTGTATTTTATTTTAATATTTTTATTTTGTTTTATTTTATTTTAATATTTTTATTTTGTTTTATTTTAATATTTTTATTTTATTTTGTTTTATTTTATTTATTTTAAAAGATTTTATTTATTTAGAAAGAGAGAGAGAGAATCTCAAGCCAACTCCACCCTGAGTATAGAGCCCAATGTGGAGCTCAGTGCAGGGGCTCGATCTCAGGACCCTGAGATCATGACCTGAGTGGAAATCAAGAGTCAGACCCTTAACCGACTGAGCCACCCCTGTACCCAGGCGAGCAGGATTTTACAAGCAGTTCTCGGCAGGTCAGCGAAGACCTGGGCTGTTCAGTAAATGAATTCACAGCAAGCTCCCAGCCTCCAGTTTCTTATGGGAGTGGACACAGGATATAAACGGAGGCCGAACCAGGCCTATGTGCCAGGCTGCTCTAGCCTGTGGGGACTCTGCACCCGGGCTGGGCGCCGTAAGCCCAGCACTGCTACAGCTGTACTGATTTGAACTGCCCATCAGTCCTCCCCCTTCTGCCAGGGAAGGGACTGCCGTCCTTGGATGGCCAACAAGGGAACCTGGGATCTAGTCTATGTCATTGTGGTGGCTGTTTGCAAATTACAATGATGATGATGCTGGTGTGCCCGTAATAGCAAAAGACGAGGAAGAGACAGAATCAGAGGGACGAGGAGGAGAGGGAAGGGGAGGGGGGAGGAGAGAGGGGAACAAGAAGAGGTGGGCAGAACTTCCTAGACCATGAAAAGAAATTCTGATTTCATTTCTATCAGGTTTGAAGCAGGGGAGTGACATGATACGATGTATGCTTTTTGTTTTTTTTTAATTGTGATGAAATCTGTACGACATAAAGTTGGCCATCTTGGCCATTTTCAAGTGTACAGTTTGGTTGTATTAAGTGCACCCACAGTGTTGTATAACCGATCTCCAGATCTCTTTTCATCTTGCAAAACCGAAACTCTATACCCATTAAACCGATTTATGACCTTGAAGGACCATTCAGGCTGCCATTTGGACAGGAGGGCGTCCGAGGGCACAGAAAGGAGGGGGAGGGAGGTTAGCTCAGGCAGAGACGCGGATGGCTTTGGCTAGTTGGGAGGAGAACTGGAACTTAAATCAAGGCTTTCTGGATTTTTCCACTAAAGTGTCTCATTTTCTTTTCTTTTTTTTTTTTTTTAATATTTTATTTATTTATTTGACAGATAGAGATCACCGGTAGGCAGAGAGAGAGAGAGGAGGAAGCAGGCTCCCTGCTGAGCAGAGAGCCCGATGCGGGGCTCGATCCCAGGACCCTGGGATCATGACCCGAGCCTAAGGCAGAGGCTTTAACCCACTGAGCCACCCAGGCGCCCCAAAAGTGTCTCATTTTCTTATGGTGAAAGTTATTACTAGGGCTCTGTGCTGAGTAGCAGTGGCCTTCTGGGATCTCCTTTTGCATTCTTAGGAGATTTTATGAGCTTCGTGCTGCCTGTTGACATCTTGCTAGCAACCACTTACTGTGCAGTTTTGGACAGGCACTTTGCCTATTTTAACTCTAATTCACACACCTCCTTATGACAGAAGTTCTGTTAGTATCTCTGCTCTACAGACGAGGGAAGTATAGCACAGAGGGGGTGTAGCAGCTTGCCAGGGTGAAGCTGTTCGTGTTCATGGGCTGGGACTTGAATCCGGGTGGTCTTGCTCCAGGATTTGAACCGAGTGCTGTACAGCAACCCCCCACCCCCTGCCTGCCAAGACCCCCAGTGGATGCCTGAAACTCTGGAGAGTACCAAACCCATATCCACTCTGTTTTTTTCCTGTGCAGTCATGCCCGTGATAAAATTAATTTATAAATTAAGCACAGCAAGAGATTAGCACCAGCAACAATTATAAAATAGAACAATTAACAGCAATATGCTATTGTAAAAATTGTGAGGATATGGTCCCTCCCTCTTGAGATACCTTTCTATGCTGTCCTCACCCTTCTTGGGATGATATGAGATGATAAACTGCCCACGTGGTGAGATGAAGTGAGGCACTGGGACGTAGCGTTAGGCGGTTGACCTTCTGACGATACTGCAGAAAGAGCGTCGTCTGCTTCCAGACTGGGTTTGACCATGGCCACCTCAGATCTGGGAATCACAGAACCGCGATAAGGAGATAAGGAGCTACTTTCCTCTCGCTTGCCCGCATCTCGCAGAAGTAGTGTATTTATTATTCCAAAGCTAATTCAGAGACGTTAAGTGTGAATTGAATATGGTGAGCGCTGTCATATTTCATCATCTTTTCCAAGTAGCAGGTGTATTATTGGAAGTGATGGGGAAAGTGAGCGAGAAATTTTCACCTTTGCCCCCAATTCTGAGACAGTTGTTCCCAGGGATCCTGTTTCTTGGGGTCTCGTCATCTTTGATGCAGAGCCGCCCAAGTGCCAACCCTGGGATAGCAGGAGGCTGAGAGCGAGGCCCCCTTAAATTTTGCATCCAGAGCGCCTCCCGTGGGCCACCTCTCACCCTGCCCTGGGGGCCGGAAGTACCTGTCCCTTAACACTAGGGAAACCTTGGCAGGTGACTTTGGAAGCAAGGATGATTTTAAAATTCATAAAGGTTTTCTGCAGACTGTGTTTACTACACTGTTTCCCACCAACCTGATTTAGGCAGTCATTCACTAAAATCCTAATACCTTGGTTCTGTTGATTTTATGGTGTGGCCCCACCTATCAGGACAGGTGAACTTGCCTCCATCCTTCCTCTCACTGGCCACCTGCACCATCCCATACAAAGTAAAACACAGCATTATTGCCACATTCATCAATAACAGTACCAGTGACAATCAGAGACACAACTGGCTTCCAAAATGCTGGTAATTTTGACAGTTCCCTGGCTTGTTCCTGGCTCCATGCTTCCTAAGAATAAAGCTCAGAACTTGACCCGTGATGCGCCACCTACCCTCCCTCTTTCCCTCCCCCAGACTCAGTTCTCGCTTTTTCCAATTAACAGTACTTTTCACAAAGCACTAGAAATCATTTGACCAGTCTCAGGGATGAGGTAGCCTTGACTGATTCCTTTTCCATGGAGAGTGTTTCCTGCTGTGGGTTCAGGACACCTGATGGGAACCATTTGAGCACACCGAAGGGGGAATAGCATTCTTGATTGTGTTAAAACATTCCTGGTTTGAACGTTGGGCTAACTGGTTTTTGCTTTTGTCCTTGTTTTTTAATCATTTGGATAGTTTGAAATCATGGCTAAAAGTTTGTTAAATTTTTTTCTCCCTTTTTTTTTTTTTTTTTTTTTTTTAATGTGGAGCTGCTTATAATGTGGGCCTGGAGATGCCATAGTATGGCGTCATCAGAGCCCCTCTCCCCTGGGACAAGTGCTCAGCATCCTCCCTGTCTCCTACTATGACTTGTTGGCCTTAGAGCTCACTTGGAACCCCTGGGAATATCAGATTAGAAGCTCACACTTGGCAACTTTCTGCACAAAGTCAGTAGACAAAGCATTTACTAAGAGCCTGAAGAAAATGGCCTAGTTTTGCCAAAGAGTTACCGACTTACTCCCAACCCTCTCTCTCAATTTAGTAAACTTGTTTTTGCATTTCTCAAAGTGTCTGAAAAGAAGGATCTTGTCAGGTTCCATCAGTATCAAAACGTTACATCTGCAAACCCAATTTTCCTTTGCTTTGGGTAGCTACCAAGAGGGATCAACACTGTGGGCTCTGAGAACAGGCATGTTATTTAATTTAGGTGCTTGGGATTTACTTAGTCTTTTTTTCCGATTTCATATTTTATCTTTTTCCTTTATGGTTTTCTATTCAGGTAATAGCTGAAAGAGAAGAGTAAGCCTTCCATCAATTTGGCTACTCATTCTCTAATTTAGGCAGTAATTCACAATGACACCATGATGGCTGAAGGAAGTTCCTCCCCCACCCTTTCCTGGGCTATCCTGGACAATGTCTTCCCTTAGCCACAGCATCCCCTGAAAGACTTTTGAGTCTATTTTCGGACTTAATTCCTTCCAATCACATATGAGCTGTGAGAAAGAAAGAAAAATGTTTCAGATGATGCCCTGGGCCAAAGCAGATTCTACATTAGACGGAATTCTCCGTTAGAACGTTCCACGTAGACCTTCTCTGTTAAGGGCGTTTGCTGTCCACATGTGTAAGCCATGACCGGATCTACCAATCTAACAAGGGCACCCTGGGTAAGGTGTCGGCATCTGACAGGGTCTTCTCTTTGTTCAGAACCGCCTGGACGACAAACGCTTGGAGCCCGTCATCTCCGTCGTGATTCAGACCCTGAGGCAGTGTTACCCAAGGAGCCCGCTTCCCTTGGTCACATCCAGCAGCGTGTATGCCTTCCCCGTCCCGGGGAGCATCCCCCCTGAGCCTCCGTGTGCTCTAACTGAAGGTAAAGCCAGTGGGCGACGATGAGCTTTCCGGCCAGTCTTGCAGGTTGGCAATATTTCAGAGCGACGTAGATGAAAGTAGCATCAGTGCTTTTGCAGGCTAACCACAAATGTCCAAGAAGCTAATTAGAGAAATGTATGAAAAAAGGAAGCTTTCCATAGACGGAGTGAACAGATACTAAGCTCACTTATTTTGTTCTTAATTATTAACTGTAGCCACTTTGCCCGGTAGCTGTTGAATGCCTGTACAGTCATCTCAGCTAATTAAAAAAAAAAAAAGTATATTCTTGGTCCCATGATTGAGGCTCTCTACTGTACTGACTCGCTCTGGAATTAATTTGCCTTAAGGATGAACTTGAAATAAAGCTTTGGCTAGTTATAAGCCCATGCTAGTCACATTACATGCTTGAAAGTATGATTATTTAATCTCCGTGAAGAATTTGGTGTCGAAAGATTCTAATGCCTTTCAACCCTGCCCTCCTTTCACGGAACAGAGTTCCTTGGCATCATCTTGCCACAATGGCCCTGGACGCTTTCTATGGTCTTTTGTTGTAACTAAGTCCCTTCTTATCAAAATTAGGGCATCAGTCAAGGTGCTGAATTATAGTAAATTTTGCCTGTATGTGATCTCTAAACTTTGGTGATGTTGTTTGCATAAATAGTTGTAAGTTGGGCAGGGCAACCCAGAATGGTGTTCATGTGTCTTTTTTTTTGTTTTCTGTTTTTTTTTCTTTTAAAGATTTTATTTATTTATTTGAGAGAGAGAGTGAGAGAGAGCATGAGAGCTGAGAAGGTCAGAGGGAGAAGTGGGCTCCCCAAGGAGCCAGGAGCCCAATGTGGGACTTGATCCTGGGACTCCAGGATCATGACCCAAGCCGAAGGCAGTTGCCCAGCGAACTGAGCCACCCAGGTGCCCTGTTCATGTGTCCTTTTATTCTGCGCTCACTCTGCCTTCGACGTGGGGCAGTTTAGACTTCATGGGATGGTGCTTCCCCTTGCCTCTGTGTGTATAATTTGCACGTGCCAATAAGTGTCAGGGTGTTGGGGGACAGTGCACTTGATAATGAGAAAAAGGAAGACTAGCCACTGTGTGGTGAGAACCCAGATCCGAGGCACAGGGGAAGCCGCAACCATTTTCTCCCTCTTTCTCCATGCAGAGGATTTTGAAGATGATGCTGATGAAGAAGTGGATAAAGATTCAGACTCCGAAGATACGAAAGAGCAAGTAGGTACAGCAGCCCTCACTTCCAGGGCTCTCCATATTCATGTGGTCCAGAGGGAAACATGCCTCTCTGTGTCCAGCTAAGACCAGTGTAACTTGTAAGGAGACACTTCTGTACTTCCACGCCAATGCCTGGCACACAGTGGTGCTCAATAAATGACAGCTACGATTGTCGACTTCCACCCTGGTAGGTCCCGAGCAACGTCTCCTTGTAAAGTTGGAGGCCCTCCATTACCGAGGCACTAATGTCTTGTCAGGATGAGCCTCTCGATAGACCCTTCTGGTTGGTATATGTAATCAGTGCGAATGGCATCCAGGCAGAGACCATGGAAACATTTCCTAGGAAATTCTCTCTGGTCGCTCTGTGCTTGGATCTCCTGTGGTGTTCACTTCCATTCACCTCCCAGTCTGTGCGAACTGTGCTCACTCAGGTATGTGATGTGTACGCGGGCCAGCAGGGAGGGGTGCTCTTTGGTCTCTGTCCCATGATGACCCATGATATGTAGAGCAGAGGTTAGCAAACTTTCTGTAAAAGATCAGACAAGGTTAGTCTAGGCTTTGTGGACCTACAGTCTCGGCCATAATTGCTCAGCATCACTATGATCAACAGAAGCAACTGCAGACAGTGGGTAAGTGGCTGGGCACAGCTGGATTCCAGTAAAACTTTTCTTGATGAGAAACGGGTAATGGGACATAGACTACTGACTGCACTTCTAGAAAAGGACTTTTGTAATTTCTCTGGATAATTCTTTGCTATGGGCGATTATCCTGTGCATCGTGGGATGGTTGGCAAAGCCTTTGGTTTCTCCTCACCAGATACTGGGAGCACCTACCCTTGGCCCCTCCCTCCCCTGAAAGTCATGAGTCAAAAATGTCTCCAGGAATTGCTGAGTGTCCTTTGGTGGGGGGGAGCAATGTCACTGTCCCAGAATAATGACAATGTATCTCTGAGTTAGAATTCTGCTTCTGTTTCTGTTGGTGGAGATGGATGTGGACCAGCTCTTTCAAATTAGAGCCCCTTAAATTTGTCATCTGCAAAATAAGATGGAGAAGTAGATGCTACTTTTTATAACACTCCTAGAGATGAAACCCGAATTAAAAAAAAAAAAGTCTATCGTCTGTTTATTTGCCTGTCATCATCTATCCATCCATCCATCCACCAACCCACCTCCTCTTTTTCCTTCCCTTCCCTCCTACCTCCCTACCTATCTGGAGAGTTCTCTGGAGTTGAGAGTTCTCTATCATAAGATGGTAGCTGCAGGCTCGTAGAGGCTATGGCTCAGTCTCTAGGTTAAGACTGTTGGTTAAGAGCGCTCAGTCTCTAGGTTAAGAGCGCTATTGACCCTTCAGTGTTCTCAGGGTTTTGTTGATAAATGGAATCATTTCCGAAGTCATCAGTAGTAAATTGGGTCTTTGCTGTGGCCTGGCAGCACAGGCCTATGTGTACCCTGAGTTATTTGAATAATACAGTGCTGTGGCGATCATTCATCAATGACACTTCCCCCTACCATCTTCCTTGCTCTTTGATGACTGGTTGTCTGATGCAGAGTGCCGGTCGCCTCCTGTATCTAATGTGCAGGGACAAGCGGCATGCCTGTGCCTGACTCAGGCCATTTGGGATGGAGTACTCAGGACGGTCTCCTTTTTCCCCACCGTGCTGCACATGATGGTGGGTTGGGGAGGAGAGAAACCCAAACAAATCAACAAATCCAGCTGGGAAAGCAGCACAGGACAAATCGGTGAGGGCCTGGAAACTATTCATCAAAGTCTTCGGGCCAAAAGGAGAGGATGAGAAGTCAGTGTGTGAGCATGAGTTGTAGAGAAATGGGGCACATCAGAATCAGGGCTTGGTTCTGGGGTGTTGCAAAAGAGCAAGGGAACTGGCGCTCCAGCAAACTGATTTTCCTTCGTGAACCCAGAAGCATTTGCTGCAAGAAATGTGGGCAAGAAGCCAGGAATATTTGTTTCTGGTCATAGATCTGACCCAGGCTGTTAACTGATGGCCTTTTCATTTGAAAATTCTTAGTTAATAATTGGGCTCAGCTGTTTAGAAAGAATGATTAAAAGGAACTTTTGTAAGGGTCTTGAGAATGGAAAGTTGGGTGCTTTTCTCTGAAAACTCAATGTCAACATAAGAAAAGAGAAACTTATAAGAAGTACAGACCAGATGTTGGCTATGTTTTTTTTTTTTTCTTTTAATATATATTTTTTATTCTTCGCAAACACAACTGTTAGACTTGGACAAGCTCTGAGGAAGAGGAGGATAAACAGAGTGACCTCAAGCTCTCCTCTTCTTTGCTTCCTCTTTCCTTCCTTTTTAGTTTTTTGTTTCTTGCAGGTACTTCCTTGGCCGTGATCCATGTGAGAGGCTACAGGCTAAATTCCTGGGGATGGTAATATGATACAAAAGCAAACGAGACATAGATTTTTATCTTCAAAGAGTTTGCAGTCTAGTGAACTTGGAGATTGTCCCTACCAGAGTTCAAGTAACTATCTTTGAAAGGGTGGTGAGCTCAAGTGTAAGGCTGGGGAAAGTCAATCATATTGGAAGGGTCCAATCTGAGGAAGAAGGACCAGAAAGCATGATCTGGATTATTTGGGTCCCAGAATCCTAAATGATGAACCCTGTCAGGGGTTGCTGTGAGAACACGGAGGCAGGCCCATCACTGAATAAGTATAAGTGGCCTTTACAAAATACAGAAGGAGGGGAGAACTCACCTGAGTGCCTGGATACTCAGAGACTGAGATACAAAGCTTTGGGGGACCATAGATGGTCTCTGTTACCACTACTCTACTTCGCTGTTATACTGAGAAACCAACCATGGAAGGATGTGGCTGTGTTCCAATAAAACTTTATTTACAAAAAACCAACAGTAGCTTATAGTTAGTTACCTCCTGCTCTCAAGCTAGGTAGGTCTCCCAACTCCATGTAGAATGCATTAGGCAGCACCTCAAGGGCTACACGACACTCCTTACTCCAGACATCCCAGCCTTACTCGCTAGTGGTGCCAGATTGGGTTTCCATTGGTACCACTTCCCACAACTTCCCACAACCCATTGCCCCTTTCAATATATCCATGGCATTTATCACCATCGGAAATGACCTTCTTCATTTGTTTGCTGTCTTCCTTCTCTCCCCAGAAGGCAGATTCCACAGGAACATCGACTTTTGTCTGTTCCATTACCACTAACTCTTCAGTACCCAGAATGGTACCTGTTCATAGTAGGTGCTCATCAAATGTTTTTGAGAAGACCGAGGGACATAAATGGCAAGAGGGATAGAAGAATAGGTGCAGTGATTGTCATTCTGTGGATGCTGGCGGTGGCAAGACACAGAATTCTTTCATATAGCACTTTACTAATTTTTATATAAATTCGTTATTTACGGTGAGGACTGATAAATCCTGAACTGGATGCTGAGGAAATTTGTATACATTCTTTCTTTTCTTTTTTTTTAAGATTTTATTTATTTATTTGATAGATCACAAGTAGGCAGAGAGGCGGGCAGAGAGAGAGAGAGAGAGAGAGAGAGAGAGGAGGAGGAGGAGGCAGGCTCCCCGCTGAGCAGAGAACCCGATGCGGGGCTTGGTCCCAGGACCCTGAGATCATGACCTGAGCCGAAAGCAGAAGCTTAACCCACTGAGCCACCCAGGTGCCCCTACATTCTTTCTTTTCATTAAGAAGTATACAACCTGACATCTTGAATTCTCCTTAGCATAGGCTAGCACTATAATTTGGAATCAAGGAAACCATGTCCCAAGATTCTGAAAATTTGCACATGTAGTAGCTTGACTTGATGCTTCTCAGGGTGGCTGTCTTGAGTGTAATATATATATGTCTATATCTATAAATACAGATATAGATATAGACACATAGATATATATTTAGATATTATATATATATTTCTATATTCCATTATAGGATGATGACTTGGAAACAGATGTGAACAAGCTGAGTTCCAGACCTGGTCTTGACCGACCCGAAGAGGAGCTGAGGCAGTATGAGGCCATGTGTCTGGAGCTCTCGTGCAGCTTCGAGGTAGGGCATATGCCGTGGTTCTGCTCCCTGGTGATGCATGGTGGGTTCTTTGCAGAACCTGAGAGGCCAAGCAGGAGGTCTCCAGATGGAGAGCATTGCTTATCCTTAGCAATCTGCTTCTGGGGTCTTTCTGAGAGTGAAGCAGAAGGCTAAGCAAAATGTGAAAAAGGGGGCCGAGCTGGATGTAGGCAAGGCACCTGGCACCGAGATGGGCATAGGATGACCATACGCATCACCACCTATTGTCCGGAGGACAAAGTGCCTTGTCCTCACGTCCTGAAAGTGCACTGAAAATTCTCGGTGATTTCTTGTTCCCCTGCACGGTGGGAAAGTTGTCCTAGATGGCTTTCTGAAGATGGCCAGTCCGATTCCAGGGTTTTTTGAGTAGAAACAAATTGAGAACCTTCCACCTGGTAAGGTAGTGGCTAGTTGCTGCTCCCACTAGGGTTGCTGTTGTCAAGATTTTAGACCTGCCTTTGGATCTCTATTTTTTTCTTATGGCTCTTAGTATATCATGAATTTGCCCACCTCTAAGCATACCAGCTAAATCCCATGGAGAAGGGAAGCAGCATATTCTATTTTAAACCAGAAAGCCAAAGGAGATCAGTAGGTAAAAATTTCAGCAAAGAAAATTTCAGTCCAGTGTAAGGAATACTTAAAAAAAAAAAACCAATCAGAATGGTCTTCAAGTGAAAGGTGCTGCCTTGGGGTGTAATGAAAATAATGTAAATAAGTTTGTAACCAGGCTGTAAGTTTTGGGGATGTTCCAGAGGGCATTTGTGTGCTGTATAGAATTACACTAGACCCACCCAATGCCCCTTCCAAACATGAGTTTCTGTGATTCTCCCATTTCTTTGATTCTTGAAGCTAGCCTTTTCTTGTCTGACCTTGGGAAAAGCTTCTTAATTCACAGGATTTAAGCTTAACTCTGTGCTCAGAGAGTGAGGACAGGGTTCACGCTGTATTTTCTATCAGGAAGGAAACACTGACATATTCTTTTTCATTTTAAACCCGAAGGAACTTGAGTCTAAACCTGGAGATAATTTGAACTTTGAAGAGACTCAGGATGCTGAGCACTACCACATTCCGCCTCTGACCTCCCCAAAGCAGCGTTATTTGACTAAGGACCAAAGCTCCTGGGGACAAGAAAGAGAAGACATGGTCCAGACATCTCTTCTGAGCATGGTGAAGATGGGAAGGTCCACCATGCATCCAGCCTCCAAAAGAGGCCCTGGGATGAATGCATACCAAAATATGCAGTCAAATGGTCTTGGGATAGATTCTTCTGGAACAGAAGTCCCTGACATTCAAGCTTCCCTCAAACAGGATGCTTGGGACATAGACATGATTTCCTGCCCAATGATGAGTGTCTCCCTCTCCAATTCTGCTAGGCCTACAGAAACTGCTGAAGTAATAGATAAGCTTCTGCAGACACATCCCAAGCATATTCCCTTCCATGACCCCCATCTTTATATGGCCAAAGCCAGAAGAACCAGATCTGTGGCTGACTTCAAGAGGATGGCATTTCCTGACCTCTGGGGTCACTGTCCACCTCCCTCTGCTCAGTCCATGCTGGAACGCAAATGTGGAGTCCAGAGGTGATGCTGATTTGGATTTGGTGCTGATTTGGAAGCTGTATTTTTCTCTTTAATATTTTAATCGGCAGAATGGTTTGTGTAGAGTTCTGCTATCTTTGGAAAAATGAGAATCAGTCAGGAGCATGTTCAAATCCTTTGGGAAGCTTTTGCCAAACGCAGAAGCTTGCCTTCCTCCCTGGACATATCAGAACCATGTGTGGGATAGTGGCAGGCAGGTGTTGACAGAAAAAGAATCCCTTTGATGATTCTAATGCAACCCTGTATCCCAGAATGCTCTGCGGATCATAACAGGGAAAGACAACCCAGTTTGTCCAAATACTGGGATTATTCCTCAAAGGAAGGTTCTCAGAAGCAAACAAACAAACAACCCCCCCCCCCAAAAAAAAAAAACAAGACCAGTGTGGATTATTTGGGATCTCTCTCTCTCTTTTTAAAATTCACTGTAAATTGGTATTGGATCTCTTGTTGAAGAAAGTTGGTGGCGTACCCCTATCTCACAGTCTCAACCTTACAAAACCTGGCTGGGCTGGGAGAGTAATTCTGCTATAGCACTGAGGACTGGAAGGAAAATATGCATTCTCTAGGACAGAAACTTTAGTGGGAGGTTACTCCCAGAATGATGGAAAGGGAGCTTTGCCTTTGGATCAACATCGTGAGATTAAAATGTAAATGGCTAAAGCCAAGGAAAAATGATTTTCCCTGGAAAACAGACGGACAGACATCGACTATGCATATGTTAAGTCAATGGGGCCGAGTGTGTGCACCAGAAAGTTTCAGGAATTTATTTCATCAGCAAGTAACTGCTCGGGCTTAGGCTCCTGCTGACATTTCTGACCTTACCCTTTGCCAGGCTCAGTTCCTGAGAGCCACAGCACAGGGGCTGGCCCAGCAACACCTCCCCTCTTGAGAGAACATCTTCCCCTTGAGCCCAGGCCTCATGTCTACGTCCTCTCTCCTCCTCTCACTCCACCCAAAAAGCACGGATTAGAGATTCAGGCCCATGATCCCTTGGGCTTCCTTCTGTCCTCTTACTTAAACTTCCTGACATGGGTATTTTTCAGACAGAAGATTGACCTTAATTTTCTGGGGATGACAGAACCCAAGGACTATAAATGACCCAAGAGTTCAGAGGCTTCCTGAAGCCTCGCAGGCCTTGAGGATGTTAACAGTCAACAATCCTAAAGTTTCCCTCAAAAATCGTCTCTGTGCAAAAGATGCTGTTATTCTCACAGCCAAGACCTTTGGAGCCCATTAGTGCAAATGCTCTTGAAAAAAATTCCCCCTTAAGTCACCAATCTTCCAACTAAAACTCTGGAATCAGTCCATTCTCCATTCCTGCTGTAGTTTCAGTTTTTGATAAAGGAGGAAAGGAGGGCGAGGCAGTGCTTTACCCCTGGGTTGGGGCATTATTAATTTTTTCGTTCATAATTCTCTGATGACTCTCAAGGCCCTTCCCGGATGGCTGTAGGATGGACGGGGTAAGGTGTGAGAGCCAACCCTTCATATGTTTCCAATTTTCCTTTCCAGGATCAAGATATTTGAGGATGTCCGGAGGCTCATCCAGCCAAGTGATGTTATAAATAAAGTTGTCTTCAGCTTAGATGAGCCTTGGTAGGTGGTCTTGAGTGTTGGTGGAATGTGAAAGATGTGGTTGTGTGGGGGGGTAGTATAGAATACCCTCTTAACGACACGAGAACAAGAGTGTTTGATGTTAGCAATCCATCCCTTCTCCCCGATACACGGTCAGAATTCATGTTGGAGAAGCTGTGAGAAAAAGCTTATCTCTCAGAAATGTCAGGCTATGCCCAAGAATAGCAGTAACGCATGTGTTCACATGTTTCCTATTTCATTACAGGCCTTTGCAAGACACCGCTTCCGACTGCTTGCGGTTCTCCTCCAAGTTCGAGTCAGGAAATCTGCGCAAAGCCATCCGAGTGCGCGAGTGAGTACGGAAACCCACAAAGGTAGCTCCTGGCAGCTTAAGGGAGCGGGTTGTGCCTCCGTCCTCCCTGTTCTCTGTACAGCGGTCTCGCATGGGTCCTTTGAAAACAGTCCTGGAGGGAGTGTTTATACCCGGGAGAGCTGGCAAACAGGGCACAGGAAAGTTTGCCCCTCAGTCCGTTGCTAAACGTCTGCGGGCTCACCACTAGGGGGCTCACTGGCTGATGTCGCTGCCAGGAGTCTACTAGAGGTGAAGGTTATGAATACACCTGTGTTCCAGATAACGGCTCCATCCGTGGGTGTGGGAGTCCTTTGACTGGGATGTTGGTACCTACGTTGATGCCGGGGCTTGTTCTGTTCACACAGCAGGGTACGTGGGGTCCCCTGGTCCTGTATGTTTTCACGTCCATTGCTCCCATAGCTGTGGACGTATGTGTCAGGAACGTTGGGCTCCCTGTGGAGAGGCGTGTTAATCTTCGTTCAAGGGCATGTGTAGTGCCATGCCTCTCTGCCACGATCTCTCAATCAGCTCCTATTACTAGACCAGTGTTTCACAGGCAAGGGGAGTCTAGGGCTGTACAAACTACACAGAGGGAGAGGACACAAAGCAAAAACTTCCGGCGCAGAAGAGAGGATATGGTATCATTCTTCCCTTGATACCAGTGTGAACTCTATTTGTTGTATGCCAGAAGTCAGGATTTGTCTCCATCTTCTATGGGTGAACTCCTGAAGACAGCAGTCCGGGACAGTTAATGGTGTGGGGGGTCACAGACTCTGGAATCAGAATGCCAGGGCCACCCCACCCCTATCCACCAGGAGACTTCGAGCAATTCCCTGACTCTACTCCCTGCCTTTTCTTCCTCACCCAGAAAAAGGGGGCAGTGATGGCACCCACATCATAGGGATTTTTTTTTTTTTTTAATGTGAGTTAGCTAAAAATACGTCACGCTCTCAGAATAGTGCCCGGCACTCAGTCAGCATGAGCCTGTCCTCAGGGCTGCATATTGGCCGTATGCAGTGCAGATACTCAGCTAGGTCAGCCTGTTTTGTAGCTATCTGAGGAGTCATTTTTGAAATTCTTTTTTTTTGGTGGGGGAGGGCAGGTGAGCAGTGTTCCTTTTCTGTTGTTTGTAAATGAACTATTTCAAGGAAGCCCGACATAATAAACAAATACAGGTTGAGGTACGCGAGCTGAAGAGAGAAAGGCAGTTCTGTTAACATTCCTTCTCAGCCTTCTTCTCTTTCTCTTGCCAGCTCAGCTTCTACATCCTGTGGTAGTGCCTGCTTTCATTACTCCGTTTCTCTCTACATCATGCTTAAGGGATCCGGGAGAGAACACCTAAGCTGGAGTCTCCCGGGGTTAGGGGACAGTGGTCAGTCCATGATGTGTCTGCCCTGCTGGTCTTGCTCTGGTCTCTCTTCAGATATCCACCTTTGCCAGAGTGTAGAACCGTAAGCCAATTAGTTATGGTCTGGGTGATGGAGTCAGAGGATGGAAAACAAACCTACGTATAGGCAAGGAGTTTTGATGATCAGTTTTTGGAGAGGATGGTGGGCGTAGCAGACCATTTGAGGGCTGTAGTCTTTGTGGATTTGTTCTTATGAGTGTCGCTTCCTGGATTTTGCTTCATTTGTCATATGTTGGGCTTGATGGTTTTAGGGAGATGCTTAGAGTGACGGTCTGAGCAGTGGGTCTCCATCGGGGAGCTCTGTTCTGCTCTGATATGCCTTCTGCAAAGCTCCCCTCTTCCAGAAATCTCACTGTACCACTTCTCAGGGGTCCAGAGTGGCAGAGTGGCAGAGTGTGAACGGATTGGGGCAAACACATTACCCTTTCTAGAGGAGCAGCTCAGAGAACATGGCATGGGATGGAGCAAGCAATCATATTTTTGAACGAAGTCAAAACTGTATTGTTAATTTTGTTGCTACAGCTCAAAAAATGATTAGCTTTGCAGATAGTAACTGAGAGGGGACATGCAGGAGTCTCCTGGGGCACTGGAACTGTTCTGTATCTTGATCTGGGTAATTGCCAAACAGGAGTGTCCAGATGAATTTATTGAAAGTCATTGAGTTGTGCACTTAAATTTTGTGCACTTTATTGCATGTAAGTTAAATCAATTAAAAAGGGACACAATGCACACATAACTCCTGCACTACTAGCCTAATTCATGTTTGCTGCGTTGCTGGGGGCTTACCTGTATGATACCACTTCATCTTTTCAAACAGCGCTGCAAGTTTAGGCACTGTTTCTATTTTCCATATGAGGAGACCCAACCTCAAAAGAAAGTGCAGCATCAAATAGGAATGACCTACGCAACCAGATGTGATTGAATTTTCTCTGGGATAGAGCGCAGTTGCATTTTTCCTGCTAGAGAGTTTCATTATTA
The DNA here is from genome assembly GCF_902655055.1 of Lutra lutra. NCBI lineage: Eukaryota > Metazoa > Chordata > Mammalia > Carnivora > Mustelidae > Lutra > Lutra lutra. The sequence continues at coordinate 8,740,605 of NC_062284.1, read as the reverse complement.
ATTTATTAAATCACAGTTTAATAAAAAGATATGCTGTGATTGTGCAACTGATTCTCCTAATTCCAAGAACCTGCTCCCCTCTCCCCACATTTCTACAGCCCCCAGTTTTGTGAGATGAGAACAATCACTGTAACTTACCAACCCGCTGAGATTCCAGGTCTTAGATCTGTCCGCTGGAAACTGATATGTGTGACTTCTCAATGCTGGATGTTTCCTTAAAGACTCATAGCCCTCCAACCTTGCTTCTGACTTTGCAGGTGGGAGTATGACTTGCTGGTCAACACTGATGTGAACAGCAGCCAGCACCAGCAGTGGTTCTACTTCCAGGTGAGCGGCATGAGGGCGGCCGTCCCTTACCGCTTCAACGTCATCAACTGTGAGAAGCCCAACAGCCAGTTTAATTACGGTATGAGATCTTGGGCTAATGCCCTAAATCTTCTAGACCTTCCAGAAGGTCTAGAAGCTAGACCTTCTGGCTAACACCAGAAATGGCGCCCCTCTGTGATTGATTAATCGGCTTACTACTGGAAGCCCTTTTCGGGTTCCCAAAGAGTTTGATGTTGGGCAGAATGTTTCTTGTCACCATGTGTGGCAAGATGGTGGCCAACCTGTGGCAGACTGCCACCAGGGAAGGGAAGCTGGAAGTCCTCACTCTGCGATGGAATGTTAACACCATGCCTGCCATTCCACTGCTTCCTGACTGCCTTGCCCCCACCTTGAACTTTTGGAGGTCCATGAGAACCTCTCATTTATTCCTTCTCTTCATCCCCTAAATCCCAAAGCAGCAAATATATTGACCTGTTTGTCCGAGAAAGGAAAACAGCACAATCCAATTGGATGACACTGATTTGCACTCTCAGAAAATAAGGGGGAAGTTCAAATTCTCCTGGATACTTTTCAGCCATTTTGCAGGAGAAATTCCAGGGACAAAGTGACTGGCAGCCCACATGTACTTTGAGTGTTTCCAGGAATGGGGAATTCTGCATCGCATATGATTCAGCAAATTACTGCTGGATCGTATACTAATTCATTGAGTGGCTTTGAGTAAGGAACGAATATTCTGGTGTTTTTAGGTCTCTATTTTGTAGCGACTAAATAGATTCTTCCTGGTGTAGAAAGAGAAGGTATGAACCCTGAGTCTTGTATTTGCTCCATGTGGCTGCTGTAACAAATTGTCACAAACTTGGTGACTTAAAACATGACAGATTTACTCTCTTACAATTCTAGTGTCTACAAGTCCAAAATCAGTTTCAGTTTCACTGGGTTATAGTGAAGGTGCCAGAAAGGCCATGCCCACTGGAGCATCTGTGGGGTTTTCTGTTTGTTTGGTATTTTTTTCCCAGTGTTTAGAGTTAATGCTCCTTGGATCCCTTGGCTTTTGGCCCCTTCCTCCATCTTCAAAGCCAGCCATGAAGCATCTCCCAGTCTCCTTCTGCCCCAGTCACATAGTTTCTCCTGTGCAGTCAAACTTCCCTCTGTCTCCCTCCCAAAAGGACATAAGGGATTGCATTTAGGGCCCACCAGGATAATCTCTTCCTCTCAGAATCCTTAATTTAATTACATCTATGAAATCCCTTCTGCCATATAAGGCACCAGTCACAGGTTCTAGGGGTTAGGACCTGGATATCTTGAGGGCCGTGATTCAGCCCATCACAGCTCTCTTTCCATTTTCTCTTTCCTCAGAGATTAATACTTTATTTTATTTTGTTGTTTTTTTTTTTAATTTATTTTTTGTGATGTGGGGTGTAGGGGCAGAGAGAGAGGGAGAAGGAAAGAGCAATCTTAAGCAGGCTCCACGCTGGGCTTGGAGCCTGACACTTGATCTCATGACCCTGAGATTATGACCTGAGCTGAAATCAAGAGTCTGGGTGCTTAGCTGCTTGAGCCCCCCAGGTGCCCCTCCCCGGAGATTAATCCTGCCTTTGTTCTGTGCAGGGATGCAGCCGACTGTGTATTCTGTGAAGGAGGCTCTTCTGGGCAGACCCACCTGGATACGGATGGGCTATGAAATCTGTTATTACAAGTAAGTTAGAGTGTTGCTAGCTTCCTTTTGTCCGCTCTTTCATTCTTTCTCAATTTCCTGCTCTTCTCTGTTGACCGGAGAAACCTCAGACCTCTTTCCATGTCCCAGTGGTGGGTGCCCTGCCCTAGTATGTTACATGGCGCCCACCTTGGAGCCCAAGAAAAGAAGTCACCTGTCCTCAGTTCGACACACTGAAACCCTTAGGCCCTGTTGTTGGATGTCAGGACTTGTATGGACTCAGCCTCTGACTAGTTGGTCAAGCCTTCATTCTTGACTTCTTTTGGTGCAGTCCAGTGAACAAAAAATTCTGAGATGTTCTGGTCTACCCTTATTTATCCAGTGCTTCAGTTTTCCAAAGTAGGTGGGAGTGGACTTGTGACAGGTGCACGTAAGTGACTGTTCCTCCACAGCAAGGTGATTTTTTGGGAAAAAAATGAAAGAGGGAGCATTTCTGGAGTTCATCTTCATCCCTTGATCAGCAGCCGGTTTCATCAATTTATTCTGTAAAGTTGTGAGTGAAATCTAAATTATCCAGATCTTTTGATAAAAGAAGTGGATTCCCAACCCGTGAATTGCCCATTTGTGCATTTTCTCTTGATGGAAAATAAAATACAAATTCATAAGGAAGAAAAAGGACAGGAACTGTTAGGACGGGCAGGAAATATGTAATTAATTATTAGCTCGTTGCTAGTTTCTTATAAAAACTGATAGGCTAGCACTTGTTTTATTGGATAAAGCAAGTTGTATCTCTTTCTGATATTACAAGAGGACCGTGAGAAAAGTATTATCAGACATTCTAAAGTTTAGGATTGTTATTAATATCAAAAAGAAAGGGAATATATACTCCATGCTTTTTGGCTGTCAAGACTGAGGACAGGAACACTGATAGAGCAACACAATTCCTGACCTTTCCTATCTGTCAGACACAAAGGCAAAAATCACTATAGAGATAAATACTGTCTACAAAACACAGAGCTGGGCTTTCTTACAGTTTGTAATAAAAGAGTTGGCAGTCTTCAGTCCTTGATGTATTAGGATATGGACCTGGGCAGTATTTTCATTATATTCTTTAGAACGATAGCAAAATATTACGATTTTGTTGGTTTTTCATTCACCTATATGGCAATTTCTCTCCACCCTCCATGTCTAGAAACTGTCAGGATCATTTCATGTTCCAAAGAGATTTAGATTAAAACCCATCCAAAGTGGTAGAAGCCAACAATTGCAGGGAAAAACAGCGAAAGTCTGAATTTTGCACCTTGGGGTGTCCTGTGAAAATAGTAACCCTGAATAAACGTGAAAGACCCAGCTGGCTTCCTGCTTGGATCTGGAGCTTAGTAAGAGATGGGACAAGCATGACATTCAGTATTTTCTCCCAGGGGAGTAGAACTCCCCCTGGAGGCTGTTCCTCTGGGAGGTGGGGAGCAAGGAGCAGGCTTGAGGGGACTAAGCCCCTGCCAAAAAGAGAAGGAGGAAGGAAGCCCCACTTCCAAAAGCACAACCTTGGCCTCAGGAAAGCCAAAGTTAATGTTAATAGCTGTTAGATTCATTAGCAAGACAATTGTTATATGATTAAAGAGCAACAGAGGGGTAACATGAAAACCATGAATGTGTAATGTAATTCATTTTTCATATTGCAGTCATGAATACAACAGAGATGAATGGATAAGATTGCTACATTGTAACGTAGTTTGTTTTACAATTATTCACCACGTTATGTTAACATATTTCTAATAACGTGATTTAACAACAGGGTAGATGTTTGTATCTCTATTCAACCACAGCTCCCTACTGTCGAATGCCTTAGATTGGAGAACATATTTCTCCCTTTTTACCCATCACAGTCTTTGAGTTGATTTGCTCTAGAAGATCTGTTTGCTTTACCCCTGCCTTTGTTCTCTCCAGTGTATTAATTTGAGAGAAGTTTATATTCTTATTTCTCTGTCTCCAGCACATCATCAGAAGCTTGGAAGTTCTATTTCTATTGTGCTGTTAATCCCAGATTTCATGCCACATTCTAAAGGGGGCGCCAGGGTGCTCATTGTGCCTGAGTACATATACGGAACCACAAATGAGAAAAGGACAGAGGGATGGGATATTCATTTCCTTCAAAAAGAGACAGCATTGGTGATCAGTTAAGGATGTGGGCTGACAGCTTTGTGGGTCTCATCGTTATCAGTTAGAAAGTGGTCTCCTGGGCGCCTGGGTGGCTCAGTGGGTTAAGCCGCTGCCTTCGGCTCAGGTCATGATCCCAGAGTCCTGGGATCGAGTCCCGCATCGGGCTCGCTGCTCAGCAGGAAGCCTGCTTCCCTTCCTCTCTCTCTGCCTGCCTCTCTGCCTACTTGTGATCTCTCTCTGTCAGATAAATAAATAAAATCTTTAAAAAAAAAAAAAGAAAGTGGTCTCCTGTCTGTTTTGATAAGATAGTCATGCGTGTCCTTCTAATACAGATTTGTTTATAAGTAATTTTAATCAGTTACATATGCATTATTATACTAATATATGCATCAGAAGACATGCAAAGAGTAAAAATTATAAGTGCTAAGAAAAAGATGGAACAATGAAAAATTACAAGTGTCTACCCAGTTGTTACATCTTTATTCTATTGATAACCAGGGCATACTGTACCCTTGGGGGTTCCCATGAAAAATACAGTTGTCAGTAGCCTTTTGCATAGTTTTGAAAGATCTCATTAGCCAGATCGACTTTGCCAGAATCTTTGAGAACTAGTGTGAAGAGTAGAAAATAGGCCATGTCCATTTTTGAGGGGTCCTTAGTGCTTGAAATTTAATGTTACCATCAATCTGGCCTCTAAGCAGAATAAACAACAACAAAACAACTAATGGTCTATATTGTGAGGTTTAGTTTAATTTAGGAAAATAGTCAGTCTATCAGTCTACTAAAGTAGGCTTCTGCAAACCACCTTGCCAGAAGTTAAAAGCAAAAGATTGAGGGAGGCGCGGAGCTCTTCCCGTCCAGCAATCGATACTCAGCTTCCTGACGCATGAAAACCAGAGATGTATAATGCAATGCATTGTTCGTATTCCGGCTCTGGAACCCAGCAGAGAAGACCAGATAAGATCGCTCTTACTCCAGTTTGCTCTATAATTGGGCATCACATCAGGTTGACTTGGACGGCATAAGGATAGCAGTGTCAACCCCCCCCCCCCCCCCGCCATTAAACCTAGAGGCAGCTGAATTTCCTCCTTAGTGCCTAGATCATACTCGGTTTGAGGAAAAATTCTAATATTTTCTCCTGTGCGCAGTTGACCATCTTGCCTGTCCCCCGGAATCCCCTCTCCTTCTCTGTCCCCTCCCCCTCTCCCACCCACCTTGCAGACGGGTAGGCCAGAAAGTAAAAGGGATCCTAGGAGGGAGGGACCTAAATGAGCAGACTCCTTTATCCATACCTCTCATGAAAGTAAGCAAGGACACTTTCAGTTTCTGCTTTATTTACTTCCCCGCGCCTGCTTCTCCCTGCTATGTACACAGCCTCACACCTTTCCGAATCCTTTCCCAGCTCCGTTCTAAAGTAATCTGGCTGCCTAAGGGCAGAGGGAGGGAAGCCACAGGCTCAGAGTGGCCATGTAATACACAACGGCTGATCTCTTCTGACATTTATCTCCGCTCGCGAGAGGAGATGGAACAGCTCACTCATGAAGATGAATGTCGTACACGAGGTCTGCCGTCATGCATCCTTCTGAGGGATCTCGGGGGGGAGGTTTGGCGTTGTGTGGAGTATTAGTAACGCTGCAGACACAGGGAAGCCCGGTGGCATGGCTGCTCTGCCTTATTAGACCCTGTTAAGTGAAATAATGCGCCCTTGTTCAACAGAGCCGGCTCATTATAACATTATCTACTTCACTTTCTCTCTTGGCATTCACTTATTTCATGCACCCGGAGGGGGGAAAAATGACTTCCCAGCATATTTTTAAGTGCAAATGGAAATAGATTGAGTTCATAACTATGCATTTGTGTACTTTGCTCCTTGCTTCATTGAAGGCTTTATGATTATAAAAGTGTAGATTGGTCCTAAGACAAATGGTTCAGGGAGTGGAAAAGCAAAGGGGGAGCCTTTTAATGGGAAGAGCTGGTTCTGCCCGACCCTGGGTCATTTTTGACCCAACATGACCTATTTAGGGTCCGGCAAATCTGAGAAAGCCCTTGATTTTCGCCAGGCTCCTTCTCCATCTCAAAGAGCAGATCAAGGGGAGAAGGCTCTTGGAATCAGACTTCCACCACTTCTCATCAGTTGTGTGACTGTGGGAAGATTATCCCAGCCTCACCGTCTGATTCCTTATCTGTAAAATGGAGACAATAATGGAATGAGGAAAAGCAGGTGGAAAGTTGAGCACAGTGTCTGGGGCACAGTAGGTGTTCAGTGAACGTCAGCAGTCATCGGTAGCTGGTAGAAACTTCTTAGTGGCACCAGGGACATAAAGATTCAGTGAAATGTTTCATTTTCACGCGTTCTCATCTGTTCTGAGTTATATTCCTTCTGTTACTTTAGACTTTAAGCTTATAAGCAGCCCTGATTTGTGAAGGCCAGAACTTCACATTCTTACTGGCTCAACTGGGCCAAAAGACTTCTTTTTGTCTTACCCATTTCCAAGAGACAAGTGATATAATAAAAGAGATCTTGGTCTTGGAGCCCATTCGTGGGGTTGAAATCCCTCTTGTTATGCTTTCTGTGTGGAGTTGCTCGAGATGCTTCACGTCCATAACCCTTGATTTCCCCATCTGTGGAGTGTGCAGTAACGCTTATCCTTAAAAAGATACCAGTAGGATTAGAGGTTGGAATATTCTAGGTGTTCTAGTTACTACTCCTGGAGTCCATTTGTTCTACAGACTGTAACTGGACAGGTGCTAAGTCCAGCTCCCATGTGGAGCATGAAAATACGCAAGCAAAGAAGCAGAATAGCCATAATAAAGGGTTAGTCTTGAGGGAGAGACAGAGTGTGCTAAGAACTGTGGAAAAGAGCAGGTATCCGGGAAAGCTTCCAGGAGGAGGAAACCCTTGGGTTGAGACTTGAAGGCAAAAGGAGTTGTCTGAATGAGGTAGAAGGAAAGGGTTGTCTGTGTAAAGAAAGAACACGGGACCCCCTGAAAATAGAAAGGATGAATGTTAACTTCTTTCCAGACATCCCTCAGGATGTTCACATCATAGTTGGGAAAACAAAAGTAACTTGACCGTGCACAAACGGAATTGTTGCAAGAGAAGGGTTTCACTTTAGAGATTTATTGAACTTTCACTTTGAAGAAGGTGATCTTGGGGGACTGTCGAGGTCCCCGAAGAGGAGAGTTTTTGCTACTGGTAGAATCATCTGGATTCTCCTGCTCCCCGTGCACGGCCGCCAGGAGACTCCGGTGGGAAAACCTGACATTTGCTTTAGCCTCTGCTAGAGTTTCGATCCCAGACTAGGGGGGGTCATGGAATCTCCTTCAGCAGAATCTCATCATAAATGAGGGGATACCCATTTTTAAATCCCAGCATTCTGCAGTCACTGTGGGGAGGGCTGGCTTACCAGTGAGGAGCATGTATGTATGTATGTATGTATTTATTGATTTAAAAGATTTTGTTTAATTTGTGAGAGAGAGAGTAAGCATGAGTGGGGCAGGGGGAGAAGCAGACTTTCCAGGGATCAGGGAGCCTGATGTGGAACTCAGTTCCAGGACCCTGGGATCATGACCTGAGCCCAAGGCAGACGCTTAGGTGACTGAGCCACCCAGGTGCCCCAGTGAGGAGCTTCTAGTCTTGCCCTCCAAGCTTTAGATAGTGTGTGTGTGTGTGTGTGTGTGTGTGTGTGTGTGTGTGTGTGTGTGTGTTGGGGCTGTAATAAGGTGGATTTCATACGACCAAAATGGCTGTTCGAATTCCTTATACTTCCCTTAAATCAGGAGAATGTAGGTCCACAGAAGTTCAAAAACGAAGAATCCTTTTATTTTATTTCTCTTTCTGTTTCACAGTAGCTCTTCCCCCCCGCTGGAGTCCAGGTTTGCTTTGAATGGTGGAAAGAGCCTAAGGGTGGGGATTTCACATCCTTGCTTTCTCTTCGTTTCATGCTCACTCTGATGGCTGGTGGGGTGAGGTTGAGTTTGCCTACAGCCAATGTCCCTGTGGTGTGACTTCAGTGTATCTAAGGGTAGAGTGGGAAGTAGACCAGGAAGCATGCCTCGTGTCAAAGGACACCACCCCCAGGGAAATCTTCTATACCCGAGCAAGATGCAGGCTCTGTGTCCACTCTTCGTGGGTGAAGAACTTGGGGATGGAGAGGCACTAGGTGTTCTGTTTCCACCTGCGTTTACCTGCATGAATATGCTATATGGGGCGTATGCACAGGTGTGTGCTCATGTGCGTGTGCGGACAGGTGACGGGCTCTTCCACATTTTGGTCAGCAACCAACATCTCGATCATTTGACTGGCTTGTTTCCTATCCCATGGGTTGGCAGCATAGAGAGGCGTAATTGACCAGTTCCTGTCGTTCAGGTAAGTGTCAGCTGGGTGAGCATTTGCAGGGGAGCCTTTTATGGGTGGAATCGGAGAGTAAAGGTAGAGCATATGTGCCTGGCACGCTTTCTGAGCTGCCATCTGCTTCTTGACATACTTTCTAATAACCAGAGCCTGAGCTTGGAAGGAAGTCCAGAACTTTGGGGAAATGTGGAGAAAGGAGACCCAATTAGGTATTAAGATCCAGATGGCACCATGGTTGAAGTTGCCTTCTTGAAGTTGCTGGCGCTGGACTCACAAAGGAAATGGGTCCTCTTCATGTGATCCAAACAGTGACCGGGAGGATCACTTGGGGCTTGCATTGTTAGGGGGTGTCCTCTCCCAAAATGAGCAGGGCCCCAGGGTGCTGTGTTGGGAGAAGCTGAGGCAAGAGAAATGTGTCAGGCCATCATCTGTGGGATTGCCATTCCTAGTTGTATCAGTATCAAAAACCCACAAAACCGTAAGAAACAAGACAGTTTGTTTTTTGTCTCTTCCTTTATTGCTTGCCTGATTTTGTTTGTTTGTTTGGTTGGTTTTTGTTTTTGGGGGGGGGCGGTTCGTGGTGGCCCATAGGTAGCAAAAAGGCAGGAAAAAGGGCAGAAAAAAAATTTTTTTTTCCATTTTGCAAGAACAGAAATTCATTACCTGCTATTTCTTCCCTCTCCCCACCCTTTCCCCCAATAAAACCCCAAAGCACTATGGACAAGTAAGCGAATACTGTGAATGTTCAAAGGTGGAATTAATCTTTGGGTGTCCGGGCGTACTTTGCATCATAAAGCAGTCTTGATGGTAACATTTCTCAGGGAAGCCTGCACAGCTGCCTCTTCATCAACAGGCAAGGCGCGGGCATAACAGGCAGCGTGTGGGGAAAATATTGCTCGGAATGTACTTCTGGGTGCAATTTACTTTGATACTGTTCTCTGAAGTATCAAAATTGGTTCTTCATCTTTGACAAAGGAAAATGTGTACTCTGAAGCTCTAAGACGCTGAACCACATTTAGGGTGACAAATGTATTCCTTTGGGAAGCAAGTATTGTACAGTGGAATGAACAAAGCCTTTCTAGACGGACAGATCTGGGTTCGAGTCCCATCCCGACCACGTTTGAGTCTTGCAACCTTTGACAGATTAATTTTCCTAAGCTTTTGTTTCTTCATGCACAGGATGTGTTGTTGCAGTGATAACATAAGGTGACGTGGGTTAAGTGTCACGTGGGAACTCAGTATGTAGTAGCCATGATTATTAAAACCACTTGGCCAGCAGAAGGGAAAGAAAGAGCTGAACTTGGGGCTGGGGTAAGGCAAGGGCTGGGGGAACCCCCATTTGGGTAATAAAGTTTATCTCTGCCATTGTGTCTTGAGATACACAGAATTATTCACATACCTGTCTGTTTTCTTGCTCAGTGACTCTGTAGGCTTCGTGGTATGTGTGGTATATGTGCCACAAATAGGAGACAGATTAGACCTGGGGTGCCCCAGTGGCTCAGTCACTTAAGTCTGACTCTTGATTTTGGTTTAGGTCTTGATCTCAGGGTTATGGGATCTAGCCCTGTGTCAGGCTCTGTGCTGACTGTGGAGCCTCCTTGAGATTCTCTCTCCCCTTCTCCCTCTGCTCCTCCACCCCTGCCTGAGTGTGCCCTCCCTCTCCCTAAAAAGAGAGAGAGAGACAGGTGGACCCGCCTACACATTGCTGGTTTGGCTCATGACCTGTCAGTTTCCCTCTTTTCTAAATTTTACCCAAATAGAGTTTCGAGTGAGGAACGTTTGCCACTATATATCAGGGCAGGTTTATGGCATCTGCCTTCTTTCTCTTTCAGGAATCATTATCGCCAGCGCGCAGCTGTCACGGGAGGAGCATCTGAGAAGTGTTTTTACACCCTCACCTTTGTGGTCACCTTCCCGCACAATGAGGATGCCTGCTACCTGGCCTACCATTATCCCTACACCTACACAGCCCTCCTGGTAATGTGCTCTTGGTGGCATCACCCCAGATGGGCTGAAGGGGCTCGTTGGGGTTTCCCTGAAAATATTTAGTTAGGAGGCCCTGGCATCCTGGTGGGAAACTAGAGTTGCCTTCCTAAGGGAGCCAGGCTTTGCTGTCACTGATCTGGTGACTTTCCGTGGGGGCCACCTTCTTCTGTGGGCTGAGTGGGAGGCTGGGGTCATGACAGGGATGTTCTGAGGCCCCAAGGAGCACCAAGGGTTCTACATTGGCAGGTCGAGTATATGAGGAGGTGGGCCCGTGTTGTAGGGGCTCTGTCTTTAAGAAACCCTCAAGTTGAAACATGAAGTCATGAGATTGGAGTGAGATGATCTAGTCGAAATGGGGGTTAAAAAAAAAAAGGGAAGAAAGAAATGGGGGCAAAAACCATAAGGTCAGCCAAGAGGCAGATTTGAAGCCCATCGCTCCACTGAGAGGAGTGAAGCAGAAGGTAAACACGTGGAGAAGAAGCTGGAGGAAAGCGCCTGAGCCCGTGAGCAAGCAGCCCCTTCAGCTTTTCTTGGTGGTGGTTCCCATGGCCTTGGACAGGAGGTGCTAGAGGAATCCAGGGTAAGCAAGAGGCGTGGAAGAAGCCAACACAGAGTCACTGCAGATGAGGGCCTCATTCTGGCTACAAGAGGGGTGTGGAGTTCAAACCCAAAGTTAGCATTCCTGGGTTGGGTCCATCCGGCCCCTGAAGAAGCCTTACTGGATGGATCTGAGAAAACTGCTTAAACCGTGCAGTTGCCTGTCTTTGGGAAAAGTTGGCCAACTCTCCCTCCCCCTACCCCCCAGCTATTTCATGGCAATCCCAAGGATTAATGAGCTAGAAGTATCTTCTGTAAAGCACTCTCATCCTCTGTGTTAATGCAGAATGTTATTAGCATATTTGTAGTAATATGTGCTGTGTGTGTGTGTGAGTGTATCTGTCACTTAGCCTGAAGGACGAGCGTTCTCATTGTAAGTCTGTGATAAGGAGTGGGAAAAGATAATAACCAAGAACGTCCCTTGCCTTCAAAAGGAGTGTACAGGTATACGTGAACGTTTTCCTCCATCGAGAAGGCCTATCTGACACCACTTGGCTAACTGCTTCAGGAGAGTGTCTCCGCCCTGCGCCCCATATGTTGTCTGGCCTAAAGAGATATTTTTTTTTATTGTTTTCCCAGATTGCAAAAGATAGACAACTAGTATTATTTGTGTTTCACACTCAGAGATCTCCAAAAGTTAATCCAAATGTGCGTCACAGGTGATGCCGTAACAAGCTATGTTTATTATCAAACGTGCTTTTCGCCTCTGGGGACGTAGAGCAGGCGAGATTCATGATCACCTTCAACAGCTGCTTTTATTGTCTTGCCTGAGAAGCGCCATATGTAGAAAGTCGATTGGGGAAGGGGACTCCTCTGGGTGTGTATGTTTTGCCTTTTCTGTTGGGGGAAGGATCCGGGCGTCCTAGACCCTGTTCTTTGCCCTTGTTGGAATATCTAGACACTGATGTGATTCTCAGTGGCAGTTAATATACAACTTTAGAGCTTGAAAGGGGTTTGGGAAATCATCTGATTCACCCTTAACATTTGCAGTTGCGAACACTGAGGCCTAGACACCTTGCACCTAGCTAGTGGCCAAGCAGGGAATGGAACCCCAGCCTTTGATGGCTAGTCCTGTCCCTTTCTGCTGTTCTGTAGAAAAAGTGTAGAAGAAATTCAGCAAAGTTCTGCTCTGGGATCAAGATCAGTGTCCTTGCCTCCTCTGATGGACAGTAGCTACTGTAACAGTAGTTTACCTTTAGAGGTACATGTAGTATCAAGTTATGTGATTGTATAATGTCTGATGGTTTGTTCAAGTCATCAACCCATGGTTTTTATCTGTAACACTGAGTGCCTGGAATGTGGTTCAGCAGGATCATGTTGTTCCTCAAACACAATGCAGTTCTTACCCCCAGAAGCTCTGACAGGTTCTGCTGAGGTGCCTGCTGTTTCAAAGTCTAGAACTTAAGGGAAGAAGCCACATGCAGTCAGGCTCTGCCTGAAAAGGTTTCAGATTTTGAATCAACTTGCAGGCACCTACCTCGCAAGAACCCATTAGACCATCTTAGGGTTCAAATGGGACCCTGTTTGGTTCCCTCTCTGTTTTTATCTTATTTTTCCTTGCTTTCCCCTACACTCATCTATTTTGTTTCTTAAATTCCACATTTGAATGAAATCATATGGTATTTGTCCTTCTCTGACTTGGCTTATTTCACTAAGCATAATACCCTGTAGCTCCATCTACATCGTCGCAAGTGGCAAGATTGCATTCTTTTTGATGGCCAAGTAATATTCCATTATATAGACTTAACTGTAGGAAACACACTGAGGGGGGCTGGAGGAGATGGGTCAGGTGGATAGGGTAACTGGATGATGGGCATTAAGGAGGGCCCTTGATGGAATGAGCTCTGGGTGCTCATTTACATTTACATTTGCATTACATTAACTGAGGAATCACTAAACTCTACCCCTGAAACTAATAGTAGGCTATATGTGAACTAAATTGAATTTAAATAACAAATTAAAAAAAAAAATGGGACCGTGTTAGGGGAACAGCACTATCCAGATGAACCACGTCCATGGCTCTCAGTGTTACGGATGAAACCATGGGGTGATGACTTGACCCCACCATCAGAGGTTGTACAACACGCCCAGCTCGGTGGCTGCGTGGACCTACAGCAGTGGGCTCCAGTTGGAGGAGCTACTGTCCGTCACACCTTAAGCCTCTGGGATCCACTTACCTATTGTGCTCTTGTCAGACCACAGGGTCTGGAATTTACAATCAACAAATAGCTTGGGAACCAGTAGAGTCAGTGGGGGGATGATTTTGTCTTGAGGGGGGACAAGAACACAAGAAAAGAAGAGCCCCCTCCCCTCCTAGTTCCTCGGTCTCCACGAGAGGAAGAGAGATCTTGTCAGAATCGGAGCTCACTGGCTTGTTCCTTAGCCCGTTGACTGGAACCTCTTCCCACTGGGGAAGTTTGAAGAGAGTTAATGAAGAAGAGACAAGGGAGAAAGGATATGTTTTCGTTTCTCTTAAATGAACAGAGCAGAGTAAGAAAGGCATTTGTTACTTGAAGGTGAAAAATGATATATGATCAGTTTTGGGTTTTACATTTCCAGTAACACACGGTCTTTGTTCTCTCCAGGTTTAAGACTGTAATGAACTCTAAGTCTTCTCTTCAAAATCTCTTCCTCCCATCCTGCGCACAAGGAGTACATTCCATAGTGCACACTACCCATTTTTATTTTTGGACATGTCCTAAGGAGAAACAGTTTTCCTTCCAGCAGATCAGTGATAAATTAAATGTGAATGATACCCCGAGGGCAGAATTAACTGCATGTTACTTGGGGTTGATGCTGAGGGGATGGAGAATACATTTCTATGTGGAGTTTATAATTTGTAAATCTCCTCTAATGTGGATTATGTTTAATAATCACAACATTTTTTTTTAAAGATTTTATTTATTTATTTGACAGACAGAGATCACAGATAGGCAGAGAGGCAGGCAGAGAGAAACAGAGGGGGAAGCAGACTCCCTGTGAGCAGAGAGCCCGATGTGGGGCTCGATCCCAGGACCCCGAGATCATGACCTGAGCTGAAGGCAGAAGCTGGGTTACACTGAGCCATCCAGGTGCCCCTAATCACAACATTTTTGAAGTGGAGGACATGCGTATTGGATGTTTTTCAACATGAATACAATTTTGCAACTTAAAAAAATTTTTATTATTCTCTTATAATATGAGAATTAGCATTTGGTCCTTTCCAACTAATGTCTTCCAGATGCTTGCCAGGAACTCTGTGAGATAATTGTCCAAATTATAGTATTAAAATAAAGCAAAAAGAAAGAAATATAATATTATTATAGTTAGGAAGCAAGCAAATGGAATTCTATTTTAACCATCCATATCAAGCTGTCAGTAATTGCAATGATGGTTCAAGTGTTAGCAATACTCATTAAAGTATTTGGATTATGTTGTAGATTGTCCCAAGGTAGCCAGTAGTGTTGGTTGAAAATGGGGCCCCAAGAGAGTTTCTGATGGGCATTTTAGAGGGCAGGAAGGTAGGATCTCACTGGGCACTTAAAACAGTACAAGTTGGCAGGAGTTAAGAAAAGTGATCATAAGTAGGGTCCATATGTTGGCAGAGCTTAAGGCTTTGAAAGTTGGAGCAGGATTTTTCAGTGGACATATATATGTATGTATGGTGGCAGGTGTTCCCACTATTATCTTTAGAGACAAAATGGAGTATAGTGTAGGGAAAGAGAGAGTGGGAGAAGGAAAGAAAAGAGAAAATTAGAACGTCATCTGCACAGTCTTTTAGAAGGGCTCAGCATATAAAAGCAATTACCACACGCGTTGTTATGAAGGGTAAATGACTTGCTACGTGGAAAGCGTTGGCCAAGCGTGTGCGTGTAGTGAGTGATACTAGATGGTAGGCATCAGAGCATTTATTCTCTTTTTTATAATGATGTGTAATCATTTTCTCCATTGGGCTGATGGGTAGATAACCATTCTGTAAATCACAATAAAACTAAAACTCTGTAAAAAAAAAACCAAATATAGGACCACTAGGAAATAAATACAAAGGCTACTGATGGCTGTCTTAGGGATGTTGATTAAAATAATTTTTAAAGTCTCTTTTCTAAATCATCAGTGATATGACTTCATTTATTTTTAATGGAGAAAGGACATTAACATCATCTTTTCTTTCCAGTTGGCAAATCTGTGACCAGACACTTCTTAAATTAAGTCCGTTTAGGGAGCGCCTGGGTGGCTCAGTGGGTTAAGCCGCTGCCTTCGGCTCAGGTCATGATCTCAGGGTCCTGGGATCGAGCCCCACATCGGGCTCTCTGCTCAGCAGGGAGCCTGCTTCCCCCTCTCTCTCTGCCTGCCTCTCTGCCTACTTGTGATCTCTGTCAAATAAATAAATAAAATCTTAAAAAAAAAAATTAAGTCCGTTTAATGTAGGGACAGTGGTACTGGCAGACAGGCGGTCCAAGAAAGCCTGATAGAGCCCCGGGCGGGACACTCTGTGGCTTCTGTTTAGCTTACCTATGGTATTTGTTCTTGCCTTGTGATGAGACGCCTTCCAGTCTCCAACAAGTATATTTAAGTGACAAGTGAGGACTAGTCTGTATATGAATAAAATCGGCCATCTCCTTAGGAGTGAGCTTTCTTCTGCATTAGGGGGACAGAGAGCAGAGTAGTTTAAGGGCTAACAATGAAAAATGAGTGATTTTGAGCGCGGGTGCTTCTCATTTTATCAGTAGCCATCGGTGGAGGTAACCTGCTGTGGTCAAGTGAAACCTTTTCTGGAAGTTTTAAGAGAGCAGCTGTTAGGGAAGAAGGGGGCAGAAGGCTCCTGTGGAGAGGAGCCCAGGACGCTGTGGCCTACCTTGTCATTCCGGCATCTTTCAGGGAGAGGTAGGATTTGCTCCTACCTCTGGGGCTCCCATCATTGCCTTGAACTCATTCCCATTTTTGTAAAGAAACTTGCCCCTGTGGCTCCCACAGAGCCACGATTGTATCTGGTTGTTGGCATGTGCTTTGAGAAGCCCTGCTCCTCTCCTCGTTGATCCCAGCAAAGCCCGATTACACATGGCCTTGCCGGACCCGAGATGGAGCGTTCACCTCCAAACCGTTTTCTGGAGAATGCTGCAGAGCCATTTCTGTAAAAGGAAACCCCGCAGAAGTTGCTGGCTGGTTTGCTTCTGGAAGTCTTCTGTATGACTGGAGTCAGGATAACGCCCTAAGGATGGAGGTGTTCCATATTTGGTGGCAGGTGGAACGGGGCAGAGATTCCCTTGAGGCGTGTGGGGAGATGGTTGCACGAACAAGTACCGTGTACAGAAAATGAACTTGGTCTGAAAGATGATAGGTAGCTGTTGAGTTGTGATAGTGTTAATCATAAAAAAATAATAATCGAAAATTTCACAGAGAATTCACGGGAGAAGAAAACTGAAACCATGCTTGCTCCCAGATTTGCTGCTAGGTGGCATGAAATGGTGATATCTTTGTTCTTGTTTATTTGAGTAGAGTGGGTGCACGATGTTCCGATGTTAGTTTCAGGGGTATGACAAGTGATCGGACATCTCTGTCATGCCGTTATGAAGGGCAGTGTTCACAGTGATGGTTTCTCTCTCTCTCTCTCTTTTTTTTTTTTTTTTACTTTTTTCTCTCATACGTAATTGTGTTGGATGACTTCTGTCGTAGACACACTGCTTCCAAACCTGCTTCCTATATATGATTTATAAAATCTGGATTTGTTATTATTTTTTTAGATTTAACATCAGACTCCAAAGAGCTGTGGACTCTGTGTAACTTTGTGACATCACAGAGAGATGACCAGTACTTCTGTTGAGAAGCCACCCCCTCCCCACCCCGCCCTGGTCCCGTAAGGGCCCTTGCAGCCATAAGGAAATGATAAATGAATAATTTTGATGGCAAAAAAAAAAAAAAACCCTCATAGAAACAGTTCAGCAAAGACTGCATTTTACAAAGCACATTCTGTAGCATTCCTGTATCCTGAGATCTTTAAAGAAAAAGAGTATAGTGGTCGTATAAATTCATGAAACACTGTGGGCTAGTTTTTCTTCTAGGTTCATAGTGCCTATTGGTGAATTGAAGAATCTGAAAAGTTCTGGGCCCATGAAAATGTTTTCATTTTCTTTAACTCACCATGTTCCCAGTGCTTTGGCTGTGAATTTCCCACGTCTCCACCTCCCTGTCCACACCCCAGCCCTTGTAACATCCTGCAGAATATATTTGGGGAAGATTCTGCAGAAAAGAATATTGCTTTCCCAGTTTGGGAATCTGGAATCTTGAGAGTAATCAGGAAGCAGGTGCCATGAAGTCTGGATTTCAGTAATAACCAATACTGGGAGCAGCTTTCACCCAGAAACTGACAAAAGCGATTAAAATAATTCGTTTATGATCTCAGAGAGTTTCATCCAAATTCACGACTGTCTTTATTCTCTTAACTAATTTTCTGGAATCCCCTTTTACTGGGATGGATGAGACATGGCTGACAGCCTAAAGGGACATTTCCTTTCTTGTCCTGGACCATCTCTCCCAGGAGACCAGATGGCCCACTCCTTCTACCAGGACTTTAATTACACCGATTTAACTGATTTTTCCTTTTCATACATGAATTTCTTCCATGAGCTGCTTTCATGCTTCCATGAGCTTCATTTTTCTGTTCTCTAATGTTTTGATGTTTGCTCTATTTCAAGCCATTTTTACATATGCCTAATTTCATTTAACTATTGTCAGGTAATGTGGTTTGTACAGCCTCTACTTTTGGGGGGAAAATTTAGGGAATTTTTAAAAAGCCCTGTATATGATTAGTTTTTATTACAGTTCCATGGATGTTTGAGGGAAAAAATGTTCCATGCAGAGACAAAGTTTGACATTTATCCATAAAAACAATATTGTTCAAACACTCATATCATTATTTTTGTGCAGCTGATTTATTTAACACTTCCTTAAAGAGTCTCCTATTCCTCATATCATTTCCCCCCTTCTGCTGTTTTTGCGATGTATATTTCAATCTATGTTATTTGATTCTGAAGATTTATGAGTTTTATATGTTCATCGTGAATCGTGCCCTTTATCAAAATAAGATTTTTAAATCCCATTTAAGGTACTTGGTCTTAAACATGACTTTGTCATATATTACGATTGCCAGGTCTGCTTTTAATTTATATTTGCTTATCCTTTAAGTTTCAATACTTCTTTCCTAAAATATTTTAGTGGAGGCAAACAAAATAGATCATTTAGGAGTGCTTTTCATATGCATTATGTATTTTTCCTTTCTCTCAGAGTACTTCTTATATACAGTATACGGTGGGATTTAAAAAAAATGAATCTGAAAGTTTTTGTCATTTAATAAGGCTGTTTAATCTATTTATAGTTATAACAATTTTCAGTGTTCTTTCATTATGATTTTATAGCATTTTCCATGCATCTTTGCTTTTCTTTCTGTCTCCCTCCCTTCCTTTCCTTCCTCCCTCTTTCTGTCTCCCTCCTCCTTCCTGCTTTTCTTCTTCCGTTCTCCCTCCTTCTCTCTCTCTCTCTTATGAAACATGGGCTGACCATATTTTCTTTCACTTTTTCCCCTTATTGCTTATAATTCTACTAGTGTTTCCCTTTTTGTTCTTAAAAATCATATTTGAGCCTATATTTCTCTATCAATAATAACAGCTAACGCTGAGTGTTTCCTATATGACAGGCACTTTTCACACATTAAATTATAGCAACCACTGAATGAGGTGGGTATTTTTATATCCCTTTGAAAGATAAGAAAACTGAGTCACAAAGAGTCTAAGTATAGAATTTACATACCTTTTCCAGCTTCCACAGCTCAAATTTGAATCAAAGCAGTTTGATGCAAGAGCCTACCCTCTTAGTCATCTCGCTATATTGCCTCTCTGTTTTCAAGGATGATACACTGTCACTATGTCTGTGTAAGTTAAGAAAGTTCATATTTTGCTTTAATTTACTCTTCCCTCGCATATCACTTTCTTAAGATTTGAGAGAGAGAGAGAGAGAGAGAGAGAGCAAGTGAGCGCACAGTGGGGAAGGGTGGAGGGAAAAGGAGAGAGAAACTTAAGAAGACTCTGTACTGACCACGGAGTCCAATACAAACATAACTGAGCCCATGACTGTGAGATCCCAGTCAGAGCAGAAACCAAGAGTTGGGTGCTTAGCAGACTGTACCCAGGTGCCCCTGCACATCGCTCTTAAATTTTTTTAAATTTAAATTCAAGTTAGTTAACATACAGTGTATTATTAGTTTTAGTGATTCATCAGTTGGATGTAACACCCTGGGCTCATTATGTCAAGTGCTCTCTTGTTTAATGCCCATCACGCAGTTACCCCATCTCCCCACCCGCTTCCCCTCCAGCAACATTTAGTTTGTTTCCTAGAGTTAAGAGTTTGTTATGGGGCATCTGGGTGGCTCAGTGGGTTAAAGCCTCTGCCTTCAGCTTGGGTTGTGATCCCGGGATCCTGGGATCGAGCCCCACATCAGGCTCTCTGCTCGGCAGGGAGCCTGCTTCCCTTCCTCTCTCTCTCTGCCTGCCTCCTCTCTGCCTACTGTGATCTCTGTCTGTCAAATAAATAAAATCTTTAAAAATAAAAAGAGTTTGTTATAGTTTGCCTCCCTGTTTTCGTCTTATTTTATTTTTCCTTCCCTTCCTCTGCATTCATCTGTTTTATTTCTTAAATGCCACATATGAGTGAAATCGTATGGTATTTGTCTTTCTCTGACTGACTGACTTTGTTTAACATAAAACCCTCTAGTTCCATCCACGTCATTGCAAATGGCAAGATTTCATTCTTTTTGATGGCTGAGTAACACACCACATTTTCTTTATCCATTCATCTATCGATGGACATTTGGGCTCTGTTCCTATTTTGGCTATGGTGGATGTTGCTGCTATAAACATTAGGGAGCAGGTGCCCTTTCAAATGACTACGTTTGTATCCTTTGGTTATATACCTAGTAGTGTAACTGCTGCGTTATAGTGTAGCTGTTTTTACCTTTTTGAAGGACCTCCATACTGTTTTCCAGAGTGGCTATACCAGTTTGCATTCCCACCGAGGGTGTAAGAAAGTTCCCCTTTCTCCGCATTCTCACCAACATCTTTTTTTTCCTTAGTTGTTAATTTTAACCATTCTGACAGGTGACTGCACGTCTCTTTTTAATTTCATTTTAAAACTGGATGATGATACTAAGATTTGATAATCTTTATTTTCTCCCTACCTAATTATTTTTATAGTGGCATTATTATATTTCGATATATTTACATTTGTACTATATTTGCATTGTGTACTTATATTATTAGATTATATTTGTGTATTTGTATTTTATGTTTGTATTATGTAGTGACCCTGCTTTCAGTAGTCATGTAAACTCACACCTTGTTTAACTGGACTGTCCTATTATATTATATTTTAGCTTTATTTGGGGGCAGACGAAGTATGTCTTCAAGTTACTATTTTCAGTAAAGATAAGGATATGTTTTCTGAGCTCTTGCCCGTTTGAGCATATACGCCACATGTGGTCATGCACGAACACTTGGCTGGTTATAGGTTTACCAGATAACAGTCCTTTCTCCTTTCAAACACAACGTAAAACTCTTTTTCCTTTGGTATCTGGTGTTGCAGAAGGAAGTATAACCCAAGTATGATTTTTTTGTGTGTACATATATGTACCTGTGTAGGTTTACCTACACATGAAACACACATACCTACTTTTTAAAAAATAATCTTAATTGTAGGGTGCATCCTCCCATTCTGCCCGATAAGGAGTAGGGGTGTTGATTTTAGGTAGATTGGCAAATACACAAGACGAGGCTCTAGAAGTGTGTGGTCATGAGAGATGAAGCTGACCCTCGGCCGCAGGGTTTCTGCAACTTTCATGCCTAGTTAGCTTCCTAGGCCTTTTGGTTATGTGTGTTTGTGTACACGTACTTAGTCACCTTGTCTTCTCAGGGGTGTGAGACTACCTCCCAGTCTCCAGCCAGGGCATCTCAGCAATATCTGGTGCTTACTACTCAATGAACAATCCCAAGAATGGAATGCAGAGGCTTGGCTGGATACATGGGCCTCAGCTGAATTCTCCTCTTGAATCTGGGATAGATTGGCTCCTTCCAGTTCCATTACTTAGTATTGTGTCAAATGCTCATCCCAGAAATATCACCAGAGCAACCTGTTTCTAAGACAGACGTGAGTTTATCGTTTACCATGGTGTGTTGGGCTGAATAACGCCCTTCCCCCCAAAAGACGTTCACATCTTCATTTCTGGAACTTGTGAAGATGTTACTTTCTCTGGTACAAGAGATTTTGCAGATGTGATCGAGATGGGGAGATTGTCTTTAAATTATCAGGTTGGGTCCAGTGTCATCACAAGGGTCCTTAGACACGAAAGAATGAGGCAGAAGAGTCAGGGTCAGAGGAGGAGATGTGAGCGTGGAAGCAGAGGTGGGAACGATGGGATTGCTGGGGTTGGAGATGGAAGAAGGCACCATGAGGTAAGGCACCTGTGTGACCTCTAGATGCTGGTAAAGGCAAGGGAATGAATTACCCTCTAGAGCCTCCAGGGAGAGTGTAGTTCTCCCAACACCTTGACTTTTGCCAAGTAAGGCCCATTTTGGACTTTGGACCTCCAGGACCATAAGGTAATTAATTTGTGTTACCTCTGCCCACTAAATTTATGGTAATTTGTTATAGTAGCAAGAGGAAACCAATATACTTGCAAGGAAGAACGTAACAGAGTCTTGGCAACACCTCAAAAGGGGAAGGGAGAAGGGGGGCTGTTTATTATGTCTTTAAAGTCTTGTTTAAGAGGTTTTTTTTTTTTTTAAAGATTTTATTTATTTATTTGACAGAGAGAAATCACAAGTAGGCAGAGAGGCAGGCAGAGAGAGAGGAGGAAGCAGGCTCCCTGCTGAGCAGAAAGTCCGATGAAGGTTTTTTTTTTTAATGTGGGGGCTTGATTAGCATTGGGTAAAGATCATGATGCAGTGATTTAAGATTGGGGGACACAGTAAGGCAAGAATTTTGAGGAGAGGGGCTGTAAGGGTCTTGGATCAACGAGTCAGTTGTTGCTTTCTGATGAGATGTTCGTGGAATGAACAATAAATTTATCTGTGATTTATATTTTCCCAGGCAAGAGTTTCCTAAACCAGTAGTTGTGTTGAGGCAGACAGGGAATAATAGTGTCAGAAGGCTATGTTGGGGTAGATGATTTGGGATCTCACATGCAAAGAGTATATGACTCAGGATCAGATCTTCAGATATCCCCGAGGCTTGTAGAAAGGTTACACAGAGGCATCTGGTAATCTCCTTCCTTGGGACTTTTTCTTTCTCCTTGCAACTCAGGTATTTTAATAGAGTACAAGTAAGTCTTAGTTTACATTTACCCAAATGCTAGGATTTTTACTTAGTTTAGAAAATTCTTTTTCTTGTTTTTTTGTGAATTGATTTTTTGTTGCAGCTGTAACAAATTATCAAAACTTAGTTGCTCAAACAATAAGCATTTGTTTTGTTTTGTTTTTTAGCTCTTTAGAAGTTCGACATGGGACTCACTGGGGCAAAGTCAAGGTTTTGGGGCCACGTTCCTTCTAGAGGCTATTGGAGAAGAATTCATTTCCTTGCCCTTTCCAGCTTTTAGAGGACACCATGTTCCATGGCTTTTGGCTTGCTTCCCCCATCTTCTAAGCCAGCAATGGTGGCCTAGTCCTTCTCATGCTGCCATCTCTGGTTTTCTGCAGATAGTACAAGTTCTCTGCTTTTCAGCACTTGTAATTAGATTGGTCCCAGCTGAATGATGTGGTATAACCTCCCCATTTCAAGTAGACCTTTATCCTAAATATATATGCAAAGTCCCTTTTGCCATGGAGGGTAAACTATTTACAGGTTCAGAAGATTAGGGTGTGGATCTTTGGGGGAGCTGTTAGTTTGCTTGCCACTTCCAAAGTAAGTCCTTTTTACACAAGCACATCATTTACTTTTTGAGGGCACTGCTTCCCTTTTCACAACACATTTTATGAATATTTTATATATATTTTCATAGGATTCATGTTTGTTTCATTTACCTAACAGGCTTGTCATTTGTCAAAAAAACAAGGTGGACAGTTACCCCTTGGCTCTCATAACTTCTCGATTATGGTGAAAACGTCAGCTCTTCAGCTGGAAGGATACGTTTTGTACAGTGACATTCTTGGGCAAGAGGGGGCAGCTTCTCCCTCTGCTTACTGAGGTTACTATGTCGCTGTGCTCAGAGTGTGCAATGTGGGTGGGAGGAAATCTCCTAACCTCTTCCTGATCAATCCCACTGTTTGAACAAGTGAAAATATAGTCAGAGGTCTTAAAGATTGTTGAGCTCTTAGTTTCAATGGCTAGCCCATTTCTATAGCTTTCTTTGTTTTAAATGAGTGTGTGAATGGGAAGGTAGAGGAAGGAAATGAATCACTACCAGCTCATTGTTCTCCTCACCCAGTATTCCACGTGGATCGATGGTTTGTACTGTCCTTGGATGTGCTCACAACACTCTTTATATCTCTTGGTTCTAAAGTACCCCACGCTTCTGAAGTTTTCTGTCTCATGTTCCCAAGTGTCCTGTCTTCGTGGCCACATTCTCTCCATACTGGGAAGCACGCTGTATGCCTTGCCCTCTTGCTTTCAGCGTGACTCGAAAACAGATATTCTATTGTGCAGACAGGTGTGAAAACTACGTTTCCTGTTCAGCCTCCCTGAACGTCTAGCCAGTAGGAACAGCCCCCTTGTTAATCACTTAATGCCTAATATTGGGCACACCAGATGAGCAAAAGGATGTCTAACCGAAGGGAGATAGATGATTATAAACTCTGTTGCTGTTTTCTGTCGTTAATGGTCAAAAATATTTCATGAACCATAATCGCTTCTGTTTCATCTCTGCTCCAGACTCACCTTGACACCCTGGAAAGAAGTGTGAACCCCAAGCAAGTCTACTTCCGCCAGGACATTCTCTGCCAGACGCTGGGAGGGAATTCATGTCCACTGGTGACCATCACGGCCATGCCCGAGTCCAATAGCGCTGACCACCTGGAGCAGTTCCGTGAGTAAAAGATAACCCTCTTTGAAGATGTGGCGGTTATGGGGTGTCCTCACAGCCTTGGATGCTCCCTGTCCTGTTGGGATCAGAGGCTTCATAAAGGGCTAGGGACTGGTCTGTCTTATAGAAATGCACTCGCCACTCTTGGGACAACAGGAAGGCTAAATATTAACGTTGTGCTATTGTTAAAGGGAGAAAAAAATTGATTGCAAACTGTCAGGGAGAGGTACTGGCATCACATTTTCCAGCCAGGCCCTCTTCTGCCCATAACTCACTGCTATTATACCGCTTCCAAGGCCAGACAAGGGCTGGCAAGGAAGGAAGTTGAGTTTGGAGCCCTGGCTGAAGAAGCCCCATCGTGGCTTGAACTGTCCAACCAAACCAGCGCAAGGGCAGGTGCACGCATGCGTGCGCACACACACACACACGCGCGCGGCCCTGAAATGTTCCAGCCCTGTGTGCCAGTGTGACCTCCCAGTAACCAATTAGCTTTAAAAGGTGGCCTCTGGCATATCTTAGACCTTAGGTAGGCAAGAAAAACCTATCAGAATGAGGACTGCTTTGGAATACAGAAACATTTGCGTGATGGAAGAAAAGACGGGGGAGTAAAAACTCCAGCTGGTTTATCCCCAGGAGATGCAGCCTTACCCGCTGACGTGCTAACGGCCTTCAGGTGACTGTTGGGTGGATCCGGAATGTAATTTCTCGCATCCCATCAGCATCTGACAATCGCTGCTTAACAGCCTGGGTAATCAACAACTCATGATCCCACCTGAATTAATGCGGCCCTAAAATGCTTTAATGAGTAGTCAGGGATTTTCCAAAAATTCTCTTACCTGTTTTACGAATTTAAGAGCAATTTCTGTAACAGCCGCGGAGCCCTCTGCTCGCACATGAGTAGTTTTTGGACGTTAGCGACAGCAGTCCTTCCGGCGCAGCCTTTGCTGGACGGTGTTGGTGTGAGACGGCGGGTCTGGGGCACCCTGTGTTCCTCAGTGTCAGTTTCTGAGCCAGAGCCAGGAGAGAACCCAGCGTGGGGTCATGGCGTGGAGCTGCCTCCGCTTTGGCATTTTCGGGTACGCTGACCCTGGTGCACATGCTGGTGTCAGAACTAGAGAGATCCTTTCCCATGTTAAGGAGAGGACTTGCCACGTGGTGAAGATCCCTAAATAATTTGTCACTCTGACATAGATCCGTTAATGAAAGAAAAGACATCTCAGCACACCCTTCTAGGAGTCAGAGGAGGCTGGTTTCTGTCTGCTGCGTAAGATTAGTAATCCTAAGTGCATTCTCCTCTGTGTCTCTATAGTTTCTGCTCTTAAACGTGTGCCAAGGGGCATTGGGATGGCTCAGCTGGTTGAGCATCTGCCTCTTGGTTTCGGCTCAGATCGTGGTCTCAGGGTCCTGGGATCGAGTCCTGCATTGGGCTCTGCTCAGCAGGGGATCCAAGTTGGGGATTCTCTCTCTCCCTCTTCCCTACTCCCTGCTTCTCTCTCTCTCAAATGGGTAGATAAATCTTTAAAAAAAAAAAAAAGTGCTGGTAGGTCCAGCTGTTGTTCATCTTCAGAGGTATCTAGGGGCACCTGGGTGGCTCAGTGGTGAAGCATCTGCCTTCGACTCAGGTCATGATCTCGGGGTCTTGGGATCATCGAGTCCTGTGCCTGGCTTCCCATTTAGCAGGGAGTCTGCTTCTCCCTCTCCCTGCTTGTGTTCTCTTCTTTTATAAAAAACGGGAATATCCCGCATAGGAGTGGGGAGGGCCCAGATGATGGTGCCATGAATGCTGTTCATTCTCCTTGGGGCACAATAGACTTGCAAGTGGTGGTCATCAAGCTGAAACCAGGGCTCTGCTCCACAAGAGAGGACGGATGAGAGCCATTCTTCGTAGGTGTGCCAAATGCACAGTGGCCCAGGTCCCATGCTTAGAAGAAGGGCCGGGCACCTTGTTTCAGTTCTTAAAAAGGTTTTCCACAAGGGGCCCTGCATTTTCATGTTGCAGTGGGTCCTGCAAATTGTGTAGCCAATCCTGGGACTAAGTTGAGGTTACACAGCTAAAATGTGACAAAGCCTGGTGCCCTGCCTGTGCTACCATCCTTATCCTTTACTGCCGAGTCATGGAAGGCTAGTGGCAGCCTACCTTGCTAGTACACTGAAAGTCGTCTTTGTATGCACTGTGCAGCAGCTTGGTATCTTTTGTAATGATGGTTGAAGTCATCCATTTTACAGATGAGGTAAGTGGAGGCTCAGGGAGGTTCGATGGTGGTGCCCCGTTAGTTTCTGATTTTGTTATTCTGATTCCAGAGTCCAAACACACAACGGATGTCCTAACACAGCCATTTGAAGAGGTGCTCCAGTTCCACTCTGAACCAGAACTTTCCCTCCTGCCAGTTTCGTGTCCTCACATGAGACGCTAGCGTAGCTGTTAAAGTAACTCACACTAGGTTGAGCACAAATAAGTGTATTACCCTCTTCCTGCTCACAGTGAATTTTATTTTCCCTTCCTAACCCAGTGGAAACCTTTGTGTGGTGGGCCTTTCACATACTCTGGCGGGAAGGCAGGGCAGAGAGAGGATTCAGAGCCCACAGGTCCTGGTGCAGAGCTGCGATGGCGTGGCTGGGCCGTCTTGCTGGGAACAGAGTCTCGGACCATGGGCTACAGATCCTGGGCTACAGAATAAACTGCTTCCTTGGCAGGGTAATGTGTGTGTGTGTGTGTGTGTGTGTGTGTACGTATGTCATATGAATATATGCCACTGCTGTGTTTCTGAGAGAGAAAAAAATCCAGCACAATATAAACACCACCTACCCTCCAAATTGCAATTAACCATGCCTGTAAATCAGTAATAAAACTACTTAACTCCCTTTGAACCAAAAATGGGATGCCTTGCTTTAGGGCAGGAAACTTACTTAGCAAATGAGCCAGCACCTCAAGCCTCCCTCCAGGAGAGCTCCCGTTATCTCACCGGCTTTCCCCCTCCCAGAGACGAGGCCGCTTTCAGATCACAGGAGTATTTAGCTGTGCTTTGGCTAGTTTCTGGTGCGGTGGCTGCCACTCACCAGAGGTGTTCCTGCACTGAAAGACTTTCTTTCCACTGTGTAGGATTATCGCTTCAGTATTTTATTTTATTTTATCTTAAGATGTTATTTATTTGACAAAGAGAGAGAGAGCACAACCAGGGGGAGCAGCAGGCAGAGAGAGAAGCGGGCGCCTGCTGAGCAGGGAGCCCGATGCGGGACTCGATCCCAGGACCCCGGGGCCATGCCCCGAACCGAAGGCAGATGGAAGGCAGATGGCTAACTGACTGCCACCCAGGCATCCCCAGGCTTATTTTAGAAACCCAAGAAATAAAAGTGTGGCTCTGGGGCTCTTGAGGCTGTATCCCCTGATGGTCGGGCTAAAAGTCCTGGACCTAGAGATGATCAGGACAATTTATTGATTACTTTTACTCCTTCCTGGGGTCTGGGCTCCAGGGAGTCTCCTTGAAGGATTAATTTGGCTTGATTTATTTTCAAAAGAAATTTTTTTTTTTTTTAAGATATTTTCCTGGAAACATTTCGCCTTATTTTCTTGATAAATATATTTTCAGCTCAGTGGTAGGCCAGCTTCCCTCGTGCATCTTTGCTTGCTGTCTGGAGAATCGAGGGGGCCGGTGCCTCCTCTCGGTGCTCCCAAGAGAGGAAACTCACTTCACACCTCAGAGCCAAAATGCTGGCAGAGCTCCAAGAGCAAAGTCACTCTCTGACCTTTTCAGTGCGACAGCGAACAGTGAAGTTGTCTGAGAAATTGCCCCTGTAATCATTACGGAGGAGACAGGCTTGAAGAGAAATTCAGGATGAAAGGAACCGTTACAAAAGGACAAACAGTTCATCCTAGCTTCGGGCTCTCAGTGGATGAGGCAGGGGGGAATTAGCAGGTCCAGGCCCTTGCTGCCTGGGAGGGTTCCAGATGTTGGAGGAACCCTGGGCCTTTGGGATTTGTAGAGCAGAGTGAGTGCAGAGTGAACAGCATCCAAAAGAAAGGGGCAGAGGCCCTGCCGGGTTGGAGCAGAAGGCCTCCCCCGAGCACGTCTGGGGGACAGGTGTGGCAGATGAGACCGATCCCGGAAGCTGCTGCTAGTGTTTTCGGAGACTAGGTTCCCTCGACTAGCGGTTATCTGGCATATTTACCCTTAGCATGGTAAGATCTTTCTTACATTAAAGTACAGTAAGTACTTCCATGAGCAGATGCTTTGAATATGCAGCATAGAAGTAGAGAGTTGAGAGGTCATATTTTCTTAAGTTTATGTACTTTTCACAGATGGTGTGTGTGTGGTGTGTGCTTTTGGATTTGTACTGAAGGTCACTGTTTACTAAAACCCTAGTGAAAGTGAGTGAGAAACCCAGAGAGGAGAATGGTCCTGTGTCTCCGAGGCTGGGCCGCCCCAGCCAGGCCTGCAGAAGGGCTGTCTCCGCGGTCACAGACCTTCCTCCGCTTGCTGTTAGTATCTGTATTTTGCAGGTGGCAAAGTTAAGGCTCACTTTGGTGAAAGTGCCAGCTGGAGGCCACCAGGGTGGCAGGTGGGGGCTCAGGGAAGAGACCCCAGGCTCTAGCCCACAGTTCCAGGGCGGACCCCTCCTTAAGGATCTGCCTCACTGGGAGAGTCCTGGGAAAGGTGCACGAGGAGGACGCACTGCTTAGGAACAACCGCCGTCATTTTGTTGACTTTTCCATTTCCTCCACATTTCCCCCACAAACTCAATTCTAAATTACCATTTCAACCCAGAGGAGGTTGGGTCCCTTTTTAGTTTGGGGAGCTAGGTTTCTGTGATGGATGCTTCCTTTTTTTCAGGAGCTTTATTGCCAAATTTCCCCCCTTTGGACAATGATGCATTCAGATGCTTCGGCAATATTGTCTTGGGTGCCTGGGGGCTCCGCGTCAGGTCCGTGACCGCTCAGGTCATGATCTCAGGGCTGTGAGATCGAGCCCTGCGCTGGGCCCCACATTAAGCCGGGAGCCGCTTGAGGTTCTCTCCACCCGCCTCTTGTGCTTCCTCCCTCTCTCTCTTTCTCAAATCTCTCTCCTTGCCCCTACCGCCCTCATGCTCTCTCTCTCTCTCTCTAAAATAAAGTAAAACAAAGTAAAACAAAACAAAGAAAAAAACAGTGTTGTCTTCACTGGTCTCATGAGTTAACCAGAGTGGAGGGACGAATCTAGGGGAATTTTCCAAGGGAAGACACCACTCTCTTATTAGAAACTCTCATCTTGAAGTGACTTGTCACTGACTGACTCAGTGATTCCCGAGGAGCCAGGAAACAGCAAAGGTAGATGGGAGGGGGCGGACCTGCTATTTTTTGCCACCGCAGACACCTCCAGCCTGCGGTCGTCACCGAGAAGAGCAGAGCATAACCTTTGTGTGTCTCCGGAGGTGAGATGAGGTCACTGCACCACCAGGGTCTCCTGTGGGTACGCGCTGTTCTTTCCAGGGGGCCTGAGGTGGGGGAGGCGGGAAGCTGCATTTGTGGTCGTTCAACAACACCTTTCTTTTCTTTTCTTAAAAATATTCTCACAAAAAGCAGTGTTCTATTCAACCTGCCATTATGCTAAAAGCTTTTCCTTGGAAGACAATAGCTGTTCTCAGAAAAAAGATTTACACGGGGTCCCGAGGGTATAATGAGCTACCACACGGCACCTGCCTCGGGTTGGGAGTTGTCACTTGTAAGTGGTTTTAAATTAGAACGGAGTGGAAAAATACACAGTTACAGAGTTCCCCTCTTGGCTTCTTTGCAAATCATTTTGCATCCTCTCTGGCCTTTATTTCTTTCAAGACTCCTGATCAGGTATGAAGAACAGAACTTGCTGCTGGGGAGGGTGAGAAGGGACAGAGCAGTCCAAGGAAAACAGAAACTTGACTGAAGTGAAAACCTCTTCCTCAGAGAGCTTTTTTTTTTTTTTTCCGCCTCACCCTCCTAGCCCCCACCAGACATGTAGGGCCAAGGATTATTAAGGGATCACTAAATGTTAGAGCTTAGAAATCTGTAAAGACCACCGAGTTCAGATTTCTTACTTCCCAGGGGAGGGACTGAAGCCAGGGCTTGGCCTGACCTGTGTAGGGCACCTCGCTGGCTGATGGCAGAAGTGGCCCAAGGCCTTAGATCTCTCATCTCCTGGTGGGATCCTCTTCTTTTCCTTCTCTGTAAAGCACTGCTTCTGACAAATATTAGAACTAACAAATGAGCTCTAAGAACATAAAGACTTCTCTCTGTGGACGTCTTTAGAATAGAAGGAGTTAGAAGGGAGACACTGAACTGTGCCCTTTCCTTGTCAGGGGATTTCTGTCTCTTCAGGCAACCAGGGCTAGAACCCATAGAAGGTATTAGGAATATGAAGGTAAATACCATTTAATCCTTGTCATTGGGCACTCAGAACCTATGTGTGAGGTAGGGAAGCGGTGTGTGTGTGTAAGTCTTGCTAACAGGACATCATGATACAGCAGGTTAGCCCAGACCCGGGGGATAAACACAGGTCATTGCAAGCAGACAGAAGACAGCATTTACCTGCATGGTAGAATGTGATTCTGTTGGGGGCTTATACCCATGCGGGCGAGCTGTATAAATCCCGTGTGTGTGTGTGTGGTAGTCTTCTACTGACACAGCTGTTAAAGAAACCTCTGTCAGAAACACTCAGAACCATCTGAAGACCTATTTGTATCTCTCTTGAGAAGACATGACAGGGGGAATGCATAGAACACATCCAAACCATCTTAAATTTGTCCTCGTCTTTTTTCCTGTTATGGGTCTGTACATACTTAAGTAGGGGGTCACAGTAACCCCCTCCTTTTTTCAGTACAAACCCTCAAACCTATGACATTTTGACTGGTCGACTGTCTCCTTTCTGCTTCCCATTTTCACCTCACCAGTCCAAGAAAAAGAAGGCTACGAATCCTCTCTCCTTCCAAGGCTGGTTGCAGGGAGTGGGGAAGATTGTAAAACCTTTCAGTTGAAGAGCTTTGCTTATTCCCCACCATGTATGTATTTGGGTCTCACAAAGTTTTTACATAATACCATTTGGCCCTCAGAGTTCCCTTGTGAGCTGAGGAAGAGAATAATTATGATGCCCGTTGTATAATGATAAAACCGAGGCTCGGTGTCATTTCATCTGTATCTAGAAGTCAGACTGCCACATGCGGAGAAATGGGGGAGTGTCTTATTTATTCATTTCTTTCTTTATTTGAGAGAGGGTGTGCGTACAGTGGGGAAGGAAGACAGTCTTAAGCAGACTCCACGCTGAGCACAGATCTCATGACCCTGAGATCAAGATGTGAGCGAAACCAAGAGTCAGAACTTAACCAACTGCACCGCCCAGGCACCCCTGGGGAGTGTCTTTTCAAGTAGGAAAAATAGCATTTGCAGAGGCAGGGAAGTCTGGACACGACGCTGTGAAAATCTCAGGGAACCAAGACTGGTGGATAGATTATGGGATCAGATGATAGACGAGAAAGGTCATTAGGGCTGAGGGGTAAAGGCAGTTATTTTTCCTGTTAGGAAGTGTCTCCTGTAGGCAATGATGGGCAAATAGGGTGTTATTAAGATCAGATTCGTTTGGGAGGAAAATTCTATAAGGCAGTAACGTGGAGGGAAGTCCAGAGTGAGGGGGAAGTCAGGTGACATGGGCCCTGGCACAGAGAAGTTTTTACGCATTTAGACCCTAGATTGAGACTCACTGGGTGTGGGGGAGGGGTTCCCTAATCTTGGCTCTGCCATTTATCGGCTTGGTGGTCTAGAAAAGGGTGCTCAGACACTCTGTGCCTTGGTTTCCCCGTTTATAAACTATGAATAATAACTAGTACCTTCTTCCTGGGGCAAACTGAAGATTGTAAAGGGCTTGGAGCAGGGCCTGGCCCACAGTGAGTGCCCCAGAAGTAACAGAAGTGATTAGTCATCCAGATGGGCAAGGAGGTCTCCAGGGAGGATACGGAATGGGAGGGAAGGGTCCAGATGTATAAGAGATGTCTCAGAAGTGAGAGGTCTCGGTGATTGGTCGGGAGTGGGGATAAAGGGCACAGCGTGGGCACAGAGTGGAAGTATTTTGACTCTGGGTATGGGTGCACAGTGTAATGCCAACCAAAGCCTATGCGAGAACCGGGGCTTCCGTGGGGGCTGAAGGAATCAGTTTGGAATGTTCATTTTCAGAGGCCTGCAAATACGTAAGAAGTCGGCTAAACATAATTATAAAGTCAGTATGCTATAAAATAGCCTCTATTTCAGAAGGAAATAAAACAAAATTTGTATTACCTGAACAATTTTCTCAATTAGCTGGGGTACTAAAAGTTGACTCTATGTGATTACTGTGGCAGGAACATGTACTCTGTTCTTTTGACTCAATCAGAATTTTCTTTTGTGTAAGGATGCTCGTGAGCTAGAATTAATACCTTTTAAGGGAATTAACTCCTTACACAGTATGTACACATGATTCATTGTTCACATAACAGCTCTGCGAGATAAAGAAAAAAAAAAGAATTGTATTTATTATCTTCGTTTTTTGGTGGCAGAAATTGAGGCCCTGGAGAGTCATATGAGGAGGAAGGGCTGGAGTTCTAGTTGCTCCCAAAACCGTCTGGAACGTAAGCCCTGTATTCTGCCACCTGTTTCAGCCGTCCAATAATCTCTGCCTTCAAGATGCAATTCCTTCTACATAGGGAAGAGTTGTTTATACTGCAAGTCACGTGTGTTAGATTTCTCCAGATCTGTGGTCATGTGAACATTAATAACCTTGTGATGTTCCTACGATCTCAGTTTTATCTCCTCTGCAAGGGTCTGCATGCCTTTCTAACCTTCACTTACCATTTGTCACTCAGAACCTTCACCCATACTAATCTTCTTTTTGTTCGTTGAACACAGCATCCTAGCTGCATCCCCTGGGCCTCTGCATTTGCTGTTTCCTCTGAATAGAACCCTTTTTCTCCATAGCTTGACATGGTTGCTTTCTTCTTGTGATGGACTCTCTGCCTTGCTGGATCATCATATTGAAAGTGACTCGTCCTTCCAGAGCCCCTGATCACGGGACCCTGCTCTGTTTCCTTCATGGCCCTGTTGCATCCACGAGAACACAGACTGTATGCCATAGTTTGTCACCACTGTTTCTCTAGGGCCTTAGAGACCCTGAACACAACAGGTGCACACTCAGTGTTTACTAAACAAATACATGAAATCCAGGTGTCTGTTCTTGTTAGCACCCACAGTGTAGGGCCTCTAACCTCCCTTGAGAAGTTACCTTTTTCCTAACTATTTCTTGGGGTACCCAAGGGGAGCCTCAGATTGGCTCCTAAAGCAGCCATGGGCTATAGTCGACACTTACAGGCCACTCCGTTCTCCCTGATGGTTGGCCTTGGTTGCCTGCTGTCCTTGCTGTCGTGAAGGGACCCTCGCAGTGTCATGGCTGGGTTTCCAGAGAGCTGGATCCAGACCTCTGTGCCACACCTTGACATCACTTGTCACAAAGTCTCCCCGAGTTTCCTTTGACAATAGCTCCTTCTTCACTGGCTAAGCAGGGACCAGATAGCAGCCATGGCCCATTATCCGGGTACTCTTCTCTCTCAGGGTCCTTGTGCCTAAGGAACAAACACTAATCCAAACTTCTTTGTCCTCCAGACCTCCATGCAAAGGTTTTCGTGTCTGTCAACACATGCTCTGAAAGGAGGCTCATCATCAACCCACCAGCTTCCAAAACAGTCAAACCCACGCTGTCAGACTGTGTTAACCGGATGATACTTTGACACATATGTTTCAGGGAAGTCTCTCAACATGACCATGAAAGTGTTATTAAATTTCGCATTAATCTCTTCCAGTCCCGTCCATGTTGCTACAAAACTTGGGTATTCATCCTTCTTTCTTTTTTTTTTTTTACAGCTTTATAAACATATATTTTTATCCCCAGGGGTACAGGTCTGCGAATCGCCAGGTTTACACACTTCACAACACTCACCATAGCACATACCCTCCCCGATATCCATAACCCCACCCCCCTCTCCCAACCCCCTCCCCCCATCAACCCTCAGTTTGTTTTGTGAGATTAAGAGTCACTTATGGTTTGTCTCCCCTCCCAATCCCATCTTGTTTCATTTACTCTTCTCCTACCCCCTCGACCCCCCATGTTGCATCTCCTCTCCCTCATATCAGGGAGATCATATGATAGTTGTCTTTCTCCGATTGACTTATTTCGCTAAGCATGATACCCTCTAGTTCCATCCACGTCGTCGCAAATGGCAAGATTTCATTTCTTTTGATGGCTGCATAGTATTCCATTGTGTATATATACCACATCTTCTTTATCCATTCGTCTGTAGATGGACATCTAGGTTCTTTCCATAGTTTGGCTATTGTAGACATTGCTGCTATAAACATTCGGGTGCATGTGCCCCTTCGGATCACTATGTTTGTATTATGCTGAGTGAAATAAGTCAAGCAGAGAGAGTCAATTATCATATGGTTTCACTTATTTGTGGAGTATAACAAATAGCATGGAGGACAAGGGGGATGGAGAGGAGAAGGGAGTTGAGGGAAATTGGAAGGGGAGGTGAACCATGAGAGACTATGGACTCTGAAAAACGATCTGAGAATTTTGAAGGGGTGGGGGGTGGGAGGTTGGGGGCACCAGGTGGTGGGTATTGTAGAGGGCACGGATTGCATGGAGCACTGGGTGTGGTGCAAAAATAATGAATACTGTTATGCTGAAAAAAAAAAAAAAGAAAAAAAAATTTCGCATTAAAATGCATGGTTTTTAATATAACAAAAACAGTGCAATTTATTTTTATGGATATTTACATATGTAGAAAAAGTATAGAACCATGATGAAAAAAGATCTGGGTTCAAGACAGTGACACTGTCTGAGGATAGAGAGAGCAGAAGGAGAAAGAGAAATGTCTCTTAAATCTGTTTGGAAGTTTGTATTTTTCTTGTGGGGGGGGTTAGTTTTTTTTTTTTAAGATTTATTTGTTTTATTTTTATTTTTTATTTTTCTAAAGATTCTATTTATTTTAGAGAGAGAGAGTGTGACCAGGGAGGGGGCAGAGGAGGAGGGAGAGGGAGAGACTCTGAAGCAGACTGTGTTGAGCGTGGAGCCCGATGAGGGGCTCGATTTCATCACCCTGAGATCATGGCCTGAGCAGAAACAGAGTCAGTCGCGTAACCGACGGAGCCACTCAGGTGCCCCGGAAATTTGTATTTCTCAAAAGAAAAGAGTTGTAAGGAAAATCTGCCAAACTGTCAACTTTTCTATCTGTTTGGGTAGGTACCTGGATTTCTGTCATATGAATTTCGTAGTGTCTCCAACTATATTTATATTTCCTTTTTAAAATTTAAAAGTTAAATGAGAAAGTGCCAACATGTCATCCTTGTTGAAGAAGTTTGGTAAATTAGAGTAAAATGTGAAAATAGCCTCGTATTTCTCCTGTTACTTCTCCCGAAGCAACGGCTGCTAACAGTCTCGTGTTTATTTTTCACAACACACGCGTGCACACACATACACGCTCACACACAGACACAGAAACTCATAATACTAAGTCTTGAAATTTAGATAAAATGGACTTACCTTCATTAGCCTCCTGACAGTTCTGTCCTATGGAGGGCCTGAATCACTTCCCCAGGAATTCTGAGAATTCCTCACCAGTTCTATGCCATCAGTTTAAACTCCCTCCAAGGAGGGGTGCCTGGGTGGCTCAGTGGGTTAAAGCCTCTGCCTTCGGCTCAGGTCATGAGCCCAATGTGGGGCTCGATCCCAGGACCCTGAGATCATGACCTGAGCCAAAGGCAGAGGCTTAACCCACTGAGCCACTCAGGTGCCCCTGTATTTTTATTTTAAAAATTTTACCATTTCTAGTAGGTGTGAAATAGTTATTTCACTGTTCTTGACTTTGTATTTCCTTAGCAATTAATGATTTACTGGAGTATCTGTTAAAATTTTTTGCCCATTTTCTTTTTTTTTTTTTTAAAGATTTTATTTATTTGACAGAGAGATCAGAAGTGGGCAGAGAGGCAAGCAGAGAGAGAGAGAGAGAGGAGGAAGCAGGCTCCCTGCAGAGCAGAGAGCCCAATGTGGGACTCGATCCCAGGACCCTGAGATCATGACCTGAGCTGAAGGCAGAGGCTTAACCCACTGAGCCACCCAGGCGCCCCTGCCCATTTTCTTAATAGGGTTGTTTGCCTTATGATTGAGTCAGAAGATTTCTTTATTCTGGATACAGATTCTTCATCAGATATGTGTTTTGCAAATACCTTTTCCTAATCTGTGAGTTGATTTTCATTTTCTTAAGAGTCTCCTAAGAAGTGGAAATTTTAAAATGATGACATTCTATGGCCATTTGTCATTTTTTTTAAAGTTTAGGGTTAGTGCTTTCTGTGTTGTAGATAAGAAATACTTACTTGACCGAGTGGTTCTTGACAGGATATTTTTACCCTTCAGGAGAAAATTGGCCATGTCTGTAGACATTTCTGATTGTCGCACTGGAGAGGTTACTGTCATCTAGAGTGAAGAGTCCAGAGGTGCTACTAAATGTCCTATAATACACAGGACAGTCCCCCACAACCCACCCCAAAGTGTTAATAGTGCTGAGTCAAAGAAACCTGTGCCTACACCAAGGTCACAGAATTTTTATTCTAAAGTTTTACTTTATTTTTTTAAAGATTTTATTTATTTGAGAGAAAATGAGAGAGAACATGAGAGTGGGGTGAGGGGCAGAGGGAGAAGCAGACTCCCCACTGAGCAGGGAGCCCGATGCAGGGCTTGATGCCAGGACCCTGGGACCATGACTAGAGCTGAAGGCAGACGCTTAACGGACTGAGCCCCCAGGCGTCCCTGTTCTAAAGTTTTAAAATAGTCTTAAGTTTTGCATTTAAGTATATCTATCAAGTTGATTTTAGTTTATACTATGAGACATGGATGAAGAACTGAGGTTCTTCTCTTTTTTTTTCCTCTTTAAGAAAGCCTCCTGAGATTTTGAAATTTGAGAGGAATTGAAATCTTAACAATATTGTTTTTTTCCTACTCATGAACATCGCATATCTCTCCATTTACTTAGGCCTTCTTTAATTTCTTTCTTTAATGTTAATGTAGTGTTTAGTATAAACTTCTTACATATATTTTTTTAGATGTATTTAGATGTATTTCACCTTTGATGCTATGGTAAATGGCAAACATTTTCATTTTTTATTGGTAGTATATGAAACTGCAATTGGTTTTTGTGTATCAACTTTGATTCATGTGACTTTGCTATCATTTTTCTTCCAGTAGTTTTTCGGGTAGTTTTTTTTTTTTTTTTTCTTTTTAATTTTTAGCATACAGCATGTGCATGTTGATTGTGAACAAAGAATTTTATTTCTTTATGTTCATTTTCTATTTTTTTTTAAGATTTTATTTATTTATTTGACAGACAGAGATCACAAGCAGGCAGAGAGGCAGGCAGAGAGAGAGAGAGGAGGAAGCAGGCTCCCTGCGGAGCAGAGAGCCCGATGTGGGGCTCGATCCCAGGACCCTGGGATCATGACCTGAGCCGAAGGCAGAGGCTTTAACCCACTGAGCCACCCAGGCGCCCCTCATTTTCTATTTTTAAATTTTTTTCTTGCCTTACAATGCTGCCTACAAACTCCAATATAATATTTAATAAGGTAGTGAGAGGAGATACTATTTCTTGTTACTGATTCGAGAGGGAAATTAGTCATTTACCATTAATGGTATTATTAGTAGCTCTTTCATAGATACCCTTGAAAAAGTTGAGTTGTATTTTTAGTTTGCAGAGAATTTATGTAAACCTATGATTTTTTTTCCTTTTTAACCTGTTCATTTGGTGCATTATATTGTTTGATTTTCACTTGTTGACCCCACCTTGTTTTTTATTTTATTTTCAATTTTAATTTCAGTATGGTTAACATACAGTGTTATATTAGCTTCAAAGGTATAGCGTAGTGATTCTGCAGTTCTGGGTATTACTCAGTGCTCATCAAGATGAGTGGACTCGGGGCGCCTGGGTGGCTCAGTGGGTTAAGCCTTTGCCTTCAGCTCAGGTCATGATCCCGAGGTCCTGGAATGGATCTCCACATCGGCTCTCTGCTCAGCAGGGACCCTGCTTCCCTCTCTCTCTTTGCCTGCCTTCTGCCTACTTGTGATCTCTGTCTGTCAAATAAGTAAATAAAATCTTAAAAAAAAAAGATGAGTGGACTCTTCTGAGAAAAACTCCATTTAGTTGGAATATATTTGCACCATGTTTATGAGGAATATTGATTTGTGGTTTCTTTTTTTTTGCAATATATCTATTTTTAAAGGTTTGTTTATTTGAGAAAGAGGAACAGACGTAGCAGGAGAGAGAAACTTAAGCAGACCCTGCACTGGGTGCGGTGCCTGATGCAGGGCTCCATCTCACCACTCTTGAGATCACGACCTGAGCTGAAACCAAGAGTCAGACTATTACGCCACGGCACCAGCCAGGCGCCCCTTCTTGCAATATCTTTATATGGTTTTGGTATCAGCGTAATGCTAGCTTCAGAAAATGAACTGGGAAGTGTTTTTATATCGTGGTAGTCTGGCTAAGGCCCTTCCTCTTCCCAAGACATTCATATCCTAATGAATCCTAATCCATATTTGTGTCTTGGAACTTGTGAACAATACCTTATATGGCAAAGACTTTGTAGATATGATTGATTAGGTTAGGGGTCTCTAGATGAGGAGACTGTACTGGATTATCTGGGTGGGGCCTCAGTGCCATCACAAGCAGGTTTGTAAGTGAGGGGGAGGATGAGATTGCAGAGAGAGAGGTCATGGGGCAGAAGCAGAGGCACAAAGAGAAGATGCTGCAGTAGTGTCTTTGAAGACAGAGGAAAGGGTCATGGTGTCAGGAATGAAAGGAATGGAGCTCTAGATGCTAGAAAAGGCCAGGAAACGGATTCCTTCCTAGAGCCTCCTGTAGGGGCATCATCCTGGCAACCCATTGGGTTTTGGCTCACTGAAACTGGTTTCATTCTTCTTCAACTTCAGAACTACATAAAAGAATTAATTTGTGTGGTTGTTTTAAGCCACCTAATTTGTGGTAATTTGGTATAGCAGTCGTAAGGAATTAATGCATATTATCTCTTATATTCTTACCCTATATTGTTTCTTTATTTTAGATCCAATTTTTCACCTGAAAATTTTCCTTCTTTCTGAAGATCTTTAATATTTCTTGTATTTTGGCAGATCCATAAGTAATAACTTTTGAGTTTTTATTTTTATGAAAAAAAAAGTTTTTCTATTTTCTTTTATTTTGGAAACGTTTTTTGTTTTGTTGTTTTGTTTGTTTTTGTTTGTTTGTTATTTTAATCCCCTGAGTTTGGAATTCTAGGTTGGCAGTCTTTTTTTTCCTTTTAGTATGTTAAATATAATGTCTTCTGGCTGCATAATTGCTGGTAAGAACTATGCTATAATTCTTATCTTTGCTTCTCCCTCTTCATTATTTTACTTTTTCTCTGGTTGTCCTCAGTTTTTATCAGTTTGACTATGATCTCTGTAGGTGTGATGTAATTATGTGTATGTATCTGTCATTTCCGTATCGCTTCAAAGTTCTCTGAGCTACTTATACCAGTGACTCATTTTTCATTAATTTTTGAAAAATCCCAGCCATTCTCTCTTCTGAATATGTATTCTGCCTCATTCTGTCTTTCTGTGCTGGGACCCTGATTATATATGTGTTAGACCCTTTTGTATTATCCCACAGTTCTTGAATACTTTGTTCTGTTTTTTTTTCTTCATCGCTCCCCCTCCCCCGCTTGTTTGGTTTTGTAGAATTTTATTGGCCTTCCTTTAAATTCACTGATTATTTCATTGTCTGCCCAGTTTCCCAACATGCCCGCCCAGAACATTCATATCTGACACAATTTTTAAAAATTTATAGGATTTCCACTTGGCTCTTTTTAAAAAAATATTTTAAAAAAAATTTATTTTAGAGGGGCAGAGCATGCATGTAAATGGGGGAGAAGGGAAGAGGGAAGGAGGGAGAGAAAGAGAATCTTTTTTTTTTTTTCTTTTATAAATTTTTTTATTTTTTTCAGCATAACAGTATTCATTATTTTTGCACCACACCCAGTGCTCCATGCAATCCGTGCCCTCTACAATACCCACCACCTGGTGCCCCCAACCTCCCACCCCCCACCCCTTCAAAATTCTCAGATCGTTTTTCAGAGTCCATAGTCTCTCATGGTTCACCTCCCCTTCCAATTTCCCTCAACTCCCTTCTCCTCTCCATCTCCCCTTGTCCTCCATGCTATTTGTTATACTCCACAAATAAGTGAAACCATATGATAAATGACTCTCTCTGCTTGACTTATTTCACTCAGCATAATCTCTTCCAGTCCCGTCCATGTTGCTACAAAACTTGGGTATTCATCCTTTCTTTTTTTCTTTTTTTTTTTTTTTATAGCTTTATAAACATATATTTTTATCCCCAGGGGTACAGGTCTGCGAATCGCCAGGTTTACACACTTCACAACACTCACCATAGCACATACCCTCCCCGATATCCATAACCCCACCCCCCTCTCCCAACCCCCTCCCCCCATCAACCCTCAGTTTGTTTTGTGAGATTAAGAGTCACTTATGGTTTGTCTCCCTCCCAATCCCATCTTGTTTCATTTACTCTTCTCCTACCCCCTCAACCCCCCATGTTGCATCTCCTCTCCCTCATATCAGGGAGATCATATGATAGTTGTCTTTCTCCGATTGACTTATTTTGCTAAGCATGATACCCTCTAGTTCCATCCACGTCGTCGCAAATGGCAAGATTTCATTTCTTTTGATGGCTGCATAGTATTCCATTGTGTATATATACCACATCTTCTTTATCCATTCGTCTGTAGATGGACATCTAGGTTCTTTCCATAGTTTGGCTATTGTAGACATTGCTGCTATAAACATTCAGGTGCATGTGCCCCTTCGGATCACTACGTTTGTATCTTTAGGGTAAATACCCAGCAGTGCAATTGCAGGGTCATAGGGTAGTTCTATTTTCAACATTTTGAGGAACCTCCTTGCTGTTTTCCAGAGTGGTTGCACCAGCTTACATTCCACCAACAGTGTAGGAGGGTTCCTCTTTCTCCGCATCCTCGCCAGCATCTGTCATTTCCTGACTTGTTAATTTTAGCCATTCTGACTGGTGTGAGGTGATATCTCATGGTGGTTTTGATTTGTATTTCCCTGATGCCGAGTGATATGGAGCACTTTTTCATGTGTCTGTTGGCCATCTGGATGTCTTCTTTGCAGAAATGTCTGTTCATGTCCTCTGCCCATTTCTTGATTGGATTATTTGTTCTTTGGGTGCTGAGTTTGCTAAGTTCTTTATAGATTTTGGACACTAGCCCTTTATCTGATATGTCATTTGCAAATATCTTCTCCCATTCTGTCAGTTGTCTTTTGGTTTTGTTCACTGTTTCCTTTGCTGTGCAAAAGTTTTTGATCTTGATAAAATCCCAAAAGTTCATTTTTGCCCTTGCTTCCCTTGCCTTTGGTGATGTTCCTAGGAAGATGTTGCTGCGGCTAAGGTCGAAGAGGTTGCTGCCTGTGTTCTCCTCGAGGATTTTGATGGATTCCTTTCTCACATTGAGATCCTTCATCCATTTTGAGTCTATTTTCGTGTGTGGTGTAAGGAAATGATCCAATTTCATTTTTCTGCATGTGGCTGTCCAATTTTCCCAACACCATTTATTGAAGAGGCTGTCTTTGTTCCATTGGACATTCTTTCCTGCTTTGTCGAAGATGAGTTGACCATAGAGTCGAGGGTCCATTTCTGGGCTCTCTATTCTGTTCCATTGATCTATGTGTCTGTTTTTGTGCCAGTACCATGCTGTCTTGATGATGACAGCTTTGTAATAGAGCTTGAAGTCCGGAATTGTGATGCCACCGACTTTGGCTTTCTTTTTCAATATTCCTTTGGCTATTCGAGGTCTTTTCTGGTTCCATATAAATTTTAGGATTATTTGTTCCATTTCTTTGAAAAAAATGGATGGTACTTTGATAGGAATTGCATTAAATGTGTAGATTGCTTTAGGTAGCATAGACATTTTCACAATATTTATTCTTCCAATCCAGGAGCATGGAACATTTTTCCATTTCTTTGTGTCTTCCTCAATTTCTTTCATGAGTACTTTATAGTTTTCTGAGAATAGATTCTTAGTCTCTTTGGTTAGGTTTATTCCTAGGTATCTTATAGTTTTGGGTGCAATTGTAAATGGGATGGACTCCTTAATTTCTCTTTCTTCTGTCTTGTTGTTGGTGTAGAGAAGTGCAACTGATTTCTGTGCATTGATTTTATATCCTGACACTTTACTGAATTCCTGTACAAGTTCTAGCAGTTTTGGAGTGGAGTCTTTTGGGTTTTCCACATAGAGTATCATATCATCTGCGAAGAGTGATAGTTTGACTTCTTCTTTGCCGATTTGGATGCCTTTAATTTCCTTTTGTTGTCTGATTGCTGAGGCTAGGACTTCTAGTACTATGTTGAATAGCAGTGGTGATAACGGACATCCCTGCCGTGTTCCTGACCTTAGCGGAAAAGATTTCAGTTTTTCTCCATTGAGAATGATATTTGCGGTGGGTTGTTCATAGATGGCTCTGATGATATTGAGGTATGTGCCGTCTATCCCTACACTTTGTAGAGTTTTGATCAGGAAGGGTTGCTGTACTTTGTCAAATGCTTTTTCAGCATCTATGGAGAGTATCATATGGTTCTTGTTCTTTCTTTTATTAATGTGTTGTATCACATTGATTGATTTGCGGATGTTGAACCAACCTTGCAGCCCTGGAATAAATCCCACTTGGTCGTGGTGAATAATCCTTTTAACGTACTGTTGAATCCTATTGGCTAGTATTTTGGCGAGAATTTTTGCATCTGTGTTCATCAAGGATATTGGTCTGTAGTTCTCTTTTTTGTTGGGATCCTTGTCTGGTTTTGGGATCAAGGTGATGCTGGCCTCATAAAATGAGTTTGGAAGTTTTCCTTCTATTTTTATTTTTTGGAACAGTTTCAGGAGAATAGGAATTAGTTCTTCTTTAAATGTTTGGTAGAATTCCCCCGGGAAGCCATCTGGCCCTGGGCTTTTGTTTGTTTGGAGATTTTTGATGACTGTTTCAATCTCCTTACTGGTTATGGGTCTGTTGAGGCTTTCTATTTCTTCCTGGTTCAGTTGTAGTAGTTTATATGTCTCTAGGAATGCATCCATTTCTTCCAGATTGTCAAATTTGTTGGCGTAGAGTTGCTCATAGTATGTTCTTATAATTGTCTGTATTTCTTTGGTGTTCGTTGTGATCTCTCCTCTTCCATTCATGATTTTATTTATTTGGGTCCTTTCTCTTTTCTTTTTGATAAGTCTGGCCAGGGGTTTATCAATCTTATTAATTCTTTCCAAGAACCAGCTCCTAGTTTCGTTGATTTGTTCTATTGTTTTTTTGGTTTCTATTTCATTGATTTCTGCTCTGATCTTTATGATTTGTCTTCTCCTGCTGGGTTTAGGGTTTCTTTCTTGTTCTTTCTCCAGCTCCTTTAGGTGTAGGGTTAGGTTGTGTACCTGAGACCTTTCTTGTTTCTTGAGAAAGGCTTGTACCGCTATATATTTTCCTCTCAGGACTGCCTTTGTTGTGTCCCACAGATTCTGAACCGTTGTGTTTTCATTATCATTTGTTTCCATGAATTTTTTCAATTCTTCTTTAATTTCCTGGTTGACCCATTCATTCTTTAGAAGGATGCTGTTTAGTCTCCATGTATTTGGGTTCTTTCCAAATTTCCTCTTGTGATTGAGTTCTAGCTTTAGAGCATTGTGGTCTGAAAATATGCAGGGAATGATCCCAATCTTTTGATACCGGTTGAGACTTGATTTAGGACCAAGAATGTGATCTATTCTGGAGAATGTTCCATGTGCACTAGAGAAGAATGTGTATTCTGTTGCTTTGGGATGAAATGTTCTGAATATATCT
Source organism: Lutra lutra (assembly GCF_902655055.1). NCBI lineage: Eukaryota > Metazoa > Chordata > Mammalia > Carnivora > Mustelidae > Lutra > Lutra lutra. The sequence continues at coordinate 8,696,524 of NC_062284.1, read as the reverse complement.
GTGATGTCCATCTGGTCCAGTGTGTCATTTAAGACCTTGATTTCCTTGTTGATCTTTTGCTTGGATGATCTGTCCATTTCAGTGAGGGGAGTGTTAAAATCCCCTACTATGATTGTATTCTTGTCGATGTGTTTCTTTGATTTTGTTATTAATTGGTTTATATAGTTGGCTGCTCCCACGTTAGGGGCATAGATATTTAAAATTGTTAGATCTTCTTGTTGGACAGTTCCTTTGAGTATGATATAGTGTCCTTCCTCATCTCTTAGTATAGTCTTTGGCTTAAAATCTAATTGATCTGATATAAGGATTGCCACTCCTGCTTTCTTCTGATGTCCATTAGCATGGTAAATTCTTTTCCACCCCCTCACTTTAAACCTGGAGGTGTCTTCGGGTTTAAGATGAGTTTCTTGTAGGCAACATATAGATGGGTTTTGTTTTTTGATCCATTCTGATACCCTGTGTCTTTTGATTGGGGCATTTAGCCCATTAACATTCAGGGTAAGTATTGAGAGATATGAATTTAGTGCCATTGTATTGCCTGTAAGGTGACTGTTATTGTATATTGTCTCTGTTTCTTTCTGATCTACTACTTTGAGGGTCTCTCTTTGCTTAGAGGACCCCTTTCAATATTTCCTGTAGAGCTGGTTTGGTATTTGCAAATTCTTTCAGTTTTTGTTTGTCCTGGAAGCTTTTAATCTCTCCTTCGATTTTCAATGATAGCCTAGCTGGATATAGTATTCTTGGCTGCATGTTTTTCTCATTTAGTACTCTGAATATATCATGCCAGCTCTTTCTGGCCTGCCAGGTCTCTGTGGATAAGTCTGCTGCCAATCTAATATTTTTACCATTGTATGTTACAGACTTCTTTTCCCGGGCTGCCTTCAGGATCTTTTCTTTGTCACTAAGACTTGTCAATTTTACTATTAGGTGACGGGGTGTGGACCTATTCTTATTGATTTTGAGGGGGGTTCTCTGAACCTCCTGAATTTTGATGCTTGTTCCCTTTGCCATATTGGGGAAATTCTCTCCAATAATTCTCTCCAATATACCTTCTGCTCCCCTCTCTGTTTCCTCTTCTTCTGGAATCCCAATTATTCTAATGTTGTTTCTTCTTATGGTGTCACTTATCTCTCGAATTCTCCCCTCGTGGTCCAGTAGCTGTTTGTCCCTCTTTTGCTCAGCTTCTTTATTCTCTGTCATTTGGTCTTCTATATCGCTAATTCTTTCTTCTGCCTCATTTATCCTAGCAGTGAGAGCCTCCATTTTTGATTGCACCTCATTAATAGCTTTTTTGATTTCAACTTGGTTAGATTTTAGTTCTTTTATTTCTCCAGAAAGGGCTTTTATATCTCCCGAGAGGGTTGCTTTAATATCTTCCATGCCTTTTTCCAGCCCGGCTAGAACCTTGAGAATCATCATTCTGAACTCTATATCTGACATATTACCAATGTCTGTATTGATTAGGTCCCTTGCCTTTGGTACTGCCTCTTGTTCTTTTTTTTGTTGTGAATTTTTCCGCCTTGTCATTTTGTCCAGATAAGAGTTTATGAAGGAGCAAGTAAAATACTAAAAGGGTGGCAACAACCCCAGGAAAATATGCTTTAGCCAAATCAGAAGAGATCCTGAATTGTGAGGGGGGAGAAAGGGGATAAAAAGGGGTTCAGAAAGAAAGAAAGAAAGAAAAAAAAAGAAACTATTGAAAAAAAGAAAGCTGATAAAGAAAAAATATAAAAAGAGGAAAAAATATATATATATTAGATAAACTATTTAAAAAACGTTAAAAAAAGAAAACGGTAAAATTAAAAAAAATTAGCAGAAGAAGAGAAAAAGAAAAAAAAATAAAAAAATTAAATTAACTGCAAGGCTAAAAAATCATGGGGAGAAAGCCATGAGTTCCATGCTTTGCTTTCTTCTCTGGAATTCCGCCACTCTCCTTGGTAGGTGAACTTGGTCCTGGCTGAGTTTCCCGTTGATCTTCTGGGGGAGGGGCCTGTTGTAGTGATTCTCAAGCATCTTTGCCCCAGGCGGAGTTGCACTGCCCTTACCCGGGGCCGCGCTGAGTAATCCGCTAATCCGCTCGGGTTTGCTTTCGGGAGCTTTTGTTCCCTGAGCGCTTTCCGTAGAGTCCGGAGGATGGGAATGAAGATGGCGGCCTCCCGGTCTCCGGCCCGGAGGAGCCGAGAGCCCGGGGCCCCACTCCTCAGCGCGCCCCCAGAGAACAGCGCCCAATGACTCCCGTCACCCTGGCCTCCGGCAGTGCTCCAACCTGACCAAGCCTGCGACCGGTTCAAGGCAACCCCGAGCTGAGAGTCACTCCTCGGCTCTGTCTCTGTAGCCGGCTTCCCCGTTCTAATACCGGTAAGCTCTGCGACACTCAGACACCCCCGATTCTTCTGCGACCCTGCGGGACCTGAGGCCGCGCTGACCCCGCCTGGGCTTCACCCCAGTTAAGCCTCTGGAGCGATGTCCCTCAGCGGAACAGACTTTTAAAAGTCCTGATTTTGCTCCGTTGCCCCGCCGCTCACCGGGAGCCGGCCCCTCCCCCCGCGGTCTATCCTCCCGTCGCTTTGGATTCACTTCTCCGCCAGTCCTACCTTGCAGAAAGTGGTTGATTTTCTGTTTCTGGAATTGCTGTTCTTCTTCTCTTCAATCTCCCGTTGGATTTGTAGGTGTTTGCAATCTTTAGATGAGCTATTTAGCTGATCTCCCACTACCCGAAGTAGTCTCAGCCTGCTACTTCTCCGCCATCTTGACTCCTCCCCCCGAGAAAGAGAATCTTCAGATTCCCCACTGATCACAGAGCCTGACATGGGCCTTGAACTTAGGACCCTGAGCTCATGACCTGAGATGAAACCAAGAGGTGAACCACCCAGGTGCCCCTTGACTCTCTTTTTATAGTTTCCTTCTCCTTGTTAAAATTCCCAATCTGGTCATTTACATTTTCCTTCTTTTGCATGTGATCCTTAACATAGTAATCATATTTCTTCCAAAGTCTCTATTTAATAATTTTAGCATTAAACTCTTCTCTGAGCTTGTTTCTGCTTTATATCTTGGTAGTGTTTTGTTTGTTTGTTTTTAATTGAATGGTATTCAGCAGGTGTGGGAGAACAGCAGAGAATGAGACCAACACTGTGTACATTCAGTAATGGATCTGCCTCTTTTCTGTCCATGTGGAGTGCAGTGGATCTGGTCAGGAGAGGGTTTTGATCTCCTCATTACTGTTAGCATGCAGCAGGCTTCCATTTCCTCCAGTGGTGGTTGCTATTGTCATGCAGGTGGCTGAGAGTCTACTAGGAAGGGCTGCGGGGGTGGGGGGTGAGGGGAGCTCAGTGTTCCTGCCCCTCCACCCGGAGCCCTCTCCAGCATGTCTGCCTTACAGAGGACCTAAGGCTCCGCACACTGTTTCCCTCCCCGGGGATAGACAATTTTTGCATCTACCCCTATCTCAGAAGCACAGGTACTATCCAGGGTTCCGAGGGAGAGAGGGGCTGCTCCTCCCACAGCAGTGGAAGGTTTTACTTTGTAGGAGAGAATCCTAAGAAGCTGGCGGTATTTTTCTTGTCCATCAGCAACAACTGACCTTCCACCTGCCTGTGCCACTGCGTGTGCCTGTAGGGGGAGCTCTTCTCACTCTCCTGCTCTACAAAGGATCCAAACAGAAGAGGACACAAGTTAGCGGGAGCTCCCCTAGTGTTCCATGGATTCTAGTTTACACACTATCCCACACATGGCTTTCAGGAATCTCATAAAATTTTACTTTCTAATGAAGCAGCCCCCTCTTTCCTTCTGTACTCCAAGAAAGGGGAAAAAGTTTGTGTGTCTGTCCTTATAGGGACTTACCACTATGGAGTTCAGTTCATTTGTCTGCTTTCTCATTTTAACCTCTGATAGGTTCAAGGAAAGTTACAATGAATGGATTATTTAGCTTTCTGTTAAGGGTAGGATGGGAGCAGTATTCTCCAGTGGCTTTCTGCATGTTTTCTTGAGAAGGTTTTTTTTTTTTTTTTAAAAGATTTTATTTATTTATTTGAGAGAGAGACAGTGAAAGAGAGCATGAGCGAGAAGGTCAGAGAGAGAAGCAGACTCCCCGTGGAGGTGGGAGCCCAATGCGGGACCCGATCCAGGGACTCCAGGATCATGACCTGAGCCGAAGGCAGTCGTCCAACCAACTGAGCCACCCAGGCGTCCCTTGAGAAGGTTTTTAAAGTAATTTATTATTTTTCTACTGGTGGGTCTCCTCACCCTTGGGCTCTGCTCTGAACATCTTTCTCTCTATTGACTTTTTAGTTTCAATTATTAGACTTTTCACTTCTAGAAATTTATTTCTACATCCGTGTTTCTGCTTTTATAGCCTTATTCTTTGCTCATATCTCAAATTTATTTTATTTCTTGATGTTCTGGGTAGTTATTTTATGTGGTCTCTGTAATTTTAGTATCTCAAGTCTCCCTTAGTCTCCTTTCTGTTGCCTCTCACTCGTGGGGCTTTGTTTCCTGGTTTGTTCTGTGATTTTTGACAGTAAGTCACTCACGATACTTGGAATTTTTTCGGTGGAAAATCTTCAAGGCTTGAATTGATGTTGCTTAATTTAAGAAAGCATTTGTATTGACTTCTGCTAGTCAGGTGAGGATACCAGCAAATTGAGATGACTGCATTACTTGCCTCAGATTTGGGGCCCACATATGGATATAGATTATGAATTCAAATGTATGGGAAAATTTGCTTATAGGTGTGTATCCATGGGGAAGACTTGAGATAACACATTGTTCATGCTCTCCTTTTCTGTGAATTGAGAGTGAAGACCTTTGGAGTCTCAGCTTTATCCAAGAATTTCCTATTGGATGCCCTGCCGTGGGGCAGACCTATGCTTCACTTCCCCCCGGTCTCCTGCAGTCTTCAAAGCAGAAGCTCAAGGTCTCCAAAGCTTGGTAGAAACCCTCTGGGAGAAGGTTTGCTTTGATGTTTGCTTATGTTACAAAGTTTTTGTTTTTGTTTTTGTTTTTTTGTCTTACTCTGTTTTTGGCAGCACGGATTTCTCCTTTTCAGAGCGGTTCAGCAATGCGTTAAAAATGACTTTTGAAACAAATATTTTATTTTAGCATTTGGTGGTTTTGTTCAGAGGATTGTTCAGAATATTTAGTCTATTATTCGGCTGGGAATGGAGGTTCTCACTCCTTGAACTTTTCACTTTATGTGCTACTTCTTTCTATTACAAAGGAAAATGAAAGTCTGTTTTTTTTTTGTTTACTATAATGGATAAGATGAATTTGAACGTCCGTTTGTGAATCTGAAATAACATGTCTGCTCTCCTATATTTAGAATTGACATTACTCCTGCTGAAAGTATGTTCTTTCTTTTCCAACTCTTGGAATACTTTTTTTTTTTTTCCTAGCAGAAAGAAAGAATTTTAATGAAGTATTTTGGAATTTCTGAATTTAGAATACGATGAAGGGACTGGGTTTTCTCCATTGCTTTTTCTTTTCTTTCTTTTCTTTGACATCATGACTATCATCAGAAGAGTATTTGTTTTTTGCCTTTAAGATGACTGATTTGCTCAGAGGCACCTCCTGGGTCTGATTTCAGCCATCCACATCCAACGTCAACACCAGAAACCTCAGAAAGATATGTTATTTAATCTCTCCCTGTTGTTCTGCCCTGGGAGGCTTGCTTGAGGGAACTCCAGCTGTGGGAGGAGCTCTTTGTTCCATTCCAGCTGGTAGAGATTCTTCTGGTCCCCACAGTGAAGTGTCTAAATTGTAACTTGTAGGGCAGGTGTATTTAGTGTGACTGGGACAGTGAATGATTCTCAGCATAGCTGGTCAGTGTTCCCCATGCTCTCAAAGCCAGGACAGAGAGAGGCGTAGAGCCTGGAGATGGATCTTAGCTGTTCTTCTGTAATTAATGTTCAAGAACCTACTGGGACCCTTGATTCCACTTGGGCAGAGGTGAGTGGTGAGTTTGCTGATAGCAGGAACTCCCTCTCGCTCCAAAACAAAACATGCAGAGTCACACTGCAAGGCTGACTTACAGAATGCTGACACTATTAGAAGACTCTTTCTTAGAAGTAGGGAGGGGCTGGATTAAGGTGGAGGCAAGTCAATGCCGTTGGTACATTTTCCAGTTTGTTTGCTGTGGTTTTCTATATCTCTATCCTCCCAAACAAAGCTGTAAAAAAAGGAAGTAGTTTGGCCAGACAGGCTTGTGTAAGCACGAGTGTCTTGAGGTCAGAGCTGAGAGATCACTCCACCGTTTCCAGTCACGGGAGACATCCAGGAGCATGGCTGAGTCACTGGGCATAACTGCCCAAAATGTGATAATTAAAACGTACACCCGTAGCCACCTTGGTAATGATCTTGCGATGGAGTTCTCGCCTCAAGCTGGTGTGTGCAGTGTTGCCTTTCCCCAGCAACAGATGAGAGCATTAGGAGCTCGCACACCACAACTCAGAGGCAATCAGCAGTGCCCCAGTGTTCTCTGTGTACCTTCCCTGCAGCTGATTTTCTGTGGCTCATTGAACGTTGAGTCCAGGTGGCAGCTGTGGATTCCGACATCCCAGATTTTTACAGCGCAAGGCCGTCCTCAGCACGTAGCGATGCGCATCTGGGTTGGTAGAGGCTATTCACGAAACTGACAGGGTAAAACCCTAATTAGAAAGACCAGCAGGGCTCCCTGCACCCCAGGATGCTCCGACAGAGCTGTCACCGTCTCCCCTCGGGCAGGATCACTGGAGTGGAACACGGAGCAAAAAACATTTTGTCCAATGTCCAATATAAAGAACTGTCATCATTAGCAGTGTGACGAGTGAGAGGAGGACCCGCACGTTGACAAGACGACGTAGGCATGGTGTTCGTGATGAGTGATGCTGAGAACTTCCAGCTGCTGGGGAAGTAGCTCTCAGCTTCTGGAAGATGCTCATGGAGACTCGTCCTGTCAAATGGCTAGGCCCTTTGGTTTTCAGCTGACTGAAGCTTAATTTGAGGTGTTGGAACCACTTTTCGATAGGAAAGGGATTGAAGGGCATGGGAACTCAAATCACAATTCATTTCAATATTTTTGCAGGGGCTTTTCATTTTTTGGAAGCTAAGTGATTTGGTTTTTTAAAATGGAGCATTGTGGACAACTACCTATGCTTAGGTATGAAGTGCAACACTGTTTATTAAGAATCTGAGTTCTCTCAAGGATTCACATATGCGGAATTGTACTCCGAGTACACTTGTGCAAACAGCATTTATTTTTATAATCAGAAAGAAATACAGCCTGATTATACGGTTGTTTCTAAAGTTGTTATGAAAACCAAGAGTCCTTATCTTAATTTCTTTTTGGTCCATAACAATTCCTAATTCACAAGGAAAGAAAGTAGAATAGAAACTGCCCTTCTTTGAAGGAAGCTGTGATGTAATGATTTGGTGGGCAAATTACATAGTTTAATTAAGCACTCTGATTGAATCAATATGTATCCAAGAGTTCAGCCTGACAATCAGCTTAATCTCATTAAATGTTGTTCAGGCCCCAATAATTGATTAATAATACATTATCATTTATGAATTATTGACTTCAAGTTATTATAATTGTGTCTGCTTTGTTCACAGCACCTGCTGCCACATGTCAATTATGAAATGCTCCAGCACTTTTCTTGGAATAACTTTAGAGATAAAGCTGATGGGGTTTTTAATGAAGTAAGATGATCTTTAGTTCAGAGCTGGTCAGAATGAGCTAGGCTTTTTCAACCCTGTATTATTTAATAAAAGGGGACAGGCATTTGACTTTTTAAGAGCCAGGGCTGTAAGAATTAAAAGGCAGAGCTGGAGGGCCCCATGCCAGAGTTGGATGTTAAGCTTTTCTAATGAGATAGGTGACGTCACAGCCGTAAGCGGGGGGTGGGGGGGGGGCGCGTGGATTCTGCTTACTGAGCGGGACGGTGCCAAACCAGTAGGGAATGGGGTAGGCCCTGAAAGAGATGCATGCTCCCATTGTCACTTGCCTGGGGGAAAGGTAGGTCCTCAGAGAGGGAAATAAAACGGGCAACCTGCAAGATGAGCCTTCTGCCTTGAGGGAGGAACAACTCTTTGGAACTTCTGACATCAAGGAAATGTACCAGTCACCACTGGGATTGACTTTGGAGAAGACCTTCTCATTTCACTGAGATCATGCCAAAAAGTTAGTCTAAGGACACCTATTTTGTGCCACTAACTGGGTCAGACAGTGGATATGTAGGTATCATTCCTGTCCCTCTGGAGTTTAGTGCATATGTCTTTGAGGTTTGGATATGCCCAAAGGTATTTGATGATTCTGGTGGAATCATTGTAGTGCTGTTGGTTAGGGATGGGAAGCATGGGGACTATTCAGGAAAATGTCCTTTAGAGGGGCCTTGGTTTGAGAAAGAGGAATTATCCCACCTAAACCAGGTTAGTTTTCGTGTGTTACTTCCCATTCTAGCTCCATTTGGTTATTTTTGCTGGGTAGTAAAATCTTGCTTCAGAGACCCTGCCTGGTGTCAGCTGCACCACAGAGGTCAAAACAGGAGTAGCTGGGAATGAGTCCATACTTGAGGTCAGGCACACGGATCCCAAGGCCAACCCGGTGATGGTAGCACAGTGGATTCACATTTCGTGCCGAAGGGGAGGGTGAAATCTGGGGCCAGTTTGGAGAAGTCCCATTGTCCCTTCCTACATTGTGAGTCTCTTTCCAAAGACTTTGTGGAAGGACCGGACTGGATTTGGTTGGAGACTCCCTGGGATGTGTCATTATCACCACTCTGGTTCTTCACACGGTGGGAGCTTTTCACTCCTGGATGAATGAGGGCTCCCACTAGAAGAGTGACTGGCTCCCCGAGAGACTGCTTCCCCACTAGGACCCCTCTTTGATCTCCAGCACCTGGCCTGGAGACCAGCAGAGTGAGAAATAAGGTCTAATCTCTGTGTGTGTGTGTGTGTGAGAATTCCATAAAAACTGCACGTTGTCAAGTGTGTATCTCCAGGAGAGAAGACATTTTGACAGAGTTAGAGATAAAGCCTAGGTTTGTCATCAGTCTTGGGTTAGGATCTTGGACTCTCTTCGTGGATTTTGGAAAGTGACTTACACTCTCTCTGAGCTTCCGCTTCCTCTTCTGTAAAATGGGGGTATTATCATCCTCATAACGTTGTGCTGAGGATTAGCATGGTGGGTCAATTTTCTGAACAGGGTGTCAGAGAGAAGGTCCTTGTTAAACGGCTCACATAAACATTCTCTCCCTCTGTCCTCCTTGTTTATTGGAAGCTGGTGTAATTGTCCATTTTTGGTGCCATTTTCACACCCCACTTAACCCACAGATTTCTGAATTGAGGGGTACAGGGTGAGACGCAAGTGGAGATAAGCTGTCCGAGGGTAATGCCAAGAGCTATATAGCTCAAGCACAGGTGTTTGAGTCATTTTGACCAGCATGCAGGTTTGGACTTCCCCTCACGGTAGCTGGGTAGGCTGCTGTGAAAACACTGGTCACTGGGCAACCTCTGGTCTGAACCAGCCTCAGTTTCTTCATCTGTGACATGACATCAGGAATATTTTTTCTTGTGACTGTGGCGAAGCTTAAAATAGTCCACGCATATAAAGCACCATGCCAGATACATAGTAGGTGCTCAGTAAAAATTAGTACTCAACCCCCCCCTTACTCATCTTGTATGGGTGTACTACAGCTAGTATTTATCTCCAAAATGGCATTGGGTAAAGAGGAGAACATAACATTTCCTGTTTGTAAGCTCAGAACAGTACCTGTGGGCAGGAAGTAGCAAGAATTACACAACATCCTATCTCGAACAGCCTGAAGCTCCCCAAGGTGAGGGGGAGTCTCCCTTCCATACACCTAGTAAAGAAACACCTTTGGGCAGAGACTGAAGAATTTTCTCTTATTCTTGTTGTCCAAATGAACCCAAATGTATCTTATCTTAGCATAAATGATGGATTTCCTTGTATCCCTTACCCCTTTCCTTATACCTAGCTTGTCTACCATGGGTGTACCCATGGTGAGTGCCTGAGAGGGTCCCTTTATGGCAGCGGAGAGAGTTGAGACAGAACTGCAGGGAGATGTGTCCTGATAACACTGTGTGAAAGCAGTCTCTCAGTAGAGTCAACTGCTGTTTCCTGACAGAAGAGAATCTCAGTTCATCTTTGGTGTGAGGAGATCCTCCAGAGACCTCACATAGTTCCCTAGAACTTTGATTTTCTGAGTTGTGCTTGGTTCATTTTTGCTAGGATTCTCTCTCTCACAATTATGCTAAGTAAGTACATGCATCCATGGTGTGAGTGAACGGTGCACACAGTAAACACAGGAATGAAGAGAGTGGGCTCTGAAGCCTGACTGCCCTGGTTCTCATACCAGGTCGGCCATTTTGTGATTGGAGCGTTTACCTTAGAGGAAGTGATCCTGCTTTGAAAGATTTGGCAGTTGGCGGGTCCTTGACTTTCTGCAGGCTGATAACGCTATTCTTGTCTGACTGGATTGTATCTGTAAATAGAGAGCATGTTCCTGGAGAGGAGGTAACGGGTTGGAGGATGTAGTGATGGCACCATCACATTTTCTGTCTCATCCTGATTCGTATCTTCCTTTACCATGTTGTTAGCACCAGTCTGAGCTCTACTTTGTGAATCTCAAAATTTGGTCAAGTCATTGCTTGTCCTTCTCCCCCATCTTAGGTGGGTATGAGTCCTGATCTCTGGCTTCCCTTTCTTCCCTCCGAGGGATGAAGATCCTTGCCAGAACAATGCAATCTTGAGAGAAGAAGGTTTCTCAGGTACAACGGTGGTGGACGCTTACAGTGGGGCTTTCAGGGCTGCAAGCTGTCCTGTGGACAGACAGACGACGTCGGCCTCCCCAGCCGCCAATCTGCAAACTTCCCTGTTGCCATATTCAGTCACAACACATATAAACATGCACTTTGGTGCCTCCTGCCTCTCACCTGTTTCCCACTTCCCCTTCCTCTCAGGTCTTTCTATCCAAGAAGATGCGCATGAATTCAGGCTCTCAGTACTTTTCTTAAAGGAAGTCTCCACAAAAACCTTAAATCGACCTAATCTCTAGCTCATGTGTTTCCATAGCAGCTGGTCATGATGTCAAAAAAAGTGCTGACCTGAGGTGGGAATTAGGTAGCAAGGGAGGTGGGCTTTTGGGGAAAAAAAAAAAAAAAGAAGGAAAACAATACCCTTTCCACACAGACTTCCTGGTAATAAAGAACAAGGGGAAGAAATAAACAAAGAAGCAATGAAAAAGAAGAATCATTTCCAGACCACATCAGAGAAATTAGGGGTGGAAATCAGCAGTCCTTGTGAGCAGTATTTGTTTCCTTCTGGGCATTACTAGTGACGAATCTGAACAACTCTCTCAGGGTGATGAACTATGAGTAAGATGAGGAAATTAAACCCCTACTGGTTGAGGAACTTGCCAGGCCCGTGGAGCACAACAAGGGCTAGCTTTGAGAGAATGGTTGAGTTAGTATTCACAGTGAAATAGGGCAGGACAGACACACTTTTTCCATAAAGGGTCAGATAGTAAATTTTGTAGGCTTTGTGGGCCAGATGGTCTCTGCCTCAGCTACTCAACTTTGACATTGTGAAACAAAAGCAGCTATAGCGAATACATACACAAATGGCCATAGTTGTGTCCAATAAAACTTTATAAAATTGGAGGTGGGCTGGATTTGTGCCAGGAAGTTCTTGAAATAGGTTGTAGAATATAAACACATTTGAGTGGAAAGATCCTTGATGGTAGTGTTGACAGCAGACTTCCTCCTGGGACTTTCTGGTTTAGGCATTATGGTATCATGAGTGAATAGATGGGTTCTAGCATCTCCATGTAGTCAGACAAACATTTGTTGTGGGTCTGCTTCATGAACTATTCTGTTCTGGGCATTTGGAATCCAGCAGTGTGCACATCTCTATCATCAAAGGTTTCATGTTATCATTAGCTGTGCTAGCTTGGGCAAACCATTGAACCAACATTACCCCGGTTTTCTCATTTGGAAATATAAGTTTTTAAAAATCATGAGCCATATTATATATACAATCCAATCTATAATATGTGTATGTTGAGTATTAATAAAATAACCACCCATTTGCCCACCACCTGTGTTAAAAGAATATAGAAAGATACCAGTATCTATGAAGTCCTCGTGTGTCTTTCCCAAGTCTTATCCTTCTCTTCCCTCAGAATCTAGTGTTAATTATTTCTTTGCCTTATTTATAGTTTAACTGCATATATTTCATTAAAAATATATAGCCTCATTTTGCCTCTTTGATGTTTTAATTATTGGAGTGCTCTTCTTGGACATTTATCTTTTACTTAAGTGTTTGGCCTTTCATCCACGTAGATATGTGTAGTTCTTTTTTTTTTTTTTTTTTAAGGATTTTATTTATTTATTTGACAGAGAGAGATCACAAGCAGATGGAGAGGCAGGCAGAGAGAGAGAGAGGGAGAGAGAGAGAAGCAGGCTCCCCGCTGAGCAGAGAGCCCGATGCGGGACTCGATCCCAGGACCCTGAGATCATGACCTGAGCCGAAGGCAGTGGCTTAACCCACTGAGCCACCCAGGTGCCCCGATATGTGTAGTTCTTGATAAAACCTGGGGCCCAAAGACCACTGGGGCCAGACCTGTAGTTACCCAGTGCTAGATGGAGAAACTTGCTGTAGCGGGAGAGAATGGAGAATCAGTTTGAAAGGGAAGTAGTAGGAAGGTATTTTTAGGGTTTGGAGGCTGGCTTTGGTCATAGATTATCTTGGCAGGGGTTGGTCAGAATTGTTAAACCACGTTGCTGGAATAGTCAGAGATTGGAGCTTTAGAGCACACTGAGTTCATGTAGAGATTCTGTTAGATCATTTTGTATGTGGTTTTATCTTGGAGTATATAGATCCAGATAAAATGGTATGAAAAAGAGTTTGAGCTAGTATGATCTATGATGCGCATTGTGGCTCAGTTGCCCACAGCTTATCTCTCTTGTGAGTGAGGGTGCCTTCTGCAAGTTGTGGTTTCCTTCTTTGTTTCATTTTTTTCTTGGTGAAGTCACAATTTATTTATTTCTGTGTTTTAGCTTTTATTATCTCATGTTTTTAATACATTGACTTGGACTTTCAGAACAATGTTTAGTAGAAATGGCGATGGTGAGCATTTTTTTATTGTTCTTGATCTTAAAAGAAATGCTTTCAACATTTCATCATTAAGTATGACATTTACTGAAGAGTGTGTGTGTTTCATTTATGAAGTTAAGAAATTGCTTTTCTGTTCCTCATTTGCTAAAGGATTTTTAATATGAATAGATGTTGAATTGTATTTGATGCTTCGTTCCACATCTATTGTAATTATCAGATTGTTTTTCCCTTTTAATATGTTATTGAGATAAATCGCATTAATTGATTTTCTAATATTAAACTAAACTTGCAATCCTGGGATAAACCCATTTGTCATAACGTATTATCTTTCTTATACATTGCTTGATTAAATTTGCTCTTATTTTATTTAGGGTTTCCGTATACGTCCATGGTTGCAAGAGGCTTGTAATTTTCCTCTCTTTTGCTGTCCTTGTTTTTGTTATCAAGGCTGTGTTTGTCCCTTAAAGTGAGATGAGGGCATATTCTTTTTTGTTTACTTGTTTTTTCTGTTCTCTGGAAGAATTCATATAACATTAGAATGATATCTTTCCTATACATTTGGGGAGATTTTTTTCTCTGGATTTCCCCTAGATTATGGTGCTTTCTTGTTAGGAGTTTGTAACTTACTGATTCAGTTCTTTTAATGATTCAATAATTTGTTTTGGCTTCCCTATTTCTTTTTGATACAAGTTGGGGAAGTTATCTTTTGTTTCCCTGTAATGTACCTATTTAATCTAAAATTTTTTAAATTGCCGGCATAACTGTGATTATATGTCCCTTTGTTTAATCTGTTTAAAAGTTTCAGTTTTTCTAGTTATGACTTTATTTTTTTAATTTTATTTATTTATTTTTTTAAAGATTTTGTTTATTTATTTGACAGATCACAAGTAGGCAGAGAGGCAGGCAGAGAGAGAGGAGGAAGCAGGCTCCCTGCTGAACAGAGAGCCGGATGCGGGGCTCGATCCCAGGACCCTGGGATCATGACTTGAGCCGAAAGCAGAGGCTTTAACCTACTGAGCCACCCAGGTGCCCCTAGTTATGACTTTATTTTTATTGTTAACATTGTTTATATCATAGTCTTTTATGCTTTTTCAAATACCAGATGCTTTTACAAGCATTTAAAGCAATCCATTTCCTTTTAAGGACCACTTAAGCTCTATACTACTGGCATTTCTATGTGGTATTTTCATTTCCTGTTAGTACTAAACTTTTTCTAATATCCGTTATTATTCATTTTCTTACTCACGGGTTGCTTAGTAGTTTGTTGTAAATTTTCATATAGATGGTGTTTGTCTAGTTATTTATTTGACACTAATATTAAATTAACTTTATTATGAATATAGAATGTCATCTGCCCACACTCAACATTTAAGGATTGTTGGGACTGTCTTTATGGCTTGGTATATTGGGTGAGTTTTGTAAATATCTACATGAAAGTAATATGTGTATTTCAACTATTAGAAACACCATTATATATATATATATATATATACACACACACACACATATATATATATAAATAATATGTATATATAAACACATTCTATACATTATATATAATACATATATACTATTATATATATAATACACATATATATTTCAAACATATATTTATGTATTTGAATCTCCTATATCTTGAATAACTTCTTTTTTGATTGATTGACCCATAATATTTAAGAGAAGTGTGCTAAGATTTCCCATTACAGTGACTGAGTTGTTAATCTTCCCTTGTTTAGTTAACAAATTTTGCTTTACCTATTTTTTCTTTCTTTTTTTTTTAATTTCTTTTCAGCGTAACAGTATTCATTGTTTTTGCACCACACCCAGTGCTCCATGCAATCCGTGCCTTCCCTAATACCCACCACCTTGTTCCCCCAACCTCCCACCCTCCTCCCCTTCAAAACCCTCAGATTGTTTTTCAGAGTCCATAGTCTTTACCTATTTTTGAGGCTATGTTGTTAGTTGCATATAAATTTATAATTGTATTGTAGTTTCCTAATTAACTGAAACATTAGTCATTACGTTAATCTTATTTATCTTGAGTGCCTCAAAAAGAATTTTGTCTGTGGACTCCTGGGTGGCTCAGGTGGTTAAATATCTGCCTTCGGCTCAGGGCATGATCCCAGGGTCCTGGGATCGAGCCCCACATTGCGCTCCTTGCTCAGCGGGAAGCCTGATTCTTCCTCTGCCTTCTGCTCCCCTTGCTTGTGCATGCGCTCTCTCTCTCTCTCTCTCTCTCTCTGTCAAATAAATAAATTAAAAAAAATAATTTTGTCTGATATTAATAACTTTACTTTAAATTTTTTTCAGGTTTGTATTTGATTGGTTTACCTATTTTCAATAGTATATGTATCTGAGAGCTAATTTTTTGTCAGTTGCTTCTGCTGGTTTTCATAGGTAGTACCCCATGTCTAGTATGCTTTATGACTATTGATTGTAAGATGCCCATTTACTTGGAACTGCATCTGAGGGACACGTTGTAGTTTGAGTTGAGGTTCCTCCTGAGAGCATCTGCCCGTCACCCGTAGCACCCGTCTCACCACGGAAACACCCTAAGTTAAATTCTTTCCTTGAGGGCTTTCAAACCACATAGGTATGGTTTGGGACTGAAAAAATCCTAATACATGGATACTTTTTCAGAGTAGTTATACATGGATAGTTTTTCAAAGTAGCTCCAGAGTCAAGTAATGTTTCTTGTTCTCCCCTTTGAGAAAGCGTTTTGCTTTTGGTTCACTTCTGTATGATATGAGTAGCTCTTCGAAGTACCAGCTTTTTGTAGTGGTGTCCTGAATTCCACACATGGGCCAGACATTGGCTTCTGTCTCTTGGGCCATGTGTGTTGTCAGAGAAGAAATTCAGGTTTTTTTAGGGGTTTGCAGGAAACTCTCTGGGTCAGAGATGGCCTCAACATTCACTTATTCCCAAGGTTTTCCGGTTTCATTTCATTCTGGAGCAGAGCACATTTCCTTTCTCGGTCCAGCGTGGCGATGCTTTGCATTTTATCCACCATTTCACTTGCTTCTGTGGGGAGGTAGAATGAAACTGTCTTAGCTACCACATTGCCAGAAATGGAAGCCTGACAAATATTGGTCATGTCTTCTTATCAGAGTGGTTGTGGGAATCAATAAAGTAATGTGTGCCAAATAGCTTTAGAAGCAATCAAGTATTTGGCTTTTCCATAGTGACATAGACACCTGAATAACATCAGTAATTGATGTAAAACATGTCAAGCAGGCTCCATGCTTGGGAAAAAAAAAAATCAGATCAATTCACTGTATTGTAAACTGACGGTATGAGCCTTGATATTGTCTATCATTATGTTGAAAAATCATCCGATAAAGCTCCATCCATTTTTAGGAAAGGGGATCAGTTTTTTTGGCAGATGATGCTAAGGATACTCTGACTAGAGACAAGGGCATTTAGAAATGAAGTAACTGTGAGTGCAAAGCCCTGCTCAGACCTTTGTGCTAAATGTGTTAGGATGACTGAATTTAATAGTGATACCTCTCATCCAGGTGTAAAAAATTAATCTCCAAAAGGTCAGTGCCCTGCCCCCACCTTGCGTGGCAGCCTCTATGTTCCACACTGGCAGAGTGACCTCTGAATCTATTCCTTTTGCTTGACTGAGGTCACGGACCATGGGTGCTCAGTTTTACGTAGTATTTTGCAAACTTAATGGACTTACTACTGGCCTCTCTTCATGGTGTTTCTCCTTTTGTCTTTTCAGTCTGACATGTCTTGCTTTTGGAACGGATGTAACTTACTAGGTATTAACCTCTATTTTGCATTGTTGTACATCTTAGCACCCCAAGGAATGGGTGGCAGTGTGGGTAGAGAAGATTTTGTGATAATTTCTACAGTGAGATGTTTCATGCATTATTAAAAAAAAAATAGAGTCACAGCATGTTTCGTTCAGTCATTCGTTTGCTAATTCAGAAACCATTAGAAGAGGGCTTATTTAATTTCCAGCACAGGGCTAGGTATTATGGATATAGTGATGATGAGGACATAGTCCTTTCTTTCAGCAATAATGTTTCCTTAAGAGGGAATGCATAAATAGTATGTTTCAGTATTGCAGGCATTATGATAGAAGCTTATGCAAATTAGAGGCATTGTACATTGGGAGGAGTTGAGAATGGCACATGGGAGGTAAGGGAAGAAATCAGGGGACATTTGGAAGAGGTATTGATGCTATCATTAAGGTGTGGAATCAGCATAGCCATTCCCCAGTAGAGTGGACTAGACAGAGGGCCGTCTCTAAGCTAAAGGACAATAATGAGCAAAAGTCCACTGGTGTGAAGCAGCCATGTACATCTCACAGCCTGCATTCATTCATTCATTCATTCACCATTCATTCAACCAATTTATACTGGGTGTCTGTTAGGTGCCAGGGACTATATCAGGTATTAAATATATGGATATAATCTCTGACCTTTTGGAGATTTCAGACTAAAGGGGAGCAGTCATAAACCAGTAATCAAATAAATAGTCACAGGATATAGTAATAGTCCTAAAGAAAATAAAGAGATTGAAGTGATAAAAAGGTGGGGTGGTACTGGTGATTCCATTAGACAACAATGCCTCTTCGAAGAGACATTTAGGCCAACCTCCCAATGATAAAGACAATAAAGATGTGCTATATGAGAAGGGGAGTGAGCTAGGATGGAGTGTTGGGAAGAGGGTTAGAGGTTACAGGCAAATGGGGCCAGCCTGTGAGAAGCCATGTAGCAGGAATGAATTTAGTGTGTTCCAGGAATGAAAAGGAAGCCAGGGTGAATGGAGCCAAGTGGCCAAGGGGGAGGGTGGCTGTCCATGACATTGGCGAGCAGGCAGGTGACAGGCCTTGGAGGCACAGTAGACCAGGCTAAGCAGTAGTTTTGATTTTATCCTGCAGTCAGTCTGGGGCCTTTAAAGAGTTTGGATTAAAAAAAGAAAAGTTATTGACAACTAGAATCTTAGGAACATTACCCTGCCATTAGTAGGCAGGATAAATGGAAAGGCTAGACCAGTGAGAGAGGCAAGCACATAAATAGGAAATAACTAGTATGAGTGGGAGGTAGAGAGGAAGAAACATGTGAGAAATGTTTGCATTCAGAAAGAGGAGGTATTGCAGATGACATCCATGGATAGGTGGTGGTACCATTTTTCAAATCTCTAATTCCGCAGGAGGAGCTAGTTTTTAGGGGAGGGCAGGTGAATTATTCTCAGATGGATAACCTCTGAAGTCCTGGGAGCGAAAGGGAGGAGACTAGCATTACATCGACATGCAGATCTATTTGGACCTTCGGAGAGCAGTGAGGGGTTGAATTAGGGATGAACACAGGTTTGGCAGGGCCCCTCTTTCCTGTGACTTGCTCACTTACCTGGTGGGGAATCAGACCCCACACCTGAGGAGTGGTCGCCTCTGCCGCCAGCCCGGCGTGATTGTGCTATTGAGTCTGTCAGTTCCCTGGCCCCATCTCAGCCTGCACAGCCATTTCTCAACCCCCTGGGCGAGATGAGTATAGATGAGTTAATGTCTCTTTTCTTTGTACTTCCTGGTTTGTTTTGTCAGGTGAAACACTGGACAAAATGGAAATGTAGGCTGGTATTTTTTTTTTTTTCAACTTTCTTATAGAACTCACAGAGTGGGGCATTGTGAGGGATGGAGGGCATGGGGATGTTAGTGTTTTATCTGGCTTAGATGCTCTCTTGCATCTAGGTGGAAACATCTGATAGACATTGAAAAGGTGGTGTCTCATAGGACTGATCCTACTTCAAATATTACTTCTTAATTACTTTTCAATTTTCTGTTGGATCTCCTACAGTCAGGCCCCAAAAGGCAGTACCCCACTTTCTCCCTGAGAAAATTCTAGCCGTTCCCGCATGAACAGGAAGTTCAGTTCCCTCTCATTCTCTTGAGCCTTCCGAATGTGATCACATACAGCTTCAGATAGGTGCTAAAGAGCTTTCCTTTAGTGAAAATGGAGGGATGCTCTGATTGTTGACTGGTTCTCTCTTTCAACAAGTGCTATAGTTGATTTCCTCACCATTACTGGAGAAGCTAACAGACTTTATCAAGGTGAGCACTTTTCTTTTCTTCTATCAAAGCAACATAGATCAATCTCATATGAACCATGGATATTCCTTCCCTTAAAAAGAAGATATTTTCCTCTCTCCTTGTGTAACAGGAAATGCAGAATTGTCAGGTTACACTAGCTGTGGGTACCTCTTTCTTAGCTATCTGGGCTGGGTCAAAACCAGTTCCATTGAATTCTTTTTTATTTATATGTTTTCTTTCAAGTAGGAGAGGGATATAGAGAATGGTTTTTGGTTTATTTTTCAACGTAAATAAAGTTGTCAAATACTACAGTGAGACCACATAACTTGAGCATGCAGAAGAATTTTGTTTCCATACTTGGGAAGGTTGGCTGGTGGGAAAGAAGACAGTAGATATAGTCTTCTTTTGAGAAATTTGATTGTAAAGAGGAAAAGAACATTAGGGCAATAATTAGAGAAGTTTTGGGATTGAGAGAGATATATATTGGTTTTTGCCTTTTTGGGTATTTTTGCTTGTTTTATTTAAAGATGGAAACATTTGGGAAAGCTTCTAAAAACTTTTGGCCAGAATGGAAGCCAGTTTTGAAATAAAAGAGATTGAATACACAGCCCAAACTGGGAATGACTGATGATGAAATGTTCCAAAGAAGCTAGAAGGAAATTAGATTAGGTTAATCATGAAAAATTCATGAACAATTGAATAGGAACCTCTGCCTTGAGACTGGAAAGAAGAAAGTAGGTTTTAGACAAAAACAAAGACACGTTTGTGGATATGGGAATCAGCAAGTAGAAGGAGGTCACTCCCGTCAGCCTCAACTTTCTTCCTGGAGTAATATGAGGTCATCCACTGATGGTGGGTTGGGTGGGAGAATAATTTGAGGATGGTCAAAGTAGAAAGTGTCATCAAAGGGAATAGGAGAAATAAGTGACCAGTGACAGAGATGGGTGATGGAGATGAGCTTAAGGACCAATGATAAGGGAGATCATGGGTTGGTTCCAGTCTATGTGGATGGGGGCTTTTCCCCAGCAGTGCCCAGCAGGGCTGTTGGAAGTGAGAAAGTCAAGGGGTGGACTGACCCAATGTTGAAGGTGTGTAGGACAAGGAAGTGGAAAGACTGGGGATTAAAAGCAGACTTAGTTCATAAACTTCTGTTGAATAGAGTTAGAGTCAACTAAGTTCTTATCTGATAAATTTGTGATGTTCCATACCCCAGATAACAGTTTTTCTCTGAATGTGTGAGAGCTAGACATGTTGTCCTTTACCGAGGAAGCTGAAGGTCGTAACACCTCTGACTCACTCTCTGACAATAAATTTTATTTTTTTGGATGCAGACATTCTGGTCCTAATGCAAATGCCACCGGAAATTAGTTTAGTTTTGCTTATTTATTTCGAGGAATGATGGAAGCCACCTAGGAGAAGATAAATTGTAGGCATATATGCCAGCAGAAGTGTTTGTATACTTAGTGTTTGGTTATGTTTTTCCTTTAGGCATCAGCTGCTTTTTCTGTACATGTACCTCTGTGAGCATATGGCATTTTGAGGTGAGTCATAGAAAAAATTCAGCTGAGTCTGTTAATTGCCCAAAGAGACAGTTAAGAAAGCAGCCAGAATGTATCTACAAATGAACCTGAGGCAGGTGTGACTTGCCTAATTACTTGCTGATAGAAAAAGCACACCTATTCTAATTTATTTACACTCCAGTCGTGATAGGAGGAGTTGCAGCAACTGTCGGAGGTGGTCTCTTTGAGTAGCTTCAGGCAATGTGTTTTAAAGGAAGGAGAGCTATGACTTAGAATCCTGGCTTTGAAGTGACGTGGACTTCATACTGACATGAACTTGAGCTAGTCTTTGTTCTGAAGCCTTAGTTTTTCTCTTACTTAAAAATGAGACCTATAGTCCTCATTTCCTCCTTTTTGACTCCCACCTGTAGTAACTTCTGGTGCCTAAATATGGGAGATCAAGTTGATGCTTATCGTGGTTCTTTCCCCACAAGAACAAAAAGTATGGGCTCGTAATATCACAACTTAGGGGCACCTGGGTGGCTCAATCAGTTAAACATCTGTCTTCAGCTCAGGTCTTAATCCAGGGTCCTGGAATTGAGCCCTGCTTCGGGCTCCTTGCTCAGTCTGCTTCTCCATCTGCCTGCTGTTCCTCTTGCTTGTGCTTTCTCTCTCTGACAAACAAATAGATAAAAAAATCACAATGTAACCATTATAACTATATGGAACAAGAGGGAAGGATAAAGCAAGTGTGGTAACATGTTAAGGTTTTGGGGAACCTAAGTGAAGTCCGGAAGAATGCTTTGAACTATGTTTTCCAGCTCTTCTGTAAATCTGACATTATTTCAAAGTAAAACTTAAAAAAAAAAATCACAATTTGAAAACAAAGCACATCTAAGCCTAAAAGAAGGAAAAAATGCCTGGGTGCCGGAGGTGAAGAAGAAATAGCCTGTCTGGTGAGGCTGGAGGAGATGTATGGATGTGAGCCCAGAAGCATGTTCCACATGCAGACTCATGAAAACAGGCGATGTGCCACTGTATACACAGGATGTGAGGCTGGTAGGTAATGTCCCCCTATTGATGGCTCAAGTGAAAGGACCTCTCCTCCCAGCCTAGAGAAGCAAAGAGGAAGATTCTCCCTGCCCGGAGCTTAGATTGGGAAGAAAAAATGTCTTCTGAGAGACAATGAAGCCCAGATTTCTGCCACAGATGCATAACACTAACTTGGCAGGAAGGGAATGGGTAAATCGAAGAAAGGCCCTGCTGGAACTGATTTTGTGCCCAGGAAAAGGTATGCAGAACCACTCTTGAGGAAACTTTTATAGCCAGGCACACCTGACTTCTATTGCTAAAGGCTCGCTGATGATAAAAGAGTGTACCCCATGCCACGAAATGATGCACCATGGAGGAAAACCAAAAATCACAGTAATCGGAATATTAGCCCCTAAAGAATTTGAGAAGATAGAATAATCTGAAAGAGGCTTCAAATTATTCACATTTAAGATGATCAACAAGGTGGAAGAAGGAACCGCGATCATAAAGGTAGAACAGGAAGTTACAATGTAGGCATATATAAGAAAATAAAACAAGTAGACCTTTTAAAGATTTTTTTTTATTCATTTGACAGACAGAGATCACCAGTAGGCAGAGAGGCAGGCAGAGAGAGAGGAAGGGAAGCAGGCTCCCTGCTGAGCAGAGAGCCAGATGCGGGGCTTGATCCCAGGACCCTGAAATCATGATCTGAGCCGAAGGCAGAGGCTTTTTTTTTTTTTTTTTTTAAGATTTTATTTATTTATTTGACAGAGAGAAATCACAAGTAGGCAGAGAGGCAGGCAGAGAGAGAGGAGGAAGCAGGCTCCCTGCTGAACAGAAAGCCCGACGTGGGGCTCGAACCCAGGACCTGGGATCATGACCTGAGCCGAAGGCAGCGGCTTAACCCACTGAGCCACCCAGGCGCCCCGAAGGCAGAGGCTTTAACCCACTGAGACACCCAGACTACCCTATACCTTTTAGAAATAAAGAAATTATATCGAAATTAAAACCACAATAGACAAATGAAGTAGCAGTTTAGACACAGTGAAAGAATTTAAGAAAACTGAAAACACAATTTGAGGTCATAACCTGGGATCCAGAGGGAGGCAGACACCAAGAAAGAGGCTGAGACCCATGAACAATGGCAGGTGAGGATCTAAGTCGATGCAGAAAAAGAATGGAGGGTAGGAAGAGGCAATGTTCTATAAATATTGGTGGATAATCTTCCAGAAGGATGGAAGAGAGAAATCCTTATGCCGAGGATAAAGAATAATTTTGCACTTGGACACACTGAGATGAAATGTCAGGGCATTAAATACCAAGGGAAATTCTTAAAAGCAACCAAAGGGGAAAATACCTGAAATGATACAGCACTTGATACATGTTTTTCAAAATTCAAAAGTAAGATGACATGTTGTTATGAGAAATTTAAAGAAAACTGTAGAGGAAAAGGGCAAGAAAAAAAAAGAGAGAGAGAGACATTGAGAGGCAAATGTAAGAAATAAAAGAAAGTGCACCAGGGTGGCCCAGTCCATTGAGTGACAGGCTCTTGATTTTGGCTTTGGTCATGATACTGGGGTCGTGGGATCGAGCCCCACATCGGGCTCTGTGCTTGGCACAGAGTCTGCTTGTCCCTCTACCTCTGCTTTTCCCACTGCTCTCAAATAAATAAATAAAATCTTAAAAAAAAAAAGTAAAAGAACAGTTGTAAGGGTACTGAAAAGAGGGAGAGTCACAGAACTCAGATCTGGGAGTTGGCAGCCCTGGGTCTGTCACCGTGGGAATTTAACTAAGTTACTTGTCTGATTGTGAACGTGGGCAGAAGGGGCGCCTGGGTGCCTGAGTCAGTTAACTCATGGACTCTTGATTATGATCTCAGGGGTCATGAGATGGAGCCCAGATTCGATTCTCTCTCTCTCTCTCTCTGTGTGTCCCACTCCAACTCCTTTCCCCCTCTCTAAAACAAAACAAAGCAAGTGCGCAGGATATTTTCTATTTTGTCTTTTTCTCAGTAAGCCTCAACCCTAAGCTGTCAACTCCTAGCACACAGTGCTCGTTCTTTTCCCCTGCAGAGCTGAGTGTGCTCGAGTTGTGACGTTGACACAGAGGTGGGAAGTGTGTGCTCAGCCTGCCAAGTGGTGGGGAGAAAGGGTGGGGAAATCCAGGAGGCTCCAGGAGAATCTAGGAAGAGGCTGGAACCAGCCTCCACCTGCGGCTTCAGAGCGTCCCGGCTGTTCGGGCCCTACTGGAGCTTTGAGAGCCTTGCACAGAGTGGAAGGGCCCAGGTGATCTCCCCAAACCAAAGACTCTTGCTCCATCTGCCCCAGGCTCTTTGCTCAAGAGCCGCATTTTGCCCCGTCGAAGATGGGCTCTATCTCTGGAAGTCTGGGCTGTGCTTCCGTTTCGAGCTGCTGATCGTTAGTCTCAGTAACTGCAAGAGATGCCCCTGAGATTTCGCCGACTCAGGTAGAACAGAATATAAACTTACTATGGAGCATAAAACATGAGAGAATCAAACTGAAACAAGTTCAGAAAATAAATTGCATTTGGAGCTAAATGAATAATCTTCCCCACTTCTTGGGCTGGCTGGAGGAAGGCGCCTGTCAGGAATACCAACCATGGCGTGCAAGTGGGCATTCGATGGTGCTATCGACACCCCGTGGTCTGGCTTCGGCCCAAAGAGAAGCAAGGGGAGTGTAGTTAGTGCAGACTTGCTGGGTGGGCTGGATACCCTCCAATTCTGATTTGTACCAAGATGGCGACTGCAGGCAAGACTCTGCCCATTAACAGGGCCCTTGTGGGTGGATGAAGACCTGTCCCCTTACAGCCCCTCTAGGGGCACAGACTTATCGGGTGCTTCTTGGGGTTCTGAAAGCGAACAACAGACAGGCTACTGCCCCAAGAGAGAGACAGATGAAAGAGGCCCAAGGCAGGCTCCTGTTTTGAACACGTAATCTTGGAAAGCCTAGGCAAGAATTACCCTGTCATCCACCACTCCAGTAGGAATAGTCTTGGAGTGCCGAGGAATTATCTGCTTTCCAGGGCATGTCTTCTGTGTCTAGGATGTTGGGAGGCACTCTCAAGGACTGGCTGTCAGGGAACGAGGCCAAGAATTATCATTATTAGCATTACTCTCAATAGTGAAGCATTTGATGGACATGTGAAATAATTAATTTAGAAAACCTGGGAGCTCTTGTGTTCCCGAGGCCTCTCTGGTCCTTTTCTCTGCTCGTTTCTATAGTAACTTGCACAGATTTACACTAGTGAAACTTTCATAAGCTGGGTTGCTGTCTGCCTCTCATGTGGTGTTTTGTGTGCATGCCTGGATGTTTGCAGAGAACAGACGGACCTATTCACCCATGTTTTGTAAGAATCTAGTGCTGCCTTGCACTCCCAGGAGACATTTGTATGTTTGTTTAAGGAAGGAAAGAAAGAAAGGAGAGGGAAGCCTCTCCTTTATAGGTTTATTTATTTTTTTTAAAAGATTTTTTAAATTTATTTATTTGACAGACAGGGATGACAAGCAGGCAGAGAGAGTGGGGGGAGCAGGCTCCCCACTGAGCAGAGAGCCCGATGCGGGGCTCGATCCCATGACCCTGGGACCATGACTTGAGCTGAAGGCAGAGGCTTTAACCCACCGAGCCACCCAGGTGCCCCATATAGGTTTATTTTTAAGATTTTTTTTTTTCCCCTACAGTTTTCAGAAGTTTGGCTATAAAGTGTTTTGCTGTAGATTTTCTTGGGTTTGTCATGTTTGGAGTTAGTTGGAATCTGTAGGTCATAGTTTATGGTCGAAGTCAAGAAGTTTTCAGCCGTTATTATAATGCTTCTGTTATTTCTTTCTGCACTGTATTCTCTTTCCTCTAACTCGGCAACTCCAATTATAGGATTGTTAGATCTTTTATTATTGTCCCAAGGTCTTTGAAGATCTGTTCTTTTTTCAGTCTATTTTCTCTGGCTGATCAAATTTGGACATTTTTTTTGAAGATTTTATTTATTTATTTGAAAGGAAGAGAGAGCTTGAGCAGGGGGTGGGACAGAGGGAGAGAGACTAGCAGGCTCCCCACTGAGGAGGGAGCCTGACGTGGGGCTCGATTCCAGGACCCCGAGATCATGACCTGAGCCGAAGGCAGATCCTTAACCAACTAAGCCTCCCAAGTGCCCCAAATTTGGCAATTGCTGTCATTCTTTGACTCAGTTCACGCATTCTTTCTCATGTCTCCCCTCACCCCCATTCTGCTGTTTAGCCCATCTATTAATTATTTTTAATTTGTTAATGGTATTTTTCTTTTTTTTTTTTGTAGTTTCAGATAATTGTATTTTCAGTTCTAAAATTTCTATTTGGTTCTTCTTTATGTCTTTTTCTTTGCTGAAACTTTTTTTTTTTGGTTCAAGTGTGTTCATAATTGCTCACTGAACATGGTGGTGGCTGCTCTAACATTTTTTTTTAAAGATTTTATTTATTTATTTGACAGACAGAGATCACAAGTAGGCAGAGAGGCAGGCAGAGAGAGAGAGAGAAGGGGAAGCAGGCTCCCTGCTGCCCAGAGAGCCCGATGTGGGGCTCAATCCTAGGACCCTGGGATCATGACCTGAGCTGAAGGCAGAGGCTTTAACCCACTGAGCCACCCAGGCGCCCCTCTAACATCTTTTTTTAAAAAGTTCTCATATCTCTGTTTCTTTGGTGTTACATTCTATTTCTGGACCACTTTCTAGACAGTCTTTTTATTTTATTTTTGTATGGTGAGTGATTTAAAAAAAAAAGATTTTATTTATTTATTTGATGGAGAGAGAGATCACAAGTGGGCAGAGCAGCAGAGAGAGAGGGGGAAGCAGGCTCCTCTCTGAGCAGGGAGCCTGATGCGGGACTTGATTCCAGGACCCTGGGATCATGGCCAGAGCAGAAGGCAGAGGCTTAACCAATTGTGCCACCCAGGTGCCCCCTGCTGAGTTATTTTTTTGACTGAAAGCTAGGCATTTCGGGGTATTATAAGACTGTGGATCTTATTTAAAATTTGTTATAGCAGGTGTAGTGGGTTGAGTAATGTGTACACCGGGAATAGTCCTGTTTGCCTGGAAGCTCAGGTGGTGACCTTCTTTGGGAATAAGATCTTTGCAGATGTCATTAATTAAGAGTCTTGAGATGAAATCATCCTGGATTTGGGATGGCCCCTAAATCCAATGACTGATGTCCTTATCAATAGAGGATAGGATACAAAGAAATACACAGAAGAAAGCCATGGGAAGACAGAGCCAGGCATTAGAGTTACGTTGTCATAAGCCATAGAACACCTGCCGCCACCAGAGCCTGGAGGACGTGAGAAAGGGTTATCTCCTAGAGCCTTCACAGTGAGCGTGACCCTGCAGCAGCTTAGTTGGACATTTCTTTCTTTCTTTTTTCTTTTTCTTTTTTTTAGTTCTATTTTTGTTTTGTTTTACCAGCAAAATAGGTTTATTTAGGAATAGTAGAGGAATTGCAGTTAGGGATATTCAAGCAATGGAAAAGCATAGGCAAGTCAGGGGAGGAACGTTACTTTATGGAGAAAAGGAGGAAGTTGGAGGGGCTGCTTTGTATGAAAGTCCATTGGAGGAAATGGAGAGTTTAGGGTGATGACAGTTCCTTATTGGCTGAGTTGTGGTATTTTCTTATTGGCTGAGCTTGTTGTTGGGCAAGGAGAAATTCTTCCTCCTGGAGGAGTAGCATAGCCTTCTTCCTGTTGGGAATCAAGGTAAGTCTCTTCCTCTTGGGGTCTGCAGTTAATAAGTGGTGGGGTGCAAAGCCTCTCCTACAGGTCTCTCCCCCCATTTTAAAATCATTTAAGTAATTTTTTAATGATTTATTTATTTATTTTAGAGAGAGAGTGAGCACGGGGGGCACTGGTGTTATATGTAACTAACTGAACATAAGTTCTGTTTTTTTTTTTTAAATTCTAACTCCAGTGTAGTTAACATAGAGTTTTATAATATTTTCAGGTATACAATATAGTGACTCGACACTTCCATACGTCACCAGTGCTCATCACAACAAATGTACCTTAGTGCCATCACCTGTTTCCTCATCCCCCACCTACCTCCCTGCCAGTAATCATCTGTTAATTTTAGAGTCTGTTTCTTGGTTTGTCTCTCTCTTTTTCTTTTCTTTGCTCACTTGTTTTGTTTCTTAAATTCCACATAGGAGTGAGATCATATGGTATTGTCTTTCTCTAACTTGTTTTGCTTAGTGTTATACTCTCTGGATCCATCCATGGTCCTGCAAATGGCAAGATTTCATTCTTTTTTTTTTATGGCTGAGTGATATTCCATGGTTTCACATTTCTGGTCCTAGAAGTGTGAGAGAATAAATCCCTGTTGTTGTTTTTTTTTAAATTTAAGATTTATTTTATTTTTTTTAAAAGGATTTTATTTATTTATTTGACAGGCAGAGATCACAAGTAGGCAGAGAGGCAGGCAGAGAGAGAGGTAGAAGCAGGCTCCCTGCTGAGCAGAGAGCCCGATGCGGGGCTGGATCCCAGGACCCTGGGATTATGATCTGAGCCGAAGGCAGAGGCTTTAACCCACTGAGCCACCCAGGTGCCCCTTATTTATTTTAGATGAGAGAGAAAGCACACAAGCAAGAGGGGTAGGGAGAGAAGCCAGACATGGGGCTTGATCTCATGACCCTGAGATCATGACCTCAGCTGAAACCAAGAGTCAGATGCTTATCCAACTGTGTCACTCAGGTGCCCTAAATTCCTGTTTGTTTGTTTGTTTTGTTTTGTTTTGTTTTTGTTTGTTTTTTTAAAGCCATCACATTTGTGGTAATTTTCTATGGTTGTTCTAGGAAACAAGGTAGAATGCCTTCCTCTGGCACTGCTCTGGCAGGGGAAGGGGTGGGTGTCCTTGTGTAACTGCCAGATGAGTGTAGGCATCCTGGATCCCTGCTTAGCCTTTGTTAGCCCCCAAGGGGAGAAATCTTTCATATTATTACAGATTGGGGGTGGGGGTTGTATACTAAGCTTCCACTGATTTCATCTGGCAGGGAGGGTCCAGGGTCCCTCATGACTACTCCCCGTGCGACCTCTTCTGATAGCACGCAGAAGATGGCCTCATTACCGGGCAGTGGCAGGAGTCCTATGCTTATCAAGTGTCCTGTGACACCATCCTGGCAGAGGCCGGTGCCTCATTGCTTTGGGGGTAGGAGTAGAGGTCCAGTGTGATCTCCCCAGCACCACGTGTTCTCTCATCTATGGCTTCTGGCCTTCTCTCACACGCCACTGCAGGAAGAAGGGGCAGAGGGTTGGGGTGTGTCCTTAAAGTCTATCCAGGGGATTTACTGGTGTGGATGGAGCCTCAGTTTTTCTGTGGTGTTTGGCTGGAGTACAGTGGTTACTACCTAAATTTTCTGATCTGCGAGGCTGTCCTTTTCCTGATCCTGTGACTAGATAAAGCAGGCCTTTGTAGGGCCTTTTTGTTCATGCCCATTGGGACTCTGGGTTGCTGACTTGCTGGGCTCCAAATTGGGGAAGCAGAAAGCAAAACAAAACCCAGGGACTTTCCTCCTATGTCATTCTTTGGGTCCTGCGGTCCCTAGATAGTATACGTTCTTGTCTCCCTTTGTCATCATCGCCTTCTGTTTGTTTCATCTATTGCGACCAGAGATTTTAGTTGCATTTTGTGTGAGGAATGGGCAAAGATAAATCTACTGTATATTCCTCAAAGTCTTTTGGTGCCTTTTTAAGATTCCTTGTACCTTTACTCTTGCTAGGTTGTAAAATTTATATTCTCAGCCCTTTCTTGGTGAGTATCATCCTCCGGCCCTACAGAGATCTAGGGAATCCTGTTAGGTCGCCCTTTAATTATGAGCCCATAGACTAATCAAGTCTCCCACATTTAAAAGGGCCATGAACGTTAATGCAATTTTGGTCAGAAATTTCCTTTGTCCTTTGCCTTTACTTGTGAATTAGCCACTTGAGTCATTGCTTTAAGGAGTAAGGAAAATGGATAGTAATTCACTTTTCTTTTCTTTCTTTTCTTTTTTTTTAAAAAGAGCCTTCATTTTAGAATTTTCTGAACCATAGAATTTAAAAAAAAAAACAACTAGTCCTTTCAGTGTGAATAAAATGCTTTTCAGCTTACATGAATGTTTTCATGAATACAGATTTTAAAATCAACAGTTACTTATTGAAATCCTGGTTTGTGAAAGGCAGTGGGCCTGGGCCCTCCTTCTCCATGCTTTTCTCCTACCAAGAAAGGCTGCTACTGTAAGATCTCTCCTTTCCTAGTTTTGTTCTCACCTTGTTATCTAATATCCTTGCTTTATTGCCGCTTTTCTGTCTTCCAAGTTCCTCCTCTTCTCTTGAGCATGATTTAAGCTTTCCTAGGATGAACATTTGGGAAATAGCTGAATTCCAGTCATCCTTTATGCACCATACTTTGTGTTTGATTAGGAATTCGGTTATGCTCCTTGACTTGGAAACATTGCTTTTAGACCCAGGACTATGTTTTCTGTTTCTTTTCTGACTTTGGGGATGATTAAAAAAAAAGTACAGTCCCAATAATTGATTGTGTAATGAGTTAATGAAGGACATGAAGAGAATCTGGCCTAGGGGATAGTAATGAAGACTGAGAATGTTGGTTTCTTTCCATTAGAATGTGTCCATTTACCCACCCAGTGAACAGAAGGAGGCCTGTCGTGTGTTAGGCTGCTTACTAAGCATTGTAGAGATTTCGAAAGTGATTAAGAGACAGAGTGACATGGTGGTTAGAAGCTTGAACTTGAGAGTCAGGAAGAGTTGAGTTTAGATCTCTGACCTGTTCTGCTCTGGCCGTGTCACTTTGTGAAATTTAGTTTTGCTGAGCTTTGATTTCTTCATCTCTATGTTCATTATGATGAGCCAATGACATATAACAGATGTATGGATACCGGCATAAGGAGGTACTCAATTTATGTAGGTACTAACAAATCATGCTGCCTGCCTTGAAGGAGTTTTTATTATGGTAGAGAAGAAAATATCCTTCTGTTCAAAGTAATTAGAACATTTTTAGAATTTACCCCATGAGCCACATTTTGTGAATTCATAGGAGAACAGTCACTTCAAACCGGCAACGGGCTGTGTAGCTTAGACTTAGTGCACTGCTATGCCCCAGTCTGGGGGTGCACAGGAAAATGGTCTTCACGAAATTGGAAGGGGAATTGGGGGGTCAAGCATAAAAGGTGGGCTTTAAGAGTTTTCTTGGTGTGCTGGACATTTTTAAGTTACCCCCTCCAGCATCCCAGATCTCGTTTCCAGCCCTGGAGAGTGACTTTATGAATTGGCAGTGAGCTTTAGGGTTCATACCAATGGGTTCCTTAGCTGGAATGGCTGTGGTTTGACTGGGCCAATGGAAGACAGTCCAAGAGAATGGAGAAGGGAAGAGAGTGAGAGCAAAATATTCATTCTCCCAGCTTCCTCCTTGGCTGCATGCCTCCACTGAAGGGAGCCACTCTTGCCGGACTCCCCTGTCCAGACCACTGTCCTTTCTAGCTACCAGTAATGGCTCCTTCCCTTGCATGCCCCAGCCTGCGGCTGGTCACAGCTGTCTCCAAGATCCTGTACTCTTCCTTGCTGTTTCCCTCAGTTTCTTGTGCTCTTTCCTCCCAGTGCTCTAAGTGACGCCCTGGTCTTCGTAGAAATTATTCTCGCTTCTGCATCTCCTCACAGGATAGCTGCCTCATGGTGGATTAATCCAAACATCATTCAGGCCCTCATTGAGCTCAGAAAAGCACGGATTAAAGGGGCCTTGGTGGATTTTCATGGATGAACAGAAGATGAGAAGGGGAAGGGAAAGTTGGAGAACTTTTTTTTTTTTTTTTTCCCTCTGCATTCACCAGGGAAATTCGTGCCAACTTTTTCAGTGCCAGTGGGTTCTCAAGCTTCTTGTTCAGAGAAATTCATCTCTTTCTCTAGAATGTGACCAGGAGGCCCTGCAGTTGCTGCTGCTTGCGGAGCTTTTAATGACCTGTGTGAGTGTTTGATAGGGCTGTGAAATATGGGCCCTGAAGGCCTCTGAACTGCCTTTTCCCTTCCTCAAATGGTGAATAATCATTGAACCGCTCCACAGTTTCTGATACGAAGTTCAAATCAAGCCATGAAAAAACCCATATTTCACAAGGTAGCATATTTTTGGTTCTTGGCAGTAAATTTTCCTCACTCTCCCCATGCCGTGGGACACATTTGGAAAGGTCAGTTTGGCTCTGTGTAAATTAACCAGAGGACCAGTGGAGTTGAATGAAATCTGTTGTAAATGTGTATTGATGGGCAGAGCAACGGGGCGGGGGGCCTGGCTTGTAAGGCAGCGTGATTTGGGCTAAAAAGCAGAATTGTACCGGGGGCCTTGGAGTCACTGTTGTGGCCATGCTGAGTAATCGCTGGAGTGGCATGATGAGGCAGTGGAAGGAAGACTTTTTCCAAAGCTTCCCTGGGGAGGGGAGTATTGTACTTCCGCCAAGGATCGAGCTGATAGCTCGGTGTCACGTGACCATATCACCTCTAGCGTGAGCTTTGCCGCCAGGTCGCGTAAAGCCAGAGGGCGCCTTTCCCATCATCCTCCACGGGAAGGGAGCTCCCGGGTGTGGTGCAGCGGTTGGGCTGTGCGTCTGTTGGAGGGTGGGCCTGGGTCTGTAACCCTGTGGGTCTAGAAGGGGCAGCTTAGTCCAGTGGCCAAGAGTGAGAGCTCTGAGGGCCAACAGGTGGATGGAAACCAAATCTTGTACTTGGTAGCTGTGTGACCTGGAGCATGTCTTTTACATTTTTCTGAACCCCGGGATCTTCACTTTAAGAATAATGTTAACAACACCTCCGTTTGTGGTCTTGATGAAATCAGATAATGTAAGAGGCTCTTTGCTCAGCACGATAAGCAATCCCAGACTGTTAGCTATTACTGCTCTTATTATTGAAAATGTAGGCCCTTCCTGGGATCCCTGACCCCAAAATGGCCAGAAATGACAATGATTAATGGGAGAGCACAGAAAGGAACCCTGCTCTGAGTCCTTAGTCCATGCCTGAATCCTT
The DNA here is from genome assembly GCF_902655055.1 of Lutra lutra. NCBI lineage: Eukaryota > Metazoa > Chordata > Mammalia > Carnivora > Mustelidae > Lutra > Lutra lutra. The sequence goes on along the minus strand of NC_062284.1, from coordinate 8,663,812 downwards.
TTCCTCCCTCAGTCATGAGACGTCATCAGTGAGCACAGAGGAGCAGATCTTTTCTACAATTAATAACTTAATCAACCCATTTATTCATTTCTTCAAAGTCTTAATCGAGCACCTCCTCCTTCTCAGTACCCTCTCAGGTTCTGGAGAGCAGCAGTGAACAGAGAAGAGAATCAACTCATCACATCCGAAGCTCTTTACAGTCCCTACTTCTTGCTTGAGCGATGTATTTCTTCACTGTCTTCCCCGTCCCTGCTCTCATTCTGCCTGCAGGGAGCCCACTGATTAAGAGGGAGAGAGGGAGAGAGAGGAAGAGAGGGAGGGGGGGAAGGGGAACAGGGAGGGAGTAGATGAGGTGGGAGGGAGAGAGAAATGAAGGGAGGGGGACGGGAACACTTACTGAAGATTTCTTATGGGTAGTAAAGCTAGAACTGTTAGTCAAGGCCTTGATTGCTCCCTGGAGGGACTGCTGTCCGCAAGCAGTCCCATCAGCAGTGGCCTCCTGCAGTCTGTGACACCAGCAGTCAGTCAATCAGCACCAATTAATTGCATATCTACTATATGCCAGGCACTGTGCTAGGCACAGGGAGTCCTGTGGTGAACACATCAGAAATGTAGTTTAGCAATGCACACAGACATCGAAGAGGGTTTGAAAGCAGCTTCTTTAGAAATAGCGAATGTGCCAAGAAGTACAGAATGCCACGGTGCTTACACTAGGAAGGAACAATCAGGGGAGGCTTTCCTGAGGAAGTGATCTTGTAACCTGACACTTGAAGGATGCCTGGGAGTAGCAGGTGAAGGGCAGGTAGAGGGAGGGAAGCTTCTGAGATTTCTAACTGTTCCTAAAAGAATAAAGATGCATGGCTGTTTTTTCAAAGCAGTCCTTTCCCATTCAAGGGTCTGGCATGAATCCTGATGATTGGTTGGCTCAGTAATTATTTGTCAGACGACAGAATGAATGGATGGATGAATCATTGAATGAATGAATGCATGAGTGAATAAAATCCCCGAGTAGAGAAAACCCTAGAAGATTCTTGGATTAGGATAATTGGGATCTCAGTATGTTGAGGGGGGCAAGTTACTCAGTATCTTTACTCCATGGTCCTCTTCTTGCTGCTTTTTGACTTCTGTAATATCTCTCTCCAATGCTTCCTCCCCTTGTTGCTGGACATGAATACCTCCTCCTTGCACAGGGCACTCACCTGCCACAGTATGGGATCTCATTCTTTTTTTTTTTTTTTTAAAGATTTTATTTTATTTTATTTTTTTTGGGATTTTATTTATTTATTTGACAGAGAGAGACAGTGAGAAAGGGAGCACAAACAGGGGAAGCAGGAGAGGGAGAAGCAGGCTTCCCGCCAAGCAGGGAGCCCAGTGTGGGGCTCGATCCCAGGACGCTGGGATCCCGACCTGAGCCAAAGGCAGACACTCAATGACTGAGCCACCCAGACACCCTGTGATCTCATTCTTTAGCAGCATCTCCATTCATTCTTGTATGTTGAAGAGGAGGAAGCAGGAACTTCTGAAAAAATGGGCTTCTTGAAGTTAGTCCTGGATCACCAGCCCATAGGAAAAAGCTTGTGTACACGACAGCACTATTGGAAGCTTTGAAAATCAATGTCAGTGATGGGCCATATAGTGAGACTCTGCCTTTGGGTCCAAGCACCGGCTGGTTTGTGTTAATCTACTTATTGTAGGCCAAGTTGGAAGACAATGAAAAATCACCCCATTTGGTACCTCGTTTATACAATATGGATCCTGGTGGAGCTTTGAGGGAGGTATTAATAATAGCATCTGATGGCTTATTGGCCATGTGGTGCCCAATTACAGGGCTTGACAGTACAAGGTATATATTAATGACTTCCTAGGGCAGATCTGGCTGGTAATTGATCACTAATGAGGCAGACTTCCTTACATCCAGGCAAAGTAAGATTTTGAACTCTTTTAGCCAGCCCTACGTGAATGCCTTAGATGACGTGATCTGCTAAATGGGTGGGAAATAGTTCATGGAGAATATTTTACAGCACCCATTTGACTAATTTTTTTTTCTTTTTCTTTCTTTCTTTTTTTTTTTTTTTTTTTTTTTTTTAGAAAGTCTCAGTTGGCAGTTGCCTTTGGTGTTCCAAAGTCTTGAGTTTAGGATTGCCCCAGAGTAGTTGCAGACATTACTGGCTTTATCCTGCCGTCCATGGAAACAGAGCTATGTCCAAATGACTGAGAATGTTTTCCTGGGACAGTTGAGTGACTGGCAAGCTTCGTACTGGGTTCATGGAGACAAAACATAGTTTACAAATATTTCCCAAATGTCACAAAAAAAAAAACTATTTCAAGCACCTGTGACACCACTGATGTGTCAGTGAAATGTTTTCCTTCCTTTTAGACCCTAAATTAAATCAACGTGGGCTTTACGAAAGATGTTGTGGGTAGGTTTTCTAGAAAAGTGCTCTGAAACTGTTTTACAAATTTCGAATTTCCATTTAACCCTTTTCCTTTTTTATATTAATGAATTTCACCTAATTGAATCAGATGTTACAGATGTCACGTGTTCATTCTGAATTTGAACTTCACATCCCCTAGAAGGCATTTTCTCGGTAATGCTTAGCAAAATGATACCTATCAAATCGCTGGTGCAGTTAGAATTTAATTCACTCTATCAGCTGCCATTGTCATGCGACTTAACTTTAAAAATGATTTTCTTCAAGACTTTATAATTCCTTTCACATTTTTTTTCTATTGAATGAATTTCACAAACTCTTGAAAGAGAAAAGACTGGGTGAGAGCCATTCTTCACGAGGTGACAGGAAAGAGAGCCTGTTGTGTACCCCCTCCTTTCCCAGCCGTCCCTGCCTGCCTGTCACCTGCCAGCCGACATCGGCCATGTTCCATGGCACCTGCCCAGCTGAGGCTAGCCTGCAGAGTACCCGGAAGGAAGGAGAATGAAAGGTACTGGCAGGAGGTAGGAGAAGGGGAGGGAAATAGAGACAAAGAAAGAGAAGATAAAATAAGAGGAGAAAAAAAAAAACATTTAGAGGAAAGAAATAGCAATGAAGGTGGAAGAGAAATTAAGAGTGGGGAGCAACTGGGAGAAGCCAGAGAAGCCAGGCTCCCTTGAACCCTATCTGCTCCGTCAAAGCCTTGACCGACTGCTCAGCTTGCATTTGTTTTTCCCTTTTCTGATCTCTGTAGAGCAGTGGTCCTTAACAACTGGTGATGCTTTCTTCCACCTGAGGACATTTGGCAATGCCTGGAGATATTTTTGATTGCCAAATTTTGTGTGTGTGTGTGCATATACACACACACACACACACACACACATATGGTGGGATGGGTGTTATAGTGGTAGAAAACAGGTGTGTTGGGTTAATCATGTTTGCAAAATCCATGTCCATCTGGAACCTGTGAATGTGATCTTACAGGAAATAACGTAGGTTTCCAGATGTAATTGACTTAAGATGAGCTCATGCTGGATTAGAGCGGGCCCTGATTTGGTAGCTGGTATCCTTATAAGAAGAGGGAATTAGGGATGTAGAGACAGACACAGAGAAAAGAGAGCCATGTGAAGTCAGAGGCGCAGACTGAAGATAAGGCTGCCACAAGCCTGGTGAGGGCAGATTGCTGGGAACCACCAGAAGCTGGAAGACATTAGGAAGAATTCTGCACTAGAAACTTTGCAGGTAGCATGGCCTCCTGATACCTTGATTTCAGACTTCTGGCATTGAAATCTGTGAGAGAATCCATTCCTATTGCTCTAAGCCACGCAGTCCGTCGTGCTCTGTGATGATAGTAGCTCTAGGGATGTTGCTGAATACCCCACAGTCTACAAGCCATCCCACCGCGGCAATGAATTCTGTGGCCCCACTGTTGATGGCGTCAAGACTGAGAAACCACTGGAGAGCTTAGGATGTAGGTTATAAAATTTAACACTTTATTATATATGTTTTGAGTCAGTCTCTGTGCTTGCGAATTTATCTGATTCCTATGTGCTAACTTTTTGCTCCTTTGTGTGTCCACACAACACCTAAGTTGTGAACTCTTAGATGGTAGGGGGCATGCATTTGGTTCTTTGATTACTTTACAGCTAATTGATATGCATTTAGTAGGAGCTTAATAAATGCTTCTTGGATGAATGAACGATGACTGTCAGCACATGATCCACTTACGGTGGCACTTGTGCCCATTTATGTCAGTAGCATACATTGTGAGGACTGAGGCTGTACTTTCCCAAGTTGTGATCAACGTCCCTTAAGTCTGACAATCCCGGCAGAACCTGCTGACCCAGCAAGGGTTGATGTGGATGAGACGTAGGGTGTGGTCTCATGGGGAGAGCTCTGGAGTGGACTCTTTGGGAATCTCGTATTCTCTCTCAGCTTAAATTTTCCCATCTGCAAATGAGAAGAATGATACCTCATATGTAGTGTTGTTACGGTCAAACAGGCTACAACATAAGAAGTGCGACAAAGGTACTAAGGAAATATTTTTTATCCGTGGAAAAACTGGGATGAACCCCAGGGGGTGTAAATATATGCATGGTGAGGCTGTTGAGTTTTGCCTGGGGAGAAGGAAACGTGGAAGAGGAAGTAATACATAGTGTCGAGTACTTCCTGTGTGCCAGGCACTTTCTCCATTTTCTCATTTAATTGTCAGGACAAAACAATGAGGTAGCATTTGCTATTCTCACTTTGGAACAAGGGAACGAAGATCGCAAAACAGTGACAGACTCAGGTTTGAATTTTCGGCCTGTGATACTTCAGCTGTGCCTACTGCCTGCCAAGCTTCTGTGAGAGGTTCTGAGTGGTTGTTTGTTAAGTCAAGGGAAAGCGATGGGCCCAGAGAGTACAGAAACAGAAGATAGCATACAGAGATAGCATCATGTGAGCCTGTGCTTGTGAGGTGTTTTCTCTTTAGGAAGACAACATTCCTAGCCTGTTCTTGCCAGACCATATATCTGGGCCCTTTTTTCCCTAAGAGTAGAAGTAAGTCGGTGCTGACCGCTGTTTGGTCTCCAGCACAAAACAGCAGTATGTTAGGTGAAGGGTAAGAGCATCGTCTATCGCTGTGGGATAGAGACGATGACAGGCCGTGATCTCAGGAGTTCCAGAGGGCACTGTACTGGGTTGGTGGTCATGGAAGAATAGTTCTCAGAGTGAAGGCATGACAAGGGCAAGGTCTAGGGAAAAGATACAGGGTATTAAGAGGCAATCCAGAAGAAGATTCCTAAACCATCTAGTTATGCTCATATTAGGGATTTATACCCTGGTAACTTCTCTGTAAAATGTCCATGTCTCAGTGGGCCATGTCCCAATAGAAAAAAATTATGTGGATCCCTGGGCAAGTTTTTAACAGAACATTTCGTAGAAAAAATAAATAGGTGCATTTAAGTGATACCCAAGTGAATAATGTTTGTATATTAGTCAACTTGCACTGTCATAAGAAAATACCAATGATCATGGGGCGCCTGGGTGGCTCAGTGGGTTAAGCCTCTGCCTTCGGCTCAGGTCATGATCTCAGAGTTCTGGGATCGAGTCCCGCATCGGGCTCTCTGCTCACAGGGAGCCTGCTTCCCCCTCTCTCTCTGCCTGCCTCTCTGCCTACTTGTGATCTCTCTCTGTCAAATAAATAAATAAAATCTAAAAAAAAAAAAAAAAAAAGAAAATACCAATGATCGTGTGGCTTAAACAACAGATATTTATTTTATCACTCTTCTGGAGGCCAGAAGTCCCTGATCAAGGTGCCCACACAAATTCACTCTTTGATGAGAGCGCTCTTCCTGGCTTGTAGGATGCCCACCCCCACTCCTGTGTCCACACATGGCCTTTCCTCATGCTCATGCTGTCTCTTCCTCTTCTTCGAAGGACACCAGTCCTATTGGATTAGTGCCCTATCCTAGTGACCTCATTTAATGTGAATTATCTCCCTAAAGGTCCTGTCTCCAAATACAGTCACACTGGTGGTTAGGACTTCCAGATATGAATGACGAGGGGTGGGGGGCAATTTAGTTGATAGCAATGACATTGACTTCCAGCCCTCCATGAATAGATGGAACATGTCTCTCAGTGTGTGGGTTGTCTACAGACAACTGCCACAAGAAACTGCATGTCCAAATAGATGGTAAAAGATAGGAATGGGAGATAATTTGTCTCACCATCTCCCTTCTGCCTCCTTTCTCCAGTCTGTGAGAGTTCACTTCAAAGGGTATGACATGCTTCTCCATGTCTCAGTTGCTCTTGTGGCTCTGAGATGCCACCTCCCACTCCTTCATTGTGGGGCTTCATCCCAGTCCAGAAATGCCTGGAAGAACCAGAAACCTAGGTTTGTTGCTGGTTAGCCCAGCTGCTCAGAGGCCATCTGACAGGGAGGGACTTCTAGAGCAAATGACTGGTCCGCGCCCTGCAGCTGCCATGTTGTCCAGGAGGTGGTTGGTGCCTCCCACAGGAAGAGGGGGATGACTGAGGAGATCCATAAGCCATGTGTCTGATACCATGGAATTTACTTCTCACGTGAGTGAAAGACTCAAAGAACACCCTTCATGTGTGTTTCGTCAAAACTAGATGAGCCAGAAATGGATGCATTCCTAGAGACATATAAACTACCACAACTGAACCAGGAAGAAATAGAAAGCCTCAACAGACCCATAACCAGTAAGGAGATTGAAACAGTCATCAAAAATCTCCAAACAAACAAAAGCCCAGGGCCAGACGGCTTCCCGGGGGAATTCTACCAAACATTTAAAGAAGAACTAATTCCTATTCTCCTGAAACTGTTCCAAAAAATAGAAATAGAAGGAAAACTTCCAAACTCATTTTATGAGGCCAGCATCACCTTGATCCCAAAACCAGACAAGGATCCCAACAAAAAAGAGAACTACAGACCAATATCCTTGATGAACACAGATGCAAAAATTCTCGCCAAAATACTAGCCAATAGGATTCAACAGTACATTAAAAGGATTATTCACCACGACCAAGTGGGATTTATTCCAGGGCTGCAAGGTTGGTTCAACATCCGCAAATCAATCAATGTGATACAACACATTAATAAAAGAAAGAACAAGAACCATATGATATTCTCCATAGATGCTGAAAAAGCATTTGACAAAGTACAGCATCCCTTCCTGATCAAAACTCTTCAAAGTGTAGGGATAGACGGCACATACCTCAATATTATCAAAGCCATCTATGAAAAACCCACCGCAAATATCATTCTCAATGGAGAAAAACTGAAAGCTTTTCCGCTAAGGTCAGGAACACGGCAGGGATGTCCGTTATCACCACTGCTATTCAACATAGTACTAGAAGTCCTAGCCTCAGCAATCAGACAACAAAAGGAAATTAAAGGCATCCAAATCGGCAAAGAAGAAGTCAAACTATCACTCTTCGCAGATGATATGATACTCTATGTGGAAAACCCAAAAGACTCCACTCCAAAACTGCTAGAACTTGTTCAGGAATTCAGTAAAGTGTCAGGATATAAAATCAATGCACAGAAATCAGTTGCATTTCTCTACACCAACAACAAGACAGAAGAAAGAGAAATTAAGGAGTCCATCCCATTTACAATTGCACCCAAAACTATAAGATACCTAGGAATAAACCTAACCAAAGAGACTAAGAATCTATACTCAGAAAACTATAAAGTACTCCTGAAAGAAATTGAGGAAGACACAAAGAAATGGAAAAATGTTCCATGCTCCTGGATTGGAAGAATAAATATTGTGAAAATGTCTATGCTACCTAAAGCAATCTACACATTTAATGCAATTCCTATCAAAGTAACATCCATTTTTTTCAAAGAAATGGAACAAATAATCCTAAAATTTATATGGAACCAGAAAAGACCTCGAATAGCCAAGGGAATATTGAAAAAGAAAGCCAAAGTTGGTGGCATCACAATTCCGGACTTCAAGCTCTATTACAAAGCTGTCATCATCAAGACAGCATGGTACTGGCACAAAAACAGACACATAGATCAATGGAACAGAATAGAGAGCCCAGAAATGGACCCTCAACTCTATGGTCAACTCATCTTCGACAAAGCAGGAAAGAATGTCCAATGGAACAAAGACAGCCTCTTCAATAAATGGTGTTGGGAAAATTGGACAGCCACATGCAGAAAAATGAAATTGGATCATTTCCTTACACCACACACGAAAATAGACTCAAAATGGATGAAGGATCTCAATGTGAGAAAGGAATCCATCAAAATCCTCGAGGAGAACCCAGGCAGCAACCTCTTCGACCTCAGCCGCAGCAACATCTTCCTAGGAACATCACCAAAGGCAAGGGAAGCAAGGGCAAAAATGAACTTTTGGGATTTTATCAAGATCAAAAGCTTTTGCACAGCAAAGGAAACAGTGAACAAAACCAAAAGACAACTGACAGAATGGGAGAAGATATTTGCAAATGACATATCAGATAAAGGGCTAGTGTCCAAAATCTATAAAGAACTTAGCAAACTCAGCACCCAAAGAACAAAGAATCCAATCAAGAAATGGGCAGAGGACATGAACAGACATTTCTGCAAAGAAGACATCCAGATGGCCAACAGACACATGAAAAAGTGCTCCATATCACTCGGCATCAGGGAAATACAAATCAAAACCACCATGAGATATCACCTCACACCAGTCAGAATGGCTAAAATGAACAAGTCAGGAAATGACAGATGCTGGCGAGGATGCGGAGAAAGGGGAACCCTCCTACACTGTTGGTGGGAATGCAAGCTGGTGCAACCACTCTGGAAAACAGCATGGAGGTTCCTCAAAATGTTGAAAATAGAACTACCCTATGACCCTGCAATTGCACTGCTGGGTATTTACCCTAAAGATACAAACATAGTGATCCGAAGGGGCACATGCACCTGAATGTTTATAGCAGCAATGTCTACAATAGCCAAACTATGGAAAGAACCTAGATGTCCATCTACAGACGAATGGATAAAGAAGATGTGGTATATATACACAATGGAATACTATGCAGCCATCAAAAGAAATGAAATCTTGCCATTTGCGACGACGTGGATGGAACTAGAGGGTATCATGCTTAGCGAAATAAGTCAATCGGAGAAAGACAACTATCATATGATCTCCCTGATATGAGGGAGAGGAGATGCAACATGGGGGGTTGAGGGGGTAGGAGAAGAGTAAATGAAACAAGATGGGATTGGGAGGGAGACAAACCATAAGTGACTCTTTATCTCACAAAACAAACTGAGGGTTGATGGGGGGAGGGGGTTGGGAGAGGGCGTGGGGTTATGGATATTGGGGAGGGTATGTGCTATGGTTGTGAAGTGTGTAAACCTGGCGATTCGCATACCTGTACCCCTGGGGATAAAAATATATGTTTATAAAGCTGTTAAAAAAAAAAAGAAAGAAAGAAAGAAAGAAAGAAAGGATGAATACCCAAGTTTTGTAGCAACATGGACGGGACTGGAAGAGAATATGCTGAGTGAAATAAGTCAAGCAGAGAGAGTCAATTATCATATGGTTTCACTTATTTGTGGAGCATAACAAATAGCATGGAGGACAAGGGGAGATGGAGAGGGGAGTTGAGGGAAATTGGAAGGGGAGGTGAACCATGAGAGACTATGGACTCTGAAAAACGATCTGAGAATTTTGAAGGGGTGGGGGGTGGGAGGTTGGGGCACCAGGTGGTGGGTATTGTGGAGGGCACAGATTGCATGGAGCACTGGGTGTGGTGCAAAAATAATGAATACTGTTATGCTGAAAAAATAAAAAAATTAAAAAAAAAAAAAAAACTAGATGAGCCGAAGAATGAAAGTGTAAAAATCTTTCTGATGTCACCATTCATACAGAAATAAGTAGTTTCAGCTCAGGGAGAAAGCAGAAGATGGAACAAAGGAGTGGTGAATCCCAAAGCTGTCTGTCCCCATTGGAGATGTGTGTAGAAATACACGTTTCGCATCTGACCCTTTTGGATATAAACTTATAAAAATCCAGAAATGTGAAAGTTTTAGTGTAAGATATCAATGGCAAATGCATTTGAATACAGGATAGTAGTAGTAAGTTGACCTTTTTCCTCTAGGGATCAAATATCTGCTCTTATAGAAACTTTGTGAAAGGAAATTACTTTTTTTCAAAAGATTTATTCATTTATTTGAGAGAGAGAGAGCGCACGCTGTGTGCGTGTGTGTGTGTGTGTGTGTGTGTGTGTGTGTGTGAGAGAGAGAGAGAGAGAGCACGTGAGTACAGAGAGAGGCAAAGGGAGAGGAAGAGGGGAAGTAGACTCCCTGCTGAGCATGGAGCCTGACTCAGGGCTAGATCACCCAACCTGGAGATCATGACCTGAGCTGAACCTGCTCAGATGCTTAACTGACTGAGCCACCCAGGCACCCCGAAGGGAAATCACCTTCAAAAATCTTTGATGATGATCACTATAGAGAGACCCATCCCTCACCAGCCCTTTAAAAAAAGCATGCAAGGGTAAACCTCAGTATTCACACATGATCAGATTGACAGATGTCACATGAACCAAGTGATAAAAGCTGGGGCCTTCCAAAGGTAAGGTCTAGAGCACATATGTTAGGAGTGACCTTGACCGTTCAGTGGCACCATGGGTACTACTGGTACCCAATCCATGGTCAGGGAAGACTGTGCTTCTCTGCACACGGGCTTCCAACGTAAAGTTCCAGGGTAGCAGATCTGGTGTAACTATGCAGAATAGACTTAAGTCAGTTATGTAAATATAAGAATGATTTTCCCTTGCCTTAATTCAGTTCTCATATACTAAAATTGTCCACTGGAATATCACTTAAATGCACTTAATTTATTTTTTCTAGGAAATGTTCTGCTGAAAAGTTGCCCATGCATCCACGTATTTCTTTCCATCAGGACATGGCCCACCAGGGCATGGATATTTTCACAGAGCCATAGTCTCATTGTTTCATGTCTTCTCTTGTGTTAAGCTCTCTAATTCTTCCCTACCAGTCTATTTTCTAGATCTCAGGATAAGACAAACCTCTTCAGTTAGAAAGAAAATGGCATAGTAGTCCTAAGAGATCATGCATTCCTCTGAGTTCTATAAATATGGTAGAAAGCATGCCAAGCCGTTGTTTTAATTATAAAAAAGAGATGTTAACAATCTTCTCTTAGGGAATATGTCATTTTTTTTATGAAGCATCTGTTTTCAGTGGTGCCAGTTGAAAGAAATTCAGGAAGGTGGACAGAGAGTTGCCCGCAAAGGGTCAGATGAGATTTTTAATTATGCCAAACTAACGGTCTGTTTTCTATTGTAGTTTTTCCTCCATGCTTTTGCAGAAGAGCTTTGGGGGAGGGATGTCAGTTGGTTTGGTAGTGGGCTATTTGAAAATATTTAGGCTGTTGCCAGGAAAAAGAGTTAAGACAAGAGTTTTATGGAACTCTATTTGTGAAATTAAATTGGCCAGGATCAAGACAGTCTTTCAGCTTCAGTCTGGTTGTGCGCCTGTAAACAAAGGCCATCAATACAAAGTGATGTTGTTCACTGTGAGGCCGTAGCTAATGGGCTGCCACTGAGGCCAGCTCCAGGTCAAGCTTCATTTACTAATGAAAGAATAGTGGACTGGGGAGAACATTAATGAAACCCATCATGATTACAAAGTGGAAGGCCTTGCCTTGCTAGGAGAACGAAATAAATGTCATTCGTCTTTCTTCACATTTAGAAAGCCTTGCCAAAAATTTTGCAATGCATCTGATTTTATGATAAAATAATTTGAAGGATAAAGGAAAGTAATGAATGTGCCAGGGAAACGCAGGTATAAGAGAGGTTTATTTTATTTTATTTTATTATTTATTTATTTATTTATTTTTTTTAAGAGAGGTTTATTTTAGAAACTACAGGACATATCCTTTGGATGCAAGCCACTGGAATTCAATTTTTGAGTGGGAGGGAGAATGCATAAATGGCCACAGAGGAGAGATTTCATAGCAAAAATATCCAATAACCAAGTCCAGATTTTTAGGGCACCATGGAAGTAAAATTAGAGAAAAGGGACCAGATGCCCCAACAAACACCTGACAGATGAGACTCACAGGAGAACCAGGCCATGGAAGTTGTGTTGGGCAATGAGAAGTCTACCGTAGCGGTGGCTGTTCACGACAAAATTGATCTGAGCTACCTTAGACAAAGCAGCTGCTTTTTTCTCTCATGCATGTGTCAAGACAGAGTATACTGACTATACACAGGATGATCTAGTCACTTTAATTCCAGAGAGTGTGGCTCTGTGGGGGACATTGATGAGCCATGTGGTTTGCACTTAACCTCCCCAAGAAGGCAGACTCAACATGGCTGCTGCCTTCCATAGGCTCGAGCAGGGGGCGTGCCCAGACCTGGCATATGAAACAACAGAATTTGCTTCTTACTCCAAAAGCTGGTCCCTGAGAGACCACAAAGTAGATGGAAAGTTAATGTAAAATTACTTGAAGATATGGGTCAGGTAGGCGGAAATAAGAAAGGGGTTCATTTGGTGCTTTGGAAAAATATCAGGAGAGCCCAGGGAGGGCTGATACAGTCATCTGAGCAGCGATATGAGGATGCTGAGGTATTATATGGTTCATGATCGGATCTGTGATAGTAGACAAAATGCAAGGACAAGTTTTTAGCCTCTGTGTGAGATGGACCAGTGGTCACAGCGCACTCTTGTTGACTCAGTTGCATCATGGGCCTTTGGTCTTCACCCTGTATAGAACGGTTCAGGAACTGAAGGGGGCTGGAGGGGGAGTTATCAGTGGGATAATCAAGGCTAGATAAGCTTGAATGGATTTACAAAAATGTGTGATAACAAAGAGGAGGGACATCTTGAAGTGATGTGCGTGGTTCTGGATCATCAGCTAATATTCCTGAAATGTCCGTTGGAAGTTTAGTATAAAAAGGAACTCAGATGATACATTCAGTGTGGTAAGCCAGATAATGGACCCTCTTAGATGTCCTTGCCTTAATCCCTTGATCCTGCCAATAGGTTACTTTACGTGTCAAAAGAGTCCTGCAGATATAATTAAAGTTATGGACCTTAACACAGGGAGATTATCCTGGATTATAAAATGGGCCCAATCTATTCGCATCAGCCCTTGAAAACAGAGAACTTGCTGCGGCTGCAGTCAGACGCAGTGGAGAAGGGTTCAGAAGCCACGTGGTAGAAGGCGAAGCTGGAAAGACTGGAATCATGGAAGGAAACTTGATATTCTGTTGCTGACTCCGAAGACGGAGGAAGGAAGCTAAGAGGGGCCCCACAATGATGGCCAGCAAAGAGATGAGGCCCTAAGCCCTGAAACAGCAAGGAATGGAATTCTGCAAGCAACTTGTATGAGCTGGAACCAGAGCCTCCACTAAGACCTCTGGACAGGTGACACCTTGAGTTCTGCCCGGTGATGACTTTGTTGGGTTTCAAGCCTATGGAACCGTGTGAGAGATACTGCTTTTGTTTTAGGCCTCTAAGTTTGTGGTAACTTTATGGCAGCAACAGAGAGAGAATTCATTCTCATATCTCTGTTTATATAGACAAATGCATCATTTTTTAAAAATGCGTGTGCACACAGTATCTCAGGAAAAGTGCCACACACTCCATTAACAAGCTGGGATAAATAGAGTGCATGGATGTATACAGTCTTGCTGTCAGGTGCTTCTGGTCCTCCCTGCGGAGGTTGGACTGAGAGCATGATGCACTCTGACCTTTTTAAAGGTCTTCAGTGATTAATTAAGGAAAGAGGCTCCATCTGTGAGATTATCCTACTGTCTGCTTTTGAGAGCTGATGGCTCACAAAAATTTTCAGAAATTCAAACCCAGCTTCAGCCTTCATCTATACCTTTGTGAAATTTGATAAACCTTCCAGCCAGTATGTATGTGTGTGTAGTGTAAATGTATGCAGGTACAGAACTCTTCTTTCCAGAAGGGTTTTCTAATGTGTTAAATATAGAACTGGAAATTAGCCCTTTGGAAACACTGAGATCTTGACTTCCTGTGGATTGGGGCATAGCGGGTGAAAAGAGGGTACGAGAATTTGGTTTCTATCACCATGTTCTTTTCCCATGGTGACATCTCTTGCAGGTTTTCCTTATGCGTGATTTTCTGTGTTTTGAAAGCTCACTCATGAGTTTATGCAGAGAAGCAGCTTCTGCTTCTTTCTTCTCGAACATTCCGATCATAAGAATTTAATGAAATGCTCCTGGGAGGTACCCCGGTGTTTGCCGGTTTCGTTTTCAGTACCAGCAGGGATGGACAGCCCCCCTAGGCTGCAGGGCAGCTTGTGTGTGCTGCTTCTGTCATCAACAGAGCTGTCTTTGTGTTACAAATCTCAGAGTGGATACTGAAAAATGCTAATTTATGATAAGCACGAGCTAGATTGACAGGAAGCACAACAGCAGAGGGAGAGGTTGTTTGGTGAGTCTGGGAAGGGGAGAAAGAGAATGGAAGTGAGAAATACAGAGACTAATTGGGAATCAAACCAGAGAGGTTAAAATAGAATTTTTTGGAGTTAACCCAGAGAGAGTCATGGGTAGAAAAAACTTGGGGGGGAAAAACATGTAGATTTACATGTAGGAAAACAGAAAATACATGTTTCTCTTTGATAATAGAGAAATGGTGGACGGGGGTGGGAATAGGTGTTCAGGGAGTCAAACACCTTTCTGGAAGATCAATTAATGTCCAAATCTTGATGTAGCCCTTGTTTTTCTGAAGATGAGGGATAATAATAAGCCAGCATGCTGGGTCCAGTTTAGAATCTAGTTAGAATTAGAAGCTATCCCAAGTTATCTCTTAGGGTAAACCAGATGACTTAGCACAGGTCCTTGGCGGTGTCTCCTATTTTGATGATATGCAGAGGATTTCCACCCTGAGAGTTGCAAGGGAAGCATATGAGAACCAAGGGCTACAGTTCCCATGACCCAGGCTTTTGTTTGGAGCAAGAGTTAGGGTTTTACCCAAAGGCAAATGAGGAGGTGTTCCTTCGGGCAGCATCTCTGGCATTTTGTCTCGTAGCCTCTTTTGTAGAGCACGATGGAGAAGTAAGGTGCGAGAGATTCTCACCTTACATTTGAGGCCACCAAGTCCCAGATGAGTGCCGTGAATGTCCAGCATCACACAGCAGCGTCACGCCAACTGATCCAAACACTGCATTTATTTGAGTCCTAAAATCTAATGCTATGCTTGTATCTCCTAAAGAGAACCTTGTTTCCTGTTTTTCTGTGACCAAACATTGAGAGCCTCAGTGAGCTTTTCCATGGATAAGAGAACATTGAAGACTCAGGGAATCTTCTCTTTTCTTTTTCTCAACATCAAAACTTTATTTTTTATTTTATTTTATTTTATTTTTTATTTCAAGTTTTTATTTAAATTCTAGCTAGTTAACATATAGTGTTATAATGGTTTCAGAGTAGTGGAATTTAGTGATTCATCACTTCCATCTAATACCCAGTGCTCATCACAAGTGCCCTCCTTAATACCCATTACCCATTTAGCCCATCTTCCCAACCCCCCTCCCTTGAGCAACCCTCTTCTGTATAGTTAAAGAGTCTTATGCTTTACCTCCCTTTCTTTTTTCCTTTCTTCTCCTATGTTCATCTGTTTTGTTTCTTAAATTCCACAAATAAGTGAGATCATTTGATACTTGTCTTTCTCTATTTTGCTCAGCATAATCCACTCTAGCTCCATCCACCTTGTTGCAAATGGCAAGATTTCATTCTTTTTGATGGCTGAGTAATATTCTGTGTGTGTGTGTGTATGTACTGCATTTTCTTTATCTGTTCATCTGTCAGTGGACATTTAGGTTCTTTCCATTTAGGTTCTTGGCTATTGTTGATAATGCTGCTATAAACACTGGGATGCAGGTGTGAGGAAGAATTATTTTAGCCAGAACCAGGCAACTCAGCTGGGACATGATTGTTATCTGGAAATATTTGTTAGGGAGTCATGTAAAAGGGAGATTTACGGAAATTCTTGTGGTCTCAGTAGGCAGATACACGATTGAGGTGTAATAGTTACAGGAAAGTAGATTACAGTTCAGGATAAAGATAAGAACTTCCTTCCGACCTGAAAAGTCTAGAAATGAAATTCACTAATTTATGTGATAGTGAGTTCTTCTCTCCTAAAGTAAGTCAAGACTGACTGTTTGTTTGCCAGGGATGCTGTAGAGAATTCTAGAACTGGCATGAGAGTGAAGTGCGCTTGTGCTTGGTAATTCAGATCTTGAAATTCATTCATTGCTTCCCTCAAAATTAAAACTCTTCCACCCGAACGTCCTTCCCTCCCCCCTTTTTTTTTCAAATTTACTTTTGATATCTCTTCTCCATCTAAGCTTTTGTTCCTATATAAGATTAAAAAAAAAAAAAAGGACCTTTTGGATAGCAAAGTTCATCTTCCCTTTCTGGGCTTAGTTCTCTATTTTCCCACTTCCTTTTTGATGTGCTCATTGATTTATGTAAATGTCTCCTTCAATTTTCTGTATTCTTCTCCAGTGACACATTCTTTACACTAACATCCCATGGCTTCTTTACCCTAAAACGATATTCCTGTAGTAGTTCTGCCACCTCTCATATTTCCATTCTGAACCTTTCATGAAACAATAATTTGTTTACATTATTACACATTACACTTATTTAATACACTTCCCGACTCATGCTTCCTCCTCAAACTCTTGTTATATGCCTCTTACCTAGTCATTCTGCTCAGCACTGGGTACGTAGGTATTTGTTCCAATATTTTTTTTTTTAAGATTTTATTTATTTATTTAACAGACAGAGATCACAAGTAGGCAGAGAGGCAGGCAGAGAGAGAGGGGGAAGCAGGCTCCCTGCAGAGCAGAGAGCCTGATGCGGGGCTCGATCCCAGGACGCTGAGATCATGACCTGAGCTGAAGGCAGAGGCTGAACCCACTGAGCCACCCAGGCGCTCCTCCAATATTCTTATTCAATATTCTGTTTTTTTTTAAATTTATCAAAATAATAAAAAAAAAGTTTCTTTAGGATGTTCTAATTGTCAGATCCAGCAATATCTTCTCTATCTTTGTCCTCTTAATAAACTGCAGGATCCTTTGGTACAAGTGATGCATTCTTTCACCTTCTGGAAGCCCTCTCTGCCCTTGATGTCTGTGGCAGTGATGCTGATTCCTTTTCTATTCCCCCTTCCCGTTTGCTAATTGCAGACTTCCCAGACCACAGCGTTCACCCATTCTCTCTCTCCCTCTCTGTGTTTTACCCCTCAGCTATGTGATGTGTTAGCTCAGGTTCGGCCACAGACTTCTATGCAAATGGCTCTCAAATTCATTAACTTAAGCCCCGACCTCTCTTCCAAATTACTGACGCATATTTCTAAATGCCTGCTAGAGTGTTCTCCCTGGTTCCCGTAAGAATCTCAGAACCGGCATGGCAAAACCAAATTTATGCCACTTCCTCCACCCCCTTAACTGGCTTCTGATGCTCATTCTTTAAGTGCTGTCTGTGAAACCACCGTTATTCAAGCGATCAGCCCCCAGATGCAGCAGTCAGACTTGATTCTTCCTTCTTCTCACCCCATGACTCATGCCCAGACCTTCCTGTCTTACCTATGGTTCCTTTCAAGTGAGTATCCTCCTTTTGTATTCCCACCCCGTCTGCTTTAGTGTGGATCTGGTTATCTCTCTGTCACCTAACCTCTGCAGTATCTTCACCCATAATCTGCACACCTTCAGTCTCTGTCCTCTCCAGTCACAACCTACATCCTCTAGAATGAGCATGGCCCTCTTCAGACACAAGCGCTGGTTTCTTCTCACTGGCAAAATTCACTGCTCTCTGAAATTCCAATATCGGACGTCCACAGTATAGGGCCCCGCTCCATGTAGCTTCACCACTGCTACTAACAGCTGCTTATAATAACTGACATATATGGGTGCCTGCTCTGGGCTAAGCATTGTGTTAAGTAATTGCAATACACCCATTAGGTGCTATTAATATAATTTAAGGAACTTGCCATTGGTCACAGAGTTAGCAGTCATTTGATCCCAGGTGAAGGGATTCCAGAACCTTCAGCCGTTCTGGTGTCCTTTGGCTTATTCCCTACTTCTACCATAGGCAGCTTTAATCTGAAATTTTACCACATCTGCCATTAACTCTGCCCCACCTCCCTCTGATTGGATTACTCTTCTATGGATTTTGTGTTAGAAAATCTCTCTTCTCCCAAGGACTCCTCACTGATTCTTGCTCCCATTGGAAATTCCATGTTTACTTTGTGGTTTTTTTTTTTTTTTAATTTATAGTAATGTGTATCCTTTAGCTTCTTTTTTAAAAACTTATTTAAATTCAATTAGTTAATGTGTAGTTTATCATTAGTTTCAGTAGAGTTTAGATATTCATCAGTTGCGTACAATACACAGTGCTCATTACGTCACGGGCCCTCCTAATGCCCATCAGCCAGTTCCCCCCTCCCCTCCCCCACCTCCCCTCCAGCAACCTCAGTTTGTTTTCTAGAGTTAGAAGTCTCTTATGGTTTGTTTCCCTTTCTATTATGTCTTATTTTATTTTCCCCTCCCTTCCCCTATGATCTGTTTTGTTTCTTAATTTCTACATATGAGTGAAAACATGTAATTGTCTTTCACTAGTTGACTTATTTCGTTTAGCATGATGCCCTCCAGTTCCATCCAAATCGTTGTAAATGGTAAGATTTCTTAGCTTCTTAACAATGATATTTATCATCTCTGTAAAGGCATGGACTGTGTCATTCACCATTTTTTAATTCTTTGTTACTTTAATAGAGCACCTTCCCTAGGACATAGTAGAATCTTCATTTAAATTGAATTGACAGGGTGCATTAACTAGATAACAGATCAAATCTTGTCCTAATTTAGTACAGTGCCCCCCTTTCATGCACTTATGATTATTACCTCTAGCACTAGTGTTTAGACAACCTGAAGTAGGCTCATTAATTTATGTCACATGTGTGTGTGTTTGTGTGTGTGTGATTTCTTTACATATACAATAGTATTTGTATACATATCATATGTTTACATATATAATCATAATTATATATATGTGTATAAATTTTTTTCACTTCAAGAACTGCCCTTCCAAATGAGGGAAAGAAAAGTCCCATTTCTGTAATGGACAAATGATAATACCTGGAACAAGGGTAATACCAATGTCCAAATGGATGGCAACATTTGAAAAAAATGGGTTAATTATAACCTTATTTGGGTCTCCTATATCAGACATTGAAGCTAGAGATTCATCATAACTATTCAAGTTGACATGAACTTTTTGATATATTAGGAACTCTTTTTTTTTTTTTTTAAAGATTTTTATTTATTTTCACGGAGAAAGACACAGCGAGAGAGGGAACACAAACAGGGAAAGTGGGAGAGAGAGAAGCAGGCTTCCCGCCAAGCAGGGAGTCTGACATGGGGCTTGATCCCAGAACCCTGGAATCATGACCTGAGCTGAAGGCAGACACTTCACTGAGCCAGCCAGGTGCCTCTAGAGGAGCTCCTTTTGAAAAGCTAATTTTGAGTCCTCTGACTCCTTCTGATCCCAGAGGTATGAATAGTGAAAGGTGAGCAACATGGATGTGATTGGCACTTGGCTCCATGCTGTAGATCCGTGTCCCAGGTGCCCAGGGTGGAGGCATGTGGTGGTCTCAGCAACCGTCTGCAAGAATGAATTGAAATCAACCACTCAGCAGCCTGTTTCCGAGAACGGATAATGGAATTTTGCCTCTCATGTAAAGCTCATGCTTGCAATCTCTCTCTACACCCCTTTCCCTCTTCGCTGAGCTGCCTGAAATTATTCATATTTCTGATTTTTTTCCTTATTCCTTTTTCTCACTCATCCCTTTGATTTTCTATCACACCTGTTATTTGTCAGTTCTGCTTTCTAGGAGACTTTAAGTTTGTTTGGTGTGTGATGAATAAGTTTTTTTTTTTTAATGTTTTGTGACAGAACATTTCTGGAGTAAAGGAGTGATAAATATCAAATCAAGTGGAGGCTAGAAATTTAATTTTCCCTATCAGGGCCAATCTGTGCTTCATTTTATCCTGACAAAAATTGATATTTTATCCCTGTGATAATGGAAGCCACTGATTGCAGTGCCTTTTCATAATTAAAAAAAAAAAAAGAGAGAGAGAGAGAAACACCTTTCTCTTCCCCCAGAGAAGTTCAAATCAAAGCAGAGCAGATTCTGTGCACATTGTGAAGGAAGTTACCTTATATTCCTTCAGCCCTTTGTGTCCCCCAGCCCAGCGGCAAGTATTTCCATAAAGTTGCTCATGTTCTTGATTTAATGTGTTGCTTTCCGGTTTTATCTCTGGTTCTCCTCCAGAAATTTATCTAGCCATGGCAGAGACACAGCCTCCCCTGCTCTCTCCATCCAGCCCCATTTCATAAATTAGGGAGGACTTGGGGAGTCCAAGATTATGTCTCAGAACTGGCCTTTTCCGTTTACTCATTAGAACTTGGCTAAGGATGGAGTGCGACCAGTCGTGGTTATTTATCAAACACTCACCTGCCTGAGTCACATGGTGTTCCCAGGGCTCTTTAAATATAAACCCATTTAAAGATTATAATAATCCTATGGTGTCCATCCCATTAAAAAAAAAAAAGTTTTATTCATTTTAGAGGGGGGGTGGATGGCATGAGTCAGAGGGACAGAGGGAGAGGGAGGGAGGGAGAGAGAGAGAGAGAGAGACTCTCCAGCCAACACCCTGCTGAGCATGGAGCCCAATGTGGGGCTGGATCCCCAAACCTTGAGATCATGGCCTGAGCCAAAACCAAGAGTCGGTTGCTTAAGTGACTGCCACCCAGGTGCCCCGTCCATCTCATTTTTATAGCCATTTTGCAGAAGAGGAAATTGAGGCACAGGAAGGTTAATTAACATGAGTAAAGTTGCCATCAGGTGATGAAGCCAGGGTTCAAATGCAGCAGGGTGCCAGGATCCGTGCTCTGAAGCATGTGACAGTGCTCCCTCCACATTCTGTTGTCCTGCTTGCTTTGCCTCTATGTTGGTATCATCTGCCTCTCCCAGATGCCTTTCTGGCTCCTCTTTGTTGAGTTTCTGGACTCCAGTAGAAGAATGTTGCAAACCACATTCCTTCACATCATCCAAACTAGTTATTCTAGAAGTATTAGGATATGTTCAGATTCCCAAATCCTAGAATGACTTCTGCCTGAGAGATGCAGTCTCAGCTCTCTCAGGAAGTAGCCCTATGGTTTTGGGAAAAACAGCTACTCAGCTGTTGTGTTCATCTGTGAAATGTGGTGAGGCTGGGCTAAGAGATTGTGTCTCTTCTCGCAGGAAGGTGTTAGGTTCCCACACTTGTCTGTGTATTCTTTGGGACACCTAGGCTGTGTGCACTATGCTTAGAAATCTACCTCAGATGCAGCATCTATGTTCCCAGGCGGCTGGAGTCAGATTAAGCACCCTCCCCCCAAGTCTGCTTTGTAGAACCTGCTAGTACTTTGACTGTCCTAGTTCTGTAGCATATTAGGGTATTCCTCTTGCCCTTTTGACAGACTCTTTTATGATGTCAAGGTATATGGGATAAAAATATTCCATGAGAACAAAGAGATGAAGGCCTTATGCAATCATCTGAGACTAAATTAGTGGGAGGCATAGAAGTCCTTTGAGGGAAGCCATTAATAAGTTGGTTTTTAATTCCCTATCTTGGACAAAATGCCTGATATGAAGCATGGTCTTAAATGAGGTACTTGGTTGGCATAGTGCTTGTTGTGTGGTAACCATACAGGCCTATAGCTGATGCTGTGCCTCCAGGGGCATTTTCCAAGGATTTCCACCCAGATTAATCATGTATTTATAGGTTTTATCATCTTGAGTGGATCTATTAAGAGAAAATGTGTTCTTAAGTCTAAGGGCTTCTTATTTCTGATTATTATGTCATATTCTCATAGATCTAAGTGTCCTTGTGCTAGAAATTATAGACCAGTGTGGCTCATCTTTGAGTGCCTTGAAAATATATTCATTTAATGTGTATATATGTATGAATATGTGCCTTTTAAATTTCACCTCATTCTATGAAAATCTGAGCATTAGTTATGAATGCTTTTGGAACCAAAGGACAAAACTCAATTCAAACTGGCTTTAGCAGGAGAGAAAATATATGGGCCCCTGTAATTCAGAAGTTCAGGGAATGGAAATCTTTAGGTATGATTTTTTTTTAAGATATTTTTTATTTATTTGACAGAGAGAGAGAGGTCACAAGTAGTCAGAGAGGCAGGCAGAGAGAGAGGAGGAAGCAGGCTCCCTGCTGAGAGGAGAGCCCTATGCGGGGCTCGATCCCAGAACCCCGGGATCATGACCTGAGCCAAAGGCAGAGGCTTTTAACCCACTGAGCCACCCAGGCGCCCCTTTAGGTATGATTTTATCCAAGGACTAAACAATGTCATCAGGACTTGGTCTGTTGCCTTAGTCCTTCAGCCATACTCCTCTCTCTCTGGGATTCATTTTAGGTAGGCTGTTTCTGCTAGTCAACTTCTTTCAGCCCCGGATTTGCATGGTATTAATTAGCCAGTCCAGAGTCAGAAGAAAACATCTTTCCCTGTTGGGCAAGCACAAGTCCTGGAACCACTTCTTGGTGGACTGATTTCAATGCCAGTTTTTATCCAGATGCACAGTGATGATAGAACATGAGCAAGTTTCCATGCCTGCAACCCTGGGGAGAAGTCATACTCACCTGAATTGTGTGGGTTGAAAGTAGAGAAGCAATAATTCACCCAGGAAAATTGAGTTTCTATTCTATTAGCAGAAGAAAGACGATGGATGGGGAGGGGCAGGCAAAACCAAAGTGAATCATCCAGAGGTGGTGATGTCGGGCCCCTTCCTTCCACATTCACAAGCCACATCTAAGAAAAAGGCACTTATGATACTTTCTCATGCTCTAAATATTCAGCATAGATTGATTAAAATATAAAAATGAAAAAGAAAAGAATATAAGCTCAAAAATAAGAAGCATGGACCAGAATTGGATCAGAAATTCAAAATACCAAATAGTTAGTTGGCCACTGGGCTCTGAGGAGGGAAGGAGACAATAGGCTGTTTCTGCTAAAATTGCTCCATGTGAGCTAGGGACCCAGAGTAAGGCTCATATTTGAAGTCAGAGGCTGGAGCTGGGCTCTGTCCACCTACAAAGGAAAGTACACTGAAAAGAAAATTCCTGCTGACCCAGTGTTTGGGGATTTGAATTTTTAGGATTCTGCTGGTCTAGGGAGCCAGGATCAATATGCAAGCAGAAATAGCACTGGGATGTGATAGTTCTAATATCACATCGGTTGAAGAATCCCCAAATGCTGGGGATCTCAGGGGAGGGGAAAGAAACACAGAACCACTAGATACGTATCTAGTGAGCACAGAAGGAAGGGGAAAGAGAAAAAAAACAAACAAGGGCAACAAAACACTCTAAAAATGAACCTCTGAGTCAAAATCCGAAAATATGTGAAAAAAAGATAGCCAAAAAAGAAAAAAAAAAGTCAATAATAAGACTACAAATTCAATCCAGGTGATTTCAAATATATGAAAATTTCATATTGATTTTAAAGGTACTGCATTTAGGTTGTATAAAGTGATAAACAGAGGAATAAGACTAGTTAAGACGGATGGAATACATGAAACAGGAACAGGCAGAAATTAAACAAGAACAGGCAGGTGTAAGAAATAACCAGTTAGAAATCTTATAAATAAAAAAAAGATTATATATAGCTCATTAAAAAAAGTTAATAGGATCAGTTTAATTCTGGACACAGATGAAGAGAGAGTTAATGAATTGGAAGAAATTTACTCAGATAGTAGCACAGAGAGAGAAGGAGCTAAAGTATGCCTTGTAAAGAACAGAGAAATGGAGGATGTATTGAGGGGCCCCACATACATCTAGTAGGACTTCAGGAATGTAATGAGAGAGTGATGGTGAAATAATATTTGAAGAAATAGTAACTTTGGATAGTATCGAATAGAAGGACCCAAGTCTTTCAAAAGCACGTTCTCCATACCAAACTGAAGAAATAAAGATAAACCCACACCAGAAACATCGTGTTTAAACAGAACACCAGGATAAGACAAAATTTTTTGAAAAAACCATCCAAGGGTAAAAAGACAGATGGCTTTCAAAAAGCAAGTAGATTGAAAGAAACTGATTGGCAACAAGATGCAATGTTTTAAAAGAGAATGAAGTGAAAGACAAATACCATATGATCGCACTCATATGTGGAATTTAAGAAAGAAAACAGATGAACATATGGAAGGGGGAAAAGAAAAAAAGAGAGAGGGAAACGAGCCATAAGTGGCTGTAAGTGATCGAGAACAAACTGAGGGTTGCTGGAGGGAGGTGGGTGGGGGATGGGCTGGATGGGGGATGGGCTGGATGGGGATGGGCTGGATAGGGGATGGGTGTTGAGGAGGACACCTGTTGTGATGAGCACTGGGTATTATTACATGTAAGTGATGAATCACTGAATTCTCCTCCTAAAACCAATATTATACTGTATGTTCATTAACAAAATTTAAATTAAAAACACAAGAAAACAAAAGACAACAAAAACATAAAAGAGAATGAAGTAAATACAAATATTTTAAATCATAAAAGATGAAGGGAGTTTGGCAGAGGACCTTCAGTCAGAGGGCAGTTAACAAATGTACTTTAGAAAGAACAGTGAACAAGAGACAGAAGATGTGGTACCTGAGAGATAATGGTGACATTGATACATTTTAGAAGAAAACTACAGTAAGGATTGGCTTCAAAAACTAATTTATTGTTTAATATGTAAACTCTAGACAGTAATATTGAGATGGAAGACAGTATTTAATGGGTACTTAAGATATGTTAAAATTCCTGTCATTTAGTGGGGGAGGGATTATATTGTGAATAACTTTAAATTTTGCCTAGAAGATTTATAGTATAACCTAGTATAAAGATAATCACTAAAACCACAGACCTAAAAATCCATAATTTTGAAACTATTAGAGAAAGAAAAGAGAGCAGAATAATTAAAATCCATTAACCTAAACCTCACCTGGAAAGGAGAGGGAAAAAGCAGAAAAGGAAAAAAAAAAGATGCAAATACAAAATTGGATGAAAGTTAGCTATTTTTGACTGCAGTTATCAGATTGATAAAAATGGAATTTCTTTCCATCTTGCTAACAAGAGGCCTACCTGAGATGAAACTCAGGAAGTTTGAAACTATAAACCAAAAGCAAACTTGCAGAATAACATCAGTATCAGATCAGAGAGAATTTAGGGGAAAAAATAATAATAGGGATACAGGGGGCTACTATATAAAAATATAACTTTATATTTTTATACTGATATACTGTGTTCCTACCAACAGAACACAACCAGACAGCTTTACAAAAAGACATACACCAATCTAGGCAGTGGATAATTTCAACAAACATGTCTCATTGGTATACATTTAATTCCACCCCCAACAAGTAGATTTACAAATCTAACCATATTCTAGGTCACAAAAATAGAATTCTCAGGCAGTTGTAATGAACCTAGAACAAACAGACCAGGTTTTATGAGCAGAAGGCGATTTAATTCCCTATCAATCATAAAAATATTTAGAAACTTCATTCTTCAAGAAGATCACCCTGGAATTTGAAAATGTCTTGAACTGAAGAATAGTGAAAGTACTATATGTCAAAATGTGTGGGGTAGAGCTAAAGTGATAATGAGAATAATTTTTTGCCCATTAAGCTGGCATTGAACACCCTGTGTGATGAAGAGGCAGTTCGGGCCTGCGTGTCTGGGGGCTTGGTAAGAGGATAGGGGCACAGAGACTCTTTGTCAAGAGTGGCTCCTATCAACACACGTGGCCATGGCTCCTTCCATCTGGGAGAAGGGTCCCAAGTATCCTTCAGACATTACTTACATTTTTCTGCCACCCACCCCCCAACATCTCCCAGGAAAGTATAGCGCTGTAAGATCAGGAGATGGTGGGATTTTTCAACTCACCGGGCTTTTCATCTTGATCTGATGTGCTTGGGGTCAGGGTGGGGCTGGCTGGTGCGACACGTCCTTGTCTTTAGCTCTCAGCTGGGCATTAGTGAACGTGGGTTCTGGGCACGCTCCAGGTTGTGCTTTCTCAGAGTTTGAAATGACAAGGTCTCAGTTGATTCAGCTAAGAGTGGTGCCTGCTCTCCATCTCCCTGCTTCTTGGCCTCAAATATAACATAAGCTAAGGTCAAATGTAGATTTTCTTTCTTCTCTCCCTCCCTTTCTCTCACCCTCTTTCACTCTCTCCATGTGTCTCTTTCTCTGTGTCTTCTCTTCCTTTGAGTATCCGCCCCTCTTTCCATCTGTTTTCCCACCTCTTCCTGTCTTTCCTTCATGTTCTATTCATTTCTCCCCGTTCACACAGACACACATGTTTACACAAATGCAAATATGCACGTATATAGTTCATTCCAGTTTGGAAGTGCAGACTTCTGGCTCTTTTTCTCCTAACAGTAATGTCCCTGGGTGCCTCTGCATGCCAGTGGGGACCATCTCTGAGAACCTGTGTCCACAGGGGCGGCTGCTCTCTGGGGCCCACCCCCCAGCCAGGCCGGCTGGGTTCTAGATGCTGGGAAGCCTTCTCTGGAGAAATTACAAACCCAAGGACTCGAAGCCTACAGGGTTCTGATCAGAAGGTAGCAAACTAGTCATGGTGAGAGAGAGGTCCCTCCTGTTGCTGCTGCCCCCACAGACTGCAGCATCCAGCTGCTGTTGGGTGATGAGAGAGGGACTTAGATCCCACTGTTGGGTGATGAGAGAGGGACTTAAATCTCACAGGAGTAGATTTTGGTCAAAGCACTGGTGTAACGGATCCAATCATTCTAATCCCTCCTTTCCTTCTTTCATTATTCTTATTATTTGTTGTTCAGAGTTTCATACATGTAATGAAATAATCCAACCAACATGAAATTTTGAAACTAGTCCCACATCCCTTTCAAATGGTCTGCAGCCTAAAGGACCATTACCTTTATAAATATACCTCCTCAGCTCTCACTGGATTAACTCACTGTGGTTTAGTCCTTGCATCCCGGGGGAAACTTCGGTGTTACTCTGCTTGAAATTTTCCCGGTTGAATTTTTGTATGCAATGTGCCTTAACAGTGTGTGCCTCTTAAAATGTGATTAATTAGTTCCCCCAAATAGGCCTTGGCACCCTTCCAACATTTGGGAGTTCTGCTCCCACGGGCAGAGAAAATAACCTTGACATGCTGGTGCATGAGCAGTGACAGATCAGGAATGGCCCAGAATGGGGTGGGGATGGCAAGGGGGATGGTAGTGGGCTTGTTCTGGAAGGCTGGGATCAGTGGTTTGGCTGTATGGATGGTGTCAGGAAGTTCTCTATGTCAGAGATGAGATCTAGGACACACAGTAGAAGGAGTGGGGCTGCAGACGGACAGGTGGACAGTAGCCCAGGGATTGTAATCCACAGAACCGGACAGAGTTTGGGCCAGAAGAACAGACACAGAAATTCAAGACCCAAGTGGAGATTCTGCATATCACGAGGTCAGGAGCCTTTTGTCAATGATGTTGGTTAATGGAGGAGAAACCATCGGCCAGGCACAGCATAACATGGGAAGACCAGAAGCTGCTAGGTCTCGTACGCAGGTCTAGGCTTAAGTTCTTCTTGCCTTGTTTACCAGAAGTCTGTCCACGAGCATAATTAACATCTGTCAGGCATTTATCTTTCTTCAAGTAGAGCCAGTAAACTCCCTTCATTTTGTTATGGTGAGAATTAAGTGGAATTTGGTGTGCAAAGTGCTTAGTAATGGGCTTGCCGCATAGAAACTCTGAATAACTATTAGTTACCCCCCTCCCGCCCTGGGCAAGATGCTCTGGCCTGAGCTTCAAGAATGGAATTTGACTCACCATCAGAGCTTTACGTGGGAGCTCCTACGGGTCTCCTACCTGAGCCTGACTTGCTTTCAGGTTTGGATGGGAACTAGAGCCCAGGGTGGCCACTCAGCTTGGTGAAGGTCCTAGCGGTTGTTAGAAGCAAAGCCAGAAATATTGCTGAGATTTTTCTCAATTCTAACCCACAGGCATCTCCAATTAAGCGTGTAAATACTTACTGATTTCAGTTGGAATTTGGGGTGAAATAAGATTTGTATCTTGGTGAGGAGACTTCTGGTGATTTATTACAGAGCTATGAAGATAAGTGTAATTTTGTGTTTCATGCATACGTTTTTATGGCTGCCCTAGGGGTCTGCATGTTTGACTTTAATGCTTGCATTTATCTAAATATCGTAAAAGTAGTAGTAAGAACATATGAGAAGATGATGTGATCTTCTTCAGGGCAGGCAACTCATCTTGCTTACACACTGGTGGTGATAGATTGCTCTTCTGTAGCCGTTTTCCATCCTGGTCCCTATGGCAAGGACAGCCACGAGCTGACTATGGAATGGAGTGAGCCAGTCTGTCTGTCTTTAACCTGTAAGCTGGGATCTCCATTCACAGCCTTGCTTCACTCATCTGTCTGGTCAGAGGAGACCCTCAGAGTCCTTGCATTTCCCTCCAGTCGCTGCCTAGCTCCTCTGTCAGTATACTGGCAATTGTATTGGTTTGCAAACCACCTCCCTTACCCAGTGGGCAGGGAGAGACAGAAGGAAGAAGCAGACCACTCTGGATGAGTGGGTGGGTAATTTTAATAAGCAAGAGAACTTATTTATGCGGTTTGTCTTGGGCATCTGGAAGATGAGTAGATCTCCATACCTGCCTTCCAGAATCTTAAGTCTTTGCCATAGAGGCTGTAATGGGGTTCAGTCACATGCGCCAAGTTGATGGTCTTAACAACACCTTTCTCTCAAGGCTATATCCTTGAAAGATGTGGGAATGGCGGGTAGAGTATATATTCCAAGGACAGGAGATGGGGGTAAGGAGCTTCTGTTTGTTTGGGTTCAGCTCAAGAATTAACTGATGGCCATATCCTGTTGATTTTCTCCCTCAACATGGGGTATACCTCCCACGAGACTATCCATTTGAAGCTGACTTAAACCTAGTATGTAGCAAAGCATAGTTAAGGATGTAGGCTTAGGAGCAAGACTGCTTTAGTTGGAATCCAGCCTCTATCACTTGCTTTCTGTATGACCTTGAGCTAGTCATGTAACAATTCTGAGCCTCAGTTTTCTAATCTGTGAAATGGTGAGTATAATAGCACCCTCGTCATGAGGTGTTTTGAGGATTACCATGTGTTCAAACAAAGCGCTTAGTCAAGGATGGACACGTAGTGAATTCTCCTTAATTTGTTATTATTATCTGGTCCTCAAGCTACTGGTTCTTGGCTTCTCTTCATGGAATCTTCATGGAATCTTCTCTTCATGGAATCCCCCCATTCCCTACCCAACCATTTGGGACTCAACTCTTGATCTTGCCTTTGGGCTAAGTCCAAGGCAGCCTGTCTAAGCTGTGGCAAGATCAGAGCTGGGCATGGATCTTCCTTGAGAGCTGCAGGACTTTTGATGATGATTTATAGCATGATCTTGAGCTCCCTGGACTCTACTGTCCCTTAGACCCCGTTGACCTTCTTACAGATACATCTGTAGTGCCTTGCACAGTGCCTGATGCAGAGAGGGCACTCAGTAAGCTATGTGCTGACCATATGAATGAGTACATATATGTCGTTATTCAGGGAAGAACTACAGTCTCTTATGTACCTTTGAGTTGGTCCTATGACAGTGTACGTACCATTCTGGTTTCTTCTGTGTGTTACTTTCCTACTTTATAGTTTACCATGTGACAGGAAAAGGTAGAAGACCTAAGTAGGTGGGCCATGGATAAGGAAGAAGTGGAAGAATACCGTAATCAACAAGGAAATGTGCTAATTTGGACCCAGGTCAATGTCAAGGTGAGCCACATGTTGGAAACAGAAGAGTGAAGTCCTGTCTGACTCATTCCTCTTCTCAGAGTCTGAGGAAGGCAGGTGGTCACACCGTTTGGGACAAGGTGGTAGGCCCCACATCAGGCTGAATCTGGGCAGATGTTTATTGAAGGAGACCTGTGGCTGTGTGTGCAGATAGAGAACAAAATTTTGCCAGAGAGATACCAGTGTGCCTTAGCCAGGGATAATGGATGTGTTTTAAGCACGAGTGGTAAGCAAGGAACTCAGTGAGACAAAGGAGAAGGAGGGCTGGTGTTAGAATCAGGGAGGATTATAAGCAGGATGAGAAGTGGGTCAGTACTAGGTGAAAGTTACTACCCAGGGTTGATGAAGCTTTCAAGTCTGAGGGAACAAGCCCCACAAATCTGTCCTCACTTCTGACACCAACTGCTACTTTGGGGGCTTTCCGAAACCACCCCCAGTTTGGATAGTTTGTTGGAGGACTCAAAGAACTCACTGAAACTCTGCCTTTAGTTATACTTTGTTACAGGGAAAGGATATAAGATGGAATCAGCCAAAGGAAGAGAGGCACAGGGGGCAGAGTCCAGGAGAGGGCCAAATGCAGAGACTCTGCTTATCTTCTCCCTGTGGAGTCATGGACAGTATTTCCTGCCCATCATGGTGTGTGACTGTGCCAACGAAGTATTGCCACCTGGGGAAGCTTCCCAGTGCCTTTGGCGTCCTGAGTTTTAATGGGGCTTGGTCACGTACTGCCCTTGTGGGTGACCTGTAATTTCCAGTTCCCCTGAAGGTCAGAAGTGATACTGCCTGGTCCAGAGCCCCATCAGAAATCACACTGCTAACCTGTCAGGTCAGCAAAGTTCCCAGGCGAACAAAGACACTCCCATCAGGAAGGACATTCCTGGAGCCTCAGGCTCACCTCCAGGTAGCCCAGTGAGAAGGCTGGACTTTGCTTTGGGTACAGTTAATTCTTCTAGTTGCTAAGTGTTGGGTTGTCCTTCTCTGAAATTAATCTGTGGCTAGTGATGCAAGAGGAGAGGCAGATTATAAGAACTACACACCTAGATCATATTCACTTGTGACCTTCTCTCCATGGAAAAGACAGACGGGGTGGTTAGGTCTTTATGAGTAAGAGCTATGTTGGCTGAGCCCAACCGGGAGAGCCCACCATGAGTCGAGCTGTAACCTTTGCTTTGCTTTCCGAGAAACCTGACTGTATCTGTTCATCCAGATGGATTGAACTCTGTGGACTGAAGTCACAAGAAACAGGTTTTAAAAATCATAGTCCTGTGTATTAATTTGTAACGAAGTACACACACTCACATACGTGTGCATGCCTTTACTAAGAACCAGGGGAGGTCACCCCCACTTGGGGCCCCCGTGCCAGTGGTTCATCCACTCAGGACACCGGAATTCCCCAGCAGGCTGCTTGGTCAGCACAGAACCCAACCAAAGCGAGCTGGGTATCAGAGATAGTGGTTTCCATAGTCTGATGGGCTGGACTTCTCCCGTGTAGCAGCATTTTTGGTCTAAACAACTGTACCAGACTCCTAAAACGAGAGCACGGTTTCTCCTGGTCAGTGCTGACAAGTCCTGATTTTCCAGCTGTCCGTTTTCATTATTTCTTATCAGGTCCCAAAGGCTTCTCTCATTACCTTATTTTATATTATAATTTACAAGCTTATTTTATAGAAGTGACATTTCAGACTAACGGGTTCCCGGCATGTTAATCTCACTGATGAACCAGCTCTAAATCACCGCGTGGAGTGGGTTAATAATACTGCTTTCATCCGGCGGGGGCCGCCGTGCTCGTGCGTTCTGGGGAGCTAGACTTCCCGCAGATTCCAGGACATGGCGGTGATCATTTGGAGACCAACTTTGAACCCTCTGTTCTCCTCCTCCGTAGGGACCCAGCAAGTGAGTTCTTTGTATAATTGCCCAGGGGAAAGAAATAGTCAGGCTCAGGAGATGGATCTCCTCAAAACTGCTTCCCCACGGGAGATTAGAGACCATGAAAAAAATAATGGTGGGACAAAAATAGATGGTTGTTTCGGGGTGGGCATTTTAAGTTCTCATGCAGCATCCCGGCATTACATACCTAGGCTTTATGCTTCACTTTGCCTGTGGGCAGACTTTGCTTCTCAATGGGGCTCCCACCAGAGTGTGTACATATGTATGTACAATATAAATCCAAAGCGCTCTACATAATACAGCAAGGAAACAGTGGGGCAAATTTCATAGTTTAAAATACAGCGTCGTCATCTTTCTAGAGCCAGAGTCACCTTAATGTGCTGTCTGCCTCACTCAGGCAAACTTTAAAATAATATCATATTTCATAAAACCCTATTAAACTGTCACATAAATTCCCCTTATTTCCTTTTCCCGTCAATGCTGATTACCATGGAAGATATTTCTGTGTCAGTGGAAATTCTCTCCCTTCCCATCAGCCTCCCCCTCTTGCCTTGTGCTTTTGGGGGTCTGTCTCCAGAGAGCAGTCTCCTAGGATCTCTTTGCATCTCAGAACAGAGGGAAAGGCAGCCACCCTGCCCACCCCATTGACCCATGCTGGGGTTTGTGTAAGCTCTGAGCAGCTTAAGCTTCCAGCTTTAATTATCACAATAACACAATGAGGTGAGGTTATTATGTTCCTTTGACAACCAGAAAAATTGAGGCTGAGTATAAGTAGCTTACATGGGTTCAAGTTACTGTGACTTGATGGTAATAGGGGATGGGGTGACTAGTTGTCCTGTTTTGCCCAGGGCTGAGGTGGGGGTTCCACTGGACATGGGACTTTCAATGATGGAACTGGGACAGTCCTGGGCAATTAGGGAGAGTTGGTCACCTGGGTTTAGATCACATTCCATTTGATTGGCTGGAAGCCCTTGATCTTAGCCATTATGGACACAGCCTCACCGTCACAGAGTGGAATATGACATCATAACATCATGAATTCATACGGCAATACTTTCTATTCCCATCTGTCTATATTGGATTGTAAACGAAAGTTTTTAAAGTCAAATTTGAATGATTCTCCTTCAAAGTAGATGTTGTCACTCTAATAATTCACTCACTCATTGATTCATTCGTTCAACTTACTATAGCCTGAATAATAATATAAATCTCCTTAATTGATCAGTATACAAATTACTTAATTACATTATTGAGTAATTAGCATATACCTTATCCTTTGCAAAATGCGCTATCATTGAATTTGGACAACAATGCTGTGAGATGGGTACTATTTTTTTCCAACTTTATTGGGATACGATTGACATCTAACATGGTGTGAAATTTAAGATGTACAGAGTTGTGATTTGTTACACACACATATTGTGAAATGATCACCATGTTAAGGTCAGCGAACACATCCATTGTATGGTACAGTTTTTTCCCCCAGTTTTGCAAATGGGGGACTGATGCTCAGAGAACTTAAGTGACTGGACACGAAGAGCATGTTGAGCTGGGCTTCTAAGCCAAGTCCAAGGCCGGATTGCTGGCCAGCTCAGGGCATACAGGAGCACAGCTTACCTGCTCACTGTGCAGAGCTTTAGGGCTGCGTTTGAGTCTTTTTGTGTCCTTGTTTCTCACTTCAAAATATAAATGCAAGAATTCTAACTTTCTGAAAAGATTCAAAATTGAGAGCTGGCTAAGTTTAAATGATGACTTGATATTTAAAATATCCATTGACATGCAATCTGCAAGACCCACCTCTGATGCAATCCCGTGGCATGGTCTGGGGGATTATTTTAAACCATGGCACTAGTGGGATGTCGTTTGGCTTGTATTAAATGGCTTTCTGGGGACCTTTAAATCTATATACTGTGCAGGAAGAACTGATGACCAAAGATCTCGTCTGATAGAATCGTTACACTTCGGGCCCACAGTCCCCGCCTTCTCATCCATCTGTCTGTGTCTTTCTCTCTGTTTCTCTGAGCATTTGTTCTTCTCTCTCTCTGAGCCCAGAAAGAAGAAAAGAAGCATTTCTTGCTTCTTTCTTTGCTCTTAACGTATAAGGCCATCCATACAGATGCATGGTTCAGAAACCTTTTTTGATCAAGCTCCATCTCTCCAGCTGTGCTCTTTTAAGGCTAACCGTCCCCATAGGGATCCACTTCCCCGGCCACGGCTCGGAGGCTGCACAGTCCAACTTTACAAAGTCTTGCTTTCAGTGCCTGCCTGAGTCTCAGATAGGGTGACATTCCTCTCACTTGTCTTTGCTTCTCTAATCCATATTTTAATGAAATTTGTGTATATAAGTATGCATGTGTGTGTGCGCGCGCGTGTGAGCGTGCAGGTGACAAGTGTGTACCAGTCACCGAGTTAATTCTTAGTTCCTGGGAAAAGAAAATTGAATTAAATATACATCCTCAGGGCCTTTTTTAAGATCTTTTTAGGCCCAAGGCACTTTTTTTTTTTTTTTAAAGATTTTATTTATTTATTTGACAGAGCGAGATCACAAGTAGGCAGAGAGGCAGGCAGAGAGAGAGAGGAGGAAGCAGGCTCCCTGCCAAGCAGAGAGCCCGATGCGGGACTCGATCCCAGGACCCTGGGATCATGACCTGAGCTGAAGGCAGAGGCTTAACCCACTGAGCCACCCAGGCGCCCCCCAAGGCACTTTTAAGAGGTGGAGGCCCCATCCTGTGTCACACTGAACATAATAAAATGTGCTCACATCCCACATCAAGTACTTTTTTTTTTACTGAAGTTGAAACAATTTCGTATGCTTTCACAATTATTTGGCTATGGCTGATAATTTATAGTTGGCTATGATTCCTTAGCCATCAAGGTCTGTAATCAGTAATTCCTGCAAGGTACAAAAATCTAACCCTACAAATTATTTTCAAAGATAATAACATTTGTATGAATACTGAATTTAATAATTAAGGCAGTTGACATCATATTCTGTTTGGACAATCAAACACTTGTTTTAATTTCGTAGTTTCTTCTTATTTTTGAGGGCCAGTATACATGCTTTTTCAGATCTCAGATACTTTATTGAACTTTGCAAAGCAGGCTTGCTCTGAGCACTGTAGCCCACCTTGAGTTATGCTCCAGAGAGAGGCAGGTAAGTAAAGTGCAAAGCACAAGGCATAGTGGGCTCAAAGGACTCATGCTATGGTAGGTATGTGCCAGATGGCTGAAGAGACAGGTTCAGGAGTATTTAAATCAGACTCTGAAGGCAGGAAGAGGGAAATTACCCTGAAATGAGTGACATTTGAACTGAACTTAAAGTCCAGTGGAGCTGTCCAGCAGAGAGGGCACAGGAGGGCGGGCATTACGTAGAAAGAAGAGCCTGTACAAAGAGCAGAGTAGGACACAGGGAAACAGGAGGGTGCTGGCTGTGCTCTGTGTGTGCAGGGGGTTGCTGAGGCAGGGGTGGCCAGGGGTGAGGCTCCTTGCCCTGGGAAGGAAGATCATGAAGGACCTTTGCCCCAGTAAGAATTGTGCCCTTAATTTGATCCTGA
Source organism: Lutra lutra (assembly GCF_902655055.1). Classification (NCBI taxonomy): domain Eukaryota; kingdom Metazoa; phylum Chordata; class Mammalia; order Carnivora; family Mustelidae; genus Lutra; species Lutra lutra. The sequence goes on along the minus strand of NC_062284.1, from coordinate 8,628,562 downwards.
GGGCAGTGGGAGAGGTGTCACTGAGTATTTGGAATCAACAGGGATGCAGAAGATGGAAAATATCTGAAAGTTACTTTGGAGGCAGAAATGAGAGGCTGGGTCATTCTTTGCACGTGGAATCTGGTGAGACCTTCCCATTTCTAGTGGAGTTATCCAGAAGGACGGTGATGGCTCACTGTCACCACATCAGGCCACACAGGGCGGCGATGAGACCCAGAGACAGCTGGGTTCGAGGCCACATGCAGGGGCCATGTGCCAGCTGCTGCCCCCGCCACGAGGACCTGCGGGAGGGTTTCGGAAAGGCAGAAGGAAACACTGATGTGGCAGAGGGGCAGAAATATATCTGTGATGCTGACGGAAGCCTGGTTTGGAAGCAGCAAAAGACTTTGTATGCTGATCTCAATTTCTCATTTTCAGGCCTAAATGTGTCACTAATATCCTCTGTCAGGATCTCTGACCAGACCAATTTTGCACACACTCTGTTGATTCTACACATCCTAAGAGCTCTTGGCCTGCCAGGGACTCTTTCTTCTTGCCCAGTCATCTGTGAATATACCTAATTCAGAAGGTGAATACATTTAAATGGCTTAAACATAAAAGGCACGTTGCTGAGCAACTGTGAGTCTGGAATAGGCTTGTCGGGTTACATAAGCGAAGACCCGGCGGGTCACCACTCTAGGCATTTGGATTGGAACAGCAGCGATGATGACCCTCTTTCCCTTTCTTTTTCTCTTACTTCTTCCCTCGCTTCCTCCATTCGTCTCTTACTGCAAACTGGCAGCTCAGCCTGAATTTTAAAATGCATTTCAAAATGTCATAACTCCATTCCGTTCCATGTACCCACAACAGCTCTCGGTTCTGTCTGTGGAGTAACTAGGCATCTAGGTTACCTGCCTATGCCAGCGTCCCCCCACCCACCACCCGGCTTTCTTAAACACCTCCAGCTCCCCTCCCCAACCCCACAACCTAAAACACCTTTACTCAATTGCAAGAGTAAAAATTTGCACGCCGCAGAGCGAGTAACACAGCTATTGAAATTTCCTGGCACGGTTTCAGTTCTAAAATGCTCTGCTCCACTGTCAGGTGGTGACATGTGTTTGGGGCTTAAAACTCTTAAATTTTCTCCTCCTTCCTTATTGGTCCTTATGACTCGGGCCCATAATTTATTCGTCGTGCAGTTTTTGCGTGGTGGCTTTTCTGCTGTCTTAAATCGCCGGGCCTGGAAAGAGTTTGGGGGAAGCTGAGATTCCTGAAGGACGGAACGCTGACGAGGGCATGCTCTTGGTTTGTCATTTCTAACCGAAAGAGAACCGTGCTGTTCGGCTGTTTAAAGACGTCCATCACACACGAGAGCATGTTTTTGCCCTTCGCTTGGTTCATCCTCTCCTTCCCTCCCTCACGGGGGCGTGTTAGCCTCCCACAGTAAGGTGGCCCCAGCAGCCCGTGGTAACCCCGCAGGGGCAGAGACTCTGCTTCTGGAAGAAACTCCGTCTGTCTCTGGAACCTCGAATCTGCTCCCTTGGGCACTTTGGATTCTACTCCCGTCCAGATACGTTCAGGCAAATACTGTAGGGAAGAGCAAAGCAGGAGACCCGTTGTATGTGACCTGGGAGCAGAACGATTCATTAGAATATTTCAAAGTTTTCTGAGCAAAGCCTACGGCTCTTTAATTTCTTTCTTGGAGATTCATAGCTTTTGGTGCCTTCTATTACACCTAAACCTAGTGAAACGTAATGTAGCTAGCATAACCCGGTGGGGTGTGTGGGATGAGTCTTCGTGGAGCATGAAAAGGTCTCCTTCCCTCTCGTTTCGGTTATCGGTGTTTCTGGAAGATACTGTGATGCACAGTTCTGTTGAGATAGCGGTCAGGCCACGGGTTCTGGCCAGAGACTGCATGAGCCTTGGCTGTGTCTTCACAAGGCCTCCATTCAGAAATAGTCCGTACTGATTTGGCCCCACTCTGAGTGGTGTGTAGGTGACAGAGTCCTCCTGGGACCTCCTGGAGCTTGAGGGAGTTAGTCAGTGCTCTCCTCTGGGCAGCGTTCATTCTACTGCGGAGATCGGGGGCAGAGGCCCCAGTGCCCTGGGGTACCAGTGAGCCTGCAGATCCCAAGGCAGAATTATAGACATCCCTAACTGAGATCAGCTGATGGATTGGGGGCGGCGGGGGTGGGGTGGGGAGTGCAGCAGCATCTGTCTGCAATTTTCCTGATGCGATTACACACTTCTCCCGAGCGACTGTCGTTTGTGTGTGTAGTAAATTCCTCAAACCCAATCCAAATACTCTATTATCGTACTGGATATATTATGTATCATTATAGCACAGATGTATTATTTTTTATTTCCAGCATATTATAATATAACAAAATCTCCTGAAAAATCTGTAGAGTTTGATGCAGATGAGGGAATGCAGATGAATTTTCTCACGTTTGTGCAGAGTCGAAAATTATTATCTCAGCCTCGATTATGCCACTTCCTCTTGGTTATCTGAAAATTGCTCAGGAATAGATTTCCTGATTTTCTCTTCATTTATACCCATTATCCAAGCCCAGTTTATATATATATATATATATATATATATATATATATATATATATATTTCAGAGACAGAATGGTACAAAGTAGGATGGCAAGATTGCCCTTTGCAAAGAAATATGAGTTTGTAATATTTCAAAATTGGATTGTTTTACAAGAAAGAAGACAGTGGAACAGAATGTTTTGTTTGGGGAGGAAAAGCCTTATTCTTTTATTCATTTCCTTGGTGCCTTAGCTATATTCCATTGGAGTGTAATAAACTTCTACCATTAAGTGTGGTGAAGGGGTTCAGTTAAGACAGTCGATAGAGGATCGAGGGCTGTGGTTAGGGTTAGCAGTCATGAGCCTCCTGAGGCTATTGAGAAGTTACGTGTGATTAGTCTGAATTGAGGTGTGCTGAAATTGTAAAATACACACCAGACTTTCGATGACTCAGGACCCTAGAATGTAAAAGATCCCATTAATCATTTTCATAAATTACACATTGAAATGGTAATATTTTTGATCTGTTGGGTTAAATACAATTTATGAGAATTAATTTAGTATTTTTAAAAAGATTTTATTTACTTACTTGAGATGGGTAGAGGGAGAAGGAGCACAAACGGGGGGAGTGGGAGAGGGAGAAGCAGGCTCCCCGCTGAGCAGGGAGCCTGATGCGGGACTCGATCCCAGGACCCAGGATCATGAACTGAGCCGAAGGCAGAGGCTTAACTGACTGAGCCACCCAGGCGCCCCTTCATATTTTTTTGTATTTTAGAAAACTGTAGCTGCTAGAAAACACGGAATTTTGTACAATGTTTCTGTGGCTTGCATTATGTTTCTGTTGGATGGGGAGAGCTTTGCTGCTCTGAGTGTGATCTTTGGACCAACCATGTTGGCACCCTCCCAGGAGCTTGGTAGAAACGCAGGATCTCAGGCCCCCCCTCCACAGTCACTGAAACAGAATTTTCTTTTTAGCAAGATTTCTGGAGGATTCACGTGCACAGTCCAGTTGGAGAAACACTGCCCTAGTGGAGAGAAGTTTCCAAAAGGCCAGAAGTCTTTCACTCCCAATAAATAATTATTTCCCTTTGGGATAGGTGGTAGTTCCTTGAAGAGAGGTACTTGGTCTAGAACCCCTTGGCATCCCCAGAGTTTGATAAACAGAAGATACTCAATAAATGTTGAATAAAAGAATGGGTGCATCATCCTGCCTATTACTTGACAGGTGGGAACTTTCAGAGCAGTCGCAGAAAGTGGAAGAAGCAGATGGTGGCCCCTACTGAGGGCTAGTCATTTACAGTGATCTGGGCTCTTATAGCATCGTTTTGGTATGTGAAACGCAGAACAGCATGTGATTGTTACCTGTGAGGAACCCAGCTGGCCTCCCTGTCTGTTCTTCACAGATGTCATTTTGACTGTGGTGAGGGCGGGTGTCTTCAGGGGAGCAAAAATACAGATTGGATCCTGGTATTGCCCTCTTGAAGCCTCCATGATTTCCCGTGACAAGCACAGCCTTTCTCTGTAAGGCATGCATTGTGGGTTTCTCTTCCACTTCGCATTCTCTGTTCCAGCCCTGCTTAAGGCTTTGTTGGGAACTGGCTGAGTTTCCTCCTTCCGGGGGGACTGTTCTTGGGTGTCAGCCCCTCAGAGAGCCTTCTCTGGATCATCCTTTCTAAAATGATGACTCTGCCCCTCTTCTGGATCCTCTGTTGCTTCCCCTCTGCTGTTTCTTTATTTTTTCCATAGAACTCAACATGCCATTATTGTTTGCCTTCCCCACAGGAAGGCAAGCTGCTGACAGCTAGGACTTCGACTCTCCCTGGTGCGGCGCCAGTCCCCATTACAGTGCCTCCTGAGGCACTCTTAAGAGCTCAATAAATCCTTGTTGAATGAATGAAGGAATGAATTTGGGGGGGAACCCAGTGAATTAATATGTTGTGGCACAGTTGGACACAGAAGGGTTAATTATAGGAGATAATTACAGTGAATTATTGCCATCTAGTCAGCAAATGTCTTCTGGAAAGCCCCAATGTACACAGCTTTAGGAAGAGAGAAACGAGGCTCAGGAACTAGAAGGAAGAGCTCGGGCAGCAATGCAGGGCCGTGGGTGGGACAAGACATGCTGGTTCAGGAAACAGCACACAGCAGAGGGAGGACTGTTTGATTCAGGAGTGACGGGAAGCAAGACCAGACAGTCCAGCTGAGGCCAGCGGCTGGGGGCTTTCTCTCAGGGCTCTGGGAGGAGTGTAAACTCTAGCTCCGTTCATTATATGGGAGGTGATGCTGTCAGATTTGGGTTTTCTGTGTATGTAGATCACTGGGGCTTCTGTGGGGCTAGAGCGGTTGCTAAGGCGGAGGTGGCCTGTTTGTGGCGAAGAAGCGAGAGGGACGGATGATGGAGAGAGGAGGAATGAGAGAGGGTGAGGCCTCAGAGGTCCCGGCATGAGGGGGGGACTCCTTGTCCTTAACACTTCCCAGCTCTGCTGTATGTCGTTTTTAGAATTTGTGAAGAAGTTTAAGAAAGTCCAGGAAAAGATTCACGGGCTGCCAGTGGCAAGATGGCGACCTTCCGGTCAGTTTCTGTAGCTCATCAGTGTGAAGAGCCTATGGTCCATGGCTTCCTTTACTTCCCTGAGACTCCTCCATGGGGCACACTCCCCGACCCCGGTCAGTGCATGCGCCCCACGTCTCCTTGGTGATAATGAAGAAATATCCAAACAGAAGCCAGAGCTTTTAGGGCTCTGTGTCAGGCATTTGAGGGTATGAAGGTCACACCTCAGGCTTTGAAGGCAAGAGAAGGGGCAACATCTGAGGCCACTTCTTCCCTCTGGAGGAAACTGCAGCCTGGTCTGATGGGCTGTGGGCCGGAAGACCGCAGCTGGAGAGTTTGTACAGGAGGCCTCATGAGTAGGCAGACCCCGCTCCTCTGGGAAGGATCGTGCCCCGTGCTTGGGGGCAGCAAGAGAGATCCAGCCCAACTTGCCCGTTCTGAAGCAGATTGTTAGCAGTGATTACCTTCCCTCTTTTCTTGTGCTGCCGTCTGACTTCTGACCACTTCGCCACTTATCAGCGCTTGCATCTGAATATTGGAAAAAGTGAGAAAAGAGATGAAGCTTCATGTAATTTTGTTTCTTGTTAGGAGCTCTATTAACATGATACAGGAGAACATAATAGAACCAAAGGGGATTGAAACCCTTGGCTAAAACGTTTTATTTTTATCTACCATATTTCAGTTGCCATTGATAATCACTGAATTCAGTGCTGCGAAGACCTAAGAAAGCCTTGCTTTATAGGTCAGGAACTGTGATTTCAAAAGGGTTTAATTTTCCCAAATCCATTTAATCAGTCCGAGCCAGAAGCTGGTTGCCGGTTTCATAATTTGCGTGATACTTGATTGCCCCTCAGTGTATCATCACGCATTGTCTCAATAAGATTCATTTCAGCCTTCCTCTGGAGTACACACACGGAATAATACATGGTCAAATTAAAAGAACATTGGATCTTGATTCAAAGCACCCCAGGTTTGTTTGTTGTTGTGGTTGTTTTTTTTTTCCCCCGGCTTTCTCTCCTTCTTGGCTTTATAAACAAGAAGAGAATAATACCTATCTTTGCTTCCCAGATTTACTGTGAGGACCTAAGAAATAATGGAGGGGAAAGTAACTTCCCAACTGCAGGGTTCTATAACAATGCCATCTGTGTGTTTCCCTATAATCTCACACTTTAAAAAAGTCCCAGTTGTGTATTAATCTGTCAGAGAGCCAGCAGTTATGGTAACATCAAATGAAATGAAAGGGTTCTTCTGGTTCATATTGTTGAAGAAATTCAAAGAAATTAGAACTGTATGAGGAATAAGTGATACAACCTTTGGCGAGAAGGAAATGTTTCATTACTTGCAGAGGTTAGGATAGGCCATCTGCTAGTTTCAGCACGATCAACCGAAATGTGCCCACCCCCCCCAAAAAAGAATATAACACAGTTCAAGAACCTGAAAATTCCAATGAAAACATTCCCCTTTCTTTTGGAAACCATGTAAAGAGAGTGTATGTAGCAGAAAACAAAAACAGGCATTCCTACTTCTGCAAAACGAGGAGACAAACTTCTCAGTACTTGCAGGACTGCAGGATGTTGGTGGAAGGAACATGGAAAGCAATAGAAAACAGAGTTCAGCATCTGGAGTGTCACATTCCTACACTCAGCAAAAATACTTTTCAGAACTGAAGACGAGGTGGTTTCGTTTTCAGGCAAGGGAAGAAACCACAAAAAGGGAGAATACTCAATTCCAGCAGACCCAAACTTCTTAGAAGCAACACTAACAGATGATTTTTCAAGCAGAAGAAGAATGAAACCTCGATGTCAGAAAGAGTGAAGAGTAATTAAAAAGGGCAAATATATCATTTGATTGAAATTAGCACCATGTAAATGTTTTATGACTCCTAAGACTTATAGTGGAAATTAAAATAGATTATATTGTATTGTGATAAAGCAAAGATGCATATTATAATCTCTAAGGTAACTAATTAAAGAATAAAAGACATATAAGTACCACACTAATAGTGAAGAAAAAAGGACCAATGTGAAAAAACTATGCAGTTAATCCAACTGAAGACAAGATAGGACAGAAAATAGATAATACAATAGTTAAGGTGAATGGAGAAATAATAAAATGATAGTGTTAAACCCACATATATCATTCATTTCATCAAGTGTAAAAAGAGTAAATACTCCACTTAAAAATAAAATAATGTTACAGTGAATAAAATACAAATATCCAATTATACTGTACTCCCAAGAAATAAATACCTAATGAAAAATTACAGAAAGTCTGAAGGTAAAGGGATGAGAAAAGATGCACATTGTACATACTAGCCAGAAGAAGTCTAGTCTGTATGAATACTTTGACAAATATGAAGCTAAGGCAAAATGTTTTAACAGAAATAGAAGGACACCTTATAACAATGAAAATAATCCAGTTAGGGCAACAAAGCAACTCTAAATCTAGGTTCAGTTAATAGCATAGCTTTAAAATAATTAACAACATTTGGGGCACCTGGTTGGCTTAATGGGTTAAAGCTTCTGCCTTTGGCTCAGGTCATGATCCCAGGGTTCTGGGATGGAGCCCCACATCGGGCTCTCTGCTCAGCGGGGAGCCTGCTCCCCACCCCCCCAACTCTGGCTGCCTCTCTGCCTACTTGTGATCTCTGCCTGTCAAATAAATAGATAAATCTTTGAAAAAAATAATTAACAACATTCCAAGGAAAAATGGATAATCTGAAGTATCTTTGGAGACTTGTTACATACCTGTTTCAGGACCTCATAGAATTAGGAGACATAGTATCAAGCAAGAATAAAGGAAATAGGAACTAATACTACTAACAAAGTTGATATAATTGGGGTATATGGAACATGGCACTCAACATTCTTTTAAACATAAAGATATTTATAAAACCTTATCATATGCTGAGCTAATGATCTAGGTATCATTTCAAGTTCTTTATAAATGAACAAAAATATGAAAGGCAAAGAAAGTGGAAGGATAAATAAAAATTAGAGGGCAAAATTAATGAAAGAGAAAATGATTGTAAAATAGTTTTTGGGAAAAAACTAAAATGTTATGCCCTTCATGAGAATGATTAAGGGAAAAAAACCCCTCTGTATCAGAAATAAAGATAAGAGACCATCACTAGAGATTCTTATATATAAGAAGAGGTATTTAAAAAAATTTATGTTGACAAATTTGAAAATACAGTTTTCCATGCAAAATTACAGAAAAGTATAATTACCAAATGGGCATAAGAAGAAATAGAAAATCTGAACAGTTGGATTTTTATTACACAATTTGAATATGTTTTAAAATAATTTGGAGGGGGTGCCTGGGTGGCTCAGTGGGTTTCTGCCTTTGGCTCAGGTCATGATCCTGGGGTCCTGGGATCGAGCCCCGCATTGGGCTCTCTGTTCAGCAGGGAGCCTGCTTCCTCCCTCTCTCTCTTTCTCTGCCTGCCTCTCTGCCTACTTGTGATCTCTATCTGTCAAATAAATAAAATAAAATAAAACAAAATAATTTGGAGGTCTGGGTGGCTCAGTCGGTTGAGCATCTGATTCTTGATTTTGGCTCAGGTTGTGAGTTCAGGGTCCTGAGATTGAGCCTCGAGTCTGGCTCTAAGCTGACTAGGAGTCTGCTTCTCTCCTTCCACCCCTCCCTTCATGTGTGAGCTCTGTCTCTCTAAAATAACTAAATAAATCTTTAAAAACAAAATAAAATAAGTTGGATTTGTGATTATACAAATCGGGTCATTATTAAACTCTTCTGAGAAAGAAAATTCTAGGCTTAGCTGACTTCCCTAAGAAATTTTACCATAAAATTTAAAGAAGTAGTATTTCCAATCTTTAAAAATCTTACACAGAAAAGAAAAAGAGGCAATGATTTCCAACTCATCATAAGCTTGATAACTAAGCCTGACAAGGACATTACAAGAAAAGAAAGTCCTTACAGGTCATCTCTCTCATGGGACATAGATGCAAAAATTCTAAGGAAATAACCAAGCCAGAATCACATTAAAGGATAATATAATAAAATTGATTATATTTCAGGAATGTCAGGTTGATAACACCACCCAGTTGAAAAAAAATGCCTTTAAGGTTTGGAGAGGAAAAATGAAACTGTTGTTTTTTGCAAAAGATAAGCTTGAATATGTAGGAAATGCTAAAGGATCTTATGGGAGGGAAAATGTGAATCTCAACCTTTACATCATATCATAATCCAAAATTAACTTGAAACACCTTATGTAAATTGATCTGAATGTTAAACTTAGACTAACTCTTGCAGAAGAAAATTATTGTCACGTTGCGTTCGGCAAAGATTCCTTCATGAAACACAAAATATCCAAATTACAAAAGAAAAAGAGTGCATACATTGGCTTTATCAAATAAGAAACTTTTGTGCCTCAAAATACATAATCTAGAAAACAAAAAGGTAAATCAAAGACTTGGAGAAGTATTGACTGAACATATATCTGCCAGAGGATTACATTTAGAAGATCTCAAGAACCTGTCCCACTCAATAATAAGACAACCTGATTTTAAAATGGGCAAAAGATCTGAACAGGTACTTAACTTAAGAAGGTATGGAAGTGACCAAAAACAACACAAAGTTCTAACATCATTAGTCATCAGGGAAATGCAAATTGAAAAAACAATTAGACGCTACTGTCTCCCCATGAGAATGGCTAAATTAAAAAGCCTGACAGTGTTCAGGGTTGATCGACCTGAGGATCAACTGGAACTCTCAGACATTGCTGGTGGGCATGCAGAATGGTCTGCGTTCTTTGCAAAACAGTTTGGCAGCCCCTTGTAATAACCTACTCTCCTATTATCCTTACTGTAAGATGCACAAATTCTATAGTCAGGAGTTCACTCCAAAGAAAGATGTGTATGCAAATTATAACAGCTTTGTTCATAATAGCCTTAAACTGGAAATAACTCAAATATTAAACCAATGTTTGATTGATTATATTGAGCTGATAAACCAGTGGTGGCATATCTATTGCTTTGTGGCGCACGGGAATATGAGTCAGTGGCCAAAAGGAACAGATTATTGATACATTCATACAACAACGTGGATGATTCTCACAAACATTATGCTAAGTGAAAGAAGCCAGACAGGAAGCTTATACGCTGTATGAATCAATTCTTATGAAATTCCAGAGAAGACAACGCTATTGAGACGAAAAGCAGATCACTGGTTGCTGTAGGCTAGGGATGGGGAGGGAGTTGCCAGCAAAACAGAATGAGGGGGATTTTTGTGATGGTAATAATGCTCTATATTATGATCGTAGTGGTTTTACAGCACTGGATCCATTTGTCAAAATTCACTGAATTGTAAAATTAAAATTGGTGAAATTTATTGAATATAAATTACACTATAAATAACGCTAATTTAAAAAGAGATGGAACACATGGTGCAGAAAATGTACATAGTAGGCCACCTTTGGTGGGAAACATTAGTATATTCTATAATGTATAAAAATTTTTCCCCATACCTATTTTCAGATTTTCTTTTTTCAGAATCTTCTTTCATTGACAGTTTTTCCCATATCTGTTTCCTTGCTCCTTCCTTACTCCCTTGGCCTTAAATAAATTTTTCTTAAAGATGTTACTTATTTATTTGAGAGAGAGAGAGAGAGAGTACAAGTGAGCATGAGCATGGGGAGGGGCAGAGGCAGAGGGAAAGAGAGAGAAGCAGGACTCCCCCTGCCTCCAAGCATGGACCCACTCAGGACTCCATTCCAGGACACTGAGATCATGACCTGAGCCAAAGTCCAACACCTAACTGACCTAGCCACTCAGGCACCCCAAACAAGATGTTTTTATCCACTCTCCCCAAGTGAAGGCAAAGGTAGTCTTCCTTAACTTTGGAAAATCAGTCTCCTCTTTTGGCCATTTCTCCCACCACTTACCCCCAATGTCTGAGTCTTTAGCTCCAGTGAGACTTGCTGTTTGGTCATACCCCTGCATGAAGATTTTCCGTGGGGCCTTCACAACTTGTAAGATGGTTTTCAGTCTCCTTAGCATTGGTTCCAAAGGTCTGCAGACACAGGTGCAAACCACTTCGTGGCTTTACTCCCATTTTACCTTCCGTATAGCTTAGGACTGCAGCCACATCAAATCACTTTGCTCTTCTTTAGGCATTAGGTGTTCTATGATGTTATTTTGCAAATGCATCTACTTAGCCTTTTTCTGTCACCTTCCTTTCTTTACTTCATCTGGAAAACGCCCACTCAATCTGGACAAACCAGATCCAATGTTACCTCTTCTGTGAAAATCCATTTCTTTCCTCTTTCTCCTCTGCGGTTTACTATTTGAAAATACTTTGCCTTTGGGAAAATTGACATTTGCTTATTATTTTCTGAAGAGGAGAACATTCTAGATAGGGATATAGAGGACATAAAAATTACTTAAATGACCTCCACCCACAATGTGTCCTATGTATAGATAGATACCTTTAAGAGAATGTGACAGATACATAAAAATGGGATCCACTATGATGTAGCTCTCTTGCCTGTATTTTGTCACTCATCATAGTGTCACAGATATCTTCTGTGACATAGTGTCAACAGAAATATCCAGGTGCCATTTTAACACTTGCCTTGCACTCTGTTTATGAATCCTTCCCTTAGCTAGTTCTTACGGGTGCACATTTAAGTCATTTCCAGTTGCTCACTTCTTTATAAATGATGTTGTAATGAGCATTCCACGATGCTTTGAAAATGTCTTGACAAATGTCCCTGATCCCACTGGATCATAATTATCCGTGTTCCTGTCTTTCCCACCAGACTATTATTAGTTCCCTGAGGGCAGAAACTGCTATTTCCTTCCAACCTCCACAATCTTCCAGAGTGCCAGTAGGAATTTAATATATATTGTTGAAAGAAAAAAGGAAAAACTGGATGGATGTTTATGGAGTTGGGTACACACGTGTATCATCACATATGTCTTCAATTCTGACTCAGTTTTTCACTGGCCATGAGCCTGCTGTCTCTTAGGCATTATATAATTCCCTCCTTGTTTCTAACCTCTTTTTACAGATGTTATTACCACTGACATAAATTCAATACTGAGCTTTAAGAATTAGCATATTGCCAAACCATGACTCCCCCATAGATTTTGGTGACCTCCAGAATAGATTTTATAAATTGCAGAGAAAAAAAAATGCAGATACCTGATCCTCTTTGCCCTACCCTAAGCAGAAATGAGTATTTAAAACCAAAATTGTCAATAACAAGAAAAAAACACATGTATGTGTGTTGCATACTATTTGCAGCTGTTGTCTCTTCTCTAGAACACCATTTGTGGCCGCAACTGAATGGTCTCATAAGTTTAACTCACCAGTACAACTGTAAAATTGTCTTAAATCACAGAAGAAAGAGAGGAAAATCAACTGGAAATGGCTAACATGCTGCTTATGTCTTCATGAGAACCCACAGTTTTCCCCATTTGCTTCATTATGATGCTCAGAGCAGTCTGCTAGGTCTTGTGGTATATTACAATACAGCACATTATCAACCTGATTCTTGGAAGGAAAGGCACACTGTGGGCATCTCTTTGCAAGGGCTGCATTCACTTTATGGACTGATGCATTGAATTGTACTGGGTAACAGGCAGTGGGAGCCAAGTGGCCCAGACAATAAGGGTGTTCAGTTGGTATTGGAAATTTACAAGAGCTTAAGCTATTTTTTATTTCTTCTTGCTGGGCTGGGAGTACTTACCATTGTTGTTCCATATGCTGTAAATGAACTTGGTTCAAACACCACAAAGAGAGTGGTATGGAATTATAGAACTGAAAATAGTCTGCTGATTGGGTACAAATTCATCAAGCCTCTTTCTCAATAAGCTTTTTATCGGAGTGCCAATACGACTTGCTTTGGAGAGAGTGAGATGTGATTGTGAGCAAATGATGGAGGGGGCACATTGGCCTTCAGTTAGGTTCTGCTCTGCTCAGCTAGCTAACTGTATATCTCTCTTCCTCCTCAATATTCTTATTTAGTAAGCTTCAGTTAGCAAATCATTAGTCTTACCTGCAGGATGACCAATCTAATACTCGATTTCATCAGAAACTTCCGTGACTTGTTCTGTAGAAAATGGTGGGGCTGGAATGTGACCTCTGGAATTATGGCTCCAAAAGTCGTTCTTTACTCAATAGGCCATACTGTCTCTGATTCAGCAAATACATGGCCTGCAATAATGTCAAAATGATTTTATGAAACGTAGCCTTTCACATGTCTTTCTCCTGCTGAAAAACCATCATGGACTCTCTCCTTCTTCTTTTTTTTTTTTTTTTTAAGATTTTATTTATTTATTTGACAGAAAGAGATTGCAAGTGGACAGAGAGAGAGGAGGAAGCAGGCTTCCTGCTGAGCAGAGAGCCCTCTGTGGGGCTCGATCCCAGGACCCTGAGATGATGACCTGAGCCGAAGGCAGAGGCTTTTTGACCCACTGAGCCACCCAGGAACCCAACCTTCTTTTTATTTTCTTTTAAAGATTTTATTTACCTATTTGTTTGAGAGAGACAAAGAGAGCGAGCAAGCACACACCTGTGAGTTGGGGGAGGGGCTGAGGAAGAGAAAGGATCTCAGGTAGACTCCGTGCCGAGACCATCTCAGCTTGATCTCATGTCCTGAGATCATGACCTGAATTGAAACCAAGAGTTGGACACTTAACCAACTGAGCCACCTAGGTGCTCCTGGACTCTCTACTTAAACTAGTAGCTCTCAACTCTCTTCCTTGCTGGGACATGCATATCAAATATTCTCATGAAGGCTCTCACTTTTTCCTCCCAAATCCAGAAAGCACACGAGACTGCATGCCGTTCAAAGTAACATTATTAGGAGCACTTGGGTGGCTCAGTCAGTTAAGCATCTGAATTTGGGTCAGGTCATGATCTCAGGGTCCTGGGATTAAGCCTCGCATCAGGCTCTGCTCAATGAGGAGTCTCCTTGTCCCTCTATCTCTTCCCTGGCTTGTGCTCTCTCTTACATAAATAAGTAACATCTTAAAACAACCAAAAACCCAAAGTAACAATGTTATCAGGATGACTTCAAACCTGATCTTATGTAAGTCAGACTTTGGTACTTTGTATACACTTCCGTTAGCTCCCTTGTGGTGATTTGCTTGTGTGTTTGTCACTGTTGGCAAAGGCTATGGCCTCTTACAGAACAAGGACTATAATTTATTCAGCTTTTATATCCCAAGGCTTCTGTAGTTCCTGGAATATGCTCAAGACACCTGCTTAGGGAAAAACAACCAAATATTGTCTCCAATATATAAATGATCTATAAGGGGCTGACGTGACCTGCTCCCACCATAGTCAGTAAAAATGTACCCATCTCTGCTCCTCAAACTGAGATCTCAGAGGTTGTCGACAGATAGTGTTTTCTTGCCTAAATGGATGATAATAGTAATTCACTATTACCTGTTCTTTAGCTCTGTTATTGAAGGTTGTTCAATTTTTTTTTTTTTGCACAGAATTAGAGACACAGTTTATTTCCTCAAAAAAGCTACTGTTTAAGGAAGAAAAGACATATTTAGCTCACAGTGATTTGAGTGAGTGGAAAGAAATGACTAGTTTATTTTATTTATTTATTTATTTTAAAGGTTTTATTTATTTATTTGACAGAGATCACAAGTAGGCAGAGAGACAGGCAGAGAGAGAGAGGGCGGGGGGAAGCAGGTTCCCTGCCAAGCAGAGAACCCGATTCAGAGCTTGATCCCAGCACCCTGGGATCATGACCTGAGCCAAAGGCAGAGGTTGTAACCCACTGAGCCACCCAGGTGCCCCAAGAAATGACTAGTTTAACTTTTAGGCTGCTTGATGGCTGGGGTATTTATATTTGGCAAATGCTTAGTTCTTGTCCCTCAGGTGGGTTTAGGAGCCGTAAGAAATTGGGTGAAAGGATACAAAAGGAAAAGAGTGTCAGAAAACACACACACACACACACACACACACACACACACACACACACACACACACACAATATCAGACAAGGAGTTAGAGCAGATGTGGTTAACTTCTGGTGTGATGCCACATCTTCCCCCCCCTCCTTCCCCAAGTGTATGGAGGACAGACACTATTAATCAATCAAAACACACTTTTCACCTGAGCCAGGATGTGGTCTTAGAATACATCTCAACATTACAATGGTCCAGATGTTTTCTATCAACAAGAAAGAAAGACAAGTCCATCTTTGGGCTTTTTGTCTATGCTGTCTCCATAAGGTCTCTTCAGATCGGTATGCTCGCTGTGATTGGGCAAAGAGTGTTTTCCCGATTCTTTTTACATGATTGAGATGCCAGGTGCTTCACTGTTTTCAAATCTTTTTCAGTGTTTGAGTTCAGTGTCCTACAGACGTAAAGTTCCCAGCACAAGTTCTGCCCTTGAATCCCATTTCTACTGGGGAATGAGAAGGGCCATCTTACCCCCAGACCTCATAATCGAGATGGGAGAAACTAACCTGTAGTGAATGCCAAGCAATTTGCCGAGTGCCTTATTGACATCTTTTTGTTTCTGTAACACCCACACAAGATCAGTATCATTGTCCCCATTTTACAGATGAGATACTAACCTTGCAGAAATCAAATTACTCACTTAAGATCTTACAGCTGCTAAGTATGAAGATAAGATTCGATTTCAGATTTGTGACATACAGCATCATGCTATTGGATTCTGGAGAGTTAATTGTTCCTTTGGTAGTCTTGATAAAATCGGCTTCTTGGCTTCTTTTCATGCTGCTAAGTACTTATGCTTTTGATAAAGTCTTGAGCTTTCACTTTATACTTTCTTGAGTCTTGCAGACTATAGAGGCAAATGGAAAATGGATCAGTGTAGATCAGATATGTATGGGAAACGGTCAGCCTATTTTGGACTTCATGCCGGTCAGGAGTCATTCTGGCCCCTGGGAGATGATCTTGTTGGGAGTGGAAAGTGGACTTAGGTTTAAGTTTCTCCCGTTCCTCTCTCCGCAGGGCAGCGTCCGTACCAGGTGATCACTGCCCGAGTGCACCCAGGAGAGAGCAACGCCAGCTGGGTGATGAAGGGGGCCTTGGAGTTCCTGGTCAGCAGTGACCCTGTGGCTAGACTCCTAAGGGAAAACTTCATTTTCAAGATCATTCCCATGCTCAATCCAGACGGTGTCATCAATGGCAAGTATGTCAGGTGCCCAGCTCAACTGGGTCCTCATTTATGTCACCATTGGAATGCATTGTGTCACTCAGTGGGTGTGGCTGAAGAGACCTTGGTACTGTGGCAGGAATAAATTCTTTCGGGCTTCTGTTAATGGGTACAAATAACAACGTGCTCTCCAAACACCCTGAGGTCATGTCAGGTTTTTGTTTTTGTATTGCTTTGTTTTGTTTTGCTTTGAATTCAAGGGCATAAATTCATAGGCCATTTAACTCCAGAGGGGTCCTTAGAAATAATCTGGTGTAATAGTCTTTTCCTTTTTTTAGAGGAGAATATCAGTGTCCATCGTAATCAAGTGATTTGCCCAGGTCATATGGTGGGTTAGTGACAAAGTCAGAGCTCAAATTCTGATTTCTTTACAGTTAAGACCAGTGCTTTTATTTCCTTACTAATATTTACTGCAGGGGCTTCTTTATTCTGAGTTGTATTTTATTGGGTTCTGGATACAGTGCTAAGAAGGGTGTCATCGTATCCAAATGGGATGGCTGACATGGAATGGCTGGAGGGTCAGGGCTGGTTGAGGGAGAGGTGGAAGGGGGGGGTGTGCTTCTCCCAACTGCGTTCCCACACGCCTTTAGAACACAGAAGGGAATGAGGAAGTCCAATGTCTGAGGAGGTCTGTTGGAAGAAGTCAGCATTTCTAGAAGCTATGAGCCAAAGCGCAGAACCAGAGCAGGTCCCCGAGGTGATGTGGCTGGTGGATGGAGCTGGTAGGATTAACTTTCACAAATTCTCAAACCCTGTGGAAAGAGACTCGAGCCTCTTCCTGTGGTCCTCGAGGAGTCTTCTCACTAGGGGAATAGACGTGGTATCAAAATAGAACGTAAGATGCATTAAAAAATGAAAGAAAAATTTCAGAGGCTATTCATGGGAAAGAATTTACAATTTAAAATGTCAGTATTAAAGAAGCAAAGCACAAGTTTAGAAGATGAAGAAATGAGGGCAATAGCAAAAGGTGAAACGAGATAAAATGAGAACTGCTAAAAAATATAAAAAAGAAAACAAAAATTTCAGAGATAAAATTTAAAATGGCTCCAACTGAACAAGAGACCCTTTTAAGAAAGATAAAATAGTAATTAATTTCTTTAAGGAAAAAAACGAAATACACGTCAAACAGCTGAGAATAGACTTGCTTCAAAGGATAAGCACAAAAAAGAATCCTGATCAGTTAAAAAATTTAGAAATGTAAAGTATCATGATAAAATAGAAAAAGAGGAGCCGGGTACATTCCAAATGATAAAATATGCTAAACTATGCCAACATGCAAGCAAGTCAAAGCTATAGACTTTAAAAATAAAATTTCAGTATATACAGCAAAAGAATAAAAAAGGCAAAGAAGTAAAGGATTCGTGTGTTCTAGCAAGTCTCCTCGTTTTTGGTAGAGGTTCTTGATGGGTAGAGAGTAGGGTACTTTGTCTTTGCCAGTGGCCACTGGTTGGTCTTTAAGCACATGGGAGGAGTAGGGGGCCAGGCCCCTCAGTCAGGAGCATTAATTAAGCCTCTGGCAGCATATTAGCCCTCTGAGACGTCCAGTTGGACAAGGCTCTAGAGCGGTGTTCCCTCCCCTCCTGGTCCAGTGGAACTCGGTGGGCCCCCGCCATGTGCTGTTGGCTCTGGAGATCAGGTCTAGGACATTAACCAGTGACTCCTGCCTGCTTGAGGTGCCCAGGATTTCACTAGCAAGCTCTGTCAGCCTAAATGGATGGAAAACAGCTCTGCAACCATCTTGAGGGACAGGATCCCGTTTCAGATTGTTCTCATCCAAGTTGGCTGTTTTCTGAAGTCTTTCTTTCCATTGAATTGTCCGGGGACTGGTAGAAAATGGAAAGCGTACTAGGTTTAGAGTCATAACTCCTGTGTGTAATCTGGCTCTTCCCCCGATCGACTCAGTTTTCTCTTCTGTTGGAAGAGTAAGGGAACATGCTCCCTATTGACCTGTCTGGGAAAATGTCTCTTAAGCCCACGGCAAATTCAGGCTCAAGGATAAATATTGTAGTTTTTTCCATTACAACTGGTCACACCTAGATATCAGGGGCTTGGTCCGGGTCTTTGGTTGAAAGGTTAATGTGGTCTCAGTCACAGAGCATCCTCCTGGCCTGGACACAGTCATTTTCAGCTCACAGCTGGTTGTTTTGGACTCCCTAGTGGCAGGCCAGCTCCTTCTCCATGACACTGCCATTCATCATCATTACCATTATTTATTATGACTAAAATTACCCTTTTTTTTTAATATTGCATCTTTCATCATGGAGCTCAAGGCACATCATAGATTATTTGGATCACTCAAACAATTTTGGCTGAAAGGGACTTGGAAACCATAGTGTTATTGTACTGATCAGAAATCCACAGGTCACAGCACACCAATTTCAAAAGACACGAGACTACAATGGACACACAGCAGCTCACAGTTAAAGCCTTAAAAGTCTCAGCTCATGAACCCTTCTTAGAGTCTACCAGATGTGTGGCTCATCTAACTTGTACTTGAACTTTCTCTCTGACTGACATTCCATTTCAGGGCATGACCATTCCGTTGTACGTAACTGGATGGATTTGTTTTTCTCTGTGCTCTGATCTTTGCCCTGTGAACTTCAAACATTTTATGTAGTCTTACCTTGGGGTGCCCCACAGAGAAAATCGAATCCCCCTTTTACATGCCTTAACTTCCCCACGGGAAGTCCACTCTGAGTTTAATGTAGTTTACCTAAATGTTGCTTATGTGATACTGTTTCTGATGAAGATCAGTTCGCTGATTTTCTTCGGATGCATTTTTACTACTAGGCTTCTTAAAGGTAACTGAACTGCCTTGTGTGTGGTCTGAATGGCAGAGAAGCAAACTTTGCATAAGGACTGGAGAGCCTAAACCCAAGCATGGTACTTAACTTACTAGACTGTACTCTTCTTTCAAAAAACTTCATGGGCCCCCATGGGGTTTGCAAGAATGTGTAAAAGTAGAATAGTTTCCTTTTGTGGTGATGGTAATAGAGCCTCTGAGGATGGTTGAGAGGTTTTGATAATAGTGGTCAGAGAAACAAAGCCAGGATTTTCTAGCAAAAATTTAGTGGGTCTTGCCAAGCCAAGATCTCTTAGCAACACATGTCTATAACAGGAAAACAAACTATAAAGATGGGTTCCCAAAGAAACAATCTACCATCTTGCTGGCCTGGTCGTTTATATGGAATTGGGCTGAGTTCTAAGGAATCCAGGAGGATCATTGACTCTTGTCATTCTTTGCTGCCTGGGATAAGAACCAAGGGGTCAACAAACTGGGTCAGGGTGGAAGTGACAATGGTGGCTTGTTCAGGGTGTGAAGTGGGGAGAAAGGTGATTGCAGAACATGCGAAAGGTTGGCATGGCATGTAAGGGAAGGGGTTGAAGAGATCTAGCATGGCTTCCAATTTTTAGACTTTTGTTGTTTGGTAGAATGTAGTGACAAAATAATTTTTATGAAGTCAACACACGCCCAACGTTTTATTCACAGGAGAATCGGGGTATATTGATTCTTAGGATACATACGACTCTACAAACTTGATTTTCTTCTTCCAAGGCCATCGTGGAGCGAAGCAACAATAAAGAGCAGAGGACATACTCTGAGTAAACACACCAAGGTATTAAGAAGTAATAGCTGAATGCTCTAGGGGAAACAAATGAAACTGTAAAAATCAGATAAAAAATCTTGACAATTTAAACTATCTGGGACCATTTAAAGTTAGTGCCAATATTCCTTTACTCCACTGTGGGTTGTAAAGGCTTTATTTTACTACAATAAGAGAACTCACAGACTTTATCTAAAAAAAAAAAAAAAAAAAAAAAAAAAAATTCAGCACCTTTTATTGGCCAAGAGAGAAAACCTGTTTGTTAGTTTGTTTTTATATAGATTTTCTTATGTAATTGTACCTATGGCCCCAAAATGCAGGTCTTCTATCTAATACCTAGATACAAAATCTTGAGGACACAGGGGTGAAATCGTGGGTCCAATTTAAAAAGCTCATGTTACAGAAGCAGACCAGAACTTCTGTCTGTGCTATACCACTTTTCTGTAAGGATTTAAGGGCATTAGAATTTTAAAAAAAAAATGTTCTAGCTAGGAGGGTTCATGTGTATCAGTTAGTCCCGGTCCTTCAAATGTTAAGGAAACTGAAATCAGAGAGGTAAAAATGAGTTACTCAGATTAGAAAGTTAGTTCGAAGCAGAAATGGCATGAGAAATTGTCTGGATAATTGAACTACATGCACATAAACACACCTGTGCCCAAGGTTATGTGGCTGGCTTGTGACAGAGCTGGGATTTGAACCCACTCTGTCTAGCTCCAAAGCCCATGTGCATTTTGGTCTACCAGCCCTTCCCACCCTTGGCTGGAGATGCAAATAGAGCTTCAGCGCTGCTCACAGCCACCATCAGGTGATCTCTGAAATTAGTCTTGTAGGCTTGGACCTTCTTATCCAGCGTGCCTGGGACAAACCAACACACAGCTCTGTAATTTGGGCCTGGGATGAATGAATCGGTTCATTCTCAGTTTTCCTTCATGGGATCTGAATTTCCAGCTTGGCTTTGGCCTTGATGCTGCCTTGTCCTGCCAGCCTTCTCCATTGGAGAATATGCCCTTTCCTGTTGCTGCCAGTTTTTGGCTATAGGCAACACCCAGCTAATTTTGAGTTTTTTTTTTGTTTTTTGTTTTTTTGTCATGGAACTTGCATTCCCCTGCCCACTCCATAGTATATTTTAATTCAGCTGAGTCTTCAGGATCCCAAGCTGATGATTATCCTTCTTGGGGGGACTTCAGCTTGGGCAGGGCCATGTCCATTCCCTCCTGTTCTGATATGCTTAGGGCTTCCCTCTGATATGACCTCAACTCTCACTTTTTTTTTTTTTTAAAGATTTTATTTATTTATTTGACAGACAGAGATCACAGGCAGGCAGAGAGGCAGGCAGAGAGAGGAAGGGAAGCAGGCTCCCTACTGAGCAGAGAGCCTGATGTGGGGCTTGATCCCAGGACCCTGAGATCATGACCCGAGCCAAAGGCAGAGGCTTTAACCCGCTGAGCCACCCAGGCGCCCCACAACTCTCACTTTTTAATGTATTTCACCTTTTCAATGTAATAGCATAGAGCAGTGGTTGCTTCTCAGACTTTGGATCTCATGGAGCAGTTACATTTGAAAAAACAAATGGGCCATAGGAAGTACGTAATTTTATTATTATTATCTTTTTCAATTTGCACAAGTAAGAATGGAAGATATGCTCTGAGCTCCCTGATAACAGACTGGTAAGAAATCCCACATGGGATGTTGCTTGGGTTACCTCCCCATCTGCAGGTGATCACATGAGTGGCCTCGAGGTTTGTGTGCCGGGTCTTCAGATCACGGTGTATCAAGGCAACCTTGCTCTTTGTGCTGTGATACATTGTGTTAGTGTGTCCGTGAACGTCCCTGTCAGAGGGAGCAGTACCGTCATTGACTGCCTTGCTTTTCCCTGTTGTCAAGCATCCCCAAAAGAAGCAGGTCCTGGAGCAAGAAAAGATGCCTGAAAAATGGGTCTTTAAGAAAAATAGATAATTCCCCTGGGCTTGCAATTGGAGAAACTCTGGTCTCAACCAGAGGTCATAGAGGAAAGATGGCATGTACCATTTGGAGGAAGCCAGAAGAAGCAATCAATCCCTTAAGTGGCTACTTAAGAATGAAAACAGCTACACCAATAATCAGTTCCAAATTTCCTGTGAGTAGTCTCTTCTGTTCCATGATTTAGTAAAGTGTTAATCAGCCTTTCCGTCTTGTTTCAGCTGCACTACGGAGACTGAAAGAAAGTACCTATGCCCAAGACTGGGGGTGGGGATAAGTGGCCATCATGCTTAGAGAAGAAATTCCTAAGGGAACAGTGAAGAAGAAATATAATAGTTATGTTTTCAGAGTTACGCTCAGAAAAATTAGAACATCAAAAAAGATAGCTTAATTTTTTTTAATTATAAAAATGATCCACAATGCAGCAAGAGGGCAGATGTTTCTAAAGATGAGATTTGGTTCACACTGGTGGCAGATGTCTAAAAGTTCAAAAAGGGATGCCAAAGAAGCCAAGAGACTGATAATTACAGAGGCAGGTCCCACCTACCAGGGTGAGGGAAGGAGGGGGAAGTGATGGAGGGACCGGAACCCAGGGGCCAGGGGTACGCTATGTAGAGTTTGGTATTTCAAACGCTGAGAAAGGGGTCTGACCTGGCCAGGGCCTCAGTGGCCCAGGGGACACAGATGAGAGGGTGGAAGAGTGTGGAGTGACCTGTATCTGAATGCCAAGGTGACGTATCTGCCCCCTGCTGTCACTTGTGAGGGCGTCTCACAGCCTAAGAGGCAGGGCTTGAACCAGATGCCCACTGCTGCTCTGGTCTCATTAACTGGAACTGGAAAGCAGAAACGGTGTCCTTTGCTTTCTTTCTCTGCCTTCTTCCCTCCCTCAAGTTGCCTGCTGTTGGCAGAACCTACCAGGCGGCCGACTGGCAAGGGAGTCTGAGCAATTTAATTTGCAGTTTTAGCTACCCTGTGACAGGCCAGAGAGCTCAGAGGTGGTTGGTGAGAAGCGAGCACAAAGCACCCATTAGCTGAGCTCCCGACATGCCCTAGCCTCGGGCTGATTACTGTCTACATGTGACTTCTTTGTTTTCAAAAAATAAAATGGTTTCATTTATGGTTTCCAATGGGGGGGGGGGAGGCATCATTACTGTAGAAAATTCCAGCCTAGAGAAGAAGCTGAGGGAAGAAATTAAAAAGCACCCAAACTCAGGGCTGCTGCATTGCATGACTCCAAGGAACATTGTTCACATTATAATCTATGGTAATTACATAGCGCTTCTAGGGTTTGGTAACATGGAGACCCTTCCCGAATCAGGCTGTCCAGACGTAAATGCTATTGTCAAGTTGGAGAACATTCATTAGCCATTTTTTTGTAAGCTGACAACTCCGGGAACGTCAGCTATTTCTTTAAATATATTTCTATCTGTCTTAAGTAAGATCATATATTTTCTAGTAGAGTTTATAAACGAACAACATCTTCCTGTGGCAAAGAATACAAATAGCATTATTAGTTTTTAAAATGGCCATGTCATAGTATTGACATAATTAATTTAAACAATTCTCCATTATAAACAGGAGACGGGAATATTCTTGTTATTCTCTTGGTGAATTCCTCTGGCTGTTTTCTTAAGATAAATTCTCAAAGAAGTCTGTTGAGTTGATGCTATGCATATTTTATATCTGAGACAGTATTACCAGATTATTTAGAAGAATGTGTAGATACAGATTCCTACCACCAATGGGTGAAAGTGCCTGGTCCCCATACCCTTGTCAATACTGCATTGTATCAATCCTTTTAATTTGGGGGGGTCAATCTGATAAGATTAAAATATGATTTTAATTTTTATACTTATGAAAAAAATTACTCCCACTTTGCAGGTGAAGAGAACACTGAGGCAAAAGATGAGATGACATACACAAGGTCAACAATGTATCTGATGTTTCAGAGTCCGGGATTAAATTCAGGTTGGCCTGGTTGCAAAGTTTGTGTTCTTCCCACTTGGCTGTGAGCTCCGCTCATGACCATGGTTCCAGGCAGTCATCTGGGCAATTTACCTCTTGAGTGTTTTTAGCATAGAGTCTGGGAGGTAGAAGTGCCTCAGAGATGTTTGTTAAATCTAACCTGGGGTGCACCTCACCTTGCTAAAGTGTTTTAAAGTGTGGACTTCACATAGCTCATTGTAGACCAGAGCAAGGGCTCTAAAAAGTTTTGAGCCAGTTCTGTGAGAAATGAACTGTTGGATATATATTTAGTTAGATATTAGTACTGAAGTACTGGTGTACTGCCCATAATGTTTTATTATAGGCTAGATTTCAAGGGGGGATTTGTATCCTACCCCTTTGAGGGGTGGTTCCTGTTGAAGCTGTGGGCGCCAAAATTACTTGGTCTTCTTTTCTTCTCTTTGTCTTAATCATCATTCAGTGTCTTGAACAACAACTGAGCACACATTGGGGAGCCTGGTTGATTGTCCAGGCAGTCTCCAAAAGCCTAGGATTTAATAAATATGGGGCCTCTGGACCCTCCCAAGCTGGGAGGGTTTATACCCTTAGGGGGGAGTGACTCATTCCTTTATGGACTCACTGTTCATATTTGGGTTCCAAAACATTGATTTTTCCATGTGCCTGTGGCTGAGTTCTGCAGTGTTTCCTGCAAAGCGAGGGCAGTAGAGCAGGGATCCTTGGTCCAGGAGAGAAGTAAGGGTGGAGAAAAGCAGGGGGACCAGTAAAGGCAGACGGACACTAGCTGTCCCATGGGCACCCTCACAGTAGGTCTGACTGTCTCTCTTCCTCAGCACCTGTGTCCCCTTCTCTGAGGGCTTGGATGGCCACAAGCTAAAGAGGGTGTCAGGACAAAGTTCTCCATGTTGTGTGGTGTCTGGGAAGCTGAGTGACGGAGTCCCTGTGGTCTGTCCAAATGATGCTGGTGGTCATGATGACATGCCAGGAGGGGATGTGAGCGTATTACTCTCCTTAAAACTCTGATTCGAGAGTTTCAGCTCCAAATTCTCCCTCCAGCTAGGCCAGGGGAATGTGAAGTTTCTGCCGTGGAATCTCCCGTGGTGGAATGTTTGCTAGCCAGAGATCATATTTCTGAGCAAGTAAAGCTTAGCCTGTGCTAGTCATCCACTGTCTTACTGTGGAGCCCCACGGCCCTTCCTGGGAGCTGACAGAGGAACGAAAACTTGCAGTCATGTACTTTTCAAATTTAGACCATTTTGCCAGTTTGCGCTGCTTGTAACAGAGCAGAATTACCAGTGGTTGGCTATTTTGGCTCTATTTGTGTTTAGGAAAATTAAAATGTTCTGGACATGGTTGGCAGTTGGGATGGAAATATCAGTGTGGGTCTGGTTCTAGCAGGTTTGTATGTCTCTGTGTAAAGGATCTCTGGGGAGAGATGGGCAAAGGGCATTTAATCTCTTTCTCTTTGCTTTACTTTCCTTATATTTGAAAACAGGGGAAAATGTTATTTTGATCTGGAGGGGATTATTTGGTCTGAGGAACTATAATTTTTGCCGTTTACTTCCTGACTTCACTAGAAACAGGGAGGTCTCAGTCCATTTTGGATGCTAAGATATTCTCCTGGAGGGGCACCTGGGTGGTTCAGTGATTAACTGTCTTCAGCTCAGATCA
The DNA here is from genome assembly GCF_902655055.1 of Lutra lutra. Lineage (NCBI taxonomy): Eukaryota > Metazoa > Chordata > Mammalia > Carnivora > Mustelidae > Lutra > Lutra lutra. Next base: position 8,603,128 of record NC_062284.1, on the reverse strand, counting down.
TGACCCCCGGGGTCCTGGGATCTAGCCCTGCATTGGGCTCCCTACTCAACAGGAAGCCTGTTTCTCCCTCCCTCACTCCCCCGGCTTACCTTCCCTTTCTCACTATCTCTGTCAAATAAATAAATAAAATCTTTAAAAAAATAAAAAAAGATATTCTCCTAGATACAGAAAGGAACATTTATAGGAATATTTTAATCTCACCAATTTATTTTACAACTTTATAAAATGAAGTTACACATTTAAGGTTTTTTTTTTTTTTTTTTGAAGTTGCAGAATTCTTTCCTTGCAAATCTGTCAGTAATTCTGAAATCATGGTCTACTGGGATTTTGTGCGACATCCAAGATTTTCCTTCTAGGATGTGGAAGGGGGTAGAGGGATCCATGAAGAGCATGGCATTTGGCACAGTTGTCCAGAGCTCTGGACATACAGCACAGAGCAGTGCGGGCCTAGAGATCGCTGAGGGTCCTGGTTCTAGAGGGAAATGTGGCATCCAAAATCTTGCAGATGAACTTGTTCATAGAGATCAACATGAAAGTTATTTGCTCTGGGAATGCTTAAGGTCCTGCTGCTAAGTCATTTGCATAGTGTTCAATGATGCATGGCCCTAGGGCCAGGGCGTTGTGGGAGAGCTTTCCCAAGGGCTTCCTTGCCCACACCCATTCCTACATACAGAGGGGAGTCAGGAGCTTGAGTGCTCCATTTGCCTTTCTCAGACATTGCAGTTCTGAACAAATATTACTATTTATTATTCCTAAATTTAGGGTTATTAATTATATCAGCATAAACCTAATTTATGCCATCATAAACAGCAATAATAAATGTTACCAAATGCTAATACCCAGCCCTTGCCAACTGTGCCTGTAGTTGATGGGTTTCCACCCCCCTCACTTCCCAGAAGCATTAAATTAAAAATGATTCAATGTTACAGAATCATTGATCAAGTTGGGGCTGAGGCTCTTGGGGGAATGTGCTTGTTTGTTAAATGCTGTGCTCCCTCATTGGCTGGGCAGCTTCGGATCTCTGTCTGCCCTCTGGTGTTTCTATATTCCTTCGCTGGAGGAAGAAATGGGACCGGGATGCAGGCAGGAGGGGAGATAGACAAACATCCATTCTTCCTTCTCGATTTCCCCTTCAGACTTCTCTCTTCCCAGTGTCCCTTGCCTAACACTTTCTTTCAACATACACTTAGAAGTCTTTATAAAGCAATCCCTTGGGTATAATACAGGTGTATTATTTCTCAATTCCCATCACATCTACTGTGTACTTAGTGATGTATGTTCCATGCTCCCTGAAACACATGAGAGTCTCTATCTGGAGAATAGGAGACACAGCTCTGACCAGCCCCCCGCCGCCGCCTCTAATACTGTGGGTACTGTTCCTTCTGCCATTTACTCTTGGGGTGCTCTGCTTTGGGGAAGCAAGAGGAGATCCAGTCCCCTTGTTATCAGAGTCATAATGAGATCTCACTGCCTTTCTCAAAGGAAACAATTTGTGCTTTTCCTGGTTTTTCTGACTCTTTCTTTTATTTTGCTTCATCTGGGATGATTGTGATCATGATTCAGTATAAGGATTCCTCCTGGGCAATCAGAAGGCCCAGGCTTTGGTCAGGGTTAGCTTCTTTCCACCCACGTGGCTTTGGAAAAAATCACTTAACCTCTGCACTCTTATTTCTTCAACTTACTAAGAGGTTAGTAAGCCCTAACCATGGCACCTCCCTTGATTAGTGTCATGATCAAATATGTAGTACTTGAAACTGAAAGTACAAAAGTAAAAGTCCCTCCGGTTGTATTCTGATGCTTGAATTTCAATGTGAGCCATGCAAAGCTCTTCTCAGTAGTCAAGACAAACAGATTTAATGATCTCCTACTTCCATTTCTCAGTTTCTCAAAGAGTCCAAGATAAGGTATGGCAGTGGGATAGAAATTCTGCAGAGGGAGGGACAAAGTCAAAGATGAAAAAGTTGAAAAAGACTTCTTTATTTTATACATAATATATATAATTTATTGAACTATGTAGTATATATAATATTTATCTTAATATAATATATATATTTTAAATATATAATATTTTACTAAAGCTTTGCTTGTCCTTGTGATTGTGATTTTAAAATTATGGAGGTGTAGGACCGAATAAATTTTATAAAATATATAGAGGTAGAGAAAGCTTGGAATTGGAAGAATTCAGCCAGTGCCTTTTTCCCTCCTCATGCTTACTCTTTTTTTAAGATTTATATATTTATTCCAGAGAGAGAAAGAGTGGGTATGAGTCCGGGGAAGGGCAGAGGGGGTGAATCCTCAAACAGACTCCCCAGATGATCTCAGAATCCTGTGTGCCTGGATGGGGGGCTCAGACTCACTACCCATGAGATCATGACCTGATCTGAAACCAAGAGTAGGCTGCGTAAGCTGTTGAACCACCCAGGCACCCCTCATGCTTGCCCTTAAAACAGATCTAGTTGTCCCCTTGGAATGGATGAAAGCCTGGCTTCTTGCCTTTTCAAAGCCAGCCTACAGTCAGCTTCAGGACATCTCACATAGTGTTTCAGGGTATCTGTCATGAGCAGTGTTTTTGGTTGGTGGAACCGGTCTTCTCAGCCCGCAGACAGTCACCGGGGTGTACCCAGCCTGGGCATCACAGCCTTATGGCCCCCCGCTCCCATCTATCCCTGGGAGCCCTGGTTTTTAGGAAAGTGCGCCCCATCAGGAACCAGAAGGAATTGCACCTGTCAGGCTGCGCTGGGGAACCCTCTGGGGCCACAGGCTCTCCAATTCTGGGTCCTCTGCCTGCAGGCCCTAGTTTATAAACAGGAAAGTCGAACGCATCGCATTAGCCTTGGCAATGTGGAACCACCCTCCCTGGCCCGACTTCCATGGTGTCTTTTCCTCAGTTATTTATCTCTCTGAGCCACCTAGCCCTTCTGAATTATTAGCCTTCTTCCTTCATTGCCCTGCTTCCTTCTTGCAAATATGCTCCCATACATCTTCACTCTGTAGGAAACACTTTCTTTTCTATTTACAGCTTCTCCCTGCTCCCCACCCCTCCCCCTGGCCCAATAACGGCCAAGGAGATAAATAAGAAACATAACTCTTTTTGGCTATTGTTTTTTTTCTTACTCTGCACGGTAATATATATAATAACAAGAAAACAAATCTTATTACTAAAGTAATTACAATAAATAAAAAATAACTGAGAGTGAGGCCTAAGGAAGGGACGTGTCAGGGGAGTGATTGTGACAGGATTTTAAAAATTTAATTTACTAGTGCCAGTCTCACTGTTCTGTGGATGCCTCCCTTAGGAGATTGTGTCTAATTAGAGAGGGTTATTATTGCTCTTTGAATACCTACCCGCCCCTGGTTGACTTATAGTTGGGCCTTTAAAGGCAAATTCTGGCCCGAGGAGTCCCTTGAGAAATTCCCTTGTCAGCAGCCCCATGCTGGGAACAGCACCATTTAGCATGTTATGGTTGTATCATCATCAAAGCTTGGGATTGCAAAGAATTGTTTGGCTTGCTTCCCCGTGACTGTAGATAATCTTCCCCTTAACCATCCAAACAGATGGGTATCCCCCCTGACATTTGTGAATCTGAGTAGAGGTCACTGTGAATCCCTTTGTCAAACAGGCTGGTGCTGACCAGTTCTTAGAGCTCAAATGCTTCTCTGTGTAGTCAATCTAATTTTATCTGCAAGTGATTTCTGTTCATTTGTTCTTGCGTGGTTCGCAGTAGAAATGGGAACGGTTATTTTTCTTCATTAAGTCTGACTATCTTTCTATTTATGAGAGCCATCTTTCTGAGTCCTTTTGAAAAGCTCCTTATTTGAGTTTCACTTCTCCTCTTTAACCTGAAGCATGTATGGTTCGCAGTTAGTCTCAACATGTGGCATTTTTTTAACGATAATGTAATCATCCCTGTGTGGTTTTCAAGTCAGGCTTGAGTGTGGAAGGCAGACTGGGCAGGGGTATGACAGCCTAGCCAGGCTTCTGGGCAACATGTCTGCATCCTCCCAAGCCCAGGCACACTTACTAATGCATTATGGGCGGCTGTGCTCTCCTCGCTTACTTTGGCTGATTGGTCTTAGTCATCCACACACCTGAAATCTGGGACAAATGCACAGTGTACTTATTCTTATTTATTTTTTTATGTCATGCCACCTCCTCTCCTGACCATCACCATCACCACCATGTCCCATGTCCATGATCACAATCAGGATCAATGACAAGAAAATGGCCGGTATTGCTGAGTGTGTAACATGTGCTTGAAAAGGTGTAACATTTCACACCCACCGCCTCTGTCAGTCCTCACGACAACTCTGTGGTATGTACTAATGTGACTTAACTCAGGAGGAAACTAATATTTTCAGGGCCAAATAAATGTCTCAGTGATGTAGGAAAGACATTAGCGTTCAAAGCCAATGCCCAAGAAAGAATTCTTAAGATGTCTTTGGTGCAAAAATGTGGTTTTATTAAAACACAGGGATGGGACCCCTGGACAGAAAGAGCTGCACTGGGGTCATGAGGAGTGGCCCATTATATACTTCCAAGTTGGGAGCAGTTAGGGAGAGCCTAAGTCTCTAAGGAATTTTGGAAACAAGGGACATGGAGGGGACTAGCTATTGTTGAGGAAAAGGTCTTTTATTACCATCTAATAAAATCTTAGTCATGAGACCCTTCAGATGTATATCAGTGGGCCATATGCTTGGGGGATGATGGACAACACTTATCTTGAGGGTTTAGAGAATAAGGAAATTTCCAAAGGAATTTTTTTATGTTAGAGTAGGTTTACGGGATCCTGGGGTGGGGAGGGTGGGGCTGTCAAGCTAGGACTAGGATTGCCTTTTGCCCTTAGCAAAGTGTCAACATTGAGGCAGTTGAGTCCCTAGAGGTATGTCATTCTGCCTATTTCAAAGACTTGTTAATAGGCTGTAGGTAGTAAGGAAATGTAATAATTTCTCTTCTGCCTTTGTTTCCCACATCATAAGGGCATATAGAACACAGACAGAGATCTGGTGAAGAGGGTAATGAATCTGTGTGTGTGTGTGTGTGTGTGTGTGTGTGTGTGTGTGTGTATGATTTTAGAACCCACCGACTCAACCACTACAGTATGCAGGAAATCAGAAGGTAGTAGAATCCTATAAAATTAACATTGGAAGGGCTCCTGCATTTCAAAAATCTAGACCTGTCCCCTCTCCAGAGAAGAGACAAAAAAGATGCCCAGTAAGCTTCAGTTAGGTTTTTAAATTCTCAGTGTTAGAGCTGAATTGAGAAGCCAGCCCTCTCCCACTGAATGGCCACTGAGTAGAAGGATAACATATTTGCAAACTGTGCAGATGTTGCTCATAATCTTATGCATGTAAAGTAAAGGGCTTTCTTAAGACAGAATGGAAAGTTCTGCACAGAAAAGGATAAAGTTGTTAGAAACACTTCAGTCCAGTCTGTCTAAGATGGCTTCTCAGAAGCGGTCAGACATCAAAGTGTTTTAAAAGGGGAGGGAGAAGGCCTTGGAAGTATGGTGAAGGTTTCTCCAGGCTAGCATTTCCCAAACCAGTTTTGAGGGACACTAGCAGATTGGTACTAATAGATGTTTCACAAAAAAGAAAATAAAAAAGGTGCTTGGGTTGGAAACCACATTTCAAATTTCATATAAATAGATTTCTTTATTGCATAACTTACCAGTTGTGTTGAAATATTAACATGCCTGGAGACTATCTCATCGGGGATGGAATTTGTGACATTTACTGAATTTACTTGAACAGGGTCACATTTGTTGATGCGTATCTAGAATAGCTGGAGGATTATTAGTGATCCTTCAACTTGGGAAGTACTGCTCCAGGCTGTTAAGTGAGATGCAGACATTAACTGAAGCCTCCTTGTAAAGAAGTGCATTAGCTTTGTGGCTAAGGACATGGATTCTGAAGCCGGATTGCCTGGGTTTACCGCTGATTAGCTGTGTGACCTTGGACAAGCACCTGGCATGGGTTGGGTTATCTCTGAAATGAGGGTTTGCTGTAGGATGTTTACTGTAGCATGTCCTTGGGGATGGGGGAAGCCGAATCAGGCACAGGGTAGAGTTGAATGTGACACGGTTATCACAGAGGTCGCAGCTGGCCAGTGAGGAACTCTGCAGCTGGGAAGGCCTTTCAGTGTCCTGGATTAGTCAAGTAGACTCAGTCTGTCTTCTGTACGTCCCACCAGTTGCACAGTCACTGAATGTGTACTGCCTCTAGAGAAGGGGCACCGACTTGCACAAGAAAGTCCTTTTGTCTGAGGACAACTCTTTTTCTTTTTAAGATTTTATTTGTTTGAGAGAGAGAGAGAGAGAGAGAGAGAGAGAGAGAGAATGAGCACAAGGAGGGAGGAAGGAGCTGAGGGAGCGGGAGACAGACACCCTGTTGCACAGGGAGCCCAAAGTGGGGCTCCATCTCAGGACCCGGGGCTCGTCACCTGAGTCAAAGGCAGACAGTTAACCAACTGAGCCAGCCAGGCGCCCCTGAGGACAGTTCTTCAGGGAGGTACTCAGCTGTGAGCCTTAGCATCTACGGAATGAGTTATTTGGTCCTAAAGGGGTACTCAGAGGGACACAGCACAGCATCCACTTTGCTTTCCTTTCCTCGTCTGTGAAATGGGAACGGCAGTAGTATCTTAATAAGGTCATTGTGAATGAAATGAGTTCTTACCCAATGTGCCTGATACTTACTCATGTCATATGTGTTCCAAAAAGATCAAAAATCAGATAAATACCTAAGATAGATGCGAGCTGTTTACCCTGGAGTTCGCGATTATAGTTGAGCCAGTGAAAACTGGAAGAACATAGATAATATATTTTTTACTTGCAGTGAGTTAAAAACTATTTTAGTGCCTGTATGCAACCACAGACTCACACCAGTGGGCCCTTTCATAGCTTTTGTAGGCTGTGATGGAGAGGCCTCTACTGTGTCTTCTGCTGCGTTCTCTCCCTAATATTGTAATTATCTGATGAGAGCAGACCAGGCCATCAGAAGGCACTTCCTCAGACAGCCCATATGTTTGGTTAAAAAAAAAAATTCAATCCAGGCCAAGATGTGCATTGAGTAGAGATTGCTAAATATTGATCAGTGCTGACAAAGTTGATTGTGATGTTGCCCTGATCTGAAAGGAACTGTGTCCATGGACAAGATGGCCCCTCCTACAATTGATGTCAGAAGATTTGATGCTAGAGATGAGCTGAGATCTTTTTCCTAAGTGCAGTGTTAAGTGAAAACATCCAAAGCCTGGTCTGTACTTTCCAATGTCAAGGCAAAAAATTCCAGTGTTTATGAGTCCTGATTGGGGTGGGCCTCTCTCCAGAAGGAGACTGCAGCACGTTAATGCCCATCATTTGTAGTAGTAATTCTGGAAATTCAGACAGCAGGACTCCCTTCAACAGTAATCAAGGCCATAGAAGTCCATCTGATCTAATGTGGGGAAGAATTTTTTTTTTAATCTAATTCAATATCTAGCTATTAATCTAGTCATCTTGACACTGAATTACTGGATGTTCTAACTCAGTGGATTTGGCCACTGAGAGAGTTAGTTTATAATGCATGTAGTGCAATGGATATCCTCTGAAAAACAGCTTCTTCTCCTAGGGTAGGTCATTAAAGGTATTGCACAGTATAAAATAGATTATATATCTAGAAGAGTATTCAGAATCATTTGATTCAGCCTAGTATTTCATTGCACAGAGAAAGAAATAGGCTTGGAGTTTTGATCCTCCTTATAAAAGTTTACCCAGTTTCCTAGCATAGATGACATCAAAGCAAAAGACAATTGAATTTCCAATTTACTGATATTTCCAAGAATGCAATTTCTTTTGGATGGACTTTTTACCCCTAATGGATGATTCCACAAAAGAAGATAGTCTGACTTATTGATGAATGTATTTCTGTGACTTGATCATAGAACCATGGGATCGTAGGGAATCTTAGCATTTAGTTCCAACTCCCATCCTGTGCTTGAATCCCTTTATGGCATTTCTGTCACGTATCCAGACAGTCTGTGCCACCATGTGCCAATAGCTTGTGAACTTGTTTTCTGTCTTGGGGACTTAAGCCATTAATGGTAGTCCCATTGGGAAGTCATTTCCTGAACTATGGTAAAATAGCTCTCCTTGGAACTTCCACCCTTGATGCCATAAAGAATAAGTTGAGGCACTCCCCTTTGGACCTATGCATAATTGAAGACTGTCTCCATGTTCCTCCCATGTGTCTTCTTTTCTCCCAGGTAAGTAAGCATCTAGTTTCTTCCACTTCGTTTGTGATATGTTTTTGGGTTCTTCTACTGCCCTGATTACTCTCTGAACTATCTTACTCATTCATTCAATAAAAGTTTATGGAACATCTGGTAAGAGACGTTTGTGAACCTGTGGATATAATGATGAAAACAGCAAGCTGTTCACAGACTAGAGGCAGAAATAGTTTAAAAACAGAACAAGATAGTGTCAGAAGTGATTTGATGGCTGTTAACTCCACAGATGCCCAGAGAAAGGGTGCCTCACTTAACCCTGGGGTCAGGAACAACTTCCTGTGCCATCTGCATTGAGAGCTGAAGGAAGAGTTAGCCAGGAGCAAAGCATATGTGAGTTGGTAGAGGTAAGCAGTATGAGAGCTTTCTATAAAAGAAAGTAGCATCCACATCCCTTTGAAGATGGGATTCCCGGATGACCGCCATTATCATTCTGAAAACCCAAATGCCATTCATGAAGCTTGTAGCATGAAGCATGAAGCTCTTTTGATGGCCTAATCACATTGGTAACTCATTTTCCATTTGGTGTCCAGCAAAGTCCCCAAGTCCCTTTTCATACTAATTGCCATCAGAATGAATGTTTCCTGCTGATTTGCTGCATGGCTGATCCAGTAGGACCAACTGCTGGAACTACACTTAACCCCAATTTCATCCAGTTGGATTTCATTCTTATGAGACCACTTTGGATCTTGACTCTGCCATTCATCTCACTTGGCTACCTCCTTATGTAATGCAGCCTTCAGTGCTGACAAGAATTTCTATAGTCTTTTTACCATGTCATTGATACATTTGTTGAACTTGAGTGAACCAAGGACCATATCCTAGAGTACATGTAACCAAAGACATAGATGCATTTAGTTATGATCATTCAACCATTTTCCAATCTATTTTACTACTGCCATTGAACCTATATCTCTTTATGTAACATGCAAGGATATTTTGGGAGATTCTCGCAAATTCCTGCTGAAGGTGTGTAAAACTCTGTCTCCTTATCTAATAACCTATCAAAGTGTGAAATGAGGTTGGGCTGGCACAGCTGGAAGGATTCACAAAGTTCTTCTTGGTGATCAGGGCTGGTTTCTATGATTTCCGCTTCCTTTTCCAGGCAACCCCAAACTACCCCCCCCCACCCCAGTATGTACAAGAATTTTACTACAGATCAGAGTCAAGCTCACGATTTCTTTGCCTTTTCTCGTTTTCAAAAATGGAGGGGTATCTGCCAAAAAATTCTCCAATCTGATTATTCGGAGTTGTCAGTAGATCACTGATCTTGCCTCAGGCTAACGGTGGGCTCAGCCAGAGTCTTAGCAAAGGGAGGAGGAGACCCGAGCTCCTGATTTTGGGTGACTCAGACTTCCTGGGGGCACCTCTCCCACTCGGGAGCTTACAGTTCTTCATCTTCCCTGTCCCAGAACAGACTGTTCGTCATGCTTGTCAGGATGATTTAGTCTGGAGGCGTGAGAACTGCAGTGTTGTTGACCTTACCTCACGGAACTGATGTGATACTCATGGGTCAAAATCATTGTGGCTTCAGGTGTTTTAATCTAGAAACTTCTTTATTTTACTTCTGTTGACTTCATGCTCTTTTGTACCAACAGAGTTCCCTCCTGGATATGGTTAGATCATAGATTATAAAGATTGTCTGATTCTTTTTTTGATAGTATGACACATTATGAAAAATATGTCCAGTGTATTTTAGGCACTTTTTAATGTGAAAATGTTTTCCACATGTGGTAGGCTTGATAGAGTAGATAGCAAAATTCCCATTAATGTAACTTGGGAAGTGACTTTAAGTCAGTGATTCCTGCATAGTGTGAGAGACTTTTTCTACAAAAGTGTTAACTTCTTCAATGAAAATTCTGGTATTTTATAGCTGATTTTCAAATACAGTTGATCATCAGAATGCCCCAAGGAGCTTGGTAAAAGCTAGAATCCAGGGTCACCTCTGTGGAATTTCTGATTCAGGAGGGAGATAGGGGGCCTACAAATTTTTTGTTTTTGTTTTTGTTTTTAAGATTTTATTTATTTATTTGAGAGAGAAAGAGAGAGAGAGAGAGAGTGAGAGAGCATGAGAGGGGAGGTCAGAGAGAAAGCAGACTCCCGCTGGAGCTGGGAGCCTGACGTGGGACTTGATCCCAGGACTCCGGGATCATGACCTGAGCCGAAGGCAGTTGCTGAACCAACTGAGCCACCCTGGTGCCCCACAAGTTTGTATTTTTAATACACTAGGTCATTCTGAAAATAGGCCAGTTGTATGCTACTTGTCTGTAGAATCTTTCTGACTATCACGCTGTCAGATGATTATGGAGAAAGGCTGCTGCCAGGGGGGTATGTGTGTGTGCACGTGCATGCTTGTGAGGGAGAGAGAGAAAAAAACACAAAAAAATAGTACACACAAAGAGAACTCACCAAGAGAAACTGGAAGGAGCCTCCTCCAGAGGAGAGGCAGTAAATGCCTTTTTAAAGCATCCCATAGAGAGTTCCACCACATCTCTGTTCTGCCGTAGAACATTGTAGCAGAACACACGTGGTAGAAAATAGGAACCAATAAAGAAATAAAACCAGCTAAGACTCTGTACTCAGAGCTTGAACATTAAAGCTTTGTAAATAGAAGGACCCAGAATCCTCTGAGATTGATGTCAGAGCCCTTATATGAGGGCCTATCTGTTTTGTCCCAGGCAGAGGCCAGGCAAATCAGCATCAGTTACAAGAAAGGTGAGTGGATCACCTAGAACCAACTTCAGTTTCACCAAAGAAGGCGTTCTAACAGATCCGGGACAAAGAAGATCTCCTCCTCCAGCTTTCACCTGTTCTTTTGTAAAGCAGGATGGCAGGTCATCCTAACTGGAGAATTGTATCATTGTTTGTAAGTGTCCACTTAAGGAAATGGTTGGCCTGTAAAATATCTCCTGTGCATCAGCCATTTGCTGAGGTGAACCCAAAAGTGAGTTGCACATGGTCTCACAGTATGGGTTCATTCACATACGCACAGCATTGCCTACAGTGCTTTGGTCCTGATTTGGTCCCCACCTGAGCCAGCTAGAACCAGCTGACACCTGAGGGCTCCAAGATGGTGGGCAGAGTGGCCAGTGGAAAGGAGCTCTGTGTCCACTGAATGCACCCAAAGGAGGGGGGCTCCGCTCTTGAGAACACAATGCAATAGAAAAGCACACACCAGTTGAAATCCTGCCTGAAGCCTGTACTAAGGGCCCACGTGAGGCTTCGCAGGTCTTTATGTTCTCTGTTTTGTTGTATACTTTGTCTTTATTTTGTTTGGGTCCAACGGTGATCATTTAAAGAAGGAAATTAATTCATGTTTTCTTTGTCACCGCATTACTTTGTTTTTGACCAAGTATGGGGATAGACACTGCATAGAAATATTTTTCATGGGGAAAAGGAAGAAGAGGAACATTTCATGGAATGAAATTATAAAAGCTTCATTTTGTAAGGGAGATGACAAATGTGCTAGACCTTTTTGTAACATCCATAACCAAGAAACAGAAATTGCATAGGGATGAATATTAGTGTCTTTCATAAGATATTTTAGTACATACTGGATGCCATTAATTAGGCAATATTTCTAGGAGTTTGAAACTAGGACATCTCCAGAGTCCTAAATGACATTTCCAACTTTATGCTGCCATTCTTTGTCTTTTATGTTGTTTTATTTTTTTCTTTCAGTCTATTGTAAGCATTTAGACCTATAATTTATCATAAAGCAGTGCAATTTGATACATAGTTAGCGAGAGTGACCATTTCATATGGTTTGGATAATTTATGCCAGTTTTCACGGAGCAGTTTATATCTGGTTTCCCAGTGTAATCGTTCAGTATATATCCTTTTATTCTCAAAAGTGTGGATGATAGGTCATGTGACCATATTAAAAGGCAGTACCAGAGACACCAACTTATGAGAATTTAACTATGGCATTCGCAGTTTCTTTGCTTGGTTGGATTTACTCTTCAAGAAGCTGTGTCTTCTCCAAGAATTGAAACTCCTGCTCCAGAACTTTTCCTGGGACCCAAACCTGGTGAACATAACAGTACTAGTTGGCCAAGCATATAGACGTAGACCTCCTCCATTTTCCTTTCTTATTCTTGACCTTATAGACAGAAGTAATACAAAATAGAGGCAGGGGGCTATCTGAAACCCTTTCTTGCCTCGTGACTAAATAACTCTGCCCTTTTGGGGGCTTATGCTCTCAGCTATTACTGAAAGGAAAAAATGCATTGAAAGGCTCATCTTTAGGGTGCCTTGGTGGCTCAGTCAGTTAAGCATCTGCCTTCGGCTCAGGTCATGATCCCAGAGTGCTGAGATCGAGCCCTGCATCAGGCTCCTTGCTGAGTGGGAATCCTGCTTCTCCCTCTGCCTGCCACCCCCGCTGCTTGTGCGCTCTCTCTCCCAGTCAAAGAAATAAATAAAAATCTTTATTTAAAAGAGAAGGCTCATCTTCCAGGCGTTCCTGATTGTTCCATGTGTTCCAGAGGAGGTAGTCTTTTTGGGAGCAATGAGGTGGAGCGAGAAACAGAGTGGACCTAGGAGGGCAGGTATGGCTGCTGACTTCAGAGAAGGTTCTGGAAACAGTGTTCTTCTGCTTCACAAAACCATTGTAAACAGTACCCACTCCCTGGGTGACTAGATCATGAGAACTTTGGGTCTGGAATAAAAAGCAGGGTGGTCTCTCTATTGGGAAGTTTCTGTCTTCCTGGGAAAACAGACAGGCAGGTCCATCTCCAAGGAGCAGCTTAAAATATGTCAAATGTAGCAGCTTCACCTATGCCTTCCTCCTGGGCCAGCCTTGTGGCCAAGCTATATGGGGTGGGTCCATTCTACCCCACTGAAATTGGAAAAAAACAAACAAACTCTAAAACTCCACATTTGCAACATAGATATGATGAATAGAAAAGAAGAAGAAGGCTTTTTCTTTGAAAGTTAAAGTTTAAAAAAAAATGCATTGAGCATAATAGACTGTCAGCCACACTATCAAACTTAAAATTATAGTGGGCACGGCAGACTCACGATGGAAATTTGACAGATAGGGCAACAGCCAAGTGTTGCACAAATGCTTACTGGGATCATAACTTCAATTCATCTCCGAGGAATCAGCATGAAAGGTCTCCTCTCCTGGATACTCATGGCCCTATAATTTCAGGCTCTGTTCTCACCATGTGGGTGACTACAACCTTGAACCGTGTCGACATTTTTCATTTTATTTCAGGCAAATGAATTCCTCACTGGACATGTTGATTGTGCAATCAGGCATCCTTCTTATCCTGGCCTCTGAGCTTTGCTGCTTATAATGCCAAGATAGCCAGAGACATAAATAAAAAGGAATGAAAGAAAAACCCATGTTGCAACCAACAGCAATAATATATTGACTATGATGAATCTTTGCTCTTGTCCACATACTGGCGTGTGGTTTGGTTAGCTCTTTAGCTTTCAATAGTCAGGGTTGGGGCTGCTCTTCTGGGAGATCCTTGCAACGAAATTTCAATTCCAGCATTTTGTATTTGGAAATAGTGTGTCAGCTTTGACTTATCCAGTCTTCGAGCTTCCAAGACACTGCAAACTAAAACACAGTATTGTTATTGTATATTGGGAGAATACTTACAAAATGCAAGACATTATTTCAGTATATAGGTTTTAGCTGGGATATATAGGATGTTTTTGATATAGGGTTTGCTTAGCACCCCAAGAGGCAGAATTCAGTGATTGGAGATGTGTGTGTGTGTGTGTGTGTGTGTGTGTGTGTTGTGCGTGTGTGTGTGTTTTCCAAGTGCTAGACACTGTTCTATGTCTCAGGGAAGCAGAGACATAATGTTGTCCTAAAAAGCACACAGTCAAGCTGGAGAGGCAGACCCAGAAGAGGAATCGCCACATGTTTTAATGGATGCATCAGTCAACTTGTGGAAGCAAAGAGGCACACAGAGAATTAATTTTGCTTCAGAGGCACACCGGAAGTACCCCTGATTATAGGTGGTAATTAGGGTTTTAAGCTGGACTTTCAAAGAAAATGGACTTTATAGGATTTATGAGGAAGTGAGATTGGGTTATAGGTTAGCTCTGTGTTACGTATCTTCTAAAAAAAGAATCTTAGTGCCGGTGTTTACAATGTGACAGGAACAGTGTCAGGCACTTAATATTACAAGAGCCAATTTAATTCTCATGACAGTTCTATGGGGAGGTAATATTGAAATCCCTTTGTATAGGTGAGGAAAGGGACACTCAGAGAGGTTAAGTAACTTACTCAAGGTCACACAGCTTTTGAGTGGTGGAGCTGGGAATTGAACCTGGTCTGTCTGACCGCAGAGTCCAGCGCATAATGACCGCTCTGCTGTGATGGGATTTTTCACTCACCACGCTCATATTACCAGTATTTGAACAGCACCTTTTTGCTTATAAACAGTAGTCTTATTAATTAGCTCACTGTATTTGAACTCGCCCCTAGGAACCTGCTTTCTAGAACTGAGGCTCCACAAGTGGAGTGTAGTGCCTGACTCGGAACATGGGACTCTCCATTTCTGTGACTGTTTCCCTACTAGAGCAATCTTGGAAAAGTGGCTTTTCACTGCTAGAGCGATCTTGGCAAAGTCAGATGGTTCTATTTCCTCATCTGTAAAATGAATGTAAGGATAGAGTCTTTAGGAAAGTTAAAGGAAAGGACATTCACTGGGTGGCTTTGCATGGTGCCTGGCACCTAGTGAGCGACTCAGGGAGGCAGTGGTTACTGTATAAATTTCTAGGTAATTTGTACTCCAGCAGCTCACATGATTCCCACCTCGTCAGGAAAGCCGTCCTCAGAGTCCGCTCTGGTCTCACTCAGTACTAGAGAGGGGAAGAACGGCATGTGAGACCTCTCCATAACCAGACTGACCTTCATCCTAATTAGCCTTAGTTAATATGATTCTCTATCACTTTATTACTAATTCTGGGTGTTTATGCAGCGTCTGCCAAGCCGTAGGGTTCCGCATGCATTTTAAAATGTTAATGCTCACCTAATAGACTGTATCGGTGTGGGGGCTGAACAGGGGTAATTATATTAGAGCCCTACTCTGGGGCTGGCAAGTGTGACCTCCCTCGTTGTCTTCCTAGGATCTGCCTTCCATGACACCCCCCCCCCCTCAGCTGAGACTCCTGGTTGCCTTGACTTGGGACAGGCAGTTGTATTTTTTGTTGTTTTTGTTACTTATTTTAGAGAGTGAGCAAGTGGTGGGGTGGGGAGGGGGCAGAGGGGAAGAATTTCAAGCAGAGTCCCTGCCTAGCGCAGAGCCCCTGCCTAGCGCAGAGCCCTATGCCAGCTTGATTTTACATCCCTGAGATCATGACCTGAGCCGAAATCAAGAGCCGGATGCTAAACTGACTGAGTCACCCAGGCGCCCCCTGCTCCAGACATTTTTAAATAACCTCAAAATGCTTCCCATCCCTCCAGCAGATCTGAACGTGCCAGGGCCGATCCATGAAAGTCCTGAATCTCCTTTCCAGCCAGCCAATGTGGGACTCAGGGACTCCCTTCTTATCCTCCCCTCCTTCTCCTGAGTTGGGGTCCTCAGTGCTTCTTGGCCACCCCACCCCCCGACCCCTGCAGCTTCCAGAACAGGGCTTTTTAACTTCGTGGCTCAGGATTTCATTTGTCCAGGACCCAACTCAGGGGCTTTCCCAGGCATTCAACCTCCCAACAAAAGACTGTGTACTTGCCAAATCGCAGTTAATATAAACTGATGTTCATACATGATGAGCTGAAGTCCACACTTTATTCAGATGCCCTTAGCTTTTACCGAGTGCTTTCTTTTCTTTTCTTTTCTTTTTTTTTTTTTTTTTTTGTCCTAGGATCCCATCCCTGATACCACGTGATATTTCATTATCGTGCCTCCCTAGGCTCCACTCGGCTCTCAGTTTCTTGGGCTTTCTTTGTTTCGGGTGATCTTGACGGTTGTGCCGAGCACTGGTCTCTTTCTTAGAATGCCTTTTCGTTGGGATTTGCCTGATGTTTCTCTTGTGATTAGACTGGGGTTATGGGTTTTAGAGAAGAAGGCCACGGGGTCCAGGGCCCTTTCTGTTGCACTGTACTAAAGGCACATGCTATCAACATGATCTGTCACTATTGCCATGGACCCGGCTGAGCTGGATTTGTCACATGTCTCCACTATAGGGTTACTGCCCCCACCCCACCCTTCCCGTCCTTACCATTTCTATACTGTACTTTTTTTGACCAGCCTTTTTCACTTAAATACCATCAGGAACCACAAAGGATGGCAGAGATAAAGAGGAGCTTTAGATGAAAGCCTGAAGGTGTTGGGAGATCAAAAGCCCGAGGCTATTCTGTTTTCAGTTTAATTTTTTTCTGGGTCCAGGGGCAGTAAAAATGGACAGTTTTTCTTTGAGAATAATGAGGAGCTGACCCCAGGCAGGTGATTGTAAGCTGGTGTGTCGGCCCAGGGACAGGCCACCCTGATGGCAGTGACCTCTGTCTCCGTACTCCTGGGTGCTGGGATGGGGGACAGGCTGCATACCGGAGGGTTGCTGGGGACCGTGCTGGAGGGCAGTGCTGCGGGCACCAGCTGAAGCTGATGGTTAGCAGCCTAGTAGGGATGGGGAGGAGTGACCCAGCTGGCCTTGGAGAGATGATTGTGAGTGAATTCCTTGTAAGAGATGAATCTCCTTTCACTTTGTTTTTGGCCAGTGGCCACATATATAATGGATGGTTGCAGGACCTGTAACAAGGTCGGGATGGACGGCATCATTCTAAGCAGGCTTGCTTCACTCCTTGCGGAAGGGGAAGCTGACAGCTCCTGTTTAGGGCTGTGCCATAGAAATTAGTCCGTGTATACAGTGAGAGGGAGTCTCAGAGACATTAAGTGGACTGCAGCCAGCCAACGAGACCATTCCCTCCAAAACCCTCCCCTTGACACACAGATCAGCAGCTCTGAGTGTGACTGGGGAGAGAAGTTGCACTGTTGGAGCATCTGCGTCTGTGGCTGGGTGGGGTCATGTCCTGGAGAACTCTGGCTTAGGCTGTGCTCACTGGCAGCCCCACGGAGGGCGCCCCTTGCCCGAACCTGCCAGTGACAACATCCACCCAGACTCCAAACGTCAGCCTTTCTCTGTTGTAGAATGAATTCCTTAATGTGTGCACTAGGACAATCCAGAAATCAATGTTGAGTCAAGAAGGTAGGGATAGACACGGTATCTTTCTCAGGCCGCTCTCTTCCTTCTTCCTCTGCCATCTAGAATGTATCCCTACGGCCCTTTTCCCCTGGGAGCCATGGTTTACCAAAGCATTCACTATGGGCCTCACTTTGTAAGGTTTTCCCGCCTGTGTCCCCATCCAGAGTGGGGCAGGTGCAAGGAGCTCTGGCTGAGCCGGACCACGGGGGAATCGCTAGGCCTCTTGAGACAGACATTCACGCACCCCACAATCCGGCTGAAATACTTGATCACGCTTGCCCAGCCACGTCCGCTTTTCAACAAAACAGAATCCAGGTAGTTACTCGACCAAATCCACCTTTCTGATGGCTGCTCGGACCACCTGGGCTAATCACCACCGTGTAACGGTTGTTCCCATAGGCAGGATTTTATGAGTCTCACTTTCTTTGACCTTTACTCTCCCTGCCCCGTTACCGGACCACACGGGTCTGAAAAGTGAAAAGGGCCCACTTGCTTTACGCTGAACTCCGTGATACCTGACCTTGCTGCTCGGCTGTAGCATGTACTGTTTACATCGAGAAACTGATGAGGCGAGGAGAAGGGATGCTAGGAGGGAAATAACCGGAGTGAGCAGGAGCCGTGGAAAGGCCTCGCTGTGCAGTTTGCTTACATTTAAATTAACTGATGCTAATTTATTTACTTATTATATTTATGGGATGCGCCCGTTGCTTATTAGCCCCTGGGCACATTTTAAGAGGATCATAAAAAGAGACACTCCTTGTCATTATGGCTAATTAACATTCAAATTGACTAACTAACTAACATTTAAGCGCTAAGAATAAAATCGGTCATGGGCCAGTCACCATTTTCATCAAATGTCCTTAAATAGAATCCAGGAGTTGGTCCCCCACCACTTTCCTACCCGCTCCCCAAAAGATCTGGCCCCAGAGAGGGAAGGAGTTGGTCAGGGGAGCTGTGTTGTTACTCTGGTGGCATCGGGTAGCCGCTGTGTTTCTGGGCTCCTACAAGGTAGTGGGCACAGCTCCATTGAACGGCCGCCACCGCCTTCCCAGAGCGGCTTATAGTCTGGCCGTAATTGATCCAGAGCAAGCGGACACATAACATTCTGGGCTTATATGTCCTATTGTTTTGGATTCATTTTGCTCACAGCCACAGCAATTACTGAAGCTTATAAATTAGGATGTGCAGCCAATAGTAAGTTTTCTTGATTGAATATATCTGCCGAAAGATCCTTGAGCTACTGTAAATCCATTCAGTTGAAACAGAAGCTGGGCAGGGAGAAAACCCGATTGGCCACCTCAGATAGTTCTTGTCGTAATTTCCAGGAGGAGGGGAGGAGACAGGACAGGAAACGCATTTTGCAGTCATTTACCTACCCAAATAATTCTCTCCATAAATACAGAGGAGTCCCGCATTACAAACTTGTCCGTATTAAATTTTTTATCCCTTCTCCCATTTATGGTCTTGATTTTTCTCCTCCGCACCCTCCCCCTGCCCCATTTCAGCTCTGAGTTGAGGTTGTGCTGAACATGCTGAAGGAAATCGGGGAAGTCTGAGACCAGGCAGGAGGAACATAAACTGTGGGCGAGGAAGGTTTTGCACTCAGTGTGGTGGGAAGGCCTCTTCTTGCTAGGGGAGGCCTGGGCTGGGTTTGGACCTCTGTTTCCCCTCTGTATGAAGGGAGGTCCGACTGAGCAGATGCTGAGTGCTCATCAGTGGCTCTCCAGCGACCTCCGATCTCTGCACGCATCTGCTTCTCAGCACCCCAAAGCTGTGGCTCCAGCCGGGGGTGCCCGAAACCCTTGGGTCTTTGTGGGGATGCAGATGTGTAGTGAGGACCCTCTGAAGACTGAGGGTCTGACCCGCTGAAACCACCTGGTGCCGTAGGTTCCCTTTGATCAGACTTGGGATAAATGCCCGTTTCTAAAGAATTTGAAGCTTTAAGCCTTTTAAAAAGGTGTTCCACGTAGGCTAATTTTTCCTTTTCTTTTTTTAAAAGATTTTATTTATTTGATAGAGAGCATGAGAGAGCGAGAGAGCATGCGTGAAGGGGAGGGGCAGAGGCAGAGGGAGAAGCAGGCTCCTCGATGAGCAAGGACCCTGTCCTGGGGCTCAAATCCATGACCCCAAGTCAAAGGCAGGTGCTTAACTGATTGAACTGACTGAGCCACCCAGGCACTCCAGGCTAATTTTTCAAGAATCATTTCCATGTGAATTACCTTGAACTGCATGACAGATTTACAGCACTGAAGACACAGTGGACTGATTTCTTTAGAATTTGGGACATCTGTGGTTAATTTTCAAGTAGGTCATGAGCTTAGGGTGCACTAGCAATGTAGCAAATGGGCTCTGCAGCCAGAACTCTGGGTTCCCCAGACTGGCTGGTCACCTGGGGCTTGTTAGTTAACTCCCCGAGCGCCACATTCCTCACCAGTGGAGTAGGGAGTAGAACCTGTCAGTTGAATGAGGTAATCCAATAAACTGGCTTAACTCTCTGCCTGGCATATAATAAATGCTCAATAAATTGTATGTTAATATCAATATCCTAACAATACAAAAATAATTACTGACAACTGTATTGGCTTCTTATTTTAGCTAAAATTTATTGTCACTGTGAGTCATCAGAAGCTCAAGAGACATTTTTTATTTTTTTAACTTTCAAAAGTATTTATTATGTGTGTATATATACATATATGTATATATAGAGAGATCGTGCGCGTGAGCGCGCACAGACAAGAGGAGGGGAAAATAGAGGAAGAAGCAGACTCTGTGCTGAGTGGGGGCCCCACACAGAGTTTGATCCCAGGACCCTGAGATCATGACCTGAACTGAAATCAAGAGGGAGAAACTAAACCGACTGAGCCACCCAGGTGCCCCTCAAGAGACATTTGAATTCAGTTTTTTCCCCTTCAGTACTTTCAGGGCCTCCTTGGGTTGACTACAGTGAAGACCTCTTAGCTTTTTCTTTTTCTTTTTTTTTTTTTTAAAGATTTTACCTATCTACTTGACAGAGAGATCACAAGCAGGCAGAGAGGCAGGCAGAGAGAGAGGAGGAAGCAGGCTCCCCGCTGAGCAGAGAGCCCGACGCAGGGCTCGATCCCAGGACTCCGAGATCACGACCCGAGCCGAAGGCAGCGGCTCAACCCACTGAGCCACCCAGGCGCCCCCTCTTAGCTTTTTCTTATGGGCTTTTCTCCTTCTTCTTCTTCTTCTTTTAAGATTTTATTTATTCATTTGACAGAGAGAGATCAGAAGCAGGCAGAGAGGCAGGCAGAGAGAGGGGGAAGCAGGCTCCCTGCTGAGCAGAGAGCCCGATATGAGGCTCGATCCCAGGACCCTGAGATCATGACCTGAGCCGAAGGCAGAGGCTTAACCCACTGAGCCACCCAGGCATCCTTACGGGCTTTTCTTCTCTCCTTTTTCATCTCTTACTGAACTCCCTAATTCTGAGCCTTGCATGCATATAGACACTTGCTGACTTACCCGTCCGTGTGGTGGTAGGAAGAGTGTGTTGGGGGGTGTCTAGTAGCATCCCACTGAGATTGAGGTCATGGAAGGTCCATATCCTGCTATGAGCTGTGCATCACTGGAGGCAGATGGGATGGAGGAGAAAGGCAAGGTCTGCATCAGGCGATAAACTGAGGAGAGTCAAACGAAGTAGCTAAAAATGGCTGACTATAGAGAGGAGTAACATTAAGTGAAGGAACAAAATAGACCTTAAGTGGTACAAGTGTGTCCATTGGGTGTGTGGGAGCAAGTTTGTTCTTGAGAAGGATGCTCTTGTCTAGGATGGGCTTCATGTTCAAGGAGAGTTCAGAGGCCAGGAAACTCTAGCTAGTTTCTCTCCATTCAGTGGAGAGTTGACATGTTCCCTCTGACCGACCAGCGCCATGCTAAGCATTGTTTAAGAGTAACAGATCCCAGAGGCATGGCCTTTGCTGTAATGGCAGATACACGAGGTGCATGGGAAGCATTGTATTAGTAATAATATTGGTTGACAACCACGATCTCAGAATTACTATTTTGTAAACAGAACAGGGCAGCAGCTGTTAATGAGTCGGTACCCAAAGTTGATGACTTTTAACGACTCGGTTAGGGAAAGATTGAGGAAGGAATGTATGAACAGTGTTCAGAGAGAGAGCCCGAGGACCTGCTTATGGTTCTGGAACGTAAGTGTTGGGGAATAAAGAATAAATAAGCACTGAAGTTAGCACTGCTCATGTTTTCAAGATTCCACCGGAGTGAAACAAATCTGCCTTGAAGAATCTGGAAATAGCATCTAGCATGTGGTCTGAGTGAGGTTTTCACATGTTTGCGTCCATCCCATGGGTGTGAACTCCTCAGTTTTTCCATGAAACCATCTTAAGACAGCCTTGCCCCTAGTTACTATCACTAGAGACATTGCCCCTCAACACATTCTGGTTTTCATGATTTTATATATTAACTCAATTGGAGGACACTGAGACTGTGTATTAAGGTTCTTTCAGAAAGGTTCAATGAGAAACATTCATAATAAATATTGCTATCGAGTAAAGAATTCTAAGGATCTTGAGGCTTTGACCTAAACTCTCCTCCTCGAGGCCTGATATTGATAGAAATAATGTTGGGATATGCTTCTTTTTGAATTTTATGTAGTTACCAAATTTAAAATTCACGTTTGAAGGAGACTCTGTATTTTATCTGGCAACTTCTTCCCTCTCTCCCTTTTGCCTACCAAACCCTGTGTGTTATAGAAAGCCTTGTTCGGGAGTGGCAGAGTCCTATGTCTGTAGTGGCCAGGGAGGGGATGCAGAGGGTTCAAAAGGAGGCTGTGGAGGCTGTTGTAACCCAGAAATGCACACAGCACAGAAGCATCTCACCTCCAGCTGGTTGTTTCAATGTGTGAATGGATGTGGGACTCACAGTGCTCATTTTCAAATGTATTTGGAAACTTAAAAAAATAAATGTGCCGTCTGCCACCATTCAAACGTTAGAACTAGTGAAGTCTTTAAAAAGGTATTCATGGGTCACCAATGCCAAAACTCTGGCTGGGTACATTTCTTTCTTCCCATGCAGACTTTCTGTGATAGCTCATACTAGAGATGCTGTCTCTTTCAGGTGACCTCCATGAGTGGCTCCATTCTGATTGCCCAGTTCTTATGGCCTTGAATGGTAGATCTTGATGTTTTCCAAGAAGACTATCAACTTCAAGCTAGGGGGAACACTGTTCATCTCTGATTCTCTAGGGCTTCCTGTTTAATGTATTACTGGTTGAAAAGATGAATGAATGAATGAATACATACATACATACATACATACATGAATAAATAAATTCTAGCTTAGCTGGGTTCAACTAAGATGATCAACAGAGCCAAGAATAAAAGTAAGAAAAGGGCACTGTTGAACAAAGCACAGAAATCTACTTGTAAACTATAACTGGGCAGGGACAACTTGATTCCATTCTGATGTGGCCCTGTGTCATCTACTTTCTCTTCAGACATTGTGAAATGAGTGAATGCCTCCTCTCTACAACAGCTGCACTCCACAGGCCTCATTCACTCAAGCAGCCCATGGCAGAGAGGTTATATAAACAGAAGCATGCCCAATTTACTTGGGGAGGATCTAATGTCAGTGCACACAGTCCAGGTGAGAATACCACTGAGGCACCGAAGGGCCCTCTAACAGGTGTCCTAGCTAGCTTTCTCTGTGGAAGTTCAGCAGTAAATCTTGCTCTGGAAAGAAATTAATTTTAAGTTCCTCAATATTAATAGAAGCATTATGGACTGGTATAATAAAAGTTTATTGACTAATTTTCCACTGTAATTTGTCTGTGATTCCTGTGCAGCCATATTATATTTTTATGAAATGGAAACACTGTGTTCGTAGGCTGCATAATAATGAAAATAAAAGAGCAAAAGATACTTTGAAAATCATTCACTGGGATCTGAGGCATTTTGGGTGAGAAAATTTAATGTCATTTTCATGGGGGATGCATAGAGTAATTTACAAAAAAATCATAAGGGAAACTGTCCAACCGGGGAAATGCTAAAAAGCCCATAATCCACTCATGATTGGTTCATCTATTATTTGGTTAGAGTCAAATGTAGACATCTTTGTAAAAGTCTTCTAGTTCTTCAAGAAAGGAGAGGTTGAAGTTTGATCAAGAATCTGTCATCATGGGGAACACGTGAGTGGCTCAGTTAAGTGTCCAACTCATTATTTCAGCTCAGGTCATGACCTCAGGGTTGTGGGATGGAGCCCCATGTCAGGGTCTACATTCAGCAGGGAGCCTACTCCCCCTTTCCTCTGCCCCTCCTCCACTCTCACTCTCTCTCTCAAATAAATAAATCTTAAAAGAAGGGAATCTGTCATCATGCGCTATATTGACATGTGTGATTGCTTCACTCTGCTGTACACTGGAGAAGATAATATTAACGATAATAGGACTCTTACTAGTGAATGAAAGTTAACCACTTATTTTATTTCAGTCACCACGTACAGTATTTTATAAATAAGTATCTCACTTATTCCTGACAACCAACTTCTAAGTTCAGTTTTCTTACTGGACGAGGAAGCAGGGCCAGTATTTTGCCCCGACTCACATAGCTATGAATGACATCACTGACACTCTCACCCAAGATGAAGCATGCATGACCGTGCATGTAGAGTGACCACCTGGGAATGTGACACAATGGGAATACAGCCAGGGAGCAGCAATCGCACTGCAGAACAGTCTCGTAAGCAAGTGGAACCAAGGGGCACAGTCAAAGTAAAGGACCTTTCCTAAAGACAAGAGATGCCAAGAGTTAAGTGGAACAGGCGTCTGAGTCAGCGTCAGGTGTGGGAAGCGACGTCGGGAAGCATCATGACCAAACGCGGTGGTGAGCATGGGCGGTACAGAGTTTCACATCAGCGTGGGGCTCAGAAATGGATGGAGTGAAGCCCTAACCTATACGGTTAGAGACGTAGTTGATGAACAAGGCCAGAAACCACCGGGCCACAAGGACTCTGCTTAGATGGAGCAGATGAAGGCTTACTGGAACAGACCTGCTTTGTAAAGGGCTGTCTGTGTCGTCATTGTGCTATGTGACTGCATGAAATAGTTCAAGGACTAATGGCTGCTCATACAGCAAATTGGATTGGTGGATATGATTGCCGTTGATCACAGAAGAATCCTTTAAACTAGTAAAGTCTAAATTTGACTTTTTAAATTTCATATTGACTCAGTATTTTGCTTTGGAGCTCAAACCTTCATCTCCTGCTATGGAAAGGAAAAGAAAAATCCAGCAGCTCTCTCTGATTCCTGCTCAAACAAGGTTTATGGCCTTTGCGGAGAGATGAGCACATAGAGTGGATTGCTTCTAATGGCTACTTCCTTTATTTAAAAGATTTTATTTATTTGAGAGAGAGAGTGCATGAGAATAGGTGCCAGGGCAGAGGGAGAGGGAGAAGAAGGTTCTCCACTGAGCAGGGAGCCCAACCTCGGCTCTGCCCTGGGATCATGACCTGAGCTGAAGGCAGACACCATCTGAGCCATTGACTGAGCCACCCAGGTGCCCTTCTAATGTCCAGTTCTGTTTAATTCATGACTTTGAGAACTGTAGAAGATGATATGACAGTGGGTGTGGCTGGACTATAGTTATGTTTCTAGGAGACTGTCCAGGTATCTGTGCCAACAGGCCCATGTCATATCACCATAACCCATAAAGGGACTAAATGACTGAATGACAGTGTTCACCCTTATATTACAGGGACCTTGTGTCTGTGTCATTGGAAGAAGTTAGGCAGCTTCCCTTCCCCAGGATCTAACCATGGCAATTGTCTAACCAAAGGGTCAGTTCACTGGGTTGAATGTAATCACGGTGGAATTGGTACGGGGAGCTAAGCCAGCCTCTTCCACCTGTGGTGATCGCATGAACCCGTGGTGAGATGAGCCTGGCAGGACACCAGCCCAATAGCACAGTGTCCAGTTGAGTGCTCAGGGACTGGGGTGGGATCAGTTCTTGGAGAAGGTTCAGGTCATGCTCTGGAGAGCTCTGAACATCAAAAGGCATCCAAAGGAGAAGAGTCCATAGAAGCAGGGCAGATCATATGGTGAGACTACCGATGGAGTTTGGGATATCAGGAGCCCAGGAGCCTCAGGAACTGAGAAGGAAACAATACCTGGTAGGAGCAAAGCCTGATTTAAGATGCATTTGCATGGATCCAGAAGGCTGTGCTGGGTTTTCACTGGGGGCCTGCCATGTGGTGTGCAGTGCCCAGCTGCATTTCAAAAGCCCATAGCCAGGTCATTAAAAAACACACTGTCTCTTTGAATCTGTAGGAGCAAAGTGAGAATGGAATAGATGATATTTCCCCCTACCCTGAAGTATACCTAGGGCCACATTGTCCTGTAAAGAGCTGTGGGGGTATAGTGTCATGGAATGAGCTTGAATTTCAGAATCAGACAGAGCTTCTATGATATGCTGGTTTCATTTCTCGCCACCTGTATCAACTTAGTAGCCTGACTAGCCCCCACTTCCTCATTTGCAAAAGGAATAGAATCCTATTGACTTCATGGTGGTTTCTAAAAAAATCATTGAGAATTTCAAGCACAGACCCTGACCCAAAGTACGTTTTTAATATTGCAATTAATAATAATAATAATCAGAAGAAGAAGAAGAAGAGGATCATTTTAGATCTTTCCTTGTTGGTAAACCACTTTCTCTTCTTTTCTTCACTGTTAATGACAGTAGAAAATGGGCCCTGCTGAATGTCACTTTGGGAAAGAAAAAGGTATAACGGAGTGAACCAATGATAGAAAAGAAGCAAAGTAAGGAGCCCATCTCTTATAGCTCTGGTGGGTTATGGGGAGGGAAAGAAAGGGGGCAAGGAGGCAGGTGGTTAGTCATATGCATCCTGACTTCCACACATAGGGCTAATGATTTTGGCGGGGGTGGGGAGTGGTGGTGGTGTTAGAGAGTGGTAAAGAGGGAGCAGGAGAGATTGATTTCTCTGCTCAGCAATCTGGAAGACAGAGCAGAAAGGTGAGATAGGAAGGGTCCCCCAGCAGGGCAAGATGGCTGCAGCAAAATAAAAGTGGTGGGCTAGTATAGGGGTGTATTGCCATCCTCTCCAGATACCCCCTTGACTAGACTGTGCACTGCTCCCCAGATGCCGTGTTGGCTTTAACAAGAAACTGTTGTTTCTTTCTCCCGAAAGTTGCCCTCGGGCAGTGAGGTCACCAAGCCCGGGAGGCTTAGTAGTTCCCTCTCTGCATTCTTCCTCTGTGGCCCTTGGCTAACGAATGGCTGGACGAGTGTGCAGGCCCCCAGCTGGGATTCATGACCATCACCAGGTGCGGTCCGTGGACTCCAGCCCTGCTGTGTGGTCACATGGGTCTGAATCTCCCGATGAGACCACATTTTAGCTAGTTCTTTATTTTGCTCTCTGCGGCTTCCTTCTCTCCCCTGTTCTCCAGAGAATTCCCCACCCCAATAAATTAGCTGGCTAAGAATCCTTGCTTCAGGCTCTGCTTTTTGGAAAACCTTAGCAAAGATAAGCAGTGGTTAGTGAGAGAGAGAGAGAGAGGGAACTGGGATTTACCTTCCCTGATCTTGCTGAGCTTCTGTGTGGTAGGGTGGGAAAAGATCTGGAAATTTCCACATGACTCTCAGGGAATGGAAAGTTCTTGGATATCTAGCTGGGGAGTTTGCCAGAAGAGTTCATTACAATAAGGATACAGTGAGCTTAGGGCAAAAGTCTACCTGGGGACAGGCCATGTGGCTCAGCGCCTGCATAGGAGCTCCAGGCACTGAGAACCAAAATGGCAATTAGGATCTTTGGGAACATTGTCTGTGAGCAAAAAGAGAGGGCAGGAGGACCACCTGGCATGCCAAGCATTAGGAAAGAGAAGGGTGTCTAGGCCAGCACCAGTGCCCCATGCTTTATAGATGCCATCAGCCCACATCTGTGGGTCAGTCCAGTCCTCTGTAGTCCAAGGACTAGATCAAGGCCAGAGGGCTCCTACTCCCTGTGCTTTCATGGTCTAACAAGACATCTTGGAAAAATGGAAGGAGATGGAGAGAGCTCTAATAGAGAATTAAACTGGCTTCTCTCCACCCCCCAGCAGAGTAGTTTTAAACCTAAAAAGACAATTTAAATCAGAAGATAACTGAGATATCCCAATTTGCAAATATAAGATTTTCTGTATGTGGTGGGCTGGAATGGTGTCTTCTTGGGAGAAAAGAAAGAAGCCACACAGCCTTCGCATGTCTGAGCTGGAGTGGAGCACACTGGCGGCTCTGCTCCGCGGGTGGTGTTATTGCTGTGGGTGTCATCCTGTCTGCTTCCCACGGAGTGAGTGTGCACTGAGTCAGAGCCCTGGGAGGTTAAGAACGACTGCTACTCTGCCTGACTCGAAGCCCCTCCCTCCGGGGAGATGGGACCTCCCGGTAAGCTGAGAGCAGTCGCCAAGTTCTCCACGGGAGCTGGAGAGAAAGGAGGCATAAAGCGTGTGCACTTGTGATAGCCTTTGGTGTTTATAGAGATGTGACTTGTTGCTATGGTGATAGTTCTGGGACAAATGGGTTGTAACGGGAAATACCTCAGAACGCTTCTGCTTTAGCCAAAGCAGGAGCAGCTGCTGGGGAAGGCTCGGTGGTCGGGGGAACCTCCTTTCTGGCAGATGCGGTGACCTCCCTCCTTTGGGGACACAGCAGGGCACTCCCGGATCAGTGTGGATCTGTAGATCTCCACCATTGAGCTCTCCTTGTCCTCAAGCGCGGCGGATGCCAGACTCCATGGGAAACGAGCAGGGACCAGTGTGGTGATATACCGCAGTCTGCGTTTATCGAGCCCTTTGTAGACCCAGCTTCCTGTTCTCTTCCGTGCCGGACCATGGCTCTGTGTGCTCCGTCTTCCCCTCCGCGCTGGCTCCAGCGAGCTCACGCATCCACTCCTCGGGAGGAGGAGCCCACTGAAACAAATCAAGAAGGTGGAAAGGAAAGAGAACTCGGCATCCCCAAGCCCTCCATTGAGCTGTGACTCAGGAATTACAGCACACTGTATTAAACCATTTCTTCTTGATGCATTGGGGCTGCGGAAAAGCCGACAGTGACATATGGGGAAGGGCCTGTTAGCAGGATTGGGGCTGTCGTGTGATAAATGACACAATATGTCAAAGAACATCTGTTATCCATCATGCCTCCTTCCTCGGAACACTTGGAACGAAGGGAGTGAGACAGAAAGAAGTGATGGGGGGGTTGCAAATTAAGAGAAAGCGAGACAAGACAGCTGAGAGAAGAACCTGCTGACCCTTGGAGACCCCAAGTGATGGCAGAAGACGAGTTCGCCCGAGGGAGTCTCTCCAGCGAACCACCATTCTCCCTGCTCCTTGCATCTCTCTCTTTCTCTTTATTTTTTAAAAATTGAACTGGTCGAGGGTTGAGTGTATGAAACCGTCACGCCAGCAAGTGAGGGCTCGGGCCTGGCGGCAGTGTTGTACTGGTCCATTCCTTCTCCAGACGCACCACTCTGGAGCCGCTCTGGATCTCTCCAGGGCCAGACAGTCAAGCATTCTTCAGCTTCAAGGGCCCAACAAGCTAGATTAGAATCGTCCGAGTGACGCTCTGAAGCCCGGGTTCCCAACGGGCTTTGTGCTGGGAGGGACCTTGCATTGTGGATGTCTTAGCCTTTTCCCTTTCTAACTGTCTTCCCTAGCTGGGTGCAGAGTTTCTGGTACTGGGGTGGCCTCCAAGGAAACTTGCATTTGTTTTAGATTTTTCCTTTGTGGAATTATTTATGTAACTTTTCCACGATGAGTCTGAGGCACCTGGGAAGATAAATGGATTCCTTACTCCCTTCGAAGATGCAACCGCTCATCATGTTATCGGAGAGAATAAATCTGTATTAGTGAGTCCAGTAGATGAGAACCAGACATCCCTGGAGCTTCTGTGCTTTTATTTCAGATGAGAAGCAGGAATCATATTGAAAATAATTACACTTTCATATTTACAGAGTCACTTTCCTTGGGGCTCATATTTCTTTCTAAGTATCACTTTATATCTTTTTAATATATGTCTGAATTACTTTCCTGTGTTATAGATGTCAAGAAAGGCACTGGCAGTAGGTAGCAAGACACTTTGATGCCCTCATCTGGGATCACCTGGGGGCTCTCTCCAAAACACAGATCCCAGACTGCGCAACAAGACTCTGATTCAGAAGTATTGAGAGAAGCCCATAAATCGGGATGTGGGAGGGTTTATCCAGTTGATTCTGATTATCAGTAGAGTAAAGGTATTTGTTGTGTCCTGAACATCAGTTGTTTCCCTTCTCCTGCTACGAGGACCCAGATTTCCCTCTGTGTCTTTAGCCTGCCCGTTTCTCCACTGCATGGTTGCATTGTGAGCTAGACCCACCCTGGCTCAGGCCAGTGTGAAAGATTGAGTCCCAAGTCCTGGAGCTGTTACCAAAGACTCCTCCTCTGAAGGTGACAGATGAAGACGTGAGCCTTGGAATTGCAATGGGGGAAAGCCTTGGAATTTGCTGTAGCCGGGGAAAGCCTTGTGCTCCTGGGGGCCACTGTGTGCAGACCAAGGAGGAAGCCGCCCCTGTGGGAAGCACAGTGGAGAGAGGGAGAAAGAAACTTAATGAATCAAATGAGGCTTAGGTCAGGTTTATCTGGCTTGAAATCTATGTCTAGATGTTTCGGTAGCATCAGCCAAAATGTTTAAGCCAGTACGAGTTGGGTTTTCAATCACTCACAATCAAAAGAGTTCTACCTGATACAAACTGCCAAAGGTAGGAGACTCTGCTCTGACTTTCCTTCTAAAAGGTAGAGAATCCAAAATTAGCATCAACTACATACTTGACTCTAGGAATACCCATTGAGTATGTGCTGGGGCCCAGCACTGTTTAAGGAACAGTGTGGTTTATCAGGAGTTGTGAACCCCAATTCTTTTTTTTTTTAAAGATTTTATTTATTTATTTGACAGAGATCACAAGTAGGCAGGGAGGCAGGCAGAGAGAGAGGAGGAAGCAGGCTCCCTGCCAAGCAGAGAGCCCGATTCGGGACTCGATCCCAAGACCCTGAGATCATGATCTGAGCTGAAGGTAGAAGCTTAACCCACTGAACCTCCCAGGCACTCCAGTGAACCCTAATTCTTATCTTCGAGGAGTTGACTGAGGGAAGAGAGGGACCTGTGCCTTTAAAAAGAGCTAATGATTTAAGACAACACAAAGGTGTCAAGAGAGATGTACAATCCCTAAGTACAAGGGTGTCTGAGGAAGAAGAGGTCTCTGTGAGCCAGTGAGATCAAAGCTGTACTTGAACTTGGTTCTCTTCGCTGACTCCCGAGAACCCCCCCCCCCCCCCCCCCCCCCCAGCCAGCCTTGTTTACTAAAATATGCTTCTGTCTCCTTCCTGGACTATTTGTGGGTAACTACTCTGACCAAAGAGGAACATTCTCTACAAGGAGACCCCTCATACATTTCTGGCCTCATCTTCTCAAACTTTCTCTGACCTTCCTTTCTGCTTCCGCTCCGCTGGCCTCTTCGCTCTCTTTTGGGGACTCATCAAGTACGGCCCAGACTCATCCCCTTTGCACTGGCTGTTCCCTCTGGTCAGAACACTCTTCCCGCCGATATCTACATGGCTTGCTCTGCTCAGATGTCACCTTCGTAGCGAGGTGTTCCCAATCACCTCATATCACACAGCACTGCCCCACACAGTACACTCTCTCTGCTTCATTGTTCCCACAGTGCCCAGCACCGTCCAACATCACAGACGTTCCTCGATGTATGTACAGTGGGTTCTCCCTCTCTCTGTGGCAGGGGGTTCCATGAGGATAAGGACATTGTCTGGTCTGCTGACCCATCTCCAGCTTCTAGAATGGTGCCCAACACAGTGCCTAGATACTCAGGTACTCTCTGTTCAGTGAATGAGTACATGTTAAAGGAATGGGAGATGTAAGAGTGCTCATAGCACACAAAGTGACTGTGTTGGGTGTTCTGTTCCCCCCCACCCCCGCCCTCAGCCGCCCATACTTCCCTTTCCATAGACACCTGCATTAAATATAGATACATGTTCCTGAATCTTCAAGTCCGATACAGGCACAGTGGTATTAATCATACAAAATGCCAGCATGTCTGGCATCACTTGGTGAAGGAGATTGGGAATGGAGAGGAGAAGGCCTGAGCACTTCTCCCTACAACAATCCCATACCCTTCGTAATAATATTTTGGTAGTTCGATAGAGGCATTTTATCCCAGAAACCGTCCTGACATTTATCCAGGATTTCCTGAATTTACTACTGCAGTTACCAGCAGAAAGCCATCAGGTTTTAGAGTTTTCTCATCCATAGGAAGGTGGTCAATTTATTTTATTAGAGCCTTTTCCAGTGTCTGACCCTAAAATAACTGATTTCAGTGTTTATATTCTTAGTGGCAAGCTAATGAAGGTCTTGTCAGCTCTCGGTATCTAAGCAAAACCTGATACCAGAAACTGAAACCTGGAAAAAGAATTTTTGTCTAGTATCTTTAAAAACATCATACTGGTTTCATGAAACAAAATTATTTACATTGTTAAATTAATGGTGAGACAGTTAATTAAAATAATTCTATACTTTTTGTGGAGCTTATCTTTCTACCCTCTGCTCTGTGTTGGTAGCTGATGGATGTGACTTGTCTTTTTTAGGATAGTCTATGTTTTACTCTTTGTTATTTTCCTCAGTTTCTCTCACCCATCTATGTGTTTTTTTTTAAATTTTGTTTTGCTGGCTTTCTTTACTCAGTGCTAAAGGCTTGTTGGGATTGTAAGTCTATGGGGGAAACACCTTAGAAAGTTCCCTTACAGGTTCATTTAGAAGATCCTTAAGGCTTCTGAGAGTTCTTTGTTTGTCTGCATGAGAATTGCTTCAGCCTTGTCACTGACAGTTCTACCCGTTAAATTAGCCACCCGAGTGCTGGAAAGAATGGAGAGCAATTGAAACCCTCCAGTGCTGCTGGTGGGAGTTTTAACAAGGTACAGCCCGCTTGGGAGACAATTTTGATGTTTCTTTAAATTAAAAAATACACTTATCATATAATTCAGTGATCTCCACTTCTAGGTATTTACCCAGGAGAAATAAAAACACATGTCCATGTGATTGTTGATAGCAACTCTACTCATAATCACCCCAAACTAGAAACAACTCAGATGTCTATCTGCAGATGAATGGATAACCAACTGAGGCACAGGTGGGCAGTGAATTAGTATTCGGGGACAACGTGTTGATATGTACATGGCTGAGCCTCTAAAAGTGAGGGAAGCCAGGCACACTGGGCTACTCTGTGATTCTGTTATGAAATTATTGACAAGGCAAAGCTAATTGAAAGTGATAGAAAGTAGATTGATGGTTGCCTAGGGGCAGGGCGGCGGGGAGGGGGCTGGCTATTGAATAGGAAAGAGAAGAGGAAACTTTTTAAGGCATTGAAAGTGCTCTCTATCTGATTGTGGTGGTGACTGCATGGATGTATACACTTGGGAAAACTCACCCAACCCTACCCGACAGATGACTGCGTATCAGCGTATGTATGTACATCCATCCTCAAAACATTATTTATTTTTATTTTTTTAAAGATTTTATTTATTTATTTGACACAGAGAGAGAGACAGAGGGAGAGAGGGAACACAAACAGGAGGAGTGGGAGAGGGAGAAGCAGGCTTCCCGCGGAGCAGGGAGCCCCACAGGGGTGGCTCAATCCCAGGACCCCGGGATCATGACTTGAGCCGAAGTCAGACGCTTAACGACCGAGCCACCCAGGCTTCCCAACAGCATTAGTTTAAAATAAAAACAAAATGAAAACAAAACAAATGTAGGTTAAAGTTGAAGAATTCATCCAAGTTCTTCATCGGCCAAGCCCTTTGTCCAAAAAGGTACTCCTGCCTCTTCAAAACTCTGATGGCCATTTACCCATCAGGAGAGTCTTAGAACACTTCATTAAATTACTAGAAAGAAGCAGGCTCTGAATTCCAGATCTGGTTCTGCTGACCTCTCCCTGTGGGATCTCAGGAATAGTAACTAATGATAAAGGCAGTGAAAATGATGGGTGTTAGGGATTGCTTGAAATGCCTCTCATTTGTAGGGCTTCTCTTCATTGCATCAAGTACTTAGCCTAGTGCCTGGTGCATAACAGACCCACCATAAGTACTTAGTGAATGACAGAACAGACCTCCTAACAGTGTTGTAAGCATCTCATCATTTTATCATTTTATAGATAAGGAAACTGAGGTCAGAGAGGTTAAGTAACTTTTCTAAAATCTCTGAGCTAATAGTTGGCAAAGCCAGATGCAAAGCCAGGCCTCTAGCATTTTCCATTAAATTAAAATTTGATTTAATACAAGGTATGCTACTTCCAAATTGTTTTTGTGTAAAATTGTTATTATATCTAAGTCATATTCCTGTGTTGATGGTGAAACAATTGAAAGTATGTGAACAATCCTTGTAAACTCTAAAGTTTTGTTAAAATGCAAGAAAT
Organism: Lutra lutra; assembly: GCF_902655055.1. Classification (NCBI taxonomy): domain Eukaryota; kingdom Metazoa; phylum Chordata; class Mammalia; order Carnivora; family Mustelidae; genus Lutra; species Lutra lutra. The sequence goes on along the minus strand of NC_062284.1, from coordinate 8,569,230 downwards.
AAGTAGTATGGTTAGGTGTAGAATTTGGCTTTCTTTTTAATCTGTCACGAGCTAACTAATGTTTGTGGAGTGCTTACAATATAGCACACACGGTTTCAAGGGCTGTATAGCAGATGGAACCACTCAGTTCCTAAGAAGTGTCATCATCATCATTATTTTATAGGGGAGAAAACCACAGTTCACGTAGGTTTTTCCAGCCAGAGAAGCAGTAAGTGGCAGAGCCAGAATTTGAATCCAGATAGTCTATGTTCAGATACCTCATGATTATTAGTGTATACTCGGCCATCCATCCATCCATCCATCCGTCTGTCTGTCCATCCATTCATCCACCCATCTGTCATCAGTCCGTCCATCCATCCGTCCATCCATCTGTCTACCCATCCATCCATCCATCCATTTGTCTGTCCATCCATCCATCCATCCAGCCAGCCAGCCAACCGTCTATCCATCTGTCCATCCACCCATCCATCCTTTAGTCTATCCACCTGTTCCTCTATCCATTCATCCCTCTATCCATCCGTTTTTAGAGTAACAGTTCTCAGGATCTTCCCTTTCTACACATCTGACAAACAATGTTCATTCAGTGATACTGTCACATTATTGCTGCTCATGCCGGTTGACTGTATAGATTAGCAGGCTGAAAGTTTTGCAGGTTTATGTGTGTCCGTTGAAATTTCGACCTTTTTCCTATTCAGAATGGAAACTGCTGTTCTAGGTTAGATCAACAACAACAAAAACGAATGAACAAACAAATAAAATGATGGCCCAGCTTGACTTTTATTATTGCCAACCCAGGTAGGGTAAATTTAACATTAGTAATTCACGTCACATTTATCTGGACAATGCCTTCTTAAGTGGAAGAAACACGAAGAGCTAATTCCTGCAGAAAGCAATGCTGCCTATTCTATCCACGGTGAGTTTTTTCTCCTTCTATTGAAAATCTGTCTATTGGCCAGATCCATCCTGGAATGACCACATTTTGATTCTTCAGCTGAATGGTTAAAGGGTTCGTGCACAGCAGCTAATTAACATTCTTCCTGAGGACCGTACAGTGCTGGGCACAGCAGGTGATGGTGCTTTCCAGAGAAACTGAGAAGAACCTCTGACCTCAGAGAAGTAGACCTCAAAGGGCCCAAGTAGTTTATTCTTCAGATAGGCATCCATGTCTGAAGGGCTCTCATACTTGGGGTAAGAATCCCAGAGGAGAATAAGTTTTTGGAGGGGGTCTGGTCAAAGCCACAGCTTGATTAGGATGTTTTAGTGAGGAATCCATGATTAAGCATGCCTCCAGAGCAAATAAAGTTTAATCCAGTTCATGACAGTTTGGGCTTCAGCCTAAGAAAAGAATAGTTGCATTTTTTATGCATGTCGGTGTTACCTGATTGGTTTTATAAAACAGCATTTCTATTAATGCCTTCATGTTCAGTCTCTGTTACCTGTGCTGTTGTGTCGATTGAGGAAGAATGGCCAACATTTGAACATCTCAAGAAAGGACTGCGTGAACTCTGCAGATGGATATATTTCTAAGCTATTCACTTAGAAATACACATATACAGAGAGGGGGAGAGCATACACTATGTTTTGTCTAGATAGTAAACTAAATGGGAAAAAAAATTCCTTTCATCATGGAGCCTAGCCAAAGTTACATTTTTCCCCCGTGGAAAACTGTGCAAAGAGGCAGAATAAAATGTCTCTCTTTCCCTAGCTCTGTTGTTATTTTTACATTTATTTTTACCTAAATAAATAAATATTATTTTTTTCCTTTACGAAAGTATCTCTGTCCTTAAAGGCTGAACTCTAGGATGATGACTTGGTCTGCTAGGTATGCAACGTACTTTGGTCTTTTGTGGGCATGCACAGAGGGTTTTTTATTTGTAATTGGGCTATCAGTGACACATTATAATTTTTGACCCTAGCAAATGAAGGGGAGGGTTACTCAACAGGTTTGTGGCAGCTTTCTTATGATCCCACTGGGGACAATTCTAACATCTGAAACCTCTGCTTTCTGAAGGGGGCAAGAGACCCAAGGAATACTTAACACAAAGGAGGTCATCATAAAATTTTATCTTAACTCATTCAGGAGGATTCTAGATCTAGGAAAGTATGATTAGAGTATCTTACGTCCAAGGACAGGTATCCCTAATATGCTTCAAACTTCCTATCTTGTAGGAAGATTTAAGACCCATCTGGAAGCCAAACAAGATTAGCAGCATTCCAGGGAACACTTGTAGGATATGTCTGCCTAATAGTTATATTATGCAGGATTATACAGGTTTGTTGGCTTAAAGAGCATCAGGGGATTATATAAATTACCCACTTTTGAAAAATTCAAAATAAAGGTTTACTTTCTGCCAGTAGCAGAAAGGATGTTAGAAACCCATATTACAGCCATCAGTTCTCCTCATTCCTCTGAGATTTCTCTGTGCCTGAGATGATGGAGGACCCTAGATTCTTCCAAGTGAGGGGTTCTGCCTCTTTGCTCTATCAGTGCCTTCAGTCACAGGATCACAGTAGTTTCCTCTTATTTGTGATTTTACTTCCAGTATCAGTGACCCACAGCCACCCGTGGCCTGGAAGCAGATCATCCCCCTGACCTCTCCTCAGAGCATCAGTAGAAGCCTGATGCTCCATCCCTTAGCTACTTCATTCACCTCACTCCATCTCCTCACGTAGGCATTTTACCATCTCAGTCCTCACAAGAAGAAGGGCGAATACAGAACAGTAAGATATTTGGGAGAGAGAGAGAGACCCCGTTCACATTACTTTTATTATAGTGTGTTGTTATAATTGTTGCTGAATAAAAGTGGCAAGAATGAGGGGCACCTGGGTGGTTTAGCCAGTTGAGTGGTCAGCTCTGGATTTTGTCTCGGGTCATGATCTCATGGTCGTGGGATCAAGCCCGAGTCAGACTCTGTGCTCAGCAGGGAGTTCTGCTTGAGGGTTCTCTCTCTCCCCCTTTTCCTCCCCCTGCTTGTGTTCTCTTATACACACACACTCTCTCTCAAATAAATAAATCTTTAAAAAAAATGGTGGCAAAAGGAGAAAAGATCATCCTCCTTTCCTTGTTGGAAGGCAAATGGACTATCCCCTTGTATTGCTGCTTTTATAAATGACGTAAACCCAATAACAAGGCTCAGAAGACCACATGCGATGAGGCCAACTAACATGATTAGTTAGCAATCTGAAGAAATGTGAAAGTCAACCCAGTTTTCCGCAACAGTCAGAGAATGGATTTCTTTAAAAAAAATGATGATTTTGAGATGTGGACTATAAAATCAAAATCATAATCATAATTAATGTCATTCAATGAAACATAATATTATAATTAATATAGTCCGTATAGCATAATTTATACTATGCTGTATTATAATGATTTGCATGTATGTGCCAGGCACTGAACTCTCCATTTGCACCAGTTTCCTAATTCCTGCTTCTCCCAATAATTGTGTGTGAGCGATAGTCTTATCGTCCTAATTATGAGATGAGAACATTGAGGTGGAGAGAGGTTACATTCTCACCCAAGGGTACACCACCACTACGGCTGGTGTGGGTTGATTATCTTAGATTGTGGGTTGTTTAGAGAATTTTTACATTTATCATAAGCTGTTACTTGCAGTTCAGTATTATGAGGAAGGTGAAGTTGGGAGGAAAACAGATGGGAAATGGCAGCTGATTTGTACTAGAGTCAAATAGACATAGCAAGGTCCCACTGAGTGCTGCTCAGACGAGGGCTTTATGAATTAATTATATTTTACAGAATTAGTTAATCATGAACTTATAACTCTTCTCACCTTTTTTGCCTTAAAAGCTTAGTAAAATTTCACAGATATCTTCAAGTGAACTATTCCTCCTCAGTATGGTTGCTCACAAATTATCATTTGACCTGAGAAAATTGGGATTTTCTGCTTCTCTCTCTGGCTTGTACAGCAGTCTACCACCCCCACTCCCTGCCCATCTGCAGTTTTGCTTCCCATGGTTTCCATTACCCATGGCCAACTGCATTCCAAAAATATTAAATGGAAAGTTCCAGAAATAAACAGTTCATAAGTTTTAAGTTAGGTGCCATTCTGAGTAGTGTGATGAAATCTTGGGCTGTCCTCCCCTGTCCTGCCTGGGACGTGAATCATCCCTTTGTCCAGCATATCCGCACTGTGTATACTACCTGCCTACTAGTTACGTATCATAGGTCTGCATGTCTAGGGGAAAACATAGTATAATAGGGTTTGGTACTATCTACAGTTTCAGGCATCCAGTGGGGGTCTTGGAATGTATTCCCTGCGGATAAGGGCAGGAACTATTGCATTCATTTCTTTTGGCACATAGCTTTTGCCTTCTTAGCCTCTGAATGTGCAATAATCATGGGACCCTCTCTATATAATAGGCACCCTCTAACTGTGTCCACCTCAAGGACGTATTCTCAAGGAGAACAGATGTATTGTTACTTTCACAGAAGGTTCACATTTTTGAGCTTGGAAAGATGCCAGTTTGGAAAGATGAGTAAGAATCTCAGTATTCCTGGTCTCCTGAGAGTTCTCTGGGCTCATTTCACTTTGACCATGGAGTGCATACTCAAATACACGAGGGAGATAGAAGGTAAGGTCAGTGGAGACGTTCATTTGTCCCCAAGAGCTATTCTCCATAGTCTAGCTTGCCTAAAAATATGTAGCAATGAAATCTTCATTCCCTATTTTTATATAAAAACACTAAAAACAAATTTTCAGTTCTCATTGTCATACCTAGTTAAGGGAAGAAGAAGGATGTGGGGATATAAATTTGAGATTCTATGAAATTTTGCCCAATTTAAGCCTTAAATCTTTTATATAATGTTAACTTGCTTCCTTAGGAAACAACCCTTATATTAGAATCAGCTTGCATAGCTGTAATGCCTATTGACTTGCTACCTGTGAAACCCTAGAGCATTTCAAAATGAGGAAACAATTTTGAGTCAAGCTTTGAGCATAGTTTTATGACAAAAGCTTACTGCTCCTGGGGAAGATAGAGGAAAGAGCTCAAAAGTTGGACCAGTTTTGAATCAAGGCTGGAGAGACTCAGAGAGGAGTATTTTCTGGACACTCAGTTCAAGTTGGTCTCCCGGCCTTGGGTCTTATCAGCAGCTGCATAGACATGAAGAGGCCAATCGTATATTAAAAATTGTAAATAGGTGTTTGTTGAATGTAGAGCTTCCCAGGGTCCTCCCCATGAAGACTGGGATTCAGAGGGTCTGGGATATCATTATTAGCCTGTTTAACAAATACCCTAGGAGATCTTATTCTCAGAGAATTTTGAGATACTCTGCCAAGGGAAGGAAGACGTAGCCTGGCAGAATTCATTGAACTTCTCCTGCTACTTTTCCTTGGAACTTCTTTTAGGTTTCCTGAGCCTTTACTGCTAGTTCTAATGACATTTCAGCTCAGCACTGCTTTCGCGGGGCCCCCAGAATCTTCTTGAGCTTTTGCCTGTCTCCACCACCCTCCCTCTTGGGTCACAGTCACTTCCTATTTTTGCTGTTAACCTTGAGTTTATTTTTGTCATTTTGACCCACATGTGAGAGCTGACAGATTTGTGCCTAAACCTTTTCCAGTCTGAGAGGTTAAAGAATGAAATGATCCTTTTCTCTCATTAGTTTGGTTCTAGATAAATATGCCAGGCAAGCATATTTTAGGTTGATGGACCTCAACCTTGAATGGGCTCTCCTGGGGATCTTTCCCCATGTTCTTTTCCCACCATGATTCTGATGTGGGGTGTGGCTTGGGTGTCACAGTCATCAAAGGCCATAGGTGCCTCTAAGGTGCCCTCTGGCTTAGACCCACTGCTTTAGGACGTACTTCAACCACTGAACTTGTCCATCGGGAAGTGAAACTAGATTTGTAACAAATTTAGCTTCAACCATAGAAACCACTGAGCCATCTTTGAAGGGCTCGGCCAAGGTACCATATTGCTACCCAAACTCTCTTTTTGAGGAGAGAAGAAATTCCAGCGAACCCCTTTTATGCCTAGCCACTATTTTCCCCCAACCCCTATCTGAGAAGAACATGTTAAAATATCTGGTATTTACATAGCGCTTATCTCCCTGGAGCGTGCACATACCATGTAGATTTTTTAAAGATCTCATTAATCCTCACAGATTTTTTTATTTAAGATTTCACAGGAGTATCACACCAATATATAAATGTTGAAAACACTATTTTAAAAATATGTATAAGTGCCATGATTTTCTAACTTAATATTTACATCCCATAACCATTCACGTATATATATGTGTACATTATATAGAAAACATATAAAATTATATAACATGTATAAAACAAATGCCCCAATTGTGCCTGCATTTGTCAGTAGTTCTTTCCAGAGCCTTCTTTTACTCTTTAGTGCCCTGTTTTTTCTTTCTCTTTCCCTTTGCAAGAACGTTCATCTCTCTTTATGGCTGGAATTCCCATGGCTACACTTTTAGGTGGATCATTCACTGTATTGGCTGATTTCTCCTACACTCAGGTTGGGAGTTGTCCCCACAGTCAGACTCTGGGAGTGTCCATTGCTTGAGATCCTTCCATATCATCCTTCCTACCCTACTGGGTTCGTACAAAGCTTTGCTGTCTGGTACTGGTTTCCTTTGGGTAGTTGCTCATGAACTTTGAGTTGCTCCATGCGTTGAGCCATAAATAATGGTCACCCTAATTACCAGCATCTATTTCATTTTATTCCAAGATTCATTTCCTTCCTTTCTTCCTTCCTCCCTCCCTCCCTCCTTTCTTCCTCCTTCCCTCCCTCCTTCCTTCCTTGCCTCCTTTCTCCCTTCCCTCTTTTCTCCTTCCTTCCTCCCTCCTTCCTTCCTTGCCTCCTTTCTCCCTTCCCTCTTTTCTCCTTCCTTCCTCCCTCCTTCCTTCCTTGCCTCCTTTCTCCCTTCCCTCTTTTCTCCTTCCTTCCTCCCTCCTTCCTTCCTTGCCTCCTTTCTCCCTTCCCTCTTTTCTCCTTCCTTCCTCCCTCCTTCCTTCCTTGCCTCCTTTCTCCCTTCCCTCTTTTCTCCTTCCTTCCTCCCTCCTTCCTTCCTCCCTTCCTTCCTATCTATCAACCATGAGTAAGGGAAAGGGCAGAGGGAGAGGGAGAGCGGGAATCTTAAGCAGACTCCGTGCTGAGCATGGGGCCCAATGCAGGCTTGATCTCATGACTCTGAGATCATGACCCGAGACAAAGTCAAGAGTCAGATGCTTAATTGAGCCCCCCAAGCACCCCACCAGCCTCTGTTTCAAGGCCCAGTCATGTAGGCATTGGGAATATACACTTAAGGGGTCAGACAGATCTGGATTCAGATTCTACCATTTTTATTTTTATTTTTATTTTATTTTTTATAAACATATATTTTTATCCCCAGGGGTACAGGTCTGCGAATCGCCAGGTCTACACACTTCACAGCACTCACCATAGCACACACCCTCCCCAATATCCATAACCCCACGCCCCCTCTCCCAACCCCCCTCCCCCCATCAACCCTCAGTTTGTTTTGTGAGATTAAGAGTCACTTATGGTTTGTCTCCCTCCCAGTCCCATCTTGTTTCATTTATTCTTCTCCTACCCCCTCAACCCCCCATGTTGCATCTCCTCTCCCTCATATCAGGGAGATCATATGATAGTTGTCTTTCTCTGATTGACTTATTTCGCTAGCATGATACCCTCTAGTTCCATCCACGTCGTCGCAAATGGCAAGATTTCATTTCTTTTGATGGCTGCATAGTATTCCATTGTGTATATATACCACATCATCATCAAGACAGCATGGTACTGGCACAAAAACAGACACATAGATCAATGGAACAGAATAGAGAGCCCAGAAATGGACCCTCAACTCTATGGTCAACTCATCTTCGACAAAGCAGGAAAGAATGTCCAATGGAACAAAGACAGCCTCTTCAATAAATGGTGTTGGGAAAATTGGACAGCCACATGCAGAAAAATGAAATTGGATCATTTCCTTACACCACACACGAAAATAGACTCAAAATGGATGAAGGATCTCAATGTGAGAAAGGAATCCATTAAAATCCTCGAGGAGAACACAGGCAGCAACCTCTTCGACGTCAGCCGCAGCAACATCTTCCTAGGAACATCACCAAAGGCAAGGGAAGCAAGGGCAAAAAAAGATTCTACCATTTTAAAGTATATGACTGTTCTTGCCTGTTCTCTTGGGGTGTTGCGAGGATTGACTGAGACAGTCATGCGCTGTGTGGAGTGGAGTGCATCCATGCACGGTCTGGTAAGCCATCAGTATAGTGATGTTCTTATGGGCACTGCCAAACCTCCAGCTTTCAGCCCCTTTACTCATTTTTAAGATCTTTTCTGACTCCTACAGGGAGATTCCATGACTTGTGTCCCTGTTGCCTCATTCCCACTATTTATACCCCCTTTACAGACGCTCCTTTATGTCTTCTGGTAGCATTTCTCTGTCCCCTAGGCTATACATTCTAGAGGGAAAGGATGTGACTGAAACCTTGTACTCCCACTGCCAGGTACACGAGCATATCATGAACGCACAGAGCTGGGCGGGGAGCTCGCTACCTACATACACTTGGGTGATTCACACTGAAGCCTTGACTGGAAACTGCCTGTGAGTTTCCTCACTGGTTAGATCAGAAGAAAGCACTAGATAAGGCCTTCAGGGCCCTTTTCTAACTGGTCTTCGAGTAGACCTTGGCATACATTTTGCAAGGTCTGGTGTTCAGAATGGAACTAGGGCAGCTCCGTTCTTTGCGAGGTTGTGGTGCACTTACACTCAGATGACTTGGTGTGTCCAGAGGCTAAGCAGCTGAGCATGGAGTCTCTTAGACACCCCTCCCAGTATCTGCACCTCAGACACTTGGCTGTTGTGCCTTGGTTCCAGTGAATTCTAGGGGCAGGCCACGTTCCCCACAGAGGGGCTTGCAATCCTCCGTGATGGGCTCCGCTATAGGCTTACATGTCCTTACTCTTCTGGGGAGAGAATCATTTCGTGCATCTGGTCAAGAGTCAAGCAATCTTATCATCAGCTCTTGCTGGCCCATTAGGAGCAGAGCGTCTGTTCTGTTGGGATCTTAGTTGCACTGAATCTGTCACTTGTAAGATTCCGCTCCTTGTTTCCTCCGAATTGCAGCGTTCGTGTTTATGGCACTTCCCTTCCTCACCGAGGGACAATGAGCAAGGTTTGTGACCTCCTTAGCTACGACGCAGGTGATCATGGCGTTAAGACTGTTGTGCGTCGTGGGCATTGGAGGAGAATGGAGGACTTAGGAGATTATTATTTCAAATAATCTTGAAACTCAGTGGGAACAGACTTTTCTTCCATCTCCACCTGGTGAATCTCATTTGGCTTAAATGAAGTGGAGAAGGCAGAGGAGGTTGTGATTGATACTTTATGATCATGTTTTCAGTAGTTGGTGAGGACAGAAGGTTCTGGTGGTGGTGGCTTCTCCTTGCAAATGGTTTCCTCTTCAAGGCCTCCCCTCACTTCCATTTTCAAAGGGCGATGCGCCTAAGAGTGGAGTATGGAGGAAATCAGGGACCATTTCAAGGGTGATATAATGAAGAGTCACCCCCCCCCCCAAAAAAAAAAGGTGTCTTTATAAGAGACAATAAGAGAAGATACACAGAAATGAAGGCCACAGGAAATGGGGGCAGAGATTGCAAGAAGGAGCCACATGCCAATGTCTGGAGTCACCAGAAGCAGGAAGAGGCAAGGAGTCTCCCCGAGAGCCACCCCTAGAGCACACCGCTCTGCCCATACCTTGATCATGGACTTGCGGCATCGACAACTGGGACTGAATAAATTTCCATTGTTTTAAGTCACCAGGTTTGGGATGATTTGTTCTGGTGGCTCCAGGAAGTGAATATAGATAACTAGAGTGTATATCTAGGGTGGCAAAGCGGCAAAGTTCATGGATTTTGGTGAATAAAAACCTTAGTTGAGGTGTAGTTTCTCACAGTATATAGCTTACACAGCCTTAGGCAAAAATATTCTCTCTGTTATCTGCTTGGTTGGTCCTCTCATCGGTTCATTCATGAATTCATCATGAACCCAGTAATTTATTCAGTAAATACATAATGATTTCTGTGCTTCTGTGCTAGACATTGGGGGAGGTAGATGCATCTCGTAACATTAAACAATTTTACATCTAGTGAAAAGAGACCAGCTATCATAGTGTTTGTTAAATTTTCTTATATCTGATTGTAAATATTCTAGTCGAGAAAACACTAATTGGAGAACGCTTAGAAAATATAGGAAGACAAAAATAAAGTAAACATAGACCATTATTCTAACCCCAAGGGATTAATCACAGTAAACATTTTGACAGATTTCCTTCCACCCATTCTCTTTAAAGATTTTATTTATTTCAGAGAGTGAGATAAAGAGGGAGAGGGAGCATGCACACACAGGTGGGGGGAGGGGCAACAATGTCCCCACTGAGCAGGGAGTCTGACATGGGGCTGGATCCCAGGACTCTGGGATCAACCTGAGCGGAAGGCAGACACTTAACTGACTGAGCCACCCAGGCAGACCACCTTCCTCTTATTTTATATACTGCTGTACTTTTATGCACTTCTGAATAGTCTGTCCTACTTTAACATGCCATTAAGTATCTCCCCATAAGGTGAAATGCTACTTTGAAATAACATTCCAATGGCTTTACAAAGTCCTTTGCAGAGAAAACTCTTCTCTGATTGAATAGCATTTAGATTTCATCCAAATGTCTTATGTACACAAATACTCATTTGTGCTCTGGGCATTTGCTCTAGAATCCCAAAGAAGGGGTGTCTGACCCAGCTTAGGAGGCGTCAAGGAAAAATTGGATGTGATGATGACAGTGAGGTCCAGTTCACAAGACCATTCCAAGTGTGCTTAGGAGGATTTCTCTCTCTCTCTCTCTCTCTCCTCACCCTCCACTCTGTCTCTGTCTCTCTCTTCATCATCTGCTTTGATTTTTCAATAAATAAAAAATTAAAGTTAAAGAAAAGCACAAAATCCAAAATTGCTTGTAGTTTAATTTCTGTGAGATAACCACGGTTAACGTTCTGATGTATAAATTTTCATCATTTTGCATATGTATAGTTTTGCTTGCCATTTTTTTCCTTTTTTATTTAAGATTTTTTAAAAATTTATTTATTGGATAGACAGAGATCACAAGTAGGCAGAGAGGCAGGCAGAGAGAGAGAGGGGGGAAGCAGACTCCCCACCAAGCCAAGAGCCTGATGTGGGGCTCAATCCCAGGATCCCAGGATCATGACCTGAGCCGAAGGCAGAGGCTTTAACCCACTGAGCCTCCCAGGTGCCCCATCCTTTTTTATTTCAAAGAAAAGATCATGTAACCCACTTTGTATTAATCCATTTTTCTCCTCGTATCAAAACTCTCTTGAGATGCCATTTTTAATGCCCATATTATAAGTATTTTGTCACAGGAATGGAAAAGAATTTATCTGCCGCTGTGCTGTCATTAGACTTTTAGTTACTTCTGTGAACACTGTTGTTGTCAGTCTTTGCCCACACTGATGATTATAAGCTCAGAATTAATTCCCATAATGGAAATGCAGGATTGAGTCTCTTAACATTTTTATTGCTTTTAAAAAGTTGTACCAAAATGCCTTTGGAGGGTTGTCCTGACTTGCAACCTTTCCTTGAATTGTGTGAGTGCCCATGTTCAGAATGTCTATCCTGAAGGCCATAAGGAGTAGTACTAAGGCTAGAGAGAGTTACGTAATGGTGAGCAGTCAAGTTAAAACCTAGAAAGAATGTGAAAGGCTTTGATCAAAGTGCTAAGAATTTTGAACCCTATTCTAATGGCAAAGTACTATTTGGGTGCTTTTGGTGGCGTTTTCTTTTGTGTCTGCCATTAAATGCTGGTGACTGTTTCCAATGGGTAGGATTCATCAGTCCAAAGGGAGGCAGTATTATACAAGGAGAGGAAGGAAAAAAAAAGAGTGAAATATTTTCAGTGAAATGGAAATTAAACATAACAGATGAAGGACAGAGAAAGAGCAGAGAAAAAGTCATTCTCCTGTCTTGGTCTTTTGAAAGACAGGACTGCTGCTTCTCCTTCTTTCTTCTCCTTCTTTCTTCTCCTCCTTCTCCTGCTCCTCCTCCTTTCTTCTGATTTTATTTATTTGAGAGATAGAGAGAGCGCAAGCACAAGAGGGGGAAGGTGTCGAGGGAGAGGGAGAAGCAGACTCCCCGCTGAGCAGGGAGCCCGACCCAAGGCTCCATCCCAGGACCACAAGACCATGCCCTGAGCCGAAGGTAGTTGCTTAACTGACTGAGTCACCCAGGAGTCCCTAACATACAGGACTTCTTGATGGTTTTGTGGCAATAATGATAACCACCATGTATTGAGTAACTATTATGTGCTAGATGGTTTTTTAACCTTTTACTGAACGTCCATAACAATTCGGGTGTTAAACTACATTTTATGGATAAGGAAGCCAAAGACTAGTCAGTTCGTGTACCTTGTTCAAGATCATACAGTTTGTAAATTATAGGAAATAAAACTTAATATCAGTTGCTTCAAGAATGCTTCCATTATGTTTCCACACTGTCCTACACTGGACATACAGGTTTCATGAGCAGGACTTTCTGGTTTTTTTTTTTTTTTTTTTTTTTTTAAAGATTTTATTTATTTATCTGACAGACAGAGATCACAAGCAGACAGAGAGGCAGGCAGAGAGAGAGAGGGAAGCGGGTTCCCTGCCGAGCAGAGAGACCGATGCGGGACTGGATCCCAGGACCCTGAGATCATGACCTGAGCCGAAGGCAGCGGCTTAACCCACTGAGCCACCCAGGTGCCCCTGGTTTTGTTATTAAATTACACATCTGAGCCCAGGGGCATAGTGGGCTTGGGTTGACAAATGCAATGAATGCCCAGTAGAGCTACCTGCCTTGCATGTTATTTTCTGCAGATTCTGCCAGACTAGAGGGAACTTCAGTGGTCATCTTGTTCAGCATCTGCTGTACTCGAGTCCTCATTCACAGCTAAGATGGGTAATTTCTGCTTCAAAACCTTACTGTATTACACTGGAAGGACTCACTTCATATAGTCGAGGAGTGGAATGAAAGAGAACAAGTCATGTTTGCTTCTAGAGAGGTTAACCATTGAATAGAAAACATGATGTATAGATAGTGCTAGAAGTAAGTCCAAGAGTCTGCTGTGTTGTTTTCAGCCTTATCCACCTTTCACAGCTAAGATGGGTAATTTCTGCTTCAAAACCTTACTGTATTACACTGGAAAGACTCACTTCATATAGTCGAGGAGTGGAATGAAAGAGAACAAGTCATGTTTGCTTCTAGAGAGGTTAACCATTGAATAGAAAACATGATGTATAGATAGTGCTAGAAGTAAGTCCAAGAGTCTGCTGTGTTGTTTTCAGCCTTATCCACCTTTCACAGCTAAGATGGGTAATTTCTGCTTCAAAACCTTATGTATTACACTGGAAAGACTCACTTCATATAGTCGAGGAGTGGAATGAAAGAGAACAAGTCATGTTTGCTTCTAGAGAGGTTAACCATTGAATAGAAAACATGATGTATAGATAGTGCTAGAAGTAAGTCCAAGAGTCTGCTGTGTTGTTTTCAGCCTTATCCATCTTTCACAGCTTAGGCACTCTTGTGCTAAGGAGAGAAAAGAAATGTATTCCTGACCCATAACTGTGATGAGTGAACCTACTTTGGTAATATATTTATAATCCCTTTGAGGTCCTTGGAGGAAAGATGCAATATAAATATAAAATAATAACAGAGGTAACCTTCAAGCATTTTCTGAATGCCCAGGTGTGGTTTGAGGCTTAATGAATTTGTGTTAGTAAAATATTCTGAGATCCTGGTTGATGGGACCTGGAGAACACAAACAGCTATTAATTATTATTATTGTTGACGCCTGCTCAGAGTCATGGGGAAGGATGGTCTCTACCACTTCTTTATCCCCACGAGTGTAGCTCCAGGTGCCAGTCCAGTGCCCTAAATGCCTAATCCCTTAGAAGGATTAACTCTACGTTGGTTTAAAAAAAAATAACAATTTCCCGTAATCTATTCTGAATAAACAGTTCCGTTCCCCTCCTGTTCCATCTGGTGACTCTAGGCATCTCTAATGAAAATATAGTCCTCTAAAACCCTGCCCAGACCCTTCCTGTTTCACACTGGCTAGCCCTGCAAAGAAATTTCACAGATTCGCATATTTATATAGTATCAGAAGACCACCAAGTGGGGAAGTGGTTTTGCTTCATCTGTGGCTTTTGCCTACTTTGTGTGATACTGGCTGGCTCTTGCCACCCAGAACATCTATCCCAGGTCTGTCTACAGTCAACCTCTACCGGGATTTTTGTCAATTACTGTATTTTAAGTGTTCTTAACTATTCCAGCAGAAGCTTCAAGAGCCACGCCAAAGCATGCTCCCTCTGTTCCACGCTCGTCCCAAGGAGGCAAGGGGGGAAGTTGGTGGTTGTTTAACTCTGCCCCCAATCATGGTCTTTTGTCATCGGATGAGAAACACAATGGAAAGATTTGGGCAGATGGAATGGTTCAAGTACATCTCAAAAGTGATTACAGGAAAGTTTCATTGGTTTTTGAGATACAAACATTTAGCTGTTAAAATAAACAAACTTCTACATCTCTACAATTACTGCTTGCCAGTGCAGATGCAGCCCAAATGAAGCCCGGCTCATCCTGAATGCGCCGTTGATGTCTCCAAATGAAGCTTTTTTGCTATTTTAGCCAGAGAGAGGGAGCCGCTGGTATTCAGCTGAATGATCTTGTGACAATGTCCTCCCTGTTTCCCAGTGGAGTTTGAAGGACATTTCCAATCAGGTTAATGAGGACCTGCTGATTCAGGCCTGAAATGGTTTGTTTACAACCCTCCACTTGTCTGTCCGTGAAGAGCCGTTCTCTTTTCTCTGCCAGCCAATCCCAGCCCGCCAGTGGCCACATCTGGCCTGAGCAGCTGCCAAGAGAGGAAGCACACTTTCTGTCCCCTCCAGCTAGTAGCAAGTGTGGGTAATTGAGAACCTGTAATTGCAAGAATGCACAGACCTAGGCAGAAACCAGCAGGAGGAGCTGAGACTGGAGACCGGGAAGCGGGATGGGGCGGGGGCGGGGGGGTAGGCTTTGTGGGACTTTGAAGGGTGTAAGAATCACACAGCGATTCCATTTCATCCGTGCTTCTGCAAGAGAGGTTCTTGTAACACGTGTCCGATGACGGCACTGCCGCTTTTTAATTAAACGAAAGTAACAAACACACAAGGAAGAAACAAGACAGAAAACAAAAGAAAGAGCACAAGCAGGAAAACTTGCTGTTTTCTCAAACCGAAAATGTAAGGGATCGTTTATGCATCTGGGAGGTGTTGCTCTGATTCTGTGACTAAGTCTGCCCTGAGCCCAGATTTATCCTTACAGAGGCACGTGGCTGGCGAAGATAGAAACTGGTTTGTCGCTTCCATCTTTCCATGCAGGCTCGCTCCCCTGGGCACACTGAAATGCTACTGCCCGCGTGCAGATGATTCATTTCAAGAGGACGGTCTATTAGCCATTTATTCCGTGTCTTCTCAAGAAATTCCCAAGTTCCCCCCTCTCTTGGGGTCTGTTTCCTTTCTACGACTCTGCTCCTCGCCCAGGGTAGTTGCTCTAAAGCTTCTCTGAGAACATTTTCAAAGCTATGGCTGGAGCTAGGTAAGGAACACTGAAGGTGATGGAAAAAGTCTGAAAAGTCCCCTAGATTTTTCCAGTTGGCCTGACCTTCTCTACGACCCCCACCTCACTTAGGACGTGTGTCTTTGTGAATTTCCACCTGCTACTGGCTTGTGCAGCAGTAAAGCAAGTAACTTTGAACCTCAGTGATCTCTGCAACCCCCTCGCAAACAGAAGAACAGAGCACATGGGGGGGCCAAGTACAAGGCAGTAGGCAAAGTGGACTGTGCCAGGAGTTATGATCAAAGCATCCTGAGCAAGGTGTTGGCTGACATATTGATGATTCAGTCACACTTTTGACTGGACCTGCCGACAGCATGCTCAGGACAAGTGCAAGAGCGTAATGTTGATCTAGAAAACTGACATTGCAGCTTAGCATTTCATAATACATTGCTTTTCATCTGGTGGTTAGGGGAGGTGTTAGGTCTGGTTATCCAGCAAAGGTTTACTGAATGCCAGGGGCTTGGATCAAGAATATAATGGGAGCAAGATAGATGTAGTTTCCATGCAAGCTACAGTAAGTTTTCTGAGTAATGATTTCTGTTGGAAAAAACTTCTCTACCAGGAGGAGACATATAAACTGATGACATAGAGGCAGTGATGGTGCAGGTGCAGTCCAGTCCAATAGAACTGCATGTTCAAAGGCCCTGTGGTGGGAAGAGAATGTGGTATGTTTGAAGGACTCAAGAAGACAAGCATGGCTCTCAAGAAACAAGTGCCTTAAGTTGAGTTCTCTGGTGTATGTAGCAGCCTCTGAGTGAGAGAGAGAGAGAGAGAGAGAGAGATCTGTGGGCAGGAAGTTTACTGACGAGTGTGTTCAAGATCAACACCCAAGGAATGGGCAGAGGGCAGAATGGGCTGCAAGGCAGTAGCAACAGAGGCCTCTTTTATTTCCATAGATCCATAGATTGTTCTGCAGCTGAGACGCTCTTCAGAGCCCTGAGGCTAGGGGGCCAAACCTTTCTGTTCCCACATAGAAGATCTTGTAGGGTATCCCCAAGGAAAGGATGTGACCAAGGCTAGGGCAGATTTGGGGTTGAAAGAAGTCATTCTCAGAGGAAAACTCAGCTTTGAGCTATGCAGGCTTTTTTTGGGAGAGGTTTACTGATCCGTGCATGCTGGGTAAAGGCATCTCTCTGCAGTCCTCTGCCCACGTCTTTGGTGCTCTTGTAAAACTACCTTGGGTGGTTATTGAGTTCTCTACTATAAATGCAGAAGAAGAATTAATTTTGAAGGGATACATCTGTACCTGGAATGAAAATTAAATACAGTTTAATATGTATCAAGAGTTGGGAAATGGTGGCCCTTGGGCTAAATCTGACCTGCTTCCTATGTCTTCAAGTCAGTCCTTTTGTAAAATCTTCCCGAACTTACCCCACTTCTTCCGTCTCCCACTGAGGTGAGAGTCATCCTTCCCTGCTTGATGCTTTGTTAATCACGTTGTCATCCTTGTCACATTTTATTATGCTCCTGTGTAAGTTGGCCTCGTTGGCAGGTGATGAGATATTGCAGACACGGACTCTGGCCGTGCAGCCCGGAGCCCGAGCACCCAGCACGGTCCATTTTGCACGGAAGTCACAAGACAGCTGTTTGCGTGTGAATGAATGAGATGTATGTAGCAGGTATACTTGGTACGAGCACGGAGCCGGAGGAGAGCTGTGAGAACACCGTTAACATGATCGAGAGCCTTTTATCATTAACTGTGTTTTCTCAGTGTTATTCCTGTCGCTAAGACATCGGTCAGTGCAATGAATATCCATGTATCCTTCTCCCTCCTCGTGCCCCCCTGCTTGTAGAGACCTGGATCCCAGCTACACCTGTCTCTGTTTCCCCTAGTCCTGCCAATGCTTTTATTCACCTCGGATCTCTGCATGCTGGTTCCTGGTGATCTTTGGCAATATCTTTACCTAGTGGCCTACTTCCCAGCTAGAGTCTTAAATGACAGTCCTCCCTGCACAGTTTTCCATATTCTTGTCTTTGCGTATCCTGCTAGAAGTTTATCTTCATGTCATGTTAAGCCACAGGACTCCAATCGTACTGCTCACCTCTTTCATGGAATTGGCCGGGATCAGTAGTCACTCAGTGCTCTGTGGTTTCAACCATTCTGCTAGCCCTTGCGCCTGCTAGCTCTGCCTTGCTCTGATCTGCAGTCTTCCCTGACCTTCTAAAACAGGCACCAGAAGGCATTCTGTAATCAGAAACGAGAGAGTGGAAAGGTCCCATTGCTAGGGGTTGGCTACCCAGTACAACATTTTTCCAGACGCAAGTTCAGTCTGCCCGAAATCTTCTTCCTCCCTATTGCATCTCTTTGCATGAGAAAGAAGTTTTCTTCCTCCAAAGGCAGGTTCTCCTGTCAGCCCTGTGACAGCTGAAGTGATGCCCAGCCCTGCGTGCTGACAGCACGGTTGACTCCAGTACTAGGGAGTACTGATGGCGGACATCATAATTAACAGTGATGTGGCATTCTGGGTGCATCACAAACATTTTGTACCGTGCTGGGTCAGTGCAGGATCTGCATCTCCTAAAGACACTTCTTAGAAACCCAGGTGTCTTTAGCGACGAAATGAACTCAAACTTGGCAAAGAAAAGGCCCCTGGTTTTTTAAAACTGTACCAACCCAAGGGGAGCTGAAGGCTCAGTTGGCAAGGAGACACTGTACCCGCTAAGCAAGGCTAACACGTTTGGGCAGCCCCTCGACCTCAGCTAGAAAGGTCCGAACCACAGGATTAATGTTGTTCCTGCAGTTGTCCAAGGACTCATCCAGCAGCACTGCCCCCGACACTGGATGTTGTGTTCATTCCTTCTCTAAACAGCCCAACTTACTTATTTGGAATCGAGTCCCTGACCTGGCGACCCCTGGGAAGTGGAGAAAGCCAGAAGCCAGCCTGATGGCATGGCGCGTGTTGGACCTGAGTAATCCTTGAGAGAACACTGGCCTGCAGGGCGTGGCTCTTTCACATAAAGAGTTCTCGAGAAAGTGTCTGGATAGGTTTCCAGTCCCCTCCTTTGCCTTCTTGCACACGAGTGTCGGTTTCACCTGGTTGAAGCAAAGGATGAGAACGCGAAACATCTTTAACTAATCCTGAGTTTTTTTGTTCACTCCCCAATCTGGTTTCCGGTCATATTGGCCCACAAGTTTAGTTGTGGTCTTTCAGCTAAACAACAGCTGGGGGTTGACAGCCAGCCAGCTGCAGCCTGCTAGAGCAAACACTTGAGCTCCTAAATGTATAAAAATGATAAAATGACTAGACATATAGGTTTCTAATTGCAGCCAGGATTCTGCAGCTGGGAAGTCACCAGAAGATATATATTCTGTGTTGTAATCCAGCAATCATGCGCTCCACCCCGACCGAAAAGCACTTCCCTTTCCCCCACCCCCAAGATCGCTGCCAAAACGCAAAGTCCATTTCCAGCCTGCAAATGATGTTCACTTCTTATTAAGGAGCTGACCCAGCTCCAGACTTGTAAATCCAGCCAAAGATTGAGCCAAGGAGACAGATCAGCTGGAGCTGGAGGGGGACATGATGCTAAGGTAATGTCAGAAATGAGACTCCGAGGCGGGCCTCAGGTGAGATGTGTGGGGGTCACAAAGGCAGCCCCCCAATCCAGCACCGCCTGCAACACCTTCCACAAGATGCAGAGCAGGGCCTCTTGCTTCTTCTCTTCAACCTTCCCACACTCCTCCTCCCTCCTCTCTTTCCCCCTGTTTCTCTTATCTCTAGATGCATGCCCTCCTTCTTTCCTCCAACCAGACAACTCATCATCCTTCTCTGCTGGGCCTGTTCCAACCCCGGGCGGACGTTCGTCTTACTTACGCTCAACCCAAGCGTTGAGAGGACTCTCTTCTTCTTCTGTAGCAGGAATTTCCCTGACATCGAATATTCATCCTTCTGTCTTTATACAGTTAATCTTCCAAGCATTTGTTCTTGATCTACGAGGGAAAGACACAACCAAACTTTTGTAGTTTGTTTTCTTCTGCTTGAAATTTGGCTTGCAAGATGGTCATGTCATGGTGGATTTAAAAAGCTGAGCACTTTCTTTGTTCTCTCCCTCCCTGGAGTACTGATCGTCAGCCTGTTGGACTAACTAGTCTTAATAGCAGAAGGACTGGCAGGGCGAGGGAAGGAGAATGTGTGACAAAGGAGACCAAGAGTGGAAAACATTATCTGGTCATTTCATTGGGCCTATAGTACTATGCTGCCTAGGTTTTTTACTCTTTTGTGCTAGAACAAAAATCCTTAATGGAAGGGGCCTTTCTTCTGTTCTTCAGGGTTAAGCCCAGATCCTGACATCTGACATACACTTAAAAGTGATGCTACCAATGAACAGTGAATGAATGAATGAACTCCAGTCAAATCTGTTTGGATCTGTTTGTGCTTATAGTAATAGCCATACATTTGCAAGATTTTCCAGAGTGTTTCCACATATATCATCTTACTTGATGTGACTATTAGTGAGTTGTCACTTTTTTTTTTCCTACTCTTTCATGAATGAGCCAGAAAGCATAAAAATAAGCAAGTACGCTGAAGCAGAGAATTGAACCAGGGAGGAACAGTGGCATTTATAATCCAGGTCTGTTACGTACCTGGCCTGTTGTGGCTTAGATCAGAGTCAGCAAATCAATAGCCTGTGAGCCAAATCTGGCCCGCAGGTCATTTTTATAAATAAAGTTTTATCAGAACCCAGCCATGCTCCTTCATTCCGTAATGTCTGTGGCTGTTTTCTCCCTACGGTGGCTGAGTTGAATAGTTGTAAGTGATGGTCAGGCCCACAAGGCCTAAGATACTGACTGCTTGGTCCTTGAAAGAGAAGATGTGTTGACCTCTGGTCTAGATTTTGCTAACAGCAGGTGCACTTGTCATGTGTTGGGATGTCAAAGAAGGTAGGGAAATCTGCGTTTAGAGCACCTCTTGGTTGTTGGGTGTGTTTTCTTTTCCTTTTTTAAGAAAAATTTTATTCATTCATTCATTCATTCATTCATGGGAGAGAGTGTGAGAGAGAGTATGCACTCTCTCTCTTGAGTTCATGCATGAACTCAAGCATGAGCGGTGGAGGGAGGGGCAGAGGGAGAAGCAGGCTCCCCGCTGAGCAGGGAGACTGAGGCTGGACTGGATCCCAGGACCCTGAGATCATGACCCGAGCCAAAAACAAATGCTTAACCAACTGAGCCACCCAGGTGCCCTGATAGGCATTTTCTGACCAATAATGTACAGAATACATTTAAAGAGAAAGTCTAGGGAGTAAGCCTGGGAAGATAAATTTAAAAAGAACAAGATAACAACCCCTTCCATCAACACGTGGGGGAATGTACTCTAGAGCACCCAGAGCTTTCTACTCCAGTTTGTTGGGAGATCGCAAAAGTCTCAGAGGGAGGCAGTCCTGAGGACCCGCGGTTCCATAGGGCCTCTGTGACATTCTGTAGCCTTGCTCCTTCTCTCGTACTTTCTGTTATCTTCGCACTTGAGAAGTCGCTCCAGATGTAGTAATTAGGTCTGGGTGCCTTTGATCATCCACGGAGTGGGTGCAGACTGCCTTCGCTCAGAGAACTTAATTTTTTTCCCCAAAGGATTCCTGAGTTGAGTGAACATATGGGACCTCACACACCTGTAGGCATTTTAGCGATTTCCTCTGATGAATCCATTTGTAACCCTCTGCTCAGTTATACCAGCAGCTTCCTCTTCTTTTATTTATTTATTTTTTCTTGCAGCCTCTGAAAGATATTACCTTTCTCAGAGCCAGCGAGTCAGGAGACACCAAGAGATATGTGGTTAGCTGTGGGGAGATTTTCACATCCGGGTGACTTTGAGGCTTTGACAAGTTGGGGTGGGTCTTTCCACAGGCTCATGCTTTTTATTTATCTGCACGACCACACCAGCATCCCTAGAACAAGTCGAATTCCAGGATTTGCAGTCTGTCTCTTTATCTTGGTGACTGTCACTTAGCCTTACTGGTTTTACCAGTGGGTTATAGATTAAAGATGAATTGCAAATTAGTTAAGTGACTTCAAGATTAGACTGAAATCCTGCAAGTAAAAAGAATATTGAAATATCCTGTTTGGGGGAGTCATCGGCTGTGCTAAAAATAGCGTAGTCTTTGGGATAAGAGGATCTTACCAGAACCCAGTTCAAGCCACATCTCCATGACTCGACAAGCTCCAGGACTGTGCCTGATTTGCTCTGTAATTGCTCAGAGCCTCAGTTTCCTCTTCTGTGAGATCTGGATGATCACAAGGTCACCACCCTCACTGAACTCAACTCCATTCTCTTCATTTTGACAGAATTCTCTTGAGCATATACTTTTTCTAGGCTCTTTGTCTAGCACTGTGATTATACAAAAATATATATATTTTTTCTCCTTCAGAGCTTACACTGTGCAGAGGAGTCAGATACACAGAAAGATGGTTTCATTATGACTTGATATGATCCGATGGAATATGATCTGGGTTGTATAGGGATATAGGAGAAGAATAGTTTGCTTACTCTGAGTGCCCAGGGAAACATCCTCTGAGACAGGATGCCTAAACAGTGGTTGGATTAGTGTCATCGAGCTAAGAAGAGGAGTATTTGCGGAGGAAAGAGATTGGGGGTAGGACACTGAGAGGTGTTTAGAGGACGCATGGAAGAAGATGGACTGGCAGAGTGTGAGAGGTGAGGGAGAGTGAGAAACCTGGGGTGACTCGAAAAGCCCAAAGGACGATGGCATCAATTATAGAGCCCGGTGATCTCTCATCAGGGGGAGTCTTGTGGGCCCTTGAGAAACAGAAAAGAGTCCCTTGAGCCCACCTTCCTTACTTGTGGAAGTTTTAAAGCCTTCTGATATTTCCAAGATTTCATGAGGCTTAAGTTCTCATGATCTCCTGAGTCTATACACTTTCTTCTGTAATGCTGTGGGTTTCTACACAATATTTATGCACGTGCGAAACTGTCCACTTCACTTGTTGCTACAGATCACTCAGAGAAACCTTCCTGAACATTGCAGACTCCATCCAAGGTCTTGTGGACAGATGGTGATCACCATGGGTACCAGGAAAGAAAGCTTTCCAAATTATTTCCTTTACAAGCCTGAGCTCAAAAACCCCCTTGGCCTTTGTGCCCTCCTGCATTTGACCTCCTAGGAACACTTGACTCCCCTCTTCACCCCTTTTTTCACACTCTGTTGTTCTCTCCTCCTCTTCCCTCTTTCTCTGGAGCCACAAACCACTTCCCAAACCTCCCCACTCTCAGGCAGAGTGGTTGCTCCTTATTCTCTGAACATTTGGTCTTCATTGGCATCCTGGCTCTTGTGACCTGGAGATAGAAGGAATCGGGGAAGCATCACCTTTTATTCTGTTTATTAAGGTTTTCCTTTAGGATGGAGTTCAGGTTCAGGGTTAGTACTTGTCTCCTGGACATCAAGTTTACTCTCTGGTTTTACTCCTTTTTGGAGATGCTTCTTAGAAGCAATAGTTTTGTGGGTCATCCTGTCCTTTTCCTAAGGTTCATATTTAAAGAAAGGTGATTGTTGTGTATTATCTTCCCTTTTAAATGGCTGTTTCCATGTTGATTTTATAGGTTCTATAGGATCCTGTCTCAGGTTTGGGCAGAGGACCTCAGTTTGTTCTGGTGGGCTGCCCTGGAGAGGATGAGACGGTGCGTCTAATCCTCAGGCTAGGCAGTCATACAATTAAAAAATCCCAGTTCCATTGCTACAGGCTGCACCTTCATTCTTCTAGCTGCCTCAGAGGTCTATGCCATTGATCACAAAGTTAAACGGGTATGAATGACCTGGAAAAATCGATCACCGCCATGGGACTGTCAGCCTACTCTTACATCCACACATTCATTGGCTATGAAACTCTTTCTTTAGCAAGCACTAGGGTTTTTGCCTGGCTTTTATGCCTAGGATAAATGGACCAGGACCCTTTTACTTGTGACGAAAACTAGCTTAAGTCAAAAAGAGAATCAGTGCTCATTTATCAGAAAAATCAAGGGGACAATGGGCTTCCTTTCCTTTCCTCATTCCTCCCTCTAAACCCATCCCCTCTCTCTTTCCTGGTTAGGCCCCCCGATGATAGCAAAGATGATACCAGAAGTTTCAACTACTCACACCCTTTCAGCACTCATGGTTTCTAGATAGGGTTCCTCTTCCTTGACAATTTTAGCAGCAGTCCTAGGGGAGCCTTCCCTCAGCACACGTTAGTTATCCACATATCCAAGAACCATGGAGTGGGTGTGAAGGAATGTGGCACTCTGATTGGCCAGATCTGGGTCATGTGTTCAGCCCTGGAACTGAATATGAAACGAGCCTCTCCTGAAGCACTGGGATTGAGCATGAAGAGGACTGACTCATCCAATACACGCTGGGTTTATGCTTCCTGTCCTGATGAACGGGAACAGTCCTGGTAGAGTGGGGTCCAGTCCTCACACCCTGCTCACCCTGCTTAGCACAAAATACGATGAAAATAATTAATCCAAATAGGTCAGTGCTTCGGGTAAACATAAAATTAAGTAATCTTTTAAAAGATGATACTGTGGGCGCCTGGGTGGCTCAGTGGGTTAAACCGCTGCCTTCGGCTCAGGTCATGATCTCAGGGTCCTGGGATCGAGGCCCGCATCGGGCTCTCTGCTCAGCAGGGAGCCTGCTTCCCTCTCTCTCTCTCTCTGCCTGCCTCTCCGTCTACTTGTGATCTCTCTCTGTCGAATAAATGAATAAAATCTTTAAAAAAAAAAAAAAGGTGATACTGTGTATTGGATTTTCTAAAAACAAACATCTCGGCTACATAGAATTTAGTAGAAGAATACTTAAATTAACAGAGAAAGGTCAAAAATGCATCTTTGGGGGAAAAAAGATTCACTAGATATTTTTCTATCTGACTTAGCTGTACTAGTATTGGGGGGAAATTAAATTTAGGATAAAAACATGAGACAAGATAAAATAGTTCTAAGGACAAATAATACTGGGATTTTTAAATAAACTTCCTTTAGAAACTGATAAATAAAAAAAAAGAAAAGAGGGGCGCCTGTGTGGCTCAGTGGGTTAAAGCCTCTGCCTTCGGCTCAGGTCATGATCTCAGGGTCCTGGGATCGAGCCCCGCATTGGGCTCTCTGCTCAAGCAGGGAGCCTGCTTCCTCCTCCTCCTCTCTCTCTGCCTGCCTCTCTGCCTGCTTGTGATCTCTGTCAAATAAATAAATAAATAAATAAATAAAAATCTTAAAAAAAAAAGTAAGATAAAAATATAAGTACTATAATCGAAGCTTGATCTTAAATAATTCTGCTCCCAACAGAAAATATGTCCATATTTATACCATGTATTAAGCATTCATAAAAATTTGTCAGGTACTATATATGTCATAAGGGAGATTCAATACATATCGAAGAACTATTCCCATTTAGTCCAGGTTCCCTGATCACAGTGGGGCTGAATTAGAAATCAAGCATTACCTCAAAGTTTATAAGAACACTTATTTTAACATTAATAGCCACCTCTCCACCATCAGATACCTAAGACAGAATTTAATCAATCCATAGATTTAAAGAAATAATGTTGAAAATTACAAACTAGGTAACAATATAAGAAAATAATACTTATCAAATTTATATTATAAGTGATAAATATTATAAAATGAATTTCTTCAAATCAAGGATCAAAAAGGAAAAAAAATGGAGTAAATCCAAAGAAAGAAGGTGAATGGAATACACACACACACACACACACAGAGAATAAAAAAAGAATAAAATAGGAAAAGAGAGATGTTCAGCAAACACAAAATAAGAGAGAAAATGGAGTAACAAACCTCTGACAATTACTATTACATGGAAAAAATATTCAAGCAAAATTATTAATCAGAACAAAGGGAGAAAAATATAACCCCCAAAGGAACAATGCACTAAGAAACTCTCAAAAACCATGAATATGTATATCCCTAGCAACATCACTTCATAACACAGAAGCAGAAATAATTACAAGCAGAAATTGACAAGATCACAATCATAGTGGGAATTTTTTGTTTTCTTTCTTTCTTTCTTTCTTTTTTGACAAATAACTCACAAAAGCTGGTAGATCAACCTGGGAAAAGTTACATTTGAGGATTTTTTGTTGTTAATTTTAGGGTATTTTTCTGGGTGCTGATGGTGGTGGTATGTATGTGTGTTTACTTTTAATTAATGGAGAACTTAAACTAACATTTTCTTTTTTTTTAAGATAGTATTTATTTATCTGACACAGAGAGAGACACAGTGAGAGAGGGAATATAAGCAGGGGGAGTGGGAGAGGGGGAAGCAGCTCCCTGTGGAGCAGGGAGCCTGACTCGGGTCTGGATCCCAGCATCCTGTGATCATGATCCAAGCCAAAGGCAGATGCCTAACAACTGAGCCACCCAGGTGCCCCTTAAATTAACATTTTCTACAAAAACATTGTAAGTTAGTCATATACAGGCATAGAAAAATTGACCAAAAAAAGCAAAGAGAACATTCAAAATCAGAAGCAGAGAGAGAGATGAATAGATGGAGAGATATGAATGACTAACACCAGCTCAGTATATTTGTAATCTTGGAGAGGAAAGGATGAAAATTGGATTTTGAATGGATACAAGGAGGCTTCAGCCCTTATCTTCAATATTTTCTGTTTAAAAATAAACCTGAAGCAAATATGTAAAAGCATCACCATTTGTCACATATTAGCATTAGTTTTAAGTGTATTCTTCACATTATTCTCTGCATTACAGTATGTGCAAATTATTTTATAAACAATACAAACACAGGAATAATAATGGCCCCTGGTATACCTGTTATGAAATGGGAATTATTGAAATTTATTTTTCAAAGATCAATGCTCCCAAGTAAAAGACTATATATGTGTATATATACTTTTATGAACTACATATTTTATATATATAAACTACATTGTGTATAAAAGATTATGTCTGTGTGTTAATACTTTTATTTAGAACTACCCTTCTTTCCATATGTACGAGGACAGTGAGGTACTGTGGCAGCAAACATGCAGTGTTGATGTCTGCCCTCAGGTGGTTATGGCACTACACTAACTCTAGACAGTCTCATGACGGGATCCCAATCAACAAGTTGGGCATGGGATCAGGATCCAGTGTTTTCGACCTTTCTCTGGTAATTTAAATATTGTTCTTCTAAATTTTATGTAGCCCAGATGTTTGTTTGTTTTTAGAAAATCCAGTGAATAGTAGCATCTTTTAAAAGATTACTTAATTTTATGTTTACTGGAAGCACTGATCTATTTGGATTTATTTCTTTTATCGTATTTTATGCTATTTGCTTAACAATTTTTTTCTTTGCTTACTTTTTTTATGCCTACCATTTCTACCTCAGTTGGCTTATGGATTTCTAAAAATTCCATTGTTTCTCCCCTCTGCCAGATTGGAAGTTACTCATTTTTAAAATTATTTTAAAAAATTTTTTCCTTAACTAAAAAAATATTGAAGTATAATATACGTACAGAAAATTGCACACAACGAAAGTGAATTTAACACTTATTGAGCTTCCACGTAACTCACATACAAGAAATAAAACATTGTTGGGGTTCTGGGTGGCTCAGTCGATTAAGCTTCGGACTCTGTTTTTTTTTTTTTTTTAAAGATTTAATTAATTTATTTATTTGACAGAGAAAGAGAGAGAGATCACAAGTAGGCAGAGCAGCAGGCAGAGAGAGGGGAGAGGCAAGCTCCCCACTGAGCAGACAGCCCGATGCGGGGCTCAATCCCAGGACCCCGCGATTGTGACCTGAGCTGAAGGCAAAGGCTCCACCCACTGAGCCACCCAAATGCCCCAAGCTTTGGACTCTTGATTTCAATTCAGGTCATGTTCTCAGGGTCCTCCAGGTGAAGCCCCTGGTGAGTTTGTGACCTCAGAGTGGAGTATGCTTGATATTCTCTCTCTTCCTCTGCCCTCCCCCCGCAATAAATAAATAAATAAATAAATAAATCTCTTTAAAAAAGCAATAAAACATTGTTAATATTTCAGGAGCACAAAGCATTAATGCACTTTAAAAATAAACCTTTAAAGTTAATTAAATTCCACTCTCAGAAACTTCCTGCTCCTCTGTTGAAACCTTCAGCCTCTGGGACATGTCCCATCCTTCTAGCCTGCAGCTGGCAGCATAGAAAAAAAGAATCACATATCATTTTCTTGCCCTATATACACCTTGAGGTGAACAGAGAGATTAAAATAAATTTTAACCATGAGGGAAATCTTGCTCTTCCAGGCTGGTCAGTGGGGCAAGCAGATCAGTGCAGACTTCTGGGAGGTGATCACTGATGAGCCTGGGATCAGCCCCACTGGGGAACCTGCCTGTAATGACCTGCAGCTGGACCACATCTCTGTGTGTCATGATGAAGCCACAGGTGGCAGATACAGTCCTCTTGCTGCCTTGGTGGATCTAGAACCCAGCGTGATGGACTCTGTTCGTTCAGGTCCTTTTAGCCAGATAGGGAGACCAGACAACCTGGTTTTTGGTAAGTCTGGGGCAGGCCAAGGACTGCTCTGTAGAGCTGTCAAGGTGATTGACTTGGTCCTGAATGTGGTACAGAAGGCGGTAGACGGCTCTGACTGTCTGCAGGGCTCCCAGTGGAGCCACTTGCTAGGCAAGGGGTCTGCCACACACTGTCAAGTAGGACCCTTCCCTTTCCTACTTTACCTCCTTCACATGTTAGATTCCTTCCTTCTCTCCTGGTCAGAGAAGGGGGCCAAGAGAGAGAAGAGAGACTGGCCTTGGTCCCAAAATCCCTGGAATGCCCATCCCCACCTTTTCTTAACAAAGCCCAGTCCTGCTGTATATATATGGAAAGCTGTGTACTGCCACCTAAATATTTGAGTCATTCCTTCAGAGAGCGGACAAGGAGATCCTTCGTCTTTTGGCAATATCTCCCTTCCTTTTGCTATTCCCTTCCTTTCCCCACCCTTGATTTTGTCTCATCCTATACTTCAAATTTCTATTTTGTGTTGAGCTAGCTTTTTTTTTTCCATATTGAAGTGATGACATTGCCCTAAGAGCCAAAACTACATGAGAATTGAAAAAGAAATAAAGTTAATTAAGTTCCATAAATTAGCTAAAGTTATACAGTATCTCTGTACTTTCCCACCTGAGATGAGGACTTGAACAAACCTAACTAGTCATTAAACACTGTTTCTCACCTTCTTTAATGTTGTTTTTACTTTAATTCCACTTACCTGAGGCAAAGAAAGTCAATTATTTTAAATTCTGCAGTTACATAAGTTTACCCACTTGCCTCTCACTTCCTCTGTGTGCTGTTTTTGCTTCTTCCTAAAGTACATCCTTTAGTAGTTCTTTCAGTACTGATTTATGGGAAGGAAACTCTAAGCTCATTTCATGTCTGAAAATATCTTTATTTCATCTCACTTGAATGAATTTTCATCCTGACAATTAAGAATTGTCAAACTGGAAAGTTAACACTTCGAATTGTTTTTTCTCTGTTGTTTTCAGGTGTTTATCATTAATAATGTTAAATCTACATGCAAATTAATTGACATGTATTTGAAAGAAATTTGTCTTTTCTGTTTGACAGCTTTTAAGAACGTTTCTTTCAATTTTCACTGTAGTGTGTCCTCCTGTTTTCAGTGTGGCATTTCACCCTTCTCCCATCTGTGCTTGATGACCCCATGTGTGGGTTCTGTATGGTTATGAGAATAAGTCTTCAGTATTCTGACATGGAAGGGAAAGAAAGTTTGCTTAGTCATATAACATGGGGGATGGGATCTGAGGGTCTGAATGCCTTTTATACAGACTTTCAACCAATACTGTGTTTGGAAGTTTTCTGTATTTCTTTGTGTCAGAGAGATCATTTGCACCCATTTTCTGATCTCTTTCTCTTGTAAATTGGCTTGCTTCCTTTTGGTGTATCAATTTGAGGGATCTCTGATCTGCTAATTCACATAGCACTAGACCATCTGCTTTCAGTCTCTCAATATTTAGATATTTCTTGTCTGTTGTCATGTCTTCTATTTTCTGTGTGTTTGGAGATTTATGAATATTATTAAAATCCTTTACAGTAATTTTGGAGGGGGGTTCCTGGAGATATAATGGATGAGTGCATATATTCAGTCTTCAGGATTTAAATAAAAATCCCTTCCATTAAGATTTTACAGACATTGGAAATTCTATTAACAGAAGATAGAGTCCTTCATTTCATAATTAGAAATATCCCAGGGAGACATAGCACATTAACTTATAATTATAAATGGCTGTTATGCTTCCCTCTTTATAATTGACCCCCGATTCAGAATTAATTGCTTCCATATCCCTGTTATATCTCCTTCACATATTTACAGTTTCTGGTTGGCAGGCCTCGATAACTAGAGTGTGAACTAGTTGGGATTATGTTCAAGGAACTTCTGCACTTGACTATCTTCGGTCTTGATCATAGCGCTTGGTGCAGAGGATGCTTCGTAAATGCTTCTTCAATAAAATTGAATAATTTAGAATCAGAATGAGCACAGAAACTTCCAGCTATGACGAGTGTTTCTCACCCATTGGCGAGAATTTTCAACCAGATGTTCACTGTGTTCCCAGATTTTTCTCCCAGATTTGCCACACGATTTGATTGATCATTGGGTTTGGCAACTGGCATTATGAGGAGATAAAAACCTCAAGTAATGCTACATTAACAATATTACTTTATGTTTGTATAATTCTTTTATTGTCTTAAGATGTTTCTGTACTCGTATTTTTTTTAACCTCCCATATCCCTTTAATATCAGAGAATTACAAGGTGTATTTTATTTTGGTTTTGTGTATTCTTTCAAAGAATACAAGATACTGGTAGGGATAATTATCATCAACTTGGGAAAATAAAAGAGTATTTTGTCTTTAATGTGATTTTCTGTAAGACTAGGAGAAGCAAAGGGTAAAGAGACCTCTGTTTATTCTTTTTATACGTACAAATTAAGTTTCTATTTAGTGCAAATGGCTAGACACAATTTTAACTACCCAGATATTCTTACCCACACAACAGCTGACTAACAACAAAAGTCAGCAAGAGGATTAATGACTACTTCTGCCTAGAGTAGAAAGAGTCGCCCTTGTTAATTCTGAATATTGTCTGTTCTATCCTGAAAGAACCAGGAGGCCTGGGGATTGTGGCAGGAAAGAGGAGGGGTATGGGTTTGGCAAAGGTGAGAGTCTGTGACGGGACACTTGGAACCAAGTGAAATAGAAGCATGAAGCTCTGATTACACAAAGGGATATTTTCAATTAGCAGTAATTGCACCTCGGATAAACCTCATTGGCTACGATACTGCCACTGTGCAAAGCTACAAAGGGGTATTTCAAAATCGAGGGAAAGATCCCAGAGCAAGTCTGCCCGTAAGAGCTTTACAGGGTGCTAATTCAGACTAAAAAGAAGGAATGCACATTGAATAGGTTTATTTATTGTAGAATAAACAAAGAATGCAACCTCCAACTTCCACTAATTGGTACTTACAGTTTAGTTCTCAACTAGGTTTATAGAATGAAGTGTGTGTGTATGTTTTAAAGTAAACTCTGTGGCCAACATGGGGCTCGAACGCATGACCCCAAGATCAAGAGTTCCCTGCTCTACCTACTGAGCCAGCCAGGCGCCCCATGGAATGAGGTTTTGAGCTTCGGTTTAGCTCATAGGTAGTTGTGCATTTTTTAAATGCATTAAAGGAAGCTAAAGTGGTAAATAAATCATTCTACCATCTTAAACTGTCCACAAGGTGTTCAGTGAAAGTAGTGACCTGGTTAGCAGCCAGGAGACCCAAGTTTCACGTGCGCATCTGAAACATTGAATTGTTATGTAAATGGTGGGGAATAGGGGAATACTCCTTCCCCTTCAGAAAGATCAAATTAATTAACATTGTATTATAGCATCAAGGATGTCCTCTGCTAATACCTAGCAGCTTTTCAGGTGTGACTCCCTTGGTTATCTAAAGAGCTTGTCAGTTTTCACTCTGAGCTATTTTTATGCGAGAAAGCCAAGTAACCGCAGGGTGGGAAGCCATTGCTGACTGGTCAGACACAATGGACAGCTAGTACTACTGTTTTCTTCTCTTGAAGAACAGACAAATATCCATCCTATAGGTAGGACTTCAGAGCTTTATGGTGCCAGCTGATGGAAGTGCCTTTCATGCCACATTTGTGGAAGGAGGTTTTGTCTTTGTCTCAGGGCTTGCTGATGTCCATTACCTTGCAGAGAATTTACTTACATCTTATGCTTGACCTCAAAATGAAAGCTGGAAATTCATGCTGTGGGCAAGAAAGTTGAGGACACGGATGCTAGGTGGCTCAGTGGGTTAAGCCTCTGCCTTCAGCTCAGGTCATGATCTCAGAGTCCTGGGATCGAGCCCCGTGCCAACCTCCCTGCTCCAGAGAAGTGTGCTTGTCCCTCTACTTCTGCCTCTGCCCCCATGCTCATGGTCTGTCTCTGTTTCTCTTTCTCTCTCTCCCTCAAATAAATAAATAAAATCTTTAAAAAAGTTGAGGACAAGTCAAAACACCTGATATAATTTAAGCAAGACCCTTAATAAGCAAGTGATATCAAGATACACAAAATTATTGTAGTTTCTAACATAAGTATATTTAGTAGGTTAGATGTATGTTAATATATCATTGCTGTGATTTGGTATATGTGAACGATTTTGGAAAGCAAGCTGTGTAGCTTCAGAATTTCTAACATTATTTGTAAGGCTGTTCTACACTTTATTTCGAGATAGATGATTAATAAATAGGAAAGTTGAGGTATAAAAAAAATTGAAGACAGGTTATTCCACGTTTCAGTATGTAAAACTGATATATGTATATATATACATATATCATATATCAGTATATATGCTGATAGAGTAAAACCTCAGTAGTTAGAGGGCTAATTGATGGAGTCTCTGTAATATGTAATGCGTTTTTTTTTCCTA
The DNA here is from genome assembly GCF_902655055.1 of Lutra lutra. Lineage (NCBI taxonomy): Eukaryota > Metazoa > Chordata > Mammalia > Carnivora > Mustelidae > Lutra > Lutra lutra. The sequence continues at coordinate 8,536,646 of NC_062284.1, read as the reverse complement.
CAAGTTTTAGGGATTACATTTAAAAATTGGGGTATAATTCACATACTATGCAGTTCAGCCATTTCAAGTGTGTAACTAAGTGGTTTTTAATATATTCACCAAGTGGGGGTGCCTCAGTCCATTGAGCATCTGACAACAGCTCAGGTCATCGCTTCCAGGTCCCGGGATTGAGTCCTGTGTTAGGCTCTGGGCTCAGGAGGGAGCCTGCTTCTCCTTCTCCCTCTGCCCCTCCCCGTGCTTCCGCTTGCTCTGTCTCTCAAATAAATAAAAAAAAATTTAAAAAATATATATTCACAAAGTGATAAAATCATCACCACTATCTTATCTCAGTACATTTTCATTACCCCAGTGGAAGTGCTATGCCTGTTAGTAGCCATTCCCAATTCTCCCATCCTCACAGTCCCTGGAAATCACTAATGTATTTTGTCTCTATGAATTTGCCTGTTCTGGACATTTCATAAAAATAGTGTATATAATATATTGTTCTTTATATCTGGCATCTTTGACTTAGCGTAGTGTTTTCAGAGTTCATCCAAGTTGCATGTTTGACTTAATGATGACTTAATAATATTCATTGAATGGGCATACCACATTTGTTTATTCATCAGTTGATAGACATTTGGCTTGTTCCTACTTTTTTGGTTGCTGTGAGTAATGCTGCTATGAACATCCATGTATAAGACTTTATGTGAACGTATGTTTTTCACTTTTCTCGGGTCTCTAGGAGAGGCTCCTGGGTCATAGGGGTACTCTATCCTTGACATTTTAAGGGACTGCAAAACTACTCCAAAATAGCCGAACCATTTTGTATTCCACTAGAATGTACAAGATTTTCAATTTATCCACATTCTCTATTATTTTCTGTTTTGTGTTAGCCATTCTAGTGGGTGTGAAGTGGTATCTTATTATGGTTTTGATTTGTGTTTACCTAATGATGTTGACCATATTATCATGTGCTTATTGCTCATCTGTATGTCTTTTTTGGAGAAATGTCTATTCAAATAATTTGCCTAGTTTTTAATTGGGTTGTCTTATCAGGTATGTGATTTGTAAATGTATTCTTCCATTCTGTGGGATGTCTTTCACTTTCTTAATGGTGTCCTTTGATGCCCAAGAGTTTTTAATTTTGATGGAATCCAATTATCTGCTTTTTTTTCTTTTGTCACTTTTGCTCTTGGTGCCATATCTGAGGAACCATTGCTTAATCCAAGGTCACAAAGATGTGATTTTGTGTTTCTTTCCAGGAATTTAATAATTTTACTCTTAATATTTAGGCTGAGGATCCACTCAGACTTAATTATTATGTACTATTTGAGGTGAGGATCCAAATTCATTCCTTTACATGTGGATATTAAGTTTTCCTAGCACCATGTATTGAAAAGACTATTCATTCCTCCTTGAATTGTCTTGGCACCTTTGTAGTAAATCAACTGACCAAAAAATGTGATGGTTATTTCTTGATGCTCAGTTCCATATCCCTTGAGCTATATGTCTATCCTTATACCAGTTCCATGCTATCTTAATAACTATCTTTGTAGTAGACTTTAAAATTTGGAAATAGGAATTCTTCAACTTTGTTCTTCTTTTTCAAGATTGTTTGTCTAGTCTGTGTCCCGTGTATGGCCATAAGAATTTTAAGTTCAGGTCATCGAGTTCTCGGCGGGGGCGGGGGGGGGGAGTCGCCTAAAGTTTTGATAGAGATTGTGTTGAATTTTTGGGTCAATGTGGGAAGAATTGCCATTTTAACTTTATTAAGTCTTCACATTTATGAAGAGGAGATGTTCCCATTATTTAGGTGTCCTTTAATTTCAATAATTTTTTGTAGTTTTTAGTATACAATTCTTGCATTTCCTAGATTAAATTGATTCCAAAGTATTTTATTCTTTTTGATGCTATTATAAGTTGAATTATTTTTATTTTTTTAAAGATTTTATTTATTTATTTGACAGGCAGAGATCACAAGTAGGCAGAGAGGCAGGCAGAGAGAGAGGTGGAAGCAGGCTCCCTGTTGAGCAGAGAGCCCAATGTGGGGCTTGATCCCAGGACCCTGAGATCATGACCTGAGCTGAAGGCAGAGGCTTTAACCCACTGAACCACCCAGGTGCCCCATAAGTTGAATTATTTTTAAATTTTATTTTCAGGTTTATTGCTTAATATACAGAAATATAGTTCATGTTTGCACTTTGATCTTGTATCCTGCATTATTTCTGAATATATTTATCAGCTCTAGTTTTTTTTTTTTTTTATAGGTTCTTGAGAATTTTCTATATACAGCATTATTCATCTGCCAGTAAGGATAGATTATTTCTCACTTTCTACTCTGGATGCTTTTTATTTCATTTCGTACCCGATTTTTCTGACTAACATACCCAATATGATGTTGAGGACATGTGGTGAGAGCAGTCACTCTTGGTTCATTCTAGGTCTTAGGGGAAAACTTTCAACCTTTCACCATTAAGTCTCGTGACAACTGTGGGTTTTTCATAGATATCCTTTGTTAGGTTGAAGAATTTCTCTTCTCTTCATAGTTTATTTTTTCATGTTTTCTACCATGAAAGTGTATTACCCTTTGTAAAATGGTTTCCTGCATGTACTGAGATGATAATGTGTGTTTTTGTCCTTTATTCTATTAATACAGTATATTACATTGATTGATTTTCAGCATGCATTGATTTTCACATTGAACAGACTTTCCAATTCTAGAACAAATCCCACTTGCTTGTGAACAACATGTATAATCATTTTCATACATTGTTGAATTTGGTTTGACAGTTATGTTGTGGAGGATATTAAGATCTACATTTCTAGAGAATATTGATCTTCGGTTTTCTTTTCTGTATTATCTTTGGTTTTGGTACCAATGTTAGTACTAGACTTACAGAATGAGTTGGAAAGTGTTTTTCTCCTTTTATATTTTGGAAGAGTTTGTGAAAAATTGATTTTAATTCTTAAAAGTTGAGTAGCATTTACCAATGAAGTCTTATGTTCCTGCACTCTCTTTTGTGAAAACATTAAAAAAAAACACATTTTTTACTATTAATTCAGTTTCTTTATTATAGTTATGTTCCAATTCCCTGTTTCTCTGTGAATCTAATGTAGTAGTTTGTGTCTTTTTTATATAATCTACTTCCTTTAGCTTTTCTTTTTTTAAAAGATTTTTATTTATTTATTTATTTGAGAGAGCAAGAGAGAGAGAGAGAGGACAAGTGAGCAGAGATAGGTGCAGAGGGAATCCCAAGGTGCCTTTGTGCTGAAGACAGAGCACCACACAGGGCTTGATCTCACCACCCCAAGATCATGACCTGAGCCAAAATGATGAGTTGACACTTAACTGACTGAGCCACCCAGGGGCCCTGACTTCTTTAGATTTTCTAATTTGTTCTTTTACAATTATTTGTGGTATTTTCTTTTCTTTTTTTTTAAAATATTTTATTTATTTATTTGACAGACACAGATCACAGGTAGACAGAGAGGCAGGCAGAGAGAGAGGAGGAAGCAGGCTCCCCACTGAGCAGAGAGCCTGATGCGGGGCTCGATCCCAGGACCCTGGGACCATGACCTGAGCCGAAGGCAGAGGCTTAACCCACTGAGCCACCCAGCTGCCCCTGTTTGTGGTATTTTCTTTTGAACCTTTTAGCTTCTGTAATATTCATGTTCTCTCTTTCGTCCTTATTTTTTTTTTAATTGAGATTTCTTTATTTTTCTCCTGCTGTTTTTTTTTTAATTTTTTTATTTTTTCAGCATAACAGTATTCATTATTTTTGCACCACACCCAGTGCTCCATGCAATCCGTGCCCTCTACAATACCCACCACCTGGTGCCCTCAACCTCCCACCCCCCACCCCTTCAAAATTCTCAGATCGTTTTTCAGAGTCCATAGTCTCTCATGGTTCACCTCCCCTTCCAATTTCCCTCAACTCCCTTCTCCTTTCCATCTCCCCTTGTCCTCCATGCTATTTGTTATGCTCCACAAATAAGTGAAACCATATGATAATTGACTCTCTCTGCTTGACTTATTTCACTCAGCATAATCTCTTCCAGTCTTTCGTCCTTATTTTAACCATCTATATCTTTTCTCTTATTTTGTCAGTTTAGTTGAAAGTTTATAAATTTTCCAAGACCCAGTTTTTACTTCATTGAGTTGTCTCTTGTTTTTCTATTCTTTATTTCATTGATTTCTGTTTAGATTTTTATTTTTCCTCCCTTCTACTTGCTTTGTGTTTAATTTCCTCTTTATTCCCCCAGCTTCTTTCTTTCTTTTTTTTTTTTTAAAGATTTTATTTATTTATTTGACAGAGATCACAAGTAGGCAGAGAGGCAGGCAGAGAGAGGGGGGGGAAGCAGGCTCCCCGCTGAGCAGAGAGCCCGATGCGGGACTCGATCTCAGGACCCTGAGATCATGACGTGAGCCGCAGGCAGAGGCTTAACCCACTGAGCCACCCAGGTGGTCCTTCCCCCTAGTTTCTTAAGGTGGAAGTTGGGTTGTTGCTTTGAGGTCTTTTGTAATACAGGTACTTGTAACTATATATTTTCCTCTAAGCACTGCTTTTGCTGTGTCCCATACTTTTGATACATTGTGCTGTCTTTGCAATGCTCTCAAAAAGTTTCCTAATTTCCCTTGTGATTTCTGCTTTGGCCCATTGATTATTTAGTGATACACTGTTTATTTTCCACATATTTGTGAATTTCTTAAGGTTCTCTTTGTTATTGATTTCTAATTTCATTTGCTTTGGATCACAGAAATTACCTTGTGTGATTTTAAATCTTTTACATTTATTGAGACTTTTTTTTTTCTGGTGCAAAAGGTGCTTTTTCTATACAGCACAGGGACAGGATTGGGCACTGGGATTTTAAGGAGTGACTGATTATATCCTTTCAGTTAGTGGGGGTTAGGAATAATGTAAGTCTCTAAGGAATCTGAAAGTGAAGTTTTCAGGACCTTGAGGGTCTAGCCATTGTTCAGATATGGTTATTTTCTTGGAGTATACTCTGTGTGCACTAGAGAAGAATGTACATTTTTCTGTTTTTGGACTAAGTGTTCAGTAGTTGTGTTAGTCTAAATGGTTTACAGTGCTAGGCAAGTCTTATCTTTTCTTGTTTATCTTCTACATAGTTGTCCTTTAATTACCGAAAGTGAGGAATTGAAGTCTGCAACTATTATCCTTGAATTGTCTATTTCTCACTTTGGTTCTGTCAGTTTCGATTTCATATATTATGGCTGTCATTGCCAGTACATATGTTGATGGTTGTTATAACTCCTTAATGAACTGATTCTTTACTGTTTTATAATATTGCCTCTTGCAAAACTTTTTGGCTTAAAGTCTATTTTCTCTGATACTAGTATAGCCCTCAATCTCTTATAATTGCTGTTTGTATGGTATATTTTTTTCCATCCTTTTACTTTTAATCTATTGTATCTTTGAATACAAAATATACTTGTTGACAGCTTATAGCTGTAACACTTATTTTTTAAAAATCCATTCTTGGGGCACGTGGGAGACTCAGTCATTAAGAGTCTGCCTTTGGTTCACGTCATGATCCCAGGGTCCTGGGATTGAGCCCCCCATTGGGCTCTCCACGAGGCAGGAAGCCCTTTCCCACTCCTCCGGCTTGTGTTTCCTCTCTTGCTGTGTCTCTCTCTGTCAAATAAATAAAATCTTTAAAAAATTATTGAAAAAATCCATTCTGTACATCTCTATCTTTAGATTGAATGGTTTAATTAATTTATATTTAATGTAATTATTGATCAGGGAAGATTTATAGCTGCCATTTTGTTATTTGTTTCCTATATTTCTTTTTTGTTTTTTTGTTTCCTATATTTCTATTCCCTTTTTTTGTGTTATTCTTCTATACTTCAGTCAGGCAGTTTATATATATTCTGCTTTAGTTTTCACTTCCTGCTTGTGCAGAGCTTCATGTTTAATCACAGGTGAGAGCCCAGGGCCTTCTCAGGTCCTTCTTGAGCATGGGCATGCACATAGGCCAGGTGTGCACGTAATCCAGTGCATTTTTACTCCCAGGAATAGGTGAGAACATTTCACATCCCCTTACAAACTTTTCTTTCCCAACTTTCCGTTTCATTTTTTGTGGTTAGTTCAATGTTGGCCAACCGCTCTCCACTGCCTCAGGTATCTGTGATGTTCAACAATTGCCTCTGATTGTTTTTGACAAATGCTCCTGGGAAAAAGGCTCTTTCCACTTGGCAAGCTCTGAACTAGGTATAATAAAGACCAGTGCTTCTGATTCCTTTTGCTTATAATCAGGGGGCAGAGCTAACACTCATGCAGTGTCTTCTCAACAAAACAACCTTATTGAAGAGTCTTGACACAACTTGTAAGATACCACTAATTAGATTTCATTTGCCATCTGCTGCACTATCCTTGTCAGAGACCAGTGAAATGCAAATTTAGAACAGATGACAGAGTGAAAGGAGAAAACAACACCTTCCTGTAATTGTGGATACCCAATCTATATCTTGGGGAAGGAAGGGGGCAATGGTGTCTAAAGGATTGCTTCTGGCTTTAGGATAAAGGGATTGGCACTGAATGAATAAATGTGTACATTTCATTACCTAATTTTTTGGGGGGGAATGATTTTCTTACTTTAAAGGAGGAGCAAGGAAGAGGAAAGCAGATATCTTATAGAGGAGAATTTTCCTGTGAACTATAACTTCGACAATTACTCTCTTTGATAGAGAGATGTAAAAGTTATATTAAATATGTTTAGATTGAAGTGTATATTTTAGTTGAAAATACACAGGAGATCAAAGATAATTTTTTTTCTGGTCTGTAAGACCTAGCTAGAAGGATGTTTTGATTTCCCATATTGATGAGATGATTCCCTGAATAAAATAATGGAACCAAGCTGCTAATGATAAATCTGTCTGATTTTATTTGGGTCTTAGTGAAGATAAGCTAAAGCACCCAGTATTTCTGAGGGAGCTACGCCATTGGAAAGGATTGAGCTTACTTCTTCATCAGTAAAAAGATAGGGATCTGACCATGTCAGGAAGGAGCCATTCATACTATATCCATACTCAGTCATACCTTTTCTGAAAGTTAAATGTGCTCTGACCATACACATATGCTTCCCAGGAACTAGAGATAGGAGAATTCATTCCTTTTATTAATTCATTCGTTCATTCATTCACTCATTCTTTTATTCATTCACTATCAATTATGTGCCTGCCATGTTCCAGCAATTGTTCTTAGTGCTGAGGATACAGTAGTTGTAAGTTCCATGTCATCACCGAACCTATCCTCCAGTGGGAAGATTGAACACAAACTCAACTAGAGGGGGCTACAGACTAGAATAGCAGAGAGTGGTAAATGCAGTGATGAAAATGAAATAAATGAGAACAGAGGGTGGAGGGGCATTGTGGGGGTGGGGAGAAAGATGATCTCTGATAGCATGATATTTGTGCACAAATCTGAGAAAAAAAGCCATGCATATCTGGGAAAAGAGACTATCAGGTAGCTGGAACAGTAAATGCAAACACCCTGAGGGTGAAGTGTGCCATAAGCACAGAGAAGCTAGTGTGCGTTGAGTGAAGGGAGCCCCTGAGCCCCAGGAGGGGAAAACACAGTGAAAGATGAGAGTAGGCCTTCTGGGGCAGGTGCCCTTCAGAATGAGTTTGGAAGCCACTGGAGGGTTTAGAGCAGAGAAATAACAAGGGGGGGCACCTGGGTGGCTCAGTGGGTTAAGCCTCTGTCTTCGGCTCAGGTCATGATCCCAGAGTCGTGGGATCGAGCCCTGCATCCGGCTCGCTGCTCAGCAGGGAGCCTGCTTCTGCCTCTCTCTCTGCCTGACTCTCTGCCTACTTGTGATCTCTCTCTCTCTCTGTGTCAGATAAATAAACAAAATCCTTAAAAAAAAAAAAAAAAGAAATCACAAGGGTCTCAGGCAGTTGTATGCAGACTAGATGATGAGGAAGGGGGGGTGGCATGATCAAAAACAGAAACAGTTGGGCTTTTGTAGTGGTATAGGTAAGAGACGATTGTGGCAGGGCAGTGACAGCGAAGGTGGTGAGCTGTACTTGGTTTCTGTATATATTTTGAAGCCAGAGCATGTGAGGTTGGCTGGCAAATGGGATTAGGGTCTGAAATAAGGAGGCATTGAATATGGAAGGTCACTAGAAGATATTTGGTTTTGGTCAGAGCGACCAAAGGAACGGGGGAGCTTGTTTCTAGAACAGAGAGAAGGTAGTCCTACTCCCTCTTTGGTTATGAAACCTAGTAAGCAGTTCCTTTGCTTTTTTTCTTTTTTAGCATCCGGGAATTGTGTGTGTGTGTGTGTTTGTGTGTGTGTATGTGTCTGTGTGTGTGAGAGAGAAAGAGAGAGAGAGAGAGAGAGAGAGAGAGAAGTTCAGTTGAAGAATCCAAATGGGCTGCAAGGAATCGATAAGATTAAAGCCAACACAAGACCTTTCCTGCAAGAAGTGGTTTGGAGGGACTCCTGGGTGGCTCAGTTGGTTAGGCATCTGTGTCTGCCTTCAGGTCATGATCCCAGGGTTCTGGGATCCAGCCCCACATCAGGCTCCTTGCTCAGTGGGGAGCCTGCTTTTCCCTCTGCCTGCTGCTCCCTCCTGCTTGTACTTTTGCACTCTTTCTCTCCCGCACTCTCTTTCTGGCAAATAAATAAATAAATAAGTCTTAAAAAAAAAAAAAGAAAGAAAAAGAAAGGAAAATGGTACAGAGTATGTCAACAGAGAATGAAAATAGCAAATGAGACAAAAAGAAGATATTAGAAGATTGTGTTTTGGGTAAAGAAATTTCCAGACTTCTAAACCACCTATGTTCAATTTGGTGAAAGACCAGGGGTCAAGTTCTTGCTGGTAATAATGTGACATAGGATAGTTATGTACACCTACACTGTCTCTTCAGGTATGAAACGGAAGCTTTTTGAGGATGAAGTGATAAATACAGCTTTTTTGTCCTCTTTTATTTTAATTTTCCTTGTATGCTACACTGAAAGTCTCAAAAAAGAAAAAAAAAAGTCCTCTGTTGATGGTCTAATTTGTCTCTCAGCTTTTATATAACAAGTAGTTATAGAGAGTCATTAAACGTCGGGCGTGATGTTAAGGACTGCAGCACATTCAGTAAACATACAAATTGGTTTTTCCTCCAGCGATTTATAATGTAAATACGTACTTGACTTAAGTGAAAGCTTAGGACAGTATTTGATAATGATGCAAATATGAATGCTATGAAAAGTTGCTCTTAAAAATCCAAATATTTATTGATCAGGAACTGTGTACTAACCATTTTGTGCTAAGTGTCTTCCATGTGTCACATCACTTAATTCTGAGGAAAAAAGGAAATAAAACCCTGTGAGTTATCTACTAATTTTATCCTCAGGTAAAGATTGAGAGTCAGGGTCATTTCTTACCTGACGTTGAGGAGTCTTACACTTAGTGAAGTAAGTTATTTGGCCAACTTTACATAGTAAGGGGTAAGAACCAGACTTGAATGAACAGTCCTACTTCCAGGACTAGACCCATAAACTTTTCACCATTTTGTTTTCCTAAGGGATTTCAGAAGTTAGAGTAAGTGCTATGGAGTGAAGTAGTCAAATTAAGACTCATGGAAGAGGCAGGGCTTGGGAAGTTCTCTGAAAGAGGGTTAGACTAAGAAAAAGAGAAAAAAATAATCATATTTCAGACATGGTTCCATGAGCAGTTGAGAGGATTTAATGGGTTGGCGAGCACAAAGTGTTGTGGGAACAACCAGGAAATCTGGCTTGCCTGTCACCGTGGATTTCGGTTGGGTGGTAATAAGAGGTTAAGTTGGATTAGTGAGCTGAGACCAGTTTGTAGATCTTGAATGCCAGCCAAAGTGGTTTACACATCCTCTTTGAGGTAATGGGAAGCCATTGAAAGAATTTGGATATCATTTTGGAATTATGTCAAATTGGGAGAAAAACATGATGAGAGATAGGAGAGGAGAAAGCCAGTGGGGAGGCCATGGCTGCAATTCAGGTATGAGGTGATAAATCTTGGACAATTTCTCTTCTTATGAATCTGTGTTTCAAAAAATAAAACTGTATAGCCCACCTCCCTCTTCTCCTCCCCCCTTGTGTATCTCCCTCTTTCTTTCTCTTTTCTTCTGAAAGTTTTTTTTCTAGAATTATGGGTTTTTAAAGGAGAAAATCACCTTGGATAGAGATCATGTGTCCTGATCTTTTTTTTTTTTTTTCTTTTAACATGACTGAGCCAAGCAAAATTAAGAAACTTGCCTAAGATCGCATGGTAACAAGTGTCAAAGCCAAGACTAAAATAAAATTTGTTTTCTGACTTTCTCTTCAGCACTGTAAGTGTTATCATTCCTTTCTCCACTTTCTCTTGCCAGGACTTCAAGGAAAAGGAACTCCAGTGTTCCCAGATAGTTCTCTCGCATTTCTTTTAACCCAGGATGGTCTTGGTGATCCTATTGCTTTTAGGAGATAAAGTTAATGTTTCCCATCTACTGAAACTGACTTATAAGAAGTCATGATTTATAAGAAATACATGTTTGGTCATTCAGTTCATCAGAATATGTTTCTCATATGTATTTGGTTTTTGTCCAGAGTTCCTGGCTCCGACAGCCCTGATAATTTCCTGTGATATGGGCTATATCTTGTTATAGCGTATCTTGTTATGTTAATGGACGTGACTTTTGGACCCCACTCAGTGGCCGAGACTGGTTGCCAGGAGAACCAATCATGTGATTAGAGGATTGTGACTTAGAGTCTTATCCCCAGACCTCAGTGGAGGGAAAAGGGGCTGAAGGTTGAATCAGGCAATGGGCAAAGACTTAGTTAATTATGACCCTGCCTTGAAGCTTCCGTAGAGACTTCCGGGGATTGTTGGCCGACTGGCCTCAGAACTGTTAGCTGACCCTCCAGGTTAGTGAGCCTGTGGAGACTAGAGAGGGCGGTGCCTTGGAGAAGGCCAGGAAGCTCTGTGCCCTTTCTCTACACCTTACTCTCTACATCTCTTCATCTGGGTCTTATTTGTATCCTTTATCATATCCTTAATAAACTGGTAAACGCAAGTGTTTCTCTGAGTTCTGTGAGCCCCTGTAGCAAATTAATCAAGCCTAAGGAGGAAGTCAGTGGAACCTCCAGTCTGTAGCTGGTAGGTCAGAAACACAGGGAAGCCTGGGGCATGGGGGGTGGGGGGTATCTTGTAGGACTGTGGAATCTGATGCTATCTCTAGGTAGTGTCAGAATTGAGGTGAATTCTCAGATACCTTCTGGTCTTCTGAGAATTGCTTGGTGTTTTGTCTGGAGGAAACACTCCCATCTCTCCAGGTCAGAATTAGGTCCAGGAACCCATAAAGACCAATCAGCAGAAATAATTTTTTTACATCTGTTTTCCTTGCCTCAAGAGACTCATCTGGATTTTATTATACACCAGAGTTAAACACACTGACATCCTCTGGAGAAAACAGAGAATCACCTTTCTGGCTACTTCTCCTAGCTAGCAGGGAAGGGAGGAGTTGTTATTCCCTGGAGATAACTTTTGGCTTGATGAACTCATCAGGGAGATGTAAATGCATGGTCTGTTTTCTGGTCCATAAGGAAAAATGACCTTAAAATGAAATAAGTCTCTGAGGCGTAGAAAAAGAGAAAAAGTAAAGAGCTATGAATTCTTTCCATGCCGGAAGAGAAACATGGGGTGTTATTTAATCTCCTGGCTCACTAAAGAACCCTAATTTCTGAGCTTCCTTGGGAGGTCTCAGCTATAAACTTCTTCATCAACTCTTGCATTTAGGAAAAGAGAATAGAACTCCCACAGCCATTTTATTTAAAAAAAAATTATTTTTCTCAGTGGTAATGGTTTTGAGCTTTACATGGAATTTTTTCATCAAAGGTTTCTCCCGAACAAGGAAAGTACAGTGACTTTTAATCCAAAGCAGACAGCAGCAGTACAGAGGCCCCTGCCAAGACAAAGATGATAGGAAAAATCAATATCCCATAATTAAATCTGTTGAATTGACAGTGAAAAAAAAAGTCACAGTTTTAATTTAGATATTGGCTGCCCAGAGAAGAAAGATTCTGACGGCAGTAAAATGGGGAGTTGGGTTTCATTTATTCCTTAGATGATGGTGACGAGTTCGCTACCACATGCTGATCGGCATGCTGAGTTGGGGCTAAGACATTAACAGAACAAGATGTACCCGATGTCTGCCTTGGGCTGCCCCTCGATGATAACCCCTAGACTACATTCTTAGTAGGGCATGTTCACTGCCGTATTCCTCAGGAGAAGAGTAGTATCTGACATGTAGAAGATGTTGTGATAATAAATATTTGATGAATTAATGAGTATGTTTTGATACAATACTTTTCTCTTTTGAATATAACTTTATACCTTATCCTAACTTGTCAAGTAGGCAGTGTCCATCAATCCTTTTCTTTTTTTTTTTAATTTTTTTTTTTAAAGGTGTTATTTATCTATTTGACAGAGAAACACAGCGAGAGAGGAAACACAAGCAGAGGGAGTGGGAGAGGGAGAAGCAGGCTTCCTGCTGAGCAGGGAGCCCAGTGAGGGGCTTGATCCCAGACCCCGGGATCATGACCTGAGCCAAAGGCAGATGCTTAACAACTGAGCCACCCAGGCACCCCAATCCTTATTTTCTTGATTATCTTTGTCGGGAAATGAGTGTCAATTTTTTTTCAAAGGATTTTTTTTTTCTATTTTAACATGAGGGAGATAATCATTAGTTCTTGTTTTTTAAAATTTTTTCTTTTATAATTTCCCACTCTGACAGCTTTTGGCAAAGACTGTTAATGGATTTTAAATCTCAGAAATTAAAGAAATCCTTCTTACTCACCTCTGTTAAGTAATGTGATGGGGTCCAAAAGGCAAGCCAGTTTTAATAGGTGAATTCCGGGGATTGTTGGTCCGCTGGTCTCACAACTGTTGGCAGAGGCTAAGGTTTGCTGTTGATGTGCATGTGTTTGACAAATGCTTCCCAGATACTTGATATCAAGACACAGCTTTAGAAACCTCAACCTTGGTATTCACTGTTTCAGTGGGAGTGATACCTATTTTTATGGAATCACTTATATATGGGATCAAATGCTGTGTAGGTAAGTGAATTAACTGGTTATCTTTTCTTGATTTAGACAAATGCTATTATGGGGCTCACTCTGTTTGCCAGTCTGGTCCACCCCTTAATTTGGTATGATTTCATATTTTTTTAAATTTTTTTTTTTAAAGATTTTATTTATTTATTTGAGAGAGAGACAGTGAGAGAGAGCATGAGCTAGGAGAAGGTCAGAGGGAGAAGCAGACTCCCCATGGAGCTGGGAGCCTGATGTGGGACTCGATCCCAGGATTCCGGGATCATGACCTGAGCCGAAGGCAGTCGTCCAACCAACTGAGCCACCCAGGCGTCCCATATTTTTTTAAATTTTTAAAAAAGATTATTTATCTATCTATTTATGTATTTAGAGAGCATGCTTGCATGTGCAGTAAGTGGGGGGAGGCACAGAAGGAGAGAGGGAGAGAGAATCTCAAGCAGACTCTGCTTTGTGCGACAATTATCAAGAGTTGGAAGCTTAACCAACTGAGCCACATAGGTGCCCCTCCCCTGGTCTGATTTCAGCTGAACTTGTCCTTACCTTGTTATCTTTTAAATTGTTCCATTGGGTGTTTGAATGGTATTATGAAACCAGACTTGTCAAAATAAGCTAGAGAAAACACATTTTCATTTTAATTCTGTATTGGTTTGCAAATGAAATCATGTGAGAGTAATACAACACCCGGGAAAATGGAGTGGTGGGGGGAGGCGCATCCAGACTTTTGGGGCTGGGGCTGCTCCTGGTGAGATGCTAGCATGTGTTCCAGGTTCCTGAAATTGTGGGCATTGTAGACCTTTATAACATACCTGAGTTCCTCGTGAGTGTTAATTTTCTTTCTTCCTCAAGGTATGGTAGAAAACACTGCTTCTCACACTGAGTATGCATACAGATTCCTTGGTGTGGGGGTGGGTGAGGGGGTCTTGTTAAAAACGCAGATTCTGGGGTGGGACCCGAATTTCTGCATCTCTAACAAGCTCCCAGGTCGGTGACCATACTTGGAGAAACAAGGACATAAAGACCCAACTGGTTTGGATTCGGACTGACGTAGGTTCAAGGGTCGACTGTGCGTAACTTTCTTCTTGAAGAAGTTGACATTTGAACCCAGGTCAGTTCACCTGGCCCATCTTTTAGAGACTTCAGGTTCTCCTTTGCCTTGGCTCTGGGATGGTCAGACCTTTAGGGATGCACTGCTGGGTGTCGGAGGTGTTGAGGCACACCTGGGTTTAGTCTTTTCTGTTCCCCTGCTCTCTGGATTGTTGACTCTGAGCATTTCGCATGACAAAAAAAACACCCTATGCTAACATGTCCTTGGCAACTCTGATTGTCTACAGCTTCACAGCAACCATGTTCTTCAGATGAAGCTGCCATTGGTTTTCCCTTTTTCTCTAGCCAAGCAGCGTTTATTTAGAAAGCTCTGGGTGCAGTGTCTGGCTGATAGTGCCCCATGCTGTTCTGCCTTATTCCTGAAGCTTCCATGCGTCTCTTTACATTTATAAATATTCTCCTCTTGCACCCATGCTGCCTCCCATTACTTGGATGTGCAGTGAATGGTGAAGATGTTTGCTAAGTCTCAAACACGTGGCTTCTCTTCAGACTTCGGAGCTGGCTCTGCTGGGGGCCACGGAGATGATCATTCATTCAGTCTGATGGGCCCCGTCTCTCCATTTATCAGTCACGGATGGTTGAGGGATTTTTGAATCATTCTGTGTCTGAGTGAAGTTTGATAGATTCTCATTCAAGAAGAGAATTGCTTTTCCTCCTTCTCTCTCTGACTTGTGGTCCTTTCTTTGTATTAGGGGTCCTGGTTGTTCAGGATCTGCTTGTCCAGACCCTTAGCTAAATATAGCTTGTTTCCCTGTCTCTGGCCAGGGTGATCCCTATTCTTAGCAGATAGGAAAATATGTAATTAATGTTAAAAGAATGAATTCTAGTGACATCATTTGCCTTTCGGTTGTTTGACTTTTGAGACCATTCTTTATCTGGGGTACCATGCTCCCAATCAGTGACCTCTTAGGACTGCTGCCACTGATTCCCTGTTTATTTATTTTTTTTTTAGTTATTTTTTTAAAGATTTTATTTATTTATTTGACAGAGAGAGATCACAAGGAGGCAGAGAGGCAGGCAGAGAGAGACAGAGAAACAGGCTTCCCGCTGAGCAGTGAGCCTGTTGCAGGGCTCAATTCCAGGACCCTGAGACCATGACCTGAGCCGATGGCAGAGGCTTTAACCCACTGAGCCACCCAGGCACCCTGATTCCCTATTGAATAGCTTCAGCTGAGATGCTTGTGTTTGACCATATTTTCAGGAGATCGGAGGCCTTTCTTGTATCTTTTTTTCCCCCATAGGAAGAAGTATGGCCTACCAAACACCACAGGTTTAAGAC
Source organism: Lutra lutra (assembly GCF_902655055.1). NCBI lineage: Eukaryota > Metazoa > Chordata > Mammalia > Carnivora > Mustelidae > Lutra > Lutra lutra. The sequence continues at coordinate 8,521,198 of NC_062284.1, read as the reverse complement.
TTCCTGGACACAGGATGTTAATGCCTGAGAAGAGTAGGTGCCCAACATGTATATAAAAGCAGTCAGTGGTAGAAACACGCAGGCTGGTGGGAAGGTACATGTCTCACCTAAAACATTCAAAGTCAGCGTGAAACGGCAAATTTTGGCCCACATCCTACCTTGGAAATACCTTTCAGAATTTGAGATCTGACTTTGAGGGGACCAACTGCTCCAGTTTTCCGGGAACTGAGGGGTTCTCTGGGAGGTAGCATTTTCAGGGCTAAAACTGCAACATTCCTGGACAAACCAGATGGTTTTTCACCCAAGCTCTAGCATGTTCAGTGCATATAAGCATTGTCTTAAACTAGACTGTAGCTAAACTAAAGCTTTTAAAATAGGGAAGACTTGTTGGATCAGTTAGCTTCACCTGTTAAAACCAGAAAGAAGTATTTCTTCTTCTTTTTTTTTTCTTTTTCCTCTGTAAGTTTGCAGTTTTCAATGGAGAAAAAAGTAGCAATGCTCACTCTTTTATTCTTATAAGCAAAGCAGGACTTTAAACTCTATTTGAGGGATGACCCCTTTTCAGAAATTAGAGGCACTGAATTTATTGCCAGCCAGTCATAGCTGCCCATCTGCTAATTCTCTCCACATAGTGGGAGCAGCTGTCATTTCAGAAATGCTACAGTAGATAATAAGATTGGGTACGTTTCATCTTCAAATGCTTAAAACAAATCTCTAGGAAGAACAGCGGCAGTTTCTCTGACTGCATGAATCTCAGATATTATTAACACAAAATGCCAAATGGATTTGGAAATTGGAAGCAAATGGATTTGCTTTAAAAGGAGAAGCACTCAAGTTACGTGTAGTACATATTGTGATAATCTGCACTTGCGTAGATACACGGACTGCTGTAGCAATAGGCAGACCCAGAGATACTCTCCCAATCATAGCCACGCAGAGAGCCCTGAGTACAAATACATATGGGCTTCTAAGTCCACACAACCTATGGGTACAAAGGGAATGGATGCATCACTCTCTCCATACCCTGCACAACAAAATTTACCCAAAGCTAATGGCTTTCCTCTGTCTTACATGGGTCATTTCTCCAAATCCACATAATTAGATAATCTCAGATGCCATCCACCAGCCCCCTCTGCGCTATTTAACAGCCTGAAGTCCAATTGAAAATTTACATTGTTACTCCCTCAGAATTTTTTTTCTTAGATGAATTCTTTTCTTTTTAGTCTCATAGCTTCCACCTCTAAGTCTGCTCAAGTGAGCTGGTCATTGGACCACAGCCTCTTGTTTGGGTTTCCTAGCCAAGAGGATCCTTTTCAATCAACCTGTATAGAGCTCCTTCATTATTCTTCATAATGAAAAAAAAATTAGGGCGAGGTGAGGAACCAATGAACGTTGTCCACGTGCTGCTGTGCATCCCTGAGCCTTCTAGATGGGGATGAAGATGTAAATTTAGATAGAGATGGGGATGTGCACATGGATATAGGTATGGATATGACCTAAAGAGAGACACGGGTAGAGATAGAGTTCTGTAGATATTTCCCCATGGAGATATCATTTCATTTGATCTTCAGCATAATTCAGGGAAGCGAGTTACATTTATTTCTATATTTTTTGCCTATGGGGCTGTTGACTCTCAAAGAGAATCCCAAATCCCATATCCAGCGATAGGACTGTGAGTTGGGAGTCGTCCTCTTAACGCCAACCCAGGGCTTATTCTGACTGCAACACAAGCTTTACTTTTTTCTACTTTTGCTATGAGCATTTTCTCATGTAGACATTGTCCCCACACTTGTTCTCCAAGGAGCACATGGAAAGAGAGAGTTGACATGGAATTGATGGCTACTGGGTATATACATTGCCTGCATTTTCATTTATACAGATGGAAGTGCTTTTAAAGGGTCTTACTGATTTCATCACTTTTGATGTTACCAAGAAAAAACACAAATCCCCAGTGTTGATGAGAAACCAGGTCAAGGCAAGGAGAATCACAGAGCGGTCCGTGTCCCGGGGCTCAGGGATGTTGTGCCTGCGAGTACCTTGATTTGAGAAAAGAAATTCATTTAAACACAGCAAATACTCTCAGGACCAAGTCTGGGACGTCTGCTTCTCTCTGCTGCTATCACTGTTCAAGATCTCCTTTGTGTTTTACCTCCATCCCTGGTCGCCAGGCGGAACAGATAAACCCTATTTCTCGATGTCATTGCTATTAAAAAGAGGAAGGGAGAAAAAAATAGAAAGAAAAGGACAAAAAAATCACAGAGGAAGTTGAAAAAACCTACTATTTCTCAAGTCAAAATATTTTAATGGTGAGATCGGGATAAATGATTAATCTAAAGATTCTTAGTTTCTAGCGATCTGTAAGGGGAGGCTGACAAGCACCAAGAAACTAATATTTAAAGATAATTTCAGAAACATGAAGATGAGAAAGTGGTGAAAGAAGGAGGCTGAACCTTTTTCCTTCCACCTCCAAGATTTATTGAAAATAGTGATTAAAAAAAAAAAAACACAGAAAATGTATCTGGTTCTATACTTAAATGCTAGTACATTTATTCCTTCGAAATTATTTACTGAATACTGATTCTGGTAGTTACTATATTAGGGTTTTGATGGTAATAAAGCACTGTTCCGGCCCCCAGGAGGCTCCCAGTCCAAGGAAAGAGAGGTAAAAATAACTAAATAACAGTAAAACCCCACCCAAAGTGGTTTATGAGAATCTCTGATTAAGGGGAACTCTGGCAGCTCGTGTAACTAACAGGACCAGAACAGGGTGGCCTGGCAAAGGGACAGCGGACAGGGTTGCTCTGAGGGATCTGTGACTGTCTGAAGGACCTGATGTGTGGAAGGACTAGGGCTGCAGGAGATGTGGCCTGGCATGGGGGAAGGAGGAGGGGGATGCTGGGCTGCCTCCCCTCCATTCGTGGCCTCTCTCCTGTTAGCTCTCCTGAGTAAATAGCATCGTAGCAGGCCTGCTGGGGGCCTCCCCCGAGCTTGGGCTGGCTGCACTTGGTCATCTTGGAGCATCTCTTTTTTTCGGATGACCTGATCTGACAGCTCAGCATCTTGGCTTCCCCCTGAATCGCAGGCCACGCTCTCCTAACCAGCTGCGTCAACTTTGTAAAGTAACTTGATGCTTTCCAGTGTGAACGTCTCCGTTTCCCAAATGAGGGGATGGATGACTCCGCTCATGTGTCATGATGTCTTCGCAAAAGATACTCGGGCTCTCTGGGTAAATGTCAAGTGTGCTGTGTCACCTGTATGGATAAGATGGGAGAAGGAGCCATATGCTTTCTCAGAGGCAAAGAGCCCTGGATGTGAAGCCTAGCTATTAGTTATGTGATCTTGAGTCATTTATGTAGTCATTTTGAAGCTCCAGTCTCTTCACTGGGATGCAGAACTATCCACCTGGCAGAGTTATTGGGCCAGCTGGAAAGAGTGTATATAAGGCACCCGGCATGACAGTTTGAGCTCAACTTAATTATTTGTAGAATTGAAGGTCCCAGAGCCCAGAAAAATTTATGGAATTCATTTTGTGTAGATGCATATAACAGGGAACTATCATTTCCCAAACTTTGTCCTGAAACAGCGATGACCCAGTAGCAAGTCAAATATGGTTTCCATTTCTTTTGGGGGCCTGAGAATAATCCCAACACTTCGGGAGCTTGAATGACAGATCCGCAGCTTTCTGGACATCTGCAATGGATGCCAATCGGGCAGAAGTCAGAGGGACGCGGGATTCATTAGTTCGTTTGTCTTGTCGAGCTCTATTTTCACGAGTTATTTTCTTCTCAACGAGTATTTATTTGCTCTTTGTTTGTTCCCGCAGCCACAGATGCTCACTGAAAGGGGAGGATTTGAACAGACAGTGGCTCTCTCCCAGCGCTCGTCTCCAGCCAACGATCTACCACGCCAAAGGGCTCCTGTACTACCTGAGCAGTGTTGGCCGAAGTCCCAGGGTGAGTCACTTCTTTCTGCCTCCACACTCTGGGCTGGTTCCTTCCATCTTTCACGAGGAAGCTTACTTTCTGTCAAGGAAAGAAACCCAGATACAAGCCAAAGACCTATGTGTGACAGGCTTTAATGGGGGATGTATTCATTTCCTAGGGCTGCCATAATAAAGCACCACAGACTGAGTACCTTGAAGCAGAACAGAAACACATTCTCTCACTTTTCTGGAAGCTAGACATCTAAGATCAGGACATCAGCCAGCAATGATATCTCCAAAGGCTCTAGGAAAAACCCTCCATTGCCTATTCCTGGCTTCAGCTGATTCCTGGGAGTCCCGAGTATCCCTTGGCTTGTGGCAGCCAGTCTCAACCCTCTGCCATCGTGTGTGTGTGTGTGTGTGTGTGTGTGTCTGCGTGTCTATGTATAGACTTCCCTCTTCTCGTAAGGAAAGCAGTCACTGGATTGGGGTGACTTCATTAGGGCCCACCACAATGAGTACAGCCTCATCTGAACTCGATTTCCTCTTCAAAGACTTGTCTCTAAATAAGGTCCCATTCACAGGAACTAAGAATAGAGCTTCAACATGCTTTTTATTTTTTGGAGGGGGTAGACACAGTTTAATACACAATAGTGGAAAACATTGGTTCAACACCCATTGGTAAGAGGTGTACAAAAATTGCATTTTAACCCATTTTCTACGTCTTTATTTTTCTGGGTTTTAAGTTATTGGTCAACAAAGAATATGTTTCTAATAAGTAGTGTTTCGAAGAAATGCTCTCTATGTTCATATTCATGTTCAAGTAGTACTTACTCCGTTCCAGAGATGATTCTGACACTGTCCCAGGTACTTTTATGTGCCGGGTTTAGCAACTGTACAATTGAGAGAAAACATGTCCACCCCCCCCGACTTACTGATGGTTCCTACATAGGATTTTCTTTTTCTTTTCTTTTTTTTTTCTTTCTTTTTTTTTTTTTTTACTTTACTATCGAGTGAAGCTGAGTCACGTTCAGTAGGAACCATATTTCATATTTTGAACTTTGGTCTTTTCCCAGGCAAGAGACACGTGGTTCGATCCTCCCTTGTGCTGCTGGGCAGTGGCAGCAAGCCAGAGCTCCCAGCCAGCCACATAATCAGGAGGATGAGCAACCTCTACCGGTACCACAGTTTGGTACCCGTACAGCCATTCTGTTGTTCAGTTTCAGTTTAGTGTTCAATAAATAGATGAGATAATCAGCACTTTATTATAAAATAGGCCTTATGTTAGATGATTTCACCCAACTGCGTGCTAATGTAAGTGTCCTGAGCACATGAGGGTAGGGGAGGCTAAGCTGTGTTTGGTAGGTTAGGTGTATTAAATACATTTTCAATGTATGATATTTTCAATTTATGATGGACTTAACAGGTTGTAATTTCATCATCAATTGATGAAGGTCTGTATTTGGAACCAGAGGCCTAAGCTTGGGATAAGGAAGGAAGGAATGGCAGCCAAGTTAACTGTCTAAGAACAATAATTTGTCGGCTATAAACTGTGAACGTATTCTCTGCAAAAGTATCGAGGGGGCATCTGTCCAGACTTAGAGTGCTTACCTAACCAAGGAACATAAAATAGTGTGGGGAAGCCCACTGATGGGCCAAACAATCACCTCTCCCATTAACCACTGTTTGAACGTATATTATGTGATTAAAATGGTGACACGTTCAGTGACTATCTATTGAAATATTAGGTGAATATCTAGTATAGAATCTTACTACAGTCTCAGAAAGACTAAGGGGTCAAGTGATTTTCCTGAGGTCATCAGGAGGTATATGGCAGAGTTGGCATTCAGTTCTGACCTGTTTTCCACCCTGGAACCCAGTCTGTCTTTATCACGTACTCTCTGAGAGAGGGTATTGTGGTCCCCAAACTGTCCTCTGGTTCACCGATTCCATAGGACAAACAGAACTCAGAATAGCTGCTGTCCTTATAATTATAGTTTATTATGGTGAAGGGATACAGATTAAAAGCAGCAAAGGTAATGAGTGCATAGCACAGAATCCAGGAGAGACAAAGGTAGGTTTCTAGGCATCTGCTCCCCGTGGAGCTGTATGGACAGAGCTTAACTCAGTAGTGATGTGTGGTGACATGGAGAGTATTGCCAACCAGGGAAGTTCGTCTGAGCTTTGATGTCCAGGGTTTTTATTGGGGCTCAGTTATAGTAATAACCCCACATGGCTGATCTTAGTTACTCCGTCTCCAGCCCCTTTAGAGGTCAAACTGACACATTATGGCCCAAGACCTTCACCATAGATTATACTGTCAGCATCAACCATTGGCATGACCCAACTTCCTGGTAAAGAAAGACAGTCTTGGGGCGCCTGGGTGGCTCAGTGGGTTAAGCCGCTGCCTTCGGCTCAGGTCATGATCTCAGGGTCCTGGGATCGAGCCCTGCATCGGGCTCTCTGCTCAGCAGGGAGGCTGCTTCCTCCTCTCTCTCTGCCTGCCTCTCTGCCTGCTTGTGATCTCTCTCTGTCAAATAAATAAATAAAATCTTTAAAAAAAAAAAAAAAAAGAAAGACAGTCTTGTCTAGAAGACTATTCTAAGAGTGTTCGAGTGATCTCTCAGGAGCCAGACCTTTCTTAGCAATGTGCAAGGTTTGAGGCAATACTTGACTACAAAGAGAACAAACAATGTAACAATATCCTTTCTCTTTTAAAATCCTTGTTCTACACTGTGCAGTGTGCAGTATTTTCATGCTAATCCTCGCCACCCCATCTAAGGAGACACTATAATCTATGTTGTCTACCCTCTAGAGGCAAGGTCATGGCCTGTATAGCAGAACACCAATCTTACAATCAAGGCCTGGGAAGGATGTGTTCTCTGAGAAAAGAAAACTTAGCCTCTGTGAGAAGAGAGATTACAGGGAAAGAGGTCCTTACCTGATACACATTTAAATATACAAGCATTCAACCCATAACAAACAGGATTCTTCTCTACTCTGACAACCTCTAATTGAAGAGCAGAACATTTATTTTAAAGTACGACAGGTGAATGCCTTGTTTAAAAAATATAAATAAACATTAATTAACTGTAAACATGACAGCTACAGACTTGTTTCCTGCTGGGAGCATCTGAGAGGTGGGTGAGAAACAGCTGAGTACTAAATGCTATCACAGTGTTACAAAACTCTCTAATGGGCTCAGCATCACCTTTTAGTTCCCTGTGAGGCTGTACTTAACCAGCCACCTGCTGACAGCAGAAGCAGCGCCACTCTTACTAGAGCCAGACCTGTCCTGGACACAGAAACTTAACCATGGTGTCCAGATTGGCTCTTGGACTGCGTGGTTATAGATTAACTGACTCTGTCTAACCTCTAGCTCATAGGAACTAAAGTATCAGGAAGCTACTTCTGGTGGCTAGGAGATATAACCTATAGGTGGTAGTCGGACATTTGCCTGTTGGTGAATAGAATAATTTGAACTCCCAGAACCAATGAGAATGTGAGATAGTGAGAGAAAGAAGTATCCTGATACTGCCAGGGGTTGCTGAAGACCGGACAGATCATTGAGTTTGTAGATAGTATGGCAATATTTGCATATTGTTTCATCTATCCATCCATCCGCCCATCCACCCATCCGTCTATCCATCCATCCATTCATGCATCTACTTATCCACCCATCCACTCATTCATCCAATCATCCATCCGTCCATCCATCAGTCTACCCATCTACCCATCTATCCACCCATCCACTTATTCATCCACTCATCCATCTATCCATCTATATACCCATTCACCCATCCATCCACCCATCCAGCCATTGATCTACTCATCCACCCATCCATCCACCCATCCATTCATTCATTCATCCACTCATCCATACACCCATTCACCCATCCATCCACCCATCCATCTGGGCAGTCATCCATGTGTCCATTCTTGTACAGCAAGTGTGTATAATCACCAGAAAGGAAAAAGATGGTCCTTTTTTGCACACAATGGGGGGGGTGGTTTCTATAGTTACTTTGTTAGAAAGTTGAGTCGGGTCTGCAAAGAAACAAGAAGTACAAAATGGTAAAAACTGCAACAAAAGTCCATGTGAGTTTTGTAGGAACACAAATAAGGGGTTGAGTCATCTTCCCTCAAGGTTATGGAAAAACCAGAGAGGAGAGATGCCACTGAAGCTGCACTTGAAGGATTAATAAGAGTTTTTGTTTGTTTGTTTGTTTGTTTTTATTACAGTAAAGTAGAGAAAAATAATAGTCTTTTCCCAGAGGGTCAACAGGACTGCCTGTGATCTCTTAGATGTTCTTCCTTGTGAAACTGGCATTCTGGCAAGTTTTCTGCAGTTGGGGTGATTGCAAGGGGCAAAGGAAGGAAAGCTTCTTATTACCTGCTGGCATAGATTCATTTGATATGACACTGACGTTATAGTCTCTTTCCCATTTTGTTGAGCCCTGATTTTCTGTCTCTAATTTATGAGAGAAGGTCAAAAATCTGTTCCAGGTGTTGGATCCAAAACCCAGAAGCATAGTGAATAATGGTACACTCATACATTGGAGTACTATTCAGGAAGAAATAAACAAGACAGAACCCAGCAGTGATGAGCTGCTGGTACACGCAATAACAGACGGACTTCAGAAGCATGTTGAGTGACATAGGATAGACACTGTTTCTACGTATGTAAAGTTCAAGATGGAAGAATCAGAACGTTGGTTGCCTCTAGCAAGGGATCCAATAATGGAGGCCAGGGGGACTTTTGAGGTTAGTAGAAATGTTCTACATCTCAATTAAAGAGTCACTTATACCCAAACTCATTGACTGAAAAGTCACTTGAGGTCTGTGCATGTCACTGTAGGTACATATTTACATAAATACAGAAAATTAAAGACAAACAAATCAAAGCATAGTCACAGGGATTTGAAGCACAGCTAGGAGACAAAGGGACCTGCCCAAAATGAGACAGACCAACATGCAGGCATGCACACAGCAGAGTGGAAAGGCTGTAGGAGAAAGATCTGTTTATGAGTCAGAAAGGTCCAGCCAAGACAAGGCATGCCAGCAGAGAAGCCCAGAGAACAGACTCCACCACTATCGGCTAGTAGGAGGCACTGAATCTGTTCCTCTTTGGGGAGGTCCCTGCGAGGGCCAGGAGGTGTGGACATGGCTAAGGGGAATGGAAGAAAGCTGTGAGTCTCCCTCAGGCTCCCAAGAAGGCAGGCCAACAGCCTCTTCTAGGCTTCTGTGTTGCAGCTGGCCTGGCCCCTGTGTCCCTATGAAGAATCTGGGCTTTGGAATTAGGAGCAGTATTGATTCTTTCCTCCTGGCTCTCACTATAGGAGTGCGTGCTGGTAAAGGGATTTCAGTGCTCTTTGAAGAGCTCATTGATTTCCATTTACAACTTATATAAACTAGGCCGCCTTCTGCCAAGGGACAGGGTGGGCATATTTTGGTTTTATCTTTCTCTGGGGCCCAGTGGAACAGAATTTTTAGCTACTTAAATGATTTTCCTGGTCTTATTCTGTCCCTCCGGCATATGTTTTTAGTTAATCAGCTTCTTCTAAGAGACACAAAAGGAGACTGCAGAAATGTATGGTATGTCTCTTCCTGAAACCTGAGTTCCCCAAGGCCTCAAGATACACTAGACACACTATTTATTTTCACTTTATACCTCAGAAGTGGCAGAAGGACAAGTGTTATTTTTGCTCATTTTTGTTTATTCATGCTAAGGTACTACATCTAGAATTCCCCTCTTTTCATGTGTAAGGATATGGTTGAGGGGGAGCAGAATGTTCTTGGAGGTCCTGGGTGAGAAAAAATTAAATATGATTCCATATTCTTTTATTTAAAATTGTTCCCACTGTATCAGAATACAGATTAAACAGTGCTTCTCTAAATACCAGAAACCATGTTCTGTAGGTATTTTTATAGACACCAGTACTTCCACATTTAAGTGAATTGCTAAAGTTTCTTGAATAAATTTATGTTGACAAGCAGAGAAGTTTTCTTCTTTCTCCCTTGCTGGTATCTCTAATGTATCTTTTGTGTGTATCACAGGGGTGGAAATCTTGGGTTTTCTATGTGCCACAGGGAGGGCCAGTCATATTTTTCAAAGAACTTTGAGCCAGTTCCCTCTTTGTCATTTTTTGGTGAGGCGGAGCAAAGCTAGGAGGTTGAATGGAGGGGAAAGTAGGAGGGTAGTTGCCTGAATTAATGTGATGGTGCCTCTGCCTAGAGCTTGTGGAATGGGGAGGAGGCAAGAAATGTGTGGAGACAGGACCAGATGGGCTAATTTTGCCATAAGACTGCTGTCTATGAGGGAGGGCCACAGGTAAAAACAGACATCAGATGAAGAAACAGGGGACTTGTGCTGCATCTGTTCAGTACACATGTTCGAGGAGGACTGGTTGGTGAGTGGAGCAAGGCAGCATTGATCACGGCAAATGGCACTGGACATAGACCTCAAAGTTCTAGTCCCAGAAAGTGGGAGTTGCCAACCATAAAGCCCAACCCAGCCTCGGGGGCCAAGACTACGGACAGCCCTTGAAGATAGGAATGCAAATTAGGAAACTGAGGTAAGCCTTCTTACTTGGAGGAAGTAAGCATGGTAGTGGGTCAGCATTGTATCCCACCCTCTGGGTTTATCCAGACAACGTGGACATCTGCAATGGGTCAAAAAGATTAGTCTAGGCCTCACGTCTTTGGGAATACAGGGGTCCCAATAACCCATCTACCCTGATTGGGAGTGGTGCACAAAATGGGTAGATCAATGCTTCTACATTGAGAGCCTCAGTACCTATAACTGAGTGAAACAGAAGGCAGTGGCCTCACTCAGGCTGACAGATCACTGGGACTACGTCCGAACGTGACATCTGGGCTGGTGCTTCTCTCCCTCCCACCTCTAAAAGTGGGGAAAAGGAATAGTTCTAACTCCTGAGGAACCTTCTGAATGCCCTCTCAGGGTATCCCCCTCACTCCTCACAGAGGTCCAGTCAGCCAGAGATAGGGAGTGGAAATGAACCAAGGTAGGAGCTCAGAGTAAGCCCGGTAGTTCCATCTGAATATTGGTAATTGACAATCTTGTTATACTTCTCTTCATCACTGGCATGTCCAATGATTTAAAATATTTTATTGTGGAAAACCAGACTGATTGTGGAAAAGCCAGACTGATCAAAGTCTGAGGTGAAACATTGCTTTGTAATGAGTGGCCATGGGCAAGCGGTTAACCTCTTTTAACTTTAGCAGAAGTGGGAACATCATCTGAAAATTTGGATGATACCGTCCTTGCAGGATGTCAATACTGAGTGTAGATGTGTGTAAAATCTTACCAGTGTGACTGATACCTATCAGGAAGTCTAGTAAATAGCAGATATTAAACTTAACATTAGTTACCAGAGACTGTTATGTCCGAGACAGAGCCATGTATTAGATTGTATGTTTCATGTTAATTTTCATGGGCATGTTCAGTGTAATTAAATTATCTTGGAAAGAAGGACAATGTAATACATAGCAATGGGATGTCAGAAAATGTCCTCCAGCATTTTATAACATGTAATAAAGGGTCCCACTCTGGGCAGTCTCATTGCTGTTTAGTTATTAAAGCTTCTGCTGAGTTCAATGTGAAATAATCGCCCCACGCTCGCCATTGGAGGGGGCCCAAGTGATCTGTAAGCAAAGGCTGCTTTTTCTAAGGCCATGTTGGAACCTGAGCCCATAGTGGCCCAATTTTAGTAAAAGTCTCCCCCTTTAGGAAAGGGAATGGAGCGTGAAATCTCCTCTCAGGTAGTTTTAGGAATAAATTCTGCCCAGGCCCCCTGTGTTTCGCCTCAGCCATGATTGGATGTTGCTCTCAGTCAGATGAAATACTAAGGAGAGAGCATGACTGTCCGTAGAAGGTCTGGAAAATTTGGTCTTGCAGATGGGGCTCTTGGAAGACAGTTGGCTATGCCACCAATATCATTTCCCTCATAGAGATGTTCCACTCAGGAGCTTGGGCTGAATGCCACCCGCAAAGTATTGTGCACACGTTGGAGTCTCCAGGGCTTTTGTGAGCCTTGCTTGGCTTAATTGGAAGCATTGCTGTTCTGGGTTTCCATCACATACACCAGAATGTGCCTTCTCACAGTTCAGCCTCACCTTCATTTTCCTGTGGCAGTGGCATAAATAATGCAGAAGTCTCACTGCTGGGAAGCGGGAATAAGACCCAGATGTCAGGAATGGAAAACACAACAACTTAAAGCTGGCAGAGCAGTGAACACAATCAGGGATAGGTATGTTGTGGGGAGCAGGAGAATGCCTGGGCAGGGGGGGTGCATTTGAGCTGGGGGTTAACCTCTTGCATAAGGGGCCCAATTAGCTTACAGAGGACCAGGAATGGGACCAAGGAATGGAGGCAAAAGGTGGGGAAGGCGTGTGAGGAGCATAGCAATGTGGTCCTGAACGATCTCTTTGTTGAGCAAGAAATGTTGGAACTCACGTTTGCATGAATTAAATTAACCTTGCAATTTAGCTCAGACAAGAATTCATTGGCAAAGGTACCGGGGAGATGCAGAAGAGCCTGATTTCAAAATCGTAATCCAATCAACACCATATAGTTTGCTGATGGAGAAAGCCAGACGCAGGGGAATCCATTTAGCCCAGGGCACGCAAGTTCAAAACTAACCACTCCAGCTCAAGCAAAACACACCTTAATGAAATGAAACCTCCAGATCATCATCCCTGCCTATATTATTTGCCTTGGGGAAAAGCACAATCATGTTGCCTGTTCACTTAAGCCAGAAATCTAGGGAGTATCCTTAACCACTTCCTCACTTGGCCGCTAGATCCATTTTGTCTCCAACTCCTGTAGATTTTACTTCCTTCCCCTCTCACTCAACTTCCTTTCTCTCCATGCTTAAGTTTCCTTAAGCGCCATACTTCTGCTGCATTAGCTAGGCCTTTGTCAACTCTTGGGCCCTGGTGTCCATCCCTCTAGTCCACTCTTCGAACTCCTGTCCCGGTGGCCTGACCATACTGCTTCTCCTGTGCAAACACTTAATGGCTCCTTCACCACCTTCGGAGAAATGTCCAGACATCCCAGAGTGGTGTGCAGGGGTATCACTGATCTGTCCACTGCCCACTTGTAGGCCCTGGGGTCCATTCTCCTTCCCTTTCACTCTGCAGTCTTATTCTCAATGGGTGAAACTCCTCAGATCCATGATGCCTTCTTCCTCATTCCCTTGGCTTGGATGGCTCTCACCCAGTGGGACTCAAATTAGGAACACCCTCCCCTCTGCCTCGAGAATCCTAGGACTCCTACATCGCACACCCTCATGAGTACCATCATTATGGAGCACAGTGTGAGTGATGCCCCTGGACTCGTGCACATACCCCCTTATCTGGGTTCCCATAGACCTGTTCCTACCTCTACTTCCATCCTCCTCTCACGGCAATATGATTTCCTCTTTACTCATGAGATCATCCGAACACAACAGTTCCTGGAAAAGGCAATACAGAAATTTTAAAAGTGTTTTGAAGCATTGGGGCACCTGGGTGGCTCAGTGGGTTAAACCTCTGCCTTCGGCTCAGGTCATGATCTCAGGGTCCTGGAATTGAGCCCTGCATCAGTCTCTGTTTGGCGGGGATCCTGCTTCCTCCTCTCTCTCTGCCTGTCTCTCTGCCTACTTGTGATCTCTCCATCAAATAAATAAATAAAATCTTTTTAAAAAAAAGTGTTTTGAAGCATGGATTCTGGGTTAGAACATACTGGGGTTCAAATATTTATTCACATACTTAAGAGAAGTGCAGACTTGGGTGTGCCTGGAAAAGATAAGTTACTTATTTGATCTGAATTCAGTTTTCTCAGCTACAAAATGGGGATAATGGTAGCACCTGCTTCATCATGAGATAATGTGTATTAAGTTTTTAGCTCATTATCTGAGCATCATAAGTCTTCAATAAAGTAACTATTGTTCTATTAAGAATAGCACTGTATTATATTAACATTTTAATTCTCCTGCCACAAAGCAAGCATCCGGTAAATATTTGCTGAATCAATTGATAAATAAACAAGATAAGACCATAGGTTAGCCCATGAATGTTCGAGTGCCACCACTGGGCACACTTCCTACCCACCTGGCACAGAACTTTACCAAAAGGAAGAATAAGCACTACATCTTCCACTGGAAAGAAAAAGCTCCCTCAACAGAAATAACTTGATAATTTGTCTTATAATTACTGCTTATAGTATAGAGGCATACATGTTTCTTATAATTAACAAGCATTTATTTTTAGAGATGTCATTTGAGCAAAAGCAGGACAATGTCAGCGTCTCCTCTATTTTGAGTCTCCAGAGGCCCCTAGAAGTCCCAGGGCTAAGCAGGGCTCAGTCCCACAGGTGACTAGGTCTTTACTCCATCATTTACCTCAGCTTCCAGAGTCTGTCAGGATCAGAAAAAAAAAAAAAAAAAGAAAACTCTTTTCTTCAATTGACTTGAGCATTTAAGGGGTACCCTGTCACCACGAAGGCAAAGCTTCTGGCTTTATTGAGAAATCTGTTGCTAAGACACAGCTTTGACTTTTTTTTTTTTGCACACTTTTCATAAGAATGGTGGGTGTTTAATTCACATAGAGACACTGAGATGCAAAGGTTGGTGGCAAATTTGTGGTGGCAGAGGATTAAAGCTCCAACAGTTCTTTTGGTTCCGTTAGCCTAGAGACTTCCAAAACATGGGCTTAGGTCCAAAGTCTCAGCATCACCAAGGACTTGCTAGAAATGCAAACTCCCAGGGCCCACCCCAGACTTACTTGAATCGCAGAATTGCTGGGGAGTGGTTTACAGACTATACTTTGGAAACTCTTCCAGGCGATTCTAACACTCATGACACGTGAGATCCACTGCTCTCAACTCTCGATGGGACTAGAGTGGTTTTCAACCCCAGCTGCTCATTAGAATCACTTGGAAAACTTAAAAAAATCCCACAGTTCTGGTGTCACTGCAGACCAATTAACTAAAACTTTCTGGAGGTGGGCTCCAGGCATCGGTATTTTTATAATCTCGGGAGACTTTAGTACAGAGACAGGATGGAGAAACACTGGCCTAGGGGATCTATTGGTTGGAAGTAACAGAGTCTTGGTCAAAGTAACCCAAGTAGTAAGATAGAGAGTTTTGAAGGAAAGAAGTCCTATATTCTTAGAGCAATGGAAAGCACCAGGCACCCGGACCGTTCTTCCCATCTCTCATGTTTCTCTTTCGACCCCCACATTTTCTGTGTTCTGCTTTTCTCTGTGCCTTTGCTTGATTACCCCACTTTTTAGGGAACGACTTTCTCTGCTCATTCACTGTTTCTGTGCTTTTGTTTTGTGTCCCATGTGTGGTGTGTGACTTGTCATTGGACTGACTCCCTCCTCCCAAATCTGCTGATCATTTCGGCTCTGGCACCCAGAGCTCAGTGATCTCTAGAAGCTGGGGAGATTTATTTTCTTATCAGACTTCAACCTAAACCAAGAATAAAAGATCCCACTTAAGAAAGATAAAACTATTTTCTTGTTTTGTTGGAGAGAAAAAAATACTTAAATACTTTTCTGCTAACAGGAAATTTAAAATGTAATTTAACGATCCCCCCAATGTAGTAGTAGCTGTCTGTTACTGACAATTAGGAGAAAGAGAAGGACAGGAAGGTGAACATACAGAACAATTTAGAATCCATTAGTCCTTAAAACCCTCATCTCATACATACTTGGTCTGTCCAAAAACCCATCTTCTGGCTCCCAAGCAAGTCAGCCCCCCTTGTTCTTCAACAAACTTGTTTCCAGAAAATCAGTCCTGATATCTCTGATGCTTCCCTACTCCCATGGCCCACCAGCAGAGCAACACAGCTTCTCAGTTCTAAGCTGCCATCAGAGAGTTGGTGTTCCTCTTCGACCGTGGCTGGGCAGACCATTAACTTACTTGGCCCTTTAGTGTTCTTTGACGTGTGTGTGTGTTTATGGCTTTATTCATGCACCCTGGTCATCCTGGGCTGCCCTCCCGCTGTCAACAAATTCCTGTTCATGCAATGAACTTCAGGACTTTAATCACACACCAAAAAATCATCATCCAGTCTAACTTCTCCACCAACAACATCACTGATAACCATTTGTCTGGCTTCTGCTGAAACATTTCCAGAGAATGGAAGTTTTTAAAAGTGGGACACAGCATATCAAGACAGCTATAACCGTGGAGAGTTATTTCTTGCCAGCAATAGATACTCAACAACTGTTGAATTTAATATAGAGCTGGAATCTGGGTGCACATGATCCTTCCTTTTGCCTTCCCCTGCTTTCTGAAATGACAGCAAGTACATTTATTCATGTTCCCACTGGGAGAATTCGGAAATCTGTGGGTCTCCTATCAAGACCCCTTTGAGCCTTTTTTACTTCTGGGATAAACATCTCCCATATCTTTAGTTGTCCTTTGTTTACAAACATTCCCATTTCTCCTGGCTTTCTGGTTCCTCCTTCTTGAGGTGTCCTGGTGTTTTCTAAAATGCCATACTCAGGCATGAGAAACACTCTATTAGACATAAATTGGCCAGTAGGAGGTACATTGGACTGATTGTTCTCTTAATATATGGCCTCTTTACTTCTCCAGAGGCAATTTGTGATTAATTTTTGACATCTGTGGCCTCTGATTTATTCTGAACGAATTGCCATCAAAAACCTCTGGATCTCTCATTCAAAATCTACTTCTTAGCTAAACGTGTCTATACTTCACTTGGGCCCTTGTTTGAAACTAATTGTAGGACATTACATTTATTCCACTTTTAAGTATTTCTATTTTTGCTAATCCTGTTCTTTTTGCCACTTAACAATTTCCACTCTTACTTGTTTACTCTGCTATTACTTACCCTCAATTCTGCATCATTATTAAATTTGACAGACACCTTCAGGTACCTACTCTGTGTCCTTAACTTAATATGCAAAGGCTGGATTTCTAGAGACTAAGGAACCAACATGAGGAAATAACTCTTTAAAATATGAGGATTTCTGGGGTGCCTGGGTGGCTCAGTGGGTTAAAGCCTCTGCCTTCGGCTCGGGTCATGATCCCAGGGTCCTGGGATCGAGCTCCGGATTGGGCTCTCTGCTCAGTAGGGAACCTGCTTCCTCCTCTCTCTGCCTGCCTCTCTGCCTACTTGTGATCTCTGTCTGTCAAATAAATAAATAAAAATCTTTAAAAAAATAAAATATTAGGATTTCTGTCTCTTTTGGAACACACAATGCATAGGGATCATCTGTTAATTTTAAGAACACAGATTACAACTGCACAGCTTGATAAACTGTCTCAAAATGTACTCACCATGTAACCACCACCAAATCAAGAAAAAGAACTTGACCAGCAATCCAGACACATCAGACAATAATACCCTGTTCCCCAAAATAAACACAACCCTAATTTCTACCACCATATTAGTTTTGCCTGTTTCTGAGCATCATATAAAAGAAATCCTTGATCATGATCCCGGGGCCCTGTGACTGAGTCTTGCATCAGGCTCCCTGCTCAGCCGCTCCCCCTGCTCCTCCCTCTCCACCCCCTCTCAAATAAATAAATAAAATCTTAAAAAAAAAAAAAGAGCGAGAAACCCTTGGATATACTCTTTTGTGTCTAGCTTGCTTTTTTTCCTCTCTTGTGTTCAACAATATTCTGTCAAATGATTTTACCACAATTAATTAATCCATTATAGTGGTTACAGTTTTAAGCTAATAAAAATAGTGCTGCTGTTTACATTCTTGATATCTTCTGGTGCTCAGTGTATGCATTTCTGCGGGGAGGTTTCTAGAATATCTGCATATTCAGCTTTAGAAGAAAATCCCTAATTATTTTCTAAAGGAGTGTCATCAATTTATTGTCCACAAATTGGATTCAAGGGTTTGTTTTCTTCTGTCTTATGGTCACCACTTGGTGTTGTCTGTCTTCAGGATGTTAACATCCTTATAACCCCTGAGAGACAGTGGCATCTCGTTGTGGTATGCAAATTAGAGTTTCTTGATATTGATGATTAATAGCCCTTTGGACATTCTCTTTTGTGAAGTGTCAATGGAAGATATTTCCCATTTAAAAAAAAATGGGTTGTCTTTCTTTTCCTTGTTGATATATAAAATATATATATATAATATATATTATTTGTGAGATATATATATATATTTATTTGTAAGATATATATATATATCTATATATATATATTACAAATAGGTCTTTTTCACTCTTTGGTTTGCCTTTTCACATTCTTAATAGCTCTTTGAACATTCTCTTTTGTGAAATGTCAGTGGAAGATTTTTACCCATTTAAAAAAAAATGGGTTTTCTTTCTTTTCCTTATTGATGTATAGAAATATATTATTTATTTGTGGGATATATATAGTATACATGGGTCTTTTCACTCTTTGGTTTGCCTTTTTACATTCTTCGTAATGTCTTTGTAACATACAAAATCACAGGTTAGAATGTCAATATCTAAATGTCAAGTCCACCTGTATACCCTATCAATGTACAAATGAAAATCTAAATTAAAAAATTGGATTTAAAATAGTAGAAAAGCAGGATACCTGGCTAGCTCAGTCAGCCAAGCAACTGCCTTTGGACTATATCTAATGTTTTTAAAAGATCTCTTTATTTATTTGAGAGAGAGAGAGTATCAGAGGGGAGAGGGAGAGATAGACTCTCAAATAGACTCCATGCTGAACTTGGAGACCAACATGGGTCTCGTTCTCACAACCCTGAGATCATGGCCTGAGCCAAAACCAAGAGTCAGATGCTTAGCCAATGGAACCACCCTGGCACCCCTGACTATATCTAATTGTTAAGTATTTTTCATTTATATGTATTTCTTGTTTGTTTCCTCCAAAAACTGTATTCCAACTCCAGGGTCATACAGAGTAGCCTATTTTGTTACCCCAAGTAGCTGTTTTACTTTATCTCTCCTATTAGGATTTACATCTGTGTGGAATTTATTTTTTTTTAATATATTGTAAAGTAGAGATGCACATTTATTTTTATTTTCTACCTTTTTTACATGGGACCGTAAGTCTTCTAAGACCACCTTTTCCCCGATGTATCAGGAGTATCAAATTTGTCATAAATCAAGTGACTATATTTGAGAGTCCCTTTCTGGAATATCTGTTTTCCTCCATTGATTGATTTATGTATTGTTTTATCAATAATACTGTGTTTGAAATACTGTAACTTCAAAACAAGTTTTGATATTTCTACATAATTTGTCCAGTTTTCTCATTCTTTGTCAAGATTGGCTCAGTCTTCTTGGTTCCTTGCATTTTCAGTTTGGTTTGAAATCAGCTTGTAAGTTTCCAGAAGGTAAAAAAATGACAAAACACCCTCTGTGGGTTTTGACTGAAATTGCATTGAACCCAGGTAGGTAAATTTGCTAAGAATTGCAAATTTTCATTTTTCTCAAATAATGTGTCTTACACATCTTTAAAATTATGAGATTAATGCTTTCTGCTATTTTTAAAAAGATTTTACTTATCTGTCAGAGAGAGAGAGTGAGTGCACATGCAGGGGGAGTGGCAGACAGAGGGAGACTCCCCATGTGGCAGGGAGCCTGATGTGGGGCTTAATTCCAGGACTCCAGGATCATGACCTGAGCCAAAGGCAGATGCTTAACTGACTGAGCCACCCAGCCATCCCACTTTCCAGCTATTTAAATCCCATTTTTAAATTTAGGCTTTTATTTGTACATTGATAGGATATATAAGTGGACTTGACTTTTAGATATTGACATTCTAACCTGTGATTTCATATGTACATACAGATTTTTGATATTCTACGTTTTACAGTCTTTAAGAAAATAAAGACATTGCTATTTACGCTTTTCAAATCTTATGCCTTTTATTTTTTCTCTTTTCTCAATTGTATCACCAAATGCCATTGGTAGCACCAGCTCTTTTTCTGATTTCAGGGAGGAAACATAATATTTAATTAAATTATACTCCATATATAGGAACCTCCCAGTGCCTGCCCCCTATTATTTCAGAATCATTATGGACAAGTGACTGCTGTGTCCATCCTACTCCTCCTCTTTGAAACATAGTGTTTATTGGGAATAATGTTTCTTCATTCCACCATTGTATGTAGGTGGTTGGAAGGCAGGTGACTGCCTTTTCAGTTCATGGATCAGGAGGAGGCACATATGGGGTCTGGAAACCATCATGCGAATTTGGACTGAGGGTCTGATACTTTGACAGGATGGGTTGACACTTCAGACTATTAAGAAACCAATAGACTTGGGGCGCCTGGGTGGCTCCTTGGTTAACTTTCTGCCTTTGGCTCAGGTCTTGATCTGAGGGTCCTGGGATTAAATCCCACATCCTACTCCCTGCTCAGCGGGGAGCCTGTTTCTCCCTTGCCCTCTTCCCCTCCTCCCTGCCTATATTCTTTCTCTCTTCCTTTCTTTCACTCTCTCTCTCTCAAATAAATAAATAAAATCTTAAAGGAGGAGGAGAAGAAGAAGAAGAAGAAGAAGCAGCAGCAGCCGCTGCCGCCAATAGACCTTTTGTTTTCTCCTTTGTTTGGCCATTGTAGGTCTTCTGTGATTTCCATGGCCACTCTCAAAAGAAGAATGTATTCCTTTATGGCTGTAGCATCAAGGAGACCTTGTGGCAAGCAGAGTCCAGTGTGGGCACATCGAATCTCTTGGAAGACATCGGCTACAGGGTAAGTCCCTGGGGACAATGACAAAAGACACTTTATGTCCATATTCTTGCCTTTGAGACACATGCCCCACCCATTTTTCCCCCTAAATGAGCATTTTCATTATTTCGACTGTAGGATTATAATACAAACAGGTTGGAGGCGTGTACAACCTCTCTCTATTTTTGATGAATAATAGCTTTCCTACCTGGTTGCTGTGTTTTGTTTTCTAGATGATATGATGTAGTGCAAAGGGCATAAAAATTGGAAACAGGGAGCTTCTGTTTAATGCCTGGCTTTATAATTATTAACTGTGCACCTAGGAGTTATTACTAATGCCACCTCTCTGAACCACCATTCGTCCCCTGTGAAATGAGGAGAGCACAAATACTGCTTCTGTTTCATGTTTATGAAAGCAACAAAATGATACTGTATATGAAAGGATCTTAAATAACTAGGAAGGGTTGAAAGAAAATCAGACCCTCTGCACCCCTCTGTGTGAGCACGCTCTGAAAAGCAGAGCAGTGATCCACTGAAGCTAATTCTGTTTTTTCTGGGTCCCAGTGGTTAGAGCTCCATGATTCCCCCACTGAACCAATGGGGAAGATAAGGAGGGGTAAAGAAGGAGGGACTTCTTACTGTTAGGATAAAGGGAAGAGACGTTGATGAGGCAGCATTGTCCAAACACAAAATAAAAGCTGGCCTTTATTTCAAATGTATATAGAAAGCGAAGAAAAATTACTGAGTTGGAAAACCCTCCAGTTCTCCTGCGTCTTTCTCCTTTACTTTCACACAGAACTTCCGACACTTGCCACCAGATCTTTGGGGGTTTTACCCCACCAGGGACTTCTGAGACACCAGCTGGGTGTCCTACAATGTAACTCAATCCTGACGCTATCCACCTAGAGACAGCAGTAGATCCCGCAGCTTAAGGATTCAGTCCCACAAGACTGCCTCTTCCTTCAGGTGCCTGTCACCAGTAGTCAGGTCCCAGGTTCCCCATGACTTCTGTCTGACTTAGCTCTCAGTTGGAGGGTCCCATGACCTCCCCTCCTGCTGTGGATTCAGTAATTTGCTGGAGTGGCTCACAGAGCTCAGGGAAGCACTTACTGACCGTTTCTTAAAATGGTTTAATAAACAGTCAGTTTCTTACTGACTCTTTATTAAAGGGTATGATGAAGGATGCAGGTGAGCAGCCAGATAAGAAACATAAGGGCAGGGACTGGCAGGGTCTCAGTACAGGAGCTTCTGTCCTGTGGGGTCGGGGGTGGGTATCATCCTCCAGGCATGTGGATGTGCTCACCAACTTAGAAGCTTTCCGAACGCCATTTATTGGGATTTTATGGAGGCTTCTTCATGTAGCTGTGGTCAGTTATTAAGTTGTCCCCAGCTCCTCTTCCCACTCCCATCCCTAGTGAGGATAGTCTGATCCAGGAGCCCTCCCAGAATCACCTCATTAGAACAAAAGATGCTCCAAATGCTCTTATCACTTAGGAATTTACAAGGGTTTTAGGAGCCACATGTCAGGGACTCATCCTCCCTGGGGATGAAGGACAAATACATATTTCCTACTATAAATCCCAATATCACAATTATCATGGTACCTACCTCTTCCAAGTTCTTTATTATTCTGGATATATGAATTTACTGGGTATACAATAGCTTCATTCCCTGGGTTAATGAGTATAAAAGAGATAAATATCCACCGAACTGCTATTTCACCTAGAAATACCTCCCCTGCTCCCTCAGTCTTTCTTCACTCTCTCCTTCATGTCCTCCAGAAATTGGACTCCTGGTGATCAGTAGAGTGTCCCTCAAGGTAATTAGAGCAGAACCAACAAGTTATCTTCAATGTCCTATTTACTCTAAGCCCCAACCACAGTCATGGGGATTTTGATACACAATTAGAATCTGAAAGAGAAGGAAGGAAGGAAGGAAGGAGGGAAGGAAAGAAGGAAGGAAGGAAACCAACGAAGGAAGTAAAGGAAGGAAGGATGGAAAGAAGGAGGAAGACAGGAAGGGAAGAGAGAGGGAGAGAGGGATGGAGGAAGGAAGCAAGGAAATTAATTCTTGCACCGAAAAGTACCACAACCAAAGTGAAAGTTTCCCTAGATAGGATCATGAGCAGATCTGCAATGGCAGGAGAATCAGTCATTAAACTTGAAGGTCAATCCAAAATTACTAATCTTAAATAATAGAGAAACAAATGTTGAAAAAAAGTCAACAGCCTTACAGATCTAAGATAGCATCCAGTGTAATACAGAAGAGAATAATTAATCAGAAAGGTATAATGAATGTAAGTGAATGTTTATACCCCAAAATATATAAGCAGAAATTGGCAGAATTGAAGGAAGAAATTTAAAAATTCAGTAATAGTAGTTGGTTATTTTAATACTCCTCTCAGTAAGCAATAGAACAACCAAACAGAAAATTAGTAACTAGAGAAGACATGACCTGATTGATACATATGATTGATATATATGTAACAATTCTCAAAACAGAAGAATATACATTTGTCTTTGAGTCCACATCAGAATTATCCTAGGTAGACCTTATACTAGACTATACAAGTATGTTCATTTGCCATGACAGAATTAAATTATAGATCAATTTTTGTAAGATTCTGGGAGATGTCTGAATATTTGGAAATTAAGCAACGTACTCAAAAATAACTCCTGGGCCAAAGAAGAAATCAGAAGGAAATTAGAAAATGTCCTAAAATGAATAAAAGTAAAAATACAATATATCAAAATGTATGGTGTATAGTTAAAATAGTGCTTAGAGAAAAGTTGTAGCTTTGAATGCTTCTATTAGAAAGGTGGAAAGATCTAGGGCACCTTGGTGGCTCAGATAGTTAAGTGTCTGCCTTCGGCTCAGGTCATGATCCCAGGTCCTGGGATCGAGTCCCATGTCGGGCTCCTGGCTCAGTGGGGAGTCTGCCTCTCCCTCTCCCTCTACCTCTTCCCCAATAAAGAGAGATAAACTATCGGTATGTGCAAAAACATAAACTTAAAAATAAGTCAGAGGCAGACAAAAAAATGTAGGGTTCGATTTAAATGACATTTCCAAAAAAGTCAAAAATTACAGAGTAAAGAAGCAGATCAGGGGTTGCTTTGGGCAGGATTGACTGGAGTGAGCAAAAAAGACAAGTTTTTATGGTGACAAAAGTGTTCGAAAACTGGATTATTGATAATGACTGCAAAACTCTATACATTTCCTAAAAATCATTGCATTGTTCACGTGCCTCAATAAAGCTGATACACGTATTTTTAAAAGTAAACATTCATTGATTATATACTGTGTGCCCGGCACTGTGCTAGGTATTTATGTAATGAAGCTGAGCAGAGCAAGGATTTCTAAGAAATAACAGTTGGGGAAAGAGGTGGAATATCAGAAACTTAAAAGGACAGAAAAATACGTTCAAGAATGGAAATATTAGGAGGTAATACAGAGAAGACTGATTAACTCTCTATTGGTGCAGAGTTGAGTAGATGATCCCAATGGACAAATGTCTGAGGGGCAGATAGGAGCGGTGTTAGGATGTTCCCTGAAAAAAAAAAATTATGAATGATTTTTAACTAAGTTTGATTTTAAGAGAAATCTGAAGAAATGGAGTGACGTGAATTTTGTGATAATTAAAACTTGAGCCTTAAAGAATTTTAACCGCTAGCTGCGGATCACAGTGGATTGAGGGGAGGTGGATTGAGATGAGTTGTTCAGCACCTCTGCCTGGGAAGCGTCTCTTGTTCCTGACCTTTCCCAGCGTTGATCTTTCTCCTAAGCTTCCAGTTGGGAACATCTGCAAGGAGACCACCGGGGCACCCCGCGTGCACTCACTCTTTTAATCTTCCCAACTACTGTGTATTCTCAAATAGGGTATGCTTAAGCAGTGTTTATGGAGTGAGTAGGGACTTTGAATAGCACCGCATTTGACACGTGAGGGAGGGGAGGTGCAGAGATGAGCTGAAATGTCTAACGGTCCCACAGGTAGCAAGAGCTGGGATGGGGACCCAGGTGACTCAACACCAGGGCTCACCTCCGGGCTGACCTCAGTGGTCTTCTAGAGCATGTGGTCAGTGAGACAGAAGCTAAACTGAGAGTCTGCTGCTCTGTAGTTCAGGATGAAAGAGGGGGTCAAAACGGGAAGGAATCCTTCTTGGGTGCTTAGTAAACAGGAGATTATCTCAGTGAGGAGAAGGGAAATCTACAAAGCAAAGAGAGGTTTTCAGAGCTGTTTTTTCCATCTTGGAAGTTTGACATTTTGAGCAGAGCGACTCCCCTCTCTTCTAAACCTTCACCCATCAGCAAAGTCTGCTCTTAAGAGTGCAATAAACACTGCACATTTACTGAAGGTGCCCATGGCTTTGCCCCCTCGCTCAAGGTCGGGTCTAGTCCTACCCCTCCCCCTTCGATGATGACAAAAATGAGGGTTAGCAGAGTTAAACGACTGCTCCAACTCAAACCATGGAGTGTGAACCCAGATTTCATACTTTTGACCCCTAGTCCCAGCCAGGTCCTTGCCCCATGCTTAATTCAGAGGAGAGAGAAGACATTTGAGTTCTGTAGGGTTGACCACAGGGAACTGGAGCCCCAGAGATGGCCTCTCCCTGGAAATGAGCCCTGAGCTGGGAGCTGTCTGGGGAGTTCGTAGTCAGCACATCTTTGAGAGTTATATTTTCTGTGAATTTGGGAAACCAGACAGGGCTTGGAAGAGTCCACAGAAAGCAGATGAATTGCAATGCAATTCGGGCTTCTATGGTATGCCTCAAAACCGGAATTAATGAATCAGGATCCTCCCCTCCCCCATCAGCTGAGGCTGCTGTTGACCCAGATGCTCCTGGAAAGATGGGAGTCAGTGTCTATGGGGATGCAGGTGACTCTCAGTGCTGCTTCGTGTCTAGTCTTTTGATCCTTGCTGGGTCTGTGTTGAGACCACACTGAAGGCCACCTCCTGGGCCACGCCCTGTGTGTCCATTCTGTCATTCATTCCTTGTATCCCTTTACATGTCTATGGGATTATAATACTTACTGAAGAAGTAGTTCTTGGCAGTGGTTAGACCAAGCTCATGTGATCTATGTCAGAACATCTGGGTTGACATTCTGGATTTGTCCTTACTATCTCTGTCACCATTGAAAAAGAGACTTGACAGGTCTCTATATTATGAGATAATAACAGAACTTACTCTGAAGACTTGCGATGATTAAAAGAGCTAATGCATGTGAAATACATAGTAAGTGTTCAATGAAAATGTATCTATTATAATTTTCAAGCTTTGGAAACCCAGATTAAGTTTAAGGGCACAGAGCAAGCAGGAGGGAAAAGAGTTGAGCATCCCGAGTCTTTTCCCACCCAAGATGGGAGATCCCTGGGAGCACTGAAACAAGGCCTCAGTGGGTCAGTTCATACATAGAGTTCATCTATGCCTCGTTCATTTACAAAACAGAGCAAGACAATCTCCAGCTGTTAGAGCTGTCATTATCTTCCTTTCTCGCTCTGCCATAGATCAATTTGTGTGAAATCAAGAGATACAGAATCAGGAGTTTACTATCCATGCTGTAGTAGTTTTGGAATCCATTATTTAATGAATGGATAAAGGATTGCCGTGGGTGTATAGGAGGGGTACTCCAACTGCACCTTGTAAATGAGGGGGATCACAGCTTGTAGAGCTTTCCGAGAGACACGCCATTAAATTGAACGTGTGGTCATTTGCACAGGGGATATATGAATTAAGAAAATCAGGGTTGCTTAAGAAAGAAAGGAGAGATCATTTAAATAATGTCCAATTAGAATTTTTATAGCAAGGTAAAACATTGATAAGTTAAAACTATTTTCAAGTTTTTAAAATTACTTTAGTTGAGATATATATATACACACACACACTCTATGTGTTTCATATATGTATGTATGTATGTATGTATGTATGTATGTATGTATGTATATGGTGTATTTATGTCTAAGCAGTCCCCTAAGGGTCTGGGCGAGCAGATTCTATTTATTTATGTATGTATGTATATGGTGTATTGATGTCTAAGCAGTCCCCTAAGGGTCTGGGCGAGCAGATTCTATTTATTTCAGCAGCTAATTACGGAGTGCCCTCAAGGGCTGCACATCTGTGTGTAGAGATTTTCCTGTGAAGGAGACACAGACCTGCCCTATGGAACTTCTGGACTGCAGAGAAGATAGAAAATAAACAGCTAATAACATGAACATCAATTTTACTGTAATTGTGGTAAACACTTTGAAGGAGAAAAGCGGGGAGAAGGAATCATAGGGAGAGGGGACAAGGGTGGATAGATGAAACCAGTTGTGGGGGCAATTGTGGAAACTCAAGTGAGGACATTAGCAGCTCAGTTTCCTTGCTCAGATGATGCTGCAGGTCTGCAAGCTGTGTGGGAACATAAAGATCATACTAAATTATATGAATAACTGTGCTACATTACACATATATCATAGGTAATTTATAATATAATTAATAATTGTGTTAATTGTTATATTAATGTAATTAAGTTATATTAAATATGGGGACAGGAAGAACCCAGGGATATTAAGAGATCTGTTCGATGTCCTAGAAATTCACAAAATTGCATTTCTTTTTTTTTAAGATTTTAAAAATGTATTTGTGAGAGAGAGAGTGGGAGAAAGAGAAAGCACAAGCAGGGGCAGTGGCAGGTAGAGACCACCCAGGCATCCCACAAAATTGCATCTCTTTAAAAATCATTTCTTAATTCATATTCTCATCCTGCTGCTCCGCCTTCTCCCCACAATTTGTCCAAAAGCCTGAAGTTTCACTGTTATCGAATGTACATAATTTTATATTATGTGCTAGTATGTGGATATTCTGTGAACAGTGAAGTAGAGAAACCTTCTTGCTAATATCGCAGAAATTTGAGACTATCTAGGTCCAGCATTTCCACTAACCCAGGGACCTGATGTGCTATCATATCTTGAGTCATCGTCCTTGGATGGTGGAGATCTGGTGACTAGGAGCATCAGAGAGTAGCAAGGATCTACAGATGCTGTCTAAAATAGATTAAGTGGTCTCACATAAAACTTTTCGACTCTAGGAAATGGTGGGTTAGAAGAACCCAGAGAAGAGGGGTGCCTGGGTGGCTCAGTCAGTTAAGCATCCAGCTCTCGGTTTCGGCTCAGGTCGTGATCAGGCCCCACGTTATGGGCTCTGCACTCAGCACAGAGTCTGCTGAAAATTATCAGCAGACTGATAATTCCTCCCCCTCTGCCTCTCCCTCTGCTCCTCGTCCTGCTTTCTGTTGTGTGTGCTCTCTCTTTCTCAAATAAATAAAGTCATATATATATATATGAACCCAGAGAGGGCATACATTAGAACCCAGAGAGGGCATACATTTTTAATGATTTTATTTATTTATTTGACAGAGAGAGAGACACAGTGAGAGAGGGAACAGAAGTAGGGGGAGTGGGAGAGGGAGAAGCAGGCTTCCCACGGAGCAGGGAGCTCGATGTGGGACTTGATCCCAGGACGGTGGGACCATGATCTGGGCTAAAGGCAGATGCTTAACAACTGAGTAGTCCAGATGCCTCCAGAAAAGACATATTTTTTAGACTTTTGTAACTGGCCCAGCCTCAGATTTATGGATCATAAGATAAAACTGGATGGACACCTGGGTGGCTTAGGTAAGCATCTTCCTTTGGCTGGTGTGATGATCCCAGGGTCCTGGTCTCCCTGCTCAGTGGGGATCCTGCTTCTCCCTCTGCCTCTGCCCCTCCCTCTGCTTGTTCTCTCTCTCTGTGTGTCATGAATAAAATCTTTAACAAACAAACAAGGTGGGACTAGAAAGTTCATTTTGGCAGTCATACTCTTTTAGGAAACTTTATATGCGACCCCCAGAGGTTATCGGTGACTTGTACACCTGGGATAAACGAACAGTCCCTAGTTCGACTTAGAGCTGGGAAACCGTGAGATCGGGTGGAGTCACTCTGAATCTCAGTTCCTGTGGCATCTGTGGCTTTCC
Source organism: Lutra lutra (assembly GCF_902655055.1). NCBI lineage: Eukaryota > Metazoa > Chordata > Mammalia > Carnivora > Mustelidae > Lutra > Lutra lutra. The sequence goes on along the minus strand of NC_062284.1, from coordinate 8,492,625 downwards.
ATGGAGTTCAGAGCAGTGATGCATGAGCCTGAGTGTCCATGCGACACCGGTCCACGGGGATGCCGAAACACGGACCTGAAAGACTGTGGTCTTTGGGGTTGGCCCGTGTGGCATTTGGCTCCCATGCCAGCCTCTTTGTAGTTGGACTCATGCTATTTCTTTCTTGCTTTTCTAAGTCTCAATTTCCTCATTTAAGAGCAAAAAGCGACAAACCCTTGGCGTCTCTTTCTTCGGGATGATGTAAGAGTCACAGCTGCATGTATTAAGTGATTGATAGACTGAGATGCATAATAAATGTTGAGATGTTAATTTTTATGATGCTCTTCCCCAACTCATCACGGCTTTATTTTTTTATCGTAGACTCTTCCCAAAATCCTTGATAAGCTCGCCCCAGCATTCACGATGAGTAGCTGCAGCTTCCTCGTGGAGAAATCCCGAGCCTCCACAGCCCGGGTGGTGGTGTGGAGAGAGATGGGGGTGTCCAAAAGCTACACCATGGAGAGCAGCTACTGTGGTTGCAACCAGGGACCCTATCAGGTATGTGAGGCTCTGGCATCCCTACGCTTTCTGGCAGCAATATACCGTAAGGGTGGGGAGAGGCTGTCAAAAACCACTCATTTCTTCCTTCTCTCCTGGGAGTGGAAGAAGTCTCCAGGTAGTCTGGCCCAGTGACCTGATCTTGCAGAACTAGCCCAACAATTGCCTTCCCTGGTAGCACTGTCTGTGTTGATCCTGCCAACAGTTTGTCCGTGCCTGCTGATTTGCTTTCTCAATCATCTGCCCTTGCCAGCAAGTCGCAGGGAGCCTCCCTCAGACATGTGTCCCCAGCTTTCCTGGAACCTCTGCCTGGCCCTGTTTGATGCACAGGGCTCCCTTGTTACCCCCTGCACCAGTCAACCAAGCTCCCCTTGCATCACCAAGGCCGTGGTTTGGTGCCTAGAGAGTGAGCTTTCCATCCAGGTATTTTATGCCTCTAGCCTCCGTGCTTATCTAAATCAGCAGCTCGCTATTACCCTGCTGTCATCAGAGTGCACAGAAGTGACTACCTGACATGTGTCTCCCCAACATGAGTGGATCTGGGACTCAGGCTCTGGTGTCAAGGGAAAGGCTCGTATAAATCACATTCTTTCTACAGCTATATTAACTGCATGAGCAGCTGGAGAGCTGCTGTAGCAGGCTGTTCTAGCTGTTCTTCCCACTCCCCCACTAGAGGAGCATAAATAAGGGACACTGTGACAGTGCCATGGTAATAGATTCTTTAAATTTGTTAGGCGAGCTGACAGCCTTCCATTCAACCCCAAGGATACCTGGACCTTATGAGCATTAAGGCTCATTGTGTTGGCTTTGATATTCTCCTAGAACAGCCAGAAAGCACTTGGCATCTACATGGTCCTGTGCTTGTGAAAATCTTGTTAGCTATCAAAGGGAGTATAGGGAGTGACAGGTGAGGAATATTACCTAACTTCCCACCTGGTCAAGGTTTTTTATTTTTCTGATACACAGGGCTACTGAGCCACCAGCTTTGACCTATTAATTCTGTTAAATAACCTGTTTGTTTAAGCAGTTGCTAAAAATAAATGTTGTGTTATTGAATTAACAAATTATTAGATTGAATCAGTCCACTTTACCCACATGAATGTCAATGCAGAATAAGAAGAGAGTATTGGAGGGGCATGGGGGTCAGGCACCAACAGACCTCACTTTTCCATTTATCAGCAATGCCACAAGCCACATACCGCTATGAACCTGTGTGTCATGTATCAGATATTGATAATCTTAAGGATTCCTTTCCTCCCCGCTGCACAAGAGTTTTGTAAAGGCCAAAAGAAAATTCAGATAGGAATGCACTTGGAGGTTATATCATCACTAATAGGTTCAGTCTCTTGGCATTCAAAACCTGTAGGATTGGGAAAAATAAGCTTGGGGTATTGTGACTCGAAGACATTATGGATATAGACTTGTTTCCCTCTAGCTGTGTGCCTCTTAATGGATAAGGGCCAGTCACTTGTTTAAAGGACAAATGCGTGCATCATTAACAGATCTATTGGATTGGTGACTTTCATTGACCTTGTTTCTCCAAGCCCCCATTCAGACTAAGAGCTTCCGGTCAGTTATGCATCAATGCCATTCACCATAAGTCAACTAGAAACTCAAAGTCCTCTGGAGTTGTTGTTTGTAAACTAAATGACTCGGGTTCAGGCCCCTACCACACACCACCCCCCCAAATCGGCCATGTAACAAACACAGGGGCTGCCAGAAATGACAAAGAATGGAAGAAGCTTGCCCAGTGGGTTGGCTTTCACATATCAGCCCAGCTTGCCCTGGGAAATTGTCCATGTGGCTTTTGCACGAGTCTTTGTAAGAAAGGATAGAGAACGAATTGGCTAAAGAAAAGCGCTAATGGTGCCAGACCTGGTTTTGGTTTAACAGTCCCGTTCTCTATATGAAACACCTCTCCGAGTGGATTGGTTTTCTCTTTCCCTTTGTTTCTCTATCCTTACAAACATTGTTGAGTCACTGAGCAGAGTCGCAGACAGTGAGTAAGAGGATGGTAAATAATTTTACATATCGGGGGGCACCCAAGGGGAAGGAAGGCGGCCCAGAGTTGGGTGTTTTGGTGATTTTGTTTGAGGTATATAATGAAGTCTATGAGCTATAAAGCAGCATAGAAATTTCCATCCTGAACATATTGCAAATGATTTTTGTACATTGAGAAGCTTAGTCCCAATTGAGTCCTGAGGTTATTATTCTAAGGTCATCTTTCCATTTTTTGTTCCGCATTACCATTTATCCAAAAGATGGAGGACACTTAAATACACCCATGAGGGGCATTCCTTCCTTCCATCATAAGAATATAAATATTTTTGCAGTTTCTCTGGTTAACACAGCTTTAAAGTAGTTCCAATCATTTCTCCCCCAGCACACTAAGTACCTGATTTGTTAGTATTGAAATGAAATATCATTTCTTACAGTGACATTTTTGTTGGAACTGCATTAAAGAACATAAACTATTGCCTTCAAATAATTATTATTAATATGATATTTTCTCTTCTATTTTCCAGTCCATAGTTGGCTAATCTTAAAAAAACAACAACAAAAAAAACAAAAAATCCCAACAACTCCCTTTTGTTTCTTTGGAATATGGTCTCTACTACCAGGTTATACACTTAGATCCATAATTTGTGTTTAATGTGGAAGTCCCACCCACTGAGAGATGGGCCCAAAGCTATTGAGGCTGTTGAGGGGAAAAGCCAAAATGGAATCATCCATCCCCTTGGGGCTCATTTTTTTTAGAGGTGCCCAGTCTACATAAATAGCCGTGTGCTTCCCACTGAGTGTTTGTGACCTGGGGTCACATCCATGGTGTGTGGGCACATATGAAGGCATGTGACCGGGCCCCATGGGCTGCTTGTGGCCTAGGAGGACAGTGTGAGTATTCCCACCCAAGCAGGCTCTCCATGTGCTCATAGGCAATGTGGCTGACTTGTGGGCAGAGTGGGTCTGAGAGGAAGGACAGAAGCTGGGAGACTCAGGGAGGTCTGAAGGTCTCAGCTAATATATAAAGCCCCCACCTGCACACTGCCTCCCGTGATCCCTTCAGCAACCCATCTGCTCCATCACTGACAGAGGGGCTTTTCAGTAACCCAGACCTGTTCAAGTCACAGTATTGCCCATAATCCTTCAGGGTGTCTAGAGAAATTCTAACTCCTTGTTTTGACAGGTAAGGCCTTTTACAATCTCATTCATCATGTGAATGCTCAATACCTTATTTAGCGTAGAAGACGTGTTGAATCTGTGTGATGACTGACGAATGAATGAATAAACGAATGGACAAGTGGGTGGTGATTTCCATGCAGAGTCAGAGGAATATCCTCTCTGTCCAGAGATCACTAGAAAAAGGAGGAACTTCCATGGTCCAGATGTGATTAGAAGCCACTCTCAAGTAGAGATCCTTAGTCACTGTGGTGGGTGGTCACGGAAGAGGTGTGAGCGAGAGAGGGAAGTGTGTAGGAATGCAAGGCAGAGACCTCTCCGATCGTCGCTGTCTGCATGATGTGAGAGCCCCTCAGACGCGATACCTGGCATGGGTTCTTTCCCAGAGTAAGGAGATGCTAGTCAGGTGGACTCTCACTTGGCCGCCTTCTCATAACAAATGATGGTTCAACAAAAGGAAGGCCACTTGTACAAGGTGCGGGGAATGCTTCGATGCACCTGCCAGACCCAGGACCCAGCTGCGCACTCCCAGCTGCTTACAGCTGGATACATCACCGGAATCTGTTTGTCGCCGACAGAAGTAGCCTTGACCAAAGCTGTGGCTCTTCTGGGTGAGCCTCGTGCATCTAAGAGTAGGTCTAAGGAGGGGCGGGCCTCCTAGCCCAGTCTGGGAACAGTCCACAGGGCCGTTGCAGCTCCAGAAACTCCCTGCAGGACTGCCAGGGCCTCTGTCACAGTTGTACTGGGCTTCCGCTTCCTCCTCGCCCCACCTCTGCTTTTTTGCCCCACTGACAGGTGCTGTTCTGATGAGTGTGCCCCCGAAACCCTTCCACGGGGCAGCTCACACCTGTATTCCAGAACGGCCAGGATTAGGAAACAGACACAGGGACTCAGTGCTCAGCTAGGGAAGATGGGTTGGTGGGGATGACGTTCACGTAGGGAACTGAGTCATCTCACGTGGCTTTCAGGGCTCCCAGTGTCCTTTTATTCACACTCTGTATCCTTAGCTGGTTAGGGAAGCCAGGCCTCCTGCTCCCTCCAGAAGGCAGGCTGCGTGTATTAGTGTTCTTCGGCTGCCATCCCAAATCGCCATAAATTTGGTGACTTACACCTACATAAGTGCATTCTTTCACAGCGCTGGAGGCCAGAGCCTGAAATCGGTGCCGACTACACTGTGTTCTTTCTGAAGGTTCCAGGGGAGACCGTCCTGGGCCTTTCTCTTAGCTTCTGGTGTTTCTTGGCTCATAGATGTATCACCTCTTTCTCTGTCTTCGTCCTTGCATGGCCTTCTCCACTGTGTATCCCACTGTCTTTGTGACGTCTTTCCCCCACTTAAGAAGGTTATTATTGTTTTTCTTTTATTTTTTATTGAAGTATCGTCGACACATAATGTTACATTAGTCTCAGGTATGGACTATAGTGATTCAATAACTAGACATTATTGGTCTTTCCTCTTCTTATAAGGACACCAGACATCATGGGTGTAGGGCCCACCGTACCCCACTGTGGCCTCATCTTAACTAATGACACCCGCAACATCCCTGTTTCCAGATCAGGTCACATCCTGCGGTTCTGAGAAGGACATGGATTTGGGGCGGGGGGAGACACCATTCCGCCTAGTACACTGGGTCAGACAGGGAGGTACAGAATATACAGATCCAAGAACCAAAAAGAAGTTGTGTGTATGTGTGTGTGTGTGTTTTAAAGATTAATCATTTGAGAGAAAGAGATTGGAGAGTAGGGGCAGACAGACACAGAAAGAGTCTTCAAGCAGACACTCTGAGCCCAACATGAGGCTCAACACGGACTTCAATCCCAGGGTCCTGAGATCATGACCTGAGCCGAAACCAAGAGTCAGACACTCAACCAATTGAACCACCCAGGCGCCCCCCCAAAAAGTTATTTCTGTCTTCCCGTTGCCAGGCTGTGCTCCATGTCACACAGGATGTTTTAGAACCAAGATTTGAACCCAGGAGGATTGGTCCTGGAATCTTGGCTCTTAGCCCTATGCTTTCTGCCTAGTAGGATGTCAACTGGTGAAACTAACCCTGGGCTTTGGAAGCAGGAGACCTGGCTTCCGCTTTAGGCTGTCACTAAGTAGACCCACAGCAACGTGTTTCTTTTTCTTTTTTTTTTTTTCCCACTGTTTATTTTTATTTATTTATTTTTAAAGATTTCATTTATTCATTTGACAGGCAGAGATCACAAGTAAGCAGAGAGGCAGGCAGAGAGAGAGAGAGAGAGAGGTGGAAGCAGGCTCCCTGCTGAGCAGAGAGCCTGATGCTGGGCTCGATCCCAGGACCCTGGGACCATGACCTGAGCCGAAGGCAGAGGCTTTAACCCACTGAGCCACCCAGGTGCCCATGCCCACTGTTTAATCCAATAACCTTACTAGACTCTAAGGAAAATCTTTTTCAAATCAGCATCCTTTTTAGGAGGACTAGATGAAGAATTTTTTTCCCCTAGTCTTCAATCTCACAGAAGATCAGGTCTTATAAGAAAGAAGAAAGAAAAACATACAACTAAAATCCATATGACAGCACACTATTCCTCTTTTCCAGAGCTTTATGCTGGCCATTTAAAATAGGTTCCTTTCTGTAGTCAGTTTCAGAATACTCCTTTTGTCCTCAGCAGATGTGAAGAATAGCTTGATACCATCTTCTGTAAAGCAATTCTTCACAAAACTGAAGACTGTTATGAAATGTGTGGGTCTTCCATCAGATAATCTTTCTCATAACAGCAACGTGTTTCTTAGTTATAATCGAAAAACGTAATTAGAACGAAGCAATGGTCAGGGGCTCTGCTGAAATCATACTTGGGCAAGGTTGCCTTTGCTGGGTATCTGAGGAGTTATAGATCCCGTAGACCAGGTGACCAGGTTTGATTCTGAAACACCAAAGAATCTTCTCTGGCACGTTCTGGGTACATTTTTCTAGGGAGAAAGTATTGTGCTTTTAGCACAAATTAGCTAATTGTCAGAAGACTTTGTTCTTTTACATCCCTCCACCTACCTTTATCCTATCATGTGTTTTCTTTTCTTTCCTTTTCTCTCTTCTTTTCTTTCTTCTCTTCTCTCTCTCCTTTTTTAATTTTTTTTTTTAACCTTAGCAGAGTAAACGAAGAGGAATTGGAAGGATGCGATATGTAGTGTGGTTTCCCTCAGCAGGGAAGGTGGAGGAAGTGGAGCTAGTCTTCAGCAAAATGTCAACTTAAGTTTACATTAGTCAACTTCCTAGTTACTTTCTGTGCTCACTTCACTCCGTGGTGACTTCCCTCCTTGGCCCATGAGCAAATGATCACTCTCAACCGCTCCTTGGGCTGGCACAGCCTTTATTTGAGGACACCTCTCTGCACCAAGTGTCCTAAGCCCCAGAATTGCCTCTTTCCCAAGGTATACACATACATTTTTTCTCTCTCCACCACACACACATGTGTGTATATCACACATATGTACGTGGTCATACATATATACCAGTGGTTCTGAATGATGGCTTCATGGGGGCATAACTTACTGCTTAGTGTGGGCACTTGTGTCAGAGTTCCAAGGAGGGCTCTGCATTTAGCAGAGACAGTTATCTGTCCTCTGGGACTTTGGTTGTAAAAGTGGTATTCCTCACAGTTCCTACTTATGGAAATGTTAGAAAGACTGTATGAGCTACTGCTTATAAAACATTTAGCACTTTTTTCATATTAAACACTCAATACCTTTTTTTTTTTAAAAGATTTTATTTACTTATTTGACAGACAGAGATCACAAGTAGGTAGAGAGGCAGGCAGATAGAGAGGAAGGGAAGCAGGCTCCCTGCTGAGCAGAGAGCCCGATGCGGGACTCGATCCCAGGACCCTGAGATCATGACCTGAGCCGAAGGCAGTGGCTTAACCCACTGAGCCACCCAGGCGCCCCCACTCAATACCTTTTATTGTTGGTCTTATTATTGATTGTATGTGAGAATATTTAATGGTGATTTTCTTTTTTATTTTAAACACAGATGATTAGAACCCCAACCCTTAACCATAATTGTCTTATTCATACCTTCTTGATTAGAACCATTGAGGTTGGAGATTAGGTCTCTGTGATTTTATTCAATTTAATAGGAAGCCAGGGTTGAGAACCATAGATTTTGGCTTTTATAGAGACTCATATCCATATACCAATATTTATAGATTTAGTTATATCAAAGCCATTTCTGTGTGTATTACCTTGACATTTCCTCTACTGCCTACTCTTTATTCTACAAACTTCCTACATAATCTATCCCGCATTATAGCCAATTCATATGTGAGGCTCTAGAAAAGGGAAGGGGATTTGTGAGCCTGAGTATGGGGGAAGAGAGGAAGGCAGGAACAAAGAGTGGAGCTCAGGACAGGAAACAGATTTGAATTCCTCCAAAGGTTGCTGAATTTAAAAGCCTGTTCTAATCATGAGCATAACTCAAGAATGTATTTTGGATCACTGTTCTCTTGGAATCCATTTCTTTGTTCTAAGGGCTGCCTCATACAGCATCTGACTCTTTCTGAGCTCTGAATGGGAGTGGGGGTAGGGGATCGCTTAATTTCATTAATGTAATCTGAGGCGTAGTATTTATCAAACTTTAATGTGCATAGGAATTACCTAGGGGTCTTATACAATGCCAATTTCTGAACCATGTCTCCATGTGATCTGGGGTATGGCCCAGAAGTCCGCATTTTATCAAGCACCCTTGAAGTTTCAGATTCTGGTGACCCAGGGACCATTTGCTGAGAAATGGGGTCAGTTGCTAATTTTTGCAATTTCTCATTTTGTTTGCTTGCCCCTGATCTCCTTTGGGCTATTGATAATTTTCTATGGCTTTTGTCATTAAGTCATAAAGTCTCAAATTCTCTGGTTCCCCCCCCGCCCGTGTGTGTGTGTGTGTGTGTGTGTGTGTGTGTGTGTGCGTTTCATCTGTGCATTTCGGTTGTTGGCTTAGCCCTCCCACAAGAGTTGCATTTAAAAACTGTTTATATCCCAATAAGAGTTTAAAAATGTTTTCATTTGTTTGTTTTTCTAGCTCCTGGGATGTCCCCAGGTCAAGATTTCTTAAATTGCTTATGGAACAAGAGTGTAGGAACAGATACAGTTACATACAAACTTGTCTGTTGGCCTATGTGTACATTTCTCTGGGGGAGAGAATTCATAGTTTCTCAGACATACTTGAAAGGGTGGATGACCCCAAAATGATTAAGACCTCATGCCATAGTGTCCTGAACCCAAGATCTCCAGGAGGCCCTTCACAGCTTCCTGATCTCTGCTTTTGTTCAGCTCTAGAAGTGCTTGGCTTGGCTTTGTGAGAGTCAGACAGAGTCTGTCACTCACTCACTACGTACGTCTCCTACTTATCAAGGAGCACAAGAGCAATGATGCATCTCATTAAGTGTGCATTGAGCTCCTTCCTTCTGAATTTTGTGTGATTACATGGGACACCAGTCTCTCCAGGATGATGCTGCTCAGAGGTGCCAGTTCTGAGCGGCCGTAGCCTCAGCTTCTGCTGGGCCTTGTGAGAGATGCAGAATCCCGGGCTGCACAGACTGCCTCGAGATCTACATTTTAACAAGATCCTCAGGTGACCCATGTCCCTAGGAAAGGCTGAGAAGCACCGAGTTAGACCACCCATTGTCCACAGGGAGGTGAGACAGGGTTAGGGCTCCAGAAAGGGAAGTTTGGGAGTTCTACCTTTTTTTACTGGGGCGAGGACATTGTTTCCAGAGTTTTTGTGAGCTAGAATGAGATGCTGTGTGAATGGGATTTAAAAATTACAAGCGACCCTCAGTAAGAGACGTTCTGTTATCTTTGCCAACACTTGAATGCTAGATGAGTGTTGTGTTTTTTCCCTCTACCATTCCCCCTACATCTCTCATCTCTCTGCTCTGACCTCCTCTGCTCTAGGGCTTTGAAAAGAGAAGGACAATTTCCCAAAAGCCTGTTTGGCCCTCAGAATGCCACTCAATCCTTTGTAAATACAAATAGGAAACACAGACCTAATCCGTCATTTTAGTGTGACCCACTATCTCAAACATTCACCTCAATACCCTTTTCTCTCTTATTAACTGTGATTCAACAAGTGTTGCCTTGGTGTTCTGTTTTTTTAAACCTCTTTGTATATGATCTCAAAGCACGTTCTGAGCCATTTATTAACTCACTGCAGGCTTAATGATGTAGTGAAATAATTGTCTCATTCTGTAGCCCTCAATTCCATAATGTATGTCAGCATTATGGTAGAATATTAAAAGGAATTAAATAAAAATCAAGAGGCAGAGATGCTAATAAGATTGCCAGCAGGGGCCTTTCCTGGGATTACTAAGGCCCTGGGAGGTATAAATTTTAAATGCCCATTGAAGAAAATGGTTCACTGTATCAAAAAAATAAGGACAGAATCTGGCCCTTGGGATAGTCCCATGAGCCTCAAATGACCTCTGATCCTTTAAAAATAATTTGGCTTCAAAGGACCAAGAGGAAGAAAAGATGGTTTATCTCTGTAAATCTCACTTTCCCCCTGTGATCAATGTAAGTGCAATCAACAAAATACCCTAAAGGAAAGGATTTAAACCAAAGAAAGGATTACTTTAATCCAGGGTTTTATGTAGCATGTATCATAGGGGAAAAGGACCAGCCAAACCTGGGATACGTTTCTTCGGTTGCGGGGCTCAATCCCAGGATCCTGAGACTGTGACCTGAGCCAAAGGCAGAGGCTTTAACCCACTGAGCCACCCAGGTGCCCCAAAGATTTCTGTTATTTAACACTAAGCAGTCATTCTCTTTGGCCCATATTCCTTGAATGTAAATGAGAAGAGAACATTTTAGAATACTTTGAGCCATTAGCTAGTTTTATATAAACTTATACCTGTTTTATTGATTCATCAACGCACATTTATTAGGTATCGACTTTGCTTTAAGCTGAAGGTTGCAACTGGGGATAGTTACAGAAAACTAAGAATACTTAGCGAAGGCCAGACACATGGTCAATTCATCTTCATTTTTTCTTTCTTTCATTCATCATTCCGTAAACATTAAAAAAAAAAATCCAGACAATATGTTAGGTGCCAAGAACATGACAGAGTGGAATTGACAGCTTCCTCCTCTCTCAGGTTTATAGTCCAGCCAGAAAGCAGTTAATTAAGTCGGTAATAACAGCAGAGAGTAATCTGGAAACAACTGGGTGCTGTAACAGCACACGGAAGGAGATAATTTAGGGCTTTGCTAACTGTGGGGTGAGTTGAATATGAATTATCCACAAGGTGTGTGTGTGTGTGTGTGTGTGTGTGTGTGTGTGTGAGAGAGAGAGAGAGATTGGAAAAGGGAACTCACCTGGCAAAACTGAAAGGTCCTTGTCTCAAAGTGGGTAAGGTCAAGGAGTTCTTGATTTTCTCTTTCACCCTCCTTCGCTTTCGTGCTACTTCTGGCTCATATTGTATTTCTCAATCTCACCTTGGAACTCCACACCGGGGGTGCACATGCTGCCACATCTGAATGCACAAGAGCGTGCTAGAGTGTTCTACTCCTTCCTCCAGCACGCTCTCCTTAGGGACAGGTGGAAGGTGTCCCTTCCATGTCAGTGTTCCTAGGGTACCTTCTTACAGTTCACCACCGCGCCCGGAAGGCAAACACAGAACTGCAAACATCAGAAATGTTGCAAAATCCTTCTTAGACCTGCACTGAGTGATGACATTTAAATAACAGTAATCTTGATTATCTTAATGAATGAATGTCTCTCTGAATGCCTCCAAGCATTCCTGAACGTAACAGAAAACACAGTAATAAAATACCCTTTGCTTCGTGGTTTATAACTCATAAGACACTTGCATAAACTTCAGTATCTCGGGTGAGCCAGAAAACCAGCATGGACGGAGTGAGAGCGGCAATGGGAGTGAGAGGTAAGGACAGCGAGCCTGGGATGACCCGGAAAGTGGCACAGGGTGTTGCATTCCTGGGCGTGTTGAAATGGTCCTATGTGGGTTGGCTTGGCTATGTGGCATGCGTCCGGTTAAGGCGGTCTGCAGAACCGTTTCCCGGAGGAGGTGTTGAGAAGGAAGAAGGACTTACCTGCCTGCTACACTCGCTCCTGTTTCCTGTTAGTCTAAGTGTGTCCCTAGAGAGGAAAGCTGACATGTTCCATCACTGGGTCCCTACTGCAGCTGCTCATCTAGGTCCAGAAATGGTGGGAGGGGCCAGCAGCTCAGGATGGGAGGTTGGTTGACCTGGTTCTAGAAGAGCAGCAATGAAGGAAGTCCTCCTGAGGATGCAGCTGGTCAGCCCCAGGGTGTGGAGTGTGGGGCCCAAGCAGGATTGGTAGCACCAGAGGCAAAGCTCACCACAGGGGGTCCAGAGTTGATGCCACCCAGGGACTAATATCAGTCCTTGCCAATTACCCCCCAAAATTTATGTTTTTAGTCATAAAAGTTAGAGCACAAAAATGACAATGTTCAACAAAAATAGTCATAACCATTTATCCTAAAATTTCCACTTCTAGAAATTTAACTTCAGAAGGGTGCAAAGATACATGAACAGGCATGCCATTGCTTGTTAATGGGGAAAAATGAGAAATGACCTTAATTCCCATCAGCCGAGGATCAGTGAAACAGTTGTTTGTCTGAACGGTGGGTGACGCTCGCACAAGATATGTGCGCTCATGTGGGCTTCAGCATTTCTGTCTACTGGCGCCATCATTTGTTGACCGTGTACAGGGCAGGTTATTTATTCTTTTTAACCTTTAGCGTGGTCATCAGAGAGATGGGGCTCCTGACTGTACGTACCCTCCTCAGCATGTTTGTGGGTAAAGCGCTCAGGACAGCATCTGACACAAAATGCTTAGCTAATCGTCATCTTCCCCGCATCGTCACACTAAGGCTCATCTCCCTCAATCTCTCCACCCAACGGGGGGCTCAGACTCACAACCCCAAGATCAAGAGGCACGCATTCCACCAAGTGAGCCAGCCAAGGCCCCTTAAGGGGCATTACTTACTGCTTGACAACTTGTCTGTGATGGGGTTAGAATTTAAACCATTCTAATTAAAATGGAACCACGAAATCCCGTGTTCCTCAGTTACAGCATGTCCCCTCATGTTAACGAAACGTTGGGATGACCCAAGGCTGGGGCAAGCAAGCAGTTCTGGTATTATGTGGCAGAATTCGGGTCCAAAAAGATCTTGGCAAAGTGGAATCTTACACGACGTATCAAAAGAGAAACTTCATACGGTTAAATGAGAAGTCCTACCTTTGGTTAAAACAAAAAGAAATCACTCAAGTGCAAGGAAGTTTATAAAAAACAAGTATTTAGAGGTTTTACTTACTGATAATGTAATATGATTAAATATGAAGTACATTACAATTGTGCATATAATATTGGGCCACATTAAAATCATCAGAATTGGTTAGAACGAAAAGGCTGATATTTTGCTTCTGTGGAATTGCACAGAGAAGAATGTGTTCTGTCAGCAACAGGGCTTGACTTTTGAGAATTGTGGTAGAAATATGCAGTCATTGGGTAAAAAGTGCCTTTTGAGCCATCCTAAGGAGGATGGAGTTTATTTTCAAGGATAATCGATGTTCATCAGTGTAACTGAAGGAGAGACATAATGGGATCCTATCTGTCTCTTAACAGCTATGTGCTGAAAGGGACCGGGGACAGAGACCAGTCAGGGGGCTGCGGTAGGTCCGAGGCTGAAGGAGGTTGGAGGAGAGAGACAGATGCATCCAAGAGAGATTCAGGATGTGGGGCAGACCAGTGCGGGTCCAGGGCTGGATGGGGTGGGGAGGGATGGAGAAGTGGGAACAACTCTGGTGACTCCCAGGTGTCAGGACTGGGTTCAAGGTGCGAAGCATCAGGGAAATATTCTTATGGGCAGGTGTGAGAGAGGAAGGCTGGTCCTATGTATCAGGACTTGAAGCACCAGCGGGGAAACTCACTACTTCCTTGCATGTCACAGAAGACTCTAAAGCAGAGTTTGACTTGATACATAAATCTATGCAGTTTGCTCTGTGGAATTCTTGATTCTGTGATCAGGACATTAATGCGGAGAAGATGAAGTTGCTGTGTTATCTTTATGAGGACTTTTTAACATACACTCATGACTGCTTCAGTCCAACTGACCTTATCTTCCATGCAGCTCAGTTTAAATTCTCAAGCTTATTCCATCTACACACTCCAGAATGCTTGTTACAGGTTTCCTCATTGCTACTAGCTTCCTGATGCTGTCTTGACTGAAGAAGGGCTCTGGGTCAAACTTGACTCTATATATATATATATATATATAAAGAGAGAGAGAGAGTGCATGTGTCTTAGAAGTCTTGGAGGTATATATATGTCCAAGACTATATATGTGTGTGTGTATATATTATGTATATATATATAATATATAGACACTATATATAATATATATATACACAATATACATAATATATATAATATATATAATATATATTTTAAGTATATGTTTTTTCTAACCATAACGTAGGAAAATCAAAGGAAAAAAAAACAGCATGCCCCAGAAATATGTACACATATGTGCACCATTGATTTTGTGGTTTTGGTGAATTACTCTAGACTTTGACCATATGCTCATCTTCTATAGAATTGTCATCAATCAGTACCTGTATTTCTGGATTATTCATTTAAAAATTTTTTTTTGGATTATTCATTTTTTGAAAGATTTTATTTATTTATTTGACAGAGGAAGAGATCACAAGCAGGCAGAGAGGCAGGCAGAGAGAGGGGGCAAAGCTGGCTCCCTGCTTGATCCCAGGACCCTGAGATCATGACCTGAGCCGAAGGCAGAGGCTCAACCCACTGAGCCACCCAGGCGCCCCAAGTATTATTCATTTTTTAACTAACATTACATCGTAAGAGAGTGATGACATTTAAGGCTCTGAAGACTCCATGCTTTTAACAGCTGCATCCCCCTCCCCAACACTGCATTTATCCCACAGCAGTTTATTTAAAATTGTTAGACAGGTTGCTTCCAAACTTTTGGGTTTTTTATGCAAATTCTAGGAAGGAGTTCTTTATGTATAATTTTTCCCCACTCACCACCAATATTTTTAACTATTATAGGTTAGAGTTCCGAAGGGAAATTGTTAGGTTAAAGTGTTTTAGAAAACACTGTGGAACTTGATCTTACAAAATATCATTCAGCAGTTGAGATTGGACTTGGCCTTGACCTCTTGCTCATCGTCACTGTTGAGAAGTTGAATTTCACTTGGGTTTTTTAGTTTAACGGTATACATAACACACTTCAGCTAAAAGAGTGAGTGGGCAACTCAGCATAGATAGGAAGGAAGACAGGATAGAAATGGAATGGCTGCTTTTATTTTAAATATTTTTCTCAAATTCTGGCATCTCTGGATTTTGATAGCTTTCTTCTTTTCCCTTAGATCAGCTAACGGCAAGATATGGTGCCATGTTCTATACTTTTTTTTTTTTAATGTGATACATTGTAATTGAAAGGAATTCATAGGTTTGTTTGTCAATTTATTTTTTAGCTTTTGTGAAATGATATCCTAAAAGAAACCATTGAAAACAGCCATCAGGTTGACTTCCAAATTGGATGGTCATTTTATCATTCATTTAGGATGTCATTTACCACTGACAGTCATTGCAAATTACCATAACAAATCAGTTTTTGTGTCCTAACATTCTTTTATGCATTCCTCAGTCACCCATGAACTGGTTGAGTACAGCTGTTCACAATCGACCCCATAATATAACCTGGAACTAAAACCTTCCTCTCCCACAAATGGCTCTGGTAGAGGTACTCCCTCACTGAATCAACATTGGTGCAGAGATAAGACTTATAATTTTAGTTGCTAAACATTAAAGAGATTACCAAGGAAGGTTTTTTTCTAGGAAATGGAACCCAAACGACTTCCCTTCTTTAAGGATTCAGGATACAAGTTTAATTTGGATTACCAGGATGATAGGCAATGATTATGGATATATGTTGGCATGAGACAGTGAAAGGATACTGAAGCAAGGCTGATCTCTCTAGTTCAGAGTTTCTCAAACTTGGTATGGCTATCATTTGGGGCTGAGCAATTCTTGGTTGTGGTGACTGTCCTGTATATTATAGAATGTTTGGAGGCATCCCTGGCCTTCACCCATCAGATGCCAGTAATCCCTCCCTGGTCATGATAACCAAAATGTATCCAAACATTGTCAGTTGTCCCTTGTGTGTTAGAACCACCATCATTGAGAACCATGATTTGCTATGTGTTTCATTTCCCAGTCCCCTCTTTGAGTCTTGGTCTTCCCATCTGAAAAATCAGGAAATTGAATTGGTTGATATCCATGTTACTCTCATGCCTGCGCCAGAGAAATGGACTTCATGTCTAAATAATCTTCTAAACCTTAGACTTTTGTGATTTTTCAAGTTAAACAATGACAACAATGTTTTGAAAATATTTTCAAAGAAACACCATGGCATGATCATTGGGGAATATAAACAAAATGGACTACTGTTTTCCATAAGGGGAGAGAAATCTTTATAGACCAATATGGAAATTTTATTTGTGCTAATGCCCTAAAGTTTTAAGATTGGAAACAGGCTGGAATATGATGGAGTCAGAAGACAGAAAAGTGACCAAAACTAAGAATAAAATAGGAGTGAAGGAAAAGCCAATAGGCTTCAAGTCTGAAAATACACACCTCACTTTTTTTTTTTTTAATTATAACGTAAACAAATGGGAAGGGGAAAAAGCTCAAGAAGTCCAAGAACTGGTTTCCTAACAGCACATGTTTGCACTGGGAGGCTTGTTCTTTCATCATTTGACTGCTTACATTTCACAAAGACTGGAGACTAAGTGTGAAATCGTCAGTTGGTAGATGGGAAGGAGTGATTGATGAATTCCAAACCCTGGTGAGAAGCAGAGGCTCTGAAGTTCTACCATAGCTGTGAGGGTGGGTGGGACTGGGTAGAGGGTGACTAAGGACAGCAGAGTCGTATTCCACACTCCATGGCCATCATCAGTGTCTGTGGACACAGGCTTGTCAGCACACCCCGTGCACCCCTCCCTCCCTTCCTCTCTCTCTCTCTCTCCTAACCCTTTACCTCCGAATTATCCCAGGCAGGACAACTTCTAAGAGTCATACAGTAAGCATTTGGGACTATGAATGACAAGAAATGTTATTTAAGCGCTTGACCTTATAATAACTCATCATTCTTGTTAGAGCTCTTATCTTTGCATGTGTTAGATTAACTGCCAATATAAACCCATAAGGTAATCGCTGCCTCTTAGGATAAGAGAATTAGGGTAGAGAATAGTTAGGTAACACGGAGAGGAAGTTGAAAGAGCTGGGCTCTGGACCCAATCAGACTCACTCCTGGAGTCTTTGCCTTTGACTGCTCTCTCATACCACTCCACTGAGCATGCGCCATCATGGCCTTGTGTCAGCCTAACCACCTCCCTAGGACTAGGGATTATTTTTATCTTCTTCCCACAGATTAGGAAACCTAGATGCACAGAGGTTGAATCTCTTGTCAAGGTCACATAGGAACAAAGTAAGGAAATTTTACGTGGTTTGGACAACCCTCAGCCTTTGCTCTGACCTCCTTTGGAAGAGCTATAGGGCTTGTCTGAAGCAACTTGGCGGGATGGCAGATATCACTGGAGTCACAGAGTATATAGGGTAGTGTACTCTCCTTTTCCAGAAAAGATGTGATACTTGGTTGCCTGGAAGGGTACATCCAAAAAGGCTTCATGGAGGGGTGGTATTGGCTAGGTCTTGGGAAAATGGGTTTAATTTTATGGGCAGAGATTGGGGGAGAGCCTCCTAGAAGGAAAAACAAGCATTTGCAAAGACATTGAGGTTGAATGGTGTAGGGTGTCCTTTTGGAAATGTCATCCAGCTGGTCAAGGGGAGGTTTAGGGCAGTCAGAGGGGTGTACCCTGTCCTGAAGATATTCTGGAAAGGACAGCAATTCAGGGAAACTCAGAACTCAGAAAATAAGGTTTGAGTTACCAAGAGATAAGGACACACTGACCAAAGCCAGTACGGATGGACGGCCTCAGAAACTGACCAGGCACAGCAAACATGCTGCCCAGTGGACCTGTGCAGTGATCACCCAGCAGTGCCTGGGCCGGGGAACCTTCCAAAGTGGGGGCCATTGGAGTAAAAATCCTGAAATGAGAGTCACAGCCTGATAGGAAGCTTCTGACTCTTCTACAGGCCCTGGAGACTCACTAGAAGGCCAGAGTTATCTTTAGCCACGATCTTTTTTCTGAAACACGCTACTGGTATATTCTGGTAGATCCATGGAAAGTGTTACTAATCACTGACCTATATGTTCTGGGCACTTTTGTCAGTGATTCTGAAGATTAACTCATATGAAGACATCAATAATGTTGATGTTTGATTGCCACAATTAGCAAGTTACATTAAGGGATAAGAATAAAGTTTATAAAGAGAATTTTAGAAGTACTCATTAATAGAATATCATGATATCTGAAATCAGAGTGAGCCTGGGGTGACAATTTACTTGACAGGAATATAATCCATCCCTTCAGTGAAGGTGAGTGAAGAATCAAAGCTTTAGGGGACGGTGTCCCTTCCGGGTATTATCAAAGACTCTGACAAAGTTGGTCTTCTCAAGTGACCACCATCTGCGGACGATTCAGTCAGTAGGATTCCTGCCCACCCACACAAAGGGACATGCCTTAGGGGAAGAAAAGTGACTGTGGTAGCTGTAGAGGACAAGTCTGGCTTTTGTGCCCTGCTTGAGGGAAGTTACTTCAGGCAGTGTGTTGGGATCTGTTGTTTTTGTCTTTTCAACATGTTTAATAAGTCTGAAGCACGCATATACATATAACTTGTTTGCCTGGGATCAGGCACCATGGCAACCACCATGGCAACCATTTGCCAACCCAGATCAATTAGGTTTCTCATTTCTAGCATTTCTATAACCTCTGCACTGCTGTCTCTGCCTCCTTTGCTCAGTACAATGCTTCTGAAATTCTTCCTCTTGTGCAACATTGCTTTTTTTCAGTGATAAACCAACCTTGCATCCCTGGGATAAAGCCATATTTGCTCATGATTAATTTTCATTTTATATGTTTTTTAGAGTCCGTTTGAAAATACTTTATTACAGATGTTTGCATTTATGCTTTGGAGGTGTATTTGTTTTTAATTTTATTTTTGTATTTTCTTAAGTTTTTTTTATACAGTATAATGGTAGTCTCATAAAATGTGGTAGAAAACGTTTTTCCCCCTATTTCATTAAGTAGGTTGGAGAATATTAGTATTATTAATTCTTTAAATATTGGATAGAATTCACCAGTGAAATAATCTAAACCTGTATTTTCTTTGTGGAAATGCTTTTCTTTTTTTTTTAAATGTTAGGTTAGTCACTATACAGGACATCATTAGTTTTTGGAAGTGCTTTTTTTTATAATGAGATTTTTTATAATGAGATTAGGTTTTGGTCACTTTGTAGTACCTTCAAAAAATATAGATATAGATATAGATATATAGATATATGTATACACACACACATATATATATTTAAATAAATAATATTATATATATGATTTTTTCCAGTATTGAGAGTTGTAACCTGGAGGCCAGTTAGTATGGTACACATTGCTCCTTCATCATCAGAAGTATAACAAAGTAGAATCTAATTTTTAAAACTCAACAGTATATTGCAGCATATTTCTACATTAATAAATACACATGAGTACTCTAGAGTATTTCATTCTGTGCCTGTATGGCAATTTATTTACCTGATTTCTCCACTGGTATACTCACACTTATTTTCTTTTTTTTTTTTTTTTTTAAGATTTTATTTATTTATTTGACAGACAGAGGTCACAAGTAGGCAGAGAGGCAGGCAGAGAGAGAGAGAGGAGGAAGCAGGCTCCCTGCAGAGCAGAGAGACCAATGTGGGGCTCGATCCCAGAACCCTGGGATCATGACCTGAGCCAAAGGCAGCGGCTTAACCCACTGAGCCACCCAGGCGCCCCCTCACACTTATTTTCTTAAAACCCACTCTGCTGAGGCCTTCTTTACTGCAGTGATACCAGTGGCATGGCTAATGTCAAGCTCAGTCATTTCCTTTCAAAATATGCTTAGAAGGATCCTTTTAAAGCCTGACTCCAGTTACGGCATTCCTCTACTCAAAACACTGCAGTGTTTCTCAAATGTACTCAGAAAAATATCCCACTCTTAGCACAGTTTATAACGCCCTACATGATCTGGTCCCTGGTGCATCTCCTCCTTCTTCACTGCTCCAGACATTGGTTTTCTTAAAATTCCTGAAGGGCAGCCTGGGTGGGTCAGTTGGTTAAACATTTGATGGTTGATCTCAGCTCAGGTCTTGATCTCAGAGTCATGAGTTTGAGCTCTGTGTTGGGCTTCATGTTGGCCTTCATGTTGGGTGGGAGCCTACTTAAACAAACAAACAAACAAACAAATAAATAAATAAATTCCTGGTGCCCTCCTGCCTTAGAGGTTTGCACTGTCACTCCCTCTTTTTGTAGAGGTCTTCATGGTGGTTGACCAACACCTTCAAGTCCTCACTCAGCTCTCCCTCCCATGACAGCCTTGCCTGACCACCCTGCTGAAATCTGTAAATGCCTAGCTCCTTACCCTCAGGGTTCCCAGTTCCCATTGCTCCGCTTTTCCTTTTCCCCATATCACTCAATACCTAATATTACACAGTTTACTTATTTGTTAAGATGTATTATTTATTGCTGGTACTCCTGTTAAAATTTAATCCTCTCAAAGGCAAAGATCTTTGTTTGGTTCACTAATATATCATGCCTTTAACCAATACATAGCAGACATTCTACTAATTCACATTGAGTGAGTGATTTAGACAGGTTGTTCCCATTTTCTAAAATAAGGTAAATCTATTTATCACACGTCTCCCTCTCCATCCATTCAACCATGCATCCATCCATCATATAGCTATAATTATTGTCATATCTATACCTATATCTCCATATCTACCATTTGCTATTTGACTCTGAACATTTACTTTTTGTTAGGCACAATGGTGAGCCTGGTGAAAAAATAAAGAAATGTCAGTGGTGCACTAAAGCTACTCTAATCAGCTTGTTGGAAGTGATTGTTAAATATCCAGGAATTTTACCAGCTGAATGGATGTTAAACCAACAATTGCTTGAAATTTGTCACAGTAAGAGCATTTGCATCGTAGAAATCGGGAAACTCTATAAAGCAAAGTCTTTCTCATCACACCCAACCACAAGCCAGTTTACCAGTGTCCCTGGAAGCACAAGACCTGTATCTTTGCCATCAAGCCATTAAACTCCTAAGCATAGAGTTCCCATATAAAATAACTCAATGTGATCCTTAAAACAGACTCTTGCAGTATTTATGTTTTGTGGAAATAAATGCAGAAATCCTAGTTTAATTATTCACAGCTTACTATAGCAAGGGAGTAAGCGACTATCATCTATGGTTACCATAGACTCAAAAGCAGTCAGGTAGTTGGAAAACTTAAGGGTGAGAAAAGGGGAAGACTGCAGATTGGGGGTTGTAGGCATGGAGAAAATGGATAACCAGAAGTAGGGAAACTTATATGATTGGTTTGGGGAGAATATTCATCTTTCTCTAGTTGGATGAGAGAGAGGGGCAACAATGAGGCATTGGCCATTGTTGATCCAGTTTTGACCATTTTGTCTGATTGCTGTAGAATTTACAGTTTGGCTTTCTGGGCTTCTTTGGTAGATCAGAATTCAATTGTCATAAATTGTCTTGCCATTGTCTGTATATTCAGTCTCTTGGGCCTCTGGTTTAGTCATTCTTTTGCTTATGAGAGATTGACTAATTCAGAGAAGGCCCAAATTCCGTATCTTCACTACTCAGTTGTCACCATCATCAGCTGTTTTTGTGAGGTCTTCTTGACCTTTTTTTACTGTGTCATCATGGTAATGAGCTGTCGATAGAGTGTGCAGAAGCATTTAAAACTCTGGGTGGAATGTAATGGATGAGTGTTATTGCCTCTCTAACAAAAACAACAATAAATAGTTCCTGTAAGATGCTTTGGGCCGAGAGTCCCAGTTGCCAAGGGTCCAAATCCCAGAAGCTCTGAGCATCAACCATATAAAACTAAGTAGACTTTAACTTAATCCGAGGTGCAGCCTGTTCTACCTTGCCTGTTTGAGCCAAGTGCAAAAAGGGGATTGGCAATGATACGGATGCCACCATAACTAGCCCACAAGCAATACGGAGCAATGTGATTGTACCTTACTCTTCATGTCAACAAGTGAGGCTGATCTGTATTCCATCTAGGGCAGAGGCTGTATCCTTAATGACTTCTGCCACAGTTAATGTTAAGTTTTTCTAGTTTTTTTTTTGTTTTTATGCGTATGCCTCTCACTCTATGGAATACTGCTCTGACTGTTCCCATAAACCCTGGGTCATTTTAAAACATGGAAGCATCTACACTAAGATATTATATGGAGGTGACTTAGACATGTTAATGGCATTTAAATATAAGAATTCAACTTAGATGTTACTGTCCTTTAGGCAGTAAAACTATGGCTCATTGTCAACTGTCAGTATATGGAAGAATTTGGTGTTGACGAGAACCGTGCCGATAAAGCAGACGACCTTGGGAATGTGTTGGGCAGCTTGCTATGGATGCTTTCAGGCAATGCTTAGCCATTGCAGGGGCGTCTTTGGGATAGTGTACAACATTCTGGCTTTAAATGGGAGGTTGAAATGGGTTAACTTTAATGTCTCTTTCAATTTTAAGAGTCCATGTCTCAGAACGATTCTTGAAAGGTGCTGATTAATGACTGACTGCTGTAAGAAAAAGGGAAATGACGTACTTTAGGGTGATCATATAGAGGGAACAGAGAGTGGTTTTGCACTGGATTGACTTACGCTAGTTTTTTGAGCCAAAGTTTTAAAGGGACATTTACTAGCCTTGTGTTGTTTCATCTGCCACACACAGTATTCCATAGTCCTATGTTCTTCCCCTAATAATTTGGTGTATTGTCTCTTTAATGACTATGTGAATCGTGTAACTGGGGAATGTTCCCATTTTAGCTGGCATGAAACCCAGGGGCAAGTTTTCAGTTAAACTTTCTAACTGTGTAGGTTCAGGTTGTCTCTATGCTTTTTCTTTGTGGTCTTGGTCTTCTCTTCTAAATGACATTGTCTTAGCCCTTTATTTTTATGTTTGGAGTTTACTTATATTACGCATTCTTCTAAGGACTTCAAATCCTTTGTGAAATGAGATGGAAAATAGACCAATGGCTGAATAAGTGGATACATGCATAATGATGGCAAATTAGTGTTCTTTTTGGGAAGTGTCAGGAAGTAGTGATGTCATCCTACTTCATGATGATCTGGTAAGCTAGATCTATAAATGCCAGCAATTTCCTCCATTACCCAATATCCACGTGTTTTCTCCCCCATTGTGTTCCCATTGCGATAACCACCAGCCTGAATTCAATCCTGATTCTGAATAATGGTGATAAAAAATGGAATCTAAATGGTTAATGGCAACTTGGTTGACAGTGTCCGAGGCTTTGTTTTGCATATCATTATTAGGGTTCAGTAGATGCTAGACATATGCAAAAAAGGTGCTTCTCACACTATAGGACCCAGGTTGAAAGTAAAACTTTGGAAAATACCTGCTGAATTATGTATATATGAGCTATTTACAGTGACTCATCCCAAAATTATAGTATACTTGCACTACCATTGTTGCTAGATTTAACATTAAATTACTCATAGTACTAAAAAATGATTGCTTCTCTGCAATTATTACTGACCTGAGAATGTCTAGAATGCCGTGTTCAGTTCTGGGCCCCAACTTTGGGGAAGGACGCTATGAAACATTTTGAAATGGATTCAGAGGCAGCTAACAAATTGGTAGGGAGTTTTAAAAGCTTGTCCCATCTCCTGCTGGAACCCTGAATCCTCAACCTGGGAAAGCAAATGTTCTGAGTTGATACGTTTACTTCTTTCAAATACCGGACTTGAATTGGTCCACTGTCCACTAAGCACTGTACGTAATGAAGTCTTCCAGAAATGCAGATACACCTCTGCATGGGCTTACGTTCCCGGTACCAAAATGGACTTCATGAAATGCCCAGAGATTCTAAAAGGTCTCGTGAAAGGTCTGTATGGTGTGGTTTTCAGATTACTGCCGTGTGACCACCTATCTGTCAAGACCCCTCTGTACACATCTCCGAGACTGTGTTCTGGCAAAAATCATCTCCTGGCAGTCCTGGGCTGGATTCCATCTGTCCCTCAGTCTGCTCTTTGTTTTCCTGCTGAAGGCATTTCAGATGGATAGATTGGGAGGGATGCCTGCAACCTGGGGACTGGTTCCTAGGACAGGAAGCTGGATTGAAAAGAACCTGGGTAAGGAGCACTGCTTCTCCTCTTCTTTCTTTCACCCCCAAAGTGACTCTGGAATCTACTTTCATTGCTAACCAGTGTGAAAACGAGAGAATGTGAAAGGGAGACAAAATTGAGCTGACTTGTTCTTTCGGTGGCAGAATCCCAAGGAGTTTTACATCTTCAACATTCTGGACACCCCTGAAGTAGACCAGGAAAAGCTGATGCTTATTTAATCAGGACAAAGGCGGAAGTCTCCAGCAGGATTCCCTGGGCTCTGACACTCTCCAAGGGTCCAGAGCCTGCTGGATTTCATTGGTAATTTCTGTAGACTTCTCCTTTGGTGAAACTCTACTGAATGTTAAAATACCTTGATTGGTGGTAACTGAACCCATTTCTTCCCATCTGCTTATTTGCATTAACTTTCTGGCAGACCCCATGGTGCAAACAACCTAGAAGGAAGGCCCATTGTCAAGGGAGATGGCGGGGGGATAATACGGGGAGCAGGTCTTCTCATGGACAGGCATTCGGTTAAAGGAGGGAGTTATATAGATTCTTCTGCAGACAGCCAACACTCAGCAGAGAGTTATCAAATCTTTAAGCCAGATGTTGTGAAAATAGCTGTGCAATATACTGACTTATTTTTAGTATATTTACCTTTCTAATTATGCATTGCTTATGCTGATAATACAAGCAGTTTGCATTTCTTGAATTAGAATTGAGGGCTTCAGAACATGAGGTACATCGAACAAAAATTTGGCCATGAAGTTAGGCATCGATCATGCACTAGTTGGGTACAGGTGGGTTAATCAAGTCAGTAAATGAATAAATTAATGATCACATTAATGATTTTTTAAAATATATCTAAGGTGCTTTCTGTCTTTGGAAGGACAGGCAACTTTCTACCCAACTATTTAAGAAGAAGCCAGGAATGGTGTGCTGTGGGAAGAAAAGGAAGGAAAGGGAAGCATTCTAACTGGGGTTTTAAGTAGAATCCGTCCATAACAACGTACTCCATTTAATATCAGTTTTAATTTCCCAATGCCCTCTACATGCAGCATATCATTTTATTTTGAGGGAATTTAGGCAAGTTATCATTATTATCCCATTCAATAGATAA
Organism: Lutra lutra; assembly: GCF_902655055.1. Classification (NCBI taxonomy): domain Eukaryota; kingdom Metazoa; phylum Chordata; class Mammalia; order Carnivora; family Mustelidae; genus Lutra; species Lutra lutra. Next base: position 8,467,464 of record NC_062284.1, on the reverse strand, counting down.
GGAAGTAGAGGCAGGCAGGGTCAATAATGTGCTTAGAGTCACACAGCTGGTTAAAAATGGATTGAACCAGATAAACTTTCCACTCGCTTGCCTTACACTCGAGCCTATGGTCTCCACCCACTTTAAGCCAACAACAGCTGACCATATCTTGAATCTTTCTTCCCTCCTTCCCGAGGTCCTTCTTTCTTTTCTTTTTTTTCCCCCTTCCTCTCTCTGTCTCTCCCTTCCTTGCTTTCTGGTTTCTTTTTTGTTGAAATACCATGACATTAGCAGACGTTAGTCACGTCCTTCTCTGAGGAATCCTTGGAAACCCTCGTCACCACTCCTTTCTCATTCTGTATGGCAGCATGGCTACTTACAGTGGACTTTACATCCTAAATATAACTAGTCGGTGTTGAATACTGAATTCTCAAGCACACGCTAACTGCAAACCCTGAGCTTTACATTTTTGATTTATCGTATGAGGTCTGGTGGGAGCTGGGTTTGTATAAAAACAACTCTTCCTAGAATTCTTCTGAGCATCAAACTTGATTATTATGAGAAGTGCTTAGCACAAGTCCTAGCACATTTGGAGATGTGAGGACTCCATACATGGTAACTGTTGCTACCAAGTTGTTGTTATGCTCACCAAGCAGCAATGACGTTGAAATTTTAACAAAGAAATATCCATCCTCATTTCGAAGAATGGAGATAGAGTCACAGAATGGACAACACTGATTTGAGATCAAGCTCAGGTATTGTATCATTTGGTTTAGGGCCACTTCTTGCCAAATCCCAGTCGATGTTAACATCTTCTTTGCATATGAAAACCTTTGTAATGGGATGAAAAAATGCACAGCTAGAAGGGAACGCGTGAGCGATCTAGTTAACCAATATGTTTGTGGAATCATAATCGGGATTTACTGGACTGGCTAGCCACTGTTTTATCAACAAGATGGGAAATTATTTAAAGATCGTGACTTGACTGGAGAAATGTCTTCAGAATTTGAAAGTGAGAATGCTAAAGTTAAATGTGTTAGTAGGAAAAAGAAATAAGGTCCTGAAGGGGAGGGAGACTTTAGTCATGGTTTTGTTCTCTTGGAGTCAGTTTCAAAAGCATTCCCTTTAAGTGGAATTCTAAGGTCTCAGCTCCTCCAGCAGTGGACCAGGAAAGCCCCTATTCACAGCCGTGACACATCTTAAATCAGGCATCCTACTCTGCCTGTTGACACATTTTTGGGTGTGGACCGGCCTTGTAATTGGAGACGAAGCCCATGGCACATGGTTCAATACAGTTCAGTAAAAAGCAATGACAGGATGAAGGCAGGGTTGGTCAACATCCATTTGGAAGGTGGGGCCATTTCTAGCATCACTCAAGCAGGAGAAGCTGGTTTCAGCTTCTTCTCAGAACTGGAAGCTGTCTTACTCCTCCAAAGTCAACCGTTCCTGCTACACACATTTCTTTGCATTGCTCTCTAGACTTCCAAGTACAGGTTTCCTAAGTTACAGCATTAACCCTCCCTTCTTCACTTTTTAGATTTATTTATTTATTTGAGTGAGAGAGAGAGAGAGCCCGGTGGAAGGCCAGAGGGAGAGACTCTCCAGCAGAGTCCCCACCAAGCAGGGAGCCTGATAGCGGGCTCAGTCTCATGAACCTGAGATCAAGACCTGAGCAGAAACCAAGGCTTTGGATGCTCAACCAACTGAGGCACCCAGGCCTCTTTAAACCCTTCTTTCTAAAAGACTCAAGCATAGTGTCTTCAAGCAATAGAGCATCCCACTATTTATATGTTAATTATCTTCTTTAACAAATAATTAGAAGCTGACTTAGGAATAGGACCTAAAATCCATTTCAGTTTCCTCTAAATGACATTCTTATTTCCCCCACTGCCTCCAGAATCTGGGCACTTGGCTGAAGGCTTAGTGTAATGTTGCAATGATGTATGCTTCCTCTCTTCCGTAGCCCCAACTTTCTCATACCCATCCATTTTGCTTCCAAGATGGGCATTCTGCCTAAGAATGGGATCAAGCTGGCATATTATCTACCAGAAAAGGAATAATTTTCAGAGGGGAACATTGAATCAACTCTCTCAGAAGAGGAGCCTGACCCCTTCCCTCTCTTCCCACCCCTCCATCTGGAAGAAAAGAGAAACAGAGAGATTCGGGAGTTGCCAAAGTTTAATTACTTCTCCTAAAGGTGCCAAAAAAATGTGAAAGCTTATCCTTCAGTGGAAGGAACCCAGAGGGCCCTACGGACATTTGTAGCAGTCTGTTTGCCATTTGTTTTTTCTCTTTTCTTCTTTAGCCCCCAACTAGCAAATTTCCACTTTTCCTTTCCAAGAAGAATGAGGACAGATTGTCCCTTAGAGACTTCCAAAGAGTGTTTCAGATTCTGCCATCAGAGACAGAACTGTTGAGCTATCCTCAAATACTTCTGCATTAAGAGTCCTACAACCTAGGGTACCTGGGTGGCTCAGTGGGTTAAGCCTCTGCCTTCTGCTCAGGTCATGATCTCACGGTCCTGGGATGGAGCCCGCATCGGGCTCCCTGCTTAGCGGGGAGTCAGCTTCTCGCTCTCCCTCTGCTCCTCCCTGCTGCTCCTGCTTGCTCTCTGTCTCTGTCCCTATCTCTCTCTCTCAAATAAACAAATAAATAATCTAAAAAAAAAAGACATACAACCTGACCCTTCAGGAGAGCATTTATTACACCTTTAGCTCATCATGTCAACCATATACCTATAGACATTGCATGAAAATTATATCCATCTTTAACTAACCCATCGGGGTCTAACTCAGCAGATATTAAAGTAGGTGATTTTTAATTTTTGTGTGGAAGGGGGTAGCAGAAGCTTAACAAACAAGCAAATAAACAACAGATTTAAAAAATTGTCCTATGAAAGTGCAGGCAATTAGATGGCAATTAGCATTATCATTAAGCAACAGTTACTGAGTATTTACCGTATGTCAAGTCCACACATTTTATTTGTCTTATAATTATTTCTCACAACAACCTCATTTAATAGATTCAGAGAAAGCCAAGTTTTCAGTGAAGTTAAGACTTGGCCAGTGTTACCCAGCCAGTGAAGAGCAGTGTCCAAATTTCAATCAGTGTTTTCTGATTCCAAGGCCAGGTAATACCATTGGTGTTTTCACTAACACAGTGGCACAGAGCTTGTGGGTTTCTTATACTTCATTTATATGCCTTTTCTCTCCCTGTGGTTTATTTCCTACATGTTTAATCTTTTGGCAATTCCTGTATATTTGGGTTATGACATTACCATCCAAAAGAAAGAGGAAACAAAATTATCTCTGTTCCTTGTTAGTTGGGAGAGTAAGTGATTGAACCCATTAATTGAAATTATGTTGTAAATAATCAGTAAATTGCAATGATCAGTGTTTTCTACCTTTCATATCAAGCAGTCAAAACTGATAGCATATAGATAATAAGTTTCTTTGAAAGAACAAATCGGGATCTTGAAGATGGTAATCAGCAATACTCGAACGAAATGAAGCTAATGTTCTTTCAGCTTTTACCTACAAACCTTTTGTTGCAAAGTAAAGTCCTTTACGTTACAAATGAAATATTGTAGGATTTCTGTCTTGTAGGTGATACTTTAAAGAGCTTAGGAGAATCCTACATCTTTCTTTAAGTTTTCTGTGCAGTCAGCATGATTTGCTTTTTGATTTCTTATGTCTCTTTCTATACATCTTGTTCTAAGCACAGATCTGTACATAAGTTAAAAAATCATCCTTTGATTCAACACATGCATGAAGCCCTAACTTCTTCCGTGGGGGAAATGTTTATGGAGGTGGATGCCACAACTGGGGACTGGAAGCTAGTGGGCTTTCTATTCTAAATCCTTTTTTCTTTTCAAATCTTTGATGTGCCTGGTTTCTTCTTAACATCACATGGAATATAGAAATTGCCCTTCGGAGTTAAGAGCTTAATTTGGATAGTCCAGAGTTAGTCTGTAGTTGAAAGCGGGTTTTAATTTGTAGAATGTGTCAAAAGGTGGATATTGTAGTGAGCTGAATTCAGGAATTTGTGCATGCACATGTGTGTGTGTGTGTGTGTGTGTGTGTGTGTGTGTGTGTGTTGGCTGGGACTGGGGAGATAACATGAATAGGAAGACAAAAGAGGAAAGAAGTCTGGTCTGGGTGGCAGAAGTTTTTTAATTAGTGAATTAGTCACCTGGTGTTTTAAAGACAAAGTTACAAGGTTTGATTTCCTTGGTTCTGCTGGAGCACAAATGCACATTGGGAGAAGTGGTATTAGCCCTTCTAGTAACTCCTGAGAAACAGCTTCTTAATAAATTAGTCAATGAGACTTGGCAATGTTGTAGTTTCTGTGAATGAGTTTGGGTAAAATATTCAGTAAAGACAGAGATGGCCACCATTCTCTTCATCTAAGTAAGATTTGGGGGAAGGTATATGAAGAGTGTTTTTTTAGTGTCTGACATGTGTTAGATACCTACTGATTGCTGAATGATTCTCTTTTACCTGGTTTTGTCTTTAAATCTTGTTAAGAATAAAGTGAGAGTAAAATGGTGTTTCTAGACACAACTCAGAAGCAGCCCTTCCTTTCTGATCTCTGTGAAATTAGCATGCTTTGTATTTTTTAAAATTAATATCTTTTTTAGTTTACAAAAAGTTGGGCAGAAAGTAGTGAGTTCCCATACACCCTCTCCTCTTGTCTCCTTATAATGATTATTATTAACTATTACTGCTGGTAACTAATTATTTTTAATATTAACACCATTATTAACTGAAGTCCAGAGTTTATGCTAGAGTTCATTCTTCTCTTAAAAAAATATTTATTATAGGGGCGCCTGGGTGGCTCAGTGGGTTAAAGCCTCCGGCTTTAGGTCACGATCTCAGGGTCCTGGGATCGAGCCCTGCATCGGGCTCTCTGCTCAGTGGTTCCCCCTGCCTCTCTGCCTGCCCCTCTGCCTACTTGTGATCTCTCTCTCTGTCAAATAAATAAATAAAATCTTAAAAAAATATATTTATTCATTTATTTATTTGAGAGAGAGAGGGAGAGAATCTCAGATAGACTCCAGCCAATGCAAGTCAGTCCCATCACCCTTAAGATCACTACCCAAGTCCGAAAACCGAGAGCGGATCATGCAAAGGACTGAGCCCCCCAGGAGCTCCTCGAGTTCATTCTTTATGTTGTATGTGCTATGGGTTTGGACTCATTGCAACGATGTAATGCAACATTGCAGTATCATATACAATCGTTTCACTGCCCTGAGAACTGTTTGTGCTTTGCCTCTTCATCCCTCCTTCCCCCTCAACCCTTGGAGACCACTGGTCTTTTTACTCTCTCCATAGTTTCACCGTTTCCAGGATGTCCTGTAGTTGGACCCATACCATGTGTAGCCTTTTCAGATTGACTTCTTTCAATTAGAGATGTACATTGAAGTTTTCTCCATGTCTTTTCATAGCTTGGATTGCTCATTTCTTTTTATCACTGAATGATACTTCATCGTCTGGATGTACAGTTTATTTATCTATTCCCTACTGAAGGACATCTTGTTTGCTTCCAAGTGTTTTCGCAGTTATGGGGAAAGCTGCTATATGCATCCATAGGCAGGTTTTTGTGTGGACACACGTTTTCTACTCCTTTGGGTAAACACCAGGGAGTATGATGTCTGGATTGAATGGAAAAAGTATGTTCAGTTTTATAAGACAATGCAAAACTGCCTTTAAGAGTCGTAGTGCCATTTTTCATTCCCAGCAGCAATGAATGAGAGTTCTTATTGCTCCATATTCTCACCAGTAGTTTGGGTGGTCAGTGCTTGGACCATTCTTGAAGGTATGGAGCGGAATCTTGCTGATCGCCTTCTAAGGCCATAGGATGTGGAGCATCTTTTCATCTCCCTATTTGCCGTCTGTACATCTTCTTTGGTGAGGTATACGTTCAGGTCTTTTGCCCTTTTTAAAACTGGGTTGTTTATTTACTTACTGTTGAGTTTGAAGTTGTGCTTTGCTTTCGACTTCTCATATATCACTGCTATTATACAGAGTTCATGTTTCGCAAAACCTAGGAGGTACATGGGTATACTGTCAGAGGTTTACAGATCGTTATGTTATTTGAGATTCTGTCTGAAAACCTTAAGGGAATCATGTACTGGAGAGCCAGGAGCGATCTTCCACATTCTGTACCTGTTTTTCCATTAGTATTGACAATTTAACGCCAATGACACAACAGTGACATCATGTATGTTTAATGCAGTACTTTTAAAACCGAAGTCAGTAGATTCCTGCTAATTTGTGGGTGTATTATTTGGGATCCAGGAGAATTTCATCCCTTTTCTCACTGGTGAGAAACACCAGAAATATCACTGCATGTCTTTGATCCCAAACTGCAATAATTTCCACTCTGTGAGGGGAAGATTTTCTTTGCCTTAGCCAGAGACAGGCTTGGGCTAGAACCAAAGCCGGCAAGAGGGCCAGCTGCCTTTCCCACTGATTCACTTCTCAATCTAGAGTTTTAAATCAGGAGCATATAGGAGCAAGGAAAATGTTTTCCCAAGTATAGCCTTGTCTTTTTCCCTATTCGCAAGATTCTATCCCTAGATGTGGAACTCAAACTGTATAGTTTTGTAACTTCTCATGGAGAAGTAAAATGCTTGGATCTTGAGATATATAAAGGAGGTAGTGGGAGAACAAGGAGGACCTCGAACTGCCTTCCCTGAGAGTCCACTATAGCTGACAGGAGGCTGAACGGCAGGATTCACAGCCAGGACCCAGCAGGTGCCCGAGTGGGAGCTGGTGGCGAGCTGCTCTGCCCATCAGAAAGGGCAATGGCCTTGGAGCTCAGTTCGTTGTTACAGGCTGAAATGGGGGCTCAAGTCGGATCTGACTTTTCAGAGGAAGCTGATAATCTGATTTTAATGTGGCATCTCCTGAATTCCAAATATTAGCCATGGATTTGTATCTTCTTGAAAACTTTGTGAGCTTAATAAAGTGTATCAGTGCGTAAGATCGGGCCGACTGCTGCAAGACCTTGGGTCGGTGACTTCTGCTTTGTGTGGGTTCACTTTGGCGGTGATTTGCTGATGGGAAATTGCCCTTTGACAGACACAAGGTGTCTGTGCAGAAAATGACACATGGAGCACCCAGCATTTAATTTTGTAAGCGCATACTTTCTCTCTCTCTCTCTCTTTTTTTCTTTTGAGAGAGAGAGAGAGAGAAAGAGTGTGTGTGTGTGTGTGTTCAAGTGGTGGTGGAGGGACAGAGGGACAGAGAGAATCTTAAGCAGGATCCACACTAAGTGTGGGTCTCAGTCTCAAAACCCTGAGATCATGACCGGAGCCAAAATGAAGAGTCAGACACTTGACTGAGGCACCCACATGCCCCATAAGCTCCTTATTTTTTTTTTAAAGAAGGATTTTATTTATTCATTTAAGAGAGAGAGAGGTAGTGAGAGAGGGCATGAGCAGGGAGGAGAGGGAGAAGCAGGCTCCCCACCAAGCAACGAGCCCAATGTCGGGCTTGACCCCAGGACCTTGAGATCATGACCCAAGCCAAAGACAGACACTCAACCAGCTGAGCCACCCAGATTCCCCAAACTCCTTACTTTTTTGTGGTCAAAGACATTTATGCCCAAACATGTTGGTCGACTTTTTGAGAATATGCAAGGTCACACTCCCTTTCTGTATGCCACCAGGTCCAACCCATGCACCCCACTCAGAGAGATACATTTGTGAAGGAGTTGCTGTCTTTATCCAGGTAAAAATCCCTAGAACCGGTCTTGATCTCATGCATACCTAGACCCAAGGCTCTGCAAAGCAGGCACTGGTGCAAGGGGCGTGGCTGTAGGGAGGGCAGGATGAGGGAGGGACTCAGAGCAGAAATCCCAGGAAACAGAGGTTGTTGGGTTCCGGAGACCTGAGGGTCAGCCGTCCAGTGATGCTGATTTCTGAAAACACTGCCTTGGCCAGAGAGGTCTGGTCCCTGGGCTGACTCATACTTCATTCATATGTAAGTCGCTGTGTCAAGGAGTGTGAGTATCCTGGGGTAGGCCCTGAGAACTTCTAGAAGTCGATTCGGGTTGGTTTACTCTTGGGCTTAATACTGCCTTCAGCATAAAGCTCATTTCCACGAAAAGCTTCTTGTTTAAAAAATTCCATTTATTCTAATAAATGATTTGGTAAAGTAAATGAGGATCATGTGAGAATCAGCACCATAACAGCCACATGAACAAAGCATTCTCTCAAAAAGACAGCAAAAAGAAGGGTATTTAAGGGACTTACTATTGTAGAAAAAAAAAATAGCAAAGCAAAAGAAAATAACTACCGGGACCTCTAGTGGAGATCAAAATGTCTCATCTCCTTTTCCCCCAACTGCTTACTTATGCCAACAATATGCCAGTGTTTGCATTTCGCAAAGTCTATCTGAGATTTCCATCACCAAATTTATAGATGAGATCAAGCATCGGGGAAAATGTCACGTGCACAAGGTCACACAGCATATGGATGACAGAGCTATAAATCGACAAAGACCACGTGTGCCCCCTCCCTCCTCCGACGGCACCCAGGAACTTTAATTTCCCTTTGGGCACAACCATTAACATTAGGAACTCAATTAGACTTCCCGTTTAATAAGCAGATGATCTCTCCTCTCCACCGCATAGCGCGTTCAGCTAAAGACAGTTACTGCATCTCTGTGGCCAAGAGAGAGGGACAAAGAGATGTGTGGGTGTGAAAATTGCAGGTCTCTGGGTTTCCCCAGCACCCTGCCGTTGGGTGACCGCTCTGTACAAACCAGCCCAGCACAGCCACTGGGAAAGAAGACGCCGTCGTCAGCCCACTGGTTCTTTGGTCTGCATGGCCATGCACCAGAATTTCAGATGAAGCAACATGGAAGGCTTGAAGAAAAATGGAAATGTTTCACAGGTAGCAGATGGGCTGAAATGTCTACCTTGGCCCTCAGTTGTGAAGAGACATTTTCTTGGACGGGAACGACACACGTGCCATTGGTGATGGCTCAGAAAATGTGCCCGTTCTGCCCCAGAGAGGAGGAGATAAACTGATGGAAGTCTCTGGATGTGCACAATAATGGAGTTCTTTTAAACTCCTCTCTCTTCACGTGGAACCCTGGACTTTTTCCTCCTGCTGTCAGTCGGTGTTTAAAATAGGAAACGCACAAATCTGGTTCCTAAACCATTTCCAGCAAATCTGTGAGGTGGGGGAGAAAGAAAGGATCTCTGATTTAGACTTTGAATGTAAAGCTCTACTTCACAGTCAATTTTGAGATATTCCAAGAGGGCTCCAAACTCAGGCCTAACCTTACTTCTTTAAGCACATTTAATTTTTCCTCCTTCTCCCTCCATTTTTTTGCTTTTTGCCTTTCAATTAATGTTTGCAGAGGTCGTTATATAAACAGACAACTGTCCGGTGCTCTAGACCGCTGGTTCTCGAGGTGTGATCCCTGGACCCAGTGCTTCAGCATCACTTGGGAATTGGTTGGAAATGCAGGTTCTTAGGCGCAGTCTATACCTACAGAATCCTAAATGGAGGGGTGGGGCCCCATGTGTCCTGAGAAGCCCCCCCACCGCCCCTGCCTTGTTGAGAACAGCTACTGGTCTAGACTACAAGATCAAACAGATATCTGCCCTTGGTAGCTTACAATTTGGTCCTGGAAACACCATGAAGGCTACTGGTCTATGATAAATGATAGGATCCAGGCAGGCACAGAGTGTGTGGGACGAAAGAAGGAACAACAAAATCAAAATGTGTGTGTCAGAAGAGCTCCTCATGACACTTTATATTCACTCTCCCATTCTCTCTACATTTACCTATTGCCATACTGGGTCCCTCCTAAACTAGCAGACACCTCAGCTGTTGCCTCTTTCTAACGCCAAACCAGGAGAAAATCCTAACGCCCTTTTGAGGCTTTTTTTTAACACAGAGGGTATGAAACATGCCTTCAATGCTTTTATGGATTTGGAAGCCATAAAATAAGCCTTAATTTTTTGAGGGTATAGGATTTAAACCCAACCAAAACCAAAAGGGGGTTAGAAAGAAGACTATTTACCAATATGGGGTGGGGGGGTCAAAGAGTTCATCTCAGATGCTATAAGGTACCAGTGCAATGTAGATGGGGTGTGGTGATCTTTACTGATTTGTTGAAGCATTTTCTGCCAAGGTTTCTCCCCACCCGCTGCCCTATAATCTAATCAGAAAGTCAGTTTACATTTATGTGGGATTTTTATTATCATTCTATTATTTTTAAAGCCTGGTATTCATTCCGCAGGTTACAGAGGGCAGGGAAGTGGTTCTCATTTAAGAGAGCAAGCCCATTTGCAAGATAATCCAGAAAGCAGCAGCTCTGTGACAGAAGGCTCAGAGGCCCATGTTTACTGTAAATGGAGAGTGAGTCAACAGAATGAGAGATGCCAGGGAAGTTAATGCGATCTTGTGCTGCATCCCTAAGTGTCTGGTATTTAAAATAAGGGGCAGGCTGGCCGGGTCAGAACACACCTGGAGGACTGCGTTCTGTCTGGAGCCTTGTTACTGAGAGTAATTTAACAAATAAACCCCAAATTTAAAATCCAAAGCAGGCTCTTGCTGCCCTGCCTGTTACAGGTGAGGGAAAAGGAAAACAGTTACCATCAGTTAGGAGTCCACTCTTCATCTTGGTCTTTCTTGGAAAGTGGTGTGTGTTGGGAGGAGAGAGGAAGGGATTGTGCCTCTTTCCAGAAGGACAGCGCATCTCTGGCTTGGGTACCCAAGAACAGGATCCCAAGAACTGAGTCTGAGAGAAGGAGCTGAAATTGTCCTTGCTCAAGTCCCTCTCCTGGAGATCTTCCCTCATTTTCTGCTTTTAAAGATCATCTCCCTCCCTCTTGCCACCTCTCTACTCGCTTTATTTTTCTTCCTAACTTGCAGCAGTAATTGACAACATGGTGTGTATCTGTTTGTTTCCTCTTGGTCTCCTCCAGGGGGCGGGGACGTTCTTGTTGCACTCTGTGCCTGTTTCCTCCTAGAGCCGCACCTGACAGCCTCCCTTCTCCCTGGTTATTGAAAAAAGAATGAAAAGCAGAAGGGAACCATGTGTTTTTTCTCCCTGCGAACAGGAGAGAGGCGAGAAGAAGATGAGAGTGATGAGGTAAAGAGCACAAAGGACCGTGTGAGTTTCTCTCTGTAAATCAAGGAAACGTGATGCGCACCATGCTTGTGCTATTGTCAGGAGGAGGACTGAAGAACAGCCTTAATGTGAACAGCCAAGTACAAGGACGTAGGAAAAGCAGGGATCAGAATCAGAGGTCACTGGAGATTAAAACCTCCGAGAACAGCAGCATGGGGGCAGTGGTGTTGTCTGGATTTGGAGGCAATGGTAGATGGATCTCACAGGGCAGTGGCTCTGGTTGGCATCTGGACGGCTGGAGGGTGTGTGAAGACGGAGCCTGGCCTGTTAAGAAGATTCAGAACAGCATTGTTGGAATGAGTGCAGGAAGAAGGGGACATTTAGTGCAGAGTAGACTTGCTATTAGTTACTTCAAGGCTGTTGTGTGAAAGAGAGATTAGCATTGTCCTCTTGTTGGCAAGAGTTAGGACAAGGAAATAGGGGACCATATTACTGGGAGCCAGCCTTCAAAGGAAAGGAAGTAAGAACTTCTCAAGAGGACACAGCTACCCAATGAAGGAGTGACATTTTTCAGGAGTAAGCTTCCTATTGAATGAAGTGAACAAACCTTGGTTAGAGTCCTGCTACTAAAAGTAGGGTTCATAAGTCAATAGGGTTCATAAGTCAAAAGTAGGGTTCATAAGTCAATGGACGTCAATGTGTCATGTGGGGGACTGAATAGACATGCTGAATTGTAGGTCTCTCCACGGACATACTATGTCATAATAATGCGTCCTAGGGAAGTCTCCAGGTGATTCCATTACATATTAAAGTTTGAGAGGCCCTGAGCGAAATAATCTAATGTTGGGGTGTTATTAAAGGCAGTTCAGGTCGGATGCGGATTCCCATTGGTCTCCTGGGGTAAAGGGGAGCTAATGTGTCCTTGTAAATGGGAGAAGGGAAGCACTGATCATTCCCAGTTGTTGATTTCAAGCAGAATACAACTTAAGGACATAAGCAAGTGCACGTCAGAACTAGTTACTGGGCTCCTGTTAGAAGATTCTCTCTTTACCTTGATTAAGAACTTACCGTGCTCCATCAGGCACTAAGAATAAATGAAAATGGGTAATATGTGCATTGAGCTCTATGCACTAGCATATAGTACAGTCTACCCCCAGTGGCTAAAATCGTCCACTGACCCTGAGGCCCTGCCCTTGACTTGTGCATGAATTTAGCTCCTCCTCACTGTCAGTGTCCCTTAACACTGCTCCTTTCTTAGTTGGTAATATCGTAATATTACTGTGCACATTAGTGGTGATGCCGCTAATATCCTGGATTCCTCTACTTTGCTGTTTTTTATTTTCCATAGTACTTAGCACCTTTGGACATCTTAAGAACCATTTTCTTGTTCGGCATGTGTACCATCTGCCTTTCTTTCATTAGAATATTTGTTTCACTAGGACACAGATTTTTGTCTGTGTGTACTCTCATGGAGTTCTGGTAGAACAGTTCCCAGGGTAGGTTGGGTGGCGTGGGAGTGGACAGGAGGCTTGATTTGTTGTGTTGGCTGATTTCTGGGATGCAAATACTCCAATGCTGGCCAATTTCAAACTACCTCTCTGGCATCACTGAATGTGGCATTGGGAAAGGCCATGCACCCTCAACCCTGGTGAGCTGGTCTGGGCAGGCTCCACAACACAGCAGGTACCTGGCACATAGAAGAATGCCAACACCAAGCAGGCACTCAAAAAATACCTAACTTTAATTAATGAAGGGATGGAGTGGGGAAACAGATGTCCTCTCTTCTTCTAAAAGTGAGATGAAAGTGCTTTGTGAGCAAATCATTAATTATGCCTACAAATACCTACTGGGGTTTCTTTCTGGAGGTGACAGCCCAGCTGCATGCAGAGTTGACCAGGCTATGAAGGTAGATCAAAGGGAGTGGGTGAGGTGGTTCTGGGATGAGAGAAAATTGGAGCTGTGAGATGTGATGGCGTGGTGGTGTGGAGGAAATAATTATGACATCAAGAGTAGGGCTTTCAGGAGAGTTTAGGATTATAATGTCAAATGTCTTGACTGATTTGAGAAGCAGTCATGGGGAGCCATTGAAGAAATATAAAAATTTGTATGACAGTAGCAGGTTTACCTTCTAGAAAGTTCCCTCTGCCAAAAATGTGGGAGACTAACTCTCGCATTAAAGGTAGAACAGAGGACCAGGGAGATGAAAAACAGGAGTTATGGACTAAAAATCAGTTTAGAAAAATAAGTGACGAGGGGCTGTATAAGACCATAGTGGTAGGAATCAAGATTTGGGAGCACATTTGAGAGCTACTTAGGGGTAGATCTGACACAGGAGGTGGCCACTGAGATGTGGGGTATGAGAGAAGAAGGCAAAAGGATTACAAAGTTGGCAATTTAGCATGATTCGATGGTTACTGTAGCTTTCACTGAAATAGACAACACAAATTGCATGAACAGACATAGGAGATACAAGGAGAGCACTATTGGTAACACACTGAGCATGAGAAGGCCACACACCGTCCAGGTGGTAGAGATGACAGAATGCTGACCCAGAAGGAAGACAGCAAACCTTCCATGGCCTTTGAAACAATCCTGTCTGGATCCGAGAGGGCAGCCAGGACTCTGGTTGACATCTGGACGCTGGACCGGGCACCCTGAGAAGATCCAGACCAGAGGTAGAAATGTGAGCTCGTGTTAAGAGGTCAAAGAAAGGAAACAGTCATCAACATAGAGATTAAAGTCACAGGAGCAGGTGGACACCTAAGGAGAGATATTTGTTAAATGAAAGATGAAGAAGGATTAACATTTCTGGGAAATAACGTGGAAAGGGGGTAGGTTTCAGCAAAGGAAAATATTTCGACAAGAAAGAGAAAATACTCCCAGGGATGTGGAAGATCATCCGCAGAAGAGTTTCAGGAGGTGGGAATAGGGAGAGCAAGTCGATGAGCGTGTCAGTCACTACACTGGAGCAGATGATGATGGAAAACGAGGCTGGAGGCAGTTGTGAGAGAAGCTTCTAGAGCGGTAAGGACCACAGAAACTGCATAGGATTGAGTGACACATGGGAGGTGACACAAAGGTGAGCAGGCAGAGGACACTTTCAACAATGCCCGACCACTGGACAAATACAGAATTCAGTAGCCCTTGTCTCCTCTTGTTATCGATTGGATCTGATAGTGACCCGGGCGAGGCTATATTCAGTGTTTATATATCAAATGATTTAATGTTTCCCCACATTCACAGAATTGGGAATATTATTGTGCTTGTCTCTATATTCAGAAAAATATTCAAATTATCGGGGCACCCGGGTGGCTCAGTTGGTTGAGCGGCTGCCTTCGGCTCGGGTCGTGATTCCAGGGTCCTGGGATCAGGCCCCGCATCGGGCTCCCTGCTCAGCGGAGAGCCTGCTTCTCTCTCTCCCTCTCTCCCTGCCGCTCTGCTTACTTGTGCTCTCTCTCTAGCTCTCTGTCAAATAGACAAATAAAATAAAAAAAAATATTCAAATTATCAATGAGTTTTTATCATTCTCTTGTCAATTTGTCACATGTTTGGCATTTGCATTGCCCATCTCTATCCCATTTCCCTATCCTTTTGTGAATTCTACTTAAAGTTTTAAGAATTAAAAAGGAATCTAAGAGCTAGTAGCATATCTTCGACTCAAAGTAAGTATTGTGAAAAAGGATCTGTGCCACATGGTCTGTCTCTTCTGCCTCCTTGGTCACCAGGAACAATTGCTCCCTTGTAGGAAAGAGTTTATGTTCTGATCTTTTACTGTTAATAAAGGCTAGGATCACCTTTCCACATAAGCACTGCTTCCCTTACTCTCTGCCCAAATGTGAGAATCATCTCTGTGCCTTCTTCCCTTTGACCTGCCCTAACCTTTGATCTGTGATTTCTAATTGCATTCCATAAGGGTTTCTGTTTTTACACAATTTATTGACCCCTTGATGGGAATTCGGGCTAGATTCATTTGACAAAACTGATGTTTCCTGAGGTCTGACTGTTTGGATTTCCGGGTCGATAGTCGAGAACAATCTCCCTGTGACCTCTGAGAGCCACGGTTTTCTTTTGCTTTAAGGGCTAGACACAAGAGGTTCAAAAGAACTATCCAAACTGGCTTTAACCATAGGAGAAATGATACCTCTGACTGAAGATAAGAAAGGCTTTATATTAATAGTATAAAATTTTCTCGAAGAGGGTCGAGAATGAGAAACACATCTACTAATGAGTTGTACATGTGTTGATATCCCGTAATTCACACGGAAGACCGACAACTGGAGCTACAAGTAGAACCTTTGATTTTGGTGCAGTGAATGTGGATATGGGGTCATCAAAATCGATCAAAACTGTACAAAATTGCTGTTCTCATAGATTGAAAATTGTTGATGACCCAACTGAATGCAGTTCCACTTTATGTGGAGAGAGAGACAGAGACCGAGACCGAGGCAGAGACCTAGCTTATTGTCTCAAAATGCAAGTCCTTGGCAATGGAACTTTGATAGCAAAGTGTTGATTGGCCTTTTTATTTTTTATTTTATTTTTTAAAAGATTTTATTTATTTGACAGAGAGAGAGAAATCACAAGTAGGCAGAGAGGCAGACAGAGAGAGGGGGAAGCAGGCTCCCCACTGAGCAGAGAGTCAGAGGTGGGGCTCGACCCCAGGATCCTGAGATCATGACCTGGGCCAAAGGCAGAGGCTTAACCCACTGAGCCACCCAGGTGCCCCTTGATTGGCCTTTTCAAAAACAAAAATCTGTTACTGCTCTTGGATCAATGATTGTATGCTATTAGTGGAACTAATGTTCATTGAGGAATTCCTATGAGCCAGAAGTTTTAAGTATTTTATTTAATCATAATATTTCTGCACAGGAGGCTTTTTTATTCCCATTCTGAAGATAAAGCTCAAAGAGAGGGAACAAGTATCATAAAGCAAAAAATAGAATGGAACTTTTCACTGCAGTATGCTTCCACCAAAGCCTACAATTTCTCATGCATATTTTGGAAACGGAAGTCTGGATGGGATATTCAATGAGGGGGAAAAGTATGGACCACAAAATTACTCTTAAATTCTGAATGGTGCAGGGTGCTAATTTTGATGCCAGAGAAGAGAATTTAATATAAACAGAGGAAAAAAGAATAATGTTAGCATAGTCTTGCCTTTAAGAAACTGCAGTTTTGGTTAAGAACAGGAAACTTTCTTGTACCATGGTTTTCTCATTTGTAAACCATTAGGACTAGGCTGGGATGATTTAAAAGATCCTTCCCATCCCGATATGGCTCATTAAACGCATGATGACACAGACAGGTCTATTACGGTAATAAAGCAAGTAGAGATAGAACATCTTTCTCCGGGTTTAGTGCCAGGACCACCCTCATCAGACTCAATTGGGGCTTTCATTAAAAATAAGGAGTTTTGGGCTCCAACTTCAGACCTGCTGAATTTGTGGGCATAGAGTCAGGGAATCTGTATTTTAACTAACTTTTCCAAAAGGCCTGGGGTTTTAGTAAGACTGTACGACTGACCATTCATATTGTAATATGAACACTACTGATCGCTCTTAGCTCTTGGACTCCTCACAAGGGAATATCACTAAACCACAGGTGTGGCATGAAGAAGACACACGTGTGTGTTTGTCATTGAACTCCCATCCTTCACTCCATCAGACAGTGGGGAGTGGCTCGTATCTTGATCTATTGCAGTATATGGTAGAGAGTTACGAGTCTAATCTCAGGGCCCCTTATTTTGCTCTTCATGGACCCTGCTGCTTGCCAGGGACCCTGCTGCATCTGGCCTGGCCTTATTTCCCTGGACCTCTGACATTAACCCTTTCCTTGGGCTACAAGTCCTGCCCTTATTTTATAATCGCTCCTTCCCTCAGAACGGAGAACAAACATGGGCAGTAAATGTCATTAGAGACCATTTAGGTCTTGAAGGATTAAAAAAAAAAAAATCTGACTTTCAGTGCCAGAAAACTTTGTGGACCCTTCTGTAAGTAGGGCCCCCAGGAATCTGTGGCCAGGAGAAGCGGCGGTCTAGTTCAACCCTCTTCATTCATTCATTGATTCATTCATTCACAAGCTAAACTATTATGCATTGAATGCCTGCTAGGAGCAGAGCACTATGCTAGACCCGAGAGGAACACCAGTTATCGTGTCAAGCACATCATAAGTAATACATCTTTTTATTTTTACTGTTTCCAAAATTTGATTTATTTATTTATGGACTGACTTACTTGTTATTGGACACACAATGTTGACACACAATGTTAACATTAGTTTCAGGTGTACAACACAGTGACTCACGAAGTCCCTGTGCTATGCTCACCCCTGGGGGACGTCCAACCTGCCACCTGACAGCGCTGTTACAACATGATGCACTGTCTTCCCGGGGCTGTACGTCTCATCCCTGTAACTTCTTCATTCTGTAACTGGGAGCCTGGACTTCCCACTCCCCTTTGCCCATTTTCCCCACTCCTCACCCCTTCCCTTAATATATCTTTTCCAACAGACCTAACGCCTCTCTTTACCAAGTCTGCAATGTCCTGTTTATCAACGACACGACTGTTCTTGGTGTTGGGCCCAATAATGGCAGAGCCTCTGAAGATCTAACTCCTGACTTCTACTTTTTCCCTTATTCTTTGCTTCTCTCTCTCTCCCCCTCAATATCCTAAAATGAAATGAAAAGTTCAGTGGAAAATGGTAAAGTTCAGATTTCATTAGCTTTTGATATCACTGTTCCTTGGGGAAAAAAAAAAGTCACATTTTAGGGTGACCTTTTTAGTTAATTCACAGCCGGGAGAAAATCACCCTGAGTGTCTTTTCCATCTATAGGTAATTAGATTCTGCTGCTAAGCGTGGCCCTGTGGGGTGGGCCATGCGATGGGGGTGAAGAGAGGCGGAACCTGGCTCTCCTCCTTCTGACCTGTGGTTCTCAGATCCTGGACTACAGTAGACGGTGGAAGGAAGTGGGACAAGCACTGAAATAGGGATATGACACCCAGGTGAGGCCTTATAGGGTACATGACCAGGCTTTGGCTCAGTAGGGCCCAGAAGAAGGCCATTTCAGACAGTGGACACCACATACACAGAGGGCCCAAGATATGTATGCACATGGCGGACAGATGGGCCAACTCAATCTGTACAAGGCTCTGCTTCTGGAGAGTTCTGTCGGGAGTCAGCCACATTTCTCCCATCAGATCCCAGTCTCTACTGCTCAAGGCCTTCCCAGACTCCCGGGTATTAGGTGTGTTACATTTCTTCCAGACAGGCTGGGTCACAACTGACCTCACAGTATTTTCATCAAAACCAGTGCTATCACTTACTCGTGAGTCTCCCAGGTGGAGAAGGTACAAAAATTGCTGGTGTCAGGTACAGTTCCCACAAATAGAAGGTGAAGACAACGATCTGGGAGGTCACGTCCGGCCTGTCTTTTGCGGACCCCGGTGGGAGGATTCTGGGATGTGTTTATTTGCTGGCATTCTACCTGGAGCCAACTTACATGTCTACCTTTATACAGCACCTTTCCTCAGAGGAAATGACTTCAGTCGTGCCATGACAAAAGGTCACTGGAAATTTGAGTTACACGGAGATGGAATAAAGTTCAGCCTGTCAGGAAGTTTGCACTGGGACTTAGTGAATATTCCTCTGTGGTCTCTTCCTGACCCTCCCACTCCCCCGCCTGCTCCCGTGCGATGCTCCAGCCTCTCCCCCACTTACCTCCATGATGGCCTTGCTCTCCTCCTCCCAGGCAGCTCCCAGAGTTTCCCCAGTAACCTCGACTATCACCTTGTCAAGGGTACATGCGCAGAAATCAAACCATCTTCTCCATGCATGGCTTTCCTTTACCCCCTTCCTCGGGTTCCTGCCTTGTCCTGGTGCATTTCCACTTTTGGCTTTGAAAGCTCTCGGAAATAACCCATCGTCTCATTAGAACCTCGTAAAAAGGGACTTGGCAGATGTGTGTGTTTCCCCCTCTGTGAAAATGAAATTGGAAATGATCTTCGTGCTCTCTCTCTCTCTCTCTTTTCTCCAGGCTTGCATGGCCGTCTAAATCTGACTCCCCTCTTGCATGTCTCTTTTCACGCCTCCTTTTCAAGTTTGCTCTGTGCTTTGAATATTTCCCTTGAAAGGGAGCCGCTGCTCTTTCCCTCCAGTGAAATCTCTCTTTATTATTTTCCTCTCTCTTCGCTTGTGCTGCTGAGTTCCTCGGCAAGCCTCTTCTTTCTTTCCTGGCATTTGCAACCCTTTTCATTTTGGAATCACCGGAGAGTTTCCTTAGTGTGAGGTCGTCTTTTGCATGTTGGGCATGAATATAGATGATAATGTGACCAAAGGTAACAAGCATGCTTGCAGATTTCATTTGGTTAGGGGGCTCTGCTTTTAAACCTTTCTGCATTGTTATAACACGTCAAGCAAGCATGGCCTCCCTGCTGTAGAATTCATAGGAGTTGCCTGGGATGGTGGGGTGAGTGCAGGATTTGAATGCAACAGATCCAAGTTCAAGTCCTTGCTGTGCCACTTACCAGCCAAGGTTTTGTACTAGCTGAGTAGGTTACAAATGGTTACAGATTGGATAGCTTAAAACAGAAGAGTATCCTCTCGCAGTTCTCAAGGCTATCGGTCCGTGCCTCTTTCCTTGTTTCTGGGTGTTGTGAGCCACTCTCAGCTTTCCCTGACTTGTAGATACATCTCTCCAAGCTCTACCTTCAGCTTCCCATGGCTGTCTTCTCTGTGTCTTTGTGTCCTTTCCTCCTCTTACAAAGACACTGGTCATTGGACTTAGGGCCCATCCCACATCCAGTACAATATCATCTTGAGATCTTTAATTTAATTACATCGAAAAACATCCTATTTCCAAATAAGTTTACATTTGCAGGTACCGGAGGTCAGGACTTGGGCATATCTTTTTAGGGGCCACATTCAACCCATTGCAATCTTAGGCAGACTATTCTATCTCCGCCTGTTTCCTCAAAATAGAAGTGATATTGCCAACCAGCATAGCTGTTGAGGGAAATAAATCACAAAATATTTGGAAAGCCTTTGTCCTCCTGCTGGGCAGATAGGAAGTGATGAGTAAATATTCATCCCTTTTAAAAAATTCCAGTTAGAGAGGGCCCCTGACTTAATATGGTTTGACTTAAGATGTTCTAACATTGAGATGTGTGAAAGTGATATGCATTCAGTAGAATCTGTACTTAGAATTTTGGAGTTTGATCTTCTAGTGGTATGCGGGAAGATCCTCTCTCCTGATGTGGGGCAGTGACATCGTAAGCATGATAAGCACAACTGATATGTCCCCATGCAACTGTTCTGTTTTTCACTTTTGGTAGCCCTCAGTAAATCACATGTGGCATCCAACACTATCATAAAACAGGCTTTGTGTTAAATAATGTTGCCCAGCTATCGGCTAATGTGAGTGCTCTAAGCACATGAAGGTAGACAAGGCTAAACTATGATGTTCACTAGGCTTGGTGTATTAAATACATTTTGAACTTATATTTTCAACCTACGATGGGTTTGTTGGTACGTGACCCCATTGTAACTTGAGGAATATCTGTATGCCTTTGATACGCCACTTAAGAAAATGGATGCAGTCTTATTTTACAGACTGGAAAATTAATTTTCACAGATAGAGTGCTGTATTACTATATAAAATGGGTAAATAAGTTTTCCTTGTAAAAATTCATTTACAAGACAAAGTTGGAAATTTGGACAGGAAGGGATCCAGACAAAAAGCCAAGCAGGCCAAATCTGTTCAGTCAATAAATGTTTATTGAGCACTTACCATGTAGCTAAACCCTGACTAAAAGAGACAAGGGCCCAGGCCTCATAGAAAGTTAATAAATAATAACAGAGGAAATACATAATATAATTCCAGGTAAGTATCAATGAAATAGAGAAAAATACAACAGGACAGAGTTGGAGCATGATTGAAAAGCAGGGGGAAAAGTGAGCTTTGAAAAAGTAATATTTAAGGCAAGTTCTGAATGAAGTGAAAGGTCATCCTATGCAAGAGGCTGGGGGATGTACATTCTCAGCAGAGAGAACAAGTGCAGAGGTCCTGTGGCAGATGGAGGAAAAGCAGGACAGTCAGGATTGCTAAAACATTGGGATATGAGGTAGAATTTGGAGGCGA
This sequence comes from Lutra lutra, assembly GCF_902655055.1. Classification (NCBI taxonomy): domain Eukaryota; kingdom Metazoa; phylum Chordata; class Mammalia; order Carnivora; family Mustelidae; genus Lutra; species Lutra lutra. The sequence goes on along the minus strand of NC_062284.1, from coordinate 8,446,254 downwards.
CAGGAGATGGATCATGTAGAGGTAAACCAGGGTCGAGATTGGACCTGCCATACGTGCTGGGTAAGATCTAGTAACCAGCAGAGCACTGTTTCCAAGAGTGACAGCTACCATAAGCGACAGTGTGGAAAGGTAGCCAGCCTGGACTGAGTTGTCTAGGTGACACCAAACTTGGCCCTTCTTTTCCAACTCTGGTCTCACTGCTGGCATACTTTCTGCCTACTCTCCAAACTGTTCTCAAACCATGGGAATATCATCATCTCCTGATGCTGGTTCTTGCTCTCTTTTTAGTTTATTCTGTTTTATTTTATATTTTCATTATCTGATAGAAGTAGATGGTAACATTCCAAGACACTTCTGGAAATCAGCACATGCCAAAGGAAGCATTCAGTCTGTCAGTTCCTCCAGAGCAAGTGACATGATTGTCCTTTTATAAATAATTTCATAAAATTACAAATCCTGTTAAGTGAGTTTACTTCTGCTGACAGCTGTTGCTGTCTTGTTCACCTGAAAGCTCAACTCTGTTGTGGGCTTTATCTAGAAGAGGCCCTGGTTAGATTGAATCTCATTTCAGTCTCGTGCAACAGTGCTCAATTTTATAATAACAATAACAATGACAATAGTAATAATAACAATAAAATTCTCATGGGATAAAGGCAAGCACAAAAAGATAAAACTGGAATTAAGGGCCTTTCCAGAGGGGAAGGAAAATAGATTGTGACTACTTGGGGGAAGGAGCTAGAGTGAAAAATACCGCTGAACAGAAACATGGCCGCTCACAGGAAGCCCAGACTTCCGTGAATGGCGCTGTCTTGCTGTGGTGGAAAGAATTTCGTTATATCCACACTCAGGCAGAATCCTGTCTTCTAAATTTCTCTGGTAAGGCTCCTCGTTCCTGCTGTTGGAGACTCAGTATAGATCACACGGGAATTTTACAAGGATGAGATTGACTTGTATTGATTTAATGTGACACAAAGCATATGACAACTATATGCCCTTGATCAAGCTGTGGGACATGGGACGCCTTCCGCCTTCAGTAACATTTGTTGAGCACCTACAGTATACGGCTCACTTGATGTGTTGAGGAGGGCGCCGTGGCAAGGAAGACAGGGCTGTCTGGAGGAATTTGGTGTTGATTCTGGGTCTTGTGCTCTTCACCTCTGGTCCTTTTTACTTCCTCTCTCGGGGATATTCTAGAGTCACGGAGGCCGGAAAGGGTGCATATGAATCTAATGGAGGTGGAAGTGGGGTGGGCTGGGCTGCGGAGGGGTGGTGAGCATGAGGGGAAGCCAGGAGGCCTGATGCTCCACAAAGTTTGGGGACCGGCTCTCCCTTTCCTGCACCTCCCTCCTGCAATCTTTGTTTTACTAAGGGACACTCTGCTGTGATGAGCCAACCTGGCCACAGGGTGTCACAACTGCCCCAGAGACTCCCGGAGGCACTCAGGAGCCCTCTGAGGAGAGGTCAGACCCCAGCAGACTTCTGCCTCCATTGCTGAGGGAGTCGGCCCGGCTGCTACAGGAATCACCTGGGAACTCGCTGCTGCCAGAGACTTGCCAAAATGCCTCCAAAATGGCTCCTCTGGCTTTTTGAGGCTCCTTGTGTTACAGGAGGGGATGTAAGCGCTGGCTGGCCCCCTGAGAGGCGGAGGGCTGGGGACAGCCTGGGCCTGCTCCGGACTGGCTCCCTTTTAGGCCCTCAGCCACGCAGGCCCAGTTTGCCACTGGAGGAATGGGTCTCATTTATCTGGAGAGGGACCCGGCAGAGAGTCAAGCGAGAGTGATTTTAACAACCGACTCTGCTTCCTTCAAGCTGGTGACCGAAGAAGTGGGCCTTGGTGTCTTTATCTGTGAGATGAAAGCAAATCTTCAACTCTGGTTTTGTGACCTGCTGTTTTGCTAGACATTTCAGTTTTATAGTCTTATTTGGCTTTGACACCTTCCAAAGCAGGAAGAATTCATCCCTTTTTATAGGCACAGAAACCGAGTTTCTGAAAGACTGACAAAGGTCACACAGTATAGACATTTTAACCCAGCTCTGCCTGGTTTATTTGCATCATAATCAAAATGATAATTTACAAACCACACACCAATAGCCCCTGAGTCCTGGGAAACTGGATTTAAGACCTGATGAGAGAAAAGGCACTGAGGATATATTTGAATTAGAGTCCGTGAAAGGGAAATTCTAGATCGTTGCGGTGGAAGCTAAATCTGATTCGTGAATCAGTTATTGAGAACAAAACAGGATCATACGTTGGTGGTATGTAAGGGAGAAACAGAAGAAGGAAAACAAATCTCAGTTACGTTTAACCAATATCTAATGAGTTTCTCCCTTGAGAAAGTTACCAGTTAGGGCAACAAAAGACATCCAGCTCTCCGGGCTGGTGATAATCTGGCCTCACCAATATCCAAACACAAAAGAGAATAACCAAGAGCAGGGAAAGACCAGCAAAGAACTCTTGGAAGACTTTGGAAAGGCAACCAACCACATCCTGTTGGTGGAACTAGGGCAGAGCTGTGGAGAAGGTGTTATTTCAGTTAGATCTCAAAGAAAAATAGGTTGTCAACAGGTAATAATGCGAAAGATGAACTAACACATAAACGAAACACATAAAAGTTAAACAAAAAATGGTTGCATTTGGAAACGTTTTATTGGTGGTCTCTCCTATGGAAATGATGGAGCACATAGGGAAGAAATACCTGGAGAAGTTCATTTGGAGGGAAAGAGAGAGCACAGCAGGAGGGGCAGAGGGAGAAGGATAGAGAATTCCAAGCAGACCTGGCACTCAGTGTGGAGCCCAGCACGGGGCTTGATCTCGCAACCCTGAGATCAAGACCTGAGCCAAAATCAAGAGTCCGACGCTTAACCACTTGTGCCCCCGGGTGGCCCTCAATGAGAGTTTTGAAGCAAGCTAGTGACACAGTTTTTATAAAGATGTCTTTGTCTATTCTGTTGGATGGGTTCTGGAGAGAGATGGGGAAGGCCAGATGCATGGTTGGCGAAACAGCCTTTGTAAGAGGTGACGAAGGCGCAGCCTCACCTGGTGGCAGGGGCGTGAAAGCGAGGAGATGCTAGAAACATGCAGCATGAACATGAGGACTTGGCCTCTGATTACTTTAGGGTCTGGGGTATTGGAGAAAGGGTGAAGGACTAGCTGGGGTTGTGAGCCTCAGTGGAAAATGATGGTGCCATTAAGAGGCAGAAAATCAGGAGTTTGGAAGCTCTGAGAAGACGAACAGGAGGAGGTACGTAAGAGAAAAGGAGATGGAGGCAAGCGAGGTACTAAGGAGGGCTCATCCTGTGGTGGAATGAGTGGGGGAAGGTTAAGCTAAGGGAAGCACAGAGGAACCACCTGTCAAGGGGCAGAGATACAGAAGGAGAGCGTCCTGGCCAGGAGCAAGGTTAGTAGTGCCAGATGCCTCCCAGACTAGCAGGACAAGGTGTGCTCATGACAAAATCACCAATGACCATTGGAGTGTTGTTCAGCGTCGCTGTTCCCTCTGAACACGGGACTGTGTCGGTGCCTTTGGACGGGGAGTGCCCAGTGCTGCATCCCAACCCTCGAATGCGTCCAGTGCACAGTTGCTGAATGGAGAAAGGAGAACATGCAAGCAGGGCTGTTCAGAAAGCTGTAGGCATGGAAACAAAGTTGTTAAAGAGGGAGTGGCTTCTGGGTAAAGCTGACGATGAGCATCCTCTGTCTTTCCAAATAGTTCTGAAAGGGGATGCCAGGGTGGCTCAGTTGGTTCAGTGTCCGCCTTCGGCTCAGGTCATGATCCTAGGGTCCTGGGGGTAGAGTCCCGTATCAGGCTTCTTGCACAGTGGGGAGTCTGCTTCTCCCTCTGCCTGCTGCTCCCCCTGCTTGTGCTCTCTTTCTCTCTGACAAATAAATAACTAAAATCTCAAAAAAAAAAAAAAGTTCTGAAGGGTGAGACAGAAGACAGCTCTGCAGTGGGACGGTCCTTCGCAAACTTGACAACGAATCACCTGTAGGCGTGTCATGTGGACTGCTGGGTTTCTGGTTCAGTAGGTCTGGGATGAGTTCCCCCCTCCTGATTTTTGCTCTAACAAGTTCTTAGAGGACCTCCAGTCTGTTGCTCTGGTGGCCACACTTTGAGAAGCACTGAGCTAATAAAAAGATCCCTGGATATTCAGTTTGAAATCCTAGATGGAACCCCAACCCGTTCTCTTCTTGGCTGTTTGACTTCTTTCTGTGCATATTTGCTCCTATGCACGATGAGGACCATGGGGTATAGACCGGAGCATTAAAGTGAGTCCTACCTCACAGTATGTAGTTAAAACACATTGGCTGAAGCAAATTAAAAAACAAAAATTAGTAAGACAGAGACCGGTTGAGCTTGAGGAGGTAGCATACAGGAAGGAAATATTTTAATGTTGCTTATTTAAGAAATGGGGAGATCTGTGCATGTTTGCGGACAGCAGATTTGGTCTGAATCAACTGATTTCTGTGAAATAGCATGTGATTTCAGAGCTGGCTGGGTGAGCAGGACATGGGAGCTTGAAGGCAAGCTTTATCCTCTCCCCTGGACAGCGTTAAGCAGAGCACCCAAACCACACACATTTAGAAGGGAAAGAATAAAATGAAGCACCCTTTGAATCATCCATAGATGCAAAATTTGCTTTCAATAAAAATGGAGATGAGGCTGCAGCCAGATAACCATCAGCTTGGTCCAAGGTACAAAGGTTTAATTTTTTATGTTCGCATTTAGTCATTTTTATGATACCGGCTTCCCAGCTCATTTCTGAATAAATCCATGCAGCACTGAAACAAATGCCAAAGAAAGAGAAAAACCCCTCTCAGAATTTCCCGTCCATATTTATAGTAAGTTGACAGATACTGCATTTTCTTCATTCCAGGCTCTAATCAATTCATGGCTAAAAGGGGGGAAAAAAGAGGGAGAGAGAGAGAGAAAAGAAAACAGATGATGAACAATTTGTACGGGGCTTCTGGTCATTACCCTCCTGTTATAACTCTTATTAGCGGAACAAATTAGCATTACATTAATAAATACAAAGTAGAGAAAATGCCCCAGCCAATCTAGAGGGTTTATATAGCGGCAGATACATTGCTCCCATTTGCTTGCTAAATCCAACATCTTTAATTTTTCACTTTAGCGCTTTGAAGATCCTAGAAGTTTCTCTTTATATAGGATCTCCTCTGTGGTCAGGAGGTGGGTCATGGGGTGAGGGGCAGTAGGTCTATGTCTGTCCAGCTGCCTTTATGTCTAAGGAATACACTATGCCTTGCTTGTGAGCCTTGGGCATTGTGAATCCACAACCTTTGCACCCTCCTGGCTGTTGGTGGGACTCTGGCCCGAGCCCTGACAAAGAGAACCAGCTTGTTCTAGCACAGTCTATGGAACTCAGCTCTGACGGGTCTTGTCACTGAACTACCAGGGACTTCTGAATGACACTGCCCTCAGCAGTGGATTAAAATGGGGACCGAGCAGAGCAAGGGCCTTCTGGACTCCACCCCAGACTTAGAAGAAGGGGATTAGGGCCAGTGGTGCCCAGGCAAAGGGAGGGTAGTGCATACTGTGCTTCTCAAACGTTAATCTGGGTGCAAACCACCTAGGATTTACTAAGAAACACAGCTGATTCTACAAGCTGCCACGGATGCAGACACCGGTGGTCTATGAACCAGACTTCGAGTCACCCTGAAATTTCCTGCTCTTGCCCTGGGATAAGCCTCAGCGTCCTTGGTGTAACTCTGTCATCCACAATAAGAACAACTGGACCTTTGCTTAGATTGCCACATAGCTTTTCTTTCAAAGCGGATGAAAATTAATCAGCAGGATTGAAATCTTGTATACAAGGAAAACCTCTTGATTTTTTAATTTAATTTTTTTTTTAATATACAGAAGCAAGAGAGAGCAAGAAGCAGTAACATTGTACAGTGAGAACAGTGGAGCTGGCTTGTTCCAACTCTAGTTATTAATTTTCAGGAATGGCTTCCTTGTGTCACAGGTTCTTAGGAAGAAGTGGGGGGAGACCTGGATATGGGGAGAAGAAGTCACGTTTATTGGGCACTCTTTGTGCTCTGCTTAACAAATATTTCAGGCTTTAATGTTAGCAACAGCCTTGACAGGTCAAGTAATATCATATATCGAAGATAAAGGAATTCAGGGGGACTTAGAGAGATCTGGAGAGAGTGAGTGACGTGCCCAGAGCCAAGTTTGCTAGGAAGACCTATAGCCCGTGTTCCTTTATAAAGAATGCTGTTTCTGACTTAACTCATTCTTTGAGACCTATAGTTTAATTTGAGCCCTGCTAAATTTTTTATTTATCCCTTTTGTCATTTCCCATGAGCCGTGTGTAGTTGCCTGAGTACTAGAACCTTCTGTACAGATAAACACATTTCCTTCACGAGAGGACAAAATGTTTTGCGGTCTCTCAAGAGTCCCCAGGGAGATGTACAAAAATGCTATTAGGGAAGCGAGAGGGTCTGCTGGCCTCTTCCAGCCACCCTCAAGTCCTAGATCTCTTTCTGTCTGAGCTGCTGTCTTTCCACAGAACTGGTAGCCTCCTTTTCCTGCCTCTGCCTCCACCCCAGGTTGGCCCTTCTTTTGTTGAGGATTTTCAGAAACTAATTGTCCTCCCTTGTTGCCATTGGGTTCCCTGCTTTTCTTGGTTTTGAAGGTTAATTGGGTTTTGAACTACATGTGGTTATTCCTGACTAAGGGAGGAAGTTAGGTGGACCCCACAATCCATTCAAATCAAGCAGATCTTGCTCCTGGATGTCAAGATTCCTGACATCCATCCTCACAACCACAGTAGTCACCAAAGCTCATCATATCTGTTGGCTCAAAGGCTGCTTCAACTCACCTGTGATATTCTTTAGTTGAGGTCACCTAGCAGTAAAGGAATTTGAACAAGTGTATGACTTACTACTGCTTTTCAGAGGCAGGTGCCACATATTTTAAGAGTGTCTTCCACAGCCTCATATTGTTTTCACAGTTGATTTGCAAAAAGATTTTGCTAATTCTATTACTGATTTCTTTTTTATCTTTCTATTACCTTGTTCTGTTATCTTGGAGATTGTCTTGCTCCAAACTAACTATCGTTTGCTCACTTGCACTGCTCAATTATTAACCAGTAAGCCCACAAAACAAAATAAAACAAAACCCAAAAAGCCCTATTTGAAGACAAAATGGATGAGAACTTTCTAGATTTGCTGAACATTATGAAACTTACCAGTAGGTAGATATAATCAAGTCTTCATATGACAAGTAAAAATAAGTCTACACAGACACATTATAGTAGAAAAACAGAACAATGAAAATAAAGAAAATATCTTGAAGGCAACTGGAGAGAAAAAAGTGGATTATGCAAACACCATTTAGTACTTATAAAGAAGAGGAACAAATATAAGAAAGAAAAGCTGGTTTCTGTAACAATGAGTTGGTGGAACTTGGATGAATTATTACTTTCTGTGGCTTGTCACACACATACGAATTACTGTCTATAATTTAAGATATGTCAGTTTAGTTTTGTGTGTTTGACTGTTCCATGAATTACTATTTATGTAATATGGTCACATGCTCCCAATTTAAAAGGAAAAGGGTCTTGGTTATGGAACACGGTAGACTGTGACATCTGACGCCATGGACCATCTTTTATGAAATTTATATACTGGAATGTGTTTAGCAAAATGCAGAGCACATAGTGAGCTCCCAACACATAAATAGGGCTGAAAGAAAATTAGAATCCTTGACTGTCAGCTGAATTCTTATTTAAAAATTTCCAGGTCTTTTATTTTTGATTATTTATTTTTTTTAAAGATTTTATTTATTTATTTGACAGAGAGAGATCACAGTAGACAGAGAGGCAGGCAGAGAGAGAGAGGGAAGCAGGCTCCCTGCTGAGCAGAGAGCCCCATGCGGGACTCGATCCCAGGACCCTGAGATCATGACCTGAGCCAAAGGCAGCAGCCTAACCCACTGAGCCACCCAGGCGCCCTCCAGGTCTTTTAGATAGATATTCCATTCCAAGTGGGACAAATTACTCCAGGAGAGTAAAAAGGACCATTCTGTGACATCTTGGAGAAAAATCTTAAAACTTCTTTCTTGTATTTAGAACATATTTTTACTCAGTGTTTTATACAGTATACTGTATGCTACATTTGTACTGTACTATATGTGTATGAGTTTATAAATAACCCAGCACACATAACATGGGGTGCATACTCAAATGCTAATAGGTATGCAAAACGAAAAGTATTTGGAATGCAAATCAGTACCACTATGAGATATTACTTCACACTCATTAAGTTGACTAAAATAAAAGAGACAGACAATAGCAAATGTTGACATGCATGTGGAGAAATTGGAGCCCTTATCTGCTACTGGTGAGGATGAAAAATGGTGCAGCCACTTTGGAAAACAATCTGGCAATCCTCTAAATTGTTAAAAATAGAGTTACCATATGGCCCAACAATTCCACCCCTGTGTATATATGCAAAGGAAATGAAAACATATGTCCACACAAAAACTTGTACATAGATATCCATAGCAGCATTATTCATAAGAGCCAAGAAGTAGAAATAACCCAAAAGCCCAACAACCAATTTGGGGGGATGAGAGTATTCCAAACTTAGAGAGTGGTGAGGGTTGTATGACTCTGTGAATAAACTAAAAACACTTGATTGCACACTTTAAAGGGTGCATGTTATGATATTTGAACTACATCTCAATAGAGCTGTTATTGAAAAAAGGAAAAAAAGAGAAGTAAACTCATCTGAATGCCACTGCTTTAGAGAAACTCACCCAAACTGGCTGAAGCCAGTGTCCCTGAGAAGACCATGAGAATAAAAATTGTTCAACTCCATTTACGTTAAGTGGCCACATTTCCACCTGCGCTCCCCCCTTTTAAATAGCGCAATCTCTACATGATATGTGTCTTTAAATTATCGTCATAAGCACTGGTTTCACAAGCGATGGCATGTTCCATTTTGTGCATCTTCATGGTGGTCTAAAAGGGAGCCCACTGGATATATATTGAAGAATTCGAACATGCTGTGTAAACTAAAAGAAAAATATTCTCTGAATTAGAAGAAAAGCCATTTTATCAAGGTTGTAATGTCTTTTTCTTTAAGGACTGTGAAGAGAGATTCTGTTTTCTTCAGTTTAAGCCTGAAAACTCAGAGTTTACGCATAATCTCATTTCTTGCCCTATTTTTGGATGATGGGGGGGTATTTTTCATTGTTGTTGTTGTTCTCATTTCAAAGGCAAAATACTACTGCCTGAATTGTTACTCAGGTTCCCATGGGGGTAACTTAGAGGAATAGCAGGTAGATGGCATTGTCATCCGTGGAAGTCTAAGGTAAGAGATCCAGCCTGCTCTTGGGTGTTCTTGCCAAGAGTGGTCATTTAAGGATTCAGTTGTGTTTGACAGTTACCCTGAGCTCTTATTAGAGAAGTAGCCCAATAGGGGTGAAGATGCTGGGAGTAAATCCAGCTTTTGTGGGGACTTCCGCTGAATTTGGGGGAATCCTTTTAAAAATTAAAAAATAGTTACTAAGGTGAATATTTAGAGAAAAGAGGTAACAAATTGCACAGGCAGAAATCTTGCCAAATCTCACCAACACAAAATCTAGAAAATAGTAATTCATTTCGTAACCCCCCTCCTTCCCTCCTGTTAGTGCCACAAGCCCTCAGATGTATGTGGAACACAAGAGAATTACTCCTGGTCCTGACCTTTGTGTTGCATCACTAGGTACATTGGCATAGTCGGTAGTGGGGGAATTCCTGGAAGCTCTTTCTACCCTGGGATGATGGCAATGACTTATCTACATGTGGTATTCACTGTGAACCTCATACATGGGTACCACGAACCAGGACCTAGGTATACCTCAGCATTTCTCCTGAGTGTGATAGCCCGAATGCCATGGCACCACTTACCATACGTGACAGGAAATGTGATGGAGGACATGGCAAAGTAGCAATGTCAGAGAGGAGGGAGTTAATAATAGTATTAACTCATCGCCATTAAAATACTTAGGCAAATTTCATGATAATAGAGCGCTGGAAGGAGACTGTGAGAGATATCTAAGCTTCTTTGTCTTTGGCTCCATGGTAAATGCACCTCTACTGACCCCCTTTCTTCAGAGACATTTTATAGCTGTCCATTCAAATAAATCCGTTTTCCCCATTATTTCATGTGGCATAATGAGTCCATGGGACATTGTGAAACAGTCCAATTTAAGACAGAGGGAATATAGTAGAAGAGGCAACATGAGAAAAATACTCTTTATCAGCATGTGTTTTCCTAGTATATCCCTCACATTAAAGAAAAATCCTTATCACTAGGACAGAGATGAAATTTCTCTTCCATTCATAAATAAGCTACATTAAAACCAAAACCCAAATAAATCCTCTGTAATGTCCTCCCTGTGGGAGTCTGTTAGATTGCTGAGTCATTGTGAGTTAGAAATTTTAAATCTTAACATACAGGCTTACATCCCACGGAACCATCACTGATATATATCTAGAAAGTCAGAAAAAGATCACATTCTTTAATATATTTAACCAAAACACCATGAAACCATCTCTAAAGACTCACAAGACACAATTAAGTTGTCTTATCCATTCAATTCATATTTATTAGTGCCAATTACATGTAGGGCTGTGTGTTGGACCTAAGGTAGACCTGGAGATTTAGAAGGCACAGACTCTGTCCTCAAGGAGCTCATAAATTTTTTAGACAAAATGAGGCATGTACACAAGTAACTATAATAAAAATGCTGGATAACAGGTAGATAAAAAAAAAACTGTAAAAATTCAGAAGAGGGAGAGTATCATCCAGTCATTTATTGAAAGAGTCGAACAAAATATATTTGGTCCTGACCTGCCAGAATTTGCAACCTAGTGAGGAGGATATGCATAACTAACTCAACACACTCATGAATATATAATCATAAATTGTGAAGTATTATAAGAAAGAAATTTTTATAGGCAACAAAAGAGCACACTGATTAAGATTGGAAGTTTGTAAGTCCTGAGAAGGTGAGAGGTCAGGGACAGCCACGTACTGAGTGTGGGTGACTTAGGTGGATGGGCTAGAATGTTCTAGGCAGAGAGATACAGAGGGGTGAAAGGTTTTAAGGCTGGTTCTAATGGTTCTAAGCTTGGTGAGTTTAAGGAGCTGAAAGAAGGTGAATGTGGTGCGTTACAGGGAGGGGTGAGTGTGGCATGAAGGGGTTCGTAGAGGAGGGGCAGAAACTCATCCCTGAAGGAACTTACGGACATGTTAATTCTGCGCTCTGGGAATCCCTTGGAGATACATCTTGGGTGATGTAGAGTATGTCTTGGAAGCAGCTACTGATAAGAGGTTGCTGGAGTCATCCAGCGGAGAGGCTCTGGTGACATGGACTAGGGCAGAAGCCACGTGGGAGAAAAGCGATCCAGTTGTGCAGGTGGAACCAACAAGACCTGGATATGCACTGGGTGGGGAGAGTGGAAGAGAAGAACCATTCCAGACATTTCTGGTTCTAGTATAAGCTTACCTCTGTGAGAAGCCCTCAAGCTCTTGGAGGCAGTGGACATGTTTTCTCCTTGATTCGTTCTCCCGACAGCATTAAGACTATAGAAAGCAGTTAAGAGGTATTGATTTGGAGTTCATTGTACTGGGTAGAAAAATCTCGTTTCCTTAGCCTTAGCTCTTTAGAATTCTCTTGTTCTCTTTCCATTACTGTGTATATGCTTCCTCTTCAGAACCTTGGAGGAAGAACAGGGGTAAAAAAATAACGTTCACACCTTGCACCGCAGGGCTGCTTAATGACCTCTTTCAGCTTAGCATGGGCTGGAGACCCCTAACTCTGCCTGCTCTTTTGGTGGCCACCCTGAAAGGACTGTCACCAGGGTAGCAGTTGATAGCCCTTCTGAGATATAGCAGGGCAGTGTGGCAGTCGGGATGTATTCTGGTGGGCAGAGTGACCAGAGGAACCTGACCTGGGAAGTGTCTTGAAATGCACCTTGCGCATTTCCATGCATATGTCCCAGAAAATGGTGTGGGATCTGGCGCTCTTCAGTGACCTTCAAAGGAGGCAGTGCTCTGGGTTTTCCCCACTGTCTGCACCTCCTGGTCCATCTCAGGATTGGGAGGGCTGCCATCAAGCTACCATCGATTTGTTTCTCCGTTGTGTGGGGAAGCGCCTGTGGGTCGTGAGCTCTGAGGGCAAAGGGGTTGCTCTGGGGGGTACAGAGAACTTAGCCGAAGCAGTATTTTCCTCCCCCTTTAGATGCAGTGTTCTTCACGCCCTGCTTCAGTGTCTACACCATCTGAACACAACACTTGAATTAGGGAGAGGGTTGGGTTTTTGGAGGAATAATGAGAAGCTTCTGGGAGAAAAAGCAAAAGGAAAGACAAAGTAAATATACGACTGGATTAGCCATCCTGCTGAGTAACAAAGTACCATGAAACGTAGAGGCCTTAAAAACACCGGTCTGTTACCTCAGTGTCAGCATCAGAGTCTGGGCATGGTGTCCCTGGGTCCTCAGCTTCAGGGGACTGTCCTCAGCTGCAGTCAGTTTGCCAGCCGGTCTGTAGTCATCGCAAATGAAGCTTGGTGAGGGGACACTTCCAAGTGCCCTCAGCGGTCGGCAGGACTCAGCTCCTCGCTGGCTGTTTCGTGAAGGCTGCCTCACGCTCCTCATCATGTGGGCATCTTGCTTTAATCCATCTGTGTAAGTGAGAAGGTTCTAGAGACAGAGTAAGGTCGGAGTCCCAGCCTCGTATAACCTCTAATCACAGAATTGTCATCTCGCTGCCTTCGGCGGCTGTACCCCATGGACTAGAAGCACGTCATTGTTTCCAGCTCAAACTGAAGAAGAAGGTATTGCACCAAGAGGCGCATACAGGAGATGGAGGTCACTGAAGGTCATTGTAGAAGCTGGCTTGCCCCAATGACCTTGAAGTAGATCTAGTCACAGATAATGAAACTGTCATGGCCCAGGGAGGGAAGAGAAGTTTCTTTGCTAAGTACCTTCCCTGCTACTGTGACTCCAGTATTGAGCCCTGATTTAGGCTCAGATTAATGTGGTGGTCAGAGAAACAGTCTGGTGGCCAAAAGTGGTTTCTCACTGATTCAGGTTGTTTACTGCTCTTTCTCAGACGTCATGGAAGATGTGCAAATCCCACAGGATGCTGTTTCTTCTAAAAAACCCTTTTATCCCCTACCCACCCACTTAACTCACCCGCTACTCTCAAATTGCCCCCAAACATCTCCCCCAATCTTTTGTCCTTTCCCCCCCGCTCTGGATTACAAAAGTCCAGAGAAGAGGCCCAGGGGCAACCGAGAAATGGTTCACAGTTGCTGAACCCTCTTGGGGGCATGAAGGAGGGGAATGATCAGTGGGCAAAGCAAGTTCTCTTTAGCAGGCAGGAGAGGACGAAGGCTGGAAACCCACATTTATGATTATTTCTCATCACATAACCCTTATTTTGGGTGCAGGTTTTATCTCTCTAACCAGATTTGCAAGCTCCTTGAAGACATCCTCTTATTGTCTGCTTTCTTGTGTTCCCGCCATAGCAAGCATTGGGCTGAGTTGAGGGGAGTGGGGGCTTTTGTGCTGCGCTGTAACATTTCTTCCATGGGACTGAGTGATTAAAAGACATTATGGGTCTGAAAGTGCTGTGTAAATTGTAACGCTCTGTATACATGTCACGGGGACTATTGTTGCTGTCATCACAAGCCGCCTCCTCCTCTAGCACATCTTTTAGGCACTATCTGAAAAATAAGTCCTTTCTGAGATAGATGTTCTGTCTAGACCTTTAGAATTTAAGCTCAGCAAAAGAAACAAATCCCTTCTAAAGATCCATGCATGGGTGCATCAATCTTCTGCTTTGAAATTCAGGACTATAAATATTATAGAGTGGGACTATCACATAGTATGTCATTCATGTTTCCAAATATATTTTTTTTCTGATTATGAAAGCCATCAGGTTTATTGTATAGAATTCAGAAATAGAGTGAGGACATAGGGTAAACCACTGTTAACAGTTCAGAATTTATCTTTCCAGCCTTTATATATGTGAGTGTATATACATGTATGTACACATAAGTACATATATAGGTATATACACATACATACACATGTATACATATATACACTCAAACGGAATGTATGTACATGCTGAGATATCTGTGTGCATAGGTATTTATATAGATTTTTTGCCTTGTTGATTAGTAGGTTATCATAAGCAATTTTCTATATTACTAAATATGCTTAAAAATACTGTTTTACATGGACTGCATGGAGCACTGGGTGTGGTACAAAAACAATGAATACTGTTATGCTGAAAATAAATTAAAAAATGATTAAAAATTTAAAAAATTTAATAAAAAATTTGGCAAAAAGGAAAAAAAAATACTGTTTTATTGGTGACATAATATTCCATTTAAATATAAGTGATTACATGTTTCACCATTTTTTCTACTTTTTGGAGATTTAAGTTTCTACCTCTTCCCTACTTATGAATAATACTCCAGTTAATGTTTAGTAAGAAGCCTTTGCCCGCCAACTTTAGTTCTTTCCTGTGCGGTCTTAAGAGTTGAATTACTTACTCGATGATAGGAATTTTTACCACATTAAAAAAAAAAAATTTGGCAAAGCGTACTTCTGGAAAGAACTGGCCAGGGTATATTCTTCCAGGAATCTAGAACATTGCCCCTCTTCTCACCCTCAAATGCATCAATAACATCATTTTTAAATTACTGCTGATTTCATAGAAGTATACTTGCATTTTAATTGTATTTTTTAATTATTGAGGTTGACTTTTTTTCCCACCATATATATATATATATATATATATATATATATATATATATATATATATTTAGCTATTTATATTTATTTTCCTGTGAATGGTTTGTTCAGAACTTTTGCTTATTTGACCGTGGATGGATCTTAATATTTTCTTTCTTAACTGATTAAGTTTCTTTAATAGCTTATTTTAACCTTTTGGGTATCATTTTGCAATCACTTTTAAGCTGTTGTTTGCCTTCAGGATTCTGTATCTGATGTTCTTGGCATCTAAATAAATTAATTTCTTCTGTAGAGCTAGTGTACCATATTCAGCTATTTTCCCAAAATTATTTAGTGCCATCACTTATTCACTTTAGCTTTAAAATATTTTTGTGCACATAGAATGTATAAAATATATACAGAAGGAATGTGTAAAATATATATGTACTATCTGAAGAGTAATGATGAAATGAACACTTTTCTTTCTGCCGCTCAAATTAAGAAAAGGAAGCATGCCATCCCTTGCCTTCCCACCATCTGCCCTACCTAATCACACCACTGTCCCCCACTCCCCACGGTAACCACTCTTCTGACTCTTGTGAACATTTCCTTCTATTTCTTTGTAACTTTGCAAGTATGTGTGTGTTCCCAATCAATGCATTGTTTCATTTTTCTCATATTTGAGCTTTCTATAAATGTAACCACACTGATTTTCTTTCTGGCATTTACTCCTTTCATTCAGCAATACACAGTTCTAAATTGCTCATGTTGATACATGTCACTGTAATTCTTGCTCTCTGCAGTATAGTGAATATGCCACCATTTATCTATTCATTATATTCTTAATGGATATTTGAGTTGTTTTCAAGGGTTTTGTTGTTGTTTTGCAATTACAGACAATATTGGTTTAAACATTCTTGTACATGACATGTCTCCTGTTGCAAATTTGCAAAAATGTCTCAAGAGAATATAATGAGGAGCCAACTCGTTGAGTTCCAGGATGTGAATATGTTCAGTTTCGCTGGGTAAACACCAAAGTATATCCTAAAGTGGTTATTCTAGCTTTCTTTTCCCTCAGCCATGGAAGAAGTGCTTATGTCTTTTCTTGGACAATATTAGGATTTGTACTTTTGAAGTTCGACTTTAGGGTAGATATGAAATACGTGATTCTAATTATAATTTTCCTGATTAGTAAATGGGCTAGAGCACATTCCACATCTTTAGGGGTTGCTCATGTTTCTTTTCCTGAGAAGTGGTCAATTTTTTTGCTCATTTTTCTTTTCTTTTAATCTTTTACTAATTGAATCATTTCTAATTGAATCATGAATCATGAGTGTTCTTTGTTTTTATTCTAATTTTTTTTGTCATTATGTGTTGCAAATATATGCTGCTTATTTATGGCTTGACTTTTTACTCCTTATGATGTATTTTGATTGATGAAATGAAATTCTTAATTTTACATAGATGGGTGTATCACTCTTTGCCTTTAGGATCTATTCTTTCTGGCCTTATTTTTAAATGTCTTTTGTTACCTTCTGAAGGGAAAAGCTCCATTTCCTCTACACACTAGGTACTACACTTTGATACATCAGGTATCAAAGTGTTCTCCCCACATGGACCAATTCTCTGATGCCAACAGCTGAGTGTCTTACGTTCATTTCAGTTCTGAGCTATCTGCCTAGAGTTAATGTCAGACCCTACAGGTTAAGGGTTCAGTCCCACAAAGTTCCCCTACATCAAATGCCAATCACATGTTAGGACCTCCAGCATTTCTGACTGACAGGATATAAATCAGTGGTTCCCATAACTCCCCTCTTCTACTCTTTTGTTATGAAGGCTCATAGAACTCAGGGGAATACTTACATCTGTTGGTAATAAAGCATTTGGTAAGAGATACAGATGAAGAGGTACATAGAGCAAGGTCCAGAATTGTCCTGTCCCCATTGATTTGGAGTGTGTCCTCTTCTGATGTGTTCACCAACTAAGATATTTAACCAGCATTCACTTTTTGTCTTTACAATTATCATGGTATTATTTTTGAGCATTTTACTTATTGTCATGAAATATTATATTAATGTGTTACTAAAATTAAACCACCTTTGTAGTCTTAGCATAAATCTTGTTTGGCCATAGTGAATTATTCTTAACATCATATTGAATTCTGTTTGCTTATAGTCTATTTAGGATTTTGTGTACTCTGTTAGCAATTGCCTTTTCTTTTCTTCATTCAGTTTGATAATCATGATTGTACTACCTTCACCAGAAGTGCTGAGAGAGTACCATCTTTTTCTGTGCTTTAGGTGAATGACTTGACTTTTTATATTACAATAGGAGAACTAACTCACACTGTTTATAAAACAACAACAACACTGACAACAAAATGTGTTCATATGCTTATCTACCCCGGTAGTAAGGAGATTGGGCAGGTTAGGTGGTTGATTTAGTGATCATCTGACACCAGTAAATTCTACCTTTTGGGGTGGCTGACTTTTCAGGCTGGCTCAGGGGCAAAATGACTGTAGCATTTTCAGACATCACATCTCTGTTCAGGAGAAAGAGGGCTGGTTTCTATAAGGTCTTGAGATGGGGCAAAATGGCTGTAGCATTTTCAGACATCACATCTTTGTTCAGGAGAAAGAGGGCTGGTTTCTATAAGGTCTCATGAGATGGAGGTATCTTCTTTTGAGAAATCCAAAGACAATCTGCTCTTGTGTTTCATTCTGTTGAATTGAGTCATCTGTACTCTCTGGCCTTGCAAATGCCATGAATTGATGGGTTTATGGATGAGTCACCTGATCCAATTATGATAATAAAGGAATTGTTGCCTGGATTTCTTAAAACAGTGGGAGCCCCAGCCTGGAAGTACTGGTGGGGACACTTCCCAGGACTTTTGACAGTGAGGGAAGGATAGATAGGTTATTGGAGACATAACCTCAATGTTCACTAAAAAGAGTCCTTTAATAATTGAAGGCATCTACCTTTAAAACCATTTACGTTTTCAGTATGTTTTGGATTTGTTCTGCTTATTAATTTATTTAGGTTTCCTATGACTTATGAGTTTATTTTGTAATTTAAATCTATTCCAAGGGTATCATCCATTTTGTCCTGATTTTAAATGTTAGCCAACGTTTTGTATGGTGTTCTTATATTTTTTATTTCCTATTTCCCTTTATCTGTTCCTGTATCCTTGATTTTCTTTGTGAATAATAGAATTGAGAGCTTAATTTGGGTTAGGTACTGTGGAAAGAGCTTTACATATCTTATTTCTAATTCATCTCTTTTTCTTAATTAGATTGTTAAGCCTTTTTACAATTTCTGTTTTTTACCTTTTTTAAAAGAATCAGTTCTTTGATTTACTTATTTCTACTGGCTCTCACATTGTTTAGTAATTATTCTTTTGCTGCATTTCATCGTTTTCTCCTTGAGGCTGCTTTTCTATTTTTTTCTCAATTCTTGATAATTAAAAAAATTATTTAATAACAAGGTATTAAGAACTTGAATTTATGTATGCTTATATTTATTACATAGACTTATGATATTCTTATTTAAGATGGTTTCTAAGTACTTTACTACTTATTATGCTTTTAGTCTGTGACTCAATAGACTCATAGAGTAGTAGCTTTCGATTTCTATGGTTAGGGCTTTGTAAACTTATTTTTGAGATTTTTATTCTCGCTGAATTTTAAACAAATAATGTTGAACTATACGTTTAATTTGGGGAACTCACTGCAGGCTTGTGTCCCAATAAACATTTTTTTTTTTTTTAAAGACCATTCCTTTCAAGCTTAAAAAGAAAGAATAATGTTTTAGTTTCTGCTATATAAAATTCCAATAATGTCTATTCACACACTTTTATTAATTATGTTAGTATAATCATTGATATCCATCTATATTTTTGACTACTTTATCCATTATATACTGAAAATAAAGAATTAAAGCAACTCCAATTATATTTATTTCAATTTCTCAATTAATTTTATTTTGACAAATAATCACTTAATTTTAAATCATTGATTTCCTAAGTAATATCTGAACACACGTTTACATAATCAGTACTGGGTCAAGGATTAGACTATTGATAGTTCAGCCTCATGTTTCTTCTAGTTAGTAACCCCTACACATCCCTAAGATTCCTAATTCTAACAGCAGAGATAAGTTGGGTCTGTTTTTGTATTGTCTAATGTCTGGCATCTTTCACTCACACTACATTTGTGAGATTTGTTCATATGTTTTGTGTGGAATATTTTAAAAAAACCATTGGCCTGAATACTAAAAAAAAAAAAAAAAATCAGTATCATGAGACATCAGAAGCAAATAAGCAAATGAAAAACTAAAGGACTATTCTAGATTAAAGGTGAAAAAGAAGCCATGGCAACCTAAAATGTGATTGAATTGGAGAAATTTCATTACAAATTGTTTATTAGTTAAGATTATTTTATCAGTGTTAAAGTTTTTGAGTGTGAAATGTTTTTGTTACATAGAATGTCTATTCTTTGGTGATGACATGATGATGTATTTAGGAGTCAAATACAAATGCTGTAACGTCTGCAAGGTACTTTAAAATAGTTCAGTAAAAGTAATACATATGTGTGTGTGTGTATGAGTGTGTGTGTAGGAAAATAGCAAGGAAATATGCTATGATGTTAAACACTGATAAAAGATATATGGGTGTCCGTGGACATTATTCTTTCAACTTTTCTGTGGATTTGAATTTATGAAAACTAAAAAAAAAAAAAATGAAAAATAAACATACATTGTGAGTTACTCCTAACTTTCAAAATCTGAGAAGTAGATTTTCTGTTGTGATTCCATTTAACATGTGGGGAAAGTGAGGCTCTTTGGAGTTGGTTAAACTGCTCAGAGCCCATGATGGGACTGTGGCTCAGGTCCTCTGTCTTCTATGCTCCTTCCACAGAAGCCACAAGGATAGTATAGACTGACAGCTCAGGAAGGTGAGAGCTAAACGACATCCTGGAATTTGGTAGGAGTTAGGGATTATAGTAGTCAGCTAATCAGGTACTCTAATCTTAGCAATGATGTCAAGAGGAGTTAAGTGTTTGGTCCAAGTTCGCACAGTGAGTAAGGGATGTTAAAGCCTGCATTACAGTCTCGGTTTTTGGATTTTTAGGTCAAAATTATTTTCACTACACCATAAAAACTCTGAAAATTTTTGCAGGAAGAATTCTGGGCCAGGAAACATTAGGACAACAAAGTTAAAAGAAAAACAAACAAACAAACAACACCTCCGATTCCTCAGCTTCCTTTTCAGGTTATGTCTGATCTCTGATCACATATCAGAGAGGCACTATTTATTGGTTGAATTGGGAACATTTTGTATTTTTCCTCTGAACATGTGATATCCTTTCTTTCTTAACCTGGCTAGGTCGGGAGTGAATCTTCGCATGTAGTGGAATTTCTGGATGTTCGTTTCCCTGTCTTACATCCACACTTTGCTGAATCATTTACTTTTTCCTTTTGACAGAGTTTCCATGCTGTCAGTCGAATATGCATCAGGGCAGAAGGGAATGATCGCGGTGTCAAGCATTATGGGTAATTCCGTGTAAATAGTTCTGCCAAGAGCCATGCTGACTTGCCTGGTGGGAGTAAAAACTCCAAACAGAAGGCTTCCTTATGTCTGGTTTTGTTCATTTCAGTTTAGTGGCTATTAGAGGGATTTTTGGAAATAGGTATGCTGGACCCTTGACAGTCCTCTTGAACTTGAGAGCACTATCCAGTCTTATTTATCCTCTTCTCGTAGAGAAGGTTTTCTTTTCAATTTCCTTGTTTCCATTATCCACATCTTTCTGTTTGCTTTTCCTTGGCCCCCAGCCTTCCCTGAGAGGAAAGAGATGTTTCTGGTGTTCCCTTCCCACACTTAGACTCTGAGTCCTGAGTTTGGGTTAGTTGGTGGGTTTTTTTTTTTTTTTTTTTTTTTTTTTTAAGATAATGAAAGACCTTCTACAATATTATACTCTACCTCACTGAAGAGAGATTTCCTGTAGAATCCCATGTGAGATGATGGGAAAAGTTCTGGACTGGGAATCAGGGGCTCACTTCTCAGTTTGCCTTTGGTCAGTACTATGACCTAAAATATATCATTTTGCATCCTTAATGCGTGTGTGTGATAGATGGTGAGAAATCAGGTTTTATTTATTCTTAAGTTAAAATATAAAATACATGATGTGATGTGATGAGTACTGGTTGTTATGTGCAACTGATAAATCAATGAACACTATATCAAAAACTAGCGATGTACTCTATGTTGGTTAATTGAATTTAAATAAAAAAATAATAAAATACATTCCAAAAGATGTATTTAAAAAATCAGTGCTTCCTTATCCAGGAGGAGTTGGATTTTTTTGCTGCTTCATTTAAAAACAAAGCATCATCACAATCCTGTATGCTAGTATGACTTTACATATTGGAACATGCTTTGGTGCTGCCCTTGCTGGGATCTTCTTCAGCTCAGCCTAAACTAGCATGTTTTTTAAATTTTTATTTTATTTATTTTTCTAAACTAGCACATTAAAAAGATAACGGCTAAAGTGCAATAAGGTAATTGATTTATCTAATATTAAGTCTAGTACTTGATTGAACTAGAAGTAAAACTAAGAGTTTAAGAATCTTAATCTTAATAGGTCATTTTTTACCATATAGTTAACAAAATGATGCATTAAAGATAATTTGTAAAATAAAAATATTTAAAACATGAAAAAATTACGAAAATATTACCCATGTCTCATATTTGTTAATTTCCTAAATATGTTGATCACCTGTTGGTGATCAACCATTGTTTTAAGGGCCAAGACCTATTGGTGATCAGCCATTGTTTTAAGGGCCAAGACCACATCTATGAACAAAACAAACATTAATTCTTATTCCTGTGTAGCCCACATTGTAATTTGTACAATTTTCAATATACATTTTGTATTATATACACAAACAGATGAATACGTGTAATACTGGAATCAGTCAGATTTTAGAAAGTGGGAAATTAAAATAACTGAGGAAAAGTGGCTTTGGGATTATCCAAGGTGAAGTGTAGGGGGTTATCATTGAGAAGGTGATGTTCGAGTGATGATTTGATATGTAAAAGACTGAGCCATGCAGGTAAGTTGTAGAAGAATATTTCAAAAAGAAGAGTCAGCGTGATGTGTGGGCATGTCTGACATTTCTGAGGAACAATAAGATGGCCAGTGTGACTTGAACATTCTAAACAATGAGTAAAGTAGTAGGAAATAGGAGGTTGGCCAAGAGCTGTATCATGTCATATACGTTAGGCTATGATAAAGACTTTGGTTTTTTTCTGAGAACAATGAAAAGCCAGTGACATGATTTGACTTACTGTCTTGCTACACTTTTGAGAAAAATGTTTGGGATGTTGGAGGGAGGGTAGGAGGGAAGGGGCAAGCAGAGAGACTAGACAGAGACTATATCCAGTAAAAGCTAATGATGTCTTGTTCAGGGTGCTAGAAATGAAAGTGGTCAGTCAGATTCTACATATATACTGCAAGTAGAACCAGCAGGACTTTGTGATGGATTGGATGTGGCAGGTGAGGAAAAGAACAAGAATTATGAAAGACTACTAGAGGTTGGTTGGTTGGTTTGTTTTTGCCTGAACCATTGGAAGGATGGAGGGATGGAATTGCCATCAGTTTAGATGAGGAAAACTTAACAGATCTATAGCAGGTAAGGTCATTATAGACAATTCAGTTTTGTAAATATTTAGAGATTCCTATTAGATATCTAAGAAGCAATGCCAACTAGGTAGTTGGATCATGAGCCAGGAGAGAAGTCTGGACTGTACATATATATTTGACGTAGTCCTAGGTGCTCTGTCATTGAGAATTTGAAGTAGAAAGACCTACAGATGAGACTGAGGAATGAGGTTGGAAGAAAACCAGAAGGTGGACCAGAAGCATAGTGTTCCGTAGCCCAGTGAGGAGTGTTTTCTCTGGGATCATGACCTGAGCCAAAGGCAGATACTTAGTGACTGAGCCACCCAGGCGCCCCTCCCATTATTTAATAGTAATAGAATCCCTTTCCCCATTTTTTAGTTTGGTACATAACCACTGAAATAAAGACTTCTCACCAGCTTCTTGTAGTTAAGTATGGTCATGTGACCATCTTTGGCCTATTTGAGGAAAATGCAAGACATATCCCTCATCTGGGACCCTAACCTTGACACTAGAAGCTACATCAACCTCTGTTATCAGGAAACTTGGTCTTTGATACCATCAGGGTAATACCAAAATAAGTATGAGAGAAAATTGGCATCTTTTATAAACCAGTGTCATTGTGGGATTCTGGGGGAACTCACAGCTAAATTGCCCCCATCCCAAAGTACAAAAGTTTAGTCTGCCTTTTTCTCATGGGCTGAACATCTTCGTGCTTGCTTCTCTTTAGCCCACATGAGATTATCTGAAAATAAGAGCAAAACAAAAAGGCATTACTTTGAAAAGAGAAAAGAAGAAAATAACTGAAAAATAACTGAATTTAAAAACCATAAGAGAAGATGCCCATGAAGGGAAGATTTGTGGCCCTCCAATAAATAATACTGAATCACAGATGGGCCGGCATTCAGCATCAGCACAGTATCTAGAGTCTCCTTTCCCAAACTCCCTCATCCCTCAGATCTATGGGAGCTGAATATAGGTGCTTGTATAATTTCCTGTAGCCTACAGCTGGTCTTAACCATGCTGCTCTCTGCCAAGGACAAATCCCAGATAGCACGGGTTTGGGGATTTCATTGATTTCGCAGTTCATTGACAGAGTAGTGATTCTTGAAAAACCCTGTAGTTAGTGAATCCCGCTAGCACTTCTTGGTTCAAATCCCCAAATTGGCTTGATTCTGAGACTGAAATTCTAATAATACTCTCTCATGTGTCTTCAAGAATTCCTTTCTTGTGTTTTCTCTATTGCTCCAACCTACAACTCAAGTAAGTGGTTCCCAACTTTTAATGGGCCTAAAATCATCTGGATAAAAAATGCATCTTACCAGACCACCGTCTCACAGTTCCTTTTTTGGTGGATCTGGTGGTAAGGCCGAAAATTATTCGCTTTTTTATATTTTACTTTATAATGTTATGTTTGTCATTATACAGGACATCATTAGTTTTTGATGTAGTGTCATTCATTTTTAGCCATTGTCACCCCATGGCTTTGATGTAGGCATGGAAAGCGTCCCATTTTGAGAAATGGCACCGAAGCTTTCATAGGTTTTGACAGTCTCCAGTTCAGCGGGACTCTCATTGCTCGGAACAGTGTCATTGTGTGACATAGTTTAACCACTGAATGGTTGTCACTATCTTTCTCCAGTATGGTAAAAGAGAAACCTCTGCCAGAATAGGAACCCGGACACCTGTGCTTAAACCCAAGTGCATTTTCGATTTAAATGTTATCTGGGAATCAAAAGATTGGTGGGTAATACTTAGAGGCAACCCTTCCCCTCATCTCTTGTTCAACTCGAGCAACATAGGTGGTTTTAAGCAGCTATGACATGACTTCCTCTTAGTGAAAAAGGGAACAAAATTGGTGCTTCCTTCTGTGGTTTCTTACAGAGAAGCACACAGATATGTGTCTCTTAATTTCTTTGTTGTTGTTGTTGAAGATCTAAAGATAAGAACCAGGCTTTAATGTTGGAAGGTGGGGGGTTGGGGAACACAACACATTTCTTTTTTTTTGCTGGCTATTAGAGGTTTTTCTCCTTTGTGACTTAAAACTTCTAGAAAGATGTCCCAGGATTCAATATAAATACACAGAGATGTGGTTTAAGTACTTCGTATGTTACAGCTATGTGTGTCCCCCCCTCGGGCTGTAGATGGATGCATCTGTTGGGGTAAGACCTCCCTGAAACTAATACTCAACTGACTGATTTTTTGCTTTTCTTTCTTAAAAAAAAAAAAAATCTGCCCATTTCGATTGCTGGGAACTCATTCAGAGACTCATTTTGTTGGAGTTAAATGATTTATAATCATCATGCTTGAAGTTTTCTTGTTGCGTTTTATGAATAACTTCATTACATTGTCCCAATATGTATGTGTGCATGCACACTCCCCCCCCACACACACACTTCAGTTTGCGTAAAGCAGTGATCTAAACAGGGGGAGATATGTGCCCCCCCGCCACTTTGCCAAGGACACATGGCCATGTCTGGAGACATCTGGGGCTGTTATAACCCGGTGGGGGTATTACTGGCTTTGTGAGGGTCGAGATGAGAGATGTTGCTGAACATCTTGTGATGTGTGGGACAGTCCCCACAACACAGATTTTATTTTTTTTTTTAGATTTTTATTTATTTATGAGACAGAGATCACAAGTAGGCAGAGAGGCAGGCAGAGAGAGAGGAGGAAGCAGGCTCCCTGCCAAGCAGAGAGCCCGATGAGGGGCTCGATCCCAGGACCCTGGAACCATGACCTGAGCTGAATGCAGAGGCTTTAACCCACTGAGCCACCCAGGTGCCCCCCCCACCATAACACAGATTTTTTGCTGCCCAAATGCTACTAGTGCTGAGCTTGAGAATTCTTGGTGTAGAGCTTTACAATGAGTTTATCCCTGAGAATGTATATTCCTTTTATTTTCATGAAAAGCTAATTCACCCATCAACCAATTGGGATATTGCCAAGTAGCCTTTTTGCTTTGTCCTCTCATAATCCCCTCAATTGAAAAGCAAGATGGGTTAAATCAGCACAAATATCCCAGGGGATCATGATTTACAAATAAGGAACAGCTCTGGCTTGGCGGGCTCCCTCCACATCCATTCAGTGACCTCATCGTAAATGATGGTCCATACACTGTGATTTTTAGTGTCTGCTCATTTCCCCCTTCCCTGCCACCCGGGTGTCGGGAGTAGACTTCTGCTCAAATCCTGTAATATTGCAAATCTCCCCCTTCCCTCTGTGTTCTTCTCAAGGCCTAGCAGGACTTTTTGTGTTCGGGCAAATAAACACGCTACCAATAATCCAATAAAACCTTTACAGACATCGGATATAAACCATAGCAAAGAGCAGTGCAGAATCTATAACTGCTTGCTTCTTTTTTTTTTTTTTATCATAAACCCCACACTTGAGTCCTGAAAGCAATACAAATCAAGGCTAATAAAAGCCCCCAGGTTTTACCCTTATTGCTCCTAATGGGTTGACTCACCCTCCCTGTGCCGTCCCCTCTGGTGACCACAGGCTGTCTCGGTCCCAGCTGGGAGAGACACAAGCCAACATATGGAATGAAGGAGAGGAGGAACGCATTTCATACACATCTTTAATCATGATGCCTTTCCCCTTTGTGTTCAGGAGCTGCAGGCAAAGAAGTGCCATTACCTTGGGCTGTAACTAGCCCATGTCTCATGCTCTCAGACACAGAGCACGAAATAAAACTAAATTGTGGAGTTCATTTTTTTTTCCCAACTGTGTTTCCCCAGTCTTACTTTATGAGGGAGCTGCAGGTAGTCTCTGCTGTAAATGGAAACAGATCAGAACTGATGAATTTCAGTTAAATAAGTAGTTTGCCCCAAAGCAGAGGTAAGAGGAAACCAAGTTCTAATGTTGGTCCTTTCATGGAGGAAAACTCCATCGTCAGCAGAATGATGACAAGGGTTTGCTGGTAGTCAACATACTAGTCTGTATTTCTTCACCCGAGAGTCAGGTGTGTCTAGGGGCCAAGCAGGTGACATAAAGGATTAAAACCCAGGGGGTAAGAGGACAGTGGGGTTAGGGGTCTTCCGTCATCTAGACAAATGCCTCCTTTACTGCCCCTACCCTTCTCCCAACTGCTCTGCCTAGTTGTTGGCAATAGAAATGTATTTTAGGATCTTCTCATTTTTCAAAGATATGTGATAAATACTTATTTTAATGAAAAATCTTCCAATTTATGTAACATGGTTGTGTAATTTTGTTTAGGAAAAAAATAGCCTGTGGGTTGGGGGTACTTGGGTGGCTTGTTGGTTGAGCGTCTGACTCTTGATTTCTGCTCAGGTCTTGGTCTCAGGGTCCTGGGATTGAGTTGTGTTGGGCTCTGCACTGGGCTTGGAGCCTGCATGAGATTCTCTCTCCCTTTCTTTCTGCTCCTTCCCATCCCCACCCCGCCCCCAATAAATAAATACATACATAAAAATCTCAAAAGAAAGAAAGAAAGATAGATTGCAAGCCAAAAAACAAACTAAAATGTACCTGTGGGCTTGATCCAGCTGTGGGCCTCCAGACTGGGGCCTTCTCTTCCCCATGATCTTGTATTCAGTTGAAAAGAACTAG
The DNA here is from genome assembly GCF_902655055.1 of Lutra lutra. NCBI lineage: Eukaryota > Metazoa > Chordata > Mammalia > Carnivora > Mustelidae > Lutra > Lutra lutra. The sequence goes on along the minus strand of NC_062284.1, from coordinate 8,419,246 downwards.
TTTATGATGTTCATTAGTCCCAGGGCCCTGATCAAGGTTGTAAGGAACACATCCTAGTGTTTTTTAACTTTCACAGTAGGACCCACATGCATTCGCAGAAGGTGACCTGTGGCAGGGTATCAGGATAGCCTGTTGGCATCATCTTTCATTCCAAGCCTTTTCCTCCAGGTGTCACTAACGCTCTCCTTTGGGGAGGGCCATGGCTATTGACCTCCCAGTCCCCTTCACAGTAAGTCTTTCCTGATGACCTGGCTCTGCCAAGTCAGCCAGCCATGGAGAACAAAGATTACACACCGCCTTCCCTTGACTAAAGATGCCAGTAACCATCAAAATCAGATAAAAGCTTCATAGAGCCAGGGGCACCAAGAGATTGCCTCCCTGGAATCTCTCTTGATCTGGTTTCGCTCTGTTGGAATGAAACGTCTTCTTAACAGCTCCTTTTCAGAGCAGCATTACACTAAAGCAGTTGAGGATGGCTTGTTTTGACCAAAATTCATGCCACAGCCTGCTGGGAAAGGTGATGCATTCATTCATAAGGGAAGGTCCAAGAAGGGGGGCAAGGGAAGGGCTTATTGGACCAACTGGCATTGTCATTCCAGATACATCCAATGGGACAGATCAGGAGCTGCTGTCAATCTCCGGAAAGGCATTCTTCCCTGGAAGGATTATTAGCAAGGAGGTACAGGTGTTTAGGGAATGCAAACAAGTCTTCCTCTTATTTCTCTTTGAATTGTGAACACTTATGAACAACCTATTCTCCTACTGTTGGAGCATAACTGAGTGCAGAGTTGGAAGATAGAAATTGGATTAGCTGATTATCTACCAATACATGCAACGATGTCTTCACTAATACTTGGTGGAAATATATAAACATACAAAGAATGTTTAAGTTTCTCCAAACTGACACTCAGAAGTAGATAATCAATATTTTCCCTCTCGTTTTTCTCTCTTTCCACTGCTCCCCCCATCTCTCCTAAATATTTGTTAAAAATCTTCTATCATGCACAATGTTGGGGCTGTCTAACTTCTAGGAGAGGATTCCCTTACCATCAAGTTCATAGGTGTTGACAGGACACACACCATTGAGGAAGTTAGAAATGGCACTTGGGTGTTGTTAGATGTTCAGGGCTGCTGTTGCTGCTGCCATCTTTGTCATTACTGTTCTTTGGGAGATGGGAAGTCATTGTTAGCTTGTAGAGGTCAGGAAATTCGTCAAGAAGGTATACAATTTGGATAGTTGGGAGGAGAGGTAGTTGGTAGAGAGTTGGGGCTGGGTTGAAGTAAACATGATGAGAGGACTATCTGGCTGTGGGCTTAGGAATGGTGTGGCCACTGTAGGAGGTCCTTACAATATAGTGTGATACAGTAGGAAGACTGGTGGACACCTGAAATATTGGGCAAGTTCTTTCACTTTCCTGAGCACGTGTAAAATGAGGATAATAATGACTACTTCCACTGAGATATTATATATTATACAATATATTATAAATTATATATCATATAATATATCTTATATTTAATTATGTTATAATGTTATATATTACAAGTGTAATTAAGTACAATAAATGGGATAATGTACAGAGTGTGAAACGTGGTACCTGGCCCTTTTTTTACACTCTTAAGTTAATAGATGAAATCATGGCGGTCTTTGATGAGTTTGGGTATTTTTCTGCCAGCCGTTGGCAATGGAAGTGTGATTTCTAGGAAGCCCCCATTCTATATTAAACACTCATCACTTGCTCTCAGCCATTAGAATTAGGAGAGGGTAAAGAACTGTGTAGGACATTAAATTTTACTTTAATAATTTGAAATTTCTAATAATTTGAGTATGATCAGCATTTCTAGAAAGAAAGAGTGGGCTAACAAAATTAATAGTGTTTAAAAAATGCACAGATACCATCGTGGAGGTTTAGGGGGTATTGTTTACATTGTTTATTTAGGAGAACAACTTTACCACTAATGCGAGGTTATACAGTCCTAAAGGAAATGCTTCCTTGCCACTCACTGAGATCTAATTATGAATCACACTTGGCTCTTCATTGAAGGGAGCATCTAGTGGACCTCTGCACTGCCAGACTTTGATGGTACAACCTTTATGCACCAAAAAGTAATTATATATATATATATATATCTTAAAACATGACGTGGTTCTGATTTGACTGACCATTGATCTCTGTAGCCTGGTTTTCCTATTACTCTCTTCATAAACCTGCAGACTTTCAAATTCATTACAAAGAAGTGCATGTTGTTTGGGACTTCCTTGGGTGCCTCTGTCCTGAGGCACAGGACCCTGATCTTGTCACTCCACTTTGATATGAATTTTACAACCCCTGGGCACTCCTTGACCTTCTCCATCCTCTTCCTTACTGAAGCTCCCGGTGGAGCCCTTTCCCTACCTTGAACCTGGAGCCCTGTGTTCTCCGCTGTTTATTCTCTAGTAGAGAATGCTGGAAACAGGAAGTGAAGTGGGAAACTCAAGTGAGCTTTTGTAATGTAAGCCTGAGGCTCCTGCCTTTGTATATCTAGTGATAAAATGTTTTCTGGCTCTTTTGCCTCCTTAGTGAGTATCAGAAAGGTCCTTTCTATCACAAAAGCCCTATTTCCCAGACAGGGTAGGACAGAGGTGGGCAGATGCCTCCTCTCCATGTGAGGTTAGAAACACAGGTCAACGGAGATTAGTTTTTATGTCACAGACTCTGTTTTTGTTTTATAAAAGAATTTATTTATTTAGGAAGAGAGAGCGAGCGGGAGGGAGAAAATCTCCAGCAGACTCCCCACTGAGCAGGGCGCCCAGTGTGGGACTCAATCCCCTGAGCCTGAGATCATGACCTGAGCCGAAATCAAGAGTCGGTGCTCAACCAAATGAGTCACCAAGGTACCCCATGTGACAGACTTTTGTTTTCCCCTCTCCCTCCCTCTGTGAAATCTTATTTTCTTTGCCCTTGCTTCCACCTGCTTTCCCAGCTCTCTAACCCATCTAGCCATGTTGGTTTCCTGCCCTTGAACTTACCTCTCTTGAAGATCGACTGATTCCTTTCCTACCAACTATTGCTGCATTGGAGACCCTCACCCTCCTCATTGATCCGTTTGATTTCTTTTTGATGATAGGCTCAACGCTTCCTCCTAGTCATTTTGCCAAGCCCTAAGCAGTCTTTTCTCTGGTCCCTGAAGCCAACTCCACGTGCCCTGAAGTCCCAGAGTCCCTCTGACCAATTGATTTTTGGCCCCAGTAAGTGCTTCCTGCTTCTTGACACAAGGTTTTCTCACTTCATGAGAGTTTCTGATTAGTATTCTGAAACCGCTTTCTCTGATGGCATTAGTGGGAAACCAGACTGTCAATTTATTTATACCCAGCCTCGGGGCAGAACTACCCTGCGTGTGGAAAGCTATTGAGATGCAGAAAACAGTGTGTGTGTGTATATATATACATATCGACTAGAAGTGACGTTTAGAGTGGAAATCCATTGCCCCACGGGTTGGAGAAGTGACTAACATAGGATATAAAAATGCCAGGGAAAGACTGGGTGTTATTGCTAAATGCAGGTCACTTTTTCAAAGTTGTGGTTAATAATTTTCTCAAGGAATGCTATATGTGCTATATGGGTGATTACAGTGTCCTCCGTCTGGACTCATTCTTCCCAATCTTGTTCTGTCTGAACTGAAGGGGGCCTGGTCTCACATCATGGGCAAGGATACATCTTTGTTAAGTCTCCTATGTCTGGGATGGATAAAATGGGCCAGTGGCCTGGGGCATACCAGAAGGGAGAACAGGGAGTAAGGGCTTCCAGCAGGCAAGGAGCTATGATGTCCTGACGGAAAGCATCCTGGGCGTAAGATCAGGGGTCCTGCTCAATGAGGGTTCAAAGATCATCTTACTTTAACCTCCTCTCAACCTCCTCTTTAGGATTTTTTTGGGATTAAACTATGTCTATATATCTGTATCTGTCATCTATCCAACTGTAGGGGAGTAGGACAGGCTATCCCAAGATGGGCCACTTGGACATAAAGATTATTTTGAGTTAAAAATAATCAAAACCCAGCAGAGGAAGCTCTCTGTATTCCTCAAAACTGCCTAAATTCGCACTGGAAAGGGGAGCCTGGAATAACAAAGAGTCCCTTTACCTCCAGAATTTACCTGCATAATAGGGGAACTTTGTTTTTCCAAATATCCCTTTTCAACTTCTTGCAAATGAGCTTTCTCCCCTCAGTATTCTCAGACCCTGCCCCTCTCTTTAGCTCATAAAATCTTCCTGTTGCCTCACCGTCTTTGGAATTTCCATGTCCATGTGGATTCCCCTTACGTATGCCTATTAAATTTGTCTCATGTCTATTTGTTCCTTAAATCCAGCTAAAAGGACCATAGGGAAGAGGAAGGTCTTCCTCTGGGACAAACGCATCTATGCTTCCATCCATCTATGTATTTATGTGTCTATGTGCCTAGTTTGTAAATGTCTATGGTATATATGTCTAGAGTATATTTATTTATAAAGTGACAGGACCTGATCAGCATAATTATCTGGGCTCTGTTAGATTCCTTTTTATGTGTTCTCACAGTATCTGCATTTTTTGACCACAGTATTTTTTTTTAATTTTTTAAAAGATTTTATTTATTTATTTGACAGAGAGAGATCACAAGTAGGCAGAGAGGCAGGAAGAGATAGAGAGAGGGGAAGCTGGCTCCCCGCTGAGCAGAAAGCCGGATGCGGGGTTTGATCCCAGGACCCTGGGATCATGACCTGAGCCGAAGGCAGAGGCTTAACCCACTGAGCCACCCAGGTGCCCCCACAGTATTTTTTTTTTTAAAGATTTTATTTATTTATTTGACAGAGAGAGATCACAAGTAGGCAGAGAGGCAGGCAGAGAGAAAGGGGGAAGCAGGCTCCCCGCTGAGCAGAGAACCTGATGTGGGGCTCGATCCCAGGGCCCTGAGATCATGACCCAAACCAAAGGCAGAGGCCCAACTCCCTGAGCCACCCAGGAGCCCCTGACCACAGCATTTTAAAAACTATAATAAAACAATTATTAAGTAGCTGTTCTATACGAAGTTTCATGAGGGAGCGGGGGTTGTATCCTCAGCCTGAGAACTATGTAACAGTGTTTGTCACTTGGAAGGAATTTATTGTATTTTTTTTAATTGTATTTTTTTAAAGAATGACTGGACAATTTTGCTGTTTGTTAGGTCTGAGTATGAGGGTTTTTTGTTTTGTTTTGTTTCTGTGACTAATGGGCACTGATATCCCTATTGGTCTCTCATGATTCTGGACTAAATATGATTCTGTGTTACCCCAGATGTTTATACTACTAATAATTGTTATCTCATTTGTTTTTTTTTTTTTAATAACTGCCTCACAAAATGAGAGCAGGAACCCCGTTTTAACTCTTGAGGCCTCCTTAGACTTTAAGTTCAGCCACTGTCCCTCATTTGTAGACTGACTCTTGCCTGGAACCATAGGTCTTGACCTTTCCCAGGATTGCTGACCCAAAGCTGATGCAAGGATATAGATACAGAAACTCCACACTCAGAATCCTAGGCTGGTGTGCATTCCTGATGTCTGCCCCAAGACCCCCACTAATAATCTAGGACTCACTTGGCTCTGTGTTTGGGGTTTGATTTTTTTTTTTAAGATTTATTTATTTATTTGAGAGAAAGAGCATGACTGGGCAGATGGACAGAAGGAGAGGGAGAAGTGGACTCCCCACTGAGTGTGGGGCCCAACATGGGGCCAGATCCCAGGACCCTGAGATCGTGACTGAGCCAAAGGCAGAGGCTTACCCAACTAAGCTGCCCAGGTGTCCCTGGAGTTGGATTTTAAAAACATGGTCACAGAAGCGCTAAGGAGGGCAGCTCTCCTTGTGAGCAGGATGAGGTGAGTCATGAAGGGTTAGAACTGGGAGGAGCATAGGGACGCCTGCGTGGCTTATTTGGTTAAGGGTCTGCCTTTGACTCAGGTCTTGATCCCAGGTCCTGGGATAGAGTCCTGCATTAGATTCCTTGCTCAGCAGGGACCCTACATCTTCCTCTGCCTGCTGCTCCCCCTGCTTGAGCTCTCCCATTCTCTCTCTCTCTCTCTCTCTCTCTCTCTCTCTCTCACACACACACACACACACACACAGAACTGGGAGAAGCATTGGAGTTGGCCTTTGGAGTTTGGACCTCACTTCCAACTGTATCTTACAGGTGAAGTGTGGAGACATCATAGAAATACTCAAAACTGCACACAAAATTGTCCCCCCACTGACGAAATTTTTGATGAGGGCAGAATTATAATCCAGGTTGCTAGTGTAGGAGAATTTTAATCGAGACTTACCCTAGTTTTGGAATTTGCAGCTAGTAGATTGCAGTAAAAGTCATGAAAACAAAACCAAACAAAAGTACAAAAACCAAAGAACAAACAAGCAAAAAACTCATTGGGCAGATCCCTTCCCAGAACTTACTAAGAAGAGTCCGATTTAAGCCTACTTCTCCTGGCGCCACACCCCACTCCAAAATACAGGAAGGGAGACTGGTGGGGCAGGGTTGGGGGAATTGTCATCAACAGCCTCATGCAAGACCAGACTCAAGTGAGAATGCTTCCTGTTTCCTCTGTCCTCAGAAGCCGAGTTAGCTAAGAGTTCCAGAGTAGTTGGTGGGAGAAATTGGAGGTGGCTGCAAGAAAGAAAGATTGGCCTTTCCTTTCTGGCTGGCTGGATGCTTGCTGAGATGCAGGTCCTATAGATCTAACGTACACTGAGAAAGCTGGGAGGCTAGAGCTGGACAGCTGTTGGATGCTGGGCAGGCAGAGGAATTATACCACGATCGCCATCCTCCTTGACACCTCTTTCCAAAGAGAAGACAGATGTCTGATGCCTCTATCTTGACCTCTAATACTTTGTTAGAAATTTCATATCTGGGTTCAGAGTTGCATGTTCTGTAGTTAGCATCATTTCCTAGAAGATTGCTATTGGTTTACTGCCTATTTTAAGCATTTTTTAAATTATTATTTTTGCAGTATCTAGCTGGGGAGGGGATACTTTAGGGTCACAGACTTTCCAAGAAAAGAGATCCTATGGCTGTGCCTAAACTGACAATTAATGTCTCACGGTGTGGGATTGGATGCTAAGTAATCTGCCAGAGTCCTCACTCGCAGTATGTGGAAACCTAGAAGAATAAACAAGTAATTGAATGAATGAATGAATGAACGAACGAACCCTAACAGAAACACACTAGAGTGTTTGCATCAGTGAAGGACCTGATACTTAAACTGACCACGAAGGTCTATGTATTACTGTTGTACAACCACATGGATTCAGAGCCAGACAATTTGGGGTTCACATCCCCAATCTGGAAATTAGCAGCTGGATGGTCCTTGACCAGATACGTAATTTCTCTGTGCTCTGGTCTTCTCAACAATGAAATGGAGATGTCAACATCACCCTTTACAGGGTCGAGATGAGAACTGAGATAATGCCTGGAAGATTCTCAGCAGAAGGCCTGATAGGAGATGTTCAATAGAAAAGATTCTCAGCAGAAGGCCTGATAGGAGATGTTCAATAGAAGCCTCCCTATTCAGCAAACACCGGTCAATGTCTAATCAATGCAAGGTCTGAGTAAGGGGAAACAGACATAGACACATTCATGAGGCAAAACCTGTTTCCTCAAGGAGGGCACAGTTTATCTGAGTGAAGAAAGAAAAAACAAAGGCCCTACCTAGGGAACTTAGTTTGCAAAACTAAGGGAATGATTAAAAAGTCTTCCTTTTTGGAGTGATGAAAATATGTTATTATTGTGTGCATGCTTAAAAATGTGACGTTTAGGTTGATGGGGGGAGGGGGTTGGGAGAGGGGGGTGGGGTTATGGATATTGGGGAGGGTATGTGCTATGGTGAGTGCTGTGAAGTGTGTAAACCTGGCGATTCGCAGACCTGTACCCCTGGGGATAAAAATATATGTTTATAAAAAATAAAAAAAAATTATAAAAAAATAAAAAACAAATGTGACGTTTAACATGGATTTGTCCACACAATTACCATAAAATAAAGGAAATCAACCCTTTATTATATGAAATAAAGGGGGTAAAAAGAGAATTAAAACAAGCTACATCTTCAAGGGCCTCCATGGGTCCTGGGTATTTAGCACAAGGGTTTTCTCCATGGCTGGAGGCATGGTTGTTGGAGATGAACAGTTGTTCACCCTGAACTGCATTAGAATCTTGCTTCCATTTGATCAGAGACTGTGGTCCTCCCTGCGATCAGTGAGCCTATTTTTCATAAATAAGTTTGTATAAGAGACTGGGGAAATCAGTGCAAAGCCCTCAACTCTTATATAGAAAATCCAGAATGTTAGAGTGGACTCAGAATGTAATCCGGTGTTAAAATTACCACTGAAGTTCCCAAGCATGTATGCTGCCCAATACTAAAGAGTTGTGTGTTGGAGGTGGGGGGGGGGGTTCAAAGGAAATATGTGCCATCAAATGCCGTAACCTTTGGAACTGGTAGCCAAACCAGGAATGTAGAAAGAGGCCAATGTAGAAAGAAGGTTGGTAAGGATAAGATTGTGTTATGGACTCCATCCCACCTCCCCTGCTCTGCCTTAAGCCTGGAGGAGCAGCTTCAGTGAGAACACAGAAAGAGCCCCAATATGTGACCCTGAAATCTGGGTGCCATTGTGGATTGGGGTTGAATTCCCACCCAGGTAATCTAGAGGATAAGCAATAGGTTGAATAAGACATCGATAGTGGGTCAGATGCAAGAGAGTTAGCAAAGGACCGCCTCAGACTCCACCCACCGAGCCATCTAGAATGGTAGAGAACCACCAACCATGATTCGGGAGAGGGAAGGCTCTGTAGGGCCCGCACAGCAGGGTCTCCAGTGACCCTCTGGGATAGAGATCTGCGTAATCAGGACCTTCCAGAGAATAGCAGCTGTACATCTCTCTTCGGCCACCAGGTGGCCCCCGCGTCAGAGGGTAACCGCACCCACCCAATGAGACTGGACCTTTCTTATGCCCTCTTCTTGGGTCTAACAGGAGGCACCAAAACAGCAATAAAGGAGTTGGAAGGAAGCAACCTTGACCAGGAGAACCCTTGCCTTTGAATAAGGATTAAATTACCCATCTACCTACTTCACAGGATGTTTCTAACTTGAACTTTTGTCACATAAGAGCTAGAAGTCATGCTCTGCCTGCACATTCATTCCAGAGTGGGAGGAAGATGACATCCAATGAAGCAATCTGGCAGGACGTAATGCCAAGCACCATGCGGGTTTGGTGGCTGGGTCATGGTCACGTCCCTCCTGTACATGCAGAGTCCGTACTGGTTGGTTGTACTGCACAGAAAACAAAAGGGGGTGTTTATGAAAACAAGGAAGGTGGGGTTTTTTAATTAAGGAAATTCCCTGCCTCCTTTGTTACTTATCTGTCCTTCCCTGGTCCGCACCCTCAAGAAGGGCATAGAAAACCTGGAAATTTCCAGATTCCTGATACTTTTTCCAGAATTTACCTGTTCTCTATCTCATTTCTTCCAGTCCCAAACCTCCAGTGAATGGCCAGGTGGCAGGAGTGCATTATAAGCTGTAACAGGACTCGGTGCGATTTTATTCATGGATATTGTTTTGAAGGGTTACTAACAGGAGGCATCTGAGCATTGTCACATTGGCAGAGGGGATGATTTGGAGCACGGAGATCTTTGGTTTTGTTAAAGTCAGACCTTGCTGATGTCCGGGCATCAGAAGGTCAAGGTGCTGAGCTCTGGGTCTGCAGGTGCACCTGGTATGTCTTCAGCCCCGTGCCCAGGGCCTGGGTTCTTCCTCCCTGGGAAGCATCGGCTGTCCCCTCTGGGGGACTTCAGCAGCCTGCTCCTGTTTTCTCTACCCTGCCGCTGCACCTTGAACTTCGAAGTCTCTTTCCCTGACGGGACATCCCTGTTCTTTAGCCAACAACAGGCTCTAACCTGAACACTCCCCCTTCCTGTAAGAAATGAGACAGCCGAAGGAGGCTGCAGGCAGGAAGGGAAGACAGGACTGATTGGGAAGAGTTCCATTACGAAATAAAACATTCTCCCCTTTTGAAGTGAACACAGCCTGCTAATATGTCTCCCGCTTGCTGGGGTTTCCAGCTGTTTCCTCCTGAGCACTTGGGTATCAAAGCTGCACGGGCTGACCGTAGGACTGTTTGCTCTGTTGCCAGAGCGATTATAGCCTGACAGTGCTCAGCTCTGCTCTTGTGTTTATTACTATTATTATTACTTCTCTGCTCATGGATTCTGAAGGCCTCCCTACACGGAAGCAAACCCTGGGGACTCACAAAGCCACAGGTGTGTGGTTGGCAGTCATGGTGCGACTGTTCCTGGATTGATAGGGGTTTAGCACGTTCCCTTTATCTGGGAAGCAGAGCCAGGGGTGTTTAGACCTACATGCACAGGAAAGAGAGGGTTCCCTGCAGAAAATGTCAGCCTGCCACTCTAGGCAGCGAGCAGGTAGAAGGAGAGTAGCCTTTTCATTTTCATCTGAATGTGTTGCTAGACCAGGGGCCTCCTGCCTACATCTGGGCTGAGTGGCACAGTCAAGGCCTCACGGTTTGGAGCCTAGACTTGCAGCTGGGGAATCTGTCAATGCTTTGCACATAGCAAAAATTATTTTATTTTATTTTATTTTAGAGAGAGTGAGAGCAAGAGCAAGCGAGAGAGAGAGAGAGAGCACGAGCAGTGGGGAAGGGCAGAGCGAGAGGCAGAAGCAGACTCCCCGCTGAGCAGGGAGCCTGACATGGGGCTCCGTCCCAGGACCCCGGGATCATGACCTGAGCCAAAGGCAGACACTTAACCGACTGAGCCACCCAGGCGTCTGCAAAAATAATTTTCTTAAATAAATTTATGAATCACATTGCTTCTTGCACTGTCACTGTGCATAGATTTTAAAATGCAACATGTATGCCTATGGTCTCACACATCAGCGTCCCAAATCTATTTGCAATTTGGGAGGCGTGATTTGCTGAAAAACAGCAAAGTTTTAGAAGGATTCAGACATAATCTTTTTTCCCCTCCCGAATGTTAATTGTATTAATCAGTGCTGTCAATAAAATTTTCTTCCTGATTCCTCTAGTTCAAACACTTTAACCCTTATTTCTTAATTTACTTATCAACTCAATGTGGAAATTTTATGCAGCCATCTCATTGCTTTTAAGTCCTGAATGATGATTTTTCTCTGCATTTGGTCAGGCCTCATTTGCCGACTGAATATAAAGTTGTTACATTCCTTTTGGTCAGATACTGTCTTTCGGATCGTAACGTTCAACTCCTAGCCACACATAAATCTGTGCGCCCGAATGGATCTTAGCCCCTCTTTCTGTTCGTATTTGTTTTCTTCCCTCTCCGTCCCTCTCCAAAGTATTCAGTCAAGCGAAGCTTGAAGAGAAATAACCAAAGTATCAAAGGGGCAGTGTTAGTGACTAGAAATGCTCAGCACTTGAATGTCTGAAGGGGCTAGGCAGATAAAATGCAGAGGTTAGAAAGGTGTAAAATGGTTATGTGTTCAGGGGCTTGCTGCTTCCATCGCTATACCTGCTCTGTTAGACCACCTTGATAACACTGCGCAGGAGCAGGAAAAGTGGTCGAACAAAATATATCTGCGGGTCCTTAAGCTTCCAAGTCCAGCTAATGCCAGGGCCGTTATTCTTCCTCTCAATATCCAGAATGTTTTCCATTGTAGTGTATGTCCTGTATTGCCTAATAGATGGTAGGATCCATGAGGACTGGTGTCTTCTTCTGTCTCTTTCCGTGATCTCTAAATGCCCACCCTGTACTCCGAAATCACACCCTGTGCTGTATATACTGGGAGATACAGAGATAGAGAAATGAAGGTGGTCCCCTGCAGGGGACAGACACAGAAGTGCCCTCTGAGCACTGGGGCCATGCTTTCCCCTTCCGTAACGCCTAGCACAAGGTCATGTATGTACAGAGAGCTATAAATGTCTAATGAATGAGTGAGCAGAGAGTAGACTCTCATAATTGTTTGCTGAAACTGAGCCTGCTCACCAACCTTCAGAAAACTCTCGAATTCTTCATGAAGCCGAGGATGCTCCTAGAAGACCCCATGCATAAATGCACATGTGATTGGAGAGCAGCTATCAGCTACTTATGGGTCCCTGTTGGTTGGTTAAACCTCGTTAGAAGCCTCATGGCTGCAACAGGCAAACAGTCCCCAGACAAGCTGGTCTAGGGTTTTGGGAAGTGGTGGTAGCAATGACGACATTGCTAAGATATTATCAGGGTGCAGGGCTCCCCACGAAGTCACTCTGGTCCCCTTGGACTGTCAAGTGGCTCCGTCTCACTCTTTGACCAACTTGCTTGATTTATCAAATGAAGCTTTCTTTTGGGGGTGATTTCTCTCTTTTCTGCTCAAGCTCAGTATTTTCTTTAATTCAGCTTTTCTTTTCCATAAAAATGTCATATGCTAGGAATATAATTCTCCTATCTCACCCTGTTCAGTAACCTGATGCCCATTGGTGGATGAAAGCTCTAGCTTCCCTGAATGTCAAGGTCCATAGTTTGCCCCTCTGTGTCTTATCCACATCATCTGACCAGGTTATATTGGAGGAAAACAGAGGTTTAAATTGGAAGAAAGGACATGAAAGCCAAGCAAAACTGAGGGCCTATTCACACATGCACGCATATATGTATTTATAGGTATATGTGTGTATATTTGTAATCTGTAGCGATTCTGCTGTGCCCTGGTGTGTAAGTGCATGTGGGAAAAAGTGCTAGAAATGCACGTTGATAGGGCATCTACCCTGCACTTCTGCCCAGGGCAGGTGCATATTATACTCCATTTAATCTGCACGAGAACATTTAAGCGATAGGTTCTGTTTTCCCATTTTAAGGATGAAGACATTGGGCTTGGTGAGGTTGTGCAATTTGAACGTGGTCATTTGGCTAGGAAGTGGCAGAGCTGAGATTCCTATTCCAGACAACTGACTACCAGAATATTCCCTTTGCAGGAGTCCAAGCAGAGGCCTTCTCGGGGATGATGTTTTGAAGTATTGCTGTACAAAGTAACTGGGCCATGAGCTGTTGATCCCTTTGTTGCTGCAAAGAGATTAGGAACTTGTACCGGAATGCAGAGGGACATAATCATGGTGCTTCCTTCCTTGCAAGAAGATCTGAACTAGAAACATGTTCTATATAATGTGATTGACTCACATGTAGGCTGAGGCCCCCTGTTTGATCACAGATCAGTGTTTGTGAACAGGCCGACACCAATCTGGAGATCATGCATCGAGAGGTGCTGATCTGAGTATCATCACTGAGCGCATACCTTTTGCAAAAGCTGTTGGCCTTCCAGTGTGATCCGTGAGGACATGTGTGGTGGACCACTCGCTGAGGACCCACCATACATATGGGAAAGCTGGGAGCTGAGGCTTCACCTTAATGTCATCCTACCTTTTCGTGAAGGTACTTTGGTTTGTGTCTTGCCGCCTCATCTGACAAGGAGGCTGGTTGTACTTGGATAGGCTGGTGTAGAGTGTTCAGGCCTGGGTCAGGGTCAGGGATGGTATTCCAGTATGGCCATGTCGATTATCACTGTATTAAAATGCTTGCACACCTTTGGACTCCGAGGCACTGCCCGTGCCCACCAAGCGAAGCTTCCCATTGCCCCCTCACTATCCTAGCCTCCCTCGCTCCTCTTCCATGCCCCTCAGGACCAGGCTGGGCTTCAGAAACTGAACTGGATTGAAACCTGGCAAAGCAGAACTCTGCTCTGTTGATGTGACCAGCATCTACTTTCTGGAGTCTTGGCCCTTTGCAGATGAGTTTCATACCATATGTCTAACATTCATATGGGCCTCGGCAGGAGGACCTTCTCTCTTTTCTCTCCAGTCTGGGGCACTAGAAGGGAAGCTTAAGAGTGGGTCTGAGAGAACCCATAGTGACCCCAGCTAGAGAGATTGTTCCTGGTAGTCACCTTACAAGATGGCCTAGGGCAGGTTTCAGAAGCCAGTGACAGAGCTGCAGGTCAAAGAGAAGGGGCCTATGAGGACGAGGGACAGTGGGTGGCAAATAGTGGAAGAGGGGGATGACCTCCTTTTGTCCACAGCTGGAGCTGTGCGTGCCCTTGGTGCCATATTGGGTGAGCCTTCTGATAGGAAAGGGAATATGGGGAATTTTATTTTATTTTATTTATTTATTTTTTAAAGATTTATTTATTTATTTGTTTGTTTGTTTGTTTGTTTGACAGACAGAGATCACAAGTAGGCAGAGAGGCAGGTAGAGAGAGGGAGGAGGAAACAGGCTCCCTGCTGAGCAGAGAGCCCTATGTGGGACTCGATCCGAGGACCCTGAGATCATGACCTGAGTGGAAGGCAGAGGCTTAACCCACTGAACCACCCAGGCGCCCAGGGAATGGGGAATTTTAAAAACGCAGGACTTACAGTGTCATATAACCTCTAAGAACACATGACCTCAAAACCACCAAAAGCTTTTTTTAAACAAACATGTGAAGTTTAAAGCCTGTGTATTGACATGGACGTTTGACTTGTGCCGGGGGAACATTTCTTACATCCTCAGTGTGCTCAGCTACATAAACTCGTGTAAGCTGTGGCCCGTTTGTGCATCTGTAGAAGAGGGTTGGGCTCGCTTAGACTGCTCTCTCCGCTCAAATCCTAGGCTGCCTGGGTTCAGGCTCTGTTCCTACTTACCCTCACATGCATGGTCCAGGAGTTCACTGTCCGCTGCGTCATTCATGGCTTGCGCATGAATTCACCAATAAAAGGTGCAGGGAAGGTCCAGCACTGAAATAAAGGACACATTGGAAGTCCAGCCCACACCTTCAGGCCTGCTGTTCCAGTGAATGTAGGGCCTTTTTGCAGTTACTACAGAAACAGTTGTCAGCAATGGGTCAGGAAGCTGGGGCTGGAAGGATGGACACAGAGGGGCTTCTTTGTGTGCAGTGGAACCCGTCAGATGGCGGAGGCACCAACATGCCTGGGGAAGGGTTCTGAAGCTTTAGAGTCCGTTTGATGGGTTTGGGGAGCCGAGGAGCCCTCTACCGGCCCTCTGGCTCGCCTGCCTGCTGGACTTCCCAGATCTGAGGGGCTGGATTGGCTTGAATTTCCCTGCTCTGTGCACATCAAGGCAGAGCGTGTGCAAAGTTAATTTTTTTGCAGACTCTCCAAACTTGGTTAAAACTCTAAAAGTCACTGCCTCTAACTCACGCTGACACTTTGGGAAGAATCTGAGAATGTTTCCGGGAATAGATTTCTTATTGCAGACTGTTTACCCCAAAAGAAAAACAGGCACAGGCCAGTGACCCGGAGAAATGGAGAGACCCTAGAGGATGCCAGGTAGCATGTGAAGGAAGAAGCGGACCCTCGAGAAACAGACTACGCCCAACCAGTGTTCCTCTGCCTTTTGTTATTATTAAATATTTAATTTATTTTATTGAAATATTTAATTACACTAACAATATAGAAGATTGAATTTTGAATTAAATTTTACTTTTAAATTTTAAATCACACAGTATCTAAAATAAGGTATTAATTCAGATACATTACTATTTCCAGGCTCCCAAGCATTGTTTAAGGAAGTATGAATGGTAAAAGCAATGTTGTAGTTTTCATGATTAAAAATAAAATAAGGAAAACAAAGAATACATGCACCCCTCTCATCATGTATTTCCAACCGCTGTGAATGTTTTAGCACACATCAATCATTTTAACAATTTTAAATAAAATTGTGATCGTAACGGACATGTCACAGTCTAGTCAACTATACTGTACTGTACTTCGGTGCTATCCCATGAGTCTGTCCCCATGGTGTTGGGGACAAAACACACCACAGTCTTAATATTCCATGTTGTGAATACATTCAAATTTGACTAGAAATATATTGCCACACATTTAGGATTTTTTTTTTCTATTTTTCCTCTTACGATTATTTTCTTAAGATAAATTTCTGGAATTTGAATTGTGAGCTCCAAGAGGTAAACATTCTTAAGGCTTTTGAAATGGATTTCCAAATTACCCTATGGAAATAGCACAGTGATAAGACCTTCCATCAGCAACAGGTTATGATTGGTCTGTTTATAGCCCTTTACCAGCAGAGTGTGATGATTTGGAGAGTGAGAGCTAAACGTGAATCGAAAAGCAAATTATGGCATTTCATTGCTCTATTAATTTGCTTTTTATATCACGTTATTTTTTTTTCCTTTATTGCAATTACATTTGTTATTTTTTTAAAGCATGGTTTCTGATATTTCAGGCTAATGAGATACATTTAAATTTTATTTATTCAATCATTACTATTTTCCTTTATGGTTTCTTCTTTGAGGCTATGCATAGGAAGACCTTCTCCTGGTCTGGAGATGATAGAACATTGGAATATATGTTTTATTCCTCCTCTAATCATTCAAGTTTTTTTTTAAACATTTAATTCTTTCATCAAAATGGAATAATTTTGTGTTTGAGTTAAGATTTTCCCCTGGAGTATTAACTAGTGATTTTTATTTTAGCCCCATCACAATCCATCTGCTGGTGACTTGGAAGGCACCTTTACTGTATGCAAACCTGTACACATTCCACAGGCTTTGGTGCTCTCCTTATTCTTCTCTTGATCTGCCATGTCTTGCCATGTCTTGTGTTAATGCCGTAGCATTGAATTATTGTAAGTGCATAAGATCTTCCCATTGTTATTTTTTTTCCACTCCTCATTCCAAAATTATTCTTGGATACTTCCGCTATTTATTCTTCTAAAATGGAATTAATTTGCCAAGTTTGAAAATCTCCATTGGTGTTTTACTGATATGAGGAGAATTGATACGGCATGGTATTGCTTTCCCAGAATTCAGCATATTGCTTTATTCTTTTTTTTTTTAAAAGATTTTATTTATTATTTATTTTGACAGAGAGAGATCACAAGTAGACAGAGAGGCAGGCAGGCGGAGAGAGAGAGAGAGAGAGAGAGGGAAGCAGGCTCCCTGTCGAGCAGAGAGCCCGATGCGGGACTTGATCCCAGGACCCTGAGATCATGACCTGAGCCGAAGGCAGCGGCTTAACCCACTGAGCCACCCAGGCGCCCCATATTGCTTTATTCTTTTAAATTTTCCTTGTTATCTCTTGGTGAGGTCCTGGGATTTATCATATAACCCTTGGGGTATTTATTATTAATTCTATTCCTAGATATTTTATAGTTGTGTTCCTATTGTGAATGGGGTTTTTATTATACTTAATAATTTATTTTGCTGGTTTATAGAAAGAAAATTGATTTCTGGATGTTTAATTTGTAACCTGTCTACTTACTCGAGTCTTGCCTTATATCTAATAGATTTTCTGTTTTAGTTGATTCCTTTGGTTTGTTTTAGTACATAATCAGTCTTCAAATAATGATAATGTGATTCCTTCCTTTCTAATATGTATGACTCATTTTTTCTTATCTTATTGAATTGTTTGGAACCTGTCAAAAATGATAAATAGCAGTAGTGAGAGCAGGCCCTAGTTTTGGTCATAGTTTTAATAAGGACTGTTCATGTCAAGTCTGGCTTGGAATATTGGTTTATCTAAGCATTTGCTATTATTAGTGGTAATATAAATACTTGTATAACCTGCAAGGGGCTAAGTGCCAATGTAAATTTGTATATATAAAACTCATTGAATTATCTCCATACCTCCATGAGGTATTATTATTTTCCCCATTACACAGATGGGAAAATTGAGACACTAATAGGTCAAATGACTGCCCCAAGACCATACAGTTAGCACGTAGCGGCACTGGAATTGGGATGCCAGCAACCTGGGCCTCAGGGCCTGTGTTGACACCCACCCCGCCATGCTGCCTCCTCAGGTCTAGAAAGAGCTCAGATACTAAGACTTGTATCGGAAATGGATGCATCCATCCAGAAGTTCTTGTTTTTCACTCTTCCGGCTTTTGATTTATTTATGCACTGATATTTATGTTAGTAGATTTCCTAGTGATATCATCCCCCTGCCTTTCTTAGAAAAATACTCTCTAGATCATGCTGCATAATTATTTTTATATATTGCTATTTCTGAACACAAACAACATTTTCTTTAATTGGGTTATGTCTGTATGTGGATATATGTATTATCTGTAGGTTTACGTAGGCATATGTAGATATAATTGGCAGATAGCATTATATTAGTTTCAGGTGTATGACACAGTGATTCAACATATGTCTATATTGTGAAATGAGCACAATAAATCTTGGTAGCCTGAATCACCACACATAGTTACAACATTTTTTTTTCTTGTGAGGGAAACTCTTTAAGTTCAACTCTCTTCGTAACTTTCAAATAAACAATACAGTGTATTAACTATGGTTACCATGCTGTGCATTACATTACATGACATACTTATTTCATAACTAGAAGCTTGTGCCTTTTTCCTACCCCCTACCCTTCCTTCTATCTCTAACAACCATCAATCTGTTCTCCTAATCTATGAGTTCACCTTTTTTTCTTTTTTTAGATTCCACAAATAAGTGAGAAAATACGGTACTTATTTCTCTATGCCTCACTTATTTCACTTGTCATGATGCCCTTCAGGTCCATCCACGTGGTAACAGATGGCAGGATTTCCTTCCTTTTTATAGCTGAGTAATATTCCACAACACACACACAGAGACGCACGCGTGCGCACGCACACACACGCATCTTTATTATCCATTCACCTACTGATGGACAGTTAGGTTGTTTCCATGTGTTGGATGTTGTAAATGTAAATGTAAATATTTTAAGAGACATTTTGACACTTTATCTATGTGTGGTTTACATTTTTTAAATTTTTAAAAATTTTATTTAATTTTATTTATTTTTAGTGTTCCAAAATTTGTGCACCACACCCAGTGCTCCATGCAGTATGGTTTACATTTAATGCCTTCTCTTCTTTGGGTTTCTCTCCTTGAGGCCATCACACATAAACAACATTATATTTATATATATATGTGTGTGTGTGTGTGTGTGTGTGAATAATACACACACATACACATATATATGTGTATATATATTTCACACACATACACATATATATACACTTATATGCCATATATATATATATATATATATATATATATATATATATATATATAATATGTATATATATGTCATCATTTTAACCTATTTTTTTCCTTGAAATACTGGGAAATTTCTTGAGGCTGTCTGCTACATAATGGATTTTATTTTCTGTATTGAACAGTCTGTTAACTCTTTCCATTTGTTCTTTAATATAAAAATTATATTTTCCATCTCAACATATAGTTACTTCTGAGCTCCTATCACATCTTTAACTGTACTTTTATCGATGCAATCTACTCTCAATCCTTTATGAGACTATAAACAAGAAATGTCTCAAATTTTTCTCATTTCTGGCAGTAAATCTTTTTCATAAAAAAAGATATTTGTTTGGTGTTTCAGAGTGTCATCCTCTTAACTGCAGTATTTGTGCATAGGTGTGACATTTTCCCCTCTGTGTGTGCTTTAGAGGGTGTTGAATCAAAAGAGCTACCAAAAGAGATAGGCTTTGCCAGAAGGTGTTGTAGATCTTTGGATCTATAAGACTGTTGGATCTATAGGATACTAATTCCTCTCCACTTACAACTTGGGTTTAGGGATGGAAACAGAGGCCCGTGCAAACTTTGAGGACCAAGTGAAGAGCACCACATAAAGGCAGGATCTCCAAAGATGAGGACATCTTGCTGAATCAGTGACATCACAGTGTGTGAAGGGAGAACGTGAGGATGCTTGACTGTCTTGGCCATGGCTTTGGGTATAGCAGACAGAAAAGGAAAAGTCCTCATTCATAATTTCTAAACACAAATCCTCTTTTAAGCAGATTAGGGGTCAAAGCTAAAGTGTAAGCTGTGGCCCTAAAGGCTTCAAGCTGAGGCTTTAGCTGGTAGTGGTCCCCGATGTGTAGTCCCCAAGTACCTCGTAGAAGGAAACACAAACTCTGGAGCAAAGAGCCTTGAGGCCTATCCACAGAGACTTTCTTCAAGTTCAAAAAATGTGAATTTAGAGTCTCAAAATATCATAAAGTATTTGAGCAGGCAAGCCTACAGTATTGACATTAAACAGGAAGTCAGACAAATGATGGATGCCCACAAAGACCATATATACAGGACTAATCGGGAAGGAGAATATAAAATAACCATGTTTATAGTGTTCCAGAGACAGTTTTTGAGATGAATGAGTCAAAGAGCAGATTCAGTGAAGCTGGAGAGCAAATTGTTAAAATGGAACATTGATATGAAAAGATACTCCGAATTTATTGTATTGATAGAGAGAAATTTAAAAAATATTAAAGTAAAGGTAAGAGATATGGACAACAGAGTAAAAATAAATAAGTTTAATAGGAGTGTTATGCTTGTCTTTGCTTTCTTTCGGGGGAAAGGGGGGAGGCAACACCCAGAGAGACAGTGGCTTACAGTTTTCTGGAACTGATGAGAGACACCAGTCTGTAGTGTCAATAAATTACACGTAAAAGAAATAAAATTAAATCTAAATGTAATTCAGGAGTGTACTGTGGAAGGGAAGTCCCCTTTTTTTAGCATGCTAAACTTTTTTTAAAAGTTTCTGGTATGCAGATGTTCTCTTGATAAGATCTCTCCTCCAAATTTTTCTGTTTTATCAGCAAATCACACCAAAAATGTCCAAAGGGTGTATGTGGTATTGGTGGTGGTCACCTCCGTCTTCATTGTGAGATGGTCACCAGAAATCACATCATTATGTGCTTTGTACTTTGCTTTTTTGAAACCCACCTATGGTTAAATCATAAGCGTTTTCCATATTGTTAAATGGCTGTTATAATTATCGCTTTAATGGCTTTATTGTAACTCATCAAATTTATTCCATTATAATTTCCTTAGCCATTTCTTCCTTACTAGATATTTAGTATTTTATTTCCTTCAAATTTTGAGTATTATATATAACTTTCACACAGTATATATATTTTATGCATATAGCTTCACTTTTATTTTGAATCAGTCCCTCAGGAAAAATTTTCAGAAGTGGCATTACCATGTCAGATGTCATTGCATTTTGATATGTGCCAGCTTTTATCATAAGAGTCAGCACTAGGTATCATAAATTTGAATATATTTCTACCCATTTGCTGGGTGTAAGAGGCATTTTTATTTAAATAATAAAATAAAATATTTTTTCCATGCTTGGTTATTAATTGCTTTTCTCCTTTTGCTCACCAATTATCAATATATATACTTTTTAAACATGTTTGTGGACCCTGTGTTTATCTTACCAATATGTAATTTTCTTAATTAACACAAATATTCCTCCCATATTCCTCACATAAAAATTGTGTGATGGTGAGGGTAGTAGCCAATTATGGAGACAAATGTACATGTGAATCAACCGTCTGGCTCCCCTAACACTCATTTCTAAGACTGTTCTCACTTTCCTTTCTCTTTTAAAGTAGTTGAACAAGGTGCCTCGTTAGCACAGTAGGTAGCACGTCAGTATCATAAAGTAGTTGAACAAGCAAAAATTCTGATTTCAGCTCCCAGACCATTGTAAAGCTGGAGTTGGCTCTATTACACAGTTCTGGCCAATAAAATATAAGCAAGAGTGTGCTGGTACCTCCATTCTCCATTTTCTCTTTCTCCTTCCTTGAATGATGTGCTGGCTGGAGCTACAGCAGCCTCCTTGCAATTGTGAGAAAACCTGGAGAATGACAGATATGGTAGTCCTGATTTTCCAAGGGCACTGAAATAATGCCATGAACTTTCTACCTGAAAACTTATCATGGAAAATAAAACTCCATTCATGTTAAAGTCACTATAGTCAGTCTTTCTGTTACTGGCTATGGAGAAAAAAATCGTAATTAACACATATAGGCTGAGAGGAGAGGAGAGTTGGGTCTCTGTTTTAATAAGACTCACTTTTTTTTTAAATTTTATTTTATTTTATTTATTTTTTAATTTTTTAATTTTTTCAGCATAACAGTATTCATTATTTTTGCACCACACCCAGTGCTCCATGCAATCCGTGCCCTCTACAATACCCACCACCTGGTGCCCCCAACCTCCCACCCCCCACCCCTTCAAAATTCTCAGATCGTTTTTCAGAGTCCATAGTCTCTCATGGTTCACCTCCCCTCCCAATTTCCCTCAACTCCCTTCTCCTCTCCATCTCCCCTTGTCCTCCATGCTATTTGTTATGCTCCACAAATAAGTGAAACCATATGATAATTGACTCTCTCTGCTTGACTTATTTCACTCAGCATAATCTCTTCCAGTCCCGTCCATGTTGCTACAAAACTTGGGTATTCATCCTTTCTTTTTTTTTTTTTTTTACAGCTTTATACACATATATTTTTATCCCCAGGGGTACAGGTCTGCGAATCGCCAGGTTTACACACTTCACAGCACTCACCATAGCACATACCCTCCCCAATATCCATAACCCCACCCCCCTCTCCCAACGCCCTCCCCCCATCAACCCTCAGTTTGTTTTGTGAGATTAAGAGTCACTTATGGTTTGTCTCCCTCCCAATCCCATCTTGTTTCATTTACTCTTCTCCTACCCTCCTACTCCTATGTTGCATCTCCTCTCCCTCATATCAGGGAGATCATATGAGAGTTGTCTTTCTCCAATTGACTTATTTCGCTAAGCATGATACCCTCTAGTTCCATCCACGTCGTCGCAAATGGCAAGATTTCATTTCTTTTGATGGCTGCATAGTATTCCATTGTGTATATATACCACATCTTCTTTATCCATTCGTCTGTAGATGGACATCTAGGTTCTTTCCATAGTTTGGCTATTGTAGACATTGCTGCTATAAACATTCGGGTGCACGTGCCCCTTCGGATCACTACGTTTGTATCTTTAGGGTAAATACCCAGCAGTGCAATTGCAGGGTCATAGGGTAGTTCTATTTTCAACATTTTGAGGAACCTCCATGCTGTTTTCCAGAGTGGTTGCACCAGCTTGCATTCCCACCAACAGTGTAGGAGGGTTCCCCTTTCTCCGCATCCTCGCCAGCATCTGTCATTTCCTGACTTGTTCATTTTAGCCATTCTGACTGGTGTGAGGTGATATCTCATGGTGGTTTTGATTTGTATTTCCCTGATGCCGAGGGATATGGAGCACTTTTTCATGTGTCTGTTGGCCATCTGGATGTCTTCTTTGCAGAAATGTCTGTTCATGTCCTCTGCCCATTTCTTGATTGGATTCTTTGTTCTTTGGGTGTTGAGTTTGCTAAGTTCTTTATAGATTTTGGACACTAGCCCTTTATCTGATATGTCATTTGCAAATATCTTCTCCCATTCTGTCAGTTGTCTTTTGGTTTTGTTCACTGTTTCCTTTGCTGTGCAAAAGCTTTTGATCTTGATAAAATCCCAAAAGTTCATTTTTGCCCTTGCTTCCCTTGCCTTTGGTGATGTTCCTAGGAAGATGTTGCTGCGGCTGAGGTCGAAGAGGTTGATGCCTGTGTTCTCCTCGAGGATTTTGATGGATTCCTTTCTCACATTGAGATCCTTCATCCATTTTGAGTCTATTTTCGTGTGTGGTGTAAGGAAATGATCCAATTTCATTTTTCTGCATGTGGCTGTCCAATTTTCCCAACACCATTTATTGAAGAGGCTGTCTTTGTTCCATTGGACATTCTTTCCTGCTTTGTCGAAGATGAGTTGACCATAGAGTCGAGGGTCCATTTCTGGGCTCTCTATTCTGTTCCATTGATCTATGTGTCTGTTTTTGTGCCAATACCATGATGTCTTGATGATGACAGCTTTGTAATAGAGCTTGAAGTCCGGAATTGTGATGCCACCAACTTTGGCTTTCTTTTTCAATACTCCTTTGGCTATTCGAGGTCTTTTCTGGTTCCATATAAATTTTAGGATTATTTGTTCCATTTCTTTGAAAAAAATGGATGTTACTTTGATAGGAATTGCATTAAATGTGTAGATTGCTTTAGGTAGCATAGACATTTTCACAATATTTATTCTTCCAATCCAGGAGCATGGAACATTTTTCCATTTCTTTGTGTCTTCCTCAATTTCTTTCATGAGTACTTTATAGTTTTCTGAGTATAGATTCCTAGTCTCTTTGGTTAGGTTTATTCCTAGGTATCTTATAGTTTTGGGTGCAATTGTAAATGGGATGGACTCCGTAATTTCTCTTGCTTCTGTCTTGTTGTTGGTGTAGAGAAATGCAACTGATTTCTGTGCATTGATTTTATATCCTGACACTTGACTGAATTCCTGTACAAGTTCTAGCAGTTTTGGAGTGGAGTCTTTTGGGTTTTCCACATATAGTATCATATCATCTGCAAAGAGTGATAGTTTGACTTCTTCTTTGCCGATTTGGATGCCTTTAATTTCCTTTTGTTGTCTGATTGCTGAGGCTAGGACTTCTAGTACTATGTTGAATAGCAGTGGTGATAACGGACATCCCTGCCGTGTTCCTGACCTTAGTGGAAAAGCTTTCAGTTTTTCTCCATTGAGAATGATATTTGCGGTGGGTTTTTCATAGATGGCTTTGATGATATTGAGGTATGTGCCGTCTATCCCTACACTTTGAAGAGTTTTGATCAGGAAGGGATGCTGTCCTTTGTCAAATGCTTTTTCAGCATCTATGGAGAGTATCATATGATTCTTGTTCTTTCTTTTATTAATGTGTTGTATCACATTGATTGATTTGCGGATGTTGAACCAACCTTGCAGCCCTGGAATAAATCCCACTTGGTCGTGGTGAATAATCCTTTTAATGTACTGTTGAATCCTATTGGCTAGTATTTTGGCGAGAATTTTTGCATCTGTGTTCATCAAGGATATTGGTCTGTAGTTCTCTTTTTTGATGGGATCCTTGTCTGGTTTTGGGATCAAGGTGATGCTGGCCTCATAAAATGAGTTTGGAAGTTTTCCTTCTATTTCTATTTTTTGGAACAGTTTCAGGAGAATAGGAATTAGTTCTTCTTTAAATGTTTGGTAGAATTCCCCCGGGTAGCCATCTGGCCCTGGGCTTTTGTTTGTTTGGAGATTTTTGATGACTGTTTCAATATCCTTACTGGTTATGGGTCTGTTCAGGCTTTCCATTTCTTCCTGGTTCAGTTGTGGTAGTTTATATGTCTCTAGGAATGCATCCATTTCTTCCAGATTGTCAAATTTGTTGGCGTAGAGTTGCTCATAGTATGTTCTTATAATTGTATTTCTTTGGTGTTCGTTGTGATCTCTCCTCTTCCATTCATGATTTTATTTATTTGGGTCCTTTCTCTTTTCTTTTTGATAAGTCTGGCCAGGGGTTTATCAATCTTATTAATTCTTTCAAAGAACCAGCTCCTAGTTTCATTGATTTGTTCTATTGTTTTTTTGGTTTCTATTTCATTGATTTCTGGTCTGATCTTTATGATTTGTCTTCTCCTGCTGGGTTTAGGGTTTCTTTCTTGTTCTTTCTCCAGCTCCTTTAGGTGTAGGGTTAGGTTGTGTACCTGAGACCTTTTTTGTTTCTTGAGAAAGGCTTGTACCGCTATATATTTTCCTCTCAGGACTGCCTTTGTTGTGTCCCACAGATTCTGAACCATTGTGTTTTCATTATCATTTGTTTCCATGAATTTTTTCAATTCTCCTTTAATTTCCTGGTTGACCCATTCATTCTTTAGAAGGATGCTGTTTAGTCTCCATGTATTTGGGTTCTTTCCAAATTTCCTCTTGTGATTGAGTTCTAGCTTTAGAGCATTGTGGTCTGAAAATATGCAGGGAATGATCCCAATCTTTTGATACCGGTTGAGACTTGATTTAGGACCAAGAATGTGATCTATTCTGGAGAATGTTCCATGTGCACTAGAGAAGAATGTGTATTCTGTTGCTTTGGGATGAAATGTTCTGAATATATCTGTGATGTCCATCTGGTCCAGTGTGTCATTTAAGGCCTTGATTTCCTTGTTGATCTTCTGCTTGGATGATCTGTCCATTTCAGTGAGGGGAGTGTTAAAATCCCCTACTATTATTGTATTCTTGTCGATATGTTTCTTTGATTTTGTTATTAATTGGTTTATATAGTTGGCCGCTCCCACGTTAGGGGCATAGATATTTAAAATTGTTAGATCTTCTTGTTGGACAGTTCCTTTGAGTATGATATAGTGTCCTTCCTCATCTCTTATTATAGTCTTTGGCTTAAAATCTAATTGATCTGATATAAGGATTGCCACTCCTGCTTTCTTCTGATGTCCATTAGCATGGTAAATTCCTTTCCAACCCCTCACTTTAAACCTGGAGGTGTCTTTGGGTTTAAGATGAGTTTCTTGTAGGCAACATATAGATGGTTTTTGTTTTTTTATCCATTCTGATACCCTGTGTCTTTTGATTGGGGCATTTAGCCCATTAACATTCAGGGTAAGTATTGAGAGATATGAATTTAGTGCCATTGTATTGCCTGTAAGGTGACTGTTATTGTATATTGTCTCTGTTTCTTTCTGATCTACTACTTTGAGGGTCTCTCTTTGCTTAGAGGACCCCTTTCAATATTTCCTGTAGAGCTGGTTTGGTATTTGCAAATTCTTTCAGTTTTTGTTTGTCCTGGAAGCTTTTAATCTCTCCTTCGATTTTCAATGATAGCCTAGCTGGATATAGTATTCTTGGCTGCATGTTTTTCTCATTTAGTACTCTGAATATATCATGCCAGCTCTTTCTGGCCTGCCAGGTCTCTGTGGATAAGTCTGTTGCCAATCTAATATTTTTACCATTGTATGTTACAGACTTCTTTTCCCGGGCTGCTTTCAGGATCTTCTCTTTGTCACTAAGACTTGTCAATTTTACTGTTAGGTGATGGGGTGTGGACCTATTCTTATTGATTTTGAGGGGGGTTCTCTGAACCTCCTGGATTTTGATGCTTGTTCCCTTTGCCATATTGGGGAAATTCTCTCCAATAATTCTCTCCAACATACCTTCTGCTCCCCTCTCTGTTTCCTCTTCTTCTGGAATCCCAATTATTCTAATGTTGTTTTGTCTTATGGTGTCACTTATCTCTCGAATTCTCCCCTCGTGGTCCAGTAGCTGTTTGTCCCTCTTTTGCTCAGCTTCTTTATTCTCTGTCATTTGGTCTTCTATATCGCTAATTCTTTCTTCTGCCTCATTTATCCTAGCAGTGAGAGCCTCCATTTTTTATTGCACCTCATTAATAGCTTTTTTGATTTCAACTTGGTTAGATTTTAGTTCTTTTATTTCTCCAGAAAGGGCTTTTATATCTCCCAAGAGGGTTGCTTTAATATCTTCCATGCCTTTTTCAAGCCCGGCTAGAACCTTGAGAATCATCATTTTGAACTCTATATCTGACATATTACCAATGTCTGTATTGATTAGGTCCCTAGCATTTGGTACTGCTTCTTGTTCTTTTTTTTGTTGTGGATTTTTCCGCCTTGTCATTTTGTCCAGATAAGAGTATATGAAGGAGCAAGTAAAATACTAAAAGGGTGGTAACAACCCCAGGAAAATATGCTTTAGCCAAATCAGAAGAGATCCCAAATCGTGAGGGGGGAGAAAGGGGATAAAAAGGGGTTCAGAAAGAAAAAAAAAACTATTAAAAAAAGAAAGCCGATAAAAAATATGAAAAGGAAAAAATATATATATATATATTAGATAAACTATTTAAAAAACGTTAAAAAAAGAAAACGGTAAAAGTTAAAAAAATTAGCAGAAGAGGAGAAAAAAAAATTGAAAAGGAAAAAAAAATTAAATTAACTGCAAGGCTAAAGAATCATGGGGAGAAAGGCATGAGTTCCGTGCTTTGCTTTCTCCTCCTCTGGAATTCTGCCGCTCTCCTTGGTATTGAAACTACACTCCTCGGTAGGTGAACTTGGTCCTGGCTGGGTTTCCCGGTTGATCTTCTGGGGGAGGGGCCCGTTGTAGTGATTCTCAAGCGTCTTTGCCCCAGGCGGAGTTGCACCGCCCTTACCCGGGGCCGCGCTGAGTAATCCGCTCGGGTTCGCTTTCGGGAGCTTTTGTTCCCTGAGCGCTTTCCGTAGAGTCCGGAGGATGGGAATGAAGATGGCGGCCTCCCGGTCTCCGGCCCGGAGGAGCCGAGAGCCCGGGGCCCCACTCCTCAGTGCGCCCCCAGAGAACAGCGCCCAGTGACTCCCGCCACCCTGGCCTCCGGCCGCGCTCCGAGCTGACCGAGCCTGCGACCGGTTCAAGGCAACCCCGAGCTGAGAGTCACTCCTCGGCTCTGTCTCTGCAGCCGGCTTCCCCGTTCTAATACCGGTAAGCTCTGCGACACTCAGACACCCCCGATCCTTCTGTGACCCTGTGGGACCTGAGGCCGCGCTGACCCTGCCTGGGCTTCACCCCAGTTAAGCCTCTGGAGTGATGTCCCTCCGCGGAACAGACTTTTAAAAGTCCTGATTTTGCTCCGTTGCTCCGCCGCTCGCCGGGAGCCGGCCCCTCCCCCCGCGGTCTATCTTCCCGTTGCTTTGGATTCACTTCTCCGCCAGTCCTACCTTTCAGATAGTGGTTGATTTTCTGTTTCTAGAATTGCTGTTCTTCTTCTCTTTAATCTCCGGTTGGATTTGTAGGTGTTTGCAATCTTTAGATAAGCTATTTAGCTGATCTCCCGCTACCTGAAGTAGTCTCAGCTGCTACTTCTCCGCCATCTTGACTCCTCCATAAGACTCACTTTTAAAGTAGCCCAAAGCCAGCTTCATTTATGAACTTGTGACTGTAGACCCATGATAACTGATGCAAGCAGATCTCCGGCTTTCTAAATTTTGTCTACCTGTTTTCTGGATCATATCTAGAGATGTGAATGCATCCCTGAAGCAAAAATAAAGTATTTCACTCTTCGTGACATTTGGCAGTGGTGGAACATAATTAAAGGCATTCATACACTTGCTACCCAAAAAAGCGAAGTTCCACTTGACAAATAGGATGTGTATCCAAGAGACTGTATGTTCATGCTGCTCCATAGCCATCCATGTAAGGCCATTGCTTATCCATTTCTCATATTTTGAAGATAAGCTATATAATAGGCTATTGGCTCCATGCCAGGAATCATGCTTGGTCCTTGCCTTTGAGGATTTCACTTCTAGATTGTGTATGGCGTTAGAAGGAGACTATCCATATCAATAAATTTTTTGGATACTGGGTGAGAGTAAAAAGAGTGTATTAAAGAAAGATTCATAATGGAGATCAAAATGGACTAGGTGATTTACTCAAGACCACAAAGCCAGTAAGTGGTACAGTTCCTTTAATACAGGTCTTCTCAACAAGTCTTTTTTAGAATACCAACCATTGCTTGAAATAAATGGACTGATATTTGGGATATGGAAATATTTTTTGTTATAAAATTGCTATCGTTTTGGCTGTTTTTTATAGAAGCTGACTTATACCATGGTGTTGCCCCTGACCTATCAAGATGGCTCATGCAATGAGATTTGTTTCTACCAAGGACTTGTCCTTCTTTTGACCTGTATGTTCTCTGCTATATGCTGGGGTTACACATATGTATCAGGCATCCTGCCTGCCTTGAGGGGCCGGATTTAGTTCATATTCTCCTTGTTTACTCTTTCTTGCCACCAGCGAGGTGGCTGATTGAGGAGGAGGGCATGGCCTTCGCTTGGTAACTCCCCACTCAGCTGGTCATTCTAGAGGGAAGAAGAAAAGCCAGGAAAATAAGGTGTAAGAACAAGGTTGGAACTTTAGCTCATGGAAAGAGACTGAGATGTTTCTCTCTTTAAACAGTGATCTTTTCTACCGACTTAAGAAAACTTGTTAAACATCTGTCTTCCCCTCCCATTTCTGTTGTTTACAGAAGAACAGACTTCCCTTAACTCTGAAGCAGTGTCTCCTTTCTTTAGGAAAACAGGTGTCCAAACATGCAGCAAATCAAATTTTCAAACAACTTTGAAATAAGCTGAAATAGACCTATTTTCCTTTATCCTTTTACCTAGAAATTCTTTCGTGAGGCTGATAAATTCCCAGTTTGGAATTTTGTTTTCCATTGTGATGCTTATGACCAATCTTTTTGGATTTTTACTATTACATCTGTGTTTCCTGTATCACTGCTATTTGGATATGAAAATCTCTTTAAAAAATAATATTCAACTATTAATAATTTTTCATTGAAATGAAATGTATTTATAGAGATAGAGAACTCAGGACCACATTGAATTTTGTCATATTAGATATATTTGCTAGGCCTAAGGAAGGAGAAATCGAGCTGATATTGACCAGCATTTTGTAGACCCTGACATATCACCACATGCCCAAGCGTGTGGAGGGAAGGATTTTAATCTCATTTTTCAGATGAGAAAATTAGAGCTAATAGTGTTCATTAAGTCCAAGATCACACAATCAGAAAATGGTGAAGTCAGGATTCAAACCCAATTCCTATCTAATTTCAAAAACCATGCAGTTTGTACTTCATTATGTAATGGGGTCCTTCCTAGTCTTTGTATAACACTTTGTTGAAGAGTCAACTCATGATTCACTTACTAGTCCCTATCATTGTGCACTCATGGATAAACTATCATCTACATGGGTCTAACTCTCCTTTCCCTGTGTAATGGATGAAATAGCAACACCTACCTCATATAACTTTAATAAGTATTCATTGAATTAAATGCATGTGAAGGGGCTCAGAACAGCATGTGGCACCTAGTAAATGCTCAATAAAATTGTTTATTATTATAGGTTGCTTCATGGGTAATAGCATAGAGTGAATATCATGGCTTTGCTCTCATGTACTATCACAGTACAGATTAAATAAATGCTGGTGTTGTTGTCCTTAAGTTTTGGTATTTATATATAAAGGATCTCCCTCATTCTTGTCCACTGACAGATTTATGGAAAGGAAAGGGCATCTCTTAATACAGTCATTTACAATCTTTTGTTTCAACAGTGGAACCCTTTTTAAAAATACAGATGGAAGCACTGTTGTTTTGATTAAAGAGGGGGAAGTGACTCCTGGAACCCCACATACCTCTCTGCCCTTCAGGACCCCTGCCAGCGCATTATTGTCCCTGGGGGGGGGGGGTTCCTTCTGGGAAACCCTGGATGACACATAACGCAGACTGAGAACTACCAATCCAGAAAGCACCCAGCAAAGCCCATTAGACAGGGGCTGATAAATGCTATTAATTCTCAATTTCTGTGATAGTCATGTGTCCAGGAGTTCTCCCTCTCTATTCCAAATTGTCTTCACTCCATTCCCATTATATAGTCTCTTCTGATGGTTTTATTTACCTGGCAGGGTCTCCAGTTTGGCACCAGTGAGCTGGAGGAGATGGGAGCCATGTACTGCTTGAGTTTACTCATCTTGGAACTCAAGTCCGTAAGCTGCAGCCGTCAGCTCCTGACCCGGGCCGCAACTCTCCTGAATGCGGTTGAAGAAGCCCTGGACCAACACATCCAACGGTAAGTCGCTCACAGCGGTGGGAGGGAGATTTGGACCTTGGTGTTCCGATCAGAGCCCATCTTGGAGATGAAAGCCAAGTGGTCCTACAGGTCTTTGACGAGGAGACCATATGGAGGAGCCGCCAACTGAAGGTAAGGACAACGGTGGTCTACTGGAGCCATACCCGGGGCATCCTCACTTCTTGCTGAACACAGGGAGGATGGTGCCTACTTGTACACATAAAAGCATATATAAAGCTACGTGTATCTATAAGCATGCATTATTCATACATTTTGCTTATGGTAGAGAAGATGCAGCTCAGTGAACACACACACATCGTCCTATGTGTCTCTTGCCAGTAGTGTGTTTGTATGTATACAGGCATCATTTCGGAGCTATTACTCAGCAAAAAAAAGGCAATCTCATGGCCAACATCTAGGAACTTGGGGACAAGAAATATTTGACTCTCCCTGTTCTTAAAAAGCACTGTTCCTTGTCAGATCATGAGAAGAACCACCTGATGGTGATTTATATATTGGCCTGGAGACCCTGACTCAGGGCCACTGCAGGGGAATGAGGGATCTCCAAGAACTGTGAGAATCATTCATGGTGTTGAGTCAAGAGAGGGAGAACCATTATCCAAATGAGCTCTTTCGATGCCCTTTAATATAGACAGATATTTTAGACTTGATCAAAACAGAAGCAGGGGGCAAAAAAGAAAGATAGAATGGCCGTGTGGGAGAAGAGAGGACCAAGAAAAAAGGAGTCAAAAAAGACTAAGTCATTGGCCATGCTTTGAGGCAGGGAATGGATGGGGCCTTGAGCTGCTGGGGGAGGAAGTGGCTGCTGGTAAACCAGGAAGCATCTCCTCATGCCCTTCCGGTCCAAAGGCAGAGAGCAAGCCATTGATACTGGGGCTGTTTTATTTCTAGCGTATTTTCATTAATCTTCTTCCTGCCTCTGTGAGGCTGTGGTTCCAACGTGACTTCTCACCAAATGGCCAGTCAAGCCTGGAAAGATCTAGCAGCGTAAATTAATTTTGCTTTGGAAGGTCCTGGTTTCTCTGAGACTTAATTACCTAAATGCAGTAATTAACTTGCTCATCACACTGTATGTAGATCACAGACCATGGAGACCTAAGTAAATCTGGACCTCTTTCCTCCCTCGAGACACTGGCCCTGATTTCTTTTGTTTTGACATCATCCCGACTGCTGTCCGCCCCTGCTACCTTCAGTCCCGCTCAGTACCCCCAGGCGTGGCGCGTTGGGCATCACTGTGGCGGGTCAGCGTCTTCCCTCTGACAGCAAGTGCTTCCACCTGCCAGGATACATATTTCAACTTATCTTTTCATCTTTTCCTTTGCTAAGCTATGTTGGGTGCAGGCATGCCTGAATTTTCTTTCTTTCTCCACCCCCCACCCCACCTTCTTCTCTGCGGCTCATTGAGGGAAGATTGAGCAGACCTGGCATTGCTTGCTTTCCCTGAATTGATTGCTCCCGTCTGTTTGATCCAGGGCAGTGAGGATTAGTTGCCTGCAAACTGGAACAAGAGGAAATCTATCAAACAAGTGCCTCTTCTAATTCAAGTCTAAAGAATTTGGTGTCGAGCTTCAAATACAATGGCTGCTGTGTGGGTTGTCATAAGAAGATGGTATTTCCCGCTCCTCCCTGCCACCCCACACTCCTGTTAATGTTTCAGTTGTAAGCAGCACCTGCGTCCTGAAGCTTGAAATCCTCCATGACCTCTGGCCCTCCTTAGGCTGGTGCAGCTTCTTAAGGGCAGGATACCTACATGCAGGATGTGATTCATGTGTGTGTTTTTATTTTATTTTATTTTTTTCATGTGTGTGTTTGTTTTTAAGATTTTTTTTTAAGTTATTTTGTTGTTGTTGTTGTTTTAATTTGACAGATCACAAGTAGGCAGAGAGGCAGACAGAGAGAGACAGATAGCCTGACGCGGGACTCAATCCCAGGACCCTGAGATCATGACCTGAGCCGAAGGCAGAGGCTTTAACCACTGAGCCACCCAGGCATCCCTCATGTGTGTGTTTTAATTAGATTTGAATTCAGTTTAAGAGGCACTGAGTTTGGGTGCCGACGGCAGGATGGAATTTGCCCATTTCACCCAAATGTGTGTCTCTCAATCCGTCTTTCTGTTCATCCAGGCAGTTGATCAAAATAGATGTGGTTCCTGCCCAAAGGACCCAAAACTACCTGAGAGGAAAATCACCGTGAACCTATCTTGACCCAGTAAATATTCTAGCCAGTAAGGGTATATCCATTAAAGGATAGCAGAGGGGAACTTAAATCTGTTGGTTTGCAATCAACAGCAGGCTGTTCGAGTACCCTTTGATTAGTTTCTGATGAATAGGGCTCCATCACAAGATATAATAATCAGGAAAGCCAAGCAAATCCTAGGGATTCAGTTAGCAACAGGGCTCTCCCTCTAATACGAAGGGTGTAACTAATGTTTATCAACACTGCACTCCATATGGTTTCAAGAGGAGAGGTCTGCCACCCACCTACGCACCTGACCTTTCCTTGGGCATGCTCTGTAGGACAGGCTTGCAGACTTCAGGAGGATTCTTTTTTAGTTGCACAGAAGGAAATACTAGGGAAGGTAAAGGGCAGGTTTTTACCTAAAACTCTGTCTTTTTTTTTTTAAGATTTTTTTAAATTTATTTATTTGACAGAGAGAGAGAGATTACAAGTAGGCAGAGAGCCAGGCAGAGAGAGAGAGGGAGAAACAGGCTCCCCGCTGAGCAGAGAGCCCGATGCGGGGCTCGATCCCAGGACCCTGAGATCATGACCTGAGCCGAAGGCAGAGGCTTAACCCACTGAGCCACCCAGGCGCCCCTAAAACTCTGTCTTTAAAGAAACGCGAGGACATGGTATTTTGAATCTCTTCGGCCCCATAGAAAGTGTTTACCCCTGGGGAGTGATGTGCTGGGGAGATAAAATATGGCTCTGCATCCCGAACAACGTGTTTTTTGACAATAGGTTTCATACCTCATTTACCATCAAAACAATTAGAGTGTAGTCAACATCCACGGAGCAACTTCACCATTTTTCATGAGCGGAAAAAGAGCAGAAATTGTGGATGTCTGCCCAGGGACTGAAGCTTAGAATGAAGTACGGTGCGGCCCTTCTTTGTTTTGGTTTGTCTTTTTCAGGTCTCTTCTTCCCAGTTGCTCGTTTAAGAAAAATGCCTGCAGACTCCCTCCTCTCCTCTTCCCTCCTCTTTTTTTCTCGGTCTTATCCCCGGAAATAATTGCGCACGTGCTGCAGGAATGCTCGGCCATGTCTTCCCGAGGTGTCGTGTATCTGTTGTGACAGGTCTTTTGCAAAGTCATTTCACAGGTTTGCCACATCAGCCCCTGCGCTTCTCCATCTGTATCCCTTCACTGCCTCTAGCTCTTCTCCGCTGAGCTCCCCCATCTCCGCTTCTCCCTCCATTAATAACAGATACGCTCAGAGTTTCCGAGCTATGCCTGGCTGATGGCTCAGTATCTGGTTTATTTTCCCAAACTGTAGTCTCCGGGGCGTGAACCTGGGCTTCTCTGAGCGTCAGGGTCAGGACTTTATTCAGTCCTCTCTTGAGTTTGATGAGGCAAGACTGAAAAAGTAAAAAAGTGCCCTAGACTTGAGAAAACATAATTAGATTTTATTAATTAAAAGACACTTGATTTTTTTTTTTAAAAGATTTTATTTATTTATTTGAAAGAGATCAAAGTAGGCAGAGAGGCAGGCAGAGAGAGAGAGGGAAGCAGGCTCCCCACTGAGTGGAGAGCCCGATGCGGGGCTCGATCCCAGGACCCTGGGATCATGACCTGAGCCGAAGGCAGAGGCTTTAACCCACTGAGCCACCCAGGCGTCCCCACAAGGGCAAAACTATTTTCAAATAAAAATCAAGTATCTTTTAGGGCCACCTGAGTGGCCTTTTAAAAATAGATTTTATTTCTAAGAGCTGTTTTAGCTTCACAGTAAAATTGGGAGGAAAGTATGGATGTCTCATGTATATTTTGTCCCCAATATACACAGCCTCTCCTGTTATCAACATCCACCACTGGAATGGAGGCATTTGTGACAGTTGATGTAGTGACATTGACACATCATTATCATCCAAAGTCCATAGTTTACCTTAGGTTTCACTCTTGCTGTTGTATATTCTGTGGGTTTGGACAAGTGTATAATGACATGTGTTATCATTATGGTTTCATACAGCGTAAGTTTCAATGCCCTAAAAATCCTCTGTACTCTGCCTATTCAACCCTCCCTCCCCACGAACCCCTTGAAGCCACTGATCTTTTTACTGTGCCCATAGTTTTACCTTTTCCAGAAAGTCATATAATTGGAACCATATAGTATGCAGGCTTTTCAGATTGGCCTTTTTCTCATAGAAATATGCATTCATGTTTCCTCCATCTCTTTTCGTGACTCGATAGCTCATTTAGTGTTAGCACTGAAAAATATTCCATTGTCTGGATGATTCACAGTTTATTTATCCATTTGGCCACTGAAGGACATCTTGGCTGCCTCTAAGTTTTGGCAATTATGAATAAAGCTGCTATAAACATCCGTGTACAGGTTTTGTGTGGACAGAAGTTTTCAGCTCCTTTGGGTAAACACCAAAGAGTGTGATTGCTGGATCGTATGGTAAAAGCATGTTTCATTTTGTGAGAAATCACCAAACTGTCTTCCAGAGTGGCTGTACTGTTTTGCATTCCCAGCAGCCAAAAGTGAGAGTTCATACTGCTCCACATCCTCACCAACATTTGTCTTTGTCCATGTTCTGGATTTTGGCCATTCTTACAGGTGTCTAATGGCATCATTTCAATTTGCATTTTCCTGATGGCATACCATGTGGAACGTCTTTTCATATGCTTAGTTTACCAGATGTATGTCTATCTTCTTTAGTGAGGAGTCTTTAAGGTCATTGGCCCATTTTTCAATCAGGTTGTTTCCTTATTGTTGAATTTTAAGAGCTCTTTGTATATTTTGGGTAACAGTCCTTTCTCAGATGTGTCTTTTGCAAATATTTTCTCCCAGTCTATGGCTTGTCTTCTCCTTCTCTTCACAGTATCTTTCCCAGAGCAGAAATCTTTCATTTTAATGAAGTCAAGCTCATCAGTTACTCCTTTCATTCATCCTGCCTTTGTTTGGTGTTATATCTGAAGAGTCATTGCCAAACCCAAGCTCAACTGGATTTTCTCTAACATGTCTTCTAGACACACCCATTGCTTTTGCATTACAGTCTTTGCCATTTTTAGGTGAAAAGAGGATGTGGTTTTAATTTAAAGTGTTACCTTTTCTGATATAGATAAAATGTTTCTGTATCATTTCTTTTTAAAATAAATTTCCTGGGTATGTCTTTTGGTTTTTATTCCTTTCAGCATCATGTTTTTTCCTTTCTTAAATTTATATTTAAATTTAATTGAAATTTCTGTGTTAAAGATGTTCAACACCTCTTTGTCATGGATATTGCAAATAGTTTTCCTATTTACCTTTCGCATTTTTTTTAATGTCGTTTATTGACTTTAGATGTTTTTGTTTTTACATGGACAGGTGTACCAGTTTTTTTCTTTGTCTCTTTTAGCTTTGACAGCATACCTACTTCATTTGAATAACAAATAATTCATAACTAATTATACAAATAATAATTCATTGTAAAACTGTGTCAATTGATATAATTATACTGAGGTAGATGCTTTTATAATGAGTCTATTTACATATTATAATTTCTTTTCCAGTTATAATTAAATAATTCTGTATTTCTAAATTATTCACCATTTGCCTTAGTAATTACTAAATAATCCATCATTAATTAGTAATGTTAGTCTCTTTACAGTATCTACATGTGAATATACCTAGGTATATTTTTTGATGTTCTGTTCTCTTCAGTTTTTAATACTGTAGCTGTACAACTTAAATATGTAATGTTACAAGCACCACCTCATTAATATTTGTTTTAAAAATGTGCTTTGCTATTTTCCCTTGTTTTTTTTTCACTGGTGAGCCCTATAATGAGTTGTTAACTGCCAAGAATGAAACCACTGGGATTTTAACACAAATTACATTAAAATTATAGATTTTTTGGTCTGTTGACTGTTTGCCCATATTGCTTTTTCAAAATCTGAAATTTTGTCCCACTTATTTAGCTCTTCTTCAGTGTTCATAAAGGAAGTATTGTAGGGGTTCCTTTTGTACCCTTTTGTGCAATTCTTAGATATATCATCAAAAGCTTTTAATCTTCATATTTTAAATTTTCTCGTTACTCTTAAAAGTCTTTTCTCCATATTTTTCTAAATGGCTGTCATCATGATATAGGAAAATGCTGAATATATATATTTGTCTATTTATAATTTATAATTTATAATTTCTTTTTTTTAATTTATTTTATTTTTTTTTAATTTTTATTTATTTGACAGAGAGATCACAAGCAGGCAGAGAGGCAGGCAGAGAGAGGAGGAAGCAGGCTCCCTGCTGAGCAGAGAGCCCGATGCGGGGCTCGATCCCAGGACTCTGAGATCATGACCTGAGCCGAAGGCAGCGGCTTAACCCACTGAGCCACCCAGGCGCCCCTGTCTATTTATAATTTCATTAAACTCTGTAGTTATACCTAAAAGTGTTTACATGGATTTTTCTGTTTTTTTTTTTTTTTTTTAGAGAGGTTGTCATGACATTTATAAATTTTGATAATTAGCTTTACTCATTTTTGTGTTTTTTTAAGATTTTATTTATTTATTTGACACAGAGAGAGAGAGTACAAGCAGGAGGAGCTGCAGAGGGAGAGGGAGAAGCAGGCTCCCCGCTGAGCAGGGAGCCCAGTGTGGGGCTTGATCCCAAGACCCTGAGATCATGACCTGACCTGAAGGCAGACGCTTAACCCACTGAGCCACCCAGGCAGGCCTATAGCCTTACTCAGTTTTTATTCTTTTTTATAGTATTGGCTAGAGTTTGAGAATATTGTTTAAGGCTGGTTCTATTCAGATCCTATATTCTATTCAGATCCTTGCTGTGAACCTAACTTCAAAATGGGAATGACTCTAAGCATTTGAACATTAAGTAAAATGTCTGTTTTTGTTTTTTAATTTACTTGAGAGAGAGAGCATGAGAGAACAGGAGGTGGGGGAGGGGCAGATGGAGAGGGAGAAGCAGATGCCCCATTGAGCAGGGAGCCCAGTGTGGGGCTGAATCCCAGGACCCTGAGATCATGACTGGAGCCCAAAGCAAATGCTAACTGACTGATCCACCTGGGCACCCCCATCTGTTGTTTTGATATTAATGTTTGATGTCTTCTTTATAAATTTGCTTTTTAGCATATTAATTTTAAAAAGCAGGATTGGATGATGAATTTTTATTTTTTTATTTTTTTTATTTTCTGTTTTTTTTTTAATTTTTTAATTTTTTCAGCATAACAGTATTCATTATTTTTGCACCACACCCAGTGCTCCATGCAATCCGTGCCCTCTACAATACCCACCACCTGGTGCCCCCAACCTCCCACCCCCACCCCTTCAAAATTCTCAGATCATTTTTCAGAGTCCATAGTCTCTCATGGTTCACCTCCCCTTCCAATTTCCCTCAACTCCCTTCTCCTCTCCATCTCCCCTTGTCCTCCATGCTATTTGTTATGCTCCACAAATAAGTGAAACCATATGATAATTGACTCTCTCTGCTTGACTTATTTCACTCAGCATAATCTCTTCCAGTCCCGTCCATGTTGCTACAAAACTTGGGTATTCATCCTTTCTTTTTTCTACTGCTGGGTATTTACCCTAAAGATACAAACGTAGTGATCCGAAGGGGCACGTGCACCCGAATGTTTATAGCAGCAATGTCTACAATAGCCAAACTATGGAAAGAACCTAGATGTCCATCTACAGACGAATGGATAAAGAAGATGTGGTATATATACACAATGGAATACTATGCAGCCATCAAAAGAAATGAAATCTTGCCATTTGCGACGACATGGATGGAACTAGAGGGTATCATGCTTAGCGAAATAAGTCAATCGGAGAAAGACAACTATCATATGATCTCCCTGATATGAGGGAGAGGAGATGCAACATGGGGGGTTGAGGGGGTAGGAGAAGAGTAAATGAAACAAGATGGGATTGGGAGGGAGACAAACCATAAGTGACTCTTAATCTTACAAAACAAACTGAGGGTTGATGGGGGGAGGGGGTTGGGAGAGGGGGGTGGGGTTATGGATATTGGGGAGGGTATGTGCTATGGTGAGTGCTGTGAAGTGTGTAAACCTGGCGATTCGCAGACCTGTACCCCTGGGGATAAAAATATATGTTTATAAAGCTGTAAAAAAAAAATGGATGATGAATTTTATCCATTTTTTTGGTATCTAGAAAAATGATTATTACTTTGAATTAATAAAGTCTTATATTATGTTAGTAGAGTCTCTAATACTCATCCATCCTTGAAAATCTAAGATACCATATTATCATAGATATTGGTATTATTTACTGTGAATTAAGGAGGTTTGTGCCTGTATTTGTGAATGAGTAAAATCTGTGTGTAGTGTGTATTGTTCTATGATGTGGAACACTTTCCATTTCCTAGGATTTATCCTTGAACGTACACATCTTGAACATACACAGATTGCCTGTAAAACCCATTTGTTTCCCATTTGTTTGAAACAAAGATACTATTTTTCCACTTCTCTTTTCCCATATAAGGAGTATCTGTGACATTTAGATTGCCTTATAGTCATAGTCAAATCACTTTAAAATTCAGTTTTGTTTAATTACTCACATTGCTCTTTTCTATCCATTATATACAATCATGTCCCCATTATTTTTTCTGGGTTGATTCATGTCACATTTTTTGCTAGAGCATACCTTAAAAAAACAACAAAAAATTTTTTTAATGAATTTTTTTTGGTAAAATAAATCAAAGGTATATTCTCTTTTTTTATAAAAAGATTTTATTTATTTATTTGAAAAAGAATGAGCGAGAGAGAGAGAGCATATGAGAGGGGTGAGGGTTAGAAGGAAAAACAGACTCCCCGCTGGGCAGGGAGCCTGATGTGGAACTCGATCCTGGGACTCCAGGATTATGACCTGAGCTGAAGGGAGTCGCTTAACCAACTGAGCCACGCAGACGCCCTCAAAGTTATATTCTTGTCA
Source organism: Lutra lutra (assembly GCF_902655055.1). Taxonomy (NCBI): domain Eukaryota; kingdom Metazoa; phylum Chordata; class Mammalia; order Carnivora; family Mustelidae; genus Lutra; species Lutra lutra. The sequence continues at coordinate 8,378,781 of NC_062284.1, read as the reverse complement.
CATTCATATACGTGTGACTCTTTCTTCCCCTTACACAGGAATTCCACTGAGCCTCCCTGGAGAGTTCATTCACTGTAACAGTGTGGACATACTCTGCTGTTTAATCCTGCCACTCTCAGCCTAGTTGGGCAGCCTCAGCACGCACCCTGATTTTGTTGCCTTGATAGTTGTCCTGGTTTTTCTTGTTCATTAACGTCAACTTCTTTTTCTACCACATCAAAAATATTTCTTCTTTGGCATTTAGGTACTTCTGGTTGATTTCAATTCAAACCTTTCTTCCCCTCTGACATGGCTTTCAATTACCAGAAAGCAGTGATTCCATCCCCCGTCTTCATCTTTGTTTCTCTGGAGTGTTTGGTATCTGCTTCCCAACCTCTGCCTCTGTCTCTTCTTCCCCCTTCATCACTTTTCTTCTTCAGTCCCATTCACCAAGTTCTGGAGGCTGTTTGTCCTCACAGAGTCTCTCCTCTTTGTTAACAATGTGTTTTGATTTCTGTTACTTTACATTGAGATTTGTTGCTCCTGTTTCATTATTTCTCATCAGCATCTCTTTTATTCCTTTTGTAATATGGCCTGTTTTTGTTCCATTTCAATCTGTACTTTTTTCATATAATGTTTCATAAATGCCATTTAAAAAAAATTTTCCTGATACCTTCCCAGGACGTCAGACTGGCTTCTGTTTCTGGTGGCCGGTCATTCCCCAAAGCATGCATCTCTCTGTTGCTTGATGGAGGCATCCATCTCTTTGTACGTCACACAACATTTCACCTTCTGGATTGTTCCGATTCGTCCCTCCTCATCTTTCAGCTTCTATTTCCTCATTTCTTGTTTACTCATCTTTAAATCATGAGAACTCTGTCAAGACTCACAATTGCATGATAATCCAGACTTTGGATGTTCTTTGAACTCTGGTGCAGTCTCACCGAATGTAGATTGTCCCATGTGAAGTGACTTGAGTTAGATGGTGCTTTTTCTTTGAGACTTCGTGGTACTTTGGCTTTTATCTGAGAGTATAGATTTTAGGATGACTGCATTGGGGAAGTTAAGGAGGAAGGAAGAGTTCTATGCATCCCTGGACATGCTCTGACTTTCTCAGGATGACCACTTAATATTTTCTGAGAGAATATGTGAATTAATTGAGATTTACTGCTATCAGTGAACTAGTATTAGAAGTGAGTTCATATTTTAGATTCCTTTTGGAGGAAATTAATGACAGTTGTGATGGTGATGATGTACTCTCTGAAGTCATTTGCCGGATCATCTCATTGAAGCATTTCAATAACCCTACAAAGTAGGCAATATTATGTCCATGTACTGATAAACCCATTGTGACTTAGAAAGACCCTGAGGCTTGCCTAAAATGGCAGAGTTGGTAAGTTGTAGAGCTGAACCGGGCCAAAGAATCAGTGCTCTTAATCACAAAGACATCCTGTCTTCCGATAGATAGTAATAGTGAGCACATAAGAAACATTTACTCTTTTCACTACCAGGCTGTGCATTTTGCGTGCATCACTCTTTCCTTGTTTTATCTTTTAAACTGGGGGTTGGCAGACTTTTTCTGGAAAGAGACAGAAGACATTTTAAGTTTTGTGGACCATATGGTCTCTTTGCGACTGCTCAGCTCTGCTGTGTTAGCGTGGAAGTAGCCATGGACAGTATGTAAATATATGGACATGGCTATATTTCACGAAAACGTTATTTACAAAAATAAGCAATGAACTGGATTTGTCCGACTAAGCCGTAGTTCGCCAACTCTTGCTTTCAACACTTCTTTGAGGTGTGTACGATTATTATCTGCCCTGTGCAGATGAAGAAACTGGAAGTCGGAGAAGCCATGTGACTTGCCTTTCCCCGAAGCTGGTAAAAAGTTTAGGGGTAGAACCAGTTAATATGGCTAGGCATCCTTGATGCTTAATGACTACAAATACTAAGCCTTACCGGCCTTTAGGATGGTCAGTGAATGGCACCTATCTTATCTCTCCTGAGTTCCAAATCAAATAAGAAACAGGATACAGGAGCTGATCAGATTGAAATAAGACATAACTGCTTTATTACTGATAATGAGTTAGTGAGCATGTCCCCACCAGAATTGAACTTCCTCACCCCGAACTATAGGGTTAGAGTCTGCCTTGCTAAGCCGATCATGCATGGGAGCAGTGGGTGTGTCCTGAGTCAGGTCCTACAGGAAGAGAAGGAACACTGAGGCCACAGGATCCTCAAGTTCTACCCCCAAACCACCAGTTCCATGTTATTCTTCCTTCATTAGAGAGAATGAATGGGGACAGAAAGTGGAGTACGAATGTCTATGGGCCAAAATGGGAACTCTAGAAATGGGCAGAATCCCTCCCCAAAAGGTACCATTATATCAAAACAATCATAGAGGCTCAGTTGATCTATTTCCATCAATTCCCATTCTTATTACCTTGAAATTCTGATAATATCATTCTTCGTCTTCTGTCACCCTTACTACATTAAGATTATTTTTAAAAAGTAGCCCATGGTATCCAAATAGGAGAATATTTTTTAGTTTCATTCTATAGTTGTAGGCAAAGAAATGCCCAGTGATTACAAGAAGGGAAATGCTGGAATGGGACCTAGGCTGGGGGTCTCTTGAGACCGAATATCACATGTTCCTTTAAAACAGTAAATGGTTCCCTAATGGGTCAAAATAAATGAACTAACCAGGAAGAAATGCTAATCTCAGCTTGGAAAAATAGCAACAGAAAACCCAATTCCATTTGTAAAGAAAGGCAAAGTCAAGTATTTTTGTTATTTAAAATAATCTATTAAATAAAATAATTAAAATACAAATCTTAGTGTGTCTATGAGGAAGGATATTTAATAATATCATACAGCTGTCTGTAAACTGGTTTACTTTCCTCTGGAGAGGAATCTAGCAACTTGTAAAATGGTCCATCAAACCTCTCATTTAATCCTGTATTTCCAGCTCGAATATCCCTTCAGAAAATAAACTTAACAGAAAACAATATTTAATATGTAGGTATTTATAGCAATGACACTTATATCCCCCAATAAATTTAAACAACCCAAATTCTTAGCAGTGTAAGAAGAAAAGAAAACCATTGTTGACTAATTTTGTAGAATAGTATGAAACTGTAAAAATAATTTGTATGTATATATATATATATATACACATACACATACAAATACAAATATACACATACAAATACACACACATATATATATGTGTGTATATATATATATATAACAATAATAACAAACATTCATTAGAGCTTAACTATGAATCAGTTGCCGGGCTAAGCATTTTAAAATTATTATGTCAATCAGATATATAATCCTTTGTGACAGATGCTATTATTAGCCTCCCTTTTTGCAAACAAAGAAATTAAGTTTTATGGAGGTTAAGAGTTTTGCCAAATGTCATGAATCTTAAGAGACCGCTGGCTTTTGAAGCTGATCTGTATAACTCCTAGAGTTGGGGGCCATTAAGGTTATAATATAAATTGAAGGTAACGTTATTAGTTTCCTGAATCATACAGTCCCTCAACAATATATCTTGGGTGCACGTACGTCTGTGTGTGTTTGTTAAGTTTTAAAATCTGAATGATTTGGGTCATTTTGGCCCAGAAATATCCCTTGATTGTTTTAATACCATTCAGGGAAGTCGGCGCATGTCCTCTTCGGTGGAATGTCTATCACTGTAGGTGGGATGCGTCGCAAACCATGGCGAGAAGATTCAAAAGAGAAAGGTGAAAGAGATTGCAGACAGAGAGGAGTCAAAGTGCATTTTTTTTCATATTGCATTTGCTGTTTGCAAAATGTTCACACTTAATAACAACCATGGAAGCTAACCTAAAAGAAAACCCATTTCACGAGTGATTCCATGAGAGCCCAGGGAGGCTAAGTGACTTGCTAGGTGTAGTTAAGTGATTTACCTACTGCCAGTCAACACTGGGGATATCGTTCGCCTATGCCTCAGGCTCAACCAAATGAACAGCTGGTCTCTTGCCTATGAATCTATAAATACCTCAAAGTAAAATAGGCTACCAGACCCTAGAGAAGGATTTCCGTCAGGAAACTTGCTCCTCCTACTCTTTGTCAGCTTCAGCCTATGCTGTCCTTGTCTTTGTTGTTAATTCTAAAAATGGAAGGCAAATAAAACCTGTGAAGTTTTCCTAAATAGGAGAGCCTGTTTTTACTTAAGAAGGTTGCAAATAGCCTGGCATGGGTAGCTAAGTTAATTCAGTAGCTTTTCATTAATTTTTAGAGTACTTCCTTGTTCTATTTATTCTCCATGTTGACTCTCTGTTATGTAACCCCATGGTCTCCCTGTGACCTTTGCAAGGACCTGGCCCTTTAGTGTTGGGGTTCAAGTCCACTTCACCTGTAGGAGTTAGTTTACCAGTTGTAACTGGTAGGGGAAAATCAAACTATGGATTTGATAAAGGTGAAGGAAGGAAGGAGTGAAGAAAGGGAAAGAGGAAGAGAAGAAGGAAGGGGAAAAGGGAAGGAGGAAGAAAAGGAGGGAGGGAGGATAAGGAAAGGAGGAAGAAAGGAAGGGAAGGAGGGAAAAGGGAAGAAAGAGGGAGGAAGAGAAGAGCATTCCAGGGATGGATAAGGAAGGGAAGGAGGGAGAGAGGAAGGGAAACAATCTCAGGAGAAGAAATCAAGGGCATGATATTCAAACCAGGATATCCTTAATAGGATAAAAAGACTCACAGAAAGCTTACATTTTTGGTTCGTAAGATCCTGAACTTAGATGATTCTGATGCAGAAGGAAGAAGGCTGCTTTTAAATTTCTAAGAACATTTCCATCTTTTGCCTGATTTCTTGATCCTGGCCAGGTGTCCAGTTCCCCTGTCTTAGGAGGGGACCAAATGAAGAAGCCTGGGCACATCCACTGCACCTAAGAGGAAAGAGTCTGTCATGGGTTTTGCTCTCACACAAGTTTCCATGAAGCCCCACTTTAATGCCCAGCTTGGTTTTCCTTAAGGACACATGGCTTTGATTCCAGGAAGCCAGGTCCTGGGTTAGAGTATTGCAGCAGACAGCCGGCTCTGTGACTATGGAGAGGTTTATCCTCAGGTTTCTTAGCTTCCAACTTAAAGATCTTTGAATTTCTTTCAGCTCTAATATCCTATGTTCATTTTCAAGGCTGCTGCCATTGACACCCTCCCATTCCAACTTGGGTAGTAAGGTTGCAACCCTGAATTCAAGACATGAAAGGAAAGGGAATTGAATTATGCTAAATGGCACAAAGCTGGTATTTGATGGCATGAAAATTGAATTTTATCTTGATGCCTACTGGATATATAATAATGGGACATGCATGCATGGACATATTAACCATGCATGGACAAATTAAAGGAGATATAAATAATGATGAAGAAAAAGAGGCAGGAAAATTAAGACACAAGAGGTAAATGCAGAAGACGATGTCACAAATTTGGGGTGAAATTATGTAGTAGGGAGGGATGTCCAATTAGCCATCCAATATTAAGGTAGAATCAGGTACAAGATGACCCTTTAAAAGGGGGCCTTAAATAATCTTAACAGGAATCAGAACATGTACTGTTTTCTATTCCTAGAGGTAGATGGTTCAGGAGAAAGGAGTCCTGACTCATTTCTGCTTGGCCACTTAATTTTTTTAAAGATTTTATTTATTTATTTGAGAGAGAGAGAGAGAGAAAACACAGACAGGGGGAAGGGCAGAGGAAGATGGAGAAGCAGACTCCCTGCTGAGCAAGGAGCCCAATGTGGGACTTGATCCCAGAACCCTGGGGTCATGACCTGAGCTGAAGGCAGATGCTTAACTGACTGAGCCACCCTGGCATCCTCTGCTTGGTCACTTTTATCCCTTTAGACAAGTTTGTCCAACCCAGACCTCAGGTATGTCCTAGGAAGGCAAAAAGTCTCTTCAGTCATGTGATAGGTCATCACAGACTTACTGATTCTGTTTGTGGTAAGAGACGAGTCTACTAGAAAACAGAGATAACATAGCAGGAATCAATATGGCCCCAGGACAGTGGGAATGGAAACTAAATAAGAGCCAGTGTGTGTATGATGACTTGGTATGCATCATTTTGTTATGTGGCTTTGAAACCAGGAGGGTGACTGGTTCCCTATGCTTTGCCAGTGTGTGACAAAATATATACCAAGAAGAGCAGAATAGTGCTAATAGAATAGCATGTGCCGGGGAGTATGATAAGGATTTGATATGCCGTATCTTAAAGAAGGCAAGCCCTAGGAAACCATTAGTAGTAGTAGTAGTAGTAGTAATAGTAGCCATAGTACTTATCTCATAGATGAATGGATGGAGTCTTAAGATATCGCACATCTGATAAAGGCCAACCCTCTACTATGTAACTGATCCACAATTCAAACACAGATAACTGAATCCAAACTTCTTCTTTTTCTTTCTGAAATGTGTTGCCTGTTATTCCCCCCCAAAACCCATAAAGCAGTCTTCAGTACAAATGGGGAAAACTTAGGCTATGAAATTTGATCTATGTAAATCAACATTCTTAACCAAACAGCTGGCTCCTTTAGGTTCATTGCCAACATCACAGCATCTTCCATGGTAGGGAAACATACATCCCCATAAATCTCATCTTGTCAGTCTTTCACCCACTTAATGTTCAAAGGCCATGAGGCAAAACCAGCTAACCCATCTTTGTTGGTGTTCTTGTTGTTTGTGTATTTAATCACATGGGGATGACCTAGAGAGAGTCACGGAACTTCTCATTCTAAACAAAGGACGTGCAATTAGCTTCCGGGTCTACCTACATCAGTGATTGAAGGTGTACTTTAGAAAGGATTGATCTAACTTTTGGAAAGAGAGCTTGGAGAGGTTGAATGGTCTCTGCTTCTTATCAGTGAAGCCCGCAGGACCTGGGGGTGATTGGCAATCCAGCCTCAGCTGTAGCTGAAGCACTCAGGCATTAGTACAGTGGGAAAATAGACACCAGGGAATTGGATATACTCATCTGAAAAACCATGCATGGAACCACTGATAATAATAAATAATGTTTACTGATTGCCCAGCATATGCCAGACACTATTTTAAGTTTTATCCATACAAGATTTTTGATCCTCATAGATAGTCCTAAGAGGTAAATGTTATTTTATATTATATATATTATATTATTTTGCCCTCATTTTGTAGAGATGAACCTGAGGCACAGGAAGTCAAATAACTTGCCTATAGTGACTTGTGAGTGATGGTGCTAAGACCAGCATGTTTAACCGCGCTACCAGTGGTTACTATTGTTACCAGTTTTAACAATAGCAGTGGTTTTGTGAAATCTAATCTCTGGTTTCTAACTGATTCCTACCTGTATCTGTACTTGTTTACCTTATCAGGAAAACAGGATGCATGTTATAAATTCTAAATCTGAGTGTTGCATAAAGGGAATGAGATGCTTATTAAAAAATTGGAAAGGGGCTGCCTCGGTGGCTCAGTGGGTTAAGCCTCTGCCTTCAGCTCAGGTCCTGATCTCAGGGTTCTGGGATCGAGTCCCACATCGGGCTCTCTGCTAGGCAGGGAGCCTACTTCCTCCTCTCTCTCTCTCTCTGCTTGTGATCTCTCTCTCTGTCAAATAAATAAAATCTTTAAAAAAAAATTGGAAAGGCTAGGGGTAAAGGCAAGGACTCTGTGGCCGGATAACGTTCAGTAGCAAAGCGAGGGGTTTTCGAGAACCTGCCCAGAAGCTGCTGAGAATCTCAAGAACTTCCAGGACATGCCGTCCATCTGTAGGGTCTGCTGGGGTGCTTCCAGCGAAACTCCCTCACCTATCTCTGTGGCCTTTGGCTGTCTAAGGCTTGTCTGAATGCTGACACAAGACGCTGGCCTCCACTGTCTCCACATCCAACCACTGCAAATGCCCACCCCCTTCCCTAGGATGAATGACCTCTCCTCTTCTCCTAATAAATCTGATAAATAGATTGGTAGAATCTAACCCCAAACCTTGAAAAATCAGACAGAAATGATAGGATTACTATATGGCTGTACTAGGTGATAATTTTTAGTACATTTTTAGTATATTTTTTAGAGGTGATTCCAAAAACTCATGGCTTGCAAATGGAGGGATGTATGGGTTCAGAGCAGAGATGTAACTGTTGTCAGAATAAAACATGATGCTATGTTCGTTCCACAAGTTCCCACAGAGTAGAATGATGGTAATTCTTAAATATGCATGTTTTTGTTGCGTTCCCAACATGTGCGTAATGATTACAGTCACTTTAATTTGTGTAATTCTTCACTCTTTACGAGTGTTTCAACTTCTGTTTATAACAACTGTGTGTGAGCCCATCAGTGGGAACCGGAATGGTGAGAGGGTAACATTAAGTGTTCACTCGGGCAGCCAGGGCTGCAGAATTACCTCTCGGGATTTGTGACAGTTGTCTCAGATGTCCCTATTCATCCCAGAAGGTGGTTGTTACTAACGCTATTGGCAGCTCAGAGTTTGTGTCTTCCCCAAGTCCTTCTCCACATCCTTCTTCTAACTTTTGTTAGTAGCAGAAGTAAGAATAAGGTCAGGGACACTTAGGGACACTAACCCTAAAGGGGTTAGAATTTATAAAACCAATGCAAGCGGGAACAAAACCTTCTAGTTATAAGTTATTCCTAAATGCAGCTAAGGGAAGGCGCACCTCTTGGTGTTGTAAGTAATTGATGCTTAAGGGGGGGTCTTCTGTGACCCATGGCATGCTCCTTTCTTCACTTCATAAAGAATGGTGTTTAGAAGGAGAAAAAAAAGTGATATTTAGACCAAGGAAGAAGAAGAGGAAGAGGAGGAGAAGTAGGAGAAGAGAATCAAACTTGCCAAGAAGGAACAGATGTCCAAGGTGGGAGAGGGAATTTAAATATGTATATATTTATATTTAAATAATATCATATTATGTTTATATATATAAATTCCCAAACCCTGGACTCATTTAGGGTAATATATAATTATACATTATATATCCCATAATACACATATTTCTTAATATACATTTATATGTGTGTATATATACTCCTCTAAATGAGTTCAGGGTTTCTAGATTAGCCGAATTAAAATGCAATTCTGAAATTATATGCAAAGTAGATCCTCTAACTCCTGCCAAGATCTTCAAGGAGACCTGTTTGCAAACTGAAGTTGGACAAACACCCTTTCACTGTTCAAACTGGGAAGGAGATACAGTCTTTTTGATATTGGCAAATGAGTGTGATGGAGATAGCAGGAAAGCACGGGTTGTATTATCGAGGGAGGCTTATTACATCTTAGGAAATAAACTGGGCATGTCTGGGAACTATCACGTACTGCTTATGAAAGAAAATGCTTGAACATTTGATTTTATTATGGTTTTATAAAGGTATAATTGGCGTACAAGAAACTGCACATATTTAAAATTTATAATTTGACGAGTTTGAGCATATAAAAATGTGCTCATGAGACCATCGCCACAACAAAGATTATAGTCATTCCCATAATTTCCCATGCTATCCTTGAATCCCATGATAATCCAGCCGTCACTAAAATGACCACTGATTTGCTTTCTGTTTCTAAAGATTGGTCTGTATTTTTAGAACATCCTATAAATGGGATTATGCAGTATTTACTCTTTTCCCCCTTTGCCTTTCTTTTTTCAATTAGCATAATGATTTTCAGATTTATACAGGTTCTATTCTGATTTTATTTTTAAATTTTTACTAGCCAGTAGGTCAAGGAAATCTTTTACCTGGGCTTCCGAGTAGATGTTCTGTTTCTTTAACAGCCTGAGATGGATCAGTCCTAACTTAGAGTTTTTTTCATTTGTCCTCTGCCTGGTGTCCGCTTCCTACAGATCTTGCATTGCTGGCTTCTCCTTGACATTCAAACCTCAGTTTAAATGTCATAATCTCAGCTTAAATTTCACCATCTCAGCAATACTTTTCACGACCACCTTGCCTAAAGTAGCATTCCCAGTCACTACTATATGCCATGACACCATTAATTTAGTATCATCTGTGTCTCCCCCCCCAGAATGTACAATCTGTGAGCAAAGGAACTTTATTTGTCTTGTTTAAAACTATATTCTTAGCACCTAGAACAATGCCTGATGCATTGGAGGTAATCAATAACGTGAACAAATAAATCTTTGCCAAGCCTTTCATCTTATGTTTGTGGGAAAATATGGAGACCTATGGGCTAAATAATAGCATAATTCAAGGAAGTTTTTATTAGTTGAAGGAATATATTCAGAGGATGCTGATTAATGGGTACTTTTCAACCTGGATAGGAATTTATATTCATGGCTTTACCTTAAACCCTGTCCAATTCCATAATTTTATTCATTTAAAAAATAGAGCACTTAGCTCTATTTATAGAAATAAGGATTACTCCTTTCTGAATGATATTCATACTGAGAAGGAGGATGAGGAAGAGGAGGAGGAGGAGGAAAAGGAGGAAGGGGAGGAGGAGAAGGAGAATAAAATCACACTTGCCAAGAAGGAAGAGATGTCAAAGGTGGGAAAGGGAATTTAAAAGGATATGTATTATTTTAAATACATATTGTGAATGGGTTGCACATAATGATTAATAATGGATATTCCACATATATTTACAGATTGAAATGATGGATGGCACTCAAATGATGAAACTAGATAAAGATAAATGCTGCTCAGAGAACCCCCAACCGAAGACACACCCCCTTGGAAGAGCAGACAGTTGTCTATGTGGGGGTTGTTACGGTGAGCTTAGTAAGGCTCAGGGTGCTAAACGCGCTGAGGCAAAAACTCAGTGGCTTTGGTAGAAGTATAAAGTCCAGAATTAGATAGAGAAATGTTTCCTTTTGCTTCGCCCTTGTCAGCACAAAACCTATTATCATTCATTCTGGAGCCTCAAAAATGGAAATGGGTTCAATGGATGCATATACAATGATGTGAAGACTGATGTAAAAGAGTAGTGCATATAAATGGTAGAAGGAAGGTTAACTGTCTTCAAACAATTTCCTAACAAAAAGAAATTAAAGCTAGTCCTGGTTTGACACGAAGCAGGGAACTAATATCTATTAATATCTGACACTACCTAGTTTGCTCAGGAGAGCTATCTGATGGTCAAAGATGCCCAAAGATAGAATGAACTCTTACTGACTTTGGGCATGTATAGTATTTTGAAAAGGCTTTGTAGGATAGACTTAAGAATATGAATTGCTCCTTGGATCACAGCATAGTTAGAATCTGTATCAACTCTGAGATATAAATTAAAATGTATCATTGTATTAATAAAGAAAGCCACTCATTTTTATTTCATTCATTTGGAGTGAGATTTAGCCTGTTCACCTTTTTAAATAGCTGAAACCCTGAATTCTTGCCTAAATTCCTTATTGATACAGGCACCTCACTGTAGAGCCAAGTTTGAAGTGTGGCTACTGGGCAGGGTAGACAAAGTGTTTGTGTGTTTGTTGTTTTAAGCCAGAGAAGAGTAGTTTGTAGCACAGTTTAGGGAGGGTACATGGAAGACTCTGGTATATGGAGATCTTAATCACCACGGAAAATCGTTCTTTGTTCCTCAGTTTTCATTCGGTGGGGTGGTTTTGCTGAAACGGTACTGTCCACCGGCATGGGTGCTGAATTGTAGGGCTCTGAAGGGAAGTTTTCTTAGCAATCTCATTAGTAAAATGAAACTGCAGGCGATAAGGTAAGCTTGCTCAATTTATTTACTTAGGCATTCTATTTTTGAAAATTGTCTTATTATCCAGGGAAAAACATTATCTATTGCTGTATCTTTCTTTTATACAGACATTTATTGCAAATTGTAAGACATACAAAACATAGTAATCCATATTAAGTTGTAGGTTGCATTTTTTTCTAGACGATTTTCTTTATTAACAAGAAATGGAGACAAAGGAAGAACAAAGACATATTTGTTACGTGATGTGGAAGCAAAACTGTTTCTAAATAATACTGTTGTGTGGTGTATTCCTGGAGGTACTGACAGCTCCTTGTAAGGCAAATGAAATTTCAGCTAAAGTTTGCAAGCAAAACACAAGGCTAATTACAAAACACTCCTTTGTCCCTCAGCAGACTGCAGGGGGCAAGAGTGAGCTTGTGTACGCGCTAAGAGCCTAGATTTCCCTGGGTGCTATCTTCTCACATGTGTTTTTAAATCTTCCAAGTTGTGATTATTATTTTTCAGCACTGAATTAGTGAATCATTTTACATAGTGCCATTATGTAAAATAAAATGATACTTTGTTTCTCTGCATTGACCAATTACTGGGAGGAGAAAATTAGGCTTCTAAAAGACACATGTGTGCATAGTTTGGCAGATTACAGGAAAGCCTTATAAAATGCTCCCAGATGTTTGATGCAAAAGAGGGAAAATGCCAGCAACAAGGAGCAAATTGAGGTGGGTTTTAGGCATTATATAATCTACTGAAGTAAAAGCTAAGGAAACATAAGATCATAGACATGAAATCCCTTTAAAAGGTCGATAATCATAGAGTTTTACTATATAAAACCTATTTCATCCTTTCCTTCCCCCACCTTTTGCCTGGGGCTATTGTAGAACATATTAAGGAACATTATTACTAATCCTTAATAAATAGTACATTAAGTATGAACACAAGAATAAAAAATTTTGTTATTTAAGAGTTGAAGTATCCTAACAAATCTCCTTCTAATGTCAAAAAGCAATTGGAGAGCCTTCTCCTCCCTTGGTATGAGGTCTCTTACACTTGACTACAGCCCAGGCAGAAGTAGTAAGGGTTGTGAAACAGACCTCCTTTGAGTGCCAATATCATTCTTGAACCAGTCTGTATGCTAGTAGCAAAGAGCTGGCACATGGCATAGGCATAAGTGAGGAGATTTCAATAAAGAGACTATTCACAAAGGCAAGACTAAGGCAAGCAATAAAGGATGGGGATATGATCTGGGAAGAGCAGTAGTGGGAAGATAGTATCCTGTTCATGAAGTAGAGTGGTAGAGCCAGGGAAGAGTTGCCCTAACCTGTGAGAGCTATATCTGCAGAAGAAAGGCTGTCCATCAGGAACTGCTCAGACAGAATCATGTGGCCACTGTCAGAGAGTGGGGAAATGGAGGAATCAGTACCACACCTTTTTCTCTTACGAACTCCCAACCTCTAGATAATGCCTCTAGATAATGTCTCAACCCAACCAGTAGCCCAACATAAGGAGTCTCAGTTGACACAGTTCTTGAAGTCAGCTTTCTAGGACACAAAGTAGGATGGAGAAAAATGAAGAACTGGGAGGTGTTCTGGGTGGTGGTGGGAGGGGAGATGGAGAATATATAGCACATTCCACATTTCAGCTTATTTATTCTTTGAAATATCCCATCCTTAAACCAATTAGTTTTCATGATTTTATAGATAAGTATATTGGGGTTCAATGTGGTTAAAAATTTTCCCAACATTTAAAGCGTGTGTGACCTCACACTTCATGTTCTTTCCCCTGTAACATGCTACTTCCCCCCCAATTCCCCAGGGTTTCCAATGATGATCTTTAGGGAAGATAATCTATAGAAGGAGAAAAATATATTGTTATATTGCCTCTCCTCCTTACTGAGATTTATATCATACATAGTACTTATCATAGTTTTCAAAAAGAGACTGACAGGAGTAACTCATCAGAACTTATTAGGCAAGGAAGCTCAGTCCTATTGTTCTACAGCATGCCCTTTATCCATTGCTGTTAGTTTCTATGGGATGTCTAAAATAAGCAAGAGGAAATTGAGCCAAGGATTCTGGGCAAGCCCTGAAATGCCATTCTGGGAACTTGTGCCATTAGTGAAATGGACCTTGAAGGCACATTGTGAAGGTTATAGACAGATCAGTGCTGGACAAATTATAGATTTATTGAATATGTTTGTGTTGTTGTATATATAATTTAGACTTCTTTGGACTCCTTTTAGTAAGATGAGACAGAATCTTGGTTTTTAAAACTTTTTTTTAAAATAATAAAGTTGAGGTAAAAAAAAATAGAATCTTTAAGACCAGGATGATTAAGTATTGTCAATCTGAGGTAACATACCTATCTTTTTTTTTTAACTTTTTTATGTATTAAACTTTTATCTTTAAGTAATTTTAGCCTTACAAACAAGAAGTTGTGCAGGTATCCATATATCTTCATTGAGAGTCTTCAAATGTTATTATTTTATCATATTTTCTTTCTCTCTTCACCCTCTCACCACACACACACACACACACACCCAGACATACACTATTATGTTTTTTCTGAGGTATTGGAAAATAAATTGTAGACATAATACAGCCTCACCCTTACGTATGTAAATATGCATTTCCTAAAAACAAGGGTATTCCTATATATAATCACAGTATAATTATAAAGATCAATGGTATTCAGTACTATAAAAAATAATCTATAGATCTTAGGCAAAATTTTAATTTCTTCAGTAGTGCCCTTTATAGCAGAAGAACAAACAAACAAACAAACAAAAAAAACCAAAAAACTTGGGCATAGGATCCAAGTCAGAATCACAACTTTCATTTAGTTGTCAAATCTCCTGGGTCTTCTTTAATCTAGAATAGTTCCTTGATGTTACTTTACATTTTATGACTTTTACATTTTTTAAAAATTTTATATATTTTTCAGTGTTCCAAAATTCTTTGTTTATGCACTACACCCAGTTCTCCATACAATACGTGCCCTCCATAATACCCACCACCAGGCTCACCCAACCCTCCACCCCCCCTCCCCTCCAAAACCCTCAGTTTGTTTCTCAAAGTCCATAGTCTCTCATGGTTTGTCTCCCCCTCCAATTTCCCCTAATTCACTTCTCTCCATCTCCCAATGTCCTCTTTGTTGTTCCTTATGGTCCACAAATAAGCAAAACCATATGATAATTGAATCTCTCTGCTTGGCTTATTTCACTCAGCATAATGTCTTCCAGTCCTGTCCATATTGATACAAAAGTTGGGTATTCGTCTTTCTGATGGGGGCATAATAATCCATTATTTATATGGACCATATCTTCTTTATCCATTTGTCCGTTGAAGGGCATCTTGGTTTTTTCCATAGTTTGGTGACTATGGCCATTGCTGCTATGAACATTGGGGTAGAGATGGCCCTTCTTTTCACCACAGTTGTATTTTTGGGGTAAATACCCAATAGTGCAATCGCAGGGTCATTGGATAACTCTATTATTAATTTCTTAAGGAATCTCCACACTGTTTTCCAAAGTGGCTACATCAATTTGCATTCCCACCAACAGTGTAAGTAGGTTCCCCTTTCTCCACATCCTCTCCAACACTTGTTGTTTACTGTCTTGTTGATTTTGGCCTTTTAACTGGTGTAAGGTGGTATCTCAATGTGGTTCCGATTTGAATCTCCCTGAGGGCTAATAATGATGAACATTTTTTTATGTGTCTGTTAGCCATTTGTATGTCTTCTTTGGAGAAGTTTCTGTTCATGTCTTCTGCCCATTTTTTTGATGTGATTATCTGTTTTGTGTATGTTGAGTTTGAGGAGTTCTTGATAGATCTTGGATATCAGCCCTTTGTCTGTATAGTCATTTGCGAATATCTTCTCCCATTCCGTGGGTTGCCTCTTGGTTTTGTTGACTGTCTCCTTTGCTGTGCAGAAGCTTTTGATCTTGATGAAGTCCCAAAAGTTCATTTTCACTTGTGTTTCCTTTGAATTTGGAGACATATCTCGAAAGAAGTTGGTGTGGCTGATGTCAAAGAGATTACTGCCTATGTTCTCCTCTAGGATTTTGATAGATTCTTGCCTCACATTGAGGTCTTTTATTCATTTCAAGTTTATCCTTGTGTTCGGTATAAGAGAACGGTCGAGTTTCATTCTTCTACACACAGCTGTCCATTTTCCCCAGCACTATTTATTGAAGAGACTGTCTTTTTTTTCCACTGTGTTTTTTTTCCCTGCTTTGTCAAAGATTATTTGACCATAGAGTTGAGGGTGCATATCTGAGCTCTCTACTCTGTTCCACTGGTCTATGTATCTGTTTTTGTGCCAGTACCGTGCTGTCTTGGTGATCACAGCTTTGTAGTAAAGCTTGAAATCAGGCAATGTGCTGCCCCCAGTTTTGTTTTTCTTTTTCAACATTTCCTTAGTAATTCGGGGTCTCTTCTTATTCCATACAAATTTTAGGATTTGGTCCAGCTCTTTGAGAAATGCTGGTGGAATTTTGATCGGGATGGCATTGAAAGTATAAATTGCTCTAGGCAATATAGACATTGTAACAATGTTTATTCTTCCAATCCATGAGCATGGAATGCTTTTCCATCTTTTTGTGTCTTCTTCAATTTTTTTTTATGAGTGTTCTGTAGTTCCTCGAGTACAGATCCTTTACCTCTTTGGTTGGGTTTATTCCCAGGTATCTTATGGTTCTTGGTGCTGTAGTAAATGAAATCGATTCTCTAATTTCCCTTTTCATATTTTCATAGTTAGTGTATAAGAAAGCAACTGATTTCTGTACATTGATTTTGTATCCTGCCACATTCCTAAATTGCTGTATGAGTTCCGGTAGTTTGGGGTGGAGCCTTTGGGTTTTCCATATAAATTATCATGTCATCTGTGAAGAGAGAGAGTTTGACTTCTTTGCCAATTTGAATACCTTTTATTTCTTTTTGTTGTCTGATTGTTGTTGCTAGGACTTCTAGTACTATGTTGAACAATAGTGGTGAGAGTGGGCATCCTTGTTGTGTTCCTGATCTCAAAGGGAAGGCTGACAGCTTTTCCCCATTGAGGTTGATGTTCGCTGTAAAGATTCTCAACAAGATCCTAGCTGATAGGATCCAACAGTACATTAGAAAGATTATCTGCCATGACCGGGCGGGATTTATCCATGGGATGCAAGGGTGATTCAACATTTGCAAATCAATCAATGTGATAAAACAAATCAGTAGGAGAAGAGAGAAGAACTGCATGGTCCTTTCAATTGATGAAGAAAAAGCATTTGACAAGATACAGTGTCCATTCTTGATTAAAATGATTCAAAGTATAGGGATAGAGGGAACATTCCTCAACTAAATAAAATCTATCTATGACCTTTACATTTTTAAAAAAGATTTCAGGCCAGTTATTTTGGAAAATGTCTCTCAATCTGGGTTTGCCTGATGTCTTCACATGATTAAATTTAGGCTATGTGCTTTTGGCAAGAATACCACAGAAATGGTTTCGTCTTTCTCAGTGCTTCCGATCAAGAGGGAGGTGATGCGTATTTGTCCCATTACTGGCGGTGTTAACTTTGATCACTGGTTTAAGGTGATATCTGCCAAGTTTCTACAAAGTTACTATTTTCCCTTTTCAATTCAAGGTATCTTGTGGGAAGATTCCCTGAGACCAAGAAAGTTCCACTTTTCATCAAACATTCACCCACCAGTTTTAGCATCTATTAATGTATTTCTGACTGAAATAATTATTATGGCAGAAGCCAAATGGTTATTTGCCAATTCCATTATTCCCTCCACATTTATTAGTTGGCATTCTGCTGTAAGGAAGAGCTATTCCTTCCCGTTTACTCATTCATTCCTTCTGTTCATTCATTCATTCATCTACCTCTCTGGATTCATGGATTACTATTTCCTTCAATGAGTTCTAATCAATTACTATCATCATTTATTTATTTATTTTTATTTTTTATTATTATGTTCAGTTAGCTAACATATAGTATTTATTTATTTTTAAAGATTTATTTATTTATTTGAGAGAGAGATAGAGAGACAGAGAGAGGGCTAGTCGGGAGAGGGAGAGGATCTTCAAGCAGACTTCCCATTGAGTGTGATCTTACCACCCATGAGATCGTGACCTGAGCCAAAACCAAGAGTTGGATGCATATCCAACTAAGCCACTCAGCTGCCCCTCATTATTTATTTTGATGCTCAAATTGTCCCAAATTAGATAGTGGGGGATTCCTTCACATTGACTCCTGTATCCTTTTGACATATACCATCACTGTTTGAACCTGTCTTTATGTTAGGGCACAGCAGTATGTTCTAAGTTTGTCTTATACTTTCCATGATTCATCTCTGGAATCACCCATTTTCCCAAGGATTCCTGGTCCTTTTTATGGAAATGGTATTTAAAAACCAAGATCTAGGTGTTAGGTGTGCATATTACTTTTTTAGCAATTTGGACCAATACACATCTACATATCTTGAAGTGGTCTTTATGTTGACGAGGAATAATTTAAGCAACCTATAGAGCCTTCCTTTAGGAAAGATGTAAGCATTTGGCATTAACACTCTTGAAGTTATAATCAGAAACTGCAGTTTTCAGCTGGGGGAAATGAGGACAAAGATAAAACAAATGACATGCCAAGGGTATAGGCAAGGCTTTTTGTTGCCTAGACATTCCATTCTTTTGCCTCAAGTACTCCAACTTTTCCTTCTCTCATGCCGCATTGTTTCCAGAGAAATTTCTGTATGAGGTTTAGTTTATTACCAAGAAACATGATGTCACCAAACTTCAGATTCAAGTTTATGTTAAATCAGTGTAGCCAACTGAAAACATTGGTGTTTGAGATGGTGTGTATCAGCCTTCACATATAGTCCCAAGAGACAAACAGAGTCTGCAGGTTAGGAATCACATGGAAGCTGTGAATCTAAGGGACCACCCTTCCTCCCCAATAGGGCAATAAGGTGCTGGAAGGGCTCCTCCACAACTGACCCCATACTCACTCCCCCAAAAATTCCAGGTGCGTATTAACACTTTAACTTTGTTAAGGAGGTGTCAGCCTCGCATGATTTGCATTCCATTACCCACAATGCTTTTTAATTTTCTGTCTGCCTTGAAAAGCAAATGATGACATTCTGCTGGGAGGATTTCAGCCTGCACACACTTTATGAAGTAAAGAAGTGGAGTAGTTATTGCTGAGAAGGGGAAAAGAGAAGATACATTTTTCATATTTGGCGCTTAAAGAGCAAAATATGTGCGTGGGTGTGTATGCACGTGTGTGTGCGTGTGCATGTGTGTGTATGTGTGTTGAGAGGTTGTATTGGGAAGAAGTGACGGGTAGGGAAATAAATCATGATACTGATTGTGTGCTCATACAATCAGAGTATGTGAACCACGAGTTGTGGAATTTCTGAAAGTCCTTCTAAATAGGGTGGGAATCCTCTCTGTTGTTACAAATGACCAAGAGGAATTGTGTTGAGTGTGTGCTAGTAAGTAAGACACATGTTGTTGGGACCCTGGGTAAACTGAGATTAGGCTGTGAAAACAGCAAGAGCCTTAGACTCAAGGGTTGAAACTGATCTTGTCTCATGAGTGGTCCAAAGAAGAGAGAGGGAAGGAGAGCAGATTAGGAGAACAAAGTAGCATGTTACAATACATGTGTCCTCTTCTCTCCTTCCCACTCTCCTCATTCTGTTTTGGTCTGCCACAAAAATGATCACCAAATGATCCTACCATACCTTCTTGCAATCCATAGCTTATATTAAATTCAAATATCAAAGGGTACAGGCAGGAGATATAGAAGTGAAAAAAGTGAGGATTTTTTTTTAAAGATTTATTTTTATTTATTTGACAGACAGAAATCACAAGTAGGCAGAGGCAGGCAGAGAGTGGGGGGAAGCAGGCTCCCCGCCGAGCAGAGAGCCCGATGCGGGGCTCGATCCCAGGACCCTGAGATCACGACCCGAGCCGAAGGCAGAGGCATCAACCCACTGAGCCACCCAGGCGTCCCAAAAGTGAGGATTTTTTGTTTTTATTTTGGAAACTGTAATTATAGGGGCACCTGGGTGGCTCAGTCAGTTAAGCTCTTGTCTTTGGCTCAGGTCATGATTTCAGGGTCCTGAGGGAGTCTGCTTTTCCCTCTGCTCCTCCCCCCTCCCCAACTTGTGCTCTCTCTTTAACTCTTTCTCTCACAAATAAATAACTAAAGTCTTAAAAAAAGAAAACATAAATTGTAGTAAATAAGGGAGGATGGATATGAAATTAGTATGATAAAGGTACTAAGAGGCCATATGTATTACACATATAATCATCCCCCATAGGTTAAAAAAATGTATTTACCTCTGTCAAGTCCATCAGAATGGAACTGTAGGTGGACAGGGTTTGTCTTCCTGTTTTGTTCAATGTCATGCATTTGATTTCTTAAATAATATTTACACAAATAATAGGTGCTCAATAAATACTGAATGGATGAGATGAATGAAGGTGTCTACATGTTTTAATTGCCATTTATTTCCCTCTCCTCCTCTTTATCATGAACTCCACTTTCTCCTTTGCCATAAACCTCTTACCTCATGCTACCATCACTCCGCTGAAATGGTTTTCAGCAGGGAGAGTGCACCGCACCAAATCCATTTTCCCCTTTTATACCCTCAGTATACTTTCCTCTTCGTATCAAATACAGCAGCTCAGGGCTTCCTCTGCTTTCAAACTCTCTTATCCCTTTATTTTCTCCCACATTTTACTCTTCTTTCCTCCCCTCTGGCTCTCCTCCTAACAGTCTGAATATTCCCTAGTATCACTCATTTGCTCTTACTTTATTTTTAAAATAAAAATGGTCTATATTTCAGGTGTACGACATGATGATTTGATGGATATTTACATAGGGAAATGATTACTATAGTCAAGCTAATGAACGTATCTGCTCACATAGATGTCAGGTGCATTCATACCCAAACACACACATGCTCACGCGAAACAATTATTTGCTCTCCTTCATTGCTGGTGTTTCAAGGAGTTCCTTAGCTCCCTTTTCTTTTCTCTTTTTTCTTTCTTTCTTTCTTTCTTTCTTTCTTTCTTTCTTTCTTTCTTTCTTTCTTTCACTTTTTTCTGCCTATTCTGCTGGGGTGATCACATCAACCTCCAGGATCTGGACTATGATCTCTGTGATTAAAAATATGCATTCAAAGAAGCAAGTATAGATGGGGCGGGGGAGTTGTCCAAGGACTGAGTCCTGGGGACTCCAGCCTTTAAGGGGCTGAGCGATAAGAAGAAATTACCAAAGTAGAGTGAGAATTTATGGCCAGGCCTTTGGAGGAAGAGCAGGTTGATTGTAGTGTCCTAAGAGCCAACAGAAGGAGGTGTTTCAAGGAGAAACGTCAGATGGCTCTTGTAACCTGGGTAAAGTGGTGACAGGGTGATCCTGATCACATTTCCAACCACAGATATAGTATGCTGATAAGGTGACCCTATGACAAGTGGTTGTAGCACTTTTGTTTCTTTTCTTGTATTTTTTTTATTATGTTCAGTTAGCCAGCATATAGTACATCATTAGTTTTTGATGTAGTGTTCAGTGATATATTAGTTGTGTGTAACACTCAGTGCTCATCAGAACATGTGAGATAGATAGATAGATAGATAGATAGATAAACAGGACTGGATAAACTTGGTTTGAATACTGGTTCTGCCTCCAGTGAGCATAGCATGGTGGCAAGAACTTGAACCCTGAAGTCAGGTGACCTGAGTTTAACTCTGGCTCTATTTATCAGCATATCGTTTGATTTTAGATGAGCTTTTTATGCTGAATCTCAATTTCCTTATCCATACAATGGGAATGATAGTAGCATCTCATTCATAAAGCTGCTCAAGGGATTAGCTGACGAAATGTATTTAAAGAGCTTAGAAGAGTGCCATACAGTAAGCACTCAGTGACAAGTACTTTATGAGTTTCCTCACATGCTGGATGTGAGTAATCAAGGTTCCAGACTCATTGAGTAGTTGTGAAAAATCAAACTAGATTGTCCATGTAAAATGTTCTGTGCATGGTAAGCTCTCCATACACAGGGACTGAAATACTGTTCGATGTGTTCATCATTTGTTTCGGTTTACATGACCCAGCCATTCAGTTTATCCCTGAGTTGAACACTGCTAGTCGTTATGGGGATGGAAGCATTGCACGGCTTTAAGTTGTTTTATTCTGAGTCCGATATTGTTTGATTTACATTCACAACATGCTGCTGGTTGAAGACAGGAGGCATAAGGCACACTGATGTGCATGCATTTTCACTGATCTTTAAGATGCATTTATCTGATCAAAATTCTCATAGAGCACATCAAGGTGTCTCTAGTGCTTTGAAAACCAATGTTAAAAAGAAAAAATTTAGTGGTGATTATATCCAATTTGATTTTCATTTGGGGGGAATAAACACTCTCCTCACAAATAACGTGTTATATGTGAAGTGTTTGCAGGTAAAATGCTGGACGCATCTCTCCTATCTCATCTTCTAGAAACAAATTTAAAAATAAACAAAATGTTTTCTAAATAGGAAATGCAGTAATTCCACACATTAGGTCTGCAAAGCAATGTTTAATTTCATGGTTTAATTTCAGCCTAAAATTAAGTATTAAATAATGCACATCAGTTATTAAATGGAAAAAGTAAAATTTGTCTATATTGTATGAATATTCTTAAAGGTAGGATAAATTAACTTTCTATTATGGTGTATCATACTTCACTGAGCAAATATAAAATACTGCTTTTACCTCAGTCCACTTTTTATTGTCATAATAACAAATTGCAAAATATTTTGGGAAATCTTGAGAATTTTACAAAACTGTGTATGATTGATTATGAAATGAGTTCATAAAGGAAAAAAAAGGCTGGGAAGTGCCTTATTTAATAATCAGAGAGGAAGAACTTAGATTCTTATGACTGGGCTGTTAATTTTGGGAGGGTAGAATATAAACCTTTAGATTCATATTTATGATAATCACTGCTTATGATAATCATTGTTAATTCCCTCCCTTCACCCCATGCTCATCTCCTAGAGAACATCCTCTTCAGGAAAGCTTTAAGTTTGTTCTGTGAAACTTACTATAATGCGATTAATCACAATTTATTAAGATTCATAATTTATTCTATAATCAAGGGTCATAACAACTTCAACATATGGTCCACATTGGTAGTTAACATTCTTGCCAAACCTCCCCCTGCCCAACCTGGCATCCCAACACCAGACTTTTCTCCTCGTGAGATGAACTCATCTCATTGCTCCAAATTTTTCTAGTATATTTCATTATAATCTGTGAGGATTTCACATAATAAGTCTATTCAATAGAAGCATTCCAAAAAGCCCCAGTGCAAATCTAGGCACTGGCACTAATTTGTTGTGGGACATTGGAAAAATCTGTTTAGTTTACTTAACTTTTCTTAACCTCAGTTAGTTGATCTGTAAAATTACGTATTTTCCCATGGAGAATTAAAAAAAAAAAAGGATAGGAGTGAAGAAGGTATTCAAAGGGATAAATGAGTAGACACAAAATAGAGAGAGTTTGCATGCACCAGTGATGACAACAGGGCAGGAACCGAGGACTGTGACTACAGCCTTCTCTCCCTGAGCTGTAAATCTCTACGTGTCCATCTGGTCTACCTGCTGTAGCCTAACAGAGCGCTTCATGTACCAGGTACCTGACATACAGAGGTTCCTTTTTCTCCTTCCCCACTCCATGTTTCTGCTGGCAACACCATATCACCTTTATATCGGTGCACAAAACCATAATGGGGAATAAAGATCCACTCCAACCAGTGAATTGAAATACAGAAATAAAAACAAATACAAATACACAGTAAGTTCCTTTTCTCTCAGTAGTCATGTGGGCATGACTCCTGCTTAATCAGTTGGCAGCATCTCCAGAAGTATCACTTTCCAATCCAGCAAAGAGGAAAGAATACGTTTCCATGGAACACATAGTTCTATTCTCCATCTTCTACCTGTTCTGCGTAGAGGAATCATTAAACAAAGCACATGCGCGCGTGCGCGCGCGCACACACACACACACACACACACACACACACACACCCCCCACACCTTTGTGGGCTCTAAACATGATTCACTGTAGAAATGCAACATGCCCTTTTCCCATAATTTGGTAAAGAGACAAAACCAAATGGATGGAATTTACAGCAACCTCATTAATAAAAAGAAACTCCCCAGAGTTTGATGAAAAACTCTTTTCTAGACTTTCTATATAAAATATTGGGCCAACATTGAATAAGGCCATGTTGAACTTCTTCCATGACAGATAACACCAGAAAGAATATCATGAAATCCTCTGAAAATTTTTCTCGAAATAGAAGCAAAATTGAAGGTGTTTTTTTTTTTTTCCTTAAATGCAGATGAGGAGCTAGGTATGGTTTTGAAGAGCCATCCTTGATTAGACCATGAATGACTCTTCCTTTGGAATTTGAAGTTGGGGAAGGAATAAATGGATGAAGATGGAAGGCATTAGTGGAACATTGGCCACAATTCCTGGAACCACTCAGGCTCAAAACTTTGACCTTCCATTTAATTTGTCCTTTGTCTTCGTTTTCTTTTTCCCAATTAGTAGCTATGTATTGCCAGTTCCCTTCTTAATATTCTCCATGATAATCCTCTTAATGGAATGGCCATTAACACGTGTAGACCAGCATGGACTGAATTGTGTCCTTCTATGCTGAATTTGTATATTGAAATCATAACCCCTCTTGTGATTGTATTTGGAAATGGGGCCTTTAAGGAACTTATTAAGGTTGAATAGGTCATAAGGGTAGGGTCCCAATCCAATAGGATTAGTGTTCCTCTACAAAGGAACACCAGAGAGCTTGTTCTCTTTCCATGTGCAAACACCTAGGAAAGGCCATGTGAGAACACAATGGAAAGGCAGCTATCTGCAAACCAGAAAGGGAGCCTGCATTAGAAGTGAAGCCCTGGTAGACTTTGATCTTGAGCTTTCAGACCTCTAGAACTGTGAGAAAATAAATTTCTGGTGTTTAAACCATCTGGTGTATGATACTTGTTATGGTAGTTGGAGCTAAGGCATAGATTAATTATAATATTCCAAAATCAGAGCTGTTATATATGGTGCCAGACTTAAATAAATCCTCAAAAAAAAAAAAAAAAGCCTATGATGAGGTTTTATTACAGATGAGGGCTTTAATTTTCTAAGAAGTTAAATTATTTTCTCCAAGCACTCAGAAGTAAATAGGAAAGAAATAGGTAGTAAGGAAGTAAATAGAAAGATATAGGATTTGAGACCTGCTCTATTGAAGACTATGTTTCTTCCATGCTAGCACCAACATTTTCACCCAAGGCCAGGCCCTCTTTGTTTAGGTTCCCAGCATCTTCCTACAGTTCTCCAGCACTCTTGTTAATTTTGTAAACTTATCAAGTCCTAGAGTATACATTTTGTTACTTGGCCTTCACCACTTAAGCTCATTTGATGCACCTCTAAGTGTTGGTAGGAAAAGCCCCAAATCTTTAACCCGTCTTTAAAGATATGCTCAAAAACTGAGCCCACTTAATTAAAATATGTTACTGCTTGGAAACGCATATGCACGTTCCCCATTTAGCACACTCTACCAAGAACATACCACATTCAATATCGTCTTTGTGATCTTATCTGTGGCATTTCCTCTCTTGGAAAACACTTTCCTCTCCTATCTACACACAAAAAATTCTTCTTATCATCTAAGGCTAAACTCAGTCCAACAATTGGTATTAATTTTTTCCTATGTCCATCTATATTGATCCTCTTCTTGGAACTCTTCCCGTTTTAAGGGTTTTTTGTTTGTTTGTTTGCTTGTCTGTGTGCAGGGGGTGGGGGGTTTGCAATGTATTACTTTTTTACTATCTGGTTACATATTCTCCCATAGTTTACAAGGACCTCCCCCCCAGGCCCCGCCCCCTCAAAAAAAAGAAAAAGAGAAAGAAAACAGAAAACTCCTTGAATGCATGGTTCAAATATCTAATAGCTACAAATCTACCAAACAAGTAGTAGTTCCTTATCACTTACTATAATCTAGGCTTTGTGGAAACTGAAATGGCATTGGATAAGAATGGACAGTAGACCACCTTATCCATGGTTTTGCTTTCCATGGTTTCAGTTACCCTCAGTCAACCTCAGGCTGAAAGCAGATGATCCTCCTTCTGACATATCAACAGAAGGTCCATGGTAAGTAGCCTAATGATAGATCATAATGATTCTGTTATTCACCTCAACTTTATCTCATCACAAAGACATCTTATCATCTCACATGGTCATAAGAAGGATGATTGCATCACAGTAAGATATTTTGTTATATTTTAAAATATAATTTATAATTATAAATTTATAATTTATAATATAATTTTGTTATATTTTGCATCACAGTGAGATATTTGTTAATGTCTTACTGTGCCCAAGTTTTAAGTTATACTATATCATAGGTATGTACATATAGGGCAAAAATATAGGGTTCGGTACTCTCCCCAGTTTCAGACATCACTGGGGATCCCCTGCAGATAAAGGAGGACTATTTCTCCATTCTTCTTCTTTAGTGGATTTCATAACTAAGTCTAATGCTTCAAAGGTACAAAGCACTCGATAAATGGTAGACCATTTTATTGAATGCATGATGATACTACTTCCATGCGCTCAGAAAAACAAAGAATATCCAGCACAGTCTCATTTTTGTTCACCACCCATACCGTCCAGGGACTATGAACAGGCTGGCTGTCTAATGCAGAGGAAACAGTGTGGTGGGACAGAAGCCATATGGACTGAGCTTGAATCTTATCTTCATCCACTTCCTCATTTTATTTCCGTAGGAAGTTACTTGACTTTCTCAGGAATAGTCTCCTTATGTAAAGCCACCACAGAACCTAGCACACAGCGAATGCCAAAAAAGTCTCCTAATTGCCATTTGTGGCCATTGGAAGTCACTGTGTAGAGAACCTGGTTCTCTGGTTACTACTTTCACTCATACTCTACGTCTCTGATTTCTCCAACTTTTCCCTGATTCGCAGATGACAAATACTCATAACTGGTTCTAAAACATCGCCAGATTACTATCCGGCTTTGCATGGGGGAAAAATAAAAAACAAGCAAACAAGCAAAAAACCTGGAGGCAGGGTCCTACAGCGAAGGTATTCGTGAATAGAAATGCTGTGTACAGTCGCCTTTCATCATACTCATCTTCCCTTACAGGAGCAATGCATTTGCTCAACGTAAAGAGAAAATAGGAACCAGCCAATCCTACAGATGCATTACTGTTTGGAAAGGATCACCCCATATTGACGGGTTTCATCTCGGGGTGACACACCTGATTAGAGAAGCCATTGTTTGACTTTGTAACACTCATTACATCTGGTTTAGGCGTGAGTTGGAAGACATAATGAATGAATGAAAAACTGAAAATAACATCCTGTTATTTCTTTAAGTAAAGAATGAAGGACTGTGGACCAAGGTAGTTCTATTATTTCCGATGGGAGGATAATTTTAGCTGATACTTAAGGCTCCGCTCAGCATTACGTTTGGAAGAGTGCAATTTAATTGGTGCGAGACAGCACAGATTTATGAAAATAAATCATGTCAAACACATTTGATTACTTTTTAAAATTAAATTGCCATTGCAATAGATAGAAGAAGAAACAAGTAAATTCAGTGCAACTGACTTTTTTTTTTTTTTTTAAAGCCACCTGGCAACATTCCTTATCAGTGTTAAGCATAGGGAAGCATAGACATTACTTTCAGGTGTGTTTATGAGCAAATAGTCCAGAGGCAACAGACAATGTGTACTAAGGGTTTGAAGTTCTAGAAAGAAACAGCAGTTTTTTGGAGTGGCTAGAAGAGCACCACATGCCGGAAGTGGAGAGCTTTAGAGACAAATTTGAGGTCACATATTGGCACCGTCAATTACTGGCTTTGTGATAAGTCACAACCTTCCTGAACTTCAATTTTCTCATCTCTAAAATAAAGATCATAATAGTTACCTTCCGGGACTCTTGAGAAGAGCAAATCAGATGGTTTTTACAGAGTGCAGCTCAGGGCCCGATGTGGACCTGGCATCCATGTGATATTTCTCACTTAGTTCCAGACCCCTTATGACCACATGGCTTCTCCTAATCACACGGGACCCGAGCGAGTTTGAGGAGGGCGCCACTTCAATATCCAGTCAAGACTCTGGGCAATATTGAGGTCTAAGCTCTACTGTGTCCTTGAGCCATTGGTGCCTTATATTATGTTTCAAGTATTTTCACCTCTCTGTAAACACCTGTTCAGGAGGTCAGCCCTGAAGAGCCCAGCTTGGTTCTTTGGAAACAAGAAACTCGAAAACTTGAAAATCTTTGCCAGAGCCCTAAGATAAAAGCCCCAACAGGATCAATGAAAGCTTTTTAGGAAATGGCTTCTGGAGGACTCTAGGTACTGAGTACTGAGACAGAGCTGGCATAGGGCAAGAACCCTTCTGTAGCCATCTGCCCCTCCCCCGTTAATAATTCCTGTGTAGTCTTCACTGTCGAACACTTTTCTCATTTACCTCCTCGTGTGTTTGCTTGTTCTCTGCCTCCTGTCCCAAGAAGGTCGGTCGACCCCATACAAACCAGATTTTTTCCCTCTCTTCCTTATTGCTCTCTTCCCTGAGTTTTAAGCCCTTAGCATTCCTAGTCCAGTTCCGGTTGCTCGTCCATCACAAGCACTCAGATAAAGACTTTCTGAATGAATGAATAGCTGGTAGCATACAGAAGCCAGCAAACTATGGCCCACCAGTCAGTCCTGCAGGCTATTTGCTTTGAACAGCCTACAGGCTGTCCTCATTCACTTGTCTGTTCCCGAGGGCTGCTTTCCTGCTACGGTGGCAGAATGTGTGGCCTGGTAACCCACCAAGTCTAACTATTTATTATCTGGGGCTTTAAAGAAAAACATTGTCCTCGCCTGGTTTAGAAGATAGAGAACAATAATGTGATGCCCAAAACATCATTGTCCTTGTCAACAGTGACATCAACATAGCAGCGCTCTAGGGGCTGGATGTCTTAGATGCTTTTGTTTGGTCCCTTTACAGCCTTTGCAAGGCCAATCTTACTTCCTCTGTCTTGCACATGAGGGAGCGGACCCTCAAGAGAAACCACTTCTGCAAGGATCTAGCAGGAGCTCAACAGTGTCTGAGCTCAGATCCACCGTCCTTCCCCTCAACCTGTCTCCAAAGCCTCTGGTCTTTATACTGTTCTGAGCTACTAACTTTTTTTTTTTTAAGATTTTATTTATTTATTTGACACAGAGAGATCACAAGTAGGCAGAGAAGCAGGCAGAGAGAGTGGGGGAAGCAGGCTCCCGGCTGAGCAGAGAGCCCGATGTGGGACTCGATTCCAGAACCCTGGGATCACGACCAGAGCCGAAGGCTACCCAGGCGCCCCAGCTACTAACATTTTTATCATGGGCATTTTAAGAATTCTCAGTGTCTCCATTTCCTTTTCCTTTACGGGCCAAAATAATTTAAAAACAG
Source organism: Lutra lutra (assembly GCF_902655055.1). NCBI lineage: Eukaryota > Metazoa > Chordata > Mammalia > Carnivora > Mustelidae > Lutra > Lutra lutra. The sequence goes on along the minus strand of NC_062284.1, from coordinate 8,349,648 downwards.
GATGCCAAACAAAACAAACAAAAATAAACACGAGCACCCCGGACTGGTTTTGTGAAGTTTTGTTGCCCCAAATAATGACTTTCTCTTTATTATGCTTTTTTCTTGCTTTGCTTGTTTTTAATAGAAGCGGTTACGTAAGTTATATGCACATATTTTTACACTTACCTCTGACATTAAAATAGAGGGAATGTGAAGAAACCCAGATAGAACCATTTCACAGGATAAACTCTGAAAGATTAGGCAAATGGGCTTCAACGTGGATTATGAAATGTAATGTGGCTAAGTGATGCACTTGGGTAGAAACAATGCCCAGGCTAAGTACAATTTAAGTGGTGCTTAATTAGTTAATATGACAGAAGAAAGTTCCGCATGCACTCAGAGAATGAACATTTACATCTGGGGTTCCGTGTGCAGCAGTGATGGGCCTAGCTAATGTGCTGTCAGCTCGTGCTCACAGGGCTGTGCTGTCAGTCCTGGGATGCCAGGCCTTTTGGAAGGTGCTGATTAGAACACACCAAGGCATCTGGTCCAATTGCGGACTCATTAGGTAACAAAAGAGAAGAGAAGTGTGTTTCCAGGAACTAGAAATGATTGCCAAGGGTTCGAAGACTGCTTGATAGTGAAGCTGGCAGAGAGAGCCGGGGCTGCTCAGCCTCCCGAACAAAAGCCCTAAAGGACCAGGTGGGATGGGTCTGCAGCCGCAAGCATGCATCGTGTGAGCTGGGTCACTTCTGTGCGACCAGGTTCTGACAGATGCGGGTCTCCCGCTGCGCAGAGGGTGTGTATTACAGCCCAGCGGGCGGAAGGTACGACGACGCCCAAGTGTCCATCTCTCCACTAGAGTCCGCCTGTTGACGTCAAGGTCTTTATCGTATTTCCATGTGCAAAACGGGCGCCTGCACTTCCCTTCCTGCTACAGCATCTTGGTTTTGCCCTTTGCTTTCTCCTTTTCTTCCTCCTAAGGAGGGAGGGAGGCTAAGTATAGCTGCATCATTAATTATGAAAGAGACTGGGGAAGGACAAAGATAGAAAATTCAGGCAGCATGTTTGTAGAGTTCTGCTGGGGAGAGGATGTGGGCATTCTGGAGGGGCAGAGGGCCCTGGAACCAGAGGAACGTATTATGAAGCATTGACTGGTTTATGAGTGGGGCCTTCTTAATTTCTCAAACACATAAATGCCTGTGTTAAGTTGCCGTTTGCTTCATTATGGCTATTGAACTGCATTTCTTTAAACACGATCCCACTCTTGCTCTGGACTGCACGGATTACTAGAACAGGAAGCATTACGTGGTCTGTATCCCCAGAGTCCAGGACAGCACTAGACATGGTGTGGAGATTAAAGGATGTGTCGAATAAATGAATGAGTAAGAGGGAGAGCAGGGTGCTGCTAACTGCAGGGAGCTGACAGCAGATAGAACTGGGCTCTAGAACTCTCCCGGCTCTGAGACCTGGCTTTGAGATCAGCTGGGGGAAGCCTAGACCTGCTCCTTCAGGGTACATAACTCACTAGGCCCTGATTCGGGAGCTCATTCAGCCCTATAAGAAGAGACAAAGCTAAGGTGAATGGGGTAGAAAATGAACTTTCTTTTCTTTTTTAAGTATGGAACTATTAAAAGAAATCCACTAGAATTGAATTAATCATGGCAGAGCTATAAAGTCGGCACAGAGGAGTCGAGTGTCTACTAATTAGTTAGCTTGTGCCCCGGTTCAGCACACCTTGTCAGAGCACGTTAGGCCACGTATGGGGACATGGGCAACAGAAAAGAATAACTTACATCAGTTGCTAAATTCTTACTCTTTCTGGTCAAAGAATTTATATTGGACACTGGTGAGGAGGCACAGGAGTTATAAATATTACTATGACCTAGAGGCTCATATAGTATCGGTAGAGGGTGTGTGTGTAAACACAGAATTAATTATGAGACAGTGGTCAGGGGCCCAAGAAATACAACCCATGTGCCACTGAGTTTCGGACGAGGGTGAAAGCATCGTTCAATGGCGACAGGGATAAAGGAGTTCAAGGCTTAGGTGATACTGGAACCAGACCCCGAAGTGTAGTTGAATGCTGGTGGCCTAAGATTAGGGGGAGAAGCAGTGGAAGCAGAAAATACAGCACAGATTCAAAGCCATAAACGCAGGTGTGCTATCTGTCGGGGGTAAGACTGGAAGAGAAGAGTTAAAGGAGGTTAAGCTCTGGGGAATTTGGGGGCAGTGCTGCCGTAGGAAGGCACCTGTGTGCGTAGATAACCAGGAGTCTTGGAGTGAACATGAATGGTGGATCTGTATTGGTGTGAGCAGCAGAGAATGGTAGAGTCTATAAAAAAACAGCAACTACGAGGATTCCAATGTTTGAAAAAAAAAAAAAAAAAGGCAGTTGCAGATCCTGGATGCCTATTTTGGTCATTTGGAGCTCTCACAGTGGTTCAGCTCGCAGAGTCTTCTGCTGTGGACCAAGGTCAAGACTGCAAGTCAGCAACTTTCTAAAAGTCAATATTGCACAAAAGAGAAAAAGCCATTTCCTGACAGTTCTGAGGTCCCTTGCATCTACAGTCCACTAAGACATAAAGGCTTCTGTCCAGGGAAACTGGCAGGAACCTCTGAGTGGGGGACCCCTTATCCGCCCCTGCCTGAGCTTCCTCGGCCGACTTTCCCCGGCAGGCGTGCCATCAGCCTGCACTCCAAGTGTGTTGAGCTGTGTTCTCACCGCCTGAAACTTGGGGATTATTGAAATTTAGGGTCACTCAAATAAAGTTAAAGTACTTTAATGGAATTCCCTATGGCTTCACTTCCACAGGGGTCCCCTGTGTTCCCCCCAGGCATCTGTACTCCCTGCAGCACTTCTGCTGATCCAGACTTGTGAACTTCATCTGCATTTAGGAAAAGACATGTGCTAAATTGACCTGACCCAGCAAGTTGACTTGATTTAAGCCTATAAGGCCAAATGCTCAGAATGGAGTTTTCCCACCAGTTCTGGAGTCAGACATGGGGAGGAAAGTCATCTAAATCCCACGCAGGGAATTAGTGGCAGAGACCTATGTACTTGTTATTTGTTGCTGCTCATTATTTCTGTAATGGCAATTACCCTTATCACACACAGCACAGAGGAGCCACAAGGAGAACGACTCTGATGAACTACCATCACAGCCTGCTCTGCTCTCACAGAAACAATCTGGGGTCTCCTCATAGAAGAAGAGTTTAAACCTGAGTATTTAATGCTGAGAAATGGGAATGTGCAGTTCTGTAACTCATGATTGAATGGATTGTGTTTTCTTCGTGATTGATTTTTGCTTCTCTTCTTTGGATCTCCAGCAACCAGAATAGTTACTGGTTGGTGTGGAACTGATCGTTAGGAATGAAAACTGTATTAATATTATTTTCTGAATTCTTTTGGGAGAAAGGATAGGATGGTGGATCTGTTTTATTTGCAAGGTTGTACGACTAAGAACAAAGGTGGCAGTTGGAATTTCAGAGAATAGTAAGGGAGAGGAGAGGAAAGCACAGTAAAAGGTATATTTGATGAGTGTTCAATGATCAGCCTGTGTTTGTTTAAATAGGAAAGAAATCAGTTATTTTTCCCTCTAGCATCTTTGTTGGCTAGCCTGTTGGTAACAATAGTAACCTAAGCTTTGAAGCATCTACTACTTAATGTACAATTTAAGAGCAATTTTTATTTTTCCCCTAGCCTTCTGAAATGCATGCTTTTAAAATATTTTCTACAATGGTGATGTCCCCAATCCATGAGAGCTCCTCTACACCTGCCATGGTATAAATGGGACAGACAATGACATCTTCTCTCTATGGATCCATCAGGGAGTTCCCCCCATTCCTAGAGCCTCTCTGCCATTCCCAGGTCTCTCTCAGGAGTCTTGCACTGAAATTACTATAACAATTACCAAACACACAGACCAGTCCATTTCTCTCGTTGGCATTATTGCACAGCAAAAACCTTAAGGGCTATTCTTATGCAGTGGGGTCCCACGGAGGACTTCATTTTACAGTTGTAGAAGAACATCTGTGCCAGAACCCGGTAGGGTTCATGACACCTCCATTTCGTGTGACATTCTGCCCAGTTTGAGTCACAGCTGCATTGAATATGTCATTGAAAATCATTGTTTATATTTTCTGTAGCTTAGAAGATCCCAGGGAGATTAAAAATAAATAAACAACCAATCAAGACTTGGAAAATTTTCAATTATGCAAGGATCAGTAAGTTCTTGACATCTGCTCTACAACGTAGGGGCCTATAGTCAACAGTACTGTATTATGCACTTCTAAAAATTTGTTAAGATGTAGCTCTCATGTTAAGTGCAAAGCAGAAACAAAAGGGCATGAAGAAACTTCTGGAAGTGATGAATATGTTTATTACCATGATTATGTTAACAGTTTCATAGGTGTGTGGCTAAGTCCAAACTCATGGAATTGTATAAATTAAATATAAGCAGTTTTTTATGTGTCAGTTACACCTCAATAAAGCTGTAAAAGAAAGAAAGAAAGAGGCAAGCAGATGGAAAAGATGGCAGAAATAAACGTCCATGAATATCCCCAGAAAATACACAGATTTCAGATGTGAGTAGGAAGGACTCCCAGACCTGAAGCAATCAACAAATTTGATCCACGAGCTCTTAACCTGGATCTCAGTCATCTTAAAGCCAGTATGGCGTTATTCAGAGTAGATACATAAACCAAACTCATTTTCACCTACAAATTGTTAGGTTTCACTTAAAGCATTAAGACCTCATGGACTGAATGGGAATCCAGTTGAACTAGGTAGGTTAAGGGGTCAGGCTCTGGTCAGAGAGCCTGGATTGGAATTCTAGTTTTACTCTCTACTAGGTATGTGATTTGGGATGAGTTTTGTTTTTGTTTTTGTTTTTGTTTTCTGTGCTTCAGGGTGTTTCGTTTTGTTTTGTGATTCTCTACAAGAGATAATAATATAACCTAACTCAAAGACTGTTTTGTGAAATAAGCAATGCAAAGTGCTTTAGACAATTTCCTGACATATAACAGGGGCTCAAATATTAATTACTAGTTAAGGCATGAGAAAAAGGTGTCCAAAGTGACAAAATGGTTCGGAGGGGAAGATTGAAGAAATCACAAGGAAAGAGCCAGGTAAATTTCAAGACAAAACAGAATAGAGGAGCAATGGGAAGGTGTGGGGTAGCATTTAATAATGAGAAATATTAGTTTCTATTCCATTACCTCTGTTTCTGCAGATGAAGTTAATATGTCAAGGACAAAACAGTGAGCTAATATGGGCATTGTGGATCTTGACAAATTCTTCTGCATAATATGCTAAACCCAGGGGAGATTGTGTTATCCAAGGGATTTATATATAGGCTAAGCAAAAAAGCACCATTGGGTCCAACAAAAAAGGACTCTAAGACCAAATGCTATGATTATATGGTGATTGTAAACATAACAAACACATGTGTTTCCTCAATAATAATCCTTATGCATCTCCTCATTTTGAGGTTCTCAACCTGTTTTGTAGCATTTTCCCAGAACCTTTCCATTTCACTAACTGACCAGTTGCCCCAGAGAGCAGACGTGGCCTCAGCCAGTGCTGGAGAACAAAGGCCTGGCTCCTTGAGAAGCATGTCTGAACTTCATCCAGTCAGTCTGTGCTTCAGGGATCTTATTCCATTTCCAAAATGCCCCCCCACCTATCCTCAGAGAAATGGGGTTGCAGCATCACAATCACCTTGAAGACCACAGATTTGGGAAAATTGAAAGCCCTAGTCATTGTAGGAACCCAAGAAGACATTCAGCTCTCTGTGTGTCAGCAGCTTAGCTGGGACCATATCATTGAAGTAAGGCAGTTCATTGATCAGCCTCTGGTTCTTTAAATAGGAAAGAAATCAGCTACTTTCCTCATTGCATCTTGGTTGGCTAGCACGGACATTGAAGAGAACAGTTGAGCTACAAAACATCCTGTGATCACGCAGGACAAGCGAATAGTATAGCTTCATGGAGGCTTAGTCAGGAGAACAAACAAACTGTGCCCCAAACCAAGGAAAGATGAGGGAAAAGACGAGAAAGCGCTTGGCTAAAGTTGTGGAGAAAAAATAGTGCTTGGAAAATTGGAGGTAAAGTTAATGGTTAGAAAAGGGACATGGAGCCAGGGGACCACAGGAGGCCGAAAATGAAGGAGTTTTTTTTTTTTTTTTTTCTTTTTAAATTGTATTTTGTAAATCTGTCTTTTGAACAGGAAAAACAAATGAAAGAAGACTTAGGCGGGCAAAGCAAGGGGCCAATCATGATCTCATTGAAATAACCATTAACCTTGACCCCCTTGAAGCTAAGCATTTCTGAATAAAGAAAACTAGGATCCCTGCACCTGGCACTTCTAAAAGATTATTTCTAGGCTAATGGCTCAGTGGCATAAAGTATATGTCCCCCAAAGCTTCCCACTAGCAGTTCCCATCTACTCTCCAAAGAGGGTGGGGGGAAAGTTGATGAGAATGGACTTGCAGGAAAACCTAACTGATAATTACTTGGCAATGAAACAAATAAAATGAGAAAAATCATTAAGCATTTGACAATAGAGCAGTAATGACCCAGAAGCCAAACGTCTAGTCTGTGAGGGAGAAATTGTGTCCCACTCACTTGATAGCCTTTTCTTTGCCCAACCAAATGACAAGAACAGTGACATGGGGAAGGCCTCATGTTATGTAGTGTAGTGATTATGTAGGAAAAAACTCTTTTTTTTTTTAGACATGTATAGTCCCAGTTCTCTGCTACCCTCCAAGCACTTGACAGATATTAAGTTAGTTATTATCAACCCCTGAATAGGCATCCATGCTAAAGATGAGGTAGGGGGAAGTCTACCAATCTTTAAGAAAAAAAAAAAAAAAAGAAGAAAAAAAGAAAAGAAGAGCATCCCTATCATGGTGGTTGGCATTCTTCATGGCGAGTGAAGACCCCTCTGCGTTTCTGTATAAGCTTATAGAGCTTGATAAATTTCCCAGTCGTGAACCTTTTCTGACTGTTAGGATTCTTTCACTCATTCATTCATCCCTCCCTTTGCCTCTCTTTCCCTTCCTGCCTTCATTCCTTTTTATTCTCACTGGAGATAATAAGATGTGATGGGAGGTATAGGAGTTCTGAGGTTAGCAGACATCAGTTTGATTACTAGTGCTGAAGTACATTCCTTGAGTGAACTTGGATGTGGTCATCATTCTTTCTAGTTCTTGGTGGACTCCCCCATTAAATGGTGGCAGGAACACCCAGCAAGGCAAGAGGATCAGGATGCTGTGTATGAAGTCTTTGACACAAACCAGTGCCCTCCTGGTTTCCATAATACCACTTTCCAGTCTCTCTGGTCACTGATTCTCAAGTTTCTTTGCTGACTTAGTCACTAACTTTCTCATTCGACCTGTAAATGTTGGTGTGCCATGATGCCTTGATGATCTTAGCCCTTGGCTTCTGCTTATCTACATTCCATCCTTAAAGGAACCTATTATGTTCAAATGCCAAATATGTGCAGATTGTGCTCAAATTAATATCTCTAACCCTGACTTCTCCCCAGAACCCCAAACTTGTATGTCCAGTCACCTCTCTGAACACTTCCCTTGGATGACTCAGACAGCCTGACCAGTGGAGATAAAGACCTTTCTGTCCACATCCCAATCCTGTACTTCTTCCTCCTTAGTTTTTTTTTTTTTTTTAAGTTGGATAACTAACCAGTATCTACCCAATTATCAGACTCAAAACCTGAGAGTCATTTTTTATTTCTTTTTCTTTATGTTACATTTCTTTTGTTTTCTACCTTCAAAATAGATCTTTTTTTTTTAAGATTTTATTTATTTGACAAAGAGAGAGATCACAAGTAGAGAGAGAGAGAGAGGAGGAAGCAGGCTCCCTGCCTAGCAGAGAGCCCGATGTGGGACTCGATCCCAGAACCCTGAGACCAGGTCCTGAGCCGAAGGCAGAGGCTTAACCCACTGAGCCACCCAGGCAGCCCCAAAATAGATCTTTAATAGACATGTTTATTTTTATTTTTATTGCTACCTCTCTAGATTGTATTAATGTTCCCAGGTATTTATTCTCTCCTTCTTCTGTAAAGGAATGACGCATCTGCTCTTTGCCCTGGAACTTACAGGACCTCCTGTGAGGGGACATCCCCTCCCTGCTCGAGGGGCCAAGTATAATATGTGGTCATGAACGTTAAGTACAGCTGGTTCCCCAGCTGGCTGTTGTTGCTCTGGTCAGACCTGCAGTGGACAATAGTTATTTATAGCCCTGGGCTTTGCCATACAAGCATGATGGGGGGAAAGACAGCAACAGTGTTGAAAGCAAATGTCAGGAGTGATTGTAATGATGGTGCATGGAATGTAGTCTTGGCAAGAAAGGAAGTGAGAATGTGGAAGAGATGAGAGGCATGGAAAGTGTCAGGACCAATGGAATGGAGTTAGTTCATTAGATAGCTAGTTAGTTGCGGCTACACCAAAGACGGGGGCAAGTGGTTTTTCTCATTGGTCAGAAGCACATGGGGATGCTCCTCTCTGTGCCTTGGCAGGTTAAGAACATATGTGGAGAAAAAGGAGATGAAAGCGTAGACCCCATTTTATCTTCCTTCTGGACTGTGTTGAGTCAGAGGGAAGGAAGAGGAAGAGTCAGGCAGGACTGGGAGTGATGAGGATGCCCATATTAATGGCAGTAAGTCAGCAGGTAGGGCAGTGATGAACCAGTGGCCTCAGAGTGGGGAGGGTTTGCTCCATCCAAATGTTTACCAAGTGGAAAATGAGAAACATGGGAAGGTATGAGACATCTTGCCATGCTCAAGGATCTTCCACACCACAAAGGTGACACAGAAATTAAGACTAAGGAAGACTCTAATGACCCTGAGGCTGGCTGAATGTGGGAATTCTTCTAAAAGTCAGCTGAAGTACCCAGCAGTAACATGTGGGCGAGCAAAGACTGTGTTGCTTTGGACGAGTGGCTTGGGAAGGAGACATCATTGTAAAAAGTGTTTAACCTTCAGATTAGCTCCCGGGTCTTATGGCTCTGAAAATAGACTCTCTATGAGGGAGAAAGGTCTTTATTGGATAAGAGAGAAGCATGGGGATAGTACTTGTCCAAAATCTCATTTTCATTCCCCATGACAAAGAAATGAATCATTCTTAGATTCATTATCTCTGCAGATGTAAAGAAAGATCAGCAGGGCCAAATGTAACTGAACCTAGAAAATAAAAAAAAAAAATTATCTAATAATAATGGGGTATTTTCCATGGGGCAGCAGTTTGTTTCTGATTTCCTGGCTTAGAGACACTATATTTGATCAGTAAGCTCGGAGAATCACTGGCTGTCAAGCTGTGACACCACAGATCATCGAGTCTATCTCCTGTTTTCTAAATTAAAGAACTGAGGTCCAGAGAAGTTCAGTGGCTTGCCCACGGTTATCTGGTGAGTTTACTGGGTCACATCAGCACAGGTGCCCTCAGGATGAGGATTCCTGGATATATAATTAGTTCCTATGGAGGCTTACTTTGTACCCATATGCAAACATTTCATAATAGGCAAGTTCCCCAGTTTCCCTACATGAAAATAAAATATATCAAGGGGTTTTTTTTTGGTTTGTTTGTTTTTGTTTTTGTTTTGGACTTGACCTCAAAATGTACCCCGAAGCTGGACAAAATGGACTATGTTTTTGGTTCCAAAAGCATCACGTAAAGGCAAGTAGATATCGCCGTCCTCACTGTGAAGCCACATTTGGGCCAGCTGGTGAGGGTCTGCTGGAGCCACTGAGCTGGAAAGGATGTGCCTATTTTATAGATGTCATAAGTGAGGCCCAGAAAAGCTAGGGAGCTGCACGCAGTGACCTCGGAAGTAAATGGTGCTGGAAACACGGGCCCTTGGGCTTTCTACTTTCGAGTTCTTTTCCTTCTATCCTGGGGCATCATTAACTACAAGCACATTGGAACTGACAAAAGCAGTGTTGTGCTCCATTTGCAGGAGTCGCTACACTTCTAAGACAGTTGCATTTGCAAGTTGACAGGTGCCAGGGGTTGGGTTAGGAAGGTACCCTCAGGGCTCACGACTGGACAGGTGCCCCCACAAGCATTAATAGAGCTTCCCTTCTTGCCCTCAGCCTCTACCTACTCACTCAGAGCCCCGTGGAGCCAGACTAAAGAGAAAAGCTTGCCTTTATTTAGAATTTTGGTATTATGCTCATTATTGAGTTTTTGCATTAATTTTGATTTTTAAGATTATTGCATTAAGGTATTGCTTCTTTTGGGGAGCCTGGGTGGCTCAGTTGCTTAATTGGGCTACTCTTGATTCATCTCAGGTCAGTGGGGAGTCTGATGGAGACTCTCTCTCCTTCTTCCTCTGCTCCTCCCCCCTGCCCTCTCCATCTGTCTAAATTACATACATAAATCTTTAAATGAAAAATATATTGGGACGCCTGGGTGGCTCAGTTGGTTAAGCGGCTGCCTTCGGCTCAGGTCATGATCCCAGTGTCCTGGGATCGAGTCCCACATCGGGCTCCTTGCTCGGCAGGGAACCTGCTTCTCCCTCTGCCTCTGCTTGCCTCTCAGCCTACTTGTGATCTCTCTCTCTTTCTCTCTCTCTCTGACAAATAAATAAAATCTTAAAAAAAAAAAAAGAAAAGAAAAATATATTGTTTGTCTTGATTACTGAGTTTCTTTGTATCCTCTAAAATTCTATGCCTGGGATTCTAGATTGTCTAGAATTCCACGCTTCTCTTGACTTGCTGTAGACCTAGGGCTCACTGCCAACATTCAGATAGAAACTGCATACATCCCACCCATTTTCCATAAAAATCTAACTTACCCATTCAGATGTAGTTTGCTTTAGGAAATGGATTTGTGCAGCCACAGAACGTAAGTTCCATGGGGGCAGGGAATTTGTGTATTTTGTTCTCTGATGTATCCGCAGAGCAGAGTATAAATGCACAGCTGTTTGTTGATCAAATAAAGAAATGCAGCAAAACTCTACAGTTCTTAGTGTCTATGATCTGCTATTTAACTTGTACTTGTTTCTTCCAACATAGTCTCCTGGTAGTTCTTTGTGAATTGGGCTCTCTGTCTTGGTTGACTACTAGAATACTCTAAGAGAAGAGAGAACAATGATGATTCTCAATCCAATACTAATATTAATTAGATTGTTAACTGCAGAGTAGCTCAAATGGTTTTATAACTGTTCTCTGAAATCTTCACTTTCTAATTGTCCTTAAACATTAGAACATTTTATTTTTGGTCCACAGATTTTTTTTTTTTTAATCATCCCCGCCTCATTTCAGATACAGTTCAGGATCTCTTGCTATTAGTATTCCTATAGTTAAATTTGTATGCCACCATTTACTTGTATGGTAGCTTTGGCCATATTTTTTCATATTTCTGGACATATAATTATTCACGTGTCATCTGGCAGTAATACAAGTTATCACAAATGGTTTAGTAAGGATTAAATAGGAATGCATCAGAGCAGACATTATAAGTGGTAAAGAATGCAAATTTAAGAGTGTACATATTACTAATTCCATGCAGAAGCAAAAATCAGATTTGTACTTTTATTTTTTGAATTTTTTATTTTCTTTAAAGATTTATTCTAAAGATTGTATCTATTTATTTGACACACACAGAGAGAGAACATAAGCAGAGGAAGTGAGAGGGAGAGAGAGAGAGAAACAGTTCCTCTGCAGAACAGGGAACCTGACTCGGGCCTCATCCCAGGACCCTGGGATCCTGACCTGAGCCGAAGGCAGATGCTTAACCGACTGAGCCACGCAGATGCCCCTTTATTTATTGATTTGAGAGAGAGCGAGAGCATGAGCAGGAGGGACAGAGGAGGGGAAAGAATCTTGAGCAGATGCTACGCTGAGCAGGGAGCCAAATGTGGGCCTTAATCCCAGGACCCTGAGATCATGACCCAAACCAGGAGTCAGAGACTTAACCGACTGAACCACCCAGGCACACCCCCTGTACTTTTATATAAACAAACTGGGAGTCAAAAAGAAAAAAAAAAAAAAGATATGATTGGATGCCCCACATTATTGAATTATGTTTGTGGCCTTTCTGGGTTGGCCCTGGGCTCAGCTGGGCTTTTCCTACACAGACTGACCTCGAATGAAATTCATGTGCCTGAAGCCCTCTCTCTGGAGTAACTGTAGGGGTGAGGGGTGGGGAGACTGCCTCAGTCTCTTACTCTGACATCCACATCAAGCTTTCTCCTCAGGAAGCAGATTTCCTCCCCTGTCAAAAGCAGCGGATACCAAGGGGGATCCCCAAATCACACTGTGATCTTTCTGCCTATTTTTTTTTTAAGATTTTATTTATTTATGTGACAGACAGAGATTACAAGTAGGCAGAAAGACAAGCAGAGAGAGGAAGGGAAGCAGGCTCCCCGCTGAGCAGAGAGCCCGACACGGGGCTCGACCCCAGGACCCTGAGATCATGACCTGAGCCGAAGGCAGAGGCTTTAACCCACTGAGCCACCCAGGTGCCCCTCTTTCTGCCTCTTTACATTATCACCGGCGATAAATATTCTGTGGTAAGATTATAGCTGAAGGCTTAGGCGATGATTTGCCAAGGAGCTAGTTTTGTTTTCCTGGGTTCTGTCAGAAATCCTGCAGGGCTAACAAAAAGGGAATCTTGTTGGTTTCCTTTTCCCCTTCTGAAAGGCTAATAGATAAAAATTGGTCATGAGCAGAAGACTAAGACCGAGGAAGAAGGTATTATTTTCACACAGGAATTTTCTCCCACCAGGCTGACTTTTGAGTTTCAAGGGAAGTCACTGGCCTGAGGCAACTCAGAGTAAGCTGTGTTTTCTGGACGCCTTTGAAGTAGAGACTGCTTGCTTATGGGCAAGGCAGTAGATTTGGAAGCCAGAGATTTGGAATTTAGATGTTAGTAGGCTCCAGTACACCAATTTAGCCATTGGGTGTGGATAAAGAGAAATCCCAGCCCTTGATGGTCTGATTTCTAGTCCATTTTTCCTCCCCACACTTCCTCAACAGGCGTTCCTCAAGGACATTGGCCGGTGGCTGCTCTGTTTGATTGGCTGTCACAGGAAGATTGAGAGAAAAATTTGCTGGACAGTCACAGGAGACAGGTCTTATTATCCCCATTTTGCAGATGTGACTACTGAGGCACAGCAAGGTTGACTGCCATGCCCAAGACCATGCAGTAGGTAAATGGTAGGGTCAAGCTTTGAATGCAGGCATGGGGCTCCAGGGTCTATGCGTTTCATGTAGTTTGTAGTTTCTTCCAACAGATGTTAGGGGTGTGTGCGTGCATGTGTGTGTGATTTTATCCAGGTTTACCATTCTCAGTAAGAGGGAGTCTGATACAGTCTCTTCCACTGGAGCTGAGGTTAGACATTTCCGGCGATACGATATGTTAGGTCTATTTAACTGCAGGCATCGTTGCCGGGACATTCTCTCTGATCCTGGTTCTTCAGCATTCTGGTTCATGCTGTGAATCCCCCTGTATTTCTTCTATGTGCTCCTTAATCAGACAAATTTGGCTTCAGTCCCTTGCATTTAGAAACCGTGACTGAGGGGCGCCTGGGTGGCTCAGTCGGTTGAGCATCTGACTTGATTTTGGCTCAGATCATGATCTCAGGTGGTGGGATTGAGCCCCATGATGGGCTCCACGCTGAGTGTGGAGTCTGCTTGAGATTCTCTCTCCCTCTCCCTTACCCGCCACCTCATGTGCTCGGTCTCTCTCTAAAAGAAAGAAAAGAAAAAGAAAAGAAACCATGATTGATAATGAATTATTACAGAGATTAAGAAGAAAGGTTTTACTCTTGAAGTTCTCAAATACAGGGTATTTTGACAAGGAGTTCATTTTTCTGAATTTTGGAGGCAGAGTAGTGGGGTGCTTAATAAGAAAGATTCTGGGGGCACCTGAGTAGCCCAGCTCTTGGTTTCAGCTCAGGTCATGATCTCAGGCAGTGAGATCGAGCCTGCATCAGGCTCCATGCTGAGTGGGGAGTCTGCTTGACATTCTCTCTCCTTCTCCTGCCCGCCACCCTCACCCCACTCATGCTCATTCTCACCTTTTCTGTAAAATAAAATAAAGAAAATCTTAAAAACAAAACAAAAACAGATTCTGAAGCCTGACTGCTTGGAATACAGGTGTTGACTTCAGGCTCTGCCACGTACTAGCCATGTGCCTTAGGCAAGTCAGGTGATGCCCCTGAGATCTGTTTCCATTTCCCCCTCTTACCACAGGGAAATGATAGTGTCTATGTCGTAGGTTTCCTGTGAGTGCTGAAATTCAGTGAATACTTCTGTGAGAAAAATCAGTCACTGTTTAGGATAATGCCCAATGTTCAGTAACCACAGTGTTAGCATTGATGACTATTATTGAAAACCCAGGAATTCTCTTGGAAATCTAACTAACATGTATTGACTGTTTACCATGGGAGAGGCATGGTGCTAATCATTCTATGTGAACTCACAACAATCTTGCCGGGGGCTGTCTTTAGCCAATTTTATAAATGAAGAAACCAATACCAAAAAGGTCAGAGATCTTTCCTGGAATCTCACAAGCAGAAATGGGCAAGGCTGGTATTTTTACCTGGTTTACGTGTATCTGTTTGCAAGTCTCTCCCCACTCCACATCGGTGAGATCTCTTTTGGGAAAGGGGCAAAGTCATCTGCACACGACATAAGTATCTAGACGATTCCCCATTCATATGCTGAATTGCGGACAAGATGGACGGTTCTTCTCATTCTGTACGAAACTTCTTCTACCTCTGCTAGGTCTGTGACATTTTCAGTGACCCCTGGCATGGATTTGATTCCCTCTGATATCTTGGTAAGAAGGGAGGTGACGTTTATTGAAGCCGTACTTTGTCCTGGACACTGATTTTAGTAGCTGACATTTGTTTTTCAAGCGCTCAGGCTGTCCGCAACCTTGGAACAGACAGACAGCTAGATTCATGTTGGACCCAAGAAACTTAGGTTCTCAGAGGCTATGAAACTTGCTCAAGGACACACAGCGATCTAGAGGTATAGTCAAGATTGAAAACTAGGCCGTGCGACTCTAAAGTATGTATTTCTAATGTAATATGACCATGAGCAAGCTTCACCAATAAGAAGGATGGCCAGTGCAGTAATGAAATCATAATTCACGCTGTAGGGAGGAGTATGGCATAATGGGTTTCACGAAGTTTATAGCAGGGAGTGACAAGGAGATCTGCAGTCAGGAAAGATGCAGAGATGGGCAGCTGTTGAGGGATAGCCGTGGTGAGTAAGATGATTTAGGTCAAGGCATGAGAGCCATGGACCATGCCTCCATCTACAAGGGGAGGAGGCTGAGAGATGGGAGGACTAGACACCATTGGTTTGCACAAGTGATCTCCTGATGCTGGCTTTCCCACATGCCCAGAGCCACAGCCGGCCACTTCCCGTGCTATGGGGACAGTGTCCCTTATGGTCCCTTGGCTTCCCTGTTGCCACAAAGCAGTGAAGTCACTTTAGGAAACACATCAGCTCCCTCCCTGATGGGGCCTGACAACTCTCTCCCACTGCTTCCGTAGCTCTCTGTTGTTTTCAGATTGATCCTTTGCAGACAGGCAGCAAAGAAAATGGAAAAGCAAGACTTTTCTCCTGTTTCTGCCATTATTCCCTGAGTGGGCTGATGAGGAACACGTTCTGGAATGGATGAGAAAAACCTCAGGGGACCGAAGAGAAAGCCTCCCAGGCTCACCATGTGTTTTTCCCAGGTTTGCTTTTTCTTTTGTGCTCACCCTTCCAGAGGTTTACAGGCGCCCCATTCAAGGTGAAATAAGGATGTTGTTCCTTGGCGTATAATTATATCAAAGCTGTTTCACGTGACTTACACACACACACACACACACGTATATTTGTAATCCCCTTTCCTGCTCCTACCATACTTTTACTTTTACTACTGTTAATACCTTTTAGTTCTAGCCGTTTAGAAGTGGAGATAAGTTTTGAAGGAATGTGCACATATATACATGGGTAAATATTTCTTTCTTTTTACAAAGCATCTGTGTGTGCACTTTTTGTCTGTATGCTTGCTCTTGGGGTCTCTCTGGAGGGCCTTCTTCTGTCAAGTGAGATTAAACTTATAAAAATGTGTAAACATGCTTGGCACGAGTATGCTCCATTGTATAAATAGGGAGGGGCTTGGCCCAGAGCCTGGCGGGTAGTCATACCTCCATGGATGAGAGCAGAACCACCCTGTCTCACAGGTACAGAAGCTAGAATTTCAACAGCATCAGGGTGTTTGGTGACTCAGAGCCTTCTCATTGCTCCTGATGTCGTTTTTCTTTTTTTTTTTTTTTTTAAAGATTTTATTTATTTGACAGAGAGAGAGGTCACAAGTAGGCAGAGAATCACGCATAGAGAGAGAGAGAGAAGCAGGCTCCTGGCTGAGCAAAGAGCCTGATGCGGGGCTCGATCCCAGGACACTGAGATCATGACCTGAGCCGAAGGCAGCGGCTTAATCCACTGAGCCACCCAGGCGCCCCACTGATGTCGTTTTTCATCGTGCGGCAAGGATTTGTGGAGTTGCTGGTGGTGTGTGTTTGGTGCGGTGCTTGGGGATGGATTTGGGGATTTCTGTGGTGAGATCCCTGACATCGAAGAGCTCAGTCCAGTGGGCGAGATAGGTAGTAATTCTCCGCAGATAAAACATATTGAATACTAATGTCGTGCTACTCTGCTTGGTGTATTCATACCGTCTCCAAGTTAATCCCCTTAACAACTTTCTGAATGGACTCTCTTACCCAATCTTTATAGGGAGGGAAACTGAGACTTTAGCCGTAGCTTTCCCAGTGCCCAGTATCTAACTGGAATTCAAAGCCATGTCCACGTGAGGTCAGCTACTGCCCTTCTTCATATTGTTAAGCCATTTGGTTCTTCCAATGACTTCATCCATTATTTCTCAATATTCATGTAAAATTGTTCACTGTTTCCATGGGGCACAAGTACGTAGTGTGTGTGCATGTTGGTGAGTGTGAACAGACCTGTAATACTTACGTGTGGCTACTACACTGATTCATGGATATCCTTAAACTCCCTCCAACCACTTAGTTCTTTATGATTTCTAAACTCTTAGCTCAAGGAGGCACTGTTTGATGATTGGTCATTTCTGGTATATGTATATTTGAGTCTCAGAAGGCCAAGTCTCTGGAGTCAAAGATGATAGTTTACAATACCTTCCTCTTTTTTTTTTTTTTTTAACAGATTTCATTTATTTGTTTGAGAAAGAGAGTAACAAGTAAGGGGGAGGGACAGAAGGAGAGGCAGAGTCCCTTCTGAGCAGGGAGCCCAATGTAGGGCTCAATGCCAGGACCCTGGGGCCATGACCTGAGCCAAAGACAGACACTTAAACTACTGAGCCACCCAGGCACCCCTATAATACCTTCCTCTTTTATCTCCTTCTGGATGGTATTTATTGGGCATATGTACGCCCTCTTCTACGCTGCACGCTCTGTGTAGAAGACTCTGTGCTTACAACACATGCCTTGCTTTCAAAGAGCTGATAGTGTCCTGGAGAAGACAGACACATACAGAATAAGACTGAAACCACAGGGTGAGTGATGTGGGAGCGGCAAACATTGGGTTCTGTGAGCACCTGGGGAATGGAGGTGAGAAGGTCAATGGGAAAGTAACAGGGCCTTGCAAAGTTTTGCGGAGGAGGTGACCTTTGATCTGGGCCCGATCAAGTGAACAGGACTTTGCCAAGTAGAGAAACAGCAGGTGCAATTTCCAGACAAAGGGAACATCACTTTTGTCAAACTCAACTGAGAGCCGTGGTAATCGGTGACTTGTTGAAGGTGCTTCAGATGCATTATTTCTAGCTATACAACACCCTTGCAGAGTAAAGATTTTTTTTTAATCACTGTTTTACATCAGGAAACTGAGGTTTCAAAAGGGTAGCAAAGTGTCTGTGATACCTTAGCTTCTGCTGAGAGAATGAAGCAGACTCAGGAGCCTGGCTGTTCCCACTACAACCACACTAACCACACTGCAACCACACTGGCAAAACTAGGCTTTCTGGTTTTTCCTTTCTTTTTTCTTTTCCCTTTCCTTTCCTTTTCTTTCCCTTCCCTTCCCTGCCCTGTCCTTCTCTACCATTCCCTTCCCTTCCCTTCCCTTCCTGTTTCCTCTCCCCTTTCCTCTCCCCTCCCCCCCTCCCCCTTTTCCCTGCCCTTTCCTTTCCTTCCCCTCCCCGTGTCCTTCCCTTCCTCTTCCCCTCCCCTTCCCTTTCCTTCCAGTATAGTTGACGCACCAGGTTACTTTAGTTTCAGGTGTACAACATAGTGATTCAGGAAGTCTGTATGTTATGCTCTGCTCCCCGCAAGTGTAGCTCTCATCTGCCACCACACAAGGCTATTACAATACCACTGATTATATTATATTCCCTATAATTGTATTATATTCCCACCTTTTATCCTTGTAACTTGGTCATCCTGTAACTGGAAGACTGAACCTCCCACTCCCCTTCACCCATGTTGCCCAGAACCTCCCCCACCCCAGAGCTGCAGCAGGCTCCCTTTTCAAAATAAACCTGGGAGAATGAGCACAACTGAGCATGGTTACTATCCTGCTGACTCCTGCTCTGCTGCTCTTACACTTCTCCATAAGGGAAAATATTATTCCATTTTTAACTAGGTAAGGTTCTGCTTGCCAAGCCTGTATTTGGCATGCATCCTTATCCAAGATGTATCCCTGGCAATAGACTGTTGTCTCATGTGATAGGAAATGGAATTCTAATGACTTTGGGAAACTTGCATTGTATAAGAAAAGCGTGCATCTGTATTGCGGATCTTCTCAGAGCCTTTAATATACTAGTGTGCCTCATGAAACCCCCAAATTTAGAAGTTGTGGGTGGATAATTTGACTATTAAGTCCTTCCTCCTTAACTTTTAAAGAAGTTTCCCACGAGATCAATCAGATTAGTGTTCCTTGGAGAGAAGAGATTAGAAATGTCAGAGTACCAGGTTAGCAGTCTCCCAAAGACTCAGGTTCAAATTCCAGCTCTGCCACTAACTTGCTATATCATTTCCTATAAGTAACCTACTGACCCTTAGGAAAATAGATTCACCCTTGCACTTGGAAAGTGGCAGGAAATGGTGATTCTTATCATTGTCATTATCATTATCACTTGGAAAACCCTAATGCCATCAGGTTAAGGGAGGACAAATAGATCATTTTTACTTCCCTTGAACTGTTCACCTAGAAAGTAGGATGGCAGCGAGGGCTGGACACCTCAAGGGTTGTGTGACACTAAGTTTCAAAGACCCTTTCCCTGCAGCAGGGTGGCAGAATGAGTAACCGAGCCCTGCTATGGAGGGAAAGGTTTATGGTCTTTTTTTTTTTTTTTAATTTTATTTCTTTTCAGTGTTCCGATACTGTATGTGTTTGCAGCTGGCTAGTTCTGATAACACTCTTAAATAACCCCTTTCACCTTTAAAGCCTAATACATTCACCTCCTGTTTACTGTTCTAGGAATTCTATTGCTGTAAAAATAACCTGGCTTTAAAAAGGCAATACAATGAAAAAACAAAACAAAACAAAACAAAACGAATAGACGTGCCCTGATTAGAGCTTCAGTAACTCAAAGAATAGACGGACGTCCTGTCAGTATGTTTCACGATGGCCTCGCTGGTCTTCTATCAATGAAAAGCTGGGTGGTTTTGTCTCTTTCATTTTCAAATACAAAGAGTAAAATTCTGTCTCTCTCTTCCATAGTTGCCTTGCTCGAGAGCTGATGCTGAGTCTTCTCAGCCAACTGACCATTAGCGGCTCCACGCTTTCCTATATGTAAATTCAAGGGTTCCTGTATATATCCCTGCAGCCTGCCCACCCAGAAGGTTCTATGACTTGGCATAAACGTGTTGCTAGGCATAAACCACATGGTTGGCTTCTTTGCCTCTGAGGATCTGATAGAAGGGATTAGATTAGAGGTTCTGCTGGGATTCAGGCCGATGCAAGTTGATCCCAAATTGTCCTTGATCTTAAGGAGATGGCTGTCTATTGGGGGACATAAGACGGACAGAGAAAACAGTCAGTCAATGAGAAGAGGAGGGGTGACTCCAGCACACCCATAACAAGTGCCTGCAGGGGACTCGTAGGCAGGGAGAGATCACTTTCCTTCAGGAACAGCTTCCTGGGGAGATGGGTAGACAGAGCGGTAGATCAAAAGAAAGAAGTCACTCCTTCATTTGTGAGAAATTGTCTTTTCATTTGCGAGAAAGATGAGGTGACTTAAGGTGTCCCAAGTGGAAAAAAATCAAGTTTTAGAACAAGGATAAAGTAATTTTGCTAATTCCAGATAGGAAAGGAAATTCAACCCAGTTTTAGGTGGCTAGAAATTGAGAAATGAAAGGTCAGGGTCTAGAGATGTCACCGTCTGCAGACCTCAGAAGACAGGCAGATGCCTGGAGATCTCAAGAATGCTTGCAGGACCTCTTTTCTCTAGAAAAACATACTGCATATTCATTCTCTTGCCTGGAGCTCCGCCCCTCCGTGGGGACAGAACCCTACACATCAGCTTGCCAGGAAACATCCTGTTGGTCCCTTCCTCCTGTGTTAGGGGCCCATGGTGGGCTAGTCAGCCATTCCTAGGGTTAAGGAGGGCCACACAGTATAGAGTATGGAACTTTTTTCTCCAGGGTCTGGAAGCAGGAAAGGGTCCCCTGACAAGGAAGGGGAACTAGTGCAAAATGGCATGCCATGCTAGGGGAAAGTAGGGGCCAAGACCAAGATTGTGAGCAGACTGCTGGCTGGAGTGGTCAGTGGTTTAGAGCCAAACTCAGAAGAGAGAATTCAGCCAGATCAGGCATGGTTTTGAAATTCAAGAAAATGATGAATGACTAGAAAGAGAATAAACACTGACAAGGTAAATAAATAGCATCGTGAATTGTTGACTGTGAAGATGGGGATGACTATGTTCAAGCCTTGAAGGGTGATAAGATAACAAGTGGCATGTCTGCGGAGCCTTTCAAATTTCACATCATCAGGTGATCAAACAGGAATGGGAAAGAAACTTTATATGCTGTTCTAATTGACCTTAGAGAAAAGAGTTTGGTTCTTTATTGGATTTTTGAAACACCACAGCTTGATGGAAAAGAAGCCAAACTCAAGTTTTAAATCTGGCTTCAGTGTTCACTAGTAAGCATTTTACTTAACTTTCCCCTGCTTTATTCAATCAATGAAACAGGGAGGCAATGATTACGTCGGAGAGTTGTTTTAAGGGTTAAGGCAGTGTGCCTGGCATAGTGCCCAGATATATGGTAGATGTTTGTAAAGGGTAATTCCCTTCCTGCCTAACTTTCTTTAGATCTAGGTCTGTATTAATTCTCCTTGTCTACTGGGGATTTTTATTTTAAGATTTATTTATGTATTTGAGAAAGAGAACAGAGTGGGAGAGGAAGAGGGAGAGAGAGAATCTCCAGCAGACTCCCAGTTGAGTGCGGAGCCTGACACGGGACTTGATCTCATGACCTTGGGATCGTGACTTGAGCCAAAACCAGGAGTTGGATGCTTAACCGACTGAGCCATCCAGGCACCCCTGGGATTCTTTTCTTTCTTTTTTTAAAATTTTTAAAAAATTTTAACTATGGGTGGTTTAAATCCTGTGTTATGTGGAATGTGAGGAAAGGGAAAGTGAAGGCCCTTCGAGTGCAGAGGAAGCGCAGAGAGGCTGGCGCCGAGACACTGAGCCATCCGTGCTCACTGACAACATGGGCATCCCTCTGATCCGGTAGAAATTAAGAGAAGTAACCCAGACAGCAAAGTACCAACTGTGTCAGAACTCTGTTCCTCCAGGATTTCCATTTTACCCTCCTTATGAGCCCTGGCAAATGAGATCAGACTGCGTGGTTTCCCAGGTGCCTCAAAAGGGAAGATGGATTAGAATTAGTTACAGATGGAACAATGCTCTCTGGTTTCCGGAGTCTCTCTGTAACAAAATACATGACACGATGACTAGACCTTTCTGTCCCTACACTTCTGCAACAGCCCGAAGTCCTGACTCTGGTCATCTGACCTTACACTTGTTTACCAATGATGTATTCTTTAGCTCGTTGTTCCCATGGGCTTGGAGTCTCATGAGATCCAATTCTGGGATGCAGGCAAGGAAAAGGGAGCACCTGCCCCTCATCTTTGGCTCTCTCGAGGTTCTGCTGAGGTCCCCTGCCTGTCCAAGTCCCATCCCTGTATGCCACTCCCCGAGCTGTATCGTTCCTAGCATTTGCCTAGATTGTCACAGAGAGGTTGCTGGACCTGATGTCTGAGGCATTAAGTGGTGTCAGAGAAAAGAAACCCTTCCCTGCAGTGCTCGTGCTCCTTTGGTAGATAGAATCACAGTAAACACGAGTCTCCTTATGCAGATTAAATGGTCCCCGCCGCTTTCTCTGCTTTGGTCTGTTAGTCACCAAATTAAATTCTGCATTGGAAAGAGTCAGAAGCCTACAGGTAGCTTTATACAGCAAATAATGAAGGAACCAAACTAAAAAATCAGCATACCTCAATGCTTGTTATATGGACAAATTCTCCGGTAATGGTAGTGTATACAGTTTATTGGAAGATTTTTCCCCCACCTTCATATCATAGAAGCTAGTCTTAAACCGTGGCTAGATCAGGACTCAATAATTACTCTCTGGGTGAATGGGTGCATTTTGGAGAGGCCCAGAGAAGTTAACCGTGGAGCTATTAAAGGTGTGAATACATCAGCAATGGAAGATACTCACACTCCAATTATATTCACTTTAAAAAAATTTTTTTTCTTTACATTTTATTTATTTTAACAACTTTATTGACCCTGACATTGCATTATTCTTGACTCAACTCTTGTTCTAATGAAAGGGAGAGTGACTCTCTGAATCTTTTGGGGAACCTAGGGAGGTTAAAGGTTACCATCAAAGCTGTAACTGTGCTAGGATCCCAGAAAACATTGCTTTCTTGCAAACCCACTTGGTGGTCTCAGAACCCTCTGGGCTGTCTGTCCCCAGAGAAGGCTGAGCTCCTGGCGGGAGAGCTTTCCCCACTGTCAGATTATGAGACAAAGGAACGGCTGGGGCCACAGTGCTCCTGGGCTCTACACCTGTGTTCCCACTAGAGATTTCTTACGTGAATAGCCCAGTGGATCCCAGTCAGGATCATGTTCAATGTGCCGATTCCTGAGTTCTGCCTCCCCAAAATGCTTGGTTCAGGAGGGGACAGAATGCCCAAGGGCGTTCTGATGTAGAGTCCCTGAAGCTATTCTGAGAGATGCTGGACAGACCCACAGCAACATCGGCACGGCTGTGGGCTGGAAATGTTGGCGTCATTGCTCTAAGCATTTCTAGTGCTATCCTGGCCCTTCTGGTGCATCTAATGAAACACACACACGTACACGTTTCTCTTTGGCCAGAATAAAGGGCAATCTAATATGGATAAGTCAGAAAAAGTAGCATAGACCTTAAATACCTATCATTTCCCCGCAACAATAATTTTTAGAACAATGTCACATCTTGTTTAAATATAGATATCCACCCTCGAAAATGTTAGCTGAGCCGGGATCCCTGCTGGGAAATGAATGGAATGGGGGAATTAAAGCCTCCTCTGAAACACAAGAACATTTCTGATGACTCATGGTCTCCAGCCACCTTAGTTAAGGCGGGACTTCCTATTGACAGAAATAATTAGCTTTGGAAATAAAAGTTGAAATAGAAACCGCGGACACTCGCTGAGGAGCCTGCTTTGCATATTACATAATCTGCCAGGTCCTTGCATTGTGCTTTCTGCTTAGGAATAAACTGGCTTTTGTTGTTCGTCCCTGCCTCCCCCATTCTCACAGAGCCCCTGCCGTGCCAAGAGAGATGTGAAAAAAAGCCAAGTGATCTGCTATTGAAGCTGGAAGAAATATCTCTCTTCCAGTGACCTTCCTAGATAATGAGAAGATATGGTTTTCTAATATAAAGGGAATAAATCAAGAGATCTTTCAGAGAGCTGGGGCAGTAACAGTAGAGTCCAAGACCATCAATTCCAGAGGCAAAGGGCAGAGGTGCTTTCCTCTGTAGATCAACATTAGACTAAGACAAGATGGGAGACATTCACCGGCATAGGGGGAGGGGTGAACACAAGTCCCTTCCCCACTTCTCCCCTCCCTCTCCACCCCCCACCCCCCAACCCCACACCAACCACACTCTGTGTCCTGTAATTCAGCTGCAAGAAACTCTCACCTTCACAGGGTTTACTGTCTATTTTTTTGTTGATTGTGTTAATGCAGTTTTGAGAGATGGGGTTGTTTGTTTTTATCTTTAGTTCTTTTTAATTTTTCGCTGAGAATGCGGTGCTAGATACAGGTGTGGGATCGGTGTCATTTCGAAGCCTTCTGTTGCTCCATAATGCAGCTCTGCCCTGCTCCTGGTGTGCATCAGCAACCACTGGTCTCTCTGCAGAGGCACCTGTTAGGGATGGGGCTAGAAGTGGGACCACCAAGTCCCAAGGGCCACCAGGTAGCCACTGGGTCAAGATGAGTTCATGGGGGCATCTCCACACTAGACTTGTTGCTTCTCACTTGACCCATTTGTTATTTATGTAACATCATAATCTACCAAGGAGAACAAAGAGGGGGAGTATGTTTAATTCAGGGAACGACATCAATATGTGGTATATGAAAAATAATCAATTATATAGATAATGGTGAGAACAGTGGCTGCTGTTTGCTGAGATCTAGGTGCCGGCATTGTGCCGCGTCTTTCTTAAACATGTCAGCCCTTAAGGGGGGGCTATCATTAGCCCCATTTAACAGATGGGGATACAGAGGCTCTGAAAGTTTAAGTGATTTGTTCTGGGTCACACGTGTGGAAAATATTAAATGAAGCATATCTTGCTTGGGCTGTTTTCTGACCCCAAAGCCCATACTTCCAAGCACACTTCCGTGCCACAAGAAAGGGTATGCATGTGGCACTGTAGGAAGGAGCTGTGAAGAATTGGGAGCTGCCCTTGAAGGCCGTTCGGTCTTTTCTGGACCTTGGCTAGGAACCAACCATTCGGACTAAAACCTTGGTCTACGCAAGACTCATAGAGAACTTACCTTATTAAAATGTCACGTGGTGCCCATCAGATTTCAGAAATCACAGTAGGACACGCCCCCTCCCGCCTTTTATCCCTGAGGAAATAGACAAAAGAAGGACATGGCGAGTCCGCCGCTGATACAAAGCTGTCACTCAGGTCCGTGGGGTTGATAAGTCTTTTCCTTCCCCTGGTAACTAATCCTTTCCTACTCGGGGCAGTTAAAGTGTCTCGTTTAAGGTCCATTCGGGCCGTCTCTCCTGGACCACCTGCAGAACTCCAGGTGACTTTGTCTCATCAAGCCAGCTGCCAGCAAGAGTCTGGGGACAGGAGCCCATGGGGACCAGATCACGTCTCCTTATTTCGTCTCTCCCAGATGCTCTGATATTTCTTTCCTGATTAGAGTGGGGGCAGGGGGTCTTCCATTCCTTGCTGTGTGTTCAGAAGCCAGGGTAGCGGAGAGCAGTGACCATTTTGGTGCCTGGTGGCGTCTCACTCAGTACTTTGCCCCAGTTAAGGCCTTTTCTCTGCTTCTTTTCTCTCTTCCCTAAAGTCTGTCCCCTACACTGTAGCCAAAGAGACCTTTCCAAAATGCACCTGCCCACAACCCACCCCACTGAAAAGATGGACTTAAATCCTCTTGCATGTCCTTCCTTTAAAAAATAATTTTTTGAAGTTTTTACTTAAATTCTGGTAACTCTGTTTTTTAATTTTTAAATTTCATTATTATTTTTTAAATTCCAGTTACTCTTGATGTAACATTAGTTGCAGGTGTGCAATACAGTGATTCAACACTTCCATACAACACCCAGGGCTCATCATGACAGGTGCCCTCCTTCATCCCCATCACCGGTTTTCCATCCCCTACCCACCTCCCGTCTGGTCACCGGCAATTCGCTCTCTAGAGTTAAGAGTCTCTTCCTTGGTTTCCTCTGTCTTTCTTTTTCCCCCCTTTGCTCATTTGCTTTGTTTCTTAAATTCCACATCTGAGGGAAATCATAATGGTATTTGGCTTCCTCTGACCAGCTGATTTCACGTAGCATAACCCTCTCCAGCTCTATCCCTGTCATTGCAAATGGCCAGAGTTCATTCTTTTTTAATGACTGAGTAATATTCCACAGTATATGTATACCATCTCTTTTTTATCCATTCATCAGTCAATGGACTTGGGGCTCTTTCCATAACTTGGCTATTGTGGATTTTTAAAGATTTTATTTACATAATTTGGCTATTGTTGATCATTGCATGTCCTTCTTAATGTGATTCCCACAACATCCTGCAAGATAAGGTCCTTGTTCTAGAATCGCCATCCATATTGAAATGGTTTTATTCTCTCAAACAAGACGTCGTTTCTTTTGCTGTAGAGTCTTTAAACTTGCTGTCCCCAAGGCCTAAATCCTCTTTATCAGGCTGGTGAAGTCCTCCTCACTCACTTCTCTCAAGAAACTCATTCTGGATCCCTTACGATGTGCTCAGAACACACCCTGCATGTACTCCGTCCCTCACACTTACCACCCTGTATTGTAGTGCCCTGAATGTGCACAACGGTCTCCACCTGTGGGCCGTGAGCCCCATGGAGCTGGAAACCTTATCTGTCTCATACATCATGATGGCCTCAGCATTTAGCACCAGGCTGGCCCCAAAACAGGTATCAATTAAATATTTGTTAAATGAGGAAATGCTTCATGGATGTTTGGTAAACAGCTCTTCCCTTCTCTGCAGCATACTTGATTCCAGCCACGAGCCTAGTGCTGGTGATAATAATGGAGAGGAAAGCTAGTGTGAACACTGACCTCATGGAGCTTGCAGTCTATCGGTAGAAATGCATAACTACACAACTACATAAACTCATACACTACCGTGGCAAATTCTGACTGAGTTCCATGCCAAAATATTGCAACAGACCCTATTACATGGTGACCTAAACTTTTCCAATCATAGATTGACATTGTTTAGCAGTCATGGAGTAGATGAGGTCACATGAAAATTTAGTGCTCAGTATCTCAGCCATTAAGTGGTGTGCCTCATTAGCATAATGGAAATAGAAAATGAGCAGCCAGGGCACAGCTCCGTGTGTCAGCCTTCACGCCTTCCCAGGCATTTCCAGCCTAGGACTCTAGAGGGCGCGCTTTCCCCCTTTCCCCTTCTTAGGAGTGAGGGGGCCAACTATGCGTCATGCTTTCCTGCTGTTCTCTCCTGGAATTCACAGTCAGACATGGAAGCATTTTCCAGCTTAAGATAATTTTTTTTAGATACATTATAAAAAATATTTAAAAGAAAACAATAGTGGTCCATGTCCCCATTTTCCAGAAAGTTTGCTGATGACATTTTGTAAATTAAAACATTACATATGCTTAGTTAGAAAATGGAAATGATATAAAAAAATTCAGCATATAAAAATTTTAACATGTATAAAACTGCAAAATAGGGGCACCTGAGTGGCTCAGTTGGTGAAGCGTCTGACTCTTGATTTCAGCTCAGGTCTCTATCTCAGAGTTGTGAGCTTAAGCCCTGTGTTGGGCTCAGCACTGGGCGCGGAGCCTACTAAAAAAAAAAAAAAAAAAAAAAAAAAAAAGTGAAATATATAAAAGGTGTAAAAGCATAAAAAACATGAAACAATTCTTCCTGCTAAAGGTAATGATTCTTAATATTCTCTTAAGATTTCCTACAGAGGGACGCCTGGGTGGCTCAGTTGGTTAAGCAGCTGCCTTCGGCTCAGGTCATGATCCCAGCGTCCTGGGATCGAGTCCCACATCGGGCTCCTTGCTCAGCAGGGTGCCTGCTTCTCCCTCTGCCTCTGCCTGCCATTCTGTCTGCCTGTGCTCGCTCTCTCTCCCTCTCTCTCTCTGACAAATAAATAAAATCTTTAAAAAAAAAAAAAGATTTCCTACAGAAAAAAATTTGTCAACTCTGTGTGTGTAATTACTCTTAATAGAAAAAGGAACCACACTATGCATGTGGTCTGTAGTTACTTGTTTGTTGAAAAATATATCCTGGTACCTCCTCTATGATAACACACAGGGGATGACCTTTTCTCTTTTTGTCAGCCATGTAATATTCTTTTTTGTGGCTATCACATCATTTATTTAGCTAGCCTCCACTGTTATACCTTTGGGTTGTTGTCCAGTCGTGTTTGTTGTTGCTGTGTTGTTTTTGCTTTGAAAACAATGTTGGCGGGAACATTCATTGACATTTTCCTTCTAGCATAACTTCAAAATAAATATTAAGCAGTGGGCTTGCTGGTAAGGCAAATGATCGTTTTATATTTTATAAGATTTTTCTCGCTTACCCTCCACATCACATTGATCAGTGTAGGGGCAGAACGATTTCTAGCAGACACCCCAGCAATAGCAAATGCTCGTTAATCTGATCGATGAAAAATTCTATCTCATGTTTTTATTTAAATATCTTCTTTATAAATGAGATTGCACATCTTTTCTTGTTTATTACTATGCATTTATCTTGGATGCTGTACTGAAATCAGCTAAAAAAAAATAAAAACAAAAAACCCAATAGCTTTTTTGCAAAAGCAAGTCATAAATTGAGACAGGATTACACAGACAATGGCAAGACCCTTTTAGAGAAAAATGTATTTTAATCACAGGTCCCAGAATTTTAGAAATGCTCATTCAACATTAAAGGAGTGATATTCTCTTTATAAACTACCCTAACATATTTATCTAAGTTGTTCTGTAACGATCTTTCTTAGGCAGCCCTTTATTACCTTGGTTTACTTTGTTACATATGGGGAATAAATTAACTTTCACCTTAGGCTGTTCTGCGAATCACATTCCTATCCCGGTGGCCTGTCTTGGTGGGGAGTTAATGTTCTGTAGGTGGATGTTCTGGAACCTCCACAAATCTCTCTGTGTGTGGTGTCACCATCTATGGAGACCAAAAGGCAAAGTGAAACCTTCAGATCACATAGCAGTAATTCCATTCGTGCAGACCTCTGCCCTCCCCCACCCGTTACAGTTTTCCTGGTTTAATGCTTATCCATCTTTCCATTTTCATTGGAACCAGCGTTTGTAGCCTATGGGTTTGGGGCGTGTTGAGTGCTGAAGCAAAACAGATATGTTTCTGAAATAAGTCTTAATCCATCCAGGTTTAGGGGACAAAGACATTTCATCTTTTATCTGGTGTAGAGGGATTTCTAGGTGCTTCCCCAGGTAATGAGTTTGATTCAGATGATGTGGCGACAGCAGAAGGAGGCAGGTTATTTCCCTGTTGTCACCACCTTGCAGGGTCTCCCGCCCTAACGACAACCCTCAAGCTTAGGACCCCAGCCCTGTTCCTCCTCACCGCCCCTATACCATTCCCAGGGGTCAGAGACCAGGCAGAAAGGGTTCCCCTACGCTCTTTATTGTTACAGATGTATTTTTAAGGCTGACATGAGGGGTGACAACCTTACCCTACCTTCCACAAAATAGATACATTAGGAACTATATTTTTGAGGAAGGAAACGGGGTGAAGCAGACTCTGTGACCCAACCCTTTTATGTTCCTGAAGACTAGTTATTTGTGCTGTTCTTCCATTTTCCGAGCCAAACATCAAGGACATACGATTAGATAAGGGGACAGCAAATTAGCAGAATTAATGGACCAGAGTATTGCAATATTTACACACAAAATTCTGCGATATTCACAAATAAAATCTCCTGAGGACAGAATAACCAATCTGCATCTCCTTCCTTCCTCCCTCCTTCTCCCCCTCTCTTCCCCTGTCTTTGGTCCTTTCAAAAATCAAGGCACTGTTTATAAGAGACTATATTCTACCTGCTCGTCCCTGACAACTTCTTCCTTTTAAACTCACTCTGTTTCATGACCTCATGGCCTGTCTGTATAAATCAGTGAAGAGCAGAGACTAAATGCACTTAGAGAATGTGTGTCTCTGTTATATGGATAATATGTATATTATCCTATGGTGTGGTCACAGCGTGGCTCTGGGAAGCCCCGGGACAGGACTTCTCCTGCTCCATCTCCATTCTGGCTGTGCTGGCCAAGGAGTCTGGCCGGTGATGAGGCACCAGTGATTGTTTAGGTCAGCTCCAAGGAGCCACATTTTACACAGATTTGCTCTAAGATGTATAAGAGTCCTCCAAGGCAGCAATCAAGGCTGACATTCTAACTGTCCACTAACTGTCCATCCTAACTACTACACCAAGACCATACTAAGGAGAGAGGGGAAAGGTCCCCTTTGTCTCTCCAGCAATATTTGTCCATGGGGATCTCTGAATGTCCGGACACTGAGTCAATACACTGTAAGTCTGTCCCTCCTTAGACACAGGTCTCCCGTGTTCTGATGTCTCTCCAGGGCCCGCGGAGCCTCTGTAGCAAGGCCTGAACAACTTGACAGCAGGGTAGTGAGCCTTCCATGCCTCCCGTGCCCTAAGGAACCAAGACTAAGTAAAGTCATATTGAGAGCCTTCCCGGTCTCCCTAGGCTATGACTGTAGCTGCTTGGGTCCCACACCAGGGAAGCCGAAATCATGGAATCTATGTCACCCGTTTCGTGTTAGCGGAAGAACAATGCCTATCCCACTAAATTATAACGATGCACTGAAATTTCATTAGTGTTGTGGTGTGAGAGCTCTAAATATAGTGTCATGTTTCATGTTGGTGCAGGTTGCAATGCTATCATTTAAAACATTAAGAGTTTGAAGGGAACATTTATCTTTAAAAGGGGATTTGTGCTTACTCCAAGTTTGAGAAACACGGCCTTCATTAATAAGGCCATCCGTGTTTTTGTTGTTGTTGTTTGTTTGTTTTGTTTTGTTTTGTCCCTCTCCCCCCCACATATGTATGTCTTGCTTACCCAGCTAGACGGCGAGATTCCTAAGGGCAGAAGGCAGGACTCACATGAGTTCTGAAGTCCCCAGCCAGCAAAGAATGTTCATGATGTTCAAACAACATCGTCTGGGTTTTTCCTTTGCTCTATGGTTATTCAAAGATTGAGGGACTTTTGCCCAGAAGTGGGCACACATACCAACTCTGTCGTGTTTTGTTGTTGGGGTCATTGGGATCCGACCCCCGCCAATTCTTGGCGATGCTTTGGTGCTCACGCTTCCGCCACGGGATGTGTGCTCTGCGCAGCCGCAAAGCGCCAGCCAGCCCCTGCCCAGTGTCATCTTCCATTCGATGCTCTTCGATCCTGGCCCTGCTTCTTTATTGCTGCTGATAGCACTAAAATCCCCACGTAAAGTGCTCTCTTTGTTTCCATCCTTTTATCCTTTTGTATTTCTCTACAGCAGTGCTGACCTTTTAGCTTGCATGCTTTGCCAAGCTCCAGAGGAAACCCAATCTGTCCTTCCTTTGCCTGGCAATCGCTGCTCTCTGCCATTTCTCTCTCCCCCTCCTTCCTTCTCCCTTGCACCCCTCCCTTCCTCCTCTAGCATTTTGACTTCATTTTCTCCCCTAGAGCACCTTTGGAGTCTCACTAGCCAAAGAGAATAGGGGACGTGTGACACCAAGTTTGAGATTTATCAGAAAGCTTTCAGTGCAAAGTGATGGGACATGCATACATTTGTCTGAGGAAGAGAGGCCAGATGGAGAAGATGTGTATATAAAAAAGACAAAAGAGGAGGAAGAATGGAGGGAGAAAGATACACAAAGACAAATGGAAGTGGGGATGGATGACCTCAGGCTTTTGGCTGCTTCCCTCGAAGACTGAGAAGAAACGGATTCATCTTGACTCAGTTCAAAATTAGAATGAAAACACCGAGTGCCCTGTGGAGTGGGGAGTGCAGAAAATTCAATCCTGTGTTTCACTTCAGATACAGTTATGTTATCGTGGAGTAGCAGGCCAGCCAGAACCGCGAGAGTCTGTGAGAGGGCAAGCCTTTGCTTTTGGGTTTGGAGTGAGCAAAAAATATAGGAGAGTGGCTCCCAAAATGTCAAAATCCCATAACAAGTCCAGCGGCCTGTCTTCTCCAAGGGACAATGGGCACTGATGCCATTTCTTAAAGACCTCTTGTATTGTTATAGATGAAGTATCATTGGTTTTAGGTTGACCTCAAAATCCCCCTCTGCCAGGAACAGGTATCTTCACTTTTCCCAAGGTCACATACCCCAACTTGCTTTTATCAAAGACCTACATTAGTACCTGTTTTCACTTACTGAAAGAAATCCAAACAGGATTTTTGCTTTTATATAAAATATATATATATTATATATATATATATAATATATATATATAGCAAAAAGTGAAAATAAGGTTCAGGCTTGGTTTTCCAGTGAGCTGTTTTAGAAGCAGCATGCTCCCTGAGCAGTGAGGGGGTGCCCCCCCCCCCCGCCTGTCCCTTCCCCAGAGCTACCCTCAGCATCTCAGCATCAAGCTTAGAGATCTTTGAACTGTGTCTGTGAGCATCCGGGCTCACTTTATCTTGTGCATCCCTTAGCCAGATGTGTCTTAAGGTATCAGGAAAGCCTAAGAGTGAGGCTATTGGGGGATCTGGGAATGCTCAAGTATTTTTCTGTGTAAATTAATGGTAACTGCTTCTTGGCTTTTCACCATTTGGGTTTATGAAAGATTTTATGGGAACACACTACTTCTGGAGTAGTGGGGGAAACCTGTTTTCTTCCTTGATTGACTACCTACCCCTCTGTACACTTCTGTGCTTCTGTCTTACTTTGGTGTGCACGTCAGCTTCTTTTGTGCCTCTCCTTCTGTGCCTTCCTGCCTGGCTGTTGAAGGTAGACACGGAATTGCCTTGATTTTAGCTTTTATTTATCTCTCGTCTCTTGACTCATAGAGTCAAGACTTGCTTGCGCTTGACTTGCGCTCATATACGTGGGCTTTCTCGCCACGAAGGGATTTCTCTCCAGCACAGAACTTCTTGCTTCACCTTTACTAAGGGAGGGAGACGGAGCATGGGAGGAAGGACCCATGGTGGGTAGTCGGCAGGCTGTGACGCACATGGGTTTATTCCCTGAGAGGTGGACCCTAAAAAAGGACATCCATTAAAATGACAAGGAAAGAAAGTGGCTAGAGGTTGAGATTTAATTACACTAGTTATGAAGGACCCAGAGGTCTTGAATGGGCTGCCATCTTTCTAAGCTGGGAAGAGCACATCCCCCAGGGGTATCTGAGAATATATATATAGTGACGGTGTTGGGGTCACTTGTAAGTTTCATGATGACTTGAGGGTGGGAGGGGTAAGAGTAGCATTGAATACCTGGAGCCAAGAATGAGTGATAAATACCCTAACATATGCAGAAAAGGCCCACACCATGAGATATGTCCCACAAATTTCCCTTTAGTGCCCCCATTTAAAACAAACAAAACAAAACAAGACCACAGAGCCCTTTTCTCACAGATTTCTTGGGCTCTGGGTCAGGTTTGCTCTGAAGACTTCAAATCCCTTTTCTGGAATTCATTTATTCATGTGTGGGACTTCTAGAGGAAGCACTGTGTGTTGGGCACTGGGGATATGGTCGTTTGTAAGACGGAGAAGACCCCCTGCCCTTCGAGGCTTGTGGCCAGGTGAGAGCTGTGAGCCAAGGAACAGCATGTGTGCCGACCTGGTGGTGACATCCTGAGTTTGCGGGAAAGGAGAGCCGTTCAATATGGCTGCTTCTGGGAGGGTAGAAGGTAAGAGGGTTGTTGACACTGGGGAGGTAGGCTGAGCCCATCTTATAAATAATAGTAAGGAGTTTGGCTTTTATTAATAGGCTGATTGGAAGCCACTTTGGTGTTTTAAGCAAGAAAATTGGCTATTCACATACCTCTGGCCATAGGTTGATATTCGAATCCAGTTCGCACATTTTTATCCCTTCCATCCTCCAATCATTCAAGTTGTAAGTAATTATGCAGCAACCACATCCCAGAGAGTGACATATCTTGGGTTTCACAAATTGTTCATTGAGAATCTATTGACAACTGATAACAGTATAAGATTTGTCCTGCCTTTTAAATTCCTGTCATCTCTGGACATCTAGGCGAGCTTATTCATGATTGATGTCCAATGTGGCAGCATAGAGAGAGCCCCACCCTCCTGGCATGCTTCTTGTATAAGCTGGATGCTGCTTTTCTTGCCCAATCTAGGCAGTCAGGGAGTTCTTCCACATTGTCCCATTTTAATCTTGTGGCATGACTTCAGGTGGGATGAGTGGGTAGTATTGGTGTTCTGCTCCTCCCAGATGAGGAAACAGATCACTTCCTTAGCTATCAACTTTAATGTTCTGCTGTGAACTAGAAGAGTGACCTAATTTTTAGTGAGCAGCCACCCAAGTGAAAAATACTTGCCACTGCCATTCCTTTTGATCCCTTCTATGACACTTTGGGGAAGGATTTATTAACTCTGATTTTACAAAGGAGAAAACCAAGGCTCGGTGGGGCTAAGTGACTTGACCAAGGGTCACAGAGCTCTGGAATATTCCGTGGAAAACAGAAAAAGAAATGGGTATGTTTGGTTTAAATGCCAAATGGTCTTGCCTTGGCTCCGTCTCTGAATCTCTCAGGATTTCCTTTTTATTTTTCTCCCTCTGGTCCCCTTATCTGGCCTGTTATGACTCTAAGCTGATTTAGAGCTTCTAGTCTTGAATCATATATGCTTCTGCCACCTAGGACTCTGCTCTTTGACCAGAGGGTAGGAGGGTATAAATGCAGATGTGAATCGCAGAAACCCAGATTCTCTTTCTGATTCTGATCTTGAAAAGTGGGACGAGAAAGATTTGGGGCACTTCATTCCACCTGATGGAGCTGGCACCGTCTCATCTCTGACGTAGAGATTGGCATTCTTTCTCTTAAAGTGTGGGAAGATCTTAAAACAAGCAATCATTAAGGCTTCTAAAATACTGTCTATTTATTTTGACACCAAATCAGGGTCCCCATGGCCTCCCACTGCTTTTATACTTAAAACCAAGAGCTTTACCATGGCCTCCAAAGCTGACTCTTGTCTGTACTCGTGCCCCCCCCCACATTACCCCCCACCCTGGCCACTGACACATATATCTCATCTGGTATCCTAAGACCTTTTATTTTTCATGCTCCATCGCTATTGGTATTCTTTTTGTTTCTCAAATACCCAACTCCCAACTGCTCTAACAACTTTACCTAGTCACTTTTTGCCTGGAAACCTCTTACCGACCCTCTAGTTAACATCTTCTCATTTTCTTCTTCTCTCACTCAAGGAAGTGTTTCCTAGCTGCTAGAATAGTTCAGACTCTTGCTCCCAGGGTACCATGTATCATTCCTTTAGAACGGTGGTTCTGGTTACTTGTGTTCTGTGTTGCAATTAACTGATTAACGACTGTCCCCTGCACTGGGTGAGAAGCCTGGTGATTGAGACCGTGAGGTCTACTCATGCACACCCTGCCATCTCTGTCCCTGGTGCTGACGTGCTTGGTGAGCCAGTTACGAGTTTGACTCCCTGCTCTGGGTTACATTATGGGTGACTCAGTTGCCCTTGGAATGGTTCTGATCCATTTCCATTAGAATTTAACTAACACTGGGGGACCTCAGTGGTTTAGTTGGCAAAGCATCCAACTCTTGATTTCAGCCCAGGTCATGATCTCAGGGTCATGAGATCGAGTTCCCAGGGTTGGGCTTCACACTCAGCGGGGAGTCTGCTTGAAGATTCTCTCTCTCTCTTTCCCTCTGCCCCTGCCCCTGCTTGTGCATGTGCTCTCTCTAAAACCAATCTATCAATCTTTGAAACAAAAAGAATTTAAACTACTACTCTGTGAGGCTAGATAAAGAGGATGACCAGGTTTGATACAGATTTCTGTAGCTTGAAGGAGTTCTGAGTTGTATCTCCATAGAGAACCGTGTTCCTCTGCAGATCAGTTCCAAACTCTGCATTTCATGCAAAATGTTATAGGACTCATGGTTAGTTTGGAACTCCTAAATACTCTGGGATCGACTTATGCTGATTACCATCCATTGGCCTGTGGAAGGTGAATGTCACAGAGGGAGGCAGGCAGGGAGGGGATTGTGGTACTACGAGGCTAGAAGCTAGGTTCTAGCATCAGACTTCTTCACATCAAATACTGCTTAGTGGTACGTGACCTTGTGTCAATTGTTTAATTTCCCTTTGTTTCCTCACTTGTAAAATAGAAACAATATTAGCAACTTCCAGCTAAGATTGATAAGGCTAAAACAAAATAATCTTTACAAAGTACATAAATAATATAGTGCTAGGCATTAATTAAGTGCCCAATAAATGTTAGATCTTATGTAATTAAGGGATTCATACATATTATTAAATTACTAGGGAATTAATAAATATGAATTTATTTCATTTGGCTTTCTTCCAAAAACCACAGACCACACCTCCTTTTGCAACACTTGCATTAGAAAGTCATGACTTTAGATGCCATCAAGACACTCTTTCGGGGTGCGTGGGTGGCTCAGTGGGTTAAAGCCTCTGCATTCAGCTCAGGTCGTGATCCTAGGGTCCTGGGATCCAGCCCCACATCAGGCTCTGTGCTCAGCAAGGAGCCTGCTTCCTCCTCTCTCTCTGCCTGCTTCTCTGCCTACTTATCATCTCTCTCTGTCAAATGAATAAATAAAATCCTAAAAAAAAAAAAAAAAAAGACACTCTGTGAAAATACTGATATAGCACCTCGGAAGATAGTAAAATCTTTGATAGAAAACCAGTAAGTAGATTCCGTTAGGGAGGGAAAGATCCTGATGACTCCACATTCTTTTGGATGATCTTCATATGATCCTATTTTCTCTTGGCCCACAATGGGAACTTTTTTTTTTGTCATCACTTTTAAAAACCACAGCACCCACATTGTGTCTGAGTGAGTACTTACGGTAACCTTATAACCTTTCCTAAAGGAGTAAAGGCAGGCACTCTGACATTTGGAAAAATGAGGTGTGCAGTTTATTTTTAGATGGACTGAAATAGCAACAGCAGGTTTCCATTTATAGGAACTGTAGGGACCTTCCCCTCTGTCTGGCACAAGGTAATGACTTCTATGAAGTGATGACTTTGCCATCATAAACTTTATCCCGCTGATGATTACCTGCCTCTTTAGTGGTCTCTATATTATGCTATTTTATCTTTTTAGTATTAAGAGAATGAGGCTTCCTGTTGTTCTTTACACTTTATCATTTCTTTCTTCTTGGGCTGGAAGAAAATGAGAAGCAGGGGCAGACTACCTCTCATGACTAAATTGTTCCTGGCTAATAAAACTGCAGGAACTGTACGTTAGGGTGTCTCCCATAAATCAGCCTTGGGGAGAATTAGGTGCTGAGAGATGGAGGAACGATGTTTAATCATCACTTGTAGGAAATCATTAGCTGCAAACCCTCATTCCGCTACTCACCCATTTGTCATTCCCCAATCGCTAGTCTTCCCCTAGACCATTAACATTTCTCAATGACTTTCTAAATGTGGAGAAAAACCACAGAAGGGGTGAAGGATGGGGGGACATTATGGAAACACACAACTGAGAGATGTCTCTGCTGCTTGCCTCCTGCTCCTGTGAATGTAAATGGACCAATGTAAGAACAAAATGATGGATAACTCAGCCAGCCAGATGCTGCTGGGAGAGCTACAGAAGCTTTTGCCTCCCGTTCTCCTCTTCCCCCTGCAAAAATAAATAACTTGGTCTCCACCCAGATAGCTTTCCTCCTGCGATGTGGAAGACAGCTCTGTTTTTACTTGGTTATCATATCTTGATGGGCAAGGAAAGTGGTGAGGTTGAGTGTTTTGTGGAGGAATGTCAGCTTTGGGAAATTAATTGGATCTTCCCAAATTTGCTCCCCTCATCCTTGAGCGGAACACCACAACTGAAGATGCTCTAGAAGTCTTCAAATGAGAGAAGTGGGAAGTTCAGTAAAACTGAGCTAGTTCATAGACTGATTAGGTTGTTGGACACCTTTATAAAAGTTGATCCCATAGGGATGTGTGGACAGATAGCTCCATTCAGTAATTTTCGGGAGGAAACAGTATTCTAGCCTCATATCCTACTTTTGGAACAGACTTTTTGGTGCTGATGCACGTACACAAAGTGATTTGGGGGCCTTTTTCTTAGGCAGGTATCCCAGGTTTTTGCCTCTGATTGCATACCCAATTGATTATGATGATGGAACTTAGAAGCTCATAGCTCCCATTTACTGGGGTCTTCCAGGCAAGACTAGAAAGTCAGTCATAACAAGAATATGTTCACTGGGGGCTGACTATACGTCAGACACTGGGATGAGTTAACTGGACATACACTAAAAGAACTGATCTGCACAACCGTACTGCAAAGAAAGGATTATTATCCTATTTTTGTGGTGAAAAACTGATGTTAGTGATGATCTTCCTAGGTTCATGCAGCTTAGACAGGAAAGATCGGTTCTTTGGTGCCCAAGAATTATACTATTTGAAGAACCTCTGAGGAAAGAAATGAATACAAATTTTGGTATAGGCCTGCAGGAGGAGTCTCTGCGGGGGGAAGGGGGAATGCTCTAGGTAGAGCTTTACCTGCTCCAATGGTACATGGGCTTCCATTCAGCTTGTCCTGGGAGAGGCCAGTCTGATGCAGGCCCATCTGAGGTGTTTGTTTGTTTGTTTTTATGTTGTGTGGTTTTTGTTTTGGTTTGGTTTGGTTTTTTTGTTTGTTTGTTTGTTTGTTTGCTTTTAATAGGCTCCATATCCAGCAGAGAGCCCAACATGGGGCTTAAACTCAGGACCCGGAGCTCAAGACCTGAGCTGAGATCAAGAGTCAGATGCCCAACTGAGCGAGCCACCCAGGTGCTCTCCCCTCCCCCATCTGAGGTCTTAACTACATTGATTTTCTGCATCTAGAAAAGAGGACTGTCCTACCAACTCAAACCCAAGTGTGGGATA
Organism: Lutra lutra; assembly: GCF_902655055.1. NCBI lineage: Eukaryota > Metazoa > Chordata > Mammalia > Carnivora > Mustelidae > Lutra > Lutra lutra. Next base: position 8,310,857 of record NC_062284.1, on the reverse strand, counting down.
GTAGAGTGATGTCAATATCCCAGTAGCTGGGAGGAGATTTTGGAAAGTTCAGGGGAGAGAGGAAACTAATCCTGGAGATGTCTCCCTAGCTGGGGAATCTTTCCCAGTCATCATGAAACTCACGGAGCAAGCCATGACTGGCAGGCCCTGGACAGCTCCACAAGGACACAAAGTCTATTGAGATGGGACAGAAATGGGATTCAAGGGACCTGGGTTCTAGCTCTGGAACTGTCACTCCTGAGCCCCGTGACTTTAGGGAAGTTAAATTTGGTTTCCTCAGCTGTGAAACCAGAGTTTTTACTACAGCTTTGGAATTCTGTGATTCTGACTCAAAGAATGTACTCACTTCCACATATATTTGGTGTTCTTTCTTGCTGAATATTTGTGGGAGAGTGGAGTATGTTTTGAGTGAATGCATTCAGGTGAAGAGCAGAAGTGGAGAGAGGGGAAAGGTGATTTTGGTTAGGATGGGTAGAGACAGAAACAGAGTGCAACACCAACAAAACACACACATACACCACGGGGCTAAAATTAGAGTCCAGTACCTAATCACATAAAATCCAGGGTTGCATAATAGTGTGTATAAGTGAAATGCTAGGTTGTTGAGCAGTGGAAGGCAGGAGCAGTAATGGGCCACATCATGGTTGAATTTCATTGGTGTGGTGCATTTTTGTTTTGTATCACACTCTCTTGCCTGCATTCCATTGATAATAGCAGCAACGGTTAACTCTACCAGTCATAACTCTACAGATATTTATTGACTGTGAGTTTTGTGTTTTATGTGTACGGACACCTAGAAGGTGGTTCACTCAGGCACTCTCCCAAATATTTTCCCATAAGAAAAATTTTCTGAATTATTTGCAGATTCTCAAGAAACATCATTAAAGAACTATTTGACTCACAAAGTGTCTGGGAATTTCTTATCCTATAAATAGCATCAGGAAATATTACTAATGTTGATAATTTATGCTCAGCAACTTAGAAAAATATGTATGTATGTCAGTTAGTCTTGTTTTAATGAAAAAAAAGCATCTGCATTTAAGGAAGATGGGGAAATGACTGAAATTCTAAGATCCATTTCTGGGCAGTGTCTAGGACTTGAGAGATGGCCACCTTGCTTCTTTATCATTATTTTACTTCTAAGTCTATAACGTTTCTTTGTTGCCAGTGGAGGTGCATGGCTAATGCAACTCTCACCTTTGTTCCCCAGGACTATTGTCACTTGTCAGGAGATAAATCAAAAATGGAAAGAAGTGATGGTTGGATATTTTTCCATGAGTAGGAAACGAACAGACAGAAAGGTTGGATGCGTATGTGTGAAGAGCTCGTTTGATGAGAAGAGGGAGAGGGAAAAGAGAAGATGCCTTGCTTGTATGATCTCTGAGGAGCAAGAAAGCAAATTGGCTTGGGAAGCTGGCCCAGTTGCCACTTCTTGGGACTACTGAGCCTTATAAGACCCTTGCTTCCAGAAATCAGCAAGGGGTTGGCAGGGAGGGAGATAAAAAAGGAAAGTAGTGCAATAATATAGACTGTTAGATGGGTAAATGCAGGATGATGAGGTATGAGCTGTTTAAATACAACCATATGTAGTAGAAGTTTAAAAACATTGACAAGACAGAAACATGCTGTTGTCAGGTAGGGTTACCAGGGAGGCAAGACAGGGATAGGGTGTGGGCACGGGCTGAAGTATTTAACTGAAGTTGTTCTAATGATGTGTGTGTGTGTATTTAGGAAGGATGTGAAACAAATACGTAAAATGTTAACATAGGTTAGATCTATAAAATGGGTGTATAATAATATATAATAATATATTATATATTAATATATAATAATAATATATTAATATATAATAATATAATAATATATAATAATAATATAATAATGTATATAAAATATACAAAAGCATAATCTTTCTTATGCTTTTGTATATTTAAGTTCTATTTTATGATAAAAATTTCAAAACATGAAATTAGTACATTGTTTATAATCCTTAGCAGTTCTGATAATAGTGTTATAAATCTGATAATCTCCTCCATAAAGACTTTACTTTTTTTTTTAAGACTTTGTTACATAAATTTCTTATGGTTGCTTTGCTTTAGTGCCTGAGGTCATTAGGAGGTCATAAATGTCTAAGCCATTTCTGGCCACGAAGTTTTTTTTAAGATCTTGCAGGTGAACCTTAAATGACTTGTTAATGTTAATTTGGGCCATTTTGGGGCTGGGTGGATGTAGATTATACAGAAAACATCTGATTAATCTCTACTCTAATGAACCTATTTCCAGACAATGATAAAGAGCACCAAACCTCTGTAATCAGTTACATCAGGATGCCTTTGATTCCCCAAGAGAGGTGTTTCCATTGCAGGTGGGAAGATGGGAAGGTGGCGGGCTGGTGTTCTTGGGAGAAAACAGGAGGATAAGAAACATGGAAAAGCAGCCAGGGTCTCTCTTGTGACTGGAATGAACTTTAACTCGTTCTACCCCATATCATGATGCCGGTCTACATCAGGATCGCACATGTGATTTTCCATGTCCGAAGATGATTCAGATCTAGACGCAGGAACATACTTGTCTTGGATTTTTCCAATAGTTGAGATTCTCTGTATCCAGTTCCCTCGCTTTATTCCCGTTGTGATAAATCATTTTTTAAGACAAATAATCATTTTCCAAATAAGTACCATGCACTGTCACAGGCCCGGGAGACACAGAGATACACAGACATACTTTCATCAAGGCTCTCACGGATCAGTGAGAAAGAGAAGTGGGCTGTAGACAACAGCAATCCCAACGGGCAAGCTCTACTGGTAGAGACACTCAGTGTAGTAGGGCGGGGGCAGGTTGGGGACCTGGCAGGAGACAAACCTGGAAAAAGTACCACTTGGTGAGAAGAAACTTTTGGCTAACTGCAAAAGAGAAGAGCGTGTGTCAGAGTTCTCCAAATATTCTGAACTAATAAGATATATAGAAATATATGTAAGAAGAGATTTGTAAAAAATATTTTATTTATTCATTTATTTGAGAGAGAGAGAGGATGAGCAAGGAGAAGGGACAGAGGGAGAGGGAGAAGCAGGCTCCCCACTGAGCAGGGAGCCCAGCTCTAGGCTGAATCCCAGGACCCGGAGATCGTGAGATGAGCCAAATGCAGACACTTAACTGACTGAGCCACCCAGGTGCCCCAAGATTTTTTAAAAGATTTTATTTATTTATTTGGAGAGGGAGTAAATGGGAGGGAGAAGGAGAGAGAATATGAAGCAGACCCCCACCCACTGAGTGCAGAGCCCAACATGGGGCTAGATCTCAGGACTGTGAGATCATGACCTGAGCTGAAACCAAGAGCCGGACGCTCAACTGACCGAGCCACCCAGATGCATGAAGAAATGTATTATAGGAGTTGGCTCATATGGGTATGGAGATTGAAGAGTCCCACCACCTAAGTCTATAAGCTAGAGACCCAGGAAAGCTGCTGGTATGATATTCAGTCCAAAGGCCTGAGAATCAGGAATGCCAGTGTCTGAGGCAGGAGAAGATGGACATCCACGCTCAATCAGAAAGCACAGATTCCTCCCCTTCCTCTGCCTTTTTGTTCTATTCAAGCCCGTAAAGAATGAGATGTTGACCACTTGAATTGGTGTGGGAGCTCTGCTGATAGTAACGCTAGTCTCTTCCAGAAACCCTCTCACAGACGCACCCAGAAATGATGTTTTACAGGTTTTCAGGCTATCCCTTAGCCCAGTCCCTTTCACTTATAAAATTAACCAACAAGGACAGCCCATTCCACATGGTAGGGGCAGTACTTTCAAATCCCTGGAGCCTCAGGGGCTGAGGTCTGACAGGAACTACGTAACAACAGACCATACTCATGGCATGCTGTGGAAATTCTGAGGCGGTGACTAGACTTCTGTCACCCTCCATAGCAGGGTACGTGCTGCCTTCTTGGGAGAATGAGTCTGAAGACAGAAAGCTCTCTTTGGCTGGGAAATAATTTATAGCAAGGGAGAGAGAAAAAGTAACCAAAATTATAGGGATCTGATTCGACACTCTGGTTCCTTGATGTTTTCAGTAGACTGAGCTAGAAGGAGTCACTAGGCTGTTGGTAACAAAGGAGGAGCAAATTCCAACTTAGACACAGTTATTTGCTGTAAAGTACCTTTAGTTCTTTAATACCATGTTTGTTGTATTATCTCACAATTATAAAACAACAACAACCAACACTTACTGAACTTTTTTCTGGTGCCAGGTATTTATCTAGAAGTTCATGTATGTTCCCTGAACGCTCATACCAACCCAATAAGATAAGCGGCAGTTATCCTCTCATTTTATAGATAAAGCACAGAGAGGTTAAGTAATTTTCTCAGGGTCACACAGCCAGTGAGTACATCCAGGAGTCAAACCCTGGTCTTCTGGCCCTAGAGTCCATACTCTCACTCCCATGCTATACCACCTTCTAGAGTAAAACCATTTCCTATTTCCATTAATAAAGCCATTCCACTCTTTGGCTTGTTTGACTGTCTGCATGTTATTTAGAATTTATTTTCTTTAGACCAGATGCTGGTCTTTTTATAAAGATGGTGTAACATGAGGATTCTGTAACTCAGTGTCCTAGACAAGTTAATAATTGATGTTGTCATGAAGCTCATTGATAATGAAATTATTTCATTCAACATTTTTATTTCATCCTAGACCCATCAATTATAAGAGATTCAAAATTTATATGAAAAGATAGATGGTCATATAAAATTGTTTCTAATATAGGGGAAAAAGTCATAGTGATTTATATATCAGTGCAAATTCCCTTATTCATCCATCCATCCATTCATTTGTCAAATATTTATTGAGTGTTAATTATATCCTGGATGCTGTTCATGTACAAGGGACATAAAGTCCAAAAGACACGGTCCTAACTCTCAAAATCTCTCAATTGGGCCTAATCAAATTCCTATTTCTGCTGCTGTCTCTAATGGGAGAAACAGGACAATGGGAATCAGGAAGCCTGGAGAGCAGAGGCTCTCTTTCATTTAGTTAAACCAAAATTATGGAATCAAATGATCAGAGAAATTTTTTTAGGAAAAAAATATTTTTTTAAGGAAAAATCTTGGCAAAAGAATCTCAACATACACACCTCTGCTCTGAGAGTCTACAAGACAATCGATCCCAGGACCCCGAGATCATGACCTGAGCCGAAGGCAGCGGCTTAACCCGCTGAGCCACCCAGGCGCCCCTACCTAGCCCCTTTGTGAAATCTGTCTGGGCGCCGTAGAGGGAGGAGCTGTAGCTCTCACAGAAGGATTCTGGGTAAGTGAGTAAAAAGGGTTATACTAAAATTTAGGTAAGACATTTATCTTGTATTAAATAGTAAGGCCTAGTAATGTTTAAGAATTCATGAGGAAGCATCCTGTTGTGTCTAATGCTTGCTTACTTTGAGCTATTATTTAAAGAAGTATCACAATTTTAAAAACATAATTAACAGTACAAGTGAAGTTCAGATTTTGAAATATTGTTTGGAGAATGAAATCCTGCATAGAGATTGATCATAGATCATCATAGAGATGAATCCTCAAAGTCCGGGGAAAGAGTTAACCACCCCCCACCGGGAATTAATCTGTGGCCCTTCAGGGTAGCTGCGGTAGAGGCATTCTGGTGACGCCTCTAGCGACACAGAACAATCAGCCTTGGTCTTGTGCCATTAGAAATTCGTCTGAAATAAATAAAGCTAAGCTCGGGAATGAGAGTTCTTTTTCTCTCTTTGCTTGTTCGTCTTCCTTTTCCTTTAAGAACTTAACTATGCTTTTTATTGTTATTAGATCCCCTTGTAAGAAATGCAGAGGAGATTTGTTTACTCAAAGCCTGGTTTTAATTTTAGGAGATAACAATGATTCCAGAGGCAAACAGACATGGAAGCCCGTGTCTTAAACTGAAGGAAAGGATATAGGATTTACTGGGCCCCAGATAATTTGTTTGTTTTAGGAGTAGAGTTCAGTGGTTCATCACTTACATACAACACCCAGTGCTCATCACCACAAGTGCCCTCCTTAATACCCATCACCCATTTAGCACCCCTCACCTCTGTCTGTAACCCTCAGTTTGTTCTCTGTCTTTAGGAGTCTTTTGTGGTTTGCCTCCCTCTCTCCAGTTTTTTTATTTGTTATGTTACTTGACTTATATTTCTCAATGACTCGTCATGGATTTATTAATATTCCCATTTTGTAGTTGAGAAAATTGAGCCTTGCTTCTGAAGTTTTTCCCATGGGAGTAAGAATAGAGGTTTTAATATCAGAATTTCTCTCTTTCTCTCTCTCTCTCTCTTTTTAAGATTTTATTTATTTATTTGAGAGAGAGAGGGATAGCCTGAGTAGGGAGAGGGGCAGAGGGAGAGGCAGACTCCTTGATGAGCAGGGAGCCCAACACGAGGCTCCACCCCAGGACCCTGAGGTCATGACCTGAGCTGAAGTCAAATGCTTAAAGGACTGAGTCACCCTGGTGCCCCTAACGTCAGATTTTCTGATGCCATGGACAGTGCTGTTCCTTATTCTTGATATTCTTACTGTAACACATGCCACTGTCCCTCTGGTGACATCAGATGCGAAGCTGAGAAATCAGACAAACTTGCATTCTCTTCGAATGTGAGATTTTGCAAAACTCACCCCAAGAGTAGGAACGATACAGACCTCTCCTTGCCCTCACCAGAGAATATTTGCTTATACTCGAGAGTGAAAATGCGATTTATTCCTCCCTCTCCCAACCTCTCCCCCAACCAGTCCGATTCCCTCTCTCTCTTTCTCGGTCTCCCTGCCTCTCCCGATGGGCAGCCCACCAGCAGCTCTCCTTCCAGGTCCCTCCCTTGTTAATATACCCGGGACATGTGCAGGAGCCCTCGCTGTATCCGGGGAATGGGCCCTGGGAACTGATGAAACAGGCTGCTTTGACAGCTGCTTCTGTTGTGAGTAATACCCTGTCTTTATCTCTGACCAGGAGGTCTCGTGTTATCTGGCAAGTAGGTTACAATCTCATACCCTTCACAGTGGCTGACAGAACACCATGTTTTAAATGTTTAATCTCTGCAGCCATTCATTCATCCAGGAGCTTTCTTCTTCTTCTTTTTTTAATTCTTCTTCTTCTTTTTAAGATTTTATTTATTTATTTGACACGGAGAGAGAGCACAAGCCGGGGGAGCAGTAGGCGGAGGGAGAGGGAGAAGCAGGCTCCCCAATGAGCAAGGAACCAGATGCGGGGCTCGATCCTGGGACTCTGGGATCGTGACCTGAGCTGAAGGGCAGCTTAACCGACTGAACCACCCCGGCGCCACCTTCACCCAGCAGCTTTCTTAAAGAGCACTTCTTGCTCAAGAGGGACTCCTCTAAGCCCTTGGGACACAATAGTAAATTGCATAGAAGAGCCCCCTGACTTGATGGGCCTTAACGTTGCAGGGGATGAAAAAAAACAAGGAAACAAGTCAAGAAGCTAATCTGGGGGCGCCTGGGTGGCTCAGTGGGTTAAGCCTCTGCCTTCGGCTCAGGCCATGGTCTCAGGGTCCTGGGATCGAGCCCGGCATCGGGCCCTCTGCTCAGCGGGGAGCCTGCTTCCTCCTCTCTCTCTGCCTGCCTCTCTGCCTACTTGTGATCTCTGTCTGTCAAATAAATAAATAAAATCTTTTAAAAAAAAAAAAAAAAGGCTAATCTGTAGCTGGTGATAACTTCCGTGAAGGAAATCTTAGGAGTGCAGTATGAGAGAGAGTGACTCGATGTGAAGCAGAGTCCAGTTTGGAGAGGCGGCCAGACATGACCTCTCGGGATGGGTAATATAATGAAAACAGGGCCATGGTTCCTAAATGGGGTTGATTTTGTCCCCCACCCCCATCCCAGCAGGCCTTTGCAATATCTGGACACATTTGATTGTCGTGACTGGGGGAAGGTGGGATTACTACCGGCATGTACTGGGCAGAGGCCCATGATGGGGCTAGACATCCTACAATTCACAATCCTCTTCTCCCACAACAGGGAATTATCTGATCCAAAATGTCAACAGCACTGAGATTTAGGAACTCTGTGATAGGGTAATAGGGCTGCATCCAAAGTAAGAAATGCACAGAGCGGCACAGGGGGAGGGGCTGATAACTCACTGGAGGGTGGCAGGGACAGTCCCAGAGGCCGGAACTGAAGAATCGAGCCTTGAGCTAACCTTACAGGGTACGAGCGGTTTTCTGAGTAGATGGTGTGGACGGGTGCAGGTGGGCTCTCTCCCCGGCTGGGACACACGGCATTTGTGTCCTACCAGAGCATGTCCTGACCACCAAGAATACAAGGAACCTTTAGAGGCAGGACATAGGAATAATTGGAGTGAGCGTAGGATCTGCTCTCTCTTGAAACTTTTGAAATCACTTGATCTGACGTGTGCTGTGGGCATACGCTTACGCAGAGCAATGACATCATGACCACATTCAAACTCCCTGTGTCAGAAACAGGGGCCCTGGGGCGCTTGGGGGGCTCAGTCCATTAAGCATCTGCCTTTGGCTCAGGTCATGATCCCAGGATTCCGGGATTGAGTTCCCCATCGGGCTCCCTGCTCAGTGGGGAAGTCTGCTTCTCTTTCTGTCCCTCCCCCATTCATGCTCTCTCTCTCTCTGACTTTCACTCTTTCTAATAAATAATCTTAAAAAAAAGAAGAAGAAGAAGAGCAGGGGGGCAGACTGGCCAGCTCTGCTCAGACCTGTCTTCTGTTCCACTTGGCCAAGCAGCTAAATGACCTGTTCAGCCATTCTCTGGTAGAGGCAGCCATGTGACTGCGTGCAGCCACAGACTGCGGGCAAGCGTGGGCTGTCCACCTCCAGGCTCCCAAAGCCTCCCGTGTGTGGCCCTCGCTGTCTTTCCCCCACACCGGCTGGGAGCCAAAGATGATAAGATCCTGGGGATGAAGGTGCCACAGGCGGAAAGAGGCTGGACTTTGAATCACTGTGTGAAAGCCCATGCACTGGGTTTTCCTGCAGCAAACACTAAATTTTCATGGTATTAAGTCCCTAGGATTTCAGGGCTTATGTGTTCTAGTAGAAGAGCTGCCGTAATTAAACCAATAGGGCCAGGTCCTTGAGGCACATTACCCCTAATCCTTTCAGGGACTTTGCAAGACGGGTGTTATTTTCAGTATTTAAACATCCAGAGAAAGGGCCGGGTGTGCCGAAGTAACCTAAGTTACTAAGTGGAGAGAATCTGGAGCCAAATGCATGGTCTTTTCACTGTGCTGACTTAGCTCTGCTCCTTTCCTCTGTCAGAACTAGTTTGGAATGACTCCGGATAACTTTTTTGAGGGAGAGCTTCTCTCCAGAGATTTGCATCCTTCTCTTCTCTTCTAGTTTAGAGGAAGAACCACCAGCTTTCTTCCCGGTCTCCATGGCTGGTTTATATCAACACAGCATTCCCATAGCTTCGGATATTTAACCCAGGATAAGAGGTGACATGGTCATTAAATAGGAACTACTCTGGCAGGAGCTGAACATTGCTGTCAAACACTCCCAGATGGATGAAAACAAAACCTTTACCAATGGGGTTGCTTACAATTTTCCTTTATTTTTTTTTTTCTTCAATGAACTGAGAATATACATGAAGCAAAGAACCTTCTGCCTCTCTCAGTGGCTGGAAGTTGCATTTTCCTTCCCCGTCAGAGACTATATTGGTCCCCAGGGCTCCTGGAAGGGGAAGTCAGCAGTAGCCAAACAGCCATTAAAGGAAATGGATGGTCACCTCTACCAGCTGTGGGAGATCTGGGCAGCTCTTGTGTAGACGGGGCTGAGATGGGCAGCGTGGCTGTCTTCGAGGGGCTCCCTCTAGGGCTGGTGTGGGTGGGTCTCCCACGTGTGAGAAATGAGGCTGGGGAGACACTGAGATGGGCGTGGGTTTTTAACTCTGTCCAGCACCTCTTTGGGAAACCACTCTCCTCCATGTTTAGGCTTTGGAATGAAGTTGTGGCTGAGCACTTCTACTCCCAGGATGGAGAATCTGATCCAGACTTGACCCATCACTTCTTTCTGTCCCCATCTCCCACCACAACCCCAATCCCAGTGACTGCTTTAGGCCTGGGCATATTACCTTCTCAGCACCAATAGGAGTTATCCCGAGGATGTCTCTGCTCCTGGGAACCGTCTCTCTGATTACAGACATATTTAACTGCCTTGGCCAGTGGGGTGTTAGGAATAGTTCTTGAGAAGAACCTGTTTAAGAATGCAGCCTCACAGAAGAAAGCAATTTTAGAGGATTGGGGGAGGAAAAAGAAAAAAAGAAGAAAAACTCATCCAGATAATATTGTTTAGCCCTAGATATAGTCATAAATAAAGTCAACCAAATGCTTTAAGATTTCAGTTTTAGGGGGCACCTGGGTGGCTCCATTGGTTAAGTATCTGACTCTTGATTTTGGCTCAGGTCATGATCTCAGGGTCGTGAGTTCAAGTTCTCTGTTGCTCTGGGCTCAGCTGGGCATCTTCTTGAGATTTTCTTCTTCCCCCTTCTGCTCCTCTGGCTCATACTCTCTCTCTCTCAAATAAATAAATCTTAAAAAAAAAAAAAACAGTTTTCAGTTTTCAGAGCTATACTTTCCTGTGTTCTTTCTAAATTAGTTTTAGTCGGGATGTTCTCATTTGCAACCTAAAGGAACACATATACTACAGGTTCTTGTAGATCAGGATAAGCACTTGGACCTATTCCCCAGCAGCAGTGAGAAGTTATTGAAGGATTGAAGCAAGAGAAAGACATGCTCACAGGTGTGCTTCAATGACATGACACCGGCTGTCCCGTGGAGGACAGTTGAGAGAGCCAGAAAGGATGTGGGTGGACTGGCTAGGAGGGGATTATGGTAATGGAGATGAGAGAGGTGAGTAGCGTGGATTTGAGTAGTGGAGCTGAGTGGAGAAAATAACACAGATAATTTAGGGGATAAAGTATAATACATGTATTAATGAATCAAGTATGGAAAGGAAAGGGAATTGTTAAGGATCACTCCTACGTTTCCGGCTTAGGAGAGGGGTTGAACTGGGGAGGTTGTTCAAGGAAAAACAGAGCAATCTGGAAGACTAACAAATTTAGAGAGGGTGTAGAGATCATGAGTTTCACTTTGAATCTATTACATTTTTGCTGTTCTTGTTGCACTCATATGGAAATTTCAATCAGGCGGCTGGAAAGTTGGACCTGAGTTTCAGGGAAGAACTCTGGCCAGGAGTAAACACTTGCAAGTCATCCGTGTGTTGATGGCAATTTAATCTATGGGCTTGCATAAGATCATGGCGTGAAAGGTTAAGAGTGAGTGGGGCATATGCTTGGGGCTGTGCCTCGGCTATTCATTGGGCCCAATATTTAATGGCTAAGCAGAAAAGAGTGAGTCCACAATTGAAGACAGAGGAAGGGCAACCAGAGAGGTAGGAAGAAATCAAGGGGGCCACTGTGTCAGCCAAGGCAGGAGAAATGTGCTTGCGGATGTTGTGGTTGGCATTGCTGATTGCTGCTGCCAGGTCTGATAAGCTGAGAACTGAAAAATGCTAATCAAATTTAGCCACACGCACGCCACTGGTGACCTTGCTTCAATATTGTGATCAGAGCACAGGTCAGATGGAGTGAGTGGAGGAGGGAGTGAGGAGGGATGAAATGCAGATGGGTTCTCATAAACCATACTTTCAAGGCAGTAAAACTTGCACGTGCAAAAAGGAACCAGCAGCAGCTAGATGCATGCCTGACCAATTGAAGTGGGGTAAGATCTGCCTGGATTTCTCAGAGCACATTTATGTTAGGCTCTTTGTCCATCGTTCAGTTATGTTCATGCAAATTATTTGATATACACCCTTTGTTAATTTCTGCGTTATATAGAGAGTTGAACAAGACTTGGTACTTGGCTTTGAGGAACTGATCATCTAGTTGGGGAGACAGACTTGTAAAAACAGTGTTCTAACTCAACATGGTAGTGCAGTGAAGGAATGCAGAGGAAATGTTTCTGAGAGGAGCAGCCAAGGCCCCTTGGTGGAGGGGACAGCTGAACCAAGTCTTGAAGGATACCAAGTCTTGTAGGATTTGTGTCTCTCTCTGTAGAATTAGAACACTTCCGTACATGGAGCCAATCCATAGGAAAAAAATGGGCATCAATACAATTAGCCTTCATGCACCTAATGGAATAAAGTACAGAAAGCCAGAAGTCAGTTTACTTCTACTGGTGATGTAGTCTAACCAGCACTAGTTCGCTCTGTACCCTCTGAAAAGGGAAAAAGTAGCGCTGTTAGGTGTGAATCGAAAAGAACCTCTCCTGAACTTCTTATCTCCATGGGGTTTCAGAATGAAATACATCAGCTCCACAGGGACGCCTCTGACAGATGGGAACCTATTTAACAAGCCATGGAAAATGAATAGGTTGGCTCTAAGAGGGACCACACAGTTGCAGAAATCTATTCCCAGAGATGTGGGTGTTGGTGGGGCCCAATGACCCACATTCAGGAATATTTGTCTATTAATTAGGGCAGGTGGTTCCATCCCAGAAGGCTTTGCCTAGCAACTGTAACCAAGATCATCCACAACTTCAGTCTTGTCAAAGAACTCCAAGAGTGAGAAATCAGGTGGTGTGCACAGAAGAAAGAGGACTCTGAACCTGAGCCAAATGCTCTATCTCTTCCCCTGTTTTCCTCACCTAGGTGAGTCATTTTGACAGCCCAATAGATCCCCAAAACAGAATCACTCTCCCCCCAGAAACTTAAACTCTCTACGACCTTTTCATCTGGCACCAGAATGCCAACGATGGATGGTTTCAAATAAGGATATGAACACGATGTTTGAATGTCATTACAGGATGGATGGGACATGTTTTGCATACACTATTGGCTTGCCTTTTGTTTCATTCAGCTCATTCACTGAGCAAATATTTATTTAGCATTTTTCATAGACTGGGAGCACAATATTGTTTAAGACAAATGACATCGACCAGGTCATTTCAGTGCAGTGAGATAATTGCCACAGTAGGGAGGCTTAGGTTCGGGAGCTGTAAGTTTAGGGAGCCTGAAGAAGAGGTGGGTAATCCAATCTTTGAGTGGTCATGGAAGGCTGACAGGGGGAGGTAAAATGTAAGAAACCTTAGGATTTATGTTGAGGAAGGAGGAAGGGATGGAGTTGTATGAAGTAAGGATAGGTATCAAGACCAGGAGACATGACTGAGGCATATTTGCTGAATGACTCATGGCGTGGGATTTGCAAGACAAAGAGAGAAGTGTAAGAAATGAGGTGCAGAGGTCAGCCAGGGCTAGATGACGTAGAGTCTCAGATGGCACGCTCAGGAGTTCTGATGTTATCCTTTAGGTAACCATAGAACAGGTTTCACTGGAAAGGAGGTATCCTTATGTTTGTACTTCGGAAACTATTCATTAATTCACTCATGTTCAGAAAATATTTCTTAGTCTCTGTTCTATGCCAGACACTCTACTGACCACTGGAAATACTGTGATGTTCCAAGCAGGCAGCGTCCCTGCCCTTGAAGAGCTTATAAGTGACACAGACATTATGCAGGTGATTTAATGGGTCATTGGGATAGCATTGTGGAATGCAGAGAGTGGGGCTTGGGGGCAGGTGGTCAGGGTCATCTTAAAGTCCTGTGGCAGTGAACCAGACAGAAGATGGAGTGGCTTTCACCAGGGCAGAGAGCTGGCATGAATGGATTGATCCCATGGATGGAATAGAAGTAGAGGCCATAGGACACTGGCATCAAATATATGAAGGAAGGAAGGTACAAAAGGCAACTGGGATCTTCTGGTGACAATAAATGTCTCTTGATGAAATGACATGATAGGGTTCAGCCTTCTCTATGAAGAAAAAGGAGGCCACCCAAACTTTGCAGTTCAGTTGGTGCATCCCTGAAATGAATGCTGAGGTGGTGAAAGGTAGCATGCAAGTCCAAGGCTGTGATCTCAATACCTCACACCCTCAGGAGAAGAACGCTTGGCATAGCCAGTTTCTGGGCAGCTAACATGAGAAAGGCTTAGTACAAGGTAATACGCAAGAAAGGCCCATTCAGAGTTCCTATCTAGGACTTTTCATGGGCCAGAGCTCTGCAGTTGCAGATTCTTATATTTGTAACTCAGGCCAGGAGATTTTTTCCCCCAAGATATAGCTGTATTTTATGTTAAAATTTTAATTAGGAATATTTCAAACAAAAATGTGCAGAAAATAATACGACACCTATGTAGCCATCACTGATATTTTATTTTTTTTAATATTTTATTTATTTATTTGACAGACAGAGATCACAAGTAGGCAGAGAGGCAGGCAGCGGTGGGGGGGGGGGGCAGGCCCCCTGCTGAGCAGAGAGCTGGATGCAGGGCCTTGATCCCAGGACTCTGAGACCATGACCTGAGCTGAAGGCAGATGCTTAATCCACTGAGCCACCCAGGCGCCCCAATCACTGATACTTTTAAGAGTGACATCACATTCTGTTTGTTTCAGAGATCTTACTTGGGCAGTTAAAGTGTAATCAAATCATTGTTGCTCTCTCTTCATCATCCTGAACATCTCAGAGGAAACTGTCACTGTAAGTCGGTGAATGTCATTGCCTATCCTTCCAGGTTTGGTGGATATACACTTATCCACAAACAACTCATCGTTTGTGTTAAAAACTTACAGAAACTGAATCACACCTGATCATTTCCCATCTCGTCTTCATTCAAAATGTTGCCCTTGAGATTTCCCCATATTGGTAAAAGTGGATTCAGTTCATTCATTCGGTCTTTGTGTGTAGCCCCTTGCAAAGATAGTTACCATTTATAGATCCATTTCCCTTGTTGAGAGATTGTAACTTTCTCTCCACTTTTTCCCTTAGGTAAAAATTTCTCTGTGTTCACTATTGTAGCTGTCTGTGTCCTCATCAAAACCTGGTGATATCCTTATAGTTGCTTTTTGACAGTCTGGAAGTGAATTTGTATCTCATTAATTGTTTAAGTATTTACTTTTCTGATTATGAGTGAGGTTGAGGGTTTTTTCCTCACATGTTATCAGCTCTTTGAGGTTCTTCCGCCATCAGTCACCCATTGACAGGCTTTGTCCATTTGTTGCTTCTCTTTCTATTATATTAATTTTCTGACTGACTTGTAGAAATGTGTTCTACATCATGTGTGCTTGGTTCTTTTTTGGTCCAGGGGTTGCAATTGTCTTCACCTAGTCTGTGATTTTCTTGGTTTTCATTTTTTGGTATTTTTTTTTTTCTTTATGGCAAAAAAAAAATTGTTTTGTTATTTATTTGTTCATTTAATTAATATGCATTGTAATTATGAATTTTCTCCCTTAGAATTTATGTTTCTTTTATAACTGCTTGAGAAAGTTTTGCCTAATTCAACACAATCAAGCTTTTTTTCCTCTATTTTTTTCTTCTTCTAAATGTTTTATGGGACTTCCTCCCATAATTGGGTATTTGATCAATCTGAAATTTATTTTTACACATAGGAAGGGCTGGGTTCTCATTTTATCTTTTAATCTTTTTTTTTTCATTTTATCTTTTTATCTTTTTATCTTTTTCATTATGGACAGTCAATTCACAGTCTCCACACCATTATTGAAGTTGTCTCTGGAACACCACCTTTGTCATGCAAACTCCCATATACATAAGGGTCTGTTTCTTTGTTCTGTTCCCTGGATTATTTTTTCCTGTACATGTGCTACCTGATTAAAATATTAACATTTTAATTAATATTACTATTGTTAATATGACTTATAATCATATTAATAATCTATATGCAAATATATGCAGATTAAGCATATTACATGTTTACATTAAAATAAAATATTCCTAATACCAACCCATACTCATCCTGTGTCTCCCCCTTCTCCCTCCTTCTCATCAAAGGTGCCTTTTCCATGTACATGTTTTTTCCTTTTTCAAGACTATCTTAGCCTATTTGATTTTCAGTTTCCAAAGGAATTTTACAATTTTTTTGCCCAGGTTCACAAAAAGTCCTGTTGGAAATCTGACTGCAATCACACTGAATTTCCAGATTAACTTTGGAGCAGTTGGAGTCTTTGTTATATTGGTAATGGCCATCCGTGTTAGATTTATCTGTTTCATTCATAGGATTTCTTTTTCGTCTTTTTGTAAAATCCTACATTCTGGGCAGAAGGGTTTTTTGTACATTAAAATTTTTATTTGGAATATACTTTGTCTGGAAAATAAGTCCCCATTTGCATTTGACAACAAATGTATACCTCTTCTCTGCTTTTCTTTTAATTTTTATCGACATACCACGTAGATACAGATAAGGGGACAAATCATAACTGGAAGGGTTGGTTACAAAGAGGTTGTGGTCAAGAAAGTGTCACCCAGATCATGAAAGAGAATGTGCACTTTCCAGAAGCCCCGTCATGCCTGCTTTGAGTCATTGCCCTTTCTAGAGATCTTTCGCTATCCTTTTTAATCAAATACCATAAAACAGTTTGCCTTTTAAAAAATGTTATGTAAATTGGATCATATACTATGCATTCTTTTGGATTTGACTTTTTTGTTGTTCTTATTCAACATGGGGTTTTAGAATTCATATTTTTGCATAAAGTTGTCATTTATTTATTTTCACTGCTGTATAATGTTCTATTGTGTGAATTTTACTTATCTATTGAAACTTTGATGGACATTTGGGTTGCTCCTAGTGGGGGGCCATTATGAATACTGTTGCTATGAACTTATTGTGTCTTTCAATAAATATATGCATACAATTATTTGGGTATACACTTAGGTGTGGGATCACTGGATCACAGGTAAATGGGTATTCAGTGTGTAACAAGTCCTTCCAAAAAATTTTTAGGCACTATATGGAGAATTCTGGGGCTCTACAATATCAATCGTTGGTTTTGTCTTTCTTTTTCATTGATTATTTATAATGAGAGAATAGTGATATCTCATTATGGTTTAATTTGCATTTTTTCAGAAGACTAATGAAATACAGTATTTCATTTTTCTATTTTGTTAGCCTCTTGAGTGTCCTCATTTGTGAAGAGCCTGTTCAGATTTTTCATTATTCTTCTGTTGAATTGGTTGTATTTCTCTGATTGATTTGGACAAGTGTGTATTTGGGCGCTTGCGCGTGCACGTGCACACACACACACACGCACACACACACACACTGCTATTCATTGCCTTCCCAGTATATTTTGATAAACAGTCATTCTTAATCTAATGTAGTATCACTTATCACTGTTTTCTTATATGGCTAGTGCTGTTTGTGTCCTATTTAAGAAATTCTTACCTACCCCAATGTCATGAAACCATCCTCTCCTGTGCTCTTTAAAAGCTTTGTTATCTTGCTTTCATATGTAGGTCTATGATCTATGTCTAGTTACCTTTTGTAAATAGTATGATGGGGGAGTCAAGATGTGTCTTCTTTCCTTTGGGATATCCAGCTGACACTTGCCATTGATTGACAAGAACATTCTTGCACTTATTACAATGAAGTGTCACTTTTATCATAAATCAGATGACCACATATGTTAGAAACTATTGTTGGACTCTATTCTGTTCCAGTGACCTATTTGTTTATCATTAGGCCAATATCACACTGTCTTAATTATCATAGTTTTATAACAGGCCTTGGCATCTTATTGGGTGTGTCCTTCGATTTGGTTTTTCTTCTTCCATATTTCTTTGCCTATTCTTGGACGTTTGCATTGTCATAGGAAGATTTAGAATGAACTAATACATTTCCACAAAAATTACATTCTGGGGGAGAATTTGCAACCTGACAACATGAAATCTCTCATTCTATGAGTAGAGAGTAACTTTCTAATTAATTGGTTCTCTTAACTTCTCTCAATAATTATTAAAATTTCTCATTTCAGAAGTCTTGTAGAACTTTCATTAACTTAATTTATTCACAGATATTTGACATCTTATGATAAATAGCATCTCTTAAAAGTCACATCTTTGTTAAGGCTATATTATGTGTTATATCTCTTTTAAATAACATGAAGCTGATTTTTTTTTCAAGCTGACCATTTCTGTCTTTTCTGACAAGTTTAGTCCATTTACATCGCTGATGGGTGTTAATTTTTTTCTTTCACCTATTTTGAATTGTCTACATATCATGTTTTTTCTTTACTTTTATTTCCATATTTTCTGTCTTCTATGGGATTGATCGATTTTATTTATTCCAGTCTCCTTACCGTTTTGGAAGGTGCACATTATGCTTTTATTCTTTTATTGGTTTCCCTTAATATTTCAACATAACACCTCCTTTGTGGGAGTCGATATGAGAATTTAGTAGCAATAATGAGGCAGTGTATTCTGAGTGCACAGCCCATGATATGTGCTCAAAAAATGGTAATTATCGTTATGAGTATTCCTGCCTGACTTTTAGAAATATTATCAAAATCCAAAATTCATCATCTTCCCTCACTTCCTCTCATTGTGTATCTCTCTGGATCACTCCCTAGATCTTTGTAAGGCTGGATATCAAACCTATCAAAAGGACTTTGATATCTGAGTTTTCTCATCATAAGAACAAAATTGAGTTACTAAAAGCACCAAGGATGACTGTACACAGAATAGCTTCCAAAGATAGTCCGAGGCCAGGATAGTGGAGTCTCCCCTTGAAGCTTTTGAGCCTAGAAGCTGATTTGTGCTTTTTCCAGCTGGCCTAAATGTGACTCGTAAAAGGTTGATTGTGATCCACAGTAAATGATCAGAGTGTCACTGTATTGATCTTTGGGGATTTCTGCCCCACCCCTGAAGTATTTAATTGGGGTGCTTTCATTTATTAACAGAATTGTGCCTTTTCATTTCCATGAAAGAGTTTCTCCTGGCTGTTCATAATCTCTTTCTTCTTCTTTTTTAAGAATTTTTTTATTTGAGAGAGAGCATGAGTTGGGGGGTGGTGGGCAGAGGGAAAAGCAGACTCCCTGCTGAGCGGGGAGCCCAGCTTGGGGCTTGATCCCAGGACCCCAACATCATAACCTGAACCAACCTCAGATGTTTCACCAACTGAGCCACCCCGTGCCCCTGTGCATAATCCCTTCCAGTCATATTTCATGGGTCTCTGGGTCTGAGGAACAATTATGGATTCTGGGTTCATGGTCTTTTCAATCTGCAAAATTTCTGACTGTAATGTCATCATCTTACAACACTGTTCATGGTTCATGCAAATATCAGCCCTGATGTAATCTGGAAACACATCTAATAAAGGGCCTTAACTCATTTCAAAATCTTTATGATTTTTTTTTGTTCTTGTTATTTGAGGATTATGTAACACTAATACTTGTATATCTTTCAGATGTAATGTCTGACTCATTATTACACTCAGTGCTACCTGGTAGATTTGATTTCTCATTCCAAGATCCTACTTTCCCCTGCAAAAGCAGACAGGATGATTTGGATGTAAATTCTATAGGGGAAGCAGTAAGATTTTACTCCTTCCCACTTTAAAAAAAAAAAAAGTTCCTGAAATATTACCTAGTCCATTCTGATCTTACTTGGGGAATTAGAAACAAGATCCAGAAACAACAATTTCCTTCTTTGGTGTGGGCCTCCAAAAGGCGTCTAGAAACTAATTTGTGAGTGAAGCTGATCTTTGATCATAACTCCAACACTTGCATTAATTTCTGCTTCAAGTTGACATTACAGTTTGAGTATATCAAACAAATTCAAGATTGACCAAGAGGGGGACAGGTGATAGTGGAGAAGAAAGGAAAAACAACCATTTAGCCCTAGAAAGCATTTTTATAATTGTGGAGATCATCTGGAACTTTGCTTCGCAGTGGTAAAGCAGATATCTCATTCTCAGGACGGTCAGCCATGAAATGTTTTAAGATTTAAAGACAGTGGGGATATCGTTACTAAATTTGCCAGAAGCCCCAGAGCTAACTGCTTTCCATGGGAGCTTTTGATTGAAGTTAAATTAGTTCCCACTTGCAGTAACCAAACTCTTTGGCCACTTTTTGCTTGTTTGTTTCTTTTAAGTGATGCTCCATCTCTCCAGTGGTATGCATAATTAGTTAAAAGGCTGAGAAAAACAGCTGGATCTCCGGGGAATCCATATCCATGAAATTGCTTCATTCTTTCCAAATTGCTTATGTTTTCCAGTTGTTGTAAGGAAGTTCTTCCACTAAATGAAATTGTTATTTTAATCCTTACCCCCTTGTCCCCCCACCCCCGCCACGCCCCCACTGCCACCTTCCTTCCTGTTAATCCATTTGAAGGCATGTACATTCCCCTACCAGGAGTCCTAAGACTAAGCTTGTGTCTTCTATTCAGTCTTCTTTCTCATCTTCTTCAAAGGCATGCACCTGCTTTGTGTTCAGGGCGATCAGCTACTATGGAGTTTTCTAATGTCTGAAGCTCTCTAGAAATAAATTACATCCTTTGAAACAAACTTTCCTATTTATTTTTACCTTATCTTTCACTTTTGGGATAGAAACAGTCTTGCTTTCCTTCACAGCATTGCAAACAGGAGAAGTATGTTATCTGTGTGCTCAAGACTGTCTTGCATCCACACCAACCTGGCTCCGTCTCCAAGCTGTGAGACTCTCGGCCGCCAGTCTTCTCCACATTTTTCAGTCTTCCCCACTGTTTTTCAGTCTCATTAGAAGGGATATGGGGAAATGTTGGTCCAAAGGTACGGAGCTGCAGTTACACAGGCTGAATAAGTTCTGGACACCTAATGTACAGCACAGTGACGATCATGAATAATACTACACATATACTTGAAATTTCCCGAGAGAATAGATTTGAAGTGTCCTCACCATGCACAAATGATGGTAACTATGGGAGATGATAAGTACACACATTAATTAGCTGGATTGTAGTGATCGCTCCATGACATATACATGTGTGAAACATCACATTGTATATTTTCACAACATGCAATTTTTATTTATCAGTTATATCTCAATTAAGCTGTTTTTTTCTTTAATTAAAAAAAGGTGAAAATACATTAGAAGAAACTACTGTGAATTTCTGTGGGGCTCTGACCCATTCACTGAGAAAATTACATTCCTGGGCTACAGCAGGGACAGCATTGGAGGAGAGATGAGAGCACAGATTTTGAGGTCTGAGCGACATGACTTTAGGTCCCTGATCCAATATTTACTTGCTGTGCACCTTTACACAATCTCTTAACCTCAGCTCCCCATCTGTAACTTGTGAATAATAGTAATAACACTTGCCATAAAGGAGTGTTAATTTTAAATGAGATAACTTATATAAAGCATTTAGGACAGAGCTGGCACATTATAAGCTCCTAATGCCATGTTAAATATTAATAATGATATTAATAATGTTGGGGCATAGAGAGTACTGTTCCCCACAGAGGCAACCTACTGATGGAATTCAGGAAAAAATATAGCCAGAAAGTTAATTTGCTTTGTGAACTGGTCGACTGCAAACAGGAGATGTGGTTATGCAAATTTCAGAAATAATAGCTAACATTTATTTCAGGTTGCCAGAGTATATTCACTGCCCCAATGGTTTTCAAATCTTACTGTGAATAAAAATCCCCAGGAAGCTTGTTACAAATGCAGAAGCCCAGGTTCCGTCCTTATAGGTTTTATTTTGGTCCCCCTGGAAGTAAGGATTCTGCTTTTTAGGAAGTAACCTACATTTTTCCATTAACTCTACATAACAAACCACCCAAGTCTAGTTCCAAAGGTAACTGTGACTCCTGGTGCTTTAGAGAATTGTCCTTGAAGTCAGGTCAGTCAGCCTGCCTTGGCCTCTAGAATATTCTAGAACAATGGTCTTCAATAGATCTTGCCTGAGTCCCTTCAAAGGTACTAGAACCCTTCCGGTGTTAAGCTCATTGGTCAAAATAAAGTCTGGCATCATTAGAACAAGAAGTCTTTGTACTCTCTTTTCAACTTTTCTGTAGACCTAAAGTTATCCCCAAAGAAAAAGGTTATTTTAAAAAATTAGGTTATAAATTCTTCTTATTATCCCAAGTGCCTTTTCAACTCCTGGTATTCCATGTAATAGTTATAATCATCATCCTAGATTCAGGAAGTCTGCATTTTTTCATGCTTGGACCCTTAATGTGATTTGGTGTTTTTGCAGGGGACCATCCATTAATAAGGGACTCTGTCAGCCCTTTCATGTCTCTGAGGCCCGAGGACAAGGAGAATGGAGAACCAGGTTCTGACTGTAGAGAAGCACGCTCAGGCAGCTCAGGGGATGCCCCACTGGACGGGAGGTGGGGCAAGAGAATCAGGAAGAAGCATGGTCCAGCTCAGTGTTTTGCAGACAAGCAGAATCCCTTAGGTGTCTTGCTGATTCGAAAGCCCTGCAGTAAGTAGTCAGTAGTGATTATGATGACTGGCCAAGTTTGGGAACCACAGATATCAGTAAAGAATTAGAAGCTAGAAGAAAATCACAAGTTGTGTATTCAGATAATTGGACCCCAGGAGAACGAGGAGCACAGCTCTGAGAGTTCTTCCCAATGGAGCACAGAGGGTAGGAGCTAGTATATCATTGCAGAAAATTGGATAGGAGGGCTGGGGCTGTAGCACAGACAGATGCTGTATCTGAGACCCAAGATGGGAAATTATTTTGGTGTTCTGGGCTAGCACCGATGCTGCAGGATCAAAGCTCTAGGAGAATTATCAGGCGAGTTGTACACAGACACCACTGGGTAAATAGTAGTGACAGGGTTTGCTTTCTCTTCAGAGGCTTTGCACTTTTCTGGATTTTTCTCGGAGGGTTATTACTGGTTTCCAAGACTTACCTTTGTGCGACAGCCTTGGTTCTGAAGGCTCATGACTGCCAGAGCCTGTGAGTTATAGGAAGAGCGTAGGACCAGATGTGGCCTGTGCCAAGCCATCCCGCAGACTTGTCCTCTTCTGGGCACATTTTCCTGAAGGATACAGTGTGCCTGTGTTGGTCCTGGGAAAAGGGCAGAGCCAGGCAGATGTCAGAGACCTCTGGTCCTTGTCCAGAGCCATGGTACTAGAGAATAACAGGTGCAAAGGACAGCAGGTACAGTGATTTTTTAATAAAATATTTAAGGCATATAAAACATATATAGACAAATATAAAAGACACACTAGTACTTACTCGCAAGCTTAGACAATAAAACACCACAAATAAAATGGATGCACTCTTTATACTTGTGTCATAATGCATTTTCCTCTTTACAACCTCAGGTGGCCACTATTTTGAATTTAGCTTGTACCAGTCCAAGGCCTCTCTTCTATCTTTACTATTTCTGCATGTATCTATAAACCACATTTATATGATTTTTAATCATGTTTTAACTTTTATATAATTGTTGCCATGCTTTATGTATTCTTCTGCTACTTTCTTCTTTAATTCAATGTGTATTTTTGAGAATTATGCATGTTAATATATGTAAGTCCAGGCCTTTTATTGAATTCTCTTGTAGTATATATACATCACAATTTATTCACTTGTTACTAAATATTGTGCTGCACTGAACTCTCTTGCATATATTTCCTATGCCCTGTGTAATTGTTCCTGCAGCAACGTGGATGGAACTAGAGGCTATTATGCTAAGCTAAATAAGTCAATCTGAGAAAGACAATTATCATATGATCTCCCTGATACAGGAATTTGAGAGGCAGGGCAGGGGGCCATAGGGGATAGGGAGGAAAAGATGAAAATTGATGGGATTGGGAGGGAGACAAACCATAAGAGACTCTTAATCTCAGAAAATAAACTGAGGGTTGCTTGGGGGGGCGGAGGGGGCTGGGAGGGATGGGGTGGCTGGATTATGGACTTTGGGGAGGGTATGTGCTATGGTGAGTGCTGTGAATTGTGTAAGACTGATGACTCACAGACCTGTACTCCTGAAACAAATAATACATTATATGTTAAAAAAAAAAAAAAAAGAATAGAGCTTTCTGGGCTGTCCTGTGTGCACATCTTCTAGATATTTCCATATTGCTCTCCGTGGTGTGGAGACCAGCAGTGTATGACCTCTCCACGCTCCACGTCATTGTCAATAGCTGGTATTTGTTGGCTTTTCATTTCTACTAGTCAAATATTTGATTGGTCATCTGATTGTGGTTTTACTTTACATTTTCTTGCTTATTATTGAGGTGGGACATTTAGGTTTTTTTCTTCCAAGGATTTCCTATTAATATCTTATACCTCTTTGACCTCTGATTATTGTTTCTTTTTTTAAATGTTGATTTCAAGGAGTACTTTACATATTCTGGAAAGTAATTCTAGTTGTTAAATTGTATTAAAAAATATCTCCCAGGCTGTGGGGTATCTTTGGGGGGAGAGACATCTTCTTGAACATAAAGGATCAAGTAAGAGAAGGAAGAAGCATGCACTTAACATGAAAAACAGGAGGTGTGAGAATGGAAAATAACAATGGATTGCTTGGGTGAGAGGGATGGGATCAAGAGCCAGAAGTTAGAGTCTGAGGCTGAGCCCTTGGAAAAATCTTCATGCTTTCTTTGGTCTCTCACCTGTGGGCTCAGGCAGCACCATCGTCACAGAACCAAATATGAATCAAGGGAAGAATAAGGAACTTAGTTGTTATTTTTGTCAGCACTCAGTGAACGCACACTACACACCAGTCATGTGCACCGGCTCACTCATGTTATACACACTACATATGGTATGTGCAGATGACATAGACCTTGACCTTCAGGAGCTCTCACTATAGCCAGAGGGACCCACCTCTAAAGAGGCCATTGTGTGATGATGTGACAAGAGCCTTAAGAAAGCTGAGGACAGGGTAATATTGGAGTCATTGATTTCTTCATTCATGTGTGAAGTATTTTTTGAACATCTACTATGGGGACAAGGGACATGGCAGTGAACAAGAGAGACAAGAACTCCATGAGCCCATGTTTTAAAGATGCAAGATGACTAATAAACTCTCAGCAAATAAAGCTGCTGCCATGAATAAATAATTATTAGAAAGTTCCTCAGCAAGCTAATTCACATAATGATGAATTGCATGCTGGACATATTTTAAAAAGGATAACGCAGTGGCAAGTGTAGAGGGGTGGCCTATACAGATGGCGTGGCCAAAGAAGACCTGTCTGAGGAGCCACTGTTTGAGATGTATCCAATGGGAAAGACTTGGCCATATGACTTCTGGAAGAACAATATTCCATGTACAGAAAGAGTCAAGTGCAGGTCTGTAAGGGAAGAATGAGCTTAGGCTTCAGGGATAAACAAAAACCACAGAAAAAGAGAGAGATGGGATCTGTTGTTGGGGGGGCTTTGAGATTGAGGGTAGGTTGTGAAGCAGAGCTCGTATTAGGCAAACTCTGGAAGGATGGAAACTAAAGAACATTCTAACTACAGGAAATAACACGAACAGAGATTAGGAGAGTAAAAACACTGGGCAAAGTCAAAGTTTCAGCATCTAAGTGCATTAATCTGTGTAACTACAGAGTCAGATACAAGGTCCAGCAGGCCACGGCATGTGGTTCTTCCTGATGGCGCGGGCTCAGCCCAATTGCCGGCCACTTGTGTCTCCTAATTTAGAGTCCCGAAACCTCTATAGGTTCCATCTTCAGACAGAAGCCATCAAGTAATCCAGCCAGGGGAGTTCCCCCCACCCCCCAGGGATGTGACTGGGAAAGAATTCAGATTCTGATTTTTTAGCAAAGGGTAAGAGGATTAGTTAGTTTCAACCAAATTCCCATCACTGAAGCTTCTACTTTGGCTTTGGTAGTAGCTGTCGGGTGACATTTTCTTTGCCAGATGTATCCTATAGGTTTCTAGATGATCTCATTACCGGGGATAAACAGCTGAATACAAATGGACCAGGCTTCATCAGAATGCTGAACAAGGGCAAGCCATGAAACTTTAAATCATACCTCCTGGTCAATGACCCGGGTCTACGCAGTACTGCAGTCCAGCCCCAACCCCCGAATCTCCAGAGTGCCCCTCTTAGCTCTCAACATCACTCACTCTAAGGGGTAGTTTTAAACACGTGCATGTTTTAGCAGTCTTCCTAAGCCCTAGAGAAACCCCCCCTTTGCTTTTGAGAGAATAGAAATGTTCACTTGATCTGCTGAATGCTGCTTGATGATAGGGGGCACAGGATAGCTCTTCCTTCCCAGGAGCTAGCTCTGGAAAGTCTTTTCAAATCACTTTATTGCTCTTAGTTCTGCTTAAATGCCTCCAATCATTTGAATAGTCTCTGGTGATGAAAATAGTTACCAAGAGACTCAGAGACACCACTCCCCTTAATCAGAAACATACCATCATTCCTGATTTTCACTCTCTTCCCTTCTTCTTTTATCATATTTCTTAAAGTTAGGCATTATTTAAAAAGAGTGTTTTGTTTTCATGATTTTCTGAACATAGCAATGCACTTTCATTCCTTAATTCTCTTCCCAAGGAATGCACGGTCTTCTCAAGAAGGTACCCACAGCTGCATTTTGCTCTTGGCAATCATTTCCTAATCATAAAGCTCACCTACATTTCATGGGGGACAGCACTGTATTTCTCCAGAAGAAAGATACTAGAGATGTTATCCCATGAAGACATTTGTGTGACTCTGGCAACCTTGGGAAAGGAGCTTCTGTGCTGTATTGATTTCACCAGCAGAATAGAAAGGGAGACAAACATACACGCGCCGATTGCGAGCTTTATTTTGCAAAGACTGCATTTCTGCCGTCTCTGTCCTCTAAGGCTGTCTCAGGGCTTGGTGGACCGCTGCAGGGCCAGCAAGCCAGTGCCCTGGGGCACACTTGCAACTTGAGCCTTATTTCTAGAATATTGTGTCATAAGAGATGATCATTTGGACTCTTATTTTGTATTTTATTATTATTATTTTGGGGGGATCCTGTTATTTCTTATTGTATGGCTGTGGGAAATGGTTTCCATTGAAATAGCAATAAGGGAGGGGCAGGATGAAATCAGCAGAGCCTTGGAATTTATAGTCTGCTCCCATGATTGCTCCCTCTTCATCTGATGTGGTGGAAAGTCTCTCCCGTTAGAAAGATCTACCGTGCCTTCAATTTAATTCAGCGAGCACTTGTGAATTGTGTAACCGTTCCATGAAGTAGCAACTCCCTTCACATACTGCCTGGTGTCCGTAACCCATAGGAAGTCATTTCGTGAGAGAACGGTAGTGAGTCCCAAAGCCTAAACAGAGATGGAATAGGTTAAGCTGCAAAATCCATCGATAAAATAACCAAATAATCCATGCTGCAGGGGGGTAAGAAGGAGGAAGGTCAGTCCTTATCAGAATTTTCAGACGATCAGTAGCCATCAGGGGGACTATTTGGCCTATGGGGACTATTTGGAACTCTATAAAGACCCAGCCTTCAGTCTGAGATCTTAATCGTGGTCTGGAAAACGCATGAACGTGAAATTACCTTCTGCTGAGGGTGAACCTCTCCAGTCTTCTGCCATTTGACGATGTCACTTTAGTGAGCCGCTGAGGTCTGAAGATGGGATCCTGACAAGGCTAAGGCTAGAATTTCTGAATGGGTTAGCGCCAAATGAATCTCAGTCCTTCCCTTTGTTATTTTTTTATCACTTTGTGTAAATATTTAAACTCCCTAACTTTCACTTTTATTAAAGTTAGGGATGTTCTTAGTTCATGTAATTACTTGGAGAAGTAAGTAATTTGTGCTAAACACCTCACCCATAGCGGTTAGTAAAGGCTTAGTACAGGCTAGCCTGTGTTCTTGGGGTAGGAAAGCTGAAAGCTGAAAACAATGGTTGGCCTTTTCCAAGGCAGTATTCTTTAGAAGAGTAAAGCCAGATGGAACTTTGAATGAGAAATGTTTCCTTCCTTCAAATTGCTTTCTCACCAAACTACTGTCACATATCTCCTGGGTACCTCTGTTTCTCACCTAGGTCTTTAATCAAGACAACAGTCATTATGTTTTCCCTCTGACTTAAAAAAAATATATTTATTTATATGACAGAGAGAGAACACAAGCAGGGAGAGTGAGAGAAACAGGCTTCCTGTTTGAGCCTGAAGCGGGACTTGATCCCAGGACCCTAGGATCATGACCTGAGCCGAAGGCAGAAGCTTAACTGACTGAGCCACCCAGGGTCCCTTTCCTTTGATTTTTGCCATATTAGCTGGATTCCAAAACCATCTTTACTAGTTTCATACAGACTTAACACAATTCTTTGCCCCAATCCATACCTGATTTTATCTGGCTAACATTCTGTGACTCGACCTCTAACTCCAGTGCCCACACCTATTCTGAAACAGTCTTGCTCTAAATTTGAGTAATAGCTACATTTATCACCTGCCCCCTGCCCCAAGCAGGACACCAGAAGGGCTTTTACCTTTGCTCTAACATCAGAATTACAGAGGGTTTTGTTTATTTCTTTTCCTCTCCAGTCCCCTTCCCCCTTTCATATTCCGATTTGATTGATCTGAGTAGATTTTGGAATTCTGTTTACTATCCATCAGTGCCCAGGTGGTTCTTTTATAACCTGTCCATTGGCTAAAATTTGGGAAGCATTATTATGGATTGAAAATTGTCCAGAGGGTTGGGGATGTAATATGAATGAGGATGCCAAGCCAGGTATGAACATGGTTTATTCAGTGTTGGGGGGGTTGGGGGGCTATCAAGGGGTGGTTGATGTTTGTTGGGAATATCCAGAATTATGTGTACAGTATGGATCCAGATTATGAAGAAATTTATTGGAGAGAATAAAGCAGTTAAACAGGCTTTATAATCATTACCTACTGTGCCTATATTTATTTGTCAGGGCTAGGTCTTTGCAATACTTCTCATAAAATGTAACAACATCCAGAGATTGTAAGACAGAAATTTAGAAAGTCAAAGATGTATTTCCATGATTCTTGGTGTATTAATTTTAATTCCAGTATAATTAACATACAGTGTTATATTAGTTTAGGTATACATTCTAGTGATTCAGCAATTCTTTATGTTATGATTCTTAGTAATATTATCAAAAAAATGTGGATATTCATCCCTTCTGTTGCCAGAGCAGCCCTATGTCTTGTGTATCTTAAAACTACAGAGCTATTTTCACTTTTGTGGTCACTTAATGCCTCACAAATACTGACAGTATCCATACTTAAAATTTTTTATTAAACTCTATATACAAAGGATTAAAAAGAGTCTATAGAATTTACCATTCTTTATATGATTTTAATAGTAATAAAAGGTTCATAAGAAAACATTTGTTCTGGGAATTAGAGAAGCACTGTAGAATATTATTCTTGCATCTGCCTCCTTGCCACATATATACTTTGAATATGAGAAATTTGAGATGCAGAATGGATTAAGTTGACTAAAAGAGCATTGGAGGGACTGGCGTAAATGTAGACCTATGAATCAGTGGGATAGAATTGAAAGTCCAGATATAAACCCCAACTATCTAGAGTCAGTTGCAACAAGGGTGTCAAGCCCATTCAGTGGGCAAAGAATAATTTTTTAAGGAAATGATGTTGGGACAAGCAGATACCCACATGCAAAAAAAAAAAAAAAAAAAATGAAGCTGGATCCCTACTTCACATCATAAAAAAATTGGCATGAAATGGATTATAGGCCTAAATGCAAGGGCTAAACTTATAAAAGTCCTAGAAGAAAGCATAGATGTAAACTCCATGATTTTAGATTTGGCAGTGGTTTCTTAAATATTACACCAAAAGTAGAAATGATGAAAGGAAAAATAGATAAGTTAGACTTTATCAAAATCAAAAGCTTTTCTGCATTAAAGGATGATAAAAAGTAAAAGAAACAACCTGCAGAATGGGAGAAAATATTTTCCTATCCTGTATCTGATGATGGACTAGTATCCAGAATATATAAAAACAGAACAACAAAAAGACAACTCAATTTAAACAATGGGCAAAGGACATGAATAGACATATCTCCAAAGATATACACATGACCAACAAGTAAAGAAAAAGATGCTCAGAGTCATTAGTCATCAGAGAAATGCAAAAAAAAATGCACATAAATGTGCATTTAAAATGCAAATAAAACCCACAATGAGATACCATTTTATACCCAGGAGGGTACTTATAATCAAAAACACTGAAAGTCACAAGTATTGGTGAAGTTATGTAGAAATTGTTGGTAAGCATATAAAATGGTGTACTATAAGTTACTATAGAAAGAAGTTTGTTGTTTCCTCAAAACCATTAAACATAAAATCACCATATGACACAGCAGTTGTACTAGACGTATAACTAGAAAATGAAAGACACATGTCCGAACAAAAACTTGTACATGAACGCTCACAGCAGTACTATTCACAATAGCCAAACGGAGGAAACAACCTAATTGCCCATCAACTGATGAATGGATAAACAAACCATGGTATATTCACACAATGGAATATTATTCCACCATAATGATCAGTAAAAGACTGATACGCGCTACAACAACAGGGTAAACCTTAAACACATTATAATAAGTGAAAGAAGACAGCTTGTCTCCCGAAGGTTATTCAACCAGAAAATTCATTAAATTCATTTGTTATAACAATCACACAAATTTATAAAATCTCATTGTTCTGGGGCGCCTGGGTGGCTCAGTGGGTTAAGCCTCTGCCGTCGGCTCAGGTCATGATCTCAGGCACCTGGGATCCAGCCCCGCATTGGGCTCTCTGCTCAGCAGGAGGCCTGCTTCTCTCTCTCTCTCTCTCTCTCTCTCTCTCTGCCTACTTGTGATCTCTCTCCCTCTCTCTGTCAAATAAATAAATAAAATCTTAAAATAAAAACACTCATTGTTCTGCCTAAAAAGAGATTTGCAACTTCATCTGTGTATTTTTTTTTTAGTTACTAGGCAGCCTATTTAGAAATACCAATTATAATAAACTGTGAATTCTTCACTCAAAGAAAAAAAAAGGGAAAGAAAAGAAAGAAGTCAGTTGCACAAGACCACATCTTGTATGATTCCGTTCTTACTAAGTGACCGAAATAGGCAAGTCGATAGAGACAGAAAGCAAATGATAGAGTAGTTGCCAGATTGCCATGAGGAAGAGGGGATGGGGCAGGGGTGACTACTTAGTGGGGTTTCTTTTTGGGTGATGTCCTGGAATTAGATGGTGGTCATGATTGCACAACATTGTGAATGTACTAAAAGCCACTTAATTGTATACTTTGAAGAGGTTAAAATGGGGGATTTTGTGTTATGTGAATTTTATCTCAGTGGAGAAAAATGATAACAACAAAAAGCATGTGGGGTCTCAAGTTTACTACTTCCACATTGGTGCTCTTTCCCCCAGTACTGTGTTCCATGAATTTCTGAAACTGGACAGCCTTCGGATATATTCCTGGGTATTTTCCATGTAATGGAAAATATTTCGCTCATCCTCAGTGAAGCCGAGAGTGGATAGCACTAGTCTTTCAGTCCTGAACACAGAGCTGTGCACAGACAGTTGAACAGCTAGTTTTGTAGAGAAGGTCCCAAAGTGGACATGGTGATCTGAGGCATCACATCACAGAAACTTCCTAATTAGAGGGCCACCTAGGGGCCAGTATCTGCCAAAAAGCAAGGAAATTGCTTAAGGAGGAAAAGTGGTAGACTCTACACCCCAGGGACAATCAGTTAATCAGCTTCAGAACGTAGTGCTGAGGGCCATCTGTTAAAGGTCATCTGAAGAAGATGGCTATCAGAATTTGAAATTTTGTCTCCGTAGCTCTAACAGCGACAGGGTCCAGCTCAGGCACTTCAGCCACAATTGGAATCCTCAGCTTTAATTGTCAGATCATCAATTCCCATTGACTACCTGCTCTTGCCAGGATCCCCTGGTAGTAAGAAGGAGAAATCGGGGAAAAGAATAATCGTTCTGTGGAAGGAGGTTGATTGGCTGAGCCCTGTTGTGATTATCTGACAGCCAATCTTTTATGAAAGCTTCTGGGCTTTAGGACCAGGACTGGAATTGTGTGGAGCATTCAGAAATGCTCATCCTTGAAATAAAAGCTTCCTGAACATTCTCCGGGGGCTCCAATTACCTGGGCCGGGGAGCAGGACTCTGCAAGTGCTTGTTGGAGATTTAGTTCCATTGTGATGTTCAGAAGCTCAAACTTCCTTCCCATCAGAAGGGCACTGTCTCCCTCCACACACCCCCAACACAGGCATCAGGCTGGTAAGCAGACTGCTTGCTTCTTGGTCTTGTAGTCCAAAGGGAAGCTCACTGGTACACAGGAAAGCAGCTATAGAGGACTTTCCTGAAGATAATGGCCTTTAGTTTCACATTCTTATGGAAGTGTCATGTGTCTGCTTTGTGCCCAGGGCCTGTTCGGTAGCCCTCTGATATGTGCTCAACAACTAAATTTTCACCTCAAGCCTGTGAGGCACCCATTGGTTTTCTTACCTTAAAGTCAGGATACACATACATACTCAGGCTCAGAAGAATAAAATGATTTGCCCAAGGTCATACAAAAAAGCAGCTGCTGCAACCAGCATTCTCTCCTTCTTTCTGATCCAAAGGCCACATTCATTCCACCTCACATTGGGGCAAGTGAAGAGACAGGTTGCCTGACTGGACATTTGGTCTGTCAGAAAAGTAAATGTCATCAGACTTTGAACGTGATGCACTCTGTCCTTTCATGTCTGTCATAAAGGATCTGAGCCCGACAAGCTCACTAGTGAACTCTCCGAAACCCAAAGTAGTTGGTCTCAGTCTATCCGTTGACATCAACTAGGGCAGGGGTTGAAGATGAAAATAGTATTGCTTGCCTCTCATGTGTCACTGGTCAAAGTGACTCTGACCACCTGCAACTCATACCTCAGACATGACGAGAATCTTTAAAAATGACCAAAAATTTAGCTATGGCTTCAGAACTTTAAAGTCATTCTGGTTCATACCACTTAGCAGCTCGTGGAACACCAAAAGGCTTTGGTTTTAGAGCTCAAGGGCAAAATCTAGTCCTCTAACTGTTTTTGGTTTTGTGTTTGGTTTTGTTTGTAAATAAAGTTTTATTGGAACTTAGCCACACACACTCATTTACAAGTTGTTTAAGGCTGCTTCTGTGCTACAAGGCTAAGTTGGGTGGTTGCATCAGAGTCTGTAAGACCCACAAAGCTTAAAATTTTTACTACTTGGCCCCGTACAGAGGAAGGTTTTAGAGCCCTGTTGGATGGCTCAGGAGGGAGGGTCCTCTGGTGCTTTCTCATGCTGAAGTGTAACTCCCAGTGTCAATGAAAGTGGATTGTGCAGGGCTGAGTGGGCTGAGATGCTCCCTGAGAAGCAATGATAGAGAACACGGACTCCGGAAATCAGAAAATCCCAAATTCTTCTAGTTGTGCACTCATAGGGAAGTCACTCGGCTACTCTGAATTTCTTCATCTGGGAAGTACACATAATAATCTTACCTTGCAGGATTATTTAAAGATTAAATTGGGTACCGAAGTGCCTGATACATAGCAGGTCTTACTAACTGATATTTTCTTTATGACCCTCCAAAGACTGCATTGCCACATGGTGAAGGCCTCAATGATGCTGGCACGTTGGAGGTCCGCACACACCAGCTCTTACCATTGGTGGGCTGGCAGATTGTTTTATACATCCCATAATGCACAGCCTGCAGGAGGCTGGGTGCCTTGAAGCCCTATGAATGGAATGGAAAAGCAGAGCCATTTCAAACAAGTAGCAAAACTG
The DNA here is from genome assembly GCF_902655055.1 of Lutra lutra. Lineage (NCBI taxonomy): Eukaryota > Metazoa > Chordata > Mammalia > Carnivora > Mustelidae > Lutra > Lutra lutra. The sequence continues at coordinate 8,277,344 of NC_062284.1, read as the reverse complement.
TCTCTTCTTTCCTTTCCCTCATTTGTCTTTCTTAGGTCAGAGGCCTGTTACCCTGGTGGTATCTCAACCTGCCCGCTCTGATGAATCAAAAATGTATCAGGCAGTTGCCAACTGCTGATAGCTCCCTCCCTATGATCTCCTCTTTGGCTCCACCATCTCATGTTACAGAGCAAGCCTTCCAACTAATCACAACTGAGATGGGTCAGGACATAGAGGCCCCATTTAAATATTTCAGTGGCAGAGTGTCTGCAGGGAATGCAGACACACAGACACACACACACACACAGAGTACAGATGCATTTTAAGAGACATGACAAGCTTCCCATCACATTTAAGTAGAGGGATGGGAAAGATCATCAACAAGAAGGATCAGGACAAAATCTGGACCAACATGCAATGGGAAGAAGGTGGCCTGTTGGATGTGAAGCAAAGCTTTTTTGGATATGACCTTGTTATCAGATTATAGTCTGCTAATGTGTCAAAGTTTTAGTTTAAGCAGGAAAAGATTTATTAAGGGCAATGATTATTACACAGAATTTCTTGGAGGTTCATGTAACTAAGCTTGGGTGCTACCCAGCCATAAGCAATGCAGCCAGGAGAAATGCCCAGCCGCTCAGCGCGAATGTCCCAACCGAAATCCTGAGGCTATCACTGCGGTCCTTCAGTAGCCATAAGACGGCCAACCACAAAATCAAACTGCTGCTATTTCCGCAGGAAAAAAAACAACAGCAACGTCCCCAATCACACGCTCGCTTAAAGAGCCAGGAAGCCACTGGTCACCGTATCAGCTTCTGCCTTCAAAGTCTTGAGTAAGAGTGTCAGCTTGGTGGCAGCCAGGATACCCTTGGAATCCTGGCTGCAAGGGAGACTGGGAAATTTAGACTCTAGCTTGCCAACATTTAGGTACACTGTAATGTGTGCCATGAGTGTGTTGGAATAGAGTTCAGTGAATCTGTCTATAATGTCTGTAAAACCGGAATTACATTTTAAAGACTGCATAAACAAATCACCTGGGTTGCTGAAACAGCCTTTTTCTTCATCCCAGGAGTATTTTCAATCCCTGGACATTCTTAGAAATTTGAATGAAGACAATCCTACTTTCCTTTGTGACTAGGATTAGTTACCAACTAACTGGACCATGGAATGGGCCATTACTCTCCAATAGCAAAAAAGTTAGACTCTTGCACACTACACTTTAGTCCCATAACAACCATATGAGATACATGTTATTTATCCCATTTAGCCTTTGGACAACTGTAGGATAGATGACTTAACTTGTCCTGTTTACACCACATATATGGTAGGTAGTATGTCTGGATATCCAAGGTGTGCCCTTAGATCACCCGGTTAGGGAGCTTAGGATCTTCTACTTATTGGAGAGTTGGATGAAACAACAGGTAGGAGATATTTGGTGGTTGTTGGTGGTTCTTGCTTGTTGTTTGTCCTTTTTTTTTTTTAATTGTTGTTTTAAGTGAAACTCCTTGAATGGGGAGACTGAGGACTTATGAGGTGTTGGGGAAGAAGCTCGTTTGCTTGGCAATCTTTGTTTGGAACCCTGAGCATAAGTTAAATACCTATCTATCCAAGGAAAGTCTTCCTTTTAGAAACATGTTTCTTTTATACTGCAGTGTTTTACTAGCACTCAGGATCTGGATAGTAGCCAGTCTGTTGATTCAGAGTCCTATCTGGTTTGAATGTCATCCCTGATTCCTTTTGTTTGCATCTGAATGTAATTATGACTTTCAAGGGCCTCTTACTGTGGGCAGAAGTCCTTAGACAGTTCCCCCCCCCATATTAAATAAACCTATCTCTGATATCTTCAAAAATGCATAAGCGCTGGGGCTCCTGGGTGCCTCAGTCAGTTAAGTATCTGCCTTTGACTCAGGTATGATCCTGGGGTCCTGGGATCAAGACCCATGTTGGGATGTTGGGCTCTCTGCTCAGTGGGTAGTCTACTGCTCCCTCTGTCCCTCCCCCTGCTCATTCTCTCTCTCTCTCTCTCTCGCTCTCAAATACTTAAATAAAATTTTTTAAAAAATGTATTAACACATAGAAATGAGCAGTCTGAAGGGTAGGCAAAAAGGGGTGGGTATTAAGAGATAAATCTGGCACAAAAGGTAACACTGTCTTCTCCAGATCAAGATAATTCATGTACTCAGTCATCCATAAACACTGATTTCTTAATACTCTTTCTTTTTTTCGGAGTAGCGCATCAGATTAAAAAAAATGGCCTCCAACAAGGGGAGATGGAGAGGAGAAGGGAGTTGAGGGAAATTGGAAGGGGAGGTGAACCATGAGAGACTATGGACTCTGAAAAACGATCTGAGAATTTTGAAGGGGTGGGGGGTGGGAGGTTGGGGGCACCAGGTGGTGGGTGTTGTAGAGGGTACGGATTGCATGGAGCACTGGGTGTGGTGCAAAAATAATGAATACTGTTATGCTGAAAAAAATAAAAAAAATAAAAAATAAAAGAATACCCAAAAAAAAAAAAAAAAAAAAATGGCCTCCAATGTTGTGAATCAATTAGCTAAATTCTAGAATTCTTCCTTTAGGGGAATCCTGCATGCTCCAGGCGGTTGGGGAGATGGAATAAGTACTCTGACCTTCACTTCTATTTTTTGTTGACTTTGGACAAGAAAATGAAAAACCCCAACATCTTCATCTTGAATCTATAAGCCATTTTGAAATTCTTAGCTGAAAAGTGCTAGAGAATTGCATATAAAACTAATTATTACCTTGTAATGAAATGGTTCTGCAAATTACTGCTTAATAATACTTGAAGTCATCAGAAAGTTCAAAGATTAATTACCATGTAACTGGCAGTGTTTAGATCAGAAAATTAAGGTTCCAGTGAAGAACAGAAAAATATCCACATAATTACCCAGGTATAATGCAGCTTAATACATTCAGGAATATAGTCTTCTCAAAATAGCAAATTTCTTTTGAGAACATCAAGTAATTTTTCATTATTCTCACTTCTCTTAATGTCGGAGCCAATATCATGCTTGTTTACTAATTTATGTCTAATGGACACTTTCTCTTCAGCTAACACCTGCACCATCATAAAATAATTGAAGTGATATCACTTCATAGGATATTATTGTTTTTGTCATGGATCCTGGCAATTAATAGGCACATATTCTTTGGGGACATTCTTACGGACCTTAGGTAGCAAAAGAGTATACCGCAGAACTACAAAATGTCTGAAAGTAGGGAAAGAGACTTTTAAGTTTACCGATGTACCATTCGAATCAAGGAGTTTTAAGTTTATTTTATCTTTCTGTCCTTTCTATATTCTTGCAAAGAGACACTCTTGAGGACAAGCAATTAGATGGGGTCAGCCTGTCCCTGCAGAGTTTCTAGGACAGAGAGAAAGCTGCAATCTGGAGCCCAAGTACATTCCTTCCATAAGCATATTTGGTATTCGACACCCCACCTCTTGTTATTTCCAACGACACCATCCTCACTCTACGTACTTCGTTCAAAAGTCTGGCTGAGGAAACTGGCCTCTTATGTTTTTAGGGGATTTTTTTTTTAAAGTGAGGCATAATTTAAAAATTGAATTTGGCAAGCCGTGCCAGGTTCAGGCAGGAGCCATATGCTAGCAACCACCATCTGGCAAGTTCGTTTCAGAACACTCTTGGCATGCCGTCTGCCCCATCTGAAAATGTTTGCTCTACAGTTACCTGGCGGATTGTAAAAAAGGTCACTTACAAAGAGAGAAGTGGAATGTAAGGAGAGGGTGGAAGGCGGACCACAAGGAGAGAACTGAATCGCCTAATTTGAGGACGATACATTTTTAAAATTTTTTTTTTCATCTGAAGCAGCAGTGGCTGAATTAGGTCGTAGCAGGTGGCATTTCATGAGGTCAGATGAGTAAAATACCAACTAAAGATGAGCATTGAGGAAATTTTTTTAAAGCCAATTTCCCCAGCCAAGGGTTATTGAGTATGGAATCGAGGTCTCTTGGTAGACACTTGCCTTCAGACAAAAAACAAAACAAAACAAACCAAAACAAAACCAAAGGAACCTGTAACTTCCATGTGTGATGCCTCTTTGGGACCCAACCTCAAAGTGCCCCTCACATTCACCATCACTCAGCCTCAAAGACCACTTCCTCTTGGGGCAACCATCATGGCTCCCTTGGTTCTCTTGAGTTCATTTTCTAAATTCTATCTGGGGGCAAAACTCTTGCTTGGAAAAATGTGGGGAAGAAGCAGAAAAGAACTAAGTGTGTTTTTTTCTTAGCTTCCACCCATTCAGCCTATCCTCTTGTTTATGTAACTGTATACAAAAGCCTGTTACAACCCTCACACATTAACTCACGTCCTGCTCTTCTGAATCTGCCATCATATTGCTGCCCGATGAGCCACTTTGAGTTTATTTGACCTGCCTACGGACGCTAGTCCCCCTGTACATTATGTCATGCTTTATTTTCCTTTGTAAGGTAGTCCCCTCTTCAAACAATGGAATATGTTCTCATAATGGAAGATGTTGCATCACTGAGGACATCTTCTGACCTCCAGCTATCTCTGTACCTATCTCTCTGTAGGTACAGATATAGATTATTACTATAATAATATAGATTATAATAATAATAATATAGATTATTTTCAGCCTGCATCATGAAGGTCTCCCTATCACAGCAGGGACTTAAAGTCTCCACCAATACTGTTACATGAAGATCTGATGGATTTGTGATTAAAGCCCTGGAAGTATGTGGGTGGTGATAGGGGAGCGGGAAGGGGAGCAAGAACCAATAAGCTCAAAGACCGCTGCTATTATTATTACATGTACCCTCTGGAGAAAGCCGAGAGGAACCTGGAGTCCTAGACTCTTGAAGGGAATGAAATTCGAAATCTGGTCAGCTTACATTAAGGAAGAGAAATGTTTAAGCTCAGCCAACAATTCATGGATGCTGTTAAGGTTTGGAAGAATTAAACTTTATTTCCTTTGGAGATTAAACAACTCTCTAGACAGTGGGAATAAATCCCAAAAACATTTTTGATGATAGTAGAGGGATTTAAATTTGTCCAGCACTTTTTTGTGGTTATGGAGGGATCCTGAGTTTATCAGTCTCCACGAATGGTTCTACTGACAGAACCAGGGGGCAGCACTTGTTTCTTCATATTAAACTCACCAGCTCTATTTTTTTTAGACTTGGGACTGCTATTCCCACTCTCAAATGAATCAGTATCTTCTCTAACGAGTTTTTCAAATCTTTTAATGTTCAATAAAAAGAAACTTGTGGTGACGGAGTTGTGTCTACTAATTCACCAATGTATCCCAGTTCTTAGCATAGAGCCTGGCACTTGGCAGGGCCTAAAACACATATCTCTTGCTTAATGTGCTTGTGATAGGCAAATGTCCAATCTCAGACACACCTCTATTGCATCTCTCCCTTATATCATAAAGTAGAACCATGTTTCTTAAGCCTAACATAAACTCAGCACTAAATATGTCAACGTAGCACATGAAAGCAAATCAAACAATTTAGTTGTTTTTTTTTTTTAAGATTTTATTTATTTGACAGAGACATCACAAGTAGGCAGAGAGGCAGGCAGAGAGAGGGGGGAAGCAGGCTCCCTGCTGAGCAGAGAGCCCAATGTGGGGCTCGATCTCAGGACCCTGAGATCATGACCTGAGCTGAAGGCAGAAGCTTAACCCACTGAGCCACCCAGGCACACCTTGTATTTGTTTTATAGGAAACTCCAGGACAATACCATGGGGAGGAATTTAGATTTGTTTAACATAAGAAGCATCATATGCAGCACTGATATATATATGTGTGTGTGTGTGTGTGTGTGTATGTAGAGAGAGATGTGTATAATTTTATATATACATGTATACACATGCACGTGTGTGTGTGTGTGTGTGTGTGTGTGTGTCTCAATTAATATTCACCCTGCTTCATTTTGGGAAAGATTAGATGCAACTCTGGTGTGTCATGCGTGATCCATGTGAATCATGTCGGTCATTGGCCTCTCTCCTTTGAGTTTTCCCTGATCTTTTGGCTATTTGGACTTTTCTGACCAATATGGCAAATTACTTATGTTTTTTGGTAAGGAGCAAGTTTATCCCAAGAGTCTTGAGGGAAAGAGACTGGGAAGAGCATCGGGCAGTGGTTCTTAACCAGGGGTGATTTTGACAATACGAAGGAGACTTTGGGGTTGTCACACTCAGGGAGGGTGATGCTACTGGCATTTAATGAGGACAGGCCAACGGTGATTGCTAAGCATCTGACAATGCACAGGACAGTCCCCACAACAAACGTATCTGTCCCAACATGTCAGTGGTGCCAAGGTTGAGGAATACTGTCATAGGGGAACAAGAATGGTCTAGTGTTCATAACAAGTCTGCCACTCAATGGTTTCTTGAGGACATCTCAAGGAAAGAGATATTATAGAAACCTTCTTTGAAGAAAGCAATACTAACTGTGGTTTGGAAGACAAAGGGGTTTAGACAAAGGGAAGGGAGCGAAAATCCAGCACCACGAATTTTTATGTAATTGTATAATTTAAAATTAATAAGGAATATTAAGAGATTGAAAAGAATCAACATAATTTCCAAAGGGAGTCATTCACTAGTCATATTAGTGAACATGAAACAGCGCAAGAAGACAGGCATCTGTTGAGGAAATGTTTTGTGACAAGCTTTATGTATATCTCATGTTAATTATCATAAAAAACAAGCTCAGGTAAGCAGCTTCATTTACGGTTGTAAAGATGAGCTCACAAACACGGAACTGGTTATTGACAGGACCAGAATTTAACACAGAACTTTCTGACCCATTTCTAACTCATCATATTTCTCCCTTTGCTGGTTTTCTGCGTCATGTCAATGGTGAAGGCAGGAAAAAAGCAAAAGCCGAAATGAAAAATAATAACAACTACAGGAACAACAAATCTGGCCTCAGGAAAGATACAAAACTGAAGGAAGGAAAGCCAAGGGTACACGCCGTGCATGGGTCCTGATTGCAATTTGATGTGCTTCTCAACTGGAAGGCAAGCTAGGCCAGTTCTCTAGGCTCTGGCCCAAGACACACCTCCAACAGCTTGGGCCATGCTGTTCTCTCTCACATAGAAATAGCTGGATCACTGTTTCTGGGGAAGGCATCACAGAGGTCCTGAAGGGAAACACGGCAGAGTGGGTTCTGAGGGCAGGGGTCCTGAGTTCTTACCTCTACGTGAAAGGGAAGTTCTAGAAGATCTTAGTATCTCAATGCCAAAAACATTTTGGAAGAATTCTTTTCCAAGCATTCATAGAGAAAAGAGGTATCAGCAGCCAGAAATCAAGGAATATGAGCCAGAGTTTCAGAGTTGAAGTAGGAAAAGTGTAAATTAGCCAGTAAGGGAAATGTTGAGACAGAACCATCGGGGAGTGAGCAGGGTCCCATGGGAAGGGGCTTAGGGACTCCCAGGGCCAAGCTTCTAGAGCACATTAGATAGTGATTGCAAAGGACTTCAGTGGTCTTTTTTTTTTTTAAAGATTTTATTTATTTATTTATTTGACAGAGAGAGATCACAAGTAGACAGAGAGGCAGGCAGAGAGAGAGAGAGAGAGAGGGAAGCAGGCTCCCTGCTGAGCAGAGAGCCCAATGCGGGACTCGATCCCAGGACCCTGAGATCATGACCTGAGCCGAAGGCAGCGGCTTAACCCACTGAGCCACCCAGGTGCCCCAGGACTTCAGTGGTCTTTTCTGGCCCCAGGAGATAATTGGCTAGCTGAGCAGAGCAGTCTCACCCATGGGCCAATGATAAATTATAACAACCCATTATTTTTATTAAAAAAAAAAAAAAGGAAAAAGAAGGTGGTTTTTCTTTTCCCCTCGTTCTCAAAATGAATTTTATGTCTGTAAGGAGCTCCCGGCAAATAGACCCTAGAGACTGAGGTTTTCTATTAGCTCACATAATAGTGACTTCACTGAGCAAAAACAGTGCATCTCCTCTGTAAATTCTCCCAGCATCCCTCAAAACTTACCTCAGGAGCTCAGTTTTTCTGCCCACCCTACCACCTACACAACACCCCTACTTGGTATGAGAGAGTTCCTTGGTACTGAGGGCCACTCAGCATCTGATCCCCTCTGCTGAGCCTGCCAACAAAGGAGCTAGTTGAAATGTGTAGGACTCTGTTATGTGGCCATGTGCTCATTAGGATGTTGGCTGGCAACGTGTAGCATAAAAGACAAGATCAGGGATAGCTCCGAATAATTTTTAGCTGTTAGGAAGACATAAAAGGACCATGATATGGTCCCTTGCAGTTGGTGGGACATGCCTGTTGATTTTCTCAGTATTCTCTGAAATGCCTATCCTTCTCCAATTTTCGATGGAAAGAAGCATGTCCCTCTAAATGAAATACTGGTTTTTCTCTAAAAGCACAAAAAAAGGTATTGAAAGCTGAGTTTCCATAACCAATGACAGCACACAGCTATTTATAACCCAGTTACAATCACTGAAAGCCCATTTGCACTATACTGGTCCTAATGAGTTCTTGGTAGGTGTGTAGCAGCAGGAAAAACCAAGACAATCTGTAACACTGGAGTTAGGGCTCAGCAGCATCTCTGTCTCTGGCAAACACCACTACAGTCTACACTGACCTCAACACTCGCCTTCCCCAGAGAATTCTTCCTGCCAAGTTCTCATCAGAGCTCAAGGCCCAACATACTCACATCTTGGCTCTCCTGACTGGGGGCCCTTCGGGGATTAGGTATTGTAAAGAAGGTTGGAGTGCTTCTAGAAACATGAAGATACATTCCAGAGACTTGGAACAAGCTGTGGGATTTGGTACTCGATGATTGAGATGATGAGAAGGTGCTCATAGTCTAGATCAATGCTGTCAAACTGAAAGCTAGAGACATCTCCACCACTCCAGAGGGACCCTGTCAGATCAGTCTGAAGCAGACCAGGAAGGCACAAAACTCTAATAAACAAGAAGAGGAAACATGACCTGGGAAAGAAACACTGGGGAAGATTTCACTTGCGTGGCTAAGCAGAACTGAAGCTCCCCAAAGAAGAACAAGTTGTTCATGCCTTATAGAATGCATGTTCCTGGTCTGGGTGTCCCAAGAGGTGTACCTTGTTACTTTCACATGTTGTGATGGTCAGTAATTAAAGACAGGGACTCTGGAGCTGGCGGTGTCCACATTCTGGTTTTAGCATTAGTTATGCAAACTTAGGCAAGTTACATAACGTCTCTGCACCTTCCTTTCCTTATTTCTAAAATGGGAATAACAGCACTTACCCTAGAGCATTGTTGTGAGGATGAATTGAGTTAATTTATATACAAAAGCACTTGTGACAGTGCTGATGCATAGAAAATGATGTATAAGTGCTCATTGTTGTATTGCTGTTCTACATTTATTATATTATACATAATGTATACAACATAGAATGATGTAATACATATTGCATTTAATTATGTAACATATAAAATATTATAATTAATAACTATTATAATATATATAACCATGGATTGTATTCTATCATATTGTGATATGGTGTATACTGTATGTTATATATCATATCATGTATCATATATTCTTCTTTATTGGTGACTACATCTGTGTTGAAGCTTTGAGGATAAACTGATATCCACTCTTTTCTCAAAATTTGTAATTGCTTTCTAAGTTTTATGAAAAATAGTCTGCATAAGCTGACTCAAGACTAACTCTGACATGTACTAGCTGTAGGCGCTTGACAGACCTGCTTCACATCCCAGTTTATGGAACTGGGAAAGGAGGTCGAGTGGAGATTTGACTAAGAGAGAGCAAAGTGGCCCAGCCAGTGTGCTCTGCGTGAGTTACAACGGGGCCACACAGGGAGCACTTTCGCCTCACAAATGGGCAGCAGGATCTAGGAAAATAGGAACATTTGGCTGGTTGTCTCTGACAACAACTGTTCTCTTATCTTAGTGTGGCCTACAAATATTATCACTTTCTCTGAGTTCAAAACAGAAGGTCTGAGAAGGACATTGCATGAGAGGCATTGAGTACCAGGCCTGGTACATAGTTAGTGCACCAAAAGCATTGTCTTGTGGGCAGGGTGATGGCAGCGGTGAAGGAGGAGGACAGAAGGAACAACTCTCTTTGCTGTAGTTACTTGTTTCTGGTAAAGGAGAGTTGGAACCTCCCATAATCTCCCTGCTTCAAGCCAGGAGGCCACAGAGGCCACCAGGGTTGTCCATGTACCTTGGAAGTCCTGGGTATTATGAAAAGTATATCGACCGTGAAACCATGAATGGTTAAGGTGGTGGTCTGTTGCAGTTTGGCTGGAAGAAGGATTCCAGGGTGTGGGACTTGCAGTGCTTTCAAGTGAATCCTCACTTTGAATATGGGAGTTAGACTTTCTGAATCACATTTTCCAATTGTCACCTGTGGAAAATAAAGCCTGACTTACAGAATTTTTTTTTAAAGAAAAGATTATATATTTTTTTATTTTGTAGAGAAAGAGAGAGAGAGAGAGAGTGCAGAGGGGGCAAGGGGCAGAGGGAAAGAGTGTCCAAGCAGACTCCCTGCTGAGCTCAGAGCCCTACAAGGGGCTCGATCTCAGACCTTGAGATCACAGCTGGAGCTGAAACCAACAGTCACTTCACTGACTGTGCCACCCAGGTGCCCTTAGAATTCTCATTATCAAATAAGAAAGTCTATATCAAGTACATGAGACAGAGTAGAAGTAGAACAAATGTTACACATGTTCTTTCCCCACCCCAGGTAGTGACATCAGAGTGTGAATAGAGGCTCCACAACTTGGTGGCTGTGTAAAATCCGGCAAACCATGGAAATTTTCAGGGTCTGAATTTTATCATCTGTGAAGTGCTCATAATAATGTTGACCTCAGTGGGTTAGAATGGGATTGAACGGAAAAAGAGAATTACTCCAAGGGAGAAATTAATAGATCCATTCTTCCAATGGATTTTTAGTCCATGACTTTTATACAAAAATGATCCTTCTGAGAAATAAGGCTTCCAAACACTGATTGACCCATGGTAACCTCTGCGTTTCTCAGTCAAGAGATTCCGAAAGTGGTACTTCTCCATGTTACGCATGCCCTTCCCCTGGAGGAGATGGTGTTCTGTGGAGACCTTTACAAGGCTTTATAAAACGACCTTGAGGAACACTGAGGAGCTGGCCAAGATTGGAATAGCATGGCACTAACCTGACACAGCTGATGAGTTCTGGTTTCTAACTCCCACTGGTCTTCCTTCATCTTTAAAATGCCCCATGGGAACTGAGTGAGGAATATAAAAATGGGTATAAACCTCTCCCACATCTGCTAGAATGAAAAACTGATGGTTCTGCTCAATTTTATGGTGTTTCTCTTCCTCCCTGCCTCCCCTCCCTCCATTTTTCCTTCCCCTTCTTCCTTCTTTTCAACTTTTCCATTGTTTCTTTAGTTGCTTCCATTCTCATCGGAATCATCTTTTCTTTACCCCTCTTAATTCTTCTTTGACTTCATTTTAGTTAGCTCTATCCTTTATGAGCAGTAATCATGGATAGATTTTGTTTTCCTTTGGATAATTCATTCAATCGTATACTTTATGAATATTTATTGGTCACTTTCAATTGGTCCAGACACTGTGTGAGATGCTGATGAAGAGAACAAAGGTACAATCTCATAGTTTCTTTAATGAATCACTCTTCTGTATTCAAAAAATTATATATGAATACATAAAAAAAAGAGAGGCTTGTCACATACATTGTCTCATTTTATTCTCACTCATGTAAGGATTAGGGAAAATAATTAACTTGCCTAAGGTCACTAGCTAGAAAGTGATAAGATTCATGATTCAATCCAAGATATTTCACTGAAGCACAATGGTTCATTCTAATTTGGGTGAGCAGTGAAATAATTCATGTTGGTCTTCTAATTTTTCTTCTTTTAGAATGGTTACTAGAACGTTTTTACTACTAAGGTCTTCCTTGGACAAAATATGATCTCAAGAGAGTTTTACTTTAAAGACTGCTTCTACCCAAAACAGTCCCTATCCTCAGCATGTCAAGTTTAACACCTTTATTTTTTTTAAAGATTTTATTTATTTATTTGAGAGAGAGAGAGGAGGAGTGAGAGGGAGAAGCAGACGCCCTGCTGAGCAGGGAGCCCTGTGTGGGACTCAATCCCTGGACACTGGGACCATGACCTGAGCCAAAGGCAGATGCTTAACCAACTGAGCCACCCAGGCACCCAAGTTTAATATCTTTAAAATCCACCCGCCCCTACACACAACCACATAATCTGATCCATCCCATAACCAGGATTCTTTCTCCCCCCACCCCATTATGTCTGGTAGTTAGTTCTCTGATTCCCTTATTCTCTGAAACCAGCTAAATTGATACACTAATGTTAACTTGTGTGCTAACTTGTGAGTAGCTGTTAGTGTCAATGCTACTTCATTTTGGCTGGAATGTTCTGGAGATACTGCCTTAACCCACAAAAGTAGTGGCTGAGAGAGTCAGGCAGTGCCTGGACATTACGGAAAGATCATGTGGACTTGGGGAACTTCTAGTCATACTGGATCATTTTGTGAAGACATTAAGATCTAGTTGACTTAAAGGAACAGTATTTAGCAGTGTCAGTAATCTATAGCCATTGGGTAGACCACAATGTTTTGATGTAATATTGAAATTCAGGCTATCCAGGGAAGACTGGAAATTTCTAAGAGGACAAATAGCTAAGAATCTGGCTTTTGTCTTCTTTCTGTGTGTGTGTGCATGTGTGTATGTGCGTGTGTGTGTGCGTGTGTGTGTGTGTGTGTGTGTGTGTGTGTGTGTATTACGTGTTGTTTGGTCAATTCTTTTTCGGATTATTAGACTTTTAACAAGGTAAATGAATGATTACCTCTATACTTGTAATGGAAACATTGGGTTTCAGGTTTTGATTTTTTTTTTCAAGTCCATTAAAACAGCACATTAGTTTGGCCCTAGGTTCCTGCCATCTTGACGTAAGAGATTTGGCAGCCCTGCTGGGTATGTGTCAAATGAGTTCAAAAGCAGGAAGGTTTGGTGGAAAATATCAGTTCTCCTTCCCTCAGGACTAAGTAGATTTTCAGTTCTGCCACAATGGGTGGTAAGAAAGAGAGAGAAGCACGTGCCATTGCCATGCAGTCCTATGAGCTTCTTGGGCATTTGACCCATCACTGTCCCTCGTGAGTGAGAAGGGGCTATTTCAACTGGCATTTAGCTCCAACACAACCAAAGGTTTTCTTGCCTGTTTCCAACACACACAGCCTATGGAGAATGATCATTTCACCTTCTAGACTCAAAGACATGAGATTGCCCATCTCTCTCCCTGTGTACCTTATCATACGCCTTCCATCTTGCAGTCTTTCTTTAAACCCTATTAATCAGTACCTCTGAAAGGCCCCATTACTGAGAATATTTGAAGAGTGACAGGATAATACACTGGGAAATATACTGTGGGGAATATTATAGTCCTGGCAGGGCTAGATGACCTGAAGTCATCTCAGTCTCCTGTGTTGCTTTGATTAATTAGCCCCATTTCTCAAAATCCTTTAGAGTCCAGATCTCTCTCTGTGCTGAAGCTTCTGAGGGACCCGTTTAGAGAAGTTTTTCACTCACTGATGCCCTTTCTTTGCTGTAGGAGTGTCCTTACCCTTAAACTCTGGCTCTTATCTCTAAACAGTCATTTGACCAACAAATACGATTACAATTTGGTATATGTTAGGCACAGTGCACGGGGCTGCTGAGGACCCAGCTGTGATCCCCAAATAACACTGAGACAGCTCTCAGTCTGGAAGGGGAAGCTGATCAGAAAGAGTTTCTTGGGATACACAGAGGAGGAAGTGCTGAACTTTGCCTACAGTACAGAGGGGGCAACACATGAACCGAATCTCAAGGACTTGGTTATTATTTGCCAAGCAGATGGGCCACAGAAGGTTATTTTAAGCAGGGGGCTATGATGATGTGCAAATATATGGATAATGGTTGGAGTGAAATAATTCAGTATATCCAAAGTTTGAGGGTCAGGTGGAGTAGTGGCAAAAGATAAGCATCAAAATCAGCTAAATAAAGAGATGTTATATAGAATAAGCCAAGGAGCCTGGTCTTTGTCCTATAGGTAGTGGGGAACCATCAAACATGTTTTAGCAGAGGTGAGTGTTGAAAAGATCAGTCTGGTAGAATAAAGGATAGAACCCGAGGGGGGACAAAAGGTAGGAGGGAACAGTCAAGAGGCTATTAGAAAAATTGAGATATGAGAAAATTATAGAGTCATGGGATTTTGGGCTGCCGACGTGACTGTGCTTCTTTCTGCTGATACATTTCTCTCTCATGGCCCTAACGTTTTCCTTCACTTGAAAGAAAATAGGTAAATCAACTCTCTGTGATGGACCAGTACATTCTAATGTGTTCTAACAGGCTTTCTGTGCCCTTCCAGGCCCTGAATAAAAATTAAAAAGAAAAATCTCCAAAGTTCCCTTCTAAGTATAATTGAATATTCAAATCTGTAGCACTGCTATCAATCAATGATCATGGAATATTCTTAGTCTTCTATGATTTGGAGGGGTCAGTCCCAAATCTCAAGATTTTGGGGGGTGTCTGGGTAACACAGAGTGTTAAGTATCTGCCTTTGGCTCAGGTCATGATCTCAGGGTCCTGGCATCGAGTCTCACACTGGGCTCCTGCTCAGTGGAGGTAGGGGGCTCTGCTTCTCCCTCTGCCCCTTGCCCTCCACTTCTGCTCTCTCTCTCCCTCTCTTCCTTGTGCACACACACAAAAATAAATAAATCTTAAGAAAATATTCAAGATGTTGGAAATAACTTTTGGAAGCACAATAGTAAAATATAAGATGTGACAACAGTTTTGAGTGAGTTTTTTTTTTTAAGCTTTTATTTATTTATTTGACAGAGATCACAAGTAGGCAGAGAGGCAGGCAGAGAGAGAGGAAGGGAAGCAGGCTCCCTGCTGAGCAGAGAGCCCCATGCGGGGCTGGATCCCAGGACCCTGAGATCATGACCTGAGCTGAAAGCTGAGGCTTTAACCCACTAAGCCACCTGGGCGCCCCTGAGTGAGTCTTTTTTAAACTGACAGAATAACACCTGCCATTGAGTTTGGAAGGAATTATAAAACACATACAGTTTAAGTTGCTGATTTAGAGTCATTTCCATTGCTAACATGTCTATGAATTCATATTAATTAGCTTTACCAATGTTCAAGCTGCTTATCCACTCCAGGACTCATTTCTTCAACTTGGAAAACCAGGGGGAAATAGCTGTGTTTGCCCCCTTTTCAGATCAGTCAACATGTGGAAAAACAGTTTGTGAACTTTAATGTACTCTCAGAATAGATGACTTTAATTAGAATGTCTAAGGGCAAGTAACTAATTAATGACAGAGCCAGGATTAAAGCCCAGATCTTCTGACTTCTAGCCTAACCATATGATGATTTGTTTACTTTTTATTTTATATATGTGTGTGTGTGTGTGTGTGTGTGTGTATACACCTCACTCTGTTTCCAAGAGAATTTAGCCCACAGTTTGTTTTTTTTTCCACACAGCAAACTGACTTTGTCATTTCTCTCTCTCTCTCTCTCTCTCTCATACACACACACACACACACACTCTGACCCCATGTTCTCTTCCTAATTCTGACCACTCTGGTACTTAGAGCAAAAATCTTAGAAGAATCTACAAAGAAAAGAAGGATTTGTTAAACTTCTATTTTTGTTTGTTTGTTTGTTTGTTTCAATGACCAATAGAATTCTCAGCTCTGCTTTGGTGTTAGAATCCCCTGTAGAGTTCTCTTAAAAAGTTTTGGTGTCAAAGCTCCGCCAAGGACCTCTGAAATTAGGATGTCCTGAATTGCACAGAGTGGTTAAATCCCAGCACATGGATTTAGCTAAACAGAGCTAAGAAGAGCCGAATGTGATTCGTGTATGTGTGTGCACCAGTCCATACCCATGGTCTGAGGCATATAAATCCATGCAACACAACTAGTCTGGTGTGTTGCTCTATCCCCTGACTTACCCCGTAGCCTCTCCTCCCCGTACTGTGGACAAAAGACAAGCCCACTGAGATCTATGGTTATTTTACAAGGTCCAAACACGATGCTAGATACACAGCTAAATAAACACAGTTGCTACCCATGGGGCACTCTGGGGGTGAATGGGGCACTTAAAGATGTAAACCTAATAGGAATGTGATACTTGCGGTGATATTCATATGTAAAGTCCATTAGGTATTCAAGAACAGGGAGTACTTTGTTAGAGAAGAGGGCAGGAAGGAAGGAGCTCTACAGGAAGTAAAGAGCTCTACAGCTCTACAGACTATCCCTGGGCAAGATTTGAGGGGTGAATGAGAATTTTCCAGTCAGAGAAAAGTGGGTCAAGCCAGGGCAGACAGAGAACAGGGAGCTGGTAGAAGAAGGTAGAAAGAAGATATTCTTGGAGGAGGATGGAGCATGTGTAAGGAGTCACAAACAGCCTTGAGCTGTTCTTGGGAACAGCTATTGGTGGGAACTTTGGATAGGCATGATCAGTAACGAATAATGTGTGAGGAGATGGGAGGCTTCCGTGGATGACAAGGGAGAGACCAGCAGGGGCCAATGAAAAAGATTTAGAATTCGATGCCATGCTTGACACTGTGCTGTTCTCAAGACATAGCATGGCTTTCCATTCTCATTGTTCTAATAAGATTATGTAGTATATGTGTGTGTATAGTAGTATTGTTCTAATAAGATTATGTAGTATATGTAGTATATATGTAGTATATGTGTAGTATATATATGTAATATATATGTGTATGTGTATGTGACTGAGAAACTGCCTCATACTTTAATCTTCCTGCAGTAATGATCTAAGTAGCTTGCGCTCAGCAACGATTCAAGAAATTTTTATTGATTGGATAGTTTAAGAGATATTTGCAACTTTTACCTTTAAATGTTAGACTTGGGAATACTCAAGTCAATGAGGTTACAAGTATGAGGTGAGCTGGGCTAGATCAGTGAGCAGGAGTTAATAGTTAATAGTATCCACTCCCAATTTCTAACATGGCTGTTGGTATTCTTTTTGGTAAAACATTCTAAGATTTTCCTTCCACCTGCAAGGATTTGGGGGCAGGGGGGCAGAATCTGTGTGTGAGAGAGATTAAAGAGATGGATCATTCTGGTAAAATGTTCATGTTTAGAAAGTCATGAATATTTAAGGAGTCAGCCAGGCTCACAATTGCAAGTTACTAGGAGTTGTCGAAGAAAGGGAGGCACCTAATTGTACTTTTGTACACAATTGTACTTTTAGGGAGACTTGTTTTAGAAAAGAGGAAAGACCCACGAGGAATGTAGTGAGGATGCTTTGGTGAATCAAGGACTGAGGAAGGAAAAAAGCACACACTTGTTGGTAGCCGGAATCACGGGCATATATTTCAAGTGCTGGTGAGTACTTTCCAACTTCAGCCAGGCATAAAAGATAGGTACACAGTAAGAAGGTAGGGCTGGATGATGAGTATAAGGTGTCTGTCAAAGCCATAGAAAACATGACTTCTTCCAGAGGAATTAAAGAAAGGACACATTATGAAAGCCTGAGAATTGGGCAACACCCACCAGGAGGACACAGAAGAAAACTCTCTGTGTAGTCAGGCAGGATTGAGAGGTCTTATTCACAAAGGTGAAAGGACCAAGAGAGCCTTCGGCCGTATCACAGAAGTCAAGACAAAGAGAAGGTCAAGAAGGAGGGGTGGCCGGCTGGGATACACAGCAGAATTGTCAAGAGCATGGAGACCAAGGAGAAACATATTTGCACCCAGCCAGTTGCTTTCAATGCCAAGATCCTTTAATGCCATTGTGACTTTCATAAAGGCAGCTCAGTTGACAAGTGACACCGATGTCAAAGAAATATCAGGGAGATTGGTTAAAAGGAAATGAAAGCACAAGTATAGAGCATTCATCTGGAAGTTGGCCGTGAAGGGAAGGAGACAAACGGAAGCAGTGAGTAGAGCCCTTTAAAAATCATTTCAAGATTTAGGGTAAAAAAAACAATGTATTTGAAGCTGATTCAATTAATGGAGAAAATCTGGAGATACCAAGATAGAGAACTATAGTAAGGAAGGAAAAAATCCCTCAGCAGGCAGAGAGGAGCTCAAGGCAACTAGAAAACTGGCCCCTCCCTGAGATCAATGCCAGAGGAAAAGAGGTAAATGCGTATAAATGAAGATCATGTTATTTTACCTTTGAAAATACCTCATGGCTTACAGGATCTATCAGCCCAATTTCTCATTTATACCATTTTCCTTAGATCATTAAACCTTCACACTGACTCTGTTAAGAAAAAACATTATTATTCCCATCTTACATTGTGTTAATGAAGTCTTAGATCAGGCAAGTGAATTCATCAATATATATATTGGAGAGTTGTGGAATTTATTTATATATATATATATATATATATATATATATATATATATATAAAATGAGTGGTGGCATTAGGCCAACAATTCACATGTCCTAGTCTTAGGATAGTAGGCAAGGGCCTAGCCTTCGCCATGCTCTTCACACATCTGCACTTATGCTGGAGTATAAATCAAAAATGGCAGTGATGCTGTTGGGTGGCCTTAAGCTGTTAAATAAGGTGTTTGTGTCTGTGTGTGCGTGTGTGAGTGCCGTGCGCACGCGCACATGTGCACACTCATTGGGGAATGTTATGGATTGAATTATGTCCCCCAAAAGATATGTTGAAGCCCTAACCCTTGCCACCTGGGAATATAAATTTATTTGGAAATAGGCTATTTGCAGATGCAATTAAGATGTAAGTTAAATGAGGTCATAGTAGAGTAGAGTAGGCCCTTAATCTTATGTAACTGGTGTTCTTCTAAGAGGAGATGCACAGAGAAGAACACACAGAGAGATGACAGATGATGATGGAGGCAGAGACTGGAACAAGCCAAGGATTGCCAACAAACACCAGATTCTAGAAGGTGCAAGGAAGGATTTGCAAGGAAGGATTCTTTCCTGTAGCTTTCTGAGGAAGCATGGCCCTGCTGGCACCTTGATTTCAGACTTGTGGTCTCCAGAACTGTAAGACAATAAATTTACATGGTTTTAAGCTGCTAGTTTATGATACTTTATTATGGCAGCCTTAGAAAACTGCACAGAGGGATATCATTTAAGTGGTTCGTGAAAATCTGAACAGAAAAGAGAAGGTGTGAATGACCAAAATGGAGGGTAAGTGTAGGAGCCCACAAAGGAGTAAAGAAAGCCCCGGGGTGTTTGCAGTGGACCAAGACTGGTAAGATATTACTGTGGCTAAACAGTATTTTTGGAACCAGACACAAATAGTTTCAAATTGTTGCCTGCCTCTGTTTAGCTGGGAGGCACTGAGGATCTTATTTAAGGATTTTAAGACCACTTACTTATTTGCAGAATAAATATAATAATTCTGACACCATGGAATTATTTTGAAGATTAAATGGCATGGACATGTAAAAGGTGAACCACTGTACCTTTTAGTGCTTGATAAATTTGAGTTGGTAATGGTTGTAATAGAGTTGTTGTTTATGTCATTCCCATATATGCCTTTTTCTAGCAGCATTTTTGTCCAGAGCTACAGACAGTAGAAGCTGAGAATGATGAGGACAGAATGTAACACTAAAATAACTTGTTTTATATTAAAGATACCATAATGCTGTAGGTAGTGGTATTATTCATAGTAGAGGTTGTGGTAAGAAGAAACGTAAAGAGGAAAGGGAACTGTGATTTTTGATTATTATGCTCCAAACATCTTCCAGGTGATTTGCATGTATTAGAATGTGAGATGTAGTGGAGAGGACAACATTCACATTCCAAATCCAAGACTGAGAATGAATTATTGATACAAGGGACATGGTTTTGGTCTCAGGTAGGAAAACTGAAAGTAATTCCAGGTAACAGAGAGGAGATGGAGGACAAGACCAAGTATTTACAAAAAAAAAAAAAGAAAAAATGGATTAAAAAAGATAGTTGGCGAAGACAGGGAACTCAAAATGAATCGTTTGGGTAACAGAACAGTATGTTATATTGACGGATCTTTTCCCTGTTATGTGATGGCTATAGAAGCCAATAGGTGGTATAAACGTTACTGGTATTCATGATTTTATTGAGCATTTACTATTTTCCTCTTACAGTGTTAAGGAGATTATGAGCATGAGGTCATACAATTCTTTTTTTATAATTTTTTATTACATTATGTTAGTCACCATACAGTACATTAGTTTTGAGGTAGTGTTCCATGATTCATTGTTTGTGTATAACACCCAGTGCTCCTTACAATATATGCCCTTCTTAATACTTATCACCAGGATCACCCATTCCACCCCCCCCCCCAAAACCCTCAGTTTGATTCTTGGAGTCCATAGTCTCTCATGGTTTGTCTCCCTCTCTGACTTCTCCCCCCTTCATTTTCTCCTTCCTTCTCTTAATGTCCTCCATGCTATTCCTTATCTTCCACAAATAAGTGAAACTGTATGATGATTGACTTTCTCTGCTTGACTTCTTTCACTCAGCATAATCTCCTCCAGTCCCGTCCATGTTGATGCAAAAGTTGGGTATTCATCCTTTCTGTTGGCTGAGTAATATTCTATTGTATATAGGGACTACATCTTTTTTATCCATTCATCTGTTGAAGGGCATCTCAGCTCCTTCCACAGTTTGGCTATTGTGGACATTGCTGCTGTGAACAGTGGGGTGCAATGTGGCCCTTCCTTTCACTACATCTGTATCTTTGGGGTAAATACCCACTAGTGCAATTGCTGGTTCATAGGGTTGCTCTATTTTTAACTTTCTGAGGAATCTCCACACTGTTTTCCAAACTGACTGCACCAGCTTGCATTCCCACCAGCAGTGTAAGAGGGTTCTCCTTTCCCCACAACCTCTCCAACATTTGTTGTTTCTTTTCTTGTCAATTTTTTTTCCATTCTAACTGGTGTAAGGTGGTATCTCAATGTCATTTTTTCATGTGTCTGTTAGCCATTTAGGTCATATAATTCTTAACTCTTTGAGCTAGCATTTCACGCTTCCAACACGCTGCCTCCGATCTGCCCAGCCTCGCTCATTTCCAGAGCTTTTGGCTTCTTGTTCCATTCCAGATGCCCCTGCAGTAACTAACTTTGCATGGGTTTCAACCACCGTCATTGGGCACAACCCAACAGCACTTTAGCACCCTTCTCTGCTGCTCACCTTTTCCCTCTCACCCCAGAGCTTCCTAATAATCCTTGAGATATGCAGTGGCACAGTCTATGTGTGCAGCCTCCTAAAGTGTAGGAGATTTAATGCCTTGGATGAAACAATAACCAATGAGTAACGGGCATCAGTGAATGTGTTTGTCTCCCTTCCTCTCTCTGTATTGACTTTCCTATGATGCAATAACACAGAGATAAGAATCTCCCAAGGTAGAGAAATCCCTTGTTCCTGATCACAAGGAGTGTGTACCACAGTGATTCAGCCTCATTTGTTGTCACTGTTTTTCTCTGTCCCATTAAATTTTCCCTCACTCTACTCCTGCTCTTCTGGTATTTCTCTTCCAAAAGAACAACTAGGCCATGAACATTGACCTTTCTGAGAACCCAGGCTAAGACAATGGCAGCAGGATTGGATGGTTATCCATGTCCGCTGTGCAGTGGCATCACTATCTCTGTGACTTTCACTTGTGGATGATTGGGGTGAGAGACAGGCAGAAGGTGAAGCATTGGCTATATGGAGGCTATATGGTGATGGTGCCCAATGGACACAGTGACCATTGTAAGGATTATAGAATAGAATGGCTTCTGTTAACAGCGCTGGTGGCCTTGACAACAGAAGATGATAGGCTCAGGACAGTCTACTGTGAGCTTAAGTCATGCTATGAAGCCCGGAATACCTTTGAAACAGACTCTCATCTTCTGTATCCATAAAGCTCATAGTACTGAAAGTCAGGGACAGAGTCCACTCTAAGGATAACAGAACTGTAAATGAACCTGACTATTGGCATTCAATAAATCACCTCTGAAAACTTTGAAAACCTGAATGGAAGACAAATGGACACAGAAATCTGGGATGTGGACATTTGGCTGGACATGCCTGACAATCTTTAAGCCTCATATTCCCCCTGGAATTCTTCAAGCCAGCAGAAATAACCCTCTCATTGCACTTATTGCAGGAGAGCAGTCTCTTTGGGCCTAGAAACTTTCAATCTCTTTACTAGAAGAAAAAACCTTGCAAGGTAATGCTTATACTTCTCAAGGTCTTCCCTCTTACCCTCTGATGCCCCCAGGCCAATAGTCTGGGTTAGGTTATAGCACAGCTCAATTAAGAAAGTGTAGTTTGCTCGAGGATGCTATAGCCTCATGTGAAAGGAAAGCATTTGTAGGTCCTTGCTAATGCGTTTAAGTAAGAACTGGGAGAGTCTGTACAGGCATGCCTCTTGAGGAAGGGCGATTGGGGTAGGGATAGACAACTTTGAGACTGGGGAGGGGAGAGTGTATGGACAGAGGAGCGCTCACCTGAGACTCTGAGTTTAATGTTCTGTCACAGACGCCTAGAAGAGATTCTAAATGTCTGCTATATTCACCATATCAATAGGCTAAAGAAGAAAAATCATATAATCAGACACAATTGATGCAGAAAAAAGCATCTGGCACAATCCAACATCCATTCATGATAAAAACTTTCAGAAAGTGAGGAATGCAAAAGAATTATTTTAACTGGATCTATGAAAACCTCACAGCTAATATATCTACTAGTAAAAAGTCTTTTCCCCTAAGATTGGGAACAGAGCTAGGATGTCTGCTCTTAACATTGCTATCTCATGTAGGACTGGAAGCTCTGGAAAGTATAATAAGGCAAGAAAAGGAAATAAAAGACATAGAGATTAGAAGGAAAGAAAGAAAATTGTCCAGATTTTTAGACGACATGATTATCTATATAGAAATTCATTATCCAAACATACACTACCCTCCAGGATAAAACCCTGCAAGAACTCATAAGTGGGATGATCAAGACTGCGGGACATAAGATCACCACACAAAAGTCAGGCACATTTCTATGTACTAAAACTGGATATGCTGAAGCAGAAATTAAAAATACAGCACAGTTTATAATTGCTGCAAAGAAATTAAAACACCTGGGCAGACACTTAACAAAACAGAGGCAAGATCTGTATGGTAAAAATTACAAAATGCTGTGGCAGACATCAAAGAGGCAAGTAAATGGAGAGACATACCGTGTTCATGAATGGAAAGACAATTTCAATGGTAAAGATGAAAATACTCCCCAAATTGATCTACACACTTAATGAAACCTCTATCAAAATACCAGCAAAGTTTTTTGGTAGAAAAGCTTATAGTAAAATTTGTTTGGAAAGACACAGCTGAAGTAATCTTGATGAAAAGAATAAAATGGGAGGAATCACCCTCCACATTAAGGCTCCCAGCTACAGTAATCAAGACAGTTCGATCTTAGCAGATGGGTGGATGCATAGATCAATGCAGAAATAGACCCAGAACCCAGAAATAGACCCACATAAATATGTTTAACTGACTTTGACAAGATGCAAAAGCAATTCAGTGGAGGAACCCTTTTCCGTAAGCGGTGCTGGAACAACGGGCCATCCATAGGCAGTAAAATGAAACCTAACCTATACTGTACACCCTATTCAAAAATTAACTGGACTTTTAGAATTGATGCCAAAAGCATGATCCACTAAAGAAAAAAATGATGAACTAGACTTCATAGAAATTACAAATTTTGTTCTGGTACAGACGATGCAAAGGCCATGAAAGTCCAAGCTACAAGTTTGAATAAAATATGTGCAAACCGCAGAGCTGACAAAGGGCTTATATATAGACTATATGGTGAATGCTCACAGCTCATCAGTAAAAAACTAATAATGTGATTAGAAAACAGATGCAAAAGCCAACTTTATTGAAGGGGATAGGTAGATGGCAGGGAAATGCAAAAGAAAAAAACAACTGACCAAGCAAACAAAAACCCACAGTGGGATAGTTACAACACCAAATGCTGAGGAGGATGCAGCGAAAATGGGTTACTCGTTCTTTGCTAGTAGGAATGTAAAATACTGATAGATGATAGATGATAGATAGGTAGATGCTTAGATACATAGATACATGAGATTAATAAATACATGATAGATTGATAGGTGATCGGTGATAGATATATAGATAGATGTTAGATGATAGGTGATAGTTGCTAGATAGATTGAGGTAGGTTCATATGCAGCTATAAGAAATTATATAGAGATCCCATGTACACTTTACTCAGTTTCCCCCAGTGGTAACTTCCTACACAACAATAGTCCAGTATCACAGAATATTCACATTGATGCAATTCTTTGATTTCTTCAGCTTTCTTTTGTTTTCCTTGTATTAGCAAAAATCTGCAGAGTAGCTCCCTAGAGCTTCTACACATCCAAGTCCTCCATGAATAAGACAGAGATGCCTTTGCAGAATATTGAGGATGGAATCTGAGAACTCAGAGCAGTGGAAATATTAGAATGAGTATCTTAGTATTTAGAGGATACTCCTCTCTTTAAGTCAGTGGTTCTCAAACTTGACCTGCTATCAGCATCTCTAGGAGGGCTTGTGAAACATCACTTTCTGGGCCCCACCTCCCAAGTCTGATGAAGTATGCCCTGAAATTTGGGGTTATACATTTGGCATTTCTAAAAAGCTCCTTGGTGATGCCTACCTATGTTAGTTCTGAGGGCCACACTTTGAGAGAACTCGCCACTAAGGGAATGGGAAAAGTGCTGGATGGGGGGCGGGAAGCACCAGCATCTTTGAGAAGTTCAGTGGTGGCTGTCCTCTGCAGGCCAGGTTTGACAAGCGGGAGAGATGAACATAAGGTAAGCTGTCTGACATCAGTGGCCAGATGCCAGAACGACTGAAGCTAGGTGGCAGCACCTGACCATCAGAGACGAAGACAGTGTGGGGCACCTGCTGTCATCACTCTGATGGGTAGGAAGGCTGCAGTGCCCAATAGGGTGCCTGGGCCTGCAGTGGTTTGTAGCAGTGGTGGAAAGATCAGGACTTAAAAAACAGTTTCTGACTTAAAAAACAGCTCCACCTCATGAGTCAGGGCTCTTCGATTCTTTTGCAAGTAGATGTCATGAGAATCAGTGTGATCCTTTCAGAGGGACCTGTGCGAGGGTTGCTGTGCATACATGGACTACGGAATGCTCCAAATTTTTGAGGATTATTAGAGGGGCCTTCTAACATGAATTCCAGGAGACCTGCTATGCTTTCACAATCCTCCAGTGGAGTTGAGGTATAGGAAAGCCAGATAATACATGGAATTTAACCCAAGTCAGAGTACATATCTGATGGGTGCCTGAACCTGGCTTGTAGTTATTTCCCTGGATCCTGCATGTATAATTGATGTGGACTTACTAAATAGCAGCCCCGGTTGGTTACCTGCTGGAGTGCAAGCGATGTTACATTAGGAAGGGCTAAGTGCCAACTCCTAAAGCTACCTTTGATTACCATGCGGGGCTGCATTTGCTCCAGCACAATGTGGAGCAATGCCTGGTCCTAAGGGATTCACCGGAACATCTCAGTGCTTCCTTCCCAGATAGACGCAAACAAGTGTCTGTATAACCACAGCACCCCAGCAATGGCAAGACAGCCGAGAGTTCACACCCTTTAGGGATGAAGATCTGGGTTGCTCCATCAGGCAAACAACACAGACTGGCTCATGTCCTGGTCAGGTGTGGGAAGTCATGAAAGGAAGGTAGAGAAGAGAGATCATGAGTGTCATGGTCTTCGTATCAGCTGTGGTTCCAGGGGATTTCATCTGTTTCATGAACACCCTCGCCTTAATTCTTCACAGGGATGAGCTGCCACCAGCTGAGTGGAACTCTAGGAATGGTTGACTCTTTACCTGCCCTCTCAGGGATGTGATTAGTATCTGCTCCTAAAGATGGATGTACGCCCTGGGTGTTGAGAGGTTGGTATGATAAAAGGGCGCGCACGGATCCAAGTGTTTCAAGTGGGGGACAAATCAGACAGTCCTTACGCACCACTCAGGTCATTTCAGCCTCTTCTTTCTGGAGGCTTCTTGTTTTGCCTGGCTGCCAGGAGGCAGCCAGCTCTGTGTGGCCTGTGACTCGCCTCACAAGGATACAAACCAATACCCTTTGCCCCATGCCCATGCCAGGCTACTCTTGCCCTCTACCCTGGAGCTACCCTCTTGATACTAGGTATGAGATGCCATGAACCTGGGTACCAGCCAGGTATACACAAGTCAGAATTGTGGGACAGTTAATTCCCTTTGGGGAAAACCTATGGAATATGGGATCCAGAGGACCAATTCTTCTTTCCTGCTCCACGGACTTTCTTGACAAGTGCTACTTCTTATGAACACCCAGAAGATGTCCCATTACATTGAGCAATCATGGGAGCTTGTGACCAAGCAGTGAGGTGGCCTCTTATTGGCTCTTCTCTTCCCTGACTCACTCCCCTTTTTCATGACTCTTGGTTCCCTGGGGCTGCACTTCCTGGTTAGTTAGTAGCCTCAGTCACTTCCTTCTGGGTAGTACAGGCTAAGACAGTGTATACCAGTTTATCCCCATTTTATAGATGAGAAACTGAGGCACAAAGAAGTTACCCAACTTGCTAAAGTTCACATATCTAGCTTCTTTAAACGTAGGTCCACCTGACTCACAATCCAGCTCTTAATTAAAAGGCTTAATAGAAGACAAACATGACCTAATTGTTGAAGACATCTAGAATGATGGAAAAACAACAACAACAACAAAATAGTTTTGTAGATTCAGCAGTCCCAGTTTGCATGGGATGGTGCATAATGAAAGTCCTGGACTATAAATGATCAGAAGTGAAATGATGGTTAATCAGTGAGATTGAACGCAAGGCCAGTGCCTTCCCATGTGGAGTAGACCAGTGTAGCGAAAGTATTCTGTGATATGGACATACTAAGGCAAAAGCATCCTGCTGGAGAAAGGGAGGGTGTCTTTGGTAAGCAGCTTAAAAAAAAAAAAAAGTGAGGAGAGAGAAGCGTAGGAGGAAGGAAAGGGAGGAAAATAATTTAGAAATAGTTACAGGGCAAGGGGATTTCTCTAATGTATTGGCACATGAAGTATATAGCAGGGGTGTGAACTGGAAGTTGATACGCCCTGGGGTGTGAAGGACTAAGCTGAGAAGCCTGGACAGGGTTCAGAGATGCGCGGTGTTAACTCACAAGGAGGCCCATGTAGAGGAGATATCAGAGAGGGACCTGACTCCGTACTCAGGCATATACAGTATCCAGTTGTTTCTGAATCATGTCAAGAGAAGTCCACCCTTTCTCACACAGGCATGTGAGCCAGACTATATTTCTTAATTTTTAAAAATTATTTTGGCAGGGGGCAGAGGGAAAAGGAGACAGAGAATCTGAAGCAGACTCCAGTGGGGAGCCTGGTGCAGGGTTTGATGTTAAGACCCTGAGATTGTGACCTAAGCCAAAATCAAGAGTCAGTCACTTCACTGACTGAGTCACCCAGGTGCCCATCTCCTTTTATTCTGCTGATTAAGGGAGAAACTACTTGTATACCCTTAGAGAATGCTTAGAGACTGAGAGGTAGGAGTTCAATTTTGCACTGCTTAACAAAGATTGACTGTTTAAGAAAACTAGAAAGTAGTGCCAGATTAGAAGCATAGTCACTGACAAAAATACTGAAGACTGTGTTCTGAAACCCAGTAGTTAGTCTGTCCAATAGGCCATGTTGGTTTGCGCTTAATATAGAATCTGATGAAATCAGGAGGGTTAGTATAGAAGGTTAGTGATTTAAGAGTTAAGACAACAAGGGATCCATTCCCAGCAGACCCAGACATTGGTCCTTTTTGTAGAATTAACTTGTCAAAGGTAATAGGGCTTAAAATGCCAATTTCCACCAGGGTCTACATTTGAAATAGATTGATACAGTGGGGACAGATGAAAGAAGCTCTCCAGGCCAAGCCACCATCATGCAAGAGTCTCCTAACTTGTCCCCCAGTCAATAATGTCCCTCAACCCCTCCAAGAATTTGTGCTCACATCCCAATAAGAACTGTCCTTTAAAGAATCTAGTGAGATAACATCATCTTTCCTATCAAACCATGAAATGCATTCTCTTCCTGTTAAAAATACAATCAAACATCAGCACGCAGTCCCAAGGCATAGCCTGGCTCTGGCTTACCTCTGTCACCTTGTGTCTAGTGTTCTCCACCACATTCCAGCTTCAACCGTACCAGTGTTATTTTTTCTTTTCTGAAGTCTTTTTGCAGGAGATTTGCCATCTTCTGTCTCAGCTGAAAGGGTCCATGTCAGAGGGGCCTTCTTCAACTTCCCAAACTATGGCAGCAGCTAATTACCTACACATGTTCCATACCACATCATTTTATTTCCATTCTAGTAATTTCCATTACCGCAGTCATCTTGCTTGTATCTTCATCTGTTCACTATCATGGTCTCCAAAAGAGCAGGAACCATTTCTGTCTTATTCACCGTTACATCCTTAGAACCTAGAAGAGTGCTTGGAACCGATAGCAACACGCACCCCAGTGTCTATACAAATACTGCTGAGCCAATGAAGAAGAACCAATGAACGAGGCTAAGTATCCCTGATGCATTTTTCCCATTTGTCTACTACCAGGATTCCTGCATTGATTACTGCTTGTATTCCAAGCTGGTCTTAAAGTCTTAGCTCTCAGAGGAAAATGCCATTTTGTATAAAACGACCGCCATGTCTTTGAAGAAATTAAGAAAGCTATTTTACGTCAGTCATTTATTTCATTTATTATTTTGCTTTGCATGTTATCTTGGTTACGACTGTGTATATGGAGCAAACTACAGCACTCTGGCATATGCGACCTCCCATCTATCTTTGTAGAAAAAGCTATATTGGAGCACAGCCCATAGTCATTTGTTTATATGTTTCCTATGGCTGCTTTTGGACCATAACAGCAGGGTCAAGAGTATTTCCTAACTGGTCCTCTACAGAAAAAGTTGGCCGATCCTGATACAAAGCAATGTATGTTCAAAGATAGGAAGATGGGTGAGAAAAAGACCTCAGAACATCAGGGAAAAATCAAGAGCATTGACTAGTATTGGCTTTGGGTAAAATCCAGGAACATTGATAGTGATCAAATTAGAAGTGCATCCTCAAAATGGTCTGGGTTAAAGCCTGAGGGAGACACCTACATTTCAGTGGTTAGGTCAGAAATCCAGTTTACAGGATGAAGACCAAGCTCCCCTTTCAGGCTAGTGCTGCATTCTCCTATGGAGAAGTGTGTTGTTCTTCTCCTTTGATTCATACCAGCTCCCCATGCCTGCCTTTGTCAGTGTCTCCTCTCCATGCAATCTGGAATGTAGGGAACGCTGCCATCTTCATGATGAATGGTTTCCTCCATTGAATTGCAATTACAGGTTTTAATCAGTTCATTATTCCACCTAGTTTTTGGGTCCTGACAGTTATGCTGCAAAAACTAATTGAATTGGCTTTACCTCAAGGCATTCCCACAAGATCTTACCTTGCTATTTGGGGATTTTTTTTTTTTTTTGTCTGATAGACCAACTTAGCCTCAATTTCCTGTTCCAGCCTTAAAAAAAAAAAAAAAAAAGGTTTTATTTTCATATTTCCCCTTTGAAACATTTCGCACTCTTTTCCTACTTTGAAAAGGTATACTTTATTAAAAAAATCAGTAACCTACAATATATTGTAGTATACTTTGAGCTTCTTATATAAGAAGTGGATACACTTCTTTATACACTTTATACACACTTTAGAGTGGATACAAAGTAAACCCTTACTCTTTTCCATAAACTCCCTTTAGATCACTTAGAGCGGGGAAAAAAAAAAAAGTATGGAAGGGCTGGATTAGTTCTTTTTAAATCTTTGTTCTTCCACGTGCCATAAATTTTAGGCTATGAAAGAGATATTGCCCAGAGATAATGTTTAGCTGGCTGTCAACAGTGGAATTATCTTAGTAAGAACCCTGATTGGGTCCTCAGGTTTTTGGGTGCCTCTCACAGGACTGACCCCCACAAAATTCCCAAGGCTTCATCTGGTAAAGAAATCAAAATGCCAGTTTATCAAATCACTACAAGAGATAGAACAGCCAAGGAGATCAGAATAATTTTCTTTCTTTGGTCAGCACGTTATGTTCTTCTAGGACATGCTACATGAGAAGCCAAACTATAACCCAGAAGGTTGTTTGGTGAGTACAGGATTCAAGCAGATGGTGGTGAGATTAGACAGTTGGCAATAGGTCACAGCTGTTTCTAGACTATTTAAGAGCTGCACCTTCAGAAGACAACAAAACCCCATTGTGGGTCGAAGTAATTTATCCTCTGAACAGTCTTGGATGAATATCTCTAGCATTGGCCTCTACAGAGCCGATTTTCTACATGCATTTTATTGAGACATTCTTGCTTTATATATTGTCAGATAATCAATTACTCCATTAAAGCCTACTCTTTCTGCCATAGGAATGCTCATCCTCTGAAGGCGATGTCATTATTTCTCATTTGATCTGTTGCATGTTAAATATATCAGTTCGGCTCACAAAGTTCTAGAGTATCTCGCTGTGGTCTCTAGGTACTGTCAATATATAGCAAACTTCCTCACCCTTAGCACTACTGACAGTTTGGTTTGGGTAATATTTAGTTGTGAGAACCAAAAATGTTCCCAGACATTGCTAAATCTCTTTCAGGACCCAAATCCTTCCTGGTTGAAAAACACTTTGATAGAGGATAGAAGGGTACAAGGGAGAAAGTCTTTTCAAGAATGTCGGGGAAGAGCCTTCAAACCCGTCAGGCCAGATTCTAGCTTCACACTACTAACTGTCCTAACTTTTATTTCTCTGAGGTTCCCCTTACCATAATCAAAGTATGAGAAGCAAATCTCAACTCAGACTTCTTTCCATGAAATTACTATGTTTAAGTATCTTTCCAGGAAGCTCACAATTTTCTCATATCTTGTTGGGCAGGAACTTTATAGTGCCTAAGGAGAGAAATTTGCTCAGTTATACAGAGCATATTTTTATGGGGAGAGAAAAAATATTTCCTAATATGAGAGAGGTACAGTATCTATGAGAGCCCACAACTGACTGAACCCTGAAACCTAACTAATGTGCCTTTCAATTCCCTTTCATTAGAAAACTGACTCATGGAGCTTGAGATAGAAGAGATCTTCTGGTTCAACAACTTCATTTTCAAAAAGGAAAATGAATCTTAGAGGAGTGAATTGACATGCTTCAAAACAGTACTAAAAAGAGGGATTTGAACTTGGGTTTTTTGACACCAAGTGGTGTGGTTGTATACTATGTAACTCCACACTGCTTCATACGTGGGTAGGTGATATATTGGGGGGCCTTCTTCAAGCAAATAGAAATGATTGTTCATACATTACTTATAAGTCTTCTATTCCCCACCATGTAACCATACCTGGTAATGCTTTTGCAATATACTCCTGTATATTGCTTTTGCGCATGGCCAGTGATATGTCTGCATCTATTATGAATGTGGAGTACATCATGTTTGGATCAGGACATTAAAGGTTTCTGGCCCAAATGCCAAGTGGTATCATCTTAGAGCATGAAGAATTCCTCACCTATCCACTTACAGAATTTCACCCCCACCATTAAATAACTATTTCTTTGGCTTCTTTTAACTTGTTAAAATGAGAACTATTTCTTACTAATATCCCTCATCCACAAACCTTAAGTTCCTAAAAGCTACATCCCAAGATTTTCCACCCAAATGCATGGTCTATTCTTAGAAATAGTAAGCCATGCTCATTTCTATCCTCTATCTTCCTGTCCTTCCCTCCGTCACATTTGAATCACCTATGTCCCTGTCTTTTGTTTCTTTAGGTCATACCCGACCCTGCTAGTTCTCCAGAACTACAAACCAAAGTATCCCCAACAGAAGATGTACTACATCATTTTCACTGCAATTCACAAACAGCAGCCCATGTCCTTTACCATCCCCATCCAAAAAAGGGTGCTCTTTGAAAATAAAACTACAAGGTCACTTTTTCCCCAAAATCATTTAAAATGTTTCTTTTCTATTAATCAGAAGGTCCTAGGACAAGCCCAGTGCTGCTTATACTTGGGGAGAAGGAAGCAACCTGGATGAGGGGCAGCATTTACCAGCCCTAGGCAGATACCCTGCATTTCTGTGGCTGCCCCCTTTTGACAAGAAGGAAGAGTGGTAGGGCAGTTGATCAGACAAAATGTAGTTATTGCTAAAAGGATTCAAAGGTGCACCATTCAGTACTAGCTAACTTCCAGATTCTTTCCAGAAATAGTTTTCTTTCAACGAAAGTGAGAGAACAGAGGAGCTATAAGGAGTGAGGGCAGAAGAGGAAACTAATGCGGTAGGTAGAGAATTCTGTGTGGAAAAATGCAAGCCCCGTAGGCACATGCTGAATGAAGATAAGAATTCCAGAGAAGGCTTTGATGTGATATTAGTGTCTTCAAGGGTCTATGACAGATTTTTTTTTAGATCCATTTTTAATTTATTATTTTAAATTTTATGTTTAACCACTCTGTCTCTGAAACTTAGCATTTCCAGCATACATATCAGGATTTGGGCTCTCAAGCCAGACAAATCAGGATTAAATACCAGCTCCGGTCCTGGTTAGATATGGAAGTTGATTAAGTTCAATTATCGCGAGACTCTGTTTTCTCATCTGTAAAGCAGAATAAATCAATTAAAAGAGCCAGACTCATATTTAATGGTCAAGAAGGGCAAGGAAGGTAGATGAATGGGTATGTGTGTGGGTGGGTAGAAGAACCTGAAACTCTGGGTCCATCAGGAGTCTAAATATAATCTGAATTCTTACCTGAAGGAAACAGCTTCGTTTTGGTAGCCTTCATTGACAGTGCGAAAGAATTAAGTGTTCATTCTTCAGGAAGGACAGGAGACCTCAGCCATCGATGTCGAGGAAAGTAAAACTTCATCTGCCTTGAGTGTTTTTGCTTTCAGGAAGTGGAAGGCTTTTATTGAAGTGGTGACGTAAGAATTGCCTCAGAACTTTGTTCTGGACTCCGAGCTCCTCAGATAAATCGATTTTTCTCTAATGAACCAAACCTCTGAAACTTGCTCTGTGATATCGCAGGCACCTCTGCCCGAGCTCTGTGGCCGGGCAGAGCCCAGCCTAGCCACGGGGCTGGTCTTCCATTTCCATCTCAATGTAATGAGAAGGTTTCCTTCCTCTGAGTGGGAGAGCGGCTGGCGGAAGAAATGGTACAGGCACGTCCCACAGAGTACTGTGGAGGAACAGCCAATCTAACTGTTGATGAAGGGGCCGTGGGGGCCCATTATTATGTAGGGAAATGCTCCTCTCTGCGGCAGAAAGGTAAGGGGTTATGCTTCATGCTGATGAGCTGATTATTTGGCTCATTCCAATTAGTACTGGATCTGAATGGAATCATGTATTTTTCCTTAATTCTTCCAATTATCCAAAGACTCTCTGGGAGAGACATGCTTTCCTTCCAACTGGAAGCACAGAATAACTCTCGACTAGAGGCTTGGTGATTAGCACAGCAGATCTGTCCGAGCAGCAGCCTCCTTCGCCAGCATGCAGTTGTCCATCAGGCTAGATGATTACAGAGGGACGGTGCTGGCTCTCCCTTGCTTCCTTAATGACCTTACTCGACAGTGAATCCCATCTGGAAAGTGCTTGCAAGCCTCTCAACGTGTGTAATTGCCCCCACGATAGGGTTTAGGTCTCCTGCAGACCAGGTCAGAAGTCACACCTTGGGGCAAAGAGGGCGCCATGGTTGGAAGGGACTTAGGGAGAGTGGATGTGGGGACAGTTCTCTAAGCAAAGAACAGCAAGTGTTGACTATGTGCCTCTGACTCAAAGACACAGACTCAAAGACACAACAAACAATAATAGCATTCTTAATGGGCAACAACAACAAAGAAGCCAGTTGCCTAAAGAGAATACATCTGGATCCACCACAGCCCGATGCTTCCGACCAGGCTCTCCCGAGGGGCACAAGGGATCAACAAAGCTTCCCTCAGCCCTGCCAGCTTGATGGTCCTGCTGTGGAGAGAATGACAGATATTGTAACAGCAAGAACAGTATAGATTGAATGCAATCACCATGGGGCCATTTATTTATTTATTTATACATACATACATACATACAATGATTTACAAATGGTGAAGGGTCAGAATTTTAAGGCAAAAGGAACAAGGCAGGTGTGAGAAAAAGAAGTAGAGGTTGGATTCAAAGAGTTTCCATGGTAAGGATATTTGATGAGCATTTAGCCCTGGAAAATTAACCAAACCAGAAAACCAGCCAATCAACCAACAGACCAATGACCTAGGCTTTTTGTTTGTTTGTCCTTTTTCTTTTTTTAAATTCCTTTTCTTCTTTCTTTTTTCTTTTCTTTTCTTTTTTCTTTCCTTTTCTTTTCTCTTGTTTTTTAAAGTTATCTATGGATGAACTTAGCTGGGATGGAAGTACCTAGAACATTATTCCCCAGGCAAGGGAATAAGGCCACCTAGAATGAATAAATGCTTGCCTTCCTCTTTTCAACCCTAATCACTTGATTGAAATTAAAGTGTTCAAACTGAACTCTGTGGTGGGAACTCTGACCTCAAGAATCTTATACTCAAGATTTTTTTTTTTTTTACAGCTTCATTGAGGTATAAATTACATGCCATAAATTTCATCCACAGTGAGTGTAAGAGTCAATAATTTTTAGTTACTTACAGTCGTGCAATCACCACCACAATCCAGGTTAGAATATTACCATCATCCTGAATTTCCTTGTGCCCACCTGGAATCAATCCTAGTACCTCTCCTCTCAGACTCAGCCCAGCAAACCATCAATCCTTTTTCTAGAGATAATTTCTTCCTCTGGACATTTCATACACATAGTTATCATATAATATGTAATCTTCTACATCTGGCTTTTCTCATGTAGCAGTGTCTTTGAGACTCCTCTGCTTGTAGCATATATCAAGAGTCTGTTTCTTTTCTGTGGATGAATAGTGTTCTTTTGTATGGGTATAGCTACCACCTCCGGTTTTTTTTTTTTTTAAAGATTTTATTTTTATTTATTTATTTGACAGACAGAGATCACAAGTAGGCATAGAGGCAGGTGGAGAGAGAGAGAGAGGAGGAAGCAGGCTCCCTGCTAAGCAGAGAGCCTGTTGCAGGGCTCGATCCCAGGACCTGGGATCATGACCTGAGCCGAAGGCAGAGGCTTTAACCCACTGAGCCACCCAGGCGCCCCACCACCTCCGGTTTTTCATGCATCAGTTGATAGACACTGAGATTGTTTCCAGTTTGGGGTTATTACATATAATGCTGCTATGAACATCCATGCGCCATCTTTGTGTGGATGCATGTTTCAATTCCATTAGGGGTGGAATTGCTTCATTATGATGATAAGAGTGTATTTAATTTTTAAGTCACTGGTAAAGTTTTTAAAGTAGCTATATCATTTTAACAATTCCATAAGCAGTGTGTGAAGTTTCCAATTTCCCCCCATCCTTGCCAACAGTTGTTAGTGTCCATCTTTATTGTGGGTGTTCTTTACTATGGGTGTTCTAGTGACTGTGTAGTTACATCTCACTGTGGTTCTGATTTACATTTCCCTAATGACTAGTGATATGAACATTTTTTCTTATGCCTTTTAGCCCTTTGAACATCTTCTTGCTGAAATGTTTATTCAGATATTTAGCCCATTTTATAATTATGCTTTTTTGTCTATTTATTAGTCATTAGAATTCTTTATATATTCTAATAGAAATCCTTTATCAGATGAATAATTTGCAAATATTATTTCTCAGTCTGTAGCTTGTATTTTTTTGTTTTTCTCACTGTATTTTCTGAAATACAAATATTTTTTAATTTTAATTTTATTTATTTTATTTTTATATCACTTTAATTTTAATTTTTTATTATTTAATTTTAATTTTTATTATTTTATTTTTATATCACTTTATATATTTGAATACATACTCAAATATATATTTTTATATCATTATGTAAGTTAATTTAATATTTTAGAATCAATCTTGTTTGATCTGTATCATTATGGACGTACCCACTGTCTTGATGACTATAGATTTAAAAGTGAAGTCCTCCAGCTTTGTTCTTTATTATAAGTTTTGGTTATTCTGGGTGCTATACATTTTAAAATCAGTTTGTCAATTTCCACAAAAAGTCCATTGGGATTTTGTTACAGATGACTTTGAATCTATAAATCAATTTGGGGAGAATTTCATCTTGCTAATATTGAATCTTCTACTCTATGAACAGGAATGTCTTTCCATTTATTTAAACTTTAATCGCAGTGATTTTTGTAGTTTTTAGTATATGAATTTGCACTATATTTGTTGAATATATTTATATCGTTATACATTCCTATAACCTTGCTAAACTCATTTATTAGTTCTAGAAAGGGGTGTGTGTGTGTGTGTGTGTGTGTGTCCACGCGCGCGCACACGTGCGTTGCATCTTCCTTTCCAATCTGGCTATCTTTTTAAAATCCCTTATTGTACTAGTTAGAATTTCCAGTATAGTGCTGAATAGAATACAGAGTTCAGGCATCCTTGCTTTGTTCATGATCTTTAAGGGACATTGACTCTTTCACTATTAAATATGATGTTAGTTGTGGGAATTTTCATAAATGCCCATTATCAGATTAATGGGGTTTTCTTCTCTTCCTAGTTTAAGAGTCTTATAATTAATGAGTATTAGATTTTGTCAAATCCTTTTGTATGCAGCAGTTGAGATGACTATGCTGTCTCTGTCTATTGCAATATACACCATACACAATACATTGTACACTGTAACGCAATGCACTATATATACTGTTCATTATATTAATTGGGATGTGAATATTCAGTCAGCCTTACATTGTTAAGATCAATCTCAGTCATGGAGTACAATCTTTCTTTATATTTTGCTGGATTTTGTTTCTGTTACTGTGTTAAATTTTTTTTTTAAAGATTTTATTTATTTATTTGACAGACAGAGATCACAAGTAGGCAGAGAGGCAGGCAGAGAGAGAGAGAGGAGGAAGCAGGCTCCCCACGGAGCAGAGAGCCCAATGTGGGGCTCGATCCCAGGACCCTGGGATCATGACCTGAGCCGAAGGCAGAGGTTTTAACCCACTGAGCCACCCAGGCGCCCGACTGTGTTAAATTTTTATATTGATGTTAATGAATAATATTGATCTGTAGTTATTATATTCTTTTCCTTTGTATTGTTTTTCTCTGGTTTTGATATCATAGTAATACCAACCTCATACAATGTGTTGGGAAATGTTTCCCCCTCCTCTATTATCTGAAAGATTTTGTGAAAGATCAATATTATTTTATTTTATTTTTGATAGAACACCAGTGAAGCCATCTGGGCCTCAGTTTTTCTTGGTAGGAAGTTTTATAAACACTGATTTAATTCCCTTACTTGTTATGGGTCTATTTAGATTTTTCATTTCTTCTTGAGTCAGTTTTAGTAAATTGTGTCTGTAAGAATCTGCCCATTTCATCTAAATTGTTGTGGTATCTCTGTTGCCTTAAATAATACCTTTCCATTTTTTAAGGCTCCTTTATTCCGGATTTTATTAATTTGTTTGATTTCTTGTCAGTATAAATAGTTGTCAATATTGTGAATCTTTACAAAGAACAAACTTTTGGGACTATTGAGGGAGGTCATTGAGAGCATGTGACCACTAAATTGACCCATGAGCTGGACCCTGGTGATTGGAGACTCCTCACCCCATTTCCAGTCCTTGGAATGTGCATTCTGCTCCCAGAAGCTGCTGCAAGGACATAGACTTGAGATAGTGTTTTAGTGTTGAGACCATCTGGATGGTAGTAATGGCTGAGCCCAGTGAAGGTCTCTGTATAAACTTTTGATTATGGCATGCAGTTCCAGACGTCTACTCATTTTGCAGCTGCCCACAACAAGCCTCTTAAGTAAGTTCCCTTGCTCATTAAACCTGTCATCTACTAATCTGGAGTGGCCTGCCTCTTTGTTTGGTCTTTCCCTGCTCTCTCTGTATGAGAGCTGGTTTTAAATCACACCCAGGGAGCTTCTGAGGAAGTTGCAAACTAACACCATCACTGATTATTGTTTTTTTCTGTTTTCTGTTTTATTAACTTCCACCAGAATATTTATTATTTGCTTTCTTATGCTTAGTTACACTTTAGTCTGTTTGCATTTTTCTAATCTGTTATGGTTTAAGGCACTGATTTTAAGACCCACGTGATTTTCAAATATAGTTATTTAAAGCTATAAATTCCCTCTAATCACTGATTTAGTTGCATCCTATATATTTGGATATATTGTGTTTTATATTTCAAGCAGTTCAAAATGTTTTTTAATTTTTTTGTAATTTGTTTACCATGATTTATTTAGATATGAGTTTCTTTTCTTTTTTTTTTTTTTTTTTTACAATTTATTTATTTATTTTAGAAGGGGAGAGCATGAGCAGGAGGGGCAGAGGCAAAGGGAGAGAGAATCTGAAGCAGACTCTGCACTGAGTGGGGAGCCTAATGAGTGGCTAGATCTCACGACCCTGAGATCACAACCTGAGCTGAAACCAAGAGTCAGCAACTTAACTGCACCACTCAGGTACCCCTAGATAGGAGTTTTTTAAATTTACAAATAGGTAGGGCATTCTCTCCCTCTTTTTTAAATCTCTGATTTAATTTTTGCTTTGGT
Organism: Lutra lutra; assembly: GCF_902655055.1. Classification (NCBI taxonomy): domain Eukaryota; kingdom Metazoa; phylum Chordata; class Mammalia; order Carnivora; family Mustelidae; genus Lutra; species Lutra lutra. The sequence continues at coordinate 8,238,701 of NC_062284.1, read as the reverse complement.
TAGAGAACATATTTTGAACGATTTAAACTCTTTTTTACATGTACTGAAACTTACTCAGTAGTTTAGCGTATGATCTTCCCTGAGAAATGCACCCTTAAAATGAATATGTATTTTGCAGTATTAGGTGAAAGGTGCTACATATGTTGATCACATCAAGTTAGAGAATAGTACTAATCAAGTATCTATAGTGTTTCTCATTGTCTTGGGAATGGGGTACTTATGTCTTCAAATATTGTTGTACTCTATATTTTTACCTCTGTCCTATTTTTCATGTGTTTTGGGGCTTTGTTGTTAAGTGTGGATAGATTTGTAATTATTGTATCTTCCCAGTGAATTGATCATGTTATCATCATTTAATATCCTTCATTGTTCATAGTGAACTTTTTTTTTTAAGGAATACAGAATGATGGCTTAATTTATGTATATAGCAAAATTATTGCCACAGTAGGTTCAGCTCACATCCATATTTTCAAATAGAGGAAAAAAGAAAGAAAGGAAAAAAATTTTTTCTTCTCCTGATGAGAACTCTTAGGATTTTACTCTCTTTAATAGCTTTCCTGTATATCATACAGTGGTGTTAGCTAAATTCTCCTATTATACATTACATCTCTTATTTATCCTCTTTACCCTGTAACTGGAAGTCTGTATCTTTTTTGTAAATTTATTTTTTATTTTTTTATTAATATATAATGTATTATTTGCCCCAGAGGTGATCATAAGGCTTACAAACTTCATAGCACTAACCATAGAACATACCTACCCCAATGTCCATAACCCAGCCACCCTCTCCATACCCTACTTCCCTGGACAACCCTGTTTGTTTTGTGAGATTAAGAGTCTCTTATGGTTTGTCTCCCTCCCAATCCCATCTTGTTTCATTTTTTCCTTCCCTACCCCTCAAACCCCGCATTCTGTCTCTCAATTTCCTCATATCAGGGAGATCATATGATAATTGTCTTTGTCTGATTGACTTAGTTCGCTCAGCATAATACCTTCTAGTTCCATCCATGTCATTGCAAATGGCAAGATTTTGTTTCTTTTTATGGCTTTTGATGGCTTCATAGTATTCCATTGTATGTGTGTGTGTGTGTGTATGTATGTATGTATGTGTGTGTGTGTGTATACGTATAAATGTATATACGTATACATATATACACATATGTTATATGTATATACATACATACATACATATAACATGTGTGTGTGTGTGTGTGTGTGTGTGTGTGTACCACTTCTTCTTTATCCATTCATCTGTTGATGGACATCTAGGTTCTTTCCATAGTTTGGCTATTATGGACATTGCTGCTATAAACATTTGGGTGCACGTGTCCCTTTGGATCCCTACCTTTGTATCTTTAGGGTAAATACCCAGTAGTGTGATTTCTGATTCATAGGGTAGCTCTATTTTCAACTTTTTGAGGAACCTCCATGCTGTTTTCCAGAGTGGCTGCACCAGCTTACATTCTGACCAACAGTGGAAGAGGGTTCCCCTTTCTCCGTATCCTTGCCAGCATCTGTTGTTTCCTGACTTGTTAATTTTAGCCATTCTGACTGGTGTGAGGTAGTACCTCATTGTGGTTTTGATTTGTATTTCCCTGATGCCGAGTGATGTGGAGCACTTTTTCATGTGTCTGTTGGCCGTCTGGATGTCTTTTTTGGAGAAATGTCTGTTCATGTCCTCTGCCCATTTCATGATTGGATTATTTGTTCTTTGGGTGTTGAGTTTGATAAGTTCTTTATAGATTTTGGATACTAGTTCTTTGTCTGATATGTCATTTGTGAATATCTTCTCCCATTCTGTCAGTTGTCTTTTGGTTCTATTGACTGTTTCCTTTGCTGTGCAAAGCTTTTGATCCTGATGAAGTCCCAGTAGTTCATTTTTGCCCTTGCTTCCCTTGCCTTTGGCAATTTTTCTAGGAAGAAGTTGCTGTGGCTGAGGTTGAAGAGGTTGCTGCCCGTGTTCTCCTCAAGGATTAGGATGGATTCCTTTCTCACATTGAGGTCTTGCATCCATTTTGAGTCTGTTGAGTTGGTGGTATAGTGGCGAGCATAACTGCTTTCCATTTTGAGTCTATTTTTGTGTGGTGTAAGGAAATGATCCAGTTTCATTTTTTTGCATGTGGCTATCCAATTTTCCCAACACCATTTGTTGAAGAGACTGTCTTTTTTCCATTGGTCATTCTTTCCTGCTTTGTCAAAGATTAGTTGACCATAGAGTTGAGGGTCTATTTCTGGGCTCTCTATTCTGTTCCATTGATCTATGTGTTTGTTTTTTTGCCAGTACCATACTGTCTTGATGATGACAGATTTGTAATAGAGCTTGAAGTCTGGAATTGTGATGCCACCAACTTTGGCTTTTACAACATTCCTCTGGCTATTTGGGGTCTTTTCTGGTTCCATATGAATTTTAGGATTATTTGTTTCATTTCTTTGAACAAAATTGATGGGATTTTGATATGAATTCCATTAAACATGTAGATTGCTTTAGGTAGCATAGAGATTTTAACAATATTTGTTCTTCCAATCCATGAGCATAGACCATTTTTCCATTTCTTTGTGTCTTCCTCAGTTTCTTTCATGAGTACTTTGTAGTTTCTGAGTATAGATTCTTTGCCTCTTTGGTTAGGTTTATTCCTAGGTATCTTATGGTTTTGGGTGCAGTTGTAAATGGGATCAACTCCTTAATTTCTCTTTCTTCTGTCTTGCTGTTGGGGTATAGAAATGCAATGATTTCTGTGCTTTGATCTTATATCCTCACACTTTACTGAATTCCTTTATGAGTTCTAGCAGTTTTGGAGTGGAGTCTTTTGGGTTTTCCACATAAAGTATCATATCATCTGCGAAGAGTGATAGTTTGACTTCTTTGCCGATTTGGATGCCTTTAATTTCTTTTTGTTGTCTGATTCCTGAGGCTACGATTTCTAGTACTATGTTGAATAGCAGTGTTGATAATGGACATCCCTGCCATGTTCCTGACATTAGCGGAAAAGCTCTCAGTTTTTCCCCATTGATAATGTTATTTGCTGTGGGTTTTTCATAGATGGCTTTGATGATATTGAGGTATGTACCCTCTGTCTCTACACTTTGAAGAGTTTTGATGAAGAAAGGATGCTGTACTTTGTGAAATGCTTTTCAGCATCTATTGAGAATATCACATGGTTATTGTTTTTTCTTTTATTAATGTATTGTATCACATTGATTTGTGGATGTTGAACCAACCTTGCAACCCTGGAATAAATCCCACTTGGTCGCAGTGAATAATCCTTTTAATGTAGTGTTGAGTCCTATTGGCTAGTATTTTGGTGAGAATTCTGCGTCCGTGTTCATCAAGGATATTAGTCTACAATTCTCTTTTTTGGTGGGGTCTTTGTCTGGTTTGGGGATCAGTGTAATGCTGGCCTCATAAAATGACTTTGGAAGTTTTCCTTCCATTTCTATTTTTTGGAGCAGTTTCAGGAGAATAGGTATTAATTCTTCTTTAAATGTTTGGTAGAATTCCCCTGGGAAGCCATCTGGCCCTGGGCTCTTCTTTGTAGGGAGATTTTTGATGACTGCTTCAATCTCCTTACTAGTTATGGGTCTGTTCAGGTTTTCTATTTCTTCCCAGTTCAGTTTTGGTAGTTTATATGTCTGTAAGAATGCATTCATTTCTTCCAGTTTGTCAAATTTGCTGGCGTATAATTGCTCATAGTATGTTCTTATAATTGTTTGTATTTCTTTGGTGTTGGTTGTGATCTGTCGTCTTTCATTCATTACTTTATTAATTTGGAGCCTTTGTCTTTTCTTTTGATAAGTCTGGCCAGGTGTTTATCAATCTTAGTAATTCTTTCAAAGAACCAACTCCTAGTTTCGTGGATTTGTTCTCCTGTTCTTTTGGTTTCTATTTCATTGATTTCTGCTCTGTTCTTTATGATTTCTCTTCTCCTACTGGGTTTAGGCATTCTTTGCTATTCTTTCTCCAGCTCCTTTAGGGGTAGGGTTAGGTTGTGTACTTGAGACTTTTCTTGTTTCTTGAGAAAGGCTTGTATCGCTATATAGTTTCCTCTCAGGACTGCCTTTGCTGTGTCTCAGAGATTTCGAACAGCTGTGTTTTCATTTTCATTTGTTTCCATGCATTTTTTTGGTGGGGGGAAATCCATAATTTTATTTAACTGACTATGTATTTAAATATTAAATGCATTTTTTTCAATTCTTCTTTAGTTTCCTGGTTGACCCATTCGACCTTTAGTAGGATGCTCTTTAGCCTCCATGTCTTTGAGTTCTTTCCAGCTTTCCTCTTGTGATTGAGTTCTAGCTTCAGAGCATTGTTGTCTGAAAATATGCAGGGAATGATCCCAATCTTTTGGTACTGGTTGAGACCTGATTTGTGACCCAGGATATGATCTATTCTTGAGAATGTTCCATGTGCACTAGAGAAGAATATGTATTCTATTGCTTTGGGATGGAATGTTCTGAATATATCTGTGATGTCCATCTGGTCCAGTGTGTCATTTAAGGCTTTTATTTCCTTGTTGATCTTTTGCTTGGATGATCTGTCCATTTCAGTGAGGGGGTGTTAAAGATCCCTACTGTTATTGTATTATTGTCTCTGTGTTTCTTTGATTTTATTAATTCATTTATATAGTTGGCTGCTTCCATGTTAGGGGCATAGATATTTAAAATTGTTAGATCTTGTTGGACAGACCGTTTGAGTATGATACAGCGTCCTTCCTCATCTTAGTATAGTCTTTGGCTTTAATTCTAATTGATCTGATATAACGATTGGCACCCAGCTTTCTTTTGATGTCCATTAGCATGGTAAATTGTTTTCCACCCCCTCACTTTAAGTCTGGAGGTGTCTTTGGGTCTAAAATGAGTTTCTTGTAGACAGCATATTGATGGGTCTTGTTTTTTTTTAATCCATTCTGATACCCTGTGTCTTTTGATTGGGGCATTTAGCCCATTTACATTCAGGGTAACTATTGAAAGATATGAATTCAGTGCCATTGTATTGCCTGTAAGGTGACTGTTACTATATATTGTCTCTGTTCCCTTCTGGTCTACTACTTTTAGGCTCACTCTTTGCTTAGAGGACCCCTTTTAATATTTCCTGTAGGGCTGGTTTGGTGTTTACAAATTCTTTCAGTTTCTGTTTGTCCTGGAAGCTTTTTATCTCTCCTTCTATTTTCAATGATAGCCTAGCTGGATATAGTATTCTTGGCTGCATGTTTTTCTCGTTTAGTGCTCTGAATATATCATGCAACTCTTTCTGGCCTGCCAGGTCTCTGTGGATAAGTCTGCTGCCAATCTAATATTTTTACCATTGTATGTTACAGACTTCTTGTCCAGAGCTGCTTTTAGGATTTTCTCTTTGTTGCTAAGACTTGTAAGTTTTACTATTAGATGACAGGATGTGGACCTATTTTTATTGATTTTCATGGGGGTTCTCCATGCCTCCTGGATTTTGATGCTTGTTCCCTTTGCCATATTTGGGAAATTCTCTACTATAATTCTCTTTAATATACCTTCTGTCTCCCTCTCTCTTTCTTCTTCTTCTGGAATCCCAATTATTCTAATATTGTTCATCTTATAGTATCACTTATCTCTTAAATCCTCCCTTTGTGGTCCAGTAGTTGTTTGTCCCTCTTTTGCTCAGCTTCTTTATTCTTCTTCATTTGGTCTTCTATATTACTAATTCTCTCTTCTGCCTCATTTATCCTAGCAGTAAGAGGCTCCATTTTTGTATTGTACTTCATTAAAAGCTTTTTTGTTAACAGCTTGGTTAGATTTTAGTTCTTTTATTTCTCCAGAAAGGCCTTTTATTTCTCCAGATATGGTTTCTCTAATATCTTCCATGTCTTTTTCGAGCCCAGCTAGCACCTTGAGAATCATCATTCTGAACTATAGATCTGACATATTCCTAATGTCTGTATTGATTAGGGCCCTGGCCTTCAGTACTGCTTCTTGTTCTTTTGTGTGTGTGTGTGTGTGTGTGTGTGTGTGTGTGTGGTGACTTTTTCTGCCTTGTCATTTTATCCAGATAAGAATATATGAAAGAGAGAATTAAATACTAAAAGGGTGGGAAAGACCCTAGGAAAAGGTACACTAACCAAATCAGAAGAGACCCCAAATTAGGGGAGAAGAAAGGAAGTAAAAAGAAATTTTAAAAAATTTACATATATATTAGACTGGTGAATATATATTAGACAGAACGACCTTTTTGATTTGGGTGTATTTTGGTCTCTTAGAAGAAACTACCTCTCACAATTTTAAAGAAGGAAAAAGTCATATATATTCAAAAACAAGGGTAAACACGATGAAGGGATGGACTATGACTGTAAAGGTGAAAATTAAAAAAAACTAAAAAAGAAATTGATAAGTTGGTTGGAAAAGGAAAGAAAAAGAAAGTGGAGAGAATTTGCTCAGACTGAAGACTAGAACAAAGCCCTGTGCTAGATTTAAGGTATATTTTGATCTATTAAAAGAAATTGTATCCCAAAATTTTTTAGAAGAAAAAATCCTATATGTGTGCAAAAATAAAGTTAGATACAATGCAGAATAAAATATGACTATAATAATGAAGGTTTAGAAAGATTTTTTTTAGAAAGGTATTATTAAGATAAACTAGTTAAAAAATGTTAAAAGAGGAAAGAGGAAAAGTTAAAAAATATATAATCAGGAAAAAAATAAAAAAAATTTAACTAAATTGTAAAACTAAAGAATCATGGGGAGAAAGCCATGAATTCCGTGCTTTGCTTTCCCCCTCTCTGGAATTCCGCTGTTCTCCTTGATCAGTGAGTTTGGTCTTGGCTGGATTTCTTGCTGATCTTCTGCAGGAGAGGCCTGTTGCTGTGATTCTCAAGTGTCTCTGCCTGAGGTAATTGCACCGCCCTTGCCAGGGGCCAGGCTAAGTCATCTGCTCGGTTTGCTCTCAGAGCTTTTGTTCCCTGAGCGCTTTCCGTAGAGCTTGGAGGACGGGAATGAAGATGGCGCCTCCCAATCTCCGCCCAGAGGAGCTGAGTGCTCAGGGCCCCACTCCTCAGTGCAGCCTCAGAGAAAAGCTGTCAATTCCTCCCGTCTCCCTGGTCTCCTGCCGCACTCCGGAGCTCACCCAGTCTGTGACCAAGTATTTCTGTCTTTGGTGCACAGCCCGTTTGGAGTCTCCAAACCCAGCAGGTTCCTGCAGCCCTGCTCCTCCCAGAGGACCGTAAGTCTCCCCAAATCTTCCACTTTTGGGATCCGTGCTCAAAGAGCAGTGACCTGACTGTGCCTTGGATCACAATTTAAGGTGACCCTGAGCTGATAGCCCAGCCCCCCCCATCTCTGCAGTCGACTTCTCCGCTCTGACACCTGGCAGCTCTGCCACATTCAGAGACCCCAGGTCTTTCTGTGACCCCGCAGGTCCTGAGACCACACTGTCCCCACAACCCCACCCCCCCCAAGCCCCCCACCCCTGCATAGCTTCTAGAGCGATGTCCCTTAGTGCAGCAGACTTCTAAAAGTTTGATTTTGTGCTCCGCTGCTCCACCGCTTGCCAGGAGCCAGCCCCACCCCACCCCCCGTCGCCTTGGATTCACTTCTCCACACGTTGTACCTTTCAGAAAGCGGTCAATTTTCTGTTTCTGGAATGCTGCTCTTCTTCTCTTCGATGTCCCATTGGGTTTATAGGTGTTCAGAATGGTTTAATAACTATCTAGCTAAACTCCCGCGACCTGAAGTCATCTCAGTCTGCTACTCCGCCATCTTGTCTCCCCCCTGTAGTGATCTTTTTTAAACAGTGTACTTGATATTAATATAATCATTCCAGCTCTCTTATGGTTATGTTTGCATGGTATATCGTTTGACAGTTTTTTAATTTCACCCCATTAGTATCTTTGAATTTAAGTGTGTCTCCTATAGAGAAGATATATTTGGACTGTGATCCTTAAATCCCGTCTAACAATTTCTGTCATTTGATGGCAATTCCATAGTCTATTCACATTTAATGTAATTATTGTCAGGTTAGAATTACATCTACCATTTTGGTCTTTGTGTTCTATACGTTTCTGGTCTTTTTTGCTCCTTTATTGCTCCTATGATTTTTGTTAAATAGAATTTTTAATTATATCATTTTAATTCCTTCACTGGTTTTCTTACTATTTTATTTTTCTAGTGGTTGTTCTAAGGACTATAATATGTACTTTAACTTATGACAATCTTCTTTAGACTGATAGTAAACTCCTACTTTTCTTGTCCTCTTTATTTTTTTATGTGGATTTGAGTTACCATCTGGTGTCATTTTATTTCAACTTAATATGAACTTAAATGAAATGAAATATTTTTAAGTATTTTTCTTATGACATGTCAGCTAAAAAATAACTCAGCCTTTGCCTGGCAATCTCTTTATTTTGTCTTCATTTTGAAGAATAGCTTTTCAGGATACAGAATTATGGTTGACAACTTTTGTTTTGATTTGTTTTTGGCTTTCATCACTCTGAATATGTCATACCATTGCATTCTGACTTCAATTGTTTCTGATAGTAAGTCAACTGTTGGTTTCATTTTCGGTGTCCTTTGTATTAAGAGCATATTTTCCTTGCTTTTGGCTATGAATAGCTTGGGTACAATGTGTCTAATGAATCTTACTTGGAACTTTTTGAGCTTCTTTGTTTCAGAGGTTATATTGTTCATTGGATTTAGGAAGTGTTTGTCCACTAATCTTTCACAAATTTTTTTCTGGCATTTCTCTGTCCTCTCTTATTCTGGGACTGCATTGATATGTGTTTTGGTATCCTCCGAGTTTGAGGTCTTTATTCCTCATAACCTTTTCTTCTATGTTCTTCAGAGTGGATAATTTCTATTGATCTATCTTTAAGTTTACTGATTCCTTCTTCTGACATCTCAATTCTGCTATTGTTTTCCTCTAATGAAATTTTCATTCTAGTATTATATTTTTTGACAGGCAAAACAATTTATTTATGTGGACAAAGTGGTTTACAATGATTTGTAAACAGTCAACAATGATTAATGAAGTTACATTAGATAAAATGAATTTTTTCTGTATCTTACTGTGTTGCTCTAGCCCGTGTGCATCTCTGGTTAATAGAAACTTTTGCCAATACTACAAAATGAAGTGGTCCTTCTTTGCTTTCTATGTCAAAAGCTTGAGTCCTTAACAAAGCTTACATGCTTCTGTGGCAAAGCCTGTAGTGTGCTGTGAAAAGAAAATTGACACTGTAGCTATAGTCATTTTCTATGTCGTGGTGCAAATTACTACAAGATTAGTAACTTGAAATAACACTAATTTCTGGAGTTCCTATCACGCACATGTAAAGACAGAGTCACACAATGATATGTGGATAACTTAGATTCTGTTTGGTTTATTTTGCTTGTGTGCACAGCTTTCCAGTCAGCTGGAAAAGTTAGCAAGGCCCCTTATCAGTATATCATTTCCCAGATTTTCCTGCTAAATTTCTGAGTACTGTGCCACTTCATTGCTTAACCCAATGAGGTCTACATCTTAGACTAACTGAGCTGTTGGTCTCTGATTCACTTGTGGCAGAGCTAGCTATGATTACCAGCAATGCTGTTAGGTACGGTATTGTTTTTCCCTCTTGTTGCAAATACAGTCAGCCCTCTCCATCAGTGAAACTTCTAGTTTTCACAGACTCGCCCACTCTGGTAGAACTATCGTGTCAATGATTGAGGAGGAGGGGATGGAAGTACCCCAAAACAAGGATGCCACAGACTTCCAGTTGTCTATTCTTTCGTTGGTAACTGCTTCCCAACTTGATGTATACATATGGTTGACTTCCAAAGCCCCCAAATTTATCTTTTTAAATTTTTTTTCTGGTTTTATAGCTGGTTTGGGGGGAGAGGATTTGCTGGGCAAAAACTGCCATGTTGGAAGTTCTGTCTCAAAAAATTATTCTTGAAAGAAGGAATAAATGAATCAATAAGAATGCAGCTATCATCATTCCCCCTTTAAAACAAAAATTCAGACATGGTATCCCATGCTCATCCTTTTTATTATATATCAAGCCCCCTCGTGATCTTAATCTAGATCTTTGATTACTAACACCCCTTTTAATTTGCGGTCCCTGGACTGGATGCAATTTTGCAGACATTCTCCCTCATTTAAGTAGTACAATTTACTTCTGGAGGACAGATTTCCTGGGACTCTCTCTTCTTGTGTTCAGTAGTCAACGATAAAGGTTTATCTTTTCAGTAGACTTTGTTTAGGCTTAGACTGAAGGTCCATGTTAGGAAAGTAGTGAGAAAAACCACTAGAATAAATTGCCATGGGAGAATTTGGGGTTGATACCATAACTGTTTATCAATCTGGTTTTGATGGTGGCTATAGAAATAACAATAGAAATAAAAGCCAACTGTAGTAGTATCAATAAAAACCAACACTTCTTGAAGGATTTTCCTATTTCAGGCACCTTTTTGGGTGCTTTACAGGTTACTTATTATCCCTTTAATCTTCACAATGCCACTGATGACAAAACCGAAATCAGCTGGAGTAAGCAACCTGCTTAAAATCGCTGAACTGGCAAACGCCTGAGCTGGAGTTTGAGCGCGGATACTGTGGGTCCAGGGCTGGTCACTTACTGACCAGGCAGTGCTGCTCATTATCCAGTGAGGGGAGTTTTCTCATTCAGGAGTGCCTTGCCTTACTGTTGCCAGTTCTGGGGCAGACTGAGGGAAGATGACGGGTGTACAATTTTAAAACAAGTTCAATTTGCAGCACATTTTAGCATTGCATGGTCCCAGTTCATGCAGATGTCTCTGCTTTACCTCAAAAACTTGCAAGTCCCTAGGAAAATTCCCTAAGAAGCAGGTCCTCTGGTTGCTGAAGCAGCCACACTGCTCTGCAGGGCGGAAATACCTCCAGCATGATAAGTAGCCCCATCGCCTCCACTAGAACAATGGTACACAAATCATGATGGGGCTGGGGAATTGAGATCACAATTGCTGGCAGTCTCTGAATCAGAGGGCATTGGATAAGTAGAACAAGAGGTTGTGAAAATAAGGTGATAGTTTCCAATGTTTTTTTGTTTTCTTTTTTTTTTTTTTTTGACCAATCTTATGCAAACCACACAGAAAGAACCAGAATACCAAGTTGCTTGAGAATAATGTTGCTGAAATCCAGATAGATCTTATAACAGAAAAAAAAATGGAATCATGTCTGGAATGGAGAAAGCTCTATCCAATTTCATCCCCGAGTTCTGGAAGTGACAGAAAAGGCACAGGTTATGCCAGCTCAGCCTCTACGACCCCCTGAGCACATTTCTATTAGCCTGTGAGCCCAAATCCTCATCCTAGGAGAACAAAGCTTCTCCTGTCTCAGCAGCATTCTGCTTCCCTTGGAAACGGAGTGGGTAGGGCCTCTGTCCATAATATGCTTTAGTTTTAATAGGAGGTTCATAGAAGGAGCTGTTCTTTTCAATTTTATTATGGTTTTGAAAATAAAGAAGGATTTGTTGCTCTTCCCATTGGTACTCCACCAATCGTTTTGGCCAAGGAGACCTCAACCCTATTGCTTTGTGGTTTCCATAGCATAAGCGTACCCACCTAAGTGGTGGTATGATACTCTGTCTCTCTCAACTCGATTGTGTGCAATGGGAATGATAAAAAGATGTTGTTTGGCTATTTCCCAATTATAAAACACCTATTTAGTACTGGTTAAAATGTACTGATAACTGGATTCCAAAGGACAGTCATGTTCAGGGCTTGGGAAATAGAAAGATGTTACTGTGCTTGCTGCCTTAGGCTATGGACATTACTTATTCATTCCATCATTCATTATTTTATTAAATAGTGTCTGCACATGGCATGGAGTAAATGCAGAGGAATTACCAATATGCAGAGGGCACGTGAATTGCCTGACTTGACTTCTCCATCTTTTCTCTGTCACTCCCGTTCCCTCCTCCATCCTATTGTTCACTCACGTCTGCATCTATCACATGTCCTTTTTGTGAATACAAGTTCACTGTTTTTTCACCAAAGAACCAAGCATTCAGTTGCCTCCTACCCCAATTTGCCTCCTACCTGCCTCACATTAGCTCTTCCTTTTTCGTTTGCACCTGTTTCAGATTATTTCTCCATCAAACCCCCCCCTTTTCTCTCTCTCTCTCATTTCCCTTGGAATCTACCACGTTTTTGTTAATGCAGAGCAAGAATAATTATTGGTATGCCTACTTAAATTCTCTGTCATTTCCCTCAACTCTAAAATGAGAGTGATAACAGTAGCTATCTGATATGTTGTTGTCAGACTTCAATGAGATCATATTAGAGAAGTGCTTAAAATAATACATGCCACATGGGAAGCACTCATTCATTACTCTTCACATCATCAGGTCATTCCAAACCCTTCTAAGAAAGTACACAACAATTTTCTCCTGGTAACCAACAACATCAGTAATAATAGCATTGGTATTAATTAGATTCCATGTGATGTACCTTATCTCATTAATTATTACCATGTCTGTTTTACTGATAAGGAAACGGGGATATAGAAAATTAAAAATCATTCTCTGACTTCACCTCTGAAATGTGTTTGGATGGGATTTTTGATCAACTGCTGAATGGACTAGATTTATAAGGTACTTTAGACCGTCTGATTAAGGGTGAGTGATGTCACAAATCACAGTAGTGAAGGGATTACCCACTCTTATCCCTTCTAAGTGCTTTCCCGACAGTATCACCCTCATCAACTATTTTGGGAAAGAGGGCAATAAGTGTGAGAAAGGAGTGCAGGTATAAAGCCACAGAGAGGAAATTGGCAGCTGGACCTGTGGGTTCTCTTGTTCCTGAGAATACAAATCACCAGGATCTGGGGCAGGTGGTGACGCTTTCTCACAGCTAAGTCTACCAGAACTGGTTAATTCTGCCAACCCGACCCTGTAGGAAGGGTCCACGAATGACAGATGGGATGAACAATAAAGACAGAAAGGCTCATCTCACAATCAAGGACAAGACATTGCTGCCCTGCTCTAGCCATCAAGAACTAGAAATGTAGTTGAAGTGGTAAGACACATACTGAACCTGTTCAGTGAGTTAAACTTTCTGTCTTCCTAGAGTTTTATGAAAACTTTAAAAGAGCATGCTTTTCAGACCCAATCAGCAAGGCTTAGCTCCAGGTGATTCATGGATTACCCCCCAAGTTCTTCCATTCTCTTGGTCTCTTAAGTGGTAATTGGCTTGATTAAAATAAATAAATAGGTAGATGGATGGATGGATGGATGGATGGATGGAGTCTGGATCTGGGTAGGGCAGGATCAGGGAAGGAAGGGAGGGCATCATCTCGAGCTTGGGTTGGGAAGGCATGGGGATGATGAGCAGTGGGGTCTGTGACAAGCATTCATATATGGGACATGCTAGAGCCTTTCTTGAAGAGCAGCAGGGATGACCAACAGAGATTGGGGTTTAACATAAGAAGAAAGAGTTGGTGGTGAGCTCAGGCTCCTTTTATTGAATGGCTTGCCTACAGCAGAGGTCAGTTTTTATTTTTTACGTCTACCTTGCTCAAAATGGCGCTGCACCTATGACAGTGGCGCAACTCCATAGACCTTCGTTGAATGGATGGTCTGATGGCCAGTCCCTTTCCTGAGAGTCTCTCGAAGCACCTCCTGAATTCTTCCACTACTTGGAAGCTCTATTCTGATGCATGTTCGGTTTCCATGCACGATGCAGACCCTGTGACTTGAAAAAACTTAGCTACTTCGCTTATGCCCCTGTTGCGTCGGCATTGGTTATAATCCCCTTCCTTCATTCCTGAGAATTTGAAATGCCCAGGGCTTGTGTAGCTACAGCTGGCCTATCCTCTGAGATCAACACCTGGTGGGTTCTAGGAAGTGCCCGTCCTACTATCCTGTAAGCCCTTTTTATGGATGGAGGGAAGAGGAGTGAGGTGGGGAGCTAGGGAGTAGATCCCTTATCCATAAGGCATCTTCCTGAGAAGGTTTGAAGCTGTAGTTCTCTGCTGGAGCTGCACATTAGAGTCACCTGGGTGAACTTCTAACGTGCCCAGCTGCCCACATTCCACCCAGGACCAATGAAATCAGAACCTCTTGATGTGAGGCTCAGGCTTGGTCTTTTTTAAGCTCCCCAGATAGATCATATTGTACTCAGAGTTAAAAGCCCATGAGTTATGGTTCTCTAACTGTGCTGCAATCAGAATCCAAAATCGCATGGGGTGGTTGCAAAACTCTCAAAGCCCAGGCCCACACTCCATACCATTTAAATAAAATTCTCTGGGGTGGGGCCCAGGTATCAGCATTTTTACAAGTCTCCCAATCATCCCAGTGAACAGTTAGGTTTGAGAGTACACAGTTTAGGAGAAGGTGAGGACGTGTATGTCCTTGGTATGCTGAACCACTGTTATTTGCTAGTTGAATGCCAATTAAATGCACTGATTTGGGGTTTCGACTAAAACTACATTATATGCCTTCTGCTCATACAAGGTTCAGCCTTGACACAAATAAGCATTAGTGGTTAAGGAAGCAGCAGAGAGCTAATTACTTTATTTTTTATATCATGATTCTTAGGCATCAGAAATAACAGAAATAAAATTAGCTGTTATTGCTTCAGTTCCGATCATCATAGCAATCTTGAGAAGTAGATAGTATTATTGCAGTTTTTAAAGATGAGGAAATTTATATGTAAAGAAATTAAGGCACCTATCCAAGGTTACCTAGGGCATAAAGTGCTAGGATCAGGATCTGGACCATAATATAATGACAGCAGATCCCACGCTCTGCTGAGTACACTTGGCTGCCTTTATTTTTAAGGGTGGCTTGAAATATAATTTACATACCATAAAGTTCACCTGTTTTAAGTGCACGGTGATTTCTAGAAAATTTACAGAGTTGTGCAACTATCACCACCTCCAGATTTGAAACATGTCCATCATCCCTAAAACATCCCTTGTGCCCATTTACTTGACTGGCTTTTAAAGAACATTGGGCTAGAAATCAGAAGAGTTGGGTTTTACTCCCAAGCCCATCATTCACCTAATCCTCTGACCTTGAAGAGTCCCTTAAACCCCTTAAACATTCTGGATCTCCTTTTTTTTTTTTTTTTTTTTTTTTTTTTTAATGAGTCACTTAGAGATGGTAATTCCTGCCATAGGATCAAGGTCAAATAAAACATTACTTAGAGAAGTGCTTGGTAGCTAAGAAGAGCTCAGAAGAGTAGAAAGGCTGCATTTTTTTCTTTAATATGCTGAAAACCATTTTGTACCTTCCAAGTGCTTTTGATCTGAAACTGAACTCAGAAAGTTGCAATAACACAAGGCGAGCTGTTTCTCCCTCCTCCTTGTTTTTCTCTTCCACCCAACACCTTCAACCCCTTGAGGCCTGTTTCACAACACTCCTTTGGGTGTCAGAAACCTACAGCAGTCATCGGATCTCATGACAGTGTGCGTCCCTTTTGAGCACCAGGGTAGCCCAGAGCTCTGCTTGGGTTCTTACGGGCCTTAGCTGTCCCTGGCAGGAGCCTGCGGTGCCCATATGCTCCTGTAATGACTAGCTGTCAGGGAGATGCATGGCTTCCTTTAGCTGGAGAATAAAAACAGATGAGGTGGGTGGTGGCATTTCTCTGGCCCTGTGATTAGCACTCTGATGGGTGAAGAGGGGCCCATCTGAGAGGTGTTACATCATGGCAGCTGGGGAATGAGGCCAAAGGTTTACGACATTCATCTAGGTCCCAAAGCAACAGTCAACTCTGTTTGAGCTCAGCATTTCACCTTTTATTTCCATTTTTTAAACCCTTTGCCTGAGCTGGTTCTCTACCTTCACACAGCTTGGACTGTGAACATCCTGAGAGCGTGTTTAGCCTTATGATTTATTCTAGATGCTAGCATTAGTAAGTATCACTGAAATAATAATGGAGCTTCAGTCTTCATGCAGTATTTGGGTCTTGCCTTCCTGATAGCAGCAACACATAGAAATTCACAGACTTGCCACTTAGCCTCTCAGAGATCTTCATCACGGCTTTTTGATGACTTCAGTGATGCTTTACCTGATTGTGATTTGTCATCCCCTTTCAAGCCAGGTCCATGTTTAATGGCCTGTCCAGCACACAGAGAAGATAAGAACCTTCTGTGGGCAGAGGGAGAGATAATTGGGATGCTCAGCCCTCTAACTCTTCTGGAAAGGTCAGTCGAGAAGACTTGAATTTATCATTCAGGCCCCAGAATGCTGTGGCATTTCTGACGGTGCCCAGAGCTCCTGCTACAGCCCTGGGACCAGGCACCCACATGAGACAAGTGGGGCTTCCTCCTCCTGAGCTGCAGACGGATTTCAGTATCTCCAGCCACAATGAGAAGCAGAATAGACAGCTGCACAGAGAAGGGCAATGGTGATATAAATACATGTTTAATTGCACATCAATTACAATTACTTACTAGGCTGCATTTATTTAAAGGGAGTGTAATTAGAGCAAAAACCTTGATTTAATCATAACCTTATCAAACACAGACCCCGTCATCTTCCTGTGCTTGCGCAGTCTGTGTTTCCCTCTGTGCCACTTGCCAAGGGGAGGGGGGGCATGGCACTGCCCGTTTGGGACAGGAAGGAGGCCCTTGCCAAGAATTCTCATCTCATCTGGGACGCCTGCTCAGAAGCTGCTGAGCGGCTCATCCTGTCTCTTCTTCAGCAGCTCATGATGAGAAAGCCTGATTAGCTAGAATGACTTATTGGAAACATAACTCATCCCTGACGGCAGGCTTCATAGCCCAGGAGCCCGAGATTAGTAAGGACATTACATAGGTTCAGCCTCCGGAGATAAATTACTCCTTGGAATATACCTTCTCACAGCCCCTAGATCTGATTTCTCATCAACAGTGATGGGCCCTGACTTGACATTGCCGCATAGGGGTGGACAGCAGGCAGGCCGACTGTCTCTCACGGTTAGCTCCAGGCTATGTCTTTGTCCACCTACCTCTCTCTTTCTCTTGGCTTTTCTGTCCATGGCTCCCTGGAAGCTGAGATGCTATCTCAGACTTTCCTGAAGAAGACCCCGCTCTTTCCATGAGTGTGTTGAGAAACAGTGATCTGTTGTTCCCCAGGTACCCGGGGTCCTTTCTTCCATGACCTTCTCCACGGTTCCTGGGAGATAAACTGGAAACAGACTCTACCTCCATTTCACAGTTTGGAAAGTGGTGGTCCAGACTTAGCAGACAGCTCTGTCAAAGGCAGGCAGTAACGAAAACAGGCAAATGTCTGACGTTTTGCTCTTGGCTGATTTGCCCCTTCGTGCAGTTGTTTCCTACTCTTTCAGCTAAACAGAAAACACACAGTTGTTTCCTACTCTTTCAGCTAACCAGAAAACAGGTACATTTCTGGAATGTTGGTGTTAGTAAGTCACGTGTGCTGAGCAAGTGCAGCAAGTGCTTCCTCTGTGCTATTCTCCTCAGCAGAGTGCACGGTGGCCGCCATTGTTCTTCCATCCCATGGATGAGAGAGAGGTGAGTTGCCTGGCTTGAGATCATGGCGTTAGAGATGCAGTGACTGTTACTGTCTGTGGAACGCGGGCTTCCAGCCGGGTGCTGCATCGCACCCTTTTTGTATCTTGTCTCATCTTATTTTTACAACTCTGGGCTGGGAGTTGTTATCCTCACTTTGCAAATGAAGAAAATAAGCTTTGAAAAGTGAAGCTCATGGCATACATGTTTCATGACTAGAAAGTCAGATAAAGCCAACTTTTGGATCCAAACTCCCAAAGGCTTTCCTCTAGACCCACCCGTCCTCACCCACGTAGCTCCCCTAGCCATCCAGTGGCACAATCCGAAAACCCAGGCACCGTGCTGGAAACTGCCATCACCTGGCATATTGTGTCTGTGGCATATTCTGGCCGTTTCATATTCTGTACCTCTTGAATATATCCCCATTCTTCTGCTCATTGCCAGCACGCTGGTCCGAACCATCATAACCTCCTGTTTGGACTCCTGCAGTTACCATCCAGCGGGTTCTCCTGTTTCTTCACTCTATTCCATCCATGACATTTCCTATATATTAACCAGAATGAACTTTAGAAAATGCAAATGGTGACATATCACTCTTCTGCTAAAATCACTCCTGTAGTTTCCCACCCTTCTTATGGTAGAGGCCATAATCCCTTCTGTGGTCTTCGTTTCTCTCCAGGGTGGGATCCCTACCTATCTCTCTGGTCTCTTCTCAAACTGATCTCCGTATCTCCTTGCTCCAGCCCTTTGGTCTCCTTTCATTTCCTCTTAACATGTTCTCTCCCCAGATACAAACTCCGTGGCTGTGATCTCCTCTACTTGGACTCCCTGCCAACTCTCCTCACCTTCCTCTGCCTCCTTAACTGTTCCCCATATTTGAATCTCAACTTAACGGTGGCCTCTCTGAGGAGGCCCTTCCTGACCCTTCTGGGTAGATCAGAACCTCCCGTCACACACACACAACACACACACGCATCCACTCTTTATTATGTACTCACGTGACCAGTCCATTTGTGCTTGGCTCCCCGCTGGGCTCCAAGATGTAGCGCTGTGGGAACTGTGTCCATCTCATCGGGGTCTCCTTGGCACCCAGTACAGCAGCTGACACCTAGAAGGTACTCAACAAGTATTAATTGAAATAATGACTGAATAGGCTCAAATCAGTCTAGAATCCATAATCCATTCCTTCATTTCTTTCTATCTGGCGTCCTCCTTATTCCACAACTTCTTTACTGTATCCCACAGCCAGGGCTCTTCTTTCACAAATGTTTTTTTGGCACACTCGTCTTGGGCTCCTGCCTTTAATACAAGCCCTAGCCAGAACTTTCCTTTCCTTCCAGAATAGTCTTTCCAGCTCCCTTTCTTCGTTCTGCCCAAGTAACACCTTGTAGCCCCTCTACACAGGCTGGGCTCCCCAGATACCACTTTGGCAAAGATTATATCAGCCGGTGCTGCTGATATAATATCTATAGCACAGACTTCAACATAGTCGCCCAGGAGGGAGACATGTCGTTCAGCGGTAGATGACGGTATTGCAAGGGGGAAAAAAAAATGCAAAAACTCAGAATGAAAAATGGAGAAATAATTGCTCAGAAGGAAATATTGAAGAAAACTATGGGAAAAAAGTGAAGAAAAGAATTGAAAAATGAGACTTAATAGAGCCTATTAAAACTGATGGAATGGGGCTTTGGAGGACATTTTGGGGAGAAGCTTTACCAGCCAGAACCATTGGTCCTTGAAGGCTGGGCCAGGCACTGTGCTGAATCCTGGGACCAGAATCAATGCAAAACCGGTGCTGACCTCAAGGAGTTTCCAGTACCAAACCAGGTGTGCCAGGCGTGCACGTGTGTGTGTATGTGTGTGTGTGTGTGTGTGTATTTGCATGTTAGGGAAGGAGAGATGAGCTTCAAAATGGTAAGTAATCACCCTTTCATCCGTTCACTAAACATTCACTGAGAGCCTGCTCTGCACAGGACACTGTTCCAGGCACCGTGTCTCTTGAGACACGACAGTAAATAAGGAGACGTAGCCTCCTGCTCTGAGAGTTTGTGTTCTCGGATGGGAGTGGGGACGGCAGCAGGGAGAGAGTAAATAACAAAGGTGAGTAAGACTTATGGCATATAGGAAGGTGGGGAGTGCATTGGAGAACAGGAATTTGGGAGGGTTGGGGGGATTCTGAGTGCCTGGGGATGGAGTGTGCGTATGCGTGTGTGTGTGTACGCGCGCGTGCACACGTGCATGTACGCGTGTGAAATAAAGTAGTCACGATCTGTCAGAAAGATACCTCGTGCCCGACGTCGGACCTGTGTGTCTCCCTGCTTAGCACATAATGAGTTCTCAACATACTGTAGCCATAATTGTCTTAGTATCACAGCTACAATGAACTCCCTTCATTCCTCTTTTGCAAGGGAAATTAATTAGGAATATGATTTCCTTCTTTCCCTCCTGGTATATTTTTTTATTTCTTCCATTTCCTACCAGCTGAGAAGTGAGAAAGTTAAATGCAGTCCTAAAGCACAAAGGCTGTTCATTAGGGTCTGATTTATAAACGTTTTACACGGCCGCCCAGGCATGTTGGCATGCACTACATGCTTACAAATTAGGCCTTGATACCTGGTTCTGCAGCAGGGGGTTCCTGTTCAACAACCAAGCCCAGGGAGCTGTATTTCGGGTAGGCTCCACCATCCCTGACGTTTCTTTTCCTCTGAGTGTCTGCTTATGTATGCATATGTAGACATATGGCGTCTGGATGAACATAGTCTTCTGTGCTTTGGAACGTGTGGCTGGGCCTGCCACCTGCTCCAGGTAAATCTATGCTCTGAGTGTGTCCCTTGTGGTTAGGAGGCAATGATGAGGTGAAGGGAGTCGATCATAGCCATTTGATTCCTCTTTCTTGGCATTTGGCTGTTCTGTGGCTCCGGCCAGCCCATTCAGAAGGGGACAGTAGGAGATAGGAATTTGCATCAGTCTCATTCCTGTGGTTAGGGAAGTCAGTGGAATTCCAAAGAGATGGGGCTTTTTAAGATTAGATTTTATTGCATGGATGGAAGGGGACTTATCAAGCAACCACACCCTTCTCCAAGCCCCCAGGCATTCCTGAAATCCGCTCACCTAAATCCTTCCTGAGGGATTCTGATCCCCATTGCCTGAACCCCATTTTCTGTTCAGTTTCATTCAAAAGCATTTATTATGTGCCAACCCTAGGCAACAGCACACTTCCTGGGGTCCTGGGGGCAAGATATAAAAGGACACTAAAGACATGATAATCTGCACTCAGAGAGCTTGAACTCTAGCAGCTGTGAACACTAATGATTAATATGGATTGAGCTCACCCTTCGACATGCCAAGAGCTATGTCAAGAATGTAGTATCTCATTAATTCCCATAACACTGTGAGTTAGGTAATATCATTAACTCTGTTAAATTTATACCTGAAATGAAGCTCAACCATAAGGGGGTTTTGGAGACTGAGTATCAGTGTTCATACTCTGGCTTAAATTGTTATTATCAATGTTACTTAAGTAACAATCAAGTTACTTAAACTTCTGTTACTGAGTTTCCCCATCCATTGAGCTGGAGTAACAATGTTATCTACCTCATAGGGTTGTTGTAAGGCTCAAAGAAGATAGAAGATTGAGTTGTTGGTTTTGGGTGTTGGCATGTAGCAAGCATACCAGAAATGTTAGGTGTTTTTTAACAGTAGTTTGATCAGTGTCCTCAATCTGTCATCAGTATTGCCCAGAAGAGACCAACGTGTTTAAAATGGCCTACTCTAGACCCTCTGTATTCATTTGCATTTGTGACCTACCTGCCCAGTTTAGTCACATTCTCAAGCCAACTGGATGGTCATGAAGTATCACAACACAATAATATAAGTGCACTCTGGAGATAGCAGTGACTCAGCATCAAGTCAAATCTACAGAGCCAAACACACTCTTTTAGGCGCCGAGGAGTCAACAGTAAATAGTTTATTTGGCACTTTGTGTCTAGAAAGATGAGGACTGGAATCTTGCTTGCCTGCCCCTAGTAGTTGTGTGTTCTTATGCAAGTTACCAACCTCTATGACAATCCGTGTTCTCATCTTATGAAACTGGAATAACAAGAGTATCTACCTCTTAGAGGTATTTGGAGCTTAAGTGAGTTGAAAAGTGAGTCCCTGCACAAAGAAAAAAATTTTTTTTAAGATTTTATTTATTTTTTTGACAGAAAGAGACACAGTGAGAGAAAGAAAACAAGCAGGGGGAGTGGGAGAGGGAGAAGCAGGCTTCCCACCAAGCAGGGAGCCCAAAGTGGGGCTCGATCCCAGGACCCTGGGATCATGACCTGAGTTGATGGCAGATGCTTAATGACTGAGCCACCCAGGTGCCTCCACAGAGAAAGTTCTAGCAAATATTTATGTAAAGGTCTTGAGAAAGTTTATTTCACAAAGAACCAGCATTTATAGGCAGAGTAGGTAATTTATAGGTAATTTATAGTGGTAAGTAATTTATAGCATCCCCTCCACAAAAATGGTAAGATTAGTGTTATTAATCAGATCCTACAGATGAGGAGACTTAAATAGTTTATATTAACCCAAAGTGGCATAGCGATAAAATTGGGTTTGAACTCACATCTCCGTAATCTAAAACAAATGTGTTTCCCCACCATGTCGGCCACGAGCATTAGGGAACAGTTACTCGTTGTGCGGAGGACACGCATACATGGGAACATTCACGGGAGGGTCTGAAGAGGAAGGGAGTGGGAAAGGCAGATGCGGGAAATGCACTGAATAAGGAAAGAACCCCGCATTGGTTAGGACAGACGTGCTCAATAGAAACGAACATAGTGGCTGATTGATGTGGGGAGAAACTATGAACGGACAGACACATGACTTGCCAATAGGTTTTCTGTGGGGAGACACTGACGTCGAGGAACTCAGGCTTCCACCTGGCAGGAGGGGAATTGCTGTGGGTGCTACTTAGGGACGTGGAAACAATTAGGGCGCTGGGTTCCGTGCACATAAATAGAAAGAGCGTGCGGCTGTGTGGGTGCCGTGTGGTGAGCAGTAATGTGACAGCTGAATGCGGGAGCTGGAAAGGCACACAGAGACGCGGGATAAATGCTTCCTATAAATAAGTATCACTCGTAGGTATTTCGGAGGCTTCTCTGTTTGTGAACATTTGATATTCACCCCTAAGGGATTGCATATTTCCTCATCAAAAGGAAAAGCAACCGTGAAGCTGGTGACTGGATGTCTGATTAGAGCTTTAAACATTTACATCGTGTTAGCTGCTGTAGCCGCCGCTCTGGCTCTAGCTCTGAGCGCTTGGGGTCTAATGAATGCCTCACGTGTGACGTGTTGGGGAAGCCTTAGCCATCAGTGCTGGTGAAAGCTTACCACCAACTTCAGAGGTCAGTTTTCTTTAAAAAAAAAAAAAAAATCCTCGTTTTTCTTTCCTGTGATTAGTAAAAGGAGTCAATGTCCCCTACTCAAGGCAAAGGTATTCATGGTGCTTATTAGACATGATGCCCAGTATGGGTGGCAAGCTTTTGGCATTTATTTATTTATTTATTTATTTATTTGAGAGAGAGAGAGAGAGAGAGAGAGAGAGAGAACGAGTTGGTGAGGGGCAGAGGGAGAACCTGAAGCCGACTCCATGCTCACTGCAGAGCCCATCGCGGGGCTCAATTCCCATGACCCCGAGATCACAACCTGAGCTGAAATCAAGAGTTGGATGTTCAACCGACTGAGCCACCCAGGCTCCCCACTTTTTGCATGTTAAATTTCAGAAAGCCGTCTATGAATCATGGGCACGGTGCCGTGATAATTTTAGGAACATGATTATCTCTATGCAGTACTTTGTAGTGGAAGCCTCGCAGGCTGGAAATCAGATGGACCAGAAACTCCCTGTGTGATACCAAATGAGTTCCATGCCTGCCTTCTCTCAATGTTAAAAGTAGGATAATAACAACTATTCTGAAAAAATTAAATGTTATATATAAACTATGCAGCCTAGAGTCTGGTATAGTTCAGGGTTTCCACAAAAGGTAATTATGATTATGCCCTAGAGTCAGAGCGGCAAAGGACTGCCTGTTTGTCCCCACGGCAGGCATCCTGGTGTTCGGAGCTGGTCTCACTGCTTCGGTGCCACAGCTTTGCATGAGGACAGAAGGCAAAGAATCCACGCAGAGCTGCTGTACGTTCTTTCCTCCTGAGGGGTATAGAGGAAAGAAAGTCTACTTGCTCTGTAGCCTGATCCCTTTGAAAAAATAGCCCAAGCCCAGAGGGACAGCTGAACCTACGGTTATGAGTCCTAGTAGATGTAAATACTGAACAGTACATTGATTTTTAGATGCTTTTCCACTAACTTGACTTTGACTCATGGGAAAATAACTTGAGGTCTTCAGTTTTCTCATCTATGAAGGGAAAGGAAGAATGGAGGAAGGACGGAGGGAGGGATGGTCAGAGGGTTGGAAGAAGAGAGGAAACCTGTATTAGTCAACATGTATTGAAAGTGTACCATACTCGGGAACCATTCTAAGTACTTTCTACAATAGTGTAGGTCATACAATCAACAATCCCATGAGTAGTTACTTTTACTACCCGGCTTTGTAGATGAGAAATACAGTGTTTAAGTAACTTAGCCTGGTAATTGGATTAAGCTAAGGGTAATTCCTGGGCTTGCCTTTATACTATCCTAGTAGAGTGTGCTACTCTACGATGTGCATTTATTCTAAACTACCTCCACCAAAGTCACGATATTGAGCTCATTAAAGCCCTAAGTTACCTTTTAACTCTACATGCCATAACCCTTTTATGAATCCTTCATGGCAAGGGGACATCAGGAAATCACCAGTCACTGACATGCACTTACTGGAGCATTGACAAGCATGTGTTCGATGTGTTTACTGGGTGGCAGGTGGCAAAAGTTACAGCAGGCTCTCAATAGCGCAGCAAATCACTCTGGATTTCACACCACCGTGGTATGAATGCCTAGAAGATACATTTATGTGAGTATTCTGCAATCCGTCATTGCTAGTGGTTGGAATATGGTATAGCACGAAACAGCCAAAAATCTCTCCACAGTTTGATTTTTCATAGTACTTAGCATCTGAAATGATTACATTTGTTTACTGGCTTATTGCCTTTCTCCCCTTGCCCACCCCGTGGACATATTTGTTTCCCCCCGAAGTAGGTGTCTTGTTTACTTGTTCATTCTAGAATCCCCAGCACCCACAACAGAGCTCACACACTGTGGGAATTACGTACATAGCTGTTGAGTGAACAGTGAGTGAACACGACAATGATGAACCCTCGTATAACACTTTACATCATCTCCCTGAAGCTTAGAAAATGCTGGCAAATGTAATGTTCCATTTGATATTCATCAACAGCCCCATGAGAGAGCTAAAATTACTCTCCTCACTCTACAGAAGAGGAATCAGAGCATCAAAGAGGTTATTTGAATTATCCAAAGGCATACAGCATGGAAGACTCCAATCCCTTTGACTCAAAGCCTCACACTTTTTATTTTGCCTCATTGCAAATCAAACTATGAAAACATTTTGGAGGTACCACATCACTGAGCATTTCACAAACCCAGGTCCTTGACATAATTGGATCAGTAAGCAAGGTGAGGCAAACAAACAATTTCTACCTTCCCAGTTCCACAATGACTCTGAAGAAAAGAGAGTACATGACTGAGGTAGATGACCAACGTTAGATGAACTCCATTTAATTTTCTTTACTGGGTAGAACTAAGAGGAAAAGCCCGTCTCCTAAAGCCAGTCCCTGCACTTGCTGTCCAAAGCAAAACCTTAGCTTCATTTGTAAGAATCTCAACCAGGGCAAGCCATGCTCAGCAGATGTTGTACTGCTTCCGTTTCTACCTCTCCTTCTTCCATGCCCCATCTGAAGGAACTGGCGTCCGCAGTTAGCCTGCCCAGGTTCAACCCCTAGGTCTGCCTCTTTCCTTCTGTGCAGCTTTGGGACAAGATAGGTAACCTCCTGGTGCTTCACACCTTCACAGAATTGTGAGAAGATTAACTATGTGACCATATATGAAGTCCTTAGCTCTAGATAAGGCATGTGATCAAGGGCTTGTTCACTCGTGGCTGTTACCATCATGATTTTCATTGTTGTTAGTGTTCTCACATCCAGATGACCTTGCCTCAGCCATCTTCTCCTCCCCCAGGGTCACACTGGAAGAAACAGCTCATCCTTCTCTGCCGTTCTCTTTACCTCCCTTCTAAATTCTCAAACCACAGTTTCCTTTCATTATAGTCCTAAATACAAGAACAAGACCATTTGTTTTCTCACATCTGGGATATGACTCAAAATTAACATTCCATTGGAAGAATTGGAAGTCATCTTGTCAAATGAAGGACAATAGATTTTATTTATTTATTTGTTTGCTTGTTTGTTTATTTATTTATTTTTAGAGCATGAGACAGAGCCACACGTGTGTGTGTAGAAGTGGGTGGTGGAGAGGGACAGAGGGAGAGAGAGAGGACAATCTTGAGCAGGTGCCACACCCAGCACAGAGCCTGATGTGGGGCTCAGTCTCATGACCTGTGATCATGACCTGACCTGAAATCCAGAGTCAGATGCTTATTAACTGACTGAGGCACACAGGCGCCCCTCTATTTCTTTTTTTTTTTTTTTAAATAGTGACCAAGATCACTATCTATCGCTTCCTCATTGTGCTACTCCTGACTAGTCTGTTGAACTCCAGTCCCAAACACCACCCCCGATGGCCTGAGCGATACTTACTTCGTATCAATCTGGCATTGATCACATTTGTGAGGGCAGCATGTGAGTTGGGCTCCTGTTTCTGCAGACAAACCAGGTGGCAAGGGGTGGGGGGGTGGTGATTAATTTAATTCCTCTTTCAAGGGTCTTTGAGGAAATAATCTTTGAGCACTTACTATTTGCCAGAGAAGGCACTGTGCTAAACTCTGGTGAATCAACAACAAACAGAATGCCCTGTCTGATCTCAAACAATGGACTCACTGGAGAAAAGGTTATATTGTAGAGAAATACCACATGTCCTGTAACAGAACTGTGCTTGGTCTGCTATGCCCCCACCAAACATGGGCTGCAGAAATTAGGAAAGTTTCTTAGAGAAGAGACTATCATAAGAGAATTTGGAAGGATGGATAGAAGTCACACAGAGTGGGTATCAGAATTCCTGTCTGATGAAGGCATGAGGTGCAAAGGCATGGGGTGAGGGTATAGACTCTCCCCCCTTGATGGATATGGACCATATCAGCATGGCTATGGCATGGGGAGGTGGGGGGCAGTTAGGGGAGAGAAAAGTAATCTCATCAAAACACTCACATCTCATGCTTCAGGGGTTTAGGTTTTATCCATGTCTTAGGGGTGGGTAAATTCTGTCACAGAATCATAAATGGTTATGATAATGATAGAATTAACTGGGGTTTTACTCCGCCCTCAATTTTCCTTTGCCCATACTGGTCACAGTCTGGATGATAGCAGTATGACACTTCCTTCAAAACCATGCTGGAAGTGCTGGCACTTCAATTTCCCTCTCGCCCAGAGCTGGCAGGATGCTAACTCTACATTTTACAAATCAACTCTCCCACTCGGTAGGTGAGAATAACTTTCTGAATTTTGCGGTATGTATTTCAACTTACTGGCCCCCTCAGGAATGTGGGATTCTGTATGTGGCAACAGTAAAAACAGTCGTTAACAAAATAAATGTAAGTGCCAAATTATATTTGGTACTTTTAATTTTTATTTGCAGTAATGGGTTTTGGGTGTTTTAGTAAACGGACATAGTGTGGTACTTGAGATGGGACCATCCCCTGTGAGCAGAGCTATGAGGGGAGGCCATCCTCTTTACCTCTGAAACCCAAGAGAACAACAAGAAAATGGCAAAATGTAGGTTGGCCATGTACAGCTTTGGTGCTAGTTATTTGGGGTTCCATTGTATTCTTCTCGGCATCGTATAAAAATAGATGGGCATTTGGTAGAAACACAATCTACGTTGGTGTAAAGGCTGAGGAAAATAAATCAGTAGATAGAATTTAAAGCTGAGGAGATAGGTAAGGTTGAGTTTAAAGACTGAGACATGAATATGTCCCTTAGAGGCAAATTTCTCAGCTTTGTTGTGAATGCCAAAAATACAGTGAATCCAGAGGCTTTTGTGACAGGGACAAAGGGAAATCATAACCACCACAGAAGGGTGAGCGCATATTGGTGTTTCATTCATGTCTGGATCTGGATCAGGCTTCCGGGGCAGTGTCCAAGAGATAGATGTACGGTGGTGTGTCTTCTACAGTTTGTCAGAAGGATGAATTGTCAGTGTGGCTCATCCACTATATGATCAAAAATGGAAGTCAGAATGTGACACCAGATGAAATGAAAGAATACCAGGCATCAGGGGAGCTTGAAAAAATAATCCCCTCTCCATGCACACAGGCACACACACATAGGCAGGAAGCAAAGGAATAGGTCGAGAAATGGAGTGTAGAAGCTTTTGTTCAATGGGCCAGAAGAGAAGCTTCCAGCACTGTGAGGTCACCAGAGAGTACTTATATGTGGTGCCGATTTCATGGTACAAGATTCTCCTGTAACTAACCAAGCCACACAAGACTGCAGCCTCTTGAGTCTTTTCCAGATGAGAAGTCTTATTTGCACAGAAACTAAGCAAGCCTTTTATGACCTTTCTTCCTAGCCCTGAGCCCAGGGAATTCTTACAGATTAAGTAGCTAAAAACCATGGAAGAAGAATCCAGTTCCCCCGAAAGGATGTTACATATGGCTCAGGTTCAGCTCTCTCACAGAATTCTGAGTATTTTAAAATCTGGTAGGCAGGCATGCTGAAGAAATAGAGAGGTGTGAGGAAATCATGAAGACGTTGTCAGGAAAGATGACTACCTAGAACCATATTAAATCAATTCCCACTCACCCTGGGAGTTCATTAAAAAGAGGAGAGCTTCCTTCTGTGGCTTCACACTGCTTGGGTTGTATCTGGGCTTATATCCAACAAAAGTGCTAAAAGTAGGGCCCATGAACCATTAGCAGGTATGAGTGGGGGTGAACAAATTAATGGAATGGTGACAGAAAGCAGATGTTGAGAAAATGAAAAGCCGTCTCAAAGTAGGAAGAAGAATAGGAAAAAAAAAAACTTATTAATGAAAGAACCATGCTTTCAATTGAGGGTAATGAAAGAAAGTGGCATGCCCACCTTGGCCCACAGCTTAGGATATTGCAAATGCAAAGCCTTTAAATCACACAGTTTCAAGGACCAAGCAAAGGCATCATTTTGAAATAATTTTTAGAGCATTTGTATCCTAGCTGTCAGCTGACTTGGTGGCAGGGTGATAAGTTGCCTTTGAAATTGAGTTAAGCAGACTAAAGTCTATGAATCTCTACTTGAATGACTGCTGTACTCTCTCATGGTCTATCCCCACACTCCTCACTGGAGAGGTCACTGGAGGGTGCCAGTGGAAAAACTGGGAGGGGGCTGGGGGATCGGGGAACAACTGTGCAAAAGCTACCCACTACGTCTTCCCAGTGGTCAGTGGGATGGGTGCCCCTAACGCCGTGGTAGAGTTGAACCTGCTCATCATGGAGACCCCCAGCATTTGTCTCTCCTCCCTGCCCTGAGCCCCTGACCATCCTTGGACTAGTAATCATGGCCATTTTCTGGGCCTTAGTTTCCTTCTTTAGAAATTAATCTGTAGACATTTTAGTCCCAAGATGTGATAAAGCTGAACAAGGTGCTATGGGGTGTTAACAATCCTGGAGAAGAACCTAGAGCAGAGTCCCAAAATCCCAAGACGTGGGATATCCATTTAGAACCTGTAAGTCCAATACATAGGTAGAGCATACACATGCAAAATAGGGTGCTATCAGACTTTGCCTTGATTTGATTCCAGAAAAACACTTCCAGGTAACAACAAAAACAGCCTTTAAAACCCCAACTTTCACAAGGATTGATGAGCATTGCTCTGTACCAAGTGTTTTGCCCACATTAGCTCAGTTGGCCAACACCTCAACTCAAGCATCTCTTGCTATCCTTCTCATGTCTAGAGCCATCATTAAATGGATTCCCTACTTTCTCAGGGAGTTCATGAAGGAGAGACCAGCATCATTTTTTTGACTTGACAGTTTCTGGCTCCTTATCTGGGCTTGTATCCAGCAGAGCTGGAAAACAGGCCATCCCATGGCCCACAGGCTTATGCCGTGGAACAAATTCAGCAAAGCCGTGGCCCCCTTCCTCCTCCTGGGCTCATCCACTCCCATTCTGACTGCAGTGCCTTTGCAACCCCCCATTCTATCACACAGATAACTTTGATGTCTTTAAGCCATTCATGTTTATAATTGAACGTCATCATCTTGAATTGTCTTAAGAGAGTCTAATCAGAAAAGGAAAGGAAAGGGAATCAACTTATGGCCATTTATATCCAGTCTCTTTTTAAGAACCAAGTGCAATCCTCTTAGGGTGCTTTATTTTCCACTCCCAGTTTACTAGGAAGAAATCTGAGGCTTAGGGAATTTAAGTCACATGTTGAAGGTTAAATAGGTAGTGAGTCACAGAGCTGGGATTTAAGCTGTTCCATGGCCTCTTTCTGCCTCAGAAAGGACATTTAAAAGGACCCAGAGCCTGTATCTGATGGTGGTAAGAAGGAAGTAGAGCATACCTGCCAAAACAAAAAACCACAAAACAAAAGAAAAACATGCAGACACATAATCCCTTTGACACTTAAACATTGTTATATGAAAACACAAGGAGGGAAGTTGTACACGTGCTTACACGAGCAGGAATATTCTTGGGAGTCCTGGGATTTATTTCAGACATATTTCAAGTAGATATATGGAAAGCGAGAAAGGCGAGGAGGCAAAAAAAAAAAAAAAGTATCTGATGAAGAAGCGAGTGGGAGAGGCCATGAGAAATACAGCTGCAGTATAATTGTAGCCTCGATGCCTTCTGGGATGCGCTGGGATGCCGATGCTGTCTGTACTGCAGGGAATACATCGGATGGACTGAGATTACTGTTTCATCAAAGTTGATATTGGATCTGATCTTTCAATTTGGCCGGTTGGCTGTAGAAATGACATTGGAAGTTTCCAAACAAAGTTTGTAGCTGGAATGAATATCTAAAATATGGATCCCTTAGTTGCCTTGACAGAGGGACTGGGTAAATTGCTTTTGGAACCCAGTAGCTAATTGGCTAGGTCTTGTGATTTATAGCTTGCCATACCTAGCAACCCATGCTGTGCTTTGTTGTTAGAATCATTCCATTAATCGGCTAGACTTCCTTGACTGGCTTAACCAGGAAGCCTTCTCCAGGCTTCAAACCAGGGAAAGCCAGTGTCATGTTGCTTTTGTGTCTTTTCCAACGAGCTGTGGATAGGAGCCTGGGATGGAGAGTAAGTGGCCCCTGTGTCCATGACCGCTAGAGACATCTGTCTCTCACAAGTGGGGCCATCCTTCAAAGGGAATATCCAGGGGTGCCTGGGTGGCTCAGTGGGTTAAAGCCTCTGCCTTCGGCTCAGGTCTTGATCCCAGGGGCCTGGGATTGAGTTCCGAATCAGGCTCTCTGCTCAGCGGGGAACCTGCTTCCTCCTCTCTCTGCCTGCCTCTCTGCCTACTTGTGATTTCTGCCTGTCATATAAATAAAATCTTAAAAAAAAATGTTTAAAAAAAAAGGGACTATCCATTGGCTGAGACACTCAGAAGGGTCAGGCTCAGGCTCAGCCTGTCAACGTTGACACCTGTTCTGTCAGGAAGTGCAACTACTAGAATGTTCTTCACTTATCAAACAAGCCCACATGGATTCCTCGGCTCGCCATAACTAGTGGTATTATTCAATCTGTAGACTAAACAGACTCACCACACTTCTTTCTTCCTTCCCACAGGCTCCTTGGGAAGAGGCTACCATGCCTGTGGTGTAGCTCTTCAGGGACTCCTATCTTTCTATCTGCTCTCTTCCTTCCTCACCTGTTGACTAAACTTGGAGGTATCTAACTGCCTCAGTGCCTTGCACTTAGGGCAGCTCAGGGATGCTTTGCTCCACCTTCAGATTTTTTTCTCTGATACTACACTTGGACTCTTGGATACTCTTTGCCTTTGTGCTTTTCCCAGTAACCTCTGGCTCTGACCTTTCTCCATACTTAATGGCCCACCTCCCACAAGCCTTCCCTCAATATGAAGTCCAGAACCACCCCTTGTGTCAAGAGAGTCTAAACACATACACTTTGTCTTTCCACATCATTCCTCAAATGGAAGAACGACTGGCCAGATTGTTTATTGGAATGATTGCCACCTGATACAGCGAACTTTAAAATACTCAGCAACTACAATTATGAAGCCCTTTGGTGCATATTTTTTCATGGCTTCTCCTGCTAATCAACCTGAGATTTTCATATCCCCATTTCCTCATTCAGATGAGAAAATAGTTGATGTGATGTCGAAATGGATTTCTCACATTCATATTGATCAACAGAGGCATATCTAGCATGCGAACAAAGAGGGGATTTCAGAGCTCACATGCAGTCCCAAGCACACTCAGACACTCTATCAAGGCAACCACCATAATTAGATTGTGGAGACAGAAGAGTTGCTTGCTTGAATCACAAAGCATCCTGTGGATTCCCACCACATCCCCTTGCCCATCTCTTCTTGGTAGATTTTTTTTTGAAGTCAAGAAGGGAAGCATTCCATTCCCCATATTTTCAGAAGCGGGAAACTGAGACTACAAACTGGCCTGACCTGACTATACCTGGGCAACTGGAAGACTGAGATTAGCAGCTCCAAGTTCGGAATCCTCAGCCAACTGTAACCACTAGGTCAAATTTTCCTCATTTAAGATCAGTGTATTGGACTCTGCTGCTCATGGTAGGGTAAGCCTGGTAATTATTATTGCAGACAGAATAACAAAAATATGGGGGTGCCTGGGTAGGTTAAGCATCTACCTTCAGTTCAGGTTGTGATCCCAGGGTCCTGGGATCGAACCCTGCATTGGGCTCCCTGCTCAGTGGGGAGCCTGCTTCTCCCTCTCCTGCTCCCCCTGCTTGTGCTCGCTCGCTCTCTCTCTCTCTGCAAAAAATAAATAAAATCTTCAAAAAAAAAAAAAGATAAAAATACGGAGAAAGTGCTTCCTAGGTCAGCTGCAAATCTACAATGATATGATTAGCAAATCTTATTTATTTAATTTTCAATACTCACTCAGGATTCAATAGGCAGACCTAGTTCTATATACACAACCAGTGTGATATGTTCACTCTCAAACATGCAAATATTATACACCTCATTTCATTTCCCTCTACGGACAGTCAGCCTCTGGCTGCAGTGTCTACCAGACGGTCGGCTTCCTAATTAGGGAGGGATGTGGCATTTGTCTTTGTGACTGCACTTTGTAAGCTCCAATCGTTGCCAAACCTTGGGTCTGCATAGGTGGGAACACAAGAAAAAAGAATTTTGCCCTGGTTTCCTTTCAAACATGAAGTCTTCATCTCTGCAGGAGCAATTAATTTTCCATGTTTAAAATGGCAGAGAAAACGCTTATCTCTTGGTTTTCATTCTCAGAATGCAGTGGGAGCAGAGGCCTGTTGGTCCATCCTGTCTCCCTGCTGAGCCAGATGAGTTGATTTCTAAACAAAATTCTCAAGATTCTATAAAGGAGTTCGTGATCTGGCTAATTACCATGAAGTGCCAGATGATATTAATAATGAGAATGGAAATTTTAGGAATCCATTTTTATTCAGTGGTTTTGAAGATGTTTGAAAATCTCTACTCCATAGTCTTCATAATGTCTGCTTTTCCTCCTTTTCTTTTTATGCTATTTTTTTTTTGCATCCAGTAGTAAGAACTGTAGAATACTACTCAAGGCATAGTCTTTATACCCTCATAAAAATGGTAGAAATACACCAAACAGCAGTGGACTTGGAAGCAGAGCCGTGGGTTCAAGGTCTGTTAAGCGTGGGAGTAACTGGCCCTCTCGAATGTCAGTTTTTCAATCTGTACAATGGGGACAATACTTCCCCTAACTAATTGACAGACAGGTGGTGAAGGTCAAGTCAGATAAGACTATGGGAGTGGTTTGTTAATTGTGAAACCTGATATGTAAAGTGCTTTTATGGAGGGCCACTGTTTTTTCAGTACTTCCCAATTCTTTCTAGAGAGAATGGTAACGGTCTTAGGAGTCACTTATGTGTAAGAAAAAATG
The DNA here is from genome assembly GCF_902655055.1 of Lutra lutra. NCBI lineage: Eukaryota > Metazoa > Chordata > Mammalia > Carnivora > Mustelidae > Lutra > Lutra lutra. The sequence goes on along the minus strand of NC_062284.1, from coordinate 8,205,096 downwards.
ATTTTAAAAAATGTTAGGGGCTGCCTGGGTGGCTCAGTGGGTTAAGCCTCTGCCTTCAGCTCAGGTCATGATCTCAGGGTCCTGGGATTGAGTCCTGCATCGGGCTCTCTGCTAGGCAGGGAGCGTGCTTCCTCCTCCCTCTCTCTCTCTCTCCCTCTCTGTCTACTTGTGATCTCTCTCTGTCAAATAATAAATAAATACATATTTTATACATCTATATAGTATACATATAATACAATATACATATATATTAATATGTGCATGTATATATTATATTATGTTTATATATATGCATATATAGGTAATATGCATATTGTAAATACATTAATATCTAATATACACATATAATATACAATACTATAGTATAATATAACATATATAATATACAATATCTATTAATATATACATTAACGCTTTGGGTCAAGTACCCAACACATAGTAAGTACCAAATTAAGGTTAGTTCCTCTGACTGTCCATTCAGTCTGGTTTGCTCCTGGTTTGAGGAAAGCCCTGAGTCCTTTTTGAGGGAGTACCAGAGCGGATGCGTGGGGTCTCTATTATAGGAGCCCAGAGACACTAGCTGCCTCTTGAGCACCAGACGGTACAGTAATGAAAGTTTTATCCCCTACGTGGGATAAACCACATGAAGGAGAAGTGGTGGTATTCTTTGCCCCTCTAACTGATCTGGGGTTATACATTAGAACATAGTTTTTCAAAATAATTTCTAATGCAACCCACGTTATGAAGTACATTTTATACAGAGACTCTTTATACTTCAACATACACAGATACAACCAAAGATAAAATTTTTGATTTTCCTGTTCTTATTATATGCTAGTTCCTGGTATATTCATCCTATGATCTTTAAATATAAGATTTTGTGACACCCTAATTGGCAGCAATCCAACAGTTTAAAAATGCTTCTTGAGAGGGTCTCCAAGCATGGCATCCAACACCACGACTTCATTTGTCCCTGCCTAAGATATCCCTATATGAGAAGTAACAGAGCCAACTGTTAACTATGTCGCAAATATGAAAACAGAGAGGTCATAACCAGGACTGTGAGTTTAGAGGAGATAAAAAATACAGAACAGGGGAAAAAAAAAAATATATATATATATACATACATACATACATACATACATACATACATATATACACCTTGTTCTTTCTTGGACTTTTTGTTAATGAGTCCCAGAGAAAAAGTCCCACAATTTCCTTCAACTTAAATGCTAAGAATCTTTTAATAGCAGTATAAGTGTGAAATCAATCTTGGGCCTCCCTGCACTCCACTCAGGGCACCCGCTTCAGCAGGCTTTGCCACTGCCGCTGTAAGTAACATGTAGGTCTCACACGCAAGCCTGCTGCATGGGACGAGGCCAGAGCCACATCATAGCCCGGTATCCAGATTGTGGGTGACAAACGTGCCCACTTCCCTTAGACACACAGCATGTTCTTTGCCACAATTTAATTGAAGATTTCCCATTAAAAAAATAATTTAATGGAAGTTTCCATAGAAGAAGAGGGGATGAGTTAGCAATTGGGGTTAGTATTGAGCCTCATGGCTTTCTCTTTAGTGTCTGAGTCACATCTGTTCAAATCAGTTTGTTTTATTAATGCTCACTGGCCTAAAGCTATTGCCATGATGTTAGAGATGCAATGTTAGCATAGCACTGACATACAGATTTGTTTCCTATGAGAAAGAAATTAACGACTGCATAGGATATTGAACCCCTGGCTTTTCTCCAACTTTCTGGCCTCTCTGTTCAAAGGCTGGATTAAAGATAGAGGTTAGCAAGGGACCCTTAAGGGGGTGATCATTAAGAATGGGGTGGAGGTCAGGAAAACCTAGCCTGGAAGATCCAGGCTAAAATATCTCCTTACCTCAACATGAGACATGATTTCCTGCCTATCGCTCATCCTCCATGAACAGGCAATTCGTATGGACCATGAGGCAATTTGTAAAGAAAGAAACAAAGTGGTCCCTTGACTCCTGAATCATCCTAGCAGCTTTGTCAAACAGAATACAGGATCTTATTTACCATAAGTATTGGGGGCCCTTTTGTCACCAAGTATAAAACAGAGTATACCAACTCTAGTTTGATCCAGGCCAGTCAAAACTGTGAAAGATGGAACCCTCAGATTCAGTTTCTAGGGAGCTGCCATCTTGGATTCAAGTCACACAACCAGGAGGTCCATCTAAGCAGAAGGGAACAATGAGGGAGGGAGGCCTCAACCACAAAAGAAGGCACCATGGGGGACATGAGGAAAGATCCCATCCCAGTAACCTGGTCCATGGTTCAAGGCAGGAGGACCCCAGGCCCAACAAGGAATCAAGTAGATCTAAAAGCCAGGGGTAGTCAGGAGCCTGGAAGTGATGCTCCTGTGGGCTCCCAGAGTGATGTTCAGGTCGGATGGTCTGGATGAAAGAAAAGGACTTCTCCCAGATCCTCCTTTGTGGGAGAGAGTCCCTGTGGAATGATTGCCACTGGTTCAGGGTCAGGGAGAGATTAAGTGTGTAGCTGACCAGCCGATGTATGTCTTGGGCTCCCTAAGCCTTGGTTTCCTCATTTATAAAATGAATAAGGACACCTACCTCTAGGGTTATTGAAAGGTTGAGAGAGTAGCTGTAGGGTAATCATGTGGTCTAGTGCCTTGGCACAGTGGTAACAATCCCAAGACCGATACAATGTTCATTGTCATTATTGATACTAATTTTCTATTCCTTGGCTATGAAGGAGTGTGTATGGACCAATTCTCCTCACTTATCTCACTCCCTGGGCTTAAGAAAATCTTCCCAGGTCCCCATGATACAGCGTACATGGGTCATCTACCAAATATCAAACTTTTATCTGTTCAGATGTATAAAAAAACCCATAACCAATGCCCATCCCATCCTCCGTGTGTTTACCAAAGGCTCATCTAGCTTAGTGGGCTTCAGTCATCCTAGTTGCCACTCAGCAGTGGACTAGCTAAGGAAACCTGAGTTATAATCCCTGGATGGGAAGAAGGTGGCAGGTGCCTAGCCATTGTCTAAATAGATAGCACAAATGTGTTTATACTTAACCGAATGGATTACTAAAACTTATATCCCCAGACCGGCTAGAGTGCTCTTCTTTGAAGAAGAGATTGGGCAGAAAACCACCCCTTCTGTAGAAAATTAAGTAGTATTCTTCTTGGAGGGAGGGGGAAACCAGTGACCACTGAAGACAGACCTTGTCAAAGATACTTGGAAGCTATTCTTCCTGTGAGCATGGTGGGGTTGGGGGAGACAAGCAGAAAGTAAAGAGGCATGAGCCCCACACACAGGGGGAAAACTCCAGTCTGGGCATCTCCAATTTCAATTAGACGTTTGCCATCCTTACTGAGCAGACTTACTCTCTGAATCCTGAAGATACTAAGCACTTATCTGCATTTTGTATTTGTCAGCTATCAGAAATACATCCAGTAAAAAGACCTGGGGGCCACTTGTTGCTCCGTAGTTTAGCAACATTTTCCTGGCCATTGTTTTGGATTAAACATTGTTCCTTCCAGTTCTACACCTCTGCCTCACATGCAGTGTGGTTACTGACCTGCTTCTCTCTTCTCACTTTCTTTCTTTCTCCCCAAGATCAAAACTAACAATGGTGATATTTCTAACAACACACATCTGTATTTTATTTTATTTTTAAATTTTATTTTATTATTTTATTTTATCTTAAAGATTTTATTTTATTTTTTTAAAAGACTTTATTATTTATTTGACAGAGAGAGAGAGAGAACACAAACAGGGGGAGTAGCAGGCAGAGGGAGAGGGAGAAGTAGACTCCCGACTGAGCAGGGAGCCCCACAATGGACTCGATCCCAGGACCTTGGGATCATAACCTGAGCCAAAGGCGAAACTTCAACCCCCAAAGATTTATTTTTAAGTAATGCACCCGACTCGAACTTACAAAGGGGGAAATCAAGAGTCTCATGCTTTTCCAACTGAGCCAGCGAGGTGCCCCCATCTGTATTTTAAAATGGAATCATCCCCATCCTGGTGAGACCTACTTCCTCCTCACACCATGTTGACAGGGGGAAAGATGAGTAACACTGGCGAATGTGAGTTCTCTCTCTCCTGGAGCAGAACATATCCCCCAGCAGGGCTGATTTCTACCTGGATCTCGAAAGCAGACCCCTGTCAGTCAATCCTGGAGAGAGAATGGACATGTGCTCTCGTTTGTGGAGCAGGCTTCTGTGATTAGGGTTTTATTCTAGAACAGGGCTTAGCAAATTTCTTCCATAAAGAGTAGGTAAATATTTCTGGCTTTGCATATCTCTCTCATGCAAGTATTCAACTCTGCCGTTGTAGGACACAAACAACCACCAACAATATGTGAATGAACAGGCATGTCTGTGTCCCAATAAAACTTTATTTACAAAAACAGGCAGTGGGCTATAGTTTGAAGAAGTCTGTTACAGAGAAAATCACTCTTTTCTCTGTGAGGATTTCCCTCCTTTTTGTTGGGCCTCTTGCTCGTGGCCCAGTGTGGGTGTCTCTCTCCACTTCTCTTTCCCTCCCTTATCTTTTGATCTCCCTTCTGTACTCCTCCCTTTGATTTCCTTTTCTAGGTCCTCAATCTCTTTTATCCATATCTCTTCTAAAGCCTTTGCTCACCATATTGTCATATAACCCTCCCCACCTGCCCACTACTAGACTTCCCTGAAGCTCTGTGGTTGAGAGTTTCTAAGTTTTCCTGCAGTGCTTTTTTTTTTTTTTGAGGGGGAGGGTGGGTGGGGGATTTTATTTATTTATTAGTAAGAGAGCGAGCATAAGCAGGGGGAGCAGCAGACTGAGGGAGAGGGAGAAGCAGACTCCTACTGAGCAGGAAGCCCTATGTGGGGCTCGATCCCAGGACCCTGGGATTATGACCTGAGCCGAAGGCAGACATTTAGCCGACTGAGGCACCCAGGCACTCCCCTGCAGTACTTTGCACATAGCAAGCATTCCATGAGTCTTAGCTAACATGCCCACTAAGTTGAGACAGCTTAATCATTCTTCTCTTGAATCTCTGTACTTGGTCTTCCACCCACAACTCCACAGCATCCATCTTCCAGGAGCACCTCGTCACCTCTATGCTAAGACTTGTCAGCATCAGGGGTGAGGGTGCAGCCTTTCAGATGGGATGCTCTGAGTCCCAGCCCTTGCCCGAAGAGTGGGGCGCTGGTCTGGTTCACAACAGCATGACTGTTGGTGACAGATGCATGAAAGACTCCTGGCAGGAGCTCGAGTAAGACAGACAGGGAGCAAGAGTCTTTCTAGAAGGGTCCCAGAGGACAGGAAGCCATCCACAGGGCTTAGGAGAGAGGCATTCAGCCCCAGAGTTTGTCTTGCGGGGAACAGCTCCCTCTTGACATCCCTGCCCCCTTCCTCCTGGCCTAGCTCCTCCTCCCTGCCAGGAGAAGGGCTCCTTTCTTCTGTTGTGCGGAATGATTGAGATTCAGTTATGCCCATCTTGTTGGCCTGACCACTATCAAGGTGGAACTGAAGGAGGTGTCTGACTTTCTAAGGCTCTGGGGAAAGCTCTCCTCGAGGACAGTTGTTAAAAGAGCTGCTCAGGAGACATCTGGTCACCTACCCATAGGTAGACCCACCCATGGGGTCTTTTTGGGGAAAGATCTCTCCTGCTGAGTGTAGAGTCTTGGATGTCTGCTGGGATTTTAGCTCCAGAGAAGGTATCTATCGTCTGGAGCTTGGCCTGAGGCCCACTTGTTCCTCATCTCATAGGTAAGACATTTCCTCCTCCCACTTCTTGGCTCCTTGCTAATTTCACGGATGTACCAAAGCATCCATTTTTAATCTAGCCAAATCAATTACAAATGTTACAGATTGTAATTACCCAAGGAACTCCTGAAAACTAATTAATACGCAATCCACACAATAAATTACCCCTTTCCTTTGGCTTTATATTCCAGAAAACTCTTCTGAGGAGGCAGATTAAGCGTGCCTCTCAGCCCTGCCAGGGGTGACCGTGAGTCTGCTCTTGATTTGGCTGTGCTGTGTGTTTTTGGGTGTCTATCAGCGCTGGCCTAGGGTTCCCTCTGGGAAGCAGCCATGCCTCCAATAACTTTGCTGGAATGGAAGTTAGAAGGTGATCCCTGAGCCTCTGTGCTGTCATCCCACCACAGGGAGGAGCTTCGGTTTACCTGGGGTGGGGGGCAATGGGAAAGCAAAGGGGCAGGGGGATTTTAGAAGGGAAAGCAAAGCACCATGTTTTCTCTTGACCCTAGCAGTAATCAGAGCCTCCTTCAGTGAGAAGGCCTGTCAGGGAAGAAACTCAGAAGCAGACTTTGGAAATCTGTATTTCTCTTTTTCTTTTTTTTTTTTTTTCCAGTAACAACAGAGCCTAGAATCTTAAAGTTTGCTGAATCTCAACATTAGGTACCATTAAAGGCTTTCCTTGACTGAAGGGAAGTAGGAAAGCAGATTCTAGAATTGTATCAATAATAAAGAATACACAATGAGCCCATTGCTTAGGACCTTAAAATAGCCTTAAAGTAGAAGACAGCTTTGCCTGGGACTGCCATCCATGGGAGGGGTTATCTGGAACTGTTAATATAATTATCAGGACAAAAGAAGAAAGGAAACAGGGAAGCAAAGTTGTAAGCATTCCAGGCAGGGAATCAGAGGATGGAGAAATTTAGAAGCAATTGTATGTGTCAGGAGAGCCAAGGATGGCTGAGAAAAGGAAAAATGTTCTTTGTATCTGAACCGTAATGAGGATGTTCCTATTCAGGATATCCTGGGGGTGGTGACGGTTGTGTGTCTTTCCGCGTGCACAGTTGTGGTACGTGTGTGGTTGAATATGGGCATGTGTGTGCATGGGTATAGATTTGAATTGTGGGCGAGTATGTGTGCAAGTATGTATGTGTGGGTGTAGGCGTGAGTGTGTGCACGTGAACGTGTGCCGATGTGCATATTCACGTGTGCACGTGTGGGTGCAGAGGTAAGTGTGTGAGCATGAGTGTGCAGATGTGGTTGTGTGTGTGCCCAGTATATATATGTGGGTATGAATATAGGTAGGAATGTGGGTATGAGTTTGTGCAAATGTGTGTGTGTGTGTGTTCATATGTGCACACGTATGGGTGTGAGTGCATGGATGTATGTGTGCATGTATGAATTTGCATGTGTGTGTGTGCATGTAGGAAGCACTGATACACACTAGATCAGCTAAGACCCTCATTACTGCTCCACCCACCCGTCCCCGCCAGCTGCCTGCACAGCTGGTGTCGCAAATGCACATCTCATTGACCCCTACTAGGCAGGGCAGAGCAGGGGAAAGCCTGTATTCTTCACCCCACGCCCAGCAGCTGACTCTGAGCCTGGCTCCTGGTAGGTTGCCAAGTGGAGAAACCACACCATGCTGACAGGAGTCAGAGATGTGGGGCATGCCTGACGGGCACTTACTTCCTCCTTCCTCATCAGAAGGGCTAAGTTCAGTTTTGCAGTTTTGGGAGTCTGGGATTCATTGCCTTTTTTTTTTTTTTTAAAGATTTTATTTATTTATTTGACAGAGAGATTGCAAGTAGGCAGAGAGGCAGGCAGAAAGAGAGAAGGGGGAAGCAGGCTCCCTGCTGAGCAGAGAGCCAGATGTAGGACTCGATCCTAGGACCCTGAAATCATGACCTGAGCTGAAGGCAGAGGCTTTAACCCACTGAGCCACCCAGGTGCCCTGGCATGTTTGTTTTTTAAAACAGAAATATATTTCTCGAATTAGCATGGAATCCAACATGAAATAGACAAGAACTCCTGTAGGCACAAGAAGAAAATATTTTTATTTTTTTATTTTTTTTTTTAAAGATTTTATTTATTTATTTATTTGACAGAGATAAATCACAAGCAGGCAGAGAGGCAGGCAGAGAGAGAGGAGGAAGCAGGCTCCCTGCTGAGCAGAAAGCCCGATGCGGGGCTTGAACCCAGGACTTGGGATTATGACCCGAGCCAAAGGCAGCGGCTTAACCCACTGAGCCACCCAGGCGCCCCGAAGAAAATATTTTTAAAAATAATTCTTCAAGTTGGAAGAAACCTTATCTCATTTAAACACTCTCAGTTTCTTTTCCCCCAAAAGTCTCCGTGTCATCCTGTTATCTCTCTCTATCTCCCTCCTCATGTCCACCTGGTTATGTGTTAGTCTGGCTTGCAGATGATTCGGGAACCTATCAGCCTCTTCGTTAGTTGCTTTTCTGAACACAGTCATTCTTTCTCATGGGTATCACGGCAAGAACATTCCAACTTCTCTTCCTGTTCCATTTCCCCTTCTCCATTGCCAAGGTGACCTTCCCATAGAAAGTGATCGTCCCATAGAAAGATCTCATTGTTTAAGTTCAAACGTTGGCAGTGTTTGCACCTCTCTTGACCTCAAAAAGCACCATTTAATAGAGTTTAACTAGATACCAGCATGTTGCTTGCGAGTCTTTGGTGACATCCAATGACAGCAGGTTTTTGAGGGGACATCACTGTACTCTGTTTCCTGGTCACTTACTCAGAATTACATATGAGCCTTATTTCTCATAGATGCTATTTGCTAGAAAACAGACAGCAAAGAGCAGATATATACCATTAAAAAAATGCAATGTTCAAATCAAATAATAAAACATGTCAATGCCTACATTTAATGCTTGCCTATATTATCAATGGAACTGTATCCTTTCTGAGATCAGTGCATGATTTCTCTCACTATGGAATAGTCACAACCTCAGTGCCAGGCTTGATGCTACTAATTATTAGCTGAATGACCTTGGACAAGTCACCTAACCTCTTTGAGCTTCATTTTCCTTATATAAGAATTAGGCATATAAATAGCACTTCTCCCTCTCCCTCTGCCTCTCCCCTGCTTGTGCTCTCTCTGTCTCTGTCTGTCTTTCTCTCTCTCAAATGAGTAAATAAAATCTTCCAAAAATAAATAAATAAATAAATAAATGGCAAATCTCTGGGGCGGGGGGCAATTTCTCCAAGTCCCCTGAAGTCTGAGAGGAGAGATGAGACATTTTTATAAATTCACATATACTTAATGGGAGTCTTACTCTCTTCTTTTTTTCTTTAACCTATTCCTTATGAAAATATTACTACATTTTTCTTATACTTATGTGACTTGATGTGGAGAGATTTTATTTTTTTTTTATTTTTTTTTTTAAGATTTTATTTATTTGTCAGAGAGAGAGGAGAGCGAGCGAGCACAGGCAGACAGAATGGCAGGCAGAGGCAGAGGGAGAAGCAGGCTCCCCGCCAAGCAAGGAGCCCGATGTGGGACTCAATACCAGGACGCTGGGATCATGACCTGAGCCGAAGGCAGCTGCTTAACCAACTGAGCCACCCAGGTGTCCCAATGTGGAGAGATTTTAGATAGATTTTCTAAATTAGAGTGGTTACTGCCAGGGATGTGAATTCCAAAATGAGCTCAGTCTAGTTGCTAAGTTGCTTTGTGGATAATAATTCTTGCTTCATTTTATGAGAAAATATTGGTATTGCACTAAGTTTTTAAATAGCACATATAATTATACCCTCATTAATGATGTCAAATATTATTATTTAATACATTGCTCCAATTAATTATGTTTTTTAAATTAAACAGCTAATCTCTAACATGTTATATTTAAATAATTATGTCTAATGCTAATGGGATAAAGAGTGTGCTCCAGCATTTTCTTTATAAATACAAAATAAGATGACCTGTAAAATTAAGTCTGACTTCTTTTCCTTGGCTAACCAGCCCCTTAGCTTCTGCCCTTAGACCCCCAGCCTGTGTCCCCACCAACCACAAGAAGCTTATGCTTCCAGCACCCTGAAGGGTTTACCGTCACTGTGGATCATGATGCTGGAACTGCACACACATTACTCTTCACCCTGGGGAGTCCTGTCCTCCCTTGGCCTGGATGGAACTCATGTGTTCAGCCCCCAGAGAAAGCTTTCATGCCTCCCTCTGACAGACTGACTTGTACCATACACTGAGCTCCCAGGGTGCATTGCCTGCTTCTCTACTAGAACATTCACTGAACATACCCTAGCTGACATCTGAGGGCATCTGACCCCCCCCATTCCCACTCCTAACTCCACTCCTAGGCTCTTTTGTGTTCACTTCCCAAGCAACAGCCCCCAGTACATGGGAGGTGGATTAAGGGTTGTTCCGCTTCCCCTTTTTATTCCTCAATTAGTGAATACATACATGAATAAAAGAAAATCTCTAGACAATCAATAAATGTTTATTGCATGAGTGAGTAGATTAAGTTTGTAACTCTAAGATACTAGATATCTAGCATTGAAGCACATAGATTTGCTTCATTGTGCTCTTATCATTATTGCTATGTTAATCAGTAATTAGTAAAAATACTGCCTCATATAACATGCTACCAGATGAAGGTAAAACATCTATGTAATAGTGCTATTTTCCCTTAAAGAGGCTTTTGAAGTATAATAATAAGAAAACGTAGTTTATATATAATGTGTGAAGTAATTTTACATATGTAGAATCTGTTGTTAGAATTGTGTTACTACGTTATCATGGATTTGTTAAGGGCTATTTATTTATTCCTGCTCTAGGCCAACTTGCTATGACATATGCATCAATTAAATTTTATCATAATAAATTACATAATGCATTTTATTATGATGTTTATAACGAATTATCACAGCCCCTCTACAGCGATTTTATTTTATTTTATTTTTTTTTAAAGATTTTATTTATTTATTTGACAGAGAGAAATCATAAGTAGGCAGAGAGGCAGGCAGAGAGAGAGGAGGAAGCAGGCTCCCTGCTGAGCAGAAAGCCCAATGCGGGGCTCGAACCCAGGACCTGGGATCATGACCCGAGCCGAAGGCAGCGGCTTAACCCACTGAACCACCCAGGTGCCCCTCCTACAGCGATTTTATTTTGTGACTCCCTGTGACCAGCTTTTGCTGGCTTGCTTCTGATCATCACCTCTGTCCTGTCATGATCGTGATCATCAGAGGCTGTCTTCTAACGAGTTAATCATTCGATATTCCAAAATAGGCCATATTTGTCACTTAAAATTATAACTTTTTTTCATCAACCCAATGCAAGCTGTGCCTAGTTAACTGCTCAAATCCAACTACTTCCTTCAAGGTCAACAGTCACGTTTAGAGTAAAATTGATTCAGTTAATGCCCTATTAGTTAAATTCCCTTAGAATTGCATGTGATGTAAATTAAAATGGACTTATTAGGGCTAGGGCAACACCCCTCTGAAGGTACTGATTGCTTTCTCTCACACACACCTTGTGAAGACACTCGATTTTTCTGTACTCTGCTTGTACAACAGGGGAGTCGATCAGAAACAATTCACATCTTTCAAAATTTCTGTGAGGCAGAAGGTCGCAATCCTTTTTGCCATCAAGAAGATAAATAACCAACGTCATATAATCTCTGATAATATATCGACTCCATTCTTGTCCCACTTATCCTGTGATTCCTCCCACTGATGCTTATGGCACTGGTTGGTACCCATGACTCTGCCTGACCATCATGTAACTTCATTATCAGGAGAAAGATGTGTGGTCACAGTGATGACCATCAGATAACTGTAAATGGGTTACTTTTAGCCAAAATAGAATCCGGTGTCCACAAAATGGTGGTTTTCACCCTAGGCTTGATGGTAGGTGGTACATATAGGGCTCTCTGCTCAGAAACCAGTAGCTCTCTGGTTTTGGTTTTGGGGTATGTGTGTGTGTGTGTATTTTTCCTTACAACTGAGATCAGAATTCATTGCTCTGTAAACTCCTTGGAATCCCTGGGTGTTTCAGAAGGCAGGGAGATTTTATTGTGTTCTTACTACAAAAAGACCTGTGTAAAGAATTCTTTTAGGCTGTAACAATAGCAACACAAAATCCTTTTATCTGAAACCTGAGAGCCTGATAGAAACATAGAACTTGGGAGACAGCTCCCAAGGTAACAAAACAGAGCCTTCAAATAGCAGTGCGGAGTTTGTTTTTCCACGGAGAATCTCCACCTTCCACCCCATCCTGCAAATCTGGAACTTCTGTCCATGTCTGCCCTTTTCATTTTATCTGGAAACACCTGATTCTAGTCCTTCCATTCCTAGAGCAGAAAACACAGATACTTGCCTAGGGCAAGCAAACTGGGATCTCATGTAAAAACCCCAATTACATTGAATTTTAGCAAATGATCTTGTAAAGAAGGGGCCAGTCTAGCACTGTCACTTACGCAGTTTCAAAATTCTAAGTATGAATTCTCTTACACACCCCACCTCTTCGATTTCTGTGGCTGGCCAGTAGAAATCACGAGAGAGATAGGTCTATCCCTCATCTGGGAGTGGAGTGCATTTTTCTTATATTAGGAAAGGGTGTTTTTTTTTTTTTCCCCTGCCATTCCTTAATTGGTATTTTATTTTGAGCGTTTTCTGTGTATAAGGCAAGGAGGAAGAACTAGGAAAGTTGCACATTAATCTGAAACACATCTTTGACCCCCAAGGGATGGTAGTGCAATGAATAAGTGCACTAAAGTCAGATGAGTAATTATTTCTAGCCCGTGGAGTCACGAGCTCTTTATCAGGGAAGTAACATTTGGGCTTGATCTTCAGGCATATGAGGGTTTCTGTTGCCAGTGGTGAGAAGGGCAGCACTGCAGGTAGTGTCCACGTGAGCCAAGTCAGAGCAGTAGCAAAGCCCCTCACGGATTTGAGGAGAGGCGAAACCAGCTTTAATGGAGGGATTATGTGGGAGAATATAGTTTGAAAAGTGGGATAAAGAAATAAGTAGAGATCAGATTGCAGGAGCTCCTTTTTCTCCCAGGTTTGTAATATCAAGTCTCTATAATAGAAGTATTGATATAAACGAAAACTCTATTAACTTAAGGGGTAGAGAAATCAACCAGGATTTTCTGAGAGCTCACAGAGTACCCACTGTGAAGGGTCTTTGGTTATAATATGTGTTTAAGATGCGGGTACTAACTAAAAAAATGTTTAAACTGTTTATATAAAGACTGCTTCATAAAAGTCATTTACTAAAACAAATAGAAATGATAGGATACATATATGGAAAGATACATATGTCTATCGATCTATCCATCTTGGTTCTTACTTTAAAACTTTTCCATCTTTTGAACCATAAATCTCAGCTTTTTTTATTGAAATATATTTGGCATATAACATCCTTGTAACTTTAAGGTGTGCAGCATGTGAATTTGATACATTTATATATTGTAATATTATTGAAACACTTTCTCTGCTGCTCACCCACCTAATCACTTAAGCCACCTGTCTGAGCTCAGACTACATACTCACCAGGGCTTTTGTTCGCTAAGACTCATTCCTCCAGTATTGCTTAAGCTTCCCCCTCAAGCTGTATCTCGTTGTGCTCTCCTATGAATCTTTCGGTTTCTAATATGTACGGCCATTCTGACTTGAGAGGGGAGAAGGTATTTGTGGAAAGGGGAATTCCACCTGAATCAAATCCTTGCAAGTCCTGTGACACAAAGTCCCTTTGCAGAGGAGTTTCTGACGTTGTACTGTAGAACTGCTGTTCTCCTTTACTTGTAATTCCCTGACATTTTTCCAGCACCTACCACAGATTCTTCTGGCTACAGATGTCACAATTTGAGGTTAGGGATCTCACAGGATACAGTGGGGTTTATGAAGCTCTTAATAATGTCAAAGGACTTCTATGAGTTTGTATGATTGGGAGAATAAAAACAAAACAAAGCAAAACAAAAAAAGAAAACATGGTCCCCTGCCCCCGGATAAAGGGATCTCGGCACAGAACCACAGATGCACAATGATGTGCGTAAACCCTGGCGAGCTGTTAATTTCCCATCAGTTACTCTCAGCACTCTGGGAAGAATGGGGAGGAAGTGTAGCAAAAAGAGGAGTTTAGGTTACAGTCACTCATCATTCCTGCCACCCGTACGTGCCAAGGGTAGGAAAGAGAAGCTGCATCCTGGTGAGAGTCTCAGGGTTTTGGAAAGCTGGATTCTTTTTCTTTGGGCTCAAGAGTACATAACTTCAGTCCTGGAACCAGTAAGGGGGAAAGGAGCAACATGAACCATGACCCATTTTGTCACCTTAGACTTTATCGGAGGGTCATCCTCATTACTCATGCTAACCAGCCACATGCATATGTCTGGGTGTGTCAGAAGTCCTCTCAGTCAGCATTGTATCTGGGCTGATAGGTGTCAACAATTCCAGGAGAGAGGATGGTAAACCAAAGAAGATCCAAATATAAAATGGAATTTTCTGGAGATAGAAGAAATCAGGGTGATTCTAAACCCTGGTAAAAATGGGCTTTCCTCCGTGACTTCCATGGAGACCTCAGTTGGCCCTGGACATTACCATCAGTTCCCTTACCCTTAATTTCCTTAAATATGCTCATGGCCTCCAACCACTTTAAAACCAGTGTTCACCGTCTGTACCACCAGCACTATTACCCGCATGTCTTTTGTGAGCCATTATGAGTCAAAACTGTCCACCAGAACATAAAATCATGTCAGAAAGAGAAAAATGTGGAGGAGTTAAAAAATGAGCACTTTCTAAAATAAAAAGAGGGCAGAATGGCATACTGCTTTCATTGGCTGAGTGCAGTAGCTGGTGTGGCTTCCACTGTGAGACCAACAATACATAAACATTTATAACATTAAGAGTTATAAAGAGCAAGTAAGTGTGGGGTGGCACTTAAGGAGATATGCCTATAAAATTGTGAGTCAGAACATCAATGCACAGATTACCTTTTAACTTTTCAAAGGATCAAAACCTATGTCCGCCTTTTTAAATTTCTTTTTTTTTTTTTTAAAGATTTTATTTATTTATTTGACAGAGAGATCACAAGCAGGCAGAGAGGCAGGCAGAGAGAGGAGGAAGCAGGCTCCCTGCTGAGCAGAGAGCCCGATGCGGGGCTCGATCCCAGGACTCCAAGATCATGACCTGAGCCGAAGGCAGTGGCTTAACCCACTGAGCCACCCAGGTGCCCCATAAATTTCTTTTTTTTTTAAAGATTTTATTTATTTATTTGACAGAGAGAGATCACAAGTAGACAGAGAGGCAGGCAGAGAGAGGGAGGGAAGCAGGCTCCCTGCTGAGCAGAGAGCCCGATGCGGGACTAGATCCCAGGACCCTGAGATCATGACCTGAGCCGAAGGCAGCGGCTTAACCCACTGAGCCACCCAGGCGCCCCTTTTTAAATTTCTTAATTTGACTTGTTTTTGCCGAGAAATAACCCCTGACCTTTCCCATTGCATAATTTATCCTTGAAAAGTTGTTTATTTTATTTCTGGTAACCAGGTTTCTTTCTCTGTGGTTTCGAAGCACATAAGAAAAAAAGAAAGTCCTTCTCTCTTAATGCTGGAATGGCTATACCTCTCAGCAGAGAAAAGTTGGACCAAAAATTGCACAGAAATCTAAGTGCTTTCTGCAAATGTGTACTTCTCTCAGATGTTCTGTTTTCCAATGAGAAAATGTTCTCTTGCAAGGTTTTGAAGTGATGAGCGTGACCATGTCACTGAGTGAGACACAACCACAGTTCTATTGTTTGGTGCCACTGTAAAACGGTTTTGGGGCTTTTGTTTTGTTTTGATCTATTGAAACTGACATTGCACCATGTGTCCCACTGCTCAGGGGAATGTTGCAGACGGCAACGTATTTCAGCTTGCCCTACTCTGTTGTGGCTCTTGGGCAGTTACCCGCAAATATTCAATAGGATGTATTTGGAACTGTTCAATGAGAAAACACAGTGAGAATGGTGGAAAACAGGTGGGAAGGTGGGTGTCTTTGGAACACGGCAACGTGAGAGAGACTGAGCTCTACCATCGTCGTTCATTTCTGAAGCGATGAGCTGACTTGCTCACAGACACTTTCTCTAGTCAGTTGACATCAGACATCCTGCTCGTGCACTGGATACCTATATGGGCTAGTTCCCTTCTCTAGATCCCTTAGCGACAGAGTATGGCCAACCACACACCCCAGATGCCAACTCTGTTTTACCACCGGATATGTTTCTGAAACGAAAGACTGAGCCAGAGACTGTGATTTGGCTCAGCGGTTACTTCATCGACTGTTCTAGATGAATAATGTAAAGTGAATGTCTGAAACCTCCGTGGATCCCTCAGAAATCTTCTGTCATACAACTTTTTCAGCTCTTCATTATCCTCCACAGTAATCCAGCATCTTAGCATATCTTTTTTTTTCCCCCTCTTTCCCCCCAGGCCACTTAGGTCAACTCACTTATCACAGAAGTAAAGCTCTTGTTGACCAACTAGTTTCCTAAATACCTCATACACCATCTCCATCTCTCTTTGTCTGTCTTGTCTCTCTCTCTCTCTCTCTCTCTCTCATCCTGCTTTTGTTTTCATTCTTTTCTCTTTAACCCACTCTCATCCTTTTTTATTCTGTATTTCTATTTTTGTGAAGAATTGGGACCACATGGATTCACTTGTTCATTAAGAAGCATGACATTGAGGGATGCCTGGGGTGCTCAGTCAGTTGATCATCTGCCTCTTGCTTTCAGCTCAGCTCATGAGCTCAGGGTCATGAGATCAAGCCCCACATCAGGCTCTGCACTCAGCATGGAATCTGCTTGGGATTCTCTCTCCCTCTCACTCTCTGCCCCTTTCCTGGCTCATGCTCTCTCTCTCTCTCTCTCTCTCTTTCTCTTTCTAAAATAAATAAATAGTAAATCTTTAAAAAAACAAACAAAAAAAGAAGCGAGACATTTATTGCCATGCCTTTTTGGTGAGAATGGCATTGGACTTTTTCCAGACTACTTTACAGAGCCCATGGCTTTGATTTTGGCTGAATTAATATCTCCTCCCATTTCTCCCTCAGGCAAAGTAGATTTCATACCTCAGTATTTGTTGATTGAATTGAGGGACACAGAAACCCTCAGTCTTATCTGATTATCATACATCTTCTGTGCCATGTGTAGCTTTAAGATACTGCGAACATTTTCTAAATGCCCAAGATCTCTCTTTTCCCAGCTATAAAATCATAATATCACCCCATAGATATGCATATTGGTTTGCATTTTGAGTGAAATGAAACAAATGCAAAACATCTGACATACAGTAGGTGATGAGCAGTGCTATTTTTGCCTCCATTTACCAATGGTGCCTGGTGCTTTTCTCTGTATACAGGAAATTCTCCATTACTGGGTTATTTTCATAAACAAAACCAAAAGGAAAAAAAAAACAAATCCCAGGGAAATAATAAATTATATCCTTCCTCGTGGAAGTGTCAAAACAGTGACAGACTTCATGATGGTATGAAGAACTCGGCAAATGGGAAACTCTAGGGAATCGTGCTAATTGTTCTGGGTGAGGATGGATGGAGATACTCGTGGTGGGCAAGATCCGTATATCTTCACGTGTTTATGTGTTATCCGCTGGGCTGCTGCTGCCTCTCGGATGGAGCACAGAATTCACCCACAGCTCTGCTCCTGTAGAAAATAAATAGAAGGTCCAGGATGAAAAGCCCAGTGTGAACAGCATGTCCAGATACTCCCCTGGGATGCATCCACCGAGGAAATTCGGATGCATTTTCTCCTCTCCAAAAGCCAAGAAGCAAGAGAGGCATTTCGAAGCTGCATTTGATAGGGCTTAGCTTTTTCAGGAGGGAGATGGGTGATAGGTAGTCTAGGGAGAACACGTAGGATGAGTACAAGTGTCTGGAATTTTAAAAGAGTTGTCTTGCTTCTCAGTAGGTGGCTGCCTCTTGAGGTCTGGCATTCACCCAAGTCTTTAGCATTACCTCAGCATTTAAAGAGAAAACAAGTGAAAAGAGACTCCACAAAGCTGCATTTTAAACAGCATCAACATCAAGGAGTGCCACAGGCTGGGTTTGGCTCACCCTGTTAGCATGCAGAATTATTTTGCACTATAGAAAGCTGTCTTTTCCCAACCAAGAAGACAAACAAAACAAAAAAGGCAGAACTAATTAAGATCGTCATATCTCAATAAATATGCAAATGCAAAATCAAAACAAAGAAATTCTATCTATCACATCATAAATTTGCAAATTGCTGTACTGGGCTGGCTTGGAAGGATTGCAAGGGACGGAGACTTCTTAATGGCTTTGCTTAGAAACTGTTCGCCAGCCGCATTTATTGGGTTTATATGGGATGATGAAGACGATGGACTTGCCAGGATAAAAAATATTTTCATGCCTTGTCTGCAAATGCTATGGAGAGGGAAGAGGAATCAAAATTCAGTCAAGGTTTTGTGCTGCGAAATTTGCTTCCCCTACAGCATTTCAAGAAGAAAGCTAGTAGGATGCCCATTATATAAATGAAGACAGTGCAGCCCAGAGAAAGTAAGTTTACCATTTTTCGCTTGGGCTTTGGAGCCAGGTTTCAAACCTTCAATTACTTGTCTCAGTCCAAGTTTACATTCTGTTCCTGATTTGCATTTTTTCCTACTGTACCACATGACTTTCCAACACCATCCAGTGTTGAGAGCTGAATGTGTATCTCCAAGCTTTCGAAGCATCCAGGTGAGAAGGAAGAAATGAAATCACTTTTCGGGTGTTTACTCCATATACTTCCCACATCTGGGTATTAAGGAGCTGGAAGGACCGTTTGATTTCTGCATAAAGTTCGTTCCTTTTATTTCTATTAAGTGCAAGTTGTAGAGGATGATTCCTTCTTACCCAATTCATCAGTCTGGGAAAATAAGAGAAAGAGAGAAAGAGCTAGTAAGTAGCTGAATCTGTAAGCTACAGTGAGAGCAACCACAGCTTCATTTTAGAAATTCAAGCCTGCTCTCTGTCACGTGGAACACTGTCCCTAGAAGGTTCTCCCTGGATGCCGGGGCTCTGTTTACTCTTCTGGTGTGCTGGGCTAACATGAGGGTGAGGCTCTTTAGGAGGGTGGGGAATTGCAGAGAGCAAGCAAACCGCTCAGGAGCTCGGGCCAGTCCGGCTCCGATGTACTCGTCACTGCCTTGGGCATAGGACAGTGCAACGAGTAGTCTGGCCCCTAACCAGAGATCAGCCTACAGGGAATCGCTTATTAACACGGACGGTAATGTTAGACAGTAGCATGTGCCGCAGACAGTGGACCCACTATGTGCTTGAACCAGTGAAAGAAAGGAGAGTGGCCACTGTTCTTGGCCAGGATTTCAAAGGTGAGGCAGGATGCAAGCTTTGCCTTCAAGATGGGCTAGACAGTCAGGAGTGTCAGGGACAATTTCACTGCATTTTACTGGATGTGAGCAATTCCGTTCAAAGGAAATAAGATAATGGGTGGCGTGGTGGCAGGACCTTGCCAGGGACACCGGCCACCAACAGCTTATCTTCCCTATCCCTTTCTTTTCCACCCTCTGCCCCCCCTTTGGCTCCTTCCTTTCCTTCCTTGTTCCTTCCTTCCCTCCTTCTCCCTTCCTTCCCTCTTTTTCTCTTTACTTTTTTTTTAAATTTATGTTTTTATTTAAATTCCATTAGCCAGCATGTAGTAGTATATCATTAGTATTTGATGTAGTTTCTTTCCCATTTTTTTCTTTACATTTCCCCTCCTCCCCCTCACCTTTCTTTTATCTTTTGTATTAAAATTATTTTAGTATCAATTTTTCTCACTAAACTAATCATTTTATGGCATGTGTATATATACTATAATATTAGAAAACATAGAATCATGGAGGATTGCTTGCTCAGGGCACCCCAAGGCCAGGCTGGAAAGTGTCAAACATCACATCTGCCCACACACTGTTGGTGACTGTTTTTTTTAAGTTACTCTAGTCTGACTATCCAAGTGCAACCAACCAAGTGCAATATACTGTAGCAGTATATTTTTCCTAGTATCCCATGTTTAGCAGGGTTTTTTCTACAAAATTATTTCTCGAGATCTTATCTCTTCTTTCTGAGGTCAGTTCCCTTCTTATAGAAGTATACATGGTAGTGGTTCTTTCAGTAACAGTCCATGTGTGGGAAAGTGTATTTTTTCCTCTTTCACAAAAAATAAAGTCATGTTTGTTTGTTTCAGTATGTAATTGCAACTTGGGGTTTGTTTTCCTCAGCATTTCCAAGACATTCATTTATTGTTTTTGTTTTGTTTTGTTTTTCTGGCTATGTGTAACATTTCTATTGCTTTTCAAGCTTCTAAAAATTAACTTTTTAGAGTTTTAGGTTTTTTAGTTTTGGGGTTTTTTTGTTTTGTTTTTGTTTTAGGTTTATAGGAAAGTTGCCAAGATAGAGAGTTCCCTTTATCTGGTTCCCCCATTTATATGTTTGTTTGTGTTTTAATGGGAAATCTGTTGCTCTAAATGTCATTCATTTAAGGATAATCTGTTTTTTCTTTCCTAGTTTCTCTGATTCACCCTTTTTTAAATTGATATTCATCCTGATATGTATAATCATGGACTTTGTTTTGTTGCTTAAATTTTCCTGGGTTCCAGAGTACCTTTTTTTTTTTTTTTAAGATTTTATTTATTTGTCAGAGAGAGAGAGAGCACAATCAGGGGGAGCAGCAGACCGAGGGAGAAGCAGGCTCCCCGCTGAGCAGAGAGCCCAATGTGGGGCTGGATCCCAGGACCCTGAGTTCATGACTTGACTGAGCCATCCAGGCGTCCCCCAAAGTATTTCTTCAATTTGAGAACTTACCACTTCCCACTATTATCTTTTTGAAGATTGCCCGTTACCAGTTTAACCTACAACCCCCTATATACCTCTATCTTCTTATTTATGAATTCTGTTTAACTGTGTCTTTTGTACTGTCAAACTGCCCATTGATCTTATAATTGCATCTTTTTTTCTTCCAGAGGAATCTGTTCAATTTCTAAATTCTCCTATTTTTTCTTCAAAAGGATCTTATTCTTTCATGTTGATGGAATTTATTCTAATCCCCTGATCATTTTAAATGTCCTTATTCTATTCTGTTTTCCAGATTGTCATATTGTTTCGGGTTTGTGGATGTCTGAGTAATTTCCTCACCTAATCCATAACTTGTTTTTGTGGGTGTACCTTCAACAAGCCGTATCCTTCACCTCCATCCTGGGATTTGGAAGAATACCTCCATGGTAGTTTCATGCTGGTTTCTGAGGCGGACCTTAGGATTTTGCCAACCGGAATCGCGCTGGTTATACTCACAGTGAAATTTTTGGGTCCTGAATCTTCTGTATCATTCGTGTTTTCTTTAGTTTGTCAAGTTCTTTCCCCTTTCCGCAATTAAATTTTCAAATTATTACATTGTTAACATTACTTTATTTTTGAACTAACTATGTTATCTCTTGACTCATGTGGTAAATGATCAAACGATTCCAATTTGCAGTTCCTTTCGACTCATACATTATTTGTATCAGTTACAACATTGTATTCACATTGACAAGATTTGTAACTTTATATTATATTCTCTAAACGTCATCTCCAGATTAGCCTTACTTATTTAACATGGTTCTATGCTCATCAACGTTTTTCTAACTATGGCTTTTCTGATTCTGAAATCTTTATTCTGTCTCATCTTTGAGTCACTTAGACTTTTTCACATGAAGTCTTCCCCAGCCTCAACTTCACCTCCCTGAGGAAAACAAATTGCTTTATATTTCTTGAAGTCTTGCACATTTGCTAATGTCTTTATTTTGTAAAATCTCTTGGCTTTGTGTAAATATAAAATTAAAAACTTCCATCATGGTCGAGTTTGCTTTTGGTTAAAAATCAGTTGGTCTTACCTATGTAGATAGATTTCTGGGTTCTCTGTCCAATTTTGTTGACCTATGTGTCTATCACTTTGCCAGAACTCTACAGTCTTGGTAACTGTAGATACAGAACACATCATGAAATTTGAGCAGAGGGATCGCTCCCTCCTGCTTAATTTTTGTTTTCAAAGGTGTTTTAGCTATTTGTAAACTTTAGCCTTTCCACATGAATGTTAGTATAACGTCATCCAGATCAACAAAAGTATTTTTGGAATTTTGTTATGAGTCCTGTTAAAGTTGTATACCAGTTCAGGGAAAATTACCAGCTTTACCATGTTGAGCCTTCTGGGCCATATACGTTTCTCCATTTATTTAAATTTTCTTGGACTTCTGTCATCAGCTTTTTTTTCATTTTTTTAGTATACCAGGCTGGTATCTCTCACATCTAGGTGTTTCATTTTTGTCTAGTGATTATAAAAGTTTTGTGATGTTTACATTACCCTTTTTACTAACTGAAGTAGAATTGATTTTTGTATGTTGATCTTGTTTCTATGACCTGGTGGACCTCAGTTATAGCTCTAGGAGTCATTTTTTGTTTACTTGGTTTTTGTTTTTGTACATCCCCAAAATAGAGATGGTTTTATTTCTTGCTTTCCCGTCTATATGCTTTTATATTCTTTCCCTGTCTCACTGTGCTGGCTAGAGCTTCTAATACTATGCTGAATCGCAGTGATGACAATAGACATACATTTTTTTTTAACTTTATGTTAGTCACCATACAGTACATCATTAGTTTTTGATGCAGTGTTCCATGATTCGTTGTTTATATATAATACCCAGTGCTCCATGCAATTCGTGACTTCCTTAATACCCATCAATCATTGGGCTAACCCATCCCCAACTCCTTCCCCTCTAAAACCCTCAGTTTGCTTCCCAAAGTCCATGGTTTGTCTCTCATGATTTGTCTCTGCTTCCAAATTCCCCCTCTTCATTTTTCCCTTCCTTCTCCTAATGTCCTCCACACTACTGTTTATGTTGCACAAATGAGTGAAACCACACGATAATTGTCTTTCTCTGCTTGATTTATTTCACATAGCATAATTTCCTCCAGACCTGTCTATGTTGATACAAAAGTTGAGTATTCATCCTTTCTGGTGACTGAGTAATAGTCCATTGTATATATGGATCACATCTTCTTTAGACATTCATTTGCTGAAGGGCATCTCAGCTCCTTCCACAGTTTGGCTATTGTGGACATTGATGCTATCAACATTGGGGTGCATGTGGCCCTTCTTTTCACTACATCTGTATCTTTGGGATAAATACCCAGTAGTGCAATTGTCCGGTCAAGGGTAGCCAGTTTTTAATTTTTTGAGGAATCTCAACACTGGTTTCCAAAGTGGCTATACCAGCTTGCATTCCCACCAACAGTGTAAGAGGGTTCCTCTTTTTTCACAGTCTGTCCAACACTTGTTGTTTGTTGTCAACTTTTGTCATTCTAACTGGTGTAAGGAGGTATCTCAATGTGCTTTTGATTTGAATTTCCCTGATGGCTAATGATGAACATTTTTTCATGTGTCTGTTAGCCATTTGTATATCTTCTTTTGAGAAGTGTCTGTTCATGTCTTCTGCCCATTTTTAAACTTGATTATTTGTTTTTTGAGTGTTGACTTTAACAGTAGACATCTTTGATTTTTTTCCTGATCACAGGGAAAAGCATTCAGTCTTTCACCATTAAGTATAATAGTAATTGTAAGTTTTCATACATGTTCTTTATCAAGGCCTTCTTTATAATATCTTTTCTGATGATTTTTCTCTTTTATGGACGTTGAATTTTGTCAAATGCATTTTCTGCATAAATTTATATGATTGTTTGATTTTTCTTCATTAGTCTGCTGGTATATGGCTTCTGCTGATTGCTTTTTGAATATTGAACCAGTTTTGAATCCCTGGAAGTAACTCAACTTGGTCAGGGTGGATAATTCTTTTTTATATAATGCTGAACTCAATTTGCTAATAGTTTATTAAGGATTTATATTCATGGGGTATATTAGTAGTTTTCTTTCCTCCTTCTTACTGTCTTTGTCTAGTTTTAGTCTCAGGGTAATACTTGACTCATGAAATGAATAGGAATTTGTTTTCATTTTCTGGAAAAGATTATGTAGAACTGGTGTTAATCCTTTTTAAATCATGTTGTAGAATTCTCCAGTGAAAATATCTGACCCTAGAGATTTCTTCTTCAAGAGTTTAAATTATAAATTTAAATTTCTTAAGAGTTATAGAACTATTCAAACAATCTATTCCATATTACATGAATTGTTGTAGTTTATACTTTTTGAGGAATTGGTCCATACTATCTAACTTGTCAAATTTATGTGCATAGAGTTTTTTGTGGTATTTCCTTCTCCTCTAAATGCCCACAGAGTCTATAGTGATAGTCCTGTTTCATTCCTGATGTGGTATTTAATGCCTTCCTTCTTTTTTTCTTTGTTATTCTTGTTAGAGGCAAGTCAATTTTATAGATTTTTTTTTTCAAACAGCTCTTTTTTTCATTGATTTTTCTCCATTGTTTTTCTGTTTCAATTACATTAGTTTCTGTTTCTTTATTATTTCCTTCCCTTTTTTCTACTTGCTTTGGGTTTATTTTGCTCTTAGGTTTCTTCTTCTTAAGGTAATACCTTAGATTTTTGGTTTTAGACTTTTTCTAAGGTAAGCATTTACTGCTATAAATCTCCATCCCACTATGGCTCTATCTGTGTCCCACAGAGTTTGATAGGTTATATTTGCAATTTCATTTAATTAAATGTATTTTTTTTTCCTTTCCCTTGAAATATCCTATTTGACCTCCTGAATTATTTAAAAGTGTATTTACTTACTTTCCAAGTGCTTGGGAACTTTCCTTTTGTCTTTCCATTTTCGATTTCTGGCTTGATTCCGCTGTGGTCAGAGAATACAGTCAGTACAATTTTGCTCCTTTTAAATTTATTGAACTTTATATATGGTGGAGCATATGGTCTTTCTCATGTATTCCATGCACATGTACATGTACATTCCATGTACATTGAAAACGAATATGTATTATGTTGTTTAGGGCTGAAGTATTTTATTAATGTCAATTATATTCAGTTAGTTGATAGTGTTGTCGTTGATGTTCTGTCTAGTTGTTTAATCAACTATTGAGAAAGGAATGTTGAAGTCTTGAGCTATATTTATAGATTTGTTTAATTCTCCTTTCAGTTCTATCAGGTTTTGCTTCACATATTTATGCAGTTTTGTTTGGTGCATTCACATACAGGAGTGCTACGATTCTTGATGTGTAGGCATTTTTATCATCATATACCTCTATGTCCCTGGACATTTCCATTACCTGATGGTTAACTTACCTGATTAATGTTTGAATGGAATATCTTTTCCATCCTTTCACTTTCTACCTACCTTTTTCATTATATTTTCAGTGAGTAATTATAGACAGCATACAATTTGATCATGTTTTTTATTCCATTCTGACAATCTCTGTTAATTGGTGTATTTAGACAACTTACATTTAATGTTATTGGTATGTTAAAGCTAAGCCTTTCATTCGTTGTTTTTCCATTTGTTCTTTCTCCATTTTCTCCTAGCCTATATGGTTTCTGAGGAGAACATTGCTGCCATTAAAGTTATGTTTTCCCTAGAGTGTTGTTCCCCAGAAGTTTCTCTCTCACTGTTTATAAGATTTTTAATGTGTTTTCAGAAGATTGTCAGCAGTCTGTCTTGGTGTGGATTCCTTTAGGTTTATCTCTTTGGGGTTTGCTCAGCTTCTTGTACTTGTAGGTTTATGTCTTTGACAAGTTCAAGAAGTTTTCAAGCATTGCTTTGAAAAGTTTTTCCGATTTTCTTCTTTTTAGACTCTGATGGGATGAATGATAGATCTTTTGTTATAGTGCCACAAGTCTTGATGTCCTGCTCATTAGCTTAGTCTATTTTCACTCTGTTGAGATTGAGTAATTTCTATTGTTCTATTTTCAAATCCACTGAATCTCTCCACAGTCTCTTCCATGCTGCTGCTGAATTTTTTATTCATTCATTTATTTTTATTTTTAGTTTTCAACTTTCTACCTGATTTTTTTTATATCTTACATTTCTCTGCAAGACCTTCTATTCTTTGTCACATTTTACATTTCTGTTATTGTACACTTCTCACTTCTAAAATTTCATTTGTTTTTTCCTTATACTCTCTATATAAAAATATATATGTAAATAACATGTACCCCATATACATAAATAATATATAAAAATTATTTTTTCTTTGCTGAGATTTTCTATTTCTTTACTGAGGCATTCTATTTCTTTTTATGTGTGTCCATAATTCTCAGTAGAGCACTTGCAAGATACTTGTTTTAAAATCCTCATTAGATAATTCTAACTTCTCTGTCATGTTGATGCTAGTATCTGTTAGTTGTCCTGATTCTTGGTGTGGTGAATACTTTTACAATGAAACCTGGACATTTTGGGTATTACCCTATGAGACTAAGATCTTATTTGAATCTTTTGTTTGAACTTGTCCCCTCCAACACTACTCAGATAGGAGAAGAAGGGGCCCGTTATGGACAGGTGGAGGTGAAAGTCTAGGTTCCCTGTTTAGCCGCACTGACACTCTGGGTGTGAGGGTTCTTTGTTGCTGCTGGGCAGTGGGGAGAGTTTCAGAGTTTCAGGTCCGCCCCCCACCCCAGACCTTCACTAATACCACTCTGAGTTCAAGGGGCAGGAGGGCCTTGCTGCTGCTCTCCATTGACACTGGTAGGGGTCAGTCTTGTTACCAACAGTTGTGTGTGGAAGTTCAGGCTCCCCCATGGCCTCCAGTGGTATTGAGAGGTCAGGGACCTCACTACTGTACACTAGGAATGAAAGTTCCAGCTTCCTAGGTTGGGGGAAAGAAAGGGATTGTGAGCACCTTGTTATAGTCTAGGAGAGTAGAAGTCTAGGCTCCCTGCTTCTCTTGGTAGGGTAAGGTTGGGGCCACTGGTTTTTCTGTGGTTTTTGGCTAGAGTAGAGCTAGTATAGCTTAAACTCATCTTTCTTGCTAGGCTGCCTCTTTCCTAACCATTTGGCTAGAGAGAACTAGCTCCATTTGGGGCTGTTTTTGTCCACACCTGTTAGAATTTCCAGGTTGTCAGCTTGTCTAGTTCCAAGTCTGGGATGTAAGAGGCCAAGAGAAATGTCAGGGAGCTCACCACCATATTGTCCTTTAGTCCCAAGACCTCATCTCATCTGCTTCCTTCCCTCCATATGTCATCCTCATTTCAGAATCTTCTTATGTTTGTTTTATATAAAATATCCAGAATAATTTTTGAGGAAGAAAAAAGAGAAGTACTTCTCTCTATATACAGAAGTGGAAGTCCCTCAACACATAATTTGATTTTCTAAGTTATAAGAATAATTGTACTTTATTTGGAGAAATAAGTGAAAGACGTAATTCAACTTTTTTAGGCCTTTACATATATAAATTAAATATAAATGTAAATATATGTTTACAAATATAATTTAAATGTAAATCTACATATTTAAATATCTCTATATAAGTAAATATAATATATGGTTTAATACTGTATTATACATTGAATATTATACAATATATATTATATCAATTACAAAGGAAACTATTTGTTGAAATCAATAATGTGATAATTATGGCTTAATTCACATATAAAACTTTTGAAAAAAATCAAGACAAAAGTAATTCCCCCCAAACATGGTCCAAAATGGTATGTATGTATTTTTCTACATACATACTTGTTATATGTTCAATTTGGGAACTGTTTATTGTATGCCTACTGTATTCTTAGCACATTTTAGACTTCCTGTAGAATAATATATAATTAGGCAGAGGCTTGGGCTTTATTCACAAATGTTATTAAGGATCAAAACAAATTAAGTGAATCTGTGAAGATCAAAATTTAAAGGGAGAATATTTCAAAGAGATAGAGCTATCAAGATAGTCATTTGGTGGAAATTAAGATGAGCTTTTTTTAAAAAATGGTGTATCTTATTTGGTTGGGTGCTGAGGAATTGGAAGATCATTTTAGAGATGAGAAATCTTTACCTGAATAAAAGCTTAGAAAAACATGCAGTCGGATATGTTTGGATGATCACAACCAGAACAGCTTGATGACTTGACTGTGGTGGGAAAGGTCCATGTCCATGAATGATTGGAGCAGATTCCAGTGGAGGAAAGACAGGCCCTCATTAGAGGAAGACTGACTGTGGTGTTTATTTATAGACTTCCACCAACGGGACCCCATAGGGAGCGTCCCATCCATCAATACCCACACTGCATTAATAAGCAAGGAAAAGTCATTGCAAATTCCAAATTTGGAAGTGGCATAATAAAAATTATGCTTTAGAGAAGCTATTAGCCATGTAAATTTGAATGGTTTTGCTATAGCTACAACCCAGGTGTGAAGCAACAGAGCTCAGTGCTTTCCTCCTTCAAGACCCACGATTCACCCTCTTCTTCCATATCCACACTAGAGCACTGGAATGAAAATTTGTTGATGGCCTTTACTCTGCCAGACACTCTTCTAGATAGCATCTGTGTGCTTTCTCATTTAGTCTGCACAATAGCTCTTAAGGTATTATTCTTCCTATCCTATGGGGCTGGGGGTTTTCTAAGGTCTCATGGCCAGGATTGAAGCTCAGGCTCTTGACACTGTACAGCATGTCATCTTGGTCCCTAGTATGGTGATGGCTGAGTCACAAGCCATCAGTTCTTCCTGACTTGAGCTCGTGTTACACTTGGGCAGCTCTTACCTTCCTTTACTCAACTGCTTTATCACCTACAATTCAGCTTGTAAAATATGATAACAATTTAATGCTGTGCTACTGTGGGAACAAGATCCATATTTCTTCCCCTTCCCCTGCATTCAGGCAGTGTCCCACCAGACCTTTGGTTTAGGGTACTGAGGGCCTGGAGAGCATAGAGGCTGCTCCCATCAGTCGGTGGACAATTAGGAAACTAGACTCTGATTCATTTCCCAAGCTAACATGTAACCATGCTGCTGATTACCCATTTTCATTGTTTATGGCGAGGCAGGTGGATGAACAGCTCTGCCTGATTTATGAAGTGCTTGCCTTCTATAAATCACAGAGTAGAAACCCAGCACGCTGTTAATCCTAATTGGTTAAGTCCTAAGTAGGGAGTGATTAGAAAGTCTTCAGGAAAGAAGGTACCTCATGCAAATGAGATAGATATACAGTTCGTTGGGAAGAAATATCCCCTGCTCTCAATATGTGGTCAAGGTTTGTTGTCCATTCCTGCTGTACCCTTCTACCTCTTGCTGGTCTGCCCCTGCTGATCTTCCATTTGTAAATAAACTAACATAAACGGCAGAGAAGGAAGATGATGGTATTTACAAATTTTGCAGAAAGAGAATGCTGTTTGCCTGCTTACTCTCTCCTGTATTAATTTCAACCTGGATTAATTGTCTAATTCTAACAAACCATCCATCATAATGAATGAGAGCTATGCAATGAGTCATAGCGCTGTGAGTTGCCATGGAACACATTAGGGCTTTTGGTCTTAGCTACCCAAATTCCAACCCCACCCTTCCCTGGACACAGTTGACGTGACATTCTCCAATACTCAGTGACAGTGACACCCTTCTCTGATGTTTCACTTTGAGCCAAAAAGAACTTGAAGACCTTAAATGCATGAGGTTGTCCACTTCTTCTGACTGGAAATCTTCTGATCAGACTTAGAAATGCAGACTCTTCTGACAAAGGACAAAGGAATCCCAAAGATTTTATGTGATTTCTTCTGCCATCTCAAAATAATGATTGAGGACACAGGGACTGTGTATGGGACATGTTTAAAGGAGCAGGGGCTGTTGAGATGCAGACTCAGGGAAGACAACTTTCCTTCTCCCTTTCCAATCTACTATAACTGCTCCTTCCTTTGAGTAACTTCTCTTTTCGTTTCCTTCTCCTTTCTCCCCACCCCCCCCCACTCTCTGTTTCCCTCCCCTTCTGTATTTTTCATCCCTTTCCCTTCCTTCCCTCTCTTCCTCTGTTTCCTGGGAACCCACGGCAGACGTAGCAGCAGCAGCAGCGTGACCTCAGAACTGGATGATGAGCCCCCCTGCATGGAGGAAATTGATTACAGTACAGACAGCACCTCAGACCTAGAAGGGAGCTTCTCTGAGCTGGACCGGCAGATCCAAGAGTGCGCTTTCAACAGGGACGAGGAAGGGGAAGAAGAAGAGGGGCCAGGCCAGGGAAGAAAAGCCATCCCTTCGCCCTGAGGCTCAGAATGAGCTCAATGTCTCTAACCGTGGGACTAGCAGCTTTGTTGTTTCTTCACCATCAGACTTGTACAGCGTCGGTGGCAAAAGCCAGCCCGTGTGAGCCCAGCAACCGAATGCCAGATTTTGTTTTCGTTTCACTAGGCATAGAGACTGGCTACATTACAATTCTACCTTTTACATACATAGTTAGATGGCCTTTGGAGCCCATGCAAGCTGCCATTATTCTAGAAAGGGCTACTCTCAGGATTATCATGGATCTTCTCATCACTATTTTGAGCTCTTCTCCCTTTCTGTGCTGGAAACTGGAGCTGACTGCAAGTAGGAGCTGGGCTTCTTTTTGACTTCTCAGCCAGATTTCTCTATGGTTGTCTAAGCTGTTCTACATATGAGTGTTCTCTCTGATAGTTGTATTCCTACTATGGCATCTGAACTCCTCAGCACAAATTATGAGCCCCACTGAGAACTTCTGAGGGTCCTAGCAGGGTCTTCAGTTGCTGAATTACTGAGCCTGAATGGCCACACAACAGAGGGGAATTTGCAAGCGTCATGCTTAGTCTGTTTTAACAATATATATTTTTACAGATCCAGTATACCCAGAAACTGTCCTAGATTCTAAGGGAAAAGGCACAGCACCGAATAAGACATGGCCATTGGTCTTTACAAACTTTAAAATCCTATGAATTCCGGTCACTAACCATGATGCTGGAAGGCAGCAAGTCATGGTGGAAAAATCATTCATTTCAGACGGAGACAGATGGGGCTCATATCCTGGATTTGACAGTCAGTTGTTATGAGAACTAAGGCAACTAATTAGATTTTCCCAAACCTCAGTTTTCTTGTATGTACAATGGAGATGAACATTATCTATATGATAAAGTTATTGTGAAGATGAAATGAGATAATATATAAAAGTATACAGATTGGCCCATGGTAGGTACCCAATAATGTTGGCTGGTAGAACAGAAGTAGAACATTCTGCATAGGCATTCTCACAGTTACAGAAGACATCACCTGCAGTCACATGGTTAGAAGGTACTCCCTCTTCCTGGAAAGAATCTGGGAAGGAGGTTACAGAGGAGCGGAGTGTAGGAGGTTGAAATGTCATAAAGTAAGTGAATGGAGTAAGGCCCTTTGGCACGCAGAGGCAAATAGCTTAGAGACTGAGGTGATCTTTAACTGGACAGGACCCAAGCAGAAAGGATGAGAAGGCGGATACTGAAATGAGAGATAATGTGGAGAAAATACGGTAGGTGGAATTGATGTTTGTCCGGATGCCATCTATATTTAGTTATGATTAGGTTTAGCTATAAGAAAAGGAGAATCCAAAATTGCAGTACCTTTGTAAAACAAAATCTGTTTATCTTCTATGTGGATTCCAGATAGAGGCAGGCCAGAGCTGGTATCGTGAGTAGCTGGTGTCCAGCACCCAGTTTCTTTTTTTTTTTAAGATTTTTATTTATTTATTTGACAGACAGAGATCACAAGCAGGCAGAGAGGCAGGCAGAGCGAGAGAGGAGGAAGCAGGCTCCCCGCCGAGCAGAGAGCCCAATGCGGGGCTCCATCCCAGGACCCTGGGATCGTGACCCGAGCCAAAGGCAGAGGCTTTAACCCACTGAGCCACCCAGGCGCCCCCAGCACCCAGTTCCTGTGGCTTTTTAGCTTTGCTGCTTGTTGCTTCTGTCTAGCCAAAGACGGCTACCAGAGCATCAGCCTTTGCATCTACGTCCCAGTCAGCAATAAGAAGGATAGAGAAAGAAGAACTCATTCTCCATATTTCAAAAAAGTTATACATTGCACTTCTCCACAATTCTACCATCTAACAAGTGGTCCTGTGGCCGCAGGTACCTGGAAGAGAGGTTGGAAAATAGAATCTGTGTTTGAGTTGGGCATAGGGAAAAGAGGATAATGCACACTGGGGATCAAATATTGCCCAATACTTCTCTTGATAAACCAATCACCACCATGAGATTTTGGAAACAATAATTTCAGAAAAAACTCTCAGCAGCCCTCTAGACCAGCAGAAAGCCACACTGTAAGACTTTGCCATAACTTACCCCTGAGGCATAGGAGAAAGGCAGGTGTGTTATGATTTGAAGAGCTGATAATATTATTCTATGATTATTATTATTACTTTTACTGCTACTACTACTATGACTGATAATCCCTTCTTTTTCCAACTCCTTTCCAAATTTCCTTGCTATAGTTCAGAAACCACATATCCATTCTTGGTGTTAAGACATTCAAATGTCTGAAACATACATAAGAGGTTTAAGGGAAATAGCAAAGACACCACATTCAAATCCCAGATAACAGGAGGGTTTAACTGCTCTTATAAACCTTTCCACTCTTAAATAGAGGATAGCAAAATGTTTCTGTTCTCCCCTTGCTTGGAGGAGTCAGGAAGACAGTTGTGTTGAAAACGTAAACGTTGGGAGGGATGGAAATAATAGTGACTCATCATCGCCACTTTATGCCTCAGCTGGCATTCATTTATGGGGTGAGCTTCCAGTCACCTGACATTGTTTCTGAGAGCAAGTGACCCAGACATGAAAACTTCTAAGTAGCAGGTTTAGGAAAAGCTGGGGACATGGAACATGTGATTGGTTCGTGTAACAAACATACATTAAATACCTACTGTATGTCATGTATTTCACTAAGCCCCAAGGATGCAGGGGAAAGGAACTATTCTGTTTGCAAGTGGGAAAGATGAGCAGTAAACATCTTAATACAGTGGCTCATGCCTTTGTAGAACTCTGGAGAAGATCATCTAATGGGGCAGTGGTGGTGGGAAACGTCTACCGAGAGATGATAATTGAGGTGATGCTTGAAGGACTCGCAAGAGTTGTCAGGTAAAAAGGAGAAGGAACATGCTAAGGAGTAGAATGACTTTGTGCAAAAGCCCTGTGGTGGGGTTAGAGCTTGGAACAAAATCATGATTGTGACTGGTTTAAAAGATGTGTTTGTATGTGGGGATGGGAGGGGAGTGACAAGAGATGAACGTGAGAACATTGGCCTCAACCTGATCAAGGAACATTGGACATGGAAAGGCCTGGATGGGAAGGTTGCTCTTTGTTCTGAATGTGCTGGTGGAGACAAAGAATCTTCAGCAGAAGCATGCCCAGGAATGATGTCTGCGGGCATCATCAGGACTGCTGTCCCACTTGCTTATGACCGACTGACTGGATACTCTGCTATGGTGGTAGCTTGGTAGTATGAGAGCCCTCAGTGTGACATGACCCTCTTTGTAGATAGCAGGTTTTCAGTAAGAGGAGAGATCATGAGGGCAGTTTGGGGTCATGTTCAATATTGGGCGCTGATGACAGGTCCATCAGGAAAGGGCTCCTAGAAGTGCATCAGCAGAAGAAGAGGCATAAACAGTGAGATGGGGACTGGTGGGAGTCTTTAGTAACTAAGCCCAGGTGCCAGTCAGCTGAGGAGGAGTTTGCTCGGAGGGAACAAAAGAGTTAGAGAGCTGACTTCTGTCCTTTCTCACTGGGACTGAAGACCACTGATGGCTACACCTCACTGATTTTCAGTCTGTGGGGAGAGAGGGCTCACTGGCAAGTCAACTCCAGATAGTGATAGGAGTGACTTTTCCAGCCCAGCCAGACATGTGTCTTGCTGGCCAAACCACTATAGTGTATTGTTCTGAAAACCCTCTTCCACCAAACTCAGAGCCAAACAAGATTACTCAAGGATTCCAGGCAGTGATGGGCTCTAATGGGAAGCAGATGTGGTTCAAAGTGTGCAGGGGGGATGCAAGTCTGGAGCACTGATGCTGGAGCCAGACCATGGGCACAGGTGTGCCAGACCAGCTGGTCCACAGTGCCCTGCCTGGCAGGGCTAGGACAGGAGGGGGGTGAGCAGTGGGGCTGCAGTTTCCTGGGGGTAGCCTTTCTCAGATGGGCAAATGTGGGTAGCTAGCCTTTTACACCTCTAGAACATCCCATTTGGGGTAGAGAAGTATAAGGCTTCTTGTGATCCCCTAAGGATCATACTTTCAGGATCCTCTTAGGGTGGAATCTGCTGGCTGCTCTTGACACTTCCCCATGGCAAAGGACTTTTTAGCTCCATAGTTCCCACAGAAGAAAGAGCCCTGCACAACCCAGCCCCCAGTCTTCTCTGCTGACTCAGTTTCTGCTTATCTGCAGTCTCTTCCATTTGCCATGGGACATAGCTTTATTTTATCTCACTGCACATATGTGTGTGTGAACACGCATAGACACACACACAGATGCACGTACACACACACACACACACACACACACACACAATCATTTCTCGAGCCACAAAGCTCCCTAAATACCTTCTTTGATTTTTCACACATTTTCACATTTTTCCTCTGTCTCTGATGAGCATCTTCTGTAATGCGATTTGGGCATTTCAAGACCCAGTTCAAATAACACCTTCCTTCTATTAGACCTTTCCTAATCAGCCCAGCCAAGTTCTAGAATCTCTCATCTAGGTCTCTGCTGCACTATTTCTATGTCCCTCCTGAAGGGTGCTCTTTATTTACAATTTTATTCATGGGGTTTGCATAGCCTCACCCCCACCGGCCAATGTGTGGAGAACTCTTAAGACACCTGGGCCTGATGCTATCTTACCATCTCTTCCTGCAGCCGGCATTTGTCTTGATACATTGGCGGCAGTCAAAATATATCTTTCCCCAACCTCAAACTTGAACGTCCAATGTTTCAGTGAAATCCCATATATTTCCCTTCAATCCTTCCTCTCCCATCTCAAATCAGAGTTTATGTTACAGAAAAGGTAACTGATTTCACTAACAGGGCATCGAGCACAGGCACACTTCAGCCTCTCAAGCTGATGGCTTCCGTAGAAGACTGGTTCCCGTGTGAGGCAAGCCTGAGAAGGAGCAGAGTGGCCTTGCCCTTGCCTGTATTGTGCAAATGTTTAGCTAGAGCAGAGAGAATGGGGGAGCAGAATCCCCAGGCGTTGCCAATGACTGCAGGATTCAGCCAGGTGCTCTGCACCGAGGACTGCCTTTGGTGGGAACGGGCATGGGGCTCTGTGTGCTTCGTGCCAACTTGGCCGCCTGGGGCCTTCTTACAGTCCTGTCTGTGAGACTCCAAGCATTCCAGCCATTGGCTCCCATTTCTGCCAGGCCTCCAGAAAAACAAAGGGTTCAGAGCCACAAAGCACATTTGAAAATAACCAGATTCTTGAGTTATGGGCTCACATTGAGGGATGCCAGCGCTCGTCGGGTCACATGACACCCCTAAGAGGAGAAGTTCTGATTGCCGGCTTTTATTTCTCAGCCTGGACAGCTGAGCTGCTGAAATAATTTCATATTCCAAGGGGAGCCTCTGCTCTCTGCCAAGGGAAGGAGCTTCCATGGAACGCCTAACATAAGTCATCCTTGTTAGGGACTCAGGACAGTGGCCTGTGTGGTGGGTGTGAACATTTGCATTTGCATTAGAGTGATCAATTCCTTTTGCCCTGCTCCAATCCGCTCCAGCCCCCTAAAGGCTCCAGGCTTGGAAAGGCACAGAGACAGTAGCCTGGGTCCTCACCACGAGAGCTTTTTTTGGGCAAAAAATAATTCATTAGGTCTGGGGCCTGCTGCTGTCTTCCCAACAGATGTCCTCTTTTGTTCCTGTTGTGGTTTGGCTTCCTGAGTGCCCAACTGGTTCTTGATTAAAAAAGAAAAGTGTTGCTTAGAAAAAAGAAAGTAGTAAAAAGACATTTTTGGATAAAAACAGATTGTATTACAGCCTCTCCGTGCCTAGTAATGAAAAGAATACAATTGTGTGTAACTTAACATCATCTACTGCACACATTCCAACCCAATGGAGATGGGATTGAGTTCGAGTTCCCTTACACACACACACACGCACGCACACACTCAAAATATAAGTGCAGGGCTTTAAGCAAGAAAACAGCGAGTGAGGGGAAGTTTATGATCAGACACATGATCATAAAAGTGGGGAGCAGCAAACAGTGCTTTTACCCCACACTGCCAGACACAATTGAGATGGAAGACTTTTCACGAAGAAGGTAAAGCCTTCACATCAGCATAAAGTAGTCTTCTAGCATGTGTTTATTTTGAGCCTGCTTAGGTCATGAGGAAAAAATGGATCCAGTCCTCTCTGGAAGAGAAGGCATCCTTGTGGGAGAATTACCAGATAAACCACATTTGGGTCTTATGACAAGACAGCAATAGAGCAACGGATGACTGTCTGGAACAAACTGGTTATTCTGGTTAGGAGCTTCTGATCTTTTCTAGGGCTGATGACTTCTTAGCAGTGGACAAATGTTATCACTACTACCCCCTCACCCCCGACAAAATACTACTACTAATAATTAAGTGCCATTGTTGGAGCAGTTCAGTTGGGGTGTCTGAGTGTGGCTTTGTGCTTTGAGGGTCAGGATGAGAAGTGGCATTGAGGTTGGTTCCATGTGCTAGCTGGGGGACAGAGAGGGAGCAAGACATGGACAGCCCTGTCAGCCAGAATATGGAGCTTAATGAATGGATGTTCTCAGACAGAATCCTATCAACTGGTCCCCACCTACACTTCCATCTGAAGAATCAGTGATTTTAGAAGGTATTGGGGAGGAAAAAAACCTGTCTGTGATTCCCTCTCTGCTCCTACTCATTTAAGCTCTCACTACCACTCCGTGTGATAGACGGGCATCATTACTGCCATTTTCAAAGTGAGGACCAGCTGCACTTTCAGTAGGTGTCGGGGCTGGAGTCTGCTCCCGGGAAAGTTCTGATCCCCGCCCCCCAACATCATGGTAACATTCACCTGTGCCGAACATGAAGGCACATGTCCAAGACCATGTGCTGTCATGTCATGATTCACAACTGAACCCAGAGGTAAGGCCTCTGGTTATCCCTACTGTGGCAGGTGGGATGCTCCGGCATAAGAAGGGAAGTACTCGCCTACGATTATGCAGCCACTAAGTAGTAGGCTCATGGTCTCAAGCAGTCTGACACCTCAGTCTGTCCTCCAAGGACAAGCGGTCACTTCAGAGACCCCTGAGGGCATTTTAGAAGCCACAGAGTAATTCCCTGTCTCCATGGAGGGCAGAATTGTTGTTTTCCATCCGTGATTCAGACACCATAACTCTTCTGGACATCCCTGCAGAGCACCCAACTCCACCTCAAACTCACAGGTTCAAAGTCACATCCTCGGAATTTCCTCCCACCAAGCCTACCTCCAAGTTCCTTACTTGATCACCTTGACAGAAATCTATGTTGTCTTGTTTTTTGTGTACCCGATGCACAGCCCAAAGTCTGAGCAAGTCAGGCATGAAGCACTCAGTAAACCCAAGGACCCACCAGTCTTGCCAAGTCTTGCTCTTCTTACCTTCAGTTTAAATGCCTCTGTCCCTTACTCACTCTTCTTGGTTCATTTCTTGCCTGGGTTTCAGTGATGGTTTCCCCATGGCGCTCCTCACCTGTGATTTTGCCTCCTTTCTAGTCCATTCTTCCTTGTGCA
The DNA here is from genome assembly GCF_902655055.1 of Lutra lutra. Lineage (NCBI taxonomy): Eukaryota > Metazoa > Chordata > Mammalia > Carnivora > Mustelidae > Lutra > Lutra lutra. The sequence continues at coordinate 8,167,751 of NC_062284.1, read as the reverse complement.
GCCAGATGATGTTTGGAATGAGTTTCTGTTTTCTGTTTCTGCTGCTTACCACCTTTCAGTGGCCTCCCCTGGTCCCAAGGATAAAATGCAAATAGCCCCTGGCCCTTGAGGCCTTGGGGATCCAGCCACTGGCTAACTTTTTGGTATCCTGCCTTAACACAAGCCTCTACTGAAGCCATAAAAAATCACTTTCAGTTTCCAGAAAGCACTTTCCTCTTTTGCTGACTGTTTCCACCTCTGCATCTAATTCTGTTCACAATAGCCTAAATGTATCCTCCTCCCTTACCTAACTCCAAGCTCTCCTTTGGGCCTGTAGAAACCCCATCATAGCTTCTGTTGGACACTGTGGCCTCTGGGTTTTCTACCCACCCAACCCCGCCCCCGAGACTTTGCATTTTTGTTGAAGAGAGACGTGGTTCACTGCTATATCCTGAGGGCCCAGCATCGTGCCCAAGACTTGGAGGGCCTTCATTAAATATGTGTTGAGTGACTGAGATCTTAATTTCCATTCTGAAGGTCTCCTGAGAATGACCTCGTCCTCGTTGCCTCAGTAACCTAGTAAACATGAAAAGCAGAGCTGCAGAAAAGTAGGACACGCCTGTGTCCAGCACACTCAGAGCAGCCAGGAAGCCTCCAGGAAAAAATCTCCCTCAGCCCGTGCTCTGTGATGCCTTCCGCTGTTATTTTCCCGAAGCAGCTTCCTTTTTTCCTCCAAATGGCCTGTAGAGGTCAGAAAAGGGCCTTGGTTTCAGATCGCAGGCTGCCCTCCGCTCCATTAGCATTCACCCCGGGTGTCTACAATTAAGCAAACCTAGGCGCTGCACATAGGAACGGAAATGCATTGACTTTAATAAAACAGAGTGTAAAACAACTTTAGATTGACTCCGGCCTTGTTTATTCTTGCACACTTGTAATTCTGGTTCGGTATATTCCCAGTCAAAGAGCCCATTGTCCAGGGAACTGAAGCTTGTCCCTTCTTCATCGCTGCAGCAGCCCCTCGGAGGAGGCCAGCCGCACCAGCTCACTGGTCCTGACTCACAGCAAAAAATGGTTTCGTATCTCTTAAAGAAAAACAGCAAAAAATAGAAGGGCCTATGGGCACGATGAGAGGTGCTCCCACTGTTGTTCTAGCCTTTTATTTTTTCCCCCATGAATGGGAGTACATTCAGAGTTCAGGGAATGAGGGCGATGATACAATAAAGACAGAGCAGGCAGCCTGGTGGCCTCCCATCATGAAATTTAGGAACTGATGACTCTGTTCCAGAAATTATTTTCTCATGCATGGGAAAGAGCCTTGGACCAGAACATGAGAGTCCATGATTTGAGGTCTGGCTCTGCAACCTCAATGTGTGATTTGTGGGAAGGACGCTTCATTTCTAGGGGTCTCAGTTTCTCCACTCGAGAGCCGGACCTGGTGAAATGTGTGGTCGCTTCTCTCTGTGCCCATCACTGTGGCTGTGCCAGCAGGCCCGTGGAGAGGGCCTCCAAGCCTTGGGCTGGCCCAGCGCACACAGGGGCAGTGCGAGCTGGCTCACACTAGCGCTCTGTCCGTCCGGGGCCCGAGGCCAGGCGCGCACAATGATCTTTTCAGAGCCCAGGCCGATGCCGTTGAGACACTGCCAATGCCCAGCAGAATCAAAGCTTCCGAAATCGAGCTAAAAATAAATAATGAAACAAAGGGACATCAACAGGAAGACCTAAAAGTGGGGGAGGGGAACAAATTGAGTCAGCAGAGTCAGGGGGCATTGTGGGGCGCAATGAAATTCTCATCGGAGCTCATAGCCCTGCTGGGTGACTGTGGGGTGGCAAGTGCTCTGGGAACGGGTGGTGTGATGCTGGGAGAGGATGCTCCCGGAGCAGAGGTGTGACTGGCTCTTGGGCTCATTTCCTCTCTCCGCACAGCTGACCCGCCCACTCGTAGCCCCGCTCTTTGTTGGCAGCTCAGAGAGTTCTTTAACAGTCAAGTCCTGTCCTGGGCCCTCTACTGGGGCCTGGGCCAGCTGCCCTCATTGACCTTGCTCCCCAACCCCCTCCCTGGATTTGGGGCCAGCTTCCTCTTTGCACACACTCAGGATTTCAGTGCAAATGACTTTAGGATCTGGTGAGTTGGGCTGGAGGTTGCAAGAGGCTTAGGCAGGGAAAGGGAGCTAATAGACCCAAAGCGTGTTCCACGTGCTGCCCCTGGAGCTCGGTACTTCCTGCCATAGTGGGGTCAGAGGAACAGCTGTGGGGGAAGTCGCGGGTGAACTCCACTCCTGCGCCAGTGCCACCCTTGCATGCCTGCAGGCCCTTCTTGGTTCTCCCTCCACCTTGCCCAGGGTGGAGAGCCAGAGCAGGTGGAGGTGTTGTTTAGCAAGTCAGCTCAGTGAAGTTGGGGCTATGCAGTGTGGGTGTCATTGGGGTGAAGGTCCAGGAGCTGCTGGCTGTCATTAGATGGTGACAGAGATCGGGGTCCCACATGCTGACTGAAAAGGAGAGGGAAGAATTGGAAAGGAGAGGGCTTCCCTGGGAGGTTGGAGGCCAGAATCCAAGGAGAATTCAGGCCTTGTGAGAAACCCTAACTCATAAAATTATAAACAATGCATAGAGTTTAAGTTGATTCCTGATCTGTGGGGTCTAATTTCAGTCCTCTACTACACCCTCAAAACTTCTGTAAAAACCAGGGTGCCTGGGTGGCTCAGTCAGTTAAACACCAGAGTCTTGGTTTTAGCTCAGGTCATGATCTCAGGCTCGGGGGAGTCTGCTTCAGTTTCCCACCCTCTGTCCCTTCCCCCTGTGTTTATGCTCTCTCTCTCTCTTCCTCTCTCTTTCTCTCTCTCTCTCTCTCGCTCACTCGCTCTCTGTCTCTCCCAAATAAATAAATAAAATCTTTAAAGTCAGTAAAGTTGACTTCCCCCAAGAGTGGGGTTCTGATGATATTTTGAGTAAATGGAAGATGAGCTTATGCATTTTGGATAAAAAGACTACAGGCAGAGGCTGTCAGATTAATCAGCGGAAGCAAGGAATCTGAAAATTCATACCCAGGGCATGTACAGTTCCCACACTATTGCTTGGAAGCTTCAACCATTTTATTCAGATATGAAAATGATGAAAATAATAATGATGGTAATAGTCACCAAGTTACCAGGAACACTGACTATGTACCCATTCTTAGGCTGAGGGTTTATTATTCACAAAATCCCTGTGAGGTAAGTGACTATCACTGTCCCCATTTTGTAAAGGTGCTCAGTAGTGTGTGCTAAGTAAGTAGCTAAGAGAGAGGCCTTGTTAGGCTCTGAGCTAAGCTCATTTTCTCCATGGTATAATAGTCCCTAAAAAGAAATTATCTTTAGTGAATCATTTGCTGGAAGTTCCTGGTATCCCTTCCCTTCCCTTCCCTTCCCTTCTTTTCTCTGCCCTTTCCTTCCTTTCCCTTCCCCTCTTCTTTCTTTCCTGAATATCCTTCTCTTCCCTTCCTTCCCTCCCTCCTTCCTTCCTTCCTTTTATTCTTTTTCTTGAAGCAAACTAGCCTTCATGCTTCCTTCCTCAGATTTAACTAGAAATGAATCTGTAATTTTCAGCATCTTATTTTCAAACTTCGTCAGGAACTATCCTTTCCCCATACACCTATTAATCTTAATTTTACTCAGCCTTCTTTCCATATTTCTAGCTGAAAATGCTGCATGACCTTTTAAAGGGATCTCCCAATGGGTTGGTGGTGGGGGATGGCACCGTGCATGTGAAATTCACGAAGCACACTGTAAGTCTCCTGAAGCAAATGCCAAGAGCAACATTTTAAAAGATAAATAACATGAATTTCACATGGGTTAAGTGAACATCATGGAGGAATGTGGCCCTATCCCAACAAAGTCAGGGTTGGGTTAGGATAAGGAAAGATTTTCCTTATGATGTTTGCCGTGGGTCAGGAGATAGATTTTCAGATCTCCATCTGTCATGCCATGAGTGTTCTGGACAATATGAGATGTTCCCAGTGGCCGTATTTTTGTTAGAGTTTTATCTTGCAGCCACCTTAGGGTGAGGGCAATTAGGATTCCCTTCAACATTACATACGGAAATCTATGAGCATCATGTAGCCATTACCCAGTTTCAAGTGATTCTCAACTGATTCGTCCAGGATTTCTGATCTCTGAAACCTAATCTATCACTACCTCTCAGCTTCACTTAATTTCTGTTTACCAGTGCTCAAGGGAGCCAGCCATGTCAACAAGGCCATTCAGCAAGGAGCAATAGGATGAACTTGCCCTCTTCTGTTGGAAGATGATTTCCATGTCATGTGGCATTAAGTCAATGATATTCCACAAAGACAGTTTACCTGAGTCATGTTGCTCTTCTTCTGAACATCTTTGTTCTTTTTGATTCATTTGTTTTATTCTCATCTGCTGTGGCTCTATGATAACAGGACCAGAGACATTTAACTAAAAAAAAAAAAAAAAAAAAAAGGAAAGTCAGAACCCAGAAAATTAGAGAGAAATCAAATCTCAGGATCATCAACAATTAGCTGCTCACTGTTGCCATGCGTGCGCGCACACACACACACACACACACACACAACTTTCTTAAGGATTCTTACGGATCAAGAGCAAAATGGAGCATTCGAGAACACTGATTTGGTGACCACTGCAGAGAACAGGATTTTTGTGGCAAGAGGAAGAAGATTATAAATAGAAGATACTGAAGCAGCCTTTCTCATGATGCATTATAATTGGTGTCACGAGATCTTATGCAAGGAAATATGGCAAATATGGTGTCATGGGGATGTCTCCAGCTGAGGACGCACCCTCACTGGTGGAAGAACTATAGGATCAGAGTGGGACAAGGGAGAAGGAGTGGGTTGGGGCTGCCTCACCCACTCTGCCATGGACCTCAGGAGTCAAGGGCCATCCCATAGGTAATATTAGTTATTATGCCTTAGCCATATATTGCTGCAAAGACAACTGCCACAAATTTAGCAGTATAAGTCAACATCTACTTACTACCTCACAGTTCTGCCCTCAGAAGTATGGGAAAACTCCACCAGGTTCTCTGCTCCAGGTGCCTCCAAGCCAAGGAACCCGAGTGTCAACCAGCCTGGGATCTGACATGGAGGCTCAGGAAAAGAATCTGCTTCTGGGCTTGGTCATAAGGTTGGCTGAATTCAGTTTGTGTGGTTATAGGACTGAACTTCCTGTGTCCATGCTGGTTGTCACCTGGAGGGCTGTTTTGTGCTCAGCCCTCATTCCGTAGAAGGTGGCACCTAAAAGCCACAAATAGTATGTTGAACCCCCTTCATGCTTCTACTCTGATTTCTTCTGCTACCAGCTGGAGGAAACGCTCTGCTTATAAAAGGCTGGTGCATTTAAATTAGGCTCACCCTGTTCCTTATGATACAACATAATCACAATAGTAAAATCTCACCATCTTCACAGGTTCCACCTCTGATTAAAAGGGAATGGGAGGGGTGAGACTGAGTGGCTCAGTTGGTTAATCATAGGACTTGATTTTAGCTTAGCTCATGATCTCTGGGTCAGGGGATTGAACCCCAAGTTGGGCTCTGCACTCAGCAGGGAATCTGCTTGAAGAGTCTCTCTCCCCCTCTCCCTCTACCCCTCCCCTGCACACATGCACTCATGCAAGCTCTCTCTCTCTCTAAAAGCAGCAAATAAATCTTAAAAAATATAAAAGGGGATGGGAATTATGTAAGGACAAGATTCACTGGGGTTCATTTGTGTAATTCTTCTTACCCAAATTGTAAATATTAGCAAATATGATACAACATTTTTCACATGCCAGGAACAGTATAAATATTTTATACACATTAACTCATTGAATTCCACAGCAACCTTATGAGGTAGGTACTCTTATTGCCTCCACTTTACAATAGAGGAAACTGAGGCACAGTGTGTTGGTGTAGTATATACAACTAGCATGGGGTTGAGCTGAGACTTGAACACAAGTTTGTGCCAGATTTCTTAACCACAGCTCCATGGATCTATTGGAAAAGTGTGCTCTCTTAGGTGTGTTTTTTCTTTCTTTTATCCAAGCTTGAGTGTGAATGTGAGATCCAGAATTCTGTAGTGGGGCAGGACAGGATACATATGGAAGGTGGCATAGCATTTGTGGCTCAGATAGCCCATGGCCTGGACTTTAGTCAAGGCTTACATGTAGCAGGCCTACCTCTCCTGGGCTTCCCATCTTGTAGTTAAAGTCTTAGCTAATTATAGAGTCTGTATTTTCCTAGAGGGCTCCTTCCTCATGTATCCTTCAGGAACAGTGGATCTAGGTGTTTGAGGTACAGTGAGGTCTTCCTGAAACAGACTTACCACTCCCATGCCCCTGGGGCTCTTCCCACCCAAATTATAGGCTGTGCTTTGCAGGTCCTAAGGTCTGTACTGAAAAGTTACTTAATAAACTGATGCTTACTCTATATGGTCTTATTTGAAAGTGGTGATGCTCAGTTACAAAGGAGAAACTGAGGTAATATTATATTTTTTCAATCTTCCACTGACTGGGTGACACTATCTTGGCCTAGACTCCAGTTGATGAAAAATCCTTCAGGAATGCAACTAGTTTAGAATCAGAATTTAGCAAGGAAAAAGGCTAATAAATATGAAACAAAGTTGACTTTCATAATAGCATTTTATTTCAAAATGCCTTAATACATAAGTAATAAGTAGCATTGGGAATTCACCAGTAATATCACAGTGAAATAATATAGTTCACATAACAAAAGGCAGAACAGGAAAGAAAAGCCAAGAAATGTTTAAAAATTGGAAAAAACAAACAGAAGGCGGAAAACTGACAGCCTTGAATAATTGCAGTTATAAATGTAAATGCTATAAATTATACCCCTAATTGACATAGAATATCAACGATGACCAGAAAGGGAATCTGGAACTCTTTTTCATTCATTATACCCAAAGATTCTGTAAACAGATTCATAGTGAAATAATGCAGAGAGGACAAGAGGTCAAGGATAAAGATGTCCAGGGAGCCATTGCCAATGGGAAGAGTTGCAAACACAGAAACTGAAGTCTAGAATGGACCATAGAGATGCAGGACTAGTTTAGGTAACTGAGTGACACATGAATCAGTTTATTAGCGGAGCCTCGAGAGAAGGCCTTGATCACGAGGGGGAGTCGTTTTTAGTACCATAGCACATGAAATAAAACAAGATAGAAAGTTCAGAAGGATTCCCACCAGAGCTCTGCTGCCAGAAGAGAGCCATGGGCTTAAGGCCAGAGGGTGGCGGTCCAAGTGATGCGGTCACAGAGCTGAATGTCAGTAGTGAAACAGGGTGCCCATCTCTTACTTCCCCACTGCCTCACGTGTACACCAGGTAACTCAGAAAACATAATGGATACGTGGAAGGGGTGTTGAGTTGCTTGGGTTTAGGGCAGATCAAAGTGAATTGGAAAGACAGTCTCCTTCAGTTGTCCATATAATGCATTAGCTTGACATTCAAGGACCTCTTCAGCATAGCCTGCCCCCATCTGCTTTTGTAGGTTATCTTCAAATACATGTGACCCCAGAGCCAGCTTCTCAGCATGAGGGCCCTATCCCCTGCTCACCTTCTCTTGTTCTTCATCCTTCCCTTCAAGGACTACTTCAGATCCAAATCTCCCATAACTCTTGCTTTCTCTGTTCCTCCATCTATGACCTCTTATGGCATTTATTATGCAATTAACTATATCCTTTCATGCTCTGCTAATTGGCCATTGATCTCTTTTACTGTGGTTTGATGTTCCACATGTGTCTGTCATTTCTTAGCAAGTACACTATTTGCTCCTTGGGAGCAGGGCCATGTCTTTTTATAACACCATTCATTATTTAGCACCTTCTAATTTCAGTTTGCTTACCAGCATACTGTCACACAAAATGCTCCCTGTAAAGCGTCAGGTTAAATTTTCTTTCTTTCTTTGTACAGACTAGGTCACTGAGGCTTAGAGATGTTCAGAAACCTACCCTATAGCTTATAAGTGGCATAACAAAAATTTGAAACCATGTGAGTGGAACACAAAGTGCTCTCCCCCACTAGGTCATGATGTCATTACACCTATCTGGAGCCATCAATCCAGGTGATGTACCAAAATAAAACATTCATAAGATATGCACATACAAAAGAGAATCTCCATTAATATATTTTAGTTATTTTATTTCATTTGCACACATTTTTTTAATAATTGTAGCAGGGGGATAGAATCCCCAAATTAAATCTAATGCCTAGACAGAATGAATCCCCAAATTAAATCTAATGCCTAGACAGAATAATTATTCATACATGCACATACACATACATGTGCGTACACATGCATAGATGCACACATACACATCCAGAAATGTTTGCACCATGATAGCTAAGCTGGTAAATGCTGCATATAGGTCTGCCTGAAAGGACATTTCTATACCAATGGAGGATGGATGGTCTTCATCGGCAAGGACATGGAGAATTTATAATCCCATTTAGAGTAGAAAAGTGTATAATCTCAGCAGGATGTTTAACATTTCAATTTGACTGCAAGGGTACCCAGAGATTACTGATTGGGTTTTTGGCCAGCACATTACTTTGAAATAGAGCCCTGTTAGTTGTGATATTTGCTTTGAAGGGGCTCCTCTACTGAAAAGCTCTGCATCAATTCATCTGCTAATTGTGATCCCAATAAACATAATGAGTGGGAAGGTTGCTCAGTAGTCCTGTAGTTTTTACAGGTTCTAGGTTTGTTCCCTTCCGGATGGAGAGGCATAACAATTCTGACACCTATTAGCTTTCGCAAGTGGGGAGAAACCTGACAATTAGGGAACTATGGAGGAGAAGAAATCGGACCCAGATGATTCATAGGTTTCCTAGATAACTTGACTTCACCTCCTGGCACCAGGTACTCTTCCTGTGCCTGATGTGAATCATGGCATTTCCTTACATTGTGGCTCTTAAACTTCAGCCACACAGAAATCAACTGGATAGCTTGTTAAAACACAGGGTCCAGGACCACAATCCTGGAAGTTCTGATTCAACAAGTATATGGTGGGGCTCAATCACTTGTATTTCTGGTAAGTTCCCAGGTCATTCATGCTGATGCTGTTTGCTTAGGGAGCATATTTTAAGAACCACTGTCCCAATAGACATGGGTGTTTAGGACATAGGGACATCAGGTCCCCTCAAGAAAATGTAGTGTCATACTAATGGTTAGGAAACTTTTCCTAAGACCAGTCCTAAATAATTTCTTCTATTCAGTGCCAAAGCTCTGTCTTGCATTATGGAGCATGTGAAGAACTTTGCAGTTCTACACACATAGATACTTATGCCATTTCGAGCCTTGTTCTTATATTAGCTAAGTTGCTGTCCACCAAATAGGTGCTGACAGGCTCCATATCATTGATGGGAGCTTTTCTTCTTTTATTTAGAGGAGAGTTAACTGTCACTGGGCCAGGCAGAATAGAAGAACTCTAACCTATAACGAAGAAAAACATTAATACTTGTTTCTTCTACCCACTTTTCCTTCCACTTTCCTTCTCTTCTACTTTCTTTTTACCCTTACTCTCCTTTCAGGCCTCTCTCCTCTTGCCTTGTCCTCTCTCATTTTCTTCTCTGTAGAAAGGTTTGTCTGTCTTTCCTCCATCTTCTCATTTTTTTTTTTCCGGAAGAAGTTAGTGTGGACGAGTTCACCATGGTCTGCCTTGCCAACATCCATCTCCTTGACTTTCCTTCCTCTTACTTTGTCCTACACATGTAAATGTTTTCTGAACAAAAGGACAAAATGAGTATCATTAGTTCGGATCCTAGAAACTTGTCTAGCTGCCAAGCCTTTCAGACTATGGAAGATGTTTGCCAGGTATAATGACCTTTTCTGAATAGCTTAGGCACCTGCCATGTATTAAACCTCTTACTAAGACAATCAGTATGCATGGATTGCTGTAGCTGTGCCCAGTGACATCATGATGACCCTAAAAACAATGGGTTTGACTCATTCTGTTAGTTTAGAGGCATTCCTTGGATTTATGGAATTACTTGATATGAAGGCTCCATCTAACACCAGCAAGAGTGTGTTTTACTGCATAGTGACTTTCCAAGCCAATCAAATTTTTGTTTGTTGAAGAGTTTGACTTGAAGACACATGCAGAATTGGGCACCTGGGTGGCTCAGTGGGTTAAGCCTCTACCTTCTGCTCAGGTCATGATCTCAGGGTCCTGGGATGGAGTCCCACATTGGGCTCTCTGCTTGGAGGGGAGCCTGCTTCCTCCTCTCTCTCTCTCTGCCTACTTGTGATCTCACTCTCTGTCACATAAATAAACAAAATCTTTAAAAAAACAAAACACACACACACAAAAAAGACACATGCAGAATAATTATACGGAAGCTTACTAACAATACAAATAGGGGTAAAGACCGAGTCACTAAAGCAATAGTTTGAAGGATTGGATGCCATGGGACGGCCACCAGAATTTGAGTGCGTCATTGTGGCAGCAAACTGCTGTCATGATCTGAATAAGGTTTTGAGCTCTGGGTAACCTGGTTGTATGTTACTATAACAGACTGTGTAAGATAAACTAAGAATCTCTCTTCCTTATGACTCAATGGGCTTAATGTATAAATAATAAGAAAGTTATTTTAGACAAGTCCAGGAAGAAGGCTGTAATAAATAGATGAAAGATCAATATTATAATCCAGGGTTGATAATCAATTCGTATCAGCTACTTAAAAAAAAAAATTCCCACGTACAGAGGTACTAGAAATTTTAATCATGTGTCTACCTGCCAATTAGAGACCTTTAGGGCAGTCATACCTCTCAAAGAAACTGGTGGAGAATATGAACCTAGATTACAATATTGGGAGTTGCATGACCCCACCCTTCTCATTGACATCATTAGACCAAAGATGTGTTACTAATTCGAGGACAGCAAAAACAGCCACACAAAACACACGCACGTGTGCATGCACACACACGTGCATGGCAGTTAAAGAGTGTGTGTTTTATTTTATGTAAGTTATATCTCGGGAAATAAGAATAAATCTAAAAAGCAAAAAATGGATGAGCTCCATCTGTCAGATCCCTGCATGAGCCTTTTAACTAAGAGTAATGAGGTGATAATTTCATTAGCTCAGGGAATAGAGATTTCAAAAAGTCACAAGGCAAAATTGAGACCACAAAGAATGATATGCAAACTGGAGGTATAAAGATGGTGAGCCCTCATGTTGGCAGAGGGAGAGAGACGGAGACCGGAGGGATAGGGAGAAGCTAAGACAGAGAAAGGACATGGCTCACTCGGGAGGATGAGGGAGGACCTGGTTCGAGACACGTTTTATTTGTACAAAGATTTTTCCCAGCCCAGTTTCAGTCTGTTTCAATCCTGACTATAAATCTGGTTTGCCTGGAGGATCAGAGATGTAAAGCCACTTACCTGAGATTATTCAGCTCAGATGTTTGCTCCAACGCTTCCACTCTCTCTATGACATGGTTCTGTGCTATGGAACCCTAACAAACGTGGACGAGGGTTTCAGTCTTAACGACGAGTGTGTTCTATCTCTCAGTGTTTTATGTGTGGCTGTGAGAATTACAGCCTTCTTTTGACAATTTAGAGTGCCTTTCTATCTCTTTCATTCAGCCTCCTCTAACCATGTTTTTTTTCAGCAATAGAGTATGTCAATGGAATGACTGAAATTAAATAACAAAGCTTCACTTATATTTTACCTGTTTATTTTTTTTTAATTTTTTTTAAGATTTTATTTATTTATTTGACAGAGGGAGAGAGGTCACAAGTAGACAGAGAGGCAGACAAAGAGAGAGGGAGAAGCAGGCTCCCTGCTGAGCAGAGAGCCCATTGCGGGGCTCAATCCGAGGACCCTGAGACCATGACCAGAGCCGAAGGCAGAGGCTTAATTCATTGAGCCACCCAGGCACCCCTCCCTGTGTTAATTTTTGAGTCATTTACAATTTTTTTTTTCCTCAATGTCTGCCATTCCCTCCTGCCCCTTCCACCACCATTCACTTGTGTTCTTTCATATGTAAGTTTTATTTACTTCTCTTCAGTCTCCTCAGAGCAGGTATTGAGCCATTTTCTTAATAAAAAAATAGCTGATATAGATAGTGGTAGTAGGGAAACATGGTCTAGCCTCTTTTGAGTGGGGAAGACCCTATGCTGAGATAGTCCTTTAAGGTTTAGTCTTTGTGGCTCTGGACAAAAAGAGTATAAATGTGATCAAAGAAGGACTTTTACACTACCTTTTCCTGAGTTTCTAGACAATACACAAATTGGGAAAGTTGAATGTCATAATCCTGGCAACTGATCATATTCCTCAAATACCAGCCCAGAGGATTACTCCATCAATGAATTTTTATCACCTCAGCCTGCATGGCCCCCGGCTTAGGGAGAGGCATCTAAGTAACATCAATACCCAGGAGTGAAAAGCTTCCCAGTGTAAAAAGTCACAAATTATATGAAAGCAGTGTCCAGAGATTCCTTTCAGATAACCAGCCCCACACCCAGGAGTTCCTAAAATCTCAGGACTGCTTGGCATTGTCAGCCAGCCCTCTGATCTTCAGGGGAGTCAGGCTTTCCAGAAAGCCAGCATTCAGCTTTGAGTAAAACTGCCAAACTCCCAGTAATAGTCCTCTTTACGGTCATTGGCATTTATCCTTGGTGTACAACTGAAGTCCTATATCCCATATTCATAGATAAACAGAACATGACCTCTGGGCTGTGTAAGCCAGGAGGTGCCTTTCCTTGGAGATCACCCACATGCCTTCCCCTAATTTTATTAACACTCTTTAGCTTGCTAATACTTTGGTAAGGATTTGGCTATCTTGAATCCGAATGATCTCCCCCCCATCCTTTCTTCTTCTCTATCAGGCCTGTGTTTCCAAGGACCCATGCATTAAAACTTGTAACTGTCTTGCCCCAAATTCTGATAAAAAGGGCACAAATAAATAAAAAAGAAGAATATAGCCAATGGCTCCCTTCTCCTCATCCCACAGAGTATAGTGCAGACATTACTGGGAAGGAAGTTAAGAGATCTGGATTCTTGTCTCAGTTAATTGCTGATAGTGTGACAGCAGGTAAGTAGTTAAGTCTCTGCAAAACCCTCTAGAATGAAAATGAAAGCACTGCCCTGCCTCCACTTGGGGCAACTATGAAACAGATGAAATGATGCATGAGGCAACTTATTTACACTCTTATGTAAGCACCAGGGGTCAGTCTAAGAAGGGAGGAGGAGAGGAGCATGCCAGGGAGAGGAGAAGGTCCGTTGTGTTGGGGACGCTGTTTTAAGAGCTTTGTTTATTTTCTAATTACCAGAAAGCAAGGGAGGCCTTTAAAATGCTTTGTTAGAGGTGAGCTTAGTGTGACCCCGTTATTTAATACTTTCACTTGTTGTCGATAGATCTCTTCAATAAATAAAACAATGATTATGGTACCGTTTTGGGCATATGAGTGAAAGGGAACACATGTATCTGCCATGATGTCAAAATAGTATTAGGTTTCTATTTCAAGATTTTGGGATCTAGGAAATAAAATGATAACGAAGGAAGTACCCAACAATGATTTGGACAACCATCCACATAAAAAGTCTTGAATTGAAAAATAGAGCAGGAACAAGGGTGCCAGGGAGCCCCAGGTGGCTCAGTTGGTTAAGTGTCAGACTCTTGGCTTCAGCTCAGGTCATGATCTCAGGGTTGTGGCATCGAGCCCTGGTTCAGGGTCCATGCTCTTGTCGGAGTCTGCTCAAGATTCTTTCCCCTCTCTCTTCCCATCTGCTCATCCCCCTGCTCACTGTGCCCAAGCAGGATCTCTCTAAAATACGTAAATAAATAAAATCTTTTTTTTTTTTTAAAGAAAAATAGAGCAACAAAAAATGGTGTTTTTGATGTCATTTTGTCATATTCTCTCCATGCTGACATGCCTTCCTTTTTCATTTTATGCATTTTGAAACTTTCAAGTATTTGTGTGTGGTCAGGGTTGGGGAGGACTTTGGGTGGGAACACATTGAATTCTGTTGAAAGACATTTTCCTGGAGTTATTTGCTTCTTAAGACAAGCCAATACCATCATTTATAACCATAACCCTGAAGGCACCATAGTTGCCTAAATACATAAACAAAATGAAACGTGCAATTTGCAGGATCTTTAGCTGAGTACTTTAAAAATCTGGAATGGTTTGGGGGAAGACATACAAGCAGTTAAAAAAAAAATCATATGTGATGCTACCCAGCAACGTTTATTAAATGCCTATTTGCGGTTTCTGTTTGGCATTCTAAAGGACAAGATAAATGTAATTGTGTAATCATAGAATTAATAGAGCTGGAAGGGACTTCGAATGTGTCTTCTGTAGCTCGACAACTTCACTGATGGAGGAAGTGAGGCTGAAATCAGTTGAGTTCTAAGGCCGATCAGCAGAGAAAGAGGACTCACGAATTTTCCCAGGCCTGGTTCACAGTTCCTTCCACCACAGTCCCCTTAAACGTGCTTTTATGTCAATGTCAGCTGCCGCTCCCTAACCCTAACAACTTAGCGATTTTCTAAACGTGGCCTTACAACAAAAATCCACCTGACAGTTCACTTTAGGCTCCGTCAATGCAGGTGAATGTGGGGAGGGGACGTTCAGCCATGATTCAAGTCGCTTGATTAACACCAACAGCCCAGATCTTTCAGGATCTAAAATGCATCGCCTTGTGGATGGGGAACCGATTGGATAGCCCAGAGGGCAGATGTGCAAAGGGTGCATGGGAGCTCCCTTTGGTTGCATAGACTTGCCTGGGAGTGGGGAGGCCAAGCAATTGTTAGGAAAGAGAATTGCTGAGAATAAATCAAATCACCAGTCTTCAGAGGAAAATAATCAATTAGGTCACATGTAGTCAAGCCCAGGAGACAAGGGCAGGATTGCTCCTCATGGGCTGGACCTGAGCATCGTATTTTCTTCCAGAATTGCTTTGCGATGACATCAACTATGGCACGCTCCCCATTCTCCTGCTCCACTGTTTACCATAGAATGGCCCATTAGGAAGGTTTTGCTGAAGGCAGAAATTAACCTTTTGGAGAAATTTCATCCTATTAAGTCTAGTTACATGAATCCAGGCTGATTTTCTTTCTGATGGGAAGATTTTCCTAGCCAGTATTTAAGGGCTCAGAAAAGCGTTCCGGGCTTGACTGTCTGCGAGAGCCTTCCTGGTGGAGACAGAATTGTTAGTCAGTTACGGTCTCCATGGTGATTTTTTTTTTTTAAGGGAAAGTTTGATTCAATCTTCTAAACATTGAGGCATAATTTGTGAATGCAATTGAATGAATAATAGCAGAAGTATCAGCAAGAGGGCATTACCTTTAATTTTAGTAGTTGAGACTTTCCATAGTCTAGTTTACAACTAGCCTTCAAATTGGTCCTGAACATGACCTTAGGAGCCTCCCTGCTTCTGGCATAACATTCTAGCTGCCTGCCTACACTTTCCTTCATTCTGTCCACTTTCCACGTATCAGGTCCTGAGCCTTTTCCTCAGACTGTCTCCTTGTAATCCCTAGTATTTTATGCAATCCAGGTAATGTAGGCTCTCTTGCTCTAGGACCTGCTGCATTGAAAAAGACACCTGGTTTGGATGTCAGGAGACCCTAGTTAGAGCCCTAACTGTCAAAAGCAAAGTTCTGTGGCTTTATTTCAGTTTCCTGATCTCCCTGTTTTCCCAGCTAAAAATGGAGCAAGTTGGGCAAGGTATTTCCAATGTTTACAGATTCCATGATGAATCTCAGTTACAGAAAACAAAATCAGATAGTCATTAGACAGCACTGTTTTCCTGCTCTATATTTTTAATAGAGTGTTTTCTGTCCATTATCTGTTCCAATTTGTGTTCAAAGGTCAGAATTATGAAATGCAGCTAAAAGCTGCTGTCAGCTAGTGAGAGGAAGTGAATTCACCTCTCCAAGGACACTCATATTCTGATAAACCTTCAGAATGTGTCCGCAGGCGGGGCGTGCTGTGAACCCAAAGTTTTCCATGGCAAAATAGAGGCATCAAATGATTTCTTCTTTATTATCTGTCTTTAAGTGTCTAGAAAACTGTTCCAACAAGGAAAAGGCCTAATAGCTCTTTGTTGGCCAAGACTAAGTCAGTCTTTGGGGGTCATCCATTTAGGACAATAGAGCATTTGAGGAAATGAACCAAGGAGAGGGAAAATGAAACTTCTAGTGTTTCCTGTGTTTTCATGCAGTTTCTGCCCTTCTGTGACTTTTCTCCCCTATTTTTAACAATGCATAAGTAACAGGGACATAACAGAAGAAGCAAACCACCGCAAAAGCTCTTGGAATGTGCTCCTTCCAGTGCCTACTATGTTATATTTACAACATACGACATATAATGTTGGGGGTGGTCAGTATAGTATAGTGGTTCAGATTATGGCCCCCGGAATCAGTTAATACAGTGGCTAAGGCAGCACTTGCTTGTCTGTTGTTAGCACACGGTAGCTGTTAGCTTTAATAGCATTACTAGTGGTTTCTGCTGGTGTATGCTGGGGACCAGATACAAAGTGAGGGAAATAATGAGGTTTCTGCCTTCCTGGACAACCAAAAGAAACCCTACATACATTAATAAATATTTTTAAAACACTGAGCTTGAGATGATTATGGCTAGGAGAATCACGTGTACTCCAATATTCTGGACTGTTCTTCTCTTAGATACATCCCAGCACATTTCCCAAACTCATGTTATAATAAATTGGACAAACATAGGGTTTAACTTAAAATGTACAAGGCACAGAATAAATTTACACTGCAACTCGGGTCACATTGGTCTTGCCCTATTTTATAATCCCCCAGGCAGGAAGAATTTTCTTGTTATTATAGGCATGAAAATGAGCTCAGCTGATTTTCTCCCAGGCTCCTCTCCCTTCCCACACTTCCAGACCCCTCCATCCTATCCGTTGGTCCACCGAGCCCCCTCCTCATGTCTAGTGTGACAGCTGATATCCATCGGAGGCCCATTCAGTGTTGTACCAGTTGCTTGGTGTAGACGGTTATGTGGACGCCGTGTGTGGCCCTGGGGGAGGATGCCGTTGTGCACGTGACACCTAATTAAATTAATTGTACACTTGAATCTGTTGGCTGTGCTGTGAGAAGATCCACTGAGATAAAGGGATGGTTCAGGAGAAGGCAGAGAGGGCAGGGCAAATTCTAGCCAATGGGACATCTTTCCTGGCCACCACCATAACGGTGACAGCCAGCAGAGAGGCTGATCTCCTCCAGGGCTGAGCTGGGACGCAGTTCCTCATGCCTGCAGGGGTCTCTAGTCTCTGAAACCACCATGGCCACACCACCCACCAGCACAGCACGGCGTTCTTTGACTGGCACGCGTGTCTCGGTTTCCTCAGCTCCCTCGACAGCTCCGTGAGGAGACAGTTTATGGAAATGTCAAGAGTCCGTATTAGTGTGTATCCGGTGTCAAGTCTGACTAAACATGAAATCTTGTCCCTGTTGTGCTGTGGGACTGCAGAGAGCCACACGGAGACTGGAAAGGGGAGGAACTTAAGGCGATGATTTTATGTGGGGTTTTAAAGGGCACTTATGATTAGAAATGTGACTGTAAAAAGCACATTTTAATGTTCCAGATTCACTCCCTCTGGTGACTTGCATGTCACATTCACTTAGTTTACAAATATAAATAGAAGAGGCCCCGTGGCAGCTGTGGGAGGCTCAGAAGGAGACTTGAACAAGAGAGCATCGAGTCCTGTCCCTTGAGCGTTTGAAGGGCCCTGACCACTGGCTCGGAGGCGTTGGGGGAGGTGACAGATGGGTCCGACAGCCCTCAGGTGTCTGCCCTGCTGATTTCCTCCAAGCATCTTGGCCACCCTCACTGCAGCCCGACTCTGTGAATAGGTGCTTCTCAAAGGACAACAAAGTAATTTCCAAATGGTAAACAGAGCAAGTGGCTTTAAAAAAAAAAGAGAGAGAGAGAAAAGAAATGGAATGAAAGAATAAAAGGAATGAAAGAAAAAAAAGAAATGATTAAAAAAAAAAAAAGAATGCTCTCACAAGCTCTCAGTGTGTGCCAGCCATCCATCAGGCTGCGGAAATTGCAGACCTGTGTCTTCTCGGGGCAAACTGGCCATCACCTGGTGCGTTCTGACACGTCCCCTCAACTAGATGTCCGAGAAGCCCAGACTCCACGCCGTACCTCGTGCTGGGCCTTGTGACACTGCTTTCACCTCAGTATGGGAGGAATGCTCGCAAGACTCTTCACCTTTTTAGTTCAACGTTATTGCATGCCAGCTGCCATCTGTTGCAAAACTCCGTGGGGACCCATTCCTTCTAGAGCCCGGATCCTGGACAGAAAGCCAAAGCTTGCAGGGACCTCAGGATGAATGATGACATGCAGAACAATAGAGCTGGGGCACCTGGGTGGCTCAGTGGGTTAAAGCCTCTGCCTTCAGCTCAGATCATGATCCCAGGGTCCTAGGATGGAGCCCCGCATCGGGCTCTCTGCTTTGCAGGGAACCTGCTTCCTCCTCTCTCTCTCTCTGCCTGCCTCTCTGCCTACCTGTGATCTCTGTCTGTCAAATAAATAAAAACAAAACAAAACAAAAAAACTTAAAAAAAAAAACCTGAAAAAAAAGAAAACCCAAAAACAATAGAGCTAAGAGCAGAGAAGGGTCCTATCCATTAAAGTAATCCAGAGGTGTGGCCAAGATAGTCAATTACCCGCCGAGTATTTAGTCTCCCAGGATTCCTTGCTCTGAGAAACACACCTTTTGGGGGATGGAGCAGTGTGCCCATCTAAGGCATAGTTGCTCAGAGACAGTCCTGATTCTCAGTTTTCCAGCATCTATGAGAAGACTTGCAACCAGCACCCAGCCAATAGAATCCAAATGGAAATCCATCGGGAAAGGGGTAGAAAGAGGTGAACCATGAAAATGTTTGCTTTTCTGATTACAGAAAATAGATGTGGCTGCCAACACCTCTTCCCCCTTCCATCGTTTTCCTGTCTTGTGCATGTAGATATGATGGTTGGAGCTGCAGCAGCCTTTCTGTGACCAGCGGAGTAAGGCCACAGGAATGGCAGAGATGCTGGCCCTAACACAGCTGCGTCATTAACAGGACAGTAGTCCTTGCCTCCCTCTGTTGTTATTGTGGGAGAAAAACAAAGCTTTGTCCTTCAAAGCCTCTATCATCAGAGTTTCTATTACAAACAGCTACACTTGCTCCTAACGTGGTGGAAAGGGAGGGATTGCTCCCTTTCTCTGGAGGGAGACTCCTCAATTGCAAGCACCTAGTCCTAGGTACATGACAGAACTGAGACTGACCCAAGTGACTATTACCGTGCATGTGTGTGGGCTAAACAAGAGGTGGCAGGTGGAATTCTCAGCATGGCTGGAGACCAATGTTGAAATACCAAAAGGCCTTTTGAGGGTACGTTGACCCCCTACGTCAGGGCATATGAAAGGACTCTGGTCCTGGTAGAGGTGAACAGACCCAAGCAGGAAGCCGGGACTTCTCCCCCAACTGGTTTTATTTTTCTGGGGAATGGCATTAACACAACACAAACAAGAAAACACCTGTCTTCCCGCGGGGCTCTATAGCATGCATCATTTCCATGCCTAAGGGGAGCTCCAGCGACATCTTGCTGTAAATAGCCACGTCTCCAGTGCCACCCTCTAGGCCTCTCTCGCCATTCTGCCCCTACTTCTTGACAGTTCTGATGCATACCTTGTCTCTGAACTTCTCTCTCCCCTCCAGCTTCACATGGTGTCTCCCCCAGTGCTTTGGGTAAGCATGTATCCTTTCCATCCATGGCTACATTCCCTGAGCTTTCACTGATCCCCTGAGTGGAAAACAACCAAAACCCAGAATAAAGAAGAAAGCCAGACAGAGGCATTGGTCATTGTGAAGGAATCCCGATGGTGATGGGGAGAAGGTGTCATAGAGCATTTCTAGTGGAGGGCTTTGGATTTGATCTTTCTTGCTTTGAAATGCATCTTCTTTTAGAGGAAGGTACTTAACCTTTCAGCTCCTTACTTTGTTCATCTGCACGGGGATAATGATAGTGTAGAACTGGCAGGCTTATTGTCTTAGGGGAGATGATTTCTCAAAGCAGTGGCCATAGTGCCTTATGCATAGTAAGTCCCCAAGAAGACTCACCTATGTGAGTGATGAGGACATCATTTTATCAACAAATATTTATGAAGTATTGTTTTATTGCTGGAATCCTGAAATACAGGGCTGACCATTAAGCTTTGGTCCCTACCTTCAGGGGTCTTACAATTTACCATAATTTGAAGTCAGTAGCTAATCCCCTCTCTTTGGTGTTATAAGTGCTATAATACATAAAAAAAACCAAGGTGCTGAAAACATGTAACCTACTTGCAGAGAAGACTAGGAAACCTGTAGAATCCCAAAATCCCACAAATTCTCCCAAGAGAATTTGTGCTCCCTTTGCCGCAGTTAAGTCCATCTGGTCACTAAATGTCCTGATTTCCTCTTCTCCTGGGTGTGAAATATATTTACCTTCCCAAGGGACACAACCTTAATTCAACCCAGTTGATGTGCTTTATTTTCTGATACAATCGGAAGAAAGAAACCACATGGTGATTTGGCCAGGGAAACATGAATATCAAGAACTACTAACTATAATAGTTGTTTGGAGTGATCAGGGATTAGCTAGTGAGAAGTCAGGAGAACTATAGAGAATAGAGGGAGAGCAGAGATAAGGAGCAGTCCCATCTGTGGGGCTGAGATAGCATCCCCAAGGAAGAGTCTTAGGCAGTGTCCAGTCCCCCTCCCCAGCCTCCAGATCTGAGACCCAACCTGATTGGGAAGGCCATTGTGTCTCAGGATGACAGAGAAGGCACTGTAATATCATGCTGGGAGGACTTGCTGGGAATATACCCCCTGGAATTTGCTGGAAAGTTCCCTCTAGGAAAGCTGTCTGCAAAGAGGCATCTCATGGGCGGTGCCCTGCTAGGAAACAGGCACAGAGAGGATGACAAGCAAGCTGTTGGGTGCCAGGAGTGATTGGCCTCCAGGCACTGCAGAAGCCTGACCTCGAGGAAGCCTCACGCCCCCGCAGGAACACACCCAGGGAGCACAGCACAGGCAGGGAGCAAACCCTTTCCCTCCTGGAATCTCTCTCCAGCACCGTGTACTGAATCAGCACAAGCTGGCCAAGGGAAAATACTTAAGAGTCCACATTCATTATGATAGAAGAGTCACAAAGTCTGAATTAGCCTCAAAGCCAAACCAGACGTGCGGAATTCTCTCCATTCGGCAGAAGGGTCACCTCTGAGTCCAGGGACTGGAGAACTAAAGTGTTACCTTCCTTATGCCAGTAAACAGGCCTGGCTATCTTAAAAGCCATGGATTTTAGAGCCATTATTTTACCTTTATAGTTTGTCCTCAACCCTCCCTCTCGACTTGATTAAAATGAACTCTCAGACTCAATCTGGCCTCTACACTGAATCACTTTCTCTTACTGAGAGGTTATTCTGGACATTTGTCATTCAAAGCTTTTTCTAGTGCCTTCTCTTACACTTTGGGCTTCAGAAACATTTCGGTTTTCCAGCCCTGCAAAGGTCCCAGATTTCCAGACTCCTCCTATTTCATTCCAATTCGTGTTTTCTTGCAAACGGGCTGATTCTTCATCGAGCCCACCTCTTTCTTGTGAAACCTTCCTAAATCCACAGTAGCTAATATATCACTAATAATAACTGTTCTCACTGTTTTCATTGTTAAACATGAATCAAGTTTTTATCCTTCTGGGTTCTTCCTAGCTTACTGGTCAACCCTTACCTAACGCCATATACACTAGGTTGTTGTAATGTCAGCGCCCCTTTTTTGGGACCAGTATTCATGTTAGTCGGGATAACAAATGTTTGCTGTGGCAGCCCACCCACCCTAAAATCTCAGTGGCTTGACAAGATAAAGGATTATTTCTCATTTAATCCAAGTCCGACATAGATAGAAGAGCCCTCTTGTATCTTCAAGCTACACTCCTGGAACATACCACAGGAGGAGAGAAGAAAAAGGATGTGTCAAAAAGTGCTTCTCAAAATAAAGCAGGGGGGGGCAAGGATGTTTTAGCATGAGGAATTAGCATGTGCAGAGAAAGCATGGTGTCACTTTGGAAATATACAAGGGACTAACTCAAAATCATTCTTGATGATGGAGAGATATATCCCAAGATATCATTAGATTAGAATTCTCTTTGCTCAGGGCTTTGGAAATGTTGAGGTCACATGGAAATCATGTTAGGACTGAAATATGAAGGCACGGAGGTACATTATTTGGAAGCTTCCAAGAATATATAGTACCTATGTATGTAATCAAAATATTTTTTTAAGATTTCGTTTATTCATTTGACAGAGAGATCACAAGTAGGCAGAGAGGCAGGCGGAAAGGGAAAGCAGGGTCCCCGCTGAGCAGTCATCCCAATGTGGGTCTTAATCCCGGGACCCTGAGACCATGACCTGAGCCAAAGGCAGAGGCTTAACCCACTGAGCCACCAGGCACCCCTGTAATCAAAATATTTTTAATGTCTTTAATGAATGTATGTTTCCCATTATTTAGGAAACAGGTATAATTCCTCTTTCACTCAACAATTCTGCTTTTAGGATTTGTTCTAAGGGCAATCATGAATTACTAGATAGAGTGATGTATAAGGTACTGACCAACTCCCACTTTTGTGAGTGAAAGGTGCTATAAATGATTACATCGGGACAAGAGTGTGAATTAGTTCTATCCTGGACCAACTGAGATTATGGTATCATGAAATTTCTATGTAAGCATCATGAAATGTGTCACATCACCATTTACAGTGTAAAAATGAATAATAGTAATAAACAGGTATAATTCTCATATAAAATGATGTTATAAGCAGCTGATAAAGTGATGTTATAAATAAAATATGTAACACCATGGAAAGAGTTCATGACATATCAAGATGTAAAAAAAATAGTTTAAAAATTTATTTCCAGGGGCACCTGGGTGGCTCAGTTGGTTAAGTGCCTGCCTTCGGCTCAGGTCATGATCCCAGGGTCCTGGGATCAAGCCCCACATCGGGCTCCCTGCTCAGCTTGGAGCCTGATTCTTCCTTTCCCTCTGCAGCCCCGCTGCTTATGCTCTCTTGCATCCTCAAATTAGTAAACAAAATCTTTTGAAAAATTATCTCCCTTCATAGTGTGGGGGAAAAAAAGAGTGAAAAACTGCCGCGGTTTATTAAAACTGTTTAATTCAAATGGATGAGTGATAGAATGATACATGTTTGTAAAAATACATTTATAGATATTTAAAATATATTTTTCTTATATATATATTAAATACATATACTTTTTTTTTTTTTAGATTATCATACTTTTTAGCTTGATTCATTCTTACTAGTCAGCATTCAAGGGAGTCTGCACTTTAAAAAGTTGTGTTTGGATCTCACCAAGGTTTTTACAAGTGGATTCAGCTGAAGGGCAGTGCAGAGTCAAAGAATAATAATTCTTCCCAAATGTATAGCACTTTCACGTTAAAGTGCTTTCATGTGCATTATCTGATTTGATCTACTCACCAAGAGACAGGCATTATAATTCTCATTTTATAGTTTCAGAACCAGAATTTCTGTAAGATTAACTTAATTGCCCAAAGTCAAACAGATATTTTGAGGCAAAAATTGGAATTATAATTCACATTGCCCAACTTACTCTGAGCTTGATTTCTTTCGAAGGGAGCTTCTTCTGAGTAGCTAGTTGTGATCCCAAATTTTATTATGGACAGTGCTAAGGGGCCACTGTTTATTTGGTGGGAAGGGACCTCTGGAAAATTTGTCTTGAAACAAGTGGTGTGCTTAGCAGTCTTGTTCTTGCCTAATGAACAGAAAGTTAAAATGCTGAAATTGATAAAAATTCAAATGCCGGGCGCCTGGGTGGCTCAGTGGATTAAGCCGCTGCCTTCGGCTCAGGTCATGATCTCAGGGTCCTGGGATCGAGTCCTGCATCGGGCTCTCTGCTCAGCAGGGAGCCTGCTTCCCTTCTCTCTCTGCCTGCCTCTCTGCCTACTTGTGATCTCTCTCTCTCAAATAAATAAATAAAATCTTTAAAAAAAAATTCAAATGCCATTCTCATGATCGAAGATTTCACTGAGTTTTAGGGATATGTCATTTAGGATTTTGGGGGTGCCTAGGTGGCTTAGTTGGTTAAACTTCTGCGTGCTCAGGTCATGATCCCGGGGTCCTGAGGTCAAGCCCCACATTGGCTCCCCCTCAGCAGGGGGTCTGCTTTTCCCTCTGCCCTCTACAGTTGCCCTGCTTCCTCCCCTCCTGCGCTCTCTCTCTCTCTCTCTCTCTGTCAAATAGATAAATAAAATCTTTAAAATTTTTTAAAAAATAACATTTTGGATTTTATTTTTCTTCACTGAATTTATTATTTATTATTCAGTCCTCAGGAACTTCTTGAGGATATGAACAATATTCTTTGCCAGGCTCAAATTTAGCCAGGGGATACTGAATTAATCAGCTAGAAACATCTTCCATTGCAGTTTCTTTGGAAATTAAATCCTGAATTTGGGAAAGGTGATGGGGTGAAGTTATGGGGTAAATCCCTGCTCCATGTTTTCCTTTGCTTATTCTAATGAACAGAAGCTGCCTTGTTTCTGTTGACCATGCAGATTGTTGAGTTTGCACAACCACATAACTTTCATATATTTTTTAAAGATTTTATTTATTTGACAGAGAGAGAGAGAGAGATCACGAGTAGGCAGAGAGGCAGGCAGAGAGAGAAAGGAGGAAGCAGGCTCACTGCTGAGCAGAGAGCCCAATGCGGGGCTCGATCCCAGGACACTGAGATCATGACCTGAGCTGAAGGCAGAGGCTTAACCCACTGAGCCACCCAGGCACCCCCATAACTTTCATATTTTAATAGTTGCTTTAAGTGATCAGAGAACTGAAGGATGACCACTGACACCTGCATGGTTTCTAGTCCTGTAACCTGACAACATCATCTTACAGACTTCACCTCAGTTTCTATTGTTAATGTTTAATATTTACTATGCCTTAAAAACTGACATCAGATATTTAACCTATATTTTCAGTAGATTTTATGTCAGGTAATTCAGTTTTATGTTGTTCTGAGATTCAGTCATTTGTAGATAAGTTGTGGAATTGGACATGGTTGTCTGGCTAGGTGTTCAGGTAGGAAGGAAGAGGACTTGGGGAGCTAATTCTAGGGAACATGTTTTTATTGATTTATTCTAATTTTTTGGACATTTTCTTGTAACTTTATTTGCAGGTAGTAAACAAATAAAATTAGATTTTGTTTTACAATCTCAAAGGAAGGACCCGTGACTGCAGTGGTCAGAAGAGTGTCCACACTGAGTGGGACCCACGGTTCAAATCCCAGCCTCACCATTTAGCAGCGGAATGACTTAGGTCAAGTCAGTCTTCACATTTCTCCTTTCATTTCCTCATCTAGAAAACACCTAACTCATGGTGTGGTGAGGATTATGTGAATAATGTTTATAGAATGTCTGACAAAGTGTAGGTATGTTTTTCTCCCCACCCCTTTAGGTTTTATGTTACAAAAATAGTATTGGATTTGCTATGTCTGATGATGAAGGGATGTTAGGGGAAACATGTGATTATCTGGTTTAGCTTAAATTTTCCTCTTTATGAGCCACTTACATGATTTTCCCCATTAACATGATGTTAATTTTGACATTGCCTCAAAAGATGAATTAAGTTCTTTTGATTCTGTAACATGGTGGAATACACTAGTTGAAAATACCCAGAGTGACATTGACCAGGAGAGAATTCAGAGCCACGAGAATGAGCATGTGTCATGACACCATAGCACACTGCCAAGGTGGCAAAACAGGAGGTTGATTAAGATCAAATAACACAAAATAGATACCCATGGGATATGCTGTAAACTATTAAAAAGGTTAAATAAATGAATAAAAATGTAGAAGACACGAACCTAAGTAGATAATATTTTTAAGAGGCATATTTGAAAAATAACCATATAGAGTTTTTAAAACTCAAAAGGAGTCATTCAAATTCAAACTTAAGTGGACATTTAAAAGAAAAGATGTAGACATATCTGAGTCAAGAGATAGTAAACAAGAAAATAGATCTAAGGCCAATAATATCAGAAGGAAAAATACATCAAAACTATGAAAGACAGTTTAAAACCCCCCAAAGTTGGCATTAATATCACTCAAGAAATGTGTCTGTTCCTTTATTACTATATTGGCACATAGAGGATTGCATTTCTTGGCCACATTATGCAGAGTCTGGATTGAATGATGGGCTCTGGCCAATGAATAACAAATGGGTTTCATAAGTAGTTCTTCTCAAGCAACCGTATCATTCCTGGAGTATTATTTTCTCTTTATTTGTTATTTTTAAAAATTTTTTATATATTTGACAGAGACATAGTGAGAGGGGGAAGACAAGCAGGGGGAGTGGGAGAGGGAGAAGCAGGTTTCCTGCTGAGCAGGGAGCCTGATGCCAGGCTCGATTCCAGGATCTCCGGATCACGACCCGAGCCAAAGGCAGATGCTTAACTACTGAGCCACCCAGGTGCCCCTTATTTTCTCTTTAAATGGAGACAAGGTCACTAGGGACTTGACACCCGGAGTGACTACAATGAGCAGAATATCTCTGATGAATCCAAAATTAACATATAACATGAGCAAGAAATAAGATCCAAGATACACCTTGGATGATTTGGACCACTGAGATTTGGGGAACATTTGTTACATCAGTATAATTTAGCCCAGGGATTAATAAATTAAGATCTAGGGCCCTGCCACCTCTTTTTGTAAATAAAATGTCAGTGAAAGACAGCCACACTCATTTACTTAGGTGATATCCGTGACTTCTCTTGTGCTGGAGCAGCAGAGTTGAAAAGTTGTGACAGGTGTCCAATTATATGGTCCACAAAGCCTAAAAAATCTGTCCCTTTAACAAGGTGTTGCTAGTCTCTGACTTAGCCTAAAATCTCCGGTAAAGGTATGGAGAGAACAAAAACTAGTAAATGTCTTGTAAAAGTCTCAACTAGTGATAATTTAGAAGAAAAGGCAAAGCAATATCAGATATATAATATCAGAGAATTGTCATTAATTCATAAATTAAAACATAAAAATATAATAATACATTGAGATTTATGTTTTCCTTTATGATAGAGTACTTCACAGCAGACCATTGTTCCTTGCTGAAAAACTTTAGAAAGTCAAGATAAAATTTAAATATATAAATATGTATATATTTGAAAGCATTAGACACCTGCCAAGGAAACTAGACTGACTCAGCTAAAAAAGCTAGACTCACAGAAAGAACAGAATTGGAGAGAGGTATGCCCAGTTCTGTAACAGCTTCATCTTTCAAGGAGTTTGCAAATTTCTGGTGACAAATCAGGCAGAAGACCACTGTTAAAACATAAAGAAACTGGAGAACATTTTAGAACTTATGGGAGAAGAGAGAGCAAATGAGTTTTAAACTGTCAAATAACCTAGGATCTGGGGTACCATAATTCTGTTGAGGTGGTAGACTCTGGGTAGTGACACCAACATTTTGCTGGGGTCCCAGGAGGAATTTGGACTGTAAAAATGTATGATGATAAGTAGCTAGGTAGGAAAAAAAAAAAAGGCAGAGGAAAAGTCTTATAACCATCTCTAAGACCTGGTAGAGTGGACACCACGGGTGGGTGAGACCAACAGTATCAGTCATGATACTTGCAAACCAGAATTAAATAACTTCCCTCTCTGGTTGGAGTAATTTTATCTGTTGCTACTCAAGCTGCCTTATAAAGGAGAAGCCTGTGCTGGAGAAAGACCATGCAAACTCTTTCAAATTTATCATGCATGAAATAAATTATCATACATAACATCTAGCATTCAACAACAACAAAAGTACAAGAAAAAGAAAGGGAAAAAAAGTATAAAACAGGAGAAACAAAAATGAAAGAAATAATATAGTAGCTGTACAACAAAGTGTAAGTGCTGATTATAGTGCTTTAAATGATCCAAATTAAATTAAATTAAAATCCAAATTAAAATGTGAGAGTACCAAAATTTGCAACTTAATGGATAAAAAAACAACATGCCAGGCAAATACTAATGAAAGGAAAGTTGGTTTAAATATATTAATAAGCTGGACTCTAAGGGGTGCCTTGGTGGCTCAGTCCATTAAGCATCCAACTCTTGATTCTGGTTCAGGTCATGTTCTCAGGGTTGTGAGATGGAGCCCAGCATTTGCTTTACCCTCTCCCTCTGCTTCTACCCCCGCTTGCTCACTCTCTCTTTCTTCCCCCACCAAATAAATAAATAAATAAATAAAATCTTGAAAAAATAAGTCACATTCTAAGACAAAAGTATTGTAAGAGAAAATGAGCGAGATGATATAACCAAAGGGTTAATCTACAAGCATCATATACAAATAATCAATTTCTATGTGTTTAATAATATTATTTTGAAATATATGTAATAAAAATAGAAAGACTAAAGTGGGAAATAGAAACCTATCCAGTGGTAGTGGGAGATACTAAAATATCTTAATAACTGACAGAACAAGTCAACAAAAATACCTAGCAATCATATGGCTCATCAAAACAGCAACATTTACAAAACTAAGTTAATAGACACACACAGATCTCTACCCCCAATGATAACAAAATGCATGTTTTTTCAGTTGTACATAGGACATTTATCAAAAGTACTCACATGCTGGGCTTTAAAGCAAGCTTAGCAAATTTCAAAGGAATGTTGTACTTAGAGTAAGTTTTCTGTTCACTTTGGAATCAAGTTATAAATCAATAACAAAAAGCAAATTCTCAGCTCTTTAGGAAATTAGACTATTTCCAAATAAGCTAGGGATCAAAGGAACCATATTGAAAATTAGAAAATATTTTTAACTAAATAATAATAAAAATCCACATTATTAAAACATGTGTGATAAACTTAAATCTCTGTTTAGAGGAGAAATAACCTTAATTAAATACACTTAAAAAAGAAATCCTAGGGGCGCCTGGGTGGCTCAGTGGGTTAAGCCGCTGCCTTCGGCTCAGGTCATGATCCCAGGTCCTGGGTTCGAGCCCCACATCGGGCTTTCTGCTCAGCAGGGAGCTTGCTTCCTCCTCTCTCTCTGCCTGCCTCTCTGCCTACTTGTGATTTCTCTCTGTCAAATAAATAAATAAAATCTTTAAAAAAAAAAAAAAAGAAATCCTAAAAAAAAAACCACACACACAAAAAACTATGTTTCTATCTCAAGAAGACAGGGCAAGAAGAGTAAGTTAACCCCAAATTAACTTAAGATAAGGAATTAATAGAAATAAGATGTATTAGTGGAATCAAAAACAAATATACAACAGAGAAAATGAATAAAATCAAATTTAATTTTCTGAAAAGACTAATTAAATTTATAGAATTGTACTAAGACTTTCTTTTCTTTTTAAAGATTTTATTTGAGAGAGAGCGAGTGAGAGAGAAAGAGCATGAGATGGGTGGGGGAGGGGCAGAGGGAGAGGGAGAAGCAGACTCCCTGCTGAGCAGTGAGCTCCACATGGGGCTCCATCTTAGGACCCCAGGATTTTGACCTGACTCTAAGGCAGATACTCAACTGACTGAGCCACCCAGGTGCCCCTCTACTAAGACTTTCAATAGAGAATGCTAGGATCAGGAATAGTAAAAGAGATTCATCATAGATTTTACAAATACAGAGGGGAAAAGGAGGAGGAGGCAAAGGAAGAGGGGAAAGGCAGGGAAAAGTTACAATCAAATTTAGAAAATAAATTTGAGGGGCACCTGGATGGCTCAGTGGGTTAAACCTCTGCCTTTAGCTCAGGTCATGGTGTCAGGGTCCTGGGATTGGGCCCCAGGCCCTGCTTCAGGCTCTCTGCTCAGTGGGGAGCCTGCTTCCTCCTCTCCCTCTCTGCCTACCTCTCCACCTACTTGAGATCTCTGTCTGTCAAATAAATAATATCTTTAAAAATTTTTTTGAAAATTAAATTGGTAAATTTTTAGAAAAGAAAAACAATTTACCCAAGTTAATACCAAGAGAAATTTTTAAATTGCAAACCATGTGACTATTAAAAAGTTGAATGTGAATGCCATAAGTTCTTCATAAGAAATTTCTAAAACAAGTAGTTTCTCTGGTGAATTTTTACAAATATATAAGAAAGGACATGAGACTTACTGAATACTCTATTTCAGAGAATATTAAATAAAAAGAATGATTTCTCAAATAGCTTCATGAGGCCAGCATAATTTGGTTCAAAAATCTTACAAAGGTGTCACAATAATGAAAATTATACATGCACACATGCACACAGTAATGCATCATGCAAGTCTGAGTTTATTCCAAGAGTGTATATGTTGTTTAACCTTTGAAAATCAATTAAATGTTGTACCATACTGAGTGAGGAGAAAAATGACAGAATATTCTCAATAGAAACATTTGAGAAAATTCAACACCTACTAATGATGGTAGCAAAAAAAAAATCCTCTTACTAATCTATGACTACCACAGTAAATGCCATCATCTGATAAGCAGTATCTAAAAAAGAACCAGTAGCAAATATACTGAATGTAAAATCCTAAAAGCTTGCTCCAGAAACTGAGAGTCAGAAAAGAAGGCCTACTACCATCACTCCTGAAGCTACTTGAGTATATTAAGACAAAAAGCAATTCAGGGGTGCCTGAGTGGCTCAGTGGGTTAATTAAGCCTCTGCCTTCAGCTCAGGTCGTGATCTCAGGATCCAGGGATCGAGCCCAGGATCGAGCCCGGGATCGAGCCCCAGATGAGGCTCTCTGCTCAGCAGGGAGCCTGCTTCCCCCCCACCACCTCGGCCTACCTCTCTGCCTACTTATGATCTCTCTCTGTGTCAAATAAATAAATAAATCTTTAAAAAAGAGAGACAAAAGACAGCAATTCAAAGCATAAGGAATAGAAGGTGGTAACACAACTTTTATTTATGGTTGACACAATTGTTTATGTAACTATTAAAACTAATAAGTAAAGTTAGTAGGGTTGCTTGACATAAGGCCATTATAAAACATCTGTTGTATTTCTATATACTCATAACAAATAAAAAGAAAACAAAATAACGCATTTTATATTAGAATAAAATATCGAATACTTAGTAATAATTCTAACATTCCAACAAAAAAAAAAAATCTCAAGAGACCTACTCTGAAAATCTATAAAACATACTGAAAAACTTGAAGAAGGATTAAATAAATGGAATCATATATTATGTTCATGGGTTGGAAGGATTGATACTGCATAGATATCAACTTGCCCCACATTGGTCTATAGATTCCATGCATTTCCAATGAGGATATTGAGGGGGTTTTTTGGTGGGGGGTGGGTAGCGGGGAGTTTACATACTGATTCTAAAGTTTGTATGGAAATGAAAAGGGATAAGAATATCCAAAACTGTCTTGAGGAAGAACAGAGCTAGAGAATTTGCAAAACCAGAAAGCAAGACTAATTACAAAGTTATGGAAATTAAGAGTTTTTAGAAATAGGGGCGCCTGGGTGGCTCAGTGGGTTAAGCCGCTGCCTTCGGCTCAGGTCATGATCTCAGGGTCCTGGGATCGAGTTCCGCATCGGGCTCTCTGCTCAGCAGGGAGCCTGCTTCCCTCTCTCTCTCTGCCTGCCTCTCTGTCTACTTGTGATCTCTGTCAAATAAATAAATAAAATCTTAAAAAAAAAAAAAAGAGATTTTAGAAATAGAACAAAGGAACAGAATAAAGAGATCGTATTCTTAGGTTCATTCGATATGAGCCAAGATGACACTACAGTAGACTAGGGAGAAGATGATAATTTTAAGGTGGTATCTCAATGTGGTTTTAATAAATGATGCTGAGTTAACTGATACACATGTGTTAAAAAAATCTTGACCTTGATCTCACATTAAGCACTAACATTAATTCCAAGTATACTGTACATCTCATTGCAAAAGGCAAAACAATAAAGCTCTTAAAAGAAAACATAGTAGAATAAATTAGTGGCCTTGGGGTAGGACAGAAAAGCAGTAACCAAAAGGGAAAAAAACATTAATAAATTAAACTCAATTAAAACTAAGGAATTGTATTTATTAGAAGAAAGCATTCAAGAGTAAAAAGGAAAAGCAGAGTAGGAGAAGATATTTGCAATAGAAAAATCAAATAAAGGATGCCTGCAGAATACTCAAAAAGAACTTCAAATAATTAATAACAGGAAACATAGCTAATCCAATTAAAATTGGACAAAAGACTTGAACAGATAATTCACAAAAGAGGACATCAAAGTGATCAGTAAACATATGAAAATGTACTGTGTACTCAACATCATTAATTACCAAAGAAATGTAAATTAAAACCACAGTGTAATAGTACCACACTGAAGTACTGAAGTACTGAAGAAATAGAAAGGAATGACTATCTCAAATAGGGGTGAGAGTGGAGTGCGGAGAGTGAAGCATCTCAGGTGCAAAATTTAAGAAGGTGCTTACTCTTAAATTTGATCAAGTGCAGAGTCCTGCACAAATCTGAAAGTAAGTGCCTCCATAAATTCTGTGCTTTAGGCATCTAATTCTTAAGGAGAGACCCTCTTAGGTTCATGCAGGTGGCCAAAGTTCAGAACTCAATGAGAGTGAGCACTGTCTTCAATTTTCTGCCCTAGTTGCTCCACCTGACTCATGGCCCCCATGTTGAATATTGGCAAAGACAGAAGCTGAGTATTAATTGGTACAACCACCGTGATAAGCTTTTTGGCATATTTACTAAAGATGCATATCCACATGCCCTATGATACAGCTACCCTTTATTATTAGACTCAAGAGAAATAAATGCATACGTTTGTCAAAAGTTAAGTATGGCAATGCTTGTGATGGCAACATTCCTAAATAACCCCCAAAGAACACAATTCTAATGTCAGTCAAAAGAAGAATCTGTAAATACAGTTAGGTATAATAATTCAGTGGCATAGCATAAAACAATAAGGGTGAACAATGTGGACTTATACAGAAAATGGATCATCTCACAAATATAATTCTGAATTGAAAGCAGGTGGACAAAAAGGATCATATTAATGGTTTTATAGTAATTTTATTTTAAAGACATATTTATTTATTTTAAGGAGAGAGAGAGAGCATGGGGGAGAAGGGCAGTGAGAGAGGGAGAGAGAAACCCAAGCAGACTGCATGCTGAACCCAATGTGGGGCTTGATCCCATGACCCATGAGATCACTACCCATGAGATCATAACTCATGAGATCATGAGCTGAGCTGAAACTAAGCATCAGATGCTTAACTGACTGCATCACAGATTTATAGTGATTTTAAAAGAAGGTAAAACTTATCTATGGGATTAAAAGGTAGAAAAATGGACTTGGCAAAAAGGAGTTACAGAGAAGAGGAACTTCTGGAATGCCAGTGATGTCACACTTCTTGATTTGAAACTTCTGAAAATTGTGGAAGTAGATTCACCTATGCCCTTACTATGTGGGCAGATTTTGTCTGTTGCTCCTTGCAAGTCTGCTGATTTTGTCTTCCTATATTTTGAAACTCTGTTATGAGGTGCATAGATGTTTAGGATTGGCATATCCTTCTTATGCCCCTTTTATCATTATGAAATGACCCCATATATTTATGGAACTATTTCTTGCTCTGAAATTAAAATAGACACTCCTGTTTTCTTTTTGATTAGTGTTAGTTTGGTATGTCTTTTCCCATCCTTTTACTTGTAACCTATCTGCTTCTTTATGTTTAAAGTCTGTTTTTTTTGCAGGCAGCATGTATGAGGGTTTTGATGTTATCCAACCTAGCAATCTCTGCTTTTTAAGTCAGTGAATGTTTAGATTATTTACATTTAATGTAGTTATTGATATGGTTGTGTTTTTTTAATATTTTATTTATTTGAGAGAGAATAATATTTTATTTATTTGAGAGTGGGGAGAGGGACAGAAAGAGAGGAAGAAGCAGGTTCCCCAGTAAGCAGGGAGCCTGATGCAGGGCTGGATCCCAGGACCCTGGGATCATGACCTGAGCTGAAGGCAGTCACTTAACCAACTGAGCCACCCAGGCTCCCTGGTTGAGTTTGAAACTACCATCTTGCTTTTTTTTCTTTTTAAACTTACTTTTTTGTTGCTTATTCCACTTTTACTGTTTTTCTTCTTTCTTTGGATTAATTAAAGGCTATTTTCTGTTTTTATTCTATCTCCTTCTTTGCTTGTGAATTACATCTAATATCAACTTATTACTTATTAGCTTTATTATTTTAGTAATCCTTTGGGTTTATACATCTTAACTTATCATAGTCTAAACTCTACTCTGTAAGTTCCCATATGGTATAAGAATGTTACAAAATGTACTTCCATTTCTCTTCTCTTGGTCTCTCTGCCATTGCTGTCACATTTTCTGCTAAATGTGTTATAAATCCTTCAATCCTGGGACTCCTGGGTGGCTCAGTTGGTTAAGCAGCTGCCTTCGGCTCAGGTCATGATTCCGGCGTCCTGGGATCGAGTCCCACATCGGGCTCCTTGCTTGGCAGGGAGCCTGCTTCTCCTTCTGCCTCTGCCTGCCACTCTGTCTGCCTGTGCTCACTCTCGCTTCTCTCTCTATGACAAATAAATAAATAAAAAATCTTAAAAAAAAAATTAAAATAAATCCTTCAGTCCTGTTGTTATTTTTGCTTGCAGATTTATACACATTTTGCAGAAAATTTTTACTCCAGTAAAAAGCTCACTAAAAATGAGAGTTTTCAGTATCACAACTCAATGTCTAAACTTAAAATAATTTTGTTAAATATCCATTGTGCTTATATTAAAAAAAAAAATACCCTAAACACAATTAGCAAATACTTACAAATGAATCACACAATCACAGTGAATATCCTACAGGTTTAAGCGAGTGGATTGTTTAAAAAAAAAAAAAAAAAGCCTATAAAAGGAAAATCTATATTTCTAACTACCCTTAGCAGAAAACAAATAAGTTCAGAATCAAAGAAACTAATGCTTCAGTTCAAATAGTGAGAAGTAGGAATGAGTAAACCCAAATCAAGAAGCAGAAATGAGGGGCGCCTGGGTGGCTCAGTGGGTTAAAGCCTCTGCCTTCGGCTCAGGTCATGAGGCTCAGGTCATGATCCCAGCATTCTGGGATGGAGCCCCACATCAGGATTTCTGCTCTGCAGGGAGCCTGCTTCCCCTCCTCTCTCTGCCTGTCTCTCTGCCTACTTGTGATCTCTGTCAAATAAATAAATAAAATCTTAAAAAAAAAAAAAAAGAAATGAATGGAAAACATGATAGGAAAAAAATTAAAAAAGAAGGAAAGAAGAAAAGTGTGAAAACAAAACTACATGTCTGTTTCTAAAAGAACAAGATAGACAAACCTCTAAGAAGCATGATTTTAACAAGAGAGATGAAAAATAAATACTGACTGAATCTAGATATAATGTCAAAGTTAACAGATTTTACAATGTTGAAAGGGTACTATGAAATATACATAATTGAGTGCATAAAATTATAGAAAGTTTAATTTCTCAAAATATATGAACTAGACTTGACAAAAAACTAAAAAATCAATTAGACTACATTTTTAATGTATTAAAATGGAATTCCAAACCTTTGCTCCACACACAGAAAAAAAGAAAATTTGAAATTCAAAAAGCTATATGTTTTCATGAGCATGGAGAAACAAATGCCCCAGTATTGGTGGGGAAGTGAGTCCTGGAGCCATGGTTTTAGAAAATAGTCAGAGACACAGATTTTGCAGAATTACCTCACATGATTTGGCAGGTAGCAAGGCCTATATCCTTAGGGCAAGTCCAATAGGCTAGATATTCAAATAAGAGTTAATCCAAAGGCTGGAGACTCAGGCAGAATTTCTATAAGGCTGTCTGAAGGTATAATTCTTTCTTTTCTTTCTTCTTTGGGAATACTCAATCTTTGCTCTTCAGTTGATTAAATGAAGCCTACCTATATCCACATTTGGAAGGCTAATGTGCTTTACTTAAAATAATCTGATTTTATTTTACTTTATTGAAATACAGTTGACACACAGTGGTATATCAGCTTCAGGTGTATCACGTAATGATTCAACAAGTCTCTATGTTCTGCAGTGCTCAGCACAAGTGTAGTCACCACCTGTCACTGTTCAATACTATCACAATACCACTGACTATATTCCCTGTACTGTACTTTTTATTCCCTGGACGTATTCATGCCATAACTTGAAGCCTGTACCTCCCATTCCCCTTCATCCCTTTTGCCCACTGCTTACTCCCCTGTCCTTTGGCAACAGCAGTTTGTTCTTTGTATATATGGGTCTGTTTCTGCTTTTTGTTTGTTTATTCACTTTGTTTTAGATTCCACACATTCATCAAATTATTTAGAGTTTGACTTATTTCACTTGGAATAATACCCTAGAGGTCCATCCATTTTGTCACAAATGGCAATATCTCTTTCTTTTTTATGGCCAAGTGGTAGTCCGTTGCTCATACATATATGCCACATACTCTCTATCCATTCATCTATGGATGGACACTTGGGTTGCATCCATATCTTGGCGATTGTAAATGATGCTGCAATAAACATAGAGGTATATATGTCTTTTCAAATTACTGGTTTTGTTTTCTTTGGGTAAATATCTGGCAGTGGAATTAACTAGGTTGTATGGTATTTCCATTTAAAAAATTTTTTAAGGAACCTCCATACTGTTTTCCACAGTGACTGTACCAATTTACATTCCCACTACCTGTGTACAAGAATTCCTTTTTCTCCACATCTTTACCAACACTTATCTTTTGTCTTTTTGATACTAGCTGTTTTGAGAGGTGTGAGGTGACACCTTATTATAGTTTTGATTTACATTTCCCTGATAATCAGTAATAATGAGCACCTTTTCAAGTATCTATTGGCCATCTGTATGTCTTATTTGGAGAAAGGTGGCTTTTTTTTTTTCATGTTGGATTGTTTAAGTCCTTTATATATTTTGGCTCTTAACCTTTTTTAAAAAATTGATTTAAATTCTAGTTAGTTAACATATAGTGTAATATTTGTTTCAAGAGTACAATTCATTGATTCATCAGTTACATCTTAGACCCATTGCTCAACACAGGTGCCCTCCTCAATACCCATCACCATTTAGTATTTTGTCTATTAACCTCATACTGCACATATCATTTGCAAATATCCCGCCTCATTTAGTAGGTTGCCTTTTCATTGTATTGATGGTCTCCTTTACTGTGCAAAAGTTTTTTTTATTTTGCTGTAGTCCCAATAGTTTATTTTTGCTTTTGTCTCCCTTGCCTGAGGAGATCTATCTAAAATATGTTGCCGAAGCCACTGCCAAAGAGATTGCTGCCTATGCTTTCCTCAAGGAGTTCTATGATTTCAGGTCTCACATTTAGGTTCTCAGAGCATTTTTTAAGTTTTTTGTGTATGGTGTAACAAAGTGCTTCAGTTTCATTTTGCATGGAGCTATCCAGTTTTCCCAGCACCATTTTTTGAAGTGTCTTTTCCCCATTGTATATTCTTACCTCCTTTGTCATAGATAAAGCCAATTGCTTTTAAATGTTAGTCACACCTAAAAAACACCTTTGTAGCAAGGATTTACACTCATATTTGACCAAACAACGGTTCACCATTGTCTATCCAAGTTGACACATAAAATTAACCATCACGTACGTCAAAGATGAATTACTATTTGACAGTCGTAAGTAATGAGCTACATTTTAAAATGCAATGATAACTCAAAATTATTAGCAAAATAAATAAGAACTGAATGAGATGACTATTTAGGTAAGTGCAACACATGTACCCTAAAACACCATGCCCACGTAAACGCGTACATGTACATAACGGAGTAGCATAGTGTGTTCAAAATGAAGTGAAAGTCTCTGTGGGAATGTGCAAAGGTAATGAAGCACAAAAAGAAACAAAATGACATGAAACATTAGCGGTGCCTTGCATAATGTGATGATAAGAGCCTCCATTCATTAGGGACTGAGGAGTATGATTAACTCAGTTCTGCGCAAATGACATGAGATTCAAGTGTACTGTCTTAATGCAGTGCAGTAACAAGTTAAACTATTTTTTTTAAAAGATTTTATTTATTTATTTGTGAGAGAGAGAGAGAAAGAGACATTACAAGCATGGGGAGAGGCAAGCAGAGGGAGAGGGAAAAACAGACTTCCCACTAAGTAGGGAGCCTGATTCAGGGCTTGATCCCAGGACCCTGGGATCATGACCTGAGCCAAAGGCAGATGCTTAACCAATTGAGCCACCCAGGCATCCCAGGTTAAACTATTTTTAAAGTTCATGTTAAATATTCTATGGCAACTTGAGATTAAAAGACATTTACTGAACCTGCTAAGTATACCTACTAAAATCCTATGAAAAATGTCATTCTTTAGGGTTGAGATAAGCCATCACCTCTGTCATCACACAGGTAGTGAGGCGCACAGAACTACGACAGAACAAGAAAAGAAATACAACGTATGGGGGCACCTGGGTGGCTCAGTGGGTTAAAGCCTCTGCCTTCGGCTCAGGTCATGGTCCCAGTGTCCTGGGATCGAGCTCCAAATCGGGCTCTGTGCTCTGCAGGGAGCCTGCTTCCCCCTCTCTCTCTGTCTGCCTCTCTGCCTACTTGTGATCTCTGTCTGTCAAATAAATAAATAAAATCTTTGAAAAAAAAAAATCCCAGAAATACAACGTATGGTGATTGAAAGAAAGTTAAAATCTCCTCATTATGCTCAGATGATAGAAATGTCTACAAAGAAAAACGTAGGAGAATGTACGGAAAAATATTTAGATAGACTGGAAGAGTTTAACAAGGTTGCTGAATTAATTTTTTTTTTAAAGTAATCTCTATGCCCAACATGGGGCTTGAACTCAGGACTCCGAGATCAAGAACTACCAGCTCCACTAATGAGCCAGCCAGGCATCCTGTGAATATATGATGTAATATAAAATGCAATATATAAAACTAATCACATGCCTGTCAACAGACAATAATATATAATTTAAACAACTGCAGCAAAAAGAAATCAGGTATTAATCCTGTATCTAACAAAAATATAAATGTTTTTCAGAGTAAAAATATGTATTTTTACATTAAAGGACCTTTCAAAAGACCAAAATAAACATAGATTTATATCATACTAAATAGGAAGAATCAATATAATAAAACCGTCAATTGCTTCCATATTAACCAATTAACTGAATGCAAATTAATTAAAATCCTAAAAGTGTTTCTCTTGAGAAACTAATCCTAAAATCCATACAGAAGAATAAAAAGCCAAGCACATCCAGTGTGGTGGGGGGGAGGTCACAAAAGGCAGTGGGGTGGAGGATACTTAAAATTCCAAAAAAAAGTATGATGCTGAATCTCTCGACTTACCACATAGTCACATCAGTTTCCCAACGTTGGTACTATTGACATTTGGACCAGAGCATTCTCTGTTGTGAGGAACTGCTCTGTGCATTGTAGAATGTTTTGCAACGTCCTTGGCTTCTACTTCTGCAGTTGTGGCAATCAAAAATGTCTGCAGACATTGCCAGATGTCCCCTTCTGGGAAAATTGCCCTGGTTGAGCACCACAGAGTTAAAATAATTAAAATCATTTGATATTGGCATAGGTATAAACAAATAGGCTCATTACAAAGAGGAAAGAAACAGGAATCAGATATACATGAAAATCTGGCACATATAGAAGTGCTATTACAAATTGGAGGGGAAAGCTTCAACAGAGGATTTTATAATAATTAGCTCTTTATGGAAAATGATAAGCTGAATAGATCTCTTATAGCATACACAAAATAAATCTCTGGTTAATTAACAAACTAAGGGTGAAGATCTGAATGCAAAATTAATGTAGTATACAATGTTTTACCAGCATTTTCCTTTATATCCATCAACCCTAGAAAAACTACACACACATATATTCAAGGAGATATTTAAGAAGACGTTTATTGTGGCATAGTTTGTATTAGCAAAATCATGCAATGCAAACAATTTTATTCTCCCTCACTTTATTTTTTAATTTGATCGAATGCTATGTATCTGTTTAAATGAACATTTCTCCAAAGAAGACACACAAATAGCCAACAGACACAAGAAAAAAATGTTCAGCATCACTCAGGATCAGGGAAATAAGGATGAAAACCACAATGAGATGTCACCTCACACCCAGTCAGAATGGATAGAACGAACAACTCAGGAAACAACAGATGTGGCAAGGTTGCAGAGAAAGGGGAAGCCTCTTACACTGCTGGTGGGAATAGCAAACTG
The DNA here is from genome assembly GCF_902655055.1 of Lutra lutra. Classification (NCBI taxonomy): domain Eukaryota; kingdom Metazoa; phylum Chordata; class Mammalia; order Carnivora; family Mustelidae; genus Lutra; species Lutra lutra. The sequence continues at coordinate 8,127,566 of NC_062284.1, read as the reverse complement.
TTGTAGCCACTCTGGAAAACAGTATGGAGGTTCCTCAGGGAGTTAAAAATAGAGCAACCCTACAACCCAGCAAATGCACTACTGGGTATTTATTGAAAGGATACAAACATAGTGATTCAAAGGGCTACCTGCACCCCCATGTTTCTGGCAACAATGTCCACAATAGCCAAACTGTGGAAAAAGCCAAGATGTCCACTGACAGATGAATGGATGAAGAGTGGTATATATACACAATGGAATATTACTCAGCCATGAACAAAAGTAAAATCTTGCCATTTGTAACAATGAGGGTACAACTAGAGGATATTATGCTAAGCGAAATAAGTCAGAAAAAAAAAACAAATGCCGTATGATTCAATCATAAGCAGATGAATATAGGGGAAGGGAGGGAAAAATAAAATAAGATGAAAATAGAGTGGCTGGCAAACCATAAGAGACCCTTAACTCTAGAAAACAAACTGAGGGCTGCTGGATGGGAAGTAGGTGGGGGGATTGGGTAACTGGGTGATGGGAATTAAAGAGGACATTTCATGTAATGAGCATCGGATGCCATATGCAACTGATGAATCACTAAATTCTACTCCTGAAACTAATAATACACTGTGTTAACTAAATTGATCTGAAATAAAGAATTTAAAAGGATTTTTTAAACAAATTTAAATAAATAAGTAAATAAATAATCTGGATCTAAAACTATCAGCATGAGCAAACCTCCAGAAATACAATACCAAGAGAAGAAAACAAGTTGCAAAGCGATACTTACGTAAGATAGCATATGTTTAAAAAGTGAAAACACTAAAAACAATAGTATATATTTCACAGTAGCCAACAAAGGGATTAAATAGATAGAAGCCCACGAGGAAAAATTTTATCTTTCTGAGCAGGAGAGGAGAAATAATGTGAGATTTTAATTACAGATCTACTTAAATCTCTAATTTATAAAAATGTTCTGAAGTCAATGTGGCATAATTTTAATTTTTTTTAAAGATTTTATTTATTTATTTGACAGAGAGAGAGATCACAAGCAGGCAGAGAGGCAGGCAGAGAGAGAGGGGGAAGCAGGCTCACTGCTGAGCAGCGAGCCTGATGTGGGGCTCAATCCCAGGACCCTGAGATCATGACCTGAGCCGAAGGCAGAGGCTTAGCCTAGAGCCACCCAGGCGCCCCAATTTTAAAATTTGTTAATGTTTGAGGATCAAACATAAAAATATGTTTTTATATATTTCTATGTGTGGAAAATGTGTTCCTAATAAAAATATAAGGCATTCTTGGTTATGTCTGTGCCATTGATTGAAGATATTTTTATTGTCTAGAAATAAAATTAAATCTACCCATAAATATGAAAATGCAATTAACATGAATGGTTCACAGGCCAACGGCGACCTCCAATGCAGGCTTTCTATTTGCATTCCTCCCCTATAAAAGTATCCTTGCATGAGAGAGAGGGTGCTCCCTGGTTTTCCCAGCAAAAGTTGCACATTCTCACATGTAGACCAGCTGAACAGACAGATGACCTCCTGCTCAGGATGTCATCATTACAACATACAGTCTCAAAGCCGTCTTCTGTTTTGTTTCATGGCTTTCCAGCAGGAAAGAATTAAAATTTAAGTTCTACAGGGACACCTGGGTAGCTCAGTCAGTTCAGCCTTCAACTCTTGATCTCCGCTCCAGTCATGATCTCAGGGTCATGGAATCGAGCCCTCCTGGAGCTGGCTTGAGATTCTCTCTTACCTTCTGGGCCTCCCTCACCCCTCTCTCTCCCTCTCTAAAAAAACAGAAAGAAAAGAAAAATTCAAGTTCTGTATTACAGATAACCGATGAGTCAACATGATTTTTCTTCCCTGTTTATTAATGAGCTCTCTCTCTCTCCTTCTCCCACCTTCACGCCTTCCTTCTTTTACTTACCTCAACACATTTGTCTCTGTTCTCATTTGCTTGGACGTCCTTTCACCAGGCTTATCTTTTTCTTCCAAAGCCAAAATAACAATGCACATTATTCTTATCTGGGTCTCTCCTTACTTCTCTATTTCCAGAACAGATCTGGCCTAACCAGAGGATCATTGATTAGATGTTTACACAGCACACTGGATCTTTATTGCCCAGTTCATTTGTCTTATTCAGGGGAAATAAGATTAGGTCTACCTTAATTGTGTCATCTCTAATGATACACAAGAACTCTTTTAAAGTTTGGGACAAACCAGAGTGGATAATGTTTCAAAATATCCTTTTTAAATGATTCAATAAAAAGCCTCCTACCTCTTTAACCTTTCTATGTTGAATTGAAAACAAAACAAAATAAAAGCCCAGGGTATGATTTATCTTGCTCTCCACGTGGCCTGACTCTATATCTTCTTGGTTGGTAAGGAGATGCAGGACCAGGACTCGAGCGGATGTCTCCTCTCTGTGTCTGTTTGGGCACCTCTTCCAAATCTCACATCCACTCAAGCCTTTGCCACTCTGATAACTTCTCTTTCCATATATCACTCACCCACTCAGATCTATAAACTCTAGGCACTCCCTTCGCAGTGACAAGTGTGAATTATCTGATTGAGGTGAATGAGGTGAACCCAATGCACCACTCCCTTTGGAAAAATAAGAGGTACTTTATTTCCAACAGGTGCAGAGCAGATTGGAATTTGGTTTGACATAAGAGACCATCATTGTCATGACCTCTGGGAGAGGACTGATTGTCTACCCAGGGTTCAAGCTCCTTTCTCACTCGCAGAAGCAAAAAGCAGCTCAAGAAGGTCCACACCACAGCACTACCGTGGGATTCCTGAAAAATCAGTCAGTATAAAGTCAGCTCTGTCACCATGGTGATCAAGGTAGCCCGAACCCAGCTTTCCTGGGGACTGCAGCAGAGGTAGTGGAATGATGGTGGCCATTCAGAAGCACCTGACGCCAGCCAGGTTGTGCGGTGGCCAGAAAAGCCGGGAAGTCAGGGTAACTCATTATTTGCTCCATTTCTCCCCATAAAACCCTAAACAATCCTGTGGTGATGTGTCAGAAGGTCCTTATTTGCAGTCATCTGATGATACCATTTTCTATTACAAATTGCAAATTCAATTCTCAAATTCAATTATCCCGGAGACAGCCAACCAATAAGCTCGGCAGTGTTTGAAAAGAAGAACAAGTAGTACACAGGTTTCTAAACACAGAGATAAATACAAAACTGTTCAGTATAAGCCCCAACAAAATAAAAAATGGGCACTTCACAGCCCCGGACTGGGACAGGAAAGGAGGAATGGAGTTTTGGTGGTTGCACAGAAGACAGAATCTTAATTTGTGTTTTCTGAATTCCAAATTAGCTTGAAGAACACTTCTTTTTTTTTTAAATGGCCACGGAAGGGATGCCTGGGTGGCTCAGTTGGTTAAGCAGCTGCCTTCGGCTCAGGTCATGATCCCGGCGTCCTGGGATCGAGTCCCACATCGGGCTCCTTGCTTGGCGGGGAGCCTGCTTCTCCCTCTGCCTCTGCCTGCCATTCTGTCCGCCTGTGCTCGCTCTCTCTCCCTCTCTCTCTGACAAATAAATAAAATCTTAAATGGCCACTGAAGCTTGGGAAACTATCATCCAACTTCTAGAATTCATAAAAGGTATTGACATATCTAAGATCCTAAAAATCCTTAACGAAATCTCTCTTTCCTTTGTTTACTTAGCATTCCTCATATTTGTCCAACCATAAAACATTTTTTCATAGGAAGCCTTTTCGAGGGACATCTGGATGGCTTAGTCAGTTAAGCATCTGCCTTCGGCTCAGGTCATGATCTCTGGGTCCTGGGATTGAGTCCCACATCTGGCTCCCTGCTCATCGGGGAACCTGCTTCTCCCTCTGCCCCTCTCCTTGCTCTCTCTCTCTCTCTCAAATAAATAAATAAAATCTTGAAAAGAAGAAGAAGAAAAAGAAGAAGCAGTTGCTGCCATCTTTTTGCCAGTTGTCAGAACTTGTTTTCCCACACAGCTCACTTTGGGAAACAATGATGTAAAGAGATTTCAAATTATGGACGACATCCCATGAAAGATTAAGACTCACGTTTCAAGATACTGTCTTCCTATGAAAAGTCACAGACATTTACGAGACATGTTTGAGGCAGGCCTGTTTAGGACTTTGCTATTCAATATGTGGTTCTTGGAACAGCAACATTGGCATCACCACTGAGCCTGTTAGAAATGCAGAACTCTGGTCCTGCCCCAGAGCTGTGGAATCAGAATCTTAGAGCATGCGTAATATGATCCTTCTGCACAAAAATGGAGGAAGACTATTTTAGGAGACTCATATTGTCTAAAGTATATCCATTTCATGCTTTTCTGCATGCAAACTGGAAAATACGAACTAGAATTATATAATTGAGGTTAATGGCTTCTGTCTTTTAATATTTGAACACTGAAACAATTTTATGAGACAGAAAAAATTATAGTAAGATATAAGGTAATAAGCCTGGGTGCCTGGGTGGCTCAGTGGGTTAAGCCTCTGCCTTCGGCTCAGGTCATGATCTCAAGGTCCTTGGATCGAGCCCCACATTGGGCTCTCTGCTCAGCAGGGAGCCTGCTTCCTTCTCTGTCTCTGCCTGCCTCTCTGCCTACTTGTGATCACTTTCTCTCTGTCAAATAAATAAATAAAAATCTAAAAAAAGAATTTATAAAGAAAAAGATACAAGGTAAGCCTTGAGAAGATGACCAGTTTGAATGAACACCTATGAGCACAGGATCTGGATCAAAATAACTGGGTCAGCCTGTAGAATGAAATCAGGAGAATGGCAGAACACACAGACAAAACCGAAGCAGAGGGGCGCCTGGGTGGCTCAGTGGGTTGAGCTGCTGCCTTCGGCTCAGGTCATGATCCCAGGCCCTGGGTTCAAGCCCCACATCGGGCTTTCTGCTCAGCAGGGAGCCTGCTTCCTCCTCTCTCTCTGCCTGCCTCTCTGCCTACTTGTGATTTCTCTCTGTCAAATAAATAAATAAAATCTTAAAAAAAAAAAAAAACCCGAAGCAGAACTAGAGCTCCCACCCGATTAGGACTTACAACAATTTTCTTGTGAGAAGGAGAAAGCATTTGGTCACATACAAGGTCATATTGACACATTATATGCAGAATCCTCATTTCATTCATGTTTTTTAAAAGAAGCAGGACACCTGGGTGGCTCAGATGTTAAGTGTCTGCCTTCGGCTCAGGTCATGATCCCAGGCTTCTGGCATCGAGTCCCACATCGGGCTAAAAAAAAAAAAAAAAAAAAAAAAAAAAAAAAAAAAAAAGAGGCACGTGTCAGGTTTTGAAATATTGCCATTGTTTGAAAATATCTATCTTAACATGTATTTTTTACTCATTCACTGGTTTATTAATTCATTTCACAAGTATTTTCCTTGGATTTAGCACTGTCCTCAGAGCAGTAAGACATAAAGTTTCCCATGAGTGGGCACATAATCTTGTTTATTAGGTGGATTATAATTAATCCGCCATGTTGAAAGCTTGCACATTGCATGGTTATAGCAAAGTGTTCCATAAATAGAAGACATACATGACAAATGCTAGGTACATACTAGAGTGTGATTAAGGATCTGGAAAAATCCCCATGTCATTATTTATCTGTGTATTCTCATATTACTCAAAAGTGGTAGGGAGTTAGTATAGTATATAGGTAGAAGGTAGAGTAAGATTCTCTTTCTCTCAAGTCTCTGTGTTAGTCCTTTTTTACTTCCTCCCTTCCTTACTGTACTACTGTTCAATGATTTTTCTGAACAATGGTTCTTTGAAGATAGTAGCTGCCCAGTGGATGACTGATTCTTCCCCGCACTACCTAGTACAAGGCTGATCTCAGAGTTCATACTTGTAAAGCTCGGGATAAGAGATCTTGGAGAAAGAACTATGAGTGATTCAGGGGTAAAACACTGGCATAATTTAAGAAGAAAAAGCCAGATTTGCATGAAATCAAGATAATGGACTATTTGAGTCCAGAAATTTACTGATCTACTGTGTGTTCATGCATGTGTGTGTGTGTGTGTGTGTCCTGGCTTTTGGCTTAGCAGCTATTCCCTAAACTAAAGGTCACCAAAATATAAGAAGATAATTTAATAAAGTTTAATTGGGGACATCTGTGTTAAATAAGGCAAGGTATTCTTACTTATGAAAAGAAGAATGATCATATTTGTTAGAATTTAGAAAAAGATAAGACATAAGTCTATCAAGAATGGCCCCAGGATGCCTGGGTGGCTCAGTTGGTTAAGCATCTGCCTTCAGCTCAGGTCATGATCCCAGCATCCTGGGATCGAGTCCCATATCGGGCTCCTTGCTCGGCAGGGATCCTGCTTCTCCCTCTGCCTGTGCCTGCCACTCTGCCTGCCTGTGTGCTCTCTCTCTCTCTCTCTCTCTCTCTGACAAATAAATAAATTAAAAAAAAAAAAAAAAAGAATGGCCCCAAATTGGGGCATCTGACTGGCTCAGTCAGGGAAGCGTGGGACTCTTGATCTTGGGGTTATAAGTTTGAGCCCCACATTAAGTGTAGAGATTACTGAAGAATAAAATATTAAAAAAAAAAAGAATGGCCCAAAATATGCATAAAATGGTATTAGGAACAGAGAAGAGACTGTGTCAGTAACTTCACTGAGCGATGATAAGGATACGAAACAAGACATGGTCCATGGAGATAAAGCAGCAAGTAGATAAGGACACTACTTGTAGCTACACTGGAGCTAAATGGCCTCACAGACAGCATGAGTAACCTTTGCCAGAGCAGATGTACAGGGAAGTATTTACAAATATCAGGTGGCTATAATGGTGTATTAGAGAAATTTCATAAGACTTTGGGAATAGAGCAAACTATTATGTCACATTCATTTTAAGCACTTGGCATGACCTCCTTACTTCTGGAAAACCGAGAGATATTCTGACATAACCCAAAGAAAAGGAGATGGAAGGCCAACTGTTTTACCTTCTTGAGCTAAGCTGAAGCTCATGATAAAGAAGTACGAGGCTTCTCAGTTTTTCTTGTCCATGTTGCGACTTATTTTGCTGGAACAGGCAGGAAATCAACAGTCAGGATGGCCAGGAATAAAGATTACATCTTTGGTATAAGAAATGCTGCCATTACATCTCCACAGAACCATGGCACGGTTGATAGGATAGATGGAGGGGGGAAACACAAAGAAGATCGAGTGGAGTAGAAAGAATGAGGAGAAGGACAAGTGAGAAAAGAGAAGAAGAGGAGGGATAAGCAATGAGCAAGGAACTCCCATTATCTCAGAAGACACCTCCTTGGTATGGACCCTGTTCTTCTAATGGGACCTACCATTGGGAACCTATGAATATCAAAGAAGGAGAACTGCTCTTCCATACAAAGTGTCAATGATAATAATGAAAAGATTTTCATAGGCAAATTGTTTACAAGGTCATCTGCAACCAGGTGAAAACCTTGTAATAAGAGAGGTCATGTCTATAAAATTTGACATAAATGCCAAATCCTATTACTATTCTATTGACCCAGGGAGTCAATGAGGGCTACACTTTTTAGCTGAATAGGATAAAGCAGAAGATACTGACTGACTCCATGAGAAAGGTAAAGGGAAAAAAAAAATAGAAGTTGCTGGTATCTCAGAATCTAGGGTGTTACTAAGAAAGTAAAATGTGTGGTCTTTCCTCTTAACTGCCTAGATTACTTACGTTATTAGGCTCCTGTCTTTGTTCAGAGATAACAAATATCTGGAAACATGTCAGCCCCCTCCCTTTGCACTCCTTGGCTGATTAAACTAACTGATTGTGATAGTTTTCCATTTACCCCGCATAATACCTCAGAATCTTTCTTAACACAGTATGTCATAAAGTCACTACCAATAGATGATTATTACTCTATAAACCCTACTTACCAACTCTGTCATAAATTACTTATCTGAGGAAAGAAGGAGAACAAAGTTTCACAGGTGGCATCCTTGAAATAGGCTGAGTTGGTCCAACATGCAACAAAGAGTAGAAGCTCTGGCAACTTCCATGAGATGATGGTGTGGCTCAAGACTAAGACTTTGACTTCATCCAGGCTTAGGTGATGAATGGTCTATTGGAAATAAAAAATATATATTTCATTTAAAGCAATTTGTTTACTAACATTATTAAATGCATAATCTCTGATTTAAAATAGGGAGTCTTGTCCATTGGACATTTACCATATAGATATAATTGTCAAGGCTACCCTCACATAACGGATGCATTGAATTTTTGGCTGCATGCCATTAAGTATCTGAATTATAAAACTCATTTGTGTTTGTCTTATTCGATGGCCATCACACATTTGTATATTTGTTTGCTTCCCCTTTTCCTACAGGGAAAGAATGCGCTGATCATGCTAATGTAAATATTCTGTTTTACAAAAGCTAGACTTCTCCCATGTATTCTACATGAATGTAGTGCAATTCTTATTCTTTTAATTCCCTAAACCTTAGTTTTGCATAGCACTACAATTGATTTCCCTGGTCCTTCCTCCTTTTCTACTTCCTCTGCTTCTTCTCTGTCCCCTCCCCCTCCTCCCTCTTGGGACTATGTTTAGATCCAGGGTCTTAATAAACCCCATCCAAAACCAACTTTCTCGACCAGCCATCTGCTCTTTTCATCATAAATCTGGGCATAAGCAGTATAGCTCAGTGGTTGAGAGCAAGACATTTGTATCAGACAAACTAGATTTTTCAACTTTCTGGCTCTGTGACCTTTGGTGAACTTCAAAAATCTCTCTCCCATTCAGCTTCGGTGCTTGGGAAATGGTAATAACAGTGTACTACCGAAGCTGTAAGCTTTAGTAAGATCAAATGAAATGATGAAGAGATGTGCTTAGCAGTCCCATTAGTTAGCACTCAGTGAGTATTAGCTTTTGTTATTATTATTTCTTTGTATCTCCCATGGCATTAAATTACCTCATGGAAAACCCAGTGACCTGTGAGCAGCCTTAGGTCCATAACGATTTTATGCCCATGATACCTAAACTTACTTTTGTGACTTAATCTAACTGTTGCTGGTTGCTATACCATTAATAGCTGAAGCTTCTGGATGGTGAGAAATCTATTTTACATATAATTACTTAAAAGGACATTTTAACGACGGTAGCAATTTCGTCTGACTTCATGCCATTTCGAAGTCACTCAGTGTCAGAAAGCCTACGTACTCTTCAGGGAACTAGTTCTTCCCAAGATTCCCCATGTCAAGTTGTCCTAGCGCCATCAGGAAAAATAACAGGTAGGCTATCAATCATCCAAAAGCATTTCTCAGGCTCCTAAAAGAGCATAATGCTATGCTAACTCCAGTGTGCGATGGGAATTACACAGATAGAGCCCCAGAATCTAGTACCTTATCTTAAAACAAAGCACTTCTCCAGGGAGAAGGAGAGAGTGTCTTTGCATAGAATGAGAAGGGGAGTGTCGAGGTGAAAAGAGGATTCACTCAAGTGTCAAGAGACTCAACTTCCCCAGGTTGATCTTTCAGTGTTTCACTTTATATCTCTGAATCTTTTTCTTCACTGAAAAGTAGAATTATAAAATCCGTGTACTTGCCACGGATGCTTTGAGAACATCTGTCATTTGCCATAAATATGAATAAGTCACTTTCCCACAAAATAATAATAATAATGATAATAATAATAATAATAATATCAGAACAGAGAAGACATGAGCAATAATAGATAATTATAAGTTTTCTTTTTTTATGAATTTCAAATGTGAGCCAGATAGAAAACAATCTCGGGCAAGTCAGTTGGGGATACCAACAAGTCGGTTAGTGGTAACAATCTAGTGAGCTGAAAACAGAGAAATCCTAATTCTAGGTAGTGTTTTTCTATTACTTAAGCAGAGATCTGAAAGGTTTTTTTTTTTTTGGGTTTTTTTGTTTTTTAGGGTTTTTTTTTGTTTTGTTTTTGAGCAAAAAGGCCATTTTTCATGGTGTGAGGGAGTACTGGCCAAGGAATAAGAGGTCTTGAGAACTTGTTCTTGGACAAGGAGCAGTATTTCTTACCAGGTCTGGGCTCTGGAGACAGGACCAGACCCACCCTCCCAAAGCGCTTTTGACAGAAGCGGTGGAGTAAAGGTTCCCAATGACTTCCCGCCGCTCCTAAGATACAAACTCAGTCTATCTTGTTTTACAACTTGAAACTATCTCCATGCGTCCCCATTGTTCTCCGTCCTCAACAGCCCCTCTTCTGCCATTTTTCTAATGCATCAGACTCTCTCCTGCCACCAAAAAGGAGTATTGCAAGTGATGCCCCTCTGTCTCAGACCTTCTTTCTTGACCTCTCTGCTTAGTCAACTCACCCTCAGGCTGTAGCCTTCAGTTAAATGTCCCTTCCTCGGGAAACCATCCTCTGAGTCTCCACACCAAGTCAGACCCTGTGATAAGTTCTCGAGAGCACCGGATTCGTTCTACTCCTCTATGGCCAAAGTCTTCGAAATCAGGGAAATCTCTGCGTGGCTGTTTGGCCGGCTACTCAATAGCCTGCAAGCCCCCATGGCAGAGACAGTGTTAAGTGGCACCTTTAGTACCTAATGAAAGTTCTGCACAATTGCTAAGTGTGTTAATGAATAGCTTCACGAACAACAAAGGAACCAGACACTTTAAAATTATAAAAGTACATCTTACTATATTAGTTACATGTATTCACTGTAGAAAATTTCAAAAACCACAAAACTATAAATAGAACAAAATAGGTATTCCTATCATAAGATTAATAATTTATTTTAATTTTATTCATTTATTATTTACTTATTACTCAATATATTGATAAAAGTTTACTTTTCATTCAGTATATCACTCAGAATATTATTTAAGTCATTACAGTCCTCCCAGTCATATATGAATGCAGATGTTTTATACATTTGCACACACACACATAAATATATAATTGGATTATTGGGCATTCCTTGCTCATAAGTCTTTTTTAATAACTTAGTGGTACCATGAAAATTTTTCAGAATTATCAAATGCTCTTTACCAGAATGAGAATCAATTAAGTCATCTCCTGGCTTTTTGTTAAGTATCTTGGTTTGTTTAATAACTTGCTGTTGGCATTTAGATTATTTTAAATATCTTATAGTAAACAATAGTGGAATAATTAGTTGTTTTGCTAATGTCCTCATGCCCTTCTCTTAGGATAATTTTTTTTAAGATTTTATTTATTTGACAGAGATCACAAGTAGGCAGAGAGGCAGGCAGAGGTGGGTGGGGAAGCAGGCTCCCCAGTGAGCAGGGAGCCTGTTACTGGGCTCGATCCCAGGACCCTGAGATCATGACATGCTACTTTGTATCTCTTGATTATAAAGAAGGTTGAATTTATACATAACCATCTACATGCAAGTGTATGTAGATTTATACACAAAGCATATTTACCATGTACAAACATCTTATTTTGTTCATGTTGTATTTCTTGGATTTTGTGTATATATTACACATACTGATCATTTTCTGAATATCATACTGTGTTCATATTTTACATATATCTGTTGCTTTTCTTACCTGAGATGTTTATCTTTTTTTTTTTTCTTGAAGATGCCTAAATATCTGTATTTACCTTAATGATCTTATACTACTTTTAGAGCATATTATATTTTCTCAACTGGTTGATCCCTTTTAATTTGGATTCACTGATTTGCTATATAGTGGTACACATTTTAATTCATTGACAGTTACATCTTCTTTCATTGTTTCCTTCTATTATTTATAGGGTATGTGTGTACATCTTAATAAAGATTTCATATTTCTGTTGCTATAAATGACAAAGTAACATTTTCCCATATTTTTCCAAATAAATTTCCGATTATTCCATCAATTATTGATGCCATCAGTCTGGGTCCAAGGACCCAGAGGTGGTCACAGGACCAGATAAGAGGGTCCCTGGCTGAAGGTGCCATGGTGGCTTAGTCATTAAGTTTGTCTGCCTTCGGCTCAGGTCATGATTATGGGGCCCTGGGATCGAGCCCTGCATCAGGCTCCCTGCTCAGCAGAAAGCCTGCTTCTCCCTCTCCCACTCCCCCTGCTTGTGTTCCTTCTATCGCTCTCTCTCTCTCTGTCAAATATATAAATAAAATATTTATTAAAAAAAAAAAAGAGCACCGCTGGCTGCACACAGAAATCAAATGCACGCCAGCAGGAGTGAAAGCAGAGGTTACTAAAGGTACAGAGAGAGCAGGGGCAGACAGGGTGTCCGGGAGTCCATTCTTTGCAGTCTGGGGTACACATCCTCTCAGGCATCCAAGAACCAGTAAGACCAAAAACAAGGGCCCAGGCGTTATTCCTTGGACCCAGGGGATCTTGGCGTCTAGATGTCTAGTGCTGGTCTCATGGGATTCACACAAGTGTGGATACACCTATTATCCTGTTAGAAGTAAGGCCCCCTGTATTTATGTTTGCATTTTGAACACTGCCCTGAGTTTTCCATATTGCCCCAAAATGGGTTTTCTTAAAGAAAAGCCACCCATGGTGGCCTCTTCCAGCCATTCTCACCTGGTCCTTCCTTAAATGGTATCTATTGTAGAGAAATCATGGTCTCCTTGTCCCTTACAAGGAGGACATACACTATTTGCGTTCTGGGGCATGCGTAAAGTGGGGTGCAGGTCCCAGCCAGAATAGCAGCAAGAAAAGGAGCAGAAAGCAGATTTTTATGGAGCCCTTTAGTTTCCCTATCTTAATAGTACTTATACAAAAATTCACTTTTTCCCTTAACATTCCACTCTTTATGCATAATTTTTCAAATTTTTATTATTTAAGTAGAATTGATAATGTTATGCTAGTTTCAGGGACACAACATGTGATTTGACAATTTTATACATTATGCAATGTTCACAATGATTCTTATATGCATTTGATCAGTCCTAAAAGTAGAAGACAGGCCAAACTTAACAATGAGGCATTGGGACAAGATTCTGAGAGGTGGCTATGAGCTATAGAGCCTGATTTTCTAGGTTGAGAGGTTAAGGACCAAGCCAAGTCCTTAGAGCAAGGCAATACTAGAAGTATTCCCTTTCAGGAATAGTGGTAACTCAGGAAAGTTACCCACTTAGATCCAAAATATGGATTAGCACAGAAACCAAGATCCAAGAATGGACCCCAGCTGGAGGAGCAGACTTGCGATTCCGGAAGCTCCCGTATCACAACAGCATCCTTAAGGTCAAGCTCAGGTTCAGTCAACAGGGAGAGGATCAGCGATAGTTTGGATTACTGTTTGCTGGGTGCCTAAAGTAACGAATACCAAAAGGCCTCCCAGGCGGGCAGGGGCACCATGCCTCTTCATGCTTCCCGTCTTCAACCTGTCTTCCTCTTAGAGATAAATCTGAACTTGCGTAGACCAATGGGTCCAGTAAGGGGGACCCCACAAAAGGTAGAGAATTGAGGCAGAAGGCTGACAGATATAATCTAATGAACTCTCATGTTCACATTCACATAAAAATTGAGGGAAAGTATTAATGTGTCTGTGTGAGCATTGAATTGATGCTGGCAGAAAAACTTGATCCTCTTCATTGGCGTGCAGCACTGAGTAGTAAAATCCTACTGGTAATGTTTGGTGTCACTTTTATCTCAGTTGCTATTAAAACCAAACAAATCCTGTAAATTTTGCCCATTTGTCCTTGAACTACTTAAAGACTAAGACAGGGATGCCTGTGGCTCAGTCGGTTAAGTGGCTGCCTTTGGCTCAGGTCATGATCCTAGCGTCCTGGGATCGAGTCCCACATCGGGCTCCTTGCTCCGCAGGGAGCCTGCTTCTCCCTCTGCCTCTACCTGCCACTCTGCCTGCCTGTGCTCTCTGTCCCTCTGACAAATAAATAAATAAAATCTTTAAAATAAAATAAAAGACTGAGGCGCCTGGGTGGCTCAGAGGGTTAAAGCCTCTGCCTTCAGCTCAGGTCATGATCCCAGGGCCCTGGGATCGAGCCCTGCATCGGGCTTTCTGCTTAGCAGGGAACCTGCTTCCCCCCTCTCTCTCTGCCTGCCTCTCTGCATGCTTGTTTTTTTTTTTTTTTTTAAAGATTTTATTTATTTATTTGACAGAAAGAGATCACAAGCAGGCAGAGAGGCAGGTAGAGAGAGAGGAGGAAGCAGGCTCCCTGCTGAGCAGAGAGCCTGATGCGGGGCTCGATCCTAGGACCCTGAGATCATGACCTGAGCCGAAGGCAGCGGCTTAACCCACTGAGCCACCCAGGCGCCCCTCTCTGCATGCTTGTGATCTCTGTCTGTCAAATAAATAAAATCTTTAAAAAATAAATAAAATAAAATAAAATAAAAGACTAAGACATATCCATCTGAACAATTAAAATATAAACCATAAAAAAAACATTTTCCTTAAGAAAACCCATTTTGGGGCCATATGGAAAACTCAGGGCAGTGTTCAAAATGCAAACATAAATACAGGATTTGGGGGGCTCACTTCTAACAGGGTAATAGGTGTATCCACACTTGTGAAGCAAATACATTTCCCCCAAGTATCCTCAAATTACAAAGTCATTTTACTGTATTAATACACGAGGCGATCTGGGAGTAATCCTGCATTTGGAATTATTTGCAAACACACAGGTAAGTGAGCCAATAATTAAAAGCAACATAGAGGCAGCTTGTCCGGAGAACTTGAAACAATCTTGCAGTGAAGGATCCCCCACTTCCCTCCTACCCTCCCCCCACATCCCCTCCACCTCCCATCCCATGCCATCAGAGATTGCCACTGACGGATTTTTGCTGGGATCCATTAAGAGATTTTTTTTTTTTAATGTCTGAGAGTAATTTCTCCCTTATTTCCCTCTTTGTCTCCCCTAATGCACATACCCTCAAATACTGCTTGAGAAGTTGTTGGGATCAAAGACCTGAAAGAGGTTTGTTAAAAGTAAGAAACTTTTATACCATGTTAACTGTCTCTACCTTACATCTTGAATTTTTATACCTTCCTGGAGCTGCTCAACACAATAATAAGATCCTAGTCTCAAACCAGAAGTGGTATTTTAACCACTATCCTTTGAGGAATTGTTTGATCCAAGAATTTAACCACCTGTTTCTAGGGGGGCAGCCAGGAGTTCCAGAGAGCTTCATGCTGATTGTTGTTTTTCTGTGCTGTGATTTTAAACTGTATTTAATGGGCCATTTGAAGGGGGAGTTTTACCACCTGGGGGAACGTTCCTGAAAACAGCATCGGTTGCTGGGCATATGAATAGCAAAGTCAGTTTTACACTGCAAAGAGGCTGCAAAAATGGTGAGGGGAAATGATCCAGAAAATCCAGGAAAGCAGCTCCCCCCACTCGCCCCCCTCCCCTCGAAATCTAACCCGCTGACACTGTTTACAAAGCAACTTCCCTGCCTCCTCTAGGGTCACAAACTTCTCTCCTAAACTGTGAGATGAGAAAGATATCAGAGGGACTTGTTTAGGAAACCTGCCTTTTCTTTCTTTTTCTGCAAACGGGGATGGCTAGCCCACCACCCACATGTAATAGAATACTGACACCAGAAAAGACGCAGTGTCCTGCAATGAGTTCTTGTTGTTGTTAAATATTTTGTGTCCTGACTCATCCCCCTTGCTTTTAATATTATTTTAAAATGCAAAATTAGGAGGGCGCCTAGGTGCCTCTGTCCCTTGGGCATCTGACTCTTGATTTCAGCTGAGGTCAATGATCCCAGGGTCCTGAAATAGAGCTTTGCAGGCCAGGTAGGCTCTGCACTCATCAGGGAGTTGGCCTGTCCCTCTCCCTTAGCTCCCCCCATCCCTTCCCCGGCTCTCTCCCTCTCTCTCAAGGAAATAAATAAATAAAATATTTTTTTAAAAATCCAAAATTATGTAGCATACTATTCTTAAAACACAACTCTATAAAGATAATTATTTTTTCCTGAAGAACTTTTAAGCTTTATCTAATTATTAAATATTATAAATAGGGGCGCCTGGGTGGCTCAGTGGGTTAAAGCCTCTGCCTTCGGCTCAGGTCATGGTCCCAGGGTCCTGGGATCGAGCCCCCATCGCATCGGGCTGTCTGCTCGGCAGGGAGCCTGCTTCCATCCTCTGTCTCTGCCTGCCTCTCTGCCTACTTGTGATCTCTGTCAAAAAAAATGAATAAAAAATCTAAAAAAAAAAATTAAAAATAAATAAATATTATAAATAATGCTTCAAGAAAACCTCTTCCATAGGTATATGTTCTCCATTTCTTTTGGAATATTTACCTGAGAAGGGGAACCCTTTTTAAATTTCTTTCTCCATTCCCACCTAGCTTTCTTCAGCATTTCCCTTCAATATTTCCCTTAAATATATCCACAATTTCAGAGCATGTAACATGTAAATTAGAATCCAAAGCAAATAAACCTTTGTCTGAACATCTTACTATCTCCTTTTAATATATTCCGCAATATTAATTACTTGGCCAGAACACATGAATATTTTAAAACCATTAATGTATTTTGACAATGTACTTTCCAGAAAAAATTTACCCATTTTCATTCTCCAAAGCTGCATTGGAAAATGTCATTCTTACTGTACTCAGTACAACAATATGATCTTTGCTTTTTCACATCTGCCTGCCTGACAAACAGAAAAGCTGCCTTTTTGCTTAATTTGCAGCTTATTAGCTACTCATAGGAAATGTTTGTATGTATTTTAGCTCTGTGTATCTGTTTTTGGAGTATTTTGTTCATGAGCTTTGTCCAGGTATCTTATTGGTATAGGTTTTCTTTCTATGACTTATAGTTGTGGTATAAACTTTAGTCATGGATTTTTTTTTTAAGATTTTATTTATTTATTTGAGAGACAGAGATCACAACTAGGCAGAGAAGCAGGCAGAGAGAGAGAGAGGAGGAAGCAGGCTCCCTGCTGAGCAGAGAGCCCAATTCGGGGCTCAATCCCAGGACCCTGGAACCATGACCTGAGCCAAAGGCAGAGGCTTTCACCCACTGAGCCACCCAGGTGCCCCTGGTCATGGATTTTGATCCTCTGTTACTAGGCACACAAATATGGGATATTTATGAAACTGTCTATGTAGATGCCCTTTTGTGAACTTGAAAAGCTTGTCTCTACTTGATCACAGCTTTTTACTTTGAATCCCCATATGTTATACCTGCATCTTAAGAAGACCAGTTTCTGCACCCAGGAAAACTGAAATTATCTTGGGACAAAACAGGATCCATTACCATTCCAAATCATTAGCCCTGTAGACCTGTCAGAACTGAGTTGTGTCTGGAGAAACAGAGTTTAATCCTATCTTGTCCACCAGAAGGTTGCTTCCTGGGGCCAGACAACTCCCGTTACCTTCTGTTTCCTTCATGATAAACACTTGTGTACTAAATGCTCAGCTTAAGAAGTAATGATCATGAAGATTGAAGGCATCTCTGTACCTCATGCTGATTGTAGTCTTTTTTTTTTTTTAAGATTTTATTTATTTATTTAACAGAGAGAGAGCGCACAAGCAGAGGAACAGCAGGCAGAGGAGGCAGAGGGAGAATCAGGCTCCCTGCTGAGCGAGGAGCTCAATGTGGGACTCAGTCCTAGTACCCTGGGATCATGACCTGAGCTGAAGGCAACCACTTAACAGACTGAGCCACCCAGGGGGTTCCATGATTGCAGTCTTCTTAATTCCCTCCCCAACTAGGAAAAGCCGCTGTCCTCATATTATTGCTGTGTTTATCATTGATAAGAATTTCTTCATAATTACATAGCTATAGAATCCTAAACAATATTTAGGATGGTTTTAGATTTCTGATATATATAAATATAATATATATTCATATGTACTAATATATTAAGAGCTATGGTATAGATTCCTAAGTATAGAATAATGTTTTCACCCAACACTGTGGTTTGAAATTTGCCCAACACTATGGTTTGAAATTTGCCCGTATTAATATTTGTTCTCCTGTATTACAGTATTCCACTGTAAGTATAATGTTGATGGCTATTTCTTTTGTCTTTCTCCTCCTCCTCCTTCACCACTGTTATGAATATTACTGATAGGAAATTTTATACATATCTTTGAGCACCTGTGGGAGAGTTCCTCTAGACCAGAATATGCTGCTTTTTCAGCTTGACTCGAAATTTGCTTTTCAAGGTGGTTTTACCAATTTAAATTCACATGCCTCTGCAGAATGTACCATTATCAAACCTTTTTATTAATGATGTTCTGGCTGTGATCATAGGTGTCTTATGGTTTTAATTTGCATTTCCATGACTCATTGAGTGAAGCTTCTTTTTATATGTATATTGACCTTCATATTTCCTCCTCGTTGAATTGCCTTCTCATAGATCTTGCCCAATTTTTATTGGCTTGTTTATCTTTTCTTATTGATTTGCAGGAATTTTTAATATTGTCAGTATATTAATATTTGTCAGTTACATGCATAGCACTATCATCTCCCAGACCACAGCTAATTTATTTTTTATTATGAAGTATTTCATCCATACAAAGTACAGATATGATGTACATATAGAAAGCTTAAAATACAACAAAAACCCTTCTACTCTGGCACCAAACACACCTCATATCACCTGATAATAAAAATATCACCAATGCCTTTGAAGCCCTCTGGATGTCCTTTACTCTATCCTATGTTAACCACACTTCTGAAATTTTTTTTTAGTCCAACTTCATTAAGATTTAATTACATACAATAAAATGCACACAAATTAAAGTGTACAGTTGGATATTCTTTTTTTTTTTTTTTAAGATTTTATTTATTTGTCAGAGAGACAGGAGAGCGAGCGAGCACAGGCAGACAGAATGGCAGGCAGAGGCAGAGGGAGAAGCAGGCTCCCTGATGAGCAAGGAGCCCGATGTGGGACTCGATCCCAGGACGCTGGGATCATGACCTGAGCGGAAGGCAGCTGCTTAACCAACTGAGCCACCCAGGCATCCCGGATATTCTTGACATGCCCATAATCAAGAGCTAGAGCGTGCTTATTACCCCCCAGTGCTCCCATGTGCTCTTTTGCAAGTAATAGCCCCTCTCCTAACCCTATGCCCCAAATAACCAAAACAAACTGACATAGATTATCTTGACTGTTCTAGAATTTCATATAAATATAATCTTAGTTTATATTTATATACTCGGTGTCTCTGGCTTCTTTAGCTCAGCATGATGTTTTTGAGATTTATCCATGTTGCTTTATGTATAAGTAGGCAGTTCCTTTTTAGTTCAGAGTTGCATTTCATCACAGACCACAATTGGCATACCCACTCTCCTGCTGATGGGCAGCTGAGTTGTTTCCATTGTTTTTAGCTATTATTAATATAGCTACTGTAAATATTTATGTACAAGCCTGGGCATATCCTTTGGGCAGGCTTATGATTTTATTTCTCTTGGATATATAGAGGAGAAATTGCTGGATTATATATAAAACTTACTATGTGTAACTGTATGTAAGCTTATGTTTAACTTAACATTCTTAAAGTGTTTATAGTATGTTACATTCACAGCAGAGACGCATGAATGCTCCCGTTAAATCGATATCCACTAGGTAGGTATAGTATCTTTCTTTCTCCCTTTCTTTCTTTCTTTCTTTCTTTCTTTCTTTCTTTCTTTCTTTCTTTCTTAAATTGTAGCTACTGTGACTTTAATTTGCATTCCTTGAGGAGTGTGCTGTTGAGCATCTTTCCTTGCATTTATATATCCATTCATATATCTTCTTTGTAATGTGTCTATTGACATTTTTTTTTTCAAATTAGGTTGTGTTTTTATTACTGAGTTAAAAATGTTCTTCAAAAATTCTGGATACAAGAGTTTTGTGCATATATATATGTATATATACATATATATCTTATCTATAAGACGCATCGATTTCTAATGCATATTCTTATATAAGTAGATATATTTTTATCAGTCAGTGCATGCCTTTTCATTTTCTTAATGAATCATTTTTATCAAACATATTGAAGTAAAATTTATGTACGATTACAGCATCCACTTCAAATCACATTGTGATGAATTTTGACAGACGAAGACACCTGTTAAACCACCACCACCATAAATATATGGACCATTTCCATCACCCTAAGAAGTTTTCTTTTCCCTTGCCCATCCATCCTTGCCTCCAATCCAGGCTGATCGCAAGAAATTGCCGATCTGCCTTCTGTCAAAATAGATTAGTTGGCATTTTTCAGATTTTATGTAAGTGGAAACATGCAGTTTTTATATCTGATCCTTTCAATCAGTGTTATGATTCATCCATGGAGAATCATCTAATTGTTACTGGTTTTAGTAGTTTACTGCTTTAATTTGCTACTTATTTATTATATTCCTCTGTATACATTATGCCACAGTTCATCCATTCTCTGTTAGATGGGCGTGTGGATCACATCTTGTTTTATGCTTATGGTCAATAAAGCCATTAGGAACATTCATGCACGAGTTTTTGTGCAGGTGTCGATTTTCATTCCTTTTGGGTAAATATCTAGGAATGGAATGACAGGTTCTTATGGTAGATTGATTTAATTCAACATGTCTTCGGTTGTCTGTGTCCTTATTTGGGTTTGTAAGAATTTTTCTATTTATTTTGGATGCAATTCTTTTTTTTTTTTTTTTTTTTTTGATTGCTTCCAATGTCATCATTTTTATTTTTTTTTAATTTTTTTTAATTTTTTTATTTTTTCAGCATAACAGTATTCATTATTTTTGCACCACACCCAGTGCTCCATGCAATCCGTGCCCTCTACAATACCCACCACCTGGTGCTCCCAACCTCCCACCCCCCACCCCTTCAAAATTCTCAGATCGTTTTTCAGAGTCCATAGTCTCTCATGGTTCACCTCCACTTCCAATTTCCCTCAACTCCCTTCTCCTCTCCATCTCCCCTTGTCCTCCATGCTATTTGTTATTCTCCACAAATAAGTGAAACCATATGATAATTGACTCTCTCTGCTTGACTTATTTCACTCAGCATAATCTCTTCCAGTCCCGTCCATGTTGCTACAAAACTTGGGTATTCATCCTTTCTTTCTTTTTTTTTCTTTCTTTTTTTTTTTTTTTTTTTTACAGCTTTATAAACATATATTTTTATCCCCAGGGGTACAGGTCTGCGAATCGCCAGGTTTACACACTTCACAACACTCACCATAGCACATACCCTCCCCAATATCCATAACCCCACACCCTCTCCCAACCCCCTCCCCCCATCAACCCTCAGTTTGTTTTGTGAGATGAAGAGTCACTTATGGTTTGTCTCCCTCCCAATCCCATCTTGTTTCATTTACTCTTCTCCTACCCCCTCAACCCCCCATGTTGCATCTCCTCTCCCTCATATCAGGGAGATCATATGAGAGTTGTCTTTCTCCGATTGACTTATTTCGCTAAGCATGATACCCTCTAGTTCCATCCACGTCGTCGCAAATGGCAAGATTTCATTTCTTTTGATGGCTGCATAGTATTCCATTGTGTATATATACCACATCTTCTTTATCCATTCGTCTGTTGATGGACATCTAGGTTCTTTCCATAGTTTGGCTATTGTAGACATTGCTGCTATAAACATTCGGGTGCACGTGCCCCTTCGGATCACTACGTTTGTATCTTTAGGGTAAATACCCAGCAGTGCAATTGCTGGGTCATAGGGTAGTTCTATTTTCAACATTTTGAGGAACCTCCATGCTGTTTTCCAGAGTGGTTGCACCAGCTTGCATTCCCACCAACAGTGTAGGAGGGTTCCCCTTTCTCCGCATCCTCGCCAGCATCTGTCATTTCCTGACTTGTTAATTTTAGCCATTCTGACTGGTGTGAGGTGATATCTCATGGTGGTTTTGATTTGTATTTCCCTGATGCCGAGGGATATGGAGCACTTTTTCATGTGTCTGTTGGCCATCTGGATGTCTTCTTTGCAGAAATGTCTGTTCATGTCCTCTGCCCATTTCTTGATTGGATTCTTTGTTCTTTGGGTGTTGAGTTTGCTAAGTTCTTTATAGATTTTGGACACTAGCCCTTTATCTGATATGTCATTTGCAAATATCTTCTCCCATTCTGTCAGTTGTCTTTTGGTTTTGTTCACTGTTTCCTTTGCTGTGCAAAAGCTTTTGATCTTGATGAAATCCCAAAAGTTCATTTTTGCCCTTGCTTCCCTTGCCTTTGGTGATGTTCCTAGGAAGATGTTGCTGCGGCTGAGGTCGAAGAGGTTGCTGCCTGTGTTCTCCTCGAGGATTTTGATGGATTCCTTTCTCACATTGAGATCCAGATCTCAGGTACACAACCTAACCCTACACCTAAAGGAGCTGGAGAAAGAACAAGAAAGAAACCCTAAACCCAGCAGGAGAAGAGAAATCATAAAGATCAGAGCAGAAATCAATGAAATAGAAACCAAAAAAACAATAGAACAAATCAACGAAACTAGGAGCTGCTTCTTTGAAAGAATTAATAAGATTGATAAACCCCTGGCCAGACTTATCAAAAAGAAAAGAGAAAGGACCCAAATAAATAAAATCATGAATGAAAGAGGAGAGATCACAACAAACACCAAAGAAATACAGACAATTATAAGAACATACTATGAGCAACTCTACGCCAACAAATTTGACAATCTGGAAGAAATGGATGCATTCCTAGAGACATATAAACTACCACAACTGAACCAGGAAGAAATGGAAAGCCTGAACAGACCCATAACCAGTAAGGAGATTGAAACAGTCATCAAAAATCTCCAAACAAACAAAAGCCCAGGGCCAGACGGCTTCCCGGGGGAATTCTACCAAACATTTAAAGAAGAACTAATTCCTATTCTCCTGAAACTGTTCCAAAAAATAGCAATAGAAGGAAAACTTCCAAACTCATTTTATGAGGCCAGCATCACCTTGATCCCAAAACCAGACAAGGATCCCAACAAAAAAGAGAACTACAGACCAATATCCTTGATGAACACAGATGCAAAAATTCTCGCCAAAATACTAGCCAATAGGATTCAACAGTACATTAAAAGGATTATTCACCACGACCAAGTGGGATTTATTCCAGGGCTGCAAGGCTGGTTCAACATCCGCAAATCAATCAATGTGATACAACACATTAATAAAAGAAAGAACAAGAACCATATGATACTCTCCATAGATGCTGAAAAAGCATTTGACAAAGTACAGCATCCCTTCCTGATCAAAACTCTTCAAAGGGTAGGGATAGACGGCACATACCTCAATATTATCAAAGCCATCTATGAAAAACCCACCGCAAATATCATTCTCAATGGAGAAAAACTGAAAGCTTTTCCGCTAAGGTCAGGAACACGGCAGGGATGTCCGTTATCACCACTGCTATTCAACATAGTACTAGAAGTCCTAGCCTCAGCAATCAGACAACAAATGGATGCAATTCTTTATCAGATACGAGCTTTGCCAATATTTTCTCCCATTCTATGGCTCACCTTTAGTTTTTCTGGAGGTATCTTTCAAAGAGGAAAAGTTTTTAATCTAAAGGTAGTCCAACTTAACTCCTTGTTTTATAGTTAATGCTGTGTCATATAAAAGTTTCTTCCGGGGGTGCCTGGGTGGCTCAGTGGGTTAAAGCCTCTGCCTTCGGCTCAGGTCACAATCCCAGGGTTCTGGGATCGAGCCCCGCATCGGGCTCTCTCCTCAGCAGGGAGCCTGCATCCTCCACTCTCTCTCTACCTGCCTCTCTGCCTACTTGTGATCTCTGTCAAGTAAATAAATAAAATCTTAAAAAAAAAAAAAAGTTTCTTCCGAAGTTTCTATCTAGAAGTTTTGTAATTTTAGCTTTGGCATTTAGTCCTGTGTTTCATTGTGAGTTCATCCGTGCATGCAGTATGAGGTAACTGTTCAGGCTCACTTATGAATATCAACTATTTCAGCACTGTTTGCATAAAAACAAAAACAAAACTGCTTTTATTTCCTCTATTGCTAAGTACATTTTATGAGACTCGATTGACCATATGTGTTTGAACCTATTTCTGAAGTTCCCATTCAGTTCTGTTGATCTCTATATACTTTTATAAAATACCATACACTGGGACTGGACAAAGAGAAAATAAATGGGAAGCCCAACAACAAACACCAACAGAGTCTTTGGCTTTACAAGAAGATGCCTATTTTTTTCCAAAGTGGTTGCACCAATTTACATTCACACAGGATGACCTGATTAATGTTTCATATGCGTACAAACTCTTAGTAGCTTCTGCCTTTTATTTTTATTATATATACATATATATATGTATATAAAATATATATACATATATTATATATATATAAATACACAGAGAGAAAGAGAGAGAGAGCAGGAGTGTGGGAAGGGACAGAGGGAGAGGGTGAGAAAACCTCAAGCAGACTCCTGAGCCTAAATCAAGCATCAGATGGTCAACTGACTGAGCTATCCAGAAGCCCTATGTCTGCCTTTTAAAGTTGTTTTATTTTCAACATAGTTCATGCAAACTGATACCCCTTTATAGATTTACTTGTTGGTATAAAACATCAGGACTTATCTGGCATTTTTTTTCTTTTTTTTGCTTATTTTGGAATCTTATTTGTCTTTGAGATACCTGCTTATATCTGATCTAGGCTGCAGTGACATTAAATTATACAGAGTAATTGGGAGAGAATTAAGTTTTTATGATATTGAATAAACCTATTAAAAATCATTTACTTTTGCCTTCCTTAATGCCATTAAATAAAGATATATTATTTTCTCGGGACGCCAAAAATATTTCTCGGGACTGAGCCTGCGTGGCTCAGTCGGTTAAGTGTCTGCCTTCAGCTCAGGTCATGATCCCAGGATCCTGGGATCCACCCCTGCATCAGGCTCCCTGCTCAGCAGGGAGCCTGCTTCTCCCTCTTCTCCCTATTTGTGCTCTCTCTCACTATCACTGTCTCTCTTTCTCTCTCAAATAAATAAATAAAATCTTAACAAAAAAGATATATCATTTTCTCCATATCTTTGTTGTTAGAGTTATCCCAAGATTATTAAGTTTCTAACACTTTGGGAATGTAAAGGGTGTGTTAAAATTATACTTATACCTGGGTGTCTCAGTCAGTTAAGAATCTGCCTTAGTGGGGGCACCTGGGTGGCTCAGTGGGTTAAAGCCTCTGCCTTCGGCTCAGGTCATGATCCCAGGATCCTGGGATCGAGCCCCGCATCAGGCTCTCTGCTCAGCAGGGAGCCTGCTTCCCTCTCTCTCTCTCTGCCTGCCTCTCTGCCTACTTGTGATCTCTCTGTCAAATAAATAAATAAAATATTAAAAAAAAAAAAAAAAAAGAATCTGCCTTAGCTCAGGTCATGATCTCAGGGTCCTGGGATGGAGCCCTGTGTTGGGCTCCCTGCTCAGTAAGGAGTCTGCTTCTCCCTCTTCCTCTGCTGATCTCCCCTGGCCCACCCCCACACATGCTAATGCTAATCTGTCTCTGTCTCTAACTCAATAAATAAATGAATAAATATCCAAATTATCTAAATTTATCTAAATAAATAAAATCTTTTAAAATTTTAGAAAAATTACACTTTGGACTGTGTATTGAGGGTGTATAAGACTTCACCTTATTTTTATTTTGGTCTTATGTCCAGAAACCTTGGTATACTTTTTAAATTATTTTATTTTATACTTTTAAAATCTTTAATTTTAGTAAATTAACTGTCAATTCCCATGCTTATTTTATGCCTATATTAATATTCTCCCTTACAATCAGTATTTATTTGCTTAATATTTTTCTTATTTTACTGGTAAAGACTTCTTTTTTTTTTTTTAAAGATTTTATTTATTTATTCGACAGATAGAGATCACAAGTAGGCAGAGAGGCAGGCAGAGAGAAAGGAGGAAGCAGGCTCCCTGCTGAGCAGAGAGCCTGATGTGGGGCTCAATCCCAGGACCCCGGGATCATGACCTGAGCCAAAGGCAGAGACTTAACCCACTGAGTCACCCAGACACCCCTTACTGGCAAAGACTTCTAATAGAATACTGAATAAAAGTGTGATTGCTATTGTTTTTGTTTCTGATTTAAAAGTAGTGCTTCTAAGTGTTTATTGTAAAGTCTAATGAGTTTTTGATAGATAATCTTTATTAGGATGGAGACTTCCCTTCTACTCCAAGTGTGAGGAGAATTTTACTATTATTATAAATAGATGCTTAATTTTATCAATTTTCCCCTTTCCATTGAAGAGATCATAAGGATTTTCCCCTTCGATCTATTAGCATGAGCACCTACTAAAAGGTTTTCTAAAATTAAATCAATTGAATTTGCTTCTCCACTCAGCAGCTATTCATTAAGTGTCTTCATTGTGCCAGGTATTTTGCTGGGATCTGGAAATAAGTCTATAGCAATGAGGAAAGAAAGAATGATGATTAAAGCCTTCACTGTTAAAAGAAAGCAAAACAAGCAAATAGATATAGAGGATGGCATGTGGCACTAAGAGTTTTAAATACAAATGAAACAAGGTAGAGATTGGTAGGTGCTTGTCTTAGTCCGTCCAGGCTGGTGTAACCAAATGCCAGACTGGTAGCTTAGAAACAACAGAAATGATATTTTTCACAGTTCTGGAATTTGGGAACTACAAGCTCAAAGCACCAGTGGTCTCATTCCGGTGAAGGCCCTCTTCCTGGTTCATTGCAGGGCCTTCTTGAGAGAATAGAAGAAGGTAAGAAAATGAACTATGTGGATCTATGCAGGAAGAGATTTCCAGGCAAAGGGAATGGCAAGTACAAAGGCCCTGCAGCAGAAACACAGAGAACTGATTGGTCATTGTGAGTAGCAAGGAGTAAGCAACAGCATGAATGATAGTGGATCATGTCAAGGAGACAGAAGAATATCAAATTATACAGGTTCTAAACCATAAGATGCTTTCCCAAAGGGCCTTAACCATGGTCAGAACTTAGGCTGTTTTTCGGAAGCCGATAAAACACTACAGACTTTAAGCATGACTTAATCTTTAATAGGATATTCCAGGGGCACCTGGGTGG
Source organism: Lutra lutra (assembly GCF_902655055.1). Lineage (NCBI taxonomy): Eukaryota > Metazoa > Chordata > Mammalia > Carnivora > Mustelidae > Lutra > Lutra lutra. Next base: position 8,100,725 of record NC_062284.1, on the reverse strand, counting down.
CTCAGTCATTAAGCATCTGCCTTCAGCTCAGGTCATGATCCCTGGGTCCTGGGATCAAGCGCCACATCAGGCTCCCCACTCAGTGGGAAGCCTGTTTCTCCCTCTCATACTCCCCCTGCTTGTACTTTCTCATTTGCTGTCTCTATCTCTCTCTCTCTGTCAATTAAATAAATAAATAAAATCTTTTTAAAAAGGATAATAGGATACTCTAACTGCTTTGTGCAAGAAAGAGAGAATCCAAGAGGTCAGAGGTACACGCAAGCAGGCTGATGGAAACATACAGTTAGGAGGCTGATGGAAAACTCCAGGTGAGAGAAGAAGGTAACTTGGGTGTGCAAGAAAGGGTTGGCTTCTGTGCACATACTGAATATCCATGATAATAGCAAACACTTTTATGACACTATTTGCTGGGTCCTCTTCTATGGGGTTTGTGAATACATACTCATTTTATTTACTCATAACATCCTCAGAAGGTAACTAGTAAATTGCTTTCATTACATGTTAAGAATTTGAGATACAGAGAGGTAAAATATCTATACGTGTTTTAAAAGGGTCAAGGAATAGCTTGGAGACCCAGAAAAAACAAGCAAAGTCTACCTGTAAAGATGGCACTAGGAAAGTGTCCAATGCCATAAGGAGCAAGGGCAGGGATATTCCTTGACTTCTGAGAACTCGCAGGGAGGGGGTGGTGCTTATAGGCTGCTCCCTGGGGAGAGCCAAAGAGGCTTTAATTGTTTATGATTCTAGGATGTGTGGCTTAGGATGTAAATCTACACTCTTGGAAAGGATATAAGAAGATTCTCTATTGGAGCACCTGTGTGGCTCAGTTGGTTAAGCATCTGCCTTCAGCTCAGGGTCCTGGAATTGAACCCTGCCTTAGGGTCCCTGCTCAGCGTGGAGTCTGCTTCTCCTTCTCCCTTTGCCCCTCCCCCAGCTTATGCTCTATTTTTCCCAAATAAATACATATGTTTTTAAGCAGATTCCCTACTGAAGCTAATGGAAGAGGAGTAGGGTTACATAATATATTCTTTTGCTACTATTAGTCACTATTACATTTTAAAAGGGATACTTAGTTTCCTTGAGTCTGAAGGGCCACAGTGAACATTTCTATAATAGGCACAAGGTAGACAAAGAGGTAGAGTCTGGATTCTTGCTGTATTCGCCTGCCATGTTGACAATGAATGATCATTATTTAAAATGAAAGCTGAATCTGAATGTTCTTGGCAAAATGAGGAAAAAGTCTTTCTTCCTCCTCCTACTCCTTCCTCTTCTTCAAACAAAGCTCTGTGTGTTTTCAGTGTGATGGCACAGAAGACCGAGCTTTCTTCCTTGCAGAAAACTGTCAATCACAAGGCTCTGAAAATCCCTCAGCATCTTAGCTGCTTACACATGCTTGGTCATTTCTACCATTTCCCCAAGAGGGAAGTCTTCCAGATCCCTTAGGTACTCTGTGTTCATCTCAGATTTATCTTTAGTTTTTTAAAAAAAATGGTTTTCTTAAGTAATCTCCAGAGCTAAAGATGTAGTGAAAAGAAGGGCCATCTGGACCCCAGTGTTCATAGCAGCAATGGCCACAGTGGAAAGAACCAAGATGCCCTTCAACCGACAAATGGATAAAGAAGATGTGGTCCATATATACAATGGAGTATTTTGCCTCCATCAGAAAGATGAACACCCAACTTCTGTATCAACATGGACAGGACTGGAAGAGATTGTGCTGAGTGAAATAAGTCAAGCAGAGAGAGTCAATTATCATATGGTTTCACTGACTTGTGGAGCATAAGGAATAACACGGAGGACATTGGGAGATGGAAAGGAGAAGTGGGTTGGGGGAAATTGGAGGGGGAGACAAACCATGAAAGACTATGTTCTCTGAGAAATAAACTGAGGGTTTTGGAGGGGAGGGGGGTGGGGGGTTGGGTGAGCCTGGTGGTGGGTATTATAGAGGGCATATATTGCATGGAGCACTGGGTGTGGTGCATAAACAATGAATTTTGGAACACTGAAAAAAAATAATTTAAACTTAAAAAAAAAAGACCAGTAAGTGATCTGAAGGGGCACATGCACCCAAATGTTTATAGCAGCATTGTCCACAATAGCCAAACTATGGAAAGAACCTAGATGTCCATCAACAGATGAATGGATAAAGAAGATGTGGTATACACACACACACACACACACACACACAATGGAATACTATGCAGCCATCAAAAGAAATGAAATTGCCATTTGCAAAGACACAGATGGAACTAGAGGGTATTATACTGAGCGAAATAAGTCAATCAGAGAAAGACAATTATCATATGATCTCCCTGATATGAGGAATTTGAGAGGCATATGGGGGGGTTTGGGGGGGTAGGGAAGAAAAAAATGAAACAAGCTGGGATCAGGAAGGAGACAAACCTTAAGGGACTCTTAATCTCACAAAACAAACTGAGGGTTGCCGGGGGGTGGGGGTATGGAGAGGGTGGTGTTATGGACATTGGGGAGGGCATGTGCTATGGTGAGTGCAGTGAAGTGTGTAAACCTGGCAATTCACAGACCTGTACCTCTGGGGCAAATAATACATTATATGTTAATAAAAAATAAAAACATTTTAAAAAAAGAAGAACAAAAACAAAAAAAGAAAGTGTAGTTCAGATAAAGCCAAGTCAAAGGAAAGGGAGGAGAGAATTCTGCTAGTTTTCTGTATGCACCCTTGCCCATGTGAAATTAAATTCTTTTGCATCCTAAAAACAAAACAAAACAAAAAAAAACCAAAAAAACAATAATTACACAATCATTAAAAAAATCAATTTCAACTTTTCAAGTCTAAAAAATATAAAATAAAAAAAAATAAAAAATGGTTTTCAAAATGCTTAGGAAACCATATGAGAAAATAAAAGGACAGGAAGTACAGAAGAAAATATTTTATGTAAACATCTAGAGTGTACCACAGTTAATGGCCGCACTGTTAAATACTGTGTATGAAATGAATGTACAGGTTTATGAAAAAATATATATATACACATTTTGCATACATGTATGCCTATAATATACATGTGTTATAGTCAACATAACAAATATGTACATGTGTTATAGTCAACATAACAAATATGTACACACATACACACATGTAGATACGTTCATATTATATATTTGTATTATGTATATTTATAATGCATATAATTCTATGCAATACTATGTGCTTTATGTAGTTATAGGTAATCCAGTATATAATGCAATCTATAATGTATATAAAGTTTGAGAATTTTTCAAATTCCCCAAGAGCACATATCAGGTAGTCGCCTCTCTGATGTTGGTATATATTTATGATTTGTGAAACTTGGAGAGATTGGTTAGTAGGCTGAGAAATCAAGTCTAAATGGTCTCCAAGGACTGGGTCAGGATTTGGGATAGACAAACCCAGGCATTTGTGCTCCAGCTAAATAAATGTACAAATATATATGGTAATGAGTTATGGGTAGAGAACTCTATTAGGGGTTTTGGAGGTAAATAATATTGTAATAAATGGCCTCTGATTTGTTGATCACAGATATTGGCAAGAGGAGACACAGACATGTAATGACAGACAAAGGCAATGTAGGGCATATTCCATAATATGTGTATATACATAAAATGTTTTCATACACATGTACATTAATTTCATGCACAGTATTTAGTAGTGTGCCCATTCACAAAGATACAGCCTAGATGTATATGTAAAATGATCTAGTCAAAAAGACATAATTTCAGAGGAAGAAAAAAATGACCTTTCACTGAGAAACCAGGGAGGACTTGGGGAAGGACTAAGATTTGAATTTGATGGACAGTGTTGCATATACTTTGTCCAGACAGAGGGATGGGGATGCCTGCCTGTTCAGATCTGCATCGATTCTTCTCTTCTAACTCACAAATTTTGTCTACTTATGGTTTCCCCATGCATTCTGGTCAGTTTCAATCTTTCAGTAATCATCAAGGACGTCCAGAATCCCAATCTCACCTTTACTTGCTCCAGAGTCTTGGAATTAATTTTTTTTCTTTTTTGAAGATTTTTTTTTTTATTTGAGAGAGCAGTTAAGAGAGAGATAGTGAGAGAGTGCACAAGCAGGGGGGAGAGGGAGAAGCAGGTTCCCCACCGAGCAGGAAGCCTGACATGGGGCTCAATTTCAAGACACCGGGATCATGACCTGAGCCGAAGGTAGTTGCTTAATCCACTGAGCCACCCAGGCGCCCCTTGGAATTCACTTGAAATTAAATCATAACTGAAAAGATCCTATAAGTTGGGTAGAAGCCAAAACTGTCAACTTTGTTCTTCCCTGCATCTTCCCTATACCAGGTTCATACTGGACGCTTAGCAACTGGTTAATTCAAGAATAGATTCCCATTCAGTTTGAAATCTTCTGAATTTCACTCCACACCCCCCAGCAAACCACAGAGTTTACTGTGCTGAACACAGAACTGGATGTATTATGAGATCTATTTCCCGGTGACCAGCGATCTGCTATAACTAGTGTCCCTTAGAAATTCCAGCATATTGGGCAGGTGTTGCCACTGCACTTTGCTTGTCACTTCCTTCATTTAGGGTGTGCCACTGTGAATGGCCGCATCACCATGGGGACAGGGCTGCTGCCTGCCTGAGCTTGAACATTCCTTACCAGCCAGGCTTGCCTTCTTTTGTGCTCTATGTAGTGATTTTCACCGTCCTCCCTAATTCGAAGCCTGTCCAATAACAACAGCCTGAACCGTGTCTAAACTGTTAAATACTGTACAATGGCTGTCTGACACATTTCAGGACAACGTCTGTTCCTGGCTCGGTTTTTCAAATCTGTTATTATCAAGTCATGGTTTCCTTCCAGGTGATCATTCCAAATGGAAGGAATGGCTTGAGCAGTGCAAAGAGGCATGAACATGCCAAAAGTGTTCCAAACACAGCGGGCGGGTGCAACAATTTAAATAGAGCAGTTGTTCTCAACCCAGTAAGGATAAACACCCTTTTAAGTGACAAATATTTATAACTTTGTTATTATTCTGAAATGAAAAGGAAAGGTGATGTAACATTCTGCACAGCTTCCAAATGTCAGCATTATGCCTTAACCATAATGTAAGGGTCTTAATGAGAAATGTAAATAAAGGGGGGGGGCGGGAGGCTAGGTGGCTCAGGCAGTTAAGCATTGACTCTTGATCTCAGCTTAGGTCTTGATCTCAGGGTCATGAGATTGAGCCCCCACATTGGGCTCCATGCTGGGAATGGAGCCTACTTAGAAGAGGGAGGGGAGGGGAGGGGAGGGGAGGGGAGGGGAGGGGAGGGGAGGGGAGGGGAGAAAAAAAGAAAGGAAGAAAAGAAAAGAAAAAAAAAATAGAAAAAAATGTGGATGATCACAATTCACTGGATACAAATGTTCCTAAGTGGTCAGGTCCCTATTTTCTCTCCTTTGAGTTACAGGTTATTCCCAAGATGTTTTGTAAAGCAACTCCTATATTCCCTTTAGATCTACATTCCAAATCTTTATTGAGCATCAACCATGTGCTAGGCTGTGACATTGGTATGAAACTCCTCCACCTGGCAGATGAGGAAAGCAACAGGTTAACCAAATTCTCCTAAGTCTTATTGTTGGGAGGCAATGGAACCAAATTTCAAAAGCAAAGCTTCCGTAGCCTACAGGAGAGCTGCTACATGACTTAAGTGTAGTCCCTTGAAGGATCCATGGCTGGGGGAGGGGGGATTTGGTGGAAAAAGCTGGTATTCTTTCTTTTTAATCTGGGTGCTAATGACATGGGTGTGCTTAATTTGTGAAAGTTCGGGGAGATTTCCACTTGCGATATGCGTTATGTGTACTTTACGTATGATATTCATCAGTGAAATTTGGGGAAGAAAAAAAAATTACTATCTGAATCCAAAACTATGTCTTTTGCCTGAAGTCAGACTCTTTAAAAACAAAACAAAACAAAACAATTTCATTTATTTGCCAGGAAGAGAGCGAGCGAGAGAGAACATGTGAGCACAAGCAGAGGGAGCGGCAGGCAGATGGAGAGGGAGAAGCAGGCTCCCCACTGAGCAAGGACCCCCCCCACACACACACACCCCATGAAGGACTTGATCCCAGGACCCTGGGATCATGACCTGAGCTGAAGGCAGAGGCTTTAACCCACTGAGCTACCCAGGCACCCCCTGAAGCCAGACTCTTAATGAATCTCCACTCCAAATACCAGATTGTCTTCTCGGTACGCCTTTCATCATTTTATTAACACTGTTCTGCCTTTGAAAGATGGCTCTTTACACCCTCCTTTACTGAGCAACATTATGAAAAACCGATTTCTCTAGGCAGGTGGATGTGAGAGGAGATTTCTGAGACACTGATTCTAGCATAAGCTCTACATGAGCTCCTTTCCAATCTAGCAAAACACAACCTGCCATTGCCATCCAGGTTCTAAAACTATAGTTGGAGCCAATGGGGACCTCCAAAGGAGGAGACTTACTGCATCAAAGAAAGTAGACAAATGTGAGTTTTGTGTGGAAAACTGGAACTTGTTCCCCACATGCACAATGGTGGATTCAATTACTTATCAATGACCTAGATTTAGAATGAGCATGACACTCAGGCAGTGCGGCACTGCCCTTTACTTGAACAGTGTTGAAAAACTGAAAGAGTTGATAAATATGCATTTATGCATTTACTTTAATTCAATTATAAATAGTCTAAAAAGTGGGGGAAGAGAAAGAAAAGAACCAAATGCTGTCTGCCATACTGCTCTAACTCAAGCCATGGAAAGAGTTCAGTCTGAGATGGTGAGTGGTCGTGGAAGCCACGGAAGAAGGGAAGTTATTTCTAGGCGAGTGGATCCGTTTACATCTTCGTCATAGAAGAATTTGACAAGTTAAATGATGATCGAAAATAAAAGTGATCAAAGAAGAGCTGCTTACAAAGTTGTTTTCAGTTAACACGTATACCCTTTTATATCGGATGTCGTCAAAAGGTTTTCCAAGAATAAATTTAAATATTCCAATCAGTCACCTTACAAGCGGTGTTAGAACATAATGTCCACGTAAAATTTAACATTGTTTTATTACTTAGCCTTATAATGCCCCAGAGCAACTGATACTATCAGATGAAATAAAAATCTGTGACCAGATGAAAAGGAATGTAGAAAATAATATACAATAAAGTTTCTTTCTCTCTTTTTTTTTTAACCTGGTGTTTACCGAGCACAAAGCTAAATATTTTGGTGGCAAAACCGTATTATACTTGTTGTTGGGCTAGGCACTAGGATGAGGACTTTATGATATATTTCCTTTAATCAGTACTATAATCCCATGAAGTAGATATTATATTTTGCTTTAAAAATAAAGATCCTGAAGCATATAGAGGCTACCCTGCCTGCTCCTGTTGGTGAACCCACAATTCGCAAGCAAACAGACCCAACCTTGTCCCAGGGACACTCCTCAGGTAGAAGCTTTGTAGGAGACACAGACATGTTTAAAACAAAACACGAAACTTCAAAATGTTCTAAATATGATTTCCCCAAGGACAGAACAGAAAGGAGAAAATACACGAAGAACATAATAGAACCATGTCCCCTGAACTGAAAGACTGCGTGCTGCCGGTGATGTCTCTGGCGATATTAATCATACTTTGCCAGTCAGTTTTCCTTTTCACATGTTAACTATTTTTCCTCCTGGGCTTGAATTGGATGTGTTTGGTGCCGTGCTTTCTCTCACAGCGGCGGGTTGTCTCCCGTGTTTAGGGATGCTAAATCATCCACATATATTTGGGAATAAGAATCTGCCTTGATTGGTCTTGGAAGCAGGACGTTTTCTCCAGCCCCCAGGATCCGTTTATATGACACCACGGCCTGTCATCTTGAGATTTCTTTGAACTTTAAGGGGAAAAAAAAAAATCACCTTGTAAAGGTTCTCTTCTTCACCTGCATGTGCTAGCAATTTTCTCAGCCTCTGTGTATTTCATCGTCTCTTATACTCTTTCCATCAGCTTTCCATCTTTTACCATCACTAAGATGGTCATGTGGGCTGATGGCCCAGCCTCTCCCAGCTTTCCAGCCCTGCTCCTGATTCCATATTTATTCATTTAGTAACATAGCCAATTTGTCAGTAAAACACATACATACAGAAGAATTCACATGAGTATAACTCGGAGACTCTTCAGAAAGAGCACGCTTGTATAACCAGCTCACGGGTTAAGAAAAGACCCTTACCAGAGATGTCAGAAACCTGCCTTTTCTGCCCGAATCATCACCAGCCCTCGCCTTGCCCAATGGCTCCACTTCCTAACACCATATCCGCTTTGTCTATTTTATGTATTTTTTATAGATTATTTATTTATTTATTTGAGAGAGAATGAGTAGGAGAGGGGGAGGGGGCAGTGGGGAGGCAGAGGCAGGAGGAGAGAGAAGCAGACTCCCCACTGAGCAGGGAACCAGATGGACCCCGCTGGACACCGAGGCAGGTCTTGATCCCAGAACCCTGAGATCATGACCTCAGCCGAAGGCAGATGCTTCGGTGCCCCAGATTTGTTTGCTATAATGCTTCATATAAGTGGGTGCCTATACTATATATTTTTGCGTCTGACTTCTTTCATTCAGCCTCATGTTTGGAGATTCACTCGTGATGCTGCTTGCATTTACTTCCTCGGTTCTCATTGTTGCATCTAATATAGACATGAGACGATTCCCCATTTGCCTATCCTTTCTCTTCTTGCTGGGGTTCAGCTAGTGTTCAGTTGGCGATTATTATGAATAGGGCTGCTATGAACTTACTATTGCGTGTCTTTCTGCAAACATATATATGAGCTTCTTTTAGGCATGTACCTAGGAGTGGAATTGCTGGTTTTCATTTCTTTTATTAAATATGTGCTGTCATTTCAGTAGTTTTTAGAATAGAAGGAAAATAACTACATTGCCTCAATCTGCCATCTTTTCCTTGAAAGTCTAATGTATGATTTTGACTGATAAGAATCATTTAAAATCCAATACTAATGATACTGCTGATACTTTTTTGACTGTAACGTAAACCAGAATGAGGAAACTTTGAGTTCAATATTATTAAAGAAAAAGAAAGACCCCAAAACAACCTATAAACACCGAATATTTCTTTTTATTCCCTCTTACTACTCCAGTGATATATAACTTTCAGCATTATTTAAGAAAGGCATGTACAGGAAATATCCATTATTAAACTTGTTTTTCTAAAATCCCGATCTTATCATCTCTATAGAGCTATAGAGCTGCAGTTGAAAACAAAAATAAAAAGAAAGAAAAAAAGAATTCCATAGCTGATTTTTTTTTCTTGCTTGCTGTTTTGATTCGTATTTGTTCAATTATGCATCTCTGAATGAACCTAGCCCCTCATCCTCTAACCTTCTTCTGAACTTAAATGATTTGTATGTGGTATAATCATATTTCTTGGTCCCACAGCACTCCAGAGTCTAACTGTGCATGCCTGCGTCTCATTTCCATACATTGTATCTCGGAGAAAACCAAATGCATGGCCAACTTCCCTAATTAGAGTCGCTGGGTCCCTGTGGCCTCCTGATAGTACCCTCTCTTCCCTGCATTCTTTCAGTATTGTGCTTTTTTTCCCCCCATCTCTCCCTGAAGTATCTCCTCTCCTTCAATTTCCCCTGCCCCTAAGGAATCGGCTTCCACATTTGTTTATATATCAAAAATAATTGAGGGCTAAATTAATTCTCAGTTTCAATGTATCAAGCTCCTTTTCAATTGTTGTAGCACCCCCCCCCCCAAATCCCTGCTTCAGACTCCAGACTTTGGCAACTGGCAAAGGTTTTGAAAACAGAAAGTACACAATAGATATTGATTGACTGGTTGATAGACTGTGTCCTCCAGGCCTGGAGTCTCTGATTTTATGACTGATTGATTTGCTGGATTTCCTCTTCTGTGGATTCCCTGTACCTGATTATTAAATTATGCACAGAGCCTCTGAGCATGTCTGTGAAGTCCACTCTCTTAATATCTCTGCTCCTTTTGTAAAAGAGGCTTAATGGAAGAACGTATATAAGCCCATTTACTGTGAGTCACTTAAATGACAGGGAAACATATTTCATGTCTTTTTATATACTAAACACCAATATATTGGGCAAGACATAGCAGAAGCTAAAGCGTAGGGGACTATATGATGGAGAAGTATGCTGGGGCAGTTTCAAGATGATCCCTAATGGTTTCCACCTCCTGATATGTATGCCCCCGGTGATCCCCTCTCCTCGAGCGTAGGCCAGCCTAGTGACTGGCTTTTAAGTAATAGAATATAGCAAAGGGGGTAGGACCTCACCTTAGTGACTGCTTACAAGAGATCGTAAGTTCCATATTGCTAGCAGATTCTCTTGACTGACTGCCTCCCATGCTACCTTTAATAAAGCAAGTTGCAAGGAATCAAGGACAACCTTTGCCAAACAGCCATGTGGGAACTGAGGCCATCAGTCCAACAGCCCTTGAAGAACTGAGTTCTGGCAACAACGATATCAGCCTGGAAATGAATTCTTCCCCTGTCGTGCGTTTAGATGAGATTCTAGATCAGACCAGTACTTTAACTGTAGCCTCCGGGAGACTCTGAAATGGAGGACCCTAGTAAGTCATGCCCGGACTCTGATTCACAGCAAGTATGGGATAATAATTGGGCATTGTTTTAAGGCACCAAGTTTGTTATGATATGTTACATAGCAATAGAAAATTAATAGAGAAAAGTCACTTTTGTGGAGTGCCATTTCTCTACTGGACCCTGAAAGAGAGTTGTCAGAGCTGCACAGCAACTCATTTTGTCTTAACAACCATCCCTCAAAATATGGCTTCGGCTGGCATATAGGCATGACTCTAAATTGCAAAGATACAGGAAAAAGAAATAGTTCAGAGAAATCAGCCCAACCTGCCCAAAACTGCGCAGAGCTAAAATTCTAAAACCTGGACTGGTCCTGCGAAAAGTAGGAATAGGAAAAAAGAAAGGAGCCAGCTCTGAGTCCTGGTTCCGTGTGTCAAGAATGAAGTAGGGCTGGAGCACCTGGGTGGCTCAGTCAGTTAAGCATCTGCTTTCAGCTCTGGTCATGATCCCAGGGTCCTGGGATCGAGCCTCACATCGGGCTCCCTGCTGGGCAGGAAGCCTGTTTCTCCCTCTCCCCCTCTGCCTGCCTGTGTTCCTTCTCTTGTTGTGTCTCTCTCTGTCAAATAAATAAATAAAATCTTAAAAAAAAAAAAAAGGAATGAGGTAGAGAATTGAGCTTGAGATTAATGTGGATGATGGTGCCCTCCCCCACCCAATACAAGAAAAGATAAAGTAAAAAGGGCCTAAGTTATGATCTATGGAAATGATACTCTAGGGAAAGTAGAAAATCAGTTTGAACTCTCCAGTATTGGATAAGAATCACTTGACAAAAAAAGTTACAAAAAGAATTCAAAAAAGAGCCACAGAGATGGTATCCGTTTTTTCTATAAAACTAGTGCAGAGAAATTTTTTTTTTTTTTGGTAGTCATTTAAAATGTGTAGCAGATTTTCTCCAGGTAGGCAATGTGTTACATTGCTACAAGGTTTTTAGGGTAGCTAGAAATATATATAACAAGAAGGCAGCTGAAATCCTACACATTTGTAATGACTGTAGAAATGAAACATATTAGACAACAACAACAGAATAAACCCCAATAAGATAGAAAAAATAAATTGCCTAACTAAATTATTTCCTCCAGAAAGTCAGTTTTAATGGAAAATTTGTGGGGATGCTGGGATTTTGTAAGAGCTTTAAAATTGCTACCACTAGCTCTATATTGTTACTTCTAATTTCTTTACAAAGCAACATACTTTTTCTTGATAAAAATATATTGCTAGAACTCTTCTCTTTCATGACAGGCATGAGTAGGGATACAGCGATTGAGGTGTTTTGTGAAGAGATAACTAGATAAGAAGCTGGAAGGGAGAGTACAAACGAGAAAGGAATCAAGAAAATAACTGGGTACCAAAAATAGATAAATAAAATAAAATGTTTGCTGATAAGAGAATTGGCTCAGTTAGATGTCTTAGTGAATCCATCACAGGAACGAATGGGGAGGCTGACCTGACCGGTGACATCCTGTATATGCTTCGTCAATTCTGGGTCTCGATTTCTCATCTTAAAACTCAGATTCTAATGTTTGTTTCTACATTAGATGGCCTAAGACAGATGGCGATTCCTCGTCGTGTGCCCACCGTGTAGCGGACTTGGAATGAAGTTCGTGGAATCTGAAACGGAGTCTGTGTTACCTCCAAAAAGGGAATGAATGGAAGTCATAAAGAAAAACATTTTGATTATCACCTTCCCATGACAGATTTCTTTGGTAACACTGAAGGAAGAGAACTAGGAAAGGAGTTAGAAAAGATCAAACAGAGGCAAAGCCTAGAAAATATGACAGAGGCTAGCCGGATGCCTTCAGGCACATTTCTTCTCCTCTGAATGCAGATGAGCTATGGGACCCCCTTGCAGGTAAGAGAGACCTTGGGAGTAGGTCTGGCCAATAATTTTTTATTATAGTTAAGTGACTGTACCTAAGTGTGTCTTCCCGGTGTGCTCTGTCCCTCCTATCTGCCAGTTATGCCAGGGAAACCCTAAACCGTGTTTTGAAGAAGACCTATTGCATAATAGGAGTCCCCGTCACCGAATGGTTGCCTGGAGTGCAGGTCCATTCCCATCCTGTCTTCAGTGGGCCACCTGGGAATGAAAAGGAAACCTTCAGTGTGTTGATCCATTCAGGATATGAAATTGTAAATGCATTTCCTATTATTTACAAATAGAGCATGAATGGGAAAGAGACAGGGAGCATTATGTACTGACAGCTGAATTTATGTATACATTTAGGAAGCAAATGTCTAGATTCAGAGAACACAAATTCCTTGGCAATTTCTTATGTCAGAGAAATAGTCCCCTTGGATTCCTATCAGTGGTCAATTCCTCCTGTCCATTTAAAATTATTGTATTTACAGCATAATTCTGCATGTGTAGCCACTGGATATGAGGGGGGTACCAGCGTGCTGCCAACCTGATTGCACTCTAATGGACTCCCAAAGAGGATGAGGCACCTCTCTCCTGGAGAGATGTTTATTTTGTAGCAAGCAAAGTCCAAGAATGTATTTTTTGAAGATATTTGCTTAGGAGCTCAGAATTTAAACTTGCAACATTGGCTCAGCCACTCATTTAAGGTAATAAAAGTTGCTTCCATCGGAGATAAAATATTCAGGATACCCATTGTGTATATTTTCCCAATTAATTGGACTTTAATTACCTTGCAGAAAATCTATAAAAAAGTCATCAAAGTTTTCAAGATGAGAGCAAGCTGGTACATATTCCATTTACCTTCCACAGAGCTATCTTACTATGAAACTTAAAAAAAAAAAAACAATAGCCAATTTAATTTTCTTCTGTTGAGGCTTATAAAAGACCCAATAGAGGCTACTATCTCTAATTTTTAATAGAGATAGCTCTATTTAGAAGTATAAATGCTGAGAAGGAGAACAGGCTTAGGAATGCTGTTTTAAATCAAGGTGACCCATTATATTAATTTCTTACAGTGCCTTTGTACGTGTGTGTATACAAATGTACACACACAGACACACACACAGTTGTATGACTGTATCAATATTCAGCCCAAGTGAGGCAAAAAAAAAAAAAATCCAATAAGGGGGAAGTAATATAAAACTAATTCCTTCATTTTTCTCATGTCCATATCAATTATTTTTTGGAATACTTTCTTCCCATTGGAGGGGGCAATAAAAATGATGTTTAATAAAATGATGTTTAATAAAATGATGTTTAATAAAATGATGTTTAATAAAAATGTTTAATAAATTATTTATATATAAAAAATATAAAAATATAAAAATGTATTTAACTTCCATTGCAAAATGCATATGTTCAGTGAGGCAGACAGTAGAGATACACCATCAAATTAGACATGATGGCTTGACTTGAAGGAAATTATTTACAGTCAGCTGATGAGAGCGGCTTAGGTAACTTGATGCCCAAAGGAAAGATGGGGGATTTAGATGAGAGGGAAGCAGTGCTGAGTGGGAGCTGGGTTGTATCCTGCCATTTCCTCTGTTACAATATTGGTGTTAAAATAGGGAGGAGCCGGGGCACCTGGGTGGCTCAGTGGGTTAAAGCCTCTGCCTTCGGTTCAGGTCATGATCCCAGGGTCCTGGGATCGAGCCCCGTATCGGGCTCTCTGCTCGGCGGGGAGCCTGCTTCCCCCTCTCTCTCTGCCTACCTCTCTGCCTACTTGTGATCTCTGTCTAATAAATAAAATCTTTAAAAAAATAAATAAAATAAAATAGGGAAGAGCCACTTTTAAATCCCATCCTAAACATGTCCAGTGTGGTCAATGAAAAATATTATTTTTGGCATTTGCAGCAGAAAAGCCGACCAGATGGGGAGCCAGAAGCTAAATAAAACGTGAAACCTGAAATTAAAAACATGTCAGAATCCATCAGTTTGGTGTGGCTGAAATATATTCTTACCTAGAGGGAACCGATTGCCCTTGAGGGCATCTCAAATCTCTTTCTAGCCCTGCACTTTGAGGCTTTAAGATTCGGAGCTGGGAGATAATTGGCTGAATATTTTGCCTTTGATTAGGAATTTCTAATCTCCTACCACAGCCCTGGATGCTCTGGCTACAATGTTTATTTTCTGATCGGACCCCTTGCACCAACTTCATGATCCTGTAGCCTGACTTAGTTTAATAGTCCGGACAATGAATTTCCAAGTAATTGCAATGGCTTCACTCCACGATATGTCTCACAGGGCACTCTTGGAAATTAAATGTTACTTCTCAACAGTTATTTGCTTACTTCATCCTCATTTTATTAAATAATCATAAAAGCCCTTTTGAATTTAATTATGCATGCTCTGTTATCTGAAAGGTTTGGCAAGATGAAGAGGATGGAGGAAACGAAGCCAATGTCACCCTCTCTTTGCTCTCTCTCCCTGGATGTTCCGCTGACACTGTGTGCTCCCAAAGTCTTAGGCTTTCTGGACTCTCTGCCCTGGACCCATTGGGGTCCTGCTTTCTTTACCACAATTATAGCAGAAATCCCTGCTGTTTAGAAGTGGCTTGAACCTTTCTTCAACATTGAAAACCCTTTAGCCAAGTTACAGTGAAGGAATGAGTTGAATATTCTTCCCTGTTGCACGAATTTTCAACCAGATTTCTGAGGATTTGTTTTGATGGAAAAATGGGCAGTGTCCTGAGACACATGCAGGTGATCTTGTGGTGACGATGACACACTTTCTCTGGGTCCACTTGAGAAGAGAGGCTTGCCCCTCCTTCTTAGACCACTTCCCTTCTAGAGGACTGTATGAGGTTGTCCACTTGCAGAATTTGGAGGGGAAGGTGTTGCTTTCATTTGAAGAATTTCACTCAATGAGATAGTAAGTGACTTGTTCAAATTCAGCAGAGTTCTGCCATATTCCTATTTCAAATATTCTAGAGAAGCATGGGGTTAGTAGAGAGGGCCCCAACTTTGGACATAGTCACACTTGATTTGAGTTCTGGGGATACCCCTTACTATCTGTATGACTGTTCACATAATAGCCTCCAAGCTTCAGCTCTTAAAGAAAGAATAGTCTATCTTTCCAGGGTTGTTGTCAGTCTTATAAAAATGCCTTTAATCTACCTAAAGTATAATAGATACTAATAAATAATAAATACTATAATTATCAGTTCTGTCATTATGGTTTCCAACAGTCGGCTTGGTTGAAGACTGGCACTCATGATATGAGTCATGATAGAGCTCAGAAATTATGCTTAGAAAATGGTAAGTTGTATTCCTTTTATGTGAAATTTACCTGACCACTTGGCATGGTAGTTTCTTGTTCATCAAAAGCACAATATACAGATCTGATGATTTCATAAAGGAAGGCTACATGTATTAGCTAATGGAAAAGACAGAATTTGCATTTTCATCCCCATTTCCCCTGTCTGGCTCTATTGTGTGATCGTAGGCAAGCAAGTACATTTTTCCATCTCTTTGGGGAGGAAGAGCAGAGGGCTTTATCTGCAACATCAAGGCTATATTTGTGTAAATTATTTCCAAGAGACGAGTGAGAGTGACTGCAATATTGTCCCTCAGGTACTTGGCATTCCTTGGAAGAAAACATGATGTAATTGGACTTTAATAACTTGGATGAAAATGTATCTTAGGGCCATAAAATGTTTCCCGACAACATTAGATCTAGGCGAGTTATTATGATTACTTCCTAAGAAGTGTTCAGATTAACGGATATGTGATTATAAAGTTCATTACAAAGGCAGAATCAGAAGAAGGAAGAGGTAAAGCAAAGTACTCTGATATTTCAATGCTTCACACTCCTGGACATTTTAGGCAGAGACATTATTTTATCGCTTGTACTGCCAGACTCAGTGGGGGAATAGCTGAATGAGGAGGACTGTTCTGAATACCATTTCCACTTTCCTCCTTCCTCTGCATCACAGGCTGCTTCTGGGAACCTCCTTCTGTCATGGTGTGTCGGTAAGAGCAATGATAGGAGAAGCAACACACTTGGGTCTACCAGTTCTTCCCTCAGCAGGGGAAGCATTCCTACAACATCCATTCAGCAATCTCAGAGCACCTTCTGTGGGAGGTGTTACACGTGCAAAAACATAAATCCATGACTCTTGACCTTGGTTAAAAACAGTCTAGTGGAAGAGGCCAGGTGTTGTGTGCAAATACACCTCTTTGCAGATTCCTAAAGCATTTTATGGCTGATTCCCACTGATGATTATTCCTAGTTGGTTATGTTGATCTCATTCTCACCACCCCGTTATTATTGATGGATTCAGGGATGGATATGGGTCTAAGCCAGTTGATGGGTATTGAAACACTAGAAGTGACTTTCTAGAGATTTCTGGTGGTGGAGGGAAAACCTTTCCCCAGTGTTTGGTTGGTCTTAAAAGATCACTTAATCACCATAAGTGAAACAGCAGAGAGAGACAGAGAAGAAAAAAAGAAGAAAAAAAAAATTCTGTCCTGGAAAACATAATTAAGCAACTAGTTAAATCTTGTTCTGCATTTGGACTTCATGTTATATGAGGTAATGAGTGACTTTATTGCTTACGTCAGCCCAAACTAAATGTTCACTTACTTGCAGCCAGAAACACTGCAACTGAATACTCGTTTAATTTAATGCTTTCCATGTCCCCCGTCACATCAGTCCCCTCAGATTCTTATTTAAGAGATAGACTCTGGGGGACCTGGGTAGCTCTGTTGGTGGGATATCTGAGTCTTGATTTCTGCTCAGGTTGTGATCTCAGTGTCATGAGATCAAGCCCCACTTCGGGATCCACGCTCAGTGGGGACGGGAGTCTGCTTGACACATTCCCTCTCCATCTGCCCCTCCCCATCACGCTCTCTCCCTCTCTCTCAAATAAATAAATAAATCTTAAAAAAAAAAAGACACAGGCTCCAGGTGATGTATATGGGGACTCAGAACCTCTGATCCACATGTACTAAAATGGGGCCCCAGGTGATTCTTATGATCAGGAAAATCTCAGATGATTCTTCTGATTACTATAGAATTAAGGCAAGAATTAAGTGCAGGTTAAGCAATCAACTCAGCCTGGAAGAGTTACAAATGATTTCTCTAAGGGACATTTGATCTGTGCCTTGAACAATGAATGGGGCTTGCTAGGCTGAAAAGAGAAGGAAAGATGGTACCCACAAAGGGGAGCTCAAAAAAAAAAAAAAAATCTTCATCTCTGTGGTCTTGGTTGCCTCATTTATAAAATCAACACATTAAAAAATCCTGCCCCCCTTCTTCTCTAATGTCCTCTGTTTTGATGATAACTTTAGAAACTAGGCAATTTCAATGTTATTTACCTCTTGATCCACCTCGAAAATGTTCACCGTAGTAACTTGTGGAATTTTCTTTATGAGAACTTCTCTCTATTGGAAAAACAGAAATATTTGGTAAGCTTCATTATAATGTAGCTGTCATACAGGTGGAGACTATCTTTCTTGTCCACTTTTGTATCCACGTGGACTTTCAGAGGATGTGGCCCATATGCACTCAATTGTGGTTATTGCATAACTGAATTGAATTAATTATATTCAAGTGCTCAATTTCATATAGACCCTTTAAAGATTAATTGCACATGTAAAGTGAATAATACTTTAATTATAGTGATGATGCTATCAATAACATAAATATTTGGAATTTGCCTACCCACCTTATTTTTTTTTAAAGCCATCCAATCATTGAGCTTGTATTTATAGAACATTTTCTAGGTGTCAGGTACTATTCTGGGCACTGGGAATAAAGCCATAAACAAAACACAAAAATACAAGCCTGTATAGTCTTATATTCTGGTGGAAGAGTGACGATATCATTTTTGTTTATAACCTGAATTCAGGCATAGTTATCTATAATTCATAGATGAGGAAAATTTCAAAGAATTTCATGTCTTTATGAGGTCACTCATTTTGTCAAACTCGTGACAGAAACCAGAAGTTAGGTGACTTCCAGCACAATGATGAGCACACCATTCCTTCACAGGGACTGTGTGACACTTAATGAGACTCTCTTCAAATGAGCAAGTAGTTAAGTTCTTGCATGTGTCAAGTTCCTCCTCTGTCAGTGAGAATATATTTAAAGCCCATAAGATGCACTATCTGTCTTAAAGAAACTGTTGCTTTCTTGTCTCTGTGCCCTTCACCTACTATGCCTCCTTGGATAAGAAAATATAAGCACACACAAACTTCATAAAAATAGATTCCACTTATCTGGGTCATAGTTCCCAGACGTCAGAGCAACGGGAGGGCAGACCAACACTCAGAAAGTTGTATTAACTTAATAAAGGAAATGTTGTAAAAGCACTTGATTTAGGCCATTTTCAACTCACACCTTAAAATTATATTTTTTCTAGGACTGCATTATCTTAGAGACAGTGCTTCTCTTGGTTTAAAGAACCACAAGTGATTTTCACAACATCAGGATCTAATATCCTTTACACAGTACAGAAACAACTCCTTTATCCAGAGATTACTTTCCAGGAGCAACTCCTAAGTGAAACATAGACTGAAACTAAGATGAATCGGAGCAGCCAGGAGAGACTCATGCATGGTTCTGATGTGCTACTGCTTCACTCTGTGCACTGTTCTTCCATCCTCTTCACAGGAGGTTCACAACAGTGATGAAACGGCAACAATAATGAGAATCGTGAGGACACCTGCCTCTCTGGAAGTACTTACACACAACACCTTATTTCATCTTTCCACCAACCCTGTAAAGTGAGTGTCATTATTATGCCCACCTTTTAATGAAGAAACTGAAATTTTAGAGAGTTTATTTTTCAGTGTCAAAAAGGTAATCAGCAGGGAAATGAGAATTTTAATGTCTTTATATATCTGTCTGTCTCTAAAATATAATCTCTGCCTTCAATGATCGGATTTCCTAACCTGCAGTAGCTAATAAATGGAGAGAGGTGGAAACAAGACAGAGAAAGAATTCATAAAACAAAAATGCACGGGAGCTCTAAGCATGTTAGTCTAGTGGCTTACAACCCTCTACCCCTCCCTGGCTTCTAGGATAGATAGCACATTAACTAAGATATATAAAGATAATTCTGAATCAGGAAGTAAAAGTGAAATTCCACTGAATCCTTTGGCCTAAGTGTAAATGGAAAAGATATCTGCATTTTCAAAACATGTCTACATAAATTGTAAAAATTGAAAGTTTAGGTACTTAAAATGCACTAAACTTTAGGTCTGTGAACTATTTGCTTATATTGAACAGCCCATTTATAGCTGCAGTTGGTGTTAATCTTGCCAATATTACCTTCATGCATCTACTGGATATCTCTACCATTTTTAGCACAAAACAAGGATTTAGAAATCTTACGGTGGACACAAGGTCAACCAGCTGAATAGATACAAATGAGAAAGAACTGATTCTATCATTAAGACTATATCAAACTCAATGTTGGGTATCAGTGTCCAGATACTCATTGGTTTGAAGAACCAAATTCCTGGATTTTATTTTTATTTCCACTGAGGCAACTTGAACATAGAAGTATTTCTTTTTACTTTTTTTTTTTTTTAAGATTTTATTTTTTTGACAGGTAGAGAGAGAGGGTACAACCAGGGGGAGCAGTGTGCAGAGGGAGAGGAAGAGGCAGGCTTCCCGCTGAGCAGAGAATGAGACATGGGACTCTGAGATCATGATCTGAGTGGAAATCAGATGCTTAACCAACTGGGCCACCTATGCGCCCCCAGAGAAGTGTTTCTTACTGAGTGTTCGTAATAAAGGTAGATGTTCTTCCTTATCCTTCACTGTATTTATAACTTTTTTTTTTTAGTTATTTTATTTATAATTTTTTATTTTTTTAGCATAACAGTATTCATTATTTTTGCACCACACCCAGTGCTCCATGCAATCTGTGCCCTCCACAATACCCACCACCTGGTGCCCCCAACCTCCCACCCCTTCAAAATTCTCAGATCGTTTTTCAGAGTCCATAGTCTCTCATGGTTCACCTCCCCTTCCAATTTCCCTCAACTCCCTTCTCCTCTCCATCTCCCCTTGTCCTCCATGCTATTTGTTATGCTCCACAAATAAGTGAAACCATATGATAATTGACTCTCTCTGCTTGACTTATTTCACTCAGCATAATCTCTTCCAGTCCCGTCCATGTTGCTACAAAACTTGGGTATTCATCCTTTCTTTCTTTTTTTTTCTTTCTTTTTTTTTTTTTTTTTTTTACAGCTTTATAAACATATATTTTTATCCCCAGGGGTACAGGTCTGCGAATCGCCAGGTTTACACACTTCACAACACTCACCATAGCACATACCCTCCCCAATATCCATAACCCCACACCCTCTCCCAACCCCCTCCCCCCATCAACCCTCAGTTTGTTTTGTGAGATGAAGAGTCACTTATGGTTTGTCTCCCTCCCAATCCCATCTTGTTTCATTTACTCTTCTCCTACCCCCTCAACCCCCCATGTTGCATCTCCTCTCCCTCATATCAGGGAGATCATATGAGAGTTGTCTTTCTCCGATTGACTTATTTCGCTAAGCATGATACCCTCTAGTTCCATCCACGTCGTCGCAAATGGCAAGATTTCATTTCTTTTGATGGCTGCATAGTATTCCATTGTGTATATATACCACATCTTCTTTATCCATTCGTCTGTTGATGGACATCTAGGTTCTTTCCATAGTTTGGCTATTGTAGACATTGCTGCTATAAACATTCGGGTGCACGTGCCCCTTCGGATCACTACGTTTGTATCTTTAGGGTAAATACCCAGCAGTGCAATTGCTGGGTCATAGGGTAGTTCTATTTTCAACATT
This sequence comes from Lutra lutra, assembly GCF_902655055.1. Taxonomy (NCBI): domain Eukaryota; kingdom Metazoa; phylum Chordata; class Mammalia; order Carnivora; family Mustelidae; genus Lutra; species Lutra lutra. Next base: position 8,079,409 of record NC_062284.1, on the reverse strand, counting down.
TTGAGGAACCTCCATGCTGTTTTCCAGAGTGGTTGCACCAGCTTGCATTCCCACCAACAGTGTAGGAGGGTTCCCCTTTCTCCGCATCCTCGCCAGCATCTGTCATTTCCTGACTTGTTAATTTTAGCCATTCTGACTGGTGTGAGGTGATATCTCATGGTGGTTTTGATTTGTATTTCCCTGATGCCGAGGGATATGGAGCACTTTTTCATGTGTCTGTTGGCCATCTGGATGTCTTCTTTGCAGAAATGTCTGTTCATGTCCTCTGCCCATTTCTTGATTGGATTATTTGTTCTTTGGGTGTTGAGTTTGCTAAGTTCTTTATAGATTTTGGACACTAGCCCTTTATCTGATATGTCATTTGCAAATATCTTCTCCCATTCTGTCAGTTGTCTTTTGGTTTTGTTCACTGTTTCCTTTGCTGTGCAAAAGCTTTTGATCTTGATGAAATCCCAAAAGTTCATTTTTGCCCTTGCTTCCCTTGCCTTTGGTGATGTTCCTAGGAAGATGTTGCTGCGGCTGACGTTGAAGAGGTTGCTGCCTGTGTTCTCCTCGAGGATTTTGATGGATTCCTTTCTCACATTGAGATCCTTCATCCATTTTGAGTCTATTTTCGTGTGTGGTGTAAGGAAATGATCCAATTTCATTTTTCTGCATGTGGCTGTCCAATTTTCCCAACACCATTTATTGAAGAGGCTGTCTTTGTTCCATTGGACATTCTTTCCTGCTTTGTCGAAGATGAGTTGACCATAGAGTTGAGGGTCCATTTCTGGGCTCTCTATTCTGTTCCATTGATCTATGTGTCTGTTTTTGTGCCAGTACCATGCTGTCTTGATGATGACAGCTTTGTAATAGAGCTTGAAGTCCGGAATTGTGATGCCACCGACTTTGGCTTTCTTTTTCAATATTCCTTTGGCTATTCGAGGTCTTTTCTGGTTCCATATAAATTTTAGGATTATTTGTTCCATTTCTTTGAAAAAAATGGATGGTACTTTGATAGGAATTGCATTAAATGTGTAGATTGCTTTAGGTAGCATAGACATTTTCACAATATTTATTCTTCCAATCCAGGAGCATGGAACATTTTTCCATTTCTTTGTGTCTTCCTCAATTTCTTTCATGAGTACTTTATAGTTTTCTGAGTATAGATTCTTAGTCTCTTTGGTTAGGTTTATTCCTAGGTATCTTATAGTTTTGGGTGCAATTGTAAATGGGATTGACGCCTTAATTTCTCTTTCTTCTGTCTTGTTGTTGGTGTAGAGAAATGCAACTGATTTCTGTGCATTGATTTTATATCCTGACACTTTACTGAATTCCTGTACAAGTTCTAGCAGTTTTGGAGTGGAGTCTTTTGGGTTTTCCACATAGAGTATCATATCATCTGCGAAGAGTGATAGTTTGACTTCTTCTTTGCCGATTTGGATGCCTTTAATTTCCTTTTGTTGTCTGATTGCTGAGGCTAGGACTTCTAATACTATGTTGAATAGCAGTGGTGATAACGGACATCCCTGCCGTGTTCCTGACCTTAGCGGAAAAGCTTTCAGTTTTTCTCCATTGAGAATGATATTTGCGGTGGGTTTTTCATAGATGGCTTTGATAATATTGAGGTATGTGCCGTCTATCCCTACACTTTGAAGAGTTTTGATCAGGAAGGGATGCTGTACTTTGTCAAATGCTTTTTCAGCATCTATGGAGAGGATCATATGGTTCTTGTTCTTTCTTTTATTAATGTGTTGTATCACATTGATTGATTTGCGGATGTTGAACCAACCTTGCAGCCCTGGAATAAATCCCACTTGGTCGTGGTGAATAATCCTTTTAATGTACTGTTGAATCCTATTGGCTAGTATTTTGGCGAGAATTTTTGCATCTGTGTTCATCAAGGATATTGGTCTGTAGTTCTCTTTTTTGTTGGGATCCTTGTCTGGTTTTGGGATCAAGGTGATGCTGGCCTCATAAAATGAGTTTGGAAGTTTTCCTTCTATTTCTATTCTTTGGAACAGTTTCAGGAGAATAGGAATTAGTTCTTCTTTAAATGTTTGGTAGAATTCCCCCGGATAGCCATCTGGCCCTGGGCTTTTGTTTGTTTGGAGATTTTGGATGACTCTTTCAATCTCCTTACTGGTTATGGGTCTGTTCAGGCTTTCTATTTCTTCCTGGTTCAGTTGTGGTAGTTTATATGTCTCTAGGAATGCATCCATTTCTTCCAGATTGTCAAATTTGTTGGCGTAGAGTTGCTCATAGTATGTTCTTATAATTGTCTGTATTTCTTTGGTGTTCGTTGTGATCTCTCCTCTTTCATTCATGATTTTATTTATTTTGGTCCTTTCTCTTTTCTTTTTGATAAGTCTGGCCAGGGGTTTATCAATCTTATTAATTCTTTCAAAGAACCAGCTCCCAGTTTCGTTAATTTGTTCTATTGTTTTTTTGGTTTCTATTTCATTGATTTCTGCTCTGATCTTTATGATTTCTCTTCTCCTGCTGGGTTTAGGGTTTCTTTCTTGTTCTTTCTCCAGCTCCTTTAGGTGTAGGGTTAGGTTGTGTACCTGAGACCTTTCTTGTTTCTTGAGAAAGGCTTGTACCGCTATATATTTTCCTCTCAGGACTGCCGTTGTTGTGTCCCACAGATTCTGAACCGTTGTGTTTTCATTATCATTTGTTTCCATAAATTTTTTCAATTCTTCTTTAATTCCCTGGTTGACCCATTCATTCTTTAGAAGGATGCTGTTTAGTCTCCATGTATTTGGGTTCTTTCCAAATTTCCTCTTGTGATTGAGTTCTAGCTTTAGAGCATTGTGGTCTGAAAATATGCAGGGAATGATCCCAATCTTTTGATACCGGTTGAGACTTGATTTAGGACCAAGAATGTGATCTATTCTGGAGAACGTTCCATGTGCACTAGAGAAGAATGTGTATTCTGTTGCTTTGGGATGAAATGTTCTGAATATATCTGTGATGTCCATCTGGTCCAGTGTGTCATTTAAGGCCTTGATTTCCTTGTTGATCTTTTGCTTCGATGATCTGTCCATTTCTGTGAGGGGAGTGTTAAAATCCCCTACTATTATTGTATTCTTGTCGATGTGTTTCTTTGATTTTGTTATTAATTGGTTTGTATAGTTGGCTGCTCCCACGTTAGGGGCATAGATATTTAAAATTGTTAGATCTTCTTGTTGGACAGTTCCTTTGAGTATGATATAGTGTCCTTCCTCATCTCTTATTATAGTCTTTGGCTTAAAATCTAATTGATCTGATATAAGGATTGCCACTCCTGCTTTCTTCTGATGTCCATTAGCATGGTAAATTCTTTTCCACCTCCTCACTTTCAACCTGGAGGTGTCTTCGGGTTTAAGATGAGTTTCTTGTAGGCAACATATAGATGGTTTTTGTTTTTTTATCCATTCTGATACCCTGTGTCTTTTGATTGGGGCATTTAGCCCATTAACATTCAGGGTAAGTATTGAGAGATATGAATTTAGTGCCATTGTATTGCCTGTAAGGTGACTGTTATTGTATATTGTCTCTGTTTCTTTCTGATCTACTACTTTTAGGGTCTCTCTTTGCTTAGAGGACCCCTTTCAATATTTCCTGTAGAGCTGGTTTGGTATTTGCAAATTCTTTCAGTTTTTGTTTGTCCTGGAAGCTTTTAATCTCTCCTTCTATTTTCAATGATAGCCTAGCTGGATATAGTATTCTTGGCTGCATGTTTTTCTCATTTAGTACTCTGAATATATCATGCCAGCTCTTTCTGGCCTGCCAGGTCTCTGTGGATAAGTCTGCTGCCAATCTAATATTTTTACCATTGTACGTTACAGACTTCTTTTCCCGGGCTGCTTTCAGGATCTTTTCTTTGTCACTAAGACTTGTCAATTTGACTATTAGGTGACAGGGTGTGGACCTATTCTTATTGATTTTGAGAGGGGTTCTCTGAACCTCCTGGATTTTGATGCTTGTTCTCTTTGCCATATTGGGGAAATTCTCTCCAATAATTCTCTCCAATATACCTTCTGCTCCCCTCTCTGTTTCCTCTTCTTCTGGAATCCCAATTATTCTAATGTTGTTTCGTCTTATGGTGTCACTTATCTCTCGAATTCTCCCCTCGTGGTCCAGTAGCTGTTTGTCCCTCTTTTGCTCAGCTTCTTTATTCTCTGTCATTTGGTCTTCTATATCGCTAATTCTTTCTTCTGCCTCATTTATCCTAGCAGTGAGAGCCTCCATTTTTTATTGCACCTCATTAATAGCTTTTTTGATTTCAACTTGGTTAGATTTTGGTTCTTTTATTTCTCCAGAAAGGGCTTTTATATCTCCCGAGAGGGTTGCTTTAATATCTTCCATGCCTTTTTCAAGCCCGGCTAGAACCTTGAGAATCATCATTCTGAACTCTATATCTGACATATTACCGATGTCTGTATTGATTAGGTCCCTAGCCTTTGGTACTGCTTCTTGTTCTTTTTTTTGTTGTGAATTTTTCCGCCTTGTCATTTTGTCCAGATAAGAGTTTATGAAGGAGCAAGTAAAATACTAAAAGGGTGGCAACAACCCCAGGAAAATATGCTTTAGCCAAATCAGAAGAGATCCCGAATTGTGAGGGGGGAGAAAGGGGATAAAAAGGGGTTCAGAAAGAAAGAAAGAAAAAAAAAAAGAAACTATTAAAAAAAAGAAAGCCAATAAAGAAAAAATATAAAAAGAGGAAAAAAATATATATATTAGATAAGCTATTTAAAAAACGGTAAAAGTTAAAAAAAATTCAGCAGAAGAAGAGAAAAAGAAAAAAAAATTGAAAAAGAAAAAAAAATTAAATTAACTGCAAGGCTAAAAAATCATGGGGAGAAAGCCATGAGTTCCGTGCTTTGCTTTCTTCTCCTCTGGAATTCCGCCGCTCTCCTTGGTAGGTGAACTTGGTCCTGGCTGGGTTTCCCATAGATCTTCTGGGGGAGGGGCCCGTTGTAGTGATTCTCAAGCGTCTTTGCCCCAGGCGGAGTTGCACCGCCCTTACCCGGGGCCCCGCTGAGTCATCCGCTCGGGTTCGCTTTCGGGAGCTTTTGTTCTCTGAGCGCTTTCCGTAGAGTCCGGAGGACGGGAATGAAGATGGCGGCCTCCCGGTCTCTGGCCCAGAGGAGCCGAGAGCCCGGGGCCCCACTCCTCACTGCGCCCTCAGCGAACAGCGCCCAATGACTCCCGCCACCCTGGCCTCCGGCCGCGCTCCGAGCTGACCGAGCCTGCGACCGGTTCAAGGCAACACCGAGCTGAGAGTCACTCCTCGGCTCTGTCTCTGCAGCCGGCTTCCCCGTTCTAATACCGGTAAGCTCTGCGACACTCAGACACCCCCGATCCTTCTGCGACCCTGCGGGACCTGAGGCCGCGCTGACCCCGCCTGGGCTTCCAGTTAAGCCTCTGGAGCGATGTCCCTCAGCGGAACAGACTTTTAAAAGTCCTGATTTTGCTCCATTGCTCCGCCGCTCGCCGGGAGCCGGCCCCTCCCCCCGCGGTCTATCTTCCCGTCGCTTTAGATTCACTTCTCTGCCAGTCCTACCTTGCAGAAAGTGGTTGATTTTCTGTTTCTGGAATTGCTGTTCTTCTTCTCTTCTCTTCTCTTCTTCTCTTCTCTCCCATTGGATTTGTAGGTGTTTGCAATCTTTAGATAAGCTATTTAGCTGATCTCCCGCTACCCGAAGTAGTCTCAGCCTGCTACTTCTCCGCCATCTTGACTCCTCCCTCCTATAACTTTTTTTTTTTAAGATTTTATTTATTCACTTGACAGAAAGAGATCACAAGTAGGCAGAGAGGCAGGCAGAGAGAGAGAGGAGGAAGCAGGCTCCCTGTTGAGCAGAGAGCCCGATGTGGAGCTCAATCCCAGGACCCTGGGATCATGACCCGAGCCAAAGGCAGAGGCCTTAACCCACTGAGCCACCCAGGTGCCCCCATCCTTCACTGTATTTAAAAGTCTGTGTGTGGATAGAGATTATATTACTAACAAGACCACTGATATTAATTAAGCACATAAGAATAATCCAAGTCTGGGGCGCCTTGTTGGTTCAGTCCATTAAGCCTTTGACTCTTGATTTCAGCTCAGGTCACGATCTGCTGGTGGTGAGATTGAGCCCAGCATCAGGCTCTGTGCTCATTGGGGAACCTGCTTAAGATTCTCTCCCTCTCCCTCTGTCCTGCCCCTGATTATGTGCACTCTCAAAACAAACAAACAAATAAATATTGAAAAAATAGTCCAAGTCAGCTTGCCATTATGGCAAATACCCAAGAAAAGAATGGAGAGAGCAGTGCTGTTGTCCGTAAGCCCAGCAAAACTATCCCTTGTATTTTGCAAATATGAATGAAGCTGCTTTGAGCCTCTTATTTTTTCCCTTATTTTAAATCATTTGTGTAATGGTATTATTAACCATATTTGGTAAATTGACGAATTTCCTACCTTCTCATAAAAAAATATATTTTTCCCCCTTGGAAAAACCTTCCCAACATCTTCACTGGGTGGGTGTATTTTTTCCAGGTACCAGTGTACTCAATCTCTTTCACTATGCTTGCCTCCACCCCGCCCCCTGGGCCTGGCATAGCCAGGTTAGAAATGGCCACTGGTTAGAAACCTCCCTTCCCATGGGGCTCCTGGGTGGTTTAGTGGGTTAAAGCCTCTGCCTTTGGCTCAGGTCATGATCCCAGGGTCCTGGGATCGAGCCAGGCATCAGACTCTCTGCTCAGCAGGAAGCCTGCTTTCCTTCTTCCCTCTCTGCCTACTTGTGATCTCTGTCTGTCAAATAAATAAATAAAATCTTAAAAAAAAAAAAAGAAAGAAACCTTCCTTCCCTATGAGATGCTACTGCCAAGATGAGGAAGGGTAGAGGACAGAGTCATGGGGTCTTGTTTTTCAATGTAACCAACACTACTTCCAAGAAGAGTAACACTGATTTGCTCTCAACTGATGGCAAATATTTGCTATTAAAAAAAAGGATTTTTTCATTTTCAAGCAAACATATTTGCCTACTTCTTTGATTCCCACTACAACACCTTGGGCTTTCTATAAGCCAGAAAAAATTCAACGTTCTCTTATATTTTTATGTGTCAGCTCTGTGTATTAAAGGAAGAAACTTTCCAAACATTTCCTGATATTTTGCCTCATTAGCCTCTCAGTGTATTTTTTAACCAACATCTGTGATCCTCTGATGTAACCATAATTGTAAAGTGGGGGATTAGTCAGTGAGAAGGTTGGAAAAAGGAGATGTATTAATAGGCTAGAGAGATCTTTTTTATAGAAAAATATACATTTATACCAAACAGGAATACATTACTTACCTCGTACTAAGACAACAGAACAGATATAACAACAAATAAAAACTTCTATATTTATTTCAAACCACATTATGTTCTTAACATGGGCAAATAAAGGGATTGTTATTATTTGCTGTATTTTTTAAAAAATATTTATTTATTTATTTGTGAGCACCTGGGTGACTCAGTCACGAAGCATCTGCCTTTGTCTCAGGTTGTGATCCCAGGGTCGTGGGATTGAGCTCCATATCAGGCTCTCTGCTTGGTGAGAATCCTGCTTCTCCCTCTCCCACTCCCCCTGCTTGTATTCCTTCTCTTGCCATGTATCTGTTAAATAAATAAATAAAATCTTTAAAAAATAAAATAAAAAATAAATAAAAGATTTATTGATTAATTTATTTATTTGAGAGAAAGTGTGTGTGTGTGTGAATGATGGAGGGGGAGGGCAGAAGGGGAGGGAGAGAGAGAGTATCTTAAGCAGACTCCCCACTGAGCACGGAGCCTGACTCAGGGTTTAAGCTCAGGACACATGAGATCATGACCTGAGCCAAAACCAATAGTCTGACATTCAAATGACTGAGCCATCCAGGTGCCCCTTATTTATTGTATATTTTCTTCTCAGTTTCTTTACTAACATTCTACTCTTTTTCAGTATGTTCAATTTTTATTGAACCGACTTTAGCACATTTTGTTACATCCTTCTGATTTAATTTGTTATTGTTGTTTTGTTGCTTTGCTTTGTTTGGCCAGTGTGGAAGTTGGGAATTCACTCGTATTTCATCTGACAAATAGTCCTGGCAGGTCCTGGGGACACTTAAAATTAGCCAGCGATGTCCCATCACGTGCCACACATGCCCTGCACATGTGTACACATGACATTTGAGAAAGAACAACCAAAAACATTTTTCTCTAAGTCAGAAGATGATTTTTCAAATCAAGTTGGTCTTCTTTGGGAGAAAATTACTTTTCCCTGTAGCCGAACACAAAAGACTTCTCGTAATTTGACATCATCCTACACAATACTTGTCTCTCAATTAAAAACAGAAATATAGATTAAGACCCTGCTGTTGTAGATTTCTGTACCTTCCATGACTCTAAGCAAAATATCTGAAGCATAGGAGAGAATTTGGCTTACTAGAAATCATAGCCTTATTACTCAAATTGACCCAACTGCTACTTAAAGGAAATCACTGCCTGTCTTTGGTTGGGCTCCCCAGAAGCAGAGTCTGAGATGAGGATTCACAAGGCAGTGATTTTTTTAAGGTAGTGTGCCCAAGATATACTGGGAAAAGATTGTGGAGGAAGGACAGGGAATGGAGGAGTTTATAAAGTGTGTGATTTCAGGTTGATCTTGCAGTACTCTCTGGAATGGAGTTCACACTTCACAGTTTGTCAAAACTCAAGGCACAGGGGCTGGGTTTTCTTAATCATGGAACAGTCAACCATTTGGCTGTAAACTGTTCAAGAGGCATGGAAGCCCCTGGGCATGCAGAGGGAGGTGGCTTTGGTAGCCAAAAGGAATTTATAGAATGAGGTAGTGGCCATTAGAAGCAAAGAATATAGAAGGTGGAGATACATGCACAGATATGACAAAGGAAATCCAAGAGGAGCTTGGAGGTGCACTGATAGTGTTTGCTATGCTGTGTCTACTTCCAGAAATATTGGCACATGTTTTGTGTGCTGTTCATTCAGTGTCAAAATGTACTATTTTGTACATTGACATTGACAATCCAGTTGAGCAATGTCCCATAGAAATAGAATGTGAGCTAAGATGACCAACACATAAATGAAAAGTGCTCAACATCACTAATTATGAAGGAAATGCAAATCATCACCACAATGGGATATTACCCCACACATGTTAGAATAGCTATTAACATAAAGACCAGAAATAACAAGCGTTGGCAAGCACGTGAAGAAAAGGGACCCCTTGTGCACTGCTGTTGGGAATGTAAATTGGTGCAGTCACTATGGAAAATGGATGCTGTTTCCTCAAAAAATTAAAAATAAAATTACTTTAAGATCCAGCAATTCCACTTTTAGGTATTTACCCAAAGAAAACAGAAACACTAATTCAGAAAGATATGTGCACCCCCACGTTCATTACAGCCTTATTTACAATAGCCAAGATAGGAAAAAAACAAAGTGTCTGTTGATAGACGAATGGGTAAAGAAAATGTGGTGTTTAGAGCAAGATGGCGGAGGAGTAGCTGACTGAAACAGCATCAGGTCCCAGAAGTTCAGGTAAATAGTTATCAAATCATTCCGAACACCTACAAACTCAACAGGAGATCAAAGAGAAAAAGAGCAGCAATTCTAGGAACAGAAAATCAACCAGTTTCTGGAAGGTAGGACCTGCAGAGAAGTGAATCAAAAGCCACGGGAAGATAGACGACGGGGCAGGGTGGGGGTGGGGGGAGCCGGCTCCTGGCAAGCGGAGGAGCAACGGAGCACAAAATCCAAACTTTTAAAAGTCTGAAGGGACGTGCTCCAGAGGCTAACTGAGGGTGGAGCCTCGTGGACACAGTGTTGTCTCGGGTCCCTTGAGGTCACAGAAGGATCAGGGGTGTCTGAGTGTGGCAGTGCTGCCAGATATCAGAGCAGGGAAGCCGACTACAGAGACAGAGCTGAGGAGGGAGCTTTCACCTCAGGGTCACCTTAAATTGTGATCCAAGGCACAGTCGGGTCACTGCTCTTTGAGGAGGGACCCCAAAAGTGGCAGGTCCAGGGAGACTTACCGTCCTCTGGGAGGAGCAGGGCTGCAGGAATCTGCTAAGTTTGGAAACTCCGAATGGGCCGTGCGCCAGAGACAGAAACACTTGGTCACAGGCTGGGTGAACTCGGAGCACGGCCAGAGAGTAGGGAGACGGGAGGGATTGAGTGCTTTTCTCCGAGGGCGCACTGAGGAGCGGCCCGAGCTCTCAGCAACTCCAGACCAGAGATTGGGCGGCCGCCATCTTCATTCCCGTCCTCCGAGCTCTACAGAAAGCGCTCAGGGAACAAAAGCTCTGAGAGCGAACAGAACAGATGACTTAGCCCAACCCCTGGCAAGGGCGGTGCAATTGCCCCTCATGCAAAGACAATTGAGAATCACGGCAACAGGCCCCTCCCGCAGAAGATCACCAAGAAATCCAGCCAAGACCAAGCTTACTGATCAAGGAGAACAGCGGAATTCCAGAGGGGGGGAAAGCAAAGCATGGAATTCATGACTTTCTCCCCATGATTCTTTAATTTTGCAAAGTTAATTTTTTTTAATTCTATTTTTTTCTTACCCTAGTTTTTTTTTTAACTTTTTCTCTTTCCTCTTTTAATGTTTTTTAACTAGTTTATCTTAACAATACCTTTCTTTAAAAAATCTTTTGAAACCTTCATTATTATAGTCATATTTTATCCTTCATTGTATCTAACTTTATTTTTGCATACATATAGGGTTTTTTTCTTCTAAAAATTTTTGGGATATAATTTCTTCTAATAGATCAAAATATACCCTAAATCTAGCACAGGGCTTTGTTCTAATCTCCAGCCTGAGCAAATTCTCTCCACTTTCTATTTCTTTCTTTTCCAACCAAGTTATTTTATCAATTTCTTTTTTAGAATTTATTTCAAATTTTCATCTTTACAGTCATATTCCATCCCTTCATCGTGTTTACCCTTGTTTTTGAATATATATGAGTTTTTCCTTCTTTAAAATTTTGAGAGGTAGTTTCTTCTAAGAGACCAAAATACACCCAAAATCCAGTGGGTCATTCTGTCTAATATATATTCACCTAATATATATATTAGGTGAATAATAATATATATTCAGCCTAATATATATATATATTTTTTTTATCAGTCTAATATATATATGTATAATTTTTTTTTAATTTCTTTTTCTCCCTTTCTTCTCCCCTGATTTGGGGTCTCTTCTGATTGGGTTAGTGTTCATTTTTCTGGGGTCTTTGCCACCTTTTTAGTATTTTATTCTCTCAGTCATATATTCTTAACAGGATAAAGTGACAAGGTGGAAAAACTCACTGCAAAAGAACAAGATGCAGTACCAAAGGCTAGGGACCTAATCGATATGGACATTGGGAATAGGTCAGATCTAAAGTTCAGAATGACAACTCTCAAGGTGCTAGCTGGGTTCAAAAAAGGCATGGAGGACATTAGATAAATGCTGTCTGGAGAAATAAAAGCCCTTTCTGGAGAAATAAAAGAACTAAAATCTAATGAAGCTGAAATTAAAAAAGCTATTAATAAGGTGAAATTAAATATGGAGGCTCTTACTGTTAGGATAAATGAGGCAGAAGAGGGACTTAGTGATATAGAAGACAAATGACAGAGAATAAAGAAGCTGAGTAAAAGAGAGACAAACAACTACTGGACCATGAGGGGAGAATTCAAGAGATAAGTGATGCCATAAGATGAAACAATATTAGAATAATTGGGATTCCAGAAGAAGAAGAAAGAGAGAGGGGGGGCAGAAGGCATATTGGAGTGAATTATAGTAGAGAATTTCTCTAATATGGCAAAGGGAACAAGCATCAAAATCCAGAAGGCACAGAGAACCCCCATCAAAATCAATAAAAATAGGACCACACCCTGTCATCTAATTGTAAAACTTACAAGCCTTAGTGACAGAGAAAATCCTGAAAGCAGCTCAGGACAAGAAGTCTGTAATGCACAATGGTAAAAATATTAGATTGGCAGCAGACTTATCCACAGAGACCTGGCAGGCCAGAAAGAGCCGGCATGAAATATTCAGAGCACTAAACGAGAAAAACATGCAGCCAAGAATACTATATCCAGCTAGGCTATCATTGAAAATAGAAGGAGAGATTAAAAGCTTCCAGGACAAACAAAAACTAAAACAATTTGTAGACACCAAACCCGCCCTACAGGAAATATTAAAAGGGGTCCTCTAAGCAAAGAGAGTCATAGACCAGAAAGGAAGAGAGACAATATACAGTTAACAGTTACCTTACGGGCAATACAATGGCACTAAATTCATATCTTTTAATAGTTACCCTGAATGTAAATGGGCTAAATGCCCCAATCAAAAGACACAGGGTATCAGAATGGATAAAAAAACAAGACCCATCAATATGCTGTCTACAAGAAACTAATTTTAGACTGAAAGACACCTCCAGATTTAAAATGAGGGGGTGGAAAATAATTTACCATGCTAATGGGCATCGAAAGAAAGGTGGGGTGGCAATCCTTATATCAGATCAATTAGATTTAAAGCCAAAGACTATAGTAAGAGTTAAGGAGGGACACTATATCATACTTAAAGGGTCTGTCCAACAAGAAGTTCTAACAATTTTAAATATCTATGCCCCTAACATGGGAGCAGCCAATTATATAAAACAATTAATAACAAAATCAAAGAAATGCAGCAACAATAATATGTTAATAATAGGGGAGTTTAACACCCTCCCCCACTGAAATGAACAGATCATCCAAGCAAAAGATCAACAAGGAAATCAAGGCTTTAAATGACACACTGGACCAGATGGACATCACAGATATATTCAGAACATTCCATCCCAAAGCAACAGAATACACATTCTTCTCTAGTGCACATGGAACATTCTCCAGAATAGATCACATTCTTGGTCCTAAATCAAGTCTCAACCGGTATCAAAAGATTGGGGTCATTCCCTGCATATTTTCAGACCACAATGCTCTAAAGCTAGAACTCAATAACAAGAGGAAATTTGGAAAGAACCCAAATACATGGAGACTAAACAGCATCCTTCTAAAGAATGAATGGGTCAACCAGGGAATTAAAGAAGAATTGAAAAAATTCATGGAAACAAATGAACATCAACACACAAGTGCTCAAAATCTGTGGGACACAGCAAAAGCAGTCCTCAGAGGAAAGTATATAGTGATACAAGCCTTTCTCAAGAAACAAGAAAGGTCTCAAGTACACCACCTAACCCTACACCTAAAGTGGCTGGAGAAAGAACAGCAAAGAAAGCCCAAGCCCAGCTGGAGAAGAGAAATCATAAAGATCAGAGCAGAAATCAATGAAATAGAAACCAAAAGAACAGGAGAACAAATCAATGAAACTAGGAGCTGGTTCTTTGAAAGAATTAATAAGATTGATAATGCCCGGGGCGCCTGGGTGGCTCAGTGGGTTGGGCCACTGCCTTCGGCTCGGGTCGTGGTCTCGGGGTCCTGGGATCGAGTCCCGCATCGGGTTCTCTGCTCGGCGGAGATCCTGCTTCCCCCTCTCTCTCTCTGCCTGCCTCTCCGTCTGCTTGTGATTTCTCTCTGTCAAATGGATAAATAAAATCTTTTAAAAAAAAAAAAGATTGATAATGCCCTGGCTAGACTTATCAAAAAGAAAAGAAAAAGGACCCAAATAAATAAAATCATTTATGAAAGAGGAGAGATCACAACCAACACCAAGGAAATACCCACAAGTATAAGAACATATTATGAGCAACTATATGCCAGCAAATTTGACAATCTGGAAGAAATGGATGCATTCCTAGAGACATATAAACTAACAAAATTCAACCAGGAAGAAATGGAAAACCTGAACCCATAACCAGTAAAGAGATTGAAGCAGTCATAAAAAATCCCCCAACAAGAGCCCAGGGCCACATGGCTTCCCAGGGGAATTCTACCAAACAGTTAATGATGAATTGATACCTATTCTCCTGAAACTCTTCCCAAAAAATGGAAAAGGAAGGAAAATGTCCAAACTCATTTTATGAAGCCAGCATTACCTTGATCCCAAAACCAGACAAAGACCCCACCAAAAAGAATTACAGACCAATATCCTTGATGAACACAGATGCAAAAATTCTCACCAAAATACTAGTCAATAAGATCCAACAGTACATTAAAAGAATTATTCACCACGACCAAGTGGGATTTATTCCAGGGCTGCAAGGTTGGTTCAACATCCGCAAATCAATCAATGTGATACAACACATTAATAAAAGAAAGAACAAGAACCATATGATACTCTCCATAGATGCTGAAAAGGCATGTGACAAAGTACAACACCCTTTCTTGATCAAAAGTTTTCACAGCATAGGCATAGAGGGCACATACCTCAATATTATCAAGGCCATCTATGAAAAACTCACAGCGAATATCATCCTCAATGGGGAAAAACTGAAAGCTTTTCCCCTAAGGTCAGGAACATGGCAGGGATGTCCATTATCACCACTGCTATTCAACATAGTACTAGAAGTCCTAGCCTCGGCAATCAGACAACAGAAAGAAATTAAAGGCATCCAAATCAGCAAAAAAGAAGTCAAACTCTCACACTCTGCAGATGATATGCTACTTAATGTGGAAAACCCAAAAGGCTCCACTCCAAAACTGCTAGAACTTGTACAGGAATTCAGTAAAATGTCAGGATATAAAATCAATGCACAGAAATCAGTTGCATTTCTGTACACCAACAGCAAGACAGAATAAAGAGAAAGAGTCAATCCCATTTACAATTGCACCCGAAACCATAAGATACCTAGGAATAAACCTAACCAAAGAGGCAAAGAATCTATATTCAGAAAACTATAAAGTACTCATGAAAGAAATTGAGGAAGACACAAAGAAATGGAAAAATGTTCCATGCTCATGGATTGGAAGAACAAATATTGTGAAAATGTCTATGCTACCTAAAGCAATCTACATGTTTAATGCAATCCCTATCAAAATACCATCAATTTTTTTCAAAGAAATGGAACAAATAATCCTAAAATTTATATGGAACCAGAAAAGACCTTGAATAGTCAGAGGAAAGTTGAATAAGAAAGCTAAAGTTGGTGGCATCACAATGCCAGACTTCAAGCTCTATTACAAAGCTGTCATCATCAAGACAGTATGGTAGTGTCACAAAAACAGACATGTAGATCAATGGAACAGAATAGAGATCCCAGAAATGGACCTTCAACTCTATGGTCAACTCATCTTCAACAAAGCAGGAAATAACGTCTAATGGAAAAAAGACAGTCTCTTCAACAAATGGTGTTGGGAAAATTGGACAGCCACATGCAGAAGAATGAAACTGGACCATTTCCTTATACCACACACAAAAATAGACTCAAAATGGATGAACAACCTCAATTTCAGACAGGAATCCATCAAAATCCTTGAGGAGAACACTGGCAGCAACCTCTTTGACCTCAGTCACAGCAACTTCTTCCTAGAAACATTGCCAAAGGGAAGGGATGGCAAGGGAAGCAAGGGCATAAATGAACTATTGGGACTTCCTCAAGATCAAAAGCTTTTGCACAGCAAAGGAAACAGTCAACAAAACCAAAGACAACTGACAGAATGGGAGAAGATATTCGCAAATGACATATTAGATAAAGGGCTAATATCTAAAATCTATAAAGAACTTATTAAACTCAACACCCAAATAACAAAAAATCCAATCAAGAAATGAGCAGAAGACATGAACAGACATTTCTCCAAGGAAGACATCCAGACGGCCAACAGACACATGAAAAAGTTCTCCACATCTCTCAGCATCAGGGAAATATGAATCAAAACCACAATGAGATATAACCTCACACCAGTCAGAATGGCTAAAATCAACAAGTTAGGAAATGACAGATGCTGAAGAGGATGCAGAGAAAGGGAACCCTTGTACACTGTTGGTGGGAATGCAAGCTGGTGCAGCCACTCTAGAAAATAGCATGGAGGTTCCTCAAAAAGTTGAAAATAGAGCTACCCTATGACCCAGCAATCACACTACTGGGTATTCACACTAAAGATACAAATGTAGGGATCCGAAGGAGGGTGTGCACCCGAATGTTTATAGCCATGTCCACAATATCTAAACTATGGAAAGAACGTAGATGTCCATCAACAGATGAATGGATAAAGAATAAAGAAGAAGTGGTATATATAAATAAATATATATATATATATATATGAATTTATATATATATAGGAATACTATGCAGCCATAAAAAGAAATGAAACCTTGCCATTTGCAATTACGTGAATGGAACTAGAGAGTATTATGCTGAGCGAAGTAAGTCAATCAGAGAACAAAAATTATCATATGATCTCTCTGATATGAGGAATTTGAGAGACAGGGCAGGGAGTTTGGGGGATAGGGAAGGAAAAAAAAAGATGGGATAGGGAGGGAGACAAACCATATGAGACTCAATCTCTTAAAACAAACAGGGTTGCTGGGGTGGTGGGGGGTAGGGAGAGGGTGGTTGGGTTATGGACATTAGGGATGGTATGTGCTATGGAGAGTGCTGTGATATGTGTAAGCCTGATGATTCACAGACCTGTACCCCTGGAGCTAATAATACATTATATATTAATAAAAATGATTATATAAAAAAGACAATGTGGCATGTACACACACACACACACATGCATGCATGCACACAGAGGAATATTATTCAGCCATAAAAAAGGAAATCTTGCTATTTGTGACAACATGGAGGGATCTTGAGGACATTATGCTAAGTAGGATAAGTCAGAGAGAGAAAAGCAAATGCTATGGGACTTCATTAATGTGTGGAATCTAAAAAAAAGAAAGAGAATAAGATAGACTAGATACAGAGAACAGATTGGTGGTTGCCAGGGGTGGGGATTAGGAGGTGGATGAAATGGGTGAAGGGAATCAAAAGGTACAAGCTTCCAGTTATAATATAAGTAAGTCACAGGAAGTAATGTATAGCATGGTGACTTAGTGAATAATAATGTACTGCACATTAGAAAGTTTCTAAGAGGGACACCTGGGTGGCTCTGTTGGTAAAACGTCTGTCTTCAGCTCAGGTCATGATCAAGCTCTGCATCAGGTTCCCTGCTCGGTAGGGAGCCTGCTTATCCCTCTCCCTGCACCCCTCCCCCTGCTCATATGTGTTCTCTTTCTCTCTCTCTCTCTCAAATAAATAAATAAAATGCTTTTAAAAAATAAAATTTCTGAGAGTAGACTTTCACAAGTTCTCATCACAAGGAAAAGAAAATTGTTAACCGTACCCGCTTACTGATGTTAGCTAGACTTACTGTGGTGATCATTCTTCAATATATACAAATATCAAAAAATTTTTAAAGATGCTATTTATTTATTTGACAGAGAGAGACACAGTGAGAGAGGGAACACAAATAGGGGAAGCGGGAGAGGGAGAATCAGGCTTCTCACTGAGCAGGAAGCCTGATGCAGGGCTTGATACCAGGACCCCAGGATCATGACCTGAGCCCAAGGCAGACGCTTAATGACTGAGCCATTCAGGTGCCCCACAAATATCAAATTGTTACATTGCACACCTGAAACTAATATAATGTTACATGTCAGTTATGACTTAATTAAGAAAACAATTAGACTGAGAAAAAAATTTAAAGAAATACAATGTGAGCTAAATAGGTAGCCTAAAATTTTCAAGTAGCCTTAGTGAAGAAAATAAAAATAAATAGATACAATGAATTTCAGCAATATATTTTATTTTATGCAATATATCAACATGTCATTGATAAATATTAATGAGATGGTTTACATTATGTTTGAGCAATTGGCCTTCAAAATCAAATATGCATTTTGTGCTTGCTGTACATCTTACTTTGGACCAGTTTCATTTAAAGTGTTCAATAGCCACATATGACTAGGGGCTAATAGTTTTCTTGAGCTAATCTACTAGGCTTTTACTGAGGTACAATCAGAAAAAAAATATGTTAAATAACTTAATAACTTATGTTAAATAACTTAAATAACTTAATATCTTATATTAAATAACTTAAATAACTTAAATAAGTTGCTCTACAATATACTACATATAATATAATCTATACTACAAGGGAAACAACACAATTCTTGAAAGATCTTTAAAAAAAAAAGTACCCCACCTCCTTCTACAAGGGGGCCTCCTATGGCTACCTTTGTACAAGACTGTCCAACTGGACTTCATACTGATAATTTGACCTAAGCTGGCCCAACTCTTCACTTTCCTGAGCATAACCTGCTTCCCAATGGCTAGCCAAATCTTGACTCCAGCACTTCCTGAGGCGTGTCTTCTTTTTTGCCCTTGGGTTTCTTGAAATATGATGAGAACCTTTAAAAAATAAATCTTTTATTTGTACTAAGTTGCTTGCAACCCAGGTAATCATAACTAGTAATAAAAAGTGGTACCCAAGTGCAGAGACACTGTGACTCTCACAGACTCAAGGCAAAGGGCATTGCATCTTGCCCATACTGGATTGGGAAGCAATAGACCATGAAATGATGTTGATGTTCACTGTCTTGAGACAAAGACCAATAGATCTCATTAATAAGCTTTAGAGGACGTGGTTACAAAATGTAAGTGTGTCATATCATTGTGTATAATTCTTCTTGGAAACCCCAGATAGGTGCAGCAGGACAAGGAAACAGGGTTAACCCAGCTGGAAAGAGATAAAGAAAATACCTTTATACCTGTTACCTTAGAGTTTATTGTCAACGTAACACTGGAAGGATTATTTTAAAATCTACATCAGATCATGTCACTTCCTTCCTAAAAATATTCAGATGGTTTCCTATACCTCTCAGAGCAAGAGCCAAAATCCTTAAAATGGTCCATAATATCCTACAGGAGCTGACTTTTATGAACATCTCTGACCCATTTCCCATTACTCATTCCACACTGGACCCTTCATTATGGCTCAAATATGCCATGTTCACTTCTACATTGGGCCCTTTGCACTGAGCCCTCTTCCTGAGCCAGTCTTACTTCTTCTCTCACCCTTTTCAACACAGCCTCAAATGTCACCTTCTCAATTAGGCTGACCCTGACCATTTTCTTAAATTATCACCCTTTGTCATTGGAAGTGCTACCCAACTCTCCTCAGCCTACTCTACTATTTTTTTGTAAATATACCACATAATACATACATTTATTTTGTTTATTGTGTATTTGGGTATTCACCAGAAAAACTCTGACCCTGACCTTCATGAGGTCAGGAATTTCTTCTTCATAGATCTATAGCAATGAGTATAAATTGATATATACTTGAACCTTGCAATATATGTTTTAGGAGCTTATTATATATTCGTTGAATGAATAAATAATGAACACACGCTAAAATACAGACAAAAAAATTAATTGGGCACATTGCCACATTTCAGGGTCAAATTATTGTTTAGTCTCCTTTTCTGTTACTAAGATCCACACACTGTGAAAATGTAGAATTATTTAAATTGGACTGGAGATCTCCCTCAGGAGCTGGAGACACTCAAGACAACATGGTCACAACTCCCTTCAGACACCTCCACCCGACTGACCACTGAGTTGGTGGAAGTTCATGTTGACTTATATTTCAAAGTCAATTCTAGGAGTAGAACAGAAATGGAGCAAAGGTTTCCTCCCCTATTTTGTCTGTTTCTTTCTTGGTGTCTACAGTCACACTGTAGAAAAAAAGAAACAAACAAATATGTAAAAACAGAGATGAGGTCAGCAAACATGGGGGAGTAGGCAACTCCAACAGCCCATTTTCCCAACAGAAACAGAAAATTCAACCAGAATTGTCAGAATCAACTTTATCAGACATCTGGGGAAAAAAAGTTTAAAGAAGTTTACAGCAACCAAGTGGTGGGAAGCTATGTTGCATATTTACTTGCCTTTGCTTTATGCACGCCACAGCTTGATGGTAGTCCTAAAGACAGTCGCTCATTTTCTCAGTGTGGGGCCCGAGTCCCTGATTCTGGGGGGAGCAGAACAGACCTTGTTGGCAAAGGATTGTATTTGTCTGTTCTCATCTACCTTGGGGCTGCTTAAAGGGCCAACACAAGCCTTTAGTCTTTGTTTCTCCTCTCTAGGAACTCACTTGGAGTGGAAAAGCACCAGGAATTCCTCAAAAACATCATAAAGCAAACAAACACCCTATAGTCCCTCAGGTCAAAGATTATGGTTGAGGCATCCGATAGGGCAACAGGGACTCTGGGAACAAAAGCTTGGAAGAAGATTCTTTCACAAATCAGGTCAATAAAAAGCAAGCACATGTGTTTACTGGGGAATTGAGAGGGCTAGGCATAGGGACAGGGCAGGATCCATGCTGCAGAAAGACTTGAGAGAACCATCAGCTCTCACCTCTGGCCGATCTCAAAATTCAGAGCAAGCAGGACGTGAAGGCCAAGGCAGAGCTGTAAATGGTCAGGCTAAGTGTTGGAGGAGGTCCCCAGCATATAGCAAAGTGAAAAGACTAGAATAAATTTGTTATCATTGTTACTGTTACCATCATCATCATTATCATCCATGTTTCTTCTTTGTTTTCCCATTCTTTTTTTTTTTTTTGCCCCTTTTAATGGGGGCAAGAGCTTGGCATTTAAGAACATATCTGTCAAAAACTGGCTGAATATTAGCTGTTCCTTTAACAGAGACTTCAGAGACCGTACATGATAAAGAAAATATACTTTATAAAATGAGTCTGCAAAGTCCAGACCTGTACCCCTGGGGATAAAAATATATGTTTATAAAGCTGTAAAAAAAAAAAAAAAAAAAAAGAAAGGATGAATCCCCAAGTTTTGTAGCAACATGGAGGGGACTAGAAGAGATTATGCTGAGTGAAATAAGTCAAGCAGAGAGAGTCAAGTATCATATGGTTTCACTTATTTGTGGAGCATAACAAATAGCATGGAGGACAAGGGGAGATGGAGAGGAGAAGGGAGTTGAGGGCAATTGGAAGGGGAGGTGAACCATGAGAGACTATGGACTCTGAAAAACGATCTGAGAATTTTGAAGGGGTGGGGGGTGGGAGGTTGGGGGCACAGGTGGTGGGTATTGTAGAGGGCACGGATTGCATGGAGCACTGGGTGTGGTGCAAAAATAATGAATACTGTTATGCTGAAAAAAAATAAAAAAATTTAATAAAAAAAAAAATGAGTCTGCAAAGTCCCTAGAAAAGCAGCTAGAGTCTACAGCAAGTGATGAAAATGAACCAGAGGCAGATGAGAGAATCTCCTTACCAGGGCTATACCACATTATAATATTTAAAATGTTCACTTTTTCACTAAAAAATGTATACAGCACACAAAGAAACAAGAACGTATGTCTCTTCACAGAAGAATTTTATAAAAAATGCCCCTGAGAAAGCACAGCCATTTGACTTGTTAGAGGAAGATTTTAGATCAACTGCCTCAAATATGCTCAAATTGCTTAAGGAAATCATGGACAAAGAGGTCAAGAAAACCAGAGGATCATGTGTAAACAAATAGAAAATATCAATAAAGGGATAGGAATTATAAAAAGAAACCAAACAGGAATCCTAGAGCTGAAGATTTTAAAACTGAAATGAAAAACTCACTAGGGGCATTTGGGATGGTTAATTTCTATGTATCAGTTTGGGCTGAGGGATACCCAGAGAGCTGGTGAAAGATTGTTTCTGGGCTTAAGAGTATGTTCCCAGAAGAGATTAACATTTGAAATCATAGAATGAGTAAAGAAGACAGTCTTTACCAATGCTGATGGGCATAATCCAGAAGGAAGGGCAAATTGGCTATCTTTGCTTGAGCTGGGACATCCATTTTTTCCTTCCCTTAGACATCAGTGCTCCTGGTTCTCAGGCCTTGTACCATTGCTACCACTCCATTTCTTTAACTTCTTGGTACTTACCCAAGAGAAAAGAAAGCATGATCGTAAAGAGACTTACACATGAATATTCACAGCAACTTTATTTGCAATAAAAAAAATTTTTTTAAAGGAAACCATTTAAATGTACATCAGCAGGTGCACAGGTAAACAAGATGTGGTATGTTTATACAATGGAATGCTACTTGACAATATAAAGAAATTAACTATCAATACATGAAAGAATCTTAAATGCTTACACTGTTGAATAATCCAGGCACCATAAAGTACATTCTGTATAATATCATTTATGTGAAATTCTATTGCAGGAACACTAATCCATAAAGGGTATGAAAGATCAGTAGTTACCTGGCTCTTGGAATTGCTAGAGGTGGGAAGGACTGGAAGAGAGCTGGGAGGAAACATTTTGTAAAAAAAGTGGTGGAAATGTTCTTTATCTTAATCGTATTGGTGGTCAGTTCCATGTTGATGATTGTTGAATCTCACCAAACTGCACACACACAATTTAATGGTACACAAAATATACTTAAATGAAGTTGATTAAAAGATATATGGAAAATCAGACATAGAGAGATTTTTAAAATCACTTATTTTCTTTTGCTCAAGTCAACTAAACCCAGCTCTCGTAAGACCTGGGGATAGGAGATTTAAAACAAAACAGAACAAAACAACAACAACAACAAAAAGCCTGACCTGTAATTAAGAAAATTAGAGTACTGATTCAGTAGCATCTCTATAGAATCTTTAAGCTATGGTGAAAATTTGGTAGCCCATGTGGCAGATGCTTACCCAAGGGAGGACAAGGATTTACTTCCTAATCAAGGCACTAGCTAGAACATGTTGGAGCATGTTGAAAGTCGGAGTGGAACTGGCAGACTGATTGGACAAAATAGGCTAGCTTTTCCTATTAGACAAAAGAAGGAAGATTATATAAGGAGACTGTGGTGATCTGTTTGTAATCTATTATGTCCATTGCTCTTGGGTCATTCTCTCCCTCTGAATCTGAATTGGAACTATGGCTTGCTTAATTAATGGAGTGCAGCAGAAGTGATTTGGGTCAATTTCCATGATTGAGCTTCAAGGGTTATACAGCTTTTATTTCTACTTTGGGACTGTTCCTTCTTGGAAAACAGCTATTATGTAAAACGTATGGTTATTCTGAAACCACCATGTTCTGAGGGGGCTCAGTCTATCCACAGAGAGAGGGAGGAGCCATGGGAAGGTCCCAAGACACCAGTGGACCCACATGGAATGGCAGAAATGACCAGCTGAAACTTGTGCATCCCAGATCCACAGAATTATTATTATTTTTTTAAATTAACTTTATTTTTTTCAGTGTTCCAAGGTTCATTGGTTATGCACCACACCCAGTGATCCATGCAATATGTGCCCTCCTTAATACCCACCATCAGGCTCATCCATTCCCCTCCCCCAAACCCCTCAGTTTGTTTCTCAGAGTCCACAATCTCTCATGGTTCATTTCACCCTCTGATTTCCCCCAACTCACTTCTCTTCTTCTCCCAATGTCCTCCGTGTTATTCCTTATATTCCACAAGTAAGTGAAACCATATGATAAAAAACAGTCCTGCTTAACTTCACTCAGCATAATCTCTTCTAGTCCCATCCATGTTGATACAAAAGTTGGGTATTCATCCTTTCTGATGGAGGCATAATACTCCATTGTGTGTATATATATATATATATATATATACATCTATATATATATATATATAGATATCTTCTTTATCCATTCACCTCTTGAAGGGCATCTTGGCTCTTTCCACAGTTTGACAACTATGGCCATTGCTGCTATGAACTTTGGGGTACAGATGGCCCTTCTTTTGACTACATCTGTATCTTTGGGGTAAATACCCAGTAGTGCAATTACAGGGACAGACCCACAGAATTATGAGAAAATAAAATGGTGTTGCTTTAAGTCACCATTTCTTGGGACTCTTTGAAAGGCCATCATAATAAATACCCAAAACTGAAATCGACACCTTGAAATGGTGTGCCACCATAAAAACAAAACAAAACAAAACTAATATGTGCAATTTGGGGACTGAATGGCAAATAGGTTCCCAAAGGTAAAAGAAGCCCATCATCGGAGGCTAGAAAAACTTATATTTATATAAAAAAAACTTATATTTATAAAACTATAAATGGAGGTTAGAGGAAAAGTAATTCATGTAATAATGGTGACAAAACATTTGGCAATCCTGTCACCTTTGGTCACCTAGAAGATAGGAAATTTAGTCAATGAATCTGTGCATCTAGCTGAGATTTCCATGTTGAGTATTAAAAGTACAACAGCCTCTTTCTAGCTGTGTTTGATAACAGATGAACAGAGGAAGATAAAATAAAGAATGAACTGTTCCTTTTTTTTTTTTTTTAAGTAGAATCTAAAAATAAAATCAAATCTGAACTTACTAGTTTGGAAAATAGAACTCTTTTTCACTCCCAGCGTTTCCAGTGAGAAAGAGAGTCTTGAAGTAAGAAATGGTCACAGAGCTTGGATCAAATCCAGGGCTCTGGCAGTAAAAGATGGCCTCCAGGTCAGATCAAATCAAGAACGCAGGTATAAATCCTTTGTTAAGACTTCAGAAAGATTTAATATGGCATCTTGTAGACTAAACTAGACAGAAGGACTTCTAAGAATATTAAGAACATGGTATCACAGCTGCCCAAGGGAGAACAAATCCTTTGTCTTGAGGATTTGTGAGGGTGAGTCTTTTGTCTGTTGAAGTAAACACTGACACAATCCAGAGGAAATCTGCAGAGTTTTTAATATAATTAAACTGATGGAAACAGTACCAGCGTGGACTAAAAGGGACAGGGATAGTTCTAAATGATGACAGGCTTTATGGCACTTGACCATCTATATACAGGAAATGGTCTGAGAAGACCCTTAACTATGAACATAGGCTATGCCATCTTTAAAAGAGAGAATGGTAGATGCTATGGAAGGCAAGAGCAGCACCTCGTACACCTCTAGTCCTGACCCTGCTCTGGAATCAAGCTCAGCCTGTCACTTGCTTTAGCAAAGCGGAATGTGTTGGAAGTGATGCCATGCCAGTCCTAGACCTAACCCTTATAAAGGCTTGGAGGCTACTTCTTTTGTCCTCTCAATAACGTTGAGTCTCCATGCAAGAGTGTCCATTGAGCTATTGTCGAGAGCTCATGGAAAGACAAAGTGGAGAGTCCATGTGGAGTGGGAGAGGCTCTGGGGCCACAAAGCAAAGATGGCCAGCGGTGCCAGCTTCCCAGCTCCCAACTGAGCTGCAAACCAAATGCAATCACAGGAGTGAGCACCGGCAAGACCAGATGAGCCCCGCCTGAACCTTATAATCATGGGCAAATAAAATAATGGTTGTTTTAAGCCACTAAGTTTTAGCGCATTTGTTAGGAAGCAAGAAGTAACCAGAACAGAAATCATCCTTGTCTGTTTTGGCTGCTCTGATGACTTAAGCAAATGATATAAATCATCACAGGAGGGGACAGAGAGAAGAAAGGCACAGAGGATAGCAGCTGGAAGGCAAAAACAAACAAACAAACAAACAAACAAACATCTATAAGATTTTCTTGCAGATTCCCAGAGGTAGGTGGGCTAGAGGTCTGAACACTCAAGAGTGGATGGGGTCAAACACTAGAAATACTATATTGTAGCAAAGTCACCTTTTATCACTAATCTGGTTCAGTCTGGGACAAAGCGACTCTTCATCTGATAGTGTTATTATAAATGTAAGTCAGTGTTATTAACCTAGCTCGAAAGAAAAAAAATGTTCAGACAGGTCAGGGGTCTGGGGGATCTCACCCAGCAGAGAGCACCACCGTGCTTGGCCTACGCACAGCTCTGTCGCAGTTTTAACGCAACAGGCAAGGACTCAGATGGCGCTATATCAAATGACTTGCACATAAATCTGGCGATATGGATGTGGCGTGGTAGGCCCGAGAACCCCTGCACAAGGTAGGCATCCTGGGAAGGCACTGGAGACCATTTCTCCCCTGCTGGGTTGTATGTCTGGGTCTAGCAGCAACGCACAAATTACAGGACCTGGGGAGCCTCCAGAGTAACTGAATGTAAATGAATGGAGCCTCCCAGGAAATACAAATACGAGCTCATTATTTTGTTTTCCAATCCAGAAAGGAACACACTTTGAAACAGCAGTTTTGGCCAATAATGAAATAACAATAATAATAATAATAATAATAATAATAATAATAAAGATAGCTCTGCCTAAGTCGATTTTCTGCAAGTGGCAGAATCTGATAGGCCTTCATGAGGTAAAGGAACATCTATCTGCCTGAAATACAGCGACCTCCAGAGAATTTTTCCTGAATCCACCAGAACTGGGCCTTTTCCCCACAACATTTCTTCAGCATTGTTATCCTATGTGGGGGTGGGTGTGGTGAGGGCATTACTATACCCGTTATGAGGTCTTCACAAATTATATTAAGAGGTGAGTAATAGGGGTGCCTGGGTGGCTCAGTCGTTAAGTGTCTGCCTTTGGCTCAGGACATGATTCCAGGGTCCTGGAATCAAGACCCATGTTGGGCTCTCTGCTCAGCAGAAAGCCTGCTTCTCCCTCTCCCACTCCCCCTGCCTGTGTTCCCTCTCTTCCTGTATGTCTCTCTGTCAAGTAAATAAATAAAATCTTTAAAAAAAAAGGTGAGTAATAAACGAGGTGAGGTGAAAATGCTTCATTTTAAACATCTCCAAATTGGCCAATTTCCTTGATCTTTAAAAATATTTGCAAAGCACTGCGGTGATGGAAACATTTTGCTATCTATAAAATGCATAGACCAGATTCATTTTGGAGATGGTTGTGCTATTAGAATATTTTATGGAGGCCATTTCTGAAGTCCTACTGATACTTGGAGAACTTAAGACACGGTGCCAGGGGTGTTTGCTGGGTTGGCTAGGCTTTTTCCGTTGCTCGTTTGGACTTCTTGCTACTGGAGGCTTTAGTTCATGGAAGACCCTGCCGAGCTGAGGCTTCTTGGTCAAAAGTCACCTTTTCAGTTAGGTCAACCATTCTATTAATACTAAAACCTGTCCCATAACCCCCCCCCCATTTACTGATTCCCCCTTATTCTGCTCTACTTACAAAGAAGTCCATGAATTATTTCTGTTAACTACAGATGGAATACCTGTTCTATAAAAGCAGAGGTCTTGTTTTTTTTTTTCCCTCTTGAAGTATTCATGAGTCTAGCACACTGCCCGCAGCTCAAGAAACATGTGTGGAATGAATAAATATGATAATAAATGCATCTTTGGGAAGGCGCTGTACTTTCCGATACATAAATGTCATCTCAGTGGGAATGATTACTCTTGTCTTCAGGACCTATAACCTATATAACCAAGGATGGTTCCTTGCAAATCTAGTTCATGTTGGATGTGACCAGAGGATGGTTCACTTTTTTATATAATCCCAATGACTAACGCTATCAGGAGATTTCAGCTTTTGATTTTCAACAAAGAAATGTTCTCCAAGGAGATCCAAACTCTTAGTTTACACAGCACATACCTTCCTAATAGGATTGAACCAGTATGACTCATTCACACATTTGTAAGAGATACATTTATTTAAGAGCCTACAGTTCATCAGATACTGGGTTCAGCCAGTGGATGCAGAAGTGAATCTATTGTCAGCCTGTGTCCTCGAGGAGCTCACAATCTGTACAAGACAAAGCTGAGAACATTTATACAATAGGGCTCTAGTATTTAGCTTTTGCTACAAAAGAGGCAGGAGCAAAATGCTGACAGAGCACAGAGGAGAGAGCCTGATGCAGAAGAGGTGACAAAGGAACTGGTTCTTGGAGGAAGAACTGGAATTGTCCACGTGATTTGGGTGATGAAGGAGGAGAGTCAAAGAAAAAGTATTATGGGCAGAGCATACCCAAAGGCAGAGGGAACAGGGCAGTCAAGGAACATTGGGAGTTTGGAGTGGGTCAGATGTTTGGGGGGATGCTGGACAGCTTGATTAAATGAGTTCTTGACAACACCTCCCTGACAAAGAAATGACACAGCTTCTCAGTCTCTGAGACAACTCACCCTACTATGGACACAGCATCTTTGGACGCAAAAAGCCTAGTTGTAATGTTGACATATACATATATGTTTTAATCCGAGCTGCTCCATGTTCTCAGTTTCATAGGT
This sequence comes from Lutra lutra, assembly GCF_902655055.1. NCBI lineage: Eukaryota > Metazoa > Chordata > Mammalia > Carnivora > Mustelidae > Lutra > Lutra lutra. The sequence continues at coordinate 8,051,446 of NC_062284.1, read as the reverse complement.
ACCCAAGCATGTCACCTGGTCTAAAAATGATAGCAATAAGTGATACCACCTGGAACAAGCCCATTAGTAAGCTTCCTGTGAATAGATATGTAATTTGTGCAGAAAGACACACACAGACACACACATTTAAGAAAAGCAATGTTGGTTAAGTCTTTGTCCAATGAAAGCATTGGGAGCAGTTGGTATCTCAATGAAGATGATGCAGAAGGTAATTTAGCTGCGGTATTTTTCACTACAGGTATCACCTGGGTTCTCCAATTTGACCTGGCTGGCTAGAAGATTAAATGTTTCTCTTATATGTTTCCAAATACACCATCTTACTATCTGTTGGACATGATCTGGAGTTTTCAATGGCCGTGGCCTCTACCAGGAATGCTATTCCACCTGATGTCCCCATGGATTTCTCCCTCACCTATTTAAATCATGACACAAATGTCACCTTCTCCATAATGTTTGCCTTGAACACCCTATTTAAAATTGCTCCCCATGCCCATGCTCCCCCGCATCCTTCCCTGGGCTCCAACACTCACAAATGCCCTCTCTGCTGTTGAATTTTTCCCACAGCAGAGGGTGGGAGGATTCAAATTAGATATTTGCAGTCTTGCTCTGGGACCTGCTGACAAAGAGAGGAGGAATTTAACAGGTAGGGTCTACTTTACAGGCACTTATTTTAATTTAGCTCTCTTTATGGGCTTTATATTCTTAGACTCAATGGAATATATCACATAAAGTGTTCTGGGCTTTACAAAGTTAGAGAAAGTCTGGTAGATAAGAAAGCTCACAAGACTACATTTAGGAAAGTCAGATTCCAGTCCTCATCTCATACAGACAAGCTGTGTGGGAACTTAGAGTGTCTTGCTCCTACTTTGTACCTGCAAGATGGTAGGCAAAATAACGGTGTCTTGGTTCTTTTCAAATAGATTTATTCTGTGATCTGAATAGCTCAATATACTCCCTGTTGTTGCAGAACAAAGAAGTGGTTGCTCATGAAAACTGTAATCATCAGAAGACAGAAACAAAAGCAGGAGCTGACATTAACTAGGCGTGAGGATACGCATTCATGAATCATGAAATGATGTTCACAAAGGGAGCAGGGACCAAAAACATAAGTAGCTGGAAATAGGAAACAGGATGAATGCCAAAAAGGTGAGAAGAAAGGTCAGTTAGGACCATTCAGAAACAAATACAAGGATTCTTGGAATTCGGAGGGAGGGATTTGGAGTCTGGCTTTTCAGTAATCAATCTGTTGAGGACTAAGTTTAAGGCATGTTCTGTGGCCAAAGCCATGTTTTGAGACTCACCCCATAAATGTACCTTCCCACACTGTGAGGCTTTGGGAAATAGGGACCGTTTTGCTCTTGTTTTTTTCAATATCAAAAGCAACAGCAGCTTCTTGCATAGTTTCAAAGGAAACTGGATATGTTCGGACACACTCATAGGATTCCTGAGAGCAGCTGTCATGGACATCGTACTCCACGTCCTGAGGGCATCATGGTGAACATGAGCCTGCTCTCACTGAAAGGTCAAAAGGGAAATCAATCGAGAGAGTAACTTGAAACAGTGGAGACTTTCCCTGTATCTGTGATGTGTTGAAAAAAATTCCTGTCTATCAGCCTCTGCTAAGCTCCATTTCCCTCCCTTTGATTATGTACTGATTTCAAAGGACTAAAGAAGACCCAACCCTTGTAAGAACTAATTTATCCTTATGATACCATGTTATTAATTCTGGCCCAAATGTCATGATTTTTACAAGTTCTTTGAATTATGGTTTACTTTTGCACTGAGGGAAATAAAATTTGTGATTTTTTAAATTTGTTTTCGAAAAAACAAATGGTACCTTACAGCATTTTATTTAGAGCTTAGCCTCCAAATTGAGAAGCTGATTAAAAACAAAACAAAAAAGCAAAACAAAACAACAACAAAAAACCCCAAATCTCCTCCTAAATTTCTTGATTTAGATACTAATAGAGTAAATCGGATCTCTGACTTTCTGGATTATATCTTGTTAGAAACAATTTTTAGGACTGGGAACATGACTAACTATTAAACATCATAATACTAGCTGGGTAAGAGCCGTCATCCTAATAATAGCAAAGGAGAAGATGAAAAATTACGAGAAACGAGATTCAAGTACTTCCATAACAACAACAAGAAAATGGTCATTATAGAATGTTTACAAAATATGTACTTACTTTGAAATTGAAAAAAAAAAAAGATAAAACAGCCTGCTTAATAGCTTGAGGATGAAAGACAAAGCAATTTGTCCAGCTACAGTCTTAAATATTAATGCCAATTAGAACAATAAATATATATGAAAACTTCAAGAAGGCAGGAAAATCTGTTTTTAGAAGCACACTCATTAATTATTGAAGTAGAAAAATGAAAATTAACTCTTCAAATGATGACTCCCCCCCTCGCTCCCCCTCCAAAAAAAAAAAAAAGTGGGGATCTATGATAAATTAAAAAGATAAAATCTGAGATTAATATATTAGAAAACTGAGAAAATTAAAAAGATAAATAAATGTAAGAACTAGTTTTTTTCCCCATAAACTCTAATAATAGTCAAAATTCTTGTAAAGGTAATCAAGTAAATATCAGGAAATTAAAAATAAGAACTCTATACCACCAAGGGGGCACAGATATGGGAGAGATTAAAAATTTAGAAGAGTAATACAGTATAATTGTATGGATAACATTGAAAAATCTATACAAAATGGGCTATTGTCTGTGCTTTGTCTCAAAATAGGAGAGGTATGATAATAAATTTATTAAAAAGGAAGAAATTAAACACATAATTAACCACCCCCCCAATACTCTGGGCCCAGAGTTAAGTTTCATAAAAATAAAAAAAGAACAAATAATGTCCACGCCTTCTAAATCTTTCTCTATTGTGGAAAGCAGTATCTCTCTTCTCAATTAAGTTTATAAATCAGGTACAATTTTTTATAAGAAATCATGAAGATAACTCAGGAAATCTAGAAACTTTTTTTAAGAACAGAAATATATTAATAAAACATTAATAATTCTAAATAAACATATTAAAATAATAACATAAAATTAAAGTTTATACAGGAATGTGAGACTATCCAACTTAAGAAATATATTGATATAATGTATCACTTTAATAAGCAAAGAAGGGAAAATATTAATAGATGTTAAAAATAATTTGAAGAAAATCTATATTTCTTTTTTAAAAATTTTATTTATTTATTTGACACAGAGAGAGAGAGATAGCAAGGGAGAGAGCACAAACAGAGGGAGCAGCAGGCTGAGGTAGAGGGAGAAGCAGGTTCCCCACTGAGCAAGGAGCTTGATATGGGGTCCGATCCCAGGATCCTGGGATCATGATCCGAGCTGAAGGCAGATGCTTAAGCACTGAGCCACCCAGGTGTCCCCAAAAATCTATATTTCTTTACATTCAAGAACATTTAAAGAAAAGCTTTGAACAAACTGTAGATAGAAAAATACTAACTCAGGGCGCCTGGGTGGCTCAGTGGGTTAAAGCCTCTGCCTTCGGCTCAGGTCATGGTCTCAGGGTCCTGGGATCGAGCCCCACATCAGGCGCTCCGCTCAGTGGGGAGCCTGCTTCCTCCTCTCTCTCTGCCTGCCTCTCTGCCTACTTGTGATCTCTGTCTGTCAAATAAATAAATAAAATTAAAAAAAAAAAGAAAAATACTAACTCTACATGATGAAGATTTCGAAACCAATAGCTAGTATCAATAAAATTAAATAATGGAAAAATTTTATCATATGTATACTATAATAAATAATACACAATATTTTATAATATATTCTTTCTATAAAATGTATCTTTAAACTTATCATCATATTATATTTAAGGTTTTCCTCAAAGTTCCAACCAATAAAATAGGAAAAAGGAAGAAATAAGAGTATTAACTAGAAAAGGGAAGATTTAAAAAAATAAAAATTTTGAGAATTTAGTAATTGGATTACATACAAAGTAGATATATAAAAGTAAATAGTTTTCCTGTATAACAACAATAACAAGTCAAATTACCAGGCACTTAAAGAAAATCTGCGTGTGAGTGTGCGCATGCGCCTGCGTGCACACACGCACACACACACACACGCTCATTAGAAACAGACCAATTGAACCTGAAAGTAAAATAAATTATTTAGGTAACAGAAAAGACATTTAAAGGATTTTTTTTTCATCAGAAGGATTAAAGACGAAATTATAGAAAAATATGGTTTAATATTATGTCACAAAATAGTAGTTATCAGAGAAAATAAAACTGTCATTTAGGCAAAAGTTAATTTGGAAGATGTGTAAATATTTTTTTGTTAGAAGTTTAGAATTTTTGGCAAAACAAAAATGATAGAATAAAGCTAAGTGTAAGAATTAACCAGGAGAGGGGCGCATGAGTGGCTCAGTCAGTTAGGTGGCTGCCTTAAGTTCAGGTCATGATCTCAGGGTCCTGGGACTGAGCCCTGAGTCAGGCTCCCTGCTCAGCGGGGAGTCTGTTTCTTCCTTTTCCTCTGCACCTCCGCCTGCTCATTCTCTCTCTCTTTCTCTCATATTAATAAATAAAATCTTAAAAAAAAAAAAAATAACCAGGAGCACAACAAGCATTTAATAGGAGTTTATAATAAAGAAAATTTTAAAAAGGGCACCTGGGTGGCTCAGTTGGTTGAACACCTGCCTCCTGATTTCAGGGTCCTAAGATCCAGGCCCGGGGCGCCTGGGTGGCTCAGTGGGTTAAAGCCTCTGCCTTCAGCTCAGGTCATGATCTCACGGTCCTGGGATCGAGCCCCGCATCGGGCTCTCTGTTCAGCGGAGAGCCTGCTTCCCTTCCTCTCTCTCTACCTGCCTCTCTGCCTACTTGTGATCTCTGTCAAATAAATAAATAAAATCTTTAAAAAAAAAAAAAAAGATCCAGGCCCTTGTAAGGTTCCCCACTCAGCAGGGAGTCTGCTTTTCCCTTTCCCTCTGCCACTCCCCCCACCTCCTATGTGCATTCTCTTTCTTTCAAATAAATAAGTAAAACTTTTATTTTTTAAGAAAAAAGAAAAGAAAGACATGTGAATGGAAGATATAATCAGTTATCTAAAGGAATAAATGCTACCAGAATTTAAGAACAAAAGAGTCTTCACATGGCAAGAACCCAACAAGTATCAAGTCAGATGAATGAAAGAAACCACATCTCTGGAAAAAAAAAAAAAAAAAAAAGAGAGAGAGAGAGAGAGAGAAAAGAGGCTTCCAAAGTGCCAGAGATTAATAAAACAAAGAAACAAACAAACAAAAGGCAAGGCAAACAAATCAAAACATTGTTCCCCACAAAGGAAAAATAAAAAGAAGTCAAAAGCTTCAGCCCTCTGTTCAGCAACTCTCAATGCCAAGAAAACAATGAAGTAATGTTTTCAAAGCTTTGAGGGAAAATAACTTTGTACTTAGAATTCTACATCTATCAAAAGTATGTCAAGTGTGAATACAAATTTAAAATGTGTTTGAATGTGTAAGAACTGGAAAAAGTTATTTCCTGTGTAGTGCTTCTCAGGGAAAAATATCTTAAGGTAATGCTTCAGCCAATGAGAAAAAAGCCTAGAAGGAATGAGAACAAACCAAACTTGGAATCAAATCACAATGCAGTTACATCACAAGTGCATCACAGTACTTCAAATTGGGCTTGTGGGGAAAAAAAATAGGCCAATCTAAAAGAGGAAATAAGTTGGCCCTGAAAATGATGTCCCCAATAAGAAAGTGGGTTTTATTTTAAAAGTAGTTTGAAGAAGCCGAATGACTAACAAAGAGACACATTTTTATCTGCTAACCACCACAACAAAAAGAACCATAACAAGATAAGTGGAGGGAAAAGCAAAGCTGTCTATGAACACCATAAACCAAGTGCAAAAAAAACAAAAACAAAAACAAAACAATCTGAGGTGTGGAAGAGTTTGTAAAAATGGATGAAATTCTTAAGCCATAGAAATCTGTGAATGTACAAGTAACAAACTGAATGTTATTCTTTTAAAATACTTTTTAAACATCTAGTAGGACACCCTTTCATTATTCTTCTAAATACTCTAACTTTTCTTTTTTTTTTTAAGATTTTATTTATTTATTTGACAAAGAGAGAGATCACAAGCAGGCAGAGAGGCAGGCAGAGTAGGAGGGGGAAGCAGGCTCCCTATTGAGCAGAGAGCCCTATGTGGGGCTCAATCCCAGGACCCTGAGATCATGACCTGAGCCAAAGGCAGAGGCTTTAACCCACTGAGCCACCCAGGCACCCCTAACTTTTCTTGATCTCAATAATTGGAAACTAAATATTCTTCACAGGCAAAAATAATACATTAACACCTGATTACTTTTGAAATTAATTGCATTCTCAGGATAATCTTCATTATATACTTTTTTATGTACTATAATGTTGTTGAGGACTTTGGCACTTATGTTTATGAGGAGCTGTGCTTGGTAAATTTCTTTTCTTGTATGTCTTTGTCTGGTTTTTGGCATGGTGACACAGGCATAATAATACAAGCTGAGAAGCTTCATCTCTTCTATTTTCTGGAAGGGTTTGCATATACCTGGTATTAATCCATTCTTAAAATGTTTGGTAGAATTTGCCAGTGAAACTATCTGGAACTGGAAAGTTTGCTGTTGAAATTTTTAATTTCCAATTCAATTTGTTTAATAGATATTGGGCTATTCAGATGACCACCTCTTCATGCAGGAGAGCTAGGTAGGCAGTATATATATATTTGAAGGAATTAACTTATTTCATCTAAGTTGTCAAATGTATGGATGTCTTTGTTCATTCAGGCTGCTATACCCAAATACCACAAACTGGGGAGCTTATAAATAACAGGAATCTACATCTCACAGTTACAGAGGTTGGAAGTCTGGGATCAGGGTGTGAGCATGGTTGGGTGAGGCCTCTCTTCCAGCCTGCAGACTACTACTGACTTCTCGCTGCATCTTCACACAGTGGAAGGAGCATGAGATCTCTCTGAAGTCCATTTATAACTGTTCCATTGTCATGATTTACGCAACCTGCAAAGGCTGCACCTACTAATACAATCACCTTTGGGAGTGAACGTTTCAACATGTGAACTTAGGGAGCAGTGAACACAAATATTCAGACCCTAGCCATGGGCATAAATAACACATTATTCCTTTATTATTCATTGAATGCCTGTAGGATCTGTAATTATGTTGCTTATTTCATTCCTGGTATTTTCAATCTGTGTCTTCACTCTTTTTGTCCTAATCAGTCTGGTTTGAGGTGTAAACAAATGTATAGATTCTTGGAAAGAATCAGCTTTTGGTTTCATTTCTTTTCTTTTTTTTTGCTCTGTTTCTATTTTTCCAAATTTATTGAGATGTGGTTGACATATTGTGTATGTTTAAGGTGTACAACCTGTTGATTGGATATACGTACCTATTCCAAAATGATTACCACCATAGCCTTAACTAACACATCCATCCTGTCATATAATTACATATTATTTCATTTTTTGTGGTAAGCATAGTTAAGATTTCTTTTAGCAACTTTCAAGCATATAATAGAGCTTTATGAGCTATAATCAACATGCTGCACATTAGATCCCCAGAGATTTTTATAAATAGAAATTTGTACCCTTTAACCAATATATCCCCTATTTACATCATTCTCCCTGTCCCTGGTAACCACAGCTCTGCTATTTTTCTTTGAGATCAGCCTTTTTAGATCCCATATACAAGGGATCATCATCTAGTATGTACCTTTCTCTGTCTGACATTTCACTTAGCATATTTGCCCTCAAGTTTCTTCCAAGTTGTCACAAATGTCAGGATTTCCTTTTATCTCATGGCTGAATGATTATATCTTATTAGATTACATAATATCAGTATAATAATATATATGGTATATAATATAAATTATATAAAAATATTATATGTGCACATAAATATATATTCCACAAATATCACATCTCCTTTATCCATTCATTTGTTGACCAACACATGGCTTATTTCTGTATCTTGACTCTTGTCAATAATGCTGCAATAAACATGGGATGCAGATATCTCTTTGAGATCCTGTTTTTATTTCCTTTGGATACACAGAAGTGGGATTGCTAGGTCATACGGTAGTTCAATTTTTAATTTTTTGGACGAATCTCTGTATTGTTTTTCATAGTGGCTGCACCAATTTACATTCTCATCAACAGTGTGCAATGGTTTCCTTTTCTTCACACCCCACCAACACTTGTTATCTCTTGGTATTTTTTTTTGTTTTGTTTTTGTTATGTTTTGTTTTGTTTTTTGTTTTTTTGATCCTAGCCATTCTAACAGGTGTGAGATGATATCTCATTGTGGTTTTGATTTGCATTTCCCTGATGATGATTGATGCTGAGTGCCTTTTCATGGACCCATTGGCCATTTATGTCTTTGGGGAAAAAAATGTCCAGTTCCTCTGCCAATTTTTATTCAGATTATTTGTTTTTGTATTATTGGGTTGTATAAATTCTTTATATATTTTTGGATATTAACATCTTGTCAGCTATCGGATTGCAAATTTTTTTCTCATTTTGAAGGTTGCCTTTCCATTTTGTTGATTGCTTCTTTCATGGTGCAAAAGATTTTTAATTTGCTGTAGTCTCACCTATCAATTTTTGCTTTTATTGCTTATGCTTTCAGTGTCATATCAAGAAAATTGTTGCCAAGACAAATGTCAAGGAGATTTTCCCTCATGTTTTCTTTTAATAGTTTTGCACTGTCAGGTCTTATTCTTAAGCCCTTAATCCATTTCAGGTTAATTTTTTTTTTAAAGATTTTATTTATTTATTTGACAGACAGAGATCACAAGTAGGCAGAGAGGCAAGCAGAGAGAGAGGAGGAAGCAGGCTCCCCGCTGAGCAGAGAGCCCGATGCGGGACTTGATCCCAGTACCCTGGGATCATGACCTGGGCCTAAGGCAGAGGCTTTAACCCACTGAGCCACCCAGGCGCCCCATTTCAGGTTAATTTTTGTGTGCAATGTAAGACAGGGGTCTAATTTCATTTTTCTGTGTGTAGTTATCCAGATTTTCCAAGACTAGTTATTGAAGAGCTACCCTTTCCCCACTGAGTATTTGTGGCTTCACTGTTGAATATTATTGAACATATATGCATATATGTATATGCATATATGACCATATGAATTGATTCTTTCCATATGTCTATGTGTCCATGCTAGTACCATGCTGGTTGGATTACTATAGCTTTGTAATATAGTTTGAAATTAGGCAGTGTGAGGTCTTCAGCATTGTTCTCCCTTAGAATTGGTTTAGCTTTTTGGGGTCTTTCATGGCTCCATACAAATTTTAGACAGTTTTTTTTTTTCTATTTTTGTCAAGTATGCCATTGGAATTTTGATAGGGATTGCATTAAGTCTATGGCTTTAAGTAGTATGGATAATAAACAATATTAATTTTCCCAATTGATGAACACAGACTACTTATCTGCTCTACTTTACTGTTCTCTTCATTCTACTTTCTTTGTTTTTTTAATTAATCATTTTTTAAAATTTATTTTCAGCATAACAGTATTCATTGTTTTTGTACCATACCCAGTGCTCCATGCAATCCGTGCCCTCTCTAATACCCACCACCTGGTTCCCCCAACCTCCCACCCCCCACCTCTTCAAACCCTTCAGATTGTTTTTCAGAGTCCATAGTCTCTCATGGTTCACCTCCCCTTCCAATTTCCCTCAACTCCCTTCTCCTAACTCCCCATGTCCTCCATGCTATTTGTTATGCTCCACAAATAAGTGAAACCATATGATAATTGACTCTCTCTGCTTGACTTATTTCACTCAGCATAATCTCTTCCAGTCCCATCCATGTTGCTATGAAAGTTGGGTATTCATCCTTTCTGATGGAGGCATAATACTCCATAGTGTATATGGACCACATCTCCCTTATCCATTCATCCATTGAAGGGCATCTTGGTGCTTTCCACAGTTTGGCGACCGTGGCCATTGCTGCTATAAACATTGGGGTACAGATGGCCCTTCTTTTCACTACATCTGTATCTTTGGGGTAAATACCCAGTAGTGCAATGGCAGGGTCATAGGGAAGCTCTATTTTTAATTTCTTGAGGAATCTCCACACTGTTCTCCAAAGAGGCTGCACCAACTTGCATTCCCACCAACAGTGTAAGAGGGATCCCCTTTCTCCACATCCTCTCCAACACCTGTTGTTTCCTGTCTTGCTAATACTTTCTTTGGTTTTAATTTACTCTTCTTTTTCTACTTTATTCAGATGGAAGCTAATTAATTTCTTTGAGACTTTTATTCTTTTTGTGTATAAGCTCCATGTTATAAACTGTCCTCTCAGCACCGCTTTTAGCAGCATCCCACACATTTTAATATGCTGTTATTTCCATTTTCGTTCAATTCAAAATATCTGCTAATTTCACTAGAATGAGTTCTATTGTGATCCAGGGGTGTTTAGTGGTGGATATTTAATTTCTAAATATTTGGAGGTTTTCTAGATAATCCCCTATTTTCAATTTCTAGATTAATTCTTTATGTCCAAGAATATACTCTGCATTATGTCAATTCATTTAAATTTTTAAAGTTTTTTTTTAAGATTTTATTTATTAATTTGAGAGAGAGAGAGTGCAAGCAGGGGGAGCAGCAGGAGAGGGAGAAGCAGGCTCCCCATTGAGCAGGGAGACCAACTCAGGCTTGATCCTATGACCCTGGAATCATGACCTGAGCTGAAGGCAGACGCTTAACCAACTGAGCCACCTTGGTGTCCCTTAAAGTTTATTTTTGGTCCTAGGGTATGGGTCATGATAAGAATTCCATGTGTACTTGAAATGAGTGAGCAATCCACGGTTATTGGTCAACTTGTTCTGAGTGGAAGATTTTTTATGTGTTCCCTTCTTTCAGAGATAATGAGTTTTTTGCTGGTGTCCTAAGAACAATGGCATAACATTTAAGATTTTTGTTCTGTAAGAAATAAAGCATAAGAGGGTACAGGTGGGTTTTCACCCCTTCCTATAGTCCTTTTATCTTGCTTTCTCTGATGGCTTCAAGAAAAATTGTAAATTCTCAGAATGCTCAAATTTATTGTTGTTTTTGCAAAGGAAAGGATACCACTCTTTCAGCTTTCTGCATTCTAAGCCAAAGCTGGGAAATTTATATATATTTTTCCAATGATAACAAATAAAACTTAAGAAAAAAGATTTTATTATATATCTGAGAGAGAGAGAGAGAGAGAGAACATGAGCAGTGAGGCAGAAAGAGAGGGAGAAGCAAGCTCCTGGTGAGCAGAGAGCCCAGTGCAGGACTGGATCCCAGCACCCTGGGATCAGGACCTGAGCTGAAGGCAGACACTTAACTGACTGAGCCACTCAGGTGCCCCACCGTGGTAAAACAATGTTCTTAGTAAATTCAAAATATGTAAGAAAAATAAATTCACTTAGACTTATCGGTTAGAAAATAGAAACTCTATACAGTTGTTGGATTGTAGAGCAGTTTTTTAATATATGCAATAAGCAAACCACAAAATATTTGTGATGAAACCAGTACTGAATTAAGAAGTATGTGAACATGAGAGACATATTTTCTCTCTGCCATCTGTCACTGATTAGATTTTAGAAATACTTGAACTTTTGAAACACTCTTTGGGAAATGAAGCAACATGGCTTACCAGGGTCATTAACACATTTAAAAAAAATTCTCTCAATTTTGTTTGTTTTTTTTTTTTTTTTGCAAATTTAGTTGAAAATCTTTAATCAAAGTATTCAACAAATAAAATGCCCAAATGCACAGATTACACTCTTCATTAAATGTATCAGTTGGAAACAAAGTTTGAAAAAGAGAAGACATAAAGGAGTATGTACAAAAGCAATGAAAATTATAACAACAATGAAAAGAAAACAAAAATTCTATCTCTGCATATTGTGCCATTTTAAAATCCAAAACATGCCACTGAATTGGATAATCTATTTGACAAATAAACTTATTAAGGCTAAAATATTTATACACTTAAATATGATAAAAATAGAAGTTAGAATAGTTCTCTTTTAGAAAATTCTTTTCTTTTCAGAGCTCAACAGATACATCAGTTACCTAGAGAGAAAATGTTTTCTAAATTAAAACATTATGTTTTTCCATTTATGGGTAAAATTTTAAACTTAGGTTTATCTGTACTATTGACAGAGGAAAAAAGCATGTTATACATTTAGAGAAGACTGACAAAGATTTAATTGAAGAATCCCTTCTTATCTAGAAGAAAAAGACAACTAATTAAAAAAAATGCCACCAACAAAAAATGTGCAACTATGACACCCCACCAGAAAATCTAAAACACAGAACATATGAAAACACCAGAGCTTGTTGAGAATGTGGAGCAACTGGAACTCTCGTAAATAAGAATGCATTCACACCCTATGAAATAGGACTTCCTCTCCTACTTGCACATCCCAAAGAAATGTGTTTGTCAGTTCTCCATGAGACACGTAATAAACTATCCATAGCACCACTCGCCATTATAGCTCGAAACTGAAAAATATCACAATGTAGAATAGATAAATTATGACCTATATATACAATGGTATAATAGACAGCAATGAAAATAAGTGAACTGCAACTGTTCTCCAAAACATGATAGAATCTCACAAATATAATGTCCATTTAAAAAAGCCAGATATGAAAACTACATTCTCTAAAATGGCATTTATGTAAAGTATACAAGGAAGCCAATCTAATCCATGGTGTTAGAAATCAAGTTAGTGGTGTCTTTGTTGAAGGATGGGTATGGTCACTGCAAGGAGACAGGAAGGGAAGTGAGGCTGGTGGTTTGGAACATGGGCAATGTTCTTCTTGAACTGGAACTGGTTGCTGGATCAAAGTGTAAGATTATTATACTTACACTTCTTTGTATGTGTGTATTACATAAAAATATACCCCCAAAGGCCAAAAACACCCCAAGTAAGTTAAATAAAAAGAGTTCAAAGAGTGTAACAGATTTTTTTTTTTTTTAAGGTTTTATTTATCTGACAGAGAGAGATCACAAGTGGGCAGACAGGCAAGCAGAGAGAGAGAGGAGGAAGCAGGCTCCCTGCAGAGCAGAGAGCCCGATGTGGGACTCGATCCCAGGGCCCTGAGATCGTGACCTGAGCTGAAGGCAGAGGCTTAACCGAGTGTAACAGATTTAATGTTAAATTTGGACAATTGTATTTTGAAATATTTCACCCAATAGGGAAATATTCTGATGGTTTCTACTTTTAGTTAGATACATTTCTTCTATACTAGAGTAGAGTAACATCAAAACTCTATGATTTCATGGTACTAAAATTGTCAAAAATTCAAAATAATTACAGAGAAGCTCAGTGGATTATTTTGTTTTATGAAGATATTTGTCAAAGGGGTGCCTGGGTGGTACAGTTGGTTAAACGTCTGACTCTTGGTTTCAGCTCAGGTCATGATCTCAGGGTTGTGAGAACAAGCCTCGTGTGGGACTCCATACTCAGAACCAAGTCTGCTTAGGATTCTCTCTCTCTCTCCCTCTGATCCTCTCACTCATTTTCTTTTCTTTTTTTTTCTAAAACAAATATTCAAAAAAAAAAAGATGTTTGTCAAAAAAAACTATTGTATACATAGGAAGAATAGATTCAAGATAGTGATAATTTTGAGTTTATTAATCATAAATTGTACTTTGAGGTCAATTAAAAAATTTTTAAAAATAACAAAAAATCCTACATAAAAATGTCATTTACTCTGTATTATATACAGAAAGACCTAAGAAATCACTTAAATATTTGTGTTAAGGATAGCTATTCTGCTTATGTTGCATTTTAATAGTACAAAACAAGATCATTTTTCTAATTTTATCCTCTTTTACACAGATACCTGTCATTTTTCTTTTTAGGTATAATTTAATCTTTGAAACTAGGTTTTGAGGAGAATTATTTTATAGTTTCATCAATATAATAACAATATGGTGATCAATACATAAATATCTCATAGCTATACATCTGCCATCTGATGGTAATTTATATGGCCACCCTATGGACATAGAAACTCAACAGATAAAGTAGTAAATCTCCCCAAATAAATTTATAAATTGAAAGCATTTGAACTCAAAATCACAAAGGTCTTATCATGGAACTGGAAAAATAGATTCTAAAATGGGCCTCAAAGAACAAAAGCCTTGAAATAATCAAGTTACCTGAGAATCAAAGGTTGACTTGTCATAATAAATACCAAGAATTATTACAAGCTATAGTAACTAAGACAATATCGTCTTGATGCAAGGATAAAAAAGGATAACATGAACAGAATAGGATTTTAGAAACAAAAAATATCTAGAGAATGCTGATACCTGATGGAAGTGCCATTCCGAGTCAGTAATGAAAACGTGTTCTGTATTTAGCTGTGCTGTGGCCAAATGATGGTCCTTTTAGGGGAAAAAAAGGTACCTCTATAAATGAAACTATTTTCATATGGAATATTGATCTCAAAGTGAACAACCGAAATTTAAATGAAGACAGTACAGAAAAATACCTTTTTACCAAAATTCCCCACAGACCATAAGGAAAAGCTTGATTTGGGGGTTATACCAAAGAAATTAAAATGTCAAGTCAGAAAAGTAGTGAAGAGGGGCGCCTGGGTGGCTCAGTGGGTTAAGCCGCTGCCTTCGGCTCAGGTCATGATCTCAGGGTCCTGGGATCGAGCCCCGTATCGGGCTCTCTGCTCAGCGGGGAGCCTGCTTCCTCCTCTCTCTCTGCCTGCTTGTGATCTCTCTGTCAAATAAATAAATAAATAAATAAATAAATAAATAAATAAATAGTAGTGAAGACAGCACGTACAATCTGGTCGCATGTCATCATTGTATTGGGTGGGACCAGTAAAGACTTAGTATGCGAATTATATGAAGGATCCCTAAAATAAGTTAGATAAATGCAAACAATCTAATAAAAATATAGGCCTCAATGTTAACCTTTTAGGAGAGCAAACGTGAGTGGCCAATGAATATATGAAAAAAATAGGGGCACCTGGATACGTCAGTCAGTTAAGCATCAGACTCTTTGTTTCAGCTCAGGTCATGATCTCAGGGTCATGGGATCGAGCCTCAACTGGAGCTCTCCACTCAGTGTGGACCCTACTTAAAATTATTTATCTCCTTCTTCCCCACCCCAACTCGTGCTCTCTCTCTCTCCCTCTCTCAAATAAATAAATAAATAAATCTTGACCCCCCCCAAAAAGTATTGAGTCTCATAGTTGTGAAAGAATTGCAAATCAGGGGGCGCCTGGGTGGCTCAGTGGGTTAAAGCCTCTGCCTTCAGCTCAGGTCATGATCCCGGGGTCCTGGGATCGAGCCCCGCATCGGGCTTTCTCCTCAGCAGGGAGCCTGCTTCCTCCTCTCTCTCTCTCTGCCTGCCTCTCTGCCTGCTTGTGATCTCTGTCTGTCAAATGAATGAATAAAATCTTTAAAAAAAAAAAAAGAATTGCAAATCAGTTCTTTTCCTCTGCATACCCATAAAATTGGCAAAAATTTTAAAATCTGATATCATACCAAGTATTGGCAAGGATGTTGAACAACATGAACTCATGTACAGTGCGACTGAGAATTTTAATGGGTACAGCTGCTTTGGAGAGACATCAACAAGATTTAATAAAACTGAAATTGCTTGCAATCCCATGATTATACACATATCCATAGCCGATGGGGATGCTTTTCCCTTTCATCCATTCTCTGATGTGCACCTTGTGCTGGCCAAGGTGGAAAAGCCTAGTAGAAAGGAGATGCTAAGGGACTGAGAGTCTGGAAGCTTTACAACATGAGAGAGATAGACATTTTGGTCCAGAACACTTCAAGGTGAAGGGGCCCTGGGGAACACCCTTTGATTTCAAACAGGGACCCCGAAATGTTCAGAGAGTTAACAGGACTATGTCTTGCAAAACCTAAAAATCAATCTCTAATTCTCTCCACCCCCGATTGGTTGTCCACTACTAATCTTATTCCAAATTACAATCTGAAGGACTCAAGAAAATAAGAGAAATCTGAAATAAAAGACTATCATCCGGAGACTCCCTACACAAGGTATGTAACATCTTTGCCTATTGTGCATCTGTGATTCTGTTAAAAATTATGGGAATTCCAAGAAAAAGGACCAAGAGAAGAAATAGGTGATTATACATGTAACCATAGCTGATGGAGATGTTGAAGCTGTCAGACATAGGACTTAACATAACTTTGAATATGTTTATTTTTATTTTTTAAATAACTGTTTATATGACAAGATGGAAAATTTCACTAGAAATCAAGTATACAATATAGACATGATATATATGATAAAAATAAATATACAGAAATCACATATATGATAGAAATATATACATAGAAATAATATATATCATATATATATTCGGTTATGTATATGAAATACTAGAATTGAAAATCTACCTCAAAATAAGATAGAAATATATATATATATCTCATATATATACACAAATATATGTATAAATCACATATATAGGGTAGAATATATGTATATATAAATTGCACATTTATACACATATATATATAAACTATATATATAGGATAGAATATATATAAATCAAATATATATCTATATATATTATTGTATATTCTATTATATATATGAAACACCAGAATTTAAAATCTCAATACCTCAAAATAAGAATGCTATCCCTTTCTTTTGTTTTCTTTAAAAAAAAAATTCTATATCCATGTCTTTCTTTGTCTCCCATTTCTTTTGTTTTTCTTATCTTCTTTGAGGTGGCTAGGCCAGTGGTCCCTGACTGAGGAGCCCCATCAAGGCTGACAGGTGGCCTGGTTGGTGGGGCTGGGGGTGAGGGGGTACTTGGGAGATGGAATTGAGAAGATAGACAGGCAGCAGCTGTGGCTGGTAAGGCCTGGGGGGGGTGGGCTTGGGGAGGTGACCAGGTTCAAGCAGGTGACCAAAACCTACAGGGTCTGAGGACGCACACATAAATGTACACATGCATTATCATTCCATGCATGGGAAGTTTATAAACTGGCAGGGATCACTAGCAGTGACAAGTCCTTCCCTTTGGGGAGGGAGGCAGAGACTATGGGTGCCTAGGCTGGGTTCTGGCATGCACAACATTTCTGTCTCCTCAGTGGAGAGCCAAATACTTGACTATGTGTTTTTGTATGTCAATGAGTGAAGGTTCATCAAGCTGTCCCCTCAAAATTTGTAACTTTTTATATGCAAGTTATATTTCAGTAAAACTTTTCTTGAGGTATAAATATAAAGTCTGACCTGAAAGTTTTTGAATAAACAAGAATTAGCTGAAAATAAGGCAAGGAGAGTGAAGTATTTGGCAGTGTGAGTGCCAGTCCAGGAGCATCAAAGAGCACATCAATGAGTAAATGATCACGGATGGACCAATGAAATAGGAACATGGAGGCAGGAATTGTTGTGGGCGGAGCTAGGAAGGAAGAAAGGGACAAACGATGGAGAGACTTGAGTCTAATACTCAGAGTTGTGGCCTCTAAGCTGTAGAAAATGGGAAACCTTGCAGAGTTATGGGGAGATGTGGGAGGTGGGGAGCCTGGGAGGGTGTTTTTCAAAGATGGTAAAGATGACAATGTTCCAGCAAGCGAATAGTTAAGGAAAGTGAAAAGCTCCAGGTAGGAGCTGAGAGAGGAAGGGCTGGGTGGCAGGCATTGATTCCATTTATATTTAAAACTGTGGCTAAGCAGTTGTAGTAAGTTTCACAGAAAAGTGTAAATGTGTTTTTTAACCTGACAATTTAAAAAACATAACGTAGGTAACTTACCAACATTTGGTGTTAAATGTGGAGAGAGGTTGGGAGAAATTGTCAGAGTATTACGGTCCTCACTTTTTATTTGATACTACTTGAAATTGACAGATTAGTAAGAATATTTCTATATATTATGGTACTTAAAGTTATAAAGGCAATGATAGAAAAAATAGAGTCTCTAAACATTACAACCTATGAAAAGTAAACCAAAATCATACAAAGCGAGAGAAAACATCGACCATGAGAAAATAGCAGACACCGTAAGAAATGTTAAAAATGGAATATCATAAATGCTAGAATTCAGAACAAAAATAGCTGTTAGAGCAACAAATGTCAGTGGGATAAGCTAAGCCATTGAAAGAAAAAGACTCATATTATATAAAAAATTAAAACCTAACTACATGCCATTTATATGAAACGTATCTAAAATGGACTCAGCAGGGTTGAAAGTGACATACAGACCAAAATCCCACCAGAGAAAAACTAAAACATAAATCAGAGGTTGCAATATTAACATTACCGTTAATGCCAAGACATAAACATAAATGACAGAAGTGCTTTATCATAATAAAAGGCACAAACACACAGAAGATCAAATGCTCATGAGTCTTCATGCCCCAAATAACAAAATAATTAAAATCTGTAACCAAGAATTGCAGGCAGTAGAAAGGGGAAAGAAAAACAAACAAACTAGAAAAATGTTAACTAGCAGAGTTCAACCTCTGCCTCCTCCATGGCTGATCCCATTGATCCATTTTAACCTTACACCAGTTAGAATGGCCAAAATTAGCAAGACGGTAAACAACAAGTGTTGGAGGGGATGTGGAGAAAGCGGAACCCTCTTACACTGTTGGTGGGAATGCAAGTTGGTGCAGCCACTTTGGAGAACAGTGTGGAGATTCCTTAAGAAATTAAAAATAGAACTTCCCTATGACCCTGCAATTGCACTACTGGGTATTTACCCCAAAGATACAGATGTAGTGAAAAGAAGGGCCATCTGTACCCCAAAGTTTATAGCAGCAATGGCCACGGTCGCCAAACTGTGGAAAGCACCAAGATGCCCTTCAACGGACAAATGGATAAGGAAGATGTGGCCCATATACACTATGGAGTATTATGCCTCCATCAGAAAGGATGAATACCCATCTTCTGTATCAACATGGACGAGACTGGAAGAGATTATGCTGAGTGAAATAAGTCAAGCAGAGAGAGTCAATTATCATATGGTTTCACTTATTTGTGGAGCATAACAAATAACATGGAGGACATGGGGAGATGGAGAGGAGAAGGGAGTTGGGGGAAATTGGAAGGGGAGGTGAACCACGAGAGACTATGGACTCTGAAAAACAACCTGAGGGTCTTGAAGGGGCGGGGGGTGGGAGGTTGGGGGAATGAGGTGGTGGGTATTAGGGAGGGCACGTATTGCATGGAGCACTGGGTGTGGTGCAAAAACAATGAATACTGTTACGCTGAAAATAAATAAAAAAAAATAAAAGTTATACGGGGGACGTAAAGGTAATTTAAAAGGTAGACCCAATAGAGGGCCATCTTCCCTCTTGTACACTGGAAAGCAGCATTTTTCCAAGTATTTATGGAGTGTTTACAAACAGTGAACACATATTAGGAAATAAACAATCTTTAGTCAATCCTGAAGTGAAAATAATATGGATCACATTCCTGAATAATATGTATGAAAATTACTAAGTAATTCTCAAAATAAAAACCAAAATTTAAAAATGTACCCAGAAATGCAAGGAATATCTTTTTTTCTGTTGAAAAAGAAATCAAAGGGTATATACTTCCAGTCTTGAAATGAAGGAGCCCTGGGGCTCTAGGGCACAGCATGGTGACTAGTGTTTACAATCTTGAATTGTATCCTCCACAGTTGCTATGAAAACAGAGCTTTAATGTTCCCATCATCACAAGGACAATAACACAGTTAATTATGTGAGGTTTACTGCGGTAAACAATTCATGATATACACATGTATCAAACCATCGCATTGTATACCTTAAACTTACAGGATTATGTTAATTATATTACAGTAAAGCTGGAAAAAAATACAATATAAACTTAAAAATGAAAACGTTGTACTTGGTTGTCATTACCATGGTATTTGAAACATGAAAAATTGATAGACAATTTGGAAAAAAGGAAGTGAAAGAAGGAGTTTCAGAAAAAAAGAAAGAAAGAAAAAGGAAGGAAGGAAAGAAGGAAGGAAGTAAAAGGAAGGAAGGAAGGAAAAGAAAGGAAGGAAGGGAAGAAGGGAGGGAGGAAGGAAAAGAAAGAAAGAAAGAAAGAAAGAAAGAAAGAGAGGGAAGGAGGGAGGGAAGGAGGGAGGGAGGAAGGAAAAGAGAAAGAGAAAGAAAGAAAGAAAGAAAGAAAGAAAGAAAGAAAGAAAGAAAGAAAGAAAGAAAGAAAGAAAGAAAACAAAACGGACAGATTTGAGGTCTGGGGGACTCTGCCTGCGTCAGGCAGCATCAGTGAGCTTAGGAGGCTCTCCCAAGGGCTCTGTTGACACTGCAAGATGATGCTTTTCGCCACCTAACACAGATGGGGTGCTTCCCTTGAGACTGATGCTGATTGAACGAGAGAGACCTAAGTGAGCATCTCTGCATCAGCTCCACACTGCTGGGAGAACCCCAAACGACCAAAGAAGCGACAGGGGCCTAAGCAACAAACTGGTTCCATAATGACTCCATTCTTATTGTCCTCATCACCTCTGGGAGATCAGGTGTCCCTGGTTGTTCATTATAACTAGGATTTTCTTTTCTTTCTTTGACTCATTGGATATATTCTAGTCTGATTACATTCCCTAGCCATGCCCCACTGCAAACTCTTCTACTCTATTTTCTGCAAGACATTGCAATGTACTTGATCATATCAGATGTTCTCACCACCACCCCACCATAATTAAAAAACCACTGTCATGGGAGGACATTGATTTCTCTGTCTCCATCTTGATCTTTAACCTTGACCAAGACCAAGACAGCACTGACACTGCCCACCCCCCAGACCACATACACACTTTAGAGGACCCCACATAACACACATGAACAAAAGGTTAAGGAACAAAGGGAGGGGGGTGCCTGGGTGGCTAAGTCAGTTAAGCATCTGTCTTTGGCTAATGTCGTGATCCCAGGGTCCTGGGATGGAGCCAGTGTCTGGCTCCTGGCTCCATGGGGAGCCTGCTTCTTCCTCTGCCTCTCTTCCCCCTTGTGCTTGCTCTCTCACTCTCTCTTTCTCAAATAAATAAATAAAAATCTTAAAAAAAGAAAAAAGGGACGTGTGGAGGACTCTTTCACTTGGGATCCAGCACTCAGATGTATAAGCCATAGCTCTAAACATCTACCCTCATAACTAACATGATTGGGGCCCCAGAGAAATGCTGCTCCAAGTTTCTGGTCCTGTGTTTTTGAAACAGAAGTCAGCTACATCGGGAATGTCATTTGTGGGCTGGGCCACCACCTATTTCAGAGATAGATACCATCTCAGAGTCTAGGGAGCTTTCAAGAAGTGCAAATTAAAAAAAAAAAAAAGAGGAAAAAAAGGTGGGGGAAGGACAAATTCACTTTTCAGATACTTATTTTTCATTATAGCAAACAAAATTTTGAAAAGTTTTGCAAAACTGATTATGATTTCCCAGTGGTCTTGAGTGTCCATTTTCATATATTGTCTTTCTTTTCCTCCCTTCCTTCCCCTACTCTATATTGGTCTTCTATCTTCCAAACTGCACACTGAACACCCAGTTTCCAAATATAGAAGCATACCCACCATCTTGTGTCCCAACCTCAGTTCCTCACCTAGAATCTAGCAACAAAGCCTCTCTTTAGCACTTCCATGATATTTCTGGTCTAATCTGAGGTCCCTTCTCATACCACCATCTTCTTCTAAATCACTGTTTCTCACTGAGATTCCTCCAACTGACTCTTACCTTGATTCTCCTAACTGAGCTCTTCCCATCCCATTCTCCAGACCTGATCTCAGTCAGTAAACAGAGATCTCCCCCAATTAAAGTTAAGAAACAATCTCCCTAAGAATATTGAGCCAAACACCATAAATAAATTACTAACAGTGATCCCATGACATATTAAGAAATTAATATGTACTAACAGAAAACAATGGATGAGACATTAAAAATTGTGTCTAACTTATTAATGACCTTCTCCATGTAGATCAGAAATTCTATTGATAAAATAAAGGGCTTATTTCTGATCTAAGTTATATTTTTTTATGATGTTGTCAATACCTTGCAAAAAGTCAGCACATCTTAATTTATTTAATGTAAGTAGATATAAATGCACCATATTTCATTTATGGATAATTGTATGCATATATATTTTTAAATACACACACATACATATAAATATATTATTTATATCATTGCATAGATGTGATCTTAGGCTTATTTATCAGTGTGTACATTTTTGCTTGTTTTTCTCTTCTTCCCTCCCCTTCAACCTTTATCTTCCCCACCAAGTAAGCCGGGTCATCAACTTAGCATATGGACTTTCTAATTTCTTGCCTATGTAATTATATGCAAACATATATGTATGCACATACAAACAGACTCACACATACACAAAATCCATGTACACAAGGAGGTTGTGTATGAGTTTTGATATTATTTAACAAAATATATTTTTATGATGTACAGAATTTTCTATATATTGCTTTTCTCCCTCAACAAAATACCTAGTGGGAATCCATCCACATCAACATCTATAGCCCTAGAGCATTTTCTTTCTGGCAAATATTCTATGGTATCGATAGATCATGATATATTTTTTTATATTGGGATTCATATAATTTCCTCATTTTGCCCCTACAAACAATGCATTACAGGATAGCTATATGTAATTATAATGGGTTGGGTGTCCTGGAAAACTAATTTTGAGTGCCTGATAATTGCTGCAGGAGGCTTATTGGGGGCTGCTCCCAAGGTCAATACCTATTTAGGGTGAGAGGCAATATTTGGAC
The DNA here is from genome assembly GCF_902655055.1 of Lutra lutra. Taxonomy (NCBI): domain Eukaryota; kingdom Metazoa; phylum Chordata; class Mammalia; order Carnivora; family Mustelidae; genus Lutra; species Lutra lutra. Next base: position 8,028,717 of record NC_062284.1, on the reverse strand, counting down.
AGAAGGTGAGTTTGAACTACAGGATCAGAAGCCTCAAGGAGTTTGATAGCTTGGACATTGGGTGGTTGCTTGAAGTCATACCCGTTGAGGCAGGGAAATCAAACCTTTGTACCACCATAGAAGATGCTGATTCCATGGAAGGGCTGCCCCTGGACGAATGTGGTAGCTCCCTTTAGATGATGATAATTCCTGAAGAGTAACTTCTCTGAGAGTTATTGCACAGTTTTGTCTTGTATCACTTTAGCTAATCTGGAACTACATTGCCCAGAATTCCCTTCCCTGGATTGCTCCAGGTTAGTGTTAATCACACAAGAAAGCTGTGTGAAATTCAGAAGGCAGAAGTAAAGGGGCAGCCATTTTGTTATGTCTGAAAAATCCATGTAGACCACCAGACATGGGTAGCTGGCAGACATTTTTGTTAATCTACTAGCTCACCTGAGTGCATGGACCCATAATCCCTCCCACCACATCTATTCCTATAGTTTCTCTGAGTCCTGGGCCAAGTTAGCATGCAGGTCCAATTGAAGGGTACCAGCTTCTTCTTCAGGTCCTATGGCATTGTGATTGGAGCTCCTGGGAGACCTGTTTGTGGTCATGCAGTCAGCACATCCTACTGGGTGTGATGTGCTCTTCTTCTGGTCCCGGCTCAGTGTTTCTTCCTCACTGCTGGTTTGGCTGACCTATAGTTCCTTCTGCTCTAACGCCAGATACTGGGTACTAGACAATGCCACTACCTCCTACGATTGTGTCAAGTCTAATCTCTATAACACGTTCCTTCTCCTCCTTTTTTTTTTCTTTTAAGATTTATTTATTTATTTTAAAGAGAGTGTGTGTGAAAGTGGGGGGAGGGGCAGGAATTGAGGAAGAGAGAGTCCCTAGCAGACTCTTCAATAGCCCAGAGCCTAATAAGGGGCTCAATCTCATGACCCTGAGATCATGACCTGAGCTGAAACTGAGAGTCGGGCGGTTAAGCTACTGAACCACCCAGGTGCTCTGTTCCTCATTCTGTATTGCACAAAGCAGACCTGCTCCGCTGATGGAGCACTGACTCAGCACTCCTCACCGGCAGAGGAATGAGGGAATGGGTCTTGAAGAGGACATCTGGTGGTGTGCTAGAGTGTCCATCACAGTACCCAGAAAACTGATCCCCAAGATTAAGCCGGCTCGGCTTAATACATGTATTTTGAAATTCAATGGATGCGGCAAGATTTATAATCCCCAAACCTGTAAAAATTCAAATCTGCACAAGTAATATAAGAGTGCTCTATCTGACTCTTGATCTCACACAAAAAAACAGGGTTACTGAGGGAGGTGGTAGGGAGAGGGTAGTTGGATGATGGACATTGGGGAGGGCATGTGCTATGGTGAGTGCTGTGAAGTATGTAAGCCTGACGATTCACAGACCTGCACCCCTGGGGCTAATAATACATTATATGTTAATAAATTTTTTTTTAATTTAAAAAAAGTATGCTCTATCTGCACCCTATACCATACTTGATGCTATTTCTTTTTTGCTATCTGATGGTCCTAAGAATATATCTTCTTATGATTTAAATTCGTATTTCCCTCTCTGCTAGTGAATGGGAGTCCCACATGTATGTTGGCCATTTGAGTATGTTCTTTTGCGAATTTCTTTTTTACAGCCTTTGGCCACTTATTTTTTCCCCTGTTAGATTCTATGTATTTATCTGGTAAGTTTGTAAATGTTCTTTGGGCATTATACACATGACCCTTTATCTGCTATCTTTGGTATCCATCTGCATTGAAAAAAAATTAGTAAAATCTATTTTTATCAACTTTGTTAACAGCATATTTTTACCATCAATATTGTATTTTTTTAAACACTGGAATGTTTATGCCAGTGGGAATTCCTTTGGGAAACAATATAAAATAGAGGTCCAAATATATTTTCTGCTGATGGATAATATTCCATTAGTACCATTTATTAAATAATCCATCATTTTCCACTGACTTGAGAAATGAATTTTACCATATTAATTCACTTATATACAAGGATCAATTTCTGAGTTCTTTATTTACTCTACCAATAAAAAATTCAATAAATTATGAATACATAAATCTTTAATCTGATAAGTACACATGAAATGCCAGGTAAACATCATGATTGATAAGTGAAATTCAAGAAGAGTTACCATTAAAATAAGGAACAAAGCACCTTTCACTTAAATTGTTTTGAAAGTATTAATCAATGCAGTAAAAAAAGAACTATCGAGTATCAAAATACGGAGTCAAATGGATTAATATTTGACATGGTATGATTGTATACTTGGGAAGAGATTTAACTGAAAAACTATAGTAACAGTAAGAGATTATAAATTTCCTGGTTAAGAAATTAATATTAAAAAAATCAATCACTTCCTAGACACAGAGAGGAAAGTAAAAAAATCAAATTCAGGAAAGATCCCATTTGCAAGAGCAACAAAAAAGATAAACTATCTAGGAATAAACTGGAGAAATGGTCAGTGTTTGTTGGAAGAAAATGACAAAACTCTACCGGGAGGCATAAAAGAAGAATTGAAAAAGAATTGAGGAAAGTACACTTCAATATTGTGAAGAGCCCGATTCTCTCTACATTTATCTATAAATTTATTGTAGGGTTTTGGTACCTCAAGGATAGTGGAGAGGACTTAGGTTCCAGCACAAGGGGAAGGGGTAGATCTAGCTAGGAGTTAAGATACAATTTGCTTCAACTATTTTCCTACTTCTATGTAGTAAGAAATAACAAACTGGCTTCTTATATATTCTTTTCAATTCATGCTTTGTGATTGGTTAAGTAGGCTAATTACTCAGTAAGTCTTAACAAGTGTGGCTTTTGTATCAGTCCTAGAAGACAGTGGTTCAAGAATTCTTTAACTTACAGCATGTCTGTGGGCAAGACCAACAAAGAAGAAACATGAAAATACTTCCTTCGCTTAAAATTGTCCCTTCAAGCAGTCTCTAAGTATTCAGCTCACTTAGATGATGCTCTGTCATTGTTTCTCTGTGTTGCATTATCATATCCTTATCAGGTGTCTGTTTAGATCAGTAGTCAGCAAACTATAGCCCAAGAGTCAAATCTGGTTTACTGCCTGTTTTTTATAAATAAAGTTTTATTGGGACACAGCCACATTCATTCATTTACATTTTGTCTATGGATGCTTTCACTCTGCATGGGCAGAACTCAGGAGCCCTAACAGATCATACGGCCCACAAAGCCGAAAACATTTACCATCTGACCCTTTACAGGCAAAAATGGCTGACATTGTTCTTTTTTTTTTTTTTAAAGATTTTTATTTATTTATTTGACAGACAGAGATCACAAGTAGGCAGAGAGGCAGGCAGAGAAAGAGAGGAGGAAGCAGGCTCCCTGCTGAGCAGAGAGCCCGATGTGGGGCTCGATCCCAGGACCCTGGGATCATGACCTGAGCCGAAGGCAGAGGCCTTAACTCACTGAGCCACCCAGGCACCCTGACACTGTTCTTGACCATAAAAATCTTGAGGACAAAGTCAGTGCTACCTCCTCTCATCATACTCAGCATTTAAGTTACAGATGTTGCTCCAAAACATTGTTTTGTATGAACATATTAACAGAAAGAATAATCTTTCGATTTTGTGTTAAGCTTAAGGTATTAAAATTTTACGTGTTTATATGTGTTTTCTTGACTATTTTTCATGGAAAATGGGGTGGGGAGTAAATCTGGGCAGCAAAAAGCTGTGGGTCAGAAACGGATAAAGGCACGAGATATGAAGAAAAAACAAAAGAGAAAGGATTATAATGGGGACAAAAAGTGTGGCAGGATACATCATGGGGGTTGGGAGAGGGGCAGTAATAGTAAAATCTCTGCGAATCTAAAGGTCTGGGGTTGATTTCTGTTCCCGATTCTAGAATAGTCTCCACTCTTTTACCCATGCAGAATTAAGCCCCATAATTTCTTATTTCCAAATAGGTAGGAACTCTTCACTTCCCTCCATTCCTAATTCTATCACCCTCTTGCTCTCAGACAACATTGTACATTTCTTGGTTCTATACTAGACTCCTAATTGGAATCTCTGTTATCACTGTTAGTCAGGATGTTTGGGGTGCAAATAAGTGAAAATCCAAATCTAAGTGTCTGTGAGATAAAGATAATCTGTTGTATTACTTAATTAGAAATTCTAGCAACAGTTCCGACTCCGGGCATGATTGTGTTGGAAATCTAGGTCTCTATCTCTGCAATTCTTTCATTGTTGCACTCCCCCACGGTGGGTCTTGTCCTTAGGTGGGCTTCCCTCCTGGTGCAGGATAGCTACTGGCAACAACCCATAGCTCAGCTTTCCTGGTTCACATCCAAGGGGAGAGATAAGATACCTTGTTCACCAAGTATGGATGGAAAGTCATGGGCTTTAAAACAGTTGAACTAACCTGAGCCAGTCACCCTGGCAAGGGGGATGAGACCACTTTGCATGGCTTCTCATGTTTAGGTTGGTAGAGGTGCTTAAAAATCGGGTCGCAGTTGTCCTTGAAACTGACTGTGTATCTGAATCTTCTGAGGGCTTGTGGAAACACAGATCACAGGTTCCGTCTCTCAACGTATGATCTTGTAGGTTTTGGGTGAGTCCCGGAATTCTGAACTTCTTATAAATTCCTAGGTGGGAATTTATGCTGATGCTGCTGGTTTATGCGTGAGGAGCAACTGATACAGAGAAAGATGCTTTGGAAAATGCTTTCCAAAGTCATAGAAGCCAGCACACATGCAGAACACCACTTCCTTTAGAGAAAGCATAAATAGACTAGTAGGTACAAGACTGTTAAATCTTTTCATTTTGCAGACGTGGAGTCTTGAGTTCTGAGAAGATTGACTGGGATTGCATTACATGCCTGGGTTGAGTCTTGACATGGATCTTTCATTCTTCCAGCTGGGCAACTCCTCCAAGTTCCAGGTCTAAGGAAAGGAGGGAAATTCCCTAACATCTCTGGAAACATATGGGAGGAGGACTGCAGCTCCATTTGGATCCCCACACTTGGGAGGCTGAGTCTAAGGATGGACTTAGAATCAAGATCAAGGAACTCAGAAAGTCCATTTGTCCTCATGCCACAAGCTTCTATTCTCAAGATGATCTAAACCACTTGGAGACCAATATTAATAATAACAAAAGTTACCAACAATGGTAGGTTAAAAATGGCAAAAATCAATGCCTTGCTGGACTGGCCTTTGCTGATGTTATTAAGGAGTCCAAGGGGGGCTTTGAATCAAGAGAAGCTTAAAAGCAAGGCACTGGGTGTGGTGCAAAAATAATGAATACTGTTACGCTGAAAAAATAAAAAATTAAAAAAAAAAAAAAAAGCAAGGCAGAACCCCACTGAGCGAAGTGCTAGCTGAAGCCAGTTTGTCCCTCTGACCCTGGTCACTCTCTGCAGGTGACAAATGAAAGGGCATTTCACCTGATTCACCCAGTAGCCACAGCTTCCTCTGAGGTCACAATAGTGACGTCTTTTTATCTCTTTCTTCCCGCCCCCTCCACTCCATTAGATGGTAGCTTCTAATTGCTCTAGCAAGCTTGAGCTGCCATAACAAAATACCACAGACTGAGTGACTAACAGTAGAACTTTGTATTTCAGTTTGGGAAGCTGGAAGTCCAAGGTCAAGGTGTCAGTGAGGTAGGTTTCCTCTCTGCTTCTAGGCATCCTCTCGTGTGTCCTCACATGGCCTTTCCACTGTGTGTGCGTGCAGAGAGATCTCTATCTCTCCAGTGTCTCTTCTGATTAGGGTCATAATCTCGTCATGAGACCCCACTTTCATGACCCCACTGAACCCTTATTACCTCCAAATACCATGTGTCTCCAAATACTATCACATTGGAGGTGAGGGCTACCATTACACGTGTTTGGGGGGACAACTTCAGTCCATAACACTGGCCCTTGATTTAATTAGGTGACAATCATCCTTCCCCTTTAAAAACAGAATGGGAGGGCACCTGGGTGGCTCAGTGGGTTAAGCCGCTGCCTTCAGCTCAGGTCATGATCTCAGGGTCCTGGGATCGAGTCCCGCATCGGGCTCTCTGCTCAGAAGGGAGCCTGCTTCCCTCTCTCTCTCTCTCTGCCTGCCTCTCTGTCTACTTGTGATCTCTCTCTGTCAAATAAATAAATAAAAATCTTAAAAAAAAAAAAAAAACAGAATGGGAGGGGTGGGGAGGAAACCCGAGCTAGGAGAGAAAATCCTACTTGGGCAAAGAAACTAGAACTGGCTCTCCTCAGTTAAGATTCCAGGATGGATATGTGTAATTGTGGGCAGCTATCAGCAGTGGATGGAAAAGCTTTCAAAACCCCGGCTGCAACTCAGACCAATATTCCTCTCTCTTCTTTTACAGGGAGAGGACACAAGTAAAAGGCAATGCGGGAAGCTTGGAGAACAAGCCTGCGAAAGCCCCCTCCCCAGGCTGTCAGTCAGGCAATTGTTTTTGTCCCAGGAACTAGGAACTGTGAACTATAGACTCCCAGGTCCCCACCTAAGTGGCCTCTCACGGACCTCCTTTGTGTCGCTTTCCAATGATTTTAGATTCCTATAAAACAGCCCTGGGTTTAGAAGCCCTTGTCATGAAGGGAGAGAAAGCCACCGGTGACTACCCCCATTGCACAATGTCACTGCAGAAGCAATGCCTTTCACCAAAGAGCTTGTGCCTGAGGCATTTCTGGGGCATGATCAGACTTGGCTCTCTTGGTAGAAGAAGACGACATAGGTCGCGTAATGTACACACACAAATCTAGGTGTATCATCTGACTTGATTTGAGGAGCCACACATGAGTTTAGAATTAGAATGAGCCCCCCCCAAACCTTGGAGCACCTGGGTGGCTCAGTCGGTTGAGCCTCTGCCTTTGGCTCAGGTCATGGTCCTGGGGTCCCGGGATCGAGCCCCACATTGGGCTCCCTGCTCAGCAGGGAGCCTGCTTCTCCCTCTCCCTCTGCCTCTGCCTGCATCTCCCCTTGCTTGTGCTCACTCTTTTTCTATCAAATACATGAATAAAATCTTAAAAAAAAAAAAAGCTTAAAAAAAAAAGAATGAACCTCCCACTCTACAAATGAAGGTATTTGAATTGCATCATGTTTTCCTACGAGGGCATTTTTAGGCTGTGGGATTGTGGACATCAGAGTCCGTTAATCTAGGAAAAGGCTGTTGGAGGTGTGGTTCGAGAAAGGAAGGGTGGCTGTGCCCAACACACACACACACACACACACACACACACACACACACACATACACACTGTAGCCAGAGTAGTCTTGTCAAAATAGAAGTTTGAGCAGGTCCCTCAGACAAGCAACAAGGTAACAGACTCTTGATACCAGTGCAGGTCAGGCTCTGCCCTAGGTGTGTGATGGGGCAAATCACACTCTTCTCTAGATCTGTGTTAATGACAAAGCACTCACACTACATGTTTCCAGATGGCAAGCATTTACTGTATTCCAGGCACAATGGGAGAACTGCTTTAATTATATCTCTTATAGTCCTTCCAGAAGAGCTTGGTGATTAGGAATATCGTTATGCATTTTTTTTTTTTTTTTTAGATAAGGGATTCTAGGCTGGGGGAGTACTTTGCATGTTACATTGTTAGGAAGTGGAGAATAAGATATAAACAAAGGTCTGCACTGGTCCAGCTATTCGTGCAGCATTCTTTCATTTAACTAAATTATTACTGCATGCTTACTTCGTCCTAGACACTGCTCTAGGCCTGAGATACAAAAAGCTGCTTGGGCTCTGCCACTACAGAATTTACCATTTAAGTGGGCTGGGAATAATCCAATGAGTAAAACTATATTTGCAAAGTGACTCTTCCAAGTGCTGTGAAGGATGAGCTCCTGGTGATATGAAAACATATGACAGGAGAAGTTTACCTTGTCTGTGGTCAAGGAAAAGTTCTGCTAGGAAGTGTTATTTGAGATAAAATCTGATGACTGACCAGGATTTAGCCAACTGAATGGGGGTGGGGGTGAGCACTCCAGGTGGAGGAAATAGCAGGTGCAAAGGCCCTGGGCTTGAAGAGACCATGGAAGAAAAAGAGGCCAAATTTTATTGCTTTTCAGATCATGCTAAGAATTTGGGGATGATGAAGATAAGGAGGAGGAGGATTTAAGTGTCGGATTGAGGTATGGAAGTGCCATGAACAGACCTTCATTTTGAAATATAAACTCAGCTACAAAGCAGAGTGGGCTGGAGTGACACAAAAGTAAAGCTTGTCTCAGTATCCCAAGCAAAGATGATGGCTATCTGTACCAACTCAGTGGCTCTGCAGATGGGAAACTGCATCTCCCCATTAGGAAGTGCCAACTGTTGCCTTGGATCTGGATTCATCTCAGAACCTACTTTGACCAACAGAGTATGTTGGATCTGGGATCATAATACTTCTGAGATTGGGCCTGGCGAGGTCCTACAGGTTCTGCTTTCCCTCCCTTGTAATCTTTGCAAGCTGGTCTGACCTACTGGAGGATAAAAAGACTACATTGGAAAGAACCCAGGCAACCCAACCATGTAGCCAACACTCACTGCCAAACACATATGGGAGAAGGTCTTAGACATTTCAGACTGCTGGTCCCCCGACTGAATAACCCCAGGGAATCGGAAGAGGAACCTCCCCATCAGCCCCACATCTGTAAGAAATAACACATTGCTGATTCAGCCTAATGTTGCAATGGTTTGTTATGCCCTCATAGGTAACTACAGTGGATCGGCTGGGGATAAGACAGGCTTTGGTCATCCTGAGTTTGAGCTGCCTCCGAAGGATCCAAGGTAGGAGACAGGATCTGAAAAATCACAACTGGGTTTCTCGCATAGTCACTGGATTGCACTGCACTAGGTAAGTGCAGTGGGGTAAGATTGGGGGGGGCGAGTTTCTTTGCCAAAAAGACCATTTGAGTATAGTTTCTGAGTTCAGAGGAAAGGTCAGAATTGGAGATAACACAAGGGCATCATCAGCCTACAGATGTTATGTGAATAACATATGTAAGGGGTTATATATAATAATGTTAGGTAAGGGATGTAGATGAGATTGCCTGGAGTTGATATACTATAGTGGTTTCTCCAGCCTCTGGGCTGCCTAGACTGGGAAGCGAGCCCCACTTATTAATTAGTATGTGGTTTTGGGCATGATCCCTTGTGTGATCTCTCACAGGGTTACTGTGGCTATTATATGAGCTAAGTATTTATGTAAGTGTTTGGGACAACAGGTGAGCTACATGGTTACTAATTCTTTTAAAGGACAGAGCACAAAGAGGAGACAGGCTAAAATCTAATGTTGAGGGACATCAGCACACAATTCCTGAGGGGAGGAGACACACACACACACACACAGATAGGGAAAGGGGCAGCCTGAGAAGTTCTAGGCTATTACAGAAGCCAAGGGAGGAAGACTGTGTTAAGAAGAGGAGTATTAACTGGGTCAAGTGCTAATAAAATGTCAGGAAACGTGAGTTCCTTAAAACGCTCACTGGTTTTAGTAACAGAGAGGTCTTTGGGGAGACTAGAAATAGCTTCTCAATGGAAGACGGAGTTCAGAAGCTGGGTAAGATTGTGTTGAGGAGTTGAGAAGGAGATAAGGAAATCAAGACAATGATTTCTTTTGAGAATGTTTCCTGTGAAGAAGAGATTGACAAATGGAAGATGTGCGGTCTTAGGAAGCTTTCCTCCCCCCACCTTCCTTCCTTCCTTCCCTCCTTCCTTCCTTCCTTCCTTTCCTTCCTTCCTACCTCACTGCCTTCCTCCCTCTCTTCCTTTCTCCTTCCCCCCCTTCCTCCCTCCCTCTTTTCTTTCCTTCCTTCCTTCTTTCCTTTCCTTCCTCTTTCTTTCTTCCTTTTTGATGTAAGGAACTTACATTAGTTTTCTGTTGCTATATAACAAATTCCTATACACGTAGCCATGTTAAACAACTTCCATTTACTGTCTCCTAGTTCTGTAGGGCAGCTGTCTGGGTAGGCAAAACTGGATTCTCTGCTCAGGGACTGCCATGGCTGAAATCAAGGTATTAGCAAGCCAAGACGCTTCCCTGGAGTTTGGAGGAAGAACTTACTTCCAAGCTCGTTCAACCTGTTGGCAGAATTCAGTTCCTTGTTCCCATAGGACTGAGTAGGTTTATTGGGGATCATCTACACCTTCTTGGAAATATGTCTATTGGATCCTGTGCCTATATTTTTGTGTGTTTAATTGTCAGAGGTTTTTTTTAATATATTCTATTTACAAGTCCCTTATTAGTTATATAATTTTCAAATATTTTCTCCCATTCTGTGGATGATGTCCTTGAAGTGCAAAAGTTTTTAATTTTGATGAAATCCAATGTACTTGCTTTTTCTTTTGTCACTCGTGGTTTTGAATTTCTATCTAAGAAACTATTTTTCCCAATTCAAAAATCAAGGGATTTACCCTTATGTTCTCTTCTAAGAATTTCATAGGTTTAGATTTTCACCTTTAGGTCTTCAATTCACCTTGAGTAAATTTTTCTATACGGTGTGAGGAAGAGATCCAAATTCATTCTTTTGCATGTGGTTAACCAGTTGTCTCAGCAGCATTTATTGGAATGATCATTCTTCTCCTCATTTAATTATCTTGGCACACTTGTTGAAAGCTGGTTGACCATAAATACAATATTTATTTCTGGAATTTCAATTATACTTACTAACCTACTGGTCTATTCTTGAGCTAGTATGATTACTTTATAGTGTGATTACTTTAGCTTTGCCATTAAGTTTTGAAATTGAGAATTGGAACTTCCAGTTTTGTTCTTCTATTTTAAGATTGATTTGGATATCTTGGGTCCCTTGCCTTTCAATATGAATTTTATTATCCACTTGTCAATTCCAAGGAAAAAAGGGCAGTTGGAATATTGATATGAATTTCTTTAATCTGTGAGTCAATTTGGGTATTATTGCCACTTTAATAATAATCTATGGCAAATAGATTATAATAATAATAATAATAATAGTTGTCTATGGCAAAGGGTGTCTTTCCATTTGGTTAGGTCTTTAATTTTTAACAATGTTTTATGGTTTTCAGTGTACAATTCTCATACTTCTTCAGTTAAATTTGTTCCTGTATATTTATTATTTTTGATACTATTACAAATATAATTGCTTTTTTTTTACAAATATAATTGCTTTTTAAAATAGTTTATTTATTTATTTGACACACAGAGAGAGAGCTCACAAGCAGGGGGAGTATCAGGCGGAGGGAGAAGCAGGTTCTCCACTGAGCAGGGAGTCCAACTTGGGGCTCAATCCTGAAACCCTGGGATCATGACTAGAACCAAAGGCAGACGCTTAGCCACCTGGGTGCCCTAATGTAAATGCTTTTAAATTTCATCTTAGGATTATTTATCACTAAAGTATAGAAATTTATGTATTGATAGCTTATCCTGTTATTTTGCTGAAGTTATTTGTTGCCTCTAATTGAGTTTCTGTGGACTTTTATATACAAGATTTTGTCATCTGTAAATAGTGATAATTTTACATCTTTTTTTCTTCCAATCTGGATACCTTATATTTTCTTTTCCTTGTTTAAGTACCCGGGCAAAATCCTCCAGTACAATGTAGAATAGGAGTTGTGAAATCTTGTTTTCAGGCTTAGGTGAAAAGCATCCAGGTTCTCTCCATTAGGAAAATGTTAGCTGTGGGTTGTTCCTAGACGGCCTTTACCAGCGTGAGGCGCCTTCCTTCAATTCCCAGTTTGCTGACTGCTTTTATCATGAAATGATACCAAATATTGGAAAATCACTTTTTTCTTCATCTATTGAGATGATCATGTAGTTTTTGCCTTTGTTATTATCATAATGTATTACTTTGTGATTGATTTTCATGTGTTAAACCAACCTAATAATCCTGGGGTAAAGATCTCTTGGTCTTGGTGTATAATCCTTCTAATATGTTGCTGGATTCATTTTTCTAGTATTTTGTTGAGGATTTGGGGGTTCATATTCATAAGGGATATTTATCTGTAGTTTTATTTTCTTGCGATACTTTGTCTGGTTCTGGTTTCAGAATAACATTGGTCTCTTAGTGTAATTTGGGAACCAGGACCTATTTAGCATTCCATATCTTATTAGCAGATATCCCCAGAGTCCCAATTTTCCTTTTTCCAAATGGAATCCCACACTTCTTCACCTATGTAGGTGTAGATTTTCATAGCTCTAGTTCAGCATATGCTTTCTTGGTTAATCCCCCTCTGGAAAAAAAAAAAAAAGGCAAAAAATAAATAAATAAAAATAAATAAAACAAAACCAAAATCAAAACCAAAACAAAAAAACAACTTCTGTCTTGGATGATTCTGCCTCCTGCTAGCTTCCTATAATAGTTTCTGCACCAGTTCTTCATTCATTGCTCCCACGAGGTCCCATGGACATGTGTCTTGAGAAGACTTGTCTAAGGAGTGGACTATTTTCAAGGTCTCTACCTCTTCTTACCTTAGGCTGATCCAGCTGACCCAGACCAATCATGGAGAGCATAGGAAACACAAAAGGTCAAAGTAAAGAATGCCTGTGGCTGTTCTAGCTTATGGAATGGTCAAATGTAATTAACCTAGAGTTCTACCGAGACATACACAACGGTATGGAATATGGCTGATCAGAGAGGAAGAAATGGAAGGAACCAGGCTATCCCTCTTCAGTTGAGAAACTAGAGAAAAATTATTAGTCAGTGCTAAAGAGTCTCATTGGACCAAGTTCCAAAGTTGGAGTCATTTGGGATGGAGTTAGTTTGTGGGGAAGATATATTCTAATCTTAAGCAGCTATCTATAATGTTAAGTAAAACCATCTCCAACCAGGGCGACCAAAGTACAGAGAAACCAAATGAATATAAGGGCAAGAACATGCTCCAGGCTGGTTAGGATAGTAGCTGAGATAAACGGTTCAGGTTTTGGCCCATTAGACTACATCCAAATGAAAGCATTAAAAATCCAGTGTATACCCTCCTTGAAATGAATTGCCTTTCTGACTATTTCCACTTATGAATTTGATGAGAAATATCCTCAGTTGTCTGTGTCTAAGAAGCAACTTCTCTTTGCCACATCCTCAAGTGAGCCTCTCATTCTTTTACCCAAGAGTTTTGTTTTGTTCTTTTAATTATATCTTATGTCCTCTCTCTCCATCTCCCTGTTCCTCATTGTACTTTCTATTTATGGTTTGTCTCTGGGTAATGGAGGCATGAGGAAACAAAGAAACAACACATTTTAAGAAACTTTGGATCTCCTTTTGACTGGGATCTCCTTGGTAGTCTTGGGGTAGAATGTGCTGTTACAAAGGGATTTCTTAACCATCTTCATTGGGGTTTCTGAAGTTCAGAACCAACACAAGCATCTGGTTATTTGTCATTTCTAAGGAATCTCAGGATAAAATAAAATTAGAAGATCCTTAGCTCTAAACTAACATTGTTAAGGGCATCTACATTTTGATCTTCCTGTTATCATCTGTATAGCAATGTTACTAGATCAGAGTTTCCAAGAATGTCATACACACAACAAAAAACCAAACTGGATTCTCCAAGGGATCCATTTGAATCCCCTGAGAAGCTAAGGTACCCACAACTCCAAGAAATCAAGACTAAAAGACTAGAAGACTAGAAGACTAGAGGCTAGCTGGCCTGTGACATTACTGAAGCAAAAGATGAACCCAGGCGAAAAGATGAAAAACAGACATTGGGCCTTTAAAGCTTAATTAAGACCTTGGCAAAGAGCTGTTATTTTATAAAGTAGATAAAGAAAAATTAAGTAGAAATTGTTAGCTATAAAATCAGTATGTCTGAATGATATTTATGGACTTTTCTAATTTATTATATCATTTCCACTTACTTTTAAGTGAAATGAAAGATGAGAAGGATCTGTGGGTAAGAAGAAGAAACAGTGTTATTTCCTGGTAATTCTCATCATTATTTATTCTTGTCCCTTTAGGAATTAAGCTTAAAAAGTAGGGCAGAACCAAAAAAATGTAGCCAAGCAGTGTGGAATTTTTGAGGTATCTTCCCAAGAATGTAATGCTTTAAAAAGTACAAGAGATTAAAATCCTTTCAACAAGCCACAGCTGGACAGGAAGAATGTAAAGGATTTTGTTTTGGGGTTAGAGTTGCTAATTTCTTGAGTGTCTTCAAGTTTCTCTCATTATGTTGACAAAGGATCTGAAGAAAGTTCCAACATGGTGATCAGACACGGTGACAACAGACGGGATCTGGGCCATGAGGCATCCATGTGGCTGACATTTGAAAGGACAAGAAAGAAAAAGTGTGGGAAGGCCAAGCGTGGGGTTAGCACTTCATGAAACTCTATAAAGTGTGGTGGTGGAAGGAGCAAACTCTACGGTCAGCCTGCCCGGGGTTTGAATCCTGGCTCTCCTCACTCACTGTGTAGCGTTAGGAAATTCTCTCATGCTCTCTGCCCTCTTTTTCTTCTCTATGAAATGTGCGTCATAGTAGGATGTGGCTCAGAAGATTAAGTTGCAGGAAGAACATGTGTTATTCTCTGAATGTTAGAAATCATTGTGAGGACAATTGGGGTAATGTTAATGACTATGCAGGGCTGCCCAGAGATGACCCTGGGCTCATTCTGAATGGCACTGATACAGAAGGCTCAGTTTTGTGCCCTTTTTCCTTATTAGTCTCTAAGGAGTGGGAATACTCAGTGATAGTGGAGTTTTGGTTCTAGACCCTGTTTCTTATGTGAATGAAGTCCCCAGATAGCAGCTGATTGGATGATGGGATGGGGACTGCCAAGGGTTTGAAATACTTTCAAGGCCCCAATCAAGTGGGTTGAGCTTCCAGGAAGATCTCCCATTCCTCCAGGAGGAGCAGACAGCAAATCAGGAAATTAAGTCTTGCAGACTAGCTTACTATGGGGACAGGAAGAATAATGACAGTAGGAACGACTTTAGCTTCTTAGATATTAGGTGGACTACCGAATATTACTGTGTGCCTCCCAGGGTATGCTGGTTATTGTCTTGCTCTTTCTGTAGAATTCCTACCAGATAGGTCATTAGGTGATATGTCATGTCACCCATACCTGCCACAGCTGACAATACCAGGGATGAGCATCAGACCTAAAGGCAGACATCTCCAGTCTGGCCAGGTGCCCAGGTACTTCCACAGCATTTTCCTAGCAACAATTACACCGTCAGTTCTAAGATGTGACAGCTGACCTACTAACACGAAGGCATGGGTGGGGACTTGAGTCCACTCAATAAGGGGGAAATAAAAAGAAGAAGTATAGTAACTAGGGAAGTGAACCTTATGGAAAAATCAAGGTAATAATAACTGTATGACAAAATAGCATGGAGGACAAGGGGAGATGGAGAGGAGAAGGGAGTTGAGGGAAATTGGAAGGGGAGGTGAACCATGAGAGACTATGGACTCTGAAAAACGATCTGAGAATTTTGAAGGGGTGGGGGGTGGGAGGTTGGGGGCACCAGGTGGTGGGTATTGTAGAGGGCACGGATTGCATGGAGCACTGGGTGTGGTGCAAAAATAATGAATACTGTTATGCTGAAAAAAAATAAATAAATAAATAAATAAAAACCAAAAAAAAAAAAAATAATAATAATAATAACTGTATGACAATGAAATATGATAACTAGATTTTGTAACCCCTGAGTGATCAGTAAACCTGTATGTTATGTTCAGTATACTGTGTCTCAGTAGTGTGAAAAAAAGTTTAACATGTTAAAAATATGTCTAAATTAGAAAGATTTTACAGAAGCTTTTGAAAATTACAAAAAATATACACTGAGCTCTCTGTAAAGCAAAACTAGATAATGCATTCTTTGGTGTTTCTGAATGGTTAAGATTTAGCTGTTATTAAAACTAGTAACTGACAAAATAATGGATGATTCTGAGTGCATCCCTTTTTGGAGGGTGTTTCAGACCCGTGAACTTAGGTAGCTAAATATAGACCTACAAATTTTATAATCACAAATGTATAGAGTGTTAGAACTAGAGGGAAGGGGAAGTGACATTATTACAAATCTCCTCTTGCCAAGTCATATGCTAAGGGATTTTCCTAATTATATTTAAATCCTCTCCATATTCACATATGCTGGGCCTCAGTATTTCTGTTTCATAGATAGGGAAACTGAGCTACTGGCTCACATATTCTAGGTAACCTTTAGCTTCTGGGCAAATCATCTGAAATGTAGTGGTCTCAAACAATTCTAAGACCTGACATGGCTTTGTGGGGTGACTTGGACCAACTGGATGGTTTTTGCTCAAGTCTTCTAACACTTCACTGAGGCTAAATTCATCTGGAAACCCTACTGAGCCAGACATCTAAGATGGCACATTTTAGTCTGTGTTACTTGAGATGGCTTGATCAGCAGGGGCCAGGCAGAGCATGTCTCTTTCTTTCTCTCCATGTGACCTTCCCTATGGTGAATGTGGGCTTCCTCACAGCATAGCAATGTGAGGTTTGTCAAGGTCTTTATTTGGTGGCTGGTGTCTTCCAGACAGGGCAGTGAGCAGCCTAAGGGGTCCTATGTCCTGTCTGAGAACGTCACTTCTTCTGGTAAAGTTGGTTAGTAAGACCAGCTCAAATACAAGGAGAGGGAATTTGACACTCCCTGTCATTGGAAGGAATGTCAAAATCTATGGCAATCTTTAAAAATTATACCATGGTAACCCAGTTAGTATGAGAATTGAATCTTGATATACCATACACCAGCATCATTTTATCCTATTTCGGGTAATTGAACCCTGGAGGATGACTTATTTTGCTGAAGTAGCTCAGATGCAGATGGGTAAAGTCATGTAATCAAATTCGCAGCATTTTCTAGGACCTTTCCCGCATATAAGCCTGCCTAATATCGATCTGTTCAAAAAATAAGAAACTGCCTCTAGGAAGGTGCAAATGCAAATGATTTAAAACAATTCAACACAAAGCATCATGAAAAACCCTCCAGGGAGCCCTCCAGAACAGTTTGGACATGGAGGGATCTATAAGGCCCTAAAACCTAATGGCCATGACAGGACAGAGAGCCACATGCCCTTTCTGCATAATCACCAGGTGGCTGAGGCTGAGGCCAGACGAGGAACATCCCAGAGAGCAGCTCGTGTCATACATCTGAGATATTAACATTTTTGGGGTGGGAAGCCCTAGTGATCATAGTAGCAGAAAGCTGGGCTGAATTTCTCATGCTTCTATCTGCATTTAGAACCATGAAACAAAATCTCTACTAACCTGTGAATATCAAGAGAAAACCCAACAGTGACAGTAGTGCTGTGATCCAAAAGGGAAGACAGAAGAGGAGAACATCCCCTGATTTTAGTGTTTAACATATGTAACAGGTCATACCCAGGTGGCTTTGGAGGTGCCAAGAGTGGTGAGTAGGAGAAATCCCCTAGAGAATGGGGAGAAGAATGTTATTGGCTTTTTTTTTTCCAATGGTGATAATGAGAAATTAGACCAGAAATCATTGTAAAAAAGCCATCCCTACAAAACTGTTTTATATAAAAAATAATGAGAACAGAACTAATTTAGTTAGCTAATTATCACATGCATTTCACATCAGCCCACAAGCAACCAGAAACCATTAGCAGTACACCCCACCGTTCTCATCAAGCAGGGGATTAATGGGAACAAACCTGGAATTGGCTTTTGCAGAAATGATTCCACCATCTTCAAAAGGTAATAATCGCCATGGGCCTCCCCTTGTGATCTACACTACGCAGTAAGGTTCTCCCTAGAGCTTTAGGGATCAGGAAAATCCTCGTCCCTGGTTGCTCCCACCCCAGAGTGCTGGAGGTACAAGATACATCTTTTATTTTGCAGATAGTCCCAGTGCTTAATTCCTCCCATTAATGACAGGGCAGAATTCCATAACGGTCTAGGAATCTGCACACAGTGTTGGCCAGTTCTCATCAAGATATGAGATTTGGTGGGGCGCCTGGGTGGCTCAGTGGGTTAAGCCGCTGCCTTCGGCTCAGGTCATGATCTCAGGGTCCTGGGATCGAGTCCCACATTGGGCTCTCTGCTCAGCAAGAAGCCTGCTTCCCTCTCTCTCTCTCTCTCTGCCTGCCTCTCCGTCTGCTTGTGATCTCTCTCTGTCAAATAAAAAAAAAAAAAAATCTTTAAAAAGATATGAGATTTGGAGGGATTTTCCCTTCTGTGTCCATCCTTAGACAGTTCATGTCATTTAAACTCTTGCTTATATTGCAAATCTTAAATATTCATTTTGTCATTCAGTCATTCAGGTAGTCACTGTTAGCGAACTTAGGGTGCACATCATATTACGTGATGAGAAAGGAGAAAAAGAATTCCAGGATTTAATGCGCTCATGTTATGATGTGGAAGAAAAACAAAGAGAGTATACTAAAATTAGAGTGCTGTGTGGTGCGTTAGGATGGGTCATTTGTATCCAAACTCTCTGGACAGGACATGAATGGTGGAAGGGGTTGGGGGCCTGTGATATGAGCCCTGAAAAATATAAAGGCCTAAACAAGATGCTAATTTGGACAGTTCTCCTAGACAAGGGCAAACAACATGGGCAAAACATAAAAATTAAAAAAAAAAAATTGCAAGTCTTTTGCATGCTTGTAGTATAGAATGCATATGGAGAAGTCGCAGGTGAATTGAAGCTACTACCTTGTATTCCAGGTTTGGCACATGCACCAGCATGACCAGCAGCCCCTGCGAGCACCTTAGACATCCAGGATCTCTGGCTGCGTTCCAGACCTGCTGAATCCAAATCTACATTTTGACAAGACCTCCAGTTGGCTTGCGTGCATGCTAAGTGGGAGCAGCCCTGGAGCAGGGCACAGAAAAACGGACAGATTGGCCAAAAAAAAAAAAAGTGAAAATAAAAACAGAGTTTCCAGCCTTTGACAGACACAAACCTGCCAGGAAGCAAGAGGATGGACGACTGAACTATTTATGAAGATCCTTAGGATTCTCCTTGTTTCTCTGTCCTCTGCAAAAGAGATTATGCCTAACAGCTCATGGCTGGGAAGACTGTCAGGGTTTTCGATGAATTTGCCCACATAGCTCCTCATTGATAGCGTATGTGCCAGAGCACTACTTGACCAGTGTGTTTTCATTCCTACCACTTTTTTTTTTTTTTTTTTTTTTTAAAGCTCATAGCTTTTCTCCATCTAAAACAGACTCCGAAAGATCCGCTGCCTCGGGTTAGGGTTGTTACAGTAAAATCTAGAAAATAAAGAAGTCAATTTTAGGCTTTTGTGTTTCAAGATGGATTCTGAAGGGGAATGCTTTGGGAATTGGCAAGCATAAACTGTTATCTTCAAAATCCTAAACCACAAAGAATTGGGGGCATAAAACTCAGGCTATCCATGATGGATGATGAAGAGATAGGGTCAAGGATATTTGCTTCCCTATGATGTAGAAAGTCCATGGAGAAGAGAGTTAGGAGACCAAAGGGGGAACATACGGGTTCAGGAGTCCTATATGAGGCACCCCATACCCTGAATTCCGGACAGAGACCAAGAACCCCACTGGTACGAGGGAGAGAAGATCTGAGCTTTGCCTCTGGGTTGCCTCAAATTTCCGGGAGCATCTCATGGGAAGGGAGATATCTTGGTGTCCCTGAGCACAGAGGGGCAGTAGGATGCTCTCTGTGATTCCAGGAAGAGATGATGACAACATGGATGGAGAAGGAAGTAAAAACATGAAGAGGTCATCCTGCTGGTTTCCAGAATGAGGACCAGCAATCTGCAGAGACCGATAATATTTTACCTTCATCCCCAGCAAAGCTTGGATGTCTGATGACTGTTCCCCCACCATAAAGGAGACCCAACCCAGGGGATAAGGAAACTCTTAAATCTATTGAGATTAAATGTTTGTGTCTGTCAACATGGAGACTTAAAACAGATATTAAAGCCTACCTTAGATAAAAAAGGGATACTCCTTTTTACCACTCTGTGTATATGATATGAACATATACAAGTCTCTGTTGCAGACACTTTGGCTCAAGAACAGAATGGGTCCCAGCCCTGCCACACAGATCTGGGATGAGCCCACCAGTCAAGCAGAACCACACGATAAGGAATATTCACATGGACAGCTCATACATGGTCTTGCAACACATCAGGAATAGGGAGGAAAGAATGAGCTCAGGGAAAGAGAATCAATCCCTTCTTCTCTGGGGAAGCCCAGCTAGTTTCCGGTCAGCTCTTGACTCTGACTCTTAAAATAATAATAATAATTATATATATATATATATATATATATATATATATATATATATATATATATGAAGATGTACTTCTGCTGATTCCATTCTTGGACCCTGTGCCAATTAATCTCTCCATGTCACATGGACTAACAAGCCTGTAAAAAGTGTTCGTACCTCCAAGTCCCTCCAAGTGCCACTCTGTTTCCCTTCCCATCCTGTGTTTGGACATCTGTTCTGGACTTAGCTCATTTTCCCACATCCACACGGACATGCCCCTTGTCACCTTGCCCCTTTTGGTTTCTGTCACTGGATCCTAATCACTTTCTGCTTAGGAGCTGGTGACTAACCAGGGTGGCCCTCTGATATATATTTGAGATAATCAAAGTGGTTTTATATCAGGACCCTCTGAGAATGTAACAAAGCTTAGGAGCTGTCCCTTCTAAAGAACAGAAAGGATGGGCAGTGATTTAAAGTAGCCAATGGAACATACAAAAATACTGTAACAACGACAGTATTCAATAAAAAGGAAAAATCATAAACTCTCAATCCCATAGAAACTTAATTATTCATTTTCCATATCTTCTATATATATAAATATTTTACAATTATAATCATAGAATACGTATAATTTTATACTCTGTTTTTTCTCACTTATATCACAGTGGAAATGCTTTTCCTTATTTCACTGTAATCTTAATTATTACTTTTAGTGGCTTCATAATATTACATATAAAGAAATGTATGTTGTCTTAAATATCTTGTTGGACATTCAGGCTGTTTTAAAATTCTTGACTATTTTGAATAATGCTGAAATGAACATTTTTATGAAAATGGTGTTTTTCATCTTTGGGAACAATTTCCACAGGAAATGGCCAAGTAAAAAAAAAAATCTGAGTATTTTTATAATTTTAAAAGCATATCAAATCTTCAAAGGACCCTGCCAATTTACATGGCCTGCAGCGATGTATAATGTACAACTTTCATTACAACCTCATCTGAAATTGGCATTATCGGTATTTTTCATTTTTTTTTTAACAAAAGTGAAATGCAACCTTATTTTTATTTTGATCATAATTCCTTGATCGGAATGTTCTATTTTAGACTTCTTCTAGTTTGTGAATTTATATTCCTATTAGGAGGTAAGTAAAGTCATGGTGGGAGAAATGAATATTCAGTACCCATTATTTGCCAGTTTAGTGGGGATTTTAGAAATGCTTTTTTTTTGAGCTTTGCAGTACCCCGTGATTATTCCACAGATGGGTCACCTGAGACTTTGTGTGGTGAAGGAACTGTCCAGAGTCACAAGTCTAGTGGGTCAAGGAACTGAAATAAAACTCAGAATTGTCTCCAGAGGTGAAATGACTGATACAGTGTGAAACTTGATTTATATACGTCAAAGTATTCATGCATAAGTTCACTCGAGGCCAGAAACTAAGAATGATCTGTAGTTAAATTGGGGTATCTGGGTCTAGGACTCAGAGATTCAGAGAGAGTGAGACCTGGGTATGGTCTGCAAGTCTGCATCTTGAACTAACCGCCCTGGGGATTCTCAGCATCAAGCACGATTTGAGTTGGCATTTGACGGTGGTTTCTAGTCTAAACACAGAGATTCACCTGCAGAGCTTTGTAAAAGTATCCAAATACTCCAGACCCACTGAATGGACTCTCCCCAAGTGTCTTACCAGGCTGTCCAGCTCATTTTTACCAAGCAGCCACCCAGGGCTTTTCAAGGGCATTTGGAAAGCCTTGAGAAAGGACCTCACTGTTCTGGCCCTTTGGATCTAAGTCGCTGGATCCTGTCTTAAGTGAAGGTCTTTTAAAGGTGTCTTTAGGGGCGCCTGGGTGGCTCAGTGGGTTAAGCCGCTGCCTTCGGCTCAGGTCATGATCTCAGGGTCCTGGGATCGAGTCCCACATCGGGCTCTCTGCTCAGCAAGAAGCCTGCTTCCCTCTCTCTCTCTCTCTGCCTGCCTCTCCGTCTACTTGTGATCTCTCTCTGTCAAATAAATAAATAAAATCTTTAAAAAAAAAAAAAAAGGTGTCTTTAGTTAATTAAATAGAAGCCTCTGGAATTTGGTGCAGGAACATCTGAGCCACCCAGTAACTGAATCAGCTTGCCTTTTTAGAATCTCCCTGAAGATCACTACAAGAACTTAGAAGATCTTTGAAAACCTATAATTTATCACATCTCTTAAATACGCTCATGCATCTTAGTTCCTATATACGGTGAAATGGTATTTCTTCCTGGCTGCCAAAAACCACAATGTCTGTTCTCATGATAAGGCATGTTTCTGAGATCACCTTCCTTTTAGCTACCCGGTAATTGTTATATGCCCACTTTGGATGGAGAGTCTGAGATAAGGATTTAACTTGGATTAATAGGATAATTACTGGGTGACAAATGAATGCCAAATAATGTGAGGAACTGCTTTGTAAGGGAGTTCTCGGTTTGACAAGGTTTGTTTTTGGGTACGCAGCCTGAATTTAGAACTTCAGAAATATTTCCCAGGCTTCCGATGAAATTTATATTTAAACATACAATGCAACCTTGCCATTTTCTTGGGTATTTTAAGAGTCAAGCTTGAACTCCACACTGGAATCTTTCTCTCTTCCGCTGGGCTTTGCTGAGGTGACCGGATTGCCACTTCAACATTGCAGATACCCTCAAGGGCAGCTTCCTGAAAATGAGGAGGCAGAGCCTCTAAGGGGCAGGTGTGAGGAAAGTGTTTAATCGGCAGCTCCAGGAATGCAGGAGGAACAATAAAAACGGCCTCTGGGCCATCATCTTCCAGGCCGCCCTCTTCCTTTACCCATGACTCTCCCACCGGAAGGACATATATGGAGGACACGTCACTATAAGTAAACCGATACCTGTGCAGGAAACAGGAACATCAGGACTCCCCCTACCCTCCAATCACCAAATACCTTACCTTATATAGCTGTGAACCTATGCCCTGTCTTAACCCAAATAAAAGACCCACTTGACCCCCTCCGGGGCGCAACTTCCCCTACTCAGGACTCTCCTCTCCTGAGTCGTGGAACCTCGCCCAAGGGCGCCTTTAATAAATCTCGCCTTGCACTTATATTGCCTGGTGTTGTGTGTATCTCGCCTGTAAAACCTTACAGAAAGCATCTTGCCTCCAGAGCTCACGCTGTCTTCACCAGGGCTCCCATCACCCTCCATGTGATGGTTTATGTGTTTGTCATCCTGACGACAGGGTGAGTTTTATCCCTGGCAAGGGCTCGGCCTTACTCCTGGGGTCATGATGACAAGACATCTTCAACCACTAAAGAGTTTTTGAGCCATTTTTGAGAAAAGGGAAATGTAACGAAGAAGGTAAGGAAACTTGCCAAAGTTCCAATGAATTGCAAGTGGCGGGCTTGGGATTCGAACTCTGAACCGCCTGATGCCAAAACCTTGAGGCGTCCTGCCCTGTGTCTGTGTCACCACTACCTGACCCCTTGTGGAGATTTTGCACATACTAGGTATTGATCCCACTGAGGAATGGGCTACTCTTCATGGAGGGTCGACCCTTTGATATTGGGCTTGGTTCTTCACGGGTATTAATGGGTATTATCAGCTCCCGGCATGGACCCACCACACTTTTGCGCAGGGCTTGCCTGTGGAGTTGGTACAAGCCTGAGGATAGGCATGGGAAAGATCGGCTCTGGCCAAGTGGGACTAATTAGCTGACTACAAGGAAGTTTCTGAGGCTGGTAATAAAATGAAATTTTATGTAAGTTAACTGTGTTCTCTGAAACACCTCAGCATCTACTGACCCCGTCTTTCACGTTCCCCTCTCCGTGCTGGGCTGCCCATAGATCCCTGTCCCCTGACAGTTAAACCTCCCTTACCAGACATCTACTCTGAGTCCATCACTCCTAGCACAAGACGTGGAAGAAATAAGGAGAGACTGGGGAGGCAGAGAGTCGGGACAGGGAAAGATAAGAGATTAAAGGAGAACAAAGCCTGGAGGACACGAATATTTATGGAGGGTTTGACAAGTAACAGGCACTTTATATGACTAACCTTGTTTATCTTCACAGTAACGAGGTTCTGTTACTCGCATTCTCAGAGAAAATTTCCCATCAATTAACTGACTTGATCAAAGCCAGGAGTGATGAGCATGATCACTCACTGGGGTCCTCAGGACTAAGCCCCTCCCTCTCCATCTCACCCAGCACCGGCCACATTATGGCACCCAGGTAAATGCAGAAAGCTGGCAGCTCTCCCAAATCCCACAGCAAGGAGGGACTGAGCTAGGGAATGGAGCTCGAATGCATACAAAATCATCTCACTGCTTTATTTACTACCAATCCCTACTGTAATGAAGTAGTTTCTTTTCTCAGCAGTAGCTACCAGTGTCATTACTAGGAGAAGTTTGCAAGATTGGGATTGTCCTCAAGTCCTGGGTCAAACTAACAGGGTAGCTCAAACTCACATGACTCCTTGTAAGAATGCAGGTAAAGCCCCAGGGGAAATGGGGAGATTTTGTTGTCAGTTCTCAGGTTATTTGGTTTATTTTATATGCCAGATAGTATCCACCCGGTTCCAAATTTTCCCCCCAAACTGTTCATGCTCCCACATCTTTTGAAAGGAGGCAGCCACTATTCTGAAGACACGTTATTTGGTGGCACAAAGATTTCGAGGATGGAGACAATATATTATTCAAGTCATGGACCCATGTTAGTGCATTATGACAACACAGTGCTTAAGACATTTCTAAGACAGATTTGTTGCTTATACACAGGAGCAATATCATGGTGACACTCCCGGGGTCCATTGGGCGGAACTGTGCCTTATATTTTGGAATGTGGATTCAACTGCACTTGCAGCTGGGCCAGCTCCCACCTGGTCCCTTGGCAGACAAGAGGGATTGAATGAGAATCATTGTTGTGCTTAATAATCTCTGACCCGTCTGATATTCATTCCAGCATTGACTCAGCCATTCAGACATGCTTTCGCACACTCACCAATAGACACTAAGTGTCTATTGTGTCAACAATTCTGTTTTGCTCAAAGTTCCACCCTGAATTAAGAAAGAAGAGTTGATACAAATTACGAATGACACACCATGCTGATGAAAACACTTATTGACACCAATAAACTGTTCATTCTTGTACAAATGTCCATTCATTTAGATTTTACAAATACCGAGATGTGCAGACACTCTCTCAGATGTTTCTAATCAGTATTAGCATATGCGGACGCACCAACTCAAAATCTGAAATGGTGAGGGAGAAATCTCCAGCTTTCTGCGTGGAATATTGAGTTATTTTAAGTCTCCCCTATTCCCTTATTTACAATTCTTAAAATTCAGAAAACAGAAAAGCACAAAGGCAGAAAAAGGAAACCTATTATTCCAACATTCTGAAATAACTACTTTCAATATTTTGGTCTTCACCTTTTTAATCTTTCTTGCAAAAGATTTAAATTTATATATAAATGTATACAAACATACAGATGAAAATTTACAGATATTTTTTACCCCCCAAAGCATATCACGCTCAGTATTTTATAGCTGTACACTCACTTAGCTAGTATATTCTGAGCATTTTCCATGCCAGTGAATAGTCTTCAATAATACGGTTATTGTGTGAATATACCATATTTTACTTAAACAATCTTATTGTTGAATAGTCAACTTGTATCTGAATTTTTCTATAGTGCAGATTACGCTGTTGTATCTGTCAGCTATTAAAATAATGATGGGAACAAACTACTACAAAACTCAGTGGCTTAAAATAATAATCTTTATATTCATACATCTGCTGGCTGGCCATGGCAGCTCTGCAATTCGGGATCTTTCCCATATGAGTCCCATCTTTCTGGAACCTTCTGCCAACAGGGCATGCCATTTTCCATAACAATAGCAGAGGCAAGCTCCATTTTGCAAGCACATCCCAAACCCTTGTTGACCTTAAGTCTGTCTATAGACATTGTTTAAAGCAAATCACATATGCAAGCTCAAGTGCACTCTACCTGTATGAAGAGAAACTGTTAGAGAACAGGAAACAAACATGGAAGCAGGGAGAGATGGGAATTTGGCACCATTGCGCAAAGGACCACAATTATAACGAGCATTCCTGCATATGTTTATGAAATGTTGTTTCTTTAAAATTATCTTCTGAAAGTAAAGTTGGACGATATACTTTACTTATCTACATACATGTACGTAATTTGCATACACTGCGTGCGTGAGTTTTAGAAATCAGCTATATACTTAAGCTCCTCTCTAAGGAGTTGATTCAGGCCATCTCAAGATTGCTGCTATTTATTTCCCTGTTCTTGATCTGCTGGTTGTTGCTATGTCTCAAGTACCATCTTTCTTCTGGCTCTCATGGTCAATGATCTCAGATGATCTTAATTTTCTTCTTTGATGAACATCATAACTATTATTTGTGACCCATGCTTGATACTTGTACTTCTGCACCAAGCAAGGTGACCTTGTGGGAAGGATACTGGCAGGATATACTCTCCAGCCTCTTGCTAGTTCCCAGCCTAACCTGAACTGGGAGAGACCAATCAATGTTAGACCAGTGATTTTATTCGTAAGAAGGTTTTTCTCCCTTCCTTATTAAGATGTGGCTTCGCTGGTTCTTTTCTACCAACTATTGCTTTTAAGCTGATCTTACATTTTCTTTTTTGAGAGGATTAAAAAAGCAACAGTGACTGAGCCCCACTCCCCAAATTTTTATTTAGCTGGTTTTGAATGGGGTTGAAACAAATATCCTATAGAAATCCCCCCAGAGAGTTTTGTATGTAGACAGTGAGAATTATTTAAGAATTAATAGATGTTGCTGTTTAAACACACACACACACACACACACACACACACACACACACACGCCCTCAGGACATTCTTTTCTGTATTTTTCTTTTTTGTTTAGTTTTTCACCCCCCACCTCTCCCCCCTCCCCCCCTCCCCCAGGGAGAAGAGAAAGACCTGTCTGTTGTTAACTACAATACTAGATTTATTGTAAGAACATTTCTCAAGGAGAATTTATGATACAAAAATCGCTCCCTGGGACTTCTAGTTTCAGCACTTACATCTAAAAAGCTCAGAACCCATCATTCCTATACTTGCCACACGAAAAAGCTGGAAATACGGAACAGCAATGACTTTTCTTATACCTCTCTGAGAACGGAGGTTATGGAATAAACTATTAGCCTGAAATCTTGGGAGACAGCCAAATCCAGAGAGCTACTGAGCCACTGAAATCTGCTTGTTTGCAGCAGAAGCCACTGGAATCACGAACTGGTAGAAACAATGTGCAGAACAGCTAACACAGCTGGCCTGAGATTGCCAGCCTTAAGAGAGACCTGCCCACAGGGTTGGTCCTTGGCTGGTGTCTGGGAACGTTCATTTTAGAAGGGCTTTCATTATTCCCAAAACTGACAATAGTACCCACGGCGCTTAGACTGTTGGTACAAGGCAGGTGGTTTATGCTGACACCTGTTTTCCTTCTGGGAGACTGAAACTCTGATATGTGCAGGGCAGAGGGTGACCCCAATAAAAACCTTTGGCAGAGTTTCCCATGAGCTTCCCTTGGAGGCAATATTTAATATGCCTTGTGACACTCATTGCATAGGAATTGGGAGCATCCTCTGTGTGTTCTCTGAGAGAGTACTCTGTGAAGCTTGTGCCTGGTTTCTTCCAGACCTCATGCATACGTCTTTTCCTTTCGATAATTTTGCTTTGTATCACTTGACTATAATAAATCATAGCTGTATATGATATGCTGGGTCTTGTGAGTACTTCTACTAGATTATTGAACCTGGGGTGGTCTTGGGGACCCCGACAGAGACATTTAAATAACAAATTTGATGAAGTGCAGGAGGGTCAATGTGGATAAGCATGAGAGTGAGAAACTCCTGAAGACCATTGTCTTGAAGGGAAGCTCCCATATATTCATGGGCTTTATCTTCAGGTACCCAACCCACTTCTTGTGTGGAGTTTTGAGAAAGATCCTTTCCTTGTTTTGGCAGGGAAAGGGGGAGAGTAAACATTGTGAAATACACTCAAAGACTTTTAATAACAAAATCCCACTCCCTGGGGGTAAGTCTTTGCCAAAGGCTATGCCAGAAAGATAATTTCTTTTATTCCTGACCCCTCAGGGTTCCCGTGTCACCTAAGAGGAAAAATATTCAATAGGAATCAGAATTTCAAGGAAATGGATTGGCAGCATTGCATCTAAGGAAGCAATTTGAGATCTACGGGAAAAACAAAAAAAAGCTATGCTGCTGAAGAGACAACTGTGGAAAATACAGCCCTGAGACATAAGCCCATAGACTGATACTTAACAAGAAGACTACACAATGCTTTCCATCCACCCACACTGACCACTACCACAACAGTGCTACATTATAAACATAGTGGATTATAGCTGAAACAAGGGCAAAACACAGACTTTAAGGAGATGTACTTAGGGAAACCCAAGGTCTAGAGGAAATAAAAACACAAATATTACAGGAATTGGAAGTCTTTGGTACCTTAGCTGTAACACATATTAAACACAACCCTTCTTATAACCAGGTTAACGAAAATCCTCGCATTAAAGACTTTATTTGTTTCTTTTTATCTTATACAACATGACTAGCTTTTAACAAAAATATTACAAGCCACACCTAAAGGAAGATAGTCCGGGGAGACAAATCAATCATCAGAGCCAGACTCAGATATAACACAATATTAAAATTGTCAGCCAAGGAATTTTAAATGACTATGATTACATTTTTAAAGGATCTAATGGAAAATAAAAGTAGGCATTACGGAGGAACAAGTAGGTAACATAAGGAGAAAAACAGCAATACTATAAAAGGAATCAAGAGGAAATCCTATAAGTCAAAAACATAGTCAGGAGTGAAGAATACCTTTGATGGGCTCATCAGTAGACTAGAAATGACTAAGAAAAGAATCAAAGCTTAATACTAGTGAAAAGAAATTCCTCAAAGTGAGATGCAGAGAAAATGAATGAAGACAAGAACAGACATTTTAAGGTCTCTGCCAAAACTTCTATAGAGGTAACATGTATAACTAGAATGCAACAAGGCAAACAGAGAGAATGGAGTTTTGAAGTAATAATGGCTGAAACTTTCTAGAACTAATAAAATACACCAAACCAAAGAACCAAGAAGTTCAGAGAAGACTGAACAGGATAAATAAACATGCACACCTAGTCTTATGATATTGAAACTTCATAAACCAAAAACACTGAGAAAATTCTGAAAGAGAGAGAAAAGCACCTCACTTTTAGATGAACAAGAAAGAGAATTATGACAGACTTCTTTTTTTATTTTTTTTTTAAATTTTTTTTTTTTAAGATTTTATTTATTTGACAGAGAGAGATCACAAGTGGGTGGAGAGGCAGGCAGAGAGAGAGAGAGAGGAGGAAGCAGGCTCCCCGCAGAGCAGAGAGCCCGACGCGGGACTCGATCCCAGGACCCCGAGATCATGACCTGAGTTGAAGGCAGAGGCTTAACCACTGAGCCACCCAGGCGCCCCAATGACAGACTTCTCATCAGAAACCATGCAAGCAAAAAGAGAATGGAGTGAAATTTTGAAGTACTGAAAAAAATATACAACCTAGAGTTATATGTAGTAAAATTGGTATTTTATTACATATAAAAAGGAAGAAGAAATGAAAGCTTATTCAGACAAGTAAAAATTGATCAAATTCTTCATGAGCAGAACTTCTCTGCAAGAAGTACTAAAAGACAGTTTTTAGTCAGAATGACAGTGGCATAGGTCAGAATTTTGAATCTCCATAAGGAACGGAAGAACATAATAGAAGGAACCTATGTAAGAAAAAAATAGTTTTATTAGTTGTAATTGATCTAAAAGATTAGTGTTTAAAGTAATAATGGTGATATTATACTGGGTGATTGTAGTATATAATTTATGTATAATGGGAGTCAATGACAGCATTACTGCAAGGAATAGAGAGGATTTGAGAAGACATGTTATAAAGTATCTGCCCTACACCTGAAGCAATATAGTGTCATCTGAAGTAGATTTGTATTAGTTGTAAAAGTATACTGAAACGCGGGAGCAGAGTTTTCTCTGCTAAATTTCTCTGCTAAATTTTTAAAATGTTAAGACAATTGATATGGTAAGTACGAAGAGGCACTGAAATCATATAAAATGCTCATATACACCCAAATAAGCCAAAAATAGAAAAAAAGAAACAAAGGACAAAGGCAGCAAATAGAAAACAGTAAAAAACTAGTGTATCAATAATCACCGCAAGTGTGAATAGTATAAATACACTAACTTAAAGATCAATGTTTGTCAGAATGCTAAAAATTGAAAGACAACTCTGTGTTGACTACCAGGAACTCACATTAAAAACAAAGAGTCCTATAAGTTAAAAGTAAAGGAATGGGAAAAGATGTATCATGTTAACACCAACTGAAAGAAAGTTCAAGTAGCTATATTAATTTCAGAAAAAGCTAACTTTAGAGCAAGGAATATTACTAGGAATAAACAGAAGACACTCTGTAATGAAAAAAGAGGCAGTTCTCCAATAAGGCATAATAATGCTGAAAATATATGCACCTAACAACAGA
Organism: Lutra lutra; assembly: GCF_902655055.1. Classification (NCBI taxonomy): domain Eukaryota; kingdom Metazoa; phylum Chordata; class Mammalia; order Carnivora; family Mustelidae; genus Lutra; species Lutra lutra. Next base: position 7,998,033 of record NC_062284.1, on the reverse strand, counting down.
GCTTCTAAATACATGAGGCAAATACTGATAAAATGGACAGATAAATTCACTTTCACAGTTAGAGACTTCAGTACAGTTCTGCCAGTAATTGATAGATTAACCAGGAAGAAAGTCAGCAAAGCTATAGATGATCTGAAAAGCACTGTCGATGAACTTATCTCATTGACATTTATAGAACAGTCCATCCAACAAAACCAGAAGACACATTCTTCTTAATCTTATCTGGGACATTCACCAAAATAGAACACACTGTGGGCCATAAGTCACAAAATAACAAGTGTAAAAGAATAGAAATCATGCAAAATATGTTCCTAGATCACAATAATTGAACTACAAGTCAATAATAGAAAGCAAGCCAGAAAATTGTCAAATATTTGGAAATTAAACAATGCAGTTGTAAATAATGAATGGACTAAAAAATTTTCAAAAAATTAAAATATATTTGATTGAATGAAAATGAAAATTCAACTTAACAAAATTTGTGGGATGCATCAAAAGTGGTTACAGAGAAATTTGTAGCACTTAGTGCATGTATTAGAAGAAAAGGAAGATACAAAAAATCAAAACAAAATCTAATCTATCATTTTAGGAAACTATAAAAAGAAGAATAATTTAACCCTAAAACAAGCAAAAAAAAAAAAAAAGAGGAAAAATTATAACAGTTATTAATGAAAATGAAAACAGGAAAACAATAGAGAAAATCAATGAAATTATAGTTGTTTTTGATGAAAATAAACGAACAAACAAACCCCAATGGACCTCAGTTTGGGTTAAGCAATAAAGAAAGAAAGGAGAAACAAATTGCCAATATCTTAAAAGAAACATATTATAAATACTGGTCCAACAGACATTATGCCAACACTCAGGGGAGAAATAATACCAATCCTTTATAGCTCTTCCAGCAAATAAAATCAGAGAAAGTTTTCCTAACTGATTCCATTAGGGCAGCATTGCCCTAATACTAAAACCAGATAAAGATATTAGGAGGGAAAAAAAAAACAAACCTGCAGATACATCTTTCATAAACATTGATACAAATATCTTAAAAAAATATTAGCAAGTCAAATCCCACAACATCTGAAAGAACCATACACCGTGATGAAGTGGGATTTATTCCAGGTGTGTAAAATCTTTTCAAAAACAGGTGCTTAGACAATTGGATGTTCATATGTAAACAAAACAAAACAAGAAACTCAGAACCTAGATATAAACCTTACAACTTACAAAAATTAATTCAGAATGGATATTTGACTAAAATGTAAAATGCAAAAATATAAGTTTTTAGTAAAAATTTTATAAAAAGAAAATATAGGAGAAAAATCTACATGATGTTGAGTTTCATGATAAATTTTAAAATACAAGACAAATACCGTGATTCATGAATACACTGATAAGGTGGACCTTATTAATATCATAAGCTACTCTGAGAAAAACACTGTTAAGGGAAAGAAAAGATGGGCACATCTCTATGACAAGACAAGAGGTAACAAATGCTGGTGAGGATGTGGATAAGAGGGAACTGTGTGCACTGTCAGTGTGACGGTGAACTGGGGTATAGCCACTGTGGAAAACAGTATGGAGGATCCTCAGAAAATTGAAAATAGAAATGTCCTGTGATCCAGCAATTTCACTTCTGGGAATAATTCAAAGTAAATGAAAACACTAAGTGGAAAATACACCTGCATTCTCATGTTCATAGCAGAATTTTTTACGAACTCCAAGACATGGAAACAGGGGTGCCTGGGTGGCTCAGTGGGTTAAAGCCTCTGCTTTCGGCTCAGGTCATTATCCCAAGGTCCTGGGATCAAGCCCCGCAGCATCGGCCTCTCTGCTCAGCAGGGAGCCTGCTTTCCTTCCTCTCTCTCTGCTTGCCTCTCTGCCTACTTGTGACCTCTGTCTGTCAAATAAATTAAAAAAAAAAATTAAAAAAAAAAAAGACATGGAAACAATCTAAGTGCCCATGAACAGTCATCAGGTAGAAGACAATCCTGCCATTTGTGACCAAAAATGTTGGATGGATCTTTTTTTTTTTTTGTTGGATGGATCTTGAGGGCATTAGGCTACGTGAAATAAATCAGAGAGACAAATATGGTATGATCTCACTTATATATAAAATCTTTAAAAAAACAAAAACAAAATAAAATGAAGAACCACACATTAAAAAAAAACCAACCTATAGACAGAGCTCAGATTGGTGGTTTTTAGAGGTAGGGATTGAGGGGAGGGGAAATTGAACGAAGGGGTCAAAGGTACAAACTTCCAATTGTAAGATAAGTAAATAAGGACAGGTACCATACAGCATGGTGACTATAGTTAACATGGCTATATGGTATATACAGAAGTTATTAAGAGTAAATCCTAAGAGCTCTCATCACAAGGAATTTTTTTTCCTTTTTTTGCCTTTTTGCTTTATCGTATCTATAAGAGATGATGGATGCTGACTAAACCTACTACACCAATAATTTCACACTATATGTAAGTCAAACCATTATGCTGTACACTTTAAACTTACAGAGTTGTTCATGCCAATTACATCTCAATAAAACTGGGGGGAAAAGACAGACATGGGCTGGAGAAAATATCTGCAGAAGATGTATCTGATAAAGAACTTATATCTAACACATACCAACAACAACAAAAAAACAAACCCAAAAACCAATAACAACAACAACCAAATAAAACCCTTCTAAAACTCAGTAATAAGAGAACAAAAATTCCAATTAAAAAATGAGCAAAAGACCTGACTGGATACCTCAGCAAAGAAATATACAGATGGCAAAAAAAAAAAAAAAAAAATGTACAGATGGCAAAAAAACATATGAAAAACTGCTCGACATCGTTTGTCATTGAGGAAATGCAAAAACAGTAAGATGCCACTTCCTACCTAGTAGGGTGGCTATAATTCAAACAATTCAAACCAACTACTGGTGAGGGTACAGAGTCCCAGGAACCCTTAAGTCATTATTGTCAGAATGCAAAAATACACAGTCACTTTGGAAGATAGTTTGGCAGTTTCTCACAAAGCTAAGACATGATATTACCATGGAGTCCAGCAATTGGGAACCTGGGTATTTGCTCATTTGATTTGAAAACTTATATTCATATAACACCTGCATGCAAATGTTTATGGAAGTTTTATTCATAATGACCAAAAGCTGGAAGTAATCAAAATGTCCTTCAGGGGCACCTGTGTGGCTCAATTGGTTGAGCAGCCAATTCTCGATTTCTCAGCTCAGATCATGGGTCTCAGGATCCTGGGATGGAGCCCCTCATTGGGCTCTGCGCTCAGCGGAGAGTCTGCTTGGGGATTCTCTCTCCCTCTCCCTCTGCCCCTCCCCCCCTCCCCCACTCCCACTCTCCTCTCTCAAATAAATATATAAATCTTTTCAAAGAATGTCCTTCAATAGGTGGATGGATATTTAAATTGTGTTAAGTCATAGAATGGAATACTATTCAATAATATGAAAGCAGGAGCTGTCCAACCAGAAACAGACAAACAAAAACTAGGTTGAACTTTAAATGCATATTACTAAGTGAAGGAAGCCAGTCTGAAAAGGTTACATATTGTATGATTGCAATTACATGACAAGTGTAAAAGCTAAAAACCACAATGATGGTAAATAGATCAGTAGTTACAAGGGATGCCACATAAGGAGGAAATATTAATGCATGCAGAAATAAAAGGGCATTTAGGAGGCTGGGGAATCCGAGCATGGAAAACAGGTAGTGACAACATAATGTGACTATGACACATGTATGAAACAACCTCCCTGGACAGTTCAGGAAAAGGTGTTGACTTAAGAAACTGGAAATGAATAGAAACTATAGGACTAAAAACAAAGAGATCACTCCATGGCAATCCACTCTAATTGATAAAACTATTTCTCATAGAAATATGGATTAAGAATTCTAAAAACATTAGAAATATATACTGGCATTAATCAAAACAGATGGCAGATGGTAGGAAGCATGTTTCTCACTATTAGAATGATAGGTTACAAATAAACAAGGAGAGGAGGCTGGAATGTCCCATGTAGGAATATGTTACAGTTGGAGACATCTGAATGTACTCACATCTAGCTCATAGAGATGGTCACATGGCAAAATATTTATAGGTATATGTAAATGTCTGTGTACAGGTGAATACACAGACCTAGATTTCCTTGCTTTAATAGCCAGAAAGCCTAGAAGCCATGCCAGCCTCATAGCAAAAGCACCTAGTTTCCTGATCTTGGTTGTCAATGCCATTCACCAATTAAAGGAACAGCAGTCCTTTGGGAAAAGGCTGATTTTAAGACTGATGCTGGAGGGGTACCTGGGTGGCTCAGTAGGTGAAGCATCTGACTTTATTTCAGGTCATGATCCCAGGGTCCTGGGATCAAGCCCCACAGGCTCCCTGCTAGGCAGGCTTCCCCTCTCTCCAGCTCATGCTTCCTCTCTCTCTCTCATTCTCTCTCTCACTCCCTCTCAAATAAATAAATAAAATCTCACACACACAAAAAAAAAGATTGGGACTAGAAATAGTCAAGATGAGCCTGTAGAATCTTGTAGTACCAGAAAGTAAACATTTGCTAAACACACACACACACACACACACACACACACATAAACAAAATGATTTGAAGATGTCAAAGGTATATTGGAGGCAACTGAAGGAGCACCTGATGGCCACAGCTGGAAGGATTTGAACAATAAAATAGCAACAAAATAAAGTAATTTTGGATGATAACCCAAAATATAAAATAAATATATACAAGTCTATATTGATATAAATATATGATTGGGTAGATACATCATTAAATAAATGGTGGAGAACAGACACATCTCCCATGCAGAAGAGTTTCAAATAATTCATGTGGCTACTCCACCTTCATGGAAATGGAATTTAATTCCTCCTTCATTTTCTAAGTGTGGAATGTGCATAGTGATTTCCTTTGAATGAATACAGTACAGAAAGTAGTAAAATAGAGTAACTTTACAATGGAGAAACGTCCCGAATCCTACTGCACCTGGGTGGTCAAGGTTAACATAGCAGTGACAAGACTATGTCTTGACATAGATGTACGTGGTCTCTCTTCCCCCAAACACATGACCCCAGTCTAACAAAACATCAGCTGCATCCCAGAAGACAGATACTGTACAAAATATCTAACCACGAATCCTCAAAATTGTCAAGGTCATCAGAAACTAAGCAATGTCTGAGGAACTGTCCCAGTCAAGAGGGGCTTAGGGACAAATGCCAATGTTTCTTGTGGTACTTTGGATGGACAGAAATAGGACAGGTAAAAAAGAATATGAGTAAATATGGACTTCCATTAATTTTTTTTAAAAATTACCTTCAACTGACAGTCAGACATTACACTTTCCATTCATTTTTATTTTGTTGTATTTTAGTTGCTGTGAGTTAACCTCAGGCCAGACCTCTTCTGTTCTCTTCGAATACTGGAAATGAGATAACCTGTACTTGGTTTTAAGAGCCTTTCCCTAACACTAGCACTGCAAAGGAAAACCAAGGCCTCCCGACCTGCTGGGTTATTCTCTAGGATAACCTGATTTGATGGCCCCATGGAAATCAGAGTTCACTCCAACCTGGAGAAAGTTGCTAGCACTGGCCTCTACAACAGTCATGGTGAAAACAACATTGTTTCTGACAGGTACCTCAGATGTGAACTGAGCTTGAACTTGGCTGTAATGTAAGCAGGCATACTTGTTCCAGAAAACAGCATTTCTTTTTCAGACTTTTTAATTTATGAGTTTAAACTAATTTCCCACTCTGTGTCTCAAGCCTCACCTCTCTGCTATGCAGGTTAATCTCACACAGAACAATTAATCTCTCTTTCGGGCAGCATTTAAAAAGCAAACAATTCATTCTGTAAGTGATTTCACATTGCTTGGAATATTAATAAAAATCTAAAAAAAGTTTATGTTATGCTGTCTTACTTAGGAAATCCAGTCACTCACTGAACAAATATTTACTAAGCATCTACTATATTCAAAATAGTGCACCTGAGCATTGAGGTCTTTCCAAACTGAAGCTCCTTGCCTTGCTAGAGTTTTCAGTTTAGTTGGGGAGATAAAATTGCTGAACAAACGTTTCTAACTCAACAGGGTACGGGGGTAACTCCGATAGCACTATAAACTTCCAAAAACCAGGACATTATGGGCTGGGATTACCAGGAAAGATTTCTTTGAAGACTTCCAGAATCTTACTAAATAGAACCAGTTCAAAAGGACACTCCAGGAAGGTTTAATGAAAAAGCTGCATGGCAAAATAGAGTTAGCATTTCAGAGGATGGAAATTGGCACTCTCTGTTCTGGGTAGAGGGATGCGGGGGGAGGGTCAAGAGAGAGGGACACATTACAGGGATTGGGTCCTCTGTGGCACAAGAGAAGAGTCTATGTTTTCTTTGGTAGGCAATGAGGTGCCACTTCTGATCAGAAAATTATCACGATCAGATTGATAATTAAGAAATTCAGTGGTGGGCGCCTGGGTGGCTCAGTGGGTTAAGCCGCTGCCTTCGGCTCAGGTCATGATCTCAGAGTCCTGGGATCGAGGCCCGCGTCGGGCTCTCTGCTCAGCAGGGAGCCTGCTTCCCTCTCTCTCTCTCTGCCTGCCTCTCTGTCTACTTGTGATCTCTCTCTGTCAAATAAATAAATAAAATCTTTAAAAAAAAAAAAAAAGAAATTCAGTGGTAATTAAGAAAAATCATTCTGACATCAGAGTGGAAGATGGATGCAAAGAGAATTCGAGGGACCAAACCTAGAATCTAATGAACTAAAACAGATAATGAGCTGTGGGACTAGAACAGAGGAAACGTGTATGGGAGACACAAGGTAATTAAAGATGACGTTTCAAGCCTGGACAGTTGGGTTGGTTGGGTTACTATTACCAGAAATGAGCCTGATATCAGATATCAGATATCAGAAGGCCTGATATCTCAGGGATCAGCCTTCCAAAATAATTCTTCCCCAATTAATATTCAACCCAAGAACATTCACTGAGGAACAAAATAGGTGTCTAGACCTATTTTTCTCAGCTTCCGCATTTGCAAGTAGTGATTATGACCACTGATGACAGATGTCCAAGTATGTCCTTTGCCACCAAAGGAACTCATTCCTCCGAGCTCAGTAACCAGCCCTGGTTTTTCAAACCACTAATTAGTAAGGAAGTTGTCCAAGAGATAGCCCTCTGTTTCTGCACTTCCTACTACAAAGCACCAATTCCAAATGAGGGTCAGTTCCTTGAAGACAGGGAGCATGCCCTATTATTTGTCCTACAGATACGTAAAGGGGAAATAATATGATGGGAAAAGAAGAGCGATTTGCTCTTCTGATGCTGCTAGGTCAGCTACTGATATTGTAGGAAGGTGTCTCTCATATGTTTTTCCACCACAACCCCATGTGGACCTAATGGTAAAGGAGGCTGAGAAGAAATCCCCAAGGGATCTTAAGGTGTAGACACAGCGGCTTGCAGGAAGCCTGGGCACGTTTTTAAAGTTTATGCTTTATGTGTGTGGCTTTTTCTTTTTTTTAAGATTATTTATTTATTTATTTGACAGAGAGAGATCACAAGTAGACAGAGAGGCAGGCAGAGAGAGAGAGAGAGGGAAGCAGGCTCCCCGCTGAGCAGAGAGCCCAACGCGGGACTTGATCCCAGGACCCCGAGATCATGACCTGAGCCGAAGGCAGCGGCTTAACCCACTGAGCCACCCAGGCGCCCCTATGTGTGTGGCTTTTTAAAAAGATTTTATTTATTCAGTTGAGAAAGAGAGTGGGTACACAGTTGTGGGAGGAGAAGAAAGAGGGAGGGAGGGAGAAGCAGACTCTCCGCTGAGCAGGGAACCTGATGTGGGCCTCCATTCCAGGACCCTGGGATCACAAACAGAGCCGAAGGCAGATGCTTAACCACTGAGCCACCCAGGCACCCTAAAGTTTATGTTTTATGTTTTAACTTTTATGTTTATGCTTTATTTTTAGAATTGTGAATTTTTGTCTTCTGCTTCACATCTGTGTTTACTCTGATATAAAAGTGATGCGTTCTTTTCTATTATTGGCATAAAATTTCTACTACTGGAAGATGAGCCATGCTAACTCAATGGCTTTGATTACTCACTGCAGATCCCTATGCCACTCTAGGGGTACTCATACCCCTGTATGACAAATATCAGTAAGATATTTTTCTTTTCCCCCAAGTAGGCAATGTGGAAAGAGGACAGCTCTCACATCTACCAAGCTCAACTGAAGGACAAGTGAGAATTCAAAAGTCAGCTGGACCTCTAAGTGCTGAACCTCTTAAAGGAACTAAGGCACGCAGGTCCCTGCCCCACCCCCCCAACCTCCCATGATCAGCCCTTCTTCCCATTCTTGCAGAGGAAAGTACCAACCAATGCCTTTGGAGACTGAATGGTCAATCGCGAAATAATCAAAGCCTAGTAGCTTGGAACAAGAGAGCCAGACTTTTCCTAACTCCATTAACATTTCCCCCCATCCAAATATGAAAAATGGGCCTATTTATTATTTATCATCTTTCTATCTGATATTTCACCTGCTGCCTACACAGATAAACCCAGCCAAGCTCTCCCCGTGGAAGACCTGGAGGCAAATGATCCCAGCAAAGTGGAATCATTACATCCAGGGAACCAGATGGGTGACCTTTCTTTCTCCCTCTTTCCAGACTAGAGAACAGACAGTCAAAATCTCTAGGTGGCTCAGATCTTTGCTTCTATAAATTAAAATGTATATTTTCCAACCGATGATGGTCTGTTTCACAAAAACATTGATCGCATGTTCGTCAAACACCATCTTTCATGCATTATGCCAGAGCAGCCCATTTTTCCCTTTTTTGAAATCCCTAACATGAAGCCCCCTCCCTCTTTGCCGACCTCCACTCAAAATAACATGGTGTGAACTCCTTCCATGGCTTTTTTTTCCCCCTTCTCTTGTGTAGCCATGTGTTTGAAGTTAAGATATTGTCACATCTCACATTTTAAATATCATGAGGATAGGCCAATTCCATGATATTTTAAGTGCCCTCATTACGAAACATATGGCTAGAGGGGTGGGGATAAGGAGGTGGGGAAAGAAATATGGCAAATGCAGTATTTTCCCAAGGGGGATGGTGGGGAACATGACCTGCAAGATGTAAGAATCTATGTGCACCACCACTGAAATACCATCTGTTTGCATTCAAATTATCATCTTGAAATTATGACTTTTTTTTTCATATGCCATAATGTATAGGATTCAAGGGCCAAAACACATCATAGTGTTTGCAACCAAATGATCCAGTTGCTGTCAAAGCTGTGGCAATTTAAAAAATAGAAAAGAAAAACAAGACAATGTTGCATTTGTGGTGTTTTTACTTCTTTTCAAAATAGAGGCATTGTTATAACAGAAATAATGATAGGGATAGTCTTAACCCCATTGTTCCTTGGTTCATTCCTTCACTCATTAATGCTTTTATCCATTTGGCCTTAACTCCATGTATTTTATGAACCACATGCGATGTGGGGAGATGGGGGTACAGAGGGGAAGGTGCCTTTATCCAAAGTGATCAGAAACCAGAGTGAGAAGCTGGTGAGCAGACTGTTGAAATATGAATGCTAAGGCCAGTGGCTGAAGTTAACAGAGGTATGACTGGAATACCCACAGATTTGGAAGAAGAGTGGCATTACCCAGTGAGAGAGACATCTTCTTGAAGGAGCCTCTTTTTAAAGCTGATTTAAATATTAAGTAGGATTTAACCATACAAAGTAGATGTTGACCTTCCTAGGCTTTGGAACTAGAACATGCAAAGATTTAAAAGTATCAGTGACCTCTGGTTATAAAGAATTCATTCTGGCTGGAACACAGAGAGCCAGAAATGCAAGATATGCAGATAGAGATAGTGGTTGGAGCAACTCCTCTAAGAGCTCAGTTTGTCTGAAGTCGGAGAAAGACTTTAACAGCTAATGTCTGGATTCCCGCTAGGACAATAAACTGTCTTTGGTTGAAACAGTATCTTGATTAAACACTTTGTATACAAACTGCTGCAAGGGCCTCAGAGAATCAGGCAAAACTTCTTTAAGTAAAGCACAGAGAATAAGTGTATTTATCCCCTGGCAAGGGTGGGGAAGAGTAGAAAGGAGAGGAAGAGGTGGAAGGATCAGTAGATGGTAGGATAAGGGACATTAAGAACAAAGGGTCGAGAGGGGCTCCAAGTGTCAGCCAGGATGGAGAGGACTCTCAGAGGAAAAGACTCTGTCATGTGCAATTGCTTGGCCCTCTTCGTCAATGGGACACGTGGCCCCTCCATGTCCCCTTATTCCTCTCCAGGCTTTACAAAGTCTTCTGCAGTCTTGTATATTTTTATGGTGTGTTAGATCTTCTTTTGGGTGGCGTGATGTAGTGGGGACAACTTGAACTTCAGATGTGACTCCCGGGTTCAAATTCCTTTGCAGGTGGGACAGTGGGGGTCCTCAGCTGTGTAATAGGTGACAGGTGAAATAGCATTGTCAGAGTGTCTGGCCAATGGCCAATGTGACATAGGTGTACACATAGCTGCTGTTTCCAGCACCTCTTTTCTTAGGGTCCATGACACTTTCTGCTTTAAAACCCACTTGTTTCCTTTGAGAGCTGGCCTCTTCTTCTTTCTTCTTCTTCTTTTTTTTTAAACAGATTTATTTGAGGGAGAAAAAGAGAGTGGGGTGGGGAGGAGAGAGAAACTTAAGCAGATTCCATGTTGAGCATGGAGCCCAACATAGGACTCTATCTCATGATCCTGAGATCAGGACCTGAACTGAACCAAGTGTCAGATGCTAAACCCACTGAGCCACCCCTGAGTGCTAGCCTTTTTACATCTGTTATTGGGCAGAATGGCTCCCAGGTTTTCCTACTTTCTTCCCTCCATCTAATGATTCTCCATTCAGCATGAGAGAAATGTTTCAAAACTATGAACTTGATCATGTCAACCTTTTGATGAAAGCTCTTCAGTAGTTTCCCACGTTCTTAGAATGAAATTTAAACAACTCATCATGGTTGGGGATCACATCTCCTACGTATCCTCCTACATCATCCCTGACCACATTTTCTGTAGGCACTGCATCTAACCCCTCTTGTCTTGTTGCTGTCACTCAAATTGACCACTTCATTTCTACCTTAGGGTATTTTATGTCCCTTTGCCTTTTATCAGTCATTCTATTCTCACCTCCAGACCCCAGATCTTAGCAAAAATCCTACCTTACTCACAGAGCCACTCACTCATCATACAATCTAAAATACCCTCATCCTGTGTCATGATCATATTTTGTACTATCTAATATTATTTATTTATTTGCTGATATATGTTCTGTTTTCCCCCCTACACACACAAAAAATGTAAGCTCTATAGGAATGTCATGGATTTGAATGTCAAGATGTACCTATCTGATTCACTGCTCTGTCCCCAGTACCTGGAACAGTATCCAGTACATAGTAGGCCCTCATCAGATACTTAATGAATGCATAAAGGATGCTTCTCCTTTTGCATACTTAGCCCAGATGCTGGGCAAGACCTCATATTAGCTTGTCTACAGTTAGCAAAAACTGAACTTTAACTCTTTAGAAAGAGGAAACACTAAGCTAGTTAAAAGAAATAGGGAGCTATAAGTGTCTAAAAAAACACCCATAAGCAATGCACTTTCCTTATTCAAAGGAACCCCTTTGGGCTGTGGTGTGGGTAGCTGTTTCATAAGGGCATGAGGGTAGATGGCCTGATTACAGAGGTCACTCCCTGTAAACAAGTTTCTAAAAAAGGACATGAGATGTTCACTCATGATTTCAGATTGTGTGTCTTCCTTCTCTTCTTGTCTGTCTTTCTTCTCCTCTCATCCCTCTCTCCTAGGCACAGATTTGGAGGTATTTGGGCTGTCATCCCATTGCGGACAAATTGCCTCTCTCACCTCCCCTTCATTGCCCTGCCTTCCTCCCCAACATAATTACCATTTTACTAATAAGTCAAATGAGTGGGTACAGTGAAGTGGGCAGCTCCATTTGGCTGCCTCACTGAACACTGGCATGGGGCGAATGGGAAATTGGGATAATGGGGCTGCTGCTGCCCCCAGCGCTCCAAGGGAAGCCTGCTAATCGGTTTTCTCTTCAGTGGCTTTTGCTTACAGGGACGGCACAGGGAACCAGCTGAAAGAAGGCAGGGCCATGGCCCCATCTTGGTCCCCATGCTGTGCCACATTTGTCACAGCAGTGATTCCCCAGTCACCACAGAGGAGACAGCCAGATCCTTCTAGGAAAGGATTCAAACTATCCTGTGCTGCTTTCCATCACAAACCCAAGCCCATCACTTTCAGACATAAATCTGAGTGGATGCTACTCTTCCTTCCATCTGTGTTGCCCTACAACCCACACTTTCCAATGAGCTTACCAGCCAGCAACTCCCACCTGGCAAATCCTGACTCTGGGCTGCGTGAAGGGTTCTGGGGTGGGAAGGAAGCAGCATCCTTAGGGACCTTTCCTCCTCCAGACCGGTGAGCCAGGCATCGAGGCAACTGCGCAGACCACAAGACTTTAAAGGGACACGAAATCTGCACTAATGTATGTGATTTTGCTAACACATTAGCATGAACATTTCAACAACAGCATAAAGAGTGCCAAGTGCTTAAAATGCAATACTGGAGTTATTGGTGTAGTATTTCTTAATTTTCTTTTAAACCCAGTAGAGTATGGGTGATGATTAAAAAAAAAAAAAAAAAAAGAGTAGCCTGAGTGGTAAAGGTGTAGCCTTGCTCTTTCCCAATGCCAAAAAATGCCCGGTGAAATCATTGTGACCGGAAAAATGCCAATGCTTGGGCACCAACTCAACCTTGTTAAACCAGGGTGCACCTTCTTTTTTCCCTCATGCAAACAACAGAGCTCCACATGATGCCATGTCTAGGTGGATGTGGTAGAAAGGAAATGAATGCCATCTTATCTCATTAATTATCCCTGGGTATGCTTTTAAAATATTAATCTGTGTCAGATTATTAATCATTAGGAAGGCAGCAAGGGGTACTGGCCACACAGACCTCATCTTTGATCACTCAGATCTCAGGATACTAAACGAGCTGATAAAAAATTATTACTGGAGGACCACCTAAGATCTTTTCCCCTTGTCACCTTGTCCTTTCCTCCCTGGGACGACCAGGGGCTGCATGAACACCCTCCCTGCCTCTACTGTACAAAATAAAGGAAAAGAACATAGGGTTCTTTAAATGCAGTCAGGCCTCACTGACTTGAATTGAAGGGGTGAAGTTTAGTGCAGATGAACAGAGAGCTCAAATTCAAAATACTTTTTAAGGAGAGGAGGGAGGGAGAGACTATCAGGCCAGCTCCATGCCCAGTGGAGAGCCCAACTTGGGGCTCAATCTCATGAACCCAACATCATGATCTGAGCTGAAATCAAGATTCAGACGTCCAACCGATGGAGCCACCCAGGTGTCCCAAATTCAGAATGTTCTTAAATAAATCTATGGATACCTCTTTTACATATATACAAGTATGAGAGAAGATTCCAAAGGGAAGTAAGCATTGCTAAGAGAGTCATTCAAAAGAGGATCCGGGAAGATATTGAGGAAACAAGGCCAATCCTGGTCTCCTATTTCAATTTTGTGGGTTTTTTTTAAAGATTTTATTTATTTATTTGACAGAGAGAGTTCACAAGTAGGCTGAGAGGCAGGCAGAGGGGGAGGGGGAAGCAGGCTCCCTGCTGAGCAGAGAGCCTGATGCAGGGCTTGATCCCACCATGAATTCTTGACTGTTGTCAATTGGACTGAAACAGAGGTGATGTAACATCTGTTAGCTACAGAGACAATTGGGTATTAGATAGTTGAATTCTGTCAGCACTAATATAATTCTTTCAAAACAAGTTATGTAAGCTTGTGGATGTTGCCTTCAGAAGCCTGCATTAGAGCATGCTTTCACTTCCGGTGAACCCTGTGCTTCCAGAATCATAATCCCAAAGACCCCAAATAAATAGTTTCATTGCTTTACAGCCTCTTCCTGGTTGACACAAGTATCATACAATTATGGTTAATGAAGTGTCGTCCAAAAGGAGGCCAATGGGGACCAGGTAAATATCATTTTGAGAAGCTTATTGTTTATACATCAAGGGCTAATGATAATTGGGCTACAGGAAAGTGCTTTTGAAAACATGTTTCCTATATAATTTTTCATCTATTCTTCTGGTCTTTCAGGTTTGACATTATAATGATCTTTGACTTCTCCATTGCAATTTTAATTTTTTTAAAATTTTTTCCCAGTTTTTCTTTTGTAAGAGCTAATGCTACTGGGTGACTCGAATGGGTCAGGTGGCTCTTATTTGAAATTTTGATCTTGACTGTGAAGTAGATAATTCTAGGCCCACCTAGCAGATGGGAAAATTAAAGTTTAGAGAGATTAAGGGATTTGTTCCATTAAAGAATAAGTAAGGTACCCTCAGTTTAGAGAGATTAAGGGGTTTAATTCCATTAAAAAATAAGTAAGGTAAACTCACTATCACACCACCCTCTATCTACCTTTCATAGAATTACTGGATTGTAGATCAGAGCTATGCTGAACCAGGTGTAATATATCTGGGTTTTATCAGGCATCTGTTGTGGACTGAATGTTTGTGTCCTCCCAAAGTTCGTATGTTAAAAGCTACCCCTCAGTGTGATGGTATTTGGAGGTGGGGCCTCTGGGAGGTCATGGGGCTAGAGCCATCACACATGGGATAAATATCCTTTTCAGGAAGGACAGAGAGCTAGCTGTCTCTCTTTCTGCCAGATGATGGTATAACAAGGCATCAACAGTCTGCAAGCAAAAGAGAATTCTCACCATGACTTGGTCATTCTCAGACTGCTGATCTCAGACTGCTGGCCTCCAGAACTGTGAGAAGTAAATTCCTATTGTTTGGAAGCCACTAAGTCCATGGTACTCATTACAGAAGCCCAAACTAGCTGAGTATTTAATCAACATTGGACTCTAAGAAACAAACTGAGGGTTTTGGAGGGTAAGGTGGTGGGAGGTCAGGTGAGCCTGGTGGTGGGTATTAAGGAGGACATGTATTGCATGGAGCACTGGGTGTGGTGCATAAACAATGAATTCTAGAACACCAAAAATAAAAAAAAAATAAAATTTTTTTTAAAAAGTTATAGAAAATATGGACTCAAATATTAATCAAGCTAAACTGACCCTTATTATAAATTATCACTGAAAGACACTTTCTCAAGTAAATAGATAAATCATGTCCATGACATTGCTCTGCTTGGTTCCACTATTATTGACATTCCAAGGAACTTCTTTCTGATCATTGTTGTCCAATCTCAGGATGTCATGTCCAAGGCTACATTTACTATATGCTACATTACATGACCCAAAGACCAATAACTAATGGATGGGTTTAACCCTGCAGGAACACACCCTTTAGTCATGACATTGGCCTACCCCTAAGCAAGAGTCAGTTTTTTGTTAGTTTTTTTGTTTGTTTTGTTTTTTCTTAACTTAGACAAGAACACATATGGCTAAATCAACCTGCCCAAGACACAGAGCCAGGAAGGAGAGTTAAAAGGGAATCAAGAAAAAGTTCCAAAAGCTGCAATAAAGGACTGAACAAAACATGATGAAATTTAACAGGCATGGATATAAATTTAAAAATAAAAACTGCCAACAACTCCACACATGAATAATTGGGGGAGGGGATTTATCAATAACACATGGGAAAAAGACACAAGGGTTTTAATTGACTTTGAGCTCAGTATGGGTCAACTATGTGATGTTGTTGCCAAAATACTAATGCAGTCTTATGCAACAAGAACAGAAATAGGAACAAGATTTCAGAACAAAAGGCAATCATCCCACTCCTTTCTGAGCCAATGAGACCACACCTGGAGTGTTGGGTTACTTTCTGGGGAGCACCCAAGTAGTGGAGAGACCAGGATTCATGTTGTATGAAAAACGATTGAAGGAATACACAGGATGGAAAAAAAGCCATGATAAGTATCTTAAAATACCTAAAGGATTGCTGCGTAGATGGAGAAAGAAAGTTCTCCTCTGTGATTCTATATACAGGAAATGAAAGGGAGTCTGGGATTAATATAATGGGGATTTTTTTTTGTGATTTGGAATGTTCTAAAATGGAATGGGTTGCATTTGGAAAATATGAGTTATCATTCAGCAGATTTAACGGATTCTTAGAGGAGATTTATCTTCAACAAATCAGGGTTGGACAAGACAAACTGCAGCTCATGAGCCCAAGTGTCATAAGGTCATAGCCCATGCAACTTACACATTGTTGGACAATCATGAATCATTTGGTACATTTTCCCATGATTTCAATTAAAATGGAAGCTCTCTGAAAGTCAGAGATGGTATCTTTATCAAGTACTTCTCCTACCCTTCTCCTTGTTCCTTCTACTGTGGGACCAAGATAAACCCATAATAAATATGTATTGGTTGACAGCTGGATTTATTAACTTCTATAGCGAGTATCTTTCCTATGGAAAGATAAAGGTATATGCCGGTCCAACCTATGTCAAGATCGCCCCATGTCATTCAAGTTAATATTCTATGATTTTGGCAAGCCACTGCTTGTTTTATCTCATATGAAAGCACCAAGCTTTGATCTAGAGATACCCAGTTCTGAGTACTATGGACATGCTGGAAAACCTCCCCATGGTGTAGTGCTCTCTTTGTGAAACAAAGAGATGGGATTTCCAAGGTCCCTTTCAATTCTGTCATTCTGTGAATCTCGTCACGTGGGCTGCTTTAGGAGTTTTGATTATTTTGTCTTTTTCATACATTTCCTTTACCTCACTCCTTTTCTATGTCTTCAATGACTTTGATAGTATCAGCACTGAGCCACTGATGTTAGTATCACATTCTGAACATAGCATCTCAAGAACTCTTAAAGATTAAATATGTAGAGAATTATAAATATTTGAAATTCCCTGGGGCTGCTGTATGTACTGTCTTTAAACATATTTTTTGATCTAGTATCTTTTATTTGCTTGCTTATGTGCCGGTTCCCCCCGCCCCCTCTTTTAGAGCATCAGAAACTTGGCAGGTTTTAAGAATAGCAAAAGGCCCTGCAGACAGTTAAAACACCCTAAGTTCATGTCCTCAAAACCTGCTGGAGGTTGAAGAAAAACCTGGAAAACTCACCATCTCTGGTACCACAACAGACTACAATACTAGGATTTGCTTTTGTTAACGCAGAACTCTCTCAACAGTTAACTATTGAGAGGTTCAAGCTCTGGTTTTAGGTTCACTCCCTTAGGAAAGATGAATAGCCTTGTTGGCAATCACTTCCAGGATGATGACCCTGCATTCCACAAGCATTTCTCTTATGTCTTTCTCAAACATCTATCTCCTAACTCTTCATCTGTTCAAATCAAAATTTTGTAATTATCCTTCTGCCAGAAATGTAATTCAAATAGGCACAGACCATTTACTTATTAAGATATCTCATGTTTTCCTTTCCTCATTTCTTTTCTTCCTTCTTATTTTGGCTGTCCCCATCACTCTTTTCTCTTTCTTCACTGTATTTCCTCCAAAAATGTTTTAGGCTTACAGAAAGGCACAGACTATAAGTGAAATTGAAATAAAGAAAGAAGTTAAGGCAAAAGGAACAGTTGGATGAGAAAGGCACAGACTACAAGTGAAATTGAAATAAAGAAAGAAGTTAAGGCAAAAGGAACAGTTGGATGAGCCCAGCATGGAGATATCTATCTATCTATCTATCTATCTATCTATCTACTCAAAATACATAGCAAATGTCTACTACTCTATCTGGGGGTGTTGTCCTGTGTATTAGAAAGGAAAGGGAAAAAATGGGAAATTAAGTATTTCAACATGACTACAAGATAAAACAAAAACCTGTTGACTGAAGCATGACTACTCCTGGTGCTGAGAGCAGAGAGAAATAAAGAAAATCTCATGGGTTTCTGCAGAAATGGTTCTCAATATGGTATTTACAAAAAGACAACTTTTAGAAAACTTGTTTTAATATTCCTCAAAGTAACCATTGGTTACAATGCCAAATGGCTCCCCTTTTGAAGGTGCTATTAATGGTAAAGATGGATGATGGGAAGAAGGGGTGGAAAGAAGGGAATGCCACAGTGTTTCTGTGATTGTCCAGCTCAACCCAACAATGGGTTTTCAAATCCTAGAAATCTGGGCCAGCTGCATGTCTTTCAGACAACTCTCTATAAACTGAGGAACCCGAACTCTCTCATAAATTTAACAGAGCACTTGGTAATTGTTGATGTTCGTGAGTTTGAAGTTATGATATTTGATGTGTACCCAAATATTGAGATTTCCTATTTCCAGCAAAATCCCACCCTAAGCATTCAATAGTCAAATTTGGATTAAGGTAAACAACCTACCAGTTCTATTACATACAGCATTTCTAATATTTAAACAACCCCTCAAAGTAAGTATCATGTCACAAAGGGAGTATGAAAATTCCATTTCAGTAACTTGTCTAAAGTCACACAGCAAACAGAGAGGCCAGAATTCCAACTCACATCTCTCTGTGAAAACGGCTGCTCAGTTGTCCTTCCTGAAGATTCACCTTGGTTAACTCCCTGACTAATGTTTATTTTGTCTTTGGATTTTTTTTAAAATAGTCATTGTTGAGATATTTGTATGATTTTCCAAAGGATTTTGTGATTCATTTTGGTCATAAAGAGTGAGGATTATAAAATGAGATTCATAGTGTCTGTCTCTCTCTCTCTCTCTCTCCCTCTCTCTTTTCTCTGACTTTACAAAGCCGGTGAATGCCTTGGAAGAACATAACACATTTCCTACTTTTTCCTCCAGCCTCAGAAGATAAATTTTGTCTCTGACAGGGCCAAGGTTTGTGGGATATCATAGACTAAGAAAAGCAAATGCTGAGTTCAGCCCTAAGCAGAAGAGAACTAGCCATCTCCAGTATGGTTTTATTTGTCTGTTGTAAATGGTCATTGTTTTTTATGCTCCTCTTGCTCCAAAAGAAGGTTCTCTGATGTTATAATCAGAATGTGTAGGGGTAGAAATCAATACAAGAACCATACCCGTGACATCACATTCACACTTACCCAGGCTTCCATGTAGAGTCCCAAATCTTTCTTATACCAGTGCAAAGAAATTTGAGAGACATTATCTCACCATTCCTGCCCCACACAACATTTGTGCCACTGATCTCTTAAAACTTACGAACTTAATCTAAGGAAACAAACTGAAGGTTGCTAGGGAGGGAGAGAAGGAAGGGATAAGGTGGCTGGGTGATGGACATTGGAGAGGGTATGTGCTATGGTGAGCGCTGTGAATTATGTAAGACTGATGATTCCCAGACCTGTACCCCTGCAAATAATATATTATATGTTAATAAAAACAAAACGAAACAAACATTAAAAGTAACTTAAATTTTATATTTTATAAAATAGCTTCAAAGATGAATACTTATAAAGACTATAACCATATTGGGGCATCCAAGTGGCTCAGTTGGTTAAGTATCCCACTCTTAATTTTGGCTCAGGTCACCATCTCAGTGTCATGAGATACAGTGTCAAGCCCAGCATTGGACATGGGTCTACTTAAGACTCTATGTACCTGGTTAGCTCAGTCAGTTAAGAATCTGAGTTCAGGGACGCCTGGGTGGCTCAGTTGGTTAAGCAGCTGCCTTCAGCTCAGGTCATGATCCCAGTGTCCTGGGATCGAGTCCCACATCAGGCTCCTTGCTCATCCGGGAGCCTGCTTCTCCCTCTGCCTCTGCCTGCCATTCTGTCTGCCTGTGCTTGCTCTCTGTCTCTCTCTCTGGCAAATAAATAAATAAAATCTTTAAAAAAAAAAAAAAGAATCTGAGTTCAGCTCAGGTCATGATTCAGGGACCCAGACTGCACTGGGCTCCCTGCTCACTGGAGACTCTGCTTCTTCCTCTCCCTCTGCCTGCCGCTTCTACTGCTTATGTTCTCTCTCTCTCTCTCGGACAAATAAATAAATAAAATCTTAAAAAAAAAAACCAAAAAACTCTCTTGCTCTTTCCCTCTGACCATCCCCCTTTAAAAATAAGTAAGTTTTTTTTTTTTTAAAGGACTCTAACAACACCATAGTGGATGTGTAAAATACAGGAAACCAAAATGTGGAAATAAGAGAATTTTAAAAATCAACTATGATTTTATCTCAATGACATTACAGTTTACATATTTGTGAACACAAGTGTAGGGTGTTTTTTTGGTGTGTATATATGTACTTATGTGTGCACATACCCACAGATTTGATTTTTAGAGAATTAGAATTTCATTTAATTCATCCCAAATAATTGGGTGTTATTATTTTAAATTTAATTTTATAAGCATATTACAAGTTTATTGAATTTTTAAATATGTTTTAAATGAATGCATAATATTCCAACATAGGTTATCCTGTAACTTCTTTAATTATCCCAATATTAGTGCATATTTATGTTTTCAATTTTTCACTATGTAAAATAATGCTGTAGTGATCACTGTTGCTTTAATACATAAGATTCTGATTCACATTTAATAGCTTTATCTCCAAGAAGCAAGGCAGGGTGGTCCTGAGTTAACTGTCTCAAGAGAACATGGGAAGAATTTCAATATCAAAGAGAACTGCATGTGCAAGCATCCTGTGATAGAGAGGAGGATGGCAAAAAAACTCACAACAAACTCAAACAAACAAAACCCATAAGGCCCTGAGTGCAAAGAAGCCTCTTTTTCTTTTTATAAAGGTATTAATCCCATAAAGAAGGCCCCACCCTTAGGATCCCATTCAATGCTAATAACTTGCTAAAGGCCTCATTTCCAAATACCATCACATTGGGTTTTAAGGCTTCAATGTATGAATTCTGGTAGGACTCAAACGTTCATGAAACCCATAGCAGAAACCTTCTGAGAAAGGGAGTAGAAAGAGTACAGGATCCAGACTGGAAAAACTCTAAGAAGCTGAACATTTCCAACAGCCTGCCTTTGCTATTTTGTTCCTCCAATTCCCCATACTGATCAACAAAGGAAGCCCCAAGGCCAAAAGACTCTTTCTCTGCATTTGTTCTTAAAAGGAACTGGCGGGGTGGGGGGGGGGGGGGAGTGGGAGGCAAAAATGGAAAAACTGTGCCTCCAAATGCTTCTAATCTTGGGACTAAAAAAGACCAAAGGATTAAGTATGTTTGGCCCTTATAAAATAAATGGCCAACCAGACTGACATAAATGAGCCCCATGGACTCCTTCTGAAATAATTAGGACCTTGGAAGAAGACAGAGGTGGGGGGGTAAATAGCTTCGATAAACTGTTTATTGAGATCCTAATGTGTGCCAAGTCTATGAGCTACCTAAGGATTCGGCTCTTATTAGGAAGTATAATTATATTTTCTAGTGAGGTTTTTTTTTTTTAAGATTTTATTTATTTATTTATTTGTCAGATTGAGAGAGAGAGAGAGAAATCACACAAGCAGGCAGAGTGGAAGAGAGAAGCAGACTCCCTGCCAAGCAAGGAGCCTTATGTGGGACTCAATCCCAGGTCCCTGGGATCATGACCTGAGCCGAAGGCAGTGGCTTAACCGATTGAGCCACCCAGGTGTCCCTCTAGTGAGTTTTTAACATTAATTCATTGTTTATTCATTCCTTTTTAAACATTTTCATTGAAAGCATAGTGTGTCTCAGGCACTGAATGCATATTACCAAGAAAAGCAGAGCTGGTCTTTATCATTTGAACTCTTCACTTGAGGCTGTAACAAAGTCCAACACCCCTGGATCTACCTCAGTGTTGCAACTTGAAACACTTTTTTTCGTGGTCTCATATCAGTCCCTGTCCTAAACCTGATCCACAAATATTCCTGAACTATGTCCTCATCTTCCTGAACATCTAGCCAGTACAAGGGTCCCAGAAAGACCAGCTTACACACATTTTCTTCCCTAATCCCTCCCCCTGTTTCTCCCCGCCAAGACTCAAGTTCTTAACATTCTGTCTCCTCTTCTGTCATCAGGGAGCCCTGGGGCACATTACTCACTTCCACAGTTCTTACTCTAATCAACTCTTTGTTAAAGAAATTAGCACAAAAATATAAGATATTGAAAATCCAATTATGTTTTAGTTACTCTGGCCACAGACAAATTGGGTTGTTTTGAATCCACATGTTAATTGGAAGTAGAAGATAATTTTGTGGCTGTTTTCAGAGCATTTGTTTTAAATTGTCCCTCATCGGAACTTCTCTTAGGCTCATCTCCTCAGGAATAGGGATTTCTCTTCACAGATATACATGGCTTCCTCCAGTTGAACCAGAACCTGAATTTTTATTGCTTCTTTATGTACATTCCTTCTATTTCAAACCATGTCCTTCACATGTCTTCCCTAACGAATCCCTGACCTTTGGGATGCACCATTATCTGTGATTTCTCGTTCTCCCATTTCCTTAAAATATACAACGACACATTTAAATATACAAAATGATTCTTTTTTTTTCAGACTCAAAGCATGCTTTAAAGGGTACATTATACCCAAGTAGAGGTGACTGAAGGGTGTTCATTAAAGTGATTTTTTAAAGCACCTAGTAAATACCAACGAAAGTCTTATGACCCAGTAATTTCGTTTCTAGGAATCTACTCCTGAAATACACTGATGAGAACATGAACTATAGAATACACAGCTATTTATCGTAGTACTTTAATATGTCAAATAATTGAAAACTACTTAAATACCCAAATGGCCATTATAGGGACTGGTAAAATAAACTATGAAGCCTGCACAGAATAAAATAGCAAGAAACTAGGAGAAAAAAAGAATAAGAATTTATGTATATATGATATGTAATATGTTATAATATTACATATATATAGTATAACATAGTATAAATATATATATTATATATAGAGAGAAACAGCAGAGACTGAGAGAGACAATGAGAGAAAGAGGAAGAGACAGAGAGATTGGTTTAACGATTGGTTCACATAGTCATAGGGACTGGGAAGTCCAAAATCTCTAGGGCAGGTTCAGAGGCTGGAGACCCAGGCAAGAGTTAATGATGCAATCATTAGTCTGAAGACAGCAGACAGAAGTCATGTCTCTTCCAGGGAGCTCCGTCTCCTCTCTTGGAACTTTCAACAGATTGGATGAGTTCCACTCACATTATGGAGGTTAATTATGGATGGTACTGATTTAGATGTTAATCACATCTTTAAAAATTACCTTTATGCAACATCTCACTGGTGTTTGACCAGATAACTGGGCACCATGGTCTAGCCAGGTTGGCATACAAAATGAGCTATTACATACACAAAATATTGAGGAAGCTCAGTTTTACATAAATATACCTATACCTTATATAATTATAAATTTATGTATAATTTATATTTACATATAATTTAGATTATATATTATCTCTCTCTCTGTCTTTATTTATTTATCTATCTACTTATCTATATAAAAAAAACTTCTGTTCTTCTGTGCAGAAAAGAATTCATGTAGGAAGCCTGACCTGGTTATCTTTAGAAATAGCTCCTTATGGGGATAAAGTATGGGACTCTTGATTTCAGGTCAGGGTCAAAGTCATGAGCTTGAGCCCTGTCTTGGGCTCCATACTGGGTGTGGAGTCTGCTCTCCAAAAAAAAAAAAAAAAAAAAAAAAGAGAGAGGGCCAGCTGTGTCAATGTGAAGTCTAAGCAGTAGGCAGGGCCAGACCATGCAGGACCTTGTAGGCCCTGTTAAAAGTTTTCCAGTTTCTTCAAAACCTGGTGGTGAGTCATTGGAAAATTTTTGAGCAAAGGACTGAGGCAGTCTGATTTTCTTGCTAAGAAGGATCTCCTAGCTGCTGTACTTGGAGATATCACTGCTGGGGACACAGGTCAGTGTGTGGCAAGTACAGAAGCAGGGAATTCCATTAAAGATCTTCCGTGGTAGTCTAGGGGAGACACACACGTTTCCACATTTTTGTTCTGAGATTGAGACAACAGCGAGCTGTGTGTGGAAAGGAGAGAGCATAAAGAAGTCTGCACATGGATTCCTTCTAACACCACCTTTGTATTTTTCCTTTATGCTCTAGGTATGTCCTTACTACAACCCTGTAATAACTTTCAGTATCTCAGAATACACTGGTTCTTTCCAGAGAATCTCCTAGCACAGGACCACTCCTGTGGGTCCTATGGGACCAATCCTTGGGGAGGTCCAATACATCTATCCTTCAAGAAAATTTTTTCAGCCTAATAATTATTTTTTAAATAAACTTTAATTTTGGAATACTTTCAGATTTACAGAGAAGTTTCATATATAGTGCAAGGTCACATATACTCCTCAACCAGTTTCCCATATAATTACCATGATACATCTGTCACAACTAAGAAACATTTTATTTGGATTTCACTTGTTTTCCCCTAATATCCTTTGCATGTTCCAGAAACCCAACCAGGATACCACATAACATTTTATTGTCTTAACACACAGGTAACACACAATATAGCTCCCTTTGCCCTGTGACCATTTCTCATACTTTTCTTATTTTCCAAGAAGTATTTTATTCTTTTTTTACTTAACAGCTTTTTCTCCTGCTAATGATCTCTACTACTCATTTGTATTCTATTTCATTAATTTCTGCTTTTTAACTTCTATTATACTTTTCCTTTTAGTATTTTCTTTGTGTTTACTCTTTTTTCTTTGCTAGTTGAATAGAATTCTTAGTTCATTATTTCTCAATTTTTGTTTTCTAAAATCTGAATTTAAGGATATGAATATTCCTCTCTTTTTACATCTATCATCTCTAGATGAGATCTATCATCTCTGTGGACATTTGGGTAGTTCCTTTAGATTTTCTTTTTCCAATTCAGTAATGCTTTCTTCAGCTGCATCTAGCCTATTAGTACAGGTATAAATAGGTGTGGATAAAGATTACCTGTTAAGAGTAGTCATATAAGGGAGAAGGGGTAGAAAAGAGTGGAGAGGATGGGATAAAAGCTAAATTTCTCTAACTCTACATTGTCAAGCAATTTTGTCTTTGGAAATGTACAAATGACTTCGTAATTATGAAACAAAATTAAACCAAAATGAAATAGAAATGATACCTAAATATTAAAAATAAATTAAAACAAGATTCTAACTGTATATACAGTTGGTGGATTAAAAAAACACTACTTGACTCCACAGGCTTTGGGGGATGCATTGTAAGGATAAAAAGAACTGCAATCAAGCAAAACCATAGCCAGTATTTAGTTTTCATATTGTTAGTAATAGTGTTGTTTTTGTTAATATACATATCATTTATATAGACATATATATAAATACATATATATACATATATATAAATTAATAATAAATAAATTAAAAATGAATAATAATACATATGTACATACAATATATCAGTAAAAAAACCCTAAATACCCAACATTTGTTCCAGACTAAGATTTTTAATGAAAAAGAAAAAAAAAGGAAAATAACAAAACCAAGTAAGTTAATACCCTTTATCTTAAATGTGAATTAGGGAGAGGAGATGCAACATGGGGGGTTAAGGGGGTAGGAGAAGAGTAAATGAAACAAGATGGGATTGGGAGGGAGACAAACCATAAGTGTCTCTTAATCTCACAAAACAAACTGAGAGTTAATGGGGGGAGGGGGTTTGGGAGAGGGCGGGTGGAGTTATGGACATTGGGGAGGGTATGTGCTATGGTGAGTGCTGTGAAGTGTGTAAAGCTGGCGATTCACAGACCTGTACCCCTGGGGATAAAAATATATGTTTATAAAAAATAAAATTAAAAAAATATTTTATAAATATATGATGTATTTTATCTTTAGAAGAAGTAGCTGTATCCTAGTTTTGTGTACTGACATGGTCTACAACTGACAGCAATACCCATTAGCAATAATAACTTTTGGGCTCAAAATTATTAACTCCAAATACTATTTCACACTAAAAGGAATCAATAATTCTTGGTGAAATGACTGATTCTAGATCTAAAACAGGAAATGTACAAAGAAGCTTAATATATTTATTTACCAGAAAACATAAAAGTTATCAATGCCTTCTGGAGCTATGGCAATAAAGGTCATCAGCACCAATGTGACCAGCATCTCACTGATGAAAAAAAGGAGCAATTAATATATCAAAAGAAGGGCGCCTGGGTGGCTCAGTGGGTTAAGCCGCTGCCTTCGGCTCAGGTCATGATCTCAGGGTCCTGGGATCGAGGCCCACATCGGGCTCTCTGCTCAGCAGGGAGCCTGCTTCCCTCTCTCTCTCTCTCTGCCTGCCTCTCCATCTACTTGTGATCTCTCTCTGTCAAATAAATAAATAAAATCTTTAAAAAAATATATATATATATCAAAAGAAAACCAGGTTATAATAGATTAGAACTCATCCTCTTTGACTTCGTAATGACACAAAAATCAATCTCACTAATCACTTTAGGAAACTGTCAAGGCATAAACTGGTAGAAGGGGGGGGAATCAATCATTTATCCTGCCTTTCCCATACCAATTATACCCCAAGATCATTTAAAAGTAGAAGAGTGAAGTTCTTCATGGAAGATTCCCTCAGCTCCTAAGAACAGATTTTTTTTTCCCACCCCTTAAGGTAATAAGATGTCTCAACAATGATCCTCAATGATGGCTAAACCTAATAGGTGAAAAGATAATGGAGAACTTAAAAGTGGATGAATGAAACTTAACACCAAAAAAGAGACATAACAAGATACGAAGTGATTCTTGAAATTATAAAATGTAGACAAGTATTTATGAATATTAAAAAAAAAAAATCAAACATGGAATGGCTCAGTTGAGTCTCCATCAAGGTTCAGCATTTACAGAGGAAAGTAGAACATGTTAATGACACCACAAGGCCAAATCCAGAATATGAGAAAGATGGCAGAAAGAAGGACTTGTTTTTTTCTCTAAGTACATAAGAGGGAGAGAAGGAAGGGAGAGAGAGGGAGAAAGGAATAAAGAAAGAAGAACAGAGAGAGAGAGAGAGAAAGAGAGAGAGAGAGGAAGGAACAGAGAGAATAAAACTTTTTTTTTTAAGATTTTTATTTATTTGTTTGACAGAGAGAGATCACAAGTAGGCAGAGAGGCAGGCAGAGAGAGAGGAAGGGAAGCAGGTTCCCTGCTGAGCAGAGAGCCCGATGTGGGGCTCGATCCCAGGACCCTGGGATCATGACCTGAGCTAAAGGCACAGGCTTTACCCACTGAGCCACCCAGGCACCCTGAGAATAAACTTTTATGGATTAAAAAAGCTCAAGTTATATCAATCATATATAATACAAACACATTGTTTAGATATTGACTTACAAACCAAGAAAAGTAAATGATGGCACAATTGATGAAATTGAACTCTACGTAATGGTAGAGTTGATATAAAGGATTATCCTTTTCTTATTCTTTCTTTATTTTATTCTAACTTTTTGATTGAGTATTAGTTTCTGCTTACTTTTTTAAAGGTTATTTCTGGCACTTGAATGTCAGCTAGTTTTGAGAAATGTAGCCTTAAAATTATGAAGTTTATGAGTTCCTTCCACATACTATCTCCATGGATCTCCACAAACAACTAAAGAATAATAAAGGGCAGGGTATTATTATCCATTATGTTTCTAGTGGCAAAATGAGACTTTAAAAATGCAAATGTTTTATCCCAGCATCTTCCAGAAATTAGAATAATCAAGATCCCTAGTGATTGGCACCGTGCCCTGTTGGTTCACTACCTCAGCTGCCCACGTTTACACATTAGCAAAAAGCAGAAGGAAATAGTCACAGTTTAGGATTCTCTAGGCTTTAAATTTTCTCTTTTATCAAATGAGCTTAGTTTCACTTAACACATTCAGACAAAATACACACAGACACACGCGCACACACAGTGAGAAATGATGGCACAAATCCCTGTCCTCTTTTTGACTTAACCGAGGCTAAATATTAGAAGTTCTACTCCCGTGCACATTTCCTAGATGCACTTTAGAACAAAGCAATTCCCAAGTAATTTAAAATTTCAACACTCTTGATTTTAACACTAACAAAGCTGTATTCAGTGAGTCACCCCAAGGACTGAAGATTTAATGTCAGGTTCCTGAAGTTCTCCATTGCAAAGAGCAGGGTGTCCTTATGATGTAATGGACGAATCCAAGTTTACTAACTCATGTGAATTCCACAGAGGCTTCTTCTACTCTGTATGGTTCATTTCACGTCACCCATTTTTATGCAAAGATAATCTTAAGGGTCGGATAATATTCCAACAACATTTCTAAATATTTGCTCAAATGGAGCATATCGATACTGTTTTCTAAATTCTGTATGATGGACAAGCTTTGCTTCACATTCAGACACATGAGCTTTTCTACGAATTGTGAGCTAATTCTTCAGGATTGCTTCCCAGAAGTGGAATTAACGGATCAAAGGAGTTTTAAGGCTCTCCATTCCTATTGCCAAAATGTTCTCCAAAAGTGCTGTACTGAGTTGCATATCCGTTAGCAAACCGCTTCTCAAACCCCCTGCCCCAATGAGACCGTAGACCTCTAAACCTAAGTAGGTTGCACTTGAATCTCTTCTGGGTCTCAAATTTCCTGTGGGATGGGGGGATGGGCGAATAAGCTTGAGGTGTTTCCCACCCCTCAACCCTTGAGCTGCCTTTTATGGTCCTTTTCTGTGTAGTCACTTCGCCTGGAAATGGTTTCATTCAACACTTTCCTGTTTTGATGTATGAAGTCACTGAGTTTCTCTGCTTTTTAATCTCCTTAATTCTTTTGGTCTGCTGGCTGGTTGAAAACAAAAGGAGTACATAGATGGTGCAGAGGAAGCAATGTATGTTTCAAGTGAAGTTTCCTCTTTGTAAAGCTGGGCGAATACAGGCTTGGCTCTCTCTGCCTCTACTGCGAATGGTTCTGTGCACGGCTGTGACGGTGTCTGGTTCTATGACAAGGTTGTTCAGGCTGCTGGTCAGAATGAGGCTTAGTTGGGAGCTGCTCTTCTGGGCGGTAATTAGAATGTGCTAATCAGCAAATTGCAACAGTGTGCAAATCAAAGACCAGTGTCCTTTAGAAAGTGGTGGGGGCGGGGGGTTGGTGTTTATTTCTTCCTGACCTCTTCCTGTGTCTAACTCCCTGGGCAGCTTGGTGCTTATCACACACACATATAAAGTTATTATTTGAAGTGATGTTTGTTTGCTAAATGTATCATGGCAACCATTTTGTGATTTATACGTGTTTTAAATCATTATGTTGCACATCTTAAGGTTATACAATGTTGTATGTCAATTACAGCTCAATAAAACCAGAAAAAAAAATATGTTTGGTGCTTTGAAAAGGGGCATGGGACTTAAAAACATGGTGTGGCCCTAAAAAAAAGTATACCATATTGTTGAAGCTCCTTTTTCTAAGTTTGTTTTTTTACCATTACTAAGATCTTTGAAGGCTTTGCTGAAAAGTTAAAGCAAGGTTAGAAAATACAGAGCTTCCCTTGAAGCTGGATCTCTGTTAGTCATTCATAAACTTTAGGGCTTGGGTCATAACATGCATTCATACATTCATTCATTTATTCATCTAATAACCACCTGTTTTTCACCTTATGACAGCAATATGCTAGGCAAAAAAATGATTCATGACTAAAAATGATACAATTGTTGTTTCTAAGAATGTCCATTTCAAGGGAAAGACAGGACCATTTATGGTTAACTAATATAGAACCTTCCAGAAGTTCACACAACTTTGACTCCTGAGACTGTGAAAACATAATGAAAGGCAAACAAGCAGCACAAAAATGTCCAGCATATTACAAACCACCTTGACCATCTTAACTATGTAGTTGTTATGCCAATTTTGTGTATTTTCTCAAAAACGGCCTTCCACCACCAGTGAATAATTTTTTGTTAATGTACTTTTTTTCTTTTCCTTTCTTCTATTTTGTTTTCATCAGCAGACCACTAAGATTCTCTGAATTCTGGTGTTTTTTTTTGTTTGTTTGTTTGTTCATTTTCTGGAAAAGTGTCACAAAACCATCTGACACAGTTTTAGTTTACTAGAAAGTGTCCTGAAGCATCAGGACTCGGTGATCCAGAGATGGCCCCCACCAGCTGGGACAAGGAAAAGGTATCATAGCTCTTTGACTCACTCTGGTTGGATTTGGTCTTGTTGAACTCTCAGCCTCATTTTTCTGTGGTAGAAAACTGGCTGGTAATTGTTGGTCTTGAAGACTGAGCAGGAGCATTGGCAGCCATGGGGATCCTCTCTGTGACATGTAGGCCTCACCTTGCCAGAATTCTCTCCCACCTAACATTTCAGTGGATAATGACTTCTGGGTAATCTCTGATTCCCCTATAGGGGAATAGGCCTTTGCTATGTCTCCCAAACTCCAGGAATAGCCACAAAAACAAAAGGAATGTTCCCCCATTTCAGAAATTATCCATGGTGCAGTCTGGACAGACTTGACGGACATGAGCTCCGTATGACCCTGACCGGTCTTATTCATCACAGAATCTTGAAGAGTTAACAGGCTCCAGCACGGAGTAGATGTTTAATCAGTATTTTTGGAATAAGTAATGAGAGGGTGTACTAATATATTTTCCTGATTAATGCAGGATTGAAAAAAGAAGGGCACCTACCTTGCTTTGTTCAGTCCATCAATTTCATGGCACTTTCCATGTTGACACAGTGACATCACTGGGCAAAACACCTGCTCCCGGATTCCAGAATGTTCTTTCCCATCTCACTTCCATCCATCGAGGCCCCCCCAAGTGTTTGGAAAAATAGCCTCTTCCCATGGAGTGACCTTTTGTTTTGGCTAGTCTCAGTTTTTAATGCCTTTCTTGGTAAAATAAATAAGTAAGCAAAGAAACAATAAATGAATAAATAAATAAATAAAATTCTTTTTTTAAGTATAAATAAAAACCAGACTCAATGGCATAAACATCTCCAGCTGCATTCATTTTCCATCCTTGACCTAATCAAGCTCTTTCTTGGCTTTGAACTTTCGTCTCCGTATTTTCCTGTATTTGGAATATTTCCCTGGTTTTTCTTCTTTTGTTTGTTTTTTCATGATTGGCTCCTGTTGTTTACGTCAGTCTCCACTTCATTGTAATGTTTTCTGAGACATTACTACTGGATCAGGGTATCCCTCCACTGCACACCTCTCTTTCTTCAGTCCATCTTTGTTACACAAATCATCCACACAAATTTTCTCTCTTGTTTACGAGTGAGTTTCCAGTGCCCAGCACCATGCCTGACCCAAAGAAGAGATTCAATAAATTATTTGTCAACTCAATTAATAAGTGGATTCATTTAAGAAATACATCAGGTGACCTGAAATATCCCTCTCTACTTTCAGATTTCTTGACAACCTGATGCACCAGATACTAACTTTTTTACTTCAAAGAGGGCTGCTCGGGCGGTGTCCAGACTTCAGATGTCATGAACTTGGGAGCTGAGATAATCGGAAGGAGCTTCCTTACTCAAGAGGCTGGGAGCTTAGAATGTACATGAATTGCTGCCCATTTTACCGAATCTGAGAAAGCTGATTGGCGAAAAATTGCCTTCATTCAAAAGCCTGCACTGATCAGCAAGATTGACTGATGGCCATTAGGAGTCTGAAGAGGAAATTCCTGCAAACAATAGCAGATTGATAATGAAATATTGATCGGGGATGCACTTGCAGGGCAATTCTGTCCATTTCCTTGTGTTCTTTCCTGGGAACTTCCTCAGGCTGGAAGGAGGGTCTGGAGTGGCGTCGCTACCATTTCCCTCCTCCAAGGCTGATAGCAATGCTTATTTGGAGCTGTCTGGAAAGTATGCCAATATCTAATTTTCTCTGGGGCCTGAGGATCTCTCTTTCTTCTCCTCATCCTTGCACCCTCTCTTCTTAAATATGGCTTTGAAAATTAGATAGTGTGGCCTGGGAAAGGTTCGATCAAGGCAAACTTGGAAATCAATCAATCAGGCTGACTCCATGCAGTGGCTGTAGGTCAGGGATGACCCTGCGGCCTGCTCAACCCTTACTCACATCCAAGATCACGTCCTCTGCTTTCTTGCCCACTCGTGCCCAGCTGAACCCTAGGCAGATGGAGCACTTTTGTGGATCGTACTGCCTTTTGGCTGGAGTGCGAATCGGAGAGTCTTGGTGCCACCAATCTTTTGACCTTGGTACAGAACAGATAATCTGCAGGCAACATGAGTATGGGCTCTCACCAAATATCTCCTTCAGTTCTTCATACTCTGGGTTGCTCTCAACACTGGAATATTTGTCCTCTGAGGATAGAGAGAGATGCTTTCCTTCTCAGAAGACAGTGTGATCAGGAATGAAGAAGTGGGCTTAAA
Organism: Lutra lutra; assembly: GCF_902655055.1. NCBI lineage: Eukaryota > Metazoa > Chordata > Mammalia > Carnivora > Mustelidae > Lutra > Lutra lutra. Next base: position 7,965,786 of record NC_062284.1, on the reverse strand, counting down.
TGCCACAAGATTCATCATTGGAAACTGGCCCTGCCTCTTCTTTTTTTTTTTTTTTCTTCCTTTTTTTAAAGATTTTATTATTTATTTGACAGAGAGAGAGAGATCACAAGTAGGCAGAGAGGCAGGCAGAGAGAGAGGGGGAAGCTGAGCGGAGAGCCCGATGCAGGGCTTGATCCAGGACCCTGGGATCATGACCTGAGCTGAAGGCAGAGGCTTAACTCACTGAGCCACCCAGGCGCCCTTTGCCCTGCTTCTTCTTCATTTTGAAACCTCACATGGTAAAATAGAAAATGTAAGAATTGTATGGTCCTGGTTAAAATTTCATTTCCATCGCTTACCAATGGAGATAGGCACCTTGTCTCTAGGACATAATTTCCTTGGCTCAAAAATAAAATTATAATCCCTACATTGCAAGGTTTCTGTAAAAAATAAATAATAAATAAATAAATAAAAATGAGAGGATCCACAGCATATTACCTGAGGCCCTTCCACTGGGTCTCAATTCTCTGATCTATAGAAGAGGGAATGTCAGCCGGCTATAACCTTCTATATCCACCTGAAAGTGGAAGGTACTTCCTCATCTCACAGAACCACTGAGAGGATTATGTCAGAATACAAGCATTTGTGCTATGCACTAAGAACTTGTACCTGCACAAAATGTCGTGATTGCTTCCCCACGTGGTTTCTAAAGATGAGAAAAAAAAGATTATTGCCCTAGACGAAGAGTATCACACTGGTGAAGTAGACCAACCATGGGAACCAAGTTGAAAACCAGCTATAAATTAAAGTAGAATCCCCTCTGAGTCGAGAAAACCTGGATACTTGACTCATAGGACTGTACCTCCACAAAGCTCAAAAATGAATGGGCTCAGAGGCATGATGGTTAATAGGAAAGTCAGGACTGAAAGGGAGATAGATTCTTGAAAGCTTCATGGGGATGAGGGTAGCTCAATATAAAGGTTTAGCAGTACCGATCATTAAATAAAATTGGTTCGAGTCTGAGTTAATCTGATCCAAGGGTCCCACGTCCTCTGTGGGAAGCATATGTTCTCCTAATTCCCTGATGTCCATGGGGTTCTATTACAGATGTACTCTGATACAAATGCTCTTTATGCATGTCCTAAGATCTGCCCCCAAACCTTTGACATTTCTATCTAAACTTGACAATTTTAACTTCCTTTTTTTTCTGGTAGGGTGCAATGGGTCCCAGCAGGCAAATACCCCTACTACAATGACTAGAAGGGGGAACGATATACTGCAAAAATATTTTAAATACATTGGAGAGCTAGGGAAGCAACATAGACCAGATCAACTAAAATTCAAGAGAGGGAAGAGCTCTACTTAGGTGAGCTGAAAACCACCACCAATAGACTTCCCCTATTGTTGATTTTTTCTGATTCCAATCTTATCCCAAATTGGGGTAAAAGAACAGTCCCAGAAGAAAAGAAACCAGTGGGAGCCTTGGTGCTTACACAACACTAGATGAATGGATCAAAAGCTAGATGAGTCTTAAAACATGGTTAGATTTCCTCCTGGGTAAGGCACTGAATTTTTTTTTTCCTAAAGATCTTATATTTTTAGAGTAGTTTTAGGTTTGCAAAATACAGAGATTCTGTCTATACCTCCTACTCCCACACATGTACCTCCTCCCCCATGATCAGCATCCTTGACCAGAGTGGTACATTTGTTACAATTGACAAACATACATTGATGCATCCTCATCACCCAAAGTCTATAGTTTACCTTAGGTATTATACCTTCCAGGGGTTTGGGCAAATGTATATAAATTTTTGAATTTTGGTTTGATGGGAGACTGAAAGTTTCATCAAATTACCCATAGAAAAACAGGGTTTACGAGTATGTCTCTCTGGAAGGAGAAGGACTGGTACAAACTCATGGTTGATCTCTTCTTCAAGATGTCTCTTGGTTTGACTATGCATGGCATCAGAGGCTAAAGAGAGAAACTTAAAAATTCCAAGGGCCATGACTTAAATCTTACAACCTCTCATTTCTTAGGAGACACAGACCCTGCCATACCCTCAAGGAGAAGTTCTGAGGAAAGAGGACCAACTTGAGCAGAATCAGATTTTTACTAGATCTGTCACTGTGTTTGGATTCAAATCGCTCTCTGTTCGAATTGGAATGATCAGTTCCTCATCTTTGTGAAAGGAGGAAAGAGGAAAATTTCTTTGACAGACAACTATATTGTTTAGATCCTCTAAAATCCTTTGATATTCAGTGTTAAGCATTTAATTAAAATTATTAGATATGAGAAGAGGCAAAAGTGTGACACATAATAATTAGAATTTTAAAAAGAGACCTACAGATCATCCAAATATTGGTGTTAGCAGATAATGAAAATGTTAAGATAAAGAAATCATCAACAAAAATTGATGAAAAAGATGGGAGCTATCCACAGGGATTTTGTAATTAATACAAAACAAAATTTAATGGATAATATATTACTGAAATATATAATATTTGAAATTAAGAACTCATTGGAAAATCATAACAAACAACTCCCCAAACTTGGTGATTTGACAAATCTTTATTTCTTATAATTGCACAGCTCCAATGAGTGTTTATGAAGACCTGAGTCAGACTCAGCTGATTTGGGTGGCCATCTTCATATTTGTAATAAATTGGTGGATTCGTTGGCAGCTGTCCTAGTTTAGGATGGCCTTACTTTGATGTTTCTTCTCTGCTCCATGTAGCCTCTCATATTCCAGAGGCTGGTCAAAGGAGTGACAGAGGTTCAAGACAGAGAGAGGAAGTGTGCATGTCCCTCTGGGACCTTGGCTCAAGACTGATACACCGTCACTTCTGCTGAATTCTATTAAGTAAAGCAAGCCAAGGTAAACCCCAATTGAAATGCAGGGAAGCAGAATGAATTTCTTGAAAGAAATCCAGAGAAACTGCAAAATCATACTGCAAAGACCATATAAGGACGGGTTGAGAACTGAAACCAGTTGCATTTAATCTACCACAGATGAGGTTAACATTTGACTGGACACACCAGAAGGCTGCAACCAGTAAACCTGAAGTAGGTCAATTGAAAATATTGGAAGTGCAGTACCAGAAAAAAAAAAATTAAAAAATAAAGCAAAACCAGAATAGAGTAGGGAAAACACATGTAACATACTGAAGAGATGCAAAATATGTGTATTTAAAGTCTCAAATGGGGAGGAAAAAAAAGAGAAAGAGAATAGAGTAGAATAGTATTTGAAGAGACAATGACCAAGAATTTTTCAAAATGATAAAAGTTATCAATGCAGACTCAAGAAGATCAACAAACTCCAAGCAAGATAAACAGAAAAAAAAAGCCAAAAAAACAAACACCATACTGGTGGTATTTTCAATAGTCTGCAACGATTCAACATGCCTATAGAAAAAGTAATGAAACTTGACCCTTATATTATGCAGTATGGAAATTTTAGAATCAAAAATAAATTGTAAATCTAGATATTAAAGAAAACATAGAAGGCTTTGTGTGCTTGAGGAGAGAAAACATTCTTAAACAAAACAGAAGAGGAGATCACCATGAATAAACAATTAATTGACCTCAATGATCTGAAGAATCATGCATCATTGAGGCACCTGGATGGTGCAGTTGCTTGGGCTTCTGACTCTAGGTTTCAGCTTGGGTAGTGATCTCAGAATCACGAGATCAGGCCTGGTGCTGGGCTCTATACTTAAGGAGGAGTCTGCTTGGGACTCTTTCTCCCCCTCCCAGCATCCCTCCCCTCCCTGCCCCAAACATGCTCTTTCTTTCTCTCCCTCTCAAATAAATAAATCAATCTTAAAAAGAAAAAAAAAAAACACCATTATGAGAGTAAGCTGTAAACTGGGAGAAGATATTTACAATGCATATATTTCACAGAAGACCTGAATAAAAAATATTCAGAGCGATGTCAGAAAAATGGCCAAATAAGAAATCCCTCACATGAATCTCTCCCTCAACAATAACTGTTGTATCCATCCATGGACAAAATACCTTCATGAGAGTTTTGGGATCCAAGTAGGAGATTGTAAAACCTCAGTGCAGTATAGAATCAAAAAGAGTCATTTAAGAAAAACATGTTCACAACCAGGTGGCTGAGTCGCCAACCATGGTCCAGACTACAGAAAGGTAAATAGCTTTGTACCTCTGAGAACTTGGTTACAGTCACCATTTTGTTTGGGGAACAGACCAACACCATATGCCAAGGGACCTGAGGGAAGTTGCAGCCACCCATGCATTTGATAGTAAACATAGACTTTCCACCAAAACGCTTTACAAGAGATGAAGATCCCTATAGTTTGATGAAGAGGTCAATCAATCAAGGGTATATATCAATTTAAAATATATATATGCCCAACCTTATAGCATCTACATATTTGAAGCAAATATTAACAGAACTGAAGGGAGAGATAGCAAGCAATGCAACAGTAGTAGGGGACTTCAATATTCCACTTTCAACATTGGATAGATCCCTGATACAGAAAATAAAGATATAGCATACCTGAGAAACAATACAGATCAAATGATCTTAATAGACATATGCATTCTATCCCACAGCATTAAAACACACATTTTTCTCAAAAACACATGGAACATTCTCTATGATAGACCATATAATAGGCCACAAAACAAATCTTAACATATTTAAAAAGATTAGAATCATATCTAGTATCTTGTCTTTTTTTTTTAAGTTTTTATTTATTTATGATAGAAAAAGATAGTGAGAGAGGGAATACAAGTACAGGAGAGTTGGAGAGGGAGAAGCCGGGAGCCCTGTATGGGGCTGGGATCATGACCTGAGCTGAAGGCAGATGCTTAATGACTGAGCCACCAGACATCCCTCTAGTATCTTTTCTGACTACAATGTTTTGTAAAAACCTAGAAACAAATAAGATGGAAAAATTCACAAGCATGTGGAAATCAAAAAACACACTCTTCAACAGTCAGTGGGTCAAAGAAGCAATCAAAAAGGAAGTCAGAAAGTATCTTGAGACCAATGAAAATAAAAATCCAACATACCAAATCTTATGGGAGGCAGCAACAGCACTGCTAGGAGAGACTCTTGTAGCTAAATGCCTCCATTAAGAAAAAAGAAAGAATTCAAATGAACAACTTTACATCTCAATGAGTTGGAAAAAAAGAAACTAAGTCCAAAGTTAGCAGAGGGAAGGAAATAGCAAATACCAGAGCAGAAATAAAGAGAGACTAGAAAGACACATGTAAAAAATCAGTGGAAGTAATACCTGTTTTAAGATAAATAAAAAACTAATAAAACTTTAGCTATAGTAACTGAGATAAGAATAAAGAAGGCTCATACAAAATTATAAATGAAAGAAGAAACATTACATGAAACAACACAGAAATATAACAGATCACAAGAGATTACTACAAATAATTATATATAGGCAAATAAGAAATCCTTGAATAAAGGAAAAATTCTTTGAAACATACAAATAAATAGAATATCTGAAATCACCAATAAAGAGAAACTAAAGCAGGAGTTAAAAAAAATCAATCAATCAATCAATCAATCAATCCAGGACCAGATAATTTCACTGGTAATTCCAACAAATATTTAAAGAAGAAATAATGCCAATCCTTCTGAAACTCTTCCACAAAATCAAAGAGGATGGAACACTCCCAAATTCATTTTATGAGCCAGAATTATCCTTACACCAAACCCAGAAAAGAAAACTACCGGCTAATACACCACAATCAATTGGAATTTATCGCTAGGATGGAAGGATGGGTAAACATGCACAAATCAATAAACATGATACACCATATTGATAGAACAAAGGATAAAAGTCACATGATCCTCTCAATAAATGCAGAAAAAGCACTTGATAAAATTTAACACCATTTCATGATAAAAGCTCTCCACAAATAGAAGGAATCTACCCCAACTTAATAAAAGCTTTGTATGACAAACTCACTGTTAACATCATACTCAGCAGTGAAAAGCTAAAGGCTTTTCCCTAAAATCAGGACCAAGACATGGATGCTTACTCTCACCACTTCTATTTAAAATAATACTCTAAGTCCTAGCTAAGCAACTGGATGAGAAAGAAAAATTAAAGGCAGTAAAATCAGAAAGGGAAAGAAATACTGTTTCCATTTTCAGATGACAAAATATCATATATAAAAACCTTGATGACTCCCCTCAAAAATGTTAAAACTCATGAGTGAATCCAGTAAAGTTGTAGAATACAAAATCAGCATATAGAAATCAATAGTATTTAAGTACATTAATAACAAAATATCTAAAAAAGAAATAAAAAACACAATCCCATCAACAATAGTACCAAAAATAATAATTAGACATACATTTGCTCAAGGAGTGAAAGATATTTACACTGAAAATAATAAAATATTGATGAAAAAAACTGTAAAAGACACAAGTAAATGAAACATACTGCATGTTCATGGATGGGAAGAATTAATGTTGTTTAAATGTCTGTATTATCCAAAGCCATTTTCATCTACAGATTCAATGCAATCCCTATTGAATTCCAATGGCCTTTTTCACAGAAATAGAGAAAACAATCCTAAAATTTGTATGGATTCACAACAGACCCTGAAGAGCCAAAGCAAGTTGAGAAATAAGAATAAAACCATAGGCACCACATTTCTTGATTTCAAATTCTACTACAAAGGTATAGCAATGAAAATAGTATGGTACCGGCAAAAGACAGGCACATAGATTGGTGGAATACAAATGAGATTTTAGAAATAAACCTGCATATATAGAGGCCACTAATATCTGGCAAGGAAACTGACAATATTCAGGGAAAAAAATGAGTCTCTTCAATAGGTGTTGCTGGGAAAAATGGAGACTCATAAGTAAAAAAGTGAAATTGGACCCTATCTTATACCACAGAAGTTAACTTGAAAGAAATTAAAGACTTAGGTGTAAGATCTGATACCTAGAAGGTCTGAAAAATAAGCAAGAGAGACTTCATTAAACTAAAAATCCCTGCACAGCTTTTCATTAACAAAATGGAAAGGCAACCTACAAAATGGGACAAAATGGACATAATAACCATATATCTGATAAGAGGTTAATTTCAAAAAAATATATAAGGAATGCATACAATTCAATCGGAAAACGCCAAACAATCTGATTTAGAAATGGGCAAATGATCTGCACAGACATTTTTTGCAGAAAAGACATATCGATCACCACTAGGTACATGAGACGATGTTCAATAAAATCAATTACCAGGGACGCCTGGGTGGCTCAGTTGGTTAAGCGACTGACTCTGGCTCTGGTTATGATCTAGAGTCCCAGAATTGATCCTGTATCCAGCTCCCTGCTCAGCAGGGAGTCTGCTTCTCCTTCTGACCCTCCCCCTCTCATGCTCAATTTCTCTCTCTCTCTCTCTCAATCTCTCTTTCTCAAATAAATAATATTTTTTAAAAAATAATAATATCAATTACCAGGGAGATCTGAATGAAAGCCACAATGAACTATCTCCTCACACCTGTTACAATGATTAGTATCGAAAAAATAAGAGGTAACAAATGTTGGTGAGAATGTCCCAAAACAACCAATTTGAACAGCCTAGATAGAAGTATCAGTGTACCCTTTTGCTTGGGTGAGCATAAACCAAGTAAGTTTACACCATGCTAAAAACAATGATTCAAGTCTCTGACCACCTTTGATCAGAGGTTGACTTCTTTTTTTTTTTTTTAATATTATTAGGCAGATTTTATTAAGTTTTTTTTTATCTATCACATTTAAAATTTTTTAAATTTATTTTCAGTGTAACAGTATTCATTGTTTTTGCACCACACCCAGTGCTCCATGCAATCCGTGCCCTCTCTAATACCCACCACCTGGTTCCCCCAACCTCCCACCCCCCGCCACTTCAAACACCTCAGATTGTTTTTCAGAGTCCATAGTCTCTCATGGTTCACCTCCCCTTCCAATTTCCCCCAATTCCCTTCTCCTCTCTAACTCCCCTTGTCCTCCATGCTATTTGTTATGCTCCACAAATAAGTGAAACCATATGATAATTGACTCTCTCTGCTTGACTTATTTCACTCAGCATAATCTCTTCCAGTCCCGTCCATGTTGATACAGAAGTTGGGTATTCATCCTCTCTGATGCAGGCATAATACTCCATAGTGTATATGGACAACATCTTCCTTATCCATTTGTCCGTTGAAGGGCATCTTGGTTCTTTCCACAGTTTGGTGATTGTGGCCATTGCTGCTATAAACATTGGGGTACAGATGGCCCTTCTTTTCACTACATCTGTATCTTTGGGGTAAATACCCAGTAGTGCAATGGCAGGGTCATACGGAAGCTCTATTTTTTTTTTTTTTAAGATTTTATTTATTTATTTAACAGATAGAATTCACAAGTAGGCAGAGAGGCGGGCAGAGAGAGAGGAGGAAGCAGGCTCCCCGCGGAGCAGAGAGCCCCATATGGGGCTCGATCCCAGAACCCTGGGATCATGACCTGAGCTGAAGGCAGAGGCTTTAACCCACTGAGCCACCCAGGTGCCCCACGGAAGCTCTATTTTTAATTTCTTGAGGAATATCCACACTGTTCTCCAAAGTGGCTGCACCAACTTGCATTCCCACCAACAGTGTAAGAGGGTTCCCCTTTCTCCACATCCCCTCCAACACATGTTGTTTCCTGTCTTGCTAATTTTGGCCATTCTAACTGGTATAAGGTGGTATCTCAATGTGGTTTTAATTTGAATCTCCCTGATGGCTAGTGATGATGAACATTTTTTCATATGTCTGATAGCCATTTGTATGTCTTCACTGGAGAAGTGTCTGTTCTTATCTTCTGCCCATTTTTTGATATGATTGTCAGAGGTCGACTTCTTGAGAAAGGCTTGAATCATGTATTTGTGGAACATAAGGAATAGCATGGAGGACATTAGAAGGAAGGGAAAAATGAAGGGGGGGAGACAGAGGGGGAGAAGAACCATGAGAAACTATGGACTCCGGGAATCAGACTGAGGGTTTTAGAGGGGAGGGAGCTGGGAGCGATGGGTGAGCCCACTGATGGGTATTAAGGAGGGCATGTATTGCATGGAGCACTGAGTGTTATAAGCAAACAATGAATCATGGACAACATCAAAATCTAATGATGTACTATATGGTGACTAACATAACATAATAAAAAAATTATAAAAAAATAAAAATGCTAATGTAAAAAAAGATGGTCTCTCTAGATTTGCACTATAATAAGAAATGTTACTGCCTGGGGATGCTGTACAAAGAAAATTTTAATATGTCATCCAAGACCTAAATACTGAAAAATAAACTTTTGTGATATTGGAAATTAGCACTGGCTTGGGAGTCATGAGACCTAGACTCTAAACTTTACTTTGATATGAAAACCAACTACATGATCTTCAATGATTTCTACTTTATTTGAGCCTAAGATTGGCTTCCTATAAAATGCACAAGTATTTTTTTTCATTTTTCCAAACAACAGAATTATTTTTCCAAATGAATTTTTTAAATACAAAATTCTGAAACTGAGATCTGTTCCGGTTGATGGTTAGGTGGTGTTATAGTCTAAGCACTGCCTCCCGTCTCCCATTTTGTCCCTCAACTATCCAAAGAAGACCGTTGAAAACCCATTGGAAGTAGATAACACTGGCATTGGAGGATGAAAGAGAAATCTCAAAGGCATTGCCAAGATAGGCTCGCTTATCACTTTGAATTTTAGTCAGATTCTGTTTCAGCCATGGTGCTCAGAAGAGGCAATATTATTCCTTTTCATGTTCAGAGAGATCCCTGGTTGCAATATGCTGGCTACCTTCAACTTCACAAGAAACACTGTACAGAAAGAGGAAGCCTAAAATGGAGGCAAAATTGGTCTTAGAAGCCCTTTTTCCTACTCTTCTAAGATGCACCACCGTATCATTATGTCCTTGGCCCCTCCATCACAATCCCCTGGAAAACTGTGTATTCCCTCTCAAAGATCTAATTGATGTTGGTATATAAGGACCAGGTTAACAATGTTAGTTACGACATCAGGAATAATTTTTTTAAAAAAGTATAGAATAATATAGTGAAAGGGACTTTGGAGGCAGTCATCTTGGACCTTGGCTTTGCTGGGTGGTCTTGACAGAGATCAATATAATTCTCTGAGTGACTTTCATCATTTGCAAAATGGGAGTCATAAACTTGTAGAATGCTACATGAAATAAAGTTAGCATATATGAAATACTTAGTATTTGGCACATAGTATGCATTATAACAATGATGACAGATTGGATTAATTTATACTAACTTGTACAATTTGACCATCTTAAACTTTCCATGGTACTTTTATTTCAGAAAGAATATTGGACCATCTGAGTCATGGTTTTCTGACATATGGTAGAATATGTCGTTATGGGACTGGGAGTTTGCCAGTAGACCCCTTAATCTTAAGAACACCTTAGTTTTGGGCGTGTCTCTGCAGTGAGAATGTGAGCATATTAAGCAACTGTTATTCGTCTTGGTTTCTGTATAAGTAAAATGGGAATAATAATGTTTTCTGCCTAGACCTAATTGTGAAGATTAAATGAGTCAGTTCACTGGCATATGGTAATGGCTCACCAAATGTCAGTAGTTAATTTCTGAAGAAAGAGAACTGGTCTAAAATCTGGATATCCAGGATATACACTTGATTTTTCTTATACCAGATAAGGTTACTCTTTTTCATTTTGGTTTCGTTACCTATTAAACAAAATGTGGGGGATATTGAATTATATGACTTTAGAGATCCTTTTTTAATTTTAAGATTTTGAATCCCTCAAAACCAAAGATACTTCCACGTTATAGAAAAAGTAGTTTTTTAAGTTCTCTGCTCTACTCTCAACCTTCTCACTTGAGACAGGCATCAAATACAACTTTAGGGACTTGGAAGACATCTATGCTCAATGCAATGCCTTGATAACTCAATTTGTTAATCAACAAATATGTCCTTATCATTCAATACATAAATATGACCTAGGAAGCTATACTATTTACTTAGCAAGTCATAATGTTTGATACAGAAGGGGATATGTAGAGATCATTTCTTGAGAAAGAATGGGATCTCCACCTAGAAAAACAGAAGCAAACATCCTGAAGATAAATCAGTTCAATGAGTCATATGGGCAAGTCAAAGGCTGAAGGCAAAAAAAATAAAATAAATAAAAAAAAAAAGAAGAAGAAGTAGTTGCATCCAGTGCCACTGATAAAACCTGTAGGTGTGTCAGAGAAAACGTAGGTAATCTTTGAGAAGTCAGGGAGATTGGGGGTTATGTCAAAAGACTAAAGAAATGGATGACAGGGAGGAAAACCAAGATTCGGTAAGGACCTACAGCACAGCAGGCATTTCACATGCTTGATTTCAGAACAATCCATTTTTAGTGGGAGGCATCTAAAAATCTATGAGACTATGTGACCTGCCTAAAGGAATACAGCTAGTGAGTGGCTGAACTAGGATTTTAACTCAGGCCTGTCTACTTGTCCCACCCATGAGTGTTCATTAACGTCTCATTCACACAGGGACGCACGCCTTCCTTCAATCACTCACCAGTGTCAGGTGATGAGAATAAAGTGGCAATCCAGGCACACACGAGCCCAGCATGGCTGGAGCTTACTGTCTGGTGGAAAGGAGAGCCAAAATCCAATCAATAAATATCAGCAATTATGGTAAATGGTACTTTGATACATATGGCTTATAACAATACCTTTACCCATGCCATTGGTAATTCAATAAATATATTTATAAATAATTATGGCAAATTCCACAAAGGAAACTAGCAGGATGGTGAGAGGAAGCATAAAGGGTGTTGTGGGCAGGGTTTATTTTAGGAAGAGGGATTATATGTGTCCTCTGAGAGGCGGTAAGATCAATGCCGAAAGCTGAAGCCTGAGAATGAACCAGCCATGGAGAGGGCAGGGAGGGGGACTGGAACACCAGGCCTTCCCACTACAAAACAAGGAAAGCAAGGTCAACTACATCAAAATTCCGCAGCACGTTGAGATGCAGGTGGCTTGAGAGGGTTTACAAAAGATTACATAAAACTACCCAGATGTCAAGGGGTGCCTGACTGACACTGTGAGTTTAGCCTCTGACTCTTGGTTTCAGCTGGGGTCATGATCTCAGGGTGGGGAGATCCAGCCCCATGCGGGGCTCTGTGCTCAATGGGGAGTCTGCTTCAGAGTTTCTCTCCCTCTCCCTCTGCTCCTCCCGCTGGCCTTTCTCTAAAATAAATGTTAAAAATCTTAAAAATAAAACCAAAAAGGGGGCACCTGGGTGACTCAGTGGGTTAAAGCCTCTGCCTTTGGCTCAGGTCATGATCCCAGGGTCCTGAGATCAAGCCCTGCATCGGGTTCTCTGCTCAGTGGGGAGCCTGCTTCCCCCTCTCTCTCTGCCTGCCTCTCTGCTTACTTGTGATCTCTCTCTGTCAAATAAATAAATAAAATCTTTTAAAAAAACAAAAACAAAAACAAAAACTACCTAGGTGTCCTGACAGGGGGGTATGCCAAATTCAGTCTTTTTTTTTTTTCCATCCTTTTGTTTGTACATTTACTTGTTCATTTTTTATTATTTTCATTCATTTATTTGTTTTTCATTCAGTTTAGTTCCTTAGTTGAAAAATAAAAAGAATGCTAAATCTGTTTTAGCTTCATGAATACACTGGACGTAATCTCTCATAGCATACTTGCAAAAAACATGATTGAATTGGGACTACGATGTTACGTGATGATTGAACTGGTTAAGCATCCATGTTGAAACATACTGATGGCTCCAAAGGTAGAGGAAAGTTTCTCTGGAGCAGAAGTGTGGGACTTGACCTGTTTTGTTAAACATCTTGATCCAAGAGTTGCATAAAAACACAGAAAGTATGCTTCACAAATTACTGTCAGATGGCTAGATTAGAACAGAGGCTGAGACAAAATTCAAAATGCCTTAGAATGGTTGTACTCTATGTAAACAAAAACTACTAAAAATAAAAGGGAAAATAAGAGGATTCCTATATTCACATGATTGATTTCACAAATGCAGAGGTAGAGAGATCAGGTTGAGGGCGGGTCATGTGAGTTCTACAAGCCCATGTGGCTAGAAGCTTAGGGAAGTCAACTGTGTTTTAAGGCAACTGACACGTGACCCCTACAGTGAGCACAAGTCAGAGGCATCTACTCCATTGTGCTCCGTTCTGAACACCTTCCTTTAAGAGTAATCTGCAAAAATTGGAAATTGTCAAGAGCTCAGCCATTCAGTTATATTATTGCTGTTTCTGCTCAGGGCCTATAGAGCTCTGTGTTTTTATTATAACATTCTGGCTTCTGAATTTTTTATGGTTGGATCCCCTTTTTGGAATGTATGCTTAAATGTAAATGAGCGTCCCTTGGAGCACTTCTCTGACTGCATTATCAAAAATTAACCACTTAACTAACCCCAACCCCACTGGTCACGCTCTTTCATGTTACCCTAATTTATTTCCTTCATTTTATCCTTACTTCTTTGAAATTATCTTCTGCATCTATGTGTTTAGGTGCTTGAAATGGAAGAATTTCTCATTTCCACTAGTAGCGGAAGAATGAAGGCAGGGTTTGCTTATCTTGTCTCTCTTCCTATGTTACCACACAGAAGTGCTCAAAATAAATTTGTTTGAAAATGAGTCAAGGAAAGAACAAGTGAAGGCAACTGCTAACTTTATCCTGAGCTAACGGGTTATAGCAGAGTTGCCTGCAAATGTATGAAGAATCATCATGGGAAATAAAGGGAACTGTGGTCCAGGAATTACACCAGAGACAGACTTAAGATCTGTAAGTAGAATTAAAAAATTATTTTTTATTCAAGTATAATTAACATACAGTGTTATATTAGTTTAGGTGTCCAACATAGTGATTCAACAATTCTATGCATTTCTCAGTACTCATCAAGATAAATGTACCCTTAATCTCCTATCTATTTCACCCATCCCCCACTCACCTCCTCTCTGGCGACCACCAATTTGTTCTCTGCATTTAAGAATCTGTTTTTTTTTAATCCCTTTTTACTTTGTTTTGTTTCTTAAATTCCATGTACAAGTGAAATTAAAAACACCAACCCAGAAATAATCCAATTTAAAAACAGGCAGAGGACCTGAATAGACATTTTTCCAAAGAAGACATACAGATGGCTAACAGACGTATGAAAAGATGCTCAACATCACTAAAAATCAGATAAATGCAAATTAAAACTACAGTGAGATATCACCATACACCTGTCAGAATGGCTAAAATAAAAAACATGAGAAGTAACAAGTATTGGCAAGGATATAGTGAAAAAGGAATCTTTGTGCACTGTTGGTGGGAATGCAAATTGGTGGCTACTTTGGAATTCAGTATGGAGTTTCATCAGAAAATTAAAAATAGAATTACCATATGTTCCAGTAATCCCACTACTGGGTACTTACCCAAAGAAAACAAAACCACTAATTTGAAAAGATATATCCACCCCTATGTTTACTGGAGAATTATTTACAATAGCCAAGGTATGGAAGCAGCCCAAGTGTCCATCCATTGAGGAATGGATAAGGAAAATGTGGCAGGTTGATGGATGGAACATTACTCAACAATAAAAAAAGAATGAGATCTTGCCATTCAGAATGACACTGATGGACCTAGAGGGCATGATGCTAAGCGAAATAATTCAGTGAAAGAAAATAAATATCACACGGTCAGTAAGTAGAATGTAAGGGGTCTCATTTTGACTCAGAATTAGGAGGCACTTCCTGCTATTTTGGTCTACAACAGTATAAGCAGCATGAAGCTGTGAGTCACATTGTAGTCAAACAACCAGAAACTGTGTGGTTGTGCATTGGATAAATCACACCACACAGCCTCGTATAGATGGAAGACTGAACTAAACGATGTTTAAAGTCATCTTTAGTTGGAATTGTTTCTCTATCTGTAACACCAGTAAAGATCTGGAAAAGCTTTTGTTTCATTCTGGCATTGAACCAAGGAGGAACTCCAACTGTGGAGATGAACATACAGTAAAGCTTAGACCCAAGAAAACCTCCATTCGTTTATATTTATTTTTCTCTTACGTTACTGGTTTCACAAGCATACAGGAAAAGAAAAAAAAAAAAAAAAACAGGAAAGAAAACAGAATGGGTGAGGAGGGGAGCGTCATTTATAAAACCAGGATTCTAACATCCTGTTGAGCAAAGGCCCTAATTATTAATTAATAAGACAATTTCCCTAAGACATTATTTACCAGATTGGCTGTGTTAATGAGGGTGTTTTGCATCTAATTTAATGCACTGCAGTGAGGATTTTTATCACAAAAAGGCGAACCTTCTCTATATAATCAAAGCTCTTGTTAGCAGCAAACTTCTGGCAAATAATCCCTCCTTCCTAAATGGAAGCCCCATGCAACACACAGTCTCTCCCAAGGGAAGGTGAGACTTTCAAGTGTGCATTTAATGTGAGACTTACCCTCAGAAAATGCTCTGAAGATTCCATATGTCCATCCTCCAAAGATTTCCAAGGCCTGCTGAGCATTCATCGATGTGAACTGACCCCAGCAGGTCACTGTTCTGTTTACGTAAAAACCTGCTTTTTAGGTGCTTCCCGATCCCTCTCAATTGAATATTTCTCCAAGTAACATCCCATATCACTTCCTCTACTCAGCACTGGAATCAGTTAACAGTGTCATTATTCTCACCCAACAGTTTCCAAACATCAGGGTCTACCCCGAGGCGTCAATTTCCACCCCCATTTATCTCCAGTTAGTTGGCAAGTTATTTGCACTTGACATGAATCTCTGAGCACAGGAGGCTTCCAGAACTCAGCTGCTTTGGTCTGGCCAAGATAATCCCACCAGTAGAGACATGCTCAAGAATGTGAGATTCAAGGGGCACCTGGGTGGCTCAGTGGGTTAAGCCTCTGCCTTCAGCTCGGGTCATGATCTCAGGGTCCTGGGATCGAGCCCCGCATCAGGCTCTCTGCTCATCAGGGAGCCTGCTTCCCCCTCTCTCTCTGCCTGCCTCTCTGCCTACTTGTGATCTCTAGCTGTCAAATAAATAAATAAAATCTTAAAAAAAAAAAAAGAATGTGAGATTCAAAATAGGTTAATGGGAAAACTAACGGGAGTTCCTCTTCTCACTTCAACTCACCTTCCTTTGGCCCACTTAAGTATACTTCCCCGAAAATATTCTTTCTTGGGCACAGCCGGGATTGGTCCTTTGCTTTCCCATTCTCACATCCCACACATTAAGATGATATTTTAAAACTTTATTTTTTTAAAAAAAGAGTTTTCTTTCTTTCATTTGTTCTAAAACAAAGATTTCTTCTAGAATCTTCTTTCTATTCCCTCTCATCCAAAGTGAAAACTACCACAGTATTACAAGAAACACACATCTTATTATTTCCCTTGGGCACAGCAAATTACTGCTTTGCACAGTAGAGAAGAGGGACAGTATATGGGCAGGGGGTGGGCTATAGAGTCATATGCATGTAGGTTCAAATCCCTCACAGCAGCTCTGCTGCTGTGAGAATATGGGCAAGTTACTTAGCTTCATAAAGCATCAACGTTTTCACCTACAAGAGTAGGATAATAATAGGCCTGCCTCACAGAGTGGTTGAGGACAGCCCATGAATTAATGAATGTAAAACATGGCATGATACATGTCTGATGCAGAGTGAGCACTCAGTAATAACTAGTTATTATGCTTTTATTATAAATAATAGCATGATAATAACAGTAGCAGCAGAGCAAAGAGGCTGGCATCCATTTCTCGTGTTATGTGTTGGGGTTGTTATAAATCCAGATGTCTTGAGACAGCATTCACACTGCCCTTTTCTTGTAATGTCAGCAGCATAGCTAATATTCATGGTCTCACCTGGACCAAAGCCTTCTACCACGGTTTCCACTTTCCACTCTTTCGAATTTACCATCTAACTCATTTTTTCTTGCTTCTTTTTTTTTTTAAGATTTTATTTATTTATTTGACAGACAGAGATCACAAGTAGGCAGAGAGGTAGGCAGAGAGAGAGGAGGAAGCAGGCTCTCTGCGGAGCAGAGAGCCCGATACAGGGCTCGATCCCAGGACCCTGGGATCATGACCTGAGCTGAAGGCAGAGGCTTTAACCCACTGAGCCACCCAGGCACCCCTCTAACTCATTTTTTCAACACCACTACAACTATCTTCCTTAAGGACATCTTTGATTATTTTACTCTTCTGTCTGTGATAGATTCTAAGGTCTTTCCAAATACCATTGGATGCTGCTAGCATAACATTTGGGGTCCTCTAAAGTCTAGGCTCAAATTACTGCCTGCCCCAACTTCCATTTTAAGGCTAGAGAACAAATATAAAGATGCAATCTAGTGTTGGTGGCATAGATAAGAAGCCATGAAGAAAAACAAGGGTGTCCCACTTGAGGTTGATGGATTTCTTCTCCCCCTCTTTCCTCCATAGAATCAGCACAACTAGTAAGGAGGAAAGGAGCACATCTATCGCTACAACTTCACTTTACTTTCTAAAAGTTAAAAATAACTTAAAAGAGATCCCTACCACTGTTACCCATTTTTGTGTCCTAAATATTTCACTTGGCAAATACTATGACATTCAAAAAAAAAAAAAAAAAAATGTTAGCAGCATCCTCTTCAGAAAGGCTTGGAAATTTGTTGCCTATGACAAATTTTATCTTCTCCCTCAATGCTGAGTGTCACAGATCTTTGTTTCCTACCTACCTATTATGTCACAAGTCCCCTGCTTTCTTAAGATCACAGGCAATTCTTAGAAGGGATTTAGGTTTTGCTGACCGGTAATAATGATGTGCTAAAGAGTTGAGTGAAGGTGGTTCTCAGTGTCTGGGTGGCCCCCTGGTGCTGGGACCCCTTCTTACTTCCAGAGATGCTGTCTTAATGAACAACAAAGACTTGCCCAAGTCTGGAGTCTCAGAAAATGAGGGAACAGAAGGCTAAGTATGGACAGTGTTTCCTCTGATAGTATTCTCTCCACTTGACCCCTTGGTATGATGTTGTCATTTTATTCAAATGTGTGTCTGTTGAGAACTTCTTAAGTACTCAGTATTATATAAGACTGTACTTCGCTGGATAGGGCGTCAAGATAAGGTCATTTTTTGGTCTTATTAGAACCTTCAACACGACCCTAGTTTTTACTGAGAACATGAAGCTATCTTCCGTCACTGAAATTACATGAGGAAGCATGGCGTTTTCTAGAATCAAACAGCTTGTTCCCCACCCCACTAAATTATTTCAGTTATACCCTAAGGGCCCATTCCTTCTCTTCCCCAAAGAGACAACAACTAGTGACTCACTGTACAAACAGTGACAAATATTCTGTAAACTGCTTTAGATAAGACGATTTGGACTTCCGCTTGCAGAGACTGATAAATGACAGAGGCCAGAAAAGAAGTATGGATGCAGAGGGACAGGGGAGACCTAGTGAAAGGGTAAGATAAACATCCATCTTTGAGGGAAAGAATTGTGAGGACGAGGAACCAGCTTCACTGCATATGAGTCCCTCTTATTGCCCTCCAGCAGAGCTCACTGACCTCCCTCACTGTCAGCCTATCACTCACAAAATATCCACTTTGAAAGGACGTCATCTGTGTCCCCAGAGAGTCTATTAGTCAGCTTCTAACCACAACCAACTCTTCTTCCAGGGAGAAGCAAAGGCTTGATGGCCTAGACAAATGTAAGCCCCACCCGCCCAGAAAAATAATGTGGGTCTTAAATACCTTCTTTCTGAGGTGGTAGCATGAAAGGAAAGGCCAGAATTTATCCCAAAACCAAGACAGACAGATTGAGTGAGCCTAAATTTATTTTTGCCAAATAAGGAGGTTGGAGGAACGTACTACCAAGCTACATATAAATTAATTCCACGCCACAGTTAATTCTGATGATGGTAGAGGTATCAGTCCATGCCATGGGAAAATATTTCTTCCGATAAGTCAAACCACTCAGTATCCAATGCAAAAAGAGCTTAGGTGTCCTGTTGTGGGTGGGGCTGGGAGTGGGGAGGTAGGCGGAGTCTAACTTCCTGTTTGTCTCTCAGCCCCAGATAACCAAGTTTAGAGGCAGAGTATGTGGGTGTTTCTCACTGCCCAAGCATTGAAAACATCCTCCTTAGACTTAATTGGAACAGGTCCAAAAATCAGATTCAACCTCTTCAACTGAATGGAAACTGATCTATCAGAATTGGATTTACATCTAAACTAATAGCAAGATTGTAAACCACCTCATGCACCAGGGGCCTGTCTGTGTGAAGAGACCCAAGAAGTGATACAACTACTCTGGTCTTGTGTCTTCTCAGCCATTTGGGTGCAGGCCATTTTCTAAAGGCCCCAAATCCTTTCATTATCATTCCTTTTCCCATCACATTAGGCCACGTAAAGTAGTAGTTTCTTCTGTCCATTGGACATATGAACAAACAGAGGTACCCAAAGAAGAAATTAGTGGTCTGTTTGATCTGTTTCCTATACCAAGTCAGTGACGTAGCTGTACTCTGAATCATTTCCTGGAAATAACTTCACCAAGTTGGTTTAAATGGTTGGTCTTTGGGTCAACCACAAATAGGTAATGGAAATTAGAATGAGAAAAGCCCTAAGGAAGATAACTGACCCCAAGGAAATAAAGCTTTACTCTACCCATATGAATTTCAGAGAGGTTAAGTGGCTTAGTCAAGGTCACACAATTATTATGTGGTAGGAAGTAGGATGGGGAACATATTTAGTCTTGGTGTCCTTCTTCTTCTTAAGTCCTCTTTTGACTACTTCAGAAACAAATGAACAGAAATCACTAGTTCTGACATGTGCATCTTCCACTGGGGGTATGTGAGAAAAGAGGCTGGAGGTTTGGTCTGCGAATGAAGGAAGTGAAGAGTCAAGAGTCAGAGCAGTAACATGCTCTGAGGTGACAAACTTTGAAACAAGAACAGGTCAGTGGCATCTGAGGAGGAATTTGTTGAAGAGCACAAAAGCTAGGTTTTTCAATGAAATTTTATCTTTCTCCTTTGTGAGAATTAGCAGATTCTAGGAACAACATTACAATGAGAGAAGTGAGTCAGAGAGCTACTGTTGACTGTCAAAGAACCAACGGAGTGTTTCCAGCATGAAGAATGACACAGAATCCATGTTGCCTGGTTAAATTCTATCTTCTCAATGTAGTCCAGAGTTGGGGTGCTGGTTTCCACCTAGGTGCCTCCCTCCCTATATTAAATGCATGTTTTCATTGATGGGATAATACTAATTTCTTATATTCATTATGACATGGAAATTTCTAAAAAATCTCTTTAAAATTATACAATCTAATGAAGTTGGTGAATATTTCAATTTTATTAGACAATATTCAATTTTATTGGAAAATGGTCATATAACTAATTAATATAGCAATTGATTTAACAACCATTTATTGACTCCTTACTATGTGTCAGGCACTGTTACAGGCAGTGAGGACAGTTAAGTAATGCCAGCCAGGTTTCTGCTTTCTCTTTAGGATCCAGTATAGGAAGCAGACAAGTAACCAGTAAATAAATACACATTTGTGATGGATTAGTCTGGACAGTGTGGGATTGAAATGTTTCTACAATGGGTAGCAATCTACCTCCCTGCATTTTCTAATGAACTCAAGTCCTCAATAAACTTAAATCAAATTCTATTTATGGGCTCAGGATTATTTTTCAGATCTGAGGACCTACCACGTTTCACAAAATGGAACCAGGCTACCAGGTATTTGTAGAGTAACAATCTGCTTTTTCTTTTCTCTTTACTCCCATTTTTTTTTTTTTTTAATTTCTTCCTGGCAGTCACCTTCTCCCATATTACTCACTGCTGTTATCATAAAAGGACAGAATACTCACTATTTCTGACCTTCTCCCACTGCCATCCTCCACTGAGCTTCTGTGAGTTTGCTCTAGTTTTGGCAACTGATTCATATTAATGTAGTTCAATTATGGGGGAGGACTTGAAAGAAGTTTCTATGACAAGAAAGTATAATTTTGAATATAGGCTCTATGACATTTATTTTGGTAGGCTTTTGTTTTTATGTTAGATGTTGACAGTATCCCAAGTAAGTGGGAAGTAGGGTTGGGAGAAAAAAATTTCTAGATAACAGGTAAGATAATTGTATTATTATTACTATTATTATTATTATTACTATTATTATTATTTTATTGACTTCTCAGGGGGATGGACACGAATTTGAACTTTTAGTGCCAAGCTAGCAGGTATAACACATAGATTAGAGCAGATACTACGCACTGATACAGTGGAAAAACATTAAATTTTAAATCATATAAACTGGTTCTCATTCTTACTTTGTTACTAAATACTTGTGTGATACTGTGAAGGCTATCTAACTTCTCTGTGCCCAGTTAGATCAACAAGAAAATGGGTCAGATCACAATTAATTGATCTGCCTCACAATGTTTCTTGAGAATGAACTGACGGAGTAAGTATGGAAAATCTCTTGAAAAATAACAAGTACTATATGCATGGATGTGTGGTTGCTGTTAATTATTTTTCAGTCTCTGTCCTAATTTTCCCTGTGATAATGACTGGTTGAAACCAGAATATTAAGGAAGAAAACAGCCAAGTCAAAAACAAAAATCCAGAGCAGTCAAATCAACAAAAAACTAGAAATAATCAGAAAAAAAAAAAAACACTTCACTTCTTGTAAACAAAATGATTATTTGATTGTAAATGAGTAGCATAAAACTTGGCATAATTATGCCACTTTTTTCAGTACAATATTTAGATAATTTCAACTCTGCTTGAAATGCCACTGATCAGCATCCTGGGCTAGAAACTGGGATACTTGGTCTTTACTTGAACTTTAAAATTAAGTGGCTGTGCATCATTGGACAGATCACTTCCTCCATCTAGATCTGATTTTTCTGAGGAATGAAGGGACTACAATGTCATCCCTTAAATTCCTTCAGTTTTGCTACTTCTACGACTTGAAATAAGAGGAGAAAGAAGTCCCTCTTTGTCTGGGACATGGGCCATCTGCTTCAGACAGACTCCGGGAATTCTGGGCATGTGACCCATCTCCTTGTTTGTGGGAAAAGGCACATCATTCATAGGTAAGGGGTTGCTGGAGGGCAGGCCCAGGGTCCTGTGTTGTTCAAAGCAGCAATACCTTGACAACCTTTCAGTGTTTATCATTAGCCATTACAATAAGGCTTTGACAGTACCATGTTTCATGATCTGGGGGTCATTAGTTAATTAGGAGCATAGAAGAAAGAGTAAGAACAGTCCAGTTGAGTATACCCTTGGTTGGGTATCCAAAATGGCTGGCACTGATGTACCCCAGTGGATGAAAGGGTCATTCCTAATGGTATGTTCACTCCCTTTGGGATAATGGTAGTAGGCAGAACCACCCACAACAGCCTCAGGTTAGATCTTGGGAGTCATGTACTGGGAGCAGCCTCAACCAGGTCTCTAGCTCCTTTTCTTCCTTTGTCTAGGATCTCTGTGTCTATCTTTTAAAATTGTGTATGATAAAAACATTCTAAAAATTAATGTATTTACCTGATTTAATTTGTGAAATGAGCACCACCTAATTTAGGAGCTGGTGCCAAGGGGTTGTCATGGCAATAGATGTTCACTAATTTAAAGGATGATCTGGTCTTGTCCTTTCTCTCCAAATATAATTTCTAGTTCCAGTAGAGATCTCAGATGCCCAAGGTTATATCAAACACAAGTTTCCTCTCCTGGGAAGGGGGCTTGCTACAAAGTCGGGAGTCTTGATGTAGTTGAGTAAGCATTCACCCAGAGAGAAAGTTACGGCCTCCAATAGCCAAGATCGTCGGATCAGCACAGTAAGATCACCTCCTGAATCACGGTCTCCTGAGTGACCCCCACCCACATCAGGCTCCTGCAGACACTTGCAGTTTCGATGAGGATTCAGAATGTCTATGGCTGTGGGAATTTCTCTGAATCCAGGGGAATCCAGAGATCTGTGTTCAGGGTCATTACCAATGTTAATTGATCTTAAGCAGATCGTTTAATTTAATCCCACTGGGCTTTAGTGTCCCTAGCCAGGGAACGAAGCTATTGTCTCAGCAAAGCAGGGTTTAGCTCGGTTGCTACCTCGCCGGGCTCAGACAACATGTCAGATATTGCTGTTTGATGTTAGTCCACTTTCATGCCTCATGCTCCTTCGCAAAACTGTGCTCCAAGGAATCACTTGCTTGGTCAAACAGAATAGACAGGAGAGATGCAGCATCCTTGAGATCTCTGATCCTGAGGAAGAGATGCTTTCCTAGAAACAAACTAGGGCCATTGCAAGCTAAGAGTACAATGACCGATTTGCAGAGTTCCTAAAACTTTTGCAAATGTCTCTTGCAAAACAGCTCCAGCACACATCTCTCAGGGGCTTCTTGGGTGAGGTATAATAGAATCTACAGCCTCAAGGAAATTGAGTGCCAGAGTGGGTACAACCATCTAATTCTTTCTGGGTAGCCGATCCCCAGTTTTCATCAGACATTTGATGAGTTCATGATCCAAATAAGATTCACCAGCTTGGGGTGCCTGGATGGCTCAGTGGGTTAAAGCCTCTGCCTTCACCTCAGGTCATGATCCCAGGGTCCTGGGATCGAGCCCTGTATCGGGCTCTCTGCTCCACGGGGAGCCTGCTTTCTCCTCTCTCTCTCTCTCTCTCTCTCTCTCTCTCTCTCTCTCTCTGCCTGCTTGTGATCTCTGTCTGTCAAATAAATAAATAAAATCTTTAAAAAAAAAAGATTCACCAGCTAGATGAGATCTCTAGTAAATATGATAATTAATGGCTGGCCCAATTTTCTTTCCAAGTATCTGGAAGACATTCCTCTATTGTTAGGCAAGGCCATGTAACTAGTTCTGGCAGGTGAGCCATGACCATAAATGACATGTGTCACTTCCAAGGCAAAGCTGAGCATTTAGAATATATCTGTCTCGGTCTCTGAATGTTTACAGGGAGCAGAGCCTCTGCCAGCCCACAAGAGGTAAATAGAATAGTAAGAAATAGCTTTATACTATTAAAGACTTATTTATTGGCCAACTCTCTCAGGCTCCCTCTGTCTTCGGGAGCTTTGTACTAGTGCTCAATAAACTTCGCTTTGCTGCTCACCAGATAAACCCCAAAAGACTTATTTATTTCAGGGAGAGCAGGGAGGGGCTGGGCAGAGGGAGAGGGAGATAATCCTCAAGCAGACTCCCCACTGAGCACAGAGCCCGGTGTGTGGCTCAACCCCAGGATCCTGAGATCATGACCTGAGAGAAAATCAAGAGCAGGATGCTTAACCAACTGAGTCATGCAGGTGGCCCAGAAATAGCTTTACCCTCTTAAATCACTGGTATCGAGGGGGTAAAGGGGACATCACAAACAAAACAAAGCAAAACAAAACTAGACTATTCTAGTCTGAATGAACCAAATGCTATTGAGACCTCAAATTATGTACACTTGAATAAATTATCCGAGGTGACAGAATCCTAAATGGATTTCTTAATCTATGACTAATCTTTTCTTGGGACTTTAGCTCCATCTTCAATTGTCCTCTGAGGCCCCTAGGCCAAACCTAGATTATTCTGGTTTCCTTTCTGGTCACAACGTCGTTTAAAGCCACTTTCCAAGCAGCTAGACTGCACCATGGGTCCCCTTTACCCCATGAAGGGCATGGTTTTGTTTATACAGGACTAGTTTCACATACCCTATCCTTCACCCATGTTGGAAGCATCTGCGGCATACATCGTATCACAGCAATCACAATCGTGGTGAGCGTTATGTAGGACACGTCCAAAAGTCAGTCAACTGGGCAAACGTGGCCTCAGGTGTAGATGAGAAAGGTGGCTATTTGAGTTTCAATTTTGAGAGAACTTAAGAATTCTTCCCGGACCCAAATAGCTTCCCAGTGAGTTTATAACGCTGCCTGCAGTGCCATCCTTAGAACTGTATCACTTGGGCCAAATAAGCACCATGCTTCATACACATTTCCCTGGGAAGGGCGTGAATCAATCTACAGTCGCTCCCATCCTTATTGGCATAGGGATACTTGAGAGAATTCCTCCCTCGAAGTTGGATGAGAGCAACGTATTGAAGAATTAGAATTTTTGTGAGAGAAGAGAAATGAGGGAGAGAGAAACAATGGTCATTGGGGAGCAAGAACACTGCCTAAGGAAACCACCTTTAATTCCCTCAGCAATGCATGAAGTAGTAAAAGAAGGTACAATTGTCACTGACATTTTACGTATGAGGAAAAGAATGGGAGTCAGATAAATGAAATGTCTTGTCGTAGGTAACATAGCTTATCAGGGATGAAGAGTTCATTTAAACCTAAGGGGGTGGTGGTAGAGTTTATTCCAAATAGAGGATATTTTAATTTATTGTATCTCTAAAGTACAGAAGTAGTCTTCCTTTCCCAGATTTCTTTTCATCCGGAAGTCATAGGCCAAAATGCTCCAGAAAGAAATTCAGAAGCAACATGGCTTAGTATGGTGGAGACCACACTGAGGCCATGAGGAAGGGCCTGCGACTGCCTGGGGGTGCTCATTCCCAGCCGAGGAAAGGATGGAAGGACCAAAGTTACAAGGAGCACAGGGGTTGTATATTGCCTGATGTTTGACCTGCACCTATCTGCCCATCCCCCTCATGCATTTACTTTTTTTCAAGCAATGAACATCTTTGCCTCTCCTACTAGGCCAGACACTACTATGTTTACAGCGGCAAGGGAAGCAATTCTGTTCTCAGGAGTTATCAATTTGTGGAGGGAATAAGAAAATAAATGATAAATTAATAAACTGCATATGTGGCAAATGCTATAAAGTGAAAATAATGCCTCGTGAAATAATTGCAGGCTTGATAAAATCTCCCAGTGCAGGGATGGGGCGAGGGCAGGCATGGGATCTCCACAATGTTTTAAGGCCAAAGACAGCAAGATTTGGAGGATTTCCTCCCACTGACTCAGTTCCAACTCCACCCTAGCAAACCCCATGAAACCCCACAGATATAAGGATATAAGCATGACAACGTAGATATAACTATGAAAATAAGGTAAAACCAAACTGCTCATAGTGATAAATTTAGGAGCCCCATAGCAGGAATTCTAAGCCTTGGGCTTTTAGGTGATTATCTTTGCATGCCGCCCGACAAGGCAAAAACAAAGTCAATGACAATAATTATCAGGAGTTTGGACTAACTGGGCACCGTGCTGGAGCCTGTGCTTGTGAACAACCTAGACAGGAAAATGAGGTAAGATTCCATCCAAAGAAAGCTAAGAACGATGAGTTACAAGGGACCAGAAAAACAGGGTAATGATGACCAGGTGCATGTGCTTTGCAATCACTTCCCATTTCCTGCACAACTATGTGACATATTTCTAATTCAACAACAAACATAGCTGAGTGTGGGCCTACTACAAAGGGTCGGCCATATTATCATGTTCATGGTTATGTCATATTATTTAAAGTCTCCATGTTGGGCCAAAAATATAAAATAGCAATTTTTAGACACAGCAAGATCATGCACACCCTACAATAAAGGAGCCTTGGAAAGCTCATCTAATTTCGTTTATGTTCCAACTCCAGGCAAAGATGAACAGTTGGAAGCTTTCCATTTGGACTCCAGTAAAGGCATTTCTCTAGGATTTCCCCATAGTGGCCTTACCTGGAGCTTCCTGGAGTTCTGATTATTCATTCTAAGTAGGCCATCAAGGACAGCTTGAATAGAGGATCTGAAAACCAGAACAAGATTTGAAGGAAATGTCAAGGTATTGGATATAATTTCTACAGTCAGATCTACCAGGATTCAAATCCAAGCTTAGCTAATTTCTACGTGAACTTTGGGCAATTACTTAAATATGATGTCAGTCAGGATCCAGCTGGGATTCAAATGTCATCTGAATATTTAAACAGAAGGAATTTAATTCAGGATTTACACAGGTAATGAGAGAGCTTAGTGGTCTGATAGAAGAGAGTCAGGCAATCCAGCCCTGAGTAATAGCAGGAAACCTGTCTCTACCTTAGACCAGAGAGAACAGAGGAAAGGAGTGCTGATAACACCATTCAATGACAGGAACACCTTATAGAAGCTGGCCTCTTGGCAGATCTCTTTGTCAGGAGCTAAAACCAAAAAGATGAAGCCACTATAGGAGACCTGAGGCAGAGATAGGGGGATGGAAATATCCTTGCCTTCCTTCTATCAGTCACTCCTCAACCCCGCATCAGTGCCATCAATGGCCATACCTAGCTAGACACCTGCTGACATGGAGGCCTTGAAAACAAAGCCTGAAGGGGTCAGCTGGCCTGTGATACAGAGCTCACTCACTGTGGACAGTTAATCGTAAAAGGTTATTATTACAAAAATCACTATCAGCAAATATTTAAATCATAACCAGTGGTATGCTGGCAAATATTTAACAGTTGATTCTCTGGAGGAAAAGCCCTGATTTGTTGTTTGTTTCCATGCTTTGAAGACTACCATCATGAGTAATTTCAAACTTCTGATGTAAAGGCCTTGAACACAGCATTGAGAAGATTGGCTTATATAAGTGGATGCAAATAATTTCAGCACAGTGCTGAAAGGTGGCATGTCAAAAATAGCAAACATCCTTGAACAGTTCCAAGATAACAGCCCCAATACTAACAGATGAAAATTGTAGAGGGAGAGCCCTGTTTAACTAAAACTTCTCAGATTAGACTATACCCTCCTTTGAGTCCATAAATTCCTCATCACTTGGAGCTACATTTTTAGGTAGTTGGTCCTTCTTTCTAGATATTTCTGAAGAGCTCTACATTATATAAGTGATAAGCCATGATGGTTCATGGGTTAGCTCTGTGCAGAAATAATCCCAAACTTCCACTTTGCTTTGGAGCCAAATTTTTAATCCCTGGCCCTCAAGAATTCCTCTTAATGTCAATGGGATGTCATCAACCCTCATGACCTGAACGCTCAGTAGGAATTGTTTTTTCATTCATTTGGGGTGCAAATGAGATCTTGATGTTAACTTGATGCTTTCTTGGGCTGTCTTTCCCTCTATCTTTCACTCCCCTTGACATGCTGTCACTGAATAAAGTAAGGACACACTGGCAGAGCTCCTCATAGCCACTGATGTATGATATGTTTGCATTTCTGATCTGATGACTTCTTTGATTATGTGAAAGTACAATGACCATTACCAGACCTGTCCATGCTTCTAAGGAGCTCCCTGCAGAGCTCTTGTATCACTATTGCTTTCAGCATTTGAAGAGGAGATCTCTTGGGCATATGTTGACCTGTATCCTTTAGTCTGGCATTGGCAGGTCAGAGGACATGCTAGAGCCTGGTAGCTGGTTAGGCCAATACTCCAATATCTGGCCAAATATGTCTGAGTAAGATATCCTTAGGAAGATGTGCCTCTTTTATTTTCTCTAGTGTTTTAATTTTTATGTTGAAATCAATCAAGAGTTGGTCTATTTGCTCATTTGCACTTTGCATTTTTTTCCCAATAAACTTCTTTTTATTGTTAGTAATTACAACACTTACATAAAATACAACATAATGAATGGATTAACAAAATAAATATACAAGAAGACAAGGGCAAGTAAGAGGGGCTGTGGGTGCACACTTGCAGAGAAGATGCTGTGAGAAAAGGGAGGTGGGACCTTTGAGCAAAGACCCAGATAGCTTGCCTTATGAAAGGAACAACAGTCCAAGGGCACCTGGACAGTCTCTAAGTAGGCTGGCATTCAGAGCTAGAGCTGACTCTGACAAGATGTTTAAAAGAAAAAAAGAAAAGAAAAAAAAAAAAAAAGCTAAGGTGAGAATGAGTGGAGGCTAAAAAGGAATAAAGCTACACAGTTTGGGGCTGATGGGTGTGGTTGGCAGAGACTGGGGATCAACAGCTTTTTTCCAAGCCTGCAGTTTTTGTTTGCCCCACACATCTGGTGTCCTACAAAAAAATGCTCTGAAATCCCGTCTTTTTATTTATGCCTTCTCTATCTTCAACTGCATTCCAGATGTCTACAGAGCATACATTTTGCCTAACGTTTGTCATCTTAGCCTGCCTTGGCTAATGTTGGATAAATGTGGAAGATAACGAAGTCTCACCATCCCAAAACCTTGCTCTGGGGAAGTCTTTTCCCATTTGTTGGGTGAGTTCATCCCTCTAGCCTGAAGCTATGAATGTTCTCTGAAGAACATATGTAAAGCTCAATGCAAGACCTATGGACATAATGGTGGGAAGAAAGTAATATCTGTTCCCATGATGCCTTCAAGATCCAAGTTTCCAGTCTGGTAGAATAGAGGACAATGAAAACTCAGGGTCAATAGTATTGATATTAAGGGAGGTTAAGTCTGAGGTGTTCCAGGAGTGCTAAGTAAAGACAGCTGTGAGATCACCTAGGAGAATTACTGGCTTAATGAAGACCTGAAATACATGTAAAGGATTATGAAAAGAGAGGAAACACTATTCAGGTAAAGCCAATAGCTTATACAAAAGCCAAGAACAAAAAAGAATCAGAGGAGAATTCTATTTCTGGCTAGATGCTGGATTTACCTTCCTACCTGAAATAAGCAAACATACATGAAGCTATGGTTTTCAAGCCCTGGACCTGAAGCCACAAAATCTAGTGATCCTTGGGAAGTGAGAAGTAATTAAGGTAAGCCCTAGAATTGTCTCGGCTCATGGCCTTGAAAGAATTTCCAGGCTAACCAACAGGGGATGGGAAACCAAGGAGAGACGAGTGGACTCCTAATTGCTGAGTGCAGAGCAACCGATATGGCTAGAGTTTTCAGGGAAGTGTACCAGAGAGGAGAGACATACCCAGAGAGAGAAGTCTAAGAATATGCTGAGGGTCTTCTTTGCTCATTCAGTAGAGTGCTTACCACATGTATATGAAAAACCAGGCAGGGCAGGGGAAAAACAATACAAACAAATTAAAGGGAAAACACTCAGTGCTCACACAGGGCCATAAATAGTGTCTGTACCCAAAAGCCAGACTGGAAAGCCTCATAATTAAGTGTGTGTTACGTAGAATACTCAACGGGTCTTGTGTCAATAGTGGGGAATAATTAGCTTTAGACCAAATCCCGCTCTAGACATGCCTAACAAATTTTAAAAGTAAGATCTATATCCTGACACTTTACTGAATTCCTGTACAAGTTCTAGCAGTTTTGGAGTGGAGTCTTTTGGGTTTTCCACATAGAGTATCATATCATCTGTGAAGAGTGATAGTTTGACTTCTTCTTTGCTGATTTGGATGCCTTTAATTTCCTTTTGTTGTCTGATTGCTGAGGCTAGGACTTCTAGTACTATGTTGAATAGCAGTGGTGATAACGGACATCCCTGCCGTGTTCCTGACCTTAGCGGAAAAGCTTTCAGTTTTTCTCCATTGAGAATGATATTTGCGGTGGGTTTTTCATAGATGGCTTTGATAATATTGAGGTATGTGCCCTCTATCCCTACCCTTTGAAGAGTTTTGATCAGGAAGGGATGCTGTACTTTGTCAAATGCTTTTTCAGCATCTATGGAGAGTATCATATGGTTCTTGTTCTTTCTTTTATTAATGTGTTGTATCACATTGATTGATTTGCGGATGTTGAACCAGCCTTGCAGCCCTGGAATAAATCCCACTTGGTCGTGGTGAATAATCCTTTTAACGTACTGTTGAATCCTATTGGCTAGTATTTTGGCGAGAATTTTTGCATCTGTGTTCATCAAGGATATTGGTCTGTAGTTCTCTTTTTTGTTGGGATCCTTGTCTGGTTTTGGGATCAAGGTGATGCTGGCCTCATAAAATGAGTTTGGAAGTTTTCCTTCTATTGCTATTTTTTGGAACAGTTTCAGGAGAATAGGAATTAGTTCTTCTTTAAATGTTTGGTAGAATTCCCCCGGGAAGCCGTCTGGCCCTGGGCTTTTGTTTGTTTGGAGATTTTTGATGACTGTTTCAATCTCTTTACTGGTTATGGGTCTGTTCAGGCTTTCCATTTCTTCCTGGTTCAGTTGTGGTAGTTTATATGTCTCTAGGAATGCATCCATTTCTTCCAGATTGTCAAATTTGTTGGCGTAGAGTTGCTCATAGTATGTTCTTATAATTGTCTGTATTTCTTTGGTGTTCGTTGTGATCTCTCCTCTTTCATTCATGATTTTATTTATTTGGGTCCTCTCTCTTTTCTTTTTGATAAGTCTGGCCAGGGGTTTATCAATCTTATTAATTCTTTCAAAGAACCAGCTCCTAGTTTCGTTGATTTGTTCTATTGTTTTTTTGGTTTCTATTTCATTGATTTCTGCTCTGATCTTTATGATTTCTCTTCTCCTGCTGGGTTTAGGGTTTCTTTCTTGTTCTTTCTCCAGCTCCTTTAGGTGTAGGGTTAGGTTGTGTACCTGAGACCTTTCAATGCACAGAAATCAGTTGCATTTCTCTACACCAACAACAAGACAGAAGAAAGAGAAATTAAGGAGTCCATCCCATTTACAATTGCACCCAAAACTATAAGATACCTAGGAATAAACCTAACCAAAGAGACTAAGAATCTATACTCAGAAAACTATAAAGTACTCATGAAAGAAATTGAGGAAGACACAAAGAAATGGAAAAATGTTCCATGCTCCTGGATTGGAAGAATAAATACTGTGAAAATGTCTATGCTACCTAAAGCAATCTACACATTTAATGCAATTCCTATCAAAGTACCATCCATTTTTTTCAAAGAAATGGAACAAATAATCCT
This sequence comes from Lutra lutra, assembly GCF_902655055.1. Classification (NCBI taxonomy): domain Eukaryota; kingdom Metazoa; phylum Chordata; class Mammalia; order Carnivora; family Mustelidae; genus Lutra; species Lutra lutra. The sequence continues at coordinate 7,934,131 of NC_062284.1, read as the reverse complement.
AAAATTTATATGGAACCAGAAAAGACCTCGAATAGCCAAAGGAATATTGAAAAAGAAAGCCAAAGTTGGTGGCATCACAATTCCGGACTTCAAGCTCTATTACAAAGCTGTCATCATCAAGACAGCATGGTACTGGCACAAAAACAGACACATAGATCAATGGAACAGAATAGAGAGCCCAGAAATGGACCCTCAACTCTATGGTCAACTCATCTTCGACAAAGCAGGAAAGAATGTCCAATGGAACAAAGACAGCCTCTTCAATAAATGGTGTTGGGAAAATTGGACAGCCACATGCAGAAAAATGAAATTGGATCATTTCCTTACACCACACACGAAAATAGACTCAAAATGGATGAAGGATCTCAATGTGAGAAAGGAATCCATCAAAATCCTTGAGGAGAACACAGGCAGCAACCTCTTCGACGTCAGCCGCAGCAACATCTTCCTAGGAACATCACCAAAGGCAAGGGAAGCAAGGGCAAAAATGAACTTTTGGGATTTTATCAAGATCAAAAGCTTTTGCACAGCAAAGGAAACAGTTAACAAAACCAAAAGACAACTGACAGAATGGGAGAAGATATTTGCAAATGACATATCAGATAAAGGGCTAGTGTCCAAAATCTATAAAGAACTTAGCAAACTCAACACCCAAAGAACAAAGAATCCAATCAAGAAATGGGCAGAGGACATGAACAGACATTTCTGCAAAGAAGACATCCAGATGGCCAACAGACACATGAAAAAGTGCTCCATATCCCTCGGCATCAGGGAAATACAAATCAAAACCACCATGAGATATCACCTCACACCAGTCAGAATGGCTAAAATTAACAAGTCAGGAAATGACAGATGCTGGCGAGGATGCGGAGAAAGGGGAACCCTCCTACACTGTTGGTGGGAATGCAAGCTGGTGCAACCACTCTGGAAAACAGCATGGAGGTTCCTCAAAATGTTGAAAATAGAACTACCCTATGACCCTGCAATTGCACTGCTGGGTATTTACCCTAAAGATACAAACGTAGTGATCCGAAGGGGCACATGCACCCGAATGTTTATAGCAGCAATGTCTACAATAGCCAAACTATGGAAAGAACCTAGATGTCCATCTACAGATGAATGGATAAAGAAGATGTGGTATATATACACAATGGAATACTATGCAGCCATCAAAAGAAATGAAATCTTGCCATTTGCGACGACGTGGATGGAACTAGAGGGTATCATGCTTAGCGAAATAAGTCAATCGGAGAAAGACAACTATCATATGATCTCCCTGATATGAGGGAGAGGAGATGCAACATGGGGGGTTGAGGGGGTAGGAGAAGAGTAAATGAAACAAGATGGGATTGGGAGGGAGACAAACCATAAGTGACTCTTAATCTCACAAAACAAACTGAGGGTTGATGGGGGGAGGGGGTTGGGAGAGGGGGTGGGGTTATGGATATCGCGGAGGGTATGTGCTATGGTGAGTGTTGTGAAGTGTGTAAACCTGGCGATTCGCAGACCTGTACCCCTGGGGATAAAAATATATGTTTATAAAGCTGTAAAAAAAAAAAAAAAAAAAAGAAAGAAAGAAAGGATGAATCCCCAAGTTTTGTAGCAACATGGACGGGACTGGAAGAGATTATGCTATGTGAAATAAGTCAAGCAGAGAGAGTCAATTATCATATGGTTTCACTTATTTGTGGAGCATAACAAATAGCATGGAGGACAAGGGGAGATGGAGAGGAGAAGGGAGTTGAGGGAAATTGGAAGGGGAGGTGAACCATGAGAGACTATGGACTCTGAAAAACGATCTGAGAATTTTGAAGGGGTGGGGGGTGGGAGGTTGGGGGCACCAGGTGGTGGGTATTGTAGAGGGCACGGATTGCATGGAGCACTGGGTGTGGTGCAAAAATAATGAATACTGTTATGCTGAAAAAAATAAAAAAATTAAAAAAAAAAGTAAGATCTAAAAGGATCAAACTATTTCTAAGTAACTTGACTGCATCTTAGATGAAAGTTAAAGTCTATTTATAGGAATACAAAAATATCCAGCACCCAATAAGATAAAATTCACAAAGTCTTGCATCCAATTAAATATTAACAAACACAATGCAGAAAAATATGACCCATAATGAGAAGAAAAATCCAACAAAACTAATACAGAACAGATACAGATACTAAAATAAGCATACAGTTATCACTATATTCCAAACTTCTAGAGATGAAAACTATAGTGCATACACTGGATAAGAGTCATGACAGATTAAAAATAAGAGATTGCAGAAAAAAAGCTTAATGAACTCTGGGAAAACTTTAAGTAGCCAAATGTATAGGTAATTGGAGTCCCCAAGAGAGAAGCTTATGGGCATTTGAAGAAAAATAGGCCAAATTTTACAAATTTGATGAAAACTTAAACCAACAGACACAAGAAGATAAAAAATACTGGAAACAGAAGGAAAATAAAGAAAATCACATATACATCCTAGTCAATTTGCTCAAGATCAGTAAGAAAGAAGAGCATAATGGCAGGCAGGAAAAAAAGACAAATTATGAACACAGGAACACAGATAAGGAGGAGTGCTGATTTCTCATTGAAAGCATGGTAGGAAAAAAGATTGTGGAGCAACATTTTTAAAGTATTGGGTAAAAAGAATGGTCACATAAGTTTTATACCTAGTGAAAATATGTTTCAAAGCTGAAAGCAAAATAAAGACTTTTTCAAACATTCAAAAACTAAAAAAAAAAAAAAAAAAAATCAACAGCAATAGACCCACAATATAAAACATGTTAAAGGGATTCATTCAGTCAGAAAAGAAATGATACTAAGGAGAAATGCAGAATGATGAACAGAAACTGGTAACTACATGGGTAAATAAATTAGATTTTAAAAATTTAAATAGTTAAAATAACTGTCTAAGCAAAAATAATAACAATAAGAGGAGAAGTTTAATGATTATTTATATTTAGGGGCACCTGGGTGGCTCAGTGGGTTAAAGCCTCTGCCTTCAGCTCAGGTCATGATCCCAGGGTCTTGGGATCGAGCCCTGCATCAGGCTCTCTGCTCAGCGGGGAACCTGCTTCCTCCTTTCTCTCTGCCTGCTTCTCTGCCTACTTATGATCCCTGTCTGTCAAATAAATAAAATCTTTAAAAAAATAATTTGAATATTTAATTTACATCCAGTTATTTATATGAATTTAATTTATTTACATTTTATATATATGCACATGTATGTATGTGTTGTGTGTGTATGTAAAATGCTCAACAAGAATAACCCCAAGGCTAGGAGGAGAGATATGGAAATATGTTATTTTAAGGTTATATTATGCTATACCTGAAGTGGTATAATAGTACATAAAAGTAGACAGTTATAAGTTAAAAATATATCTAAATATATTCAAGCAGCATTAAATTAATGAAGAATTATTGACAGCAAATTAACAAAGGAAATAAAATATAATCATAAAAATCTACTTAATCCAAAGAAGGCCAAAACAGAACAAGAAACAAATGAGTCAGAAACAATAACAAGATAATAAACATATACCTAACTTTAATAATCACATTAAGTGTGAATGAGTTGCACCTTCCAATTAAAAGGCAGAGATTGTCTGATTAGATTTTTTTTAAAAAATGAATAAACCACATATCCTCCTTCAAAGAAACACACTTCAAATGTAAGGACACTAATAGTTAAAACCAAAAGGATGGAAAAAAAAAAGATATACTATGCCAATGCTAGTTAAAAGAAAGCTGGAATATGTATGTTAAAATCAGACAGAGAAGATTTCATAGAAAAGAATGTACCATGGACCAAAAAGATTATTTCATAATAATAGTGGTATTAATCCATCAAGAGAATATAATCATCCTAAATGTTTGTAAAACTGAAAAAAGAAATAGACAAACCTATAATTTGTAGTCAAAGATTTCAACATCCTAATCTCAGAAATTATTAAATGGTAGATTGAAAATTCAGTAAGGATAAAGAGGATTCGAATTGCACATCAAATACCTCAATGAAATTGACATGTATAGAACACTCCACCAAACAACAGAAGAGCATACATTCCTATAATGCAAACAGAACATTTACAAATTCAGACTCTATTCTAATTTACATATCAATACATTTAAAATTAAAGTAATATAAACCACAGCAGAATGTAATTATACATCATTAACATAAAAAGTTCTAGAAAACTAAATATATCCCTTCCAAATAACCCTTGGACCAGAATTATCCAAAGGGAAAATAGAGTAATTTTAACTAAATTAAAATAAAAACATAGTAGTACTTGAAGGAAATTTATAGCACTAAATGGCTTTGGTAGAAAATAACAAAGAATTCAAATCAATTATCTCTGTTTCCCTCTTAGAAAATCAGAAACTATAAATATAGGCGCAAGTTAATCCAAACAAACTTCAGAAATGAAATATTTAGGGTTGCCTGGGTGACTCATGGGTTAAGCGTCCAACTCTTGATTTCAGCTCAGGTCATGATCTCAAGGATGGGAGACTGGGCCACATTGAGCTCCATGCTGGACATGGAATCTACTTAAGATTCTCTGGCCCTCTCTCTTTGCCCCTCTCCCCAGTCATGTGGTGTGCTCTCACTTTCTCTCAAAACAACAACAACAAACAAACAAAACCAAAAAAACAAACAAAAAAACCCACAAATAAATAAAAGAGAAAGTAGGAAAATAATAAAGAAAATCAATGTAACCAAAAGATATATGTTTAAAGATCAAAAAACTGATACAACTATATCTTTAAAAAGATCAAAAAACTGATTTATAAAAAGGGTGGATATGCATAAGCAATATCATGAATGACAGTAGTGGCATCACTACAGACTCTACAGATATTAAAAGGATAATAATGGAATATTTTATAATTTTACGAATTATTTTGACAACTTATATGACATGCACACATTTCCTAAAAGATACAAACTATCTAAGCAGAGTCAAGAAGAAATAAATAACATGCATAGCTCCATAATGTTAATGAAATCAAATCTGTAGATAAATACATCCCCTCTTTCCTCCACAAAAGAATACTCCAGATTCCAATAGCTTCATTCATGAAACCAAACATTTAAGAAGGAAATTATATGAATGCTCCACAAAGTCTTCTAGAAAACTGAAGAGGGGCAAATCCTTATTAAGCCAACATTGCTTTGATACCTTAACCGAAGACCTTGTAATAAAACTACATTATCAGCATTTTTCAAATACCAAAATAAAAACTTCTAAAAAAGTTAGCAAACAAATCCAACATTACATAAAACTGATAATATGTCATACTCAGAGTTTAAGCCAGAAAATACAAACATTGGTTTAACGTTTGAAAATCAGTCAAAGCAAACTAAAAAAGAAAAACAACATGATTTTCTTAATAAAAGCACAGGAGGTGAAACAAATGAGAAAATTTGATTTCCGTTCGTGATAAAAACTCTCAGAAAACCAAAGACAGAAGGGAAATTCCTCAATATGGTAATTTACAACAAAACAAAAGGAAATAGAACTATACCTAACACCATATGTAATGGTAAGGAATGAAAGTTTCCCCTAAGATCTGAAACAAGACAGGGATGCCTGCTTTCACCCTTTCTATTCAACATTTTAATTAAAGTTGTATTTAACACAATAAAGCAAGACAAAATAAATGATATTGTCCAGCTTGGAGAGGAAGAAGTCAATTTTCTTTTTATTTTCAAGTAACATGATTGTCTATATAGAAAATTAGATAGCACCTCCAGAATCACTACTAGAATTCATGTGAGTTCGATGTACCTGCATTAGTTGTATTTCTGTGTAAAAACAAACAAACAAACAAAAAAACAAAAAAACAAAACCAGGAAATGTAAAAAAAAAATTAAATAGCATTTACAATGCATTGAAATATGAAATTTTTAGGGATAAATTTGACAATAATGCACAAGGCCTTTGTACTAAATATTACAAGACATTGCTGAGAGAAACTAAAGAAGCCTAAATAAATTGTGTTATTAAATTAAAGAAGTCTAAATAAATTGTGTTATATACAATGTTAATGGGTCAGGTGATTTGGTCAGTCTGGTAGGAAACCAAGCTCCCTAAATCAACCTATAGATTCAACCCAGTATCAACTGAAACTGAGTAGACTTTTAAATTTTGGGGTAGAAATTAGCAACCGTACTTTGAAATTACAGATATACAACAGGCTTACAATACCCAAAACAACTCTGGAAAGAAGAAAATTGCAGATTGAAATGGTCTGATTTTAAAACTTCCAAGCTGTATTAATAAAGGCAGTATAGTGTTGACATAAAGATGAATTAATGGAACAGAAATAGAATTACACAGATATGGACAACTAATTTTGAACAAAGTTGCAAAGGTAATTCAGTATAGGGAAGATTATCCTTTTTACCAAAGAGTGCTGGTGCGATTTGATAACATACGCAAAAAATGAACTTCAATTTATACCTCATACTATAGACAAAATTTAACTCAAATGGATCATAAACCTCAATGTAAAAGCCTAAAACCATGAAACAGAAAAAAAAAAAATATTTGTGACCTTGGGTTAGGTAAAGATTTCTTAAATAGGACACTAAAAGCATAACCCATAAAATTTTAAACTCGGTAAACTGGACCTTATTAAAATTATAAACTTATTCACAAAACACTGTTAAGAGATGGGAAGAGAAACCACAAACTGGGAAACAGTATTTTCCAAACATCTATCTGATAAAGGTCTTTCATCCAGAATACGTAAATGTTTCCTGCAACTCAAAAATAAGCAGTAAGCAACCTAATAAATAAATGGACAAAACATTTGAAAAGACACTTCATCAAAGGGAATATGGGTGGCAGATAAATGCATGGGAAGATGCCCAACATGATTAATAATTAGGGAGCGGCAAATTAAGTCCACAATGAGAAACTAATCCACTTCTATTAGAATTGCAAACATTGAAGGGATTGACCATATCAAGTGTTAACTGGGCAAGAATGGGTAGGGGCTAGAAATTTTATATATTGTTGATGAGAATGTACAACTACATTGTGCATGAATGGTACAACTACATTGGAAAACAGGTTGGGAGTTTCTTTAAAAGTCGAACATAGACCTATCGACACCTACTATATGATCTAGATACTCCATTCCTACGTATTTAACCAAGAGACATGAAAGCATATGTTCATACAAAGACTTGCAGACAAATGCTCATAGCATCTTTATATGTAATATGCCCTAACTGGAAGGAGCTGGGGAATGGCTTAACAAATTGTGGTATGTCCATATATTAGAATCCCATCAATAGTACGAAGAAATCCTGATACACACAAGGACAGTGATCCCAAAATATTGAATCCAAAATAATTATGCATAGCAAAAGAGTCAGACAAAGAAATATAAGCTCCATGATCCCATTTATAAAAGTCTCTAGAAAATTCAAAGTAATCGATAGTGACAGCAAGCAGATAGGTACTTGCTTAGCAAAGGGAGAGATACAGGCAGGAGGGAATACAAAGGAGTGTGAGGGAACTTTTGGGATAATTGGCATGTTCACCATCCTCATTGTGGTGATAGCTTCACAGGGGTATATGCATGTCAAAATTTATCAGATTGTACACTTTAAATATGTATATTTTGTTGTATGTCAATTATATCTCAATAAAGCTGTTTAGAAAGGCAGAAACAGAATTGGATGAAGCTGCTGAGCCTGGCTGGGGCCACAACATGATCTATGATGCAGAACAGGAAGGGTTGGAGGGAACTGGGGCAGGAGCTGAAAGGGCGTTTTAAGCTACAAAAGGAGTTTGCACTCATCACTAAGGACAAAGGAAGCCTTGGAACATTCGAAAGCGTGCACGTGTGTGCATGTGTGCGTGTTTTCTGTAAAGTTAATCCATGTTAATTTTATTGACATCCTAGCAAAGTTACAAAACCAAACCAAATACAAAAATAAAAACACTTTTCCAAATACTTGTATCAAAAAAAATTTTTTTTTTTAATTTTTATTTATTTGACAGATAGAGATCACAAGTAGGCAGAGAGGCAGAGAGAGAGGGGGAAGCAGGTTCTCCGCTGAGCAGAGAGCCCGATGTGGGGCTCAATCCCAGGACCTTGGGATCATGACCTGGGCCGAAGGCAGAAGCTTTAATCTACTGAGCCACCCAGGCGCCCCCAATACTTGTATCCTAAATGCTCATCAGGATCTACCAGAGTCTTCCTCAGGATGGACCATCCCTAGACCTTCTGATCTCACTAGATAGAACCTGCTGATGAAGACTGACATGTTGAATAGGCTTCTCAAATCTTAAGTTACAGGCATGGATCTTCCTGGAAGACAGCTTCTTCATAATGCATTTTCTACAGAGACAGCTGCATCAGTTTGATTTTCCCCCGCCTGCCTGTCTTCCCTTCCCAGTGGAAAGCAGACCTTTAGAATGAAGAATTCTGCAGAGGTCTTAAGTCCTAACCTCTGTCATTTTGGCATAACCTTGGGCTGATCACAATGTCTTTTTGAAACACAGCTCCCTCATACGTGAGAGGGGCTCATCGCACAGGCTTCACTGTGTTGTAGTGACTGTAATAAACCTCGACATATGTAAAGCCCCTAGCAGAGAACCTTTGACAGAGCTGAGGTTAATTTCCCCTGGTCTGCTTTTATCTCTTCCCATCCTCCTCTCTCTCAGGAATATTTCCACCAGATGATGAGCTCTGAGTACCGCATTTTGAGCCTCAGTTACAAATTTAGTTGGGTGTAAACCTATGATCATTTATAAGAAGCATTGTTTCAATTTTTTTTTTTTAAATACACAAAACCAAGGCTATTATTATGAGAAAGACAGATTCAGAACTGGCTTCAGTATGAGCCCTGGCCTGGATTTTAATCAACATAGCCAGTGTTTTCAAGTCAGGGCCAAATTCTTGTGACACATAATACAAAATTTATGAACTTACTGAAACTGATTTATAAACTGATAGAGGATAATATAACCATACAGAGCTGGTTGCAAAATAACCAGAGGGCAAAATTGAAGTTTTATTAAAATGACCTCAGTCATTTTATCTCATACCTACGCTGGATAAATAGTCCTTTTTGTAGGATCCGTAAGCACCCAAGAGTTCCTACCCCCTGTTTCTAATGCATGAGGTACCAGAGTTAGAAGAAAGTCATCCCAGGAAATGAGGCTCATACCGAAATGAATTCAATAAACTTTTATTAAGTGCCTACTCCATGCCAGGCTCCGGGACAGACAGACATTAAAAACGCATTCCCTCTCCAGGGGTTCTTAGCATAATGGAGAAGGGCAAACATGTCAACGGAAAGAAGAACTAAGGCACAGGGTACTGAGGCACAAAATAGGGAGAGGTCAGGAGAAGCTTTACTGGAAAAGCAAGTTAATGTTTATGCTCCATAATTGAGTAGATTTCTGACCTCCAGATTCATTCCTTCATTCACTTTGTAAATATTGAATTTCTTTATACACCAGGCATAGTGCTAGGCACTTTACTCTAGGAGCTTCATTTTTTTTTTTTAATCAGATTGATATATGACATGTTTACTTTTCCAACTTCCCCAGTAAAACCAAGTTCCTGGAGAACAGAGACTCTTTCTAGTTTTCTCAGCAATAAGACACTTCGTTTTTTAAATTGTTCAATATTTACTGAAATGATACAAGATCAATTCTTATAAACTGGCTTTGTTAGAAGAGAAAGAGAGGGAATAACAAGGAAGCTCTTGAGATGATGAAAGAAAATACTTTCACATTTTGCCAGCAGGGCTCTTTGAGTCTTCCCCACTCTCTCCCGCAGAGTATGTGTGGTCTTCACGTGGAGATGTTCTGCAAAGAACATGACTTGCATATCTTCAACCTTCAGGTTCCCAACCCAAAACCTCTTGCCAAATAAACTTCAAGTCTCCTGTAGGAACTGGGCTGGGGTTTGGGAAGAACCTAGTATTTTATTAGAAATTCAAGACTGGGGTGCCTGCGTGGCTGAGTCTGCTCAGTGTCTGCCTTCAACTCAGGTCGTGGCCCAAGGGTCCTAGGATGAGTCCTGCATTCTCCCTCTGCTTCTCTCTCTCTCTCTCTGTCATGAATACATTTAAGAAACCTTTTTTAAAAAGAAGAAGTTTCAGACTGTAATTAGCTATATTCACACATATTTTAAGTTCCCAATTCAGAAAGCTTCCTCCCACTGTGAGTCTGGCCATACCAGTAACTCTTTGTACCTCTTGGCATCTGTCACAATAATAGAGCATGGAGGGGGGATGTCTGGGTGGCTCAGTCAGTTAAGGGTCCCCCTCTTGATTTCTGCTCAGGTCATGATCTCAGGGTCTGCGGTGGAGCCCTCTGTCAGGCTCCGCACTCAGTACAGAGTCTGCTGTCCCTCTTCCTCCCCCTGCTTATGTGCACTCCCTCTCTCCCTCTCTTTCAAATAAACAAATGAAATCTTTCAAAATAATAATAATAATAAATCATGGAGGTGGGAAGAAATGTTAGAGATCTAGTTTTAGCCAAGCCTTCTCCTGGTGGTTTTTTTTTTTTTTTTTTATTAAATTTTATTTTTTATAAACATATATTTTATCCCCAGGGGTACAGGTCTGCGAATCGTCAGGTTTACACACTTCACAGCACTCACCATAGCACATACCCTCCCCAATATCCATAACCCCACCCCCCCTCTCCCAACCCCCTCCCCCCATCAACCCTCAGTTTGTTTTGTGAGATGAAGAGTCACTTATGGTTTGTCTCCCTCCCAATCCCATCTTGTTACATTTCTCCTGGTGGTTTTTTATACCTTTCCTATTTCACCACTACAACTCTCTGACATAGGATTTTTTTTTTTCATATTTGCAGATTGGAAAATAGAAATCAGTAAAGATGAAGAACACTGCAAAATGTCTATATGAGAAAAATTAGGACTTATAGCCAAGTTTGGTTTGCTTCAGAACCCACAAGCTTCCACTACTCCACACAGGGCTCAGAAAGGTCATTTAATCCAATGTGACTTGTAATAGAGGTCTGGATAACTGGTCACCCCCTCTCTTATCAATCCCCTCTTTCATCTGGGTGTTAAATGCCAGAAAAGAGGCTCCATGTGGACCACGACCAAGTAACTCTAATTCCAAGCTTTCTAAACTCCTGGTATTTAGGTTCTCCCTTGAGGACCTTTTATTACTATTTAATATTTATTTAATATTTAATTTGCTTTAACTTCTTTTTTACCGAAATAAACTTGTTCCAAGTAGGTATTTTATATCATAACAATAGGAGAGTGATTAAGAGCGCATACTAAATTTGTCTCCACAACATACTAGCTGTGTGATCTCACATGACTTACTTTAGCTCTCTGCCTCAGTTTCCTCATCTGTAAAAGGAAGTAACAGTAGCACCCAACTCATGGAGCTGCCATGGGGCTGAGATCAGAACATGGTAAACACAATGGTGCCTTGCGTAGGTAAAATAATGAAGAACTATTAGCCTATTGTTATCATTAGCACAGAAGTAGAATGCCCAAATCATCTGTTAACCAAAGGTCACACCAACACTATAACATCAAGCCATTAGTATTTAATTCTGGCTACATAGTGCTAATCTTGAAGGCGGCAGGCCTCAGGCTCATTCTCTTTTTGTTAAAAGGCAATAATATTGCTAAGTGTCCCAGGTTGGTTAAGAACTAGCACCAAACTGAGTCAGGATGATAAAAGGCAACTCAAAGGATTCATGATTCAATGGTGTTCAATTTCTTGCCTAGGCACCCCCTAAAAACCACAGCACTGCCAGCTGGTCATGAACCACACGTACATAATGAGGTGTTAGGAAGTATGTCAATGTACATGGGGAAGGACTTTCTTGTCTTCATCCCAAGAGATTTTGACAACTGCTAGGTAAGTGCTCTGTATTGGATGACCCCCAAAGGTCGCGATGGCATCCTGATTTTATTCCATACTTGTTATTCCACATGGGAGGTCACCCTCATATAAGGTTGAGTAAGTGTTGACGTGGGGAGTGGAGATGCCTTGCCTGATAATAAGGAGGCACCCAAAGGGGTCAGGGTCAGTGGGAAGAAGGCCTCTTCTTCAGAGAATCAGATTGCTACAATATACATTCACAAACAGAGGCCACTGTCCAGTTTACGATATGATAATGGGTGTCAGGACACTTGTGCTTCCGCCAGCACTTGCTTCATCCAGGAGATCCTGGAAGGACACACCGGCTAGAACTGGAAAGGCCTCAGGCCTGGTCTGTCATCAAGTCTGGAATCAACAACAGCTGACATTCCAACGATCCACAGAGGGCTGGAGAAGGGATGGGAAGAAATCCAAAAGATTGGTTATGGGGAAAGGCATTAACCTGTCTCTTCTCTTATTCGCTCATTAAATATGAAGCATACAGTCATGAAAGATATTGAGCACCTACTGTATGTGTAGATATTAAGTTATCAGGCCAGACAAAAATGTTCGTTTCTAAGGTCTTCTGGTTCAGTTAGGACTTGTATAAGGAACTACATCCAATATGGAAAGGAAAGCATTAATTGAACAATAGAAATAAGTTATCAAGGAGATTTATGTAAGAAAGGAGTTATTTCCAACCACAGGAGCTGGGTCTTTATGGATGGTAGGACGCTGACAATCAAAGCTAAGGAAAAGGGTAGAAGACTGAGGAGAGCATGCAAGCCGACCTGTGTGGGAAGTAGATGCCATGTTCTAGGAATGGGTGAGCGGTCAAATAAAGCTGGAATCCGGCAGAGAGCTTCAAGAATTGAGTGCAACGGCTTGGGACCAGTTAATGGAGTGTCTTTGAACGACAAGCTAAGGAGTTTCTGGTGCTGGAAGCGAACTCCATCTTTCCCTAAACTCTGCTGGGGACTCCGGGGTGTGAGACATCAAGGAGGTTGTCTAGGTTGCCCATGACAACATGTCCTGTTCTTCACCGTTGCCCCCAGCTCCAGACCCACTCTCAACCGTGTCGATGCCTTCACTCCATCCCCTCCACTGTGCACAGCCCATGCACGCTCCTGTTTTTGGAGAGTATGTGCACTCCCGCTGGAGAACTGAGAGCCAGATAAAGGTCCAAGTGCTTAAATTATTTGGCTGGGTGGGCCAAGGCACTTTTCCCCACAGCTGGAAGGTGGGAATTCTGGGAGATGAGCAGAGGGAAGAAGTAAATCTCTGAGCCCTTCTGAGATTTCCAGTCACCACATGGCCAAGCTCACTGCTCTGCAGCTGAACGGGGCATGTTTTTCCCTTCTCCCCTCTTTGCCCAGACCCACATGATGAGCGCTGGGATGAAATGCCCCCTTGCTGAGCAGGGAAGCGGAGGCAGCAGCTGTGGCCCTCTCTTCAGCGAGGTAATGAGGATTCATTTCCATTTTATCACTTCTGTCATGTCTGCTTTTCTCCCTCTGCATTATTTTATTATTATGGTTGAAATTGATTGCCGTAACTGAGCAGACAGCTAAATCCCATCCCTTCATCCTCCCTCCCTCCCTCCAGCTCCCTTGAGTCCTTTCCTCTCCACCTTGTCTCTCTTTGCTCAATCTCTTTCCCCTGGCCGCCACCTCCTGCCGTGGTATGTTAACGGGAAAGAAAAATTCATCTGAAACAATTTACGAGGTGACTCAGCAATCCCTGTTGTCCTAACCTCCAGGCCAGGCTGGAGGCTGAAAGCGGGTTCTCTGCAGGGAGACAGCATCTCAGGAGTGCCAGGCTTCTGAATGGCTCCCTAGAGTTGCTTCTGTTCTGGAGGATGGGAGAAGAGCAGGGAGGGCCCTGAGAAGCCGCCCCCCCCATCATGCAGGACTGCACAGAAGGTGTGGGAAGGGGCATGCCCCAGGGGGTATTGGAAAGGCGGCAGAGAACAGGGTGAAAGCGTAGCTATTGTATGGGGCAACCCCTTGCCACGTTGCATTGCCTGTGAGTGCATGCAGGACAGACTGGCTTCTGGAGGTTGCTGTGGATTGCAGGATTCCCTCTGAGCCTTGAAGCCTGATTTCTCGAACTCATTTTCTTACAGTTTCTTGAATCTTGGCTCCAAGTATGCACTGAGAGATGGAAGAAGGGATGAGGCAGATGGGGGAGGAAATCTATCCTGTATAACCATGAATGGGTGTATTTAAGAATACCCCTCCTTAGAGAGAAGGAGGGAATACAAACCCGAGGAAGGGGAGAGTTTAGAGAAGTTACTCGGTGTGTCCTCCCTCACCCTCGGGCTTGCTCACTGGTAGGTATTAAATGCTTGGTAGGTCTGTGATTGCAACTCAGATCTCTCTGAGCGCAAGTCACGTGGTCTTTCCATTTGACCAACACTGGGTATATGGCAGAATCAGTCCCCCCCGCCCCAGTTAGTTTAATCTGAAGGGAACTTTGTTTGCATTCACTTATGTATATTAATAAGACCTGGGGCCTTGTAAGGGTTTTATTTATTTATTTATTTATTTATTTATTTTGCCATTTCTAGAACATGGGGAAATTTTTGAATTCTAATCTACCCGAAAAATGCCAATTTTCCAGCCTAGGATAAGACAACTGGGTGAAAGTCATTCTATTTGGCCTGGTAAATCTAAGAAATAAGTTTTAGAAGTTGGGTTTGTTTTTAAATCTGTTTGGCCACTTGAGAAGAAAGGTTTTTTTTTTTTCCTACTTCTTAAGAAAAAGTGAGTCTAGATGGACAGTCTAAACATGGAGCTTAGGACATTTTAGCAGGCATGATTTGTCAGCGGGCCTGACTTGGTCCCATATGAACCTGTTGATCTTTTTGGATCCCTTGAATGGATTATATCAGACTTTGAGAAACCCTGGGGTGTTGGTTTAGAGGCCGTGGGATAGAGGAGAACAATGAGTCTGTAACTTCCAAAGCCCAGAGTGCTTTCAGAGCTGCTAAAACTTGCTTAACTTGCTGTCCCCTTTATCTTTTCTTCCCCAGCCCACATGTTTCAGATCTTATTTGCCTTCTTTTAGGGGATCTGGTTTGCATATGTGCTAAGAAGTGTGTCGGTCCTGGGTGAGAAATACGGGAAGCAGCCAGCCTTGTTTGCATTCCTGATTCTTCCTGGCTACACCACCGGGTTCTGGATCTGCCGCGCTGCCTACACAGACTTGACTTCCTCTTGTCCCCATCCCCCAACCGTAGCTTATGCCTTGTCGGTCCAATGACATTAACCCTCATCCAGCTTAATGCAACTTCCAGGCTGGATGTAGTAGATGGAGAGTTTGGCTGTTTGTAGCAAACCTTTACTAACTTGCCAAAATACATGTTGGTGGAGTGAATGAACACATGCTTGAACAAATGCCCCTCCTCCGATGATCTCCTTACCTGAGCCTTTCTGTCTGATTCCAGATGTTGCTCTTGGGCCTGGGAATCCGGCATGTTCAGAGTGAGTTGGACTTTGGATAACTGCTGATTGTGCTCTCCTTGTGTTCTGAGAACGCTGACATTTTTGTTGTATTTCCTGCATCTGGGAAGCCTAAGCTTTCAAATACAGCCTTAGAGAATGAGAATCTCCTTTTTTTTTTTTTTTTTTTGGCTGGCAGCAAGAAGGCCACTTGACCCAGGAAAATAAGGATTTAATGTTTCTTAACTCCATAAATCTGGCTTCCTTCTACTTGAATCACTGAAACCTGATTCAGATGTAGATTGTGAAATGACTGAAGGTGACTGCTCTGGCTCTTACACTGTCAAGAATGATGCTCGGGGGCCCTAGGTCAGAGCTCACAGGAGGAGACAAGAGAAGCTCTTACAAAAGAGGTCTGGGAGGGGCGGCACTTTTGGGGGGTGCAGCTGGTTGAGCACCGGACCCTTGATTTTGGCTCAGGTCGTGATCTTAGGGTCATGAGATCAAGCCTGGCATTGGGCTCTGAGAAATCAGTGCACAAGTCTGCTTAGGACTCTCTTTCCCTCTCCCTCTGCCCCTCCTTGTCTCTATCTCTTTCTCTAAAATAAATGGAGACAGCTTTTAAAAATAAATAAATAAAAAACAAAAGAGGTTCAGGAGCTGAGTAGGAGGATGTTGGCATCCTGCAGGCCTGGGTAGCAATCCTGGTTCTGCCACCTTTTACGTCATATGAGCTTCGGGGTGTGTTATCAAATCTCGCAGAGAACCCATTGTCTCTATCTGAATGTGGTGACACTAATTCTTTGCCTCTAGCCTTGTTGAATGAGGATTAAATGGCTTGGCAGATGAGAAAGTTTCCTTTTTTTAAATTTATTTTATTTTATTATTTTTTAAAGATTTGATTGATTGATTGATTGATTTATCTAGAGCATAAGCAGGAGGAGGGACAGAGGGAGAAGGAGAGAGAGAACCCCAAGCAGACTCTGCACTGTACATGAAGCCTGAGGGCTTGACCCCATGACTCTGAGATCAGGACCTGAGCCGAAATCAAGAGCCATTTGATTAATCGACTGAGCCACCCAGGTGCCACCAAGATTTTAAAGTGATGTCCATATCCCACATAGGCTCCAACTTCCAACCCCGAGTCAAGAGCCCCATGCTTTACAGACTGAACCAGTTGGGCACCGCAGATGAGAAAGTTTCTAACGTGATGCCTGGCATTCCAGCCATGTACCTTCCCTTCTGATACTCTCAGGGCTGTTAGACTGTGTTTTCCCCAGCCAGAGAATCTTCAAACTCTCTTGGGTCAAAACTTCAGATATTGAGCTTTCTTTCCTCCAATTCCTTAAAATCCGTATGTCAAAATCATAAAATCCAGCTTCCATGGTATTCACTGTTCCCTTGGCACTGGCTTCCAAGGCTCTGCCATTTCGATTGCCGTATAACTTTTCAGTTAAGGATGTCTATTTAAGAACTCCCTATGCATCTGGCAAGCTCAAGTTTATTGCTTGAAAATCTCCAAAAAACTTGGCTTAAGGAAAGGGTTCATTTATACTCTTAGCTATGCAAGATCCTAAATCCAAAAGAGCCTGATCCCAAATTCCATACATTAAGATATATGAGAACACCATACATCAAATGTAGGACTCCAGTTCCTATTGCCAAATTCCCTGACACACTGCAAATTTTCACAAGTTCCCCAGCCCTAGAGAAGATTTCATCTACTGGAGAGCTCAGAGTTGAGCAAGGGTACAGGGAATCAGATCCCACACTGTGCTTGAAGGCAGATGTCCTGTCTTCCATCTTGACATTGACACTTCGAGACTAGATGGCATGGGTTTCCCGACTCTGCCCAAATAAATACCTTGCAGGGACCATTCACCTGGCTTACTCTCCTCTGAGCTCTGACTGAAGGCCATGACTCTTGTCCTTACCATTGGGTCCACCCCACCCCCCAACTCTCTTAGACCCTAGAGTCCATCATTCCTATTAATGTGACATCTCTTAGCTTTGATATCAGATTTTCTTAATTTATTCACCTGGGATTTCTCATAACTCCATATGCTTTTTGCTTTACAACTTACATCACCCTTGACCTTTCCCTCCCAGTATCTTCTTTCTTCGGCAAACTCCAATATGACCCAGCTCAAATCTTTTCTTTTCTATGAAGCCTTCCCTATTTCCTGATCAGTTTGGGCTTACTCAAGTACTTTATAATTGAGGCTTTTATGTATTTTCCCATCTATCACCAGACTGGAAAATCTTGCCTGTATTTTCAGCACTCGGTGCATAGCTGGAAACACAACTGGAATGTGTAAATAAACAAACAGTGTAATCACCTATTATTTTTATTTTTATTTGTTCTCAGCTCAGTTGCTGGGATGGTAAAGTATGTGCTGAGTGTGGACCTCATTCTCTCAATAAACTGGTTCTTACAAGTTCTAGACACAAAAGTAGTGGGTCTCAAACTTTGGCATGTATCGGAATAACCTGGATGGCTCATTAAAGCTCAGATTGCTGAATTCTGATCCTAGAGTCTCTGCTTCACTAGGTCTGGGGTGGGGCCTGAGAATTTGCTTTTCTAACAAATTCCCTAGGATTGTTGATGCTGCTGGTCCCCGAGCCATGCTTTGAGCACCTTGGCTCTAAAATGTATCTGCTTATGAAATGTGTTACTCTTGACAATGTCTCACCCATTTTATTTTTTTTTTTTTAAAGATTTTATTCAGTTATGTGAGTGAGAGAGAAAGAGAGAGAGCAAGCAGGAGGGGCGCAGGGACAGGGGAGACAAGCAGACTTCCTGCTGAGCAGGGATCCAGGCCCTAAGCTCTATCCTAGGACCCTGAGATCATGACCTGAGCTGAAGGCAGATGATTAACTCACTGAGCCACCCAGGTGCTCCTCAGCCATTTTATAATGCTTTTTGGTTTTCTAGGTTCTTCTTACAAGCAGCTGCTCCAATTGGTTGACTTAGTGACCACTGTTGAGCTTGGAGGTCACTACCCAGACATTCACCTCAAGCTTACAAGCCCTTTCCTCTTGTGTACTTGAAGGGATGAGAAAAAAGATGTATAGTTACTTTGAGAATGGAGCATGGTACAGAAAAAAAAAAATAGCATCTAATATGGTAGTGATGACACAAAATTTGCCTTCTACCTCCCTTTTAAAATCAACATGATAGGGTAGAGCTACCCTATGACCCAGCAATCACACTGCTGACAATTTACCCTAAAGACACAAATGCAGTGATCCGAAGGGGCACATGCACCTGAATGTTTATAGCAGCAATGTCCACAGTAGCCAAACTATGGAAAGAACCTAGATTGCCATTAACAGATGAATGGATAAAGAAGATGTGATATATATATAGTGATATGTGTGTGTGTGTGTGTGTGTGTGTGTGTGTATTGGAATATTATGCAACCATCAAAACCCCTGAAATCTTGCCAAGTGCAATGACATCGATGGAACTAGAAGGTATTCTCCTAAGTGAAATAAGCCAATCAGAGAAAGACAATTATCATATGATCTCTCTGATATGAAGAATTTGAGAGGCAGGGTGGGGGTGGGGGGGAGGGAGGGAAAAATGAGACAAGATGGGACTGGGGAGGGAGACAAACCATAAGGGATTCTTAATCTCAGGAAACAGAGGGTTGTTGGTGGGAAGGGGGTTGGGAGGGATAGGATGGCTGGGTGATGGACATTGGGGAGGGTATGTGCTATGGTGAATGCTGTGAATTGTATAAGACAGATGACTCACAGACCTGTACCCCTGGGGCAAATAATACATTATATCTTAATAAATTTTAAAAATGTAAATGGGAAAAAAAAACAAAATCAACATGATAAAAACAAAAACAAAAACAAAACAAAAGAAAGCATCCTCAGCTAAGACTGTGAATCTGAAATGTTTCAAACTATGGGAGAAGTTATTCCTCTCCACATTTACAGAGAACTGATTAGTTCAAAGATTATTGCTTATGCCTGGTTCACTTAAACAGCCACAAGGCTAGTGGACAGAGAGGTGGGACAATAAAAGCCCAAATTATAAATTCTATGGTAATGATGTAGAGATGGATTTGGTTGAAATGGGGTCTGAAATAAAAAAGAAGTTTTTGCAAAGTTTTCAAACAGTAAGTGGAAAAAAAATTAAATTTAAGGAACTCTATAGAATAGAATTAATAAGGTAGGGAATTCCAGTAGTAGGTGGATGATAAATGAGATCTAAGAATGCAGGGAGAAATAACAAAAAAAATTAAAAAGGTATAAGACAAACTAACAGATACAGGGCTAAACAGAATTAATTGACTAACTAATTAATTAATTAATTAATCTACTTATTTATTATCTTAGACTATCAGCTCCAAAAGTTAGGGACCTTTCTTTTATGTATCCACTGTTGTCTTTCTAGCACACATTAGTCACTTGCTCATTATTTGTTTGTCTGTTTTTAAGGAATGTTCAGAATGACAGAAAATAAAGACTCATATTAATAAATGACATCCTCAGGAAGGATCCAAAACCAACAAGCAAAAATAATCATTGAACACTTATCAGAAGAAAACATTCTTATACTGAAAAAAAAAAGATCCATTCTTTCATAATCCCAAATTACTGACCAACAAAATAAGGTAATTTTAAAGCATTCAAGAGAAATTCTTATAAAGCAGATAAATAGAAAATTTTTTAGAAAGGAAAAAATACTAAAGCCGATATTAGACTTTTTTATTTACGGCATTGTCAGCTGATAAATACCTACTTAATTTTAAGTGGGAAATTGTTGTTACCTAAGAATTCTATTCCTAGCTAACGTTTTATTTTCATGTGTGATTATGAAAAGAGCCTTGTGCAGAAATGTGTAGGTTTAGGAAAAGGTTATCCATTAAAAAAATCACAAAGGCTAAACCTGCCAGCTGTGACATGAATCAGAAATAAAATCTTATGAAGCACTCTATTCACTATTTTTATTTTTTCCTGTTTTCTAAACTACCAATTTCAACTTTTATATTTAGGAGCTCCTTAATCAACTTTTTCAGTATATTTTGGTATTTTTCTTACTTCTTCATTGAATAGGATTTACTTAATTTTATTATTTTTTTAATTTTCATGCACTTCGTTCATCCCCTCCCTTGTGTCACTTCTGGCAATCACCAATCTGTTCTGTATCTACTAAGATCTTTATTTCTTTTTCTTTCTCTCTCTTTCTCACTCTTTTTACGTTTTTTGGATTTCACATGTAAATGAGAGCTACAGTATTTGTCTTTTTCGGTATAACTTATTTCATTTAGTATAATGCTTCAAGATCCATCCATGTTGTTACAAATGATGGAATTTCCTTTCATTCATGGCTGAATATAATATAGATTATATATGCTATATGCAATATATATTATTAAGTTATGTTATGTATATAATATTATCTATAATACCTATTATATAATCTCACATTTTCTTTATCCATTCATCTGTCAATGAGCATTTGGGTTGTTTACATTTCTTGGCCATTGTAAATAATGTCCCAGTGAATATGAAGGAGCAAATGTCTTTTGAGATAGTGATTTTGTTCTCTTTTAAAAGATTTTATTTATTTATTTGAGAGAGAGACAGTGAGAGAGAGCATGAGCTAGGAGAAGGTCAGAGAGAGAAGAGACTCCCCGTGGAGCTGGGAGCCCGATGCGGGACTCGATCCCGGGACTCCAGGATCATGATCTGAGCCGAAGGCAGTCGTCCAACCAACTGAGCCACCCAGGCGTCCCGATTTTGTTCTCTTTTGATAAACACCTGAAAGTATACCCACGCGATATCACATGGTAGTTCTATTTGTAATCTTTTGAGGAAATACCATACTGTTTTTCATAGTGGCTGCTCCAATTTACATTCCCACCAACAGTGAACAATGTTCCTTTTTCTCCACATCCTCAGTAACACTTGTTATTTATTGTCTTTTTGTTAATAGCCATTCTAACAGGTGTATGATAACATATCACTATCGTTTTGATTTGCATTTCTCTGATGATTCGTGATGCTGAGCACCTTTCCATGTACCTGTTGGCCATCTGTGTGTTTTCTTTGAAAAAAAAAAAAGTCTATAATCCTTAACCTATTTTTAAAAATCAGATTTTTTTCCTATTGAGTTATATGAGTTATTTATATATATTAGATATTAACCCCTTACTGGATTTGTGATTTGCAAATATTTTCTCCTATTCCATAGATTGTCTTTTTATTTTGTTTACAGTTTATTTTGCTGCCCAGTAGCTTTTTAGCTTGATATAGTCCTACTTGTTTATTATTGCATTTTTCACCTTTGCTTTTTGTGTCAAACCCAAAAAATCACTACTCAGACTGATATGTAGGAGCTTACCCTTGTGTTTTTGTCTACGAGTTTTATGGTTTCAAGTCTTATGTTGAAGTCTTTAATTCATTTTGAGTTGATTTTTGTGTATGATGTAAGATAGTGGCCCACTTTTATTCTTTTCCATGTGGCTGTCCAGTTTTCCCAACAGCATTTACTGAAGACTATCCTTTCCGCATTATATATCCTTGGTTTCTTTGTTCTAATTTAATTGACCATATATGCATGGGTTTATTTCTGTTCTGTTCCATTAATCTATGTGTCTGTTTTTACGTCAATACCATACTGTTTTGATGACCATAGCATTGTAATATGCTATGAAATCAGGAAATATAATGCTTCCTTTGTTCTTTCTCAAGATCGTTTTGGCCATGTGGGGTCTTCTGTGGTCCCACATAAGCTTTAAGATTTTTTTGTTCTATTTCTGTGAAAGATACCATTGGAATTTTGATAGGGATTGCACTGAATCTGTAGATTGCTTTGGGTAGAGTGGACATTTAACAATATTAATTCTTTCAATCCCTAGCATGGGGTATTTTTCCAATTGACTTGTGTCTTTTTTAGTTTTTTTCCATCAGTGTCTTATGGTGTTCAATTTACAGGTCTTGTACCTCCTTGGTTAAACTTATTTCTAGGTATCTTACTCTTTTTGATGCAGGATTCACTTAATTTTAATCACCTTTTTTATAGTGAGGACAGCTTTCGAGGTTATGAATTTGTCTGTCTACAGCTTTAATTGCACTCCATAATTTCTGATATTTAATGGTTTTAAATTGGCATACTGTAAATATTCAATAGCTGTAGATCTGAATGCTTTCTTTATATATAAGAAAATAAGGTAATACTGAGTATATTTTGTTGCTCATAGCTTAATTTTTAATTGCCATTTTTATTGTGTTCTAAGAATGTTCTGTATATATATATATAAATTTTAATTTTAATTTTTTAAAATTCTTTTCAAATAACAGTATTCATTGTTTTTGCACCACACCCAGTGCTCCATGCAATATGTGCCCTCCCTAATACCTACCACCTTGTTCCCCCAACCTCCCACCCCCCGCCCCTTCAATACCCTCAGGTTGTTTTTCAGAGTCCATAGTCTCTCATGGTTCACCTCCCCTTCCAATTTCCCTCAACTCCCTTCTCCTCTTCATCTCCCCATGTATATATATTTTTTTAAAAAATTTAAGGTCATGTTTATAATTTGCATATGGTTTTTTTTTTCGAATGTCCATGTTCTTTTTTTTTTTAAGATTTTATTTATTTATTTTGCAGAGAGAGTTCACAAGTAGACAGAGAGGCAGGCAGAGAGAGAGAGGGAAGCAGGCTCCCTACTGAGCAGAGAGCCCGATGCGGGACTCTATCCCAGGACCCTGAGATCAT
The DNA here is from genome assembly GCF_902655055.1 of Lutra lutra. Taxonomy (NCBI): domain Eukaryota; kingdom Metazoa; phylum Chordata; class Mammalia; order Carnivora; family Mustelidae; genus Lutra; species Lutra lutra. The sequence goes on along the minus strand of NC_062284.1, from coordinate 7,911,068 downwards.
GACCCGAGCCGAAGGCAGTGGCTTAACCCACTGAGTTACCCAGGCACCCTACATATGGATTTTTAAATAATTTTTAAAGGTTGGGTTTATCGCCATGGACCATTCTAGGCACCTCTCCTAATATATTTATGACCAGAAAAATAAAGGCTTGATATGTGAAGAATGGAAAGACAAAGAGGTATTGTAAAATCTCCTCCTTGCCTATAGTGACTCTACTTCTCATTATTGTCCATGAAAAAGTCTATAAACAGCCCTCATACCATTCTGATTAGCATCTCTGGAGGAAAATAGATTTAAATGCCAATAAAAATGCATTAAGAGACCTGATTATATATAATTTCCTAGCAAGATCATTTCTCCTCTCAATGGTCACTACAAGCATTAGTACATGAGGTCATCTCATTCCCATGAAGTGTGTTAGATTTCTCCTTTTTCTCAATTTTATGGGTATTCTGATTCATCTGCTATTCACAGAGTAAGTCAACTTGGTAGCATGTTTAGTAACATAGAGTCATGTATTTTTTTTAAAACTTCTGTAAATCTCAGTAAAGTTTATAGTTATTTGGTTGTGTGGGGTTTGCTGATGGGAGCAGAGCAAGGTGAGGAGAATAGAGGTTAGCTACAGGACTTGCTGACCCTGTGCCATTCTAAAAACCTCACTTTTGGAACACTTCGGCCTAGAGTCAAGCCACATGGCCATTTGCCAGAAGATGATATCAAGTCTCCTTCAAAGCTCATGGCAACGGCACCACCCACCACCACCTCTGCCTAGGTTACCACTTCTATAAAATCTGTGACTCTCAAATCTTTTCTTTGATAATTTGACTCTATCAGCTCCAGTGTTGACATGATCCCCATTGTAAAGCTTCCTTCTCTAGAATGGTTGAGAGTTGGCTCTGCTAATGATTTATACTGCCATTTTGGAACAGGACTGCCATAAGCCATGAAGTTCATCCCCACTCATTGAAACAACTCTGCCTGAATAAATGTTTTGCAATCCTTGTGCAAGTCATAAGATGGGGCTTCTAACACTACTTTCAGAACCTAGAGGCCATATTACTTCTCTAGGTTCACTCGTATTTTTTTTCCTGATTTTTTCCTATCTAGTTTGTCTGGGGAACCAAGAAACTGAATCTCTCCCCTATCTCTCACCCCTCTCCAAATCTCTTTCAACATTATTTTATATAAATTCACTTCACAAAAAATAAAGTGCCATAGAACCTCAAGACATTTCTGATGAGGCCTTCTAAATCACATTAGGGTTACACAAACATCTTTCCAGAATGGAGGTTGTAACACAGAGATTAAACATGTCCTAGTCACTTCCAAAATGTACTGGCCTTTCTTTCTACCATATCAAGCCTACAAGGACAATATCTCTCATATTAACTTGATGTGATGCCTGTTGCCAACACGAGGGTTTCATCTAGCAAGACCACCACTTATTTGTGAAGTAGTATTTGGGAAGTACTTATCATCCCATGTTTGCATAATATGGGAGCTTCAATGGGAAAACTGGTATGCTATAAAGCAAAAGACTATGGTCTGGTATATTCTTAAAGATTTTGTCTATAATATATGTTCCATATGGGTATAAATAAAATGCCCTAGGTTTGAAGTAGGGCAAAATATTTCAGAAGTACCATAATATACAAAACACCAATTTGGAAGTTTGAATACTGGCTATTCTCTATATGTTAATCTTAATTCTTCACCAACAAAGTATGCATAAAAGCACATTCTTAATGACTGGGATGATTAGAAATGCATATGTAAATCATCTGCACCACTGCCTGGCCAAGAACAAGTCAGATGCCCAATCATGGTAGCTCATGTTATGAACAAGGAATCTAACCCAGAACTAAACAAATTTGTAATCTTTGGCATGTTAAACAATATGATGAGATGAAAACAAACAAACAGAAAAACAAAACAAAAAACAAAAACAATATCTATCATGAGATGAATCTTTGGTCTTGTTTCCCTTCTAGATATAACAGTTGTATTTAGATTATGACTTAAAAATCTGGTTATTTATAGAGACACATTTTTTTTCTTTCTTTTTTTAAAGATTTATTTATTTATTTGAGAGAGAGAGAGAGTGTGTGTGTGCAAGCAAGGAGAAGGAGAGAGGGAGAAGGAGAAAGAGAATCCTCAAGCATGCTCCCAGGACCCCAGGATAATAACCAGAGCCAAATTCAAGAGTAGACATTTGACTGAGCCACCTAGGAGTGCCTACAGATAAATTCTGATGAGAAATCTGTGGTTTTCCCTTCTAATTTCCAGTCTTTGTCCATGTATATGCCTCTATTTATGATCATAAACCACTTGGGATCAACTAGATCTTCAACAGAACCTATAGGAGAAAATTTGTATGTATCATCGAGCTCTCCTCCGTTTGCCAAACCAATATCCATTTCTCATTTGTTAATATCTGTTTACGATTTTTAATTTTATATGTGTTTTCATATTTTATATCAGTTTTATATTTGTTTAATATCGGTTTTATATTTGAATATTCTTCTCACTTTCTCATTCCAGGTTGTTCATGTTATGAACAAGAGATTGGCACAGAATATGGTCTCACCAACTGGAGACTTAGAGTTCTCTGGCTCGTTCGTGCATGAACTCACTAGCTAGTCCAAGCAAAGAGATTCAATATAGGACTTCTGTCAGAAGTGTTGGAACTATTGTGGAGATAAGGTATAAGTCTGTCACTATTGACAGCCATCTTGCTACCACAAGATAAGGCTGGAATGAGAATGGAATTAGCATAGAAGGCAGAAAAAGAAAAAAAGGAGTTAAGGGATGGGAAAGATGAGATGGAGTCCTGATAGTATAATTAGAGACTTTGGGTCCCGCCATATTTGATTTTTTATACTTTAATTCTTTTGGTCTGAATTGAGTTTCTGCCACTTTCAACTAACAGATACTGACTGACATGGGGTGGGTCCAGGTTTCTTTTAGCCTGAAAATTATATAATTTAGGGTTTCCCTCTTTAAGAAAAAGAGTACAACACTATAAAAAGGAAATATGATGGAAAGTAATTAGTTTATGATAATTTGAAAAGAAATCATGGCAATATAAATTTTAAAGGGCTAACAAATATCACAAACTTTACAAAAGCCAAAAATAAACATTTTTTTTATCAATTAACTATTTATAGAATGTTTTACTTAGCATTTTTTTTTTGACTGTATACTCTCTTTGCCTTGTTCTGAGACAATTATTTTTGGTATCATTTTTCTAAAGACAGAATAAAATAGAATTTATATTTCTTCTGCTGGTTGATCAAAATTTATTTTTGTTTTAAAATGTTAATAGTTTCAGATTTTATTTTTCCAGATATACAAACCATTATTGGTAAGGGCATTACTGTCCAAATGTGAATTATTATAAGTTTGGAAAACCTCTATCAGGATTCTTTTACATAGAAATGGGAGAGTTTTAGAGAATTTCAAGTTTTCTTATATAGTGACTTCCCCTGGATATTCTGTGCATTGCTGCCATTCTCTTTCCATTTAATCCTCATTATTGTCCATCTACTAGTTATAATGGCATAATCTGATCTGTATGTTCCCTTTGCCCATGCCAATATTTCATGTAATATTAACCAGAGTACTATGTTTAATTATTTTCCATCTGTTCAAATGATTCATTTCTCTTTATGAATTGGATTATCAAGCAATCTGAGGACCTATCTTTTTTTTTTTTTAAGATTTTATTTATTTATTTGACAGAGACCACAAGTAGGCAGAGGGGCAGACAGAGAGAGAGGGGGAAGCAGACACCCTGCTGAGCAGAGAGCCCAATGCGGGACTTGATCCCAGGACCCTGAGATCATGACCTGAGCCGAAGGCAGCGGCTTAACCCACTGAGCCACCCAGGCGCCCCTGAGGACCTATCTTTGATGAGTTTAATATATGTATGCTATATTATTGGGTATATTCTTCACTCTTGACAAGAGAGAACTTTTGTTTTGACTAAATGTGGAAGAGAACTTCATCTTCCACTTATAGCTTTATGTGTGTGTGTGTGTGTGTGTGTATGTGTGTATGAAGATTTTATTTATTTATTTGAGATAGTGAGTGTGATAGCACTAGCAGGAGCAGAGGGAGAGGGAGGAAACAGGCTCCTTGCTCAAGGGCCTTGATCCTGGGACTCCCGAGATCATGAATGGAGCCAAAGGCAGACAATTAACCGACTGAGCCACCCAGGTGTCCCGCATGTATATATTGATAGAATTTTCCACAGCCTAGCTTTTGGCACTATTTATATCAGACTCTGTTACTCCTTCTCTACCACCCATTTTAGTGTTGAACACCTTCGATCATATCACAATATGAACCCCCAAACTACAACTTGGTGCCACAACACTGGGTCACCCGAAACAGTGAACAAGTGGGGGATCCTGACAGCTATTCCTATGCGAAGTGGGCCAGCAATCCCCTAACTTTAGACATGACTATAAACCACATAAATATATCTCACCAAACTCAACCTAAATACCAACAATGCCCACAGCCCCTCCAGCGCTATCCCACAGAAAGAAAGGGAAGTCTGGGGTAGGGGTGGTGGTGGTTGGAGTGAAATAAGATGAGAGTCTTAGTGGAATATGGTTAGAATAGCTCACTCTGCAACTGTTACAAAAATATATAACCACGTTAAAATATTGCAAGTCCTCTTTCAGAGTCTAAGCAGAAGCCCATGCAAAGGTGGGACTCTGAATCTCTTATTATTCATTAAGTATTTACCTCTACTGTTGCAGTATATGATTTGAGGCTCTGGGAAGCACACTGACACATCAGAAAGTATGAACACCCTTTGTGCTCTACCTCCTCTAAGAACTCAGGAGAAACCCTGCACCATGGCACTCTGAATATCAACATCTGCATTGGCCTCCACCGAGTGGCTGGTATGGCTGCTTAAACATTTATGCAATAATCTTGGACTTTCATGTAATCATAATGTCATGCTAGGTCCAATCAAAGAGTGCATGGTGCTCTGGCTTTGACAGCACCCCTATGAGTCATTTTCGGAAAAGCAAGAGACGTTCCTTCTTTTTCAACCTCCAAAGATTAGGTTTTTCTGTTTAATGATCCCTGAGAACTGAGTGACTTACATCTGAAACACTGAGAATTAATGAAAGACCTTGCATAATACGAGATCAATGTGAATAACAGGGGATTTGAAGGAGCTTTTCCCTAGGTCAAAGTAGGTCACATGCCAAGAAAGATTTATGCTGATTTAACCAGTGAGGAGAAATTGAGGATTAGATTTTCAATTTGAGAAGTCAACTGGAGCCTGGGGAATTCAGTCGGCCACTCTCCACATGCTTCATTGCTTACTAGCAATCTGGAGACCTGTCTGCTCTGTGGAAATATGCAGAGTGAGTGAATTCTTGATAATTCTCAATTTACCTAATCAGATCATCTCCTTGTCTGAATGCAGACTGACAGGTGGAAGACAGACCTGGAACTGGGGTGCATTCATTTGGGGCTCATGCTCTTCCACTGGCTTGTCCTCCAAATGGCTCTTTGGAGAAGTTTATGAGCACAGAGCTGGAGGGCTGGAGGTTTGCATCTGGCAAGGCCTGGCATTGGACTTGGCAAGGTTCTGTGGAGGAACCTTGTCAGTGCGTTCACCTGTGGCAGAGGCCGAGAAATTGCCATCTGCTCAAGCCTCATTCAGTTCACTGGGGGAGATTAGAGGATCTCACTTCCCTGTCCCAGGTGGACCATTCAGCATTCAGGTGCATGGATGCTTCCTGAGATGCTACAGGAGACACAGATCAGAAGGACCCCCATGCACTGGCACACTTGCCTGGCTTAAGACTTCTAACATCTTACCTTGTTCGGCCTCAAATCCAAATCGAGTTAGCATAGACTTTGGTATCAGACAGACCTAAGTTCGAATTTTCTAGTGGTGGGAACTTCGGTAAGTCACTTGATCACTCTCTGCTTAATTTCCTCCTCTAAACCGTGGTATATAAGAAAATCAGTTCTTATTTGTGTTGTTCTGAAATATAAGTATGGTTAAAGTGGATGAAAGTGTCCACTACGGGGCTGAGCATAGAGTGACATTCAGACGACCTTTGATCCTGGAATAATGTTATACACATTCATTGACATCATTGGGATGCTGGGCCTGACTCACTCTCTGAGCCCGTTCATGACCAACATCCTGTAACCCACTGTCATCCAATGTTCACATTCAAAAATTTCTCCTTGCAAAGGGTGGGAAGACAGACTCAGGAGGGCCCAATTCAAAGTTTCAACTTGGATCAGGATCAGGAGAGGAGGTTAAGAGAGAGCAGAAGCTCTCTCAGACCCAGCAATGATGCCACACTGGCTGACACCTCCAGGATTAGAACCGTTTGTGATGGTGATAAGATAGGGTACCTGGTAGTTTGTTGTTTGGTGAACCCATTCTCTGTATTCATATTCCTGAGCACTAATTTTTGTGGAATACCAGTAGAGAAAAAGGACACCAGCTTTCTGAAATGGGCAAGGAGCACCAAAGGATTCCTTTTTTTTTTTAAGATTTTATTTATTATTTGACAGAGAGAGAGAGAGAGAGAGGGAACACAAGCAGGGGGAGTGGGAGAGGGAGAAGCAGGCTTCTCACCAAGCAGTGAGTCCAACATGGGACTCAATCCCAGGACCCTGGGATTGTGACCTGAGCCAAAAGCAGATGCTCAACGACTGAGCCACCTAGGCGCCCCAACCAGAGGATTTTTTTTTATAAAGAAACATCCCTTTGATGATGGCCTCAAGTAACAAGCCATGTAGTTAGAAAACTTTTCATTTGGAACAAAACACTCCCCCCAAGTGAGCTACGTCTATCAAACATTTTGTCTTGTTCCATTCTTTTAATTGGGATGATACCTTAAGATATACTGATTGACAAACATCAGACTGTTCTCACTTGAACTTCATACCTTTGCTGTTTCTACCTGAATTGAAGGCAGGTCAGTTCCCCTTAACAAATATTTGCTGAGCTCACACTGTATTCCAGACAATGTGCTAGGAAATAATGATATGATGATAATGAAGAGACTGGCTTTTTACTTGTGGGAATACTGACTTCACACCCAGTTTGCAACAGGTACAAATCATTAATTACCATGCAGTGAGGTAAGTGCCATCGTAGAAGGAATTTAATAATAATTTATAGCGGTATTTTTTTAAAAGAAGGGACTTTGTGATGCTTCTTGATGGTAGAGTCAGAGAACCTTCCAGAGGTAGGGCCATGTTTTCTGTTTCTTTAAGAGTAAGTAGATGTTTGTCATGGCAGTTGGGGAATGGACATTAGCAGGAGTCTGGTGATTGGTAAGATATGGCAGCAAAGAGGAGGAGAAAAATAAAAACATGTTTTTGAGGGGACAGTAATAAAGCAAAGCGAGGCCGTGAGAGAAATGTCAAGAGAGATTGGGGCTGCACAGGAGTGCAGGGATGAGTCCGGTGGGACCCCAGGGAGGATACCAGGTCTAACGATGGACATTTTTGTATGATCTGTAGCCATATAATGGTTTGAGTCAGGTGTTTTCATCACAGTTTTCTGAGCTACGCAAACTTGTATTTGAATGCTGGTCCATCACCTATTAGACATGTAACTTGATAAAATAGTAAACCTCAGGTCAAATCAGAAGGACAATTTCACCCTCATGGTTTTGCTGTGAGGATTAAATAAGGCAACAAACAGAAAACGTGTTACATCTTAGCTGCCACATGGCGAGAACGAGTTACTTCAAGGTTATCCTTCAACACAAGATGGCAAACGGAGACACTACATTGAAGGAGCTCCAGGGGTGGGCTCAGAGGGTCAATGAAATTTTATGTGTATTTGCACTTGTCTGAGGAGATGGACTTTTAGCTTTTGACTTTTATATTATTCTCCAAAGTCTGTCTCTCAGAGAAAAGTACTAGTTCCTGAAAGTGCAAGAAAGACCTGTAAACAGTGAATGTTGAGGGATATCAACCATATGGAGGTAGGAGAAAGAGCAGAAAAACTATGAAGACAAAAAATGGTTCATAGTCTATTGTTATCATGGGACACAGATATTCCTAAAAGCCACCAAATGGTAGGCAGAAAGATGACCCCCATGACCTCACATCTGGTTTGGATATATCATGTTACAGGGAAAAAAAATACTTCACAGATGTGATAAAGGTTAGTAAATCAGTTAACCTTAAAATAGGGAGACTGGATATATTTACACAGACCTGCATGCACAGCTTTTCTTCTAGCTGAGGGCAGAAGAGGAAATCAGCAGATAAAGCAGAAGGGGAAAGCAGAAAGATTTGTAGCAAAAGAAGGATTTCATGCACTGTTGCTTGCTTTGAAGATAGAAGAGACCAGGAATCAAGGCACACAGGCAGGCATTAAAAGCTGAGAATAGCCTCTGGCCAATAACCATTAAGGAAATGTGGATCTCAGCCTGACAACCGTTCCTAACCGAATTGTTCCAACAACTTGAATGAGCCTAGACGCATGGATGAAGGATAAAACACTTGGGGCATCTGGATGTCTCACAGTCAGATGAACCTCTGGTTCTTAGTTTCAGCTCAGGTTGTGATCTCAGGGTCATGAGATCGAGCTTCAGTGGGCCTCCTTACTCAGTGGGCCGTTGGCTTGGGATTCTTGCTCTCCTTTGCCTCCCCTACCCTCGCACTCTCTCTCACAGTCTCTCTCCCAAATAAATAGATAAAATCTTTTTTTAAAAAGGATAAATCACAGGGTGCCTGGGTGGCTCAGCGGGTTAAGCCTCTGCTTTCGGCTCAGGTCATGATCCCCGGGTCCTGGGATGGAACCCCACATCGGGCTCCCTGCTCAGTGGTAATCTTGCTTCTCCTTCTCCCTCTGTCTGCTGCTCTGCCTACTTGTGCTATCTCTCTGTCAAATAAATAAAATAAAATAAAATAAAATTTAAAAAAGGATAAATCACTCAAAAGAGACATAAATAAAATAGATAAAATAGACAAAAATAATCATGGCAGCATAGTTTTACATAAGCCATCTGTAAGCACTATAATAAATGCAGCACTTTACCTTCACTAAGACCTGAAGTTTGCTTCTGGAATTAGGAGTCAGAAGGACTGTAGCTCTCGAATTCTTGTGAAGTGGTGGAAGAAGGATTATCTGAGATCAGACAGAAAATTTAACATCAGGTATGGATAGGTGTGGCTCAGAACACAGGGGGGGAATGGGGTTCCCTGGTAGATTTTTAAGGTCTGTGTGTGTGTGTGTGTGTGTGTGTGCATTTTCTATATTCTTACCTGACTCGGGCAGTTTTCTGTGTTCACCTAGGTTTCTCATTGATGTGAACAAAATCATACATAAGCAAATCTAAAAATTTACATTATGATCAAATGGTTCATGAATCTATCAATTATTTTAAATTCATATTTTCAAAATAAGTTACTCAGTAGGGGAATACTGGTGAGGAAAAAGTGTAGAACTGACTGATCATGCCAAATATACGTCAATCTTCTTGACAGGCTGACCAGATGGACGGTTGTACTTAGGGGAAGCTAAGGTCACTCTACATGACTCTCTGTTGTCACAGGCAACTCAACAGGTCAAGTGTAGCAGCAGGTGCCCTCAAAGCCATCAACATCAAAATAATTCATCAATATGCCTCACTTTCTCAAAAGGTGGCCAGTATGAAACTAAACCATCTTTGGGATCCATACTTTAATCTTAGGATTCAATTTCTCATTTTACAGTGAGTGGCCTGGATATTATAAATCTCTTTGTAAATCTTTTAAACACAATCTCACACTGGTGTATTTCTAGCTGTAGAACAATTAGTGTTTCTCATTGATTGTTTTTCTGCATGATTGCCTATGCAAAGTCAAAAGGAAGCCAGTCTGGGAAAAAGTATCACATACCCCTCAATGGCCATGGGCAACTCTAGGGGGAAAAATTAACCCAAGGATGTAGTTTCATGAGAAAGATACATACCAGCTATGACAAGGCTGAGATTTATTTTATAATCTCTGTAATTTGGAAGGTGCCTTTGACTTTAGTCCAACCCCTTCATGGGGTCACTTGAAGCCCAGCAAATAGAGTGCTGTGTCCAAGATCAGAAAGCAACTGAGTATCAGAGCACAGGAAATAACTGAGGTTCTCTAATAACTTACAATGTGTGGTGGCCATACACAATTTGCAGATTTTATGAAACCTCAAGGTCTTTTTCACAAGAATAGCCACTTTTTTTTTTAAAGTTGTGCACCACAGCAGTGAAAAGAAAATATGAATGCCCCACATTGCTTTCATTAGAATGTCTTTAGATTAATTAATTCTATCATTCCAATTGATCCCATCATGTCTTCAGCCATTATTTCCTTCCTTAATTCCACTTGAAATTAACAAGAAGTTAGTTACATCCTACCTGTGGTCAATGTAACAGGGGTTCTAGTGTGTGAATTTATTTACAACCTCATTCTTGACCTTCTAACCCAGATCAAGTCTTCCCTCTCAAGAAAATATGTTCTGAAATACTTCATTTCCATCTACCCCTACCATGTTTGCAAACACTGGACTCCTATCATAAAGGTCAGAGAGTCATTGTTTATTTATAAAAGATGTGTGTGTGTGTGTGTGTGTGTGTGTGTGTGTGTGTGTATTATAAAAGAGAAATGCAAAAGGCTGCCCCATTGTACTGTTTGGAAGCTCAATTCTAGGCCCTTTGCTATCTGTCACAAAAAAGGGTCAAGCATCCTTATAGTTTCAAGTTCTTTCCAGAAGCTGTGCCATCATCTTCCATCATCAAAACCTCAGAGGTTTCTATGGCAACCTCCTCCTCAAACCCATCAATTTTTCTGGCAATGCCATTTCATTCTGTCCCAAGGCCTGCACTGAAGTTGTGTGTATGTGTGTGTGTGTGTGTGTGTTTTAATAAAACTCTCAAAAATGAAGCTAGGAGAATACCAACAGGCAAAAACAAAAATAAATATAACTCCAACAACATCCTGAGCATAATAAGATGGAGAGAAGAAAACATTCCCTGGTAATATTGGGTTCAGGGTGTTAATGAAGATTTAACACAATGAATAATATAAAAGAGGATAAAAGAATGGAGGCAGGGAAGAGCCAGCCCCAAAAGCAAAGACTGCACAATGGTTGGGGGACTGCCGTGGTCTTCTCCTTGCTTCTCTTTCTTCTCTGATAAGCATACGGTTGCCGGCATCGAAATAGAATTAAGCTAAAGCTGTAAATGAGGTTTCCACTAGGAAAAGCTGTCTCTTGCAGTGTTCAGAGCAGAGCCGGGAGCAGTGCCAAGTGCTCATGAAGCAATTTCGGAAGGTTCTGCTGGAAATGCAGGAATCCTTGTCCTTCTATCACTCACAGCCCTTCATAACAACTGGCATATCGGGGCATCGGGGTCTTATGGTGAAAGTCAGGATTTGAAGCAGCTTGGTCAGTATCCATCTGTCTTATCCCACACAGTTACATTTCTATTACCGCCTTAACTTGAGCCAGTCCTAATTGTAAGAAATGCCCATTTCTCCTCCATGGCCGTGGCTCAGAGAAGACCCATCTCTCATCTTCTGAATCCTCATTCTGTCCTAGTGAGTACCATACCATTTTCTGAATCATGTTTTCTTATTGTATTTGTAAGCATCAATCTCACTGTGTTATGAACTCTTCGGGGGTAAGAGAGGTGGTCCTTGGGCCACTCATAGCATGTTCTGCCACAGATAATGCTGCTGCCGATTCCCGGGGACTGGAGGGTGGGGAATCTGCACATGTAGGCAGGAACAGGTTGTAGTGTTCAGATGAAACTCCTGCCTGTCTTTACTCAATCCAGCAGCCAGTGGTCAGGACCAGTAGCAAGGAAAGAAGCTCACAGGAACTTTAATCTCGCTCTGAAACACGATTCCTTTGCTCTGAACCCAGGAACTCAAAAAGAAAGAGGGTCAGTTTCCCAGGGAAGGTTTTATCCTGGTAGCAATGCAGAAAAAAGAGGGAAAAAAAAAGTTTTCATATCCAGTAAAGGGTCTCTTTAGAGAAATAAATGGATTCGACCCCCCCTCAAAAGAGAAGAAAAAGAAAGAAAGAGCTAGGGGAGAAATCAATAGAATTTGCAGTGCACAACACAGAGGATGCGTTGAAAGTTTGATAAACTCTCCCCAGAGTGGAATCAGTCACTCTAGGTTAGATTACTCTGTGGTAACAAACAACTCCAAACTAAGGCTTCAAATGACATTTATTTCCTGTCAGGCTACAGAGTGACTGTGTGTTGGCTGGGGCTTGGCTGGATATGATCCTAATTCAAGACTGAGGGATGCCTGGGTGGTTTAGTCAGTTAAGGGGCTGCCTTCAGCTCAGGTCATGATCCTGGGTTCTGGGATCGAGCCCTGTATCAGGCTCTCGGCTCAGCAGAAAGTCTGCTTCTCCCTGTCCCTCTGCTGTTCCCCCCATCAAATAAATAAATAAAATCTTAAAAAAAAAAAAAAAGACTGAGACTGACAGCACAGCCATTCACTGGAACTCTGCCGGCACCTGTAATAGAATGAAACATCTGGAGGGCCAGAGTTTCAGCCCAGAAGACACGGTTTTTCTGCTCACATCTCATTGGCTAGAACCAGCCACATGATCCCTTCTGATCCCAGGGAGACTTGCAGAAGGAGCTGGGAACATTTGCTGAGTGAAACTGAAGACCATTAAAAGGGGAAAAACTTCAAAGCACCTTTTAAATTTCTAGTTTTATGTATGATTAATTCAGAATTAGCAACTATAAGAAGAAAACAAAGGGCAGGTAAGTAACATCATTTCTTCATCAGCCTCTTTCCAAAGCAGCCTTGCTCAGTCTTTGAATAGCATGGGAAACCTGGAAAGTCATTACTCATTCCTTCATTTTTTTCAACTGATAGTTACTGATTTCTGTACTAAGTCCTGGGTAAGGCACCATAATATAAAGGTGTTTATGTCACCTTTCTAAGCCCATGATACTTCTTGATCTATGATTATCCCATTATCCCAACCTGCTCTGTGCTTCCAGAAAAAAAGCTTCTGGAATTCATTTCTGGCTTAGGTTATAATAGAATTCATAACAGTACCTACAGAGACAAGTTTGAGATTGAGATTCTGACCCTTCTCTATTCCAGCTAGTTTCTCTGACCCTAATACCTCATCCCCCATGGTACTCTTAGCTTGTTCTTCCTTCCTCACTAAGTGATAACAGCCAACATCTGTTTGAGTCAATTTGGATCTGATTACACTGGATGTTTGAGATTACTCCCTAGAGTAGTTCAGTAACCACAGCCAGAATAAATCATTTTTGCTTCTTCATCCTTGATACTCTTAAAAATAAAATCTATCCTCTGACTTCTTCCCCTATCTGTGTGAACATGGGTCCTGGATCCTGATTTATCTGATACATCTAGAATTCAGAAATCATCATATAACAAAATTATGCCTCCATAATATATTTTCAGGTGAGAAATAGAATGCTAACAAAATATTTAAGTGTTAAACTTCGAATCAGGAGATTAATATTTATTGAAGGAATACTAATATGTTCCTTGATCAGAAGTGTTTGTGTAGGAAAGGCTGAATGATTTCAGTCCTGGATATAAGCAGTATATCTTGACAAATCAACCCACTTTGAAATCTAATTCATTCTCGAATAGTCTTTAGGAAGTATAATGGAGACACCATTTGCTAAGTAAACTTGATAGGGACTGCAAGTTGCCTAACGTAAATCAATTTTCCCTGTTCACCTTAAAAATGGACCCAATCTATGAGATGGCATGAATGGACCCAGATAAAGGATTGCATTTTCCAATTGCTTACAACAAGATGTAGTCATGTGACTAAGTTCTGGCAAATGAAGTTATAGCCAAGACTGTCAGTGACCTACCTACGTTCACTAGAACTCTGCAGTGAGCTCCAGCAGCCAAGGATTTGCATTTCTGTGTCTGGAACACCTTTTCCCAGCACTTTGGAGAGCCACTGCCTACATACGGCATACCAGAAGAGCAAATTGGCACAGTGGAGAATAGTCCTCAATCAATGCTTCCTAGAACTGATACAAAAACACTCCAGCTTCCTCACTCTTTGTGTGGGAAAATTTTAAGTCGCGTATTTTATACAATTGCCCAGAATTGATTTCCCAGTTGTCCTCCCATTGTCCACTTTGATGGCTGGTGTAGCAGTAAATTATCTTTTAATTACTCCCTTCTCCCTATATCATTCTTCATTTCTGTCCTGGTCCTCTCTACCCTTCCGAATAAACTAGTAGCAGTGCTTGAAGATCCCTTGTTCTCACGGTCTTCCTCTGGGGTCATTTGGGCTAAAACTGAAATGTAAGCAGAATGTCAACAGAGCTCTATAGCCATCTTGAGCCATGAGAAGGAGGGTCCCATCTATGTAAATGAAAAGCCAAGGAGTGGAAGGAACATGGAGTCCTGAGGATTATGGAACCTCCATCTTGGGCCTTGACTTCCCACCTCGAGCACCATTCGGCATGAAAGAGAACTACATTTCTATCTTGATCTATAGTAGGAAATACATTAAGTATATCTGCTTCTCTTCAAAATTTACTTATTTTTCTCTTAACTAATCCAAACATATATATTTTATATGTGTATATATATATGTGTGTGTGTGTGTGTGTATATACATATATGTGCATATGTACATTTATGTGTGTGTGTGTGTGTGTGTGTGTGTGTATACCCACATGTGGGAACTTCCTTCTTTGAAATGGAATGGGGGGTTATTTATGAGTTTGGAAATAATAGCTAGAGTGTGAAACTGTGATTCCTCCAGGGTCAGAATTCACCTGGCTGTGATCATTTAGATCCAGGCCTTAAGAACTCTAAAAATCTCGGGGCACCTAGGTAGCTCAGTTAAGTGTCTGACTCTTGATCTGGACTCAGGTCATGATCTCAGGGTCCTGGGATGGAGCCCCGAGTTGGGCTCTGTGCTCAGTCTGCTGGAGGATTCTCTCTCCCTCTGCCCCTCTTCCAGCTCGCGGTTCCTCCCCCCAACACCAAATGAATACATAAATCTTAAAAAAAAAAAAAAAAAAAAAAGCAAGAAAAAAAGCAACTCTAAAAATCTAAAAATCTCGAAGGATTTCCAGCTCTGGGACAGATCTCAGTCCTACCCAGCTCACCTGGATTCCAGCCCTTCCTAGGTCAGCTGCGTCTGCTGCTCCTTCAGGTACAGGGGAAGGTCTACGCCCTGCCTCGCTAGTGGATTCCCTTATTCTGGCCCATCCTTAACTATCCTGTCTTATCTCTACTCATGCTTTAGTTTGAAAATTAGATAGTATTAGGGAAAAAAAAACACATGCCACAAACCATCCTATTTTTCTCTGTATTTTCAGTACCATGCTTATTTCTACATTGTTAGCTTGTTAGGATCAGCCCCTTGGGATGGAGTTCATGTTTTGCATTTGTACTAAAAGCCAGTTGTAGGGGAGTAACTAATGAGAACAATGCTCTACTGGGGCCTGTGCTGTCTGGAAAGTGTGGAAAGAGAATCAGAGCATTCGTGTGCACATCTCCTGTGTGGAGAAGAACGACTATTGTTCCTCATATGTCAACTTTTCTTGAAGTGTAAGGCTTATGCAGCTCCAAAAGATTATGATCTATGGAAAGTCTTTAAGTCAGTGCCCCATCGGGCCAAAGACTCACCGGATTATCTATTCTGTCTCTTCATCTCAGAGTCCTGGACCCAGAAGTAGAACACAGACATTCACAGAACAGGATGAGGGAAATGGGAGTTGTCTCTTCTCCAGCCCCACCAGGGTCACTGGTCAGCTGTTGTTCTTTTTGACATACTGAGTTGCTGGTTCTAGACACAGGGGAACTTGTAATTCCTGAAGAGCACAGACATTGCCTCAAGGTCAGAAAATACTTGACTTTCTGACCCATTGTAGTTCTGGCACTATCTGATTCATATCCTCCACAGAATTCAAACATATTTTTGAGAACATTCAGTCTACTTACAAAGGGATGAGGAAAGTAGATGGGGAAACAAGTACTTGCCATGTACCTTACATGGACCAAGTAGTAGCCTAATGACTTAATGCAAGTTATCTCATGTAATATGTTTTACAACTCAGTGAAGAAACATGCATTGTTACCTTCATTTTACAGTGAGGAGAGGCTATAGCTGTCATGTGTGAAGGCTGGGATTCAAACCAAGATCTGAATGATCCAACATATACCCACCTGTATCGAGGCTTTGAGCTTGGCAGTATCTTGATCCCCACTATGAATTCATGGTGACGGATCTGAACCTCAAGGGGGCTGGTGCTTCTGATGGGGAGACCTAGTGCCTTGTGGCTGAAGCACAGATCTCATGGATGACTTCCAAGTCTGTCCTGAGATTGGCAAATACAGAGAAAACTATAGACCAGTAAAAGAGTTTAATCCTAGGTTGCCAACCAGAAAAAGCAGGGTGGATTTGAGGGGCAAGGCCTGAGCAGAAAATCTTAGTTCTTGGGGAAATTTCTGTCAACAGTCTTGTTTAACTTTTAGGCTACAAGGCTGTGGGAATATCTGCTTCAACATTTTGCCATGGGTCCTGACTCTGCCAGCCAGCTCAGTCCCCCAACGAGTGGAAGAAGCTGTGAGAGATGCCTCTTGACTCCTGTCCCTAAGTTAGCTTCAGTGAGACCTTTAGGTTTGCCTTTGCTTTCTTAATTACCAGTGACAAATGTGACCAGAAGACCATTAAAATGTCTGATTCTGGGCCAGTTAAGACATTGCAGAGAGGGCAATGTCCCCAAAGCAAACTTGGCCCATGGCAATGTGAGCATTTTAAGGTCAAGGAAGTATAGTTATGTTATGGAGAATATCCAAAGAACATTGGACTTGAGGTCAGAGAATACAGAAATGACTCCTCATTCCATGAGTTGGTAGTTCTGTGATCTCTGGCAAGTCACATACGCTTTAGAACCTTTATTTATTGGTAGAAACAAAAAAATAAGGATAGAATATGCCAGATACAAAGTGTTTATCTGTGGATGACCTTTATGAAGTACAGAACATGATTAAACTCTACAATGATATTTGTGGAACCACTAGGAGTGGGTAACTCAGTGGCAATCCCAAGAGTCTGGGGTTAGAACGTCTTCTCCACTACTCTAGTGTGATAAGCCAGGGTTCTGGGACTATAAAAGAGTATGACAAAGAGGAAGTTGGAAGAGCACCTCTAAAATAGAGCCATGCCTTTGGATTGTGTACCCAAGTCTAGGAAACCCAAGGCATTTGAAAACTAAGGACAAGAGACTGCCATGCTAGTATAGACCGAAACCTGGATAACCCAGAGAAGCAACTGGGGTTCTGTGGCTTGGGCCGAGTACCACATGTGTATTCCTGACTCATCTGAAGGCCAAGAGTGGAAACTCATGTAGGGACTGTTGCTCGGTTACAATGAAAAACTAAACCCTAATCAATATGAAGCCAGAAGGTATAGGTTAATACCCAAGGTTACATGAAGAACAGGGAGAAGATGATCAGTTTGTGGCAACTTTTAGTACCAGACACAGTCTGGGTGCCCTATGGATATAAAGAGCGGGACACAAGCCTATTCTTCCAGAAAAGTTGAAATTTATTAGGGGACTATGACAAGTAGACAAAGTGTTAGCCTGTGGAATGGAGAACAAATGTCAGAGAAAAGATACAAAGCATTACAAGGAAGAAGTTAAGAAAGCCACTTTGCTAAGTTGGAGACTGATCAGCAAATTGTCCCTAAAGGAAGCGCTATCTGAAATGGGCTGGACTTGGCCAGATGGAGCTGAGAGCAAGGGGCCAAGGATAGAATTCTTGACTCAGAAACACTGAAAGATAATTGGAGAGCAGGAGACCAACCTTACAGGAAACTTACTTACGCCTTTGATTTTACCTGGTTTCATTTTGTTACGTTAAAGGGACACGAGTTTCCATAGAATGGATCTCTAGAGGAACATTTCATAAATGGCCAGGATAGCTTTTGTCATGCAATGGCGTTGGGTGAGTTTTTCAGGATTTCAGCATAAAAGTCACTGGCTCAGCCCAGGGTGTCCAGGTGACTCCACTTGACCCAGAGGCTGCCCTGGAGTTTATGCTGCCACACAAAGATGCTCTTCGTGGATTTCCTTCCCCATATTTACGCTCCCTTAAAGACTAAAAGGGAAAGAGGTGGGGATACTTCTAAGCTAGTCATTCCAGGAAAAGGAACCTTCACCTATGTGCCAGACATTTGACATTGGTATGCAAAGGCTTTTGTGGAGCATGTTGTGGTGGTAAATAACCACAGGGCTCATTTGTATCCATTACAGCTTTAACATGATGGGGACCCTGAGGTGTGACCTCCCTATGCGGGCCTCTCTTGCTGCTGGGAGAGCCATGTAGAGCAGGGAAACCAGCCCAGATATCTCAGCGCCAGGCTTAGCCCTGAGTTACGCTAATTACCATCCCAGAGCCAGTTAAGAAAAACACATATTGTCAAGCTGGGGCTTTGAAAGAGAAAACAATGAATATTTCTTTGCCACTCTCCTCTTTTTTGCCTCAACTAATTGGTCCATTTCTCTGCTACAATCACTGGGAAGATGGATTCCCCCCCTACCTCCCCTGTTTATAAAATAAGCTGAAATCTATTTTTCTTTTGTGTCCATTAGAGCCAGCTCCTTGCTACTTGTGCCTATAAATGAGTAGAGAGTTAAAACATTACATTGGGGGAAGTTTTCTTGTGTGTTTTTTTCATTGGTTTGTTGTGTTTTCCCGGCATTTTGTGGAAGACATTTTTTTCTTCCCCTTTTCTTTCCCTGAAGAAATGAAGCAATGTTTAGAACCTTTCCCATTTCAAGTAAAAGCCTTTCAAAATGAAAGGAAAAAATATTTCAAACCTTGGCATTTAGAGTCCATATGGTCTCTATTCAGAGTGAACAATTAACGCATTGCTGGCAACGATGCTAGGGAGACAGACGTGCGTAGCTTCCAAGAAGGCTGATAGATTTTTGGTGGCAGATCTAACATTTAAGGCCTTGAGTGCCTTGCTGCCAGAAAAGTGACATGTGAGCTATAGCTAAGAGTCAAAGGTGCTGCTCAGGTGTTCTCTGTCATTAAGGCAGGTAGAAATCTACAAGGTTCACACAGAGAAGCAGGTACCATGTAAATTGCAACTTTGTCAGGTTTCTGTTTTGACTAATAATCAGTGCAACAAGTTAAATTTTTTATGTCACCTAACGGTAATGATATTCACCCTAATTTCACGCTAACCCATTCACATGAACACATAAAGTGGAAATACCAAAAGCTAACCTAAACAGTATAGACCCTGGAAATTAAACCTGATCTGAGCTGGCCTGGAATGCTCCTGCAGTGGCTTCCCCAACAATCAATTAACAGGAGGTACTGGCCAATCTCATGTTCAAGAGCATAGCCTTAAGAAAGAGAAATTCAAGGTAATAGGATCTTTACTACAAAACAAATAGGAGAGCTCTCTATGTTCCAGGCATTGCCTCAGGGATGGATGTTAGTGTAATAGTCAATAGTCACTCTAAATTTACTAAGTAGAGTGTGGAAATATGTAGTTACTCAGCAGTGTGCTAAGCTCTTTGATGTAGGGAGGTACCAACAGAAGGGAGGCTGGAGGGTAAGCCAGTCTGGGCGTTGAGGTAGGATTGTGGTGGAGGTTTGGATAGAACTGAGACTTGAAGATGAGTAGAAGTGGCCATGAATGGGGAGGGGGACTCTGCCCTTCGGTCTACCTCTTTTGTTGCCCCAGATTTTCCAGTAATGACCATACGCCATCCTTCCTATAACAAGGAATCCATCACAAGCATAATTATTTTCTTTCTTGAAGAGTCTAGGACCCCCTCACGGCTCTGCTTCATCCCTGTTCCGTTCTCCTTCCAAATGTCCTCACAATAGTCCCATCTCCTTTGGATCTGAAGCTTTGTCTAGACTCTGCTACTGTTTCCAAGGGCTCATACCAGCTTCTGTACCCAGATGCCCTTACTTCTCCTTTATTCCATGGCCCACTGATTCAGTAAGGCCTCCCTACCCTATCACATGTCCCATTTGGGTCAGTGCCATGGGCCCCTGAATTGTTTTTCCTTGGCTGCCCAAACAAATTATGGCAAACTGGTAGCTTAAAACAATACCCAACTATTATCTCATAGTCCCATATGTTAGAAGATAAAAACAGTTCTCACTGCATTAAAATCAAGGTGTCAAAGGAAGTTGTGTTCTTTGCTGAGAGTCTCGGGGGAAAATCCACTTTTTTTTTTATTTGTTTGAAACAGAACACAAGTGGGCTGAAGGGCAGAGAGAAAAGCAGACTCCCCATCAAGCAGGGAGCCCAACACGGGATTCGATCCCCAGACTCCAGGATCATGACCCGAGCTTAAGGCAGATGCCTAACTGACTAAGCCACCCAGGTGTCCCACAAATCCATTTCTTAACACATTCAAGTCCTTGGCCATATTCAGTTCCATGTGGTTGTAGGATTAAGTTTCACATGAGAGGCCAGAAGTAATTCTCAGTCTCTAGAGAATACTCAGTTCCCTAGTTTATAGCCCTCTTTGTCTTCCAAACCATCAGTGGACAGTCAGTCCTTCTTGTGTTTCAAATCTCTCTGATATCACAGTCTGTCTTTTCTGTCTGGTCCCTCTTCTGTTGCAACCAAAGAAACAGTACTCTGATTTTAAGGGCTCATGTCCTTAAATTGAACTCACCTAGATAATCCAGGAAAGTGGCCTTATTTTTTTAAAGATATATTTATTTATTTGAGAGAGAGAGAGTAAGGGGAAGGGCAGAAGGAATCCAAGCAGACTCCTCACTGAGTATGGAACCCAGTGTGGGGCTCCATCTCACAATCCATGGGATCATAACCTGAGCAGAAATCAAGAGCCAGACACTTAACCAACTGAACCACCCAGGTGCCCCCTTATTGTTTTTAAGTAATCTCTACACCCAACATGGAACTCAAACTCAAACCTGAGATCAAGAGTCTCATACATGATGGACTGAGCCAAGCAGGTGCCTCATGTCTTTATTTGAAGGTCATCAACCTTAATAGTATTTGGAGAGACCCATTTTGCCTTACAGAGCAACCCATTTTCAAGATCAAGGCCTTAGGGAATGAATGCCTTTGAGGCATTATTGTATCTAGCACAGACCACACCTGTGGCAGTCAAGGGAGGTAGAACATCTTAGCCCCTATGTCCCGGTGAACCTTCCAAGAGGGAGAGCCAAAATGTGTATGCCTTTTTCTCTAGCAATATTTCAAGTTTATAACATGCTTTCCCAATTCATTATGAAGTTAAATGAGATATGTTTGAAAAGCAGCTCATCTAGACTTGGCTTAACATCATCCTTAGAATATATTAATTTCCTTCTCTCATTCTTGCATTTGAATTCCCCCGACAGAGCGCATGGTGTAACTTTGAAATGACAAAATCGATCCTACAAGCTAAACTCACAAATCAGCTTTAAGATTACCACAGTTTGGAGCAGACAGAAGTCCAGCCAATTTAAGCTAAGCATCAAGATTCTATAAATCTTAATTTTGGGGCCAAGAGTACCCCCTTCCAAGTCCTGAAAACCTATATATTGGTTTGGAATACAGAAAAGATGGGGTACATATAGTGACTTAATTGTTTGAGAAGGCAACAAAGACCCGAGGTAAGTGGGTTCCTGGCAAAGAACATCGCTTGTCCCTTATGTTCCCTAGAAGTTAGATTTATAGGAGTTTCTGTACCCTTTCACCATCCTCATCCCAAATACTCCATGCACTTGGAATAACCCTTTCTCTTATTCCTATTCTTTTTATTTTTTTCCTGCCTATCTGGGCAATTAACTCTAGTCTGACTTTAACACACACACACACACACACACACAACCTTTCTTCTGATCAGTTTCACAATGATCACCTTTTGTATACTAGGTCTTTCCTATAAATAATATAAGGTGACACCAAGTTATAGGTACGGGGTCCATGTCCAGTTTCTCTCTCTTCTCCATGAACAAGCCAAGAACCCAGCACACACTATCTGTTCAATGAATTTCAGATGAATGAGAGAGATGACATACATTACTGGTGAAGTTTCATGCATGTAGGATTATAGCCTCATAAATGTATTGTAAACTAATAAATGTAAGAGGTGATTATTTCTATTTTATTTATATTGTAAATAGCCTGGGTGAAACCAACGTCAAGTCCATGTGCTACCATTCACTGCCTTTTTTATCTGGCCGACGTCATCCTGATTCCTATTAAACCAGAAGCAAGACTCACAGTCATTCTGAGAACAGCACTCAATGCTGCTTTCCAACCAAATGAAATTGGCAAATGCAATAAAACCTAATTGCCAATTCTTACTAGTTTAACACCTAAGACAACCCCAAGTATGGTGTATATTTGTCAAAATAAATGAGTCATAGTTAAGAAGAGTCTAAGACATACCACAAATGTAATGTGGTATCCTGAATGGGGTCCTAGAACAGAAAACAAACAAACAAACAAACAAACAAAAGCATTAGGTAAAAAAAGTAAAGAAATCTAAATGAAGCTTAGACTTCAGTTAATAATATATAGCATTATTGGTTTCTTAATTATAACAAATGTAAGATGTTATTTGTAAGAGAAACGGGGTGTGGGTGTATGGGAACTACTATCTTTGCAATAATACTATAAGTTTAAAACTGTTCTAAACTAAAAAGTTCATGTAAAAAATTTTAAAGGAATGAAAAGATTTCTGAAAAATGGAAATAATGAGTAAGCATGGATCTAGAAGGCTTAAATCAAATATTGTCACCATGGTATAAAAAACTGAATATTTTTTACCAGTGGCTTTCATTTTGGTCATTACCTATGATTAGTCTCTGACCTTCTTTTCCTGAACTTAAAAACAAAGGATAAAGCAAATTTAAAGTTGATTCTTTTAAATTTTTATTAATATTTATAATGTATTATATGCCCCAGGGGTACATGTTTGTGAATCATCAGGCTTACACGTTTCACAGAGAGAGTGAGATCTCACGACCCATGAGATCATGGTCTGAGCCGAAACCAGGATTGGGATGCTTAACTGCCTGAGCCACAGGTGCCCCTGAAAATTGATTTTTAAAAGGAAATTTATTCACGATTAGAGAAAGATTTAAGCAGTGGTAATCTGTAAAGAAAGTTGCATGATGAAAAAAATCTTTTCTTATGTAGTGTTTCCATTGCTTTATGTTTTGCTCAAAGTTACATTTTTTTTTTTTTTGTTATGTGTGTACTCACCATTACTCAACAGCTAAGACTAATATGGATAAAGTGAGGAGCTGCTCAACTACATACTTTCACTTAATGATTCTTCCAGTGAAACTAAATACCCATTATGCACCTGTCAGGTATCCCTGTTATTGAAGAATCATCTCATTGAATTGGGCACAACTATTCTCTTGGCCAAAACTAACTGATTTTAGACACGCAGAAAGGAATAAGCAACCTCAAACTACTCTGAGACAAAAAAAAAAAAAAAAACTATGAAAACTATAAGATTCATTTTTAAAAAATAAACTAAAAATGAAAAATAAAAGTTATTTAATTTTACCACTAAAGTTCAGAGGTAGAATCTGCATTTACCGAGAATAACATGTGTCAGAAAGACACAGAAAGAAGACTTCACCTCATTCCTTAGCAACACTACAGATAATGCTCCTTCATTATACGGTCAGTCTCTTTATCTGAATGGGGAGGTTCTCCTCTCAGCCTTTCAAAAGGCCCCGGGAGATGAATTGCATGCATAAATTGCATAGCAGGCGTCTTCCTAGGAAGGCACTGTAAAGTTTTGGTGAAGAGCCAAAACTTTGCGAAAATGCTGTTCTTGCGTTAGCCAGGGTCTTATCCCGAAAATGCCAAGGTATCATGAAGAAAGTGCTTCTCTTTAGTTCCCGACATTCAAGAAGTTTGGATGGTTCACAAACACTTTTGATTAAGCATCTGGCTATCTGGGTTCAGGTCCAAACCATACTTCTGAATTCCTTAAGATGTATTCATCTATGCTCTTTATATAGGAAACAAGTGTGGATAAAAGGCACATACCAAATTGTTTTAAGAAAATGTCGGGCACCTATTGTTCATGATTAAGAAATAAGTGGGGAGTTCCTTTCTGTGGATAAGTGTAGATGGTGCATTTGTCTATCCATCAAGTTCAAGCCATCCAGGAATCTAAAATGATCCTTGTTCTTTCTATTTCAGAAAGAAAAAGTTAGCCAAAAATTATCAGCCAAGAACTGGTTCTTGAGCATAGAGGCTTTTGACAACTGGATTTGAAAGTAACTCTCTCTTCTTTACAGTGTGTCTACAAGAAAATGTATGTCGAGATTGAACCTGACTTTCACCTTTCTCTCTCACCTATGAGACAGGACCATCTTGCATCATTAGTGCCATTAAACCATAGCCACAAACCCTTTACCTGAGGTCCTGAAATTATCTACTCACATCCAAGGAGACAACAATTGCAGTATGTTGCCAATAATCATAACACAATAAGAAACAGAGATTCGGGGTTTCCTAGGAAAACAGGACAGGGAAAAGGGGCTGGCCTCTAGCCTACCAACACATGAATAAGTATCACTACATGAGGGTGGAGACTTCCTCTAGAGCTGATTACTAATTCATCTAAAGGTGACTACCATCGTCACCCAGAAAGAAAATGAAGTTCTTTTCTTCCATTTTCCTTCAGACATGATCCATATTTGACATCTGTGATCTCTTGTGTTTTAAATTTTATAAGCTCCTTGGTGTGGGCAGAAATGTTAATCCTCGAAAAAGAAAACTTTAGCCTTCTTATTCTTCCTAGCCACCCTAGCGAATAGTAATAAAACATCTTCTGAACACAGCCACTCCTACGTTTTTATCCACAGTCCCAATATCCCCAGCCTTGATTCTGACCTCCACAGTCACTGTGTACTCCAGGATAGGAAGAAGGGAAAGGAGGTGGGTGAGGAAGAGCAAAAAGATGGAGGAGAGGAAAAGGTGGGGAGATCAACATCCCTTGCGTTTCCACTGAGGAAAGAAGAGAGAAAATGGTGAGCAAAAAACATATAATCATGTATTTATGATTCTGTGTGAGGCTCTGGGGGATACAGAAATGAATCATATATTATCAATATCTTCCAGGAATTCACAGTCTAATGGAAAGAAAAATATGCAAACCAATGATCTCAACTCACTTCTCTAAGTGCTATGAGATGCCAGAGAAAGGTCTTAGCTTTTCCTGGAGGGTCTCAGTATAGATAGATTTCCTGGCAGGGATGATGCCTAAACCAGATATCAAAAGTTGGCCAGGTGAGGCAGAGGAGAAAGGTGTGAGAAAGACTGGCAAGAACACATAAAGGTATTTATTAAGGTAGAAAAAAATTGGAAGAGGAGACTGTTTTCTCAAGAAGACCAAAGGACATAGACCCCAATTTTGTTTTAGAGAAGTTTCACCAAAAAACAACAGCATCAAAATTACCTGTTTTATGGCTCTGTAAAGAGGAGACATCCCATGCCAGGGGAATACAGAAAGGTGTGTGGTTTTGTGCAGGGAAATTAGGCAGCTTCCCAGCTTGTGATATTAAGAGTGCTCTTCCCCTCCCCCACACAGGCTTCAGTCTCAATACTGACATTCCTATTTATAGGATTTCCCACAATTTTCTGGAAAGTTTGTTAGAATTATGGAGGACATTGGGAGATGGAGAGGAGAAGTGAATTGGGGGAAATCAGAGGGGGAGATAAACCATGAAAGACTGTGGACTCTGAGAAACAAACTGAGGGTTTTGGAGGAGACGGTGTGGGGGGTTGCGTGAGCCTGGTGGTGGGTATTAAGGAGGGCATGTATTGCATGGAGCATTGGGTGTGGTGCATAAACAATGAATTTTGGAACACAAGAAATTATATTGAATTAAATTAAAAGAAAATTATGATTCTTGGACCCTTCTTAATTAGAAAGAAGGGTCCAAGAACATGCATTTTTTTAAAAAAGCTCCCAAGATATTCCCAAGCCCATACACATCCAAGAACCACCACCCACAATACTATTTCAGTTATTACATGATTTATGTATATGTTATTTGGAAGACAAATTGAATCCAAAGTCTCAGTTTGACTGGTTTCAAGTGCCCAGCTGAACTGCCTTAACTGCAGTTGGGTAGGAGGAGGAGAGCATCGGCAGAACTCCAATGACCATCTGTTGCAGTGGGAGTGGTGTGAATGGGCTTGAATCGACGCAGAGGAGCTACTGTGCTGGTAAAGAGTAGCATGGTAGCAAGAGGTCAGTGAAGGGAAAGGAGGGGTCAAAAGAAGACAATATTCAAAGGCATGATCATTTTATGACATATAACATATTGTAATCTATCTCTTTTCCCCTTACACCTCCCAACACCACTAACCCAACAATACAGCCATGACTATCCCCATTTTACACAGGGGCTAAGAAGAATCAGACATTCTAAATGTTATATCCTTGTCCTCACTCCTCCAGGAAAACAATTACTAGAGTTTCAGAATGCAGAAGAAAATCCATATTTTTTCTATGAATCCTGTCCACGTTCAATAACATCAATGGTCAATTTTCAATGGCCAATTTTCATACATATATATGAACTAGCTCTAACCGTCTCAATTTGAGGATGTTAGCTCTTTGCATATTTCCATAATAATGGTAATAATAATGGTGATCATCACCATTACAGTAATAGCTACCATTTATTGAGTGTTGAAATTGCTAGCCTCAGTACAAGATGTCTTAAAATACACTATCTAATTTAATTCTCACAACAACCTTGTGTCATAGGTCATTTTATTTATATCTTATAGATGAAGAAACAAATGCTCAGAGAGGCCAAGTGACTTGCCCTGGATTCACAGATGCTGAGAGCTGCCACTAGAACATAGCTCTTCCTGATTTGAAACCCTGTGCCCATAACCATTATTCCTTTTTCCCTTTCCTTAGTTAGTCTTCCTTCTGGGAAATCATGCCAATGACTAGGTTAGATTCAGGGAAACAGATTTTTTTTTCCAGTTTCAGCTGTAAAATATGAAAAATGTGGTTAATGAGAAGGGAGCAGCATGAGATATAAAGCGGAAATAAATTATAGGCTGGTGGCTGCCTAAAATAGTGTTACAA
Source organism: Lutra lutra (assembly GCF_902655055.1). Lineage (NCBI taxonomy): Eukaryota > Metazoa > Chordata > Mammalia > Carnivora > Mustelidae > Lutra > Lutra lutra. Next base: position 7,883,958 of record NC_062284.1, on the reverse strand, counting down.
ATGAAGACCTGCTCCTATAAATGCATGCATTTTATGAAGCCTAGCAATGTAGAATGGAGGCAACCTTCCCATTGGCTGGAGGCTGCTAAGGGAACTAGTGGTAAATCCCCCGAGGGGCTAGCTGCATATGCCCTGTGTGTGAGATCACCATATATGGCCATGTTTGTTTTTACAGGTCATGACCAAGACCCTTCTGTTGAAGCTGATTGCCTAGGATTATTAGGCACTGACAGTGGGCTTGGGAGAGTGACAGGTATATGTACTGGCTCTGGGCTAGCCCATCATTCTTGATTGCTATGTGGGATAGATCTGATGAAAAGATTAATGCTGGTAAGAACACAAGTTAATGTCCATGTCGCTTACTCATTCTGACTCCATCAGAAGAATGGTTAGGGGTAGCTGTGACTAGGGCTGTGGCATGGGGTCAGAAGTAGTCAGACATGGGGCTAGATGAGAGGTGAAGATAATTAGATCACCTGTGTATCACAAGGAGACCACTAATTGCTTTGTCTGAGACTGGACCAATGTTTTTTTCTAATCTTGACTTTGGGCCCCTAACACATCCTTCTGGCATGCTGGTTTATTTCTGTTATATTTACTAGCACCTCCATTTAACATTTGAGTAGTGTTTTGGTTTTTTGTTTGCTAGTTTTTTTTTGTTTTTTTTTGTTTTTTTTTTATTCTTGTAATCATGACTACCCATAGGCTGGTAGAACTACAGATGATTCTTTCGTTCAGCTAGTCTAATAACTTTCTCTCTCCTTTCTTCCCTCCCTCACTCTTTCCTTCTTTCCTTCCTTTTTCTTCCCTTCCTTTCTCTCTCTCTTTCTTTCTTTGTCCCTTTCTTTCCTTTTGTGGACAGAAAGGAAACAAAACATAGAGACATCAATCAAATAGCGGTCTAGTGCGGATGAAAATGCAAACCCCCTTTGTAATGTTCCTTAGCATGGTGGACAATTATTCAGTTCCCTATTCCACCTATGGGTGCCAACATTTATTTATTACCAGCTCCCAGTGAGTTTTGAGTGTGTAGTTCGTGTCAGTGACAAACAAGATAGAAACAATGAGGGTGGTGGTCTTGAAGCCATCGCTGCAATCTGCAACCCAGGAAGAGTGGCAGTGTGGCCTAGGGGATTCTAAGCCTTTGTTCAACAGAGCCACAAGCGCTCCTGCCTGAGCTGTTGTTGTTGTTTTACAACCAACATTAATACTCTTGGGGGATATTCGGTTGCCTGGAAACAGAAGCCCATCACTGAATTCATTAATATTCAGCCAGTATGCTTTTATGAGCTTTATTATATGATTTTTCTCCTTTGATCCTAATTAACAGGTAAATACCATCAAATGAAACATTCTCAGGGATTTATGGAGCTGAGTTTGAATTTCCAATTTTCTCTTTCCATTTCCAGCTTCTCTGTTTTTAGGTTGATATTTTTCCCCCCTGTATACTTATTCTGCTTGAGAAACCAGATGACATAAGATTCATTCATTGAGAAAGAAAAGAAGTTCAGGTCATTATCACTCAATTTGGGGTGGGAATGAAGGGTAAAATCCACCTATTTAAGAAAGAATGGTTAACATTTTATCCAACTCTGTGGGAGCCGACCTGAAATTCTGTCCAGAGATGAAGCTAGATTGCATGATTCTGAATTAAATTCATGAACATCACAAGTGTGTTTTTAAATGGATGGTTAAAGTAAAAGATGCATCAGGTGTGGGACGCCAGGGTTGCTCAGTTGGTTAAGCATCTGCCTTTGGCTCTAGTCAGGATCCTGTGGGCCTGGGATTGAGCTCCACGTGGCTCTCACTGCTCAGTGGGGAGTCGGCTTCTTCCTCTCCTTCTGCCCCTCCCCCTCGCTTGTGCACTCTCTCTCCCAAAATAAATAAGCAAAATCTTTTTAAAAAGATGCATCGGGGCGCCTGGGTGGCTCAGTGGGTTAAGCCGCTGCCTTCGGCTCAGGTCATGATCTCGGGGTCCTGGGATCGAGCCCCGCATCGGGCTCTCTGCTCAGCAGGGAGCCTGCTTCCTCCTCTCTCTCTGCCTGCCTCTCTGCCTGCTTGTGATCTCTCTCTGTCAAATAAATAAATAAAAAATCTTTAAAAAAAAAATAAAATAAAAAAGATGCATCAAGTGAAAACATGTAGCTAGAAAAGTGCTAACAATTCTTAGACAACTGCTTTCAAAGGTTTTCCATTGGAGCTCTTTGTTCACCTTAACTGAAAGTCATTCATCACATGGTGCACTGATTTCTACCTCCCCAAAAAATATGTTGAAGTCCTAACCCCCAGTTCCTGTGAACATGACTTTATCTGGAAATAAGGTCTTTTGCAGAGGTAGTCAAGATACGATTCCCAACCTAACAGACCTTGTATCCTTATAAGAAAGGACAAGACACATGGAGACTGAGGCACAAGGAAGAATGCCACATGAAAAGGAGGTAAGGTTAGTGAGGGAGTGATACACTTACAAGCCAAGGAATGCTTGGGATTGCTGACAAAATCAGAAACTAAGAGAGGGGCTGTGAACAGATTCTCCTCTATTGTATTCAGAGAAAGTATGGCCCTGTAAATATCCTGATTGTAGACTTATAACCTCCAGAAATGTAGAAGAATAAATTTCTGTGTTTTGTTTCATTTTATTTGTTTGTTTTGATACCCAGTTTGTGGCAAACTATTTTGTCAGACCTAGCAAATCAATACAGATATATAATCACCTCTTTTACGTGGGTTAAATTTGCTTTATTGCTAAGTTCTGAATTTACCAAAATCTTCTGGAATAGTTTTAACAATGGGATCTGTAACTAAACATTCTGTTCAAATGCACAAAATAGAAGTACTGCCAGTTCTTAGCAGACTCTTTCTAAGAAATTTGATTAATTGAGGCTATACTAAATCTTTGTTATGAAAGGCAATTTTAGGAAGATTTAGGTTTTGTAAATATAATCCATAAGAAATAAAACAACTTGAAAACAAAAAAGTATTTGGTAAAGATCTGGGCTATATTTGATTTTTTTTATGCTTTCTTTAAGATTTTTGGTTGGAGACCTAAATCATTAATTCATTAATTCGCTCATTTATTTAACAATCCATTCATAAGTCATTCTTTAAGAATGCACTTATAATGTTTTATAGATGCTTTTTGTTCTCATCTGTCCTCTCAACTGATGCTTTCACAAACCAGAATTATCAATATTTGACAGATATCCACGGCATCAAGATAGTCACATAATAGAGACTCAAGAGACATCTTGTCAGTTACCAGAAACTTCTCTAGTTTTTAAACAAAATACCCTAGTTATTCAGCTAACGTATTTCTATTACTGTCATATTAAATGAGATATACCAGTTTCCTGAAAGAATGAACTCTTGAGATAAAATTAAAAAGTCTTCACAACTTACATCTAGTCTTATTTACTGAACTTGAAATTTGGAGCTTTGAGAATGCTCTATCACATTTCCTAGAACACCTGGCTTTTACACTTATTGGTTTGGGAGACATAATATTGCATGGATTAAGACAGAGCCTTGATCTCTTTGTTCAGAATAATCAGACACTTTATAAGAACGGGTCCTACAAAATGTTGGGCAAATATTTTCAAGTTAAAGAATTGTAGAATTGTTTAAAGAAATAATTTGTCTTTCTGAAGAAATAGACCAAAGTCATACATCAGACAGTTAAGGGAAGATATTGTTGTCACCAATGTAAGCCAATATTAGAAATATAAGTATGAAGTTATATTATTAATAAAATAGGTAGTAATTCATCAGGAACAGATAATCATATATATAGAGAGATGATAAATATACATGAATATACAGTGCTTCTCAAATCCTTCTCAATAAAGAATCACAAACAGAGAGACAAATTGCCAGGTTTTGAGGACATAATCTAATGTAATTGCCACAAGTGCAGATTTTTTTTTTGTCTTTTAATGTCAGTATTAATGAAAACACATTCTTTGTATGACTGCCAGGATGATAAAAAAAAAATATCCAGTCATTTCCAACCATGCAGCAGAGTCAATCACAGAGCAGCTTGTGTGAAGTGGACATAACCAGCATCCCACCCTCCCAGTCTCCTCACTTTTGTGGGACATGAGAAGGCTATATTTCACTTCAGAGTCCCTCGCAGTGGTCAAGGCCAAGTGATTACTCTCTTAGTAGATTATGAACACAAGTGAGGTGTATCACTTCCTGTTCAGATAATGAAAATCCCTCTCTTAACCTTCCAACCATGTTTCCCCTTGGGTGGTGAGTGTGGGAGTGGTGCCTTCAGATGATGAAGCCACATGAACAGATTAGATCACTATGCCTTTGAGCAGGAGGCTGTGGACAGGGCCCAACCTGGAGCAAACTGGGCATTTAGGGAATAAACTATGTAATAAACCACTGAGATCGTAGGTGTTGTTGTTGTTGTTGTTCTGCCATCACAGCATAAGCCCAGCCAAGCCTGACCAAGAAAACAGGCCATGACTACCATTTGGCTTCATTGGTCTCCTGGGCAACCGAAGACTAGAGGGAGTGGGAGTTGTTCAGTCATGAAGAATTGGCTTCCTGAATATTCCAGTTTACTAGGGCACTATCAACATCCCATTTTGTTTAGCTCTGGGTATATTTTGGGAATGGTCCCCTTGTATTTCTACCTTTTTTACTCCTGTAAGGGAATAACTTCCCCATACAAACCATTCTCAACAAAGGAAGGGCTGGTGTTTTCTGTACTACAAAGTGGATCTACTGATTGGTCTAGATGGGTAAAGCCACAATCTTGTGAACTAAAAGAAGAGTTGCAGCTAAAAGGTTAGTGTTGCTGTGCTCACTTTTTGCCTGTTTTCTCTCAGCCACCCACTACACCACCTTAGCCCTATTCTCTGTCCTGTGCTACCAGGCCAGGGAGATAGCAAACAATACTTTGCAGACTCCTAGTCTACCTGGTTTCTGTTGGGTTCCACCAATGGGACCCAGGCGTGGGGAATCAGAAGTCAAGGAAAAGAGAGATACTTCCTGCTTCTGGATCTGGCAGTGTGGCAGTTGACTGGAGAAAACAGAGATAGTGTGATTTCAGTCTCCAGCCTCCCAGATAGGGACTGCACGTTCTCACTTCTTCCAGCCCCTATCAGTGGAAGTGACCACAACAGCACAACTAGCAAAGTACCAACAGGTAGAGTACCTTCCTGTGGGTCTACTGAGAACATTAATAGCTCTTAATCTTTGAGTATTTTTTATTCTGCTCCTCCAGCCTTCTGTCTGTCCCCTTTTAACTCTTAGAGTACTTTCTACCCCATGGCAGCCAACTTTCTGAAATAAATCCTGAGTGTTTGAAATACCTAGAATGGTTGACGAGGTCCTGAGGTTGTAATGACTTTAAATTCTATTTGTATACTGAGTAAAAGGGAAGCATTTTGATGGCCACATTTGAAGCATGCTATAAAATCAAAAAAGACTATATCCAAATATTAGCTAGGACACACCCACAGTGTTCAGTGTCATTGAGTCTCACTAGCCTTTTCTATAAAATGTACATGATAATACTGTCATACTATTAATGTACACTCATGATAATGCATTAGTTATTAATATAAGTGCCAAGTAAGATTAATAATGATTGCTAATATTTTCAAGTACTGGTACTGCCAGTCATGGGCTAGTCCTTCTTCATAGGGACTCTTGTGCAATCAATAATGCTGTGAAGTGGGTTTCACTTTTCATAGATAAAGAACTTTGGCATAAAGAAGTTAAAGAATTTGCTCAAGTCAATGATTTTGTGTGTTTGAAGCCAATACTCTAAACTCTGCAATCTGTAACCGGACTCCCAAGCCAGCAACTTAATCACCATGAGATAACACCATCCTCATCATATGAACTGCCAAAGGCAGTGCCTGCCACACAACAGTCATCTAGTAAATGGCAGATATTATTACTAACCATTAATAACTACAGGGGTCACTTGGGCTGAGAGCAACTGACCATGCTCCACCAAGAACATCAGAGCTTAGAGTAGGATGCCACCTTTGACTTGGCCCCCTGTTTCATCTCACATGGGGCCCGCTTGGCAGGTGCAATGTACTAAGGCAATGTGTTGAGCCATAATGCCTGTATCCCAGGGGGGTCAGAAGGGGTTCACATTTCCTCTGTCTATATATCACAAATACAGAGGGCCCCAGAAGTTGAGCTGCTTGCAGATGTCAGACAGTATGCCCACTCCTCCTTACTGTGAGCCAAGTTCATCCACTGGAATACTGATTAAAATAACCATGTCAGAGCTGAATCAGCAAGATGACCTAATCCAACAAAATCACTGGGACCCTCCAAGCGAAGTATCACTCTCTTGACACTTTCTCTTCCTATCATTTTAAATGACCTCCTCTCTGAATCTTGCCTGAAAACCCTGCCTCTTTTTGTGTTTCCCCTTGAAGCACTTTGTGATATGATGGATGGAGCATGCCAAATAAAAATAAATTGGATGGTATTCTCTCCTATTATCTATGATTCCTTGATCGTCCAACAGAGTTTTTAATAAACATTTTGAATTATTTACAGTAATCTACAAAGGCATATTAATTGCGCCTGTGGTAGACGGAAGAGAGTGAAAAATGTCTTTGTTTCACCCTGACAGAGCCAATGAACCATGACACAAATGATCGCCTGCTTCATTTGTAATTATTCATGGTAAATATCTTCATTCAGTGGCAGAGATTTTCTGGCTCTGGGTCCTAGTGATTATGCGAGCATGAGAGTTATTGGTTACCGTCTCACCAAGGGACAGACTGTACTGCACACAAAATTTGGGGTGGACTTCGCTGAAGCAAAGGCAGAAGGTGACAGTTCTTCCTGCCAGTCAGGTCACTTTCAACCCGAGTCCCAGAGTCATAAGCTTTGGGTTCTACCTTTTCCACCCATAAAGACATCACAGTGTGGTCGCTCTGACTCATAGTTGATATCTGTGTTCAATTATTTTGAAAAAAAAAAAAAATAGCCAGCTGCTGTACACCCTATTACAGTCTTACCCAAGCTGTCAGAGCCCACTGTGGATTAAGTCGATGGAGACTGTCCGATGAAACCAGCTGCATTTAAGCGAACTCAGACTGGACACTGACATGTAAATAATTCAGGCTTGGCTAATATCTGTAGTCTTATTGGCTTTGTTCTCCAGCTAGCTTCTATTCTAGTCCATCTGCTTCCTAGGTTTTGACTTACCCTTCTATTCTGAGCTGTGTCTCCTCTCTGGAGTTTTCTTATAATGGATCATTTTCTTTTTTACAGGTTGATTTTCTATGTTCTTTAAGAATTTGGGGACTATCTCTCTTCTCTAGACTCTTGTGTGAAAGCCTCTAGCTATAGCTTCTTGGGATAAAACGGCCAGTGGCATCTGGGAGAGGAAATTCCAAAAGCCAGATAAATCGGTGGCCCTCTACTCTGGGGCACCTGAGAATTACCGGAGACTTTGAAGCAAACCGATGTTCAGGTTCTTGTCCAGACTTAGGGAATTAGAATTTGGAGGGGTTAGTCTAGGCATTGAATTGTTTAAAGTTTCAGGATGATTTTAATATTTCACTGGGCCTGAAAACCACAGATTCGGATAATCTGAGATGTCACTTTCGATTGGGAAAGAAGAAAATACTAATCAGTTGTGGTCGATTTATATCTATACAAATTGAATTAATTGAAAATTGAGCTTCAGTCAAAAATTATTGATCAAGCATTGCCCATGCACCAAATCTTTGCAGAAGCCAGCCCTGAACATGGTACATTTTAGTTATATGAGCCAAACCAACCTCTTTTTGCTCAAGCTAGCTCGATTGGGGTTCTGCCCCCTTAAAGTTGTCCTTGATATGAATAGGAAGGTAAATAAGGATATGTGTATGTGTAAGAGGGAGACTCTGTGTGTGTGTGTGTGTGTGTGTGTGTGAATGTGTCTATTAGTGACTATGTGAGGAAGTGTGTGTGAGGAATAGATTATCTAAATAAAAGAAAACAGGGGTGCCTGGGTGGCTTAGTGGGTCATGATCCCGGGGTCCTAGGATCGAGCCCTGCATCAGGATCTCTGCTCAGCAGGGAGCCTGCTTCCCCCCCATTCTCTGCCTGCCTCTCTGCCTACTTGTGATCTCTCTCTGTCAAATAAATAAATAAATAAATAAATACATACATACATACATACATACATACATACATTATCACACCATTCAGAGGAAAAGGAGGGCATTGAAACCATTGACTATTGGAGGTGTTTTAACTTATAGTAACTGAGTCTTTTCGCTAAGTTGCTATATTTTATGATCAAATAAATAAAATAGAGCATTGTTTTATCATCATGTGGGTACCACATGTCTGGTGGGGGTCAGGGCACGGGGGCAGAGAGAGACAGAGAAAGAAATGTAAGTGGGCAGGATTTGCAACGAAGCTCCTTTATCACAAATTTTATTCTCTCAGAGGACATTTTACCCCGAACAGATATTAGAGTGTAAAAGCCCATTGTGATGGAATAAAACATTTGAAATGCAAGCTTCACAACATTTAAATGTGCCGTGAGAGGTCTCCCCTGGAGATGAACAATGGAGAGGCAGGAAAGGAAGCTTACACAAGGAGTTACAGCCATGACCATGAATGTAGACCACGAGGACATATTTAAGGGATGCTGAAGAGCCAAATGCATAGAATTGAGGTCAGGAACAGACCTGGACATTATGAGCTGCAAGGTTAAAGGCACACACAATGAAGGGACTATGGAAACCAGAATGAAACCAGGAAGCCTTGGGTCTCCCCCTTTGAACTTGGGTTTTGAAGCTTCAAGCTCCAGTTGACAATGCTGTTGCATAGCCTCTACAATTAGGAAAACTACAATTAGAACAGAATCACAGAATCCTTACTAATATTTTTATTCTGTTTCTTTGTTTTCATCAGTGTTCAAAATTTTTCTTTATAACTAATGTGTTTTCATGTGAGGAGAGTGTGTTTACTTATTTATTTTACTAATCTACCTCCTACTGAAAATAGTACCCCCTGCATCGCCTGCATATTTTCAAGGAAAATAGCATGGCATGTCTCACTGGAGCAGCATGAGAACAAGCATGTGACTGTAAGGAAATACATTTCATTTTTTTTATTAATCATTTTTTTATTTATTTTCAGCATAACAGTATTCATTGTTTTTGTACCACACCCAGTGCTCCATGCAATCCGTGCCCTCTCTAATACCCACCACCTGTTCATTTCATTTTAATTTTAAAAAAGTTATCTGGAGCCCTACTGTGTGCATTGGACTAGAAATAAAGCCTGAAATACATAATATATCCATTCCTTCAACAATGATTTCCTGGACATCTATTATACTCCAGTCTTCCTGTTGCATGTTATATGCATGATTTAATTTAATCATTATGACAAGCCAATAAGATGTATCGATAAGGAAAACTGAAGGCATTATGTTTGTCCAAACATAAAACCCATGTGTTTTCAATTATGTTAAATTTTGATGAGCACCTATGATGTGCTAAGTAAGTACATTATAAATGCTTTATTAATTACTTATGTAGAGTTCCCTGTTAAGATTCACATTTTAGTGCAGAAGGAAATGAGGCTCAGACAGAAGAAATAAATAAGTTCACATTCACAGAACAGCTGTTTAAATCCAAGTGTGTCTGACTACAAACAGCACTCTCTTTTCTCATCAGCTGACCACCTAGAAGTGGGACTCAGGATAGGGAGAGAGGCAAAAGAAGATGAAGGAGATAAGATGCATATTAAAAATTAGAAGTTGTAGGGGCACCTGGATGGCTCAGTAAACTGGTTAAGTGTCTTAAGCATTTACCTTCAGCTCAGGTCATGATCCCAGGGTCCTGGGTTTGAGCCCCATGTCTGTCTGTCTCCCTGCTTAGCAGGAAGTCTGCTTCTCCTTATCCCTCTTCTCTTACCCTCCCCCCATCCATGCTCTCTCTCACACTATCTCAAATAAATAAACAGAATCATTAAAAAAAAATTAGGAGTTGTACATTTACATCTTCACACTTCCAAGTAATAGAATGTATTACTTTCTGGATGACTTTCTACAATCATGTGTAGCTCTTATTTTGAGCTACAACTTAATGGTCATCCTAGGAAGTTTATAAGATCTTCAGTCTCCAGTAAGTGAAATGAAAAACAGATGGAAAAATAAGAAAATAATGCCAAATATTTACAAACAAGAACAGTAAGATTACAGGTGCTTTCCCCTCTTTTTAAAAATCTGTATATTCTCATTATTTAATTAAAATTAGTGAGCATATATGGCTTTTGAAATAAAAAGACAAATGTTGCTTAAAAGAGTAAGGAGAAGATGTGAATCAATCTTATTCCTTTGCATTCATATTTTGGTGTTGACTATGTATACTGATGTCTGACTCAACAGCACTTACTCATCAGGCTTGGGTCGAGGGGAGGAAACACTAACCCTCCAACAAAATTATCTTTCAGAACATAATTATGTGCTATCAGTGAGTATCCTAAGGGAGATGATGGTAATTCCCCAAAATAGAGTTCTGCACATGACTTGGGCAAAACAGCCTTATTTTTGGAAGTATATGTCCTCCCAAGGGGGCTATTTTGAAGGGGATAAGATAATCTTAGCGCTCTCAGTTTGTTAAACATCTGTCAGAGTAGATCACAGACTCACCCAGTTGTCTACCAAATCAAAGGGAAGAGAGAAAGTTTAAAAAGCAAACAAAAATGTTGATGGATTGGAAATTAGGAAACTTAGAGAAGTAGCTTTCTTCTCTCCAGTCCTAGAGCACTACACTCATCTGGTTTTCAACCCACTTCACTGGCCACTCCCTCTGGAGCTATCACTCCGTTGATGGCTCCTGGCTCCTCCTTTTCTCTCAGGGGTGAGTACTTGAGCTCTTCTGTATACTTAATCATTCCTCACATGATATCATCTAATATGTGTCTTTAAATTCTATCTCTATGTTGACAGCTACAAGAATTACAGTTCAACTTTGATCACTCCCCTGATATCCAGGCTCTGATGTCCAGCTACCTACTTAATATCCTCACATGAATAACTAGTACGTATTTGAAACTTACCATGCCTAAAATCACATTTCAGATTTTCCCTCCAACCTGACTGTCCTCTATGTTTTTCTTTCTTTCTTTCTTTTCTTTTTTCCCAGCTCATTTAAGGGCAACTCCATATTTCCGTTTGCTCAGTCTCAAACCTTTGCAGTCATCTTGAATTCCTCTATCCATCTCTCATACCACACAGCGAATCCACCAGCAAATCCTTTAAACCATAACAATAATTCAGTACTCCCTAGGACCCTCATCACTACCTTCAGTTAAACCATCCCCTCTCACTCCAGTCATTTCCAGGTTTGCCCACCTCTAGTCATTCCTAATGTAGCAAACATAGAAACTTTTTCAGAAGGTAAGTTAAACCATGTTCTGATGTTACTCAAAATCCATGCATGCTTTTCCATTTCATAAAAAGTATAGCCTGAATATTTACAGTGGCTTACCAGGTTGCACAAGATCTAAACCCACATTATTTCTCTGACCACCTTACCTACAACTTATCCTCACTCCCTCTGCCCAGATAGGTGACCTCCTTGCTGTACTTTAAATCCCACTATCACCTCAAAGCTTCTGCACTTGCTGTTGTTGGCACCAGGAACACTCCATACCACTAGCATCAGAACTCTCTTCCGCATTGGTGAGATGAGTTTAATTTGTATACTCCAAAGGAAACTTACCTTATAAAATGGAACAGATTCAGTAGCTAGCTTCTGATTTACTTTCTATCAAAAAGAGCAAGTTCCATGAAAGCAGAGCTCCCAAATTCCAAACCAAAGCTAACCCACCCAACACCTGGCATGTGCCAGGAGAATGAGATGGGAACCAAAAGCTGAGTTAAGTGGGAAATCTTCTATTCCCATGGAATAAAGCTCAAGCAGGAGACCTCACAACCTCAAACAACCTAAGTCTAAGAAACCTAGGAAATCACATGTTATTTTTTGCTTGAAAAGACTCTTAGCCTAGTGATCTTGAACAGAAGCTCTACTTTCCTTATAGGTGCTATTTTCACTCTATTTCATATACCAATCAAACATATATAAGCGGCTCTACTCTTCCTCTTGAATGTATTTCTTTTTTTATATTTCCTATCAGTAGATACTACATCAAAAGCTAATGATACACTATATGTTGGCTAATTGAATTTAAATAAAAAATAAAAGTAGATAAATATATACAGAATAGTTTTTGTGGAGCCAAGCCCTTAGAGAATTAGTTAAAGTCATGCTACATTTAAAATTCAAGTGATCTACCTTCAAGTAAGCCATGGTCATTAGACCTACTGTATGCAAAGACCATGGTAATCACCATTGATTGATCTGATAAAATAAAGACAACACAACTTTGACCCTCAAGGAGTTTACAAACCAGTGCAGAGACATACAACTCTTAAATATAATTAACAGGGTGGAAAAGGCTATAAATAACCTACAAAGAACTTTAAACAGAAAAAGAAAATGGAGCCAATTTAATTAAAATAATACAATTAGAATGTTTCAAGAGGTGACATTTTTTTTTTATTAAATTTTTTTATTTTTTTCAGCATAACAGTATTCATTATTTTTTGCACCACACCCAGTGCTCCATGCAATCCGTGCCCTCTCCAATACCCACCACCTGGTGCCCCCAACCTCCCACCCCCCACCCCTTCAAAATTCTCAGATCGTTTTTCAGAGTCCATAGTCTCTCATGGTTCACCTCCCCTTCCAATTGCCCTCAACTCCCTTCTCCTCTCCATCTCCCCTTGTCCTCCATGCTATTTGTTATGCTCCACAAATAAGTGAAACCATATGATAATTGACTCTCTCTGCTTGACTTATTTCACTCAGCATCATCTCTTCCAGTCCCGAAGAGGTGACATTTTTTAATGTAGGCTTTGAAGGACAAAAAGAATGTCAATAAAGTAAGAATGCAAAAAAGCCAGAAAAGGCTTCGATTCCATAGCTATTCACTCCTTCATTCATGGCAAGAATTGCTTACTGAGAACCTTCTATGTATCAAGAAATGTGTTAGAGACAAGAAAGACATCTCCCATTCAGAAGGAAGCAAAATGACAGAGGTAAGAAAAAGAAACTGGCTGAGAAATTGGTAAGACAGAATATAAAGGAATGGCTAGTTGAGAAGACTGGTAGAGTGGGAACCAAGATACCAAGAAATGGTATCTTATTTCTAAAAGTGTATGATGCTATTGTAAAACTCAATGGAATGTTGATTTCTATTATTAAAATCAATAGTCTTGCATGGTGAACTTCAATACTTGGAGTTCATGGAATAGCAAGGCTTTCTGAGTAGGGAAATGGCATTCTCAGTACTCTTCTCAAGAGGGGGAAAAAAAAATCACTACCATGCCCCAAGGAGCACTGGGATGATAGGGTTCCTCAAACTCAAATCCCACAAATGCCTCTAAAAGAGTTCATTTTATGTTTGCTCCCGGGCAATCTTAACCCACTTAGACAGAAAGTAAAACAGGGAAGCCCAAGGCACCAAATTTGGTTATAAAGAAATTTGCTTTAAAGGGATTTTCTTAAAACTATTAAATGTGTCTGATATCCCAAACACAATTGCCTTTGGACTGGAGTTATGAAGTGTTGAAGCATTTATTTGGACTGATTGATCCAGTGATGATCCCCAACCATTTCTCTTTAAAACTCTGAGTGCCCAAACAGCCAGTCTCTTGGCTATGACCATCTTGCACATTTCCATTTGCCAGCAGAACATGCCTCACATTTCCAATCTATACAATAAGCCATTGCGATTAAATATACCTCAGGCTCTCTATTCTGCCTTGTTCTATAAACACAATTACCATCAGTGTTTGTGTATTTAGAAACTTGTATTCGATTTATATGGACTACAGTAACATTAAGTAAGGTAATCCCACCTGTCCTGAGAATGTTCATCTTCATTCCCTGCTGAATCTGGTTGGGATGCTGGCCTGCCTGCCAAGACGTAAAAGGTAGACAACAATCCATCTTGGATACCTGACACTGGGGCATAGATTGAACCACAGTCAATTCAATTAGAAATAGAATTTAGTGCCCGGTTCAGCCAAACCCCTAATCTTCACAGAGTAGAGTCAATAAACTACCATTTGAACATAAAGAGAAATTTCTAAGTATATCATACACTGAAATTTACCAAACAATATAGTTTCCCTGCCCCCACAAAAATGGATATCCACTTTCCCTTTGCAATCTTTCTGCCATATAATTTCATTGCCGTCCAAACTCAGTACTTCCTAGATGGCTTTTGTGATATATTAACACTAAACTACAAATAAACCCGAGCTAGTGTACCCAAAGGAGTGGATGGCCAGGGCAATGTTCCCAGTACCTACACGTAGAGTCCTACAAGGATGAGAGTTGACTTCTTCCCACTAAAAGAAACAACAGAGATATTCAAGGGCAAGCTACAGGGCAATAAGATAAGGAGGTAAAACAAACAAACAAACAAACAATCGGGGTTAACCCTTCTCCCTTTGCCCAGGTCTGTGGATTGGTGGTTTGTCATGTGGGTGGAGGGGGTCATGGTATCCCAAGTAGCTGAGCCCAGTTGGGCGAATGCTGGAGTTGGCATGGCCACAGTGGGTCCCCAAAAGGATGGAAGTAGAAGATATACCTGAAACTTCATCTCCCAATGCTCAGTCTTTAGCTCCCTTCTCCTCTTTACCCTGATGACTCCTGAATTTGTATTTTTCAGATTCAACCTTTTCCCTTCAGGCCCATTATTCAAGTACCAACTCCATTTAGATGTACTGCAGTCTTCTGAAACCAAATGTCCAAAATAGAAACTCCTTCCTAAATCCACTTCTCCCAAAAACTTCTCCATGAAATTAAATGGCACCACTCTTCCCCCAGTTACAGAGTGCAAAAGTCTCATCATCTTCCTTGGTGTCCCTTTTCTCTGACAGTCTTTATATAATCCATTCAGCAAGTCCTGATACAGCTGTTAGAATTATACTACAGACTCAATCAATTCTTTCCAAATCTATGGCTAACACATGAAGCCAACCCCAATCATGTCTCCCCTAGACTACCACGGAAGACCTTTAGTGGAATTCCCTGTTTCTGTACTTGCCACACACTGTCCTGTGTCCCCATAGTGGTGTCTCCAGACACAGGAGCCAGAGGAATCCTTCTTAGCAAGAAAATCAGACTGCCTTAGTCCTCTCCTCAAAAATGTTCCAGTGACTTGTCACCAGGTTTTGAAGAAGCTGGAAAATCTTCAGCCGGGCCTACAAGGTCTTACATGGTCTGGCCCTGCCTAGACTTCACCTTGACACAGCTGGCCCTCATGAATCTTGCTACACCCTCACTCTTGCTGTGTTTTCAGCATGGTTAGTTCTTTGCTGCCTCCAATACTGTACACTAGCTCTTACCTCTTATCAGTCTGTGTACCCCACAATTTTTAAAGGGATGGACACTTTATATCATGTGGGGTTTTGTCCAAGTGCTGCCTCTTAGATCATCCTACCTAAAATAACTCTTACCTCTACCCTCTATACACTGACCCAACTACACCCCATTACATTTTTCCTTTAGCATTCATACCACCTGAAACATTACCTCTTTGCGTGTTTAATACCTGGAGCTTTCAAAGGAAAATAATTCCCTAGGAGGTTAAGACTGTATCATTCGCCATTGTTTCTGCAAAACTTAGACCAGCGCCTGGCATATCATAGATGTTAAATACATATATGTTAAATTAAAACATTATCTTGGAGTGAAAAAAAAATAGCTGTCAACTTTCCAGCCACAGTGCATGACGACTGCATTTAAACTATTTGGAATTACTTTAAAGCAAATTTCTGTTTCTGTTCACCATCTTATAAATTCAATGCTTTTTGTGCATAGTTTCTTATTTAGCTTTTTTTTCCCATTTTTTTTTCTTTTTAATGAGTACAAATAAAATGAATGGCCATGACTCTTCTTGTTTTGTATAGCAATCATTCCCTTGAGTGTTGAAATGGAAAATTAGATACAAAGACTTTTTTTTCTTAAAATAAAGGCTGAAGGAATGGTGAAAAAAAATGCTTTGAGGCTAGAATCATAAATTCTGTGTGTGAGAGGAGATGTTTCTTAGAGAAAACCTCAGTCCTGTGTAGGAATTCTTGTCTTTGAATTAACTATCAGGGCACCCTGTAAAGGTTTAGGCATAGGGCAACCTAAATAAAAGTCAGAATTTAATTAAACTTCCACATATGCACTCTAGTGGATCTTACTATATATGAAATAAAACAAATATCCTTTGCTTATGTTTTAAAATGCCAAATAAAAGACTAATATAAAAAGTGTCAATCTTGGCAATCACTTGAGAGAGTAGCTGAATTTTGGGTATTCCATCTGAAAAAATAAGACTAATGACAGCCCCCCCCCCCCCCGCACACACACATACAACTATGATGAGGACTGAATAAGAAAAAGTGAGTAGGCTTTGATTAGTATAATGTGTTACAGTCACCAAACATAAGATCACCAAGAGTATTGGCAATCAAAGGCGTTCCATCAAGTCTGGGAAAGCCCCATACCCAATTAGAAATGGTTTGGCCCAGGTGCACCCCTTTCCTTTGGTTTAGCAGAAAGACAATGTGGTGTCACAGAACAAACACAGATGTGGAAAGCAGGATACTGGGACCATAGTCTCAACTCCAGCATTAGCTCACTGGGTACCCTTGGGTCTTTCGCTTATCTCTCTAGACTTGATTTTATTTTATTTTACTTTTTTTTTAAATTTTATTTATTTTTTTTTTATTTTCAGCATAACAGTATTCCTTGTTTTTGGACCACACCCAGTGCTCCATGCAATTCGTGCCCTAATACCCACCACCTGGTTCCCCCAACCTCCCACCCCCTGCCGCTTCAAACCCCTCAGATTGTTTTTCAGAGTCCATAGTCTCTCATGGTTCTTTTTTTTTATTATTATTATTTTTTTTTTTAAAAAGAGCCTAAAAGGTGTGATCTCAAAGCCTCTGCAAGCTGTACACATTATGCTTTTTATACTCCTTGGCTCAACTGTCGTACGATGCTGTTAAACCATGAAAATCTGAGTTGATGCTATCCATGCCCAGTCTTTGTATTTCCTACCAGGACAATTAATTGAGGGAAATTTCTTTAAGATAAGAGACACTCTCATGGGCCAATAAGCCAGTCTCAGCCTTGGCACTTCAACAAGAGCTGGGCCAGGTTTGAGAGATGAGCTGTGCTAGACCATGAGAGGTAGACTGTGGCCTGAAAAGTTATCCCACTGGACACTCTCCTTTACTCCAAGAGACAGAAGCTTGTGTATTACATTAACTGGTTTTAACTAAACTATCATAAAATGGACAAATGGTTTAAATGATTTTTCTCCCAAGAGCTGCAGATACTGAAGACAAAACAATAAAATTAACCCTATTATACTTCAGGGCAGCTTCTCCATCTTTTGCTGTGTGAAGTGAAGGTGTCTTTGTCTCTGTCTCTCATGTCCAACCAAATGAAATACAAAGTCTAGTAAGGAGATACTAATGTTCTCAGCTTCTGTCTAGACTTCCACGGTCTTGTATAACTGTTTACATCTGCTGCTGCAGTTTTTCCTTCCATAAGCACAAAACTAATAGAACATTTTTTTACATTAAATAAATAAACAAATAAATGAAGATTTGCTTTCAGCCTAAAAGGAAAGTGAAATGGGAAAGTGAGCTTTAACTATTTTCCTATGTTTAATTTCAGTCCCTTCCTCTGGCCAGTGCTGCATCCTACAGAGGACAAATAGAGGGAGATTGTTTGACTTAATTTTGTAGATTTTATCACAAAATATTATTTTTAGTTTATTAAGACTGATAATCCAATCTTTTAACTATCTTAACACTGACCAAGATTTCCCATGCCTCTAGCATAAACTCAGGCTGACTCAGTTGAATACCTTAAGGAAAAAGAACAGATTTCCAGGAGTCACTAAAACCTAAGAAGTAAAAAAGGAAGAAGGTGAAAGAAAAGGAAGGGGGGGTAGGGAAGGGAGAGGAGAGGAAGGGGAAGGAGAATAAAGGAAGATTAAGGGGGAGAGGGAGGAAGAAGGAAGGAAAGGAGGGAGGGAAAAGAGAGAGGAAGGGAAGGAAGGGAGTGAGAGGCTTTCCCAGTGAAAGAAACAAGAAAAAAATTACTATCAGGCAAGTCTTTACCAACTGCAGGAACACAAGCAACAGAATCTAAGGGTCTGGTTTAGGAATAAGAATCAGGTATGGCATGTGCAGTCCTCAGGAAACCCCACACCCAATTCCTGGTAGAGTTGAACCAAGCCTTTATCCTTCTAATAATCAAAAGTAGATCCCTTTAGTTTTGAGTATAGTATTTCCTTTTCTAACCACAGTATTAAAAGCCAAAGTCACGGATGCTCCAAAAAACTATTAACAATCCCTGTCTTAGTTTTGTTTCCTTCCAAAGGAAGACTGTAAGAATTAGTCTGTGTGTGCATCAGAATTTCACTTTCTCACTGCCTATTCATCAGAGAAACTGCAAGCACATTTGGCAGAAGGATGGAAAGAACACGATGGGATCATGCATCATATCATATCCACCCAAATTATATTTTCTGCAGGTCACAGATTATTATACTGGAAATAAGAGAAGAAATAAGTCAGCAATTGGTATCATAGGAGGAAAAAAAAACATGAGCCTCCATAACTCTGTAACTCTGGAAAGACTTTATGGATTATTACAGTAGTGAATATGTAGACAATCACTGAATTCTCCATGAGTTACACTGTTGAGCACCTCTTCTTTGTTCTGTAATACAACAATGCATGAAGAAATGCACAACTAATGCTTGAATTAAGAAATTTATTTAATATGGTTCAATGATCCCTAAATCAATCGAATGACTTTAGACCCATTTGACAAAAATAAAGGCATCACTGACTTACCGCTATTGCACAAAATAGTAAGCTGGGAAGAGATTTGTAGATGAGAAAGTATGTGAGTGTTGCCCTAGTCAAGAGAGTTTCTATAAGCCTGAGTAGCCTCATCTAATAAATATCGCATTAGGAATTTGAGTTTTATCCTCAAGACCAGCAGTCTGTGTAGGGAGCAAAACAACCCACTGGGATGCAGAAAGAAATTGTTAGACTCCCTATTCATAATACTAAGCTTAAAAAATACATAAATATATAAATATATAAATATTTATATATTGTATAAAATAATATGTTATTTATATAATATAAAAATATATTATTTTATATAATATATTATATTTTTTATATTTATATTATTTATATAATATATAAATATATATATGTATATATATACATATATATAAGTTTCACTCACATCACCATGTGGATTGTCTCTGGAGCCCTTGCTAGGGTCAAACATAAGATGGTTCCAGGTCCCATGGGGTAGACAGGTGTCTTGTTGGCACCCTAAAGGACCAAGACAGCTTTAGCCTTTCTTGTCAGCTCACTTTAAGCACATTGCAACATGCGGTAGTTCCTGTGGGCCGGGTTGAGCAGACTTGTGTATTACATTAACTGGTTTTAATTAAACTATCATAAAATGGACAAATGGTTTTAAGTGATTTTTCTCCCAAGAGCTGCAGACTGAAGATAATACAAATAATGCAAGTGAAAGCAAGCAAGTGAAAAAAAGCAAAGCTGACACTTGCCCTTAACCTTGTAGGTAGCTCTTTCTTTATCAGCCACAAGATGAAGCAAAAATGATGACTAGGTAAGCAGTTCTGACAAGGCATCAGCTAAAAATACTAGAAATCATCAGGAAGATTTTCTGAAATATTTACAGCTGCTATTGTCAAGAATGAACTTTGTCCTAAATGTGTATTTTGTTACAAGCATAATTAGCTAATCATAGTATAAATTCAGTATAATTAATAAGACATAATAAAATACTTGTTTTCAACATAATACTTTTCATTCATTCTAGTCTCAAGTCTTCCACAAGTAGTATAGTAATATACATACTACTATATACTATGTATACTACTGATGACTTAATGTTATAACTCATGGATATACTTTATAGATATTAATATACAATTTAAATACAAACATTTGGGGTGCTTGGGTGGCTCAGTGGGTTAAAGCCTCTGCCTTCGGCTCAGGTCATGATCCCAGGGTCCTGGGATCCAGCTCCGCATCGGGCTCTCTGCTCTGCAGGGAGCCTGCTTCCCTTCCTCTCTCTCTGCCTGCCTCTCTGCCTACTTGTGATCTCTGTCAAATAAATAAATAAAATCTTAAAAAAAAAAGAGGTTTCCTCTTAAAAAAAAAAAAAATAAATAAATAAATAAATACAAACATTTGAGCAATCCTGCATTCAATAATGTATAATGCTAGGATTCTTGAAAAGAAATGGAAACCACAATGGGGCACCTGGGTGGCTCAGTGGGTTAAAGCCTCTGCCTTCGGCTCAGGTTATGATCTCATGGTCCTGGGACTGAGCCCCACATTGGGCTCTCTGTTCATCAGGGAGCCTGCTTTCTCCTCTCTCTCTGCCTGCCTCTCTGCCTACTTGTGGTCTCTGTCTGTCAAATAAATAAATAAAATCTTCAAAAAAATAAAAATAAAAACAATAAAAAAATGGAAACCACTATTTTAAGAAAATGTTTTTTAAATAGAGGAATAATCTGAAAATCTAGTTTTGGAAAGGTGATGAACTGATAGCATTACAGGGAGTAGACTGTAGGAAAATACAAGAGTTGAATTATCCAGTAAGAAGTTGATTCAATAGTGAAGACAAGAGCCAAAGCATATCTCAAGGAACCAAGTAGACTTTGCTCTAGTTTCTACACTGCAAAATAGTCCTGAATAAAAGTATTTGTCCACAGGGAATTGTCTTTTAGAGAAATAATATAACCCAGAGGAAAAGCATAATAGGGTTAAAACAAGAACAAGGGGGAAAAAACTGACCAAGGAAGTCAAACCACTTCTCTCCATTAGCTTTTCTGAGCTAAAACTGAGGGAAGGGGAAAAAAGAAATGTCTCCCGCTCCTAGTGAGAGAATGAAATCTGCTCTTTCCCTTCTTAGGACTCCTGTGACTTATATTTGAAAGGATCTACAAGGCCAGCCCTCTGTCCTTCTCACATTTTACTCGGCAAAGAAATCTGAGGATCAACGAAAATGAGGATTTTGACTCAGTAACTAGCTTGGGACCTGGGAATCTGCCTTTTGAACAATATCTCTGGTGATGCTCTTGCTGGTGGTTGGTGGAGCCCATTTAGAGGAGCGAGGCTTTAAAGGAATCATCTCCGAATGTAATTGAATTTGTATTATGTACCATAGAAGATGTGAAAGCATACCTTCCCCCATATTCGTGGATTTATTAATGTGTAAAGTAATGGCTTTTGTATCACTTGCTGCCAATATTATGGGTGTTATAAAATGCCACTAAAAGTAGAAAATTGCAAATGATCGTATTTACAACAAATGTAAGTAGAAGTTCTGATGTCTCCTTCCTTTACCCTCTCCCACATAAGATCATATTTCATACCCCCAGTACAGGTAGCCAACTCCGGAGGCTGCAGGTCTAGAAGGGGAATATTAGTTACTTGGCTTTGTTTTTGTTTTTCTTGTCTGAAATGTGGGTAGTAACTCCAGGTAAATAACAATGCCCTAAGGTATTTACATAAGCCAGCTCTCAAAGCTTCCAAAATGGGAATTGGTTGAATCTGGTGTGTATTTCTCATATATAATTTCTTATAAACTCAATTCTTTTGGAAAATAGCATGATTATTCATCACTAATTATTAACCCTTACAAAACATATGTTAAATAAATACCAATTTTCAAATAAAGACATAAAACCTAGAATCAATCAAGTGCTTTCCTAACTAAGCTGAATTGAAATCATGGAAATTCCCACATAATCAAACACTTGTATGTTCTGTTGGCTATTTTTCACTTACATTCTGGATAATCAAGAATCTCATTTTGTGTACATGATGTAAAACAGTGCTAAGCTGTCTGAAAGTGGGTCCATCAAAACAGAATCAACCACCTTCCCAAATTTCCAAAATGATTCGTAAAAGAAATGGAGAAAATAAGGCTAAGTGTCTTTCTTGAGCTAATTATGAAACTATATGCTTATCTCCCAAAGCAAGGAAAGTTTTCTTGACAACAGCCTCTCTGCTATTAACTCACCAAACTTACTGAATTAGTAAAAAATTTAAGCAAGTTCTCAGGATAAAGCATGTATAAGAATTCCCTATAGAATTTGTTTAAAATACAGATTCTTTCATCTTACAGATTCTTACTCAGAAATCTGAACGAAATAAAAACTAGAGAGCTCAGGGGCGCCTGGGTGGCTCAGTGGGTTAAAGCCGCTGCCTTCGGCTCGGGTCACGGTCCCAGGGTCCTGGGATCGAGCCCCACGTCGGGCTCTCTGCTCAGCGGGGAGCCTGCTTCCTCCTCTCTCTCTGCCTGCCTCTCTACCTACTTGTGATCTCTGTCTGTAAAATGAATAAATAAAATCTTAAAAAAAAAAAAAAAAACTAGAGAGCTCAGAAACAGACCCATAAATCTATGAAAATGTGATTTTTTTAAAAGATTTTATTTATTTATCTTAAAGAGAGATGAAGACAGAACATGAGAGTGGGGAGGCACAGAGGGGGAGAAAGAGAATCCTGAGCAGAGTCTGTGCTGAGTGGGGAGCCCAATGCAGGGCTCGATCTCATGATGCTGAAATCATGACCTAAACTGAAATCAAGAGTTTGATGCTTAGTTGACTGAGCCAGCCAGACACCCCTATGAAAATGTGATTTTTAATATAAGTGATATTTTTAATCAATAAAGAAATGATGGAATATTCAATAAATAGCAATAGAATAACTGGGTTTCCATACTGATAAAAACTAAAAGGAGTCATTTTGATCTCAGCAGGAAATAGATGGAATGACATATAAGGTACTTTGAGAAAGTTTTTGTTTTTGTTTTTAAGATTTTATTTATTTATTTGACAGAGAGAGAGAGAGTGCACACAAGCAGAAGAAGTGTCAGGCAGAGGGAGAAGCAGGCTCCCTGCTCAGCAGGAAGCCTGACAAGGGGCTGGATCCCAGGAACCCAAGATCATGGCCTGAGCTGAAGGCAGATGCTTAACTGACTGAGCCACTCAGGTGTTCCTGAAAAAGGTTTTATAAAAGAACTATTTCCAACGATGCTGGCAAGATACAGAGAAGCCACAAAGAATGTCCTACCCCAAGGCTAAAAACACAGAAATATCACTACCCCTAGATCAAAAGAGGAAAAGGCTAAGGCTTACTAGAATCTGGAAGTAGAGGTGTTGAATAAGAGCAACCTTGACAGTAGATGTAACTATGAATCTAGAGGCACAACCAGCCACAGGCAACACTTGCGGGAAGAAGCTAGGATATATAACTCTGGCGGTATCTATAAATAGCCATCTCACTTCCTTCCCTCCCTCCAATTTCCTTTGTTCCCTCAACACCTGAAACCAACCAAAAGCCTGGGTTCAAGGGAGCTCTTTGGTTTAGAAGATACAGATGAGTATTTCTGGGCAGAGGGCAGGATGCAAAAAAAGAAAAGAACTGGCGTAGAGGGACAAACATAAGAGATCCAGCAAAGATTGCTAATGTACCTCATACGTATAATCAACTCAAGATATAGTAAAATTTCTCTGCTTAATTCTCGTATTCTTAAAATGTGGTTACTACTGGTTTAGATTTATGTAAAATAATATACCTTGTTTTTAGAAAACTTCGTGTTGTTCAGAGGAAAATTTTCTCACTCCAAGTTAAAACAGAATCATTATTTTATGTTTACAGTCCTTACCAAGATACTGAACTTTGTTAAGTCTCTGTCTGTCTCTCCCAAGATCAAAACCAAAAGCAGTATAGAAGAAAAACCACGACAGGGGAAAAACTGAAAAATCTCGAGGTTGCACACTTGTTTGTGTGGTGTTGTGGTTTTGTCATAGCATAAATAATGAGAGTTCTCTCATTTATCCCTGACCATCGCTTTGGGATCAACTCATGATTCTCAAAGCCTGGTTCCAGGCCAACAACATCACCATCACCTGGGAACCTGTGACAAATTCAAATTCCTAGCCCTTATCCCAGACAAACTCAATCAGAAATGGAAGAGGTAGAGCCCATAAATCTAGGTTTTAAGAAGCCTTCCAAGAGACGCTGATACTCACTGAAGTTAGAGAACCAGTGAGATCATCGATGTCAACATCCAGATTAAGGGCCATCAGATTTAGCAAATAAAATTAGAGTATAGCCAGTTAAATTTGAATTTCAGATAAATAACAAGTAGTTTTCTTACTGTAAATATACTGTAGGAATTCAAATTTAATTGTGAATCTTGAATTTTATTGGGCAACCCAATCTATACCTATATTCAGAACTCTAGTCCAGGTTATCTTCTAAGGTAAACTCAAGAACAACTCAGAAGCACATTGATAGTGAGAGGCTGGGAAATTTAGATGAATACTAACTCAGTACTAGTCCAAGTATGGTATTCCAACTAGAAGTAATTGGCTGAGAGCTTGTAAGAAATTATCTGGCCCACCTTAGAACCATGGAATCAGAAACTCTGGGGATGGGACCAAAGAATCTGTGGTTTATCAACCCCACTAAGTGATTCTTTGTGCCCTGAAGTTTGAGAACCATTGTACTACCTAATCTCAGGTGATGAATTTCACCAGTTTCCTATAGGATTCAGCAAACAAAATGAGTCATGGGATACTTATAACCTTAAGTACTTGCATAAGAAAAGGGGAAACCCTCAAGATTTATGAGCTAAGTGCTAATTTTCAGAAGTTACCCAGAGAATATCGGAAGAGGGAGGAGGATGAGGAGGACAAGAAGGAGAAGAAAGAAGGAGGTGGAGGAGGAGAAGGAGGAGAAAAGGAAGAAGAAGGAGGAGGAGGGGAGGGAAGATGAGGGAAGGATGGGGGAGGGGAGGAGATGAAGATGAAGAAGAGGAGGGAGAAGGAGGAGAAGGAGGAAGAGGAAGAAGAAGAAGAGGCAGCAGCAGCAGCAGAGGAAGAAATGCAATAAAGGTAAGGCACAAATTAATAGAAAATAAATGCAATGATAATATAAAAAAGAATACACCTGAGTTGGTTCTGTGAAAAAAATTAAAATAGTGTCTATTTTATCTCTAGCAAAAATAATCAAGAAATAAAACAAAAATAATCTTAAAAAGGAATATTAAAAAGATTAAGACAAAAGCAGAGTAAAAACTTACAAGGAGATAAAGAGTATGTCAATAATTATATTATAAAAATTAAAAATTCAAAAGAAATAGACAAAGTCCCCAAAAATATAACTTATCAAAACTGAGTAAAAATGCCATCAAAATTTAATGAATTTTATGACTATTAAGAATTCTAGCAGTTAGGGGCGCCTGGGTGGCTCAGTGGGTTAAGCCGGTGCCTTCGGCTCCGGTCGTGGTCTCAGGGTCCTGGGATCGAGCCCCGCATCGGGCTCTCTGCTCAGCAGGGAGCCTGCTTCCTCCTCTCTCTCTGCCTGCCTCTCTGCCTGCTTGTGATCTCTCTCTGTCAAATAAATAAATAAAAATCTTAAAAAAAAAAAAAAAAGAATTCTAGCAGTTAAAGAAAACACTAAACCAAGAGGAGTTTAGTATTAATTTTATCCATCTTTCAAGGTGAAAAAAAAAGTCAATGTTAGAAGGATTAGCCAGTGCAATAAGATTTAAGAAAAGAGAAAGAAAAAAATAAAGTAGACTCAAAAGGAGAAAACAAAAGTGTCCTCATTGGAAGATAATACAAGTGTAAGCACAGAAAACGTAAAATAATAGAGAAAATGTTTGGAAATAATGGGAGCACTTAACAAGATGGCTATGTAAATTTATCAAAAGCAGTTGCTTAAATGACAGGAATAGTGAAGAATATAAAATATCAGTAAGATTGGCTACGCTAATATGTAGATTTTATTTATCAAAAGACACCTTCAAGAAAGTGGAAAAAATAAGTTTCAAACTGGAAAAGGATATCTGGAATACAGAAAAGAAAATTAACATAAAAATACGTTTGAAAATTTCAAAAAACTAGCGAGAAACCAACACCAAGAAACTAATAGAAAAAAGTTGGCAAGAGAGGGGGAACGAGAACAGATATTTCATGGAGGAGTAAATGCAGATAACCAAGTAAACCTAAGAAGAATTGTTCAACATAACAGCGATCAGGATCACGCCAATCATAACCACAATGACGAACCATTTTAAATGATTTAATTGACCAAACTTAGAAGTGTGACAACATCAAGTATTGGAGGGAAGTGCACTGATAGACTATTCTGTACCTTGCTGGAGGAGGTGTAACTCAGACAACTATTTTAGGAAAGGGTTTAGTATTTTGGAAATACACCTGTCTCCCTTGGGGAAGTGGGCATGGTTATAGAGATGCTGGCCAGAGTAGTCTGCAGTTTTTCCTTCCTTCCTTCCTTCCTCTTTTTTTTTTTTCTTTTTTTTTAACTCGAGTATAGTTGACACACAATGTCACATTAGCTAGACAGCTTTTTACTTTACTTTGCATCAGGCCTTTTACTTCCCAGAGAAGGTGTTCCATGTCCTTTGTGGTAGACAGGAGTCACCTTTCTGCTGCTTTCTCTTGAAGCAGAGAGCTCTAGCTAGGAAAGCAAATTCCACAGTGAGCTTAGGTGAGAAAGGCTGGTCCACATATGCTGTGTCCTAGCCCTTTCATTTTATGGACGTAGATATGTATGTATGTACGTATGCTTGCTTGCCTATTTATTTATTTATTTATTTATTTATTTATTTATTTATTTCTAGAACCATTTCATTTTAATTAATACCACTCCAGTTGCCCCCACAGCCAGATCCTATAGCCTGCCACTACTGTGATGCCAGGGAGACCCCTCTTTTTAGACCTTCTCTTTCCTATTTTGTATGTTGAGATACTCACTTTATTCTTTATCATGCTCTCAGTTACAGGATTTTGTAGCATCCACAGATGCTTAAATGTATCTATGCATTTAAGTTTTCTGATGGACAGGTCCCCAGGCTCCTACTGGTGCTGTGGGTTGGTTGGTTGGTTGGTTTTTTCTCCTGTCATTTCACTGGCTTTCGGTAGGAAGCAGGTATAACCTCAAATGATTCGTCAGCCATTTTGAACTCAAAGTTCTCAGAAATTCCTTTAGAATGAGGACAGGGAGTGGGGAGTAGTTTGGTCTCTTTGAAAAAAAAAAATGTTGCTGATGATTTAGAAAGATGTGTTCCAGTGGTTTGAGTCAGGATTCTTAAATTATTTACCAGACTCAGGCTGAGCTGTTAGAAATGAACAAAAACAAACAGAATGAATCTAAAAGAAAATTGGGTTGCCAACAATTGAGGCTTTAAATAGCAAGTCTGCACCCCCAGTGTGAGGACTGTATACCTCACATGACAGTGGCTTTCAGGCATCCAGACCAAGTGCACATGGTAAGTACATTAAGACTTGTTGAAATGACAACAAGGGGAATTTTAAATAATCTGTTAGAATGGCTTTCCTTTCTCATTCCCTTCTTTTCTCCCATTGGAAATGGTCACTTACATTCTACCCAAATGGTGGTCTGAAATTTTGATTTAATTTTGTTTGTAAGACATTCTAACCTACTGAAATGAGGGATACGGGGAAGAATTGCATGCAAGTTTTCTCTCTTCCTTTCTTCTTCCTTTCTTCCTTTCTTTCTCTCTTTCTCCCTTTTCACTCCTTTCTTTCTTTTTTCTCTTTCTCTTTCTTTCTTTCTTTTTTCCTTCCTTCTTTCTTTTCTGCTTTTCTTTTCTTTTTTTCTTTCTTTCTTTCCTCCCATGGCCCCGTTAGGACATTTTCTGTCCAAGCCATTGAAAGCAGGTAGTTTGGTTAGGTTACATACATGATAAGCACCAACATTTCCAGACATTCTGGCTACTGGGGCATCTAAGGTTGTCTTCACTACTATTCAAGATCTTCATCAAAGAACTTCCCCCCTTTCTTCAATACTCCTGTCATTTTCCCAACCTCTTTGGCTGTACCCTAGCTTTTGATCATATCTACAATCCAAATGCTATCCTCTCTATGTCCTTATGATGGTTTGCAATGATCTAGACCTGCCCTTCTTTCTCCCTGTTACTAGCCTTTAATCACATCACCTTTGGTTTCTGAAACCTGCTACAAACCTCACCTCTGTGCTTTTATTCCCTCTGCCTGGAATATTCTTACTCCTCCACCTGTCCTCGCTGGCCTTTGTTGACTTCCATTTTAAGTATCACTGTTTCTAAGAAGGAATTTCTGACCTTCTCATGCAAACCCCTAGCACCTTGAGTTTTTCCAATAGAGAAATTGTTAAAATGGTAATCTTATACATGTTTCTTGTTTAATGAGCCTCCAATTCTGCATGAGGACAGGCATAGTCCTGATTTAGTTTCCCATATGTGTGATATCAATGCACAGTGCCTAAAATGTAAGAGTTTTTCTAAAACATATTTACCAAGAAGGTAGAGTTTTAGGTAAATGAGTGCTGATGTAAGCATTTGAGGCATCAGCCAGCTCAGATTCAGCAGGTCACATGTTGCAGACATCTCAAGTACTAAACAACAGTGACCTTGCTTTCATCACTTCCCATTGGGTTGGCGGGTCCTCCTTACAACCCTGGCTATGTGACCCTGGTGGGACCTAATTCCACCATTGGTTCTAAAAAGGAATTCTACCCAAAACATTAAAGACCTGAGTATATTTCTTGGCCTTAGCATCTTCAAGTAAGTCACAAAAGCTCTCCAAGCCATAGTTTCTTCACCTGGAAACAGGATAATAACAGTGCTGTCCCAAGTCAGCTGGGGGTGTTATAAGACCCCTTAAATACTAGTCGTGGAGCATAAACTGATGCTTGTTCCTTCCTTCACTGTTGCAGTTGTGCCTAAGATTAGGCCAAGTTTGAAGACATGCAGTTCACGCAAGACCACCCTCCCTTTGGCTACCAATTGCAAGTGAGGGATGGTGATTCTTCAAACCACACTTAGGTTCAATAGTTTGCTAGAGTGATATGCAGAACTCACTGAAAACTGTTATATATGCAGTTACACATATTTTCACAGTGAAAAGACACAGGTTAAAATCAGCAAAGGAAAGAGACAGTCTTGGAAGACTCCAAATGTGGAACTTCCAACCATCTCCTCTCTCTGGAGTCTACACAGCATCAACACCTCCATGTGTGTCACAATAGACATGGAACATGGCCAACCAGGGCATACATCCATCTGAGCCTCAGTTTTCAGACTTTGTATTAACATGATTGATTGCCCATGTGGTTGACCTTCATCTCCAGTTTAACTGATCCTGTGTGACCCAAAATCCCCAACTTAAGGCATATTGTTACTTCCTGGCTTGGTCCAAGGTCCCCACTGTGACTGAAGGCCCCAGGCAAACAAAGATACTCCCATCAGACATGACATTCCAAGGAACTTAGAGATAAGCTACTAGAAGAGAAAGGCCAACTCCTCTTTGGGCAAGGTAAACCATTTAGTACCCATATTGGACACAGCATGTTCCACCTATTTGTTCCTTAGACAAATGCCCAGTTTTCACACTCATCTTCCTCATCAGTTCAAAATCCATCTCAACTTCCCTGGAAAATTTCTTTTTCTTGGTACCTTCTCCTTGGCCTTTGACATGGACTCCTCCACAGGATGAATGTAGGAGGTATGTTTGTTAATCTACTCTAGAAATCATGTTATACCTTTCTCTAGGTTTCTCCAAAATGACCTTTTTAGCTAAATTCTATGGCAATATGGTATAGTAGTTCAGATGTACTTTGGAGTCAGAATCCTACCTGCCCCTGACCAGCTCTATCACTGTCAAAAAGTTATGTAACTTCCCTGGTCTCCTTTTCTTTATCTGCAAAGTGGAAACAAATCTATGAGTATCTACCTCATAGAGTTGTGAAGTTTCAATGACTCCATAGATATGAAGCTTGTAGAACAGTGTCTGGCATTCTGCTAAATAATGTTTGCTAGTTTTTAAAATTAATACTTATTTTCCACTATGCTTATAGCCCATTTGTCCCACTTGCCATTCTACTGCATATAAACTTTAACTGGTATCTCCACTAATTTATTCATTCACCAAGTATTTATGAGTACCCACTATGTCCCAGGCACTATCTTAAATTCTTAGACTAGAGCAAAATAATCACTTGCTCATGTGATTAAAACTAAAAGCTACTGGGGAGGGGATTGTGAAGGGAAATCTATAATGAATAATGAATAATGATAATGATATAATAATATATATCATATATATCATATATATATCATATATATCATAATATATAATGAATAATCATATATACATATATATATAAATAATTTAATATAGCTATGAGGAAAGTCAGATCATGGAATGAGTATGAAGAACTTCAGATAGTAAGATAATACAATCAGGGATGCCTATTCTGGGTAATATTTTGAACCAAGATCAGTATATTGAAACAGATCCAAACATCTGAATGTTTTTGTAGGATTCTTAGTTATTAATATGTGTTTTACTTTCTCTAAGACCAACTTTTTCTAGTCATGGACAATCATTGTAGGACCCCTGAATTTCACGAATATTGTCTTAATTCTTTTGCTGTAAAATCGGTTCTTTGGTCAGGGAGTGCTGCTGAATAGTGCATTTATTCAGTCACAGCTTGTATTGCCCATGGAAACATGGCAGATAGGAAGACAAATCTAAATCTAGGATTGATATATGTCCTGGGGAGGACAAATGACTCACCCTTCCAGGACAAAAGGGTCCCCATATCATCAGCCTACCACTAGAAGGTTGGCTGGCCCTCCTCATGTGTGATTATGTTAACAGGGTTCACAGTTGGTCAACTGAAAAATTTAGCACTCATTCCTGGCAGTTGCCAAGTTACTGTAGGAGGAAAGCCATCCACACTGTTGAGCCCTGTGTAATCTCCATGCCTGACTCCATGAACCCGTTGAGCAAACCCTGGAGTTGCTGATGAAAATAAAGTGTTATAAATTAGGTAGTCCATTTTGTCCACCTCATTACTGACATTCTTCCTTAATGCCAGGGACTTCCGGTGAACATTTACTTGGAAAATAAGTTATGTCACTCAAGGTCTATTCTGACATTCCCTTCCATAAAATTATAACCTAAAATTCTTTATCACCAACACACCAGACTCCTTATTTTCAAATCCTTGAGCACCCAGCCAAAACAAAGCTTAGGGGAAAAAAATAAAGAGAGAAATGAAACAAACCATCATAAAATAAATGTCACACTGGAAGCAGTAAAAATGAAAATTGGTATTACCAAAAACAAAGAAGGGGCAAGAATGGCCAGGAAAAAGACATCAAAATGATATTGAAACAAAATAATTAAATAAACAGAACTAAAATACAAAATTAAAATGAGAGAAGAAACGATTAATCTAGAAGACATAAATGTCATTCAACATGAATCTAACTGATGTCTATACAGAAGGGAGTTAAACAATTTAGACAAAACAAAATTCGAACAAAGCATTAACTATATAAATCAGGAAACCTTTTCAGACCCAAAAATAAAATGCATAAATTTAAAGATTTGAAAGGCAACTTAGGTCTTGGTAAATATGCTGGATTTTATTTTATTTATTTATTTTTTAAGATTTTATTTATCTATTTGAGAGAGAGCAAGAGAGAAAGAGAGAGAGCACAAGCAGCATGAAGTGCAGAGGAAGAAGCAGACTCCCTGCTGAGCAGGGGCTTTTTCCCCCCACCCCAAAGCAGGACTCAATCCTGGGACTCTAGGATCATGACCTGAGCCAAAGGCAGATGCCCAACTGACTGAGCCACCCATGCACTGCTGGACTTTTAAATTAAAGAAAAAATTCTTTGGATGTCATGCCAGGCACAAAATAATATGAGTTATAAAGGGGGTGTGGACTCCCTGCAGCATGCACTAAAGATGATGGATCTATACCTCAAAAACCTTTAGGGAAAAGAAGTACAATCAATAATTTTCTAATCCTCCAAGATATTGTTCTAATTCAAAGGTGACACTAAGATATTTTTGACCATTCAAATCTTGGGAATGTTACAAGCTCTCCCAGAAGAAACTCTATAGAGAAAAAAAACTTCAGTCAACCAAGGGAGGAATAGAAAAACAAGGGCTAAAATACCTGAGGAAAGTACTGAACACATTCAGAGGAAAGACTCAAACAAGAATGAGAATTATTCAGGAATTATTCAGAAAACAGGAAAACGTTCCAGGCTATGATAATGTGGAAGTAATATAACTAACAAAACTGGCAGGAAACAAAGAGAAAAAGGAAGAGTTTATGAAATGTTTGATCACTTCAACTTTTTATTCAAGGGTATCAAATGGTCTAATTAAATCTAAAATAGTATGTAATGAGATGTAGGAATACTTAAGAGTATACAAGTAAACACTAGAAAAAAATGAAGAAAAAGAAAACAATTAACAAAAATTAAATGAGGAAGGAAGGGAGGGCTGGTGGAAGCTAGTTTATTTTGTCATCACTTCTACTTGAGAATCAGCAGGTGCTATTTATAGAAATAGGAGAAAAGGTGTATTTTATAAAATTGTCTTCTGAAATTTATATGGCTTAAATTTATCTTCTAAGTCTAATATATAAAACTTATAGAATGTAGAGGGAGGAGTCAAGATGGCCGAGAAGTAGCAGGCTGAGACTACTTCGGGTAGCGGGAGATCAGCTAAATAGCTTATCTAAAGATTGCAAACACCTACAAATCCAAGGGGAGATTGAAGAGAAGAAGAACAGCAATTCCAGAAACAGAAAATCAACCACTTTCTGCAAGGTAGGACTGGCGGAGAAGTGAATCCAAAGCGACGAGAAGATAGACCGCGGGGGGAGGGGCCGGCTCCCGGCGAGCGGCGGAGCAACGGAGCAATATCAGGACTTTTAAAAGTCTGTTCCGCTGAGGGACATTGCTCCAGAGGCTTAACTGGGGTGAAGCCCAGGTGGGGTCAGCGCGGCCTCAGCTCCCGCAGGGTCGCAGAAGGATCGGGGGTGTCTGAGTGTCGCAGAGCTTACCGGTATTAGAACGGGGAAGCCGGCTACAGAGACAGAGCCGAGGAGTGACTCTCAGCTCGGGGTTGCCTTGAACCAGTCGCAGGCTTGGTCAGCTCGGAGCGCGGCCGGAGGCCAGGGTGGCAGGAGTCATTGGGCGCTGTTCTCTGAGGGCGCACTGAGGAGTGGGGCCCCGGGCTCTTGGCTCCTCCGGGCGGGAGACCTGGAGGCCGCCATCTTCATTCCCGCCCTCCGGACTCTACGGAAAG
Organism: Lutra lutra; assembly: GCF_902655055.1. NCBI lineage: Eukaryota > Metazoa > Chordata > Mammalia > Carnivora > Mustelidae > Lutra > Lutra lutra. The sequence goes on along the minus strand of NC_062284.1, from coordinate 7,850,661 downwards.
CGCTCAGGGAACAAAAGCTCCCGAAAGCAAACCCAGCAAACCCGAGCGGATTACTCAGTGCGGCCCCGGGTAAGGGCGGTGCAACTCTGCCTGGGGCAAAGACGCTTGAGAATCACTACAACAGGCCCCTCCCCCAGAAGATCAACGGGAAACCCAGCCAGGACCAAGTTCACCTACCAAGGAGAGCGGCAGAATTCCAGAGGAGAAGAAAGCAAAGCACGGAACTCATGGCTTTCTCCCCATGATTTTTTAGCCTTGCAGTTAATTTAATTTTTTTTTCTCTTTTTCAATTTTTTTTCTTTTTCTCTTCTTCTGCTAAATTTTTTTTAACTTTTACCGTTTTCTTTTTTTAACATTTTTTAAATAGTTTATCTAATATATATATATTTTTTCCTCTTTTTATATTTTTTCTTTATCGGATTTCTTTTTTTAATAGTTTCTTTTTTTTTTCTTCTTTTTTTTTTTCTTTCTTTCTGAACCCCTTTTTATCCCCTTTCTCCCCCCTCACAATTCGGGATCTCTTCTGATTTGGCTAAAGCATATTTTCCTGGGGTTGTTGCCACCCTTTTAGTATTTTACTTGCTCCTTCATAAACTCTTATCTGGACAAAATGACAAGGCGGAAAAATTCACAACAAAAAAAAGAACAAGAGGCAGTACCAAAGGCTAGGGACCTAATCAATACAGACATTGGTAATATGTCAGATATAGAGTTCAGAATGATGATTCTCAAGGTTCTAGCCGGGCTTGAAAAAGGCATGGAAGATATTAAAGCAACCCTCTCGGGAGATATAAAAGCCCTTTCTGGAGAAATAAAAGAACTAAAATCTAACCAAGTTGAAATCAAAAAAGCTATTAATGAGGTGCAATCAAAAATGGAGGCTCTCACTGCTAGGATAAATGAGACAGAAGAAAGAATTAGCGATATAGAAGACCAAATGACAGAGAATAAAGAAGCTGAGCAAAAGAGGGACAAACAGCTACTGGACCACGAGGGGAGAATTCGAGAGATAAGTGACACCATAAGACGAAACAACATTAGAATAATTGGGATTCCAGAAGAAGAGGAAACAGAGAGGGGAGCAGAAGGTATATTGGAGAGAATTATTGGAGAGAATTTCCCCAATATGGCAAAGGGAACAAGCATCAAAATTCAGGAGGTTCAGAGAACCCCCCTCAAAATCAATAAGAATAGGTCCACACCCCGTCACCTAATAGTAAAATTTACAAGTCTTAGTGACAAAGAAAAGATCCTGAAGGCAGCCCGGGAAAAGAAGTCTGTAACATACAATGGTAAAAATATTAGATTGGCAGCAGACTTATCCACAGACCTGGCAGGCCAGAAAAAGCTGGCATGATATATTCAGAGTACTAAATGAGAAAAACATGCAGCCAAGAATACTATATCCAGCTAGGCTATCATTGAAAATAGAAGGAGAGATTAAAAGCTTCCAGGACAAACAAAAACTGAAAGAATTTGCAAATACCAAACCAGCTCTACAGGAAATATTGAAAGGGGTCCTCTAAGCAAAGAGAGACCCTCAAAGTAGTAGATCAGAAAGAAACAGAGACAATATACAATAACAGTCACCTTACAGGCAATACGATGGCACTAAATTCATATCTCTCAATACTTACCCTGAATGTGAATGGGCTAAATGCCCCAATCAAAAGACACAGGGTATCAGAATGGATAAAAAAACAAAACCCATCTATATGTTGCCTACAAGAAACTCATCTTAAACCCGAAGACACCTCCAGGTTTAAAGTGAGGGGGTGGAAAAGAATTTACCATGCTAATGGACATCAGAAGACAGCAGCAGTGGCAATCCTTAGATCAGATCAATTAGATTTTAAGCCAAAGACTATAATAAGAGATGAGGAAGGACACTATATCATACTCAAAGGAACTGTCCAACAAGAAGATCTAACAATTTTAAATATCTATGCCCCTAACGTGGGAGCAGCCAACTATAAAAACCAATTAATAACAAAATCAAAGAAACACATCGACAAGAATACAATCATAGTAGGGGATTTTAACACTCCCCTCACTGAAATGGACAGATCATCCAAGCAAAAGATCAACAAGGAAATCAAGGCCTTAAATGACACACTGGACCAGATGGACATCACAGATATATTCAGAACATTTCATCCCAAAGCAACAGAATACACATTCTTCTCTAGTGCACATGGAACATTCTCCAGAATAGATCACATTCTTGGTCCTAAATCAAGTCTCAACCGGTATCAAAAGATTGGGATCATTCCCTACATATTTTCAGACCACAATGCTCTAAAGCTAGAACTCAATCACAAGAGGAAATCTGGAAAGAACCCAAATACATGGAGACTAAACAGCATCCTTCTAAAGAATGAATGGGTCAACCAGGAAATCAAAGAAGAATTGAAAAAAATTATGGAAACAAATGATAATGAAAACACAACGGTTCAGAATCTGTGGGACACAACAAAGGCAGACCTGAGAGGAAAATATATAGCGGTACAAGCCTTTCTCAAGAAACAAGAAAGGTCTCAGGTACACAACCTAACCCTACACCTAAAGGAGCTGGAGAAAGAACAAGAAAGAAAACCTAAACCCAGCAGGAGAAGAGAAATCATAAAGATCAGAGCAGAAATCAATGAAATAGAAACCAAAAAAACAATAGAACAAATCAACGAAACTAGGAGCTGGTTCTTTGAAAGAATTAATAAGATTGATAAACCCCTGGCCAGACTTATCAAAAAGAAAAGAGAAAGGACCCAAATAAATAAAATCATGAATGAAAGAGGAGAGATCACAACGAACACCAAAGAAATACAGACAATTATAAGAACATACTATGAGCAACTCTACGCCAACAAATTGACAATCTGGAAGAAATGGATGCATTCCTAGAGACATATAAACTACCACAACTGAACCAGGAAGAAATAGAAAGCCTGAACAGACCCATAACCAGTAAGGAGATTGAAACAGTCATCAAAAATCTCCAAACAAACAAAAGCCCAGGGCCAGACGGCTTCCCGGGGGAATTCTACCAAACATTTAAAGAAGAACTAATTCCTATTCTCCTGAAACTGTTCCAAAGAATAGAAATAGAAGGAAAACTTCCAAACTCATTTTATGAGGCCAGCATCACCTTGATCCCAAAACCAGACAAGGATCCCAACAAAAAGAGAACTACAGACCAATATCCTTGATGAACACAGATGCAAAAATTCTCGCCAAAATACTAGCCAATAGGATTCAACAGTACATTAAAAGGATTATTCACCACGACCAAGTGGGATTTATTCCAGGGCTGCAAGGTTGGTTCAACATCCGCAAATCAATCAATGTGATACAACACATTAATAAAAGAAAGAACAAGAACCATATGATACTCTCCATAGATGCTGAAAAAGCATTTGACAAAGTACAGCATCCCTTCCTGATCAAAACTCTTCAAAGTGTAGGGATAGACGGCACATACCTCAATATTATCAAAGCGATCTATGAAAAACCCACCGCAAATATCATTCTCAATGTAGAAAAACTGAAAGCTTTTCCGCTAAGGTCAGGAACACGGCAGGGATGTCCGTTATCACCACTGCTATTCAACATAGTACTAGAAGTCCTAGCCTCAGCAATCAGACAACAAAAGGAAATTAAAGGCATCCAAATCGGCAAAGAAGAAGTCAAACTATCACTCTTTGCAGATGATATGATACTATATGTGGAAAACCCAAAAGACTCCACTCCAAAACTGCTAGAACTTGTACAGGAATTCAGTAAAGTGTCAGGATATAAAATCAATGCACAGAAATCAGTTGCATTTCTCTACACCAACAACAAGACAGAAGAAAGAGAAATTAAAGAGTCCATCCCATTTACAATTGCACCCAAAACTATAAGATACCTAGGAATAAACCTAACCAAAGAGACTAAGAATCTATACTCAGAAAACTATAAAGTACTCATGAAAGAAATTGAGGAAGACACAAAGAAATGGAAAAATGTTCCATGCTCCTGGATTGGAAGAATAAATATTGTGAAAATGTCTATGCTACCTAAAGCAATCTACACATTTAATGCAATTCCTATCAAAGTACCATCCATTTTTTTCAAAGAAATGGAACAAATAATCCTAAAATTTATATGGAACCAGAAAAAACCTCGAATAGCCAAAGGAATATTGAAAAAGAAAGCCAAAGTTGGTGGCATCACAATTCCGGACTTCAAGCTCTATTACAAAGCTGTCATCATCAAGACAGCATGGTACTGGCACAAAAACAGACACATAGATCAATGGAACAGAATAGAGAGCCCAGAAATGGACCCTCAACTCTATGGTCAACTCATCTTCGACAAAGCAGGAAAGAATGTCCAATGGAACAAAGACAGCCTCTTCAATAAATGGTGTTGGGAAAATTGGACAGCCACGTGCAGAAAAATGAAACTGGATCATTTCCTTACACCACACACGAAAATAGACTCAAAATGGATGAAGGATCTCAATGTGAGAAAGGAATCCATCAAAATCCTCGAGGAGAACACAGGCAGCAACCTCTTCGACCTCAGCCGCAGCAACATCTTCCTAGGAACCTCACCAAAGGCAAGGGAAGCAAGGGCAAAAATGAACTATTGGGATTTTATCAAGATCAAAAGCTTTTGCACAGCAAAGGAAACAGTGAACAAAACCAAAAGACAACTGACAGAATGGGAGAAGATATTTGCAAATGACATATCAGATAAAGGGCTAGTGTCCAAAATCTATAAAGAACTTAGCAAACTCAACACCCAAAGAACAAAGAATCCAATCAAGAAATGGGCAGAGGACATGAACAGACATTTCTGCAAAGAAGACATCCAGATGGCCAACAGACACATGAAAAAGTGCTCCATATCACTCGGCATCAGGGAAATACAAATCAAAACCACCATGAGATATCACCTCACACCAGTCAGAATGGCTAAAATTAACAAGTCAGGAAATGACAGATGCTGGCGAGGATGCGGAGAAAGGGGAACCCTCCTACACTGTCGGTGGGAATGCAAGCTGGTGCAACCACTCTGGAAAACAGCATGGAGGTTCCTCAAAATGTTGAAAATAGAACTACCCTATGACCCTGCAATTGCACTGCTGGGTATTTACCCTAAAGATACAAACGTAGTGATCCGAAGGGGCACATGCACCCAAATGTTTATAGCAGCAATGTCTACAATAGCCAAACTATGGAAAGAACCTAGATGTCCATCAACAGACGAATGGATAAAGAAGATGTGGTATATATACACAATGGAATACTATGCAGCCATCAAAAGAAATGAAATCTTGCCATTTGCGACGACGTGGATGGAACTAGAGGGTATCATGCTTAGCGAAATAAGTCAATCGGAGAAAGACAACTCTCATATGATCTCCCTGATATGAGGGAGAGGAGATGCAACATGGGGGGTTGAGGGGGTAGGAGAAGAGTAAATGAAACAAGATGGGATTGGGAGGGAGACAAACCATAAGTGACTCTTCATCTCACAAAACAAACTGAGGGTTGATGGGGGGAGGGGGTTGGGAGAGGGGGTGGGGTTATGGATATTGGGGAGGGTATGTGCTATGGTGAGTGTTGTGAAGTGTGTAAACCTGGCGATTCGCAGACCTGTACCCCTGGGGATAAAAATATATGTTTATAAAGCTGTAAAAAAAAAAAAAAAAAAGAAAAAAGAAAGGATGAATCCCCAAGTTTTGGAGCAACATGGACGGGACTGGAAGAGATTATGCTGAGTGAAATAAGTCAAGCAGAGAGAGTCAATTATCATATGGTTTCACTTATTTGTGGAGCATAACAAATAGCATGGAGGACAAGGGGAGATGGAGAGGAGAAGGGAGTTGAGGGAAATTGGAAGGGGAGGTGAACCATGAGAGACTATGGACTCTGAAAAACGATCTGAGAATTTTGAAGGGGTGGGGGGTGGGAGGTTGGGGGCACCAGGTGGTGGGTATTGTAGAGGGCACGGATTGCATAGAGCACTGGGTGTGGTGCAAAAATAATGAATATTGTTATGCTGAAAAAATAAAAAAAAATAAAAAAAAAAATAAAAATTTAAAAAAAAATTTAAAAAAAACCAAAAAAAAAAAATAAAAAAAATAAAATACAAAAAAAAAAGAAAACTTATAGAATGTATATTACATATTGAAAGTTAGTTATTAAACAAAATTAATTCATAAGGTCAATAAAGTTAATATAAAATTTATATTAAATATAAACATAAAGTATAAAAATGTAATGAAATAAAATAAATTGGTTTTATTTAATTATGCTAAGTAAAAATGATGGCTCCTCATTGCCCATGAGATACTACTAAGATTCCATAACATGGCACACACCCCATACTTCCTCATGTACCTTTCCAGAGTCCTCCCCAACAAGAGTGAATCCTGTATGCTATGCCCCTGCAGCTTGACTAGGGGCACATTTTCCAAAAGGTATTTGCTTCCTGACTTCTGCGTGTATCATGTTGTTCCACTGACCTCAGTGGCTTCCTCTTCCCACCTCTGTGCCTTCCTCCCTTGGAATGTATTTAGGAGCTTTCTTTGAAATCTTCTTGATACCTCTAGATGTTGTGCATTTTTATATTTAGTATATAGGGTATAGCTTTAGTTATTTAAGTCCTTTTAATTTTCCCTGCTATATTGTATACCCCAACAAGGTAAAGACAAAGTTTTATATGTCCTTTTAATTCCAAGACTTAGCACAGTTAACACAAGCAATAAATGATCTAGAATAGTGTCTACTGTATATATTTTCTTCATTATTAAAATGTCTTATGAATAAAAAATTTTGTTTACAAATGAAATCATACACATATGTAGATAGATCCAGATTTTATAGCTATATAGAGACTCACACTCAAGACTTCAGTGTTCCTTGAAGAAAACAATGTTTTCATCCCCATTTACAAATTCAATAACACTTTGCATAGTATTTAGCTCTGAGCTGAAATCCAATTATTACTTGTGAATTAATTTCATCCATGATCATTGTAAAGAAAAGAAATTCTGAAGACTTTAACAATCATTTTCTGATTTTATATGAACAAAGCCTTTCATTCACCTGATAATACTACATTCTTCTCTAAAAGGTAAGTTGATTTTCTCAAAAGGAGACCTTGACATTGCCCATGAGAAGTTTCTTTATTCTACTATCTTAATGATTACTGTCAAACCCTTAATTATCAGGATTATTTATCTTCTCTCTTTGGAAGATCAGAAAACTATATCTATATCTATATCTACATATATATGTATATAACATATATGTATCAGGATAAACCTATCTATTCTATCATATCATATATAGATATCTATCATATCATATGCAGATATATGTGTATATATCAAGATATATATATATACACACACACACAGATAGATAGATACATATTCTACCTATCATATCATATGTAGATATATAGAGATAGGTAGATAGAATGTACATATAGAAAGATACTCTCCCAATATCCCAATATGATATTCTCCCAATTCCCTGTAATTGCAGTAGTCTAATTACTTGAAATCTTCCAATGGCACATCATCTGGTCAAATCAACCAACTCATGTTCACATATCCTCAGAATTAGTTATTCTTTACTTAGCCTCTCACAAAAAGGACTTTTTGCAAAAGGCAAAAACTCAAAATTACCCTCTCATTATCTCTATTTCTTATATTACATTATTTCTTAAACTACAAAAAGGTGGATTTCAAATTTGTCATTTCAATCAGATCAATATACCATGAAATTTCTGCTTTTTAATTGTTTGTTTGTTTACCTAGAAAAACTAGATCCATCACCCTCTTTGGTATCCCATCATCCTGTTCCATGTCTCATTGAGTATCCTCTTTATTTCTTCATTTGCACTAACTCAATCTGTGTGTTTACCCACTTCATGCTTCTTTCTGTAGAGGTAGTTTTCACCACTAGGCATTCCTTGCATTTACTGCTTCCTTCCTTCTCTCTTGGTTACTGATTTCCACTTGGCCTGCCCACCAGGGAGCAGCCCTTCATAAAGTCATGTTAGATGATTTTTAAGAGTATTATCCTTTACCAGTCCAGTTAAAGAGGGTGTTTCAGAAGCTGGGAGGTTATTCAATAAATCCTACTCATGTTTATAAAGTGAACTGCACGGAAGTGTTTATTGTGGTTTGCAGATGGGCTGCTGAGAAATTGTGCATCATGACCTCTGGGTAGACTCGCCAGTCAACATAACTGTCCTTGCTGTTGTATCAGCGTATCACAAAAAATAGGTCAACGGAGTTCACTATGTTTAGTATATAAACCGTCAACACCTCCAAGAACAGCCTTTTAAACAAATGTGACTCCTAAGCTAGTATATTATAAATTCTTAACTGGTCTTATAAAAGGTAAATTATGAGTACTGCCTTGTTTTTAGCATCTGTATTGGTTTTATGTCTTAAAGCAAAACTGAATCGGTTCACAAACTGCTGCAGTTGGGCTCTGTCTTTTATTTTTCTGTTTATTTCAAGTGTCTCAATAGGATATGCGCTTTAACATCACATGCTCAAGATAAAGGCAATCTTCTTTGTCATCTTAGAATATCTATATCAGACACATATTCCATTGCTAATGTGGGCTCTCATTCTCCATGTCCAACATTCTACCCAGAAGCTTGTTCTAAGACCCCATTCTGTTCATAGCAGTATTGAGAGCAACCTGTGGGAATAACTCATTATTTCATGGTTTCCTGATGGGCTTATGCTATAAAAAGATATGCCAACCCCCAAGCCATGGAGCCCTCAATTCAATGTCTCCACTGATCTTGTCCACAGCCTAGAGTTTATAGTTTTAGTCACAACTGAGAGATGAAACAAAATACAGCAGAATTGAAGATGGTTTATAGGAGTGTATTGTGCAGAGAAAACAAACACAGACACAAAACTCACTTCATAAAGAGAACTTTAAAAATCTGGCAAACCAAGTATATTTAGAGACCCCATGGATCTCTGGGGCAGATGCTAAGGCTTTCAAAATGGAATAAGAATATGATAAGTTTAAACAGGCATTGTTGCTTCCTCTTTCTACCTCCTTGTTCACAAAAAAATTGACAAGATAGATGAGTGATTGGCAAGTGTCTCAAAATGGGGAAAAAAATAAGATGTCTTTACTGATCCTAAAGTGGAATTCTTTTTTTAAAGTAGTTTCTATGCCCAACATAGGGCTTGAATTCAGGACCCTGAGATCAAGAGTTGCATGTTCTACCCACTGAGCCAGCTAGGAGTCACACAGTGGAATTTTTAAAACCACTGGGAATTGATTTAGTTTCCACCTCCAATGACATCTACCTCTGCTTTTTGAAAACATAATCACTCCAGTAGGCTACATGCTACTTATGTATTTGCCAGGATTTTGTCCAATGAGTCAGTGAAAGATATCCTGGGAAGTATTTGTGATGTGCTCATCTGCTCAATTACTGGTCCAAGCTATGAAGAAGTCTGAAGTTGAAGGTTAGACAACCCCAGAGGAAGGAGAACAAATGGAGGGTACACATTAACAGAGCCCAAACTTTAAAAAACAAATGAGTACAATTAGGTTGCAACACATATCCCATTCTCTTCTTTGGAGTGAGGAAGTCCTTGCCTTAATTGTCATTGGGCTCAACTTTGATGACTGTATTGTATGATCTACAACAATATCCTTTTTATCAAACTGGATAAGAAACCACAGGTGCCTAAGACAATACCACTATTATTTTTTTGTTTTCCTTTAGAAACTCCGTGTGTGTGTGTGTGTGTGTGTGTGTGTGTGTGTGTGTGTGTGTGTTTGTAACTGTAGCAAATAACACACAGGAAAATCCCAGACACACAGATTTATTCTTCATAAAAGTGTCCTCCTTTCAAGTTTAATTCAGTGTGAAAGCCATTTCTGTGAAACCTGGTTAATATTAACCTTAAGTCAATCCTATTTTGAGCTAAAGATAAAGGAGGAGATAGGGAGGTTGAAAATTTCTTTTTTTCCAAATTGTGTAAGGTGAATAAAACACTTGAGTGAGCCTATCCCCTTGAAGATCGATGACCCTGGTGAGGCTAATTAATTACCCCAATCCTCTCACTCTAAAAAAGACCTCAGTAACTGGAAAGACTATATGATTAACTGGCTGGGAAGATTAACCATGGAAGAGTGGTCTGGTGCTTGCAGGTTTCCTCTCAGTTGCCTACTTGTCACTTGCAGAATATACTCTGTGCCTAAGAGCTGAATCTCAAAGGGCTGGGTGATTCCTTCACAGAGATTGATCGCAGTGGCATGAGGGTGGGGAAGGATATTTCAGGTCTTAATGAGCTTGTGTTTCCAGGGGAAATGTGAGATGTCAGCAGGACTCTAGGTACTCAGCTGTTATGGGCATGTCCAGATGACATCATCCCATTTCTTTTCACACCATAATCCAGATGTCCTGTGGAACATGGTGCCACTTTTGGCTTCTAGACATCGCTCTCCATGTGAGATAGACCACTACATCAAAAACTAATGATGTACTATATGGTGACTAACATAACACAATAAAAAAATAAAAATAAAATAAAAAGATAGACACTGTCTTTATTATAATGAAAATGAAGGTTAATTGAAACTATTTCTTTTTACTATTTACATTTTTTTCATACCTGTTTGTGGCCATCATTCTATCTGTCGATTTGTGTGTGAGTGCTTGTCTCATGCTTCCATTGGGAAGCTAGTCATCCTAACACAGTCCCTAGTCCCATCCTGCCTTTTCTCTGGCCATTTTTTCAACCTAAAGCTTCCTCACCTCAAAAGTCTGAATGTACTCTCTGCTTGTGCTAGAATAACAAAGACATCACATGAGCGAAAGCTGAATTAGCATATTTTCTAAAGTTATGTGATGTTTAATGAAAAATTCTGCTGATGCCCAAATAAATTTGTGTATTTATTTATTTATTTATTTAGGTGTATTTATTTACTTGACAGAGAGAGAGAGTGCACAGGGGCAGAATGAGAGGGAGAGAGAATCTCAGGCAGACTACACGCTCAGCACAGAGATTGATGGGGGGGCTCCATCTCACGACCCTGAGATCATGACCTAAGCCAAAACCAAGAGTCAGACGTATAACTGACTGAGCCAACCCTAACTCTTTGGATCCATGAACTTATCTGTACACTTTGGCTCAGGAATATCGTTCCTAGGAATTTATCCTAAAAAATAATATTAATACTTCAGCAGCAATGAAAACAAACATAGCATTTATTAAAATATCCTAAGAGCTATTAGAAGCTATCTAGTTATCTAAAATTATCTAAAAGCTATTAGAAGCTATCTAAGTGTCTGCCTATGGGGCGCCTGGGTGGCTCAGTGGGTTAAAGCCTCTGCCTTCCGCTCAGGTCATGATCTCGGAGTCCTGGGATCGAGCCCCGCATCGGGCTCTCTGCTCAGCAGGGAGCCTGCTTCCTCCTCTCTCTCTGCCTGCCTCTCTGCCTGCTTGTGATCTCTCTGTCAAATAAATAAATAAAATCTTTAAAAAAAATGTCTGCCTATAGGAGAACAACTAAGTAGATGGTATATCATTTAATGGATACTTAGGTACAAATTTAAAAGATATAATTATTAAGACAGTAAAGGAAACCAAAATAGTTTATAATGTAGTGTTAATTAAAAAGCATTATATTAAATAATGCTATATTTTATATTTATAATTATATGAAATATAACCATTACAGATCAGGAGTACACAGTAATATGCAAAAAAGAAAACAATTGCTATGTTTAATGAGGGCATTGTTAGTGAAGTTTTTAAAGAAATCTTTATTATTGTCATTACCTCACTTTTTCTTTGAATTTATTTTATTGATATTTTTCATTATAAAATATGTTAATGTTCATGTATCAAATCTGTTTGTATACTCTTTAGTTCTTCCAGCTAAAGATGGTAAATGTTGAATGAGATGAAACTTACAGTTTAAAATTTATTAAAAGACATTGTTCTTTCAGTCATTCATTTCACTCCATATTTTTTATTCAGTATTTTTCATGTGCTATTTCTTTCACATTTCCATAAAAATTTAAGTCCTTTACATAAAGAAAAATAAAATGTATTACTAAAAATTCACAAAACTATGAAGTGTAAAATAGATTTAAATAGTTAATAATTCAAATTATGTTCTTATAAGTGTGTAGTGTTTATAGTCCATAAGGTTATTAAAACTTAAATCTCCACTAAGCATTTTGGTTTTCTCTGTCTATTTGTATGCACCCTTATTTGTTTTACCTAAAATTGTTTTACCATTTGAGAGTAAGCTAAAGACAGTGTGCCTGTCTACCGAAAATACTTCAGTGTGTTTCCACAGGAAAAGAACACACTCGGATATAGCCACAGTGCTCAAATTTTTATAAATTGACATTTTCTATTACTATTATCTAATCAATAATGCATATTCAGATTCTGTCCAATGTCCCAATAATGTTCTTATAATTAGTTTTGTTTTTTCTTGATATTTAGGATCCAGTCCAGGATCTAGCAGTGCATTTCATTGTCATAGTTCCTTAGTGTCCACTTACAGAGTGTCCTTCTGTTGGGTGTGTCTGATCTTTTCTCATGACTTGACTCAAGGGTTTTATTTTTATTTATTTACATATTTATTATCTATTTATTTTTAAGGACTTCATTTATCTTTTTCTTCTATTTTTATTTTTTATTTTTAAATTTTTTTTATTTTTATTTTTTTATTTTTTCTTGTTATGTTAGTCACCATAGAGTACATCATTAGTTTTTGATCTGGTGTTCCAAGTATTTATTTACTTGAGAGAGAGAGAGCAAGTGAGAGAGAGAGAGAGTAAGCACAAGTTGGGGGGAGGTGCAGAGGCAGAGGGAGAGGCAGACTCCCCACTGAGCCAGGAGCCTGACAAGGGGTTCAATCCCAGGACACCAGGACCATGACATGAGCCAAAGGCAGACACATAAGGGACTGAGCCACACAGGCACCTCACAATTTAGATGTTGTAGTTGGAATGCCATAGAAATGATAAAATTCTACACATTTTTTTAATTGTTAATGAAAAGGTGAAATGATGAAATTCTCAATCTTTACCTATATGCAAGCACACCCATAAAATAGTAAGTCACTGAAGGTATATTACATAATTTTACATTGAAAAACTTAAGTCTAATGAGAAAATGATGCATTGCTGGGTGTGAAGTCTGCTTCCTAAAGAATGCCAGTGGAGGCAGAGTTAAAGGCTGTAAGATCTGTAGATAAAGCAAATCTTTCCACCAGATGAGGAGTTTGGATGGATTTAATTTCCAGAACCTTGTTTATAACCCCCATTTCTTTGGCTTAAGAGAAATGGTGAAGGCCACAGGACTTTGAAATATAGTTCTGGCTCAGAACAATTTAATCAAAGTGATGCTCTCTTCTACATCTCAAGATCATTCCAATCCTTCTCTAGCTTGTGGCCCTGCTCAGCTTCAGCTCATAAGAACTTCCAACTAATCTAACAAGGGACTAGCTTCCGGGCTAGGAGCATCAGTAAGCAAAGCATTTCTGGATCCAGTGAGTCAGCTCTGCCATTATCAGGGATGCTTCTAGAAGAGACAATGGAGTCACAGCACGGTGGTCAAACCTGAAAACAGGTTTGCTTCTAGCCTGGCAATGACAAAATTCAAGCAGCTGTATGCTAAGAAAATGTATTCGGATGCCATAGACAATAAAGAAAAAAATCCTGAATCTCATGTTTTTCAGACTTTTCTTTTAAGTAAGCTCTATGCCCAATGTGGGACTTGACCTTATGACCCTAAGGTAAAGAGTTGCATGCTCTACCAGCTGATCCAGCCAGGTGCCCCATATTCTTTTCTTTTCTGAATTAAACTGGTATGTAATACTAAATAAGTTTCAAAGGTACAACATTATAATTAAACATCAGTTTGCACTTGTTCCTGATGTTAGAGGGGAAGTCTTCACTTTATCGCCTTTGAGTATGATGTTAGCTGCGGGTTTGCCATATATGACCCATATTATGTTGAGATACATTCCCTCTATACCAACTTCGTTGAGAGTTTTTATCATAAATGGATGTTGACTTTTGTCAAATCCCTTTTCTGCATCTATCAAGATGATTGTATGTTTTTATCCTTCATTTTGTTAATGGGGTTTATCACATTGATTGATTTGCTGATGTTGAAGTATCCTTGCATTTGTGGAATAACTCCCTCTTAATCATCATCTATGATCCTTTCAATGTGCTGTTGAATTCAGTTTGCTAATATTTTGTTGAGGATTTTTGCACCTTTGTTCATCAAGGATATTGGCCTATAGTTTTCTTCTTTTTGTGGTACCTTGGCTAGTTTTGGTATCAGTATAATTTTGGCTTCATAAAATGTGTTTGGAAGTGTTCCCTCCTCTTCAATATGGTGGAAAGTTTTGAGAAAATGGGTATTAAATCTTCATTGAGGGGTACCTGGGTGGCTCAGTGGGTTAAAGCCTCTGCCTTCAGTTCAGGTCATGATCCCAGGGTCTTGGGATTGAGCCCCGCATCGGGCTCTCTGCTCAGCGGGGAGCCTGCTTCCCTCTCTCTCTCTCTCTGCCTGCCTCTCTGCCTACTTGTGATCTCTCTCTGTCAAATAAATAAATAAAATCTTCAAAAAAAAAAAAAAAGAAGCCTTAAAAAAAATCTTCATTGAATATTTGGTAGAATTCGTTAAGAAAACCATCTGGTCCTCAGCTTTGGTTTGGAGGAGGTTTTTTATTACTGATTCAAGCTCCTTACTAGAAATTAATCTATTTAGATTTTCTATTTCTTCATGATTCAGTCTTATAAGATTATATGTTTCTAGGAATTTATCCATTTCTTCTAGGCTGTTCAGTTTTCTTGGCATATGATTGTTCATAGTAGCTTTTTTTTTTAATGATTCTTTGTATTTCTGTGTCATCAGTTGTAACTTCTCTTTTATTTCTAATTTTATTTATTTGAATCCTCTTTTTCTCTTGTTTAGTCTAGCTCAATTTGTCAATTTTGTTTATATTTTCAAAAACTCAGCCTTTAGTTTCATTGATCTTTCTATTTTTCTTTTTCTCTATTTTGTTTATTTCCACTTTGATTTTTTAATGTTTCTTTTATTTTACTGTTTGTTCTTCTTTTTCTAACTCCTTTAGGTTTATATTTAGACTATTAATTTAAGATTTTTAAGGTAGACCTGTATTACTATAATCTCTCCTAGAACAACTTTTGCTTCATCCCACAGATTTTAGTGTGTGATATTTCTTTTTTTTAAGATTTTATTTATTTATTTATAGAGAGAGTGTATACAACCAGGGAAGGGCAAGGGGAGAGGGAGAGAATCTCCAGCAGACTCTCCCTGAGTGAGGTGCTGCATGTGCGGCTCAATCCCACAACCCTGAGATCATGACCTGAGCCAAAATCAGGAGTCAGAGGCTTAACTGACTGAGCTACCCAGGTGCCCCTGGAGTAGGGTATTCCTGTTTTTATTGGTCTCTCTGTATATATTTTTTTTAATTTTGACTTTAATTTCCTTGAGGAGCCATTGGTTGTTCAGTAGTATGTTGTTGAACTTCCACATTGTTTTAGTTTTTATACTCTTCTTATAATTGATTTCTAGTTTCAAACCATTGTCAGAAAATGCTTGGTATTCTTCCTTGAATTTGTTAACACTTGTTTTATGGCCTAATATGTTATCTACTTTGGAGAATGTTCAATGTGTATTTGAGAAGAATGTATATTTTTTTGCTTTTGGATGGAAAGTTCTGCATGTATCTATTAAGTCCATCCATCTAATGTGTTGTTTAAAGCCAATGCTGTCTTATTAATGTTATGTTTGGATTATCTATCTATTGATGTAAGTGGGGTTTTAAAGAACCCTATGATTATTGTATTGCTGTTTATTTCTACTTTTAGGTCTCCTAATATTTGATTTACATATCTTGATGTTCCTGTGTTGGGTGCATGGTTATTTGTAAATATTATGTCTTTTTGATGAACTGGCCCCTTTATCATTTTGTAATTCCCTTCTTAGTTATTACTGTCTTTGTTTTAAAATCTATTTTGTCTGAAATACATATAATTTAACCAGTTTTCTTTTTACCCCCATTTGTATGGAATATTTCTCTATCTATTCACTTTCAGCTAGTGTTTGTCTTAAACCTGAAGTGAGTCTCTTAAAAGCAGCATATGGATGAGTCTTGTTTTTCAAATCTATTCAGCTATTCTGTGTCTTTTGATTAGAGAATTTAGTCCATTTACATTTACATTAATTATTGATAGATATGTATTTATTGCCATTCTTTCATTGTTTTCTGGCTGTTTTTGTAGTTCCTCTATTCTTTTATTCTTCTTTTTCTCTCTTCCCTTGCAGTTTGTTGACTTTCTTTAGTATTATGTTTAAATTCCTTTCTTATTTTATTTTTTGTCTTTACTATAAATTTTGATTTATGGGTACCATGAATTTGGCATGTAATATCCTATGTATGTAACAGTTGGTTTTAAATTGATAGGAATTTAAATTTGAACACACTCCAAAATTTTATATTTTTACTCCCACTCCACATATTATATTTTTGATGTCACACTTTACATCTTTTATTTTATGCATAATGATTATAGTTCTCACTAATTTTACTACTGAGTCTTTTATCATTCATACTTGCCTTATAAGTGGTTGATCCACTATCTTTGTTATATATTTACCTTTGTAGTGAGATTTTTACTTTAATATATTTTCTTATTATTAATTAGTGCTCTTTCTTTTCGAAAGTCCCTTACAGTATCTTCACTTTTTAAAATTCTTTTTTTTTTCTTTTGGCTGCCCTGTCTGGGTGAATTTCATTATTTTGTCCCCCAGCTCTCTGAACTGTTTTTCTGCTTCATCCAGTCGGCTGTTGAATTCCTCTAATGTATTTTCAGTTCAATTATTCTATTCTTATTATTCTATTATTAAGTTCTATAGCTTCTGTTTGATACTTTTAAAATATTTTCTATCTCTGTTGAGGCTTTCATGTGTTCAGTCATTTTTCTCCTGAGTTTCGTGAGCATTTTGTGACCATTACTTTGAACTTTTTATCAGGTAGATTGCTGATTTCTATTTAATTAAGGATTTCTTCAGGGGTTTTGTCTTGTCTTTCATTTTCTTTGACTCTCTGTGTTTGTTTCTATATATTAGACAAGTCAGTCACCTCTTCCAGCTTTTGGGAGGAGTGACCTGTGGAGGTCAGAAATGCTATTTCCCCTGGACTCTATGCCAGGTGCTCAAGGGGCATCCCTGTGTGAGCTGCAGGTGCCCTCCTGCTGAGGTGGCTTTGTATCAATGGAGCAGGGTTTGGCAGGGTTCTTACCCAGTTAAGCTATGCATGAAGCTGTGGTTATAAGGGTGGGCAGGGCCCTCATCACGTCCTCCAATGTCAAAAAGCTAGAGGAAGAGTTTCAAAATGGTGCCCATCGGCACTGGCACCAAGTTAGGATGAGATTGCAAAAATGACACCTGCCACTGTTTCTATTTCTGCAGAAAGTCCCAATGAGTTCCTGCCTCTTCAGAAGACACTTCAGGATTAGCAGTGGGTCTTCCTCATGTATGGTCTAGGTGCTTTTCAAACCAGTACATTTGAGTTGGGTCCCAGAGTGAGTAAATCTGTCACTTTACAAGTGGTTTATCCATTCCCTGTAGTTCTGTAGTTTTCCTAGATGTAATCCCCAGTGGTTTTCAATGCCAGGCATTTAGTGGGCTCATCTCTTCTGCTCAGTATCTAGGGGTTGGTATGCCTAATGTAGACCACAAGGCCCTCATTTCTCAAGGAAAAGTGTCATGTTTTGAGCTCCCTCCCAATCATGGATCACTGCCACTGGGTCGTTTTGAGTTTTAGATTTTTTTTTTTCCCTTTTTGGTGAGATGTCCCCCCCCCCCTTTTTGGTGAGACTGTCTCTGCCTCTTCTACCTGTTTCAGTCTTGGCCTTTTATCCTTTGTTGTGGAGATTCTGTTTACCCAACTTTCAGGACTTTTTCAGGTAACATTATTCCATATGTAGTTGCAAAATTTCTTGTGACTGTGGTTGGAGGTGAGTTCAGAATCTTACTAGGCCACCATCTTGAACCTCTCCAGGCTCTCTGTTATTGGAATCATACTCAAAATAACTCCTCTGCTTTCTGCAAACAATTCTTCTGGAACATGATGCTACTTGATTTATTTATTTAGGTTCCTCTGCATTATTCCAAAGCAAATCTTTACAAGTTATATTTGTTGAGATATGAGCTGGGAAGACCTTTAGAAAAGAGAATTCATTCAATCCACAAAAGCCACTATAGACTTCCCTGCCAGCATCTCTGTTTATTCCATTTATAATTCATGTTTGTTCAACAAAAGAAGTACACAATCACTGTTACACATTCACATATGTGACATATGGTCTGACTATTTCTCACCTTTCAAGCTATGATTAAAAAAAAAAATTCTAAGTGAATGAATACTCTTTCTCACTGTTCTTGCCAATATGATGCTTAAAGAGCTCTTGTTTATATTTCCAGCTGAGCATCATTGAACAGAAACACACAGGGTGAGGTCACCGAATACCAACTTTCTCACCATAAAATAGATGAAAGTAAAGGTGGGAAAATCAAACAGGCTTAAGAAGAATGACTCTGTCTCCAGGGTAAAGAAAGGGAGTCAGGCTGCCATCCTTTGCAAAACCTACAACAAGCCTAGGCAGGATAGTAGAAACATAAACAAAGAGAAAGAAAACAAACAAACAAAAAGACTTGGGACACTATAATTTAGCTATTGCTATCTAATGAAACACCTCAAAATCTAACAAAACATCTCAAAAACTAATGACTTAAAATAATAGTTTAGTGTTTTTCGCTAGACCATGGACTCTTTAGGCAATTCTCTAGATCTGGGCTGGCTTGATAGGCTCATGCATGCATTTTTGGTCAACTGCAGGTCAGTGGTGTCTTGACCGAACTTGGATAGACTTTGTTGCAGATGTAGGCCTTAACTGGAACTGCTCCATGTGTCTCATCCTCCAACAGCCTAGCCCAGGCAAAATCTTATGACAAAGAAAGAGGAGCAAAAAGGAGAACAGAAGCATGCAAGGCCCCATGAAGGCTCAGAACTGTCATATCATCACATCCATTATATTCTATTGAGCCAAGTGAGTCACATGGCAGCCCAGATTTAAGGGAAGAGCTGCAAAGTCAGGTTGTAAGTGATGTAGATTCAGAGATAGAACTGGGGTCAGTTTTGCAATTGATCTATCATAGGGATGTTTAGGAAAGAGCTAACAGTTATATTTGGCTGAACACTATGAATACAGATAAAGGGCAGTGGTGGGGGAAAAGGCTGGGCTTATAATTAAAGGCATAATTAGGCTTAATGTATTTTTCACTGGTTGACAATGGGAGAAGCACAAAAGTGACAGGATTGAGAACATTAATCTGGAAATCTGGTGTAGAATTAATTGGAGTAGGAAGGGACAATAGGAGGCTATTGGAAGGGAGGAGTGAGGATTCATGTGGACCAGGGCCCTGAAGGCAGAGGTGAAGTTGAAGAGAAACAGGCAGGCTTGAGAGACCTAACAGACAAAAAAACACATGACCTGGTATCTAAAATCTACAGAAGAAGAAAAATCTAAGTTTCTCTGAGGGTGTCCAGGTTTAATGATGATGAGATATTTAGAGAGTGAATAATACATAGCAGAACGCCTCAGGAATGTTCCAGAAGGTAGGAGATCAGTTCCTTCATTGGGAGTGTTGTGTTTAGTGCTCAGGATAAACAAGGTATGCTATGTTATGTACAAAGCAACCTCAAAGACTCATTGGCTTATCACAACCAAAACCCATTTCTCCCAAATGCACCATGACCCATGTGAGTCATAGAGACACTATTCCACATAGACTCTCCACAGCCATCATGGGACCCTACCATCTTGTAGCAGTGCTATCTTTAGGGTAATTAATTTGTTCCAATTTTCCTGGGACTTTCTATTTTAACTCTGAAGGCTTCAGATCCCAGCAAACCACTCAGTCTCAGACACAAAAGGGTAGTTAGTTGATCACCCAATTCTGGTTCAAATAGTGTTTTGAGACTAGTCTCTTGATTATTCCTTTTTGCTTTCTCCAAAAACATACATACTATTTCCTCTTACTTGTCACTGGCCAAGATTTGCCCTGGGGTCCTAACTGCAAAGAGGCTGGGAAAGAGGACAGAGCAGAAGGAATGTTTATTGAACACTAATGTCCCTGCTTTGAGATTTTTTGGGGGGCCTTGTCAAGCTGAGTCTATAAAAACGAACTGCTTTTAGGGCACCTGGATGGCATGGTCTGTTAAGTGACTGACTCTTGGTTTTGGCTCAGGTCATGATCAAGCCCTACATCAGCTCCGTGATCAGCGTGGAGTCTGCTTGAGATTCACTCTCCCCCACCTCTCTCTGCTCCCCACCATGCGTGCTCTCGCTTGTCCTCTCTCTCTCTCTCTCTCTCTCAGATAACTAAATAAAATCTTTTTAAAAATTTATAGCCCTTAAAAACAAGGTATAGAACTAAGACATTTTACAGTCAAATTGTGAGAGCCACAGGCTCATAGCCATAGGACAAATTCTATGCAACTTTTAGAGTCATTTGCAAATGAACTGCAGGTTTCAATGTCAAATCTCACATGTGAACATAAATACTGCAGTTCCTTTTGTGCTGCTGTCATTTGCTCAGTTTTTCCATTAGCCCATGCACAGCATTTTGCTTTGTTTTGTTTTGTTTCTTAGAGGGAGAGACCACATCGGTATGTGGGTGCACACACAAGTGTGGGGAGGAGAGGGGTAGATGAAGAGGGAGAGAGAGCATCTCAAGCAGAGTCCTTGTCCAGCAGGGAGCCCACGTGAGCCTGTGTCTCACAGCCCTGACTCATGACCTAAGTTAAATCTAGAGTCAGATGCTTAACTGACTGAGCCACCCAGGAGCCCTTTATGCACAGTACTTTTAAGGTCTTATATTCTCTAGGAGACACAGCCATGGACCAAGCTACACCACGAGTGGAATGAAAGCTGGGTTGCTTCCCCATCTCCTTTTACAGGTGCTCTAGGTAGGGAAGAACTTGCCCAAATGTATGAAGAGTCCCTGTCTCTCCAACATAGTTTCCATAATAAGTTTGAAGGAAGGTTTAAGATAGAAGATCCAACAGGTCTCTCCTGAAAACCCCATCTCCTTCTGTCTGAGATAGGCAAGAATGCAGGCAGAATTCTGAAACATTGCACTCTTAAGAACTTGAAATAACAGAATCCTCACTGGAATTTACATTCTTGAGCCATTCTCACCTGAGATTTCACTATGTCTATGGCAATACACGATACCCCGAGGATTCAGCTTCAACTGAGCACAAGCGACATCAACAAAAATTTGGCTCCATTTTTTTTTCCTAAAGAAATAAACTCGGATTTGAGTAAGCCAGCAGGTTAATTCAACAATCAGAGAATATTAAAATAATGAGTCACAGCTGTTCCTAGCTGATCTCCTTGTATATCTGCCTATGTCTATAAATATCATTAGCATTGTGAATATGTTCAAGTTCACAACCTAGCCCCTTCCCTTTCTTGGTGGCTGAAGAGGGCAGGCATGACGGGCTAGAAGCATGCTGCCAGCTACAGAGGGAGGACTTTGCAGGATCAAGCTGGGTGAGATAAAATGGCATAGGCCGAGAAAGGGACTCGAAAGGATTAAGCAATTTGCTTAGGACGCAGAGGCAGTAAGTGACAGTGCTGTGGGTTAAATCAGGTCTTCTGGTTGCTAAGAATGCCTTCTCCCTGAATGTCAAACTGCCTCCCATGAGGAGTGTGATATATATTCAGCCTCCATGCCCAACCTGATGACTCCATACTTTCATATAGTCTGTTATCAATAGAACTTCTTTATATAGTCTTATACTACAAACATCTTCAAGATGGGGGGTGGAAGACACTATCTGATCAATAGAGCAGATCTGCCCTGGAGGACTGGTAGAAATACAATGGAAGAAGGCAATACAGGCTTGGCAGAAAACCATAACTGAACAAAATTTAAGAGTAATCCAGGAACAGCAGATGGAAAGTCAAGGAACCAAGACAGATAATGGCAAAGGGCTTGCTAGCCTGGACACTATGACTGGTTTGGAGGTGTAGTGAGATTTGAGGCCCAAGGATTAGGTGACACATTCTTCCTCATAAATTATTTTGGCAAAATTATGTGTGTATACATGTATGTATACATATATGTACAGATGATTTCATACACACATGCATCCATCCATCCATCTACACATGCATATACAGTGGTACAGACTGAAGTCTATCATGAATGCCTCAGCTGATGGCAATTTCTGAGTTTCCGTAGAGGAAGGGCTTAACAACAACAATCCAGCAGCAAATGAGGTGAGCAGTATACTCAAAGCCCTATTTGAATATTAAACACAATATTTCTGCTTTATTCAATGTGACACTATATGACTTCTGAAGCTGAGATGGAAAGATGATACAGCTTCTGTCTGGTTCTCCTGGGACACTCATCCTTGGGACCGAGCCATGAAGCCGTGAAGAAGAGACTACACGGAAAGCCCACATGGGGTCCCAGCCTACAGCCAGCAGTAGTTGCTACTCATGTAAAGGAATGAACCTTCACAATATTCCGGCCCCCTTCAGGCTGCTCCCCCACCCCCCGGCTGCTACCAGGTAAAGTTGAGCTGTCCCTGCTATTCCTGATTCAATTCAGATTGGTGAGCAAAGTAATGCTGTCATCATTTTCAGTCACTATATTTTAGGGCCATTTGTTATGTGGCAGTAGGCAGCTGAAACAAAGCAAAATGTGATTTTTTTTTTTAAGATTTCATTTATTTATTTATTTGTCAGAGAGAAAGAGGGAGAGAGAGCAAGCACAGGCAGACAGAATGGCAGGCAGAGGCAGAGGGAGAAGCAGGCTCCCTGATGAGCAAGGAGCCCGATGCGGGACTCGATCCCAGGATGCTGGGATCATGACCTGAGCCAAAGGCAGCTGCTTAACCAACTGAGCCACCCGGGCGTCCCAAAATGTGATTCTTTATCAATCAATGACAAAGACTGCTATAAACAGGAAGCTATAACTTATTAAGAGATATTTTAGGAGTATTTTGTATTCAAGAGGCCATTTTCTCTCCATCTTTCCTTCTATACTTTACATTTAATGAACAGATACATTTATGTAATTAAGAAGAAAGAAATGGTCATTTGCTGACTAACCACAAAGTACTAAGTATTCTAGCTTCATACTCTGTATACATTATCTTATTTAATTGTCACAGCAGATTTACGAGGTAAGTATATTATTAACCCTCAAAGACTCCTTCCTGATAATACCCCACTCCCCTAAGTACTTCAAAAACTTACTTATTTCAAGCACCCTTGGTTAAAATGATGATTTGTATTTTGTTGCTATGTATGTACATAAATTTATAACCATATATGTATGTATATATATATACACACACACATATATATATATGTCAGTTTTTATATATGTCAGGAATAATCTAGTGTTTTATGTGTCAGGAATAATCTAGTATTTTATGTGAATTATTTTAATTCTCAAACTAACTGTATGAAGCAAGTATGATTATTCTTGTCTTACTGATGATAAAACAGGCCCAGGGAGGTTAAGCTACTACTACCAAGGACTTCATAACCAATAAGTGACAGCCCTGGGTTTGAATCGGACTTCCTTTTCCCTGTATAACACTGCATTTCCATTGAAGTGTGTATAAAATATAAACAAAACCAAATGGAATAACATTTTTTATACACACAAGAGTAAGTCTTTTATGACAATTCCTTAAAATTCTCAATGCCTTTTATTTATTACTTGATCAATCACACCCTTGTCATGTCTACACTCTTTCATTGCTCAGCTGCAAGGACATAGCTCATGCTCTTGCTTGACCTTGGCTATGTCTTTTACTGACTTTCCCTGACCTTCATCCCTGTATCTCTTCTTTCTTTCCATCACCGTCTCTGCCCCTCCACCCTTCACCTCCACAGTGGGTCTTCCAAAAAACCAGTCTTCTTTCTGCCTTTTTGTTGCTCTTTAAGGCTCACCCTGGGAGAGCCCATCTATTCTCATAGCTTTAAATATCACATCTATGCTAATGATGCCTACATTTACATTTTCAGCCCCATCTTCAATCAAAGCAAATCCTCATTAATCACCAAGCTTCTGTTTCCTGCCTTCAGTTGCCTACTGGACACATTCAGCAGGAATATCTTACTGTCACCACAGACTTAAAACAGAGCACAGCATTTACCCACCAAAATTAAACATTCTGAACTGCCTTTCATGGTCAATGGCACCGTCCTTCCACTCCTTGGGTGGCTCCCACCAGCTGCTTCCACCTAGTTTCTAGATACATACTATAACCTGAATATTTCCCGTATTAATTTATTTTTTATCAGTATAAAAAGCTAAAGGAAAAAATATGTAATACATGCTGAGAAGTATTTGAATCTCCAGCTAGACTCACAGGATATGTGTGGTTCAGCTTCTCTTCTGATGATAAGGATGATAATGATAATGGTTAAAATCTGTGGCCACTCTCTGTGAATTAGGTACTATACCTAGCACTTCACACATGTTAGTTAAATCCCAGATCCTCAAGTTAGAGACTTTTCTACCTGATAGCAGACTGTGCACCAACTTTCAGATCACAGCAGAATGATTTGACTTCATGGCTTCTTTTCTCACAGTTTGAACATCCCATTCAGCATTCTCATGGCTGGGGTACACAAAAATCGCTCCTATTCTATCAACCAGCTGGTCTCTCTTTTTCTTCTACACCTTTAGTTCCTTCTTCCAGTCTACCAATGTCATCCTCCTGACTCCCCAGTCTCATTGCTCTTTGGAACTGTTCTCAGTTGGGTCACTTGGTCCCTCTCCTTTTTAGCTGCCTCATCCTGATGCCATCATTTATCCTTTCAACCAATTCCATAGTCCTCCTGGATGGACCTCCTGCCATAATCTGACAAGACTGTCTCTTGGTTGCAGTCCACACTGTGTGCTGGTTATCAGATAGATCTTCCATATGCAACCTGTTCACCCTGAGAGTCCACTTCTGCCAGGACATAGTAAATGTCTATGTGTTCAGGAGCAAGCCCAGAAATGTATCCTCAAGTGCTCACAACTATTGGTTGTGAAAGTGTTTTTCCACCTAATTTTGTTTATTGTAGGCATTTAAAAATCTATACATTTCATGTACACACACATATATACACATGTGCATTATTTTCAAAAGCTTATGCAAAAGCTGCTAAAATCTGAAAAATTTCTGTGATTTAATTAATAGTTTGCTATGTCATTATCAATCTCTTGGTTTTGGTATTGAGCTGAGGCTATGCAAGATGGTATTACTGAGAGAAGCTAGGTAAGGGGTATGTAGGAACTCACTGTCTTAGCAAGTTATTGTCTTATTTATTTCAAAATAAAAAGTTATAAATATCTTAAGGCATTTTTATGGAAGGATACATTCCAAACTGTTATCATTGGGTTGTGCTGCGAGGAAAGAAAGGCAAAGAAAGCCTTTTCCTTTTTATGGTACATAATTCTATTTTGTTTGAAAATTTTACTAGATAAATATATCCGTATATACTTTGTATAAAAATAAAATGTACAAATTCAAAAAAATCTAATGCATTTTTTTAGTGTAAATGTATATATTTGAATTTCAAATTCTTAATTACCAACCTTATTACAATCCAACATTATTTTGTATTACTTATAAGTATGATCCTTTTACTCTGGGCAGGTGGTCACCTTAAAATTCCAGACACACATCTTGCCCACTCTTGTCTTTCTTTGCTCACTCTTTTTGCAAGCTCATAGATTTGGCCATGCTATCTGAACAGATGACTTCCAAATATGTCTCTTCCTGTCTCCCTTATTTCACATCTCTCTACGCCTGAATTTCAACTGCTGCTGTGTCTTTGCATGTAGATTTCTAGCTGGTATCTCCCCTTAGTTTGGTAGGAGCTCTTTTTTCCCTTTCAAGCAATCTCCTCCTTTAGTGCTATTCACATCTGTTAATAACACCATCTTCTTCAGCCTCACTCGCCCTCAATCATGCTAGAATCGTCTTTTATTCTTACCCCTTTTCTTCCAAATTGCTGTCATCAATATCTCTGTATGCACACTTGGGTTTCTCGTCTCTTCATCACGGTGTTTAATGACATATAATGTCTGATCTCCTCAGACAGCATTACCCTGCTCCCAAAGCCAGACAGTTCAAGGAAATAAAATTACAGGCTTATATCCCTGATGAACCCAGATGAAAAATCCTCACCAAATACTAGCAAACTGAATTCAGCATGAAATTTCATTAAAAGAATCATACATCATGATCAAGTGGGTTCCAGGGATGCAAGGATGGTTTGACATGGACAAATCAATAAATGTAATACACTACATTAGTAAAATGAAGGACAAAAATCATATGATCATCTTAATTCACACAGAAAAAGGATTTGGAAAAATCAAACATCTGTTCATGATTAAAAATTTCTAGCAAACTGGGTATAGACAGAATATACCTCAACATAAAGAGGTTATATGTGACAAGTCCACAGGTAACAGCATACTTATCAGTGACAAGCTGAATTCTTTTCTTGTAAGATCAAGAACAGGACAAGTATGCCACTCTAACCACTTTTATTCAGCATAGTACTAGAATAGCAATTGGGAGTGGGGGAAATAAAAGGTATCCAAGTCAGAAAGGAAGAAGTAAAGGTGTCTCTATTTGTAGACAACATAATACATCACATGGAAAACTTTAAAATCTCTGCCAAAAAAAAACAGTTAGAACTAATAATTAATTCAAGATACAAATTCAATATACAATAATTAGTTGTACTTCTATACACTAATAATAAGCTATTGGAAAGAGAAATGAAGACAAAAATCTCATTTATAGTCATATCAAAGGAATACAAAATTTGGAAATAAATTTAACAAAGAAGATGAAATGTTTGTACAAAGAGGACTGTCATAAATTGCTGAAAGTGAAGAGGACACAGGTAATGGGAAGGTACTCCATGTTCATGGATTGGAAGAATTAATAATACTGTTAAATTGTCCATATTACCCAAAGTGATCTATAGATTCAATGCAATCTCCATCAAAATTCCAATGTCATTTCTCACTGAACTAGAAAAAATAACCCTAAAATTTGTATGAAATCACAAAAGATCCCAAACAGCCAAAGCCATAATAAAAGAGAAAAACAAAGCCAGAGGACTTACACTTTTGGATTTCAAACTGTATTACACAATCTATAGTGATCAAAACAATATGATGTTGGCATAAAAACAGACACATAAATCAATGGAACAAAATAGAGCCCAGAAATAAATCCACACATCTATGGTCAATTAGGTTAGGGCAAATAAGCCAAGAATATACATGGGGGAAGGGTAGTCTCCTCAATAAATAATAATGGGAAAACTGGACAACCACATGCAAAAGAATGTATCATTCACATAATTCAACTCAAAATGAACTAAAGATTTGCACTGAAAAAATAAAGTTTAAATTAAAAAAAAAAAAAAAGATTTGAACATAAGACCTGAAAACATAGAAGTCCTAGAAGAAAATAGAGGAGGTAGGCTACTTGACATTAGTTTTGACAATGATTTTTTTTTTAATATGACACCAAAAGCAAAAGCTTTGTAACAAAGCAAAAGTAAATAAGTGGGATTAAATGCTTCCATATGGCAAAGGAAACCACCAACAAAATGAAAAGTTTGACTTATGGAATGGGAGAAAATATTTGCAAACCATGTATCCAATAAAAGGCTAACATCCAAGATATACAAGGAATTCATGCAACTTAATAACAATAAAATTAAAGAAATAACCCAATTAAAAATTGACAAAGGATCTAAACAACAATTTTTCCAAAGAAGACATACTAATGACCAAACAAATGCTTGTAAAGGTATGCAGCATTTCTAATAATTGGGGAAAACAAACCACAGTGAGATGTTATGTTGCATCTGGTGGGAGATCTGTTATCAAAAAGACAAGAGAGAGCAAATGCTGATGAGGATGTGGAGAAACCTTCCCTCTGAAACACTGAGCCCTTGCACACTATTAATGGGAATGTAAACTGGGACAGCCCCTATAGAAAGCCACATGGATGCTCCTCAAGAAATTAAAAACAGAAGTACCATATGATCCAGCAATCCCACTTTTGGGTATAAAACCAAAGGAAATGAAATCATCTCAAAGACATATATGTAGCACCACCATGTTCATATCAGCATTGTTTCTAATAGCCAACATATGGAAATAAATTCAGTGCCCATCCATGGATGAATGGATAAAAAGAATGGTGATATATGTATACAATGGAATATTATTCAGCCTTAAAAAAAAAAAAAAAGGTCATTTTGTATTTGGGAAAACGTGGATGAATCAGGAGGACATTATGCTAAGTGAAATATGCCAAACAGGAAAAGGCAAATACCACAGGGAATCACTTATTCTTTGGGGGGAGGGGGTCAAACTCAGAAACAGAGTAAAGAAGTGGTTGCTAAGAACTGGAAAGTTGGGAAAAATAGTCAAGGTGAGTAAGAGTACAGTCAGTTATGAGATGAGTAAACTCTGAAGCTCTACTATATAACATGAAGAATATAGCTGATAAAACTATTGTATAGTTAAAATTATAATTTCAGTGTAATAATAAATATTATTTAGGATTTTAGTAAAATTGCTAAGAGAAGAGAATTTAAATGTTCTGAGCAGTAAAAAAAATAATAATAACAATAATAATAATAAAGTGAGGTGACAGATGTATTAATTCCATGGGTGAATCCTTTTACAATATGTGTTTATATCAAATCATCTATCCCAATCTGGGGCTGGCTTAACCTGGATGACTCAGTTGGTTAAGAACATGCCTTTGGCTCAGGTCATGATCTTGGGGTCTTGGGATTGAACTCTCTGCTCAGCAAGGAACCTTCTTCTCACTCTGCTCCCCCCTTCCTGTTCATGGTCTCTCTCACTGGTTCTCTCTCTCTCTCTTGAATAAATAAAAATCTTTTAAAAAATAAATATATCACAATTTGACTTGTTGATTATACCTCAATAGAGCTGGAAAATAAATAAATAAAATGAAATCTGACTACAGCATATTTTCCTGGGTTCCTTTCCTTACAAGCTCCTTACATTTTCATGAAAATACTCACCATTTTACTAACACGTCTCTTTTGATCTCTCTACCCCACATAAGTAGATAGCAACGTTTTAGACGGAAGTCATCATATTTTTTTATCTTTATATCACTTTCCTGATATTATGCCATGCTCAATAGGCACTCTAGAAATATTTGTTGAATTGAATGAGTTTTCCTAATCAGATTGTAGAGCTCGGAAAACAGACTCCTTCACACAAGAACAAATGTGAACACTTAGTAGGAGCTTAATAAATATTCATTGATTGATTAGATTTGGCTAGCCTGGTTTCATTACTCAGGCAAAATGAAATATGGAAAATAAACTGCCATCGCAGGCTGACTTCCTCTCCCAGAAATGAGTAGAGATAAATGATCCCATTGAGTTACATGAGATGAGTATCTGGTGTGGCATTCATAGAGAAGAGTAAATTAGATTTTTAAAATAGTTTCAGGGTTAAAAATGTAAGATGTTATTAGTAACACGAGTAAGGAATCATTATTAATGTAGTCAATGACCTTTATCTTGATGTACTGGAATAAGAGATTTATACATCCGAAGGGGATGAATTGTTCATTTCCATCAAAGATTTGGAAACAAGAGGCAGAAGCACAGTTTGGGAACATTTAGGTTTGTCTAAGGACCAACTGGAAGAACACACTGCAATTTCCCAAGGCTTGTGCAAGGCTTTCAGGAATTGAATCAGCCCAGAGGAGAAGGGATTTAGGAACAAGGAAGCTACTTTTTACAGATAAATATATAAGTAATAACCAGCAATAATTCAAAAGGAAATAAAGGACATCCAAAAACCACATATGTCGGTTTAATGAGATTTGGGGGAAAAAATATGATATTCTTTTAAAGTTTGCTTCAATACGATAGGGCCTCTTTAACACATTCTTCATTGGATTTATGGAGGTTAAAAAGATTTAACCAATCTTAACCCAGATTTATTAAATATTATGCAGATTTGGTAAACTCACCAGAGATTCAATACTAGTTATTGTAGAGTTAGTAAATCTTCCTTCATGCTTGTTAGCACTTTCTATAATTTAACAAGGAGCTGAGTATAACCAACACTAAGATTTAATATTTAGAGTCTTACTGAAAAAAAAAAGTGATTCCAAGATTTATTCAATATGCTTAAGACTTAACAAATATTGTCTCAACTCAGAAAAATAAATATGGAATGAAAACAGCCCTAATTGCTTGCTCTGAGGCAAATGTTCAATTTACCATTTTTTTATGTATTTAATAAATAGATTATTAAATCAAGTGCAATGCTCATTAAAGATGGTATCAATTTAAGGAATTCATCTCAGCTATGATTTATCCAATCTAATGCCCCATTGATTAAATGTTCTTCAGATCTTAAAAGTCCACTTCAGGATTAATAGGTATCAGGTCAATTTAGAACAGCATTCAGCACACATGAAAGCCAATGAGCGAGGAGGTGATTTATACGCTCTACGCGGAATGGGCGCCATAAGTGTTTACGATGTGGGGAAATAGTGCATTTAAAATGCTACTCAAAAACATTTTAGAGGGTAAATACGCAGTGCTTAAGCTTCTCAAGTGCCTCCAAGTGGGACGGATGCAGAACGAATAAGGTAACCTGGGGAGAGGGTGGTGGGTAGAAGTTCTTGGGAGTCAACCTGGGAATATGGCTTTCTGGCCTGTCCGCCTAATAGCTCACATGATTTCCCTGGAAGTTATGTGCGGGGGGTTGAGGGGGAGAGGCACAGCCCTATCTCTGAGCTTCTGGGGATGTGTTTCACGGATGTGTATGATGTTCCCAGGAGGTCCAACAGAATTACAGCTTTGTCCTCTGGAATACATTTGGCCGTGGTGAAATTCTGTATTGATGGGCTATCATTATTTCAAGACTTGATGACTGCTGGTTTTCGATATTTTGGGTGTGATTTGATAGTGACAGAATAGGTCATAGAGCAGGTTCCATTTTGAAACCCTATCTTGGATACTGTGTCCAAATTGTGACTCTGTTTATGGACAGAAGTTAGCAGAGCATTTTCTACCTAACTCTTAAGTCAAGAGGCCCCAGATATCAGAGTAGGTAATTAGCAGAGCTCCTGGAGAAGCTTCTCATTTGCCTTTTCATACCAAAAGAATATGTTAGTTCTCATTTATTTAGTAGTTTCTATGTACCGGACACTATTTCTTTTTTTATTTTAAATATCCTAAAAGTAGTTCTAAATATATGCTACTTATAGAGTAATAAACCAAGATTTAGTAATTAAATAACTTGCTCCAATTAAAAATGCTCATGAGTGGCAGAAATGAGATTAGAAATCAAAAGCATCTCACTGCAAAGCCTATGATATTCCACTGTTTCTGTGGAATATCCAGGACAAATTCAATTAAAACCAAGAACTGAGGGGAGCCTGAGTGGCTCAGTGGGTTAAGCCTCTGCCTTCAGCTCAGAGTCCTGGGATGGAGCCCTGCATCGGCCTCTCTGCTCGGCAGGGAGCCTGCTTCTGCCTCTCTCTCTGCCTGTCTCTCTGCCAACTTGTGAACTCTCTCTCTGCGTCAAATAAACAAAAAATAAAATCTTAAAAAAAAACCACAACAACAAGAATTGAGTGGCTACCTTTTTTCCCTGTCACAGTGCTAAGCACTAAGGATATGGAAATAAAAAGACAAGCCTGTCTTCAAGTAAATCACTGTCTTATTGTGGAGACAGTCAAATAAAGAGAAAATTAGCATGCAGTAAGACAAGCATTTTGAAAGGGAAATTCACAGTGCTATATAAGAACCCAAGAGTTAGTTAGCTATACCATATGGGAAAATTCAAGGAAGGTTTCTGAGACTATTAAGCTGTGCTTTGGGTAGTGCTAAGAAAAAGATATTGTGGCAAATGAAACTGCATATGCAAAAGCATGGTGAAAGGATCCGTAATATTTGACGTATGGATGAAGTCATCCACATGCCTCTGAAAAGGCAGGGGACACTGGCAATATCATTTCTGAATGCTAGGAGGTGTTCGTGTCCCAAGTTGAATAAATGGAGTAAGGCCATTCTTCTGAACAGATGGTGCTAAAAAAATAGATACCCAATAAACAATGTAATTCTTGACCTCAAATTCACTCCCGGCACAAAAATTAATTAGAGGTGGTACAGAGTCCTAGAACTAAAAGGTAAAACTGTAAAACTTCTAGAAGAAAATATAGGAGCAAATCTTCACAAATTTGGGTTAGGCAAAATTTTCTTCAACAGAATTCAGAAATCATTAATCATAAAAGAAAAATATAATTGTTAAGACTTCATCAAAATTAAAAGTGTGCATTCATAATAAAACACCATTAAGAAAATAAGTTGGCAAGTAACAGACAAGAAGAAAAAGTTTACAATGTATAATATTGGGCAAGGAAATTGTATCCAGAATATATAAAGAATTCCTAGAAATCGTAACAACAACAATAAAGACAACAAAATGCAGTTTTCAGAATGGGCCAAAGGCTTGAGACTACAGATAAGTCACAAAGAAAATGTATGAACTGACAATAAGCTTATGATAAGACACTACATTAGTCCTCAGGGAAATGCTAACTGAAAACACAATAAAAAACCATTTAATATATTCTGGAATGGTTAACTTTTATAGAAAGACTGATAATATCAAACGTGGTAGAGGAAATGAAACAACCCAAACGCTCATACACTGTTTGTAGAAATCGCTTGGAAAACTCTTTGGTAATTCTTTTATGAAATTAAGCATACACATAGCCTATACTCCAACAATTCCAATCCTAGGTATGTACCCAAGAGAAATGAAAACATATCTGCACAAGAATTATGCAAGAAAGCTGAAAGCAGCTCTGCTCATAATAGACTCAAAATGAAAATAGTCATCAAGAAAATATAGAGAGAGGCAAACCAGAAGAGATGCTGAACTCTGGGAAACAAACTGAGGGTTGCTGGAGGTGAGGGGGTAAGGAGTGGGGTAACTGGGTGATGGGCATTGGGAAAGGCACCTGATGTAATGAGCAGTGGGTGTTATATGCAACTGATGAATCACTAAATTCTACCTCTGAAACTAATTTAAAAAAAAGAAAATAGCCATCAAGAGGTATTTGAATAAACACATTGTAACACGTCAGTAGAATATTCCTTAGCAACAAAATGAAGAAATCACTGAGAGGGGCACCTGGGTGGCTCAGTTGGTTAAGCAGCAGCCTTCGGCTCAGGTCATGATCCCAGAGTCCCAGGATCGAGTCCTACATTGGGCTCCCAGCTCCAAGGGGAGTCTGCTTCTCCCTCTGACCTTTTCCCCTCTCATGTTCTCTCTCTCTCTCAAATAAATAAATAAAATCTTAAAAAAAAAAAAAAGAAATCACTGAGAAATACAACACTACGGACCAATCTCAAAAATATACTTTACATATACAGAATAAATAAGACACCAAAAAATATATACTATCAAGAGGCAATTGTCTCTTTGGGGTACAGGATGGAGAATACTGGAAAAGGTCAGGGGGAAACCTTCTGGGAAGGCAGAAATATTCTATATTTTGATTTGGGTAGCCATTACACAGGTACATTCAATAGTCAAAACTCATCAACTTTAGGATCTTAACAATATATTTTTGAAACTTTTAGCTCAGTTAGAAAAAAAAAAAGTAGTCTTCAGAAATCATAAGAACCCGCCTAAAATCTTCCACTCAGTTGCAGATAACAACTGGGAGAATGAAGAAGGAGACCAATTTTAAATTCTTCATCCAGAAAGAGTAGCATATTGATAGGCTTTCCAGTTAGAATGTAAAATATGTTCTCAGTATTTGAATCCACTGGCTAGAGAAGCCAAGCCACGCATTTTGCTCTCCTGAAATAAGTGTTAGAATTTGGAGATCAAAATCATTTAATGTGAAGAAAGTAGTTGAGATTTTAGAAGGCTTAGACATTTGAATCTGAAGTCAGCAAGGGTATGTGTGATTTCAGGCGAGTCCACGAACAATTCTGGAGCTCAGTTTCCTGTGTGTGTGTGTGTGTGTTTTGGTAGAGGCAGTGTAATACCCAGCAATGGGCAAATATTCTATGACAGTGATATTATGAGAGATTGAGCACAAAGGAGAGTTTAATAGCAAGAGTCCAGAGAGACAGAAACTGACCTCTTTTCATTCTAAGATGCTTTAAGGCACTGACTGATCAAAAAATATTGTTAGCATGAGCTGAAATTAGTAATCTGGAATTAAATTCCCCATGTGAGGTCTGAATGTGTGGGACTGATATGCCAGAGGCCTTTCAGTGCAAAAAGAAAAGAAAATTCTTTGTAAAGACCATGAATATCATAAATTAAAAAAAAAAAAGAATCAGACTGATTTTGAAATACTCACGTGTGCACTTAGTATGCACATACTAAGAGAGTTGCACACTCTTTCCCTTTCTCTTGTACACCCCCACATGCATTTTAAATATATACTCCACATCTGTAGTCTTGTATGAAGAGCATTTGAAACCTGGGGTCAGAACAGGGTCAATTAGTATATTAGGTACATACAGGTGTGCTTGGCACAGTAAGTATAGTAGGTCAAACATATAGGGCAGCTTCCTAAAAATAATGCGGCAAGATAACACTTTAAAGCATTAATCAGTGAGATTTGAATTTCATACCTATTAATGGTAGTTACCTGGGTCCTTATCATAAATCATGAACGATATGTCTCTTTTAAATGATGAATTTCAATACATTAGCCTTGCATAACCTGTTGTAGGAACATATGAATCTAAGTAGCATTTTGCTTTGGAAATATTCTCTGTTAGGAAGCTGAATGTATTATTGGGGATGTGCCATTAGTCCCTTTAATCAAAATCTTTTCACTGTACTCCAGTTTGTTATCGAGGAAAGTTTTTTCAAGACCATTACATGGCTCATATCCTACTGAGTGTTGCAGGTCTGGGAGGATATCCCCACACCAGCAAGAATCCATGATTTGTTTCAGAACATTTAATGGGCTACCATGTTCAAGTATGGCTAAGGAAAGTAGAAGATAAACATTTATGTATGCATGCTTCACAGAATCTGATATTTATGCATTCACTAGAATTTCCCAATGACTGTCAAATGTTAGGGCAGGTATCATTACCCCCATTTCACGGATAAGGAAACTGAGGCTCAAACATTTGGTAGTTTTACTAATGAAACCCAGGTACTAATAGGCATGATAGCAATTTGACCTTGGTCTTCTGATTTAGATAGTAAAGGACTTTTCACAGCCCCAAATGATCTCTCTGACTTCTACCTTATTTCCAGAATCTTATACACTTTTAGTCATAAAAGCTACAGAGCTTATCTTTTACACAAAGAGTAACAATGACTCACGTCCTTGATTTTGAGCTGCTAACCTTTAGCAGGATAGGAAAAGAGACTTCAGAATTTAAGACAAAGAGACCTAGAGAGAAAGTAGACTCAATACAAGTGAGCCTAGTTATCCCTAGCTAATGCTCTTTTAAAATAGATCAGCCAAAGGGATTTCTGGAGGGAAAAAAAGGAGAAACTATCACTCAGAGAAGATAATAATCTTAATTGAAATCAGAAATCCTTCAAATCTCTTTGTGCATAAATGTGTGTGCTATAATAGTGAACATTTAGAATCCCTCTGGGACTTTAAAAATTCTGGACAGTGTTTTATCAATCTTTTTTTTTTTTTTTAATTGGAGGAGGTAGGGCAGAGGAGGCTGTGGGAAATCATTACCCCTGAGTCATCTATCCTCTGCTTCCTAAAAAGTCTTTCTGCACAGCTTTACCGGACTCACTGGAACCCAGGATCTTGAAGGAATGCAATGATTTGGCATTCTAGTGAGGGAAATACGCTGTGGTTGCAGGAATCCAAGCATCCCTTTGGAGGATGGAAATAAAGTTAGTTAAAATTCTTCAACTCAACACAATAAAGATAAAGATGAGGGTGGGAAGGAGAGATCACTCTGCTATGATTCAGCTCACAACACCCATTGGAGAAACAATTATAAAATGCAAATATAATGGTGACATCCTTAAATAGAGCCTATCCATGAAACATCCTACTCTTTTCTGTTCTCAACCATCTGATGAAAAAGAGATACCTCCAGGGCAAAACCAACTTAGAGAAAATTATTCATATGATTCACCAGCCACAGGTATGGGAGGATGATACAGCCCAGGTGAGGAACTTTCTTAAATTGTCCCTGGTGGTTCCATTCTGTAAATGATAATTGGGGGGCCTGGGTGCCTCAGTGGGTTAAGCATCTGACTCCTGATTTTGGCTCAGGTCATGGTCTCAGGGTCCTGGGATCAAGCTCCACTTCAGACTCTGCACTCAGAGTGAAGTCTGCTTGTCCTTCTCCCTCTGCCCCTCCCCTTGCTCACACTCTCTCTCCTTCAAATAAAGAAGTAAATAAAATATTTTTTAAAAATAAAATTATAATCATTACCCTTACCTCCTATGTAAAAGTGTATCAGGATATGAGATCCTCAGCTCTTCAAAAGAAAATGTAGAGACTTCCAGTGTCAGCCCTGACACGTAAAGAACTTTGAACTTATCACTCCCAACCTTACAAGAAAAAGCTAGGCAAACTGAAAACCAAATGACAGAAATGACTTTGCAGGGCAAATGACCTGCCTGAAATCTGTAAAGAGAGGTGAATTCAAGAAGTCACAGCCGAGAAAGATCTGCTTATATAGAGCAGAGACCACTGAAGTCAGAAATTGGCAGAAACACTTAAATGATCATCCCAGTGAACTCTTGGAGGGTGAATGTGGCCTAATTTGAGTTTAAGAAATCTGTGGGTTGCTATCTTAGGTGGGAGGGGGTCTCCCACACTTTGTGGAACTTGTTTCCAAGAATGTACAGTAATCTTCACATGGTGAAGGTCTAGAAAGATCCCTTCCTAACCCTGGTAGGAAGGGAGAAAGAATAATACTTGTGAAATATGGCCAGAGCCTTCCCTGGATGAAAAGACTTTAACAAAACTTTGTCTTGAAGCCATGGGAGAAGCCATCCTGTCTAGACTTCCTTTCTCAACAAAAGGGAAGAAGGGATTCTAAGCAAAGAAACACTTACGGAGGCGAGAAGCCAGAGGCCAGAGAAGCAAGCTCATGGGAAGACTGGGGATGAAGTGGACATTGGTAGAACACTTCCCTTTTCCCAGGCCTTGCACCACAGAAACATGGCTCCAGCATCGTAACAGTTGTGCAGATTATAGCTGAAATAAGTGCAAGACACAGATTCTCTTGGAGGAGGAGAACTCAAGGGAACCGATGTCAAGAGGAAAGACAAGACAAAAATACTAGACGAGTGTGAAGCCTCTGGCACCTAAAGTTACAAAAACATTAGACAAAAGCCAGCTCCCAGTCAAATCAACATAATACTGCATGCTAAAGTCCTACTTATTTCGGTTCCTGTTACCGCATACACCATGTCCAGCTTTCAACCAATTACAAGGCACACTAAAAGGCAAGAAAGAAACAGAATCTGAAAAGGTTGT
Source organism: Lutra lutra (assembly GCF_902655055.1). NCBI lineage: Eukaryota > Metazoa > Chordata > Mammalia > Carnivora > Mustelidae > Lutra > Lutra lutra. The sequence goes on along the minus strand of NC_062284.1, from coordinate 7,812,966 downwards.
GCATCAAAACCCATCTCAGATGTGATACTGATGTTGGAATTATAACAGGGATTCCCTTATAATTATAAGGGAACTTATGATTCATAAGTTAAGAACTCTAGAGGATAAAATCGAACTCATGAGAGAACAGATGAGTAAAATAAGCCAAGATAAAAATTCTAAGAACTAATCAAATGGAAATGGTAGAAATAAAAAGAAAAGACATAAAGAGTGTTTTTTATGGCTCACCCTTTGACTGGTCAAAGTTAAAGCAAAGAATCAGTGAGTTTGAAGATATAAGCTTCCCAAATTGAAATAGAAAGGGAAAAATAATAGTTAAAAAATAGTTAGAAATAGTTTTAAAAAGTTAAAAAAATAGTTAAAAAAAGAGAACATTCAGTAGCAATTGGAAACTTTCAAAAGATGTAACATACATATGATTGTAACACCAGTAGAAAAAAGGGAGAATGGAACAGAAGGAACACATAAAATAATACTGATGAGGAATGTCCCCAAATTAATGAGAACTGGCAGCTTTTTTTTTTTTTTTAAGATTTTATTTATTTGACAGACAGAGATCACAAGTAACCAGAGAAGCAGGCCAAGAAAGAGGTGGAAGCAGGCTCGCCACCAAGGAGAAAGCCCGATGTGAGGCTCGATCCCCAGACCCTGGGATCATGACTTGAGCTGAAGGCAAAGATTTTAACTCACTGAGCCACCCAGACTAACCACCCCTAAATTAATGATAGACACCAAATCACAGACCCAGGAGATGTAGAGAACTCCAATGTGGAATAAATAAAAAAAGAAAAAAAGAAGTTGTGCCTATGCATATCATATTTAAACTACAGAAAACCAAAAAGAGGATATTTTGAAAACAGCAGTGTGTGCAGAGGGGACCTTACTTATAATGAAACATTAATAAAAATGCTTCAATATTGGTTTATGATTTGTCACAACTGTAGCATACTAATGTAAAATGTTAATAAGCAGAAACTCAATGTGAATTAGAAAGAGCTCTCCATACTATCTTCGTAGCAATGCTGCAAATCTGAAACTGTTTTAAAATAAAATGTCTATTTTTAAAAAGAAAATACAGACATTTCAAATGGATATCTTTTGAATCATCATTGTCTTGGAATTACAACAACGTTATGCACAAGCAACATCTCAACACTGCTCATGTTTTTCTTCCTGTTATCTTTTAGTAGATGGAAAACATGTCATTCTAATTATCTGGTAAATATATCCCATCACATGGTCTTGGTTTGCTGTGTGCAACATTTTGAGATTCTTTTAGGATAAGCTTGACAGGCATATTTTAGAAAGCGAGTAATGGAAGAAGACCTTTAGGATCTCCAATGATGATTCATTCATTTTTAAAACAAGTACAAAAATGTCCAGACAGTTAAGTAACTTCCTCCCAATAAAACAAGTCTATCAGAACAAGGACTTTAACTCAGTTACCAAGTTTTTTCTTGTTGATTTTGTTTTGTCTGTACTATTTACATTAATTTGAATTTGTTAAAAAATGTTGACAGAATGTCCCATGACATCATAATATCATACCATCATGCATCCTGAATGAGATAATTCAATGTCAGAATTGTTAGTAGATAATCAATCTAACTCAATATGTGCTTACTGTGTGTTTCAAAAGTGAAGTCTGAAAAGTGGAAAACACATGAGTAAAAGGAGAACAATATGCTTTGTGTGACTAGAGCCCATACCACAGGGAGAGAAAAGTAGGGGTCCCATGTACCTCAGTAGGTTCAGTGGAGGCCCAATTCATGACTGCTAACCCATTCTCTTATAAAAAAAAAAAAAATGTATCCCAGCTTAGGTAATAAATCATGAAGCTGTCCTTTGAAAGGGCCTCAAATGCCATCCTGGAGCTACATAAATCAATACATGCCTATAGACCTATCCTGAACGACAGCACTCCCAGTCAGGTTGCTCTGGTCCTAAGATTTTATTCTTCCACTTCTTTCTTCAGACAAAGATACGTACTCTGCTTAACACTATGTACCCACATGACCTTACTCAAGTTACGCAGACTCTGCAAGGCTGTTTCCTCATTTGTAAGATGGAGATATACCAGAGTCTTCCTTATACAGTTCCTATTAGGATTAAACTTAAATGGGCCTACCACATAGTAGGTATAAATTTATATGATTAAATTTATATGATAAATTTAGCTGTTATTTTCATTATTCTCGATAACTTTAGAAGTTTTTTGAATTTTAGGTCATTTTTCTGACTCATCATTAATTGAATTTCTCTAAAGCAGAGCAATGGATTTTGGAGGAAGGTATTTCTCCCCTCCCCCCCATCATTTATTTCCCAAATATTACTGGGCACCTCCTGTGTTCCAGGCACTGTTCTGAGTGCTGAAACTACAACAGCAAATGAGACCAACAAACACCATGCTCTCATGGAGGTTTCTTTAAAATGTAGACATTTAAGGTTAATTTGCCTTTGTATGTGTTAAAAAAAAAAAAAAAAGTATGCCCCTTATTGGAGTTCCATGAGTCCACAACTTGGAAGGAGATCAGTGCCTTCTGGTGAGATAAATGGTACCCCTTCCCTCTGCAAGGGCAGTGCCATGCTGAGCATAAGGCTTAGTCTCTGGAACACAGACACAGGCTGGGTGTCAACCCTTTACACACTCTCCGCTGAATCACACTGTGTACAACACATGGTATTAGACTATCTTGTGGGAAGAAAGAAAGGAAGGAAGGAAGGAAAAAAAAATGAAGAAAGCACTGGATAGACCAGTTTGGTTTCCAGGACAAGATCCTGGCTAGTGATGCAGACTCAGGATTTGCTAAAAACAGATAATATTTAAGTTACAGGACTGAATGACTTGAGGGCAGAGAATATATTTGGGAGTACTCTCCCCACTAGAGGATCAACAGAGGAGGAAGAGCCAGAGAAGAATGTCTAAGAAATTGCCAACAATACAGAAGGGCTAGAAACCAGAAGATAGGGTGGACGGAGAGGTTGTATAACAAAGCTAGGGCTAAAAGCAAGAACCAGGTCGGCACTGTCTTACACATGCCTTTTAAGGAACTTGCCAGCTACATCAGAGACAGAAAAGGATTCCTTAAAAATGGAAGCTCCTCTAAACCACCTTATTTTCTTGATTTGGCCTCTGAAAATAATGATTTGGGAGTCAATGGTGACTGAGAATTAGCACGACTGGTGAATTCAACTTTATAATTACTGAAATATTTACATAAAAACATAATAGACAGGAATCTTCCCTACTTCAGGAGAATTAGGGAGGACTTGCAAGAGCACAGCCTCTGGGGCTGGGATTCAATCTTCACTGGGAAGACCCAACAGCAGAGAAAACTGGCGGAGGCAGTTCACAAGGCGGGAATCGTTGTGGTAAGTATAGCCTAAAACTCTTGAGAGAGACCCAAGAGTCAAGAGCTAGATAGATCATATGATGAAGTTCAAGTGGCCAAAGCTAGACCTAAGACAAAGAGAGAGAGTCCAAGGTCAAGAATCATGTTGAATAAAAGGTGGAACAAGTCATCACTTAACAAGTCAAGCTTGGGTAAGGACTATGAACAGCAGCCATGCCATAAAGAGCTGTCTAGGATTGCACAAGTTACAGAACCTTCTTGTCCCTTAGTTCTCTCCTCTATGAGATGGGGAGAGTAACCACATGGAACTGTTGAGTTTGCCCCAAGGTGTAAATGGAATAATGCACATAGAAGTTGGCCCGGTACTCAGCAGGGGCTCAATACCCATTAGCTCTCAGTATTCATATTGTATTGCTTTGCAGACCTGCTGGGGTGTGGTATGAAAAAATAACCAGAACAGAGAACTGGGAAAGAGAAGCAGAAGGAATCTTTTCAGGCTGCCTGAAAGGTGGGGGTTGAAGCATTCTAATCCATATTTGTGCATGGACACACAGGCTCCTTCACTAAAGCTCTGGAGTGTCTGTGGCTTGCCAATAGAATCCTCATCACTCCCCTTCTCAAGAGACCTCTCTGCTGAATATAGAATGGCTTAGTTTACAGTGTAAGGCATTAAGTTAAGACACACAAAGAGTGAGACAAAATCGTCTTCCCTTCCAAATGAAAGTGTGCTGGAAAACAGGTGCAGAGAGAGTATACAATTCCTCCAAGCAGTCTCTTTGATGTGCTCAAACTGTCCGCCCTTTCTGTATTTGTTTATTACATGTTAACTGTAACTCTGCTTGTTCCTTCCCAGATGTTTGGACATCCATTAATTAGCACACCCTGTATAACATATTTGTGAATGCTTCTCACCAAGTGAAAGGAAAGGCTGGAATCCAGCTGGAAAGAAACTGCAATTAACACACACACACACACCCCACCACCAACAACAACAACAGCAACAACAAAACTGTCTTTAGGACAGCATGAGAGTGAGACAGGAAGACAACAGGAAAATATGAGTCTCAAGGGGCAGAGATCCAATGAGGCTCATATTCTTTTTTTTTTTTTTTTTTTAAGATTTTATTTATTGGGGCGCCTGGGTGGCTCAGTGGGTTAAGCCGCTGCCTTCGGCTCAGGTCATGATCCCAGGTCCTGGGTTCAAGCCCCACATCGGGCTTTCTGCTCAGCAGGGAGCCTGCTTCCTCCTCTCTCTCTGCCTGCCTCTCTGCCTACTTGTGATTTCTCTCTGTCAAATAAATAAATAAAATCTTTAAAAAAAAAAAAAAAGATTTTATTTATTTATTTGAGAGGGAAAAAGAGTGAGTGTTGGGGGGTGGGCAGAGGAAGAGGGAGAGAGAATCTCAAGCAGACTCTGCTGAACGAGGAGCCTGAGGCAGGGCTCAATCTCATGACCCTGAGATCAGGAGCTGAGCCGAAACCGAGAATTGGATGCTTAACTGACTGTGAGCCCAAGGCGCGCCCCCCCCCAACAGGTTCATTTTCAAGCTCACATGTCAACAAACATTAATCTGACAGGTAACTCCAGGATCAAATTAATTCAGGAAATTAATTTTGGAGGGAAAAAAAAGCCAGAGTAGAGAAGGAAGGCCTTTACCCTATCACATAAAATTAACTAAAGTAAGACTTTTCAAAACCCATTATTTTTCTTGACCATCATTTTCATTGTTTTGTCCTGGCCGGGGAGCCATCAAAGTAACTGGAACATTCCGTGCAAAAAAGGCAATATTGATTTTTTTTTAAATGAAACAATCTATGTTTTTGAGAAATGATTAAGCTGCCTTAATACCCATCTGATAAAGCACAGAGTACAAGCTGAAGTAAGTGTTTGGTTGCCTTTCCAGAAAGACATGCCCTGTCTCCCAGCCCATCCCTCTCGCCATCTTTCTTGGAGAACTGACCTCCCGCAGTGGTCATACTGCCTCCTGGTAGACATTTGGTTCCTTTATAAAACATTGGTGGTATCACATAAAACTTTCATTAGTCAGATTTCACTCACCCCTTTGGAGCCTGTTTTTTGTTGTTGTAGTTGTTGTTGTTGGTTTTTAATCTTTTAAAGTCAAGCCTCCCTTTCTCTGGCCCATGACACTACCCTTTTTATGGAAAAAGATGCAATGACATACAAAAGGCCAGTCAGCATGACCCGGAAAATTTCTCGTCTAGCCTCAGCTATGTCTCTTTGGAAAATTAATAATCCCTATAAAATCTTATTCCCCAAATCCCAGTAACTAATTTTTAATTTTTAATGGGTCATTTCACAGTGAGCCAAAACCACAACATTAAGACCATGGCTAGCAACGATTACTTCAGTTTTCATCAGAATTAGTCGTCATTTTAACATTTTACCTCTGGTAAAACACAACCTCTGGTTGTGTTTCTGAGAAGGAAGTCAGACAAAATGCCCACTGAATCTTAATGAAACTCACTATGTATTAAGGATCTACTCTACAAAGGGATTATAATAAAACAAACAAGGAAAGGAAAATTAAAGCTATTTTTGTGACAGTTTGTGAGTGAGATGAGAAGACAAGGGAGGGCTGGTGACATGGTGCTAAGTACATGATCTCCCCTGAATCCCCAAAAACAGTAATGCAGATTTGCCATTATTAGTTCTGTGGACAGATAAGGAAGCTGAAGCTCAGAGAGATTAAGTCAGAGATCCAGGAGTGATATTTGCAGAGCTATTAACTCTGGTTAAGAGCAGTGGCTTAGGCAGCTGACAATAAAGGGGTCAAATCTTGGCTCGGTCAGTAAAAGAGCAGTGGTGGAGGGGAGGGCTGGGATTCAGACTGTGATGATAGCCTGGTACGAAGCATGGCATTCAGATGGCAGAGCACAGTGGGAGCGGGCACGTAGAGAGGGAAGAGACAGGACAGGACAATATTGTGAGTTCAGAAGGCCCTCAGTTTCAGCCAACCCTCAGTTTCAGAATCCAAGCAGGGAAATGAAATAATTATACATAGACCACACTGTATCAACTTCAGCACTAGGATTTATTTAGAACGTGTGAGTCAGCTACTCTCATTGCTGGGGTCTACGGCAAAGACCAAATCGAGGAGCCCAAGCTTCAAACCCAGCCAGAATGCCGAATAAATCTGGGCAGAATTGATCACTCCATTGGGTCGATCCCAACGGCCTACATGGCATTTCACGTGTCCCCATCTTAACACAGGCATGCATACACACAAACGCGCTTCACGGGGTAGGCGTGATCGTACTTGTGTTATAGCCAGGAAAGCGGGAGATCAGCGTAAGTGGATAACTTGCTGTAGCACCACACCTAGACAACGGCACAACTGGGATTTGAATCTAGGTATGACTGACTCCAAAGCCCATGCTCTATTCCTGCTGTCAATTAGAGATTAGGGCCAATCAGATGCTGAGTCACTTGAGGCAGGTGTCAGCAATCAGAAGGAACCCACAGAAATATAACCAAGGATATTAGTAGTTTATAGGAAAATAAACCATAATGGCCATGGAGTGATGAAAATACGCTCAGCACTACTGATCACGAGGAAGATGAAATTAATGCATTAAGGAGATACCACTGGCCGGCTACTAGACTGAACAAAAAATTTGAATGTTTGATGACATCAAGTGTTATTAAGACTGTGAGGATGTGAATAATCTTGGACACCACTAGCAGGAATTTCTACTTATTTAGCTATTTTGGAGAACAATCTGGCAATATCTATTAACACTTAAAATATAAATAACCTTAACTCAACAATTCCACTTTTGGTATATGTCCAAGAAATATTTGCACAAAGATGTGTGCACGTGCACAAAGATACATATATAAAGACACTGGCTGCAGCCTTGCTTGTAGTTAAACACACACACACACACACACACACAAACTCAAAAACAATCAAAATGTACAAATAGGGGAAACAGGTAAATCAAAATTGTGGTTGGATACATTGTAGAAGTTTACACTTGATCTTAGCCAAAAGGCCGAGAAGCGATCATTGTAGAAGTTTAAAAATGAGTTAGATTTATGTGTAGTGATGTAGGAAAATCTTTCAGATATATTATTTTTAGAAAAGTTCCAGAACATCTTCATTCCCATAAACAAACACAAATATACAAAATTCCCTACTTCTACCCTACAAATATATATGCATCTAAAAGGCACAGAAGAAGATACGGAAGAACATGCACTGAACTTAAAATAATGGTTCATCTAGAAGGGGATATGAGAGGAGGTCAAGGGGAATTTTCCTTCATTAGATAAAGAAAAGTTGACTTGTCTGAAATCATTTGAATTTTTAATGACATATACTCATATCCTGCTTGAATAATTAAAAATAAATAAATATTTAAGCAAAACAAATGGACCAAAGTACATAAGATCAAAAGGAGTAAGGTGGGTCATACCTCCAAAGTTCTGGGCCAAGAAAGTAGGTGTGTTACTGCAGTAAGTAAGGAGGGGGAAGACAAGAGTTCCAACACCTTGACCCAGGCCAAAGGCCTTCCTGGAATCAGGTAGCAAACACAACTGTAATAGGATGATGTTTTTGAAGATTTATTTATTTGACAGAAAGAGACACAGCAAGAGCAGGAACACAAGCAGGGGGGGGTGGGAGAGGGAACACAGGTCTCCCATCGAGCAGGGAGCCTGATGTGGGACTCGATCCCAGGATCCTGGGATAATGACCTGAGCTGAAGGCAGATGCTCAACAACTGAGCCACCCAGGCATCCCAGGATGGTCCTTTTTGATCCATTTAGCTCTTTCATTATTTCTTATTGCTCTGGTGACCGTGGTGGCAGGGGGCAGGGAGTGTTTTTGATTTTTTTTTTTTTAAGATTTATTTATTCTATCAAGAGAGAGAACATACATGAAAATGGGGCAAGGACACACAGAGAGAGAGAAGTCTCCAGCAGACTCCCCGCCGAGCACAGAGCCCAATGCAGGGCTTGATCTCTTGACTCTGAGATCATGACCTGAGCAGAAACCACCAGTGGGATGCTCAACTGTCTAAGCCACCCAGGCACCCCAAGTTTTTGATTTTTAAGAACATATCATTGTGATGCTAGAAGAGTGAATTGGTACCAACAGAAAAGAACCATATCTGTTCTGTACTCATGCAACACTTTAGGTTCATCCCAGGACCTGAGCAAACAGGTAAGAGAAGGCCAAGCAGATGGTTCTGGCTTGCTTGTTCTGTGAAAGATGTTTCAGGCCTAGGATGGAGTGAGGGTGTTTGGGTCCCAGAGAGCCCACTGAACTGCAGGGTCACAGGTCCCTCACAAGCATGCTCGTGGCCAGAGAGGATAGAATGTTGCTTTCCATCTTTGTTGGCACTTTGAGTGCGTAGGATCTATGGGCTGTCTCCTCCTTGGTTCTTGGAGGGACAGACTAAAAGACCACTGGAGAGTCCTCTGGACAAACATCTAGGGATAGGGTGGTCATGAGTGGAGACAAGAGAAGGAACGGAGGAGCATTAAGGACAAATATAGCCCTGGAAATGGACATGAGGGAAACTAGAAAGAAATAGTTCCATTCAGTCTTTGAAGGAAGGACAGCCAAGAAAACATAAAGGAAAAGAAAGGAACTTAAGGAAAAATAAGATACAAATGGAAGCATGAGCTCCTCCCACTGCTGATTCTGAGGAGAAGAATCGCCAAGCCAGAGCGGACCATGCCCCCAAACCTCCCTGGGGTTAATCGTGCCAGCCGCAACCAGCCATGGGGTGGGGGGCAGTACCCCCCAACACCTCTTTGTAGACAAAGCCAATTACCTCCAAATGACGGGAAATGATTAGTCATGTTAATTAAAAATAATTTCCATTCCCACTCTTAAAAAGGTCAGACTGTCAGCTCTATGGAAAATTGAGCCTCCATGCATTTTCGTTTGATTTCATCTTCAGAGTCTAATTAGTCACAATTCGTTGTTAAAAGTGATCAGTTTTGTGATAATGTCGTTGCTTTTGATCCCGTTGCCTTCATTATCATGGCGGCATGGTCCTTAATGCTGTCATGGGGTGGTTTTTATTCTTCCGAACTCATGCAAGAAGGGGCAGTGCTTCCTTGAGACTGTAGGTCAAGTCAGAAGCAGCACAGATGTCTGAATGCAAGGCAAGAGACAGCTGTTTCCTTGTCTAGATGACACGGCGTTCGTATTAGAAAAGGGGGTAGGGGACAGAAAGTAAATAAACTTTAGACTTTAGGATCAGAGCGACCTGTGCTTAGTCCCAGCTCCGTCACTTACCAGCTGTGTGACCACAGGAGACCCACCTTCCTTCTTAGATCATAAGATTCCCCAACATAAAAATGGAGACAATAATGCCTATCTCATAGATTGTCTGGCCTTCAGGAGGCAGGCAACAAATGTTAGAGAGGAGAGGCCTGTTTGAGAGATAATGAATCTATTTCCTCCTAACTGACGCAGGATCTAAATGATAGTATTAAAAATAACCTCAGAGCTTTAAATTTTACAACATTCTTTTACATGGATCATATTACTTCAGCTTCCTGCTCGCTGATGAGATATGTCATGATGGAGAAATAAAGTTGCACGAGGAGTGAATGGGACAGCAAGGCCACACAGATCCTGTTTTGCACTCAAACTAATTGTTTGCACTACACTAATTTTTAAAGGGATGTTAGCACCCTTTGCAACATATGGAATGTTGGTTGCCCATGGTAACGGACCGCAAGCAGAAAGTACAATCACCTTTAGTATTCTCTCTGGTCTGTTTGGGGATCGGAGAACAGACCTCTTTATGTTAAAGGAAGGCTTGGAACAAAGGCCTTATTGCCCCTACCCACCCACCAAAACATTCGAATAATCTAGAAGCCAAATAATAAAGCATCCAATCCTGGTCCTCAGAGTCTGAGGAGGGATTTTGGAGGGCTTACCCTTATTCCCTTTGAACCCCAAACTCTTCCCATCCGGGATCTGAGTAAACAGGAGAAATGAGCTGAATTCTTCACTTAATGCTAACATACTGTGGTCATGCTTGATATATATTGACGTGATTGTCCTGTGTAAGTGCACACATTGTCACTTAAGGCAAACTTAAAAAAAATAGAATAAAGGCAAATAAAAGAGCACAGTTTTGATTCAATACAAAAAACAGCATGCCTTAATAGCACCCATCAACAGGGAAAGTCCATTCAATAATGCCAGTCAGAGGAGAAACCACTTAGAAAAGCAGCAGCGTGGTGGATTAAAAAGGCTTTTTGTCAAATATAAAGGTCACTGAGGCAGTAAACTCCTTAAAGGGAAAGACAATGCATTTCACGCATGAGAAGCCCAGCCTGAAACAAGACATGTTGACCATACGAATGGATAATCCTGTCTGAGTGGAAACAGACTCAGAGCCATCATTTGCAGACTTAATGGCATAAAAAGGTGTCATCAAAGAGAATGGGTAAGTTCATGACTGACCCAGATGCCACCTCCAGGTAAGTGTCCTTGGGAATCTCTGAAAGTGAGGTAGAACCTTCTAGAAGATCCTGAGGCCGTGACCTAAATGTTGTGGCTTCTAGTTGCACATACAGGTAAAAAGGCTCACAGGCCAGAAGCTTCCCAGAGTCACATAGAAAACCTACTTCCTCCCCTCCCCTCCCCTTCCTTAATGGCAAATGTCAATTTTGAGACAAGTCCTCTTGTAGGATCGGTTCATCTGCCCCTCTGGGCTATGACCTCATTATTGGACTAAAGCAGAACAGATTGCTGGAGCTCATGTTACCTAATAGCCATCACTGGGTGCCCTATGCAGGCCAACAAAATAATCTTTTGGAATAACTTGCTTGTCCACTAATTCACTCTGTCCAAGGCACTCCCCAGCTTGCCGAGTCATCAGATCTGACTATGTATGGTAATCATGCAGGTCGAGTCAGGGAATAGGGCTCCAGAAGGCAAATATGTCACTGCCACATTGTTGATAGAGGGACTCAGGGCCCAGTTTCCCTCCCCTGTGCTATTACAAGACTGTCATAATCCTTTACCTTAGAAATTTCCCACTCAGAGTAGTCTTTGGACAAGGTAATGGTCCAAAGCTCTACCGAATAAGTTGTTTCCAACTGGGCCATGTGTTTTAGACCTTCTCTGAGCCTGCTCACTTCTGCGTCTGCACCACTGAATTAAATGAAAGCCAAACTGCCTCCAGAGATGAAGGGGAGTTTCCAGGCCACCGCATAGTTGTGCATGTTGTGCACTGCTGAAATATGGTTGTACGCTACTTCAATTCCCCAGAAAATATCTCCGGATAAGAACATCAAATCAGTTGGATTAAAGCAAGATGTTTTCTGGGACTTATCTGCCCTTCCCTCTTTGTGAGCAGATTTGTCTCTGATGGAACAGTATATAAAACAGTTGCATTAATTCTCAAGGTCCTTCGGATGTAGGCAACACGAGTAGTCTTTGGATATAACTTATGAAAAAAGAAACTTATGGAAATGATTTAGTACATCTTTAGAGGATATGTTCGAAGAACTAACTAATTTTCCTTACTGGGTCTTATTTGGTAGTTGAACTAGCAATTTTTTCAATTGAATTTGACAGTTAATGCATTCATTATGTTATCACTGTGTGGTCATAACTAGAAAGCTTATCTTTCTTGGCTCTTGTATAAATAGTTAGCATAAGGAACACAGTGGTCTGTTTCATTTCTCAGGTAGTATGTGTCTTGTGAGGCTGTGGCTGTTAGCACCTTGGGTGAATGACACAGCTGTGTTCATATATCCTGTGAACAACTTTCCCCTGTCTGCAGAAATATTGGCGGAGGACCACCTTTGCCTTATGCTTGTTGTGGGGGTTTACTAAGGAAGGGGCATGAACCAAAATGAAGTGACTAATACAGAAGGAATAAGAGAGAAAGCCCTGTGGGTATGTGTGGGTGGGGCTGATTCACATTCAGATTACTTGTGTGTTTCTCTGAGGCTAAACACAAGCGGTTTGGAAGAAAGGTACCATTTTACCCTAAACACTAGTTTGTGACTTAAGGGTAAAAAGAGCGTCTATTTCCTGGGCTGGGGGTTAAGCTGAGCAATGCTGTACAGTCCCCTTAGCCACCTATGTACCTACAAATTATGATTGAGTGTCTGGCCTCATGCTGGCCTGTCTCCATATTAATAATGGAAAAATTCTCAATCCTCTCTCCAAACCACACGTCTTAAAATTAGGCTACAAGTCTTTTCAGGAGGGGAATCTCTCTCCAGGTCATTTACTCAAATCTGTATATCTGTGTGCTCTTGTGTTTAGGATTACATATATTCCCCAAAAATGTCAAACAGCTTTAACAATAACGTTACCAAGGCTATGTTTCCTTCAATCAAAATCAGGACATAGAGTGGCCAAGAAAAGAGAAGAGCCCCCACCCTCACTGCCAGTGTAATACTGAATCACGCAAGCCACCTTCTCGCAGAAGAACACCCAAGTACGGGTCTTTGCTGCTGTCCCAGATGTTGGCCTTCCTCTCTTCGCTGGGTTGGTGACACTCTCCAGTTGCTCAGAACCTCCTCTCCCTTTGAAAGTTGAGGAGAGAACAGCTCCTTATGCCCTTTCCACTTCCCCCACCCAAACGGCCCTGATGCCCACAACCACAAGGAGAAAAACTTGTAAATGCATTAAGGAAATGAAACCAGACACCAAACGGGCTCTTGTAGACCATGAAGGGGCCAAAGCAGCTCAGTATTTCATCCCGGTGTTCTGTGTGTTGGAAGAGTTTCATGAGGATCTTGTTTATAATCCTATTGAAAATAAAGTGCTCAAACATAAAAGCTGTTTGGTCTTTTCAAGCGAACTGTCCTTTGTTCACGATGCATTAATGGAGCAATTTTTAAATAATGACTACATTATTTTTTTTCCATGTGAAAGATGTTTTCTGCCATCAAACGGGGGGAGGGTCTTTATTCTCTAGCCTGGCACACACATTCATTAGAACTAGTTGCACCCAAGTAGCAGAGGCTTATTCGTTCAGCTGGAAATGGGACATTAACATTTTAAGAGGATGATGCATAAGCTTTTACAGATAATATTCTCCCTGCCCTCTTCTGTTGCTGCTTTCTTTAAAACTACAAAATGCAACATATTTTTTTTTCCTGAGAAGTGATGAGTTTATAATAAACATTTTATCACTTGAGTGTGATTTTTTTTTGCAACCCCCTCCCCATTAAAAAAAACAAACAAACAAACAGAATTGGGGTCACAAGTGAAAGGACTGTAAATATGAGAGATGCCCAGAATTAAGCATGCTTCAAGCTCAGATCAACAATGCATATCTCTCTGGTCATAAATATCCATCTCAATGTACCAACAGGTCCACATCGTCTTAGTGGGTAGGCAGCTGGGTTGGCTAAGCCTTAGGCTCACTCATGTTCTTCCTTTCTCCTTCGCCATTAAGTGTCTCTCCTCCTAATGAAGGGATTCCATCTCTTTTCACCTTCTTAAAGATTTCCTCCGTCAATCCCCCATCCCTCCCTCCCACATCATCCCCTCCACCTGGTCTTGCTTCTGGACTACCCCATCAGCATACAAATAAGCCTGGGTCTCTGCTTGCAACCTTGGTTCACCCAAGGGCCATTGCTCTCCCCCATCCCATCCCCGGCTTCACTTCTCCTTGATTTCAATTCCCAGACTCCTCCTGTGTTGTGTAGACATGCCTTCTCCCATTCTTCCTCTCCCTTACTTGTCAATCCACTCTCCTCTGACTTCAGTTTCTCCCACTCCATAAAATTGCCTCTTCCTAAGGTCACCCAAACACTCGGTTTTGGCAAATCCTGCAATCATTTTATTCTGCTTGACAGGGCCAACAAAACCAAACACTCTTCTCTGTTGGTGAGTGGGACAAAATCCTCCTCCTGTGGAAGGCAGAGGACAAGGGTCCCCTGACAATGGCCATGACTCTTGACTTTGAATCTCATTCAAACATCCTTGCTCTCAAGTTCCAGACCACAGCAGAACAAAGGTAACCACATCCTCACTGCACTCCTTCGTAGGTTTATAAAATTAAGGAGAAGCTGGCTTGGGGTTATTCTATAAGGATTTCTAGGTGAAATTGCATCTCCCCATGCAAAGCTGCCTTGGACCAGTGTCCTTTTGGAGTTCTTTTGGAGTGGTGACCTCTTGAACAGGATGAGGAAAGGCAATGCTGTCAACTTATTTTTGCTCTAATCCTAGGCTTTTCCTCCCATCTCATGTCTTGAAATGAAAGAAAGTCACAACAAATTTGATCCTCAAAAATCATTTGATTCTTCTGCATACACTCTTGTCAAGGTGTCTGTGAAGGCTACTCCAAGAATGAATTCTGGTCACTCATCACAGAGCCATTTGCTCTGTTTCTTTGCTAATTTTATGGATTTAAGTTAATTTATTAATGAAGCAGATGGAGATGTGGGTGTTTGAAGGTACTTTGCAGACAGCAGTGGAGAATAAACCAATTCATCACCTCATAGCAGCAAACCATCTGAGGACTTAATTGAGCATTGTCTTTAGAACTCAGAGCTGTTGTTTTGCTGGAGTCTGTTTTCACGGTGTGCTGATGGTCCCTTGGGGACTCCATTCTCTGTCATTCTTCCTTCTTCATTGCCTGTCAGTGTTCTCCTTCCACTCAAAGCTCAACAGCATAGCCTGCCTGATGCTTCCCTTGTCATCTACCTGTCTGTCCACCTATGGATTTCTATCTTACAGAGCAACACAAATTGCAGCAGAGCAACACAAATTGCAGACACTTTGGCAACAGAGCCTGATCAGCAGGGACAATAAAGGCGGGGGTGGGGGGGGTGGGCATTGCATCTTCCTTGGATTTAACTGTTTTCTTTTCTCACAGGGGATTCGTGAAGAGCCAACAACCCAGATGAATGGGGTTATAATGTCTCCTGGGATTTGGGGAGCCCAGAGGAATTTGGGCTCCGGGGCAGAGGAGAAAACTTGAAGCCTGTGGTATTTCACTGCAGGAAGGGTTTTTATTTTCCTGTGGCCACTGGCCCAAGGGATCTGTTCAAACACATCCCTGGAACGACAGCCTTCTACTTTTGATTGATTGCCAGTGGCCCTCCTCCTCCATAAAGGGTTCTCAATACAACACAGCCAGCTGGGAAGTCTATTTAACCACAGTGTGAAAACTTTCAGCCTCCAAACCACCAGCAGGTAGGTCAATGGGTGCCCAGGTCCACTAGTCACCTTGGCTTTGCGTAAATATTTTCACACTCCATTGATGAGTGTTAAGTGGCGGGGGTTGGGGGCTCTGTGTGCAGGGAGTGATGCCTGGGTTCCCCAAATCTCCTCTGTTCCATTTACAGTTATCAGAGGGGAGCCCTGCATGGTATATAAACCCAGCCCTCCCATCAGCGAACAAGAAGGATCTGGGTGCCAATGCACTAGGACCTTCAACCCCAGAGATCCGGGAGTCCCTGCCTACAAACCTGCCCACTCCCCACATTCACTCTCATCCACCTTGAGTTCATTAGGATTAATCTTGTGTTGTCCCATATTACCATTTATTTTATAAGAAACTCCAGACTCCCAGGTCACCCTTGCCATCCCCACTCCAACTCCTATAAAGTTCTTCATTCCCCCTCCTCTATCTCCTGCTTCCACAACTCCCCAAACTCTGAAACCCTCCCACAACACCACCTGGAATCAGGCCCTTGGCAGCTAAATCTCCTACACCTTCAAAATTTCTCTCAATTTCCTTTTGAGCTTCTCATTCTAGCTGAACCCAGAGTCTGCCCTGAGAACTGCTCCATTGGAAGCCCTCTCAGGGGGCAGCCATTTTCTCCCACAGCCTAACTACTGCTGGCTCCAGAGATGGCAAAGGCATGCTTCCTCCTTGGCCCTCCCTGCCTTCTAGACCCTCTTGATACATCCCATTCTTCTTCTAAAGTTTCCAGACTTGAATCTCTTAATGTCTGATTATACCAAGAACTCCTTGTTTTAGTCATTCCCTGAATTCTTGTGTCATTTCCCCTTTGTGTCGGGAAGATTATTTTTCTGTGTGCTGTCCTCCTCTCCAAAACCACTCTTACTAATTGACAACTTTGATACACATGTAATGACTTTTCAAACATTTCAGCTCCTTGAACTTTCTTCCTTATTGATTTTGCTCACTACCCTACCTCCACCACTCACTTCTATGTCCATAATCTAGACCCTGTCTTTACCAATCATCACAACCTTTCTGCAACCATAACCCTATGTACCCCACTCTCTGACCACTGCCCCCCATCATTCCAGGTAATTCTCTCACATAGCTTGACTCCAGTAAAATCTTGTCTGCACCTTTTCATCATCTCTCTTCCTGATGTTTCTTCATCTCTCCCTCCATGGTCTTTCTTTAAATATCCCTTTGTTCCTTTTCCCTTCATCACACACAATAGGCAAAGGCAGAACCATAGTTAATCCCAGCTCTGTGTACCTCATACACATTCTAATCACAGAGCACAGGAAAACCCGCAAACTCTCTCACTTATGTCACTTTCAATACATAGACATGAACTTCAAGCAGTTCTTAATGGTGTCCAGCAGTCTAATGCCAGAAGTCCCTTCTTCCCTTCAAATCTCCACCACCTTCTCCCTGACTCTTAGTCTCAGCTTATATTCTCGACGCCTACTTCACTGAGAAAAGGGATGCAGTCATAAGGGAACCATATGCCATAAGTGATGCAGTCATAAGGGAACTTCATCATGTTTACTCACAAATTACCATTTACACTCTGCCTTCCTACTTTTCACTATAGCAATAACTCTCTTTGAAGGAGTTGCCTGTATTCCTTGTCCCTAATTCCTTTCCTCCAATTATTTATTTCTCTCTTTTTAAAAAGATTTTATTTATTTATTTAACAGACAGAGATTACAAGTAGGCAGAAAAGCAGGCAGAGAGAGAGGAAGGGAAGCAGGCTCCCCGCTGAGCAGAGAGCCCGATGCGGGGCTCGATCCAAGGACCCTGAGATCATGACCTGAGCCAAAGGCAGAGGCTTAACTCATTGAGCTACCCAGGTGCACCTCCTCTAATTATTTCTTAAAATAGATGTCTTAAATTCAGTCAGGTATCTGCTTCCACCACTCTACTAAAACCGTGCTTCTCAAGGCCACTGAAAACTCTACATTGTTAATGCCAATGGTCTCAAATTTGCTTGATTTGTCAGCAATAGTTCCTGAACTTGGTCATCCCCCCATCTCTGATTCATATATGTTTTTCTCCTTCACTTTGCTTCTAGAACAGTACTTTCTTGGTTTTCTTCCCATTATATTGGTCTCAACTCAGTGGCCTTAGTTAATCTATTTTCTTTGCTCCAGTCTCTTAGTTTGGCATGATCCGGGACTCCATCATTGCTTTCCTCATGTTCCCATACCATCTCATAGCTTTAACATCATTTATATGCAATGACTCCCCAAATTCATATTTCCAATAAGAGCCTCTCTCATGAACTCCAAATGTTTATAGCTACATTTCTATGTCTCCATTTTCTAATCTTTCTCCACATTTATCAAACATTAGATAGAAAATACTCACATATTCTTCTAAGTATCATTACAAATATAATCTTTTTTAAGTTTCCTATAACCCTATGAGACAGATACTATTACTATCACCCCCATTCTCAGATGAGAAAAGAGTGGAGGCACAGAGAAATTAATTACATACAGTTGTCAAGAGATAGAGCTGGGATTAAAATCAAGGAGTCTCTCTCCAGAATCTACACTGAGCTATTCCAACATGCTGCCTTCCAAAGTACTGATATAACCTTCTGGCATGCTCTATACATTTCAATCATTCATTTGCTTACTGTCTGTCTCCCTCCTCTAGGATGCTAGCTCTATTGGGGCAGGGATGTTTTAATGTTTTTGTCACTGTTATGTTCCAAGAACTCAGAACAGACTCTAACACATAGTACTAGTTCCATAAATACTTCTTCCATGGACGAATGTGTGACTGTACCAGCACAGAGTATTGTTCAAAATGAGTGGAATCTTCACTCAAGAGCTCTACATAGTTTTGAAGAAATAGGCTTTCGCTAGAGTTATTTTTTTGTTTTTTAACTTTTTAAAAGATTTTGTTTATTTA
Source organism: Lutra lutra (assembly GCF_902655055.1). Classification (NCBI taxonomy): domain Eukaryota; kingdom Metazoa; phylum Chordata; class Mammalia; order Carnivora; family Mustelidae; genus Lutra; species Lutra lutra. The sequence goes on along the minus strand of NC_062284.1, from coordinate 7,794,535 downwards.
TTTGAGAGAAAGAAAGAGAACACAAGAAGGAGGAGCTACAGAGGGAGAGGGAGAAGCAGGCTCCCTGCTAACCTGATGCGGGTCTCAATCCCAGGACCCCCAGATCATGACCTGAGCTGAAGGCAGACGAGCCAGCTGAGCCTCCGAGGCACCTGAGAGTTTTTTTTTTTTTTAATTTATTTATTTAAAGATAGAGAGCATGTGAGCTGGGCAAGAGGCAGAGGAAGAGAGAGAATCTCAAGCAGATTCCCCGCTGAACACAGAGCCCAACATGGGGCTCGATCTCCCAACCCTGAGATCGTGACCTGAGCCAAAAACAAGAGTTGGATGCTTAGCCGACTGAACCATCCAGAAGCCTCTTTCATTAGAGTTATTTTAATTGGCCACAATAATTAAAGGCTCTTTTTCTCCAACTGTGATCCGAGTAAGTGATCATATGTCATTGATTCAATCAAATGATTGCCAGGAGTTTTTGAAAAAGTATAAGTAAATCTCAATTCCAAAGGAGCAGGGCTCAAGGGCAATCAGATAAGACACTGGATCATATTGGGGAAAATTTGGACAATCCTTTATAAGATCAAAGACGATTATCCATATTGAGAGGCTATGCCAAATTAAATTAGCATCAACTCATCCTCTTTATTTTTTTAAGATTTTATTTATTTATTTGACAGAGAGGCAGGCAGAGAGAGAGAGAGGGAAACAGGCTCCCTGCTGAGCAGACAGCCTGATGCAGGGCTCAATCCCAGGACCCTGAGACCATGACCTGAGCCGAAGGCAGAGGCTTAACCCACTGAGCTACCCGGGCACCCCTCCTCCTCTTTAAATGTAAGGTTACCTGCTCCTGCAGGAGACCAACTCAAGGAAGTAGGTGATTTGCCTGCTATTTAAAGCCAAACTAAAATACAATTATTAACCACCTGCTATGAGACCCAGATGCTTTAGGCACAAGGCTTGAGCTTTAGATTGCCTGGCACTGCCAGTGAGAAGCTCAGTGACCCCAAGTCAATTGCTCACCCTCTCCAATCCTTATTGTTTTTCTCTAGAACATGAAAATAAGAATAATAATAATAACCATGTAAATCTGAAGAGAGTATTATCTTAGTTGACACAGGAGAACTTTGAGCGCAGTACCTGGGAAGTCATAAGCACTTGGTAAGCATGAGCAGTTGACATTCATCCCACACCTGGTCTTTCTCAGAGTCACTCACAAGGGGCAGAGGTGGGATTCACATCTCAGTTGGCCTGACACCTTGTCTACACCACTCCACTACTGCCCCTTGGAATACATTCTGGAATATATTAATAGTACTAATAACGAGATCTTTCATGCATTCGGAAATTATTATGGGTTGGGTTTGTTCTGGGAGCTTTACATGTCTTAACTCGTTCAAATTTCACAGCAGCCTCAGGAAGTTAAACCCTAACATTAACCTCAAAAGGAGACACAGAGAGTGAAACATGTCAAAGTTACATAGTTAATAGGGGCCAAAAAACCAGAGTCAAACCAGGCAGTTGGTCTCCCAGTGTCACATCCCATAGCTCAAGAAATTACTGGAAGGTAACTCTTGGATAAAGAATGGCGATTCCAGTTCCAAGTTTCCTGCCCATAAACTTTTGCTATCATGAAACCTTGATTTTCCTGTGTTTAAATCCAGTTGTCATACGGGCTCTCTGACACAGTAATTAGCAGTAATAATAGTAATAACATCTTGTCCTGTGCTGAAAAATCTGACACTGACTAAAGCAGCCAATCTAAATAATTGATATTAATTACATGAGGTTTTTAGGAATAATCTGCCTGGAACAGCTCTGGAATGAGAGGATTAAAAGGCAGAGATAATTCTCAGCAGCTGCTGAAATGGCATTACTCGGAGACGTGACTGACGCCAGCTTGTCAAAGGGCATCTTGTCTTCACCGCTCAGCCTGAACCGGGTCCCCAGGACAGACTGTCAGGCCATTCATCAGTCATTAAGCAACTTATTCTGCCCTGAAAAATCCCTTCATGTTTCTCCAGTCTAGCCACTTCGTAACCAAAAGATTTCTGCTTTCTCCCCGGGGCATCTGACCTCTGCTTGACAGGTTCAGAAATACGGGTTGTGGGTTGCCCGAGTCTGCAAGGGCTTCTGGAACAAACCGCCACAAGCTGGGTGGCCTGGAGAGCAGGAGTTTATTGTCACACAGTTCTGGAGGCCTCTCACAGTTGCCCGCCATCCTGATTTCTTGTGGGGCCTCTGTCTTTGACTTGTAGGTGACTGTCGTCTCATGTTGTCTCGTGGTCTTTCCTTTCTGATTGCGTTTATCTGCATTCTAATCTCCTCCTCTTATGATGATACCAGTCATACTGAGGAAAGCCCAACCCAGTCACCTCATTTTAACTTCATTGCTGCTTTTTAAGGGTCCATTCTCCAAACACACTCACACGCTGGAGTACTGGAGGTTAGGACTTCGCAGGGAGACACAATCCATCCCATAACGCTGGTAGATCTCATTGTCTAGAAGCTAATTTTGTTCTGCTGCTTCCATCCTCACTACCCCCTCCACTGTTGAAGGAAGCCTTCAGAGGTGCAGCGGGAGAACCTGTGCATATAGACAACTACTGTTTAGCCATCCTGTATCCCGTTTCTGCAAGCGCTGAAACATCAGGCCATCAACGTCCCCATTCATAATCTAAAGCATAGCTTTTGGGAAGGGAGAAAAGAATTCACATTCATGGGGACCTGTTAAGCTTAGGAACAATGAACGATGATGTCTTTTACATCCTGTGTTTCATTTAAAACTCTTAACAGCCTTATGACATGGCTATTATTATCGTAGTTTCAAAGATCCAAAATATGAGCCTCAGAGAGTTTAATAAGCTTGTCAAAAGTCACACGATTAGTAATGGTGAAGCTAGTAGGTTTGAATTCAAGCCCAGGAGAAAGAAAAAGGAAGAAAGAAAGAAAGGAAGGAAGGAAGAAAGAAAGAGGAAGGGAAGAAAGAAAAAAGAAAAGAAAGGAAAAAAGAAAAGAAAAGGAAAGGAAAAAAGAAGAAAAGGAAAGGAATCAATCTATGGGTGGAAAGCATAGGGTAATAAGGAGAAAGAGCAATTGAATAATGTTTAAAACCACTAGGACAACTGTTTGAGCACAGCAGAAAAGTTTAAATTCACATTTCCCCCCAAATGAACCATTTTATAGCACAATAAAAGACAGCAGCATGTGATACAATCTAATGCCACCCGTTTGTTTAATCATTATATCCTTACAGCCTCCCCAGACAACTGTCATGTGGGCCCCAGAACAATTTGCAGGCCCAACAGCCTTTTTTTTTTTTTTTGGAACCTAACCCTTCAATGCAGCCACCTTTGAAGTGAGACAAGCCCCTGATTCCTCTGGTCTGGGTTGGAATACTGGTAGATCTGTACATCTTTGCATCAATACTTTGGATCAATTACTTCTGATTGATGATAAAGAAATTGCTGAGAATCCTCCAGGAGGGAAAGACTGACAGGGGAAGAAGAGCAAACAACAAGGATTCTTGTGTTGTAAGAGACCAAGCAAAGAAGAGGGAAGCTCCATATTGGAGGTCCCTACTCTGATAGCCTTTTATAGACAATACTGCCAGGAGTTAGCTCATCATATTTGCTGGTGAGCATGAGGATTACGGAAGAGGTAATTCTTGGGAATTCTGAGAGGTGTCTGTGTACGTACGCCACTCCTGAGTTTCACTGGGCATAGAAACAGCTCTGGTTGAAAACCATGGACTTAGCTGGTCCCCACATTTCTTTCTAACTTCATAATTACTAGCTCCCTATGTCCTAATGAATCCAATTTCCCCAAGAACCTCTGCTCAGCACATATGGTCCTGTGCATGGGAGGTGGGTACCTAAGAACAAAAGACAGATTAGTGGACAGCTCTAGAAGCTTCCAGGAGCAAAAGTTGGTTGCATATTCTTTCCTAATGTTAAGTTGAACTCATAGTAAGGGTCAATATTAAAAGGCCCTGGAGGATTTATAAATAAAACAGATGGGCCAAGGACTGGATGGTAATAGGACACAGATGTGAGTCCTGAATGCAGATTGTAAAGATAGGCGCCCATTTCAGAGAACAACATCCCCTGTTCCCTGGGTGGGGGGTGGGGGGAAGAAAGAAAGGAAATTACTCTATCTTTCTGGAGGGTCAAGGTCCAGCCAAGACCCTGGTTACTTCTTTGGCTCTGTTTATCATTTCATTTTCAAATGAAGAGCTGGGGGAGAGAGTACAGCATTTATAAAGCCATATGCTTTGGGAACTGAAGCTGGGACAATGTTTTGGCTTGTCCTAAATTTAATGTAATTTTTATATATGGACATAAAATATACGTTTTTGGAATCTCCTCCATATAATTACTTGGTAACCCCTACTTTTGAATTCTGGCCGACCTGTTATGTTGCTGTGAACTTTATTTCATACCACACCAGGGAGAGGGACAGAGAGGTGCTAGGAAGCTGGAGAATGCAGATATTACATGTAATAAGGGGGCCATAAAAATCAATGTAAAATTTAATGCAAAAGGACTGTGGGCACCCAACCATTCCTGTCAGGAGATAATGCAGATGGAAAGTAGAGTTCAGCTTCCAGAAAGTAGTATATTTTTTGCTAATTTCCCTAAAAGGTACCCTATAGTACTCCTCGTTGCCAATCTATGTTGTTGAACATGTTTTTAGCCCATTTTGGAACCCATTTCCCATTTGGAAAAAATAACCACCATCACAGTAAAAGTAAAAATAATTCTTATTGAACCTGTTCTATGTGGTAGGCATTGCGCCAGGTGGTTATACTTTCCGTCAAAACTCGTAACAATACTGAATGTTTTATTATATCCACCTCACAGGTGAGAGTTTATAGAAATTAAAATTCTAGCCCATTCTAGACCATGTCCCAGATTGAATTCATGACTGACTCCAAAAGCTGTGATCTTTCCAAAATACATACCCAGATCCAGCTTTCCCATTCCCAGCATTATAGCAGACAGTTGCATTCATTGATTTAACAAATCCTGTGAAGAGGGAATCACGGTTTCTTCTTTGAAACCCTGGAGTAAAACTCAGAATACTTTTTTTTTTTTTTTTTCCAGCTTTTAATGGCTTCTCCCTGGTTAATGTGAAATGATTTACCTCAACATCTAACCTCGTCCTTTGAGTCACAAAGTACTAAGAAAATCTGTGTGTGCATGAAGAAGAGATAAACCCAAATTAATTACTTTGGGAAACTGGTGGATTGTGGATTATGGGAAACTGGTGGATTGTGGATTATGGGAAACTGGTGGATTGTGGATTATTTGAAGGGGGTCTAAGAGTAGTGGTTAACAGAACAATCTCTGAAGTTATACGTTGGCTAGCTTTAAAGCTCATTTTGCCATTTCCTGGTCAGACAAGTTCTTTAGTTTCTCTGTGCCACATTTTTTTTTTTTTCATTTCTACCTTTCTTCAACAGTACCTGATTGGACAAGGTGACTGTGGGGGCTATAAATACTATTGTGATGATCATTGGTATTATTACTTCTCTGGACTTTAACTTTCCAATCCATTATGTATCTGGAAGATGAAACCAGACTGGCTAACTAGACACATGCCTCTGAGACACAGGCAGCTCTAGGTAGCCTTGGTTTGCCACTCGGTTTTTACGTGACAGACTTTCGTCGCCTGTGGTTTCCAGGATTTCTGAAACAACATATGTTGAAAATTAAAAGCAGAATAAATCACATTTACAGCCAGTTGATTTTTGACAAGGACACCAATGTGATTCAATGCAGAAAGGGGATTCTTTTCACTAAATGGTGCTGAGACAACTAGATATCCACATGTAAAAGACTAAAGTTGGAATCATACCTCACACCATATACAAAAACACATTCAAAATGGAGTTATAGATGTGAGAATAGGAGTTAAAACTACAAAACTCCAAGGAAACACATGAGTGAATTTTAGGACCTGGTGTTGGTCAATGCTGTGTTAGGTATGACACCAAAAAGATAAGCAATGAAAGATAAAACAGGTAAATTTGGCTTCATCAGAATTAAAATATTTTGTTTCAGAGGATACCATCAAAAAAGTCAAAAGACAACTCACAAAAGGGAAAAATATTTGCAAATCATGTGACTGTATGTAGACTATCTAAAGAACTTTTACAATTCAATGATAAAAAAGAACATAACACTTAAAAATAGATACAATATCTAAATAAACAATTTTCCAAGAATGATACACAAATGGACAAATAAGCTTATAAAAACTCTCAGCATCATTAGTGATCAGTGAACTGCAAAAAAAGCCACGTTGAAATACCACTTCACATCCATTAGGTTGGCTATCATCAAAAAGATAGTTAATAACACTTGCTGGAAAGGACATGGAGAAATTGGAAACCTCTTATGGTGTTCATGAGACTATAAAATGATGCATCTTCTTTGGAAAACAGTCTGGCAGGAGTTCACAAGTTAAACCTGGAGTTACAATGTGAACCAATGTTTCTAAGTATATACACAAGAAAAATAAAAACATATGTACACACAAAATTTGCACATAAATTTCTATAGCAGCTTTATTCATAATACTAAAAAAAAAAAAAGAGGACACAACCCAAATGTCAATGAATTGATAAGGGAAGAAGCAAATGTTGTATAGCAGTACAATGAGTATTATTTGATCAGGAAAAGGAATGAAACACTGATACGTGTGACAACATGGATGAATCTTGAAAACATTAGGTAAGTGAAAAAGGGCATCCATAAAAGATCACATAGTGCATGATTCTGTATTTGTCCAAAATACTCTCAATAGACAAAACCATAGAGACAGAATTATTGGGTTAGTGTTTGCCCAGGATCATGGAAATTGAAGGTAAGTGACTGCGAACAGTTATGGAGTTTTTATGGGGGTGATTCAAATGTTTTAAAATTAATTATGGTCATACTATACTATATACTAGACTGTACTACAGCTATCAAATTGTAAAAAAAAAAAAAATTGGAGATTGTGGCTTTAAAAGAATTGATGAACAAATGACACAGACCAAGTCACCTCATCGTGAGGAGAGTCATAAGACGTTAGTGGGATATTGATAAAGATGAAGAAAGAATGATCTAAAAATTAATAACCTGAGAAATAGGTGCAGTTCAGTGCATTTTTCAAATTAGAAATCAATATTGTCCTTAAATCTTTATAGAGAAATAAATTCTGCCAGGATACTTCTCTTCTGGGTGGCATTATGTGATGACATGTATAGATAAATGTCTTGTCACACAACATTAATACCTAGGATTATACACTAGCAGGCTTCCCATATCAAGTACACACATACACACACACATACACACACACACACATACACATATATACATATATGTTTACTTGTATATATGTATATGTATGCAGGGCAATTGAGTTATTGTCATCACAAAACCCTAGAATAGTTATCTTTCTTGAGCTAAGTTTCAGACCTCATAAGACAGCCAAGTCCTGTCCATTCTTCATCAGTAACATTTTTTACCTTTGTCTATTTTGACCACTACCAGCATCTTATCTCACACCTGTATTGTTTCCATAGCTGCTCAAATAGTCCCTGCTTTATTATAATTTATTTTTCCCAATCTGTTCAAAAGGTTGCTGTCAAATAATCTTAATACAAGGCTGTTCCTAAATTCAACTATCCAGAAATACTCAGACGGTGACTCCCTCTAGAAGACATGTCCAAGTTCTCCATTCAGGCACTCAAGGACATCCCTCATCATGTGCAAAGTTATTTATCTCAAATCACCTTCTGATTCTATGAAGCACGCTCTTCCAACTGGACTGCCCTCAACAAAGACATGTTGGTATTTACCTCTATATCCTGCCTTTCTATTAGCATATCTAACTTCTATCACCTTTTAAAAGTGCTGTGTTTTCTTACTTTGCCGACTAATGCTGGGCTCGAATTCTACACTGCAGGAAGTTTGGCCTTTGCTAAAAAATATTCCTTCAGCATTCCAGGCTCCCATTTCTGACTCACCCTTAACACCTACTGCTTTGCTATTCATCAGAAATTCATCATGTCCTCCATTGTCTGCCCAAGAAGATGTTAGGCACTTCAACAGTGGTAGTGACTTAAACGTTTTTGGAAAACCTTCTGCTGACATAGTGAGCCCTCAAATTATCAACATAACCAAAACATAGAATTGGACAGGAACAAACTAAACTGTGGAGGAAAGACCTTAAATGTCATCAAGCCTAATTGGGAAAACAGAGGTCCAGGGATGGGAAGAGGTAGGCACAAGACCTAGCATTTGCTCAATGGCAGAGCTAAGGCCAGAGTCTGGTCTCCTTATTCCTATATTTTATCTCCACCACTAGAACATGTTGCCTAAAAGTCAATGTTACTTTTAATATATCATTGTCTTAGAAATGATTAATCACCCTCAGTTTGCTCACAAACAGGCAAGTGGTTATGGAAGAGAGGTAGGCCATCCCTTTCTTATGCTGAGGTCTAGAACAGAGGATCAGAGGGATGGGGCACTGGGCCTGTTCTCCAGCAGTAGCTGCCTGAGAGGCAAGCTTGCCCTGAGATGTCTGGCACTTGTATCATTGGGAATGTGTTCCAGGCCAGACCACTTGAATTAAACAGTTTGGGTGAATTCAGAAGGTGTGTTGCTCCCAGGCGCAATTTTCCATAGATGACACCACCAAGAAGGTCTGGGTGCAAATGGCCAGGCACCCACTTGGGTGTTCTGTCCTACCATGGCCTGGTCTGAGAACAAAGTGGACATATCATAGACAAAGGCCCTCTCAGCCCTACAGCACACCTTTAGGACCAGACAGCCCTAGAGAAGCACTCTTCCCTGTGGAGAAAACTAGCCCACCGCTCCCCAGAACAGGTACAAAGTAGGAGAGGAAGAATGTGATTATTTATCGCCAAGTTAGAGATAAAGAGACATGAAGTTGCCTGGTTTAGAAAGGTCACTCCATGAGCTGCTGCTTCTTCAGAATGTGTGTACCCATTATAATGACATTTTTGTTCTGCATCTGCTGTTAGCTAACTGTGTGACCTTTAGCATCTACCTTAAGTTCTCTGAATCTTAACTTCATTGTTTCAAAAACAAGGATGTTGGCGAACATTGATAATGAGGCTCCTTCTGATTTTAAGATTTTGTAGTTTTAAGACTTACCCTGAGCACAGTGCTGTGAATTCTGTGAGTCTGAGTTTGTACAGGCGTTTCACGGTACCTCAGGCTATCCTCACCACCTGGGAGCTGGTAGCCTGGATGTCATTAGGCCCATTTGACAGATGAGATCTTGGAGATGTAAAGACTACAACCTCTTAAGTAGCAGAACTAAAACTCAAGTCTTCCAAATGAAAAGTGGGCAAACTACAGCCCACAAGCCAAATCTGGCTTACTGCCCGTTTCTGTAAATCAAGTTTCCCTGGAACAAAGCCACAGTCATTTCTTTATGGACCGTCCAAGCCTGCTTTTGCACACACTACAACAGCAGAGTGGAGTGGTTATAACAAACACTGTGTGGCCTGCTTGGCCTTTACAGGAAAAGTATGTCAATTTCTACCCTGTAACGTAAGTTCATGCTTTTCTGTTATCATGTCTAGCCCCTAACTCTGCAATATCACTCTAATCCTCGTCCAATTCTTGACAGCACTGTAATCAGATCTTGACCCCTCTTTTGTCCCACCTGCCCTGCCTTTCATCTCCTATGTGGGTTGGGCGATCACTTGCAGAATGGAGTGCAAGAATGAAATTAATCTGATTCAGGAAGCAGCGTGTACATTACACATTTCTGTTTTAAACGCAGTGGTAGAAAATCAGAAAAGGAAATCTTTAATCACTTAGACACCTGCATGAGCAAAGAGAAATGCTACAGGACAAACGCACTGATTTCACTATTATTATTGGATTGTTGAGCACTTGTGGCAATAAAACACATAAAACCACAATCACTAGCCTAAAGCCTTTCAACTAAAGCAAAGCACACAGCTTAAACACAGAGAAACAGATGAGGTCTCTGAGGGGTGACTGAGCTCTCAGAGGTAAGCCTTGACTTACCTCTTACTTACCGTTCAGTGTCACAAACCCTATAGTCACAGAAATATTCCGTGGCTGGGTATTATGGGGTTTTCTGATTCGGTGCACACATATGTGTGCAATGTTTCCATTGTTACAACTCCATTGCTTTTTGTAACTGTTTTTAATTACTCATGAGACCATTTCTCAGTACAAGCTGAGCATATGGGCACTTTGCATTTTTAAAATCCTACTTTCCGAGTTATCCATGGGCTGAAAAACCCAAGTATTTCTCTTCAAATGTAAACAAGGTATTTCAGGAGGGAAACAGCCTGCTGGATCTCTGTGGGGTCACCATCACAAGACCCCCACTTTGGAGAACTGCTCACACAATGAAATGTTTCTGGTTGTGGGAAGCTGTTGTCATTAATTTGACAAAGACGGATTGAAGAATCACCATGAATACAACAGGGGAGGACGACAAGAAATGAATAAGAGCATCGTTGCTTTAATAATCTCAGGCATGATAAGATAGTTCTTGAATCATTCACTCATTTTGCAACTGTGTAGATGTATGTGTGTATATATGTATGTATGTATGTGTATATACATGTGTGTATATATGTACATGTATGTATATACCTGTATATATGTACATATATGTACACATATTCACATATATATTTGTATGTATATGTGTGTGTGCCTACGTATTTATATATCCCCTGCCTGTATTGAGTTTAAATATTTTCTTTAATGTACGTAAGACTTGGTAGCATATATAACAAACAGAAGACTCAAACATAGGATATATAAAGAACTTTTATCTTAATAAGAAAAAGATAGAAGATCTAATAGAAAAAATGAGCAAAATACATGAAAAGACACTGTACCAAGTAGGATATTCAAATTACTAATAAACCAAGAAATTTATATTCAAGTGTATCAGTCATTAGGGAATTGAAAATTAAAACTACACTATGATATCACTAAATATCCATTTTAGAATGGTTAAAATTAAAAATCCAGAAAATACTAAGTGTTAGCAAGGACATGAAGCAACTGAAACCCCAGTTCTTTGCTGGCAGGAGCAAAACCACTTTGGGGAAACAAAGTAGAAGGCACCCCATGAGCCAGTGTTTCCCATGCATACCTACGTTCACCAAAAGACAAAAAGCAGAACATTCATGGCAGCATGATTTGTAATAATCCCAAATTTGTAGCTATCCCCAAATACCTTTCATCAAGACAAGGGGATAAATGCATTGTGGCACATTCACCCAATGGAATATTATACGACAAAGGAAGTCAATGATCTACAGCTCTAGGTGACAATATTGGTGAATCTCAAAAACATACTCTTAAATTGGAAAAACAACAAGCAGAAAAGATTAACAACTCTGATTCTACTTATTTAAGACCCAAAGTCAAAACTACTTTGTCACGATGGGATCCAGAGTGGTGATTACTGTGGGCATGCGTATAAAGAGTGTATTACCAGAGGGAGGCAAAGTGGACTCCTGGGGGCTGCTAATGCTTACTTTCTTCATTTGCATGCTGGTTAGGCAGGTATATTCATCTTAGGAAAACCAACCGAGCTGCACACATATGAGTCATTTCGTTCAAACAGCATATAAGACATTTCACAGGAGAGAGTTAAAATAAATTCTGAACAAGTTATGGAAAAGGGCTATGTTTCCCCAAGAGGAAACCGAGTCTCCAATGGTGGTGTTGGAGCTAGGCTCAAACAAGGAGAACGGTTTCACCCCACGGAGGAGGGGGGATGATACATTCCATCAGGAGCAGAAAAATCGATGTAGTAAAACATGGAACAATCCAGGGAGGGTGAGGTTTGTGGAAGAAGAATGAATACAGCTATCCATAAAGCTAGAAAGGTAAGCCTGAGCCAGAACATGGGGCGCCTTCACGGAGGCATTGGGCTTTTGTGAAATAGGCAGTAGGGAGCCATTGAAGGGTTCTAAGCAGGGCAGCGCTGATCCGAGAGCTGTGCTCAGGGAAGATTAACTTGGCAGTTGTATTGTAGAATGAATTGGAAAGTAAAGAAACTGGGGGAAGGGAGACCAATTTGGATGTAATTGCAGTTGTCTGGGTGGTATGTAATTAGGCCTAAATTAGGGTAGTAGTGTGAGCTGAAAAGAGAAGATGTGTGTAAGAAGCATTAGATGAGACAAAGCAACTTATTGGATTTTTACGTCAAGGGAGAGAGCGAAGTCCGAGGAGGCCGGTCTAGATGATGGGAAGATAAATCACGCTGTTAACTGAAGGAGATGAATGAGGTTCTCTTCCTCCAGGGCAATGGCTGAGCGTGGGTGGTTTTCAGTGTCCCCTATACCAGACCTCTCCCCTGAAGACAGCAGCTCCCCGAGGCTCACCATGGCACCCCCCACCCCGGGCCCAGCAGGAAGACGCCATGGCGCCTTGCCAGGCATCTCTATATAAAATAGATTCTGACTTTCTTACCATGTAAGCCACCGGCCAAAGAGAGCATTTTCCAAAGTTCTTTGCAGATGAGGCTGGCCATGGGTTGCAGGAAGCAAACGATACAACGTTGAGACTGTGCCTTAGGGAAATAAAACGTTCCTCTCCTCTTCTCTCCCCACTCCTGCTGCCTGCCATGCCCATGAGAGGCGGCAGCTGGAGTAGAACCTCCAGGAAAATGAGTGTGGACCCAGGTTAAGAGCCCAGTAGAGCAAGATAGAGGCAGCGCGGATTCTAGAAGATCATAAAACACTTCCCCAGCCCTGGAACTTTATGTGGCAAAGAAATAAATTCTTTTTTTTTTAATTTGTGTCACAGTTTGTTTGAGTCTTTCTCTATTACTACAGTTAAGTGGATATCTTAAATAATTCAGATCTGAGGCTTGTGGTTTTGATCTTGAAGATATTTTTCCTTATATTAAAATATCATTGCATGCATGAGCGCGCGCGTGTGTGTGTGTGCACGCAGTTAATTGGTGTTTGAGATGATAGCAAGTGTTGAGGGTAAAACAATTCATGGAAGGTACGCATACCCTCCGTAGACCCAGGAATCTTCCCGAATATATGTGGCAATGTCTCAAACGGGGCTCACCCATAACAAAAATCACTTTATTTTTTTATGGAGCACTTTCAAAACGCAAACACTGAAGGGCACCTGGGTGGCTCAGCCAGTTAAGTGTCTGCCTCAGCTCAAGTCATGGTCCCAGGGTCATGATCCTGGGGTCCTGGGATCGAGTCTATCATTGGGCTCTTTGCTCAGCAGAGAGTTTGCTTCTCCCTCTCCATCTGCATGCTGCCCTGCCTGATAGTACTCTCTCACTCTCTCTCTCAATCTCTGTCAAATAAATAAATAAAATCTTAAAAAAAAAAACTTTAAAAGAAATGCAAACACTGAATATGAGCATCTCAGGAACATCATAAGCTAGGTCCTACTTTTATCGGAGCCATCAAGAAGACAGAAAATACCCGCTGAGGTCATCCTGTAATGGTCATAAGACCATTTCCCAAATCCACTGGTAGTGACCTGACAACGACAAACAGCCTCATGGAAAAAGCAGTGATAAATCAGTCCATATTTCCCTCTCCCACTGCCAAACACTGAGCGGGTTTGAGGCCAAGTCACAGAAAAGATCAAAGATTCCTGATTCACGGAACGTGGGCCTTAGCTTTGAGTTCTCACCAGGAAGACTGATGGCTGCAAAGCCTCTCCCACTTGCAGGCAGCCCATCACGGACTCCATTCTTTGCATGAGAGTTGAGGGGGTCAGTCTCAGCGGGGCAAAGGGGAGGGAGAGAAAAGCCAAAGAAGAATGCGCGGGACAGCATCTTCACCTGAAAATAAAGTTGTTTCTTCCTGGGTTTAGTATCAACAACTTCAAAAGCAATGGGACAAGAAGGGTTGCAAGATATTCGTAGGAATATTGGGTGTTGCTGGGGTAAGAACGTCACCCACGAAAGAGATGAACCTGAAGTCACTTCCATGCAGAATTGCTGAAGGGTTCATTCAAAAACACTGCAAGAATAACAATAAATCTGTGTATTTCTAGTCCAACCATGTGTTCAAGCATGCTCTGTGTCTGACAGTAGAAAGGAAAGAGGTTCTCCAGCTGATCTTTTTGTTGACAGTTATAGGTCAAGGAGTATGTGGCTGGCGAGGGGAGAGGTGGTTTTGACTGTGTAACTGCGGGAGAAGACTGTAGATGGCTTCTCCCGAGCTGGGTCACCATTCCAGCTCAAGTGTTGACGTATCTGGCGTCCTTGCCTAACCACATAGTCGAATACGGATGAGCCAGAAGCCAGTCAGGACTGGTTCCAAACTATAAAGGCAGGGATGGCTTCTCTTGCGAAAGAGACACAGAAAAAGAAATAGGTAAGAGAGAGATGCCCCCCAAGAAACCAGAAAAGACCGTTAGAAGGAAAGAAAAGTCTTGCTACGGGGAACACATGGAATGTGGTAAAGATGGCCATGAAGGCACATCTTGATCTTTCTCTCTTCCTTCCTTCCTTTCTTTCTTTCTTTTTGGCAAAGCCATCAAATGAGGCTAATGACTCCTTTGAAGTCTTCCGGGAGGGTAAGATCATCCCAGAGAAAAACTTTAGCGCCTAGGGAAGGTGGCCCTTCTCTTTTGTGTGGCATCTGAGTAAAACACAGAGATAACAAGGACCCTCTCAGTATAATTTGAAGCATTTTATTCAACATTGTAGAAATGAAAAATAATTTCCAGGTTGCTAAATGAAATGCTAGTCGTCATTTTTCTTATAAAATAATGAAGTAGATTTGGGCATGCTGCCCGTGGAGCAGGAATATAATTCCAAGTTCTGATTGTATCCATGGAAAATCCAATTAAAAATTACAGCATGTTTTCCTCTAACATAATTTGCCATAAATGTCTGTGTGTCCATATTTAAGTAATATCTACAATCTAATCTACGAAAAAATATACAAATCAATAGATGGGATGTGTAATTACAAAAGGCTTATTATTTTATCGGCTGTTTCAGGATCCTGGAGAAATGACCAGAAGAGATGGTACAGGGCCAGCATTTGCAAATGTAAGCAGAAACAGTGTACTAAAATCTTCCTCTCCTACTGTTCAGCAAACGACGACACCGGCGGCCAAAGAACAGTGTCTATATACATACATGATATGACATGCATCACCCAGGCAAATCGCCACCCACACAGCTTGGAAAATAGGGTAGGGTTAAGTGTTCTGAGAGCTGGAATATGAGCAGGGTTAGATTATTATAAAAGTAATGCTGCCTTCTATTTATGTAGTACCTTGCTCCTGCTGAGTTCCTGGTTCAGCCATCTCGCACTGTGAATTCTATTAATACATTATGTTCAAAGTCATCTTTCATGCACAGATCATTACTGGCATTCATTCTCACACAGTCCCAGTATGGGGTTACCTAAAATTAATCTTGTTTCAGAAGCAGAGGTTCTGGGTTTGAAATGCTGTGGCCACGCAAGGCCACTAGTCCCTAGGGGAATAAAAACTAGATCCCCGTCTTGCATTCTATCACAGTTCTGAAATTCTCCCCCTGCAGGCTTAGGATAAGTCATCTGATGGCCCTCAGGACTCTGACTCCAGGATGTAACCTGTCCTACCTGCTCCCCTATCATCCACATCAGATGAGATACCAGCAAGTCTGAGAGATGGGAGGGGGTACAGGAAGGGAAGTCTCAGCACACGAGCTGGGCACAGCTCAGAGTCTCTCTGGGCTGTGGTTTACTCAGCCCTATAGGCAGCACAGAAATCCCTCCTTCATGGGGTCATCAAAGTGATTGGTGACAGATGACTTTCAGACAGTAGAGCTCTTACGGTAATGGGCAAAAATATCCCCATTGGGCGATAATGGGGAATACTTGAACTCCTCTTATAGTTCAGAAAAGGGTTGGATTTGGCCACGGAGATAGGGCCCTAAATGGGAAGGATTTCATGATCCCAATTTGAACTTTCAAGGGAAATTCTTCAAAGCCACACTCCTTTTCCTCATTCCTTTGTCCTCACCATCACAAAGTACATATTTTGCGTATAAAACCAGAAATATTCAGACCAGAAATATCTTGAGATTTGGTATCACGAGCCATTAGCCTCGACTCCAAATGTACTGTCTGCTCAGTTTAGTCCTTGCTTCTTGTCGTCAACGGCAAGATGCTCCCTCACGCATCTGAGAGTTTCCATATGCTAGTCCCTCTCCACGAAATGCCTTTCATCTCCATATTGTCGGCACAACTCAAAGCAGACCTTCTCCACCTGGCACTGTTGGTGACGAAGGACTGAAAGCCAAACTTGTAGGGGGGAGAAATGTCCGTCCTGGCTTCTGTTATCAGAACCAAAGACAGACTGCAGAGAGATGTTCCTAGAAAGAGGTAAATGAGGAGAGAGACTTCGAGGAGAATAAGGGGCAAGCCCAGAGAGGAAAAAGCATTTTCTAATGACTGAGCTGGAGGTCTTGGGAATGAGTGAATAGCAGGATACGAGCCCCTCTCTCCAGGGTCTTGGCAGGAGCACAGTGGCTGGGTCGTTGGCCTAGGGAGGAGCGATGGGGACCCTACCTTTTACAAATTCTCAGGAGCCTGAAGCTTCCTCTCCTGGCTTGGGCCACAAGCACATTGGCACTGACTGCTGCGACCTAAAGACCACAAAGCCCTTCGGGAAAGTTCTGCCACGAATAAGGTGCAAACAGAGGCAAGTCTTGGTGTGAGGAGAAGGGGCCCCTTCAGCATTCCTTAGTCATCCAGAAGGAAGAAGCTTAAAGCCAGATCTAATCTGATTTTAGCGAACTATTATATCATTTTGTACTCGATTGAATTGTGAGGTGAAATTTTATACCTCTTAACATTCTGTGTCTCTAGTGCACTGTCCGTAAGTAAATATTAATTTAATAAGTAAATGAAGATTCATTTTTGTACAGTTATGCCATTACCTTCCTCTGAGGCCTTAGTCAGAACACTGCTAGGTAAGTGCTCAGAGCTCCTGCAAATGCAAATGTGATTCCTGTAACTAACCTCAGAAGGACAGCACACGTATGGGCACTCCTGGCCACCTTGGAATAAGTCCATCCCTAGATAAAGGTTGCTTGTCCTCTAGGCTTGACAAAGTCCCCTGTATGTTTCCCTCTTTACCTCCCACCCACGCATCAATCTAAGCCCTTAATTCATGGAGCCCAGTAACACCTCCTCCTCCCTCAGCAAGAAACATACCCTGCAAGCTTCCCACCTGCAGAAGTCAGACTTGGGAGAGGACAGTGGCTAGTGAACTAATATGCCTCTGCCAGCCCCAAAGCGTTGACTTCAAGCCCTGGACTACTGACCCCACCAAACTTTCCCTGCTCCTTGCTGCCATACTCAAATCACTGGGGAAATTCAGGATAATTCTTAGAAAGCATAGGAGCAGCACCTGGGGGGCTCAGTGGGTTAAGCTCCAGACTCTTGATTTCGGCTCAGCTCATGATCTCAAGGTCATGGGATATGGTCCACGTTGGGCTCCACACTCAGAAGGAAATCTGCTTGGGATTCTCTCTCCCCCTTTCCCTCTGCCCTTCTCCCACTGCTCATGTGCTCTCTCTCTTAAGTAAATTAATAAATCTTAAAAAAAAAATGTATGAGATCGGAGTGCTTTGAGCAGAAGTTACCATTATGTTCAGCATTAATAGTGCACTTGTTAAAGTCATTTATATTCCTGTTCTCATTTTTTATTCTTTTTTATCCCTTTCTGTTATTGTGTACATGATTCTTTTTTTTTTTAAGGCCAGACATTAGGTCATAAAAAATGAGATGTGACAGAAAAGAATCTTATGCAAATGCAGGGGACTGCACAAGACTAAATGAAAACCATTTATAATATGTAAAGTTCGAAACCACCTGGTGTTTAATAAAAAACAAAGTTTAGACAAACGTTCCCCATAAATCACTTCTGAGTTTATTTAACATTCTTTTCCCTTACAACACAAGAGCTCCTTAGTTCAGCTAATGAAATGACTTGGTAAGGTGTGGACAAGGACTCCCTTATGCATTACACATGTCCTTTCTTGTGACTTTTGTCCTGATGTTAAGCTGTCTCAGCCCATCAGGACAGCCCAGGGGTGTGTGTGAGTGTGCGTGTATGTGTGCAGAAAATTAATGTTTCATGTAAAACAAATCTGCGTCCATACTCCTGCGTGATGATTCTAGTAATAATACTCTAGTAATGATCTTAGTATTCCGCTGAGTTACCCAGTGGCTAAGGTCCAAGACGTCAGAGGGATCCTGATTCTTTTATGGCTCTCACAATGATAGATTTTCAGCCAACAGTCACCACAAGGGCTCTCTTAAAATATATCCTAAGTCCACTCATGTGTCCTCTCACCATCCCTTCCAGCCTGGTCCATGTTGGTAACATCACACCGTGAGCAGTGGGCTCCCTCCTTAGGATCTTTCTCCTCCTCTACTGTCTCAATTCCAGAAAGGCAGACTGAATGATATGGGTAAAACATGCATCAGAAAGGATGTATTTTCCCTTCTCTGTTATGATGTGTGTAACTCTTTTTGAAGGCCAGACATTAAATTATGAAAAATGAGATTCAACAAAAAGGAGTCTGGGATATAGGTATCTTCAAGGAGCCTCTTTCCCGCCTAAAGAACCAGGAGGAGTTGGATACACTGCAAAATGGCAACTTTGTGGGCATCCATCAGATTGCTCTGATCACAGGGCAACCAAGTGAACTGAATCCATGATAGGAGATCACTCTACTCCCCTACCCAATGAGAGATGGGATGAGCAAGCATTCGGCATGGGTGGGGAGGGTGGGGGGTAGAGACAAGTCTCCAACACAAGGGGAAAGTAGACTTTAGTTAAAATGTAAATGAATGAGGCACCTGGGTGGCTCAGTTGGGTTAAGCATCTGTCTCCAGCTCAGGTCATGATCCCAGGGTCCTGGGATCGAGCCCCATGTCAGCCTCTGCTGAGCCCCTGCTCAGCCAAGAGTAAGCCTACTGCAGACACAGGCAAAGTTAGTTTCCACTCCCAAGCTCTTCTTTTGTGGATCTCCGCTGGGTACATCAAGAAAGACTGGCAAATAGGAAACTGGGGAGAACTTATCAAACCAGAACTGACCTAGAGGAAGGAGATAAAGCCTGTCAATGCCAGAAGGGAATAAAGCCTCATGTCCCTTCACACCCCCCTCCTGTCATGTGGAACAAAAAGCTTTGAGCCAGAGATGGAAGAATACCAAAAATGTCATCCCCAGAACACAGGTGGGTGGAAACCCATTATTATGGGGTAATATGGAAGAAAACAACCTCTATCCCTGCGGGAGGGACACAAAATTGTTGTGAGCCCAGAATCCTACTCAGTATTAACAGAGGTTTCCTATCAGTGCTCCCTGCCAGACCTGGTGCGAGAAATGCTCAGAATCTACCTTGAAAGTCCAGGTACCTAGAGCCTACCTAAGGGAAGATGGATCAGAAAGAAGGATTAGATCAAAATAGACACTCTCTAATTGGCAAGATTATCCTAGTTAATTAAGGCAACAAGTCAAAGAATCTATGGTGGGGGGGGAGCAGAGGAGGGGAGAGAGAGAGAATGAAGACTTCCCCCTCTGTGGTACAGACATACTATGATGGCTGAAAGCAGAATGTTTGGGACATAAGCATTGAGAAGAATCAGTTGGGACCCCAGCTTCCATTGTAAGAAAAAGGCATCAGTGAGAGAATGTGAAGGTTATGGTGTCTGGAAGTCATCATAATAACAAGAAACAAACCTAGCTCCACTCCTGAGTAAGTTGACTCGATGGCCCACGTTAACTGCCAGAGAAGACAAGTGCCCATTTCCAGATGGAAAATCCTGCTTACTTCAATTTCTTTCAGAAAATACCCAAATACAAACAAACAAACAAACAAAAAAAGCTAAAAGACTTCATTGTCAGCAGACATATACTATGGGAAATATTAAAGCAAGTTTTTCACTCAGAAGAAATAGAGTACTGTATAGAAATTTGACTCTGCCCGAAAATATAAGGAAGTCTGAAAATGCTCCTATGTAAATAGAAAAAGATAATTTAATTGTAATGTTTTTAAAGGATAATTGACTGTTAAAAGCTAAGACTAACTATTTGGGGGGGGGGGATATAACATACGTAAAAGTATGATAACTATACCATAACAGTAGGGACGGAAGAATTGGAATTATGTTGTTATGAGATTCTTACAACCTTACAAAAAGTTATATAATGTCATTTGAAAGTACACCGTGATAAGTTAATACATATTATAAATCCTAGAGGAAACACTAGAGAAAATTAGAAAAAGACATATGGGTAATAATCCAATAACAGAGATAAAATGGAATAATTGCATTACAGGTGGCCCTTACTTTGCATGTTTCTAATGTGCACAAATTTTAGTTACCATGGTTTAGTTGACCCTCCCCCCAAACATAACAAATTTCAGTTACCACTGTATAAAAATGGCAATTAATTGCATACAGTACAAACCTCACTGCCAGCTCTTCGGTCCCCAAATCAGTAATGACAGATGTTCATGATGACCAATGACCCATCAAACCGCTCCCTTCCAAATATCTCAGGGACTGACCATTGCTCATCCATTCCTCAGTTCTGGAACCCACAGCAAAGTGTGTAGTTGTGTTGCTTCTCTGTCTCCCAGTAATAAACACACGTGACACTACAAAAATGGATAACCTCAAGAGGGAATCAGCTGGCAATGATGAACATGCAGCAAAGACACAGGAAATGGTGATGCTGAAATTCAAATGGAACATCGATGAAGTCATAGAACAGGTAGCTGACCGCAGGTATAGTGATAGGGCCATCGTCCAACAAACTGTGGCTATTCGGCCAGAGGAACTTAGTGAGGACAAACTTATTGGCATGAATGAGGAAGGTGGTATGAGAGTAAAGAGGAAGATGTCTCAGAAGGGATGCTGGTGGGGCACTGGGGTGGCTCAGTCAGTTAAGTGTCTGACTTTGGTTCGGGTCATGATCTCGAGGTCCTGAGATCAAGTCCCATGTCAAGCTCTCTGCTCAGCACTGAGTCCGTTTCTCTGTCCCTCTGTCTGCTTATGCTCTCCCTCTCTCTCAAATATATATTTGTGTGTATGTATATATATATACATACACACAAATATATATATGTATGTATATATATATTTATGCTGGTAAAAACTTTTCATTCAAGGAATTCTCAAAGATATTTCCTGACACTTGATGTAGAAAGGACCAACAGCTTGAAAGCTGATTCAAACTTAGAGAAGAGTAGGACAATTGGTCAAAATATAGAAGAGATGTTCACTCTACCTGGTAAGTTATACCAACAAAAAGAAGGCAAGCACTGCCCAAGGTATTCTTGTATTTCACAAAGCAATAAAACATTCAACTTTCATGTTTCTGATGTTTTAAATTACAGTAGACCAAAGAAATATTAATTTTGCCTTTTTTTCATTTCCCTATCCATGTAAAGGTGACAGTAAGGGAGCTTTTAATGTTCTGAACAAAATTTTAAATGTCCCAGAACATTGGAAGATTATCAAGTTGGTTTTTAAGATCGTTTTGTGTGGTTTCAGCCTGCACAGTCATTTACACAATCTCACACGACTGTACAAAGGGAGGACAGCTTGTAATCAATTAATCCCAAAGAAAACAGAAAAGTGAAAAAAGGACTTAAGAACAGAGGGAACAAGTTTTTTAAACAGTAGCCAAGTAACAGATTGCAAACCAATCATATCAATAATTTCATTAAATGTAAACATCTCAACTGAAAGACAGATACTGTCATATTAAATTTAAGAAGGCTGATTAAATGCTGTTTTTAAGACACATACTGGAAGTACTAAATATGCTTATAAAGTAAGAAGATAGAAAAATACATGCCGTAAAAACTCTCATCAAAAGGAAGTTGGAGTGGCTATATACGAATCACACAAAGTAGACTGCAGAACAAGAAACATTACTAAGGGGGCGCCTGGGTGGCGCAGTTGGTTGGGCGACTGCCTTCGGCTCAGGTCATGATCCCGGACTTCCAGGATCGAGTCCCACATCAGGCTCCCAACCCCGTGGGGAGTCTGCTTCTCTCTCTGACCTTCTCCTCTCTCATGCTCTCTCTCACTCGTTCTCTCTCAAATAAATAAATAAAATCTTAAAAAAAAAAAAAAAAAGAAACATTACTAAGGACAAAAAGAGGCGTCATATGCTGATAAAGGAGTCAATTCACCAAAAAGAAAAAATAATCCTAAATGTGTTTGCACCTAGCATCAAAGCTTCAATACATACGGAGCAAAAACTAATAGTTTGTGACTTCAAAATTCCTCTCAGGAATACATCAAGCAAGTAACAAAACACCAGAATGTCTTTGGAAAACCTGACTGAGAGTATCACTCAATGTATCAAAATTGACATTTAGGGAACACTTCATCAGACAGTAGAATACGCTGTTTTCAAGAGCACATGAAATATTCACCAAGACAGTTTATATTCCATTCCAGAACAAAGGTCTCAACAAATTCAAAATAATTTACATCATATAAACTATGTTCTCTGGCTAGAAGGAATTAAATTATAACAGTTGTCAAAAACAAAAAAATATCTAGAAAATCCTTCCAAATTTGGACATGCAACACACACTTCTCAATAACCTGTGGGTCAATAGGTTATTAGAATATTAGAAAATATTTCAATTGAATGAAAATAAAATAAAACATTAAAATATGTAGGATGCAGCTAAAGCACCAATTAGAGAAAAATTTACAGAATTAAGGATCCTGTTAGAAAAGAAGAAGAGGGGAGCCTGGGTGGCTCAGTGGGTTAAGCCTCTGCCTTCAGCTCAGGTCATGATCTCAGGGTCCTGGGATCGAGCCCTGCGTTGGGCTCTCTGCTCAGCTGGGAGTCTGCTTCTCCCTTGCTCTCTGCCTGCCTCTCTGCCTACTTGTGATCTCTGTCTGTCAAATAAATAAAATCTTAAAAAAAAAAAAAAAGGAAAGAAGAGGAATCTCAAATCTAGGATCTTTCACTTTCACTGACACTAAGATGACACTAGAAAATTGTCATTCTGTGACACTAGGCAAAGAAAAGCTAAGTATACTTATGGCAATCAGGAAGAAAGGAAATAATAATAAGTAATAATAAGTAAGAGCAGAAATCAATAAAATTAAACACAATGGAAACAAATCAATGAAAACAATAGCTAGTGTTTTGAAAAGTTTAATAAAGTTCATCATCTTTTAGCCCAATGATGAATAAATGACAGCCACAGGCAGAATCCAGTTCACTGTCTGTTTTTTGTAAATAAAAATTTTATTGGAACCCATTTGTTGATTTTTGGTAGCTGTTGTCTGCTACAACAAGAAAACTGAGTGGAGACAGACCACATGACTTGCATATTCTAAAATACTTATTATATAGCCCATTATACAAAAAGTTTACCCAACCTTATCTTCCTCTCATCCAACTGATGAAGGAAACAAACAAACAAAAAATAAATAAATGTTCACTATCAGAAATGTTTAAATAGGGGATTTCATTACAGAACCTTTAAGCATAAGAAGGTTAATAAAGATATAAAACCAATAATTATGCCAATAATTTGACAAATTAAATGAGCTAAATCAATTTCTTGGAAGACACAAACTACCCAAACTCACTTGAAAGGAACTGAATGACCTGAATAGTTTTATATTTATCAAAGAAATTGAAATTGTGGGTAAGATCTTTCCTCACACAAAAAAAGTCAGACTCAAATGACTGCACCAAGGACTTCTACTCAACATTTAAGGAAGAAATGACACCATTCCTACATATGCTTTTTTTCAGGAAATAGGAAAGGATGGAACATTCCACGACATGCATTATAAAGCCAGAATTACCCTGAGAGCAAAACAAAGACATGACAAGACAAGAAACCTACTGAGCAATATCCTTCATAATCATAGGAACAAAAACCCTCAATAAAATATTAGGAAATTGAGTCCAGCAAGATTTAAAAAGAGTAATACCTCATGGCCAAGGGAGTTGATCCCAGGAATGTGAATGCGGTTCAACATTAGAAAATCAATCAGTGTAATACACCACATGGACAGACTAAAGAAGAAAAGCCACACAATATCTCAATAGATGCAGAAAAATCCTTTAACAAAATTTGATATCCATCCATGATAAATACTCTCAGCAAACTGGGAGTGTGAGGGGACTTCCTCAGGGTGATAAAGGTCATCGACAGAAACCCGACAGCAAATATCACACACGTTAATGAAAGACTGACTGCCTTCCCATTGGATTGGGAAAAAGAAAGGATATCTACTGTCTCCAATCCCATTCGCCATCACATAGGATAAGACTGGGGTCTTGTGGTGTTGGATGGAATGCATATGGATTTTTTTTAAAAAAGAAAAAAATAAACCTGTCTCTATTTGCAGATTAACAGTTATCTAAATGGAAAATCCCGAAGAACCTACAAATAACCTACTAGGACTAATCAATGAATTCAGCGAGGTCACAGGATAAAATGTCAATTATAAACATCAGTTGTATTCCTACGTATTATCAATGAGAATTGTTAGAAACTAATTTTTAAAGTACTTTTTACAATAGCACTAAAACCACAAAATACTTGGGCATGGCAAAATTTATGATAAAATACGTACAAAATCATTATGCTGAAAAATCACAAAGCAGGGAGGGAAGGAACCAAAAGAAGGCTAAATACACTGTGTTCATAAATTGAAAGGGATACTCTCGTTCAAGTCAATTCTTCTGAAATTGATTCACAGATACAAGGAATTCTAGTTGAAAACCTAACAAGGTATTTTGTTAAAACATATAAGCTGTTCATAAAGTTTACATGGAAAGACAGTTATAACAGCCAAAAACAAGGACAAAGATAAAAAACAAAGTTTGAGGGCTCACACTAGTTGATTTCAAGACTTATTGTAAAGATTCGATAATCAAGAGAGTGTGCTATTAGTGAAAAACAGACACATGGAACAGTGGGACAGAATAGAAAGCCCAGAAATAGACCCTAAAAAATTTAGTCAATTGATTTTGGGCAAAGATGTAAAGGTAAACCAATGGAGAAAAGATGGTTTTTTCAACAAATCATGAGGGAGGCATTAAAAACAAGAAAGCAATTTTGACTCACTCTTTGTACCATATACAAAAATTAATTCTAAGCTAACTCAAAGTTAGATCTAAATACCAAACCTGAAACTTCTATTAGAAAGCATAGGAGCAAATCTCTATAGGTTATGGGAAGATTTCTTAGATCTGACACCAAAAGAACAATCGATAAAAGATAATATTAATACTTTGGGCTCCATCACGACTATAAACACCTGTTCTTCAAAAGACACTGTGAAAACAATGAAAAGACAAGAAAATATTCATTTGCAAAACACATGTTTGACAACAGACTTACATTTATCCAGAATATATAAAGAGTTCTCAAAACCCAATAAGAAAACAGACAACTTATATAATTCTTTTTGTTTTTGTTTTTGATTTTTTTTTTTTTTTTTTTTTGGTGAGCCAAAGATTTGAATAGACACCTCAATAGAAAAGATATATGCATGGCAAATGAGTACAATGAAAAGATTCTTGACATTATTATTCCTTGGAAAAATGCTAGTTAAACCCAAAATGAGATACTGATGCACACGTATTAAAAGCCACTTAAGCATCTAAAGCAGGAGGTTATATGTACTTACCAACATTTGTTGAGGAAGAGCATACTGGTTGTCGTAGATGAGGGAGGTGACAACAGAAACAGGCAGACCATGAAGGTTGTTTGTTATCCATCTCAAGGAAAGGCTGGTGACTTAAACTATGGTGGGAATGAAAAGAGGGGTTGTCTTCTGGATTTGACTTGGACTTGCCAGGGAAGACCTCCAGTGGCTTGGATATGTAAGATGAGGGAAGAAGACAGCCAAGCAAGCCTCCTAGGTTTTCAGCCACATCAGTCAGAAGGATTGTGGTGCCTATTTACTAAGATAGGAAAATGGGCTAGAGAACGATTTGTGGAGAAATTCGAACATTTGAAAATAACTATGATATCAAGACCTCTCATTTTTAAAGCCTGAAAACATACCTACGAGACAAAAGAATAAAGAAAAAATTTTAGCCCATTATATATAAATCTGACTTTTCTTCCTGTTACTTTAAGTTCTTGAATAAAAAGATACATACTTATTATTTTTTTATAAAGTGAAGGATGAAGGGAGAGAGAGAGAAAGAATCTTAAGCAGGTTGCACGCTCAGCACAGAGCCCAATGTGGGGCTCCATCTCACAACCGTGTGATCGTAACCTGAGATGAAATCAGAGTCAAATGCTTAATCTAATGAGCAATGCAGGTGCCCCAGAAGATACATAATTTATACAGTTGTCATGCAGTCATCAAATGAACAAGCCTGTTGGAATCTACCCTGTGCCCAGAGCTGGGTTGGAACCATGAAAGACACAAAAATTAGAAGTTCTGACCCCTGTTCTCAAGTAGCTTTTGACCTAAATGAAGGGATACATTGGAGATTCATAAGTAGAAATACAATAATAACAAAATAAAACTGATAAAAATAGTAAGACCTTGAGCATGACATAAACAATGTCCTAATCACTGTGCACGCACATTGTCAAATGGGAGGGGCAGGGAAGATGATCTCTGCATGTTCCAATAGTCTGGAAAGTCCTTTTGGTGGAAAAATTTGATCTCTGTGCAAATAGCTTGGACGTTTCATATGAAGATATAAAATCTTCTTTTTGAATCTTCATATGAAGACACAAAATCATATCTTTCATATGAAGGTGCAGTTTTCCCTTCAGTCTCAAGTGGAAAATGCATCATTGTCTTAAAGAAATAGGACTAGAAGTAGGAAAATAAATTTTGTGAAATCAGTAAAGAGCCTCTAAACAATTCTTTGTAGATTTTTCCAGCCATAGACTCTGTCATTGACTGTCCGAAAATGAATATGGTCCCATTCAGGCTTTCTGCCCTCCTGGAAGCCTCTTTATGGCCAGAGGTAAGAATTCGACACTGCTTTTGATCCTCTGATTGGGAAGCTCTCAAAGAGCATGTAGAATGAATGACTGGCCTTATATTAACACCCTGTACCCACTGTACCAAGATCCTTGTCCTGGATAAACAACTTTTGGCCTATCAGCCAGGCTAGACAAAGATCAAAGTTATGTTCGCCATGTCACGCTTTTCATACAAAAATATTTTGGATTGCAGTATCACGAGGCTACACATCACTGATATAGTTTACCTGTGGTATCATTTATTTTTAATTCCCCCAAAGCAAATAGAAAAGGCTTTCTAGATTAGAGGTACCTGTTTGCTGACAAGAGCCTGCTGGGTTCGTCCAGCCTTAAATAGACATTGAGGGGACCCCCTTCTGTCAAAAGGGGGGGCCACAGGTCCTAAAGCTCCAGTTCCCCTCGGAAAGTGATTGAGGCTTGCACTCACCCCTAAGGACTCAGAGATACTGAATAATGCTTTCCAAGGGCAAATGAGAATAAAGTGAAGGACAGAGCTCAGCCCCTTTGTGATACCCATGTTTCACAGCGAGTTTTAGTCACCGCATTGATGACATTGGTAGTGAATTAATCCTATAGTGAAAAAGAACATGGCTGTGTGAGAATAAACTCTAAAATACCAGTAATGAGGAGATACCATGGCTTCCAGGACCCCTTTGCAGCGGGAGAGCTCTGTTCTTCTCAGATGCGTCCAGGAGTTACTCTGTCTGCCCACGTCCAGGATGGGACAAAGTTGTCCCCTCATATTCTGCCTCAGCCCAGCTGATTTCCAAAAAGGGGGAAATGACAGAAAAGGGGATAGGGATTGGGGAAAGAAAATGGTGGGGGGAGAGAGAGAGAAGAGCTCCAACACCGCTTATGGGAAAACAGAGGTCATTGCTGGGAACAAGAGTAGCGGTGGCAACAGAACCCGAGAAACAGAAGGAATCTCGAGTCAGACCTCGATCACCACGTGGACTAGAGAGCCTTGCACCTGGCCACGAGCATACTCAGATGGGCTGAAACTGATGTCTGTTCCTTATGAGGGGTGACCGAGGTAAATATCCAAGTCCTGCTGAGTCAACTCTAGAATGGATCCAACTCACCCCTTCCTGGTGATTCCTACAGAGCCCTCTACCCGGAGTGCCATCCCTGGATATACACATGCCTGGTCCTCGACATTGTTCACACCTCCATTCTAATGCAGCTCCTGAGAGAGGCCATGCCCGACCGGCCAACCCAAAGCAACCTTCTCAGTCATCTGAGTCAACATCTTTCCATCAGCAGGACCGATGCCCGAAACCACTCCCTGTTTGTCGACCAGAGGGATCGGGGTATAAGAAATCAGTTACAAAGGTGTTAGAAAGGCTAAGAAGTTATTAGCAGCTGTGAGAAGTCCTGTGAACCCCCCAGGACTTGGAGGAGAAGGTCCTGGCCAACGCCACAGGGCAAAGGAGCCCCCCTCACACAGGCCGGCCATGTGGATTTCTGAAGGAGGCGCTGGACACATTGGCTGATTGGGTGTGAGCCAGGGCAGGAGAAGGCCCAGCCATAAGGCTGTGTATTGTTTACTTTTTTATTTTCTATACATTATGATGTTTTGATGTCCTAAAACCCTTTCTGGCTAGAGAGACACTGCCCCCATTTCATGCCAGCGAATTCTCAAGATAGCAAAGGACTCAACTGGGAATATGCTGTTGATAAGCAAACTAACCAACCTGAGCCTGACCTCTGCTATCTGCCCCACCCACCCTAAGAGGCAGTGTTCCCCTACCTGGATCATTCCCAGGGCCAGGCACCAGGCAACTCAAGGCGGCCCCCCAGATTGGAGGCCACTCAAATCATTCAAAGTAGCCAATCCTGAACTGCTTTGCCTTCCCCCACAGAAACCTTAATAAAGGCTCAGTCCTGTGTGCATTCTGCCTCCTGACCACCTGAAGATTTTCCCCATGTGGCCCTGCATGGCAGGCTAGACACGTGGCTCTAAGACCTATGAGCATAATTGGGCTTTGTTTCCTTGAGTGTCCCCAGTGTCCCCTCGTGCAGTGGCACATGACTGACCATCCCATAAAGGAACACAACACAGGGCTGCAGGAACCAGGGAAGGGCAGAGGGGTCTCTAACAAGCAGGACCCCCCTCCTGCCTCTAAATTCTCAGCAGCACTTCCCTTCCCCATCCCTCAGCGATGGGGTCCCTTGAAGGATGCCGCCCTTCAGGCAACATTCAGGCAATAGTACCTCTGGTCCAGTGTCTCTCCCTCACTTCACCTCTGAAACAGGCCAGAGTGTAGAAAGGCAATTGACCAAATCATGACTAAGTTGCCCTCGGATGTATCACTCTCTGAAATTATTCATTTATTTGTGTTCTCCCTCCTTGCCTGCCTCCTGTCCATACAGTGAAAAAGCATGAGATCAAAGACATTGATCATCTCATTCACTCCTGTTTTCCCAGTGGCTCCTACAGGGCCCAGGGTAAGCTGGAGCTCAATAGGTACTTGTCCAGCAAATGAATGAAGGTAAAAGTAATGAAATGTGCAGTCTATTAAATAAATAGATTACTCATTTAAGTTGACTCTACATTAAGCTGTTTCATTTCCCTATATTGGTTTAGTTATTTCTACCAATTATTTCTTTTGCAAATTCCTAATAGAAAGAAGAAAGAAGGAAGGGAGGGAGGGGGAGAGGGAAGGAGGGAGGGAGGAAAAATAGGAGGGGAGGGAGGGAAGAAAGAAGGAATGCAGGAGGAAGAGAGGGAGGGAGGGAGGAGAGAAAGAAAGAAAGGAAGGAAGGAAGGAAGGAAGGAAGGAAGGAAGGAAGGAAGGAAGAGAGAGAGAAAGGGAGGGAGGAAGGAAAATGGGAGGGAAAGAAAGAGGAAGGAGACAGGCAAACATTGCATGCATCGTTATGTGTTGTCATCACTATTAGGACTGAGTGTCCCTGAACTGAAAAACAAGCTAAGATTTTGTGGCCAGAGAGAGTAGGCTAGTTCACTGTGCCCTAACACAGAAGAAGCTTTCCTGAATTCTTCCCAATGGGTGCCACTTCCAACAGCTGTCTTCTCCTATATGTCAAACCACACCTCTCTCTGCCCGGGGCCAACCTCCTGTGACACCAGACCCTGCAGTCCCCTTGGATGTTCCCACCTTGTCCCAACACAGGCCTTTGCGCAGGCTGTGCTCGACGTCGGAGGCGCCTACCTCCCTTTCCCAGTTGGCAAACACTTACAATGTCACGAGGTTAATGAGACTTGTCTGGGCCCCTTCCCAGCTCTCTCTACACTTCCCTGGATCTGTCTTTCGTCTGGTGTTTATGACACACTATGACAATATTAGTTTACTTCTCAGACTCTCCCGCCAGAAAGCGAAGGCCAGGAGTTGAGAAAACTCGGGTTTGAATCCATCACAGCTCCCAACACAGAGGAAACCATACATAAATATGGAAGGAAGTGTGGCAGAGACGGACAGACAGTCAGACAGGGGTAGGGGATGGCAGGCAGTGGGAAGGAAGAAGAGAGGCTTTTCATTCCATAAAGAGACACGAAGCCTCTCTCTCTGCATGTTGTAATTATCAAATCAGTCCTCCGTAACCAATAGAATGTCAAATCGTTGTTTCCAGAAAGTTGAAATTTCATTTAAGAAAGCTACCTGAGGTGTTCTGCCCTTTTAGACAAGCATCAACTCTTTTAGACACAAACCTATTTTTCTGTACAAATAGGTGACACATTGCAAATCCCTACCCCTTTCAAGCCCGAGTCTTTCAAATAGCCTGAGGTTTGCTGATTCATGGTGTGCTAAGGGCCTTCTTTCCATTCCATGCCAAACCTTTTAATAACTGTCTTCCCTACCAACCAGCGTAAGGGCTCTCCTCCCCTGCTGCTCACAGAGCAGCACTTGGAGGGGGTGCTAGGTTGTTTTCAAGCACAAAGCATGTGATTCTGATGCGAAAAGGAACACGGGTGAGACACACTGGGCTCGGAGCTGCCAAGCAGCCCCTCCTTACAGGCAGTAGGGCCTTGTTTTAAGTTTTGAGTCTGTGCTCTTTCTCTGCAGAGACTGTTAAGAGGTAAGACTGTAACTCAGGGTTACAGATCAGGAGAGAACTACTGCTCTAGTACCATCCTGCTGTCGTTTTTGCCCCAAGAGAAATATCCGTGTGTCAATATCTATAATGCTTCGGATTCGACTTCCCTGTCCAATTTCAAAATTCAGGATTTCCTTTTTAGGCCTCTCTTTAATCTCCCGATTCCCAAGACTTCTCAAAGATTAGAGTTAGTGATTCTGAGATTACATTTCCAAGTTCCTTTAGCACCCTGGGATGGAATTCATCTAGGCTAGGATTTAAACTTCTTTAAACAGGTAAACGTTCTCTCCCGACTTTCTTATATATCTTGAGTGGCCTGTGCATTTTTACATTATTTCTGCCCTGTTCTTGCCACTTTAATGCCTAGTTCAGTTGCTAAAGAACTCACAGCAAAGTAAATTAGGAATACCTCACTCTCCCCCTACCACCTGTTAAAATCACAGCCCAGCCAAGAAAAGGGCTTAAAGCCGCTTGCTGTAAACAAAGCCTAAAAGGCCCTTGGTGTGGTGCTGAGGTTCTTCGCTGTTTCCACTGAGTCTGAGATTTCTGGCTCAATGACATACGAACCGGGGGGTCTCTGCTTCTCGCTCGGCATTTTTTTTTTTTTTAAAGATTTTATTTATTTATTTGACAGACAGAGATCACAAGTAGGCAGAGAGGCAGGCAGAGAGAGAGGAAGCAGCCTCCCCGCTGAGCAGAGAGTCCAATGCGGGGCTCGATCCCAGGACCCTGAGATCATGACCTAAGCCGAAGGCAGAGGCTTAACCCACTGAGCCACCCAGGCGCCCCCTTGCTCAGCATTTTTTTTTCCCCTTTGCAACATTTGTTCCTTTAAAAACCTGTGCTTATCAGAAAATGTAATCTGGGGCACCTGGGTGGCTCAGAGGGTTAAGCCTCTGCCTTCAGCTCAGGTCATGATCTCAGGGTCCTGGGATCTAGCCCCACATCAGGCTCTCTGCTCAGCGGGGAGCCTGCTTCCTCTTCTCTGTCTGCCTGCCTCCCTGCCTACTTGTGATCTCTGTCAAATAAGTAAATAAAATCTTTAAAAGAAAGAAAATATAATCTGTGTGTCATGAAACTACAGAGAGAGTCATGTGGAAATATTTACTCTAAAAGGGAATTAAGTAAATATATGGTGGCCAGTCATAGAGGCACGTGTTACAATATGGAGAAGGGGAAAAAGGGTGTGCCTTCATGACGTAGGTCTCCCTCCCGCCTCTGTCTCCTCAGTGTCCCCCCTTCCCTTCTTTGGAAGCAGTTGACAAGGGCTAGGACTTCAGGGAGCCCCATGAACCAGAGGCAGTAGGCTTGAGAAATGCCATTTGTCTTCTCAAAGGGAGAGGACATATGAAACTACAACTCAACAAGATCACACTTGTCACCTATGCGCAGACCAAGGAAAAGATGGAGGCTGTTTCCTCACATTTCCCAACTCTCTTTTCTTAGCTAAAAGTACCGATTTGAAGCTCTTCTTGAGACTGTCCATTTCTTGTCCTTTCTTGACTTAAAGCCCATCAGGGGCTCCCCAACACCGACAGAACAAGATCCATCCTCTGTGGCATCCGTGCTCTCCACAGGCCCACGCATTTTCCAGACCCCTAATCAAAAGTTGGCCAACTTCTCATTTCCATGACTCTGCACAAGCTGGTCTTTGTTGCTAGAATGTTCTTCACCCTCCTTGACTTTTTAATAAACACCTCTTCATCCTTAAACACACAACGAGGTCTCCCCTCCTCCGGGAACATGTTTTCCTTCTTCTCCTAAAGTTAATTCTCTCTCCCTGTATCACACCAGTTTTATTACTGTACTTAAGAACCCTGCATTTTTCCTCCTGATCAAAGAAAACCTTGCTTATTTCCAATGTTTGTGATTCATCAAGGAGTGCTGTGATGTTGTTTATTCCAATCTGCTCATAGGCAGGCCTACAGATGAAATCACCCCTTAAATTCTCCATCACTCCTCTTGAATTTGACTACGGCTTCCAGCAATAGCAAAGTCAACTATACCTCCGTATTGTATCATTTACTTTAATTATTTGTCTTTCCGTTTCCACGAGGAGCCTCTATGCTTCCTGAGGCCTGGGATCTCGGTTCATTCATGATATTGCCTGTCTTTTGTCTTCAGCTTCATTTCCTGGTTTTCCGACTGAGGCTCCCCCCCATCCCCCATTGTTGTTCTCCATGAACAGTTTCCTCCCACTTCTTCCTTCGCCTTGTGTCTTTGTGTGACTGTCCCTGATATCTGAAAACAACCTTCTTATTCCACCCCTCTTTGATGAATTCGTATCTGATCTTTCGAAGACTGACTCGACTACCCTGAGTGTTTCTGGGTCTCTCTCTCATCCTGTGCTTAACTTCCTATGAGCCCCCATCATCCTGTGGTGTCATTACTTACTCATCTTGCCCCCTCAAGTTTGCCAGCTCCTGGAGAACAAGAGCTGTGTTTTCATCTTTCCCTCACCTCCACAGGGCCTAGACTCAAGCGTGACACAGAATAAGGCTTGGCGAATGCTTACCAACAGGGGTGGTTTAATGGAGTTCCACGCCCCTCCACCTGTCTGATTCTACCTCTACCTCCCGCACTCATTCTTGGCGAGCTGTGGTGTGCATCTTTCCTTCCCAACCCTATCTACCACCTCAACACGGAGTTGTCTCAGCAAATCTTGGTCACAGAGGAGCCATGGTAAGTTGAAATGAATTCTGCCCCTCTGAGCACACCATTCAACAACAAAGAACCCCTAATGTGGATTTCTTCCCTCTGAGCAACCGGAAGTGAGAAACTGTTGTCCGGGAATGTTTTGGTCTCCTTGCACCTCGCTCCAAGGGCTCTCTCTTTGGTTTCCTAACACCAGTGTCATCCAGAAGAGAACTCTGTGTCCTCTCACAAAGTCTCATGGTTCAGGCCCCCCTCACATCCCCGAGACAGCAGTGGTTCCCAGCCAGGGCATTGACAGTCAGACGTAGGCAGACTGGGACCACTGCTGGATACACAAGCTAATTGTGAGGAAGCTTTTGTTTTACCCTAAAACGTGAGTCATCTAACAGTTATTATGGCATTAATTCCCCCACTTTGGAATATTCTAGCCTTCTTAATGCTTTCTCAAAAGGATAATCACGGAAAATCAAAGTTGAATTTAAGACCAATAAATTCTGTTCTTGGTTAATTCTGTTCTCCATGCCCTCTGCACCTCCGTCTCCCTTTGCATCTCCTTCAGGCCTGGAGATGCCAAGGTGTGGAACCAGCCCTCTGCTTTTCTGCCCCAGATCAATAGTTTTCAAATGTTCTTTAATCATAAATCCCTTTATCCAAAAAAATATCAAATCGGATTCTCAACACAGATTTGAAAAGGCTTATTTGTTCAGCATTGATGTATTTTAAACTCCACATAACAGCAATTACTGCTTGGAAAATAAACCCATGAGAACAATAAGGTGAACATCAAGACCTTCGAATGTTGACCGCGTGAGCTTTGGGGAGCGGAGTGTTACAGCAAACCCAGCATTCAATTATTTGTACATCTTGTTTCAGTTGCACGGGATCTAGATGGTCTTGATTTTCACAGATAAACTGTGATAAACTGCCCACAGTAACAGGTTTTTTTTTTTTTTTCTGTATTTTTAAACTGTTTTCCCCCAGTATTAAGTGTACTTGGACATTTTGTTTCACAGTTGAGTCTCGTACAATATTGCCAGAAGCTACCAAGAAACATTACAACTGTTTACACCATAATATTTTCACTATGGGATGTGTGATTAAATTTGCTTGGACTAGTTTTCCACGACTGGAAACTTAGAAGAAAAGGACAAATTCATGGATCCTGCACAGAAAGACCAAGTACATATCCAGAAGCAGAAAAGGCTTAATCTAATAGCTCCACAAAATGAATTGTACTGACAACAGAGTCAAACACAAGCGTGATGTAATATGTTGAAATTTATGTTTAGAATATACTCGATGGTTTGTTTTAAATGTTTTATTTGATTTTTAATATGTTTCTAAACAGTCAACAGAATATTAAAGTATTTAAAGCATGAATGTTTTTTTAAAATTCACAAGTATTTGTATAACCCCTGTAACTACTTTCATGTTGCTTAAAGACTGTTTCGCAAATGTATTTCTCTCACATCCATTGTCTCTGCGTAGCCCAAATGGATCCCATGTCGTGTCCTGACATCATCTGTCCTTCTATCTTGTTGAGCTTTGCCTCCTGATATCAGGTGAATACCTCATATAAAATGGATAAAACCTCCTTATCTTTCCCCTAAAATATACTCCTCAGCTGTTTTGACGGGGCTTGGTACCTCTGTCTGCTTTTTTCTTCTATAACACTTACTATCTGGAACCGAAAAATGTTTGACAATTAATTAATTTCCGTGATACTGATTCTGTAAGTAATTTACGTTTGTAAGTTTTATCTCTGAACCTTTTGTGTAATGTGAGAGCAGGGTTTCCAGCCCACGCTTCTCCTATTTCCCCAGTCACAGTAGCAGAGCTAAGTACAGGGAGGCATCCCATACATTTTGTGAATTAATATTGGATAAAACAAGATTTTACAAGTGATTCATGATCCTTATTCCCAGTACAGATGGATTATAGTTTCTAATATAAAAGGCACCATTGTAATAACAGCAACTTCTCACTTAAATCTCTTCTTTTTTACTCAGCTCCTAGTATTTCCCTGACTTCGTGGTCTTTTCCTTCAAAGGTTATCCCTGAGATGAGGGAAAAGCAGACCCTCTTGATACACAAGCTAGAAAAATCTAACAGCCACCACCTCGGGCTGATTCTCAACCTTTGTGGTACAGAAAGCCCTTCATTTTGTAATGCTAATGGAAATGAGGTAATAGACAAAAATCCCTTATAGCTCAAAAAGAATAATATTCTTAAATAATCATCCCCCTCACAAAGTCCCTTTAGGCTGCCTATGGGGACCCGGTGACATCCAAGTTTCCTTCCAACTCAAAAGGAAAAGGAACATGCTTCCAAATTTGCATCCTTCTCAATAAGCCAGGATTAATGCCTTGACTCTGGGTGATTCAATAACTTTATGCCCTTGGGCAAAGCATTTAGTCAGAGTGGGTTTGTTTCTTATCTGTGTTTTGAAGTGAAAGCTAAAATAAATGGTGCTGGGTTTTGCCAAATGAGAGGTAGTTGAACCCAGAAAACCCAAACAAGTCATCTGTTGCAAGAGTCTCCCAAGGCTATACTGGGCGGGGGGAGGGGTGGGGGGTGGGGGGGTGGGGGGGAGAAGCAAGTAATTTCAATCAATTATCATGCTCTTACTGTGTACCAGGTGAGTGGCCATATATTTCTAGTTAATCCCACAAATATCCTACAACTGAAGTTAATCAGTATGCCCATTTTTCTGATAAGGAGAGTAACCCCCCATTCCTGCAGGGGACACTGCTGTTAGATGCCAGGGTCTGGATTTTGTCCCCTATCTGTGTACCCCAAGGCATGCTTTCTCTAGCTCTCTGCAGTGCCTCATGCTCTAAGAGGCCTCATCCACGGAGAAGTTCTACCCTACAAGCACAGCAACGTTCTAGTCAACACACTGGTTAAAGAAAGCCAAAGTGTCAAAGTTAGTGGGTCAGGGGAGCCCCAGGTCTCTTGGACCCAAGAGGAGAAAGTTTGCTGCTTAAGATGGGCTCCTTTGAGGATGGAGGGAACGGTGTGCAGTCTCACTCGGGCACTGTTCACATGGTTAGCTGGGAACATTGTGTTCTAGTCACAAGAGCTTCAAATGATCTTTTTTTGTTGTTGTTTAAGATTTATTTATTCATTTGACAGACAGGTCACAAGTAGGCAGAGAGGCAGGCAGAGAGAGAGGGGAAAGCAGGCTCCCCGCTGAGCAGAGTGCCCAATTCGGGTCTCGATCCCAGGACCCTGAGATCATGACCTGAGCCGAAGGCAGAGGCTTAACCCTCTGAGCCACCCAGGTGCCCTGACAAATGATTTTAAAATCATTTCGCACATGGGCCTCAATTTCCTAAGTCTTCTTCCTATCGAGGAAGAAGAATGGCAGGTCATGCAAGGGGGCGTTCTCAGGAGGGGATGGAGGGGACAGAAGGCCACCTCCTAGTCCTTGCACAGCTGCTGTCCTTTATTAACTGTTTGCTTTTCCTTGCAAAATGGCCATGGATTTGGTATTTTAAAATACAGGCTCTTTTAATCTTCTGCTGTTTCATTTCATATGCATTTTAATGGATGTGTTTAACTTGATTCTTGCCTCCTAATGTGAATTACTCCCAGAGGGCACACACTTTATTGAAAAGGGAAAATAATAAAATAAAACCACTGAGCGAAAAGTTAAGCTGTTCCTGTTCTAGACTACATGGTAAGAACGGGCTGGCAGAGGAAAACTTCTTCACTGGGCATCAGTGCGTGAGGCCTCAGTGGGGTGTCTGCACCAAACAAAAAGAATGAGGCAGAAATGTGAATTGTGTATGCAAACATTTTGGGCGATTTTGTCACACTATAAAACAAAACAAAACAAAACCAAAGCAAAACAAACAAAAAAAACACAACTCCTCAATAGGAAAATCCTATATAGTTTCCAGTGAAGTCGAAATTGGAAATAAACAACATCTACCATCTGTTTAGGTAATTGGGACAATATTTACTTTGAGTCTAGATATGGATCCAGGGATCATGGATCATACAAACCCCTCTTTCAGACTGATGGGCATTCTCTTCTGAGGTTCTAGACACCTGAGTAAACGGAGAGAAATAAAATGCTAGAAGGTGGGGGAAAACACACAGGCCACAAAGATTTACAAACAAACAAATAAATCACAGAGTGTTTGCTTAGAAAAGAGGATGTAAAGAAATATGGCAAAAATCACTCATGCTTATCAAACACCCACCAAATATCAAACTGTTTACTCTCCATTTCCGGGTAGGAAAATGTGGCTGGCCAGTGGGATATGCTTGAGTGTCAAACACCTCCCAAGTGACTCTCTCTGACTCATACCTTCAGCCCTCCCTCGCGGCTGGGAAGGTCTTGGAGAGTACAGGTTCAACATGGCATCACTCCAAGACGGAGGAAGGTCACCCAAAGCATAGTGAACTTTGCTTGTGCTAAGAAATTAACCTTTCCTGCAGTAAACCTCTGAGATTGTGGGATTTATTGGGGGCCACAAAGAGGATTAGTTTACCTTGATTAATATAGAACCACTCGAGCCTTTGGATCCTCTGAAGTTACAGAGTAAGAAGAAGCATGAATATTGCTTTTGTCAAAGAAGAACAAGACAAGACAGAGAGGGAATGATTGAGATGAGATAGAAGGAAAAAGAAGCTGGCTTTCCATAGTTCGGAGACACAGAAATGCTCTACCAATGAACAATTCTGGAATTCTCCTTGTAAGGACAGGATCAGTAAATCTATTAATAATAACATTACACAGTGTTGAACAGTACATATTCAAAGCATTTTCTCATGGTAGCTTCAATGAATTACTGCCAGGTGCCTGAAGGTGACCAGATAATGTCAGGAGGTTGGTTTCTGCCTCATAATTTTAGAATGAAAACACTCTCCATCTTTGTGCCTCCAGCACTGGACCAGCAAGAGACTTTTCTCCATCCCATCTTTGACAAAAAAAAAGAAAAAAAAATCATACCCAGCTGAAAATGACCCAAACACACCAAAGAATGCTTGGATAATGGCCTTGGTTTATCTCATAACATTTTGTGTCTGCCCCTCAGGCAAGTAATTCATCATCACAATCTCGCCAGTGAATCACAGGGCTCACACACTGTTACAAATCCTGCCTTTCAGCAAGCCCAGAATGAACCATTATGCTTCAACCCAGTATGAAATAATCCCAGTGAAACCAGCTGACCTGTCGGGGGGTGCCTAGATAACACGGAAAGACATAGCACCTAATGCATTGGGGAATATGCCAAAAACCATAGATTGGTATAAAAACAAGCTGCGCGTTATTGATCTGGTATATTACAGTTGCTTTGAAAATAACCGGATCTCACTTTTGCCCTTTAATTCCTCCATCTTAATCACATTCTGTCAAGACCAGGGCATGCATATTATGCATAAAAAGGTCAAGAATGCCCTTGCGGGCTGCCTGACCCAACACAGCGATGTGTCCTGGACATCAGTGCGCATGCATACAAAATGATCGGCGCACAGGCCTCTGTGAACTGGACAAGCCGGAAAAAATAGAGCTTGATGAGACGTGAGCCTCCAAGACAAATTTACAGCCCAAGGCATGAAAAAAAGATGTCAGTAACAATACACAGATTTCGGGTAACCTCTCTTTCAGTTAACTTAGACTCCAGAGCCAAACAGTGGAATGCTCTCCTGGGACACCTGAACCAATTTCTGGCCAGCCTCGTTGAAGGCTGATGGACAAACTTTGACCTAATCGTAAATGTTACTTGCACCTTTATGGGGGTTGATCATATTCAGGGGCTATTTTCTTGAGTCCCTGTATCTTTAGATTTATTGATGTCAGGCCAATGAAATATTGGGAGTTTTGACCCCTCATGCTACACCCAACAAGATAATGCCAAACCACTTGCTGATTCTTCTACTCTCATTCTGGCCATACTTTTGAAATTTTTCTTGGGGGAAAAAAAATTGGTAATTATCTTCTCTCCAGGGATTCAACATCAAAATTGTTTCTAGTGTCCTTCAGGGCCACTCTGTGAGTCTCACTTCAGTATCTTCCCTTTGCTTTTCTCTCTTTACTGCCTCTCTCTCCACACACACACACAGAGACACACACAGACACACACACAGACACAGACACACACACACACACACAATATATGTTTGTTATATAAACAGCATCGTTCATTAAACTTTCCTCTTCTTACAGACTTCATAAGCTTCTCTGATTGGTCTTCCCAACTCCTGTTATACCTGTTATTTCCTTCTTCAACATCTATTACTGATGTGAAAATACACAAAGACCAACTAAATGGGAAAAGCAAAAACTGGGGCGCCCCCGGGTGGCTCAGTCATTGGGCATCTGCCTTTGGCTCTGGTCAAAATGCCAGGGTCCTGGAATGGAGCCCTGCATTGGGCTCCCTGCCCCACAGGAAGCCTGCTTTTCCCTCCTCCTCTCCCCATGCTTGTGTTCCCTCTTGCTGTGTCTCTCTCTGTTGAATAAATAAAATCTTAGAAAAAAAAAAAAAGAAAGAAAGAAAAAAACTGTTTCTGAACTTACTGTCACAAGGGAGTTAGCCACCGTCACTTGTGTTTTGACAGAGATTCAAAGGTAGGCAGAGGAGTAGGAAGGCTTTCTAGTGGAGAAAGAGGAAGGCTTCAGGTGTCCCCTCATGGAGGCTGTTGGTATATGGGGGGTGGCGCTGACTAGAAGTGGGGCATTCTGTGTGATTGGTTATGGGGGCATATTGGCTTTCTCTGGTTGGTCCTAAGTTGAAAGTGGGGACAAAAACTAGGGGAGCTGGCAGGGATTAATTAATTCCAGGCTGTTTTAGGTTGATCTTTACAGAAATGGTGTAGCTTCCTGGATTGTCACTAGAGACAGCAATCTGGCCTCCAGCAAGTCTGAGCCCTAGCAAGCAGGCTGGCTCCCTGGGTTGCTCACTGAAGATAAAGGACTGATTTCCTGAACAGGTTATTGCAGATCCTCAGCCCAGACTTCTCTTGTTTAACAGGATGTGGCCATTGTCTGTTGATATAGTGAGTCTTTCAATGACCACCTACTGTGAACCAAATATTGTTCAAGGAACTGGTTGTATAGATGTAACCAAAACCGACGAAGTCTTTGCTCGTATGTTCTAATGGGAGAGATGACAAACAAGTGTGTATTGGGGTATTTGGGTTGTGGTATGAAAGACGAAGCAGGATTGAGTGATAGTGAAAGATAAAGTAGTTCCTATTTTAGAAAGACTACCCACAGCAAGCCTCTCTGAATGAATGAGAGTTGAGTATTCATTCACCTCTCTGGTTTGTTATCCTTTCCTCCACAGAATGCATTGATGCTGCTAGTAAATTCCAGAGAATCCGTCAATTCCTAGGCTCAAAGGTGTGACATATCAGGGATGTGTGATGTCAGGGAAAGATCATAGAAATCGGGGCCACTGGTGGCTCCATCACAGACCAGCTGTGTGACATTTGACAAATAATACTTCCCTTGAGCCTTAGTTTCTTAATCTTTAAAATGAAAATAATAATAACCACCTCAGTGATTTATTGTAAGAATTGGAAAAAATATATCAATAACACATTTGGCATACAGTAGAGAATCTTATTAGTCTTGGCATGCCCCATTTGGCATGCCTAAGATACTGTGATCCCTTCTATGTGTCAAGAACACATTGCAATGCCTTCATAAATCCAAATAAAATATTTGGTACAGGTCCCAATATATATTGTTTTCATTAATTGTAACAGAAACACATGCTTCTATCTTGTCAATGGATAGACCACTCGAGCAGAATTACAGATGAACAATGTGGGGGTTAGGGACCCCAACATCCCACATAGTCAAATTTTCATGTGAAACTTTGACCCCCCCCCAAACTGAACTACTAAATCCTACCTTTGACCAAAACCTTGATAATATAAGCAGCCAATTAACACATATTTTTATATGTATTATATACTGTATTTTTACAACAAAATAAGCTAGAGGCAAGACTATATTATTAAGAAAGTCATAAGGATGAGATGTACATTTGCAAAACTATTGTATTTATGGGCAAAAAAAATCTGTGTCAGTGAACCCACTCAGTTAAAACCTATGTAATACAGGGTCAACTGTATTACCTTCAGATAGAAAAAAGAATAAGATGGCTGGCCAGGGCCTTACCTTTGCCAGCACTCTATTGTCTTGGATGTATTTGTCAAGCAGTAAGAGATGCAAGAATCATTAACCCTTTCAGAAAGGCTGTTAACCAATCTTCACCAAGTGGGCACCTCTTCTGGGTGCCCATGCTTTCACAGAAGAAGACAGTGTATAGAGTCACTGTGGTGTATGGACTATAAAGGCTATCATAGGACTTCATAAGTACCCCTTTGCTGGAGAAGCAGGGCTGTTGAGAAAGTCTGTCTTTAGCATGTCGAATGACCTTATAAATTCTGAATTGAATTTTTGGAGTCCTATTGGCTCCAAGACTCCCACACTATGTCAAAAGATTTAGTTTGCATGTAGATCATATCAAAAATTGGTAATTATGAAAATCATACCCTACAGAAGTTCTTCTCAATCTGTATCATGCAAAATAATCACCCGGAGAGCTTATTCAAACAGATTTCAGGAATGGGACTGGGGAATGGCATTTTTAGCAGCTCCCTGATGATGCTGCTACTGGTCTGGGGACCCCACTTTGAGTAGCACTGCCATACAGGCCAGAGTATAGAGCATTCATATTCTCAAACCAAAAAGAGCACACACATGCACACACACATACATACACACACCATGTTCTGTACAAAAGCTGGCAGAGGAGATAGAGTTGGGACCTCTAAATATTAAATTTTCAGCATCTGTCATACGTTTACAGAAACATTAAGAATGTGTATTTGGAATCGGTCCTGTCTTAGAAAATCCAGGATGTCTGTTTCACTGAACTAGGTGCCACTTTCCCAAATGATCTAATTAGTTCCATTTTGGAACAATGTAACAGAGAAAGAAGACTTCTTCATTTCTTTATTTATAGGCATAGACAAGTCCTAAAGAGGAAGAAAAAAATTATACAAAACATCAGCACAGACCATCACAACCTACAGATGTTAGCAACATCCCTTCCCGAGTGCTGACCTTGGCCCTGGCAATGGCTTTGTGGAAGCATGGTAGGTTGAGGAAAAGAGGAAACTACTGACCCCTGTCCTGGAGCAACTCAAAAGGAGGCAAGGAGCTTCATCTTTGGCTATATGTTGCTACCCCCTGAGACAGTCTGTTAGAATCATCCATTAATATTTTTAAGAAAATAGAAAAATACCAATGAATCCACAGAGTTTGGCCCAGCGGGGCCATTTTCAAGGGTTACAAACAGCAGTGAATGAGCCTGGCTTGATACCATCAGTCGTAGCTGCTCTCTTTCCTTTGAGGACTCAGGATTATCCTTTCATTTCCCTTAATTACTCAACTGATATCAATTCAATCAATGAAATGAATATCACTGAAATTAGGGAGCCAGTATTGAAATGAAAGTAATATATTTGTAACTCTTCTGTCTTTTTCACCTGTCTAATAAAACCCTCTAGAACCTAACTTGTTTTTCTTTCTTATTCTGTTTGCTAAATTGTTCGTGTCCCCATTCGGCAAGCAGCATACTGGCCCCTCTGATGTCTGGATTATCTTTTTCTGCCTCTCTCTTGAGTCCTATAGAGGACAGTGGCTCCATGTTGCTCTCTGTGGTTTCCCTTTTAGGGTTTATCCTTGTCACTGCATTATGCTTGAAATTGTAAGCCAAAAAGAAAACAAATATATTTCCCTTTCTGTGGCAGAAAGACGGCTGAATTTTCAGTCAGGACACCAGAGTGTTCATCCCAATTCTGCAAATAACTAGGGGCTGACCTTGCACAGGATACTTGACTTCTAGTTTTTTCCTGTATCCATAAAAAGAGGTACTCGGTGCCCTTTCAGTTCTAAATATATTTAATTGTCAAATATGTTTCTTCAACTGGTAGAGAAGGAAACAGTATTTGTTAGGTTTCTGATCTTTGTAACAACTTTCTCTTGTAGTTTTTATTCTTATTTTACTGACACTCACCATCCCTCCACAATGAAGATAACTTCTCGTCTCTGAAAAGATTCTTCACATGGTGTCGTAAATTGTGTGCCTGTA
Source organism: Lutra lutra (assembly GCF_902655055.1). Lineage (NCBI taxonomy): Eukaryota > Metazoa > Chordata > Mammalia > Carnivora > Mustelidae > Lutra > Lutra lutra. Next base: position 7,750,666 of record NC_062284.1, on the reverse strand, counting down.
TACAATTCATTCATTCATTCATTCATTCACTTCCTATTTCCTGTATGTCGGATATGTATTTCATAGACAGATATAGACAAGAGTTTAATGTTTATCGTGACCTGAGAGTAAATCACAAAAGCAAGTTGTCCTTCTCCTCTAGAGAGTTGTGAACTCAGCTATGCTCCATTTCTAATTTCCAAACTTCTGATACTGTAGCTTCCTGGATGAGATGTGATTAACAGAAAAAAAAAAAAAAAACATAAGGCAGAGTTTGAAATCGCTTAAGGATTGATCCATTTTGCAAGCACTTCCTGTTATTGATTTCACACATCTGTGCCTCTGAGACAGCCATGGGATAACCTTGACATTCTGGACTTTCTGGACTTTCTCCTTCTTATAGATATGACTGGTGCTCCCACAGTTCCTTAAGAAAATAGTCTGGGAGTGGCAATCTGGTTGGAAGTGAAGAGTTAGGAATTTGTGTTGAGAATCAGACACAATAGTCAATACAAATTTATTCATTAACGATGCTCACCTTCAAATTTCATAGAATTGAAAAACTGCTCACATGTTTTTGGGGAGAGTGAGAAAAGTGATGATATGCCACTAGGTGATCTGTATGTTAAAGATGGGTAACATATGCTGTCAGATCTAAGGATCTCAGGATCTCAGGAGAATATTATCCTTTGGCAAAGATAGGCTCCTTTGTGCATGGCTTAGAAGGAGTGGTGAGAAGTGAGGGAATAAAACCAAGGAGCTTAGTCTAAGAGAACAAACACTTTGGAGAGCACATGAGGGTTTTAACCAAATCTATGAAGGGCTCTCACAGAAAAGGAGAATTTGAGGTGAAATGGAAAAAAAAAAATGAACAAAGCTAATGGCTTATTTTGTCTCAATACACAGAAAGACATTTCTATCAATTAGAGTTGTCCTCTAAAGAAATAAAACTACCATGTGAGGTAATAGGTTCCTTGTCCCTAGAAGTATTCAAGATAGGACCAAATGTCAATTTCAGGAAGAACTTCATGCAAAATAATGAAAAACTTGGTTGCTGCTTTTATTTTTTTATTTTTTTAAAGATTTTATTTATTTTGACAGAGAGAGAAAGAGATACCACAAGTAGGCAGAGAGGCAGGCAGAGAGATAGAGGGAAGCAGGCTCCCCGCTGAGCAGAGAGCCCGATGTGGGGCTCGATCCCAGGATCCTGAGATCATGACCTGAGCTGAAGGCAGAGGCTTTAACCCACTGAGCCACCCAGGCACCCCCGTTGCTGGTTTTAAAACAAAATTTTCCCTGCCTCAAATGCTTTTCATTTAATTAAAGTTCAGTGGTATTTTATTCTTCAGAAACTCTTATTATTTCATTTCACACTGCCTCTTCCTTTCACAGTTGTGAAACATCCTCTCAACATCACTTTACCTCTCTGTTCTCCGTCTCCCCTTTCCTTGTGGCAATGGCAACTTCCTTATCGCCGCATGTAAATTTTATTCAATTAAACTTAGTTCAGTGAGCTCCTATTGTACTTAAGTTCTGAGATAGGCAGAACGGGGGATGCACAGATGAATAGTGTGGAGACTTGGGCTTAAGGGAATTTGAAAGATTCTAACAAAAGGGTGAAGGCAAGCCCAAAATAGCTATTATATGAGACAGAAGACAGCCACTGCTATTTTAAAAAGTTAGTGGAGATCACATCTATTGGAATTGCTTCAGGGAGGAGACAGCATCTAAGAAGAACCTTAAAGATAATGGAAGATGAGTTTCAAGGACCAAAGATAGAGACAGATGGGTATTTTTGACAATAGTTAACACTTGAGTATCAACATAAGAGCGGGAGGAGGCTGGACCCCTTTGGGACCAGCAGATAGCACATCTGGCAGGACAGATGTCATTGGCATGATGAGATGAGCAGAGCAGATTTGGAACACCTAGCAAAGAACTCTGAAGTTGAAGGAAAGGGCTTTTTATTTATTATAACCCAAGAAGCCATTGCAGAGTACTTAAGGTTATCAGAGAAACAGAACAATAACAGTTGTTTTATTGGGAAATTAATGTGCTAGTTTTGCTTCGGGAGGATTGGTGTAAAAAATGTCAAAAGTGGGAGAATCGGCAGATCACTGTGATAGTTTGAGAAATAGCAGGATTTCAGAGAGGTGAGGGTCTGTGGTAATGCAAAGGAGCTGCGAAACCCGGGTCGGAGGTTTTTCTTAATTTGATGACATATTTATACTCATTGGAAAGCAACTCAGAAAATATAAAGAAGTAGAAAGAAGAAAGCTGAAATTGCCAATACTTCCAACAATTGACAATAGAGATTAACATGTAATGTATATCCATTCTGACTTGTAGTTGGTGTATTTTTTCTTACAGATTTGGATGATATCAGCCATACCATTTTATACACCATTTTTCTCAACTGGTAATGTCTCACAATTATTTTTCAGGTCAGGAAATTCATTTTTTTTTAAGGTTTTATTTATTTATTTGACAGAGAGATCACAAGTAGGCAGAGAGGCAGGCAGAGAGAGAGAGGGAGGAGGAAGCAGGCTCCTTGCTGAGCAGAGAGCCCGATGTGGGGCTCGATCCCAGGACCCTGAGATCATGACCTGAGCCGAAGGCAGAGGCTTTAACCCACTGAGCCACCCAGGCGCCCCAGGAAATTCATTTTTATATGCCATTTTAATGGCTGCAGAGCTTCTATTTACATGCATATTATATTTGTTGAACCATTTCCCCACTGGAGGTCTTAGATGTTTTCATATCTTCCCAATATTAGCTGTATATACATATATAAAAATATATATTATATGTATAGATACAGACACACACATATATAGTATTTTTCTGATTACTTCCTTAGATAAATTCATAATGGAATAGGTCAGAGACTACCGCTAAACCATCCCCAGTTGTTGTTCCCTGCTTTTCTTTTAGTATTTGAACCGTGAATTTTCAGTGAGCACATAGACGGCAACAATAAAAGTACATTTTCCAGCCACCTTTTCCACCAGAAACTTCAGGTATTGGGATCTAAATGGACGTATAGCATGTGACTTCCACAAAGTGTTGTTTAAAAGCCAAGTTTTCTTGGGCACCTCGGTGGCTCAGTGGGTTAAGCCGCTGCCTTCGGCTCAGGTCATGATCTCAGGGTCCTGGGATCAAGTCTCACATCGGGCCCTCTGCTCAGCTAGGAGCCTGCTTCCCTCTCTCTCTCTCTCTCTGCCTGTTTCTCTATCTACTTGTGATCTCTCTCTGTCAAATAAATAATAAAAATAAAATCTTTAAAAAATAAAAAATAAAAGCCAAGTTTTCTTTTGTCTTCCTTCTGTCAGAGGGCTGATAGGAAGGCCTGGGCTAACAAAGCCTCCAAGGACATGAAACGAAGCTTTTCCCCAGGTTGGTCAAGCAAACAGATACCAGCTTTCTCTTGGGTCCACAGTACCCTCTAGGAAGGGCCAGAAGCGCCTTATCAGCCCTGGACTGCTCACTTTCAGAAGGAAGAAGTACACTTTATCTTATTTGAGTCCCTTTCGAATTTGATTTTCTATCAGATACAGCTGAACTAATCCTAACTAAAACAATGGCTTTGAAAGTTTGCACATTTTTAAGGCTTTCTGTACACATTACCAAATTCTAGTCCAGCAAGGCTGGGCTGATGAATATCCCCACCAGTAATGCATAAATTAGAGCTCCATTCTCCATTTATCTCGGGTAATACTAGGTACTATAATTCTTTTTAAATCTTTGCCTGTATGGCAGTTGATAAATGGTATCTCTTTGTTCACATTCTCATTTCCAGCTCATTTTTCTGGATCTTTTTCCCATTCTTCTTCCAATCCCCCTGACATAACCCTCTCTTTGACTATGAATTCAGAGACATCGTCTATGTTAAAAACATCGCCCTGATGATGAAATAATTGGGTTTTACTCTTCTTTTGATAGCTTGCTGCCTTCTCTTCCAGAAAGCAGAATTTTTGATCCAAAGACAATGCATCAGGGGCTCTTTTCTTGTCTTTTCTTTATGATTCTCTTTCCTTGCTACCTGATCTCTTCCAGCAAAGTATGCTTGGCCATCCCTCTAGAGTGCTCAGGACTTTTACTGCTGCAGAAGGAATATCAGGGTACAAAATTCAAGCAAACTGAGCAAATCACATGTATGTAGAACATTTTAGCAATCGTGGCCACATTTATGTCTCCTTCTCACACCCAAGGGACAGAACCCTATTCCGTAGCTCTAGATTTTTCCCTTAGACTCTCACTGTAGTAAGTCCCCTTTCTCTTCCTATAACGATCAGCTCCCTTGACTGAACATAACCTGCTTAAAAGATGATGAAAAAACAACTTTGAGAACAAATAATCTTTTAAAAAACTTCCAAACTTAAAAGTCCTCATGATGTATGTCAATCATCTTATCTCCCATTTCCTGCCCCAACCTAGGCTTTCCCCAGTATCTCTTCTTATTAATTCTGCTTGCCTCCACCCTATACTGGTGTAACCATCACTGGATGAGACCCTCTACTTTCCCCCAAAAGGTCATTCCTAAATGCATATCTGCACACCTATAGCCACTTTTTTTTTTTAAACCTAAATTGTCACAACTACTAATACCCAAAAAACCAATTGGATTTTGTTGGTCAGCCACTAACGAACATGGATGCCTTCCAAATCTGGTTATAAGTTTAAGGAGGAGATAGGGAACATGCCATATGCTATTTTCTCCATTGTCTTTCTCTTTTAGGCATCAGGCCACTTAGGAATTCCTGTCCCTTAACTCCTGCTGACTACACCCATAGTTCATGAGGCCATCTTGGAACTCACACTACCCCACCCCATGTTTTATTTATTTGTGTTGCTTCTACCACCTTTCAATATAAATAAATAAATATATATATATATATATATATATATATATATATATATATATATATATATTTGGGGGGGAGTGCCTGCTATGTGTCAAGCAGTTTTCTAGCATCATCTGTTTTTTTCTCAAATTAACTTAGAAGGCAAAGGTTATTATTAGCCCTGTTTTAAACATGAAAACCGGAAGTCTCAAAGGCACAGCTAGTAGTTGTTAGAAACAAGATTTAAACTCTGACAGCCTTAAAACCGTTGGCATCTCTGTCAGTGACACTCTGCTGTCTCTCCCGAAATTCCTCCAGCTTTTCCTTGCTGGGCCTATTTATTCTCTCTCTTAGAGCTCTCTGTCACTCTGACACCCCCGCCTGGAGGCCTTTCTGCCATCTGCATATCAACTCAAATCCTACTGACTTGCCAGCACCTGTAAATTTCATCCTAACAAAGCAGTTACATCACAAAACTACTCATTTTGGCTGTCTCATCCCTTAAGGCTGGGCAGGCTAAATGAGATTGTCAGGGGTATCCGTTGTAATGAGAGCTGCATTGTGGCCACAACTCTCCCTCGGAATCTGCTCTTTTGATGACCACAACTAACAGGAAGTTGGAGTGAATAATGTGTCAGACACTGTGCTGAGCTCTTTGTACACCGACACTGGGTCAGATCAACCCAAGGAGGTTGGTCCTGTTATTAGCCCTATTTTACAACCAAGGACACTGAGGCCAGGAGAATGCCAGTAACTGGTCCACCGCACCCAGGGATCACCTAGCAGACCCAGCACCTGAGTCCAGGAATGTACAAATCCAGTACCCCTACATTGCTTCATCTTTTTTCATAATATCGCTGATATCTTAATAAAATAGCAGAAACCCACAGGGAAAATAATTACCCAACAGCCTATCCCCAAATCCAATCATTTTTATTTTCATTTATATCATCCAGGACATGACCATGTACATATCCAATTTTACCAACTTATGTTATGTAACATTATGGATGGAATTAGTTTTCTACATTTTCCATTAACATTTTGTCAACCATGCAACTCTCTGGCAATAAACTTAAAACCTGAACGAAATAGCTGACTTCTTAGCAATGTATCGGTTGCCAAAACTGACCCATTGAGAAGTGGAAAATGTGAACAGGCTAATTACCATAGAAGGGATAATAAAAGGCACAAGGCTTAGGTGAATTTCCAGCTAAATTTACCTAAGCTTTAAATAATAGGTCATCCCAATGTTACTTAAGCCACCAATTGATAAAAAAAAAAAAGACGTTTATCCAATTCATTTATGTGGACAGTTTAACTTTAATAACAAAATACAATAAAGATGCCACAGGAAGGAAAAATATTGCACAATCTCAATTCAAATAGGACATTAGAAAGTTGATCCTGCAAAGCTATTAAATGAATATTACATTATGACCAAGTAGGGTTTATTCCAGGAAATCAGAATGCTTAATATCAAGAAATCTATCTGCATAATACATTAGGTCAAGGACATAAAGAACAAAACATGTGCAAATAGATCAATGCTGAAGTGATGCCTGATAAAATTTAGCAATTTGGGGAGCACTTTTTTTTTTTAATTTTCATTTTATTTTAAGTAGGCTCCACATCCAACATGGAGCTTGAACTTATCACCCTGAGATTATGAGTCACACACCCTACTGACTGAGTTAGCCAGGCATCCCAAAATTTAACAATCTCTTCGATAAAATATTAAGTCAATAATGGAAAAAGGAAACAAATAAATTATAAAATATGAAACACGGCAGAAAATGTTCTCCTAAATGGGTAAGGTTTGTTATTTAAACTAAAATTAAAAAATCAGACTAGGATGTTACCTGTATCACAATTATAATTTAACATTACCTTAACTCAATACATAAATGCTAAAAAGAAAGAACTAAACCTATTTTACAATGATCCCATTTCTTGCTCAGAAATCCCCAAAGACTGAAAAAAATAGAATTTATAATAGGATTTGCAAGTTAGCAGTAGTCTGTGACACATAGAAATAGGAAAACAAAAATTCAGTTATAAAAGAAAAAATAAATTTTAAAAGAGGTAGAAAATGTGTCATACAAATGACATTGGCTAGAGCGGATAAAGCTATATAATCTCCTGAAAGATCAAACAATATCTAAACAAATGGAAAGATATGCCATCCCTTTGGAGAAAGACTTAAGATCACAAACATAAAATCTTTCTAAACTAATAAATATACTAACATTCAGTTAGAGCCCAGGAGAATCTTCGTTAATGATGATGTAAAATGCTTTTAAAGTTTACATGGAAAAATAACTTTCATATAATAGCCACTTTTTTTTTTTTTAATGGGAAGGAAGGATGGAGAAGGGTATTGGCCATGCCAAGATGAAGACATTTAAAAACACTGTAATCAAATCAATATGGCATTGGCCAGAAGAGATGGTGGGATTAAGGGAGCAGAATAGAAAATCCAGGAATACATCCTGGTCCATATGAAAACTCAGTTGGTATTTCAGTTCAGTTGGAAAGGAACAGACTTTTTAATAAATGGTGCTGGCGAACTGGTTACCCATCTAGAAGAAAATAAAATTGGTCCTCGGTTTTACACAAAATATGAAAATATTTTCCAGATGGATTAAAGCCTTAAATGTAGAATATGAAGTAATAAAAGTCTCAGAGACAATCTTGAAGACAGGATGTATAATCCAGAAGCAGGAAACCATTTCTAACTCACCCTAGAAACCCCAAAGCCATAAAAGTAAAAACAAGATACATTTGCCTATCTAAAAATAGATAACTTTTGAGTGATCAATCAGACCACACACAAAGTAAAGAGGCAAATGTTAGATTTGGGGAAAGAAGTAGTGAGTCCCTCTAAATGACACAAAAGAGTTAAACAACCATAAATATTCATAACAAATGTACTGAAGAGCCAACACAAAAAGCCAACAAAGTTATGAAAAGATGTGTAAACTCATTGGTTGCCAGGAAAACGCAAATTTCAGATACAAGCTTCCCCTGGATACCAGTTAGAGAAGCAAATAAACAAGAAAAGCAGAGGGGAATGGTCAATTACTATCTGTCCACACTATACTTGAGCATTTAAAAACAATGAATTAGGGTTCGTTCAATTGACTTGAAATTTTTTTCCTGATATATTATTAGAGGGAAAAAGGGTGCAGAAAAGTGAGTACAAGGTGATCTATTTTAAAAATGGGAGCAAAGACAAAGAAAACTCTTTACATGTATATGACTAAGACATTTTAAACATGGAGAAAACTATTAAAGGGTGCCTGTTATGTTTCTAACTGACGTTGACAAAGTATACAGGCAGGGGTTTGGCTAAGGGGCAGAATGAAGAAGGGAAAGGGAGAATGGAAGATGGCACTAAAACTATGATGTATGCTAAGTTTATTTTCCATGTTTTTGGTTAAAAGGAGTACATGAGTATGTGTATAAAGAAAATATTTAAGGAAAATAATAAAACTGTAAAAAATATTATTCATGTGTTCCTAAATTAATTTCAACTATCATTTTTGTATGGTATGTGTATGTGATACCTCATTCTCTTTCTCCTTTTAGATTTCTCCCCCAAGAAAGGTCAAAAATATTCACAGCCTTGAACATACCTTCTTCATTCTTCTCCACCAACTACATTGTTATTAATTATAGAAAAAGTAGAAGAATATTAAGATGACTTATAATCTTACAGATCACTGCTTACCTTAGGTAGTTTTTCTTTTCATTCCTGTATTAATTCTGAACTATTATGACTCTAAGAGCTCAAAGTTTCTCAGGTCCTGTTCCCAATTCCCAAGAGGGCACTGTCTATGGATAGGTGATTATAAAAAAGTCAAATGTCACCATCATAATTCAGAATGTGCCATGCCAATCTCAGGGGCTGGTGTTTCTGTGATCCCCTCAATGAGAAAATGGTCAGTGTCATTGGGCCAGGCCTCACGTAGGACCGAAAGTAATTTCTTTATAACTATCCTTCTAGTCCATAGATAGGACATCACTCCTGAAATAACTAAGCCAACAAGGTAACTGTGAAAAGGCTAATGGTTGCACCAACATCCCATCTAGCTTTTGAAAATGACACACAGCAAAGGCTTCCATGTGCTTTCTGTGTACGAGAGACTCTCACCAGCTTCAAGTCATGGAATCCTCATGAAGACTTTCAGGTAAGTATTACTTTCTTTTCTTTCTTTCTTTCTTTCTTTCTTTCTTTCTTTCTTTCTTTCTTTCTTTCTCTCTCTCTCTCTCTCTCTCTCTCTTTTTTTTAAGATTTATTTATTTATTTTAGAGAGGTGTGGAGGGGCTGAGGGAGAAGGAAAGAGTCTTAAGCAGACTCCACCCTGAACCCAGAGCCCAATGCCAGGCTTGATCTCATGACCTCGAGATCATGACCTGAGCTGAAACCAAGAAGTGGAAACTCAAAAGACTGTGCCACCCAGGTGCCCCAGGTAAGTCTGACTTTCATCTGTGTTTACCGATGAGGCACAGAGAGGTTATAGAATCCTGTCATGGGTTTGTGTCATACACAAACACAGCTGATCTTCAAACTCGTACTTCAAACCTCACTGTTCCCCCCCATCTCACCACTACCCCATGCTTCTCTCAATCCAGGGAAAGAATGAAACCAGAGAGAATGCAGGTTGAAAAGACATAGAGTTTCAGGCACCTGAGGATTGGTTTGCAATGTGGTTGGTCTCTGTCCATTAGTGCCCAGCAGCAGTGTCTCCCCCGGATAGCTGAAGACTGTGGCCAGGGGACCATTTACGTACTGGAGTGGAGTTGCAATGATGAGAAATTTGCTTTGTTCTGGGGAATGGATGCGTTCTACAAGTTTTATTTATTCTTCACACTCACGCATACATTCAATGCCGCTTTTATTGTTTTTCCCCTAATCCCATATTTGCTATGAAACTGATTTTATCAGTTGCGATTTTGCCAACCGTGGTGTTTCTTAAGATTTGGCTAGGGATCGCTGCACTGAGATTTCCCTAAAGTTAACACATCAGCACTGATAGGGAAGGAAGTGATTCACTTGGCTGGCAACAAGCTGTGAGGGGCTCCAGGGGAGGAGGTAGAAGTTGGAGAAAGCACAAGAAGCATACAACCCCATCTGGTCAGATATTACCCTGGGTCCTGTACAGAAATAGAACCCTGTCCTGGGAGGGACTCTCCTGTGGTCCTCACACAAAGCCCTCAAAATAGCCTTGAGCACTTCTGCCATTCACACAAGATGAACCAGAGTTTCATTAAGGACTTCATAAATAGCACAGTATGGAATTTTTTGAAGACCTATGTATTTGTTTGGAGTGCCATAACAAAATACTAAAGCTTGGGTGGCTTACCCAAGAGACATTTATTCTGCACCATTCTGGAGGCTGAGAAGCCCAAGGTCAAGGTACCAGCCTACTCAGTTCCCAGTGAGAACCTCAGATGGTGGCTTTTTCTCTGTTTAGTCCTGCAATGAGAGTGCTCTGGTGTCTCTTCCTACCTTCCTAAGGGCACTAAACCCACCATGAGGGCCACACCTTTTAGACTTCATCTACTCTCTCTTCAAAGACCCCATCTCTAAACCCCACCATATTAGGGCTTAGGCTTCAAAATATAAATTTGCGGGGGACACAATGCAAGCTTTTTACCTTTGAATAAATCACCTCCCTTAACCTCTTTCCCAAATTTTTCTCTCTTACTGTTACTGTGTCTCTCATGTTCCTGGAAACCTCCTTCTATCAGGCTCTGCTTAGCTTTTTCCAACCTTCAGAAACTTCTCGTCTCCACTGCCTTTTTTCTTTTGATGTACAGAGCTGAAATTTCTGCTCTGAAAAAAATGGCCATTACATGCATATTGCCTCAAAATAAAACAAAAGATTCCCATACTATCTGATTCCATTCTTCCTAGAGAATAGTAGGGCAAAATCTAATTTTTCCATGCCACAAAATATAATTTGTTCTTGGGACACATATTTTGTATTTAATAAGTATTCATTTGTATTTGTTCAACTGATTGAAAAAGAATTCTACATGACCAGGTCTTTGACAATAGCTGGTATTTCTCTTAAAAGGAGTCCCGAATTATTAAAAATTAAAAAAAAAAAAACTTTAAAAAAAAGGAATGAAATACTGATATATATAATAACAAGGATGAAGTTTGAGAACATTATGCCTAAGGGAAAGAAGCCAGTCAAAGAACCACAAATCATAGGGTTCCATGTACATGGGATGCCCAGAATAAGCAACCTCTAGAGGCAGAAAGCAGATTAGTGGTTGCCTCAGAATGAGGAGGAGAGACTGTTAATGGGTATGGAGTGTCTTTCTGGATTAATAAAAATGTTCTAAAATTCACTATGGTGCTGGCTGCCCAACTCTGTGACTATACTAAAAACAACAGAAATGTACACTTTAAATGGGTGAACTGTATAGTATATGAATTATAGCTCAATGAGTTTGTGTGAGTGTGTGTGTGTGTGTGTGTGTGTGTGTGTGTGTGTGTGTGTGTTTCAAGCAAGTCTCAAGTTTTGAAGAGTGGAATTATCTCAAGGACAGGCTCTAATTATTCTGGAGTCCTGATGAGGTCTAACCTTGATTCCGTACAAATATTGTGCCTTAAATGAGATCCACTACATTTGGCTCTACCTAGCTCATCATAATACAGACCTGCACGTTTTACTGAGAAAAATTACCTGGTCCTCCAAAGAGAAGTTCCCAATATGTTTTTAGTAATAACTACATTATTGGAATAAGTAGCATCTCAAGAGTATGTCTACAGACACACACACACACACACACACACACACAAAGAAACACACAACACACATTTAGATATGTTCTTATTTCTTCTTATTTCTTCAGAAAACAAACAGTCCTTCCAAACTATAGTCACACCTTATATGTTATACCTTACCTATGGGTAGTGGGGAATTAAATGAGAGGTAAAATACATGGGCATTTGCCATTAAAAATTTAGAATAGAACAGAGTAAAGACGATGAAAGCATGCATAATGATTCTCAGGAACAGAAAAAAAAAAATTTCACAACCAATTAGAGGTCTGCATACATGCTAATTGCTGTCTGTGAGAGGTGTCCCATCAAGAATGGCAGCTTGTCTATGTGAATGGGAAAGTGTGAATGAGTGAGCATGTTGATTCTGAGGTAGAACAAATTCTTATCTCACAGGTTCAAATTTTCCAGACTCATGAATATGACACATTAATATTCATTAAGTGGAACACATTATCATTTTAGAAGGAGATTACTGGGGACTCACTATTTTCATTCCATCACATTTTCCAATTAGGAGTCCCACTTTTGCAAATAATCAGCTTTCTCTTGCCAAAGGCTTTTCAGCTGCATTCTGGCAAGGGGCTTTGGAGCTAAGTTCAGCATCCATTTAAGAAACAGGAGAAAACTGAAGTACAATTATATTTTTTTTAATGACAGGTTAATCTTGCTGCAGTGAACCTGATCAGAGAGGAGCCATACTCCAAAGGAGGAAGGCATGAACTCCTCATAGAGAGAGGGACTCAGACAATGAAGTCTGAGAAGAAGTCGCCTGCAGTTATGAAGAAATAAACGCACCCTGTGAATGATCTTGGAACTCTTGTTAAGCAAGAAGAAGCACTCATGTAAGGGGAGGCCCTTGAGGTCTAGGAGTGAACGCAGGGGGAAGAGCTGATAGCCATCGAAGAAGGCCAGTAATAGAGTAGGAAGAGGAACATTGAACAAACCCACGCATATCCACCAGGCTGACATTTCTGTTCTGGGTTAGACATTTTTCCTAAAATTTCTGATTTCACTAATGATTTTACCAGATGAAACATTAGTCTAAGACCAGTTTGTTTTCTAAAAATGTCAAATAAATTTGAGATCATGCTCTTTCATATATTAATGCTTATTAATCATTAATCCCTAATTAGAATTTCCAAATAAATAAAATAATTTAATTTCTATTTAAAACAAATATTCATGAATTTAATCTGAGACAGCTAGAATTTTTTTTCTAACTGCGAAAACAAAACAAAACAGAACTGTCGTTCTACCCTTGTAAATTTATGAAGAATTGCATACAAGGCAAAAAAAAATTAAAAATAGCACATAAGGAAAATGAGCCCACCAGTTCTCAGTCCTCCTGCCCAGAGGCAACTACTTTATCAGTTTGTTGTTGTTACTGTTGTTGTTTTTGAAACTGACTACGCAACATGCAGGCACACAGGTACCACCTGTTTTATCATTGGGGACATGCTCTAGGTACACTACTTTCACAATTTCATTAGAAGTCTATCTTGGACATAATTCTGTAGCAACATTTGTAATTTAACTCACTACATTGGAAATAGACAATTAAAATAATCCAGTCAATCATTAAAAAGTAAAAAAGTAAGGGGCACCAGGGTGGCTCAGTGGGTTAAAGCCTCTGCCTTCGGCTCAGAGGGATCCCAAGATCCTGGGATCCAGAGAGCCCAACCCGCGTTGGGCTCTCTGTTCAGTGGGGAGCCTGCTTCCTCCTCTCTCTCTCTATCTGTCTGCCTCTCTGCCTACTTGTGATCTCTATCAAATAAATAAATAAAATCTTAAAAAAAAAAACAGTAAACAAGTAAGTAGCAATACTAAACCCCAAAGAGAGTTGGGGAGCCAGTATCCAGAGTTGCCACAATATATTATCTAAAGTGTCTAGTTTCTAAAAAAAAAAAAAAAAAAAAAATAGGAAATAAGTAAAGAGACATGCAAATCTGACCCATACACAGGACAAAAGAGCAGTGAACAGGAGCAAACTGAGTAAATGCAGGATTTAACAAAGACTTCAAAACAGCTATTATAAATATGTTCAAAAAGCCAAAGGACACCATGATTCAAGAATTAAATGGAGGTATGATGACAATGTCTTCTTAAATAAAGTATATCAATAAAGAGATGAAAATTACAAAAAAAGAGAAATGGAAATTCTGGAGTTAAAAAAACACAATAACTGAAATGAAAAATTCACTAGAGAGGTTCAATAATGTATCTGAATTGGCAAGAAAAAGAAATAGTGAACTTTAAGATAGATCAATAGAAATTATACAAACTGAAGAACAAAGAAGAAAGAATGGAGAAAAGATCAACAGAGCTTCAGAGAGATGTAGGACACCATCATGGACAGCAACACAATCATCAGGAATATATGTTGCATGCAGGAAGGTAAAATAAAGACATTCCCCAATAAACAAAAACTGAGAAAATTTATTGCTAGCAAATCAGCCTTACAAGAAATTCTGAAGGAATTTCTTCAAGCTGAAATAACATAAATTTGGGAAACTCACAAATATGTAGAATTTAAATAATGCACTCCTAAATAACCAGTGGAAAATATAATAAATCACAATAGAAATCAGAAAATACTTTGAGATGAATAAAACGAAAACACGACCTAGCAAATCTTACAGATGCACTAAAAGTAGTGTTCAGTAGGAAATATATAGCTGTAAACTGATACATTAAAAAAAAGAACTTGAAAAAGTAACCTAACTTTCTACCTTATGAAACTAGGAAAAGAAGGACAAACTAATCGCAGAGCAAAAAGAAAAAATAGAATAATAAAGATAAAAGGAAAACAAATGAAATATATAATAGAAAAATAGTAGATAAACTCATTAAAATTGGAAATCTATTCTCTGAAAAAATAAAAACATCAAAATTGACAAATCTGTAGGGAACAGATGAGAGAGAGAGAAAATTCAGGTTGCTACAATCAGAAGTAAAAGAAAGGGGGGACATTGCTATTCATCTTATAAAAAGTCTTATAATTTTTTAAAAGATTTTATTTATTTATTTGATAAAGAGAGAGAGAGAGCCTGAGCAAGGGGAGGGGCAGAAGGAGAAGAAGAGGAAGAAGCAGAGTCCCTCACTGAGCAGGGAGCCTGATACAATGCTCTATCCCAGGACCCTGGATCACAACATGAGCAAAGGCAGATGTTTAACTGACTGAGCCACCCACACCCCCCCAAATAAAAATTCTTATAAAACAATATCAGGAAAATTTGTATGATGGCAAATTAGATGACCTAGAAGAAATGTTCTGACTCCTAGAAAGACAAAAACTACCAAAACCATCTCAAGAAGAGAAATCTGAAATGACCTGTAGAAAGTAAATACAGGGGGCACTTGGGTAGCTCAGTGGGTTAAGCCTCTGCCTCCAGCTCAGGTCATGATCTCAGGGTCCTGGGATCAAGCCCTGCATGGGGCTCTCTGCTCGGCAGGGATCCTGCTCCCCCCCCCCCGCTGCTCCCCCTCCTCTTCTCTGCTTGTGATCTCTCTCTCTGTCCATCAAATAAATAAATAAAACCTTTTAAAAAAATGAGAAAAAGTTCTTTTTAAAAAAAATAAATAAAAATGAAAATAAAAAGTAAAAACAGAGACACCTGGGTGGCTCAAGTCATGATTCCAGGATCTTGGGATTGAGCCCTGTGTCAGACTCCCTGCTCAATAGGAAGTCTGCTCCCTCTCTCTGTGTCCCCCCGACCCCAACTTGTGCACTCTCTCTCTCTTTCTCAAATGAATAAATAAAATATTTTTTAATTAAAAAAAAGTAAAGACATTGAAAGAGTAATCCAAAATATATCCATAAATAAAAGTCCAGTGCCAGAAGGCTACTTTGGTGCTTGACTTCAAAACTTAAAATAATACCAATTCTCTAAAAACTCTTCCAAAAAACAGACGAAGAGGGAACATCCCCACCTCTTTCTTAGGTGACTTTGACACTGACACCAAAATCAGACAAAGATGCCACAAGAGAAGAAAACTACAGACCAATCTCTTACCAATACAGACACAAAAATGCCCAAGAGAATACTAGCAAACCAAGGTACCTGGGTGGAACACTCAGTTAAGCAGCAGACTCTTAGTTTTGGCTCAGATAGTGATGTCAGTGTCAAGGATCAAGCCCCACATT
The DNA here is from genome assembly GCF_902655055.1 of Lutra lutra. Taxonomy (NCBI): domain Eukaryota; kingdom Metazoa; phylum Chordata; class Mammalia; order Carnivora; family Mustelidae; genus Lutra; species Lutra lutra. Next base: position 7,734,894 of record NC_062284.1, on the reverse strand, counting down.
GGGCTCCACACTCAGCAGGGAGTCTGCTTGGGATTCTCTCCCTCTGCCCTCTCTGTTCACTGCTTCTCTCTCTCTCAAAATAAATAAATTCTTTTTAAAATTCAGTATCTTTCATTTATTTTTTAAAAATTATTTTTATTAACATATAATGTATTATTTGCCCCAATAAATAAATATTTAAAAAAATAAAGAAAATATTAGTAAACCAAATCAGCAACATATACATGGGTACACCCCCATGCTCAAGTATAATTAATCTATGCCAGGAATGCAAGGTTGGTTTAACACACTGAAACAAGGTAATATAATATATCAATTCAATGGAATAAAAAACCAAGAACCACATGATCATCTCCATAGATGCAGAAACAGAATTTGACCAAATCTAACAGCTTTCCATAATAAAAGTATTCAACAAATTAGAAAAGAAGGGAACTTAATTCACCCTGGAAAAAGATATCTTTGAAAACCCACAATCTACATCCTGCTTAATGGTGAAAGACTGAATGCCACCTAACATTAGGAAAAAGGCAAGTTTATCCATTCTCACCACTTCTATTCTATATTGAACTAGAGGTTCTGCCCAGACCAATTCAGCAATAATATGACTGACAACCAAATTAGAAAGGAACAAATAAAACTATCTTTACTTGCAGATAACATGATTACATATAGGAAATCCTAAAGAATCTGCTCTTACCTATTAAAACTAATTGAAGAATCCAGCAACATTGCAGGGTTATAGTATCAATAAACCAAAATCATTATTTGTTTTGTTTTGTTTCTGTACATGACTCAGGTGTTTTCCAACACTGAGAACCATTCCACATGTCAGTTTAATCCTGACACTAACACTTAGAGTTACACTATTCCTACAAATTGAGGCTCAGTCCCACAAGACTTTTCTTACTTCAGGTGCCAGTTTTAAGTCCCAAGAGCTACTTGTACTTCTGACCAACTGCCTATACCTCACAGGTTTCCCTGACCCCCTACTCTTAAAGTTCAGTAATTTTACTAAAATGGCTCATAGACATGGAGAAACAATTTACTTACCTCTATCAGGTAAAGTATGGATGGTGGGGAAGGTTCTATGCAGACCTTCTATGCCCTCTGTGGGGGCCTCACTCTCCCAGCACTGTGATGTGTTTGCCAACTCAGAAATTCCTTAAATTTCATTGTTCAAGAATTTTTATAGAGCTCAATCTTCATACCCACCCTACCCCTAACCCCTTCTTGGTGGTGAGTCGAGGTTAAAGGTTCCAACCCTCTAATCACTGGGTCTTTCTGGTGACCAGCCCCATCCTGAGGCTATCTAGATGGGTCTCACTCTAGGTCACCTCATTACCATAAACTCTGATGTGATCAAAAGGGACTCATTATGAATAACAGAGGACACTCCTATCACTCAGGAACTTCCAAGAGTTTTAGAAGTTCTGCATCAAGAATTAGGAAAAAAGAACAAATATATTTTTGTATTATGCTACAACTACCAATGAACAATCTTAAAATAAACTTAAGTAAAACAATTCCATTTACAATAGAATAAAAAAATTGAATATTTAACAGTAAATTTAACAAAAGAGGCACAAAACTTATAATCTGAAAAATATAAAACACTCTTAAAAACAGTAAAAAAAAAAAGGCTAAATAAATGGGAAAACATCCATGTTCAGTGATCAGAATATTTAATTTTGTTTTCCTAAGATTTAATATTGTTAAAATAGGAATATTCCCCACTTTGATATGAAGATGCAGCCCAATTCCGATTAGAATAATAGGTTTTCTTTGGAAATTTCCAAGCTGATTCTAAAATTCATATGAGAACTTAAGGGAGCCAAATTAACCAAAACAACTTTAAGAAAGGAGAACATATTTGGAGTCTTATACTTTCTAATTTCAAAATTTACTGTAAACTAACAAAGAAATCAACACAGTTGTTCTGGCATAAGAAAAGACATAGAGATCAATGAAATAGAATTAGGAATTCAGAAATAAAACCATATTATCTACGGTCAACTTATTTTCAACAATAGTGCCAAGACTATTCAATAGGGGAAAAAATTGTCTGTTCCACAAATGGTTCCAGGACAATAGGATATACACATGGAAAATAATGATGTTTCACCTCCAACTTCACACTGGCCATAACTCAAAATAGACCAAAAATCAAAATGTAAAAGCTAAGGTTATAAAATTTTTGAAAGAAAATAGAGGGATGGATTAATTTTCAAGAATTTTGATTTGTGATAGGTTCTTACAACACCAAAAGCATAAGCAAAGAAAAGAAAAAAGTAGATAAATGAGGCTTTAAATTTTTTTTTCTATGCTTCAAGGGATACCATCAAAAAAGTGAAAAACAACCGTTCATCACATGAAAGAAAGTATTTGCAGAGCAAATCACATATCTGATAAGGAACTAGTATAAACAATATATAAAATAGGCAATAACCTCTTTGACATTGGCCACAGAAACTTCTTTCAAGACATGTCTCCAAAGACAAAGGAAACAAAAGCAAAAATGAACTTTTGGGACTTCATCAAGATCAAAATCTTCTGCACAGCAAAGGAAACAGTCAACAAAACAAAGAGGCAACCCACGGAATGGGAGAAGATATTTGCAAATGACACTACAGACAAATGGCCAATACTCAAGATCTATAAAGAACTCCTCAAACTCAACACACACAAAACAGATAATCACGTCAAAAAATGGATAGAAGACATGAATAGACACTTCTCCAAAGAAGACATACAAATGGCTATCAGACACATGAAAAAATGTTCATCATCATTAGCCATCAGGGAGACTCAAATCAAAACCACATTGAGATACCACCTTACACCAGTTAGAATGGCCAAAATCAACAAGACAGTAAACAACAAGTGTTGGAGAGGATGTGGAGAAAGGGGAACCCTCTTACACTGTTGGTGGGAATGCAAGTTGTTGTAGCCACTTTGGAAAACAGTGTGGAGATTCCTTAAGAAATTAAAAATAGAGCTTCCCTATGACCCTGCAATTGCAGTACTGGGTATTTACCCCCAAAGATACAGATGTAGTGAACAGAAGGGTCATCTGTACCCCAATGTTCATAGCAACAATGACCACAGTCACCAAACTGTGGAAAGAGCCAAGATGCCCTTTAACAAACAAAGGGCCAAAGAAGATATGGTCCATATATACAATGAAGTATTATGCCTCCATCAGAAAGGAGAAATACTCAACTTCTGTATCAACATGGATGGGACTAGAGGAGATTATGGCTGAGTGGAATAAGACAAGCAGAGAGAGTCAATTATCATATGGTTCACTTACTTGTGGAGCATAAGGAATAACATGAAGGACATTGGGAGAAGGAGAGGAGAAATGAGTTGGGGGAAATCAGAGAGGGAGATGAACCATGAGAGACTGTGTTCTCTGAGAAACAAACTGAGAGTTTTAGAGGGGAGGAGGTGGGGAGTTGGGTGACCCTGGTGGTGGGTATTAAGACGAGATCGGGCGTGTTCAGGGTGGTATGGCCATAGACAGGTGGTGGGTATTAAGGAGGGCACTTATTGCATGGAGCACTGGGTGTGGTGCATAAACAATGAGTCTTGGAACACTGAAAAAATAAAATAAAATTTTAAAAAAAGGATATATAAAGACCTCTTAAAATTCAAAAAACACTAAGGGGGTAGGAGAAGAATAAATGAAACAAGATGGGATTGGGAGGGAGATAAACCATAAGTGACTCATAATCTCACAAAACAAACTGAGGGTTGCTAGGGGGAGGGGGGTTGGAAGAAGGGGGGTGGGCTTATGGACATTGGGGAGGGTATGTGCTATGGTGAGTGCTGTGAAGTGTGTAAACCTGGCAATTCACATACCTGTACCCCTGGGGATAAAAATACATTATATGTTTATTAAAAAAATTTCAAAAAAATTCAAAAAACACAAACAAATTCAAAACAATCCAATTAAAAATGGGCAAACCATTTTTTTTTTAAGATTTCATTTTTAAGCAAGCTCTACACCCAACGTGGGGCTCAAATTCACAACCCTTTGATCAAGAGTCACACACTCCACCAACTGAGCCAGGCATGTGCCCCAGGCAAAGTATCTTGACAGCCATTTCTCCAAAGATAATATATAAGTGACCAACAAGCACATGAAAAGATATTCAACATCATTAGTCATCATGGAAATGTAAATAAAAATGACAATGAGATACTACTTCATACCCACTTAAGATGACTATAGTCAAAAAGACAGATAGCATCAAGTGTTGGCTACCATGTGGAGAAATTGGAACCCTCCTTCTGGTGTAAATGGAAATGGTACAGGCATTTGGAATAGTCTACTGGTTTATCAAAAACTTTAACATAAAGTTTCCTTTTGCCCCAGCAGTTCCACTCCTAGGTATATATCCAAGATAAATTAAAACATAGGTCCACAAAAGAACCCAAAGAAACAAACCAAAAAAAGCATATACATAAATGTTCTTAGCAGCATTGTTAGTAATAGCCAAAAGATAAAAACAACCCATATTGTCTACCAGTTGATGAATGGATAAACAGAACACGTTAAGTCCATACAACCGAATATTAATCAACCTTAAAGGGAATGAGGTACTGATACATGCTACAATTTGGATAAAACTTGAAAACATTATGCTAGGTCAAAGAAGTTAGCCACAAAAAACCTCATGTCATGTGATTTCATTTATATGAAATGTTCACAATAGGCAAATCTGTAAAGACAACATAAACTAGCGGTTGCCTATGATGAGGTAGGTGGGAGCAGGCAGAGGAGGATGATAGGGAATCCCTACAAATGCACAGAGCACATGGGGTTCTAAAATTCACTGTGCTGATGATTGCAGAAATCTGTGTGCAAAGGTAAAGACAGACAGACAGACAGAAAGAAAGAAAAAAGAAAGGCAGGCCTATTGCAGCTTTTCCATCTTCCTATGTAGGGAAAACCCCAGTCCTTCCCCACTGTGTTCTCTCCTTTGAGTATAATTTCCTACTCACACAGAACACTTCTGACACTTCTGATCACCAAATGTGTGGGATTTTTGTCCCCACACCAAGCAATGCTCTGTGACACCAGCTGGGTGAGTGAGAATCTAACTCAATTCTGACATGCTCTATGCAGAGATAGCATCAGAGGCCACACATTAGGGCATCAGTCCCATACGACTGCCTGAATTCCACAAAGACACACACACACACACACACACACACACACACACACACATATATATATATATATATACATACACCTTAGACACCAGGGCTTCTGACATACCAGCTATAGACTGGAGGTTCCAACAATCCCCTCCTTAGGTTTGATTAATTTGCTGGAGCAACTTATAGAAGTTGGGGAAACACATAACATTTACCAGAGTATGCAAGGACATGGTGAAGAATGCGGACAAATAGAGGAAACAGTACACAGGCCGAGGCTGGGGAAGGTCTGTCCCCATGGAGTTGGGTTGCATCACCTTCCCCGTGGATGTATTCACCAACCCGGAAGCTCACCAAACCCCTTACTATTGGGATTTTATTATGGCCTCCTCACGTGGGGATGACCGGTTATTAATTCCTTTTCCAGCAACCCCCTCTCCCCTCGCGGGAGGATGGGGTACTACTGAAAATTCCAAGCTTCTGATCATGGTTTGGTCCTTCTGGTGAGCAGAAGACATCCAAATGCCCACCCCACCCCGCCTCACCCTCAAGAGATGTCTCAATGGAACAAAAGATGCTCTTAGTGTTCCTATCATGGGAATTTACATGGCTTTAGGAGCCCTGTGTCAAAGTCAAAGACAAATATAAGAACAGGAGATGGTCCTAGTGTTCTTATCACTTAGGAAATTATAGGGAATTTAGGAGCTCTGTGTCAGGAATCAGGAGAAGAAACATATATCCATATCCATATCCATATCCATACATATATATGTGTGTGTATATATGTATATCTATTATATTTTTACATTCCCAATACCCCACACTGTGAGTACAATATAAATCAATGAATTGTATAATTAAATTGGTGAGTTGTATGGTATCTGAATTATATCCAAATGAAACTGTTATTTTTTTTTTTGCTATTTTTTTTTAAATTATGTAATTTAACTCTTCTCCACCACAAATTTCTTTTCCTCAATCTATACTTGAATATCTGGGAGAGATATGAGGTTTTCCATTTCTTAGGGAAGAATAATATCACTATTTTCATCCAGACAGGGAAAGAGTGGTACTTCTCACCAGACTTAAAAATAGGGAGGCCTTTTCCTGCTGGTTTTCAAACCCAAAATTATAAATAAAGGTTCACATTTGTGAATAAAGCATTTTGGGTTTTTTGTTCTTTTGTTTTGTTCTGTTTTCGTCACTCAGTTAGACTTACACATAAACACTAGTCATGTTAAGGATGCAATTCTAAATTAGGCATCTGATTATTTATTTAAGGGAGAGCCTAAGTGAATCCAACACAAAGAAAGAATTACAGCTATTTACACAGAATCTATCAAAGTTTCATTGGATAATTAAGAGTTTGCCTACTCCACTATGAGGAAAGTTGATTAATGGAATTCTGGAAAATCAGAGCCAGGAGAAACCCCTGAGATCCTCCGGCCCACATGATTAATTTTAGAAAATGAGTGTACTAAAACCCAGGTATGTCTTTCTCAAGGTCATTTGCACAAAGCTAGGCTACATTTTCAGATCCTTTTTTTTTTTTTTTTTTTTTTTTTGGAGCTACTAATATAGCTATAGACAAAAGAAGATCAAAATTATGTTGACTAAAAAGAAGACTTTTGGGAAAGGATTGTAGACCTTTCCAACACAGGGAAAAGCTACCGTCACATAAAACTCATTTGTATATTTAAAATACAGTTTCAATGTTGACAGAGGCCAAGCAATTAAAATGTGACTCTGCTTGACATAGAAAACTCCAGTTAATTTAATGCAGAGGAAATAGGACGAGGAAGGAAAAGAAATTTTGTATTAGTGCCTTTGGCATGGGGGACAACTGAACAGGAAACTAGAGTATTTAGAAAACCTGAATTCAGCAGCAGGAACGGCCTAAGGAATTTGACCAGGGCTTGATTCTAGACAATTCTAATTATTTGAAAGGTCAGACTTACATTGATTAAAAATCTGCTTTTTTGAAACTTCCAGCTATTAATCCTAGTCCTTCACTCTGGATCAATGCAGAATAAGTTTGTTTCTTCTTCCACAGAGTAGCCTTTAATATTTAAAAAAAAAAAATTTTCCATGTTTCCTTTAATTATTTATTTTTTTCTCTAAATCGATCATCTCCAGTCTGTCCATAAGTCCTCACATAACAAGACTTTCGGAGCAACCACAATTTCAGCCATCCTTCTGTGATGTTCTTCTTTGACACTGTGGGTTACAGGAATTCACATTCAGTTCAGAGCCCAAGTATTCCACTGTCTGTCTGTCTGTTGATCTCTCTCATTAACCACAGCATTGCTATAAGATCCATTAATATCATATATGTGACATGGCTGTGGACATTACCAATATATGTACATACACATTAATCCTATCAGCCTTCCCTTTTTAGTGGACTGAAAATTCTTTCTTCAAGAATTAGTCCTTTGATACATAAGAAAATGACAGAGGGCATCTCTAAAATGGTATTTCCAACCCTCCGTTAAACTCTACCTTCACTGTTTTGGGCCAGTTCTGCCTGACATTGGTATAATTAACACTTTTAATTCAATTAATTCATTGTTCTACATAAGTCATGATAGACATAACATCAATCATGACTTTGATGATTTTTTTCTAGTAAATTAAGTAAAATACATAGCAATGAGAACTGAAAGTATTGCTCATGTACAACATAAAATCTATTCATGTATCACTAGCTGAAGTCACCTGCATTTGAGGAAACACTGCTCCCCTGAATGCTGCTAGAGCGAGATCTCTGGGGTGAGTCCCCATCCTCTTTTCATTACGTTAAATGAATGTAATCAGCTTATTAAACTGATTAGAATAAATTCCCCATATGTATTAACTATGTTCTCAGAAGTAACAATGACACGACCCTGCAAGTTTGAAATATTTGGGTAATGTCATTGGATGTGGCCTGCAGTGTGGATCTAGAGGTTGTGTGAGGGGCGGCCATGTCAGAAATGACAGGAATCAGGAAAAGGGGAAGCCAGAGCAGCGACGTGGTAAGTGGTCCTGATGAGATAGCTCCTTATACTTACGCTTCTCTCCACGGTCCCCTAAATCTGATCATTGCTCTTGGCATCTAATCTATGCCCACTTACATTTGGGTTAGCAACTCAGTCTCACTTCTCTACAATGTAGATGCCATTATTTTGTTGGAGACTTTATTTATCTGCTCAAAAAGCTCCAACTAGAGGTGCCTCAGTGGCACAGTCAGTTGAGCATCTAACTTTTGGTTTTGTGATCTGACTTCAGGTCGTGATCTCAGGGTCGTGGGATGGAGCTCCATGCTGTGCTCTGTGGTCGGCGCAGAATCTGCTTAGGATTCTCTTTCCCTCTCCCTCTACCCCTCCCACTTGTTCTTTCCCTTTCTCAACCTCTCTCTCAAACAAACAAATAAATAAATCTTAAAAAAAAAATCTTAACTAATAAGAGCCAGAACTAAGGCTCAAAACTAATTCTGTGTGACTCTGAAGCTCTTACTCTTTGCCCAGTGACAGTGTCCAAGCCCAGCCTTGATATGCATAGCCAAAAAGAACCCTAACTGGACCCTACTGACTAACCCAATCTTTTATCTGTCAGTGAAATAGGGTTGCAGGCTGGAAAAGACTCTGAGTCCAGTTATGAATCTGGTCACTGAACACTTCTGCTGCATAAGACAGACTATGACTCTACCTAAAATTACTTCTTACCTTGCTGTTACTTCAAACCCAGGATTTGACTAGAAATAGACTGATCGGGCAAAGGGGAATCGAAAGGGATTTTTCAATCTCATTGAATGAACGGCAACAACACAAAATCAACTCCCAGTGCACCTCAACAGTACCAATTTATAATTGGCTTTGCATGTATAAGCCGCTAATTTTAAACATTTTTTTTGTTTCCTTGTTTGAGCAAATTAAGGTGTATATGATATTGAGAAGGGGATAAAGGAAGTAAAGAAGAAAGGGAGGGGGGCACCTGGGTGGCTCAGTGTGTTAAGCCTCTGCCTTTGGCTCAGGTCATGATCTCAGAGTCCTGGGATCGAGCCCCACATCGGGCTCTCTGCTCAGTGGGGAGCCTGCTCCCCCCCCCCACCGCCGCCTGTCTTTCTGCCTACTTGTGATCTCTCTCACTCTCTGTCAAATAAATAAATAAAATCCTAAAAAAAAAAAAAGAAGAAGAAGAAGAAAGGGAGGGACGGAGTTCAGAGCAGGATGGACAAAGGACACTTCTGCAGAACCCCTCAGTGACCATGATCTTTAATTTCTCCTGCCAGAGGTTTTGCCCATTGAAAACCCAGCTTTCTTCTTGTCCCTGACATCATGATCCTATTCTAGTGTGACTGTAATTGATATTTGTATAATTGAAAACTTTCAAGATATTTTCACACCATATGATCCTCAGGGAAATGCCCTGATATAACAAGGGCAGGAATTATTGTTCCTGATATGGGAAAGCAAGGTCTCAGAGAGATGAAGTGCCCCCCGCCAACCTCCCAGCTCCTCCCACAAAACTAGTGAGTCCTAAAGAACAAGAAACCCTCTGATTCCAGATTCAGTATTCCTACTGCTATATCCTCTGTCATTTATTTAAACTTGAATGAATATGTACCAAGGGGGTGCAATGTTCAGAGGTTATTGTGGAAAAAAAAAAAAGAAAGAAAGAAAGAAGTTGCTGTTCATTATATTCCCGTGTAGGAAAGGCAAGAAACAAAGGACCAGGTAAAAACATAACACATCAGAAAGTAATATGTTCCCAAGGAAAAGAAAAAGGAAAAGCCAGTTAAGAGCGATAATGAGAGCAGAGCACTAGGAGAAGGTGCCATTTTATATATTTAGAGATAGAATATACTTCATATATTGATGGAATATAACCCATTTACTCTAACTGGGAGAAAGGATATAGAAACGCCATCTTCAAGTACTGCCAGATAGTGAAATGAGCTTGCATGGTAGGCATAGGGGTTGGCTAAGATCCTTGGGTCCCACAATAGTGCAAAAGAGGCTTGTACTCAGTGTGGACCATCATTCCAGTTCTAAATGGATCCTAACTCAGAGCTCCAGAAAGACTCATTGTCTATCCCGCACTTCATTTCTCATACTTGAGGAGAATGCATTAACAATAAGGAATATCCCTGGAAACTAGGGCTGTGTCTAGACAGAACTTTCCAGAGAGAAATAAATTGTACCTAAAAGAAGTGCCTGTCATAAGAACAGTAGATATGGGATTCTGGAACACACTGAGGTTTACATTACCACTGTGGTTCAATGCATCATCTGTCACTTTCAAGGAGAAGGCAGGCTTCTAGGGGTGACAGATTACAGGACTTGTGAAAGCCCTCCAGCTGACCAACATAATTACCCTCAGTCCTCACACAGCCATCTGTCAGTGTTCTGAGGCAGGCACTTGGATCCTAAGAGACACCACGCTCAGATTCCCTTTCCTCATTCATCGAAGATACCGTCATATTGAAGTCCCCATATTATCAACAAAGAAGTAGAGACTCTGCTTACAAACCCTCTTGATAGATCACCCAAATTCAAGAGATTAAATAATACAGAGAAAAGAAAGGAAAGGGAACCATCTTCTCTCTTAAAAATGTACTCAACCTATAATTTATCAAGAGTCTACCAACCTCAAAAGCCCCTACTATGTACTAAATCTTCATCTAGGTATTTTCCGTGAGCCTCCTCTACTTAATCTTTCTTCAAAAGTGTATCTCCCTCCTAAATTTCTACTCACCAGATCAGTTTATCTTTTAGAACAGAGATGGCAGGTGTGTTCCATTTTCCTGTCAATTTTGCTCCATTAATTATGCCTACCTGGAGTGAAAGATGGATGAGCTAGGCTCATTTAAGGCTAGCACAAGAACTGATTAGCAATGTCTGCCACAACCTCAGGATATCAAAGCTTCAGAAGGAAAAGTGTTTCCAGGAACAACAACAACAACAACAACAATCACAAATACTCTTGTCCTTTCTAAAGCTCTCACAACCATATTAGTGACCCCTCTCATTTTGAATATTAAACCTGGCTAAGGGTTCAAAATAAAGTCAAGCTTAACCACTGCCCATGTGAAACATGAAAATAACTCATGGGTCTTCTGTGGTCAGTCTTGAGTTCACATTCCATTTCTGTGATTTGACAGCTGAGAACTTGGATAACTTGTTTATCTTTTGCACTACTTGATTCACACATACGTTAACTAATAGTGCTGAAAATACCCACCTTCCATTGATGTTGAGATGAATTGAGGTCGTAGATAAAGAGAAGTATACAGCACAGTGCCAGGCAGAGGGTAGGAGCCTCAGTGAATGGTATCCTCAAACAAAATTTAAAGCACAATAAATCATTCCCTTTTCTGTGCTTTTTAAAACACTCTTTATAACTCTACTGTGGAATTATTGCTCTGTATTATAGTTTTATTTTTTACCATTTATCTTTCTTTTATTGTGAGCTCTATGGGCACAGGGGCCATGTCTTATTCATTACTCACTTAATGCCTAATAGTGGGCAGTAAAAGATACTGCCTGAAGGAATGAAGGAAGCCAACAACAGCCAAACATGTAGAAAGATCTATATTCCTCGTTCACGATGTTCCTTGTTCGCGAGCAACGTTTAATTACGAATCATGGTTCAGAGGGGCACCTGGGCGGCTCAGTTGGTTGAGCGACTAACTCTTGATTTCAGCTCAGGTCATGATCTTGGTGTCTTGAGATGGAGTCCTCTGTAGGGCTCCACACTCAACAGGGCATCTGCCCAGGATTCTCCCTCTCCCTCTGCATCTCCCCATGTTAGAGCTTGCTCTCTTGCAAATAAATCAGTAAACAAATCTTTTTTAAAAAATTCATGGTTCAGATATATAAAGAATCTTTACTTGATTTCTTGCTTTTCATTGTACCTAGTCTAGCCTTTGGCTAGGCAGTATAAGAATCATGCCACAGAAGAGAAAAACGAAGCAGCAAGATAACTGTTCTGGGGGAGGGATTCTGTCCTTACATCCCATGTATTACCACATTGGACTGTAAGCTTTATCCTAATTACAGTGATTGTGAGCCTCTTATTTTCTTTGTCAAGCCCAGCTTCCAATATTCTGTTGTGTTTTATAAGTACATACAGTAGTCCGCCCCCTAACCCTTATCTGTGGTTTTACTTTCTGTGGTTTCAGTTGTCAGAGGTCAACCGTGATCTGGAAGGAGATCATCCTACTTCTGATGTATCATTAGCAAGTCAACAGTAGCCTAACATGACATCACAATGCCTACGTCATTCACTTCATTTCATCTCATCATGTGGGTACTGTATTATTCCACACCATCATCATAAGAAAGCTAAGGACAGGAAGACACTTTGAAAGAAAGACTACATTCATATAACTTTAATTATAATATATTGTTATAATCATTTTATTTTATCCTTAGTTATAGTTGTTAATCTCTTATAGGGCCTAATTTATGAATTAAACTTCATCATAAGTGTGCATGGATAAGAAAAAAAATAACAGCATATATGGATTCAGTCCTATCCATAGTTTCAAGCATCCACTGATGGTCTTGAAACATATCCCCTGTGGATAAGTAAGGACTACTGTACACACTTGCCACATCATAAATTTCATTTTCAATTCTGAAAACATATGTGGCAAAGACCAGGACTCAGCCCACCTGGATATTCTCTAAAATCTGTACCAGAACATATTCTGCCTGAAGACACTGAAATGTGGGCCCCAAACATATTTAATTGTCTTTTATACATTTCAATTCCAGAAAGGCATTTTTTCCTCTTTTGTAAAATCTCAGTTTGCTTGTTTTGTATTTAGTCTTACATTATTTGGCTGAGTCAACCTCTGTAGCCCCACATCAGAACAATTTTTTTTTTAAGACATTGACTCTGGGGCACCTGGGTGGTGCAGTTGGTTGAGTCTGACTCTTGGTTTTGGCAAGGTCATGATCTCATGGTCATGAGTTCCGCTTTGGGCTCTACACTCAGTGTTGAATCTGCAAGATTCTTTCTATCTCTCCCTCCCCCTCTGCCTCTCCCCACTCTCTCTTTCCAATATATAAATTTTAAAAAATCTTGAAAAGATACACTGACTCCTTTCTCACTGTAATTCTTCATGTTGTACCTAGCCCATTATTTTGTGTGATTTCAATGTCCATTTCGATGTCCCATCCAATTCCCTGATGAGTCAATTATTTGATCTCCTGTCTCCATGTCTCTTTCATCCCATGCCAATCACCAATTCCTATGGAGATATACGTGTATATATACACCTATATACATATATGTTGTTGTGTTTTGTTTTGTTTTTTCACAGAAAGCCTCTTTCCAGATAAACATGACAGCTTTATATGTTCACCTTTATATATGGGCAGCTGTATACTGCTGAGGAAAATTCCATAATTACACACACAGGCATTTATAAATGTATGGTCACCAATAACGACTGACATGTGGCAACCTGCTCTTCCATTCCCTATAAAATTATTCCAAATCCTTTCACTTTTCTCAAAAGCCCCATTTGCTCTTCCCTTTCATTCAATACATAGCTTTATCTTTTGTTTAAGAGAGAGAGGAAGGAAGAGAGAGAGAAGAGAGAGAAAAATTCATCAGATCAGACATCTAACTTCTCAACTCAACTACCTGTACCAATACCTACTTCTCCTCTTTTATTTCTGTGACAGAGAAGATCCAAAGTCAATAATTCCAGCTGCGTTCTGAATTCTGTTCACTCTATCAACCTAGGGAATTTCCTCCTTTACTTGTCTTTTTCCTATGTCTTCCATTCCAACTGTTACTAGATCCTTCCTGTAATCCATTAAACATGCTCTAATGCCTCCTATCCTATAAACAAACCAACCAAAAAACCAAAAGAAATCTTCTCTTGACATCCATCTCCTCTTTATGTTGGTATTTTATTTTTCTCCTTTCCTTTATATAAGTCTTCTTAAAAGAACTGTCTATGCTCACAGCCTGCATTTCTTTACCTTTAAGGAAAGTCTGGTAAGGCCACTGGGTAGTCCTCAAGCTAAAGCTCTCCAATAGAGGAGAACCTCCAGTAGAGGAACCCTGTATCTCCCAGGAACGGGCCTGCCTTAGTGTCCCTGCCATCTTTAGTCATTGTGCTACCGCATGGATGGGAGGACACAAGGGAAGTGGGTCTTGGTGAAAATGAAACCAGGGATTTCAGAGCACATCAGCTGGAGCCCTCCCCTCTGTACAGTAGGAGATCTGAGAGGTGCATCTCTGAGGCTGTCACCTGGGGGATCATACTAAGTCCTGCTCTTTCTTGACTTTTGAATGATATGCTGGCAATTAAAATAGCATGATATTATATAGAACATGAGTTGGTGGCTACTTTAGATTCAGTAGTCATTTATATATTTTTTAAAGATTTTATTTATTTATTTGACAGAGAGAGAGAGAGAGATCACAAATAGGCAGAGAGGCAGGCAGAGAGAGGAGGAAGCAGGCTCACTGCTGAGCAGAGAGCCCGATGCGGGGCTCGATCCCAGGACCCTGAGATCATGACCTGAGCTGAAGGCAAAGGCTTAACCCACTGAGCCACCCAGGCGCCCCAGATTCAGTAGTCATTTAAGTTAAAGTCTGAAGAATCCAGCTACATAAACCCTGGAGAGAACAACACACCAAGAAGAGTATGTCAGTGGAAAAACCTATAAGGTAAGACAGAGCTTGATACAGTGAAAAAAACTGGAAGAATGCCAATTTGATTATATCATAGAGAGCAAGTAAAGGGGACCACAGGATGCAACCAGGGAGGAAGAGAAGCACCAGATACTTACTGATGGCTTCGTAAGCTTGGGTGAAAACTTTGCATTTTAGTCTAAGTGCTATCTAAGAAGTCACATAAGATTTCTAATTAGGGGATGGGCTGCTTGGGTGGCTCAATTGGTTAATCTTCTGCCTTTGGCTCAGGTCATGATCCTGGGGTTCTGGGATCAAGCCCTGTATCTTGCTCCCTGCTCAGTGAGGAGTCTGCCTTTGCTCATGCTCTCTCTCTCTCTCTCTCTCTCAAATAAATAAATAATATTTTAAAAAAGACTACTAATTGTAGGAGAGATGTATTTGGAATTCACTTTTAAACTATCATTTAAGATTAGAAACAACAGAAATATCCATGACAATGAGATTTGTTGATCCATACAATGAACTGGTATGCCATTGTTAAAAAGGATAAAGAGGCTTTACTTGCACTGCCTACATAGAATGATGATTACAATACACTAACTTAAAATTCAAGATGCAGGGCCATTCACAGAGCAGTTCTACAATATTTTGGTAAACTATACACAGGTTCACGTTCATCTCTGGAAGGCTGCGCTAGAAACTGGTAGCAACAGTTGCTTCTGATGGGGGACCTGGTTTACTGTGTGACATGGACTGAAGGGAAACTTGCTCTTTATTATATTCCTTTTAATACTTTGGGAATTTTACAAACTTGTTCATGGGTTAGTAAATACATTGACTTAAAATTTAACACGAGGGAGGAATACATTATCATCCAAATAGAATGCCAAGTTAATATTTCCAATTCCGAATTACATCCCAAACCCCCAGACATATCTACCTGGCTGGTTCTTGGGTATCCTCACATGGAAGGAATTCATCAAACTCAACAGAACCAAAAGCAAAATCCACCATCTCCTTTTATCCTACAATTTTTTACTTAAACCTCCGGTCACTCGTTCAGAGACGTTCCCCCTGGACAGCTATATGTGTCCTATCCCCTGGGAGTGTGTGGTTCCTATTTACTCTCCCTAGACTGTACATCTCCTATAGCATCCATCATGACCCATCTGCTAACCTTTGAATCCTCACTGATCAAGGAATATATCTGGATCAAGGAATATACGCAATTTAATAAAGACAGTCTTTTGGAAATTGATCTGAGATTTTGTAAATAAACCATAATTAACATTTCCATAATGTCAATTATTTTATGGATTTCAAAGTGTAAAAGTAATTGAGGAGCAATGTGATTTAAAGCACAGGGAATAGATTTCTATTTAATGTGGCTGATGAAGTTTAAACCATAAGCAATTGGCTAACAGACTTACTAAGTGAAAGAATGAATGAATGAATATTATAAACAAATGCAGCTGAGCCAAAAATCAAGAAAGGGAAATCCCCAAGTACCCAGTGAAAGAAGCCTAGAGGAAATTAGGTTTGGAGCATGAGGAAGAGTTGAAGCTAAACCCTCTACTAGCCATGAATTGCCTACTTGCCTTGGGGGATAAAACTGTAAAACCCATGTCTACTGGGAGCTGGAACCCTGAGTAGCATAAAATTGGACTTGACAAAGAACTATTCCACACCTGAAATGGAACTAAGAAAAAACCTACTTAGTGGCTTAAGTAATAGGCAAGAAAATATAACACCTTGCAGGAACCATAAGTATAAAAATAATTTAAGTGCAAGAAACAGGGAGTTGAAAATTATATCACATGTGGCTTTAAGGTCTATATTTATGCTTTCTCCATGAGATGTAATCCCTAGGCAGTTAAATTCATGTAAAAATTATCCTACGGCTTGGGGTGCCTGGGTGGCTCAGTCGTTAAGCTTCTGCCTTCGGCTGAGGTCATGATCTCAGGGTCCTGGGATCCAGCCCCGCATCAGGCTTCCTGCTCAGCCGAAAGCCTGCTACTCTCTTTCCCATCTACCCTGCTTGTGTTCCTTCTCTCACTGTGTCTCTCTCTGTCAAACAAATAAATAAAATCTTTAAAAAAAAGTTATTCTAAGGCTTGAAATCTGTAACCTCATCTCTATTCTCCCCCCAACCAGCCCGTAAGTGTGGGACTGCCATGAAAACCACTAGAGTTACTACTTAGTTTAAATTAGCAACTTTCATAGCCTATGAGTAATGCAACTACCATGAGGGAGAGTCAGCAGAGAAACAGGAGAAAGTACATTCCAAAACCCAAGTGATAGAACACTAGGAAAGGGCTTTTAAATAAGCATAGCTAAAACATTCAAAATCATTTCACAAAGGGGGAGGAGAAACACAAGACCAGAAAACAAGCACAAACATATTATTATAAGAGCCAAACTGAATTTCTAGAAAAGAAAAGGAAAATACAGATATGGAAAACAAAATAAAAAAAATTCCTTGGTCAGTTTGAAAAGTTGATTAACAATATCTGAAGAGAGAATTAATGAATTCTTTGAAAAAAATCAGCTGGGATGTAGAATATTCTCCTCAAAAAATTTACCAAAATACAAAACTATTTCCAGTACCAATTCTCTTACTTAATAGAATCATGACCTTTGGCATATAAACAACCTCTTGGGGACACTTTTTATCTCTAAAATTAGAGTTAATAAAAGATAACTTAAATCTCATTGAGTCATGGTGCATATTAATGCAATGATGGTTGTGACTATGCTATTCAGAAGGTATGCATGCAAATATTACTGTTATTATTATTATTAAAATCAATTTTTTGGCTAGTAAGCAGTTTCAAGATACTCTTGATTCAATTGCTTACATTTCTCTAGATCTTCTATAGAGATAATATCTTTTTAACAGTTTTCGAAGAATACCAAAACCCCTAGATTTTGCATTTAGGAAGATTATGTATTTTGTTTAATTCCAATGTTTTGACCCACTTAGTGAATATTTAGAAAATATTCTACAGTGGTTATCAAGACTTCTGTTCCCAAAATAGTTCACTGCATTTGCAGGACACTCATAAGTTTATGAGAAGTTGTGAG
The DNA here is from genome assembly GCF_902655055.1 of Lutra lutra. Lineage (NCBI taxonomy): Eukaryota > Metazoa > Chordata > Mammalia > Carnivora > Mustelidae > Lutra > Lutra lutra. The sequence goes on along the minus strand of NC_062284.1, from coordinate 7,716,999 downwards.
AGAGTGGAATGTTAGGTGGGCTTTGTAGAGACAAGGGAGCACGTGTAGAGTAGCAGGTGGAGAAGAACAGAAGAGCATGGGCCACTTTTTATTTTTTTGAAAATGTAACATAAATGCACAAAATTTTCAGCCAAGTCAGTTTTCTGAATTCAAACACATGGAAGTTAGTGTTAATGTTCAGTTTACCTTAGCTTATTAAAGTCTCTAGAAAACCTTGCAGTAAGGATATTTATTTAATTTCAACTTAGCATTTTACAAAGTAATTGACCATCAATCCTGTTTTTATTTTTCTTGCTGCAAAACACTCATTTAACCTTTCCACTGGCCCATTTTAGAAAATTCTGGTTTAACCCTTCTTTCTGTAAGTACTACACCCTCTCTCCATGCCTCCCTTCATCTGATATCCACACCTTGCTGCTTCTGCCCTTTGGCCTCTGGGCATGTGAAAAACTTTTCTTAGTAACCTGGAGTATATAGCCCAGGCCAACAGGCCACCCTCTGAGACATCCTGTTCACTTCACGTATTTTTTATTTTATTTATTTATTTGACAGAGAGATAGAGATCACAAGTAGGCAGAGAGGGGGAGGCGCAAAGCAGGCTCCCCGCCAAGCAGAGAGCCTGATGCGGGGCTTGATCCCAGGACCCTAAGATCATGACCTGAGCCGAAGGCAGAGGCTTAAACCACTGAGCCACCCAGGTGCCCCATCCTGTTTGTTTTAGATAATGGTCGCACCAGACGTAGGCCAAAAGTCTGCTTAGGCATAGATGAAACCCCACTTAAATTCAGCATCTATCTTTGGTCTTTACTTGCCTGAAGGTTTACTGGCTTACAGCTGGGCTCATGGAAGTAGAGGAAGGACAGGATTTTGCCTGTCTGGACTCCCAGTGGGATGGATGAAAAGTACTCACACACATACACAGAGGAGAGGGCAACCCAGGTTCTAACCTCCACTCGACCAAACACCAGCCTGGCCAGTTTACTTCCCAGTGTGAAGTTCCTTTCCTGTGAGATGGGGTGATACCTCACAGAGTTTTTGTGAGGCTTTGAGATGATGTTTGAGAGATGGAGAATTGTTGGTGCTCAGTAAGTCATAGCTAGGACTAATTTTCTCTAATTAAAAATGTACACACATATATGCTTTCATATAAATGCTTAAGTTACTAATCATTGCTACTCATCAGTAGGCCAGAAATTTAGCAGCTTAAGGTAATATTCATTTATTATCTCACAGCTCCCATTGGGTCAAGGCACCATCTGGCTAGGTCCTCCGCACTCAAGGCATTGGCTAGGCTAGGGGTTAACACAAAGGCTCCATTGAGAAGAGATTCTCTTTCAAGCTCCTGGGGTTGGTGGAAGGATTCAGTTCTCTGATGTCTGTCTCTATCAGTTGGAAGCTGCCCTAGTGTCTCGCCATAAGGGCCCTGCCATGCAGCAACTTACTTTATGAAAGCCAGCAAGGAGGAGAGTCAATAGACTAGTGTCTTCTGGCAAAACAGAGAAACAATATGGAAGTAGCATGATCACAAATGTTGCATCCCATCACCCTTGCCATATACTCTTAGAAAAAAGTCACAGGTCCTGGGGCGCCTGGGTGGCTCAGTGGGTTAAGCCGCTGCCTTCGGCTCAGGTCATGATCCCAGGTCCTGGGTTCGAGCCCCACATCAGGCTTTCTGCTCAGCAGGGAGCCTGCTTCCTCCTCTCTCTCTGCCTGCCTCTCTGCCTACTTGGGATTTCTCTCTGTCAAATAAATAAATAAAATCTTTAAAAAAAAAAAAAAGTCACAGGTCCTACCCACACTCATGGGAGGAGACATACAAACTCTGCACACGGGGAAAATAGGATCATTTGGAGCCAACTTAGAGCTGGTCACAAACAGGGTAGAATCACACGTGCTGGGTTTTAGTCGTATCCCCCCGCCTTTTTTTTTTTTTTTTTTTGGTTGTACTTCTCCCCACTCCCAACCCTTCCCATTTCTATCCCTTTCTACCTATATCCTAGGCCATCTGGCATTTCTATGATCAGGTAACCCATCTTAATAAACTGGTTTGTATAATTGCATATTTTCTCCAATTGGATGCAGAGAAAGAGAGAGGGTATAGTTGTACACAAACACAAATATGTGTACATATGTATGCATATGTGTTTACATATATTTTTTCATTTAAACAATGTGACCACATTACACCCTTCTATTTATATCCTGATTTTCACACACACTAACATACCACGGAAATTTCTCCAAGTCCAAAGATAAGCATATCATACTAAGCTGCATAATATGCTGTACTAGTCACAACGGCCAGCCTTCCACAACTAATAGGAATTCACTAAGTTTCCACTTTTTTGGCATAAGAAACAATAACACAATAAATACCCTGGTGTGTGTAGCCTTACCTATGGCTGCGTTTGTTTTTCTGGGACAGCTTCCCACAGTGGGATGTCTAGGCCAAAGGATATTTTTAATTTAATAGATATTGCCAGATTGCTTTCCAAAAAGGCTATATTAAAGCACATTTCTACCAGCATTATATTAAAGTGCCCCTTTCCTCTGTATCCCCGCCAGGAATAGGTATTATTGCTCTGTTCAGTGCTTGCCAGTCTGATGGGCATACAGGGATATCTCATTATTTTTATTTGCATTCACTGACGATTGGTAAGGTTGAGCATCTTAATGTCCATTGGCCATTTGGAACTACCTTTTTGTACATTGCTTCTTCATAGTGTTTGCTAATCTTTCTATTGGGATGTTTGAAAGGACTATTTAAAGAAAATGGATGTTAACTCCTATCATATGCATTAATTTTTTTCTCCAAATTATCCACTGTTTTCTATTTGCTTTACATATCAAGTCTTTTCCCATACAAATGTTTTCTAATTTTCATATGGTCCATTTTTGTATGGTTTTGTTTCTTCCTATCCCTAAATCATACATGAATTGTCCTAAATATTCATCTTCCAGTATTTTATTACCTTATTCTTTTTTTCATTTAATCCTTAATTTTTTTTTTTAGAATTATTTTGTGTTCTGGGTAAGAGAGGGATTAACTTAACTTGCTTCTGGAGGGATAGCCAGTTATGCTAGTACCATTTATAAATAAGCTATGGCTTCCTACTGGTCGAAATATTACTGTCATGTGCATTCAGTTGTCATTTATCCCCAGTGCAATTCTGTATTCTCCAATCTGTTTAACCAATCTATATGTCTACTTATAAACTAATACTATGATGAACTGACTTGAGTCGCCATTTTTTTAAAGATTTATTTATTTATTTATTTGACAGACAGAGATCACAAGTAGGCAGAGAGGCAGCCAGAGAGAGAGAGATGGGGGGGGAAGCGGGCTCCCCGCTGAGCAGAGAGCCCGATGTGGGGTTCGATCCCAGGACTCTGGGATCACGAACCGAGCCGAAGGCAGAGGCCTTAACCCACTGAGCCACGCAGGTGCCCCGAGTGGCCATTTTTGAATGATACTTTACATAAAACAAGCTCTCTTTTTATTCTTCTTTTATATGTTTTTCTTGGCAATTCTCTGCCATTTATTCCTTCATATAAACTCTTAGGATAATTTTATCCAATTTCAAAAGAAAGATATGTTAGGATTAAAATTGCAATTATATTAAGCTATATATTGATTTCAAAAGAATTGGCATTTTATTTGTCAACCATTGCATGTTCTTCTGCTGGTTCAAATCTTGGTTTATATCCTTTAATACAATTTTGTAGAAATTTTATCTCGGGGTGTCTGGGTGGCTCAGTTGGTGAAACATCTGCTTTTGGCTCAGGTAATGATCCCAGGGGGCTTGGGATCCAGTTTCACAGCAGGCTCCCTCTCTCTCTCCCTCTGCCTCTCCCCCAGCTTGTGCATGCCCGCTCACTCTCTCTCTTGCTCACTCTCTCAAATAAATAAATAAAATATTTATAAGTAGATAGATAGAAAATTAAATAAATAAAAGTTTCTTGGGGTTCCTGAGTGGCTCACTCAGTTGAGCAGCTGCCTTTAGCTCAGGTCATGATCTTAGAGTTCCGGGATAGAGCCCCATGTGGGGCTCCCTGCTCAGTAGGTACCCTGCTTCTCCCTCTCCTCTCTGCTTCTGCTCTCCCTCTTACCATCTTTCTCTCACTCTCTCTCTCTCAAATAAATAAATAAAATCTTAAAAATAATAAATAAATAAAAGTTTCTCTTACTTTCATTTTATATTTACTCCTAAGATTTCATTGTTGTTTTTATGGTCATTATGTACATAATTTTAGTTCTACTTTAGTTCCTGAGTGCTTATTGGTACATTAGAGAAAATTTTCTCTTTTTAAAATATGCCATATATGGGGCGCCTGGGTGGCTCAGTGGGTTAAGGCCTCTGCCTTCCGCTCAGGTCATGATCTCAGGGTCCTGGGATCAAGCCCCGCATCGGGCTTTCTGCTCTGCGGGGAGCCTGCTTCCTTCTCTGCCTGCCGCTCTGCCTACTTGTCATCTCTGTCAAATAAATAAATAAAATCATTAAAAAAAAAATTTAAAATATGCCATATATCAAACTGGTAAGCCAAATTTTCTCAACTGGAAGAACTTAAATTTCATTGTTTTAAACTATGAGCTTTGTGTTTTCTAGGTATAAAATAATTTATCTAAAAAGGTAATGTCGGGGCGCCTGGGTGGCTCAGTGGGTTAAGCCTCTGCCTTCGGCTCAGGTCATGATCTCAGGGTCCTTGGATCGAGTCCCGCATCAGGCTCTCTGCTCAGCAGGGAGCCTGCATCCTCCTCTCTCTCTCTCTGCCTGCCTCTCTGCCTACTTGTGATCTCTCTCTGTCAAATAAACAAATAAAATCTTAAAAAAAAATAAAAATAAAAATAAAAAAGTAATGTCTATCTCTTTGCTTATATTTATATCCTTTCAATTTATGTCATTGCATTTCTAGAACTTTCAAGAAAATGTTCACTAACAATGAGCATCCTTATTTTATTATCTTTTAAAATTTTATTCTTGATTTAATTGAAATGGTATTAGTAATCTGTGATTGAAAATAATATTTGTTGTTGGTATACTTAATTAATGTCTTTTTATTCCTACTTTTGCTTTATCAGTAATGACTAACGACTTCGATCCTGTTACTTTTTGTTATCTGTTAATGTGCTGGACTGTTTTTCCTTTTTAATTCATCAAAGAAATGGATTATGTCAATTGAGTATCTGAGATAAAGCTACTCTTGCTTTCCTGGAAGCAACGTTAGCTCTTCATGGTACATGTATAATACTTCATGAAGTCTATTAGTTCATATTTTATTTAGACTTTTGCATCTATATTCATAAGTAATAGTCTTGATTTGCTTTGATTATTATTCATTAAAATAAAAAGATTTATTTATTCCAGACAGAGAGAGAGCAGCATGTGTGTTGAGTGACGAGCAGAGGGAGAAGGAGAAAAGCAGAATCCCAATGAGCAGGGAGACCAATGCTCCATCCCAGGACTCTGAGATCATGACCTGAGCCAAAATCAAGAGTTGGACACCCAACCAACTGAGCCACCCAGGCACCCCTCATTTATTTTTCTTTTTAAAAAGAGCTTTCATGACATATGATATACAAACTATAAAATTCACCCATTGTTAGGTATACTATTCAATGACCTTTAGTAAATTTACAAAGTTGTCAACCATCACCACAATCCAGTTTTAAAGCATTTCCATTACCTCAAAAATATCCTCATGTACAGTCAATTTTGGTTCCCACGCCCAATCTCAGGCAAACACTAACTTGTTTTCCTTTGTCTATAGAATTGTTTTTTTGTGTGGTTTTTTTTTAAAGATTTCATTTATTTATTTATTTGACAGACGGAGATCACAGAGAAGCAGGCAGAGAGAGAGGAGGAAGCAGGCTCCCTGCTGAGCAGAGGGCCCGATATGGGGCTTGATCCCAGGACCTGGGACCATGACATGAGCCAAAGGCAGAGGCCTTAACCCACTGAGCCACCCAGGTGCCCTATAGAATGGTTTTTTGCATGCACATCTGATATAAAGAAATCATGCAATATGTGGTTTCTCTGGATATAAGGAAATCAGACAATATGTGGTCTCTGTGTCTTAACATACATTTTGCAGCAAGCATCACTATTTCATTCCTTTTTATTGCTGAATTTCTTTTCTTTAAAAAAGTATAGTTTGAATCCTGGAATGTAGGTTTAGAAAACTTCTATGATTTGAGAAAATATTTCATTTCTGTGGTGGTATGTAATAGTTTTAGAATATTGAAATTATCTCTTCCCAAAAAAGTAGATAGAATTAACTGTGAACCCACTGGTGTCTATTTCAGTATCAGATATGTAACTGTTTTTACATTATTTTTATAATAATTGATTAATTTAAGTTTCTACTTCTTGTTGGATCAATTTTATTAATTAGTAAGTAATTCGTTTTTTTCCTAGGATTTCAAATGCTTGGTATGTATTTTCTAATATCTCCTTTTCATCAATATATTTATAATCTTAAGTCTTTTCTAGTCCTTAGTTTTACATCTTATTTCTTCTTCCTTCTTATTCTTCTCCTCTTGTGCCTTCTCCTCCTTCTTCTTTGAAGTCTTTGATCAGGCTTATGTTGTATTTTATGGCCTTTTCAAGCAATAGCTTTTAATTTCTATAAACTTTTTACTATTTTTAGCATTAATTTTCATTAATGCTAGGTTTTCATTTTTTCAATACTTTCCTCCTAGTTTCTTTTGTTTTGCTTGTTGGTGCTTTTCTGATTTTTTTCCAAAATCATGACATTAATAGTATTTTCTATTTTAGTTTTCATTATTTTTATTTATAAAGTCATAGAAATGTAGATTATACAGTATGCAAATTTTTTGTTTGGTTAAATATTCTTTTCATTGCTTTCTTGATAGTTTGTATTATCAAGTTTGATTTACTCTTTGACTCTAGGAATATCTATTTGTTTATTTCTCAGTATCCAAGTGGGTGAGCTAATTCTGGTAATCTTCTTTATACTACATTTAATTTTACTGAATTTAATTCAGAGCATGTGGGCTAGCCAACCTTTTTTTTTTGTAATCAGATTCAGATAAATTATTAGGAATGTTCTGTGGACTTACAAAAATGTATATTATTTCTTTTAGGAATGTATGGGTCCATACTAGTAAATAAAATTATTATGTCATTAAATTCCTTCATGCCTTTATATATTTTTATCTACCAGATCCATCTAATTTCAAAATATGTGCATTGAAATCTACTATTTTTTTAAAGATTTTATTTATTTATTTGACAGAAACCACAGGCAGAGAGGCAGGCAGAGACAGAGAGGGGAAAGCAGGTTCCCCGCTGAGCAGAGAGCTGGATGCAGGGCTGGATCCCAGGACCCTGAGATCATGACCTGAGCCAAATGCAGAGGCTTTAACCCACTGAGCCACCCAGGCACCCCAAATTCTACTATATTGGATGCTTACCACATTTTTCTTGATTTTCTAATAGACTTATACATTTAGTTATTATATTATTTAGTGCCTACAGGTTTATGATAATATCTTCTATATCAGTTGTATCAATTGCAATTACATTGTGTCCTTCTGTTTGGTACTTTTTTTTTTTTTTTTTTTTAGATTTTATTTATTTGACAGAGATTACAAGCAGGCAGAGAGACAGAGAGAGGAGGAAGCAGGCTCCCTGCTGAGCAGAGAGCCCGATGGGGGGCTCAATCCCAGGACCCTGGGATCATGACCTGAGCTGAAGGCAGAGGCTTTAACCCACTGAGCCACCCAGGCGCCCGTTTGGTACTTTTAATCTTAGAGTCACCTTGATTAAAGAAATATTGTCACCTCTGCTGCTAGTTTTGTACTCGTTTGTCTAATATCTCTCTTATGCCTCCTGTTTCCTTTTAAAAACACATTAAAGTCTATTTAAAATATTAATAGCAGGTTTCACCCCAAATTTAACTCCATCAGTCTCTTGTTTTTAATGGAAGAATTTCATCAATTCTCAAATACCCATATTACTTTTATTTCTTCCATTTCTATGTCTACTATGTAATGTCTTTAGTGACTTCCTTTTCTCTTTCTTTTCATTTTTTCCCCACCAGTATGATGAAGTTACTGTTCATTTTTTAAAAATGTTTTATCTTAATTTTAGGGTTTTTTTTTAATTTTTTTTTAAGATTTTATTTATTTATTTGACAGAGAGATCACAAGCAGGCAGAGAGGCAGGCAGAGAGAGAGGAGGAAGCAGGCTCCCTGCTGAGCAGAGCCCGATGCGGGGCTCGATCCCAGGACTCTGAGATCACGACCTGAGCCAAAGGCAGCGGCTTAACCCACTGAGCCACCCAGGCGCCCCTTAATTTTAGTTTTTGAAGCAGACCATGCCCATTGTGAAGCCCAACTCAGGGCTTGAACACGCCCCGAGGTCAAGACCTGAGCTGAGATCAAGTCAGACACAACCGACTGAGCCACCCAGGTGCCCTAATTTTTTGTTTGTTTGTTTGTTTGTTTTTTAATTTGGATCCTCTACTATGCTTTCCCTTATTCTGGCTGATCACTTTCCCTTATTCTGGCTGATCACTTTCCCCTTCCAAAGACTCATAATCAGATTCTATTTACTAATATTGTACGAGCTCATTTTCATACCAAATATTCTATTAATCTCCATTTCCTTACCCTTTTAGGAGGTAAAATCTCAGAGCACGTTTACCACCCACTTGTCCTTTCTTTCTTGTCAAAGTCCACCATCCACCCAAATGGTATCTTTAGAATGCTTCTTCTCTCTCCCCAATTACCACCCAACTCGAGTTTCGTAGAGCTAAGTGTATTCAGATGTAAGCTACTGTAATTTTCCTTGCACATGCTCTTTTATTTTAATAATCTATTTTAGTGTTCTGTTACGTCTTACCAGAAAAATCCATCATTACCTATTCAGATATGTGTGCATAAAACAAGGTCCATTGTTCTCCACATATTCTTCTTTTCGTCCATTTTTCCTACCTTGAGCTCTCTATTCTTTTTTTTTTTAGTTTTTTTATTTTTTCAGCATAACAGTATTCATTATTTTTGCACCACACCCAGTGCTCCATGCAATCCGTGCCCTCTACAATACCCACCACCTGGTGCCCCCAACCTCCCACCCCCCAGCCCTTCAATATTCTCAGATCGTTTTTCAGAGTTCATAGTCTCTCATGGTTCACCTCCCCTTCTAATTTCCCTCAACTCCCTTCTCCTCTCCATCTCCCCTTGTCCTCCATGCTATTTGTTATTTGAGCTCTCTATTCTGATGGAACTGTTTCTCAGAGTTGCTTTTTGAGCAGTGTTCTCTGATAAAATAAGTGAGTGATCTACTCTCAGAATCCTGATGTCTTTGGAATGGTATTCTTTTTAGTCCTGACAGATGGATCACAACTTGACTAGGCACAGGATAATTAAGTTGTAGCTCTTTGTCTCAGCAGTATTCAAATGTTATTCAACCATCATCTAGCATCCAGTCTTGAAGGCAATATAAGCAATGAGTTTGACTCTTTTTCCTTGTTTAGGTATTGCAATGGACTAAATTGTATTGCTCAAAATTTGTATGTCAGAACCCTAACACCCACATGACTGTGTTTGGAGTTAAGTTCTTTAAGGGGGTAATTCATGTTAAATGAGTTCCTAAGTACAGTGTTGTGATAGGAATAGGAATGGTATTCTTATGAAATGAGGAAGAGACACCAAAGATTTCTTTTTCTGAATTTATCACCTGTAGAGGAAAGGCCATATGAAGACATATTGTGAAGGCAGCTGTCTCCAAGTCAGGAAGAAAGGCTTTACCAGAAATCAAAACTTCTGGCACTTTGATCTCAGAGCCAGACTCTATAACTGTGAGAAAATAAATGTCTGTTTAAGCCACCTAGTCTGTGGTATTCTGTTATGATAGCCCGAGCAGGCTATATTTTTCTTCTTACCTGAAACTTTGTGAGAATTCTCTTTAGCATTAGAGCTCTACAATTTTATTAGGGTGTTCTTAGGTGTGTGTCTTTACTCATCAACTGTACCTGTAACTTGGGTCATTTTAATTTGAACATACATCCTCCAGCCACCTACATCAAGGAAATTTTATTTTCTTGTTGGCCAATTATTGTCTCTCATTCATTTTTTATCTCCTCCTGAAATCCCGTTATATCAATTTTTGGTCTATGGATTTGTTTTCCAATTCTCTCATCTGCTCTCTCATATTTTCCATTTCTATAATTTGAGATGTTTCTTCTACCAAGTAGTTTAGGTTATAGATCTGGGTCTCAACAACCTGACAGTCCTCCCAAAGAATCTACTTAATGATATCTCTGATTATTATACCAAAATCTTTTTTACCACTTCTTTTATTCAAGAAAATCAAATTTAACTGCCAATTTTCTGCCTCCATCAAAAAGTTCACTTGCACCCAGCTGACATCAAAATACTCTTAGAATCTTCACTCAAAAACAAGTGTAAAATGAATGAATGAATTCGTGGCATACTTGCTACAGTCTAAGAAATCTGTAGGCAGACACAAAAACTAACTTAATTATTTTGCTCACTGAGCTAATAGTCTAGCGGTATAGATAGACATAATACAAAACCATGACTAAATATATAAAAACAAATTTTAAGGCATGCTATTAAAGAAAATAAAGGAATACTACAAGAGAAAATAGAAGGTGGGGGTGAGATAAATGGTATGGTGGGAAGGCTTCACTGAGATGTGAACTATAAGCTGAGAATGAAGGACAAGTTGATCAATACGAGATCAATGGACATTGTTCCAGTCAGAAGAAAAAGTTTATAAAGACAATAGCCTATTCAGGGCATTGGAAGAAGGTCAGCACAGTGGAAGCAAGTTGGACTTTGGAGGTCTTGTCAGAATGCACTCTTCATTGTAAGAGCAATAAAAAGTCATTGTCATGTATTAAGAAGAAAGTAAAACGATCCAACACTCATGTAAAAAGGATGATTCTGGATGCTTTTTGAAGAATAGATTGGGAGTGGTTTGGTTGTGGGTGTCTGTAAGGAAAGAGAAGATGTCATTTGAACCATTTTCTATAAAGGACCAGGTAATAAGTATTCTAGGTTTTGCAGTCCATTATATGGCCTCCGTTGTAACTAACCTACTATCGTAGCATGTAAACGCAGACAATACATAAATTAATGTATATTGCTATATTAAAAATCTTCTTTATATAAGTACAGGTAGTGGTCTGGATTTGGCCTGTGAGCTATAGTTTGCTGACCCCCTACTGTAAACATTTAGAAATTCCTTTCACGCATAGCAAAAGAGCATCACAGAGATGTTAATCTCCATGTTCTGTAATATATCCCATAGACTGATCTTTACAACTGGCATATGCTAGGTGCTCAATAAATATTTGTTGACAGAATAAGCAATGTAGAGAAACATATTTAAACTTTGTCTAATGAAGAAAAAAATTGTTAATTCATACCCTTGACTTGGTATCAGTAAGCCAGTTTCCTGCCTATAACATAGCTTATTGCATAGTGACTAAGAGTAAGCAGTTAATTTGATGGGGAAGATATTTTAAGTTTGCCTTGACTTGTATTCCTCTACAATAACCTGTTTTTTCTTATTAATGGGGAGAGCCTACATATAATAGACTTCATCCCTTTCTGTTTTGAAATATTTTACAGTCTCTTTTTGATATTTGCATATAGCTAAATAGACCCAACTTCCTTTATCATCTATGTGATATGTAAGATTTATATTATATAATTGTGATATTTAATCATATGATATTTGGATGTTGGATACTGGAAGCCACATGGATCTTAACAATATATCCAACACTGAAATGTTGGTAGAGCATGAAAAAAATAGGTGTGTTTTTTTATTACTAAAGAGTAGAATGTATGTGTGTCTAAATGCCAAGACCCCATAAACAGAATAAATTAAAAGATAAAAACTTGAGCTTAAAATACTCTGAATTGGGGATGATTTGGGCATTAACATGTCTATTACCTCCTTTTCCTGAAGAAAGTCATCCTTGTGCTTATTATAGGAAGCTAGCTGTGATGTGATGGGTGTTTGCTAATCTGAAATGGGGATTGGAAAAAGTATTGCAATGTTTAGAAAAGCTTAACCTATGTAAACCCTTCTCAAAGTTTAGTCTTTTTTAGCTTAGTTTAAGATGCCATAAAGGAGGCATCACATGATCAATAAAAACTCCTAGAAATCTGCCAGGCAGACTGTTCCTTGTCCTCACTGCATTCCGAAAGTAGTCACCATCTCTACAACACATACATTACCTTTGACATACAGTATTTATACTTATCGCAAATATTTTGTTTGTCATTTAGATTTTGATTGTTTATGAAGTTTCATCATACATAAAATTTTAAATTATGTTTAAGGGTAACCCATATTTATTTTTATTAAGTGTTTCAGATTATACTAAATTATTGGCACATGCTATTTCATTTAATCTGTAAATCACAACTAAAGTACGTGCAATATTCTCTTTTTTCCCCAAATGATGAAACTGAGGCACAGGGAAGTTCCGCATCTCGTCCAAAGTCACACATCAACTGGTAAGTGGCAGAGATGGTCTCTAAAAGCCAGATCATTTGACGGCAGAGCCCACTTTGTTATATTATTTTCTACATTTTCTTTGAGGTTTTGTCTCAAAAGACTTGACCCACTTTAATATTAGATAATTTCCCTTTCCTAACACTATTCTCTTAACTCTCTAGTTCTTTTCCTTCCTTTTTTTCTTCCTTTTCTCTCCCATCGTTCCCCTCAGTTTATCTTTCTTCCCCAACTACATTCTCTTTATTTCATCTGGGATTTATAAGAGTGATGGTGTAGGGTATTTAACTGTTTGAACAGTTAAACAATTACTCTGATAATACTTATTAAATAATCTGTCATTTTGTCAATGATTGATTGATCGATTTTTAAATATACTCTAACCCAGCATGGGACTTGAACTCATGACTCTGAGATCAAGAGTCATGTGTTTCACTGACTGAACCAGCCAGGAGCCCCATCAGTGATTTAAAATGCCACCTGTATCATGTGGAAAATAAACAACCCTGTTGTGGATTTTATTTCACTGTCTGTCCACTGCTATTGTGCTGTACTAGTATACCACATAATTTAAATATTTTAATTCTGTAATGTCCTATTACAAAGACTTCATCCCAATAAAAAAGTATTTTAAGTTCAAAAAGTTGACTACAATGCTCATATGTTCTGCCATATACACCTTTTCTTTATTTATCTTTCCCTTTATTTAGTAGTTTTCAAATAATGAGTTGATACCCTTATACTCTAAAGGGAATATTTGGGGGACTTGGGGCAGTATCATTATAAACTGATGGATTTTAAAATATAGGTGTGCTCTACTTATCCACCTTTGGACAGTGAAAGTCTCTTTAAGCTTTACCCCGGATTATTTTAAATCAAACCTGAACAGTTTTCAGTAATTTCCATATGTTCTATGATCCAGACTCATTTTCTACATTTCTTACCCCATATCAGGAATCAGCCAGATCTTCAAGGATCTTTGGTTAATTTTATTGTTAAGTAGTTCATGATCTGGGCATTAGCCATGCTCATTGCTCTTGTTTGGAAGTGGTTTCTAGGTTTTTATAATGGAAAAGAAAATAGATCATGACTTCATTCTGATATTTCCACTGCAATTTAAGATTATTGTCTTTGGCATTTCCTAATTGATTTTAGGTTTGATCTCTTTGATACTGAAAAATCTTTGTTAGAACAGTCATTTATTTGGTGTACACACACACACACACACACACACACACACACACACTTTGAGTTTTAATGTAATTTTGTCCCAAACCACACATGTATATGGTATTAAGATCAAACCAGTAAAGCAAGTTGTATTTGGAAAAGTAGAATTTCTATCCATTTTTGCCTCACCCTATAAAATAGGAGATCACAGAATACGGTTTTTCTTCCATTTTTAAATAAAGGAAATATCTATCTACCCATGCATCCATCCATCTTCCCTAGAATCTTTCCCCTCTCTTGGTTAAATATTGACATTTTCTTCTTGTTATTTTTTTTAACTTAACAGTACATCCCAAAGATCATATAAAACAGCATATAAACATAAATTTTTAATTGCATAGTAGTTCATTGTGTATTCATAGTTTATTTAACTAGTCCCCTATTGATGGATATTTGGGTCAGTCTTTCACTATGACAAAATCCTGTAATGAACATCATTTGTGAATGTGTTTTTTTTCTACTTTTGGAACGTATCATTGCTAGAAAAGAGATTGCTGGGTCAAAGAGTATATGTATGTATAATTTTGCTAGAAATTACCAAATTTTTGTGCAAGCCTACATTCCAACAGTAATTTATGAGAGTGTCTGTATCTTTGCAGTACCAACAACACTGTTTTGTCAAACTTTTGACATTTGGCAATCTGACAGGTGAGCAATGTTATTTCAGTATAGTTTTTAATTTTTATGCTTTTTACTATGAGTGCCAGTGAACACCTTTTCATATGTTAAGGACATATGACTACAATTACAGGATTATACATTCCTGCAAATTGATGATTTTATGTGTTTTTCCCATATTATGTATTTTCCCATTAAAAAACCTATAGGGTTTTTTAAATTATTACTTAGAAATTCTTTTATTATCAAGAGTAAGTCTTTCACTATAATTTATATGTAAGTTGCAAGTTGTTTTGATACTTGCAAAATTATATTTTGTCTAATTTATAGCACCTTTAAATTTATATATAATCTATAATTTTATATTATATAAAATATAGTTTTCCCTTATTGATTATTAAGTTATTATTAGGTAAATCATCCTTATTTCCAGATTACAAAATAATTCATCTATATTTTCTTCTAGTATTTGCAAGGTTTTATTTTTCACATTTAAAATCTCTCATTCACATTGATTTTTTTGGATATGTGGTATGAGGAAGAAACCAATGTTTAATTTCTCCCTTGGTTATTCATATATCCCATTTCTGTTCATCAAGAAGTTCATCTCTACCCCACTGATATGAGATGTTATAATGCTACATATTAAATTTTCATGTGTAAGTGAGTCTATTTCTGATTCTATTCACATTGTTCTCAATTATTAAGCATTTGCAGTTTTGTTTTGTTTTGTTTTGTTTTTTTGGTTCTTACAAATGAACTTTGTAATTAACTTGTCTGGGTCCAGGAAAAAAAATACAGTTATTTGTTATTTGGGGTCTTGTTATATTTACATATTAACTTATGGATAATATATTTTTAACGATGTTGAATGTTCTTTCCAAGAGCATGGTACGTCTTTCAGTTTGTTCAAATTTGCTTTTCTTTCATAGTGTTTTATAATTTTCCTCATAAAATTTTTGCATATCTTTTCTCAACTTTTATTCTCTTTTTTTTTTTTGCTATTATAAGTAGAGTCGACTCTTTGAACATATCTTCCAGATAGTTTTATTTGTATGTTTGAAATTTCCAGCTTTTGTGCAGAGGTATTACGAGCTGCAAGCATATTTAATTTTACTTAATTTTTATAGTAGGACTTTCATAGATTTTCAGCGAAAGGGTGCTTTCCAGATAATCATTTCATCATCAAATAAAAACAATTTTACTTCTTCCTTTTCCGTTCTTAAGGTTTGAGTTGCATTCCTGTTTAATTCCATTGCTAATGCCTCCAGTACAATGATGAATAGTTCTGAGTATAGTGTGCATATCTTTTGCCCAGTTTTAGTGGTAAAGACATTATTTTTCCATGTTAAAAATGATGTGGAATTGGGGCTGAGGCATATATACATACACATACGTATATGTATATATATGTACATATACATATATATACATACATATATATGTATTCTATCCTTTCAGGAAGTGTATATAAGTTAATATTTATTGTTTTTTTCACATGGATTATTTTGACTCATTAAACTTTATATCATTATGACATGTTCCAAAAAAATTTGTATTGAAACTGTTGATATATATGAATTATTTTGGGGAGAATGGGCAAATTTATAATGTTAAATCTTTCCATGCTCTTTAGAGGATTTTTGTGGTTTTCTGCATATAAGATACAGTCCATTGTTTTGTTCTTTGGTGCACACCAAGGCCATAGTTTCATGCCTTGCAAAGAACAGGTGCTGAACAAATATTTGATAAAAGAAACAATGAATACACACATACATTTATTTTTGTATATTTAAAAAAGTATTTACACTGTGGTCTGCTTTTAATGAGATTTTTGTTATGCCCTCACATTATTGCATATGCATATATGTATATGCAATAATGCATATATGTATATGCAATAATGCATATATGTATATGCAATAATGCATATATATGTATATAATATATAATATATGTATATAATATATAATATATGTATATAATATATAATGCATATGTGTACATATATATGTATATGTATACACACTCAAGCTGTTGTTTAAAAAAATCTTCATTGAAATATAATTCATATATAATAAAAGTGATTTATATAAAGTATACAATTCAATGATTTTTGTGCATTTACAGAATTGTGCAACTATCACCATGATATAAGTTTGGACTATTTTCATCACCCCAAAAGGAAAACTCATACCCATTAGCAGCTAGTCTCCATTAACCCCTCCTGAAAAGTAGTAATCTACTTTCTGTCTCTATAGATTTGCCTATTGTAGACAGTTCCTATAAATGGAATAAACAACACACAGTCTCTTGACACCAGCTTCTTTCATTTGTGTAACTTTATAAAGCCCACCCATGTTGTAGCCTGTCTTAGTCAGGCGCCCCTGTTTTCACTCTTTGACTATTGTAAATAATGGTACTAAGAAAATTCATGTGCAAGTTTACTTAGACATGTCTTCATTTCTCTTGGGTATGTACCTAGAAGTGGAACTGTGGATCATGCGGTAACACTCCTTTACTTTCTGAGACTACCAAACTATCTTTCAAAGTGGCTGTACCATTATCATATTGATCATCTTTACATCTGTTTTTTGGCCACTTGCCTATATTCTTTAAAGAAATGTCTACTCAAAATCCTTTGTGCTTGGGGGTGCCTGGGTGGCTCAGTGGGTTAAAGCCTCTGCCTTTGGCTCAGGTCATGATCCCAGGGTCTGGGATCGAGCCCCACATCAGGCTCTCTGCTTGGCAGGGAGCCTGCTTCCCCATCTCTCTCTGCCTGCCTCTCTGCCTGCTTGTGATCTCTCTCTCTCTCTCTCTCTCTCTCTGTGTGTGTGTGTCAAATGAATAAATAAAATCTTTAAAAAAAAAATCCTTTGTGCTTTTATTTTCCTTTTCTATTATTGAATTGTAATAGTTCTTTACATATTCCAGATACCAGTGTCTCTCTCTCTCTTTTTTTTTTAGAAGATTTTATTTACTTATTTGACAGAGAGAGAGCACACAAACAGGGGGAATGGCAGGCAGAGGGAAAGGGAGAAACAGGCTCCCCGCTGAGCAGAGAGCCTGATGCAGAGCTCGATCCCAGGACCCTGGGATTACGACCTGAGCTGAAGGCAGATGCTTAGCTGACTGAGCCATCCAGGAGTCCCTAGATACCAGTCTTTTATTAGACATATGATTTGCAAATATTTTATCTCATTCTGTAGGTGGTTTATCTTTTTTATTTTATTGGGGTACTCTTCGCAGCATACATATTTTATTTTTATGAAGTCCAAATTATCTGTTTCTATTTACATTCCTTGTGTTTTGGTGTCGCATCTAAGAAGTGTTTGCATAATCCAAAGTCAGGAAGATTTACTTCTATTTTTTTTTCTTCAAAGAGTTTTATAGTTTTGGGCTCTTACTTTAAGGTCCATGATCCATTTTTGAGTTAATCTTTGCATGTTGTATAGGAAAGGGGTCCTGATTCATTTTCTTATATCTAAAAACCCAGCTATGTTAACGTCGTTATTTGGAAAAACTCTTCTTTCCCCCACTGAATTGCCTTGGCACACTTGTCAAAAGTTATTTGACTATAAATAGAAGAGTTTATGTCTAGACTGTCAGTTCTACTCTTTTCATTTAAAGATCTATGCTTAGACCAGTACCACATTATCTTGATTATGGGAACTGCAACAAGTGATGAGATTGCAAAGTGTGAATGCTCTAGGTTCGTTTAGTTTTTGTTTTTGTTTTCAAGATTGTGTTGGTTACTCTGCTCTTGCTTAGTTTGAAATCAGCCGATGTTTCAAATTCTATCATTTGCTTTATTTGAACTTTTAGCTGTTTCTTTCAGTTTTATCAAGAGATCAGTTATGAACTTTACCTCATCTCTACTGTTTCTCATAACTCTCTGATTCCATCACTAAAATTCCAGATCGATGTCAGATAATAGTAATGATGGCATGAAACCTTGTACCATTCCTGACTTCAATGAGAATTATTTTAAAGGCTTAGGTTAATTATGATGCTGGCTATTAATTTTAGATAATGTTCTTGATCAAATTCTTCTTAGTTCATTAAGACCTTTTGATCAGGAATGAATATGGTTTTTCTCAAATTTCTCTGTCTTCATTTTCCTATCTATGGAACAAGGGAATTGAGACTAGCTTGGATCTCAAAGTCCAGTCAAATAAATGCTAACTTTGAGGTCAGACACCACTGGGTTTCTTTCCAGCTTTCCTAACCAACTCTGGGATAACTGGAGCCATTAGTTAATATTTTCAAACTTAAATCCTCATTGACAAAAAGTCTGATGACTCATCCTTAGCTTAAGAATGAGATGCAGAGTAACTGTTACACAATAAACAACCAAGAGACAGTAACGTTCGTTTGTTTTATGATTTATAAGGTCTTTCTAGCTTTCAAAAAAGCTCTGGAGTGCTCTGCATGTAACTTTTCACAAGACTCAATTACATCAAAAACAGGACAGCCAAGTAATTATAACCTAATTTGAGGGGAGTGCAGGTTTAAACTTGAAGTTGTTAAAAAGGGGACTAAATTTTCCCAGGCAGATCCCTGATGGTTTGCTTGTGGTATCTAGTTCTACCACCTAAATACAAGAAAACTCAACAATGGAATTGAGGTACATTTTCATCCTATTCACACACCTCACATCAAAATTAGTTGACTGTTCCACAAAGATTCAAAGAGATCTTAGGGATGTAAGGCGTATCAGCAGGCAGCTAATTCAATTTCAGACACAAAGCATCACTGTTCATTCTGTGGTTTCATCACGGCTTCGTTTATCATGCCATTTATCACGCCCTTTCACTAATGCACCTTTTAAGGTAATTAACAATCTTTTACCATGAATTTAATGACCTATGCACATGTTGTGGGTCAAGCACTATGTGATACTGAAACCAGTATTTGATTTCTAGTGAGTATGGATGAATGCTTGAATAGATCTGTAGTTGCATGGATAAAAGAAGAAAGGAGCCAATAAATTAATTAGCAATTTAATCAGCTACCTTTGTACTTTTCCTATTCCACTTCCACTCACCAGTACTAAATATATAGAAAAAAAATAATTTATGTGCAATCATGTAAATACTCATTGCTTTTGTTCCCTTGCAAGACCCACTCTATCACTGATATCATTTCTAAGCACCTCCCATTAATTAATTAATTGACTAGAGAGTTGAGCTAAGTCAATCTGATCATACTGTGCTTGGAAGGGTGTCCAAAGACTGAGAAATTAAACACTCTTAAGTATATATGTTTAGTGTGGATTCCTGATTTTTTTTTTTCCTGGAATTTGTAGCTCACTAATCCATCTTGAACAACTAGGTCATGAGAGGAACAGTATGGAAGACTCTTTTGGTGTTACAGGAGAATTACTGGAGACTCACTCACTGCTCATTTTTCTTTTTTTTTTTTTCCCCAGACACCTGAGTCCCCTCAAATCCCACCTCAGGTTGTCCTAAGGCATGTTTATCAGCACATTTACAGAGCTTCTAATTAATTCATTTTAATTGCATAGTATTTTCTGCCTCTGTTTCTCTCCGCTGTCCCAGCCTTGGAAACAAGATGTTCCACCTCTGGAGACTGGCTCTGGTAAAAAAAAAAAAACCTATTAATAAATAATTAAGTTTGGAGACTCCTACAGTGGTGAGTCATGAATGGAGAGCATGTGGAAGCCGTCTCCATGGTAACGTACCAACAGGAACCAAACTGCTCTATTTCTCTCTTCATAAGTGTGGAGAGAGTGGGGGCAAAGCATAGATTAAAAAGAGATTTATTTTTGTTTTTTTTTTTGTTTTCATTTTCTTTTCAGAAAATCTGTGATTGAATTTAGAATTCGAGAAATGTTACGTTTATGGCCAATGAAGCATGATCTGTAACTAAATACAAAATCTTCCTCTGCCTCCCGTCCTCATCTCCAGCTCCCCAGATCCCCCCAGCCTCCGCAGCTGGCTCATCCCAGCCCTGTTGTGCTAGGCACACTCCTCTTTGCGGTGAAGGTGGTCCTGAATGCCCATTGCTCTCTCTGCCCTGGGCTCCTGCCTGAGAGCTCACTCACTTCTCTGTCCTTTCCCTGCTAGCTTATTCTGTAGTTGAAACTAACACTCCGTAGAACAAAAGTAACAGAAATTGAGGAGTAAGGCAGGTTTGGATCCTGGTCCCTGCCTCTCCAATCACTAACTATGTGACTTAGGAAAGTTATGGGACCTCTCTCCATTAGTAACATGGCCCATAGAATGGAAATAATAATTCCCTGGCAGGGTTGCAGTGAAATCTAAAGGAAGTAGCACAAAGTAGGAGTACGAGAAGAGATTTTTTGCTTCAGACTGTCTGGATTTGGATCTTCTCTTTGCCTTTTATTCATTTTCTCTTTCAGGGCAATTTACTTACTTTCTCTAAGTCTCAATTCCTTATCGGAAAAGTTGAGAAAGCTATCATCTACTTCCTAGACTTATTTGGAAGAGTAATTTACAGAATGTATAGAAAAAACTTCTGGCTGGGCACCTGGGTGGCTTAGTTGGGTAAACATCTGCCTTTGACTTAGGTTATAATCTTGGGGTCCTGAGATCCAGCCCTGCATCTGGTTCCCTGCTCAGCAGGGAGTCTGCTTTTCCCTCCCTCTCAGCCCCTCCCACCTGTTCATGCTCTCTATCCAATAATAATCTTTAATATAAAAATAATTTAAAAAAGAAAACCTTCAGCAAACTGTGAACAATTGTTATTTGTCATAATAAGGCGTTTGATAAACTATTAAATATTATTATAATCATGAGTTATTTTGTGAGACAATGGAAACCTGATAGAATGATCTAACAATCCTTCCTAAATAGGTGGGGATTGGCAGCATGAGAACATCACAGGGGTCACTAACCCCTGTGGCCTTGCCCACACTGGCACTTCATTCTGCATCAGATAAAACCCTTGACTTTCCGAACTATGTCTAAGCCTACACTTCTCCTTTGCAGAATCGTGGCCCAAGCTAATATTATCTCAGCATGGAGGTCATCTGTGCTGGGTATTTTCCATTCTGCTCTCTCTGATTTTCTGCTGTGTCTCAGGAATCGGACTCTTGCAGTTGGCACCTCTGAAGCTTGCTTTCAGGCAGCTTCCAGGTGTATGAAGCCAATAAGAACAACACGGTGAGAGCTACGCCAAGTACCCAATGGGACAAGGACGAGATGTGGAACCCAGAGGGTTCTCTGGGCTCTCTCTTGGTTCTTCCAAGTCCAACATAAACTATGACAACTCAGTAAATATTGAGTGTGAATTTTGGCCTTTCAATCACAAAGTCATGGGCCATTCTAGCACGTAAAGAACCTGATGACAGAGGACAGTAAGAGAAAAGAGTCGGCAGTAGAAAGGGAAAGCTGTGACTACCTACAGTAGAGGTAATGATAAGAACTATGCATATTTCGGGTTACTTGGTTTTTTTCCCCACCTTTCCCTCCTACCTTAGATAAGGGGTCCGAGAAGTGGCTACCACTGTAATTTAAGTTCTACGTAGAGGTGCAGCTGAATCGACATCATCCTCTGACAATGTGGTGCTAATGGAGACTTTTTCTCTCGTCTGTTTGGGGGATGAGTATTTATTTAATGATTTGAGTAAGAACAAATGCTGAATGGCAAAAAAGGTAGACTGTGCTGGTTATTGTTCACTTATTCTACTTCCCCAGACCTCCAAGGCTATTCTTCTTTCTCTGTCTTACTCTGTCCCCCTGAGAGCTGATGTCTGCAAACTCCCTGCCTCCAGGTTCAGGTTGGGTTTGGTCAAGGGGAGGTATCAGCAAATGACTAAAGGGTGGGAGAAGAAAACTAGAAGAAAGAGAGTGTGGGCTATCTCTGTCCTGCCCCTTCCCTATCTCCGTGTCTGTGGCAGCTGCCTTGGCCTTGGCCTTCGGTGACTGTTTGGACAAGCATGTCTCTTCCACATCTCATGGTCCCACTAGGCTCCTGTGACAGGATTGTCTCTCTGATTCCTCTTTAGCCATGGGGCTGTTAATGGCTTCACTTGCTACATCTCTGGGTGCCTCACCATCTTTATTTGCATGCTTAACCCTGACAGTTCCTCTTTAAGTAATCTCTTCTGTGAAATCTCTTCATTTGAACCTAACTCTGCTTCCTACCAGGACTGTCACTCACATAATATCCCACATGGAACCTGCTCCCAGACCCTGTTCAGTGCCTTTCATCTCCATATTGCCCACACATAGGAGGCCCTCCATAGAAGTATCCTCAAATCAAAGGAGACTTTGGAATTAGAATTATTTAGGATTACCTAGAAGGAGATCAGCCAGAGCACCAACACAATTCAAAGCAACCAGGACTCTCTTTTGCTATTAATATCTATAGATAAATATTGGGACTCTTTTTTTTTTTCAGCCCTCAATGCCACCAACGACAATCATATTTTTTTAATTTAATTTCATTTCAGTGTAACAGAATTCATTGTTTATGCACCACACCCAGTGTTCCATGCTAATACATGCCCTCTAAAATACCTGCCACCAGGCTCCCCCAACCTCCCACCCCCCCACCCCTTCATAACCCTCAGATTGCTTTTCAGAGTCCATAGTCTCTCATGGTTCATCTCCCCCTCCAATTTCCCTCAACTCCCTTCTCCTCTCCATCATATTAAAAAAAAAAAAAATCAAACATTTACAAATGGTTCATTTATTGTTGAGAACTTTCCAGATTTTCTTCCCTAAATTGACTTGGCATCTGTGGTACAACCATAGATAATGTGAGTGGTGCCTTAGGAAGTTGACTTCAAGATCACTCTGGAGGAAGAAATAACTGCCTATGGATTCTGAAAAGTCTTTAAACCAGGAATATTGGAAATAATATCTCAAGATCCTCTGGACTATGGGCTCCCTAAGCAATGAGATATGCCACCATAGAACTCTTTAGCTCCATCCGAGAACCAATGCGACAGGCTCTTCCCAGGCAAATTCTCTCATTCCTTCTATGATATGAGTTTTATAAGCCACAGTTAATTTTCCATTCTGCCTTCTAGACACCACTTTCCATTGTATTAGCATCTACAAATCCTATAGGAGAGAGCAACTCAAAACAAAACAAAACAAAAACAAACAAAAACAAACAAACAAAAAAACAACCCTGCTGTAAGATCCCCACTTTTTTCCTTTCAATCTCCAAGAATATTTCATTTCCTGCTTTGGGAAGCAACCTCTTGTCTCTTCCTGCCATCTGGACTTTTTAGTTTATCACTTCGGTTTTAGAAACTTATCAAGTCTCTGCATTCTCTGTTGGACAGTTTTAACCCAAGCGATCCCTTTCTTTATTCTCCATGTCTGCCGGCCTGTCTAATGCATTCTCCTGCCTTGGCATTATCTGTGATCTCTGACTTCTTCTATTGGCTTTCCATCCTCGTAGCCTCTGTGTATTTTATAAATATCTTGACTGATGGGTTTCACTTAAAGGAATGTGGATTTACCCAAAATGAATGCTTAGAAAGCAGCAGATGAAATTTTAGTTCTCCGAAATGCAATGGATGTAAATCTGATTAATTGTCTCGTGGACTCTGGGAACATCCGGGGATCTCATTTCCTGCCTAAGTCACTGGAGCTTTCACATTAACTTTTGGCAGGTAGCACGGTTGGGCCTGGTCATTCATCACCAATAACGGCACTGAAAACACATCAGGTTTGAAATTTTTGACAGGTAGATTGGGTTCTGCTTTCCAGTAAAGCAAATTACAGTAACCCAGCACTTTTTTTTTTTTTTTTTTTTTTACTCTTTCCTTTATCCCAAAAAGGTTTCCACATATTAACAATGGGTATCCATAGGGCTCTTTTTCTTCTGTCATTACTCCAAGAAAGATCCTGTGGCTACAGAGTTCTTTCCTGAATAATATGCAATTTCAGGAAAGGAATTCCATGCTAGGCCACCATATTTGGGTTCTCCTAAGGTTTACTGAGCGTATCTCAATAACTAAGGTAGGCATTATAGGGGTTTTGTGCTTAAAAGGGAAACAAATGTCCATATAAATATTTGTATGCTAATATTTATAGAAGCTTCCTGTAGATGCTAGCCAATATCCGGACACACCCTAATGTCCATCTACCGGTGACCATATAAACAAATTGTGGCTTTACTGATATGGTGAGATACTACTCAGGAATAAAAAATAATTAACTGCTGATACACAAAACGGATGAATCCCAAACTAATTGTGTTAAGGGAAAGCAACCAGGCAAAAAAGAATGCATACCATACGGTTCCATTTATATAAAATTCTAAAAATTGCAAATGAGTCCATAGAATCTCAGAAAGCAGATTGGTGGCTGTTGGGGATTGGAACTGGGGGACAGGATACAGATGGAGAAGGGCAGGTGAAAGGATTGCAAAGGAGCACAGAGTAACTTTGGGGGCCGAGGGATATACATTCATTATCTTAATTGTGGCTCTCACAGGTATGTACATATGTCAAAACTTAGCAAATTGTATACTTCAAAGAAATTGTTTATTGAATATCAGTTCGTTCTCAATTAGAAATAAAAACAAGGATCTGGAGTCGGACTGCCTGGGTTCACATGTCGGCTCTCACCTTCCTAAGTTGTGTGATGCTGGTGGCTTACCCATCTCTGTATTGTTTCCTTAATCACACAAAGGGAAAAAGAGAGACCTATCTTATAAGGTTATCGTGAATGTACAGTTTGTTGATCATGTGAAGCACTTAAAACAATGCCCAACACATAGTAAGTACTCAGTCATGTGAGTTCTGATCATGTTTTTAGGTGTCTGGTACCGTGACTGGCAATTTTCATACATCATCCCATCTGAGCGTCCCAATAACCAGGTGATGCACTCAGAGTCATCACACGGAACCAGAGAGACGGATGTGCCATGTCACATAGCTAATGACAAGGCTGTAATTACTAACCTGCCAGATGAACTCCAAAACCCTCCGTCTTCTCTCCAAACAGCCACAAGTCCGGCCTGAGGCCCAGAACAGTCCTATTAATGCACTATCTGCATCTTTGGCATATCCTCAGGAAAAGGAAAGTGACTTGCTGAGGGATCTGCTCCTTGTTCCCCGTTGTGGGGGTTGTGAATTTCCGGGTTACCTTGGCCAAAAGACTTCCTGGCTCTGGCTCTGGTACTTTCCACTAAGCTCCCTGCAGGTTTCTCGGTGGGGACCCATCTTAACTGGGTGCCCTATCTAAGATTGTCATGTTCTTTTTTCTTCTTTCTCCTTCCTTCCTTTTTTCTTTTCTTTTCTTTTTTTTTCTTTCTTTTCCTTTCCCTTCTCTTCTCTTTTCTCTCTTTCTTTCCTTCCTTTCTTTCTTTCGTTCCTTTCTCTTTCTTTCCCTTTTTCTTCCTTTCCTTTTCTTTCCTTTCCTTTCCTTCCTTCCTACTTCTTTCTTTTCTTTCCTTCCTTTCCTCATTAAAAAACAAAATTTCCTTCTTACTTATCTATATATAAAAATGTGAGCCCAGATAAATAGAATCAGTGTGAGGTAAAGATCTGGGGAATAAGAGAACCTGATCAGAGCTATTTCCATGGAACAGTCCACAGAACCTCAGCCTTACCCCCTCTACTTGTCTGCCCCAAATCTGCTTCCAGGCAGGAGGTAGCATGATAAGGAGAGGGGGGGGAAGCATTGGGCAAAGAAGGAGGGTACCTGCAGGTAGGGTCATATTCCATCATTTATTATTTTCCTGACCCCAGAGAGGTCTCTACATTTCCCTGAGACTCAGAACAATCTGTAAACCAGCCACTGCAATCCTGCTTTGAGCAGCACTTCCCGGATCCCGGTATGCCTGCCTCGTCACATCTGTTTCTTATAACAAGGTAAGTGCTGTTGTGTTCATTCCTAGAAATGGAAGTTCAGAGAGGTTCTGTAATCCCTTTTCAAGGTAGTTAGTGGTGAAATAATGATGAACAGGTCTCCCAGACCTGATGGGAGAAGCAAGAAAAATAGAAAATACAGAGAATACTCTATAAATTGCAAATAACTAATTAAAAGAAAGATCTAGAGAGTCACTGAGACATAGCACAGAAAGCATTGACCTTGGAAGAGAGCATCCCATGTTCTGATTCTCTATCACCAAATAGCAGTGTGGTTTGGGCAAGTTATTTAACTTCTAGGGGACTCAGTTCCTTCATCTGTAGAATAAAATGGTTTTCCCCTGAGGGATCACTAATATCTAATGACTTTTTTAAACCACCAAACTCTTTTCTTATGGGCACTTGAATCACCCCTATCCCACTAAGTACCATAGTTCCTTTCTAGAAGTAGGTTGGAAAGAAAAAAAAAAAAGAGGTAGAAGGAGGGCTAAAATTCAAAGAAAGGATCTTGGAAGACATTAGGTCTCTATAAGAGCCCATCATCTTTTAAGATTGCATTTTTTCTTTTTCTTGCTAAATGAGCTCAATTACTCTAAGCACTCTTCACAAGTCTTAATGTCCAGAGATTTCAACATTCCCAATGCTTTGCTCTAGACGATCTCAGATTTCTTGAAGTGTGTTCTTCTGGTTAAAGAGGAACAAGCCATCTCAAAGGACAAACTGATGAAGATGATTTGCCCATCCCAAGCTAAGACCCAGGATTTTGCTGGCAGAACCATAAGAAGATGGGATGAGATGACAATCTAGTTAGTATGATTATTATAAGTAGACAAACCCCAAATTCAAACCAGACTTTGTGTAGTCTAAGTTCTTCAATTAGCCCATTTACTGAACTAATTTAGACGGTTTCCCAACCAGTTCCCTTTTAAGAGTTCTATATCCCTGGTGTCAGGAGGTAAGGTTAGGAGGTAGAATCCATAACTTCCTCAATTTCAAAATCAACATCTTTTTTAATATTGTAGAACATCATTGTATCAGTATTATCCTGGAACTGGTGTTCCCAGGCTACAGCCCGCAGGACAAATCCAGCCCTTTTGTAAGTAAAGTTTTATTGAAACTCAATAATTTGTTTGCACATTCTCTATAGCAGCTTTTGCACTCTGATGGCAGAGTTGAGTAGAGATGAATAGTAGATTTTTGCGTTATGATGGTAACACCGAATAATAGTAACTATCAGAGATGGTGTGGCTGCAAAGCCTATCATATTACCAACTGGCCCTTTACAGGAAAAGTTGCCCAACCCAGTCCTAGAATATAGAAGAATCATTCTGGTGGTCAACTTTATTGCAAACACAAGGGTTTAAAGTGTTGGCAAAATACAGCTAAATTTATTCTTACTACCTCCTATAGCCCAGGACACAGCATTTATATTAAATTAAACTGAGAGGGGCACCTGGGTGGCCAGTTGGTTACGGGTCCAACTCCTGATTTCAGCTCAGATCACCATCTCAGGGTCCTGGGATTCAGCCCTGGGTCTAGCTCCATGCTCAGTGGGAAGTCAGCTTGAGGATTTTCTCTCTCCCTTTCCCTTTGCCCCTCCCCCTTGCTCCTTTTCTCTCTCTCTAAAATAAATAAATATTTTTTAAAAAATTAATTAAACTGAGAAAGTGAATTCCAAATGTACAACTAAATAACCTTAACCCAATAAAAATAACTGATCACCTCAAGTTTCTGCAGTATGACTCCAAATTTGCCAAGTGTTTTCTACCTCCATAGTCATTACATTCTCATTGAAACTCCATCAAATAGATACCACGTAGACAAGAATATATTATTTATTTTACACACACCTTATAAACAAACTCATTAAAGCAGCAGCTGATGATATTCCAATGGCACTTAATGGGGGCCTTTTTGCACTGAGGGGCTCTAATTAATTGTTTTAGTCAACTCTCGTAAAATTTTATATGGCAAGAGTTATTGTGCCCATTAGGCAGACGAAGAAACTGGGAGGTTAAATCAAGAGATTTGCTGAAAGCCAGACACCTATAAAATTAACACACTTGTACCCAGTCAACAACACAAGCACTGACATTATGGTTTTTTTTTGTTTTGTTTGTAATCAAGGGACCAGCAACATTCATTTTGTCTCCAACACATGCAGAATTTAAGGGAGATCTGAAAGGCAAATGGCTTCTGGGGGCATACCTGATGCACTGTTAAGTATTTCTGAGGGTAAGTGTTGGGCTAAATCATAAGAAGTAAAACTGACATTTAGTTTGCCCAAATGGATAGTCAACAGGCTTGAGGTCCCATCATACCTGCTCCCAAATCTCCTCCGTGGGGCAGAGGGAGATAAAAGTATACCCAGAGTCACAGGGAGAGAAGAATAGCCTTACCATAGCCAAGTGATAATGACCTACAAGTCCCCGTAGAAGAGAGCTCATAACAGTGAGTTACTGATTGTATGTCACCTTCCTAGCCAAGAAGCATAAGCAGTAGGCACTGTGGATGTCTCAGAAGAAGGCCCTCTACCCTACGGGGCACACTCTAACACTCACCTTGCAGAGAAAGTGGTCAGAAGGTTAGACAACTACATTCCTTAGGTCTGATCATGTAACTGACAATTAGTATCATAACCAAACCATTTTTAATATGGTTACACATGGGAGACAGCCAATAGGCTAAGCAAGGGACAAAAATGGATCCAGCGGGTTGCAGAAGAGAACAGAACAAGAAAAACACTTCCTGTTTGCAATATGGTCTGCAAAAGAAAAGAATGAATCAAAGGTCGTTATAACCTTCTCAGTATGGATGGTGTTTGAAGGGTCATTATGAAAAACCAGGAAACGGGACACCGTTAGATAAAATGCAAGCGAGGTTCTGATCATTTTGGAAACTTATCTTATTGTCCTTGAGAAGGTAGAAATTTGTCCCTATCAAAAGGCACCTCTGAACCATGATGGAAAACCATTGGCTGAAGAGAGATGAAGGGGGAGATGAAGGAAAATTTCTGGACCCTAAATACATGTTCTTTGTCCTTAAGATACGTGGAAACAATGATGCAGAAGATTCACACATAATTTGTTAAGCACTACAATGAGAGTGAGCTATAGCTAAGACAAAGAGCATTTAAGAGAAATACCTAGAAACCACTAACTCCTAGATATCCTCATCTTAGTAAGGAAACACTAGTGCTGAAGCCCTATCAAGTGGTACAGTGTTTAACCTTAGGGGATGCAGAAGGAGTGATGTTCCATGCCCTCCTGAGGGAAAGAAAACAAGTGTGGCCTTTCCATCGCTATATTCCCAAGTGTGCCCTTCTTCTTGTTTTGGAATCCCTAAATATTTTCCTAATGGCATATTTCCCCCAGAATGCATTATTTGCATTTTTTTCAAGCTGTATTTTTCTCTTCTTATTTTCTCACCACGTTTCCAAACCCTCCAGGTTCACTTTGCTAACCAAATCAGCATCCTTGTCAAATTTAATTAATACACTATGTGCTTCCCCTTCCACATCATTAGGAAAGATGCTGAATAAGACAGGGTCCATGTCGCTGTCTTTCCAAAAGGCTGTCATTTCTACTACCTTCCCTTCTTATGCAACCAGTCATCTTTGGACTGCTGAATTGCTCACCTCTGAGCTGATTTAAATGCCCTGATAGGCTATCATTTTGTGAAATGCTCTGTGCAATGTGTTAATAAAGTCAAGACTGGGGACAGTCACTGTATTCTATTTGTCCTCTCATTCACTAATTAAAACCAATAATGAATTTAAAATTTGTCTGGCAAGATTTCTTTCATTATTAGTGCTACAATTAGATTTGTATTTCTTGTTCTTCTCATTTAGATGTTTATACAGTGAGAGAAAGCGAGAGACTTCTTATAACCTAGACAATTTTTTTTCATTTGCTGTTAAGAAAATTAAGTTCAACTTTTAGCCTGTTGATTGCAGATTGCATTCTGGAAAAAATATCTGGAAGTCCAATGACTCATGTCTTACTTTTCTAACTCTAAGAGATGTCAAAGTAGGTCCTGTACCATTTGCTAGGGTTTGGCTCTCGGCTGGATTTTATGGAGATGGAATACAGAATTCTTACTGAATACAACTGTAATTACCAGGAACAATCAGTTCAAAGTCCACTGTGAAAAGTTTAAAAAAAAAAAAAGTGTCAAATCCAGGAACCATAGGCAAAAATCAAAGAAGGCTTTGCAGAGATAAAATGGTAGGTGGAAATGGGATCCAAATAAGAGACCAGGAAGTTATTGAGTAGAGGTTTTAGAATGATTGCCCTGAGTACCAGAACAGAGCACTGAATGGGGTGAGGAGTTTCTCTCTTAGCAGGAGCTGGAGCTTGCTGAGGAAATTAAAGGGTGGATGAAGACCACCAATCATTAGCATCATCTTCACCAACCCAGGAATTATGTATTTTTATCATAGAATGTGAGGATTTAGAGTAAGAAGGGGGTGAGTCTTAAGATAATCATCTCCTTTGGTTTCCAGGCCTCCTGCATCTCGTACATTTTCATTTTTGCATTCACAGTGAGAATGTTCTGGATGGAAAGCCTATCACTAGACGATGCTCAGGGCCATGTAGCACAACTGGAGAACTGAAGGGGGGTCCAATCAATGAAGCAATGAAGCAAGGAAGGGGGAGAGTTAATGAGTTGAGTCTTGCAGAAGTAAACAAAGGCCAAAGGAACCAGATTTTATTCAATATGTAAAGAGGTTTAAACAGTACACAAAGGACAAAAAGAAGTCACTAAGTGGTTTTAAGGAGGACAATGACATAATTTTCTCTGCAGCTTAGAAACTGAACTCTAGGGGGGCTGACCACTGGAGCCAGGAGACCCGTTTTAAAGGAAACTCTTGTAGGAGTCCAGGGAAGAATCATGTATAACCTAAGATGAGTGATGGTAAAGAACAATGTGGCCACTTCTGGAAGTGTTAGAAGGCACATTAGACATGCAGCATGAGATTGGAGGAAGAGGTCAAGGAGGACTCCCAGATCTTTCAGTTGGGCCACTAGGACTGTGCTTCCATTCACTAGATAGGAAGAAACTGACAACAGTGGTCTGGACAGAGGATTCATAAGTTTGATAACAAATATGATAAGCACAGGAATTGAGGTATCTCTCTCTTCCCCAGTCACTTATTTCCAAAGCATTTCCAAATATTAATCTCATGGAATCATCACTCTAACCCTACAAGATAAGGAAACATATTGAAGGCACGCAGTTGGTCAGGCACAGAGCCAGAGTCAGAACCAGGCAGTCTGACTGCCCATCGTGGAGATGAGTTGAGCATGCAACATGTCTACAGGTAGAATCCGAATCTCAGAAGAGAGGTCTACGCTAGGTATCTAGAAAGAGTGCGAATCATCCAAGGAAAGCAGATTTTTATTTCTGGAATTCAACCAACATTTATTTAAACCTATGATGTGAGAGGTATTATACTGCAGGTACAGAAAAAGAGCATTTACACTAAACCCTGTCTCCTTAGCAGTGCATTCTTCACCACAACCCACTGTCGCTGCCCCAGTGAATGGGATCAAACAACTGGGAAGACACAGATGACTTATTCTTTCCTCTGACCCTGGAGCCAGTACTCATCTCTCCCTCACCCTGGATGCTCATCAGAATCGATCCACACAGCATTGGTTAAATACAGATGCTTGGGCTCTACTCCAGTCCTGATTCACTGAGCTTTTGCACCTGTTGTTTTTAGCTTAATAGGTACTTTCGGGTACAAAGCCATGGCTGAGGCTCACTGTTCCACAGACCCCAAAACACCTCTGAAAGTGAAGACAGTGAAGAGAGAAAGCCAGACCACTGGGAGTTCAGAGATCTCCAGAAGAGGCCAGACCAATACTACTGAACGTGGTTTCTATTCCAGGCACTGAATGAAATGTTTTGTGTGTATTAATGAATTTCACCTTGGACAAGAAAGTCGTTTCAATTATCAGCATTTCACGTACGGGGAAAACAGTCACATTGAGATGAGAAGTCATTCCCATCTGCAGTTCTCTACAATACCCTATACACACACACACACACACACACACTATAATATATATTATACACTATAATATATAACATATATTACACATAAGATACATTACATCTTAGGTCCAGCCCAAATACCTTTTAATTCTTATCAAAATGTTCTACATTAGAGGTAAATTGATGATACCTGGAGGCAGAGGGGGAGAATAGAGAAACTGAGGCAGACCGGGTGGAGAAACCAGCCTGCTGTAGGTGTCCACTGAGAAAGGGACGACTGAATGGTGTGAATGAAGTACCCAGGAAACTCTCACAACTCCAGCCTCAGTGAGGCTATGCCTAATTCTCTCTTTGGGGTGAGATTAAGAGCCCCGAAAAAGAGGCCACCTCTCAGTCTCTGAAACAAAAAGCCAAATTTATGCCTCTGTGAGCAAAGCAGACACCTGCCTTTATCCAGGATTTACAGAAGTATGGAGTCTCTGGGCGGGAAAACTTCACAGGGGCAGCAGCAGCCAGTGGGTTTTGGCTGACTTTAGCCTGGGAAGCTTGCTTTTCTGCAAATGAGACTAGCTCTGACTGGCTGACTCTCAAAAAGGCGGGACTAGACTGAGGGTGTTGCCGATTGGCCCACTTCAGAAGGAGGCTGTCCCTGAATGGCTAGTCTTCAGAAATGTGTTTCAGCTACTTGTCACTGATCAATTCGACTCATTGAAAGCCAGCTCTTGCAGTTACTTTTGCCTTGCTCACAGAAGTGTCAGACTTTTGCGAGGAGTATGGGAACTTTTATTCTCAAGAGCTAATTAGCATATGCTGGTCTAAGAGCCACTGGTTACAAGGCAAGGGGAGGCATTCGGGTCCTTCATTGACAGTCACTGGAATTGAGCTACAGCTAGAAGGTCAAGGGGAACGCAAAGCCCACGTACATGAGCACCTTTAATCATTATTTGCCATTATTTTCTGTGAGGGCATTATTAAATCGTGCAGTCCATCATTTCAGTTTTCTATATATAAAAACTAAAGCAAACTTTTAAAAAAATCCCATTATATGGAAGCATTTGGTTCTCTGAAATCTTACTTTCATTTATTATATTCCTTAAATACTCAGGGCTCAACGGTTGCTGTGCTTAGCAAAGTGGTCTGCTCTGATTATAAAAGGAGGTTATCCAGTGTGTGAGAAAGTCTGCTAATGTCTGCTGGTTAGGTTAGCATACCTAGGTCAGAAGCCTATAAGCAAATTCCCATTAGTCACCTCACTGCTGCTTGAACTAAACTATCTAGGTATAATTAAAACTCTCTTGAGTCATACTGTCATCAGTAAATGAAATCTCCATTAAGCCTCTACCATCGAGGCATCCTATTCCACCCAGTAAGTCCCCTACCCCCGAACCCTGCCCATTCAGCCTACCCCCACCCTCCCAACAAAAAGAACAACCATTTCCGGGTGAAATCTATTTTCTAGATTGTGGGTAGCGAAGACAAATTGTCTTTGTGTACATTTGGTTTTGGCCACATCTACACGGCACATTGAGCGACTGACTCATTCCTTAATCCAATGAAAAACAGATATCAGACATACTTGCGTAGAATTGTGTGTATCACATAAATTGCTTATTTTTTAACATTTACTTTCCCCTTCCTCCCTCCCTTCCTTCCTTCTTTCCAGCTGGCCACTTTTGTGTTGACACAAAGATGCAAACTTTATTACTTCTCATTCCCTTTGAGGTACAGTCCCTGAGACTATCTGAATGACTCCAAATATCAGGCTTTTTTTTTTTCCAATCAGTTCACTTATTTCTGCCATGAAGTCAGCCATATGCTAAACTGTCCAATAACCACTCAGCTCCCTTCTGTCACCAGGCTGACACCATTAAGATCGCCTCGGCTGTTTGAGGGAGTTGTCACCATGTGTCCCGAGGCACCCATTTGCAATGTGATGATGAGGTGGTGGAAGTCATGGATCGCTCCCTCAGTATCTCCGTTGGCACCCACATGATGTGAATTTCAGGGCTGTAGTAGATATTCATAAATGAAATGATCAAAATCACTTTTTAAATTAAAGTATCACCACTATTAGTATTAAACACTTAAAATTCCAAACAACCTCCCAGCTTGTCTTTATCTTACTCTGTTTGGAGACATGAACTGCTCTCCATGGTGAGCTCCTCCCTTGATGGTCAAAAACCCGTTCATTCTAACTTCCTATCAGTCCCTTGTCCGTCAGACAAACCCTCCTTTCTTTGACTCTCTTTTGCCCTCCCTCCTTTCTCTTCCCCTATAACTGCTCTCAAAATGATTACACTTGACCCTTCTCTCCTCCGTTTCCCTTTTTCCCTTTGTCCTCACCTGGTCACCTGTTTCTTCGCTCACCTGTTTTCTGCAGCTGACACCCTCCTAGATTTCTTCAATAGCATTCTAGGTATCAAATCCAGGCTGCACCCCACCTAACTTCCTGTTGGCATTTGACCCGGCTATCCATTCCAAATTTCTCTTAGCTTCCAGAAACTTCCCCTTGGTTTCTCTTCCTGCCTGTCTGACTCTTCCCTCCCAGGCCCCTCTGTTGGCACTACGTATGCACTTTCCCATGGTCTCCAGCTCAGAAAGTCTTCTCACTCCCCATCCTTCCCACATCATGCCCTGCAGTGACCCTTTGTCACTGTGACACACAGATCCAGGGCTTGACGTCAACTATCCCTTGAACAATAGGTCCACACGTCTACCTGGCTACCAGACATCTCCAGATGCACATCCAGAAAACACAAGGATTTCAAAATATTAAAAATTGAACCTAAAATCTTATATATCCTCCAAAATCAAGTCCTCCTATTGTATTCCCTCCTCTCAGTAATGGCACCAACAACCCCCTGGTCACCAGATTTGAACTTCATAGTTACATGATAGCTTCCTCTGCCTTAGGTCCCAAAGCCAAATGGGCTACCAAGTCCAGTTACTTTTCCTCCAAAATAGCTCCCTATTATGACTGCTCCCGTCTCAGTGCAGGCCCCCATCACCTTGCCGGACTCCTCTGTTAACCCCTAAGTGCAGGCACTGACCCCAGACACTCTCACCCCAGTTCAATCACAGAGGATTAGAGCTTGTCATTTCCCTGCTTAAAATTTTTCAGTGGCTTCTCATTTCCTGCTTCAGAAGGTTATAAGATATTTTTATCAGTGTGACCTTTCTCTTGAAAAATACTGTTAGTGGAACTCCATTGGCTGAAGCAGGTACTCTCTGTGCTTCTGTGGTTTAAATGAACCCAGAGGGTCCAGGATGCTACCATGCTTGGCCACTCTGCCCTTGTCTGGTGGCTCCTAAGACACTTCCATAACCTTGGCCCTAAGAAGGACAATTGAACATCCCTGATGGCATAAATTCCAAATGATGTGAGTTGACTTACCTCCATATTGAGGTAGAACGACCACTCCTGCCATGATCACTAGCTCTATTATCCTGGTGGCTAGCACTAGAGTTCTGTTTAGGGGACACTAACTTTGAGAAAATGCCTGTTAGGTCCTTCAGTGACAAGGTGTGGGCCCCAAGGCATAAGACCTGGATGTTGCCAAGTTTTCAGAGAAGAAAATCAAACTGACCTGCCTGAAAAATGAGGAGAAATATCCATTTCTCCAAGGAAGGAAAGGGCGGATGAGAAAAGAGAGATGGGAGAGAGTGGGAGGACTGAGGATTCAGAGGAGGATATAAAAGTAAATGTGGCATGCAAAAAATATTTTGAAAAATAAAATCCTGGTGAGAGAGTGGCTGGAAGAGAGAATAAAGATACCCAAGATGATCTTTTGAATGATTTGGAGTTTTTTGTTTATGCTTTGCTATGGAGTGCATGATGAGAAACCCTTCCATGACCCCAGCGCTTGAGTAAATTCTCTTTATAAGAACTTCATGTTGGGAAGGAAAAAATAAGATAAAAACAGAGATGGAGGCAAACCCTTAAAGATTCTTGACACACTGGGGGTTGCTGGAGGGGATGTGGATGGGGAGATGGGGTAATTGCATGATGGGCATTGGGCAAGGCATTTGAAGGAATGCGCACTGTGCATTATATACAACTGGTGAATCACTAAATTCTACCTCTGAAACTAGTAATATACTATATGTTAACTACATGGAATTTAAATTAAAAATTTTTTTAAAAAAGAACTTCACGTTGAGTGGTTATCTTTGGAAGTCTAAAAGGGTTGAATGCTATGCCAAGGGAGGGGATAAATAAAATAGAATATATGGATATAGGAGATCACCATACAAAGGACTGGGAGGATGTAAGCCCCAGACATTCACAGAAAATGTAGGGAAGGACGGGGTGATCCCCAAGCAGTGGTTCCTGGGTTTCTTCAAGTGGATGAATTTCCAGTGTCCATAAGACCCATCCGAACATCAATGATGGCATCATTTTTTAATTTGCTAACCACATTCAGAATATGTCCATGATGGAACTGAATGGTCCAACAAAAGGCTAGTTCTTAAAGGACAAGGTGCTCAGAACTCCTTAACCTGCAAGGGAGATCAAACTCCCTCAGAACCAGCTCTAGTAAAAAGTTTAACAAAAAAAATGTTTATTAAAATCAAGGAGAGAGTCACGATCTTATAATACTGAAAATTTTTCAAGCAGAAACTCTCTTAGCCACAGGGATTCTGCCCAAAGCTTCTCTTTGAGCACTCTTCTCACTTCTGAACATTGTTTTTCCCTGTTTCCTTATCGCCACTCACATAATTGAAAATAATTACCAAGCCCAAGCTTCCATGACCTTCTGGTTTCAACAACCAGAACCACTGGACTGACTTCATGTCTGCGTCACTTATTTTTTTTTTTTAAGATTTTATTTATTTGTGAGAGAGAAAGAGAGAGAGAGAGCAGGAATAGGAGGGTGAGGGAGAAAGGGGCTTCCTGCGGAGCAAGGAGCCAGAGGCGAGGCTGGATCCCAGGACCCCAGGATCATGACCTGAGCCAAAGGCAGACACTGAACCAACTGAGGCACCCAGGCGCCCCAATGTCTGCATCATTTAAGCCAAACTTGATAGAGATAAAATATAATTGGCTAGATTTGGAGAGGAGTCCTCTGCTAGACCAATTCACTGTGGTCAAGAGAATGGAGTCCCACCACAAACAAGGCCACTTTGGGTGTGACCAGATTTCTGGTAGGAAACTGAGGAAGGGAGAAACAATCTAGGTATGAAATATCATTATTCATGTACTTCTGATGAGGGAACAGAAGGCTGGCTGAGGACAAAGCAAAAGGCTGACACCTTGCAACCTCCCGCCACCCCCACTCCTGGGTGGGACATATGTGACATTCTTCAGGAAAGCTCCCACCCATCTTAATGTTAATACCTTGCTGGAGGGCAAAATGACCTTGGTAATGGCAAGGCCTCTGGTATCGATATCTTGTAGGTCCTCTTCAGCATATGAAAGTTCTATTGAAACCTCCCTTTCCCTTACCTTCCCCCAATCCCATGGTACATAACCTGCCATCCCTCACAACCCTGGGGGCAGCAGCTCTTCCTGCCCACGGATTCTCTCCCTGTGCTTTAATAAACCCCCATTTTGCATCAAAGATGTCTCAAGAATTCTTTCTGGGTGGACCTCACCCCATCAAACCTCACCTAGATTCTAGAACTTCATCACATCCTCTTTTTTTGATTCGGTTGACTTGGCTGGATGTCTGCCAGTAGGTAAAGGCTGAGATAGCTCCAAAAAAATCCCCTTTGGCCTTGCTTAGTTTTCAGAGCCTGGTGGTATATGGAGAAAGTGGGTATGAGTGTGCAGTTGCAAGTGAAAGGTCTGTCCGCGGAGCCACAAGAACTTTGGGAAACTCGAGGATTCGAGTTTCGTAACTCGAGTCTCATAACTCATAACTGAGTCTCAAGTCTTATGACAGTTTTCCCACCGAGATTCGGTGTCATTGACATCACTCTCTACAATGCAAACAGATTGTCTTCTACATAATACATGCATTCCTAAAAGGTTGTGTGTGAATCAAATTTTTATATTTGGGAGACAGTTCTAATCTCAGCTGCTTCACCTATACAATGCAGAAAATAAAATTCTATTTCAAACTCACCAGGAAGCACTATATTATTTAAAGAGCCATGTTGTGAATTTTCTCTGTGGTCAGAATACCGGTCCACTAATTGATCTGTTTTGCAAATTTGGATTTTCATCTATCAGGCTTTCTTGAGACTACCTTAGAGAGCCAAACAGTAGCTTTGGAAAAGTCTAAGTGCCAGGAAAATAAGAAATACTTATAAGCCGAAATGTGAAACCCAGAATTCTAAGTTCTACTCAGCAATTTAAGTAAATTACATTGATTCAAGGATGATCTTCAGTGATCCAAAGTAACTGAGTTCTTTTTTTTTTTTCAAGTCCTTTGCATTTTCATAGTGTCTGCCTCTGCAAGCAAGCTTCTGTGCAGAACCCATTGCAAATCTCTGCCTAAAAGCTCTGCTCTTCACCTTTCAAGGAATGGAACTCATGAAATTGAGTAAACAAATTGCAGATGGCATGCCACATTCATTCAGAAAACATGCTGATTACTCAGCAAAATGGTATTTAGCACCACAAAGAAGCCAAGAACTGAGCTTCTACATCAAATCCTCAATGGAATCCAATATCCCCACCTGTGGGATTCCTAGAGATAACAGGCAATTGTGTCCAAAAATGCAATTACCAGAAGGGAAGAAAAAAGATGTACTCTCTTTCCTGAGGAATGGAATCATGAAAAGAGCCTTTCAGCATGGACCGAGTACACTCAAAGCATGGTTTATCCTGTCTTGATGCCCAGTAATGGTCTGATTCCTCCCCTCATTATACACTCACTGGGTGCAAGATGGCCTTATCATTTGCATCTAGAATAGCATCTTACTCCCCTCCATAGGCAATCACTCAGCCTGTTGTGCCAGTACCGACTTAGAGCTACTGCAAATAAATAGAACCAATATTCTTTTTTTTCTTTTTTTTTTTCCCAGAAAGGTGAGCTTTGCAGAATCCCTTTCTCCTTGCAACCCATTATAAAGAGTGTTGTTGTCGTCATAAAAATAACCTGAATGAATGAAAAATAGCCATTGAGCACCATGAAAATAAACGTAGAAGGGGGACAATAAAGTCTACAGTGATCAATAAGAACCTGGGCATTTTGTTCAATATCTTCATACATTTACAGATAGGTGAAAATATTGTCCCCGGTTGACTGATGAGGAAAGGGAGACTGTGCTTGCCTAAAAGGCACATTAGAATGCCTATATCATCCCTCTAAAATATTCATTGGCCAGGTGCCTTCTCCACCTAAGAAAAGCATGGCTTAAAAGACTGAGTCTCCCCCGAGGGTTCTCCAACGTGCAGAAAACCAAAGGTAGCTAAGACTGCTCTTCCAGAACTAGGCTGGGGAAACATCCATGATGATGTAGGGGGGAGAAAAATTTCCTTCTACCCTCTAGAGTTCTGTGACTGGGTCTAGGTTTAAACTAACGTAAGACAGCTCAAGAGAAAAGCATATAAGTTGTAATTAATACTCGTACATGCATGAGGAACTTCAAAAGAAAAACAAAAACCCCAGGAAGGCATCAGGCCCAAATGCTTTTTAAATGAAGAATAATAAATTGAGGAAATGTGATAAGACAAACAGGCTTGGATCAGGGCAGTAAATTGTGGGGCAGTGGGAAATACAGAGGGGAAGCTAACAGAAGATAAGGATTTTTTTTTTTTTAAGTAGGTTTGTTTGTACAAATCCATTTCAGCATCGACTCCCAATTTCCAGTGATAAGAATATCCTCTTCCTAGCACAGGGAGGTCACCTTTCTCATGGGAAATTTTATGACCTGCTTTTAGGTAGAAAAGGGAAGATCAGAGAGCCATTCTGGCATCCACTGTTTTCCAAGCACCTTCAGCTCAAAATAATGAATATGTCAAAGTGGTGTATCTTGAGGGGACACATTCTGAACCTCTCCAGTGGCAAGGGACTCCACAGACTTTGAAAAGTGACTAGCATCTATTCTCTTCAGCTCCAAAGTGGAGGCACTCGTGGCCATCCTTAGCCCATAGGGACATAATCAGATACATCCTGCCTTCCCTTCCAAAAACATTTATGTTAGAGGACAATGATGATTTGGTCAAAAATAGTGTCAAAAGATTTCGGGAAAGATGGCGCCTTACAAGTCGAGGAAATATTTAACAGATGCAAAAGCTCAAAGACCTCCATATACATATACATATGTATATATACATATACCCATATACATATGCA
The DNA here is from genome assembly GCF_902655055.1 of Lutra lutra. Lineage (NCBI taxonomy): Eukaryota > Metazoa > Chordata > Mammalia > Carnivora > Mustelidae > Lutra > Lutra lutra. Next base: position 7,676,560 of record NC_062284.1, on the reverse strand, counting down.
ACCCACAAAGGGCAAGGTAGCCAGTAGAGATGAATATGGAATAAATCACATGCACCCCACTTCTCTTCCCCCAATCTATGAGACTTGGAGCAGGTCGCCTCACTTAGTCTGGGACCCAGCTCTCCCACATGTAAAATGTTTTAAAAATAATTACAGACTGTCCCGCCCCCGCCCACCCTTCAGTCTGTACTCCAGGCTCTGTACCCAGAAGGGAATGAAGCCTGAGGTGAGGGTGGGAGGCCCAGGGGCAGTATCCCACCACTGCCTGTCAACTAGTAAATAAAACATTTACCACTTGCAAATACAGAAGTACCAACCACCTACCAAGGAGAGACCACTTACAGGCAAATATGAATTATTTAGTTGGTATGCATTTGTTTATATGTGTATGTAGATTTAATAAGTATCCAGTGGCAGCTAGATACAGAATTATATCCCTGTCTTCAGGAACATGCCTCCAAGGAGGATTCGAAAGCTCTGTTTCTCCATTCCTTGCCTGGCAGGTCTCCGAAGGTCAAGGTTTTGTGTTGCCCTGGCAACAGCTGATACCATCACTACCACCTGAAGCCACCCAGGGGGCTGAGGGGCTCAGCAGCCTATAAGTGGTTATGATGTTATCCCAGTTGCTGGGGAAACGCACAACCTCGCACCAGACAGGTGGGTAACCGTGGCGTCAATTTCCAACCATTTTGCTTTTATCAGTCTATACTGGCAAATGCATTCATCTCTGCATAAATTCTGTGAACAATTGGGATCTTAAAGAGTTTTAGTCTTGTGTTCTCTTTTTATAAAGCTCTTAAGTGGTTCACCTTTACCACCTGAAACATAGTGCTTCTGTATGAAAAAATAAAAACAGATTTATTATTGCTCTATTTTAAATGAAATTGCCACCTACACTAAAGTTACTCTTCTACCTCTCCTCCCTAATCAAGCCCATGGATTTTTTTTAGGTTGCTCTCTGCTGTATCTGCGGGGGGGAAAAATGTCTTAAGATAATATCGGATCTTTAAAAGTAGATTCAAAAAGCAATGAAGTCCTGTTCACATCTGAGTCATCCTTGATTGGTTCCCTTTTTAAATGCATCCTCTGTCTCTCTTATAACCCAGGGCTTTAAAATTCAAATGTTCATGAACACCAGCTTTATTAAAATTAGAGCTTGGGGAAATGGCTCGGAAAAGGGAGAAAAGAATATTACCCAACCATTTAAAAGATGCTAATTAATGAAGTTTTGAAGCCCAGGGAGAACATTCGATACAGCAAGGGTTTCTCTACCAAGGAGGAATGAAACTCATCTAAAAACAAAACAAAACAAAACAAAACAAAAACAGAATAAGATAAAATTGAAGTAGATTAACCCAAATCTTCCCCCAGGTGCTGGAGTGGCCTCGGGAGCTCTGTTAGCTTGCAAGAACTCGTGTGGCTGCCCATAAGCTGAACATATTAGCGTTTTCTGGTTGGTTCCACTCCAAGTCGGTGTCTTAGCTGTTGGGGACCTGACTCTAATGCTCAGGGACGGCCACCTCACCCACTTGATCTGAGTCCACTGTCTGTCCTGAGCATGGCCTCCACCCAACCAGCCAAGTGGATAGTTCCATTCTGCCCTATCTCTCTTGGCCAGAAGCTCCTCCCGTGCTTCATTCTGGGGAGGGGAACACACTCCCCCTCTCTCCATTCCACCCCTCTCTTACCTCATTCATCCACCACCCCCTTTAGGATTTGGACCTTATAGCAATATTCCCCCGCCATGTGTTAGACTTCAGTGGAGCCTTTCAAAAAGCCCAGAGTTAAGCTTGTTCCAATGTTGCCAATGGTTCCCTACACTCAATGCAGTAAGTTATGTTTGGTTTTATCTTTCGAGTACTGTGTGTCGTGGTAACCTTGACCTGCATTCTCTAGGACTCTCTCTCTTATTCTATCTCTCTGTCTTTGTCTTTGTCTCTCTCTCCAGATGTTGCCATGAGCCAAGAACTGAAAATTTCCATTGACTGAGAAATAGATTCCTTGGTTTGCAAATAAATAAATAATCCCAGCTCTATAGCAGAAAATCATTTTCTGGGACCTGATAATGATTTCCTAATCCTGAGATACCCATCAGATGATCCATGTGTTGTGTAATGAAAGTGCTGGGTGGAGAAGGGGCTGAGTCCTTGGATGGGAAGCCGATGGTCCCCTGGGTGAAGGCTGGGGAAGGGGGAAGAAGGGACAGTAGGACGGTACTCAGTGTCAAAACTCTGATAATGGGGTTTGGAATCGCCTGTGTGTTAAGTCCACTTCCCTGTGAATACCCAGATGCCTCCCTGTTGAAATCCACCTTCCCAAGACCAGGGTCAGATCTTACATTTTGTAGCTCTGCAAGTCCAAGGGGTAGCAGGAGGGGACGAGGTATTCCCATGTCTTTGTATATGCTACGCTATCTTCTGGAATGTTCTTCTCCTTCTTGCCCACTCATTTGCCCTCTGGTGATAATAAACACAACATTAATATTAAAAAAATAGCTATGGTTACCTTGTGTTAGGCACCTTGCTAAGTGCTTTTTTTTTTTTTTTAAATCTCATTCATGTTTGCCATAATCCTGTCTTCCATTTCCTACTCTTCATATGGCAAGTCTGGGTCTTGGAGAGGTTAAAAATCACTGGCTCAAGGGGGTATTGCATAGGAGCAGTAAAGAAGGAATTTATCCATTCAAAGCTTTTGTCTTCAACTACCATAAAAGATGCAACTCCAAAGTGACCTGCCTGAGGTAGCCCTTTCCAGCGTCGCCAGAAAGAATGTCCACACCTCCTCACCACCACACTTCAGACATCTTGTATAAACTTCTCTCAGACCACTTACTACCCTGGATTACAAATGAGTTCATGGGCTAGTTTAAGTATTTCCTTATGTGCTGGAATGTGTCTGCATGGAAGCGTCTTTACAGTCTCAACGCCTAGAAAATAACCTGGCACACACCAGCTGCTCAATAAATGTTTGCAGAAAAGAAGAATAACGGATCCTGTGGAAAGACGGGGGAGGCAGCACGGCACCGTCTAGGGGATCTGTGGACATAGAGCCCTAGATCCTTCCTTTTTGGCTGATTGAGATGAGGATTAGAACTCTCTTTTCATCAAGAGGTTTGGGGAGGCTATCCAAGGAGTCTGCATCAGGAAGAGGTCAGGGAAGCTGGATGAAGGCGGACACCTAGACCCAGCACCATATTTCCCTGCACTTTTATCCCCAAAGGTGGTGAGATGGGATGAGGGACCCTCTACTCCTGGGGCCGGGATTGGGTCAAGAAAGACAATAAGAGCTCACAATTTCCATCTTAAACATCCAGACTGTGTGGAAGGGCGTGGGCAAGGGCCAACATGGCACAGAGCAGAAGAGAGACCTCCACTCCTCAGAGGGGCAACTCAGTGTGCCACCGAGAACTTCTCTAGTCAGGAGAGGAGGAAGGACCTGGGAATCTCCAAACTTCTCCTCATTGATCCTCCAGGTTTGGGAGCTGGTATGGGAGATGGTAGGTGAGGAGCTCTGGGCTAGGTGGAGAGCAGGGTTGTGTGGGTCCCCAGGTAGGGAGTCACTTGGGGCAGGTGGCACAGGGCAGCGTGCACCTGTCGTCTCTCTGGACACCTGTAGGAGGTGAGTGCCGAGAGGAACAGCTGCTACTGAAGCAATTTCCTCACTATTAAAAGTCACACAGCCAGGCTTTAGTGATGATGACAGGGACATTTATGTACAGGTTTCTTCTAGGTATGTGTTGATCATCTTTCTGTCTCATTTTTCCTCAAAATACAATTCAACGTAAATGTATGAAAAAAGAAAGGTTAATGAGGGGGTACACGGGGCATACATGAAGGGGTGTGGGGAGGTGCAGGTAAGGAGACCCAGGAATCCATGAACATTCCTTCTGCAAGCACTGTCTGGGTTGTCATCAGAAGATCCTTGGAAAAGGGGAGCCTTGAGCATGTTGGATTCTCTTATTTGAGAGTCCCTATTACTGACAAATCCCTTCTAGGAATGAGTGGATTATAAAGGTCTTGAGAGAAAGGCGGATTTTGCATCTCTTGTGCTGGGAACTCTGGATCCCAGCACCCTCAGCAAAGCTGCAAACCAAAGACAGTCACTCTGAGGCTCTAATGGCGGAGCCTGGACAGGGTCACAGCAAAGTTGTCCAAAGGGAGATCTCAGAAGCAACTAGAAGTCACGGGGTCCAACTCACTCATTTGATGAGGGCCGGAGAAAATGTCAGTGCTGGATTTCCAGGAACTAAGTAAGGCCATGCTTAGAGGATCCGCAAAGAGGGCATCAACCAAATAAATAAATGATAAAAGCTAAATAAATGAGAAAAATTCAGCTTCAGTGAACTTATCTAGAATCAGGTAATAAGAGAAAATGTAAGCTATTTTAACCTTAGCATTTGTGCAAGTTTGGGGGTTTGGAAACCTTTCATTGCACAAGATGGGTGGTTCCCAGACATGATATTTTGGCACTTAGCATGACCGAAGGTCTTCCCTGGGCTGTAGAGAAAGTTATCATGTTCCTACAGAATCAGCCTCCATCTGATGAACCCCGAGTGAGGGCAAATAACTATTTTTTTTTTAAAAGAGGTGACTCTTCAGAGAAGTAAAGTTTTTTTTTCTAGTTTATACAACATGGGAAACACTATATGAATATATGTCAAAATAATACAGACTAAATTCCTGAATTAAAATGTCTACTTTGTCACTTACTACCTGAATACCCTTGAGCAAGTCACTTAACTTCCCTGATCTCTGATCCAATATCTGCTCGATAGTGAAAACAAAACAAAACAAAACAAAACAAAACTTACGCATTTGTTGTAAAATAAAATAAACCAGAATAGGAAAAAAATCCTCTGCAAACTGTCAAATGGCATAAGCATATTAAACAATGTACAGAAAAGGAAGCAAGAAGAAGGAAGAAAGGGGCAGTGGGCAGAACGGAGCTGGCTTTCATCTGAGAGTATGTGATATGGGAGATTTTTTCCCCGAGGGACCGGAGAAAGCTGAATTGCAAAAGTCAGGTGGAGTACATTTACTGTAGTCAGTGATGGATTTAATTATATAGACTTAATTATAGTTATGCATAGTAAGTACAATATAACTACACTGTGACAGAACAACATCAGTGCCAATCCAAAGGCTGCCATTGTCTTTGACATTTAAAGTAGTCAGGTTTTACCTATTTAAAAATATTTCAGGAAAAAGAGGAACGCTTGGGCCCACATGATGTGACTTGGTCACCTGGATGGCCTGACCCTTTACTATGGGGTTCCATGGGAAATATGGACTGATGGGTGAGTGGTGGATAGAATATGGAGGGAACGAGGGAGAGGGAAAGAGGAAGGGAAGGAGGGAGGAAGGGAGGGGAGGATAGATGGACAAATAGATGATAGATAGATCGATAGACAGACAAATATCTTCCAGTGCTCTAATGGCCCCATCATCTCTATTACCTTTATCACAAACCAAGACAAAACCATTACCTTTATTTTACAAAGACCAGAAGTGACACCAAGGGATGGTTATACGATGTGTCCAAAAATCACACAAACTCTTGGCAAAGTTGAGCTTTCCACATTGGAGTTAAATTTACAAATCTTCCCCCATGATGGGCTTCTACATAATTGCCTAAAAGTGGGAGGAGAGGCAGACTTGGCAAATTTAGTTAACATTTTTCAAGTCGCCACAGTGCTGGCCATGACAAGGAGGTGTCAGGAGAAAAAGAGGAAAAACCACCGGAAATGGGATGAACACACTTTCTGGTTGCCTGGGACAGTCCTCGTTTATACTCATCATCTCAGCAAAAATATTAATAAGATGCATCTTCAGCCTCAAAGTATTCTGGCTGGGACATTAACCGAAACCACCATTTATGAGCTGAATGGTTTATAATTTGACTAGGTGGCATAGTCAATATTCCTAGTTTTTGTTTTCAATTATGTCTTTCTCTGAAGTTATTGACTCTGGTAGGGCCTTAAGTTAATGTGGGTTCATCCTACCAAAAAGGGGGCTTCCTTAGAATTTGTCAGTTTACACATCCTCCCCAAGTTCACCAAGTCTCCTCCAACCTACTCGCTCATTCTCATATAATAGTGACAAGGGAAAAGAGTGTGACTTGAAATAGCCCCCTGATGAGGAAGGCAGATGATCTGGATTTTACATTTTAGCTTAAAGTCTCCCATCTGCACCCCGCCCACTGCCAAGGCTGCCCACCTGCTCTGCTGGCTCTTCCTTCCCTTCCTGACCACCAGACTTTCTTGGGCACAAAGTACCACTCACTTGGTTCCATGTTTCTTTCCAAAAGCCCTTTGCATTTCCTCATTGCTTGTAGTTGAAACAGCGATTCCCCAGCATAAGCTCTACAGTGTTCACGATGTAACAGGAGGAGGAGTGTAAGGAGAAACGGCTCAGACACTAAGTGGCTGGGGGTGTCTGTGTAAGGTCTTCACCTTCTCAAGGTCTGTTTCCCTTTGTCTACATATGATGATAGAATACATGGGTCCTAAGAAGCTTCTCGATTCTAGGACCTGGTTCAGAATGTGCCCTACTTCTTGGCTTCTTTGATCTAAATAGCAGTTGTTTTCATTTTATGCGGCAGAGTATTGGTGAAAACCCTACTGGGTGCTTCTGCTCGGGCTGTTTCCCCAGGGGAAGACTTCCTTCCTTTATCCTCCTCTGCTCCAAGATGGCCCTTGGCAGCTAAATCTGATTCAGCTCAGCTGAGAATGAGCCAATGCCAACCTTCACCTGCCTAAAACCCTGGTGTGTCCATGTTGACCCCAACAGAGGCAGGAGCTTCTTCTGCCCCTAATTTAGACTTAAGATTGCTGTCCCAAAAGTGAGTTCCCTGCCATTTATCTCATACTCCATATTTCTTAGCTGATCCTTCCACGGTGGTCTTGCCATGACCACATTCCTAGCACTGCCTATCCCATGAGTGTTGCCCATCAACCCAACAGTCATTTTTTTTACATCTATCTGGGCATCCGAGAGATGCCTCCAGCTTACATGCTTCCCCACACCTTCCTCGAGACTCCCCCAAACCTGTAATCTAATGGCTCAGACCCCCAACTTCCTCTTTGCCTCATCCCTGGCCTCTAACCCACAAGCAAATGCCAGTGGCAAAAACTCGTAAATATATTGCAGATGTAGTCACTTCTCATCCTCTCCAGTGCTAAACACCTGAAGCCAAAACACCACAATGTCTTGCCTGGACAGCTGGTTGCCTAGGTCTATCTCATCTTGCTACAGTGGAATTTCCACATAACAGTAACAGGTGGCCTTGAAATCTTGAACGTGGTCCACAAAGGTTCTCCATGAACCCTACAGGCCTGTGCCTGGCTGTTTCTCCCACAGATGCCTTTCTCATGAAACCTGCCCCTCAACCACAGGGCCTTTGCACTTGCTATTCATGCTGCTCACATTCCTACCCCCTACTTTGGTTGTTTACATATTTAGCTCTGTCTTACCACTCTGGGTGATAGTCAACTGTCACCTCCTTAAGGCCACTTTCCTGATGGCTTAATTGGAAGTGCTCTCAGCCTCTTCCTGTGTCTCTTGACCACGTCACCCTGTTTTGTTTTTCCTTTACGAGCTTATTAAAATGTTTTTGTTGCTCTTCCTTATTTAATTTTGTTCTCTTTCCTCCAAAGCTAGTTCTGTGAAGACAAGTACCTAGCTTGTCATATTTGTCCTTGATTTCCAGTGTTTAGCAGAGCACCTAGCAGGCATTTAAATAAGTAAATGAATGACGAGTGAAGGGACCACTCTGGAATCAGCCCAAGCTATCACAGAACTCGTTTGTCCGTGGAGTCTTGCCTGACCATGGGCCCAGAGCAGTATAATCACATCAAAAATTCCCTGTGGAGCTTCTCTTTGTGCTTCTTACAAGGTATTTATCTTGGTGACTGGGCTACTATCTCAACTCACCCTTCTTCCATGTGTTTTGAGAAGCTGGGGCTGGACTCGGAAAAAACCCATCTTTGCCAGCTGCTCCTTGCCAAGGTCTGCCAGTTGGGGATGCCAGAGGGAGACTGGGAGGTTGGACTGCTTTCTCCGGTTGGCTTCCAGACCCTCCCAACTTCTGGCCAGTCGTAGCTCCACCCCCTGGCATTAGCACGTGACTGTGTTTTGCGTACCTGCACCCACCTCCCACCTGCACACATTCTGCACACTTCCGTGTGTCTGCCCCTCAGAGGTCTGAGTCTTGGCTCCTCCCGGGTCCTGCTCTGACTTCCTCATCACCTGTGTCTGGTGGGCCACCTGTCCCCTCAGAGACCTGGGGCCCACCCCACAGGCCTCTCCTCTAGCCCCTGGGTTCTAACAGCCCCCCTTCCTCCTTCCTCTGTTTCCCCAGCCTCGGGGATGGACTTGCCTCCCTAAGTTAGCATCTCTGTGTTACCTCAGTGGCCACTTTTGTCTTTTGCCATCCAGGACCTGTCTCACTACATCCTTGCAAAGGTTTCCAAATGTTAAAGAAACTAGGGCCATCTTTATTGCCCAGACTGGATACTGGCCGACAGAGGAATGTGCAGTTTGACACCTTGTTACTGTTTCTGTTCTCTCTCAGAGCACGTTTGCTTGGGACTTAAGGACCGGGATCTTGGTTAGAGCAGGAATCACTCCTCCCTTAGCCTCGGGCCTACCATCCTCAGTGCCTCCCACATTGCAAAGAGGCAATGCACGCCTGATAAGACCGGTGGTACTTTCCGAGGTAAACGGGGTCATCCTTCCGCTTTTTGAAGTAGCATTTTTAAACCTTTCTGGAGAGATGCTGTCTTAATTGTCAAGCCCTCCAGGATAGGAAATTCTTCAAATCTTTATTTTAATTATAAAATGTCTCAAGCCAGAGCATTTTTGCTCTCAGGAAGTGCATCCCTTACAGACCTAGCAGTAGGGACCTGCACAAAGTGGAAATGCTTGGATCTGAGAAAAATGTTGATTTGGGAAAATAGTGGATGAAGCGTGTCTCTCAAACAGGTTCCTGCTATTTTCCAAATAACCCAATTATTTCACTGATCTTCGGTTCAGTTCTCACTTTTTCTTCTCCTCTACCCCAGTTTTTTGTGTGTGTGGTGAGAAGGACTGTTTGTTTAGTAGGTGTGAAAACTTCCTCGTAAATACACCTGGATAGAATCAGCTCTCCCTGCCAAAATTCAAGCTGTATTAATTTGTTTTTTTTTTTTTAAAGAAGGAATATTTGGGGACTGTGAAGTGTGCTGTGCCTGCCTGACTTAGCAATGAAGAGCTAGGGTCCCTCAGGCAGGCCTGGCCCTCAAGCAGGGAGTGGCTTAGAAGCGCCTGCTGGTAGAGCCTGGTTCCCTGGCTTCTCTCTGCTGTGCCTGTGGTCCAGCCCCAGTGGTGAGATCATGGCCTTCCTTTCCCTGTTAGCATTTAGTTCTATGGTCCCATCTAGAGGGGCCTCGCCCTGACCTGCAGACTGCAGGAACCCCTACAAGACAATATCATCCCCCTACCTGGGGTGTGGATAGCATCGCCTTCAGCCCCTGTCCACTCTATCCCCTCCACCACCTGCTGACTGGCCTCCACTCTCCCAGGCTCAATCCTATCTCCTGGGACTCGAGTTTTCCATGTCATTTTGAAAGCCTATGCATGGACTGCTGGCTACATCCCTTCTGCCTCATGTTTTCCTGGGGCCCTGATGCTCTCTCTGGTTCTGACCTCCTTGCTTCCCTCTTCCCCTGAGGTCTCTGTGTGTCCGATCACCAGGCCCAGGTCAGGAACAATGTTAGAGGTCGTCACACTAATTAGAGGGAACTCTTCTATCTTGGGGGATCTGGCATCTTCCGTGGGGAACGTTGGATGTTTCCGAGTGATATGGAACAGACCACCTGCCTGGCTGATGGAAATGTACCAGTAGCTACTTCCTCTGAAGAATTTGGGACTCATGATTTTGTTTAGCAGCGATTAGCTATTTGCTCCCCCAGATTTCATTTTCTGTCCAATAGTGGCCTCATTCTGACTTTAAAATAACAGCCCTGATTTCCATACATGATGGATGTGACTGACCTTACTTCATCATTACATTATTTCTTCTTTAAGCTTTTACTTAAATCCCAGTTAGTGTGCAGTGCAGTATTAGTTTCATGTGTACACTACAGTGATTCAACACTTCCAAACAACATCACAACAAGTGTCCTCCTTCATCCCCGTCCCCATTCCCCGATTCCCCCCCCCCACGTCCCCCCTCTGGCAACCAGCAGTTTGTGTTCTATAGTAAACAGTGTTTCTTGTTTGCCTCTACATCTCTCTCACTTTTTTCCATTTGCTCATTTGTTTTGTTTATTAAATTCCACATTTGAGTGAAATCATATGGTATTTATCTTTCTCTGGCTGGCTCATTTTGCTTAACATTATACTCTCTAGCTCTGTCCCTGTCATTGCAAGTGGCAAGATTTCATTCTTTTTATGGCTGAGTAATACTCCGTTGTGTGTGTGTGTTGTGTGTGTGTGTGTGTGTGTGTGTGTGTAACATCTTCTGTGGTCTGATAACTGACCGCAGTTTCAGAGGGAAATGGGGTTGTCCTTCTGTTTTTAGAAGGAGCATTTTAAACCTTTCTGGAGAGAAGCTATTCAAATCTTCAGGCCCATTTTTTTAATCCATTCATCAGTCGATGGACACTTGGGCTGTTTCCATGATTTGGCTATTGTAGATAACGCTGCTATAAACATCAGAGTGCATGTATCCCTTTATATTCGTATTTTTGTATTCCTTGGGCAAACTCCAATAGTGTAATTGCTGGAATATAACAAAGGAATCTTCTATTCCAGGTTGTAGTATCTTGTTCTAGGGCCACCATTTGTGGGTGTTTTCCAATAACAATAATGATAATGTTAACATTTGAGTCATTATGTGTTAAGCAAAATTTTTAGTGCTATTCACATATTAAATCATGTAATCCTCAAAAAAGAATCCCCGGGAGTAGGTTTTATTATTTTCTCCATTTAACACATAAGGAAAGTGAAATACAATGCTTAAGCAACTTGAAGCTTGCTAGTTAACTAGTAAATCTGGTAAATGACCCCAGGTACTCCCAGTTCCAGAGCTCAAGCTCTTAAATAACATCATATGCTATCTCTGGAGGTGGGTGCAATTCCTGTCCATTCCTTTTCCTGTCTTGATTTCCAGAAGGTTCCACAGAACAGAATGGCGAGCCTCAGCCTTATATCCTTACAGCGTGGTCAAGTGAGAGGTTCTGGAATCTTCCAGATTCCAGTCTAATCTTCTCATATGCAAGCTGTGTGACTCAGATAAATTACTTAACCTCTCTGATCTGTAATTGTATCTTAATTTTCTGTTGCTTTTTTCTTTTCTTTGACATCACTTCTGACCCGAAATAAGTGCCCGACTGTTCCATTCCATTCTGGCTCTAACTACTTGGTCTTAGCGCAGACCTCACAAGTCAAGGGCTCAGCCACACAGGACTGCTCCTACATCCAATGTGAATTGTAAGAGCAGGGGCAAACCTGTATTTCTGATGAATCAGCTGTAAATCCAATGTTTCTACCCTCTTCCTCGGGTTCAGTAATTCACTAGAACAATGCACAGAACACAGGAATATGCTTTCTCTTTGTTTACTGGCTCATTATAAAAGATCCAACTCAGACAGCCAAATGAAAGGGATGCAGAGAAAAAAGTTTGTTGAGCACAGAGCTTCCATGACCCCTCTGTGGGGGTGTCACCTTCTCAGCTCCTCAACATTCTCTCCAACCCAGATCTCCAAATACTATCTTTTCATGGAGGTTCCCTTACATAGGCCTGGTTGATTGAATCACTGGCCATTGGTGACTGAACTCAATCACCAGCCTCCACCCCTCCCTAGAGGTCCACGGTGGGCTAAAATTTCCAACTCTTTCATCATGGTTTGGTCTTTCTAGTGACCACCCCATCCTGAAACTCTCTAGAGGCCCCAGCCATGAGCCATCTAATTAATGTACATACCAAAGACACCATTCTGGAAATTCCAAGCTGTAAGACCTAGGTACCAAGAACTCAATTTGTATTCTTTATTAGGGCACGGTTGCAAGAGGGACAAAAGAACATCTATGTCACGGGTTTAAATGAGATAGATTGATATAAAATTGATGCAATTCGTACATGGAAAGCCTTCAAACAAATGAGAGTTGCCTCTATTTTTCCTCAAGTGGCCCCACAGGCTGCTCACTGTACCACTTTCCTTGGTGTAAGTCACACCAGGCACAGGACACGGACCAGCCACTTACCTGAGACTCTCCAGTACATGTAACATGACATGTTCAAACGGACTATGAGACCCTGCCAGAGGCGATGTGTCTCAAGCATAACATATAGCAAAACAATGGTGAGCTTTCACTGAGTACCTACTGCATGCAGCCTACTTTATTAGTCCGTGGAAGCATCCAGAGGCTCATAATCAAAGGTGTTTTTTTGGTGGCTCTTTTTCCATCACCGATATAGCTGGTGACAATGGACTGAACACCTGTGTCCCCCTCCCCTAGTTCATATGTTCAAATCCTAACCCCCAAGGCAATGTTTTAGGAGGTGGGGCCTTTAGGAGGTGATGAAGTCAGAAGGGTGAAGCCTTCATACGTAGCATGGGAGCCCTTATAAAAGTCCTCTAGGGAGCTCCCTGGCCTTGTTTCCACACATTGTGTCATTGTGATGACACAATGAGAATCAGCAGTCTGCACCTCATAAGAAGGTCATCAGCAGACCCAAACCGCCCTAGCATCTTGATTTCAGACTTCCAGCTTCCAGAACTATGAGAAATACGTTTGTGGTTTATGAGCCACACTGTCTACGGTAGTTACTACAGCAGCCTGGAGAGACTCATTGGTCTCCAATTTGTCTCCATGTTCCCTTTCAGACATCCCCATGGTTTATGATCTTACTTTTTTCCATAATACTGTCCACTCCCATCCTCTGGTGAAATGCCCACTGCTGCTGAGTGCCAGTCTCAGTGCCATTTCCCTCAGCTGGTCCTCCTCCCAAGGACACCCCCCTCTGTAGGCTCTCTCCTTTCTGTCTGCATCATAGCACAGCACCCTCATCCGCATGGCATCAGCTGTTGGAGGATTCATGTGTAAGCCTTAGAGAGCTTCTGGATGGAAAATTCCAAAAAGGCAAGTGTATCACTCTATGCATCTCCCAAATAACCCGGTGTTCTAGAGAATGGACTGGGATCAGGGGTGCATGGAATGAACTAGATTTAAATCTAATCAGGTACAACGAGCTGTGACTAAGTGTAAGCATAACACCTTCTGTGGACTTAGCCTCCCCCTGCCCCACCCAATTCCACAGTCAGCATTGACTAGAATAGACTTTCTGGAAGCACTGCACCCTTCCAAAGTTGAGGTCTGGCTGCTGGGCCCCATCACGAAGATCAAAGTGGGTGTTAAAAAAAAAATCCCTTAACCTTGAAAATGAAGATGACAATACAAAATTTGCTTGGAAGAAGGTCAAGTACTATTGGGTTGTCTCTGAGGGAAAGACAACTGGACCATCTTAGATTCAACCCTCCAGTAGTCTGCGTATTCCTGTGTTCTGGATTCAGCTTTTCCTTCTCCCTTCCTGTCTTTCTCTCTGTCCCACTGGGTCTCTCTACCTCTCTATCTTTCTCTTTCTCTGTTTTCCCACCTCTGTTTCTCCTCATCTCCCTCCTCCACCACAATGCTGAATGAAAAGTACAAAACCTTCATCTCCAACTCTTTCTTTTCCTAGACTCCTTCGAATTTCTTGAGACATCCTCCCTTCTGTGATGCTAAGATATCTGACTGGAGCCCAGGTTTCTTTTCCATGGATCACCTTTGGGCTGGGCCTCTGCATAGGGGCTACCTTGGCCTACCTGACTGGACCTGGGCATTTCCCAAATTTCCATAGCCACACAGATGTGCAGACCATCTTCAGAGAGCTTAATTCAACACATGGTTAATCTAGTTTTTTCTGTTGATTTTCCTAGTTCCTCTCACAGAGGGTAATTTATTTCTAAGCTCCAGAAGCACTTACTGCAACCTCTTCTTTGTTGACTATCACAGTAATAACAACCATCACTTATTGGATGTTTATTACGCATCGATCACAACGTTAAGGGCTTTGTGTAAGTTCACTGATTTAATTTCCACAATAACCCCATGAGATGTGGGTTTTGTTTGTTCATTAGATTTTTAAAATAGATTTTGCCTTGCTTGAAAGATGAGGAAACCAAGACTGAGAGAGGTTAGCAAAACCTCTAAAGACCTTATTAGGAGCTTGACTCTTAACAATGTCCCTTTCTGCCATTGTCCTTTTAAACAGGTAGGACTGGATAGCACCTGCCCCAGAGGTCAGTCCTATAGGCAGGGCGTGACCTTGTTCCCACCGACAGTGCCACCCATTCCCAGCTGCTCCCCTTTCACCATTGTCCCAGAGACAGGTAGGAGTCCCACCTCCAGACACACCTTGCTCAGGCTTTGACACAGCTTGTACACAAAGAGAGACACACGTCTTTGTAACACATCTTTGATTTGGTTCCAAACAAGTGATACAGACAATACAGTTGAAAGAAGTACTGAGAATGTTGAGGTAATGGAAGTTTATAGAGTTCAATGCCATGGTCATGCTGGAGATGGATTGTGAAGAAAGAGTGTAACTCAGACAGACAGAGAAGGTGGGGAATGGCTGGAACCAGTGTGAGAGCCAAAAATGCTTCCACCACCTCGGAGACACTGTGAGAACAGTGTTTCCATAGAAGAATCAGGCGTATCTGATTAGGAAGGTATATGTCAAGACAAGAAATCTGGGCACGGTGTCTGTGTTCAGAAGTTCATGTCCCACCAACAGAATTTTCATATGTAAAAGCTCCATAGGTTAAAATATGTTCCCTTAACTATAAGGAATTAGGGGGACTCAGCCATGGTATTTAGTTCATCTAATGTCCCCTAGAGGCCATCCCTACAACACAAAGAGAACAAGAGTTGCTTTCCTGAAAGTTTTCTGAGCTGTACAAATTATAGTCATATTATCTTATTCAAAAATAGTATATTCAATTTTCTAAGCCTGAGGCAGAATTCACCAGCATGTGGATTCTGTTTAAATTCATTGCCATTACCAGGCACAAACCAAATGATCATTTCTTATTTTGTCAATCATGACACTTTAGTAGCAAATACCATGGGATCAGCAACTGAGTTTATCTTTCAATTACACAGCCAACCACATAGAGGTAAAGGACATATATCCAACATTGGAGATTACACATAGTTCCATGCTATTGTCAAAGTGACCTTCTTAGTAGGCAGTATATTAACCACGTCCCTCCCCAATTAAAAAATCCCCCAGTGAGTCTCCACAGATGTCAGGGAAGCTCTATGACTTGACGCTCACTGCTTTCTATATCTGGACACAATAGACCTTGAACCTAGAAGCCAGTCCTATTCACCCTTGGCAATCAATCCCAGATGTATAGATCTGCACATGCCTCAGCTTCTGCCTGGGAACACCATCTCTTCAAAACGTGTGGCAGTGTTTCAAAGGCAATTTAGCAATGTATTTAGCATGTCTTTCCTTTTTGTACTTTATTACATTTGGTAAGCCATTATTCTTTTTATTAATTATTTAGTATTCTTTTTTTATCCAGCACCGGCTTTGTATCAGCCTCAAGAGAGTGTGGGAAGGCTGATATTATGAGCATCCCCATTTTACAGGAGAGAAATTGAGGTCCCAAAATCTGAAACTGTCTTCCCCAGGGCAAAATCCACAAGGTTCAGAATTCAGATTTGAACCCTGGTATCTGTGTGTGCCCTGATTTCTAAGCCATATTACCTGCTTTGCAAGCAAGGGAGACCCCTGGGAAGGGGGTCAGGTGTAAAACAACAAGCACAATTTTGTTGCAGAGTCAAGATTCCTCCACTGCCTAGGGGCCTGTAATGAAGAATAACATGTCCAGAAAGATGAGTCCCGAGAAACTCTCTCCCTGGGGAAGGAGTGGTTCTCACCTGAAAATTCCCCCTTTCATTCGGTGGATTCTGCTCCACATGTGGGCTTTGAAAGCCCAATAGGCCTGCTGAATATTTGGCCCATTACCTGATCTGAGGCAGGCTCATAGATTTTTTCTTGCCTCTTTCCTGTCTCCTGGGAATAACTCTATTCACACCCTAGTATGCCTCATCTCTTCCTGCCTCAGTGTTTTAAATGGGGATGTCAATATCACTGCACAGAGGCTCACGGGTCACCAGGGAATTGGCAATCCCATCTGTAATAGGCCCTTTACACCTAGGACACTGAATAGCTAAGGTGTAATGTACCAGAGAAAAAAGAAATGAAGCTTCGATGGAAATCATTGTTTAAAAGTAGCCTATCCCAACCTGTGCTCCCACAGAATGCTGTCCTGTGAGATGCTCTGTGATAAAATGTTGGCAAACCATAGGTTTTGTAAATTTTGCAAATACCATTTACTATATCCCTATCTTAGAGATTCACATTCTACACCAGAAGATTAAAGGCTCTGAGAAGTCCTGCAATATGGACTTAAGCCCAAACTCCTGAATTCATCTGGACACAGAACATCTCTTCAAGACTCCCCTTTGATTTGTATAAGATGTATTAATAACTCACAGAATTAACATTCCATGAATCACAGTTTGGGGAGCACTGGTTTAAAGCATCTACTTTACTAAATGGAATTTAAATAAAAACTTAAAAAGAAAGCACCGACTTTAATTGCCTACTTTTAGACTGTCAGCTAATATCTAAAATTGTACCACTGGGAGGAAGGAAAAGTTCAATTCACAAGTCCTTTGTGTTCATAAATTGGTTATCAGAACAGCCAGCTTTGTCTTTCCTTTTTAATCTTTTCTTACTTTGCCTACGTTGCAAGCAGCTACCAGCACTAACAGCCTGGGACAGGAAGTTGTGATTGTGCCCCAAGCACAGTGCTGGCTGCCATCTCTCTTTTTAGAAGAAGGTTTCCTCATTGATGTTTCTTGACTATGTCCCTTTTTTCCACTAGTTTAGCTCAAATCATCTCACCAGGACTATTGCAGTAGTCACTCAACTGGTTTATCTGCTCTCAGTTTCACCCTGCCCCCATCCAAATGGAATGCATATCACTGACCAGTTTGTTTTTCTAGAGCACCACTTTGATCAACGATGCCAACAAGGTTCTCTTTCTTTCTACCTGTTTATTGCCCTGATAACTATGTTGCCTTCTCATGGTTACAGTGTAGCTGCTGCCACTCCAGACATCAGCAATGTTAAAGAAAAGGTCCCCCCCTGTCCATGTTATTGGTTGAATTGTACCCTTTCAAAATTCTTCTGTTGAAATCCTCACTCCCAGTACCTCATAGTGTGAACTTATTTGGTGGTAAGATTGTTACAGAGATAATGAAGTTAAATCGAAGTCATTCAATTAGACCCTAATCCAATATGACTGATGTCTTCACAAAAAGGGGAAATGTGGATACAGAGACCATAGTCTCTGTATAGTGGATACAGGGAGACCATAAAGACAGCCATCTAAAGCTGAGATAAGCTTGGAATATACCACCCTCAGAAGGAAACACCCTTCTGGTACCTTGATTTCATACTTCTAACCCCAAGAACCACAAAACAAGAAATTGCTATTGTTTAAGTCACTTGGTTTATAGTCTTTTGTTACAGTAGTCCTTACAAACCTATACACTGCCTCTTCTTATTAGTTTGGAAAATATACTCCAGAAGCCCTCTAGAAGCTTTTCCCCTATTGCTCATGATTGAATCATGAGTTTCTGCTTAAATCAGCTAGTGGAAAGGAAAATGGAATTACACAATTTGATTAAACAAATCATTATCCCCCCCTGGGACTAGAAAAGGAGTCACCTTCTTTTAAGCATATGGGAGGGTGAACTCCTGAAAAAAATTAAAAAATAAAAATCCAAGCCGTGTCAACATGACCCAGGACAGACGGCTGGTAACTAAAGAGGTAATTACATCCACCAGGTATCAGGGACTGTATAAGGCACTGGGACTTCAGAAATAAATGAAAAAGGATCCTTGTTCTCAGGGTGTTGAGAAAATAACACTGAGATCAAGATGAAACCAAAACTGCAAGAAAAGAACTAGAATAGATATGCCCAATGGAAGCCAAAGGGAGAGAGTTCCAGGAAGGAGAGAAATTCACAAGTGCAACAGAGAGACCACGTGAGAGGAGGACTCACAAGAAAACATTAGATCTGGCAAGTAAGACTTCGGGGTGACTTTTTTAAAAGAATAATTTCAATGGAGATTTGATGCAAGACCAAACACACACTTCAATAGACTGGCGAGCCAGGGGGAGGTAAGGCACTAAGAAGCTATGCTGGGAGTCATTCTGACAGCCATTCTGACCTGTAAGTTGTAGGTCACTTTGCCTGGGTTACAAGAATTATGGGGTAAAGAAGGGGACTCAGTAGAAGGGGATTACGGATAATATATTTCAGGTCCCATCCCTAGGAAGGAAAAATGTTACTATGAATTCACACCATTAAGGGCAAGTGCTTCTTTCCTACTCCTGTATTTCTTTCCTTAAGAAGGGAACTCAGTGAGTACTGTGGCCTGGGGTTCCTGCCCCTTCCTTCTAGTCCATTAGCAGAGGCTGAGTGCATGTCCTGCCTAGTCGTGCTTGCTCCATCAGGACTTCCTTTTCCTTTTGAGAATGTGCCAACCCATGGAAAGCAACTTTCCCAGTGTTCCGTGTAGGTCTTTGTGAGGCATGCTGTGCTTTGGGATTGCCCATGTCTCAGTAGATAAATCTTTCTGCTGCGGGCGTTAGAGTTACAGGCTGATTTAACTCTCATATTCAACTGTGTCTTCTGACTTAGTCATTACTGATAATGAAGTGATGATGGGCCTCCATCTGTCTTATGCCTTGTTTCAGAAAGAAGGTAGGGACATGAGACTCTCTTTAATGGGCTCTCTCAATCCCATGACCACACACATAGCCTAAGATATTGAGCTTCCCTCTGGTAGCCATTATCTATAAAGAATGGTTCAGACAGCAATCCAATTATCAGAGCAAAACATCTAACATTGCTTTTCCTGTTCCATAAAATGGTAAAAATGTTCTGGAAATTCCACAGTTTGTGAAAAACACTTGATACTATATGGACAATTTCTCTACCTCTCTAGCCCTCTTCTTTATGAAACCTAAACCACGAGGTGCCTGAGTGGTTCAAACGATTAATGTTGGGCTCTTGATTTCAGCTCAGGTCATGATCTCAGAATCATGAGGTCGAGCCCTGCATTGGGCTCCTCACTGAGCATGGAGATTGCTCGAGACTCTCTCTCCCCCTCTGCCTCTCAACCCCACTTGCCTTTGCTCTTTCTCTGTCTCTCTCTGACAATAAATAAATAAATTAATTAATTAATTAAAAAATAAAGCTAAACCATAGATTCATAATGCAGAGAATTACCCCATGCTTCTCAGGAATGACTGTTGAGGTAGTAATTCTTATAAAGTTTTACAAAATCAATTTATTTACTCATGGGTAGCACTAATTCTTTTTCTCTGCAAAACCCTTTTCCAATACTTCAAATAGGAGCAGGGGTTTGGGTTGTCTTAAACATAACAATAATCATTAAAGATCGACTAGACGGAGTAAGAGAAGGATGGAGGAGATAAATACATCAATGGTTTCAGACTCCCTGGGGGAAAAAAAAAAGGCAGACGGACTTGAATATCTTCACCTACGATCTCATGAAATCATGAATATATGTTCTTTCCAAGAACCCGTCTCACTTAAGTTGGATTCTACTGCGTAGGCATTTACAAAATTCACAGACATTTCTGCATGAGCATTTCCAAAATTTCAGGCCCACCTCCAGGTTGGCCATCCTCCTTGCAGACATTAACATCACGGCTGCCACTGGAGATCGCATGGGTTCCCAAAAAGAATGGTTTTTCGGGGGAATGTAGACCAGCCCTAACAATGACCAACTCAAGACTGTTCAGGGGACCTCAACCCCCAGACCCACCCCCAAGGAAAGGAGCCTAGGGCATTAAGCACATGAACACACTGCTGAGTGCCTTTTTGTCAGTCTGGATTTGATCATAGAAGCAAAGCCACTGTGAGTGATGGAGAATAAACAATTATTATGGGGATTAGACCTTAAGCTCTGTGGAAGCTGCTGGAAGAGTGTATAACTGAGTCTAAGTCAAGATCGGTCAGGCAGACCAGCTGCTAGGAAGGAACGATGAATGTGGATAAGGGCAAAGAGGAGCCAGAACTCCTAAGGATGAGTGGAAACCCACATCTTTCTCTTGGTACCTAAAACCTGCATTGTGAGGGTGACGCAAAAGAGTTGCCAGTGCCCTTGGCCCTGGAGTTGCTGGCATGCTTGGCGCAGGAATTAGAAAATCGGAAACAGGAGATTTAGTGACAGCTGGAGTAGGTGGAACTCGAGGTGCTTCTCCACACCGATAAGGTGAGTCACCAGACCAGCAGCCACGGACATGAGCTTCCCCAGGACCTGATGCCTCACATCGACCTTCTGAGAATAAAAACTATACTGGCTCATCCCTGCCTTCTAAATGGCTCTCCTGACTGGTAAAGGGAGTCTCATGAGGAAAAGATTTCTGTTTTAATTGCTGCTATTACATAATAAATCACCCCAAAACCCAGTGGCTTGAAACAAGCACAATAATCTTATTTATCTCACACTTTCTATAGATCAGAGATTCAAAAGCACTTGGCTGGATGTTCTGATCTGGGTTCTTTCCCACAGCCATGGTCAGTCAGTAGCTGGGTTCAAATGCAGCAGCTCAGGACCTCTCTGTGCCGTCTGTCCACGTGGGCTAGTTTGGGTCTCCTCTTCATATCTGGGCTTCTAGTAAGCATCACTTCTACCACATTGCATTGTTTGAAACAGTCCACTCAGATTCAAGGAAGGATGGGGGTTTGCCCCCCCCTTTTTTTTTAAATGGTCAGGGAGGAGCAGAAGGAGGGGAGAGAAAGTCTTAAGCAGACTCTGTGCTAAGCACAGAGCTCTGACGTGAGCCTCGATCTCACGACTCTAAGATTACAACTAGAGCTGAAACCAAGAGTCAGACGCTCAAGCAACCTTGTCACCCAGGACCCTGGGGGTTCACCTCTTGATAGAGGACTGGCAAGGTTCTAAAAGAGCACATGGTATGGGAGTCACTGGGAGGCACGGTTCTTCCATTCTCTAGGTCCAACCAAAGGCTACTGGAAATCAGCCCTTGAACTTCTCACCTTGCTCATTGTCCAATAATTCTTTTTTTTTTTTTTTATTGTCCAGTAATTCTTGAAGCCAAACAATATCAATGATTAATATCAGGTTCATATAAATTCTCTCTGTATTTCCTGACATAATTGTGATATATCTCTAAGTGTGGTCATGATAATCCTAGCTATAAATATTTTTCTTAAGATTGAGACCAACTGTATCCAGGAGATGGGACATCAGTGAAATAAAACAAAACCCACACTAAAATGATTATAAACACTTCTAAAGTACTTATTATTTTAACCTCTCTGGGCCTTAGTTTTCTCATCTATGAAATGAAAGCATTCTACTTGAATGACTTTATTTGATCTTCCCCATATTTATTGAATCTACAGTAAATAAGATTATATTATAACACTCTGTAAAATGTAGAACTATTAACTATTTTCCTACCAAATGATAAAATCAGCCTTGAGGAATGGTATTTTTGTTTATTCTTTCCAATATTTACACATGAAAAGTAAACAGAGATATTAAGAAATGTAACTCTTTGAATCTCCTTCCAGTCTTTCTGATTTCCAGACATGTGCAGTGATTTTTATCTAAGGCAAAGTAATACATGATTAAAAGATAAGCTAATTTTAAGAGATGGAGATGGATTACTAAAATATTTACTGTTCAAAAACAGAAAAGAAAGCTGCTATAATTCTCCTACATTTCTCCTCATTATAACCCCCTGCAATGTTTGCTCAGATGGACCACAAATGAATCTTGGGAAAAATCTAGCAGAGACTTTTGATTAAATGGTATGTTGAATAAACAATGCTGCGACATTTTAATGAGGTCAGATAAAAGGGCTCTGCTGAAAAGAAATATTTAAGAAATCACTTTGAGGCTCTATCTTTAAACCATTTCCTGAAGACTTGGGGCTCTGTTTCTTCTTGTCATGCCATTATCCAAAGACTTTAAAAACTCCTATTGGTTTTGCTACCATGAATGGTCAAGGCTCCTTAGCACATAGATTTCCATCACTAGATTTCTGAAAATTATTGGGGCTCATTCTAATGAAATCCACATAAATAAACACCATATTCAAAATCAATGGCATTAAGTCACTTTTCCACAGAAGTCAAAATACAGTTAATAATATGCCTATAGCTCTTTATGAAGTGATGCCAAGACATTGCTTCTTACCTATGATGGCTGTTGACAGCCTCAGTGTTATAGGACTTAAAAAAGTCAATTAGAGATTGTTGAGACAAAGAAACACAGACTTGGAATATGAAACGTACAGACCATATTCACATAATCAACTAGCAACTGTTGCCGAAGCTGACCTTAATATGATTAGCTTGGAAATGGAGTAGAGCTTACAGGAGGAAAAATCCTTACCTATAGCAGGCATGCAAATAAGGTGGGGGGGGGGAGAATCTGAAGAAACCACCAGGATGGCAGGCAGAGCCAGTGAGTATGGTCAGCAAATAGAAGATTGGCATTGTGGATATAAGGGGTAGAATGGTTTGAGCTACCCTATTACCCAAAGAGATTGGTGGTATAAGTAGAATGAGGTCAAGAAAGGCAAAGGTGTCTACTAGAATATTGCACACCTGCTAGGACCCCCAGTTGATGACAATATGCAGTGGTGAGAAAGGCTGTGAGTTTTCAAAGTATAACTGATTTAGGGAACTAAAGAGGAGGTCATCAGAAGATAGTAATAATGGGGAGATGAGGACGGAATTGCCAGGTGCAAGAGATCTCAGCGGGCTAAGGGTTCTCTCGGGGGTTGGAAACATACTGGTAGTGGAATTGGCACGGGAAGTCTAGAAGTGGGCCACCTTCTGGTCCTGACATATTTGGGTCTCGGGAAAATGAACTCCTATGCTTAAGTGGGCCACCCAGAGCTCTGACCTCTGAGAGAAACAGGATTCAGTGATGACAACAGGGTAAATGAATGTGCTGGTAAAAGAATACCAAGCAAAGAAGTTTGTTCAACCCGAGGAGGAAATCTCCAAAAAGCAACACAGGAAGATTGGAGAGGGAGAAATGTAATAGAAACCTGGTCTGAAGGTCTGAGTGTTAGAATCAGAAATCTAAAGACACACCCAGAAATGTAAAAGATGAAAATACAGGAGCACTTCCCAACAAAAAGAATGCAATCTACTTGATAAGATTGTTAAAAAAAAAAAAAAAAAAGATTATTCTAGCAAATATAGCTATTGTTAAACTTAAAACATTATATCATTAAATAGATGTATAGACATGTATATGTCCATATAGCAAGAATACATATAGATACTTTTAAAATTTGTTTGCTAATTATTCAGAGATAAATCTTATCTTCTTTTTTTTTTTTAATTTTTACTTATTTATTTGACAGACAGAGATCACAAGTAGGCAGAGAGGCAGGCAGAGAGAGGGCGGGGGGAAGCAGGCTCCCCGCCGAGCAGAGAGCCCCATGTGGGGCTCGATCCCAGGACCCTGAGATCATGACCTGGGCTGAAGGCAGAGGCTTTATCCACTGAGCCACCCGGGCGCCCCTAAATCTTATCTTCTTATGTAGAATATAAACTATTAAGACAAGGACTATGTTGTGTATCAACATTATTAGCATTGATCAATATCCAACCATCAATCAATGCGTCCAACCAAATTAAGATTACCTGAGAATGCTCACCCACTTCTTTTTTTTTCATTTGCTGAAAAGAAAATTAATATCTTTTTTTTTTTATCTGAGACTCCTATGAATCTGTCAGTGTGACCCACTGCATTGATAAATGAGGCTGAAGACAGCGTGGGCATGTCTCTTTCATTGAATTCACTGAACTCTCATTCCTGATTTCAGATTGGGGCCAGCTTCCAAAGTTTCTACTTTGACACTAGAGCTCCTGTCATCTGCGATGTTCCACAAGGCTGTCTCTTGCTAATCCCATCTACATTTCACCACTCCAGTCCTTGGAACTTGGAAATGCCACAAAGCAAAACTATGGAATGAATCTAGGGAAGGTTTGTCTTTACTTCCAAAAGCACTCAGAAACCAGACAAGGAGAACGAGTCAGCCTGGGAAGCTTCTTTACAAGTAGCAAATCTGGAATTTTTTGGATTTGGGTCCATATGTGTAGTTCATCCTGAGACTTCTGTCACAACTGACTCTATCATTGGCACTGCTGATTGGTTTAAGTTGTGAAAGGCACTTGTGAACAGGTTCCCTACAAAAGGTGAAAAGAGTCCAGCCAAATGGATTTACTCATAGTAGGTCATTGTTCTATCGTGTCTCCCTAAGACTGTTACGTTAACATAGGCTGGGCTTCCACTGCCATTGCTCTGGTCTATTCCTAGCTTCTGGCTAAATGACATGTCTAAGCTTACTAAGAAATAGAGTGACTTGAAGAAATTCCTTTCTTTTGTCCCACTCATATCTCTAAACTCCTAAGTTAAACCTTTTCTTCTCATTTTAATGTTTAGTGCATAGCTCTAGCAGAAGTATCTAAGTTTTATGTATATCCCTGGAGATGGAAAGACTATATTTTTTCAATCCATTAACAGCCATATAGACTGAATCTAAAATTGGTATCTTTGATTTATTTTTTTTTCTGTTTTGCATCAGAGCACATGCAACATGACAATGGGGTCTTTTGCGCTTAAGACTACCGTATCACACGGAATTCTTACTTCCTGGTTGCACTTAGCTGATGAGCCATATGGCACCACCATATTGGGAAGAGTCTGAGCAAGCTTTTCCAAATACAAGTTATTATTCGTATTTCCCTAAATTATGCATAAGATACCATTCATTTTCCTACCTAATCCTCGCTGGAGATGCTCCCAGGTTTGAAATGAAAGACATTCTTCTTTCAAATATATGTAATCCACATTAATTGTTTTTGACATCAGTGGGTAGGTGGTTAGCTACTGAGGTAGTTAATGCTTTAATCATATCACCTCTGCAACAAAATTAGCCGGCTGCAGCACTGTGAAGACTAGCCATGCCAATGTGCTCTCATTGTAGAATCAAAATGCAGATATTTCTCCCTGCATTTTAATGTAAGTGAATTTAAGGCAGGTGAAGGAGAAAAGAGGATCCGAAGTGAGAAAAGAGGCGGGGAAAGACCTATCTAACTTCTCTGGGGACAGAAACATTGATCTTGCCATTTAGTCTCTTCCTATGGAACAAAGGTCAAGTTTTCAAGCCTATGAGACTTTCAATAAATTACCCTGTCTTGGGGCGCCTGGGTGGCTCAGTCATTTGGGCATCTGCCTTTGGGTTGGGTCATGGTCCCAGGGTTCTGGGATCAAGCCCCGCATGGGGCTTCCTGCTCATCGGGAAGCCTGCTTCTCCCTCTCCCAGTCTCACCGCTTGTGTTCCCTCTCTCACTGTGTCTCTCTCTGTCAAATAAATAAATAAAATCTTTAAAAAAAAATTACCCTGTCTTTCCTCTATTTCTACCCCTGTGCCCTACAGTAGCCTCGGTCTCCCCAGTTCCCACATCTGGTTTCTTACGACTGTGTCTACTTTTGTTTTTTTTTTTTTCATTTACTTTTGCTTTTAATAACCTCTCCAGTCATCTTCCAAGCCTTAATTCAAATGCCACCTTCATAGAGTTTTCTCTCTTTATAGAGTTTTTTCTTCCTTCCCCAGCTGGAAATTATCCTTCTCTTCTCTATGTCATACCACATTCAAGTTCTGTAACAGCATTTAACCAGAAAGACCCTATAAGTTGGTTATTTGTACGTATGTCTTACTTTCCTGAAGTCTTATGTCTGGGGGTCAGGGGAAAAGAAAAATCATGGTTTGGCAAAAGTAAAAGCAAAAATTTAAAAATACTACTTAGCACAAGCGCATAATAGGTGCACAGTTCTTTAAAATTCATGAATGCCTTGATGAATACATAGTCTGGTAAACTGTAAGCTCTGAGAAGGAGGAAACTACATCCTCAAAGTAGAGATAGCATTTTCCAAACTCTACTACCAAAATCTAGTGGGGGCTCCTGGGTAGGTCAGTCATCTCAGAGCGTCTGACTATTGGTTTCAGCTCAGATCTTGATCTCATGAGTGGTGAGATAGAGCCCAGAGTCTGGCCCTATGCTCAACAGGGAGTCTGCTTGAAGATTCTTACTCTATGCCCCTCTCTCCCCATTCTCTCATTCTCTTTCTTGCTCTCTCTCTCAAATGTATGAATAAATCTTTAAAAAGAAAATCTAGCAAGACATCTTTTTTTTTTAAAGATTTTATTTATTTATTTGACAGAGAAAGAGATCACAGGTAGGCAGAGAGGCAGTTGGAGAGAGGGAGGGGGAAGCAGGCCCCCCACCAAGCAGAGAGCCCGAAGTGGGGCTCGATCTCAGGACCCTGAGACCATGACCTGAGCCAAAGGCAGAGGCTCAACCCACTGAGCCACCCAAGCGCCCCCCCAGCAAGACATCTTATTCATGATAGAACTTAATAAATCTACATAAGAATTTCATTGAACTGGGATAGCCGTAATTGGTGGTTGTGATGAACCAGATACGATAGGTAGTTACAATAATGGACCTTGGACTTTATGGCTCTGAGTTCAAGAACAATGGGAGTTCTTTGGCTCCCCTGGAAAAGAAAATTATCTGAAAGGGGTAGATCTAGGATGAAAGTCCTCTCTCTTAAGACAGTTAAATTTTAATTCAACTGTTATTTTATTTTATGAAATATGGAATTATACATATGCCACAATAACAGCAGCATGGTGAGTCCTAAGACAAAGAAAGTTCTCAATAAATATTTCTGGAAGGAATCCCTCATTACTGTAAAATATTAACTACCTTGGAATCCTCTGTGAGGGGCACCTGAGTGGCTCAGTGGGTTAAGCTTCTCCCTTCAGCTCAGGTCATGATCTCAGGGTCCTGGGATTGAATCCTGCATCGGGCTTTCTGCTCAGCAGGGAGCCTGCCTCCCCCTCCCCCTCTGCCTGCCTCTCTGCCTGCTTGTGACCTCTCTCTCTCTCTGTAAAATAAATAAGTAAAATCTTAAAAAAAAATTCCTCTTTTGGATTGACCCCTTCATCATTTATCCCCATTTGTGAGAACTTGGAATTTAGAAAAAAAAAATTAACTTTCAATCATAGTGCCAATCAAAACTTCATTCCACTCAATGCTGAAGAGTCTATTTGGTGTTTACATAGTTATTTAAACAACCAAAACCTCTTCATTCTGCAAATCACTGTATAATAATCATTAAAATCTGTTTGTCATTGGAGCCATAGGGGGCCCCAAAGGACTTCTCTGAAGGCCATAAAAAACCAGCATCTCAGGATGTTTGGCTATTTCTCTGCCACATCACCTTGACCAATCCCTCTACCCTGACTTCTGTGACAGTATGGCTTTGGTTGATTCAGTATTAGCTGATCTTGAACTGGATATGCAGAGCCAGCCAGAAAACCTGGATGCTGCTTTCCTCCTCTATATTCACAGCCTACCCAAATAATGGCTCATGAGTCCCTCCAGCTCCCCTTGTAGAGTATCAGCAATAGATAGGTCTACCCACCTTTCCAGAATTTCTGGGAAGATTAACAAGATAACTATAAAGCAGTCTAAGATGTTTGAGCATACAGGGAGTGCATAATAATAAATGCTATGATTCTGCAGTTCCTTTGTATATTTTAATTACACACTTAGAATTTCTAGAACACAAACAGAAAAAAAATGTCAATTCTAAGGAGCGAATCATGGAAGAATTTAGTTCTTTTACAACCCAATATGATGGACAGTTTTGGCTTTGTTCACCTCTCTAATGGGTAGGGGCTGAGTCATGGTGACTTTTCTCTAGTCATTATGATGGTCAGTGCTTCAAACCCTACTTGATCCACATGTTGCCTTATGCTGAGCTAGAATTGAATTCTAAACCTGTAAGCAGATATTTCCCGACAGGATCCTCTACTCTCTGTGAATTATCCTTTCAGTGCAAGGAAATTCTCAATTCATCGTTTCCTGAACTTAAGTTATTCTTGTAACACTTTCCAATTTTGGTCATGTCTATAATACCACCTGTAATGTAAATTACTTAAAATATTTCTTATATCCTTAAGCAATACCATCCACAAAATAAGGTTTGAGGTGCCAGTTAGAATTTCATACATGAAATAAATACTTTACAGAACTTCCTCCACTTATGATGGGGTTACATCCCAATAAACCCATATTAAGTTGAAAATACCAAAAGTTGAAAATGCATTTAATGCACTTATCATAGCTTCTTTGCCTAGGCTACTTTAAATGTGTTCAGAACACTTACGTTAGCTCACTTTGGGCAAAATCATCTCACACAAGGTCTATTTTATAACAAAGTATTAAACACTGCATGCAACTCATTGAATACTGTACTGAATGTAAAAAAACCAAAACCAAAACCAAAACCAAAACCAGAATGACTGAATGGGTACAGAATGGTTTTAAGTATATCGGTTGTTCACCCTCGTGATTCTGTGGCTGGTTATGAGCTGTGGTTTGCGGGCACCACCCAATGTCAGGAAGGAGTACTGTACTGCATATTACTAGCCCAGGAAGAGAGCAAAATTCAAAATTTGAAGTATGGTCCTACCTACGACATACCACTTTTACACCCTCATAAAGATGAAAAAATGTAAGTCACACCATCAAAAGTCAGAGCCTATCTGTATAAAAATTTTAAAAGTACCACCAGAGATTATTTCAAAAAACACCATGGTTATATATCCAATGTTCTGAGAAATAGTCTTTGAATATATTCCTGAAAACCAACAGATTCCTAGTATTTAGCAGCATTATTTTCACATGAATCCTGTAGTGTCTGGGACATATTTATTGAACACATGATGCTTAAAAAAAAAAAAAATGTTGGCCCCAGGGCACCTGGGTGGCTCAGTGAGTTAGGCATCTGCTTTTGGCTCAGGTCATGATCCCAGGGTCCTGGAATCGAGCCCCATATCAGGCTCCCTGCTCAGTGGGGAGCCTGCTTCTCCTTCTCCCTCTGCTGCTCCCCCTGCATGTACCCCCAACACCACACCAAATAAATAAGTATTTTAAAAAAATGTAGGCCCAATAAGTAAATACATAAATGCATAATCACTAACTCTTATGCTTTTTCTACCCTTTTTTTGTGCATATACTAAAAGATACATGGTGACTGCTATCAAATGCTTGTCCATCCTTCTGCAAAAGTGTCCTTATGTAATCATCAGCAATTTTTGACTTGGGTATTTACAACAGCAGACAGCAATATTTGTGAGAAAACATAAAGATAAGTGTAGTCCCCTTTATTTATTGATTTTTTAAAACTTAAGGAAGAAAAACAAGTAAAGAACATAGATCTGGGAGTTTAGAGACTCAGTTTCTAGATAGAGCTAATTCTTCATGTTCTTATGTTTGTGAGTCATTTGTCTATCCAAATTTTAGTTTTACAATCTGCAAAATAAGACTGGATTGTTAAATATAATTATAAATATAATTATACATAATTATGTATTTTTATATTATATATAATTAAAATATAATTATAAATATAATCTAAGGTCTTTTTAAGCTCTATTTCCTTTAGCCCATAATTAATCCATCCTAAAGACTTAAGGCAAAGGATATATTAAAGGCTGGTCCCACAAGTTTCCTCAAAAGTGCTCTGTAAGTGTTTCATAAACTAAATTCCAATTTCCTTTTTTAGATATATAACATTAATATTGTATTTGGAAAATGAGCACTCGCATAATCATACAATGAATAAATAATTTTCTACCAAAGAACAAGGAGGTTTGGCTTTGAGGAAAATAGCCAATCTCATCCATCACCTGAGCAGACATATTGGGAATTTATATACGAGGACAGTAGGTATGATTTCTGACTGTTCTCTGAAAGGGCTAATTAAACTCAGCCTTCATTCCAGTCCTTGCCAGAGGAATTCTACCCAAAGGCAAATGAGCTAAAATAGTTTTAGGAAGAGCAAATGTTAGGGAGATTCACTCTCTATATTCATTCTCTATATTGCTTTCCAATTGTTTATCTTTTATTTTGGTGATATGTGCTTACATGCAACCTTGCCAACTATTTTTGTAGGCAAATTTTTTTTATTTCTTTCATTGCCTGAAAGTCTAGAGAATACTCTCTAATGAGGCAATATGTGTTAACTTCTATATTTTTCTAATTTTTTTTCCTAGCCAATGTTACTATAATCATTTTTTCTCGGCCCCATACATGTATTTATTCATTTGTTCATAAAGGTGAATGGGAAGGTCTTCTAAGGCTCTTGGTTCTCTATGACACATTCTAAGTAGAGAGTGAATTGTTCATGTAACATCCCTCAAAGCTCTGGAAGTATAAGGACGGATTCCTACTGTAGAGTTAACTAGTGCTAGAAGACATTCTTTTCAGTAAATTATTATTTATCCCGTTATATGTGGTAATTAGAAGCAATGTAAATAAAACCAAAGGAATATAATTGGGGGAAAAATGGCAATTAAAACCACTCAATTGCAAACCAACCCATGGGATACTATACTGATGTAATTCTAGGAAAAGATCCGTATCTTTTTTTTTCCTATTTTGTGGGGTTAGAGGCTTAAATTTAATCATGTTTATGATCATTCTGTGCATGATTTTGTATCGTGTGTTTCCTGTTATATAATAACGTAATACTTCATATTTTATTACAAGTGATCTACATACATTTTTAACATCCACGTAGTATTTCATTGGATAAATGAATCACAATTAACCTAACATTATCCACTTTTAGACTCTTAGCTTATTTCCAAATTTGTATGGTATATACAATAAAATGTCTTCTCTTGCAAATCTGCGATTTATTTTTTGTTTTTGTTTTCATTATTTGGGTATTATTTTCCAGAAGTAGAATTATTAGGCCAATAGATCTAATCATTTTTACATTTCTTGACAAATATTACTAAATTTCTTTCTTTGCAAGGCTTGTGTAAATTTATTCCTCCATAGGCATTATATAAATCCTTTTCCCCTTTCAGAGGGTAAAAATCCTACTTTTATTTTGTATCTTTTTGTTTATAAATTGAATTTTTGCCTATGACCATGTTACCTGCTGAATTTTTTTATTAATTTATACTATTTTTGTCTAATTATTTATGAGGTCTCATTTTTTTGTAACAAATTATATAATCTTTTTACATATAAAATATTCACTCACTCTGCAGTACGTTCTGTGAATATTTTCCCCCATTTGTTTTTCACCCTTTAGACTTAATTTGTTTATATACTTATACTCATATCTTTGTGATTTCTTCACTGTCCTCTCATTGAAAGCCAAATATCTTCCCTAGAGAGCTGATAAATATTCATTTCTATTTTCTCTGTTTTTCTGATGCTTTGTTATTTATTTTTAAATTTTTCACTCCCCAACAAGGACAAAAGTCTTGGGTAGAATTTTAAAAACTGCTTCGGAAGCAAAGGTTAGCTTCTGGCTAGAAGATTTAGCCATTAGGTATTCTTAGGTATTTTGGTAGCTCCTTGCATTACTAAACCTGGCCATTTTGAACACCTATCTACAAATGGCTACAAACTACTGCAGCTTTCATTATTCAAAGCTCTGTATAATGCAATGTGGGAAGAATAAATGGAAGGAGAAGGTAAAAACACGACTTTGTGTAAGCAATCCCACGTTTTCTATGCAATGCCTCCGCACGTAGTGGTAAAAATGACATGGTGGTCTTTAATCTGGGCTCTTACTCTCCCTGCAGGAGACAGCCGCTGAGCACCATACTCAAGTATCTAACAAAAGAAAGACTCTAAGCTATGGCTTTGATGTTATAAAGAGAAACTGTTTACTCTGTACCATATTACATGGTATAGCCAAATTAATTTGACTTTGGGTGCTTTGGAATAGTATTTTTCTCTAATTGAACCAGCCACAGTTAGTCCCATGATCCATCTTCTGAATGGTCATTCTGAACACCAGAATCAATGCCATCACTCATGAGTGATAGAGGAGATTTGTTTATAATACATGTAACAGATTTTCTCTGAACATTTTCTTTGTGCCACACCTATTCTAAGGATTAAAGATCCAAAATGTAAGTAGCACATTAACCGCGCTCCGCAGGACAGTGGTTCCTGAACCTGATGGATGGCTTCCTGAAGTCTATATTCCCTCCCAGTCTCCACCTCAGACCCTCTAACTCAATATGGAGCCTAATTCTGTTTGTGTTTCAGATTGCTCATGGTGGTTATGATGAGTCCAGGATGAAAGACCTCTCTTTAAGATCAGAGAGCAATGTATCTCTATTCCTTCAGATCTTAGAATGTAATAGGAATAAACTTCCATTTATTGGGCCATTTATCTAAAGTTAGAGGACTTACATATAGAATCTCACCCACTTCAATCAAGAAACTGATCTTAAGAAAAGTTCAGAAATTTGCCCAGGGTAAATGTCTATGATCAGTGAACCTGTGATCTAACTCAGAGGTCTCTGACACTAAGGACACATGAGAGAAAACACACACACACACACACAACCCATTTGGATTAATTGGATTGGGAATTCTGTAGAATTAAATCAGAAAGCTTAAGTACTTTAGTCAAGAATCTTTATATTTCCAAACCAACCCATATGTCAAAGTGTGGTAACTGTAAGATGGTGGGGAGTCTATCTCCAAATTTCTTTGGCTTGGGTTTCTAGTTTTATTTGTATTAAAGTTTTATATAACCCATCATGTCCTTCCAGGCTGATATTAATCTTCTCTTCCAACTACATCATGAATTATAGGCTATATTTGCTTCCTTGATTGGTCTGGCAAAGACTCCTTCAAGAAACTTGCAACCTTCAGGAAAATACAACCACTTTTCATCTATGTCTATCCCCCAAAGGGAAGAAAATACCTTGTTTCTTCAACAAAGAAAAAGACACAGTAAAGCCTATAGTCATATAGCCATATCTCATTTTCAGCAACCTGGAGCCACATGAGTTATACCAATTGAAAAAAAAAAAAAAAAAAAGATGCCACCCCCGCCCCCACTTTTAAAAAACAAAACATTTGAAGACATGTTTGCTCCCCCTGGGCACAATACTAGATATCTTCACCACTGCTAAAAAGTTGTTTCTCATTACAAGACTTATCTTTAATGTGAATATAATCCTCTTTTTGTGCAAGCTGTTTAGAATGTCAGAGTGGGTGAGGAATGTATAAGTCAAGTATTAATGGGTCCATTTCATGTTAGATATAAAAAACTAAAATTCTGAAAACTTGAGCTTTCAGAAAGAATTTATCAGTACAACTACAAACATCAACAAATTTTGCTGAGAAATGATTGTATGGGGGTGCCTGTATGGCTCGGTGGATTAAAGCCTCTGCCTTCGGCTCAAGTCATTATCCTTGGCTCCTGGGATCAAGCCTCGCATCGGGCTCTCTGCTCAGCAGGGAACCTGCTTCCCCCTCTCTCTCTACCTGCCTCTCTGCCTACTTGTGATCTCTCTCTGTCAAATAAATAAATAAAATCTTTAAAAAAAAAATGGTTGTATGTAAGACACTCAGCGAGGTGCTGTGGGAGACAGAGAAAACAAATGTAATCTCTGATCCCTAGGAATTACACCAGTATTTAGAAAAAAGAAATGTTTCCATGAACAAATGATGGGCATTCAATGCTAAAACACAGTTTTTCAAAACCAAATAATATTCCACATCCTTTTTTTTAAGTGACAAAGAACTTTCAGACAGGCTTGGGGACGGTGGATGGACCAGTTAGCTGGAATATTCTAAAGGAGACATAGTGATTTAAATTTGCCAAAAGACAATTCACAGACCTGTACCCCTGGGGCTAATAATACATTATATGTTTATTTAAAAATTTAAAAAATATTTGCCAAAAGAGAGTTTGCCCCCAAAGTATGGTAATTCGAAGTGATGCTTAGACAGAAACATATGTTGGTGAATAGGAATTTAAAGTATTTAAATCACTACAAATGAAGGATGTCACCTTAACTTTTCAACACGACACCAGACCCACTGGTATCATCCAGCTATGGAACAGAGCTCTTCCTGCTTATGTAGGAAGGAAAGCGGAACTGGTATATCTCTTTCTCTGTTCATACTCCCAGTTAACTTCTTAACCTATAGGAAATTTACTTTTTCCTTTAGTTCCCCCCTCCCTTGATTCCAAAGATGTATTTTTCAATATGTTACATTATTTTGATTGACTAGCCGTTTTCTATTTCTTTCATTATGCTTTAGCCATCAGTGGAGTGGCAAGGAACCCTCCTAAGTATTAATGTACCATCTGATTAGACATGCACTGCCCCTTTCAAGCACTAGTTTGCATTTTGATGACTTAATAAGAGTAATAGGATTCTGAGAAAGACTTCTCTGTTCCTCTGGACCAGGGCACAAAGATAGGATGTATGAATCAAGGACTCTACACTCCAAATAAATTAAGATTCAAACATTTAGGGGACAAAAAGTCCCTTGAATGGGGAGCCTGGATGGTTCAGTCAGTTAAGCATCTGCCTTCAGCTCAGGTCATGATCCCATGGTCCTGGGATCGAACCCTGCATGGGGCTCCCTGTTCTGTGGGGAGTTGGCTTCTACCTTTCCCTCTGCCCCTCCTCCTGCTTGTGTCCACTCTCTCTCCCCTCAAATAAATAAAATCTAAAAAGAAAAAGAAATCCCTTCCAGAGCTTTATAGTGTGTGTCAGAGGGGAAGGGAATAAATTACTTTGCTATGTCAGTATCATTGAACCACCATCACCACCCAAGTCTGATGAATGGGGAAGGAAGAGGGGAGAATTGGAGAATTATCAGAGACATGACTTATGGACCTGGGAGAGCGAGTATGCATGTTTGTCTCCTGCCATGGAGAGAGTGGATGTTTCTTCCACACATGTCAAGTGAGACGGTCTCCAGGAGAACAATGTGTAGAGAAAATAAGGATCATGCTTCTTTATTTACATCTTCTTTATTTATTGGAATATCTGCATATGGAGTACACCCCATGGGGCAGCTTGACCTGAGCTGGCTTGCTAATATCCCACCCAAGATGGCTGGCACTCTGGAAAAGGAACATAGCAAGCAGGAGCTATTAAGTGGACCCCTTGAGGGAGAAGCTGAGAGGTCAGGGGAAGAGATGGGATGGAGATGGAGCAGATCTCCCAACTAGGGAATCTTGACAACAGGGTTGTCTCTACTCACCCCCTGGAGATCTTACACACTTACTCCATGAGAGATCCAACATTGGGAGACCTGTAGCATTTGACAAAGAAGCCAAAAGTGCCAAAATGGGACCACCAACAGGATGCTCATTATGTAAGATCATTTCTTGTCTCTCTCACGTTCCTCTTACCCAAGTTGACATCACAGGAGCTGGAACCAGAACAGAGGAAAATGGAGAAAAAGTCCCATAGGCCACTCACGACCTCTCTCACATGTTGCAAATTTCTTGGGTTGAAATCTGACGTCAGAGACAGGGAAGAGGATAAATACTTAATGAGGATATGAGGCTGGGATTTAAAACTAAGTGAAATCTGATTAGACTGGAGTCTTCAGTGATGGTGAGTGATAGATACCCACGAGATCTGTCATCATGAAGACATGGGAAGGGCAGATTCAACATGAGGACATTGGTAGGAAAAAAAAGAACCACCTCATGTTGGTTCTTCATCACATTCAGACTTCAATGAGTTCTCAACCCAAGAAAAGAAATAAGAAAGCTATTAAATTCTATTTCACTGGGTTGTGGATCAATGAATTAGAGCATTAACAGCTGAGTTTTAATCTTGTCTCTGCCCTTATCAGCCAAGTGTCCCTGGACAAATTGTATAAATTACTCTGTATGTTAATTTTGCATCCATAAAATTGGATTATTACCAACCTCGTCAAGTCACTCATGGGTTTATATGAAAATAATTGACAGGGAATCTGGCAGGTATGTTTGTTTGGGGTTTTTCCCCCCCTATCCTTTTCTGTTTTTTTTTTTCCTTAATACACACACATAGAGTATTTTTTAATATATAAAATGTTGGAATCGGCTGACATATAATTTTGTGTTTTGTTAATTTGCTTCGGAGTTTAGAGCCTTTCGCATATTGAAATTGCCACATATTATCATTTTAATATGTTTAAAGAAGCCATCAGTTTGCTTAGCTGACTCCCTTTTGTGGGAAATTTGGGTTGTTTCCAAGCTCCTCCCTCCCAATCTGAACTATGATGTTGTTAGTAGTAAAAAGAAACCGCTTTAACACTTTCCCCATCCCTAAGGAGAAAAGGGCTTAGGCTGTCATTGTTACCTTGGGATATCACTTGCCAAATGGAATTATTTATCCTATCAGTTAATAATTCTACTGGCATCTCTTGAAAGTGCCGATATCCCCAGAATATCTGTAATTCTAACTTGGGGAAAAAGAAAGCATAGAAAGAATAGAAAGCTTCCCCTTGACTCATGAGTCTACACTTCTTCTCCAGAGAACACTGATTTATTTAATTTGGCCTGGCCAAAGGGAATCTCCCCATGAGTCCTCACTGGGATTTTCCAAGACCCTTCCCAATTTAGACTCAGGATTAAATAGCCTGTAATAATTTCATGCTAGAGCATAGCAGAACACACTGATTTAGTTCTATTAGTGCTTTTTTACCTACATTTCAGCTTCCTCTTCCCCAACAGGCTGGAATGCAGTTTCTTTATCTTTCCCAAGACTGCACTGTAGAAATCTCTTCCTCCTATCTGCCATCTGCTTTAATGCTGTCTTTCATCCCAAACCCCCCTGCTCAGGTTCTAATTACTATCAACTTGCCCATTCAGGTAGCTGAAAGTCTTTTGAATAAATTACACACTACCATATTCCCATTAAAAAGCATATCGGGAAAATCCACCATTTCCTATCATGTGAAGGGCGTCTGTGGGCTCCAACCATTTCTATTCCATTTCAGGTTGGCTCCTAAAATCAATTCAGTTTCTTTCTTATTGAGATGTAACTTACATGCCCTAAAATTCATTCCTTTTTAAGACCAAGTAATACACCATCGTAGAGGGCCAACACGTTTTGTTTGTCTGTTTATCACTGGATGGGCATTTCGATTGTTTCTACCTTCTGGCTTTTATGAGTAATGCTGCTATGAACATTTGTTTATAAGTTTTTGTGCAGGCATGTGTTTTTCTTGGAGTATATGCTGGCATGGGATTGCCAGGTGTTATGCTAAGACTGTGTTTGACCTTTGAGGAACTGACAGACTATATACCAAAGTAGCTGCACCATTCTGCATGGTGATATCCCAAATCCAACCAACAATTCTTATTATCTTTTTCATTATAGCCATCCTAGTGGCTGTGAAGTGGTATCTAGCTGAGGCTTTGATTTTGATTTGCCTAATGGCTAAAGGTGTTGAGCTGAGCAGGTTTTATACAGCAATTAGCTATTTGTATATCTTCATTGCAGACATGGC
This sequence comes from Lutra lutra, assembly GCF_902655055.1. Lineage (NCBI taxonomy): Eukaryota > Metazoa > Chordata > Mammalia > Carnivora > Mustelidae > Lutra > Lutra lutra. The sequence continues at coordinate 7,638,989 of NC_062284.1, read as the reverse complement.
CGTTAAAATAATTTGCCTATTTTTAGTTGGATTATTTGTCTTTTTATTGTTGATATGTATGTGATAGCATATGATATATGATTTGCAAATATTTTGGTATAAATATTGGTGTAGTTATTAGATATGTGATTTGCAAATTTTTTCCCATTCTGTGTATGGTCCTTTCACTTTCTTTCTTTTTTTTTTTTTTTTTTTGTAAGATTTATTTGAGAGAGAGAGAGAGAGAGCATGAATGGGAGGGAGGGGCAGAGGGAGAGGGAAAAGCAGACTCCCAGCTGAGCAGGAAGCCTGAGGCAGGACTGGATCCCAGGACCCTGGTATCATGACCTGAGCCAAAGACAGACACTTAACTGACTAAGCCTCCTGAGCACCCCAGTCCTTTCACTTTCTTGATAATATCCTTCAAAGTACAAAAGATTTGCATTTGATAAAGCTCCATTTATCTATTTTTTTCTTTGTTTACTTGTGCTTATGGTATCATATTCAAGAAATAATTGTCTAATCCAGTCATAAAGGTATATATTTCAGTTTTCTTCTAAGAGTTATGTACATTTCACTTTTTGGTCATTGATCCATTTGAGTTAATTTTTGTATGGAGACTAAGATATGGTTCCAACTCATTAGTCTGCATGGGGATATCCAGCCAACCCAACACCATTTGTGAAAAGACTGTTCTTTTCCCTTATTGAATTGTCTTGACACTCTTGTCAAAAATCAATTGAACCAATTGTTTCTGGACTCTCAATTCCATTCCATTGATCTGAATGTATATCTTTATGCCAGGGCTAGATCATCTTGTTTACTATAGCTTTGTAATGAGTTTTGAAATTTGGAAGAGTGAACCCTCCAACTTTGTTCTTTTCTTTTTCAAGATTGCTGTAATTCCTCTGTGTACCTTAAATTGCCATGTGAATTATCAGCTTTTCAATATGTGCAAAAAAGGCAACTGGAATTTTAGGAGGGATTGCATTAAATATGTAGACCAATTTGGGGAGTTTTAAAAAAATACATGTCTAATAATAAACACAGAATGTATTTCCATTTGAGTCTTTAACTTATTTCAGTGATGTTTTATACTTTTAAGAGTACAAAATTTGAACTTCTTTTGTTAAATTTATTCTTAAATATTTTGTTCTTTTGATAGTATTTTAAATGCATTGTTTTCTTAGTTTTATTTTGTATGGTTCATTTATAGTGTAGAGAAACAACATATTTTTCCTAAGGATTTTTATTTATTTATTTGATATATAGAGAGAGACAATGAGAGAGGAAACACAAGCAGGGGAAGGGGGAGAGGGAGAAGTAGGCTTCCCACTGAGCAGGAGCTCGATGAGGGGCTCAATCCCAGGACTCTGGGATCATGACTGAGCTAAAGGCAGACGCTTAACGACTGAGCCACCCAGGCACCCCCAAAATTTAGTTTTCTACACTAATCTTGTATCCTAAAGCCTTGCTGAACTCATTTATTAGCTCTAATATTGTGTGTGTGTCTCTGTGTGTGTGTGATAAAGAGTTAGTATCCAAAATACATAAAGAACTTATAAAATTGAACACCCAAAAACCAAATAATCCAGTTTAAAAAAAATGGGCAGAAGATATGAATAGACATGTTTCCATAGAAGACATACAGATGGCTAACAGACATATGAAAAGATGCCCAATATCACTCATCACCAGGGAAATACAAATCCTTTGGATTTCTATGTACAATATCATACAATCTGCAAATAGAGGTCATCTGATTTCTTCTTTTCAAATCTGGATGTCTTCTATGTCTTTTTCTTTCCTAACTTCCTTGGATAAAATGTACAATGTTGAAAAGAAGTTCCAAGAGCAATTATTTTCTTATTTCTGTTCCTAGAGGGAAGCTCTCCACCTTTTAGCAGTAAGTATGACATCATCTGTGGGTTTGTGTAGATGCACTTTCTCAGGTTGAGGAAGTTTCCATCTATTCCTAATCTGTTGAATGTTTTTAAGATGAAACGATGTTGCGTTTTGTCAAATGCTTTCTCTATATAGATGATCAGGCAGATTTTGATCTTTAGTCTATTACTATAGTTATCTCAGTGATCTGTTTTTGTAAGTGAACCAACTTTGCACTCCTGGAACAAATCCACTAGATCATAATGTATGATCTTTCTCATATGTTGCTAGGTGCAGATTTTGAGTATTTTGATGAAGATTTTTTATGCCTATATACATATAGATATGGGTCTGTAGTTTGCTCATGTAATCTTTGTCTGGTTTGGGGATCAGGGAAATATTGGCCTCTCAGAAGAGTTGGAAAGTGTTCCCTCTTCCTCTGTGTTTTGGGACAGTTTGTGAAGGGTTCATATTTATTCTTTTAAAGTTTATTACATTTCACCAGTAAAGGCAAGTGCACCTAAAGTTTTCATTGTGGGAAGTTTTTTTGATTATCCATTAAATCCCTTTATTTTTTATAGATCTATTCAGATTTTCTATTCCTTCCTGAGTTAATTTTGGCATTTTTTGTGTGTTTAGAAAACTTGTTTGTTGCTTCTAGGTTATCCAATTTGTTGGCATAAAATTGTTTACAGTTTGATGCTTTATATTCCTGTAAAGTCAGTAGCAACATCCACATTTTTATTTTTGATTTAGTAATTTGGGGATTTTCTCTTTTTCTCTTGGTCAGTCTAGTTAAAATTTGCCAATTTTGTTGATTTTTCAAAACACCAACTTCTGTTTCACTGATTCTACTGTTTTTCTAGCCTATTTTATTTATCCCCACTCTAATCTTTATTGTTTATTTCTTTCTGCTTGTTTGAGGATTAGTTTGCTCTTCTTTTCCCAGTTCCTTAAGGTTGACTTACTGACTTACTGACTCTTTGCCAAAACAGGCATCTTCATTTATAAATTTCCCTCTAAGCACTTCTTTCATTCTATCACATGCTATGTGTTTGTTTTCATTCATTTTAAAATATATTCTAATTTTCCTGTGATTTCTCTTTGATTCATGGGTTATATAGGAATGTGTTTAATTTCCACAAATTTCTGGATCTCCTAAATTTCCTTATTATTTCTAATTCTATTACATAGTGACCAAAGAAAATGCTCTGCATAGTAACAAGTGTTTCATATTCATTGAGACTTGTCTGGTGGCTTAAACTGTGGTTTAAACTACCCTAAAGAATGTTCCATGTGCACTTGAAAAGAATGTGTTTGTGGTTGCTGTTGGGTGAAGTATTCCATAGCTGTCTTTCTTTCTTTTTTAAGATTTTTATTTATTTATTTGACAGAGAGAGATCACAAATAAGCAGAGAGGCAGGCAGAGAGAGAGACAGTAGAGGAAGCAGGCTCCCCGCTGAGAAGAGAGCCCAATGTGGGGCTCAATCCCAGGACCCTGGGATCATGACCTGAGCCAAAAGCAGAGACTTTAACCCACTGAGCCACCCAGGGACACTCCATAGCTGTCTTTCACATCTAGTTTTTCATACTATTGTTCAAATCTTCTACTTCTTTTTGATCTACTGTTGTTGTTTTTTTTTTCCTTAATATTGAAGTGGAATGTTGACATCCCCAACTATATTTTGGGTTCTGTTTATAGGTGCATATACATCTATAATTGTATGGATGGATGGATGATAATTTTATCATTACAACATGTTTTTCTTTGTCTCTAGTAACAATTTTTCTCCTAAAGTCAATGTTGTCTGATATTACTATATTACTATAGCCAGCTCCCTTTTGGTTAATTATTGCATGATATTTTTTTCCATATTTTTAGATCTATTTGTGTCTTTAAGTCTAGCATGTGTCTATTCTAGGCTGCATGTGGTTGTATAATAGCTTGTTTTATTTTTTACCTTCTTCCAATCTTTGCCTTTTAACTTGAGTATTTCATTTATTTATATCTAATATACTTACTGAAAAGGTGAGAATTTTGTCTGACATTTTGCTATTTGTTTTCTGTCCTTCTTATGTCTTTGTTATTCCCCTGTTCTACCAATATCACCATCTTTTGTATTAAATAAATGTCATTTAGTATACTGTTATAATCCCTTTGCCATTTACCTTGCTGTATTTTTTTTAGCTTTCTTAGTGGTTTCCTGGGGATTGCAATTGACATTTTAAGATTTAAAATTTTAATTTGCATTAACACAAATTGATTTCAATACTATAAAAATTTTGCTTCTATATAGAGTGTCATTTCCTCTCTCTCTCTTTTGTGTGCTTATTGTCATATAAAGTGCATCTTTGCACATTATATGCCCATCAGATAGGAGGGGGAAAAAAGTACAAATTGAAAAACATTTTAAAACTGTGTTTTGTTTTTACGTATAAGTAACCTTTATCAGTACCTTTTATTTCTTCATTTGTGATTCAAGTTACTATTTCATTTCCTTTCATTTCACATTGAAGGACTCCCTTTAATATTTCTTGTAGGTAGGTCTGCTAGCAACAAATTATCTCAGTTATTTTTTTAGTATCTAAATGACTCCTTCATTTTTGATGGATAGTTTTGCTAGGTATGGAATTCTTGGTTGACGATCCTTTTTTGGCCCTAGAATGTCATCCCACTGCCTTCTGGCCTCCAAAGTTCCATTGAGAAATCATCTTTTAACCTTAACAAGCATCTGTTAGCATCTGTTTTATGTATGAGTTGTTTCTCTCTTGCTGCATTCCTTGTGCTCTTTGCCTTTACTTCAATGGCTTGACTATATATCTCAGTATTGATATCTTGAAATTGATCCCCAGTGGATTTTGTTGAGCTTCTTGGATGTGTAGATTTATGTTTTTATAAAATAAAATAAAAATAAAATAAAAATGGTTCTCTTTGTGTGTTGGGGGGGATGACTCAGCACTTACCCTGGTAGTTTACAATGCCACTCTTGCCTTCACTTCCTCTTTGCTCCAGGCTCAAGACTAGTGAAAAGTGAGAGCTTTGGACTTTCTCAGATCTTTTCTGAGGGTGCACATAGTCCTTACAAATGCATGTAGCTTTCCATATTCCTAGGAATATACCAAGGCTTTTCAGAGCCCTCAGAGACATTTCATTTTCCAGGTTTTCCTTTCCGGGTTTTTGGGTAACCTACTGTTTGTCCCAATTTTTACCCATGACCTCAGGCAACCATAACATTAAATATTTGTATGTGATTATTTTTGACAAATACACAAAGGAAATGCTGTTTGTAATGAACAAATTCTGAGTCAGGTCAAATAAAAACATCCCTGTCAGTGAGGTCTTCCAAAGAACCCCAAATGGATTATATAATGACAATTCTCTGAGAATGGGGCTTAGAAAAAGCTCCAGCATTCCCATTATGCCCCCCACCAGTGGCTACCAAGCTTCTTGTTTTCACTATTATCACAGGATCTTGATCCTCAAGGTTACCCTGGTGCTGGAAATAACAGGATGGAAATAGGACAAGTAAAACCACAAAACTTGTTCTTCTCATGGATATTCAAAGTTTTGTTTTAAAATAGTCTCCCAGAATGCTTCAAGCCTTACGTTAATTTTCAGAGTTCTGAAAAACTTAATACTGACAGTTTTGGCCAGTGTTCTCATTGCTTTAATGGAGAAAAGGATTACTGAATGTTCTGACTATATTAATGTTACCGTCTCTAGTAGCTTCTTTTTTTTTTTTAAGATTTTATTTATTTGACAGACAGAGATCACAAGCAGGCAGAGAGGCAGGCAGAGAGAGAGGAGGAAGCAGGCTCCCCACTGAGCAGAGAGCCCGATGCGGGGCTCGATCCCAGGACCCTGGGATCATGACCTAAGCTGAAAGCAGAGGCTTTAACCCACTGAGCCACCCAGGCACCCCTCTAGTAGCTTCTTAAAGATTTTTTGTTTATTTATTTGACAGATGGAGATCACAAGTAGGCAGAGAAGCAGGCAGAGAGGGAGGAAGAAGCAGGCTCCCCGCTGAGCTGAGAGCCCAATACGGGGCTCAATCCCAGGACCCCGGGATCATGACCTGAGCCAAAGGCAGAGGCTTCAACCCACTGAGACACCCAGGCACCCTTTCTTCTCTAGTAGCTTCTTAGACTGCCAGCTTTGTCTCTCTCCAAACCATCCCACATATAGATGGCAGATTAATCCTTCTAAAGCTCAGCTTGGACCATATTATCATTGGAGAAACTTTGATGGTTTACATATCTACTATCCTTGATCTCATATACATGGCAGTCCACATTATGTTGCAGCCACCTCTCCTTAAACTTGGCTGCCATAATTTCCCTCACATCTTTCCAAATCTCTAACCCAATGCACTACCCATTCTAGAGTTTCTCACCTTTGTGGTCTTTCTCTTTCATCAGGAGAATGCCAGCTGTTAGATGGGATTTGTTTCAAAGTACCAGCAGCTCACATATTTTATGTGTGGAAAGATTGGTTGGCTAATGGGCCAGAGTCTGAGGTATGTGGGGAGGCATGCTCATCTGAGCTCTTTGGGAGGTCAGCTGCCTTTTCCGATATATCTTTGCTGAGTGTACAGAGTTAGGCTCTGCTGATTCACCATTTGTGAGATCAAGTGTGATTAACATCAACAAGACACTTTCTACTTAGATTTTGTGAAATGTCAGTGTCCCTAAGAAAAGTCTACAAAATGGAAAAACCTACAGTTCTTCTCCACTGTTTGTTTCATTCCTATAAGTCTCTTTTAACCACTCAGGGGGAAAAACACACACACACACAAAAAAAAATAAAACAGAACACAACACTTCACTCTTGACACTTCTGATCACCAAATATGTGGAGACGTTTCCTCCACAACAAACAATTCTCTGTGACACCAGCTGAGTATCCTACAATTTGACTCAATTCTAATACTATCTATCTGTAAATAGTGTCAGATCCTGCAGGTAAGGACTCAGTCCCACTCCCCCCATCCCTGATTCAGAGGCCAGTCACAATCCCAGGTTGTTACCTTGGCTTCTGACCAACAAGCTACAGATTGGAGGTTCCAATGACCTCTTCCTGGATTTTGATTAATTTGCTAGCATGGCTCACAAAACAGAGAAACATTTTACTTACTAGATCACCAGCTTACTATAAAAGGATATAACTCAAGAATAGCCAGATAGAAGAGAGATCTAGGGCAAGGTCTGAGGAAAGTCCTGGGGTATTCATGTCCTCCTCTCTAGATACGTTACTCTCCCCACACTTCCATGTATTTACCAATCCAGAAGATCTCCAGATAATTCGCAGTTGAGGTTTTAATGGAGGCTATATTACATAAGCATGTTTGATTAACTCATTGGCCATTGGTGATTGATTTCAATCTCCAGCCCCTCTCCCCTCCCCAGACTTCAGGGAGTGTGACTCTAATCACATGGCCAGTTCCCCTGGCAACCAGTCCTTAAATGCTTCCCAAAAGTCAACTCATTAATGTAACAAAGTCACCTTTTATCATTTTCAGCACTTAGGAAATCCCAAAGGTTTTAGGGCTTCTGTGCCAGAAATGGGTTAAAAGACAATTATATATTTGTTGTTACATATCACAATTTTACATCACAAAATTATGCTATATATAATAGTATATAGTACATAGCAAATATAATAATGTAGTATATAGTACATATATAGTAATATATGGAAAAATATAGTATACTATAAATATATATAGTAAGTATGATAGAAGTATATATAAATATATTTACTATACTACATTATAAATATATATATAAGTATATAGTAAATATAGTAACATAACATATATATAATAGTATATGGTAAATATCTAGTATAAAATTATAACACTATTTCATAAAAATTACATGAATGTAAGGAGTGGATATAGCCAATCTCCAACCACTTTTTATGGTAGGCTCTGTGCTTGTTCTTTGAGTTGTCTAAAAATAGTACGCAGTTTGATGTTTGACTTTGAGGAGTTTACAACCATACCAGATTAATAGACCTAAGAATGTGACTAAATGCCAGAAAAGAAATTAGCAGTGTGTAATATGTTAGCATTTTACTACAGCCGAAGGAGAGTGATGTCAGGGCACTCTCCTGTGGATGAGGGATTTGAGTAAGGTTTTACAGGGTTTGGGGAGATAGAGAAGAGGAAGGATTCTGAGAATAGGAAGTAAGAGTGTATAGGAGGAGTTCAAAATCTGAAAAAAAAAAAAGAGAGAGGACTTTTGATTTAATTACAACACAATTTAAAAGAAAGTGGTTGTGATTCCCAACAACAAAGGTTCTCAGCCTCAGCGTTATTGATATCTGGGGCCTAATCATTCTGTGGGAAGGGAGGATGCTGCATGCACCGTGGGATATTTAGCACCTTTTCTGGCCTCTCCCCACTCAATGACGCTAGCAGTGCCCCCTGCCCCAAGCAGTGTGAAGGCCAGAAATGTCTCCAGACATTTTTAAACATCCCCATTTGGAGCGGGGAGCAAAAATCACCTCTGGTTGAAAATCACTGCCAGAACTCAGTGGCTTTAAACAAAAAGTTATTATCATCTGTCATAATTCTGTGCATTGGCTGGTCTCAGTAGGGCCACCCATACTAAGTCCTTAGCAGAAAGCTAAAGAAATTAAGTGTAAATGCCAAATTTAGAAAACATGGAGCAGAACTGCTTTCAGGATTGAAGAGCAAAGCATTTGAAGCCAGGGGTGGTGGGCTGAGGAGAATCAAACAATTTGAATGTAAGCAAATGGCTGTGGAGGTTCTAGCACATTCTGTGAGCACCTCTGGATGGATGATAGCCAGAGTAAATAGACTGACAGGTCTATCAGTCATATGGATAGACTTGGTTGGCTTAATGATGAAGGTAGACATTTACTTGCTTCCCCAAATGCCAAGAGATGCAAGAAAGGACCTCATTAATCTGAGTTGAGACTCCTCAACTATTATTATATTTTCCAACAAAAAGCATCCTGAATACATATCTGCTGTGTCATTTTTTTTTTAAGATTTTATTTATTTATTTGACAGAGAGAGATCACAAGTAGATGGAGAGGCAGGCAGAGAGAGAGAGAGAGAGGGAAGCAGGCACCCTGCTGAGCAGAGAGCCCAATGTGGGACTCGATCCCAGGACCCTGAGATCATGACCTGAGCCGAAGGCAGCGGCTTAATCCACTGAGCCACCCAGGCACCCCTGCTGTGATATTTTAATGCTTTCACCTGCAACTTTCATTCGGCTGCTTTACCTCTCCAGTTACTACATTTCTAACTATTTTATAAATGTTTGTAATAGAAATGTTTTAATTTTTCTCTTTGGGTTTTAGGAAAACCAAGATGAATTCAGTTGAATTTCCATGATTTAGCCTGCCTTCTTATGTCCACATAAATGTAACATAGCATATAACTTATGCCTGTAGGCCAGACTTGTTCTCAGGAGACATCACATACTTTTTCTCATTCAATCTTCACAAGAATTCTTTGATGTATGCATGGTATCTCTTTTATGAGACTATGTGTTGATAGGTATCTTATTTATTGCTTTGTAAACTCAACATTGAACTTATCATTGCCTTGCATACCAAGTAATAAGTGAGGAAATGGGACTCGGGGTTCAGTAGTTGGATGGTAAACTGAAAAGGACAACATCCATGGAAAGACATGGCAGAAAATTAAATTCATATTGTCAAGTACTGTATGATTCCAATGGTATGACATTCTGGAAAAGGCAAAACTAGGGAGAAATAAAACACATCAGTACTTGCCAGGAGTACAGGTTTGGGGAGGAATAAAGAGGCAGAACACAGAAGATTTTTAAGGTAGTGAAAATACTCTGTATTTTACTATAATGATGGATATATGTTATTATATTTTTGTCCAAACCCACAGAATGTACACTAAAGGTGAATCATAATGCAAACTACAGCTGGGCAATTATGATGTGTCAATGTGGGTTCATCACCTGTAAAAAATGCACTGCTCTGATCAGGATATTGACAGTGGAAGAGGTTATTATGCATGTGTGGGGGTAGTGGGAATATGGGAAATCTTTGTACCTTCCTCTTAATTTTGCTATGAACTTGAAGTGCTCTAAAAATAAAGGGTTTGGGGAGGTTTGGAGAGGGTTATATTTTATTTATTTGTTTTGTTTTCATTTTGTCTTTTAAAGAACAGTGTATGGGTAGTAGAGAGTCATGGATTTTCATTGTAGGGTGAGCTGAAAAACAATTTGAAGAGGCATGACTTTATGAAAGATACTCCATCCTGTGAATCTAATTTTTCTTGTTTATAAAAAGGAGGATATCCTTATTTGTTAAGGGCACAGGGTCTATTTCAGACATGCCTGCTGCATAGAAGATATCTGAAAACTATACTTAAAGGAATGAACCAAATGAATGATTGTACTACATGACCTCTTTTGCCCTTGGAAACTCAAACACTCAAAGATCACGGGAATTCATGGTTGGCACAACCAGCCAGTATCCTGATTTCTTCACTTGTGTTAGAGATCGCAACTATACATTCTTTCTCAAGGAATTTGCTAGGGCAATTAGATACTCTCTTCAGCAGCATCAAGTTCTTCATTTTTACTGGAGTGTCTCATAAGCAAACACACATGCTTTACTATCTCCTACCCTAAACCCAACAACAACAATAAAAAAGTCAAAAAAGAAAAATTTGACTTCAGTTCCTGTGTATCTATCTACAGCCTGTGTTTCTTCTGTCCATTCACAGAAAAGCTTCTCCAGTCACTCTTACGCTGCCTGTAACCCATTCTCATCAAACCTTTCTCACAACAACCTCCCTGAAACCAAGCACCCTTTTATTAGAAAATTCAAAAGTCACTCCCCAAACCTTATTTTTCTGGACTGTAATATCTGGCGAGTAGACCACTGCTTTATTTGGCAACATCTATATTTCTTGGATTCTGAAACAACACATGGTATTCTAGTTTCTCCCTTCCTCACTGGCTACTTTGTCCACTCCATGTCCTTGGATTGAACTCTAAGGATCAGGGTTTTTCAAGCTTTGTCAAAGCCATCAGTTGCTCCCTATCTACACTCTCTTCCAAGATGAGTTTATCCCATCCAGTGGCTTGATTTCTTGTGATTACCAAGTTTATATCTCCACGTGTAAGTTCTCCAACTGAGCCCCAAGATTTTTAGACCCAGTTGCATATTTGATAATATGAATAGATGTTGAATAAGTACCCCAAGAGTCATATGAACAGGTTAGAACACCAGAATTTTTTCACTCAGATATGTTTTTCTCCAACTCTTCCCCATCTAGTTGATCAATTTAGAAATTAGGGATTCATTCATGAGTTCTCTTCACTTACCCTCTACTGTGAAGCTACCAGGAAGACTCATTCTTTTTATAGGCTTATATAAATATTTTTTAAATGAGTGGAAATGAACGTTCTCTTTCTACTTTTTCATTCTAAGGTAAATTAGTACAATTTATAACAATTGAAATCTGTAATTTACTATGTTCAACTGAGAGTTGGTAAGGAACATATCCACCATAAAAAAACATATCCTACAGAGTTTCATGATGCCAGCTATCTACATGAAAAGTCAACACCCAAAATAAATGAAATAGACACTACAAAGACAATAGAAAAAAAAAATCAACAAAGCCAAGAATTGACTTTTCTGAAAAGACAAAATTACAAATCTTTCACTAGACCAACAATGATAAAAAGAGGAAGTACTCAAATATAATTATAAATGAGGAGGATATATTAGAATTGCAACCACAGAAATACAAAGAATCATAAGAAACTATTATAAATAATTATATGCCAAAAAATAGATTATCTTAAAAAATGGATAAATTCCTAGGAACATACAATCTACTAAGACTAAACCATGATGAAATAGGATGTATAAACAGATCAGTAATGACTAAGGAGATCAAAGCAGTAATAAAAAGCCTCCCAACAAAGAGAAATTCAGGATGCAATGGTTTCATGGGTGAATTCTACTGAAGACTCACAGAAGAATTCATGTCACTCCTCCTCAAATTCTTCCAAAAAAATTAAAGAGGAGGGAACACTTGCAAACTCCTTTTATGAAGCCAAAATTACCCTGATTCCAAACCCAGATACTACAAGAAAACTATAGACCATTATCCTTAGTAATACAGATGTAAAAATCCTCAACAAAATTTTAGCAAAGCAAATTCAACAGCACATTAAAAGGATCGTGAACTATGATCAAGTTGGTTTTATCCTTGGGATGCAAGGATTATTCAACATATGGAAATCAGTACATGTGATACACACATTAATAGAATAGAATATTAAAAAATATATTCTCGGGACGCCTGGGTGGCTCAGTTGGTTAAGCAGCTGCCTTCGGCTCAGGTCATGATTCCAGCGTCCTGGGATCGAGTCCCACATCGGGCTCCTTGCTCAGCAGGAGCCTGCTTCTCCCTCTGCCTCTGCCTGCCATTCTGTCTGCCTGTGCTTGCTCTCTCTCCCTCTCTCTCTGACAAATAAATTAAAAAAAAAAAAATCTTTAAAAAAAAAAATATATTCTCAATAGATGCAGAAAAAACATTTGACAAAATTCACTGTTCTTTTTTAAGAAAAGCTCTCAACAGATTTCTCATAGAAGGAACATACCATAATATACTAAAGGCCATATATGGAAAATTCACTATTAACATGCTCATCAACGAGAAACTGAAAGCTTTTCCTCTAAAAATCAGAAATAGGACAAGGATGCCCATCCTCACCACTCCTATTCAACATTGTTCCAGACCTAGCCAGAATAATTAGGTAACAAAGTGAAATAAAAGGCATCCAAATTGGAAAAGAAGAACCAAAATCGTCTCTGTTTGCAGATGACACAATCACATATATAGAAAACCCTGAAGACTCCATCTGAACTCACTGTTAGAACTAATCAACAAATTCAGTAAAGTTGCAGATGCAAAATTAACATACAAAAAGCAGTTGTATTTTTATACACTCACAACAAATTATCTGATAGAAAAAAGATAAGAAAATAATCCTATTTACCATTACATCAAAAACAGTAAGATATTTAGGAATAAACTTAGTCAAGGAAGAGAAATATCTGTACGTTGAAAACTATAGGACATTCATGAAATTCACCGAAGGAAAACAAATATGTAGAAAGGTGTCCTGTGTTCATGGATAAGAAAAATTAGTATTGTCAAAATGCTCATACTACCCAAATCAATCTGTAGATTTCATTTCCTTGAAGTCTGCATTCCAGATCAGTTGTAATGAAGGTAACTTAGGTATTCTAAAATATCGAAGATGCTCTATTTTACCAATGTTTACTAATACCAATAGCAATAGGAGACTCAAGTCCTGTTATTCCTGGATTTTTATAAATAACACCTCTATTTAATCCACTGTTAACCAAATGATTGATTTGGTGAATATAATGAAGCCACAGGCCGTCATTTGCATAGCAAATTCCTTGAAGGCAAGTGCAATGTCCATCATCTGAGTGCCTAGGGTTAGAGCAGGAGTCAATAACAATGTGATAAGGAATAGAGCCGAGCACATTCCATCAGACACTTTGGGTTTCGACTTGTTTCTTCCAGCTTGTGTTCCTTTTTTAATGACAGCCACACATTTCTATAGGTATTGATTCCTTTTCTAATTACAGCTCTGTCTGAGTGAGGGCAATCCTGATTCTCCTCACCTTCCCTTGCTCCTAACCAAACCCTGGGCGTAGAAGGAATTTCCACAATAAACACAAAATGAGGGTGATGACAAGGAGGCAATGGCTCTGAACACAATCACAGAAGGGAGTCAACGTGGCTCCTTTCCTGACACAGCTGTCAGATCCTGATGAATTCTGTCACTGGGCTGGGAAAGGGTGTTCAATACATTTGAAATGAAGTCAGAGTCCTGCCACTAGTAATTGGATCCCATTGATTTTTAATGAGTATAATTGTCTCAAGGGTGAGTAAAGATCCTTTTTTTTTTCTTCCCCCAATAGGTAATGTTCCTTTGGTGGCCAACACTGGGAAGAGCCAAAGGGTTAACCAGAAACTGGTGCTGGGCTAGTTAGCCACAAATTGAAAGGTAGCAGAGTTAAGGACAAGGGAGAGAGAGGAAGCTCTGGCAGCCAGGGTGACTCATCCTGGCAAACAATTTATTTGCTTCGAAGCTCGTTGCAAAGGGCAATAATTGTTTAAAATAGAAAAGGTGTTGAACGATAATTGGGAGTAATTGAAACTCACCAAAATATTGAATAAAACATTAGATATTTTAACCGCTGTTATCTTTATAATTATCTTCTGGAGTAACAGCGGCACAGCCCCCATGAACGGCTGTGAGCCTCCCCCAAACCCCAAGTCTCTGCCAATCATATCTGCCAAGACTTTCCTAGCAAGAGCCCTGGTTAAGGACATGCCAGGTCCAACTGGCTGTGTGTACGCAGCCCCACTGAGCAAGGATGAGCAGAGAGTTTCCAAAACAGTGAGCTTTGTAAATGTGATAAGGAAGGGCACCAGGCTGGGTGTCTTGCAACGGCCTCTGTGGGCCTGGAGCAATATTTCCACAGGCCATTATGATGTTGCTCAGCATGCCATCTCTCCAAGCACAGCCTGGGCAGGGGCTATTAACTGTTATTTTCCAGCTGTCACCCTTGCCGTGTCTGCTGTCACATCGTTTGTCGGACAGATTCCGGCTTTGTGGCACACCCCCTCCTTCCTCTCCTCACCCTGTACCCATTGACAGGCCCTTCTTGTATTCCATCTGCCTATGACACCAAAATGACAGGCAGAGGGAGGAGGGTGGGAGGCATAGGTGGCCGAGACTAGAAAATGTGACTGAGTCTAGCAGATGGGGAGCACACAGGGGAAGCGTACTTTATGGCTCCTCACTAGATCGTGAGGATTGATGGCAGGCCTTGTGTCCCATTATTGCCTCTCAGTGTCCCCAGGACCTAGCCCAGTGTCCACTCAATCAATGAATAATACCAGCTCATTGAAGAAAACAAATATAAGTCTATAGAGCACAGTGTTGTGGTCGACAGCAAGGGCTCAGGAGTTAGACAGAACTGGGTTCAAATCCTGCCTCCACTTGTGCCCTCGATGTCATAGTAAGACCATCTGAATAAACATGAACAGGTACTTGGCTGCTGTCTCTCTTATTTTCACCATCTGTAAAGTAGGAGTAAGTATGGTCCCCAACTCACAGATGAGATAAAGCAGGTAACTCACAGAGCACAGAGCCTAGCACACAATGCACCATTGAGAACCCAAGAGTCTTTGAACACGACATCAAAAACTAATGATGTACTATATGTTGGCTAATTGAACATTGAAAAAAAAGAACCCAAGAAGATAGCCACCATCTTATATGGCCATGGTAGATTCCCAAAAGACAAAGATGATGGTCCAAGTGTTTCTTTTCACGACACATTTAGTGCTGAGCTCTACACTGTCTTTGTTACTACTTCAGTGAACTTTTCAAATAGTTTTCTACCCGGAGTGAGTGGGCTGGTCAAGGGAAACACTGAGAATCTCCCTGTGTTTTCTGCTTGAGGCCCAGACTATATAAAGCTCAAGAGCCAGTTTCCAGGCACCCCTCCCTGATGTCCTCAGTATGGCCGTCGCCCTGTAGACATAACCTCTCCAAAGGTGAGAAAAGGAAATAAGCAAGAACAAAGGCAAAGAGGCTTGCTTCCTTAAAGTCTGTGACTCTCAGCCTTACCACCATGAAGGCCTCCTTCACACCCATAGGATCTGACCCAGGAGCCACGCTGCCCTGCACGCCAGCTTTGCAAGAGAGGCACGGCGCCTTATTATTTCTTCCTTTAACTAAAAGCCCTAGACCTCATGATCATGACCTAATGGTGTGATCCTGAGGAATCTATTTTGTCTTGGCCCCCTGAGAGTATTTTCCTCCCAAAAGAGTGGACAGAGGGATGCTGGAAGGTTAATGAGTGCATGAGACGGGGATAAGGAAGCCACAAGGGGTTTGGTTGCAATCTGATGTCAGGAAGATCTTGGAAGGCTATCCAAACTGAGCTGTTGTAGAAAGCTATTTAGAGAGACAGCTGGATCAGATGGCTGGCCGACCATAAAAAGTCTAAAACGTAATGGGAAAGGGTAAGATATTCTGAACTGCCCACAAAGTCATGGTCAAAATATGAAGCCTTGATTACAGATACAGCACATGCATGAGGGCCAGCACTGGGTCGGTTCAGACATGATCCAGATGTGGTCCAGATGTGGCCAGAAGGCTGCTAATTTTGTGGGCCTGTGACTTGTACCCTGAGGCTGTATCAGATGCACTAAGAAACAGAGTCATGTTGGAAGGATGCTCTTAAAATAATCTTACATGAACGTTTCCTAAAGAAAGTTCTGGACTCTGCACCCCTAAAGAGATCATCCCCCTGAAAAGAAGTACTGCTATCAGTGGAAGAAACATAAAAGACAGTGACAAATAGCCCAAAAGGAAAGCATGACTGTTCACATTCCAGCTTTCAGTGCCTTCTACAAAATACAGGAGAAAATGAAAAATCTTGTCTCCATCTCTCCTTTGCATGCTCGTGCTCTCTTTCTCCAACAAAGAGATTTATGGAGTCAGTGTAATTCTTAAGAGTCCTTTCAGAATGGACAGCCCTTGAGTGCAAACCTCCTCATTAGCGAGTGACAAGCATGTGGTGAAGAGAAGAATAAGATTCTCCCTTCAGTCCACTTCTCCTCCCTGTCCAACCTTCCTTTGTGGTGCCTCTTGAATAAAAATTAGAGGCACCGTCTGCTGCTCAGACTGAGTGTGGCAGGAGCTCTGGACTCCAGGGAGATTTTCATGCTCTGAGCACGCTGAGGGAAACCCTTTCTGGGCACAGGAGATGAAGAGGTATTGGGAAACCCCCTGATTAGGGCAGCTCAGGTATGAGTCAGGGAGGAAAGCAGTCATAGGGAAAGCATATGACTACATAGGGCAGCATATGACTACAAGGTTGGTTGAGACTATAGGATATCACTTTAATTTACAGAAGAAAAGTGTGTAGCTTTTACTTATTTCTCAGTAAATTCCACTGAACAGCTGATACTAGCTCATATATAAGAAGAAAGGGTCTCACACCTGCCTTTGTGGTTAGCTTCCTCCTATGGGCTCTGCTTGCTGTCCCAAGATGTTAAACACGGGCTGGAATCCATAACAACCACCCAAAGGCTCTGAATGGGCAGGGCTCAGCCTGGCTCCCTCTAGAGGGCTCCAATCAGGCCCTATGTCATGCTCATTTCAAGCTGTTTACAATGAAAGACAAATGAAAATCAAGTATGCTTTCTCACCAGACCCCTGTCATCATATATGGTCTCTGTAAACTTCAACGACCAGCTCAGCAAATGGCAAAAAATCAGGAAGTCTTGCAAGAAGCCACCTGAGGGAGGGGAAGGAACATTTCCTGGAGAGCAATTAGGGTGTTTGGGACTCAGCAAAAGGAGAATTCTCAAGTCAGGAAGTTTGACTTTTCTTCCTCTGAGACATTCCCAAGTACATCACAGCTGGGGAGACCCCTCTGGGCTTTGGCTTGTTCTGCCATTTGCCACACTGTCATCTTGGAAGATGAGGAGAATCCCACACACATGGTGCCTTTAAAGTTCTTGAAGGAGGGGCATCTGGGTGGCTCAGTGGGTTAAACTTCTGCCTTCTGCTCAGGTCATGGTCTCAGGGTCCTGTGATCAAGCCCCGCATCAGGCTCTCTGCTCAGTGGGGAGCCTATTTTCCCCTCTCTCTCTGTCTATCTCTCTGCCTACTTGTGATCTCTCTCTGTGTGTCAAATAAATAAATAAAATCTTTAAAAAAAAAATAAAGTTCTTGAAGGAGATTCAACTTGGAGAAGAGCTTAGCCAGAAGTCAGGACAGTACCAGTGGGTGAATCATGCTGGGAAGGGTTTGGCCTAAGTTGAAGTGACTTCGTTGCCCCCCAAAGGGTTGACCCGGTGGCCATAATTTAAGTGAATGTAGGCCAGTATTTCTTGGGATCAGAGTACAAGAAAAACTCCTTTGACTCTATCAAGTCTCCCTCTGATGGAGAGCACTGCTGTGTGGAACCAGTCCCTGGGAAGAAGGTGGAATCTTTCTCGTAAAGATCTTCTGGGCGGGGAGGATCAACTCTCCCAAAATTGGCTCCTCAGATTTGAAGAAAGAATACATAGGAGTGCAGCACACAGAGAGCAGAAATAGGACTCCAAAAATAGTATTACCAGACAGAGAGAGCCTAGTCTAGTGATCCGAGTTCAGGGCAAGTTACTCAGAATATGTGAGGTGGGCTTTAGTGGGCAGTTGGTGACTTTTGCTGAAACTTATCAGTGCACCCCCATGCTCTGGAACCAACGTTTCAACATGGAATCATGTCTGGAAAGGAAGTGAATGGGAAGGGGGGTTCCCAGACACATGAACCATCTATGCAGGGACTGGGGGCAGGGGAGAGGCAGATGAGAGCTGGGTTCAACCCCAGCACTGGAGACAGCCAGAAACAACGAGAGTGGCAAAGCCATGGCCAGGAGAGCCCCCATTCAGGGCTGGAACTCAGAGGACTCTCCTACTATGGGAAGTACAAGCCTGAGCTTTTGGGGAGGGAGACACCCAAGACTTCCCATGAATATGACGCATTGTCCTGGAGCCAAGATATTTTTTAAAATCATGCAATGATTTAAACTTTTCAAAATGTTAACACAATTGTGCCAATAGGTAAGTGTTAGCATATCACTGGCTCTGCCCAGGATCAACCCCATAGTTAGCAGGGTCTAGTGCAGAAGGGAAATGGGGGGCCCACGGTTCAAAAATGATTAAGCAGAGCATTAAACCCAACACAGGACCCTTGTGAACTTCTAAGTGCCGCCAACTCTGGCTTTTCCCAAGTCCCAGCTCCCATTCTAAATGCTTCACATGTATTAACTAAATAAAATGAACCAAAACAGCCCTACAAGGTGAGAGCTATTATTGTCTCCAAATGATAAAGAAACCATTCTCAGAGAGGTTAAGGTAGGAACCCGAGGGATGTTGGCTCCCACAATGTGTTCTCCCAGAGTGGCATAGCCATTCCTGATCCCAGTGCCATGTTACCTTTCCATGACTGAACATCACCCAAGATAGCATACCCTTGAGAGAAGGAGCTTCCTGTCCCTGGAGGCATCCAAACCGAAGCTAATACACCAGTCTTGGGAATCCAAAGGAGGTGATGCAATTTCTGGGAATGGAGCAAGGTGAGGAGAAATGGAGTCTTTACTGAATGAAGGATGGCAGCGGCTCAAAATTTTATGTAAGAATCCTGTGATGAGTATGGAAAATACAGACCCTTGGTACCCGGAGTCTGAATTTGCAGTATCCACAGATTTTGATAGAGTTTGCTAACAGGTCAGTCTCAGAGAAATAATCACCTCTATGGGAGGTTATGTTCAATCTCCCTTCCAAGGGGAAGTTCTTCATTTTGTATTAATTCTGTGGAATGATCACATGTTGAGAACACCACTGCTCTTCCTCGCTCTCTCCCTCCTGTTTATCCCTTCCTCTTCTTTTTCCACATCACATAAGCTGTTCCCACCGCCAAGCAGACAGCCTGCCCCTGCCGCTCAGTATCATCTTGTACTTTGCCGCCTTTCCTGGGCTTGGCTCATCTTTTTTTTTTTTAATTTTTTTTAAAGATTTATTTATTTATTTATTTACTTGTCAGAGAGAGAGTACACGCACAAGCAGGCAGAGAGGCAGGCAGAGGCAGAGAGAGAAGCAGGCTCCCCACGGAGCAAGAAGCTCGATGTGGGACTCGATCCCAGGACCCTGGGATCATGCATGGCCTGAGCCGAAAGCAGTGGCTTAACCTACTGAGCCACCCAGACGTCCCTTGTCCTCACCTTTTTGCCAAAACTTGTGCCTCCCCTTCCTCAATGTTCCTTCTCAGGTATCTAGGGATTTATCAATTCCCTCTTGAACTTGAGCAAGTTCCTTTCCTTGTCCATTTCTGCCTCCCAGTCCATAAGATAATGGCTTCGATCATGTCCATAATGCCTTCCAGCCCTAATGAGAAATGTCATTAACGTGGATGTCTGGGAGTAATGTCACTGCAGTCACCTCCACCGGGCCGCTCGATTCCCTGACACTCAGAATAAGATTCTCCCTCTAGGTTGGAACCTCACTGCGACAAGACTCACGCGTGGAATTCCATTTACGTGGACCTACTTTCCAAGAGGCACGCTTGTATTCACCCAGTGATGAGGTCGCAAGGTGTTTCCTTATGTAGCAAGCTCCTAGCGTTTTTCTATGTTTCTGTCACTTACAAGTAGTTAGTATATTTAGGAAGTCAGCCATGTGACTCTTTAGAAACCAAGCAAGTATGTCTTCTTTCCTCAGCAAAATCCAAGGGTGTGCAAAGTGGTTGAACTGGTGAGGTTTTCCAAACCCCTCCGAGTTTCTATGCCTTGGAGCAGGTGCCTCAGCAGCATCTGAAACTTTCACCCGAAATGTAGATTCTCAAGCTCCATGGAAGACCTCTGAATCAGACAGTGTGCTGGGATCCAGCAACTGTGTTCTTCCAGGCCTTCCAGTGATTCTGATGTTTGTAAAGATGGAGAACCACGGATCCGGGAAAACTGGCTAAAAAATGCAGATCATCAGGCCCCAGGCGGAGGTTCTAAGTCAGTTGTTTGGGGGATCAGAGCCTGGGAGTCTGCATTTTGGCATTTTTACCTCATTTTTCTGTGAAGAGGTACCATTTTCCATTCATTTGACACTCGGTATAGGACCAAGCATTTTCGCGGCGTTAAATTCTAATTTTTCTCTTTGGAGAACTGAGGACAGTTTCAGGTGGCTATCTTGTTCTAGTCTCTTGGTTCACTTCTTATTCAATATCTATCTCACTGATATTAGAATTATTTATGGGTACCCAGTCGCTATTCCTAAGTCGTGAGTGCCTGGAGGAGAGAGGTAGCGTTTTCATCAGCTTTGCATAACCCTGGCTATAGCCGGGTGCTTTTCTCACAAAAGTGACTCAATTAACTAGTTGAATTTCCTGGATATTGTTAGTTAATTCTGGGGGGCAAAATGACCTACTGAACCCTACCTTCTAAGCTTTCCTCCCACTAGTCTGGCTGTGTGACGTTCCGAGAAGCGAAAGGAAATGACATTCCTTTAGCGAAAGGAAATGTCTATAAACACAAAGTGAAAGGAAAGAGAAAAGGGAATGAGTTTTGCTGGTAATTAAGCTCAGAAATACCCATGCATCAATTATTCAGTTTCTACAAGTCCTCATTAATACAGGCTTCTCAAGTGCAGACAGTGTAATAATTCAAATGAGCACTGGCCTCAAGTTTATCTCTGCATGTTCGGGGAAAGAAAAATAAAGCGTGTGGGAGAGAGAGTCGTGGTGCAAAATTGCTTAAGCGACCAGGGACAGTGAAATGGTGGGCGACACATAACCCAGTACTTAAAATTCCAGCACTGCCCATAAAAGGCAGGCACCACATATAGACGACCCTACCCTAACACTACACCTGTATTTATGCCTCACATACATCCAAAAGGCTTTAAGACCACCAAGACCCAGCAAGCTCTAATTTATATTCATTTGTCATCGGTTCAAACTGATACAATTAAAAATAGACTCTTTTTTTTTTTTTTGCTTTTTTAATGATTTGTATGCTTTTAAAGCAGAGTTCTGTAAGTGAGGCTTTACTGAGGTTTTAAAATACATTGTTGGGGATTTGAACTCCCTAAGTTTAAATTCATCTCAGTTTTTTTCATTTTGTGGATTATTCATTTAAGTCTAGGTCCTTCTATGAAAACTTTTTTTCTAAAAGATTTTATTTATTTATTTGACAGACGGAGATCACAAGTAGGCAGAGAAACAGGCAGAGAGAGAGGAGGAAGCAGGCTCCCCGCTGAGCAGAGAGCCCGATTTGGGGCTTGATCCGAGGACCCTGGGATCATGACCTGAGCCAAGGCAGAGTCCCCAACCCACCGAGCCACCCAGATGCCCCTATGAAATTTTTTGAAAGGAACAGCCTAGGATCCCCTCCCAACACTGGGTAGGTAGGAAGGATGAAATCTGTTGTTGGTGGATATTTATACCACTTGACAATACAAAGTTTTGGTGGGGACACAGGAAAAGGTAACTGTCATGCCCTTCCATATTGGTACAAGCACTGAGTAGAGAGATTTGACACCAGGAGATGTCGCTCATGGATGCATGTACGTAAGTGGCAGTAACAACAACGAAACACGCTTGAGACAGATCTGTCGCACATCAGCTTCAGGACAATGTGCTCTGCCAGGTGGAGGGGCAGGAGAGTGAAAATGGGAAGAAATAGGCCTCTGTAATATTTGTAAGTCTTTATTAGAAAACCAATTGCTAAGGGACACCTAGGTAGTTCAGTCAGTGAAGCGGCTGACTTCAGGTCAGGTCATGATCTCTGGGTCCTGGGATCCAGCCCCATCTTGGGCTCCCCACTCAGCAAGACGTCTGCTTCTCCCTCTGCCCCTCTCCCCTGCTTGTGCTCTCTTTTCTTCCCTCTTAAATAAATGAATGAATAAAAATAAAGAATTACCTAAATATTAAATTAAATTAAAAATTTTAGGGACGCCTGTGTGGCTCAGTCAGTTAAGTATCTGACTTTAGCTCGGGGCATGATCCCAGGGTCCTGGGAGGGAGCCCAACATCGGGCTCCCTGCTCAATGGGGAGCCTGCTTCTCCCTTTCTCTCTGCCTGCCACCCTCCCTGCTGGTGCTCTCTGTCTTTCTATCAAATACATAAATAATCTTTTAAATTGTTCTTTAAATTGCTAAAAAGAACTGAAGCAAATAAATAAATAACAGTTACTCTTATTATGTAGCACAGAAAGGAACTCCTTCAACACTGGGCATGGTCCTGGCTTCCTAATAGGAAACAGACTATGGTCAAGTCAGGTCCCTAAATGAAGCTCACGTGTCCACACTTATAACTGGAGCAAGAGGCCACAGGCTGAGGACACTTTGCAGGACCTCAGGAAGCTGATAACAGATCATCTGCTTCTGGAAGTGTAGAGAGGTAGCCCAGGGTGAAGGCTAAGAGGGAGTGAGAAGGAGTACAAAGTGGGCTAAAAAAGACACTTCCAGGGGCAGCTGGGTAGCTCAATGGTTAAGGCTTTGCCTTTGGCTCAGGGTCCTGGGATCGAGCCCCACATTGGGCTCTCTGCTCAGCGGGGAGCCTGCTTCCCCCTCTCTCTCTGCCTGCCTCTCTGCCTGCTTGTGATCCCTCTCTCTGTCAAATAAATAAATAAAATCTTAAAAAAAAAAAAAGACACTTCCAGAACACCTTGTCTGGAAATGTAATTTATGAGAATCAGGAAATGATGAGTGATACCAAAATGCGTGCAAGTACGTGTCTGTGCGCACACGCACACACACATGCATGATGACAGATGTGTCCACAAGCACCCAGAAGGAATCCAAAAGGCCAGAAGAAATGTTTATGCCTGGCATTTGATCTGGGCTAGTAACTGAAGCATCCCTAAAGAGATCAATCCAGATGACCACAGCGGGTCCCCAGGGAGGGGGGCTCCAAACTGCACTGTCCAAGAGCAAGGAGAATAGAACAGGTGCTGATCACCGGCCGGCCTCTGCTTCACTCCAGGACACCTGGTGGTGAGGACCCCAGATCGCATCTGCAGTTTGGGTCTCTATTCAGACCTCTGGATTACCTGCAGTAGAATCCCTCAGGGAGGTCGGTGCAATCAGCAGACCGCGATGCCCCAGCTCAGCTCCCCTAAAGCAGAGTCCTTGGAGTGGCGCTGGGCACACCACTTTGCCATGAGCTCCCCTGGGGTACTGATGCACACGGAAGCTGGGAAACAGCCTGTGCTCCACTGCGATGGTATCAGGGGGTGCAGTACCCCAGAAAGGACCCACAATGTCTCCTCAAACAGTGAAAGCAGCCCCAAGTCACAGTCTGGACATGAATTAATAATGCGTGACATTTCTTGGCCTGTTTGCTTCTTCAAGCAACATCGGCCTGGCGAGGCTGTGAGACCATCACAGGGACTCTCTGGCCAGGGTTACCGGAAGGGAGAAAATGAAATTTCTCCCTGTGTCGGCAGGCCAGTCAGAAGCCAGGCTGCATGGCGGGGTGCCAGCAGGACCAGAGGAGCTCACCTCCCGGCCTCCCGCAGCCTCCTGCCATTCTCTGAAAGGTTTTCCCTGCACAGCGGTCCTCGCGTCCTGAGCCCTGGGACTCAAGAAGCTACAGAGTGATAAATCAATTATGAAATGGAAACCTCGATTACTGCCTGTCTGCTTAATTGTTTGACAAGTTAATTAATCTCCCAAGCAACTGGGCTCTGTTCTCCCTGTAAATTGTGGGGAAACAGCTATCACGGGTCCCCGAGGTCTTGGCAGTACAGTATCAATGAGGCTCCTGGAAAACGATGAATCATAAGCATTTAGAGGGGGTCAGTGCCTCAACAGAGGAATGAAGAGTTTTGCTCCAGCTCCTGCCCAGAGGCAGTTTTGTCACTAATTATTTTGCGACTAATTACAATCTGCACTTGTCTATTTATTTGTTTGTTTGTTTTTTATTTCTCTTCCAAGAGACACATATCTTTCCATTCAATGAGCCCCTGGGATTCAAACGGCCAATACTTCCAGATCGTGAGAAACCGGATGGGAGAGAGATAGAGGACTGCCACGATGGGTGAGGCTGGCCTTCTGAGCGGTGAAGAGGGGTGTGTGTCGTGGGCCTGTCTGGCTGGCTGCCACAAGGCTGTCTCAGCCTTTCTGACCATGTCACACAGCCCGGTCATCTGTGGCCTTTAGAAATTCCAAATGACAGAGTGGATCTGACCAACCAGATGACGTCCAAAGATTTTCCAGAACTTCCCTGCACCAGACTCACCTGGAGTGTTCCCCTGGAATTCAGACAACTGGGTAACAGCTAGATCTACCTGAATCAGAATTACTAGGGATGGAAGTCAGCAACATTTAATAAGCTCCCTGGGTAGATTGAGACCCACTTGAGTTAGAGCAGGGGAGAGCTGGCTGTTGGCAGTTAGAACAAACATTTTCGAAATACACTCCTAACTGGTACCATACTTCCTCGTCCTTTTACTCTTTGTTATTATTTTGTTTATATCGTATACCCTGCCCCTGGGCCTTTGCACTGGCTGTCGCCTCTGCCTCGAAGGCTCTTTGCCACTTGGCCAAGCACAGCCCTCTTGCTTCATTCAGATCCCTGTTCAAATGGCACATTCTCGGGGCCTTTCCTGATCTTTATCTAAAATAAGACTCTTACAAATGGGATAAGGAAGCTTCCTTCTTTCTTCATAGCACATATCACTACCTTTCATTGTACCATATCTTTGTTTATTACCTCTCTTCCCACTAAGATGTAAGCTCCAAACAGGCAGGAATTCTCATCAGTTTTGTTCAGTGCTTTATCTGAAATGCTTAGAACAGTGCCTGGATTCTGGGAAATATCCAGGAAACATCTGTCCAGGGAAGGAAGGAGTGAGAGAAGGATAAGGCATAAATTTGCAGGTAGTGGTAAATGCCAAACTCATGTATGTTGGTAAAATCACAGCTGTAGAGTCCATGACAGATCGTAACAGTTTAAAATGTAATAAGTTTGTGGGAAACAGGACATAAAAATCTATAAAGGAGAACAAAACAGAAAACACAGTCTATTGGAATATGTGGGATTCACCTAAAGCAGTGCTTATAGGGAAATTTATAGCACAAAATGCTTATATTAAAACAGAAGAATGGTCTCCGATCTATAAACTAAGCTTCCACATTACAAAACTAGACACAAAGAGACAATTAAACTCAAGCAAGCAGAAAGAAGAAAATAATAGATAAAAGCAGAAACAGATGAAATTGAAACATAAAAACGATGGAGAATATAAATGAAACCAAAAGCTGGTTTCTTGAAAAGATCAATAAAATTGATAAAACTCCAGTAAGATTTATGAAGAAAAAAAAAAAAAGAGAAAGAAAGAGAAGACACAATTTACCAATGAATTTGAAATGAAAAAGCAGATACCACTACACAATACTGCAGACATTAAAAGAATAATTAATAAGGGAATCAGAATCCATAATCAACTGTACATACATAAATTTGAGAGATGAGATAAGACAGACCAATTCCTCAAAGAGCACCAAGTGCCAAAACTCACCCAAGATGAAACAGATAACGTGAATATCCTTGTAGCTATTAGACAATTTGAATTTGCAGTTAAAAGACTTCCAAAAATGAACTCTCCAGGCCCGGATAGTTACTGGGAAATTCAACCAAAAATTTAAAGATGATGTCATACCATTTCCCTACAACCTATTTGAGAAAATCAAAGAGAACACCCTGTCTCTCTTTTTCTAAGTCAAACATGACACTCTGAAACAAGAAACAAACCCAGTGCCAAAAGTGAAGAATACATATCACAATCCCTTATGAATATAGACATGAAAAACTGCTCACAATATATAAGCAAATCAATAGATGAAGAAATACAAATAATAATATAACCCAACCAACTAGAGTTTGTCCCAGGAATGCAAGGCTCAGTCAATGTTCTGAACCCTATGAATGTGAATTCACTATTCACTACCTTTCATTGTACCGTATCTTTGTTTATTACAAAATTTATTGTAAAATAAATAAACAAAATTTATTTTGTAAAATATTATTTATTTTATAATATTATTACAATATTATTTATTTTGTAAAACAAAATAAACAAAATTTATTGTAAAAATGTGTCTAAAGAGGAACCACAGGACCATATCAATCAAGGCCAAAAAAACAAAAATTGATAATAAAATACATCTAGCCACGATAAATCCCTCAACAGATTAGAAATAGAAGGGAAGCTTTTCAACCTACTAAAAACCACCCATGTAAAATGTATAACGATCTTCATTGAGTCTGAGGACAGACTCAATAATTTCCTAAGATTGAGAAGAAGAGAATTTCCCATGCCACTTGTCTCATTCACCCTAATACTGGAATCCATCACTAGTGCAATGAGAAACAAACAAACAAACAAAAAGATAAAAGGCCTACAGATGAGAAATCAAAAATTAAAACTCCTTATTTGAATGCAGCATGATTGTCTGTTAGAAAATTTCAAGGAATCTACAGGAAACAAATGAACAAAAACCCAACAATCCTCTTAGAATGGATAAGTGAGCCTAGCAAGGTCATAGAATACAGCAAATTTCATGGATTTAGGACCAAAATATAATCTATAGAAGAAAAACTGACAAATTGGTCTTCCTAAAAATTACAAATCATGCGGGCAAAAGGCACTGTTAAGAGAGTAAGAAGACGGGACGCCTGGGTGGCTCAGTTGGTTAAGCAGCTGCCTTCAGCTCAGGTCATGATCCCAGCGTCCTGGGATCGAGTCCCACATCGGGCTCCTTGCTCATCAGGGAGCCTGCTTCTCCCTCTGCCTCTGTCTGCCATTCTGTCTGCCTGTGCTTGCTCTCTCTCCCTCTCTCTCCCTGACAAATAAATAAATAAAATCTAAAAAAAAAAAAAAAAAAAAAGAGAGAGTAAGAAGACAAGTTACAGACTGGGAGAAAATATTTGCAAATCACACATCAAAGGGCATGTATTTAGAATATATAAAGGACTCTCAAAATTCAGTAGTATAAAACAAAGCCAATTTTTTAAAAAAAGGTTCAAAAGACTTGAATAGAGACTTCCCCAGAGATTATTTAAGCATGATATAAGCCCATGAAAAGATTTTCGACATCTTTAGCCATTAGAAAAATGCCAATTAAAACCATGATGAGATTCCCCGCCCCCATCACCCATTAGAATGGCTAACACAGAGCTAAGACAGCAAGCGTTCGTGAGGATGGGAGGCAAACAGAACTCTCATACCTTGCCACTTTGTTGAACTGTCAGTTTCTTGAAAAGGTAAATACACACTTACCCTATGACCCTAGAAAATAAACTTATGCTCACACAAAAACTTGCACACAAAGGTTTGTAGCAACTCTACTCATAATTGCCAAAAGTTGGAAGCAACTCAAATGTCCTTCAATTCATGAATGGATAAAAAGTGTGGTACATTCATAGAATAACATTCATATAGTGGGATACTATTTAGCATTAAAAAGGAATAAACCACTGGTGCACATAATAATTTGGATGAATCACAGACATTATAGTAAGTGCAAGAAGCTAGTTTCAAAGGGTTATATACATATTTACATTTAAATTACATCCTCAAAAAAACACAAAAAAACAAACAAAAACAAAAAACCAACCATACCGATGGAGAGTATATCAGTAGTCATCAGAGTTGGGGCTGTTGAAGGATGCAACCATACGTGGGTATGGCAGGCACTCTTTTTGGGTGACCATTCTGTATTCCAATTGCAGAGGTCATGTGAATTTGTCCATGCATTAAGATTTTTTATAATACAATTGTTATAATGACCATATGATCATTTCAAAACTAAAATTTGATTTTTAAAAATTTACATAAGAAATAGGACAAAAGAAAAGAACTAAGTCAAAAAGAGAAAAGAAAAACATGGGGCACCTGGCTGGCTCAGTGGGTTAAAGCCTCTGCCTTTGGCTCAGGTCATGATCTCAGGGTCCTGGGATCAAGCCCCGAATCAGGCTCTCTGCTCAGCAGGGAGCCTGCCTCCCTCTCTCTCTCTGCCTGCCTCTCTGCCTACTTGTGATCTCTGTCGGATAAATAAATAAAATCTTGAAAAGAAAAACACAATGTCTTGTGGTCCATCTTGGCAACATTGGACAATCAATGATCCTTCCCTGGAACTCAGTTTTCAACCTGGCACCTGGATATGACACCACAGCTTTCACTGGGATCACCTTTCACTCAGGACCACCTGGGCAAAGACTGGATTTGGCGCTCCACTTGACTTTCCATCCCCATTATCCATTAGTCCCTAAGGTTTCCCTTACTGATTTTCTCATCAGTTTCTAGACCAGTGGAATCAGCCCTGGTGGAATAACAGAATATTATAATGACCCAATTTAGATAATTCTTACACCTTGGGGCTTCATCTCCTGGACTGAGCCCTCAGCATCTTTATTTGTTAAAAATTTATCAGATGAGCCTACCCTGAAAACCACCATGAAGCAATGAAGATAACACAACAAAGAAAACAAAACAGAAAGAGACCAATAAATACAGAGAAGAAAATGATAGTAGCCAGAGGGGAGGGGGTAATGGGATAGACAAAAGAAGTGAAGGGGATTAAGAGGTACAGCCTTCCGGTTATAAAATAAATAAGATGTGGGAATATAAGGTACAGCATAGGGGATATAGTCAACAATATCATAACAACTTTATATGGTGATAGATGGAAATTAGACTTATTTTGGTGACCATGTTGTAATGTACATAAATATCAAATTGCTAGGATATGCACCTGAAATTAATGCAATATTGTATGTCAATTATTCTTCAATTGAAAAAGGAAAAGGAACTAAAGAAACACAAGTATCGCATATGGGAAAGCTACTAATCTATTCAGAGAATGGGGAAGCAAATAAGCTTTCCTGAATGAAGCAAGCTATGCCCAACAATGAGCATCATTTGATCCTGGACTCCAAGTATGGATGAGAATTTTGAGTCTTGGGACAAAGCAAATATGATTTGTGTGTAAAAGGATTGTGAAGGATTATTGCCAGAAGGAAGATTACGAGAGATTGCAAAAATGAGTTTTTCTCCTCCTTGAAGAGATGGAAATCTCATTTCCTCCCTTCTGAGTCTGTATTGGCCACGTGACTGGCTTGGCCAACGGGAAAGTGGGTCTTGTCAAGCATGCAAGCTCCTGAAGGACATTTGCACTAGCTGCTTTTGAATTTTTGTCATTATGTAAATGAGATGTTCAAGAAAGTGCATATGGCCCAGTGACCCTCTGTGATCCATCTCTCATCCAGTCAACCTCCCGAAACAATGTGTTGAGTTGACCAGGAGCTGACTACAGATGAATGTATGAGTCCAGCTTGGGCCAGCAGAGAATGGCCTAGCCCAAGCAAATCTAAATTCACTCTCAGAATCAAGAGCTCAAGGGGATAGAGTTGGTTTAGCGTCCAATTCTTGGTTTGGTCTCAGGTCATGATCTCAGGGTCCCAGGATCAAGCCCCATCTCAGGCTCCACACCCAGCATAGAGTCTGCTTGGGATTCTCTCTCCCCTCTTCCTCTGAACCCTCCCCAAAATAAGTAAATAAATCCTTTTTAAAAAGAAGAATCAAGAGCTCAATAAATAATTGCTAACATTTTAAAAAATTGAGTAGGATTTAGGTTGCTTCTGTGAAGTTTAGTGGCCAGTCAACGTCCCTGCTCTTATTCCGCCATCCAATGCTGATGATACAACCACGGTTGCAGGTTTAGTTCAGTTCTAAGCCTGACTAGAGCTGGGGGCACAGATCCAGGGACCAGAGGAGAAAGGTTTCACAGAGGTCACGGCAGGTGGAAAAGAGAGTTCCCATCTCGCTACAGCTGCCAAGCACCCACAAGATCATGCAGCAGGAATAAAGAACAGATTTCCAATAACAGAAAAATTCTTTATGATCCAAGGCTCTCCATGTGCTCAATCTCAATGAATCCTCATGAAATTCCTCTAGGAAGGTGGCTATCATCAAATCAAGCAATTTGCCCACAGCCCTACATCTTGCAAGTGTGAGTGATGAGGCTGGGTTTGAAGAGCTAACATCCTTAACCGCTGTTCAGCCTGGTCCCAGTGGAAGATACGTCCCAAGGAGCCTTGCATGGATTTGTCATCAGCGTGTCTCTGGAGCACTTACTAGATACAGATTGGGGGCAATTCCATTGAATCTCTCTGAGCCCCAGCTTCCCATTCTGAGAAAATGGGGCAACAACAATACCTATCACTTAGGGAAAACAGAAATGGGTTACGTGATGAAAATGTCCCTCCATAAATGTTTCCATTTTTTCTCTCCTGTTCTAAAATGAGCACCTGGTGGTCTGCAGGTCATAACAGTTTTCCTGGAGTTTCTGCATGAAGAACAATGCTTTATGGCATCACTCTGTAATCGCAGTGTTTCTTGCATTCATTTTTGCTATTTCTCTTCTCCATCTCATACACACACATGCACACACACGTGCACACACACACACTCATTCCCAGATTTCAAAAGACACATCTGCTCTTACCCTCACTTTTGTTCCAAAGAAGCACACACACACTGCCTTGGGCCATATCCCGCTTGTTCACCTGCTCTCTGCTACATTTGTTCCTCCACATCTGCATTCACATCTGAAGGAGCCCCTTTCCCAAAATCATCTTGCTACTCCCCCTCACCACCCCCTATCCCAGAGAGGGCTAGGGTCCCACCTGAATGAGGCTTTGTGATACAGCCTCCTGGAGCTGTCGTCTTCAGTTAGTAGGGATAATGGGATTATTCTATCTGTGTAATAATAACGTGTTCAATTTAAAGAGAAAAAAAAAATGCCGAAGCCACTTAAAGCTGCTGTTTGGCGCCGACATATTATTTCAGTAATGAATAATCACTAAAGATATTATTCTAGATGCAGTTACCATGCAGTGATGTGAATAGAATGCATTAGATGGGAAATTGTATTTCAAGTAAATATATGCACTGATAGAAATGTATTACCACCCATTAATATGTATTAATTCAGAACCAAGTGCCAACTGGAGTGCGCCTGCCTGGGTTTGAATGGCAGGCAGTGATTTGGAAGTGGGAGGAAAGCGGTTTGGATTTGGTCAAAGAGACTGAGAAATGATAATGAGGGTGGTGGTTCATGATCCAAAATGAACAGGTGACGGAGCAGGCATGGGGAGCACCCCTCCCTCACCTCCTTAAGAGACTTTATCTTTGACTA
This sequence comes from Lutra lutra, assembly GCF_902655055.1. Lineage (NCBI taxonomy): Eukaryota > Metazoa > Chordata > Mammalia > Carnivora > Mustelidae > Lutra > Lutra lutra. Next base: position 7,607,291 of record NC_062284.1, on the reverse strand, counting down.
AGGCCTACCGATCACTATTGACATTTCCATAGCTGGGGCTCTTTCTCCTCTCCCACAGTCTGCATCTTCAAGGATTCTTTCCCAAGGAAAAGAAAAGACAAACCTGTGTATTTTTTGCTAGGGAACTACCTTCACATCTTCCTTTACTCCTCCCCCCCCTCCCTCATTCCTTCCCTCTCGCTCAGTGCACAACAGGAGCAACTGTCAAGCTTGTCATCATTAAGATGAGCTTCCCCAAATCTGAAATCTGCAGGGGTTCCCTCATTAGCACAGGGCTCCAGATCTAAACAGCAAAGGTGTTTTCCCCATTCATAGATGGCACACCCTCCAGGTGCCTGGGTGGCTCAGTCAGTTAGGTGTCAGACTCTTGGTTTACAGCTCAGGTCATGATCTCAGGATCCTGACATCATGCCCTGTACTGGACTCCACACTCAGTGCAGAGTGTGCTTGGGATTCTCTCTCTCCCTCTGCCCCTGCTTATACATATGCATGCATATATGCTCCCTCTCTCTCAAATAAATAAATTCTTTTTTAAAAACCTATCTTTTAAATGGCATAACCTCAAGTCCTCCCCATTTCTTATTTTATGTTTCTCAAGTACTCCAAAGAGTTAAAGACTCCACAGATATTGGTACCTTAACAGGGGGGATTCTTAAGCATGCATTTTATCCTATTTGGAGCAGTTTTATTTAAAAAAGTACAATTGGGGATGCCTGGGTGGCTCATTTGGTTAAGCATCTGCCTTCAGATCAGGTCATGATCTTGTAAATCTGGGATTGAGCCCATATGGGGCTCTCTGTTCAGCAGGGAGTCTGCTTCCCTCTCTCCCTCTCCCTGGGTGCTCTTGTTCCTCTCTCTCAAATAAAGTCTTTTAAAAAATTAAAAATTAAATTAAAAGATACAATTATAAACCTCTCTTTCATTAAGAGACACCAAAGAAAGAGTGAAAACACTAAATAATATTTTTAAAGCCCATAATCAACAAAAGATTAGAATCTAGAATATATAAAGAATAGCCAAAATGGTAACATAAAAAAGAGAGACAACCAATAGGTAAATTGACAAAGATTATAGCAGGGGCCTCAAAGAAAGAAAGAAAGAGAGGGAGAGAGAGAAAGAAAGAGAGAGAGAGAAAGGAGGAAGGAAGGAAGGAGGAAGATGAATGGAAAGAAGGGAAGGGAAGAAAAAACCATGTGGCCAACAAATCAACATTAGAGATTTGAAACGGGAAAATAAATCCATAATAAGATATCTTTGAACATCTGTCTAATGGCAAAAAAAAGAAAAACAGTAATCTATTGATACCAAGTGGATAAAAATGTGGAACAAGAGAAATTGTCAAGCACTGCTGGCAGGACTGTAAATTCATAAAATCTCTTCGGAAATAGTGTGCAGTATCTTCCACAGCTGAGGGCACGTGTGTTCTATGACACAGCAGTCCCAATCGCAGGTATACAGCCTCCAGAAACACATGTACTTACACACAAATACCCACAGGATTGCCGCTCAAAATTGCCTCAAACCAAAACCACCAGGAGACAGAACAGAATGTGCTTCGGCCACACAACCAGACACTTCCCCGCAAGGAAGGTGACCAGGCTACAATCGCCTGCAGCAAGAAATGCAATGCTGAGGCAGAAGTAGGACTCCAAAATATACGCACTGCAATTGTTTTTGTGCACTGTTCAAAATGAGGTAAGGCTGAACCATATCGGTTAAGGAGGCACACATTGTGATAAAGCATTAAGGGAAGCAAAGAAATGACCATCCCTGGGTCAGGAAGGTGGTTACCTCCACGTGAAAGAGGGGTGCGTTCACAGATTCTGGGTGCTGGTGTCATTCTGGTTCATGACCTATATGGATGTTAAGTATTCACTTCATGACCATCTTTGATTAAATACACACAGCAACGTTTCCTATTCTTGACTCCACGGATGCCTGTTAGAGTGTGCAGTAGGAAGTTCATGTTCAAGGGCACTTGGTGGGGGAGGGGCTCCATCGGTGAAGCGTCCAACTCTTGATTTCGGCTCAGGATCATGATCTCGGGGTTGCAAGATCAAGCCCCGTCTCAGGACCGCACTCAGTGTGGAGTCTGCTTGAGTTTCTCTCTCCCTCTACCCTATCCCTGCACTTGGGCGCTCACTCTCTCTCTCCCAAATAAATATATATTTTTTACAAAAGGTTATTATTAAGAATGTAATCCAAACTCCATGCTCCCCAGATGATTATGGCAGGTGTCCTTGTTCTAGCCTCATATCTTTTTCCAAACTTTGGTTTATGATTTCAGTGTGCTTCCCTGTCTTCTCCCCAGCCTTTCTCTGTGACCTGCAGCACCTTCTTCCACATTCGCAAAGGGAGGCTTGTCCCTGTAAGCAGCACTCAGAGCAACACGGCAAGCAGGTTCTTACTCCCCCCTTCTTGACGTGTCATCTCCAGAGTTTCAGGATACCAATGTCTCTCAGTGATCCTCTTAGGCCCCTGGCTTCTCCTTATCTCTTCATGGTTCTTCTTCCTCTCCTCCACTCAATCTTGGGGTAGCCCAGGCCTTAGCCTTGTGTCTCCCCCATGATCTCCTTCTCTCCCATCTCCTCCTTTTCTCTCCTCTCCTATTCCCAGTCTCTTCCTTGATGGTCTCATCTAGATCCATGGCTGTAAATATCCCCACCTATCACCATGTCTTATATGGTTTCTGAACCCCAGAGACACATCCGCTGTCAACTTGGCATTTGAATTTATGTGCTGAGAAATTCCAAACTGAACTTGTCTGGAGCAAGATTTCTCATGCCCTAAATCTACTGTCAAACCTCCCACTCCCAACCTTCTCATTCCAGATCAATAGCTACTACATTAAACCAGTTTCCCAGGTAGAAAATCAGGAGCCATACCTGTTTCCTCTTTTCTTATTCCCCATGTTCTATTTACGCCAAGTGCTATCACTCCTTCCTGCAAGACGTATCTGGACTCCATGCTTTCCTCCATCTCAGCTGCTCCCACCAAAGCTCAGAAATCATCACCTATAATTAACTGTTGCAATGTCCTCTTGTTGTGTCTCCCAGTTGCCACTTGAACACCCTTCTCCTGCAATCTATTCTCTGCCCAGCAGTTTAGGAGATCTTCTTTGAATAAATAATGCGACACTATGCCGTTAGAAGCTAGTCAATGATTTTCTGTTACACCAAGAATGACATCTTCTTTGCCATGAGTGACAAAGCCTCTTGCCGTCTTCCCTGCAAAGCCCACCAACCTCTCTTGTCTTCAATCTTCATCTGCCTCAATCAGTGCTATAGACACAATCACCTTTTTTCTGATTCCACCAAAAATAAGAGCTTTCCCTGTGACATCCAGGCCTTTAGGCTTCCCATTTCCTCTTCTAGAATGTACATTCTCCAGGTCTTCTGTGTTCAACCCCTCATAATCCTCCAAGGAAACCCTCCCTGACCAGCCATTCTGACATGGCTCTTCTGGAACCTTCCATCAAAGCTTTGCTTTATTTCATTGTCTTAATTATTTTCTAAAATAGCCTATTTGCTGAGTCAAGGTCTTGTCCCTTGTTATGTATCTGGTCACTAAAATAAAGCCTGACTCTCAGTAAGTATGGACTGAATTTAAGACTGAAAGAGGGGGGTGGAGGGTTTTCCCTAACTTTGAATCCTTGTCTTTTCCAGAGTTTACTGCATTATTAATAGTGCATACGAGTCAATTTTCACATTTTATGATACAAAGTCCTGCAAATGTTACTGAATTTTTAAGGATTTTCATGATTGCTGTGGGCATCCATTGCACAGTGTCGTATGAATGATGGTGAATGAAAATTCTCCTTTGCTGTTGGAGCATTAACTCAATAGAATTTGGAATTCTTTGGAACTTGTTGGTAATATTTATAAGAAACCTAAAAAATGTGCAGAGAACATTATAGCCAATTCTAACATTTTATCTTGTGGGAGAATAAAACATAAGAGTATGTATTTATACTTACAAAACAAAAACTAAATAAATACAAAAAGTTCTGAAAAACAATTCGAGTATATGATAGCTAGGATCTGGTCTAATAAGCTATCTGGAAAGTTGGTATCTTGCCATCATTAAAGTTATGTTGTAAAAGATCATTTAATATCACAGAAAGTCAATCTTTTAAGTCGTAAAAGGGTACTTATAATGTGACCATATTTTCAATAAAAAAAGTCATGGTATTTTATTATATAAAATTATGCATAATGAAAAGGTTGAACAGGCATATGATACAATGAAAGCAGTGGGTGGTAACATTATGAATGAATGTATTTTTCTAAGCATCTACAATGAATTACATGTTTCAATTTATAAAAATAACTATTTATTTGGTTTTTAAAATAGATATATGTACAAAATGAAAAAATGGCAGTATCTTCACTAGATAATTCTTGCTGATTTTTAAAAAATATTTTATTTATTTGAGAGAGAGTGAAAGAAAGAGAGCATGAGCAGGGGGGAAGGGCAGAGGGAGAAGCAGACTCCCCACTGAGCAGGGAGCCCAACACGGGGCTTGAACCCAGGACACTTGGATCATGACCTGAGCCAGAGTCAGACACTTAACCTACTGAGCCACCCAGGCCACCCTTGCTGATTTTTTTTTAAAGATTTTATTTATTTATTTGACAGAGAGAGTGAGATCACAAGTAGGCATAGAGGCAGGCAGAGAGAAGGGGGGAAGCAGGCTTCCTGCCAAGCAGAGAGCCCAATGCAGGGCTTGATCTCAGGACCCTGAGATCATGACCTGAGCTGAAGGCAGAGGCTTAACCCACTGAGCCACCCAGGCAGCCCCCCTTGCTGATTTTTAAATGAAAAGTCTTCACTATGTGAGAAAAGCAAAACAGTATAAAAAATATAAAATGTGAGAGATTTCCTAATATGACTTTCCTCTGTCTTGTCTCTTCCCACAATAACCTATACTAACATTTTCTTATGCATAAGAAATTTTTCTCCATAACGACTATATTTTGTCAATAGCTAGAGAATATGCCATTGTAAGGATGTGCCGTAATTTATTTAATGTCCCTCTTTGTCATAATGAGGGACATTAGGATAGCTATCAGGTTTTTCTGCTATTATGAGAGATGATGTAGAGTGTAGAGAAATCGCTAGAAGTTTAATTACTGAGTCAATGTGCATGTACCTTTTTTTATTTTGAGATATATTACTAAACTGCTCTCCCAAAACAGAACTGTCAAACAATATTTGTGATTTGCTTTAGGGTTGCCTTTTATGACATGATGATATGAGAGGATGTTTCATTCTTCCAATTAATTCATAAGGAAAACTAGAGCCTCTCCTTCCTCAGGAAGGGGGATTTGGACAAGGTAATTTGTAATGGCATTTCTAGACACTAAAGTTTTAAGCATTCTAACAAGCCACACTCAGAAACACGAAGAAAGTATCACAAGAAGTACACAATAAGGAAGAAAATTTCAGTTAGGAGAAAGCACTGGAATGAGAGCCTAGTCCCTGGACTCAAGTAGGCATGTGAGTGACATGGCTGTTCATGAGTCCTTGAATTTGGGAAGAGGTCCCAGTGTCATTCAGGACTGACCTTTGAATCCAAGAAGTGGGCTCTGTGCATAACCCACAATGGCCCAGTGTTGTGAGCCCACAATGGATGGCAAGCAATGTCCCATAGCAAGGGAGACCACGTGTAAAGGTCACTGCATGGCCCCATGGTGTCCATTTTGTGGCTGGGCCATTGTGTTCCTTGGGGTATGTAGATATAGGGGGAGTAGGTCAGTGACCCTGGAAGCATGCGACATTCACTTTGAAAATTCCTAGCATGCAAGTTCATTATGAATGACCTCTTTAACATTTGAAAGTTTGACATTAGGCCTTCTCTACCCAGGCAAGGTGACAAGAGCAAGTCAAGTGTCATTGCCCATTTTCCTTATAAACAGCCACTGGCTTAGCGGTCCAAAGGAGACAATCTTTTCCTTTTATTAACCTGAATTCCTTGGAACAAATTGGATTTGCTTGTTCTAATTATCCTCAGGTATGCCTGAATCCCACTGTATTTTACCATTTCAGTAAATAGCAGTATTGGTTTGATTACCCTTAAAACTCAGCCACTTGTAGAATAAAATATATGCAGATTTTGCAACAATCCCGTATAATTATTTCAGAGCAGACTTAGTGAGAAAATCTTTGTTGTGTGGAAGCCAGATCAAGAGTGTTAAGATGATGAGATAATTATGGCTCAAGATACCACTCTCTTCTGGAGGGAAGAGAGAGGCTGGTCATCTAGGTGGCTAAAAATTACAGATATTTCCAGGGAGAGGGAAACAAGTCACATAGAGCTCAGGGAGAAGAGAGGAAGCTGTGTTAATGGGGTGGGTAGAGCTCAGCCGTGTAGTGAGAGAGGATGAAGTGGCTGCACTCAGGGCTCTGAGACTGAAGCAGATTGACCCAGAGCAGAAGCCAGAGGTCACAACAGCAGCAACAGCAACAGGTCACTCTCCGTGCTGACCACATGCCAACTACCAGCCGAAGCTTTCCACATTCGAGAAGTCTTGAATTCTCACAAAAAGCATGCGACGTGGATATGAGCATGGTGTCCACTTTAAAAATGAGAGAACTAAGTGGAGGAGAGGAGACGTAACTTCCTGCCAACGTGCAGGTAGCCAGTGGGAGCACCAAGCTGGAAACCAAGACAAGCGGACTTGAGAGCCCCTCTCCATAATCAGATCTGTCTGGGAATTGGGAGAATGGTGTTCCAATGCTGCCTTTGTTACAGACCAGGTTTTTTAAGTTTCTCAGAGATCTTAAGCCGCTGTCCAGAGCCCCCATTTCCTCAGGGGAAACCCGAGACAGGGACCCTGAGTGGACCCTGAAGGACTGTTTGCTTGCTCCCTTCCAGGTAGAGAACTATGGCTGAGAAATGACCACCACATAGGGACTCCATTTCCCAGCCTCCCTTTCATGTAGGGGGGGCATCAGAGCATTGATGCTAGTTAATGGAATGTGCACAAAATGAATCCATGTCACTTCTAGGATGACATGTATAAGTAAGTGCGCCCCATACTCTCTTCTCTGGTGGTCATGGAGATCACATGGTACCTACTGAAGGTGACAATGTTCTGAGAAAGAAGAAGGCTGGATCCCTGACTCACTGTTTGGAAGATGCTCAGGTTAGCCACACTGGTACATAGGCATTGAAAATTTTGCACAAGAAAGAAAATGAATATTTATTCTATTTAGCCCCTGAAAACTGAGGTTTGTTGGTGTAGCACTTAGCCCTACACAGTTTTGGGGGACTTAAAAAGGGTAACATATGCCAGACAACTCTTCAGTGTCTTAAACTCAGTTCCTTGAAAGCATTTCAGGGCCCTAAACCTGAATGGGGGTCTTGTTATTCATAACGAGCCCCTTTCCACCACATGTGAACATATGTTCATGAGGTGACTTTTGGAAACACCTAAGGATGGGGGTTCAGTTGCCAGGAGAACCAACCAGAAATAGAGGGGATGGAAATTTCAGTCCCACTGTCCTGATTTCTGGGAGGAGAGAGGAGGCTGGAGGTTGACTCAATTAGCAATGGCCAGTGATGTAATCAGTCAGTCCCATGTGTGATGCTTCCATAAAAAACCCAAAAGGAGGGGATTTGAAGAGCTTCCAGATTGGAAGGTTTCAACACCACGGGTACACTGCCACATGCCACCATGCCCAGCCTCAGACTTCCCATGAACCGAAGCTCTGTTGTTTGGGACCCTGCCCTATGCCTATCTTCATCTGACTCTTGATTTGTATCCTTTCCTATCCTTGGTAATAAATCTGTAATCCAGTAAGCAAACATGTTTTAAGAATTCTGTGAAACTCTCTAGCTATTTAATTGAACGCCGGAAGTGGGTAGTGGGAATGTTCAAAATGTAGCCCGTTGGTCAGAAGCACAGAAACAACCTGGTTTAGTGATGAGCTTCTGAAGGTGATCCAAACACTCATTACTCAGACATGGACGCATAACAAATTGTCACAAAGTTAGCCACACCAACTTCAAACCACACACATTTGTGATCTCCTAGTTCCCATGGGTCAGGAGTTTGAGCACAGAAGAGTTGGGTACTCTGTTTTGGGGTGTCTCATAAGATGACAGTCAAGTTGTTTGCCAGGGTCGGTGTCTCATCTGAATGCTTAATTGGGGAAGGATCCATGTCCAGGCTTATCTACATGGTTGATGGCAACTTTCTTTGTTGTGGGCTATTGGAATCATGGCCTCTGTTTCTAGCTGGTTGTTGCAAACCTAAACATCCATGAAAAAAGAGCCACAGGTTTGCAATAGGAAGAAATGTGGCTAAGAGTCTGGGAACAGTGCATGAACCCCAAGAACCCCACTTCTGGGATTGGCCAGGAAGAAATATCAGCTGCTCAAGAGACTATAGGCTGAGCAAGACTGGGAGACTAGAAGAATCCTCCAGAAGAGGGGAGGCTGAGCAGGGCCAGACAGTGGATGAAAGGAGGTAGAGGCAATGCAGGGATGGATTTGGCTGGGTCTAGGAAGAAATGCATTCAAAGTGAAGGCGGCAGTCTTAACATCACTCACAACCCCCTGCAGTTGTGTATCACTCTAGAGCTTTAGGACAGAGGAAAGGTGCTGGATGGTCTTGCCTATCCTATTTTCCCTTTGCAAGGGAAAGAAAGTATATAGCCTGTCAGGATCCAGTGAGACCACAAGGTAGTTAAGGTCAAGATCAAATTGCAATGAAAGCAATGTGGTCATTTCAAGATTTGAAAAGCATCCCTCAGTGAGGAGAACAGCACTGAACAGAAAAGTCAAGAGGTCAGTTCCGTGACTGACCCTTTGTAGGGACTGCCTGCATATACCGGGTGTAACACCTACTTTCCCAGAGCCTCAGTTTCTCCATCTGTAAAACGAAGGAAGTGAACAAGAACAAGGATCCCACATTCAAATGCTCCCAAGAACCAGGACGGTTATACAAATGGTCAGAGAAATGGACCAGGTGTTGGATGGGTTCAGTGGAGCCCTGGGGGAAGCAGGGAAGCCCTGTTTAGGGAAATTGTCATATGGAAATAAATAAATAACAAATAATGACTCTGAATGTCACATACGTATGCTTGCCAGCTCCTGGTTTGCAACCTTCCAGCAGAGAGAGAGTCTCTTGAGTCCCCCGTCAGTTCCAAACTCAATGCTGTGGATCTGCTCATTTTATTGCCTCTCAAAAGGAGATGTGAGTTGGTATTTTCTCTTTGATTCTAGGCAGACATGAGTCTACCTAAATGAAGGAGCATGTGGAAGAGCTGTTTGCATGTAAGCCAGGAACCTTGACTTTGCTTCCTGGCAGTTTTGGCTGGGTATCTTGGGAAGCAGGTCAGCCTTGTGAGTGTGGCTCAGGGCCATGGGATGTGTATTCTCCCTGTCTTTCCTCTCCTGCCCGCCACTCTCTTCCACCCACTGTAGCTGCCCACCCTGTCCAGCCTGTGTCTACTCTGCCCCTACTCAGGTCTGCTCCCCTATGTATGGAGCACCTACATATGGAGCCTCCATGAACCTGTTAGGAAAAAAGCAGACCCTCTGGGCAGACACAAAGCCATGGGCACATGGCTTTGCAATGGAGTTCTTCTGGCTGGGTTCTTAGGTCCTCCTTGTCCTTTGGGCCAATACTTTTGGGCAGCACAGAACCTATACTATGAGTTGCAACTGCCCTATAGGGAAGAGAGGAGATGCTGCCCACAGAAACCTGAGAGATACGGGGAAGGCTGTGATGAATGGAGGACCTCCCCGCCTTCTCTGAGACCAGGTCCCTATACCCCTGGCCAGGCCCATGGTTAGAAAATGCTTAATGACAACAAGGCAATGTGAAGCCACAACATCAGTTCTGCTTCCATGACCACCTGTCTCCCTCTTGACAGCATGGCTAAGAGATGGCTCTCCCCTGCAGCTCAGGACTTCTGTCGGAAGGACAGGAAATTGGTCGTCCAGTGGGCACGTGATGCCTGCGAACGGCTCTTCCTCCTCTCCCAGACCGACCCCAACTTCTGCTTGCGACTCCTAAGAGCATCTGCCGTAAGTGTACACCTTCAACAGCCTGCTCCCTAGAGCTCCTCTTAAATGCACTTTGCCACCCCTACCCCCACTTGCAGGAGCCCACAAATACAAAATCCCTCATTTTGGAACTCTCAGCAGACTCATGAATATCACAAAGATGCATCACAGCGTCTTCCTTCTCCAGCCCCGGGGCCAGTTGATACCCGGCTCACGTTCACAAGGAAAAGGCCAGTAATTGGTTTTGCTGGGGGAACAACCTCAGAGATAAATGTCCTGTGTACAATCATTTACCTTCCCTGGGTGTATGTGTGTTTCTGTCTCAGGTGCCGCTCCCTCTCATTGCTCACTCCGTGTGCCCCAGATGCCATCCTGGTGACGGAGGGCCTGTCAGAAGCCCGGAGCGCACAGCTTCTGGAGGAGAGAAGTGTGGCTTTCCTGGCTCAGGCAGGAATCAATCTGCTCCTCCTTCCTATAAGCCTCCCTTTTAGTTATCATGCCAGAGTGAGAAAGCTTTCAAAGAGAAAGGCTATTTGGCAATATTAATTTGCATCCAGGGAATGGTGTGTTGGAATGCCAAGAGCCACGTGGAGTCCCTACACTTCACCCCTACAGGAGGAAATCAGGCTGCTTGTTGAATACAAGGGTGTCATTCTCTGTCCACATATCTGTCCTCTCCCCCTGCCTTCCCTGGGCCCCCTGCACCTGCTCCTTCAAGCTGCTCTGGTTCCATAATGCTCTTGCTTTTCTGTATCAGGGTCCAAGTTATTTCCTCTACCCGGAGGGCCCTTCCCACCTTGGATGACCTGCGGATCCTACTCATCTTTCCAGATCTTTCGTAGAAGTGTCAGCTGTCAAAGTCTTCTTTGACCTCTCGCATCACCCATCTGTCAATTCATCGCCTTGAGCACCCCGATTCCTGGTGGACACTCTGCAGGGTCCCCCACACAGCAGGGTTGTGTGGGGAAGGTCCTTCTCTGACTCCCGTCTGGGACTGGTGAGTTTCTGAAGGATGGGGGCTGATTGTGTTGGATCTGTTTCTCCAGACCTTTGAGATGGTCTTAGACTGGATCATAGCTCGTCCCCAACTCCCAGTGAGCATGTATTGATTGCTTAAAGAAGGGGAGGAGGCAGAGAGCTTCATGCTCACCCTCCCTTCCCACCCCTGCAAGAGACACTTACTGACTAACACCACCGCAAGGGACAATAGACAGAGTTTAGATTTGGACATTCCTGGGTTTTCTTTCCAGCTCCTTCCTTTTTGAGCTCTCTGACTTAAGGTAATTGCCTCTTACAGGCTGCAGCATTCTTACCTGTAAAATGTGGGTCATGAGACCTCCCATCATTATACAGCTCAGAGAAGGCATGCCATTCTGCACACATACGAGGGGCACCAGATGCCAGATATTAATTTAATTTATGCTTATAACATTTTTTATATCCTTTCAGTTTGTTGTACAGATAAAGTCCTGTTAAGGCAACAGCTATAACAAAAATCTCTCTGTAAAAAAGGAGAAAAGTTCCAACTGCTAGCTATGCTTAATTTATTCAAGGCAATATCTAGAACAACAAAATCCCCCACTACCACAAGTCTAGACAGTCCAGTAGGGTTCTTTGGAAGTTGATTACATGTGATTTTGTATTTAGTGTCATTCCTTCATAAATCATATATAGATAAATTATCTAATTATTTGGGTTCCTTCCATATATCGCTTAGTACTTAGCACTCAGTATTTACCACTTAGCATGGAATACTTGGCTGGAAAACCATGAGTAGTCATCCATTTCACTCAAGTGAAATGTGTCATTTGTACCCTACAAAATGAAGACCATAGTGTCTTTCTTATGAATCATGAATTCAAATAGGCACTGCTCTGGGGAATTTTTTTTTATGCTAGTAGCTATCATAAAGGTGCTATAATCATGGTTACATCCTGTACTTCCCCAGGGTCTCCCTCAGCCCTTCTAAGAAGACTGAAGGAGCCTTCTATGCCAGTGGTCCTCAGTGCCCCCAAGCAGCAAGAAGGCACATGCTACCATTTTGGAGTCAAAGGAATAATGAAAGTGTCCAAATGTTCTCCAATAAGGAGATAGAACATTTATGTAAGAGTCTTTTCCTACCACAAGGCCCATTATATGTCATCCTAATCCCATTTCCAAGCCAAACTCTGGCCTTTCCAAGTGCCCATCTTCAAACAAGCACCTTCCAATCCTCTGTTCTAAGATTTTTATTGGAATATGCAACTCCTATGAAAATAATTCACCTTTCAACCCAATTTAAGGGAACTGCATTCACATTTTATCAAGATCTTCCCATCAATTGAGTAGTTTCTTCTTTAATTCAACATGTTTATTGGACACCCCTCTCAGGATCTGTACTAGGCTCCCAGTGGTGAAACAGACACAGAACCCAGGACCAAGCCCTGCCTTCCAGAAGTTAGAGATTCTAAGCAATGGAAGATGAGTAGACACATCTCCCTGTGGCTAAAACATATATATGGTGCCATGAGGACAGAAAGGCTCCCCCTGAAATATCTGAACGAATTATCAATAAACTAACCAAGTCATAGCCACTGTCCCAAAGTCCCAGTGACAGGAAAGAACAGGAAATAGGTTTCAATTCCTGATCTGGCACTTAACTAGTTGTATGACGAGAAGAAATTACTGTCCTCTCTGAGTCTCTTCGTTATCTATAGAATAACAATATTAATATCAACAGGAAGGGATGTTATGAGGTGTAAGTGTTTAGCATCTAGAAAGTGTAGTAAGTACCCATGAAAATAATCAGTGTCTCTCCAAACCCACTCCCTGTTAAGAAAAGTGTATGTGTGTGTGTGTGTGTGTCTGTGTCTGTGTCTGTTTTCTGTGCCTCGGCTCATTTGTCTTGTTTCTTCTATATTTCTACTCATGTTAACCCATTTCTCATTACCTAGTTCTTGTTCTGGGAACTTCCCAATATTTTAACATTAAGGGGAGATCAGAATGGCATGTGCTCACCAAAGCTTATAGAGAGGAAAAATGGATTTCCTGCAGAAATATGTTAGGATGCTAAAAAAAAAGTTAGAATTCTCAAAAATCTATGAAGCCAGCCATGGGAATTCTGGACTATGCACCAAGGATGTATCCATTACACTTGCCAATTCTGAGAAAATTGAAACAGAAGAAATATATCTTATGGCCACCATCATTGATCCACCTGGAAGAATGGCCTGTACCAACCAGCGTCACCTGTGTTCCCAATACAGGTGTGTTTACTCATCAGTGGATATTCCTTCCAATGCCTCCCCCTCTGGGTTTCACTTGTTCATACAACAAATAATTATCAAGTGCCCAGTATATACTGGGGTCCCTCCTATTTCTTCATCTTCCAGCAACTTCTATTGGAGCACACAGACAAAACAGTTCTTGGAATTGCATGTGTACCTAGGTGGGCATGAGCACGCATGCCTATCTCCACATGTGCACATGTACAAGTGTTACGTGTGTGTCTATGTGTATATACACTTATGTGGGTATCTGAATACATGTGTATGCCTGTGTGCACGTCCACATATGTGTGTGTGTGCATGTGTGTGTGCTATACATGTTTAAATGTATGGGGCAGTAAGTATGCCTAGATGTATGTGTGTGTGTGTGTGTGTGTGTGTGTGTGTTTTGAGATCAACCTTGCTCTCTTAATGAGGACTTTATTTTGGTGGTCAGTGTGGAAATCATCTTATTGAGATGAATTAGTCTATGGAATGTTCTGCTATTTTCTTACAAGATACAGTAGAGTCTTTTCATTGTCTAACTTGCCCTAGAGGAAGTCAAGGAACAAATTATGATTCCTGTTTATTGTCTCAGAAATCCCACTCATCCCCAGTCAATTAACCAATGAGAGCCTACATGAAGGCCAAGGGCAGATCAGGCATTCAACAAATGCGTGAGTGACACTGCCTCTCTGCCTTGTGTTTCTCCATCACATGACTCTGCCCAGATTGCCAGGCTTGGTCTGGGCAGGGCCAAGCTGGCTTTAACTACGTCAGAGGCACTCAGTAGCCTGATATATGTGTCCCAGGATTGGAGAATTCAAGAATCATCTAATTCCAGTGTCAGCCCGTTGGTTTATTCCAGAAATGACCAGTTCAGCTAAAATGCACTGCCCTTGGCCCCTCCACGAGGTGGACAGTATTGTTCTGATAAGATGGGCTATCATTCCCTGGAAAGCTTATACATCCCCAAAGAGGAGCCCACTGACAGGCGAGAGCTGGCTGGAAAGATTCCAGAGAGACGGTGCAAGTGGCAGCATCATCTTGATGCAAATTAGGGACAAGGAGGCAAAGGCACACAGATGCTGCCTCTCGGGGCACTGCCCTGGAGGAAATGAAAGGCAGAGCTAAGGAAATGAAGTTGGAGATGGGGACGCCAGGAGGCTGAGCTAAAGCAGGACAGCCACCCTTAGGAATTTCAATGCACGCAGGAGGCAGAGCATGGGGAAAGCATCCCCATGGAGACCTTTAGAGCTGGCTTCAAGGGAGGGCTGGGGATGGGCCCTGGGTGCAAAGTCCAGGTCTGCTGTTCCCAGCGGCCTGGCCCAGGGGACAGTGCACAACCTTGTGGAGTCTAGTTTTCTCTGACAGCAATGGTGGAAAATGATGACACATAAATGTGTAGATTCTGTTTACATGGACAATATATGTTGAATAATGACCTTGGCATGGGGTAGAGGTATGGTCGCTATTATTTGCATATTCTTGTAGACATTAAACTGCTCTCCTGCATTCCCAGAAGATACAGCCTCCCTCCGAAGGAGCCTCCTCAGGGAAAACTCTATTCGTGTCAATTTAGCTCTCCTGACTTCTACCATTTTCACCTATTCCTGAGGATATGGGCGCAAGAAAGGCAGGGTCTCAGGTTTGCAGATGACCACACCACTGTCTTCCAAGTCACTGAACAAACAGGTGAAGTTTTCTGAGCTTTATTTCAACATCCACAGAGTGAGAATAACCACTCAGAGATTTGTGATGAGGAAGAAGGCAGACCACTGCATAGAGAGTGATGAACCCAGTACCGTCAGGACAAGGGCTCAGTAAAGCTTGCTGCCTTTGTTCAGCTGCTAGCACAAAGCACCTGCCCCGGGGCGGGGGGGTCTCTAAACAACAGAAACTTATTTCCCACAGTGCAGGAGGCTGGGATGTCAGAGATCAGGGTGCCAGCAAGGTCCGGTTCTAATGGTCCCTCATCCAGGCTGCGGACTGACGTTTGCTGTTCGTGTCTTCCCAGCATGGAGCGCAGAGAGAGGAAGCAAGCTCTCCTTCAGCTCTTACAAGGGCCCTAATCTCATTCGTGAGGGCTCTACCTCCGTGATCTCATCTGCTCCCAATTACCCTCCAAAAGCCCCACATCCTAATACCCTCACACTAGGGAGTACAATTTCAACATACGCAATTCAGGCGGGCACCAACATTTGGTCTGCAACGATTGCCTAGATGACAAATAATTCTAAGTACTGATAGCACTACTATTTAGTATTGGCATCAATAATGGAATAAACCTCTCTGTAACCACAGAGACCCTCGCTTGTCAAGCAGAGTGTTGCCTTTGGGGAAGAGGCTCTCAGGGCCTAGAATCACCAGCGTGGGGCTGCTTGCTGGGCTGTCCCTGCATTTTCAGTCCACCAGGAAGTCACAGAGGTGCCCTGACACCCCGTGGCTGCTCTCCCCTCTCTTGCTTGGTAACCATGAGCAACAGCACCCATGTCTACACAGGACACACCACCCAAGTTGCTGTGATTGGTGACAGGTTTTCATTTCCTGCCACCGTCCTTCTGGAAACACAAGCCCATCTGGCCGCCAAAAAGCACACAGTACAGAGCCACTGCAGGCTGGGACATAGAGACGTGAGGATGAGGACAGAGTGAAAGCCAACCTTCCCCTGCCTGCGGGGTGAGCCCCTCGGCCCCCCGTCCACAGAGCACGCGGCATGCCCAGCTCTGCACCAGGCAGACAAAGACCCTCCCCACAGCCATCCGCCCTTGAATGGTTTTCACTGAACATAAAATATTTAGGCGGTGATCTCAGACAGTCTGTAGTCATGTGCTGTTTCCTGCAGTTTCTAGAACTGTGCAAAGAATAGTAAGAAGCAGTGGCCTGGATGTGAATTTGCAGGGAGTAGCAGGAGGAGGAGAAGAAAGTACCAGAAGGTGCCATGTGTGCCTCTATCCAGAGCCGGCTCAGAGCACACCTGCCTCCTGGAGAGAAAAGTTCTGGGCTGTGAGTGACAGCCCAGAGTCCCAAGAATTAGAGAGTCGAAACTAATTAGATTACTTTGTTCTCACTAATTCTAGGACAACTTGTTGTTTTTTTTTTTTTTTTTATAAACATATAATATATTTTTATCCCCAGGGGTCCAGGTCTGTGAATCGCCAGGTTTACACACTTCACAGCACTCACCACAGCACATACCCTCCCCAGGGTCCATAACCCCCCACTCCCCCAGCAATCCTCAGTTTGTTTTGTGAGATTAAGAGTCACTTATGGTTTGTCTCCCTCCCAATCCCATCTGGTTTCATTTACTCTTCTCCTACCCCCTTAACCCCCTACGTTGCATCTCCTCTTGTTTTTATTAAATCTGACGATTGTCTCACTACCAGCTGAAAGCAGATCTGCTCTGGCTTCCATCGTCCCTTCTCCTCTTGCCTGGTTGATATCAGTAATCATTTTACTGATACAAGTAGTGATTGAGTGACCATCGTCACGTGGCCCTCAGATGTGTCAGCTGTGAGCAGCTGGGCCTTGCCACCTCCTGACTGTCTCTGCCCCAAGCCAGCCACTGCCTGCCACCCCCTGCTCATGACAGCTTTCAGGAATACTTCTGGCATCCCATCAATGCTTCCTAAATCTCATTACATGTTTGGTTTTGATGTTTTATTGCTAGGTAGTCAAATATTTGGCATGCTGAGAAGGAAGAAAGGGGCCCAGAGCAGCCTAGAGAGCCAATGGCAGAAAAGGTAAAATGAAGGAAAGGAATCCTTCTCTTTCCTCCCTGCTCTGTTCCTCAGTCCTTCTGCTGTGTTCTCTCTGCAGTCTCTGTCTCTTTCTCTCTCTCTGACTTTTGGTGTCTCCTCTGCCTCTTCCTTCCTTGTGACAGAGCCCCTTGACAATCCCTACTGTCAGCTGTGATGCCATACCAGGAAATTGCCAGAAAATTGCCAACCTGGCCCCCATAGCACCACTGATGTATGAGGCAGCTCCCACTATCCTCACATGGTTAACAGGGTAATGACCAGGTAGGCTGGGACAGGCCACTTCACCCTGCTGAGTTAACTTCACATCTGGGGACCTTGGGGGCAGGGAAGGCATCAATGACACGGCCTGGAGCCACCTGGGAGGTGGGCAGGCTTCAGAGTCCCCAGTTACCTACAGGAGAGCTGCAGACCCTGCTCACACCCACACAGCCCATCCGCTGTGGAGCAAACAAGGTTTGAGTCATCTAGTCTACATCTAATCACACATGGAGTCTTCCCCAGTTTGGCCAAAGGAGCCTTGGATTGTATTCACTCAAAACCATTGATGTGGACCTTGCAAGTCCAGTGCCAGACTTGGGAAATCCAGCTCTAAGTAAGATATAGGTCCATCTTCAAGGGGGCCCCGTCTTGTAGGATGTTAGGGCCAACACCTAATGGGACTAGAACCAGAGCTGAATTGGTTTAAGGTAGTCGGAAGGGCTGAGCCATGATGTCAACACATGCATTCATGGGCCACTGGGATGGCCACCAAGAAGTAGTCATTCCCCCAGTTCTTCACCTCACAGCTCAGGAAGCCTAACACTGCAAACACCCATAAGAAGACTCACAGTGCCCAGAAGAAGGCCAACTGCCTGGGAACCTTGGGACTCAATGAGCAACAACATGGGGGTGAACTGTATCCCAGGCTGGATAACGCAGAAGCCTCCCACCTGGAACCTCCAGGAGGCACTACCCCCAAAGTGTCCAGGAAGAGCCTGCTTCCCCAAGTCAAGAGCCAGGAAATGGATGGTCTAACAACAGAAAACCACTTTGGCAATAATTTCCTTGCTCATGTCAAACTCCTCCAGAAGAACCACAATCTCTCAATAAAGCATAGGGGACCCGAGCTTCCACCCCACCCCTGGGAGGTACACCCCCCTCCAGGGCAGGCCAACAGAGAGCAACTGGCTCAAAGCTGGACCCCTAACCCCAGACATCAGTGAGACAGAATATGGCAGTCCCCTGATGTAGTTCCCTACATCCCCTGTTCCACTCCAGATGCCAGCTTGGCCCCATGTGGAGCCGGGCTTCTGCCCTCTCTTGGCATCAAGAAAACAAACAAGGTGGTCGCAAGCGAGCTAGTCAACACTCTGCTTTCCCCCTTCATGATATCATCAGAACCCAGTGAAGACCCGAGCCTCTACCCCACCAGCATCAGTGAACGGGAACAAGATGGCGGGCACAGGAAGAGGAAGCAGCAGTGCTGGTCACAGGCACTCTGCTCCTCCTTCCCCTCTGGAGTCATCAGGGCCTGGAAGAGAAACCCCAACTTCCACTCCCACTCTGCAGGAATGAAGCCGACAGAGAGGCAGTGAGCCAGGGAGAAGCCATGCAGGCAGCCTTATGATTTACAACTTCAAGAGGAAGGTGAATCCCCACCCCCGGGAACCTGCCTTTTGAGGGGTGGGGGGCTGCTGATAGGCCCACTCAATTTAGGAACAAACTAGGAAAGCCATCTTATCTAAGGGTCCCAAGATGTTGGTGCCTAAAGAGCTTTGAAACTGAATATTCATTCAACCCCATGGAATGACATACCTACGAGGCCCAGGGGATGCCTAGGTGCTTAAAATACAGAGTAAAAGAAGCTTTCTGTGCTGTCCAGGGTCTCAGGGTACTGGGAGGCAGACAGGCAGGTAAACCACCGATGGTGAAGAGGACTGCACTCAAGTTTCGTACAAAGTACAGCAGGCATGAAAGGGAGCCCCTAACCAGCAGGAGGGACTCGGACGAGTGTTCACATGGACGTTTGTCGAACGACTGAATAAATGTCTTGAATGAAGAGCGTGAATTAAGAGATGAAAACTCTGAAAGCAGGGGAAAAAGATCACCAAACTCTAAGTAGAAGGTGTCTCTTGTGTGTTTTATGCACCTTGAAAAAATGTTCACTTTCCATAAATACACACGCATTCACCCTTCCCTCTATGCCATCCCCATGTACCTCACTTCCACAGATACACGCCAAAGCTTCCCTACCTTCTCACTTGCCTTGCCTTCAAGAGGATCTGACAAGGTGTTATGAAGTCTCACCAGAAAACTGGAAACCCCTCTTGAGCCATGCACACTTTGGGAGGTTAGAAAGAAGTTAACTTTCCCTTCATCAGCCCAAGCGACTGACCTTGAACAGACTTCTTTCT
This sequence comes from Lutra lutra, assembly GCF_902655055.1. Classification (NCBI taxonomy): domain Eukaryota; kingdom Metazoa; phylum Chordata; class Mammalia; order Carnivora; family Mustelidae; genus Lutra; species Lutra lutra. Next base: position 7,587,874 of record NC_062284.1, on the reverse strand, counting down.
CAGGGAGACCAGAAAGCCTTCTCCTGACATCTGGATCCCTGCTTGCATGACCTAGCCTGTGTCCCCAGTCTATCCCTTCCTACATATCTTCCCAGACTCTTTAATGCCTCAGGAACATTTCTTCAGGGCAGAGACAGAAAAAAATAAAGGCAAAACCTTGATTCTGGAAGTCTTCTAATCTGTTTCATTGACCAAGTAAATCCTACCTCTTGTTTGAGATCCTTCTTGTTCAAAGAAAATTCTGCACATTTTTCAGTGTTCTAACCCTTAATGAACCCCCAAGTCCATTGTGTTCTGTCACCGAAAGTGAACTCTGACAACCGCTGAACAGCTTCCCAGAGAGATGACAGTGCATATGTCTGACGTTTTAAGAGACCATCATGTGTGGTCATATAGAGCTTTGTGGATTGGCAGGTGGTTAGGGGAAGAGGCACCTGTCACTCTTGCTCTCTCACCTCCTGCTGTGACCCCCCTTAGAAAACATGAAATAATGAGCAGACAGCATCATCCAAGCATGAACGAAGAGCCAATCCTGTTTGATTCCACTAGGGGATCTCGAAAGGTTTATGGTTGAAAATAGGACATCCAGAAAGCGTATGTATTTTTAAACATAGTTTTATATATCATATTATATTATATTATAAATATTATTTTCTGTGTTTTTCCTTGTCTCTAAAACTGTAATACTATCTTCTCCATACAGTTTATGTAATAATTAAATGAGATATGAAATGCTAAAAAAAATGGTGGTCCATATAGTATCTCAAATAAATGTTATTATTGGCACCGCCAATTTCCTGCGATGGTGATCCATTATGCTTATGAAGGACTGTCAGTGTGCTGAGGATTTTTGTGTTCACTGCTGTTAGGACAATTGCTCCCTTCTCCGCTTCAGGAAAAGGCAGCTCAGTGACTTCCTCTGGGCTCAGACTGGTAATGACTGCTGGGCCACGCAGATTGGAGTGGTGGTGAAGAGCTTGGTTTCTGGCACAGACCATAGGGATCTGAATCTTAGCTTTACTACTCGTGAATTATGCAACCCTGGAACATTATCCAACCCCTCCAACTCTCCAGCTCCTCATCTTATGCAATAGGTTCTTTTAGGTTGTCCTGTGGGTCAAATAAAATTATAGATGAAAAGAACCTAAGGATGTACCCATCACACCTAGTATGTGCTCAATAAACCTTAGCTACCTATCACTGAATTCAGATTTTCTGAACCTCACAGTCTTCCCGTAGTATAAAGACATCACATTTAAGATCTCTGCTTTTCTTGAAAAAAAAAAAAAAAAAGATCTCTGCTTTAGGGGTGCCTGGGTGGCTCAGTTGGCTTTCAGCTTAGCTCTACCGTCAGCTCAGATCATAATCTGCCTTCAACTCAGATCATGATCTCAGGGTCCTAGGATGATGGCTCCCTGCTCAGTGGGGAGTCTTTGTCTCCCTCTGCCCCTCCCCCTGCTCATTCTCTCTCTCTCTCTCAAATAAATAAAATCTATTTTTTTAAGAGATCTGTTTTAGGGGCACCTGAGTGTTCAGTTGTTAAGCCTCTGCCTTCAGCTCAGGTCATTGTCCTGGAGTCCTGGGATCGAACCCCACATTGGGCTCCCTGCTTGGCATGAAGCCTGCTTCTCTCTCTCCCACTCCCCCTGTATGTGTTCCCTCTCTCACTGTCTCTCTCTGCCAAATAAATAAACAAAATCTTTTAAAAGAAAGAGATATGTTTTAAAGTGAAAATTAACTGGGAATTGGAGTGTAAGTCTCTTATCATCCAAGAGGTGGTGAAAATAGACACCTAAGAGTTACACCACAGAGTATATGTTTATGAAACTGATACAGATGTCTTGTGAGAAGGGCTTATATTCTACTCCAAAATGAGAGAGAACAGATTCAATAGCACACAAAAACTTTATACTCATCCCAGTCCCAGTCCAAAAGTAAAACAGAGGAATTACGATTCTGGACTGCCTCATGGGAAAACCTGCTTCATTACGTGGAAGACCCAGGAAAAAAGTGACTATGGGATCTTAATTTTTGTAATAGAAAGGAAATATATTTTCCAAGTTTACCACTTAATGGTTTGCATCTTGGAGCTGAGATATGGAGTCTGATCCCACCGACTTTTAAGCTATACATAACCTTCATATATTTACTGAAATTCTCTGAGTTACATCTTCCTTATTTCTAAAGAAGAGTCCAATGAATGTGTTCACTATTGGCATAACGGTTTGAATGAAATGAAATTATAAGTAAGACCAACCTAGCACATTGCCTAGCACATAGTGGATGTTCAGAAAATACGAAATTGTTTTGAGTTTGAAATGTCACAGAGCTCAAAGAAATGACAAGATCCCAGAGGATGCATGGCTGACATCAGATGAGACATATCTAAAAAGTAAAACTGTGATACTATAATTATGAGCAATTCCAGTGAAGGAAGAAATGCTGCTCAAGAAAGACATATAAGGTCACAGGGAGATTCCTGGCAAGCTCATACCGCAAAAGACCAAGCATCAAAACAGGGACAGGAGGGCATGTGAGCCAGGAGAAACATGAAACAGGTGTACAACAACCCAGTGGGGGTTGTTGGGGCGGGGGGATAAACCACAGCAAAGGAAAACACGCAGAAATGCTGCAAACAACAGAGATTTTGATGCTGTGTCTGGTGTGGACAGTTGAACAAGGACACCACCAGCATCCCGCTTGGATGGAGATGGTATAATATTAACCTAGGAGGAGGGCCTGGCAGAGAAGAGTGTATACTTCTTCTGCAGGATTTGGCTTGGAAGTTAAGAAGATTACCATGGCTACAGAAAGAGATGGAAAGGAGGACCCATCAGGATTACCATAATGTTTCACATTAGAAAGGGTGGTAGATTGGACTAGGCCGTTAGCAGTTGAGGAAGTAGGAAGTTAGGACTCCTGGACATATGTTCATATTATGAAAAAATTTCAAACATACAAGTGGTGATAACTCATCAGAAAACTTGATCTCATGGCCTATCTCACTTTTTATGTCCCTCATTCATTTCCCCCTGCTCCCACTGGATTATCGAGAAGCAAATGCTCATCCGTAAATAATTCAGTATCACTAAAAGTTAGAGTCTTGTTAAAATCATAACCACACTGCCATCTTGACATCTGAACCATTTAACAATAATTCCTCAGCTGCGTCAGATATCTAATCAGTGATCAAAAGTACACTACTGTCTTGTAATTTTTGTTTTCATAATTTTCTTTTAGGAGACAGTGTTCAAACAAGGGCCATACATTCATGCATTTCTTTGATGTCTCCTAAGGTTTTATAGCCTAGAGATTTCTCTTCCCCATCTGTATTTTCCTTAAATTTACTTTTAAAGAAACGAAGTTGTTAGTACTGTAAATTTCCACACATACTAGGTCTTGCTAAGTGCATCCTGTGGCTTGCTCATTTGTCCCTTGGATGTCACATAAACCGGCAATTGAAATTAGTTCCTTGTTCAGTTGCTGTTTGATTTTTTTTTTTTTTGCAAGAATACTTCATTGATGGTGATGTGTACTTTCATCAGAGACACTTAATGTCTGACTTCTCCTCTCTTTTCTTAGTTAAAATTGAGCAGCAGATTCAGATGTTGTCACCCTGACCCGTGACGAATTTTTCTGTAGCTGTACGTTTGATGCTCTGAGTAGACATCAGAAGCATTGCATTGATCTGTGATTTCATTCAGAGTTTGATAATGTTGATAATGCAATCATACTGTGATAATGCAATAATATTCCTTTTTTGCTCATTTTCTTTAAAATTTTGAAAGAGAAATTTTTCCTTATCAATGGTTTGATTTCAGGTGTAATATAAACAGAAGATGCAGATGGATATTTATCTGCCTTATTTTACCAGTTTTCACAATAGTGAGTTATTTCCCTAGCATTCCCTCCAAAAGTAACCAATATGATTTGTGTTTGATATTATTAGGAATTCATGGATTTAAAATATTGGGTGTCTTTCAATACGTTATCATACTTATTCTTTTTAAATTAAACTTTTTTTAGATAATTGGATTCACATATAGTTGTAAGAAATAATATGAAGAGATCCCATATTATTCACTACATTTTCTTTCATGAAATTACTATAGTTAGGCAAGATTGCATAATATCTCAACCAGAACATTGACATGGATACAGTCAAGATAGAGAAATTTCAATCACTACAAGGATCCCTTGTGTTTGGCCTTTTATAGCCACATCCACTTCCCTCTGACTCCTTCCTAAAACTCTGGCAACCACTAAGTTCAAAAGCTTGACATTTTACCTGTAGGTGCATGGTCGCTTTTAAGTTAATTTTTGTGTTTTTTTTAATTTAGGTTGTTTTGTTTGTTTTGTTTTAGAATTTTGCCTACAGATATGTAAATTGTTCCATGACCATTTGCTTGAAAAGTTATTCTTCCACCAGGGTAATACTTTTATACCATTGTCAGAAATCAACTGGGAATATTTTCTACTCTGTTCCATGGACTCATACATCTATTCCTCCACCAATACCACACAGAATTAATTACTGTGGTTATAGAGCAAGTCTTGAATCTGGGTAGACTGATTCATTTCATGTTTTTCTCATTTTATTTTACAATACTATTTTAGATTTTCTAGTCCCTTTACCATTCGTATAAACTTTGGAATAATCATGTCTATAGCTACAAAAAAAGTCATCAAATTTAAATAGTATTTTGTTATATTCATATATCAGTTTAGGAAAGATAGATCTCTACTCTGTTGAATCATCCAATCCATTTATTTAGATCTTCTTTTATTTCTTTTATTTCTTTCACCAACTCACTGGATTTTTCAACATACTACAGACTAGTACATATTTTGTTAGATTCACACCTAAATATTCCTTTTTTTTTTTTTTAAACAATGCTAAATGGACTTGTATTTCCAATTTTGGTGTCTGAGTGTTCATTACAAGTATATAGGAATATAGTTAAATTTTGTTTATCTTGTACTTTGTGACTTTGATGAATTCATTAGTTCCAGGAGGCTTTTTGTTTTTTTGTGGGTTTTTTTTTCGGTTTAGAAAATCTACTTGCTTTCTGATCTACATGCTTTCACTTCTTTTTCTTGCCTATTGAAATGGCTAGAACTTTTAGCATTATGTTAAATAAGAGAGTGAGAGTGGACATCACTGCCTTCTGCCTTCTACATCTTAGAAAAAAAATGAAGAAAACAGTCTATCTTTTACTTAAGTGTAATGTTAGCTTGGATTTATTTCAGATGTCCTTTATCAAGTTGAATAAAATCCCTTCCATCCTTCTAATGACCAGATTCTAATTCTGAATAGGTATTGAATTTTTTCATATATTTTCTCAGCATCAATCAATATAGTCATGTGATATTTCTTCTCTGCCAATCTGTCTTTTAATTAGTATATGTAAATTAGTACATGTAGATCACTTATACTTGTGTAAATATGAGTCTGAAAATTTTCCATTTCATTTTCTTCTTTCTGTTCTTTTTATTTTTCACTTCTCCATTTCTTTTCCCTGCTTTCCTATGGATTATTTAAACATTTTTTAGAATCCCATTTTGATTTTTCCATAGTGTTTTAAATGTATTTATTTTCATAGAAGTATTAGTGGTTGCTTTGAATAAGATAAATATATTTAAATAATACAAGGTAAAGCTGTTTACTCTATTGACAGTTTACTAGTTTGAGAAAAGTGCACCTTTTTTTTTTTCACCTTTTTCATCCCTTATCCCTGCCATGTTTACAATATAATTATCTTAAATATTTTCTCAATATACACTTAGAAGCATGTCAGACAGTGTTATCATTTTTGTTTCTACTATAAAACATAATTTAAAGGTCTCAAGAGAAGGAAAAGTATAATTACACATATTTTTTACTTTCTTTAATTCTTTCTTTCCTCTTTTCATCATTTCTGTTTTAAGAACTTTCTTTAGACATTCGTTAACAGCAATAAATTCTCTTAGTTTTTCTTCATCTGAGAATGTCTTGATTTCTGCCTGTCCTTGAGGGATATTTGTGCTGGGTATAGAACTCAGAGCTGGTGGTTCTTTTCTTTAATGTTTGCAAAATATTCTGCCATTTAATTTTGGCTTCCATGGCTTCAAGTTAAAAAAAAAAAAAACAATCTGCCATTTAAATTGATTTTCCTCTACAGCTAGGATGTTACTTCTCTATTGCTGCTTTCAAGGCATTTTCATTGTATTTAGTGTTCAGAAGTCTGACTGAGGTATGTCTTAGTGTGGATTTCTTTGGAGTTTAATGTTTTAAAGTCCAGGCAGTATCTTGAATCTGTAGATTTATGTCTCTTGCTAAAATTTGAAATGTATTCAGCCATTTCTTCAAACATTATTTTTTGGTCTCATCTTTTTTTTCTTCCTCTCCTTCTGGAACTCCAAGGATATGAATGAGGGTCTCATAGGTCTCTGAAATATTGTTAATTTTCTAGAATTCTATCTTCTCTTTGTTGTTTCTCATTACTGCCATGTGGGTATAGAAGTTCAGGTCCCCCACTCTGCCTATGTTGACACATGAGAAGAGCTTCTTATTAACCTCTGGAAAGATTTGAGGGTTCTGGGTCCCCACTAGGCCTCCACTGATATGAAATGGAGGGGAGAAGTGCTCCATTTTTGTGGATTATAAAACTTTATGGGTTAGGAGTAAGGCTGACTTCATTACACTGGACTCTGTTGAAAATCCTGACTCTCCACTAAACCTTCTCTGACACAATCCTAGTGAGAAGAAAGAAAATGGAACCTTGTTAGTAACAGGTGGGTTTGGAAGTCCAGTCTCTCCATATCCTCTCCACTGATACCACACAAGCAGGGAGGGTTCATTTCCACCTGGTGCAGATGAATGTACCAGTTCCTTTACTGGACCTTCTTTGTCATTATCCCAGTGAGTAATTCGGCAACTATAGGCTTCCCATTTGCTTTTGCTGATGTGGGTGAGGAGAAAGCCACGTTTTTTTCTGTGGTATTTGACTGCAACACAATGGTTATTATGTAAAAGTTTTCTGTATTTCTAGGGGCCCTGGGCGACTCAGTTAATTGAGCATCCTACTCTTGATCTTGGCTCAGGTCTTGATCTCAGGTCATGAGTTCAAGCCCCATGCTGGGCTCCACACTGGGCCTGGAGCTTACTTTAAAAAAAGAAGAACAATACAAGTTTTCCATTTTTCTAGGCTGCTTTCTTCCTGGTCCTTTGACTAGAGGAAGGAGGCTTGGGGGCGGCGGGGGGGGGGCGCAATTTTTTGCCTGCACTCATTGGCATTTTCAAGTTACTGGCCTGAATCTGGGGTAGGAGTATATAAGACAAAACAAAACAAAAACAAATAACTTACCACAGTATTATTCCTTTGGTTTTGAGGTCTCCCATCAGTCTACCTTCTTCTCTCCACCTTCTAGAGTCTTTTTATGTGTGTTTTATATATAATGTCCATAGTTTTTAGTTGTATTTAGCAGAATAGGAAAAAGTGAATCTACTTTATATTCCTAGAGGCAGAACTCTGATCATTCTTTTTGATACCGAAAGTTAAGGATTCAGTCAAAAGAAGCATCTTCAGGTTAGGTCTTGTCTCCTTTTAAAATTATCCCAGCAATCATTGATAGCTTCCCTGCTTTCTGGTGTAGTAAGGTGTTCCAAGCTCATCATTTTATTATATGAATAAAAGTGTGTGCATTTCTTTTAAAACAATGGTACAATATTATTACTAGTAATATGATTGCTGGAAACAGTTTAGGATTGGGGGGATTTTTTTTTTTTGCAGTTGTATTTTGTATTTTGGGTGCAGCACACAAGTTTTTTTTATCCATTTTAAATAATTCCAGTCTGCCAGTTATGCCAAAGCAATGCTACAATGTGATACATTTTTAGGCCCATTCATTTTATTTTGCTTTTAAATTTTAAGAATTGTTTTATTATAATTTCAGTTTGGTTTTACTTTATAATTACATAGAATATTTTTTAGCTCTGATATCAAGCATATAAAATAAAGCATAGTCAGAAATGTATAGCTTCTTTGTTCATTCCAGTCTGTTTGTTCTCTGTCTCACTGATCTGAGGTGATTTCACTGCATAAAAAAAGGATTATATACAATAGGGTCTATTTCTGGATTTTCTATTCTATTTTATTGTTCTTTTGTGCTATTCATATACCAATCCCCATTGTTTTAATTGTAGAGGCTTTATAATATGTTCTAATAACCTATTGAGCTTCTACTTCGTTGTTCTTTTTTGTTTTTTTTTTTCAAAAAAAACTTGTCTTATTTGTTTTGCCAACTAAATTTATAATCAAGTTGTCTAACTTTTGAAATAAGTTTAATAGTATCTCAAGAGAGTTATGGTCCTAAGTTTACAAATTAGATTATGGATGTATTTCAGACATCTATCCAACAAAATTTCCAGAAGATTGGAGGTGGCATGTAGGAGAACAAAACCAACAGGGGTAATCCCAACCTGTTAAACCTAAGAAAATGAAGGACAGAGTAGTTGTCAGTCATTAAAGAGGCGGCTGTGTGGGAGATGATTAGGGCTCATGAGCTTAAGCTTTGATATATCAGGTTTGAGAGGTCTATACCTAATTAAAAATGTCAAGTAGGCAGTTGGAAATAGGAGCCTAGAATGACAGTCGCAGATGTAAATTTGGAAGTTACCGTCAAGGGGTTAATATTTAAAACCATATAACTTGCCAATGTTGCCAGAGGAAGGAATACCAGAAAGAGACTTTATCCAGACCAAATGGAGAGCTGTGACATCCTTGTTCCTGGGAAAGCAAAGGAACTGAGAAACTGAACAAAGAATCTGGAAAAATTTTATATCAAAACAAGGCCACAGTATGGAGAGGAAGAAGTGTACCAGTCCAAAAAATGGGGAATAGGAAGAAAAAGCCAGAGATGGGTTGACTAGGGAATACCAAATTTGAGCAAGACCAAGGCTCACAGGGGGAACAGGTCAGACCTACATGGCTAGGGGATACAGCAAATAAAGGCAGAGTTCTGTGCCTATAAACCTCTCCAGAAAGACATGGTCTCAGGAGGCAGTGTCTTGACAATGACTGTATCTTACAGTGTCTACAGGGTTATTTTTCTCAGGGCTTTTTGTCACAAACACAGTTATAATCTTTGACAATCTTAATTATAAAAAGAATCTACTGGAAATATAAGTAATCTCATAAACCTAAGAAGATGAAGATCCAGGTTTAGAAACTGACAAGACTCTCATGACCGTAGGCAGGCAGGAACTATAACCTGTGAGATACAGGAGAAACCATTTTCTAAGAACACTCTCAAATTAGAGACAGTTGCAGCCACCTGTCAAAACCACTCTGCGGCTGTGGGGAATTCACCCCTAAATATCCCTTTATCTTTGTATCACCTCCCCTAAAATCAAAGTCCTGGACAGAGTAGCTGATTAGCCAAGACTAGGTTATATTCCTCTACACCAGCTACCAGAAAAATGCTAAGAGAAGAGAGCTCTCCCTTTTGGCTTTCACTGTAGAAGCTGTGTTATTGCAATCTACCAATAACATGTGCAGTCGGAGAGTTCTCCAAAAATAAGAAAGGGTAGACTGCAGGACACGTGAAATGAAAATGTCCATCACACATGCTAAAAGAATTTGTACATCTGATAGCAGTCTCTGAAGAACAGAAGAGAGTGGAAGGGAGATTTGCTTGTAGACTGCAGATATCATTTTAATCCTAATTTCCCCCAAAGCAGCAAAGCATGGATTCTGGAAACTTCCAGCTCATAAAGTTGGGAGTGTCAGTAGCAAGGTATGGACTGAGTTGAGGAATCGGGGTTGAGCAGGACCAAGGTCAGGAAGGAAGTTGGTCAAGCAATATTCTAATAGAGCTTTTTAAATGGCTGATCTGTTACTGGTGAAATATTGAAATGCACAAAAGCTATAGCACCCAGTTACAGAGCTGTAATTCAAAAAGATCTTAAAAGGGTGAGGGCGCCTGGGTGGCTCAGTGGTTGAAGCCTCTGCCTTCGGCTCGGGTCATGATCTCAGGCTCCTGGGATCGAGTCCCGCATGGGGCTCTCTGCTCAGTGGGGAGCCTGCCTCCTCCTGTCTCTCTCTGCCTGCCTCTCTGCCTACTTGTGATCTGTCAAATTAAAAAAAAAAAAAAAAAAAAAAATCTTAAAAAAAAGAGTGGAACTCTAGGCCAAAACACACCAGAATAAATGGGACAAATGTTAACTGGGACAAATGCGGGATTCTGCATGTAGTTTCAAAAAAACCCAATTGTTCTCTTAGAAGATTGAATCGCCTAGTCTGAGAAATTTAGTAGTGTAAGGCACTTGAAAAAATCATCTAGTTCAACTGCCTTATTTGACAGGGATGTTAACTTAAAGCTCAGAAAAAGGTAGAGGCTTCCCCAAGGATTCACAACAGACTGGTGGAATCAGAATTAGCACTCACGTCCCATGGCTAACTCCTTTAAAATACTTTTTAAATGGCCCTAAAGAGGTTTTAACGTGCTATCCATTCCTAAGAAAATGATCTGATGGAGCTTAGGAAGTGTTTAGTAGAAGCCAATAGCATTAGGCAGCTGCTAAAATATTAACAGAGACTCAGTTGCATGGAAAGAGGCACCATGTGCAGAGCTGGAAATAAATGACCCAGCATTTTCTGCCCAGATCAGTCACGCCTAAAGAACCGTGCTTGCTTCCGCCAGTCCCATTTGGGGAATCCAAATAAGGGATGGTGAAGGCTCTGTACATGGCGGCAGAAATGTCGGAAGCAAGAGTGGTGATCTCGATGGGAAAAGCATCAGCTAAGGAAAGAAACAGTAGCTGCCCTCAAATGTATCAGGCGCTCTTCTGAGGAGGGACAGAGGCTTTCCTGAGTTGCCTGATGACAAAAATGGAACCACAGTGTGGGGGAGTAACAGAGAGGGATGATGTACGCCCCCTGCTGGCAGGGTTGTGTAATCTCATCTACTTCCCCTGTCCGCGAAGGAGGCAGCAGCAGCAAGGAGCACAAGGTCACGTTCAGATCCTCACTTTCTGTGGTTCTATTACTTTCCTAAGGCAGATATAATTTTTCTATCAGATATTAAGGTCTTTGAAATCAAGCTCATTATAATGTCTCAGAGAGGCGCAACCCTGTCTTACTCTCTCTGTGGTCCCCGCAGTGTCTAGAACAATGAAAGATAAACAGAAAGTGTTCAGTACCTCCTGACAATGGAGTTTTTCATATTCTCTTCTCTTCCTCCTCCTTCCGTCACAATCACTGATGCCAAGCCACTTACTGCAAAGCAACAAAGAAAAAAACTGGCTATGCACACGTGCGTGGGTATCTCGAAAGAAACAGAAAGAGAATTGAGGAACGGGTTTTAAATTTTATGTACTTGTGCAGAATAATAGTTAAACATGCACAATCAGTGAAAAGAAATGGCTTAATGCTGAATTCATACCTTTATACACAGGATCACATAGAGCAAAGCTTGGCATCATTCCTGTGCTTATCTCCACTCTGCCCCTTAGTTTTTCTAGAAGATTCTTTTTTAATGTTGAGAACCATCCTATTATGATAGGATGGAAAGGAGTGCAACTGGAGGGCTGGGAGGAGGGTGGGTGAGGGCAGATCTGTGGCAGAGCCTCTGGGTCCGATACGGAATCTAACCCTGACTGTCTCTGCACTATTGTGTGTTCAGCAAAGTGACTTAAATATTGAGACTTGGTTTCCTCAACTGACAATTGGAAATGACATTGCATGCCTCTCTCTACAAGTTGTCCTGAGGACGGACGCAGTCTGGCAAGTCATGGGCACACATTAAAATTAGTTCCCTTGCCTTTGCTTCTGAAACCCCTCCAAGGAAGAATCATCTCATGAAATATCAAAGACCTTTGCTCTGCAGGAATTTTCTCTCCCAGTCCCATTTCAGAAGTGGCTACCTTCGCCAAGAATGGAAATTGTGTGTTAATTCATTTGCCAACACTGTTCAATAGATAGTGATGGCCCACAGCGTTATTCCAAGTGTTCCTAAGCTATTCTAAGTTCTTTGGGAAGGAACCAGAGAAATGCAGTACTTACAGTGGGTACCTGAGTGGAAGCAGCAACAAGGAAGCCACGTGTTTGCTATCCCTGCCTTCCACATGAATGACCAACGCAATGGATGATGAAAAACTTGAGATCAGAAGAGTGAATTTACATTAATTCATTTCAGTTGCTTAAGTTTCAGGTTTCATAACTGTAAAATGATTAATAAAAATGATGATGATGATGAAGAAGAAGAACAGACATCAACATCTGTCTCACTGAGACACCGAGAACAATGGATATCGAAATGTTTGGAACGTCAAGTACCATGAAGCAATGCCAAGGCAGAAGGGTCCATTGAGTGCACACATCAAGTAAACCAGACTGGTAGAGAGGACCCCACGCAGGGAGGGTTTGAGGTCTGGGTGGCCGTGAGTGCCAAAGGAAAATGTCAAATAAGAGAGGCATCATGTAAGTTCCCCTTCTCAAGGTTCATAGAGGCAACCTATAGCAAACACACCCCTTTAAACTGTGATTTTGAGGAATCACCGTAAAATAAAATCAAGGACATTGTAAAAGGAAATGTTGTATCACTGCTGAATTAATGGGCTGCTTCTCTATTCTTGTCTACTCTCACAAAGGAGGGCAGCTGGCATTGAGCTCTGAAGTTTCTGGAACTGTTTATTATCTCCAGGGACTTACTTCTCTTGCTAGGAGAATCTGGCAGACCTGGATGGCAGACCCCTCCTTTTAAGGGAAGATTGAAAGATAGGGAAAGCGGTTTCCAATAAATGATGATAAAAGATCAGTCATTCAAACTATTTCATATTTATTAAGCTCCAACAACATACGAAACACCCAGCTGTGAGGTCCTAAAGGTGAATGACATTTGCTATAGAAGAGATCCAGAGAGATTATATTTGAAGTTGAGCTAGAGGCAGGTTTGATGAAGAAAGGGCATTTAGTATCAGGAAACAGATCTTAGGTCAAAGGGACTCCATCAACATTTTGCAGAGAGATTGGACCATGTGGATCCAGTTGATCTGGGCAGTGCCCCAGGAGAGAGTGAGGGGGTGTGTGTAAGCTTGTGCAAACATGTTCGTGTTTCTGTGTGCATGCGGTGCACCGTGGTGCGTGGTGGGGTGGGAGCTGGGAACAGAATGGGTGGTAGGATGTTGCTAGTGAGAAAAGGAAGACCCAGGGAGAATCCCAAAGAGGCTGATTCAAGTCTTCCAAGCAGGTCACCAGGGACAGTAGCAATAAGTAAGGCCACCCCAGCCTCCTCAGTCAGCTGATATACGTAAAGTCTTTGTCAGAGCGTACTTCATAACCAATTTGTGCTTCGATATCATTAGCTATAGTCATAAGCAATGCCAATTCTCCTTTATTGAAACAATGAAGAACTCTCTGGGCTTCCCACTTGCTGCACTATGCTACTGGAGTTCTTAGAGAGCTATTTCTTTCCTGTTATACCCACTCCCCTCTTTTTCTCTCCATCATTCACCAAAGTCCTATTCTTTCTCCTTTGCGATTTTCTCCCAAACATGGATTTTATTGATTGATTGATTGATTGAAAGAGCCCACAAGCAGGGGAAGGAACAGAGGGACAGGGAAAGAAAGGGTCCCAAGCAGACTCCCCACTGATCGTGGAGCCCATCACGGGGCTCAATCTTACAACTCTGAGCTCACGAACTGAGTTGAAACTAGGAGTCAGATGCTTAACCCACTGAGCCTCCCAGGCGTCCCTCCTTTGCAACTTTTCTGATAGTCCTGTTCCGTAAAGGATCAACCTTGCCCAAAGAACGATGACATCCTTGACGGGTCCCTGAGAGGAAACCTCTAAGCCCTTGGAATGCCCAGCCTGCTTAGACCGTCTCTGTTTATCAGGAAAGCATGCACCATGTTGAACAGTCTATGCCAGTCATGTGACTTATGATAGGGGTCTGGGGTCACACCACTGTGTGATGTGCTCATCACATGCACAGCTCCGCTGGAAAAGCACAGGGGAAGTTCTGCATTAGGTCTGTCTTATATCCTGCCCTACGCTCCTTTTCCTGTGGCTGACTTTAATCTGTTTATCCTTGCATGGGAGTGAACCCTGACTGTGAGTATAATAGCTTTGCTGACTTCTGCGAGCCCCTCTAGCGAATCCTAGAACCTAAAGGTGCTCTTTGGAAACTCTGAGACTACATTCTCTTATTCCTTTTCTTTGATCAACCAACGGTTTCAGGGGATGACAGCTCACTTGGCCCACAGAGGAGACCAATTACATAGTATGCAGGACCAATGCAAAATGAAAAAGTAGGGTATTTCATTCAAAGTTGAGAATTTCTAGACAGGGGCACCTGGGTGTCTCAGTGGGTTAAAGCCTCTGCCTTCAGCTCAGGTCATGATCCCAGGGTCTTGGGATCAAGCCCCACATTGGGGTCTCTGTTCGGCAGGGATCCTGCCTCCCCCACTTCTCTCTGCCTGCCTCTCTGCCTACTTGTGATTTCTGTCTGTCAAATAAATAAATAAAATTAAATTTAAAAAAAAAGAATTTCTAGATAGTGACAACAGAATATGAAGGCAGGTGTGGCGCCCTTCTGAACACAGGGTCAGTGAAACTTCACCTCACGAAGGTGGTCCTGCCCACAGACTCCTAAATCTTCTGCCTGTCTCCTGCTGTCTTCCTTACTCTCCCAAGAATATCACAGAAATTCATAATCAAGGAGTCATTATGAACTCTTATGCACAGTCTCATTTATAATGTGCCGAGATTTGTGTGTTAACTTATTTAATCCATCCAAGACCCCTGGATGGAACATTTTATAATGCCCATTTTAGAGGAGTCTGAGGCTCCAAAATGTTAAATAATACGTCCAAAGCTACCGTTGATGTAGCAAAGCTTGGATTAGGACCCACAACTATCCAACCTCAACATCTGAACTCACAGTCACAGAGTCAGATAAGCCTTACAGGAGGCTCTCACTCATCTCCAAATTTAAAAATAGTCATTGCATTGAATTCCACAAAACTGGTTTTGAGAGTGGGGAAGAGGCCACTATAAGTACCCTGAGGCTCTCCACTTCAGCAATAAGGACAAGTAAAACAATAAGAACAAGTAAATAATTCAACAAAAAGGACAAGTAAAATAAAAAATCCACCGCTCCAGAAGGATCTCTTAATTAATAGGCCCATGGTGTTCATAGAGTCAGACTCCACTGTCCCAATAAAACACTTCCTTAGCATCATTCATTCTAGAAGGTTTATTACGTCAGGTTCCCACCACCATCTTCTCTGGAACTTCCCCTCTTAGAAGTTCATGCTGAGGGGTTCACCTGTCTCATACCACTCATCTCCAGTTTGCTCTGCCCACGGGTAGACCCATGAGTGGGTAGAAGTCCACTGGAGTAGACTCATATCACCCTACAGAATTCAAATATGTATGTGATAGTGGAGAGCGTAAAAGATGCAGAGACAAACAAAGTCAATAGCATGAGGGGTTCCTATCACTATTCCTTTCATTGAAGAGATATGGTTTCAGTGACCTTGACAGGGTTGATAGAAATCGATTGCCCCCGCCCCCGAGTCTGTGTTGTTTACTAAGTGCCTCCAAGAGCGTGAGTATCTAATAAACTAAGGACTATGCTTGTGTTTAAAATGCTCATGTTTCCTAAAAACGTGGCTGCTAAAGGCAAAGCAACAACTTCATTTCATACTCATGTAAAGAAACCACAATCTAGTCCAAGTCTTAGAAGAAACCATGGCTGGCTCGGACTTCCTGAGAAGTGACATGTCACTTTCCAATAGAGTGCTTCCAAAGAGATTTTAAGTCAAGCTTTCGTCTCACAAGCAGACTTTATACCGAAGCTATACACAGCTGTGACTGTAATGTATTTGCCAGGGGATCGGCAATCAGGTCACTGGGGAGTTGCCCGCATAGCTGTGGAGACCCCAGCCACAGGCTGTAAGGAGTTACAGCAGTATCCACACCAGGAAAGAAACCCCTGCATATACTGATGGTTTGGGGCAGCAAAAAACAGGGGTAGACTGAGAAAACCATGCTATAGAGAAGAGAGAAACCAGCTCTAGAGGTATGAAAATGGGGACTCCCTACTGACAGAGAGAGAAAGAGAAGGAGATTGGGAAGGAGCATCCTTGGATGGAGTATGAGGTTTCCAGCTGAGTGGCTGTCACCCCAGGATAACTTTCCTCTCGTGCTCATTCTCTTCTCCTTTTGCAGGAACATCTTGAGGCCCAGGAATGATTTGTGCTCTGGATTCAGCTTCTATTGCTCTGCATCGTCTAATAGTCCCCAAGCAATTGACCCTTTCTCTTAGATTCTGATATCAGCTTGTCACCCAAGGGCCACACAACTCTGATAGTCTACAGCCGTGATAATAATAATAACAGTGCGTCATTTCTAATTTCCAATTTGGTTCTGGAATCATAGGCCATGCATGAACCCTTCCTATAATTTTTTAAAGAATGAACTATTCCTTCATTTGTAACTTGGCTATGATTAATAATAGATGAATGGATAAAGAAGATGGGATATAGATATAGATATAGATATCTCCACAACAGAATATTACTCAAAAGAATGAATTGCTGCTATTTACAACAACATGGATGGACCTAGAGGGCATTACGCTAAGTGAATTAAGTCAGATAGAGAAAGACAAATACTACATGATCGCCCTTATATGTGGAATCTAAAAGACCCTTAACTACAGGAAACAAACTGAGGGTTACTGGAGGGAGGACTCTGGGGGAATGGGGTAATTGGGTGATGGACATTGAGGATGGCAATCGAAGTAATGGCACTGGGTGTTGTATGCACCTGATAAATCACTAAATTCTACCTCTGAAACTAATAATACAATATATGTTAATTAGATTGAATTTAAATTTAAAAATTTAAAAATGTATCCAAAATATATAAAGAATTTATACAAGTCAACATCAAAAAATTAATAATTTGATTTAAAAATGGCCAGAAAGGATAAACAGACATTTCCTCAAAGAAGACATACAGATGAAAAGAAATAAAAAACAAACGAACAAAATATTACAAGCACAATCTTAAATACAGAGAAACTGGTAGTTGCCAGAGGGCAGGTGGTGGGG
Source organism: Lutra lutra (assembly GCF_902655055.1). Classification (NCBI taxonomy): domain Eukaryota; kingdom Metazoa; phylum Chordata; class Mammalia; order Carnivora; family Mustelidae; genus Lutra; species Lutra lutra. Next base: position 7,570,772 of record NC_062284.1, on the reverse strand, counting down.
AATAGGAGAAATATAGAAAGGAGATTAAAAGGTACAAACTTCCAGTTATAAAATGAATAAGTCACAGAGATGAAAAGTACACGATAAGAAATGTAGTCACTAATATGGTAATAATGCTGTATTGTGATGGCTGCTGATTACACTCAACACAGTGAACATCGAACAATGCATAGAACTGTTGAATCCATACGGTGTAGACCTGAAGCTAATATAACATTGTATGTCAATTATAGTTCAACAGCAAAAACAGAATGCACCATTCCAGAGCTAAGACATGTGGCTTACATTTTGCACATTGTAGTGATTCAGCCCTCTCCAGAAGCTTCCACTCCTCTTGGCTTTGGCAAAGCTGAATAGGAATGCTAACTTGAAACTTTATTTTCAGCCACTCCCCCCTCCAATAACCTTCTTCTGCAGGGCTGGTTCTGGCTGCTATGACAAGTGTGTAATCCTATCTAACATCCTGTCCCATTCTGGGTCCTCTGGCCTTCTTTGGTTTTTAAATCATTCCCACTTCAATTTGATTTTCCCATGTCAGTCATCATGGCTTTGAAACCCATGGGTATATGTAGGGCCATTTATTGGGTTGGTTTCCTCTCCATTTTTTTTGCTTGATTTTCCCAAGTTCGTATTCTTCAACTCCTTCTGCTCCCTCTCTTCCTTCTCCCCTTCATCCTCCCCTTTCTCTTGACATTGACAACAGCATCAAGGTCCTCCACCTTCCTCCTGTTAACGCTAAACCACAATAGCTCTTACTACCATCTATCTACTCGTACAGCGATTAGTCATATCTTGCTTTGTGACCTCCCTTCTGTTTTCCTGTTTTACAGCTTTTCAAAGTTTGTGTGAGTTTGCTGAGGGCAAAGGATCTGTCTCACCCTCTTCCAATGCTGTTGTTTCTCAAGGGACAAGAAGTAATTTTTCATTGAATAATTTATTAATCGATGCACCATCCAACCAGTGGCACTCCAAATAAGACTGTACAGTATTTCAAATGTTAGTGACAAGTAGAGCCATTTGAGTGAGGAAGGGAAGGACAATGTGAACTAGTGGATGTTACTTATTTTTCTTCCTAAAGGCTTAGTGGGGAACAGCTTTTGTTATAACAGCTGAAGAATAACTGGGTATTGGTTTTGGTTTCTCTTCTTTTAAGTAGTCAAGTGTGTGGCCCATAGTAGGTGCTCTTGAATTTTTGTGAATGTCTGACAAACTGAAAACTACTTTCAGTAAGAATTGAAATATAACGATTTTTGTCACATAGCAGGTTAAAGGACCCCCGAAGTGTATACATGTGTCATTGTACAATCCTTTGAGACAAGGCTGCTAGAAGGACAGACAGATCCAGAACAAAGCTGTATCAGGAATGAAGGTAAAAATACTGGTCCTAGAATGTTAGAATACTGCACTACAGTTTCATAAAGAGAATGAGGATCATCTGGGTGGCTCAGTTGTTTAAGTGTCTGCCTTTGGCTCAGGTCATGATCTCAGGGATCTCAGGGTCCAGGGATCAAGCCCCACTTTGGGGTCCCTGCTCCGTGTGGAGTCTGCTTCTCCCTTTCACTCTCTCAGTGCTCTCTCTCAAATAAATAAATAAAAACTTTAAAAAATAAAAAAAATTAAGGAGAATGAAAATAAAAAGGACAGTCTGCATGAGGACTTAGATACTCATTAGGAAAAAAGTCTTACAGACTGAGTGGCTTAAACCACAGAAATATATTCTCTTCCAGTTCTAGAGGCTGGAAATCTAAAGTCAAGGGGTCAGCAGGGTGAGTTTCTTCTGAGGCCTCTGTCCTCAGCTTGTAGATGGTCATCTTCTCAATGGTCTTCCCTTTGTGCAGGTGCACTCCTGGGATCTCTCAGTGTGTCCACATTTCCTCTTCTTGTAAGCACACCAGTCCTTTGGGGTTGAGGGCTCCCTGAATGGGCTCATTGTAACTTAATTGCTTCTCTGAAGGCTGTCCTTGAATGCAGTCACATTCTGAGGTCCTGGGCTTTGAGGCTTCTGCACATGACTTTGGGGTGAGAGGGGCACATTTTGCCTCATAACAACATAGATATAGACTGTATAAAACCTTCTCCCAGCCTCACAGCAATTGTGTGCAGTAAATCATTTTAATACGCCAATTCTATGGTTTAAGAAAGTGATGACTAAGAGGTTAAATAACTTTCCTCAGGCCCAGCAGCTAGAAGGAGAAGACCTGCATTCAAACCCACAACTCCGGACTCAAAATCAAAGGCACTTCCTTCTTCAATAGAAGAAACATAAACCATGAAGGACTTGAGGAAAAAGAAACAGACAAGAACCACCCTGAAAGTCTGTAAAATTTCATCCCAACCCTAGGCCTCCTGTAACATCCCAGAAAATCCATGACTAAACCTTGCTTCTCCATCTCTGAATAAGTGACCTGAATTAACTCTCCCTGCTTCCATTCCAACTTAAAAGAAATTTAATAGCAATTCTCATTTCTGTAGGGATTTTAAGGCCACCTAACAGAGATAGCACTCAAAAACAAACAAACAAAAACTTTGTATTATGAAAATTTGTAAATATATAGAAAAGCAGAACTTATAGTACCATGATTACTCATATATCTACCAAAATTCAACATATTTAAGAGTATGTTATGTTTGCTTCTCTACCTTCTTCTCTTCCTATTATCATATCTATTACCTGCATTTTTTATCTATTTTTGATAAACCACTGTGACATTTCATCTTTAAATAACTTATCATGTGTCACCCCAAAGGTCATCTCTTGCATGCCCAAATAACTACTTTCACACCTAATAAAATTAATAGTGCATTTCTAATATCATATAAAAATCACATCACATTTAAATTCCCCTACTTCTTCCTAAAATGTTTCATATAGTTTCGGAATTTTTAAAAATCAGACTCTAATCAAGGAGCACAAATTACATTTGATTATTAAATCTGTTAAATTTCTTTACTCTAAAATACTTACTTCTTCCTTTTTTCATGACATTACCTTGATGAAGAGACCAGGCTTCTCATGGTTATTGTTGTTACAAATATCCCACATTCTAGATCTGTCCGAAGGTCTCCCCATAGTGTTATTTAACTTGTTTACCTATTCCCTTTATTTCCTGCAATCTGCAGTGTGAAGACTTAATTAATTTCAGATTAAATATTTTAAGCAAGGCAAGTTCATGCACGGTGCTGAATTTCATTTCGCATCACATTAAGAGGCATGAAATGTTGGGTTGACCTACTCTCGGTGATGCTGAGTGTAATCACTTGGTGGAAACCAAACATTTCCACTGTAAAGCTGCACTCTTCCTCTATGAATAGCAAGTTCATGTGTAAAGTGTTCCTTAGGAACCACACAATTATCTATTCCACGCTGGCCCTTCTCCACTATGCTAGTATCTGTGGACAGCCCTCCCCTTGTGGACAATACTGAAACCACCCACTTCGAGGGAGCACTGGTCCAGGTCTTAGGACCTTGAGGAAGGAGCCTCCTCAGATAGAGTCCTCTTGTCCTTCCCATCTCAGATTCTCTGGACTCAGGCTCTAAGCCTGACACTCCACATGGACTCGGTGAAGTTTTGTGCCACAATGTTTATAACCCTTTCCTATTTAAATGCAGAGGACAACATAGCAGGTGCCAGGAGATCACAGAAAAACATTAAACAAAAGGTGATTTGAAGTAAACCATGCTTACTACGCTACCAAAGGCTACTCCCAAGAAGCATAAAGGTATAACATTGCATGTAAAGAACATGTGTGTGACACACACACACACACATACACACACACATGCATATACACTTTTGAATTCTGATTAGTCATTTAGCCTGCTCTTCCTTTCCTTTGGTTTGACCTGAACTCCTACCTGCCTCCAGGAAGCAGCATTTTCCAAATTATTTGAAAGGAAGTCTACAAGCAATGTTATACATGCCCCTTTGTTTGAACACTCGATGATGGTAGGACAGAGGACAGAAATAAAATATCTCCTTCCTGCCTTGTTACTTCCCTTATCCAATGAAAAACCAAACCGTTGAAAGACTCAAATACACACATCACAAAAGGAGAAGTAATAATGGCTATTTTATATATTAGAAAGAGATCTCTTTCTATTCTAAGACTTCGAGGGGCAGGGATTCCGTCCGGTTCGTCTTTGCGTCCCCATTACCCATGCTGGAAGCTTTACATTCAGTAGTGTTGGAATACATTTGTATTGATTGATTTAATAAGCAACCCCTGATAATCAAATCAATGCAAATTAGAACAATAAAATATCATTTTCAACTATCCAATTAGAAAAGATTTTTAAACTATTAAAGACACTGTAGCATTAACTATTATAAAGAGGGGGCCCACAAGAGCGCATAAAGCATATATTTCTTAGAGCACAGAAAGAAAAATCCTAAAATGTTACCATGATTACTTCTGGGAGGTAAGATAGATAGGTAATATTTTTCTTATCCTTCATACAGTTCAGTATTTTTCAAAAGTAGTTCAACAGATATGTTTATTATTGGGGCTGTGTGGGTGGCAAACAACATTTAAAAACAGAACGAGGGGTGCCTGAGTGGCTCAGTCAGTTCAGTGATTGACTCTTGATTTCAGCTTAGGTCATGATCTCAGGGTCAGGAGTTCAAGCCCCCTGTCTGCTCTGAGCTGGGTGTGGAACCTGCTTAAGATTCTCTGTCTCCCTCTCCCTCCGCCCCTCTCCCAGCTTGCATGCACCTGCCCACGCTCTCTCGCCATCCAATAAATAAATAAACAAACAAAATGAGTCCTTGCCCTACTTCCTCAGAAAGGATACTGCATGCCTGGCCCACAGACCCTGGGAAAGCAGAAATTATTTTGATATCTCTGTATAGAAGATTTGTGGGTCTAAATGCCTAAATGACCTTCATATAGTGAGCATAAATATGTGTAAGTATGTATGTGTTTTTTCTTCCTTTTCTTCTTTATTTCTTTCTTCCCCAGCAGGTGTGTTTGAATAGCAGCCCATTACTGCTCGCTTGACACTATAAATATTTATAAGCACGTTCCAAGGAAGCTATTGTATCATAAACCGGTCAGGGGCATGGCCAGTTGCCTTTTCTGAGCAGAGAGGTGTGAGACAGCTTTTGGGGAAGTGGGCCCTACCCGACTCAAAGCCCTGGAACCTGTGAGGCATGAAGGTCTAGGCAGAGGGTTGTGAAAGATGTCCAGGCAGTCTCGGAAGGGGAGGGTCTCCTCACTCTAAAGTACACTGGTGCCATGAAGTCAATGCCATGATGCATTTCTTGGTGCCTCAGTTTACAAAGGTGAATGTAAAGCTTCATTAGCCCTTGCAGTATGAAAGCTGGAACTCATGTCCATTTGTGGTTTTAGGGAAGCGTGTGTGTGTATACATGTGTGTGCCATTGAGGCCAATGTTAGTGTGACATGGGACAATCTAGTGCTGATCACTGGGGTTGCACCAAGTCATAGGGGAATTCTTTCCTGGTGTGGAAGGATGAATACATGTGTGTCCTAGAGGCCTCAGAAATGCGGTCCAGTGGGGCTCCTGGGTGGCTCAGTTGTTGAGCATCTGCCTTTGGCTCAGATGATCCCAGGGTCCTGGGAATGAGCCTCACATCGGGCTTCCTGCTCAGCAGGAAGCCTTCTTCACCCTCTCCCACTCCCCTGCTTGTGTTCCCTCTCTCACTGTCTCACTCTCTCTGTCCAATAAATAAATAAAATCTATTAAAAAAAAAAGAAAGAAAGAAAGAAATGTGGTGCAGTACCCTAGTACTTATTAGCACACTAGACCCTAAACAAGAGATGGACTGAGTATATTACATCTAACCAACATAAGTGGGCAGGAGATGACAGATATCCTGAACTCCAAGAAACTCTCCCACGCATTGTTTACACTAGAATGGTCTTCTGCTGTTAAGAGATGAGCCGTCTGGGGGTGCCAGGGTGGCTCCGTCAGTTAAGTGTCTGACTCTTGGTTTTGGCTCAGGTCATGATCTCATGGTCGTGAGACTGAACCCCATGTCAGGCTCCGCACTCAACACAGAGTCTGCATAACATTCTCTTCCTGTCCCTCCCCCTCTACTTGCCCCCCACCACACCATGCATGCGCATGTGCCCACTCTCACTCAAATAAATAAATACATAAACAAATAAATGCAATCTTTCAAAATGGCTAAATAAATGAATAAACAGTAATTAAACAATAAACAAATAATAATAAATGAGCTATCTGCCTCCCCAAGGTTTCCCAACAGTGGGGACTGACCTTCAGTATCATGTAGCGTCAAGAACTCTGAGTCTAGGTTCAGAAGACCTGACCAGCTTCATGGCCTAATGGTTTCATCCATAGCACTCAGGACAAGTCACTTCAACACAGACTCCCTTTACTCATTTATAAAATGCACACATTGCTTTAAATTTATTGGAACATGCAGTGTTTTGAACCATGTTTGGCACAAAAGTGCTTGATAAACACTGGCTGTTATTTCTTCATTATATATATATATATATATATATATATATATATATATATTTTTTTTTTTTTTTTTTTTTTTTTTTTTTTTTACTTGGAGCATGAATGTCTCAGTCTGGGCTCTACTTCCTCCTCCCCACCTATGCCACAAACCACTCATGCAGAGCAAAGCTTTGAACAAAGCCTTACAGGCGAGGTGGTTTGTCGGGGACATGATCCCAGGAAGAAGAGACAGAGAAATAAAATAGGGAGGGGAAAATTCACTCGTGGACGAGTTATTCAGTTGGCTACTGCCTCAAGGAACTGATGCTGAACCATGTTGGGACTTCTCAGGAATTAGATAAACTCCATCTCAGAACGGTCTGCAGGGAAATGTACAGGGAAACACGTATGTATTGGCTTCGGGCAAGGGGTTGTCTCCTTGCCCCTGCATGAAGCTGGTTACAATCTGTGGAGAACTCTGTACTACCAAGTGGTGGTAGCAAGGTGAATTCAAGAGGATTCCCCATGGCTCATAAGAGATGTCTCATATAAAAGTCTGAGCTATGACCCTGGCAGGTTCAAATCCATCCTGGTCTATCTAGAGGGCTGATGGGCCAGGCTCACTGAAGAGTTTAATTTGCAAGGACTAAGGAGTTTGCTAGAAATGACAGGTGACTGCACATATCAGAGCTGACAGCCAGCCCAGTAAATAACCCCGAGGCACTAGGGAACAAATGTCAACCCACAACAGGCCTGGGACGACAGGGGAGAGAGCTGGGACAGGTGTGAATGGTAGGTAAAGGGGTGACGTGGATGGCATGTAGGGAAACTGGACATTTTCTTGCCTAAGATGCCCTAACATGCTTCCTTTTGTCTCCACCCACACTCCCCACCCCGACCCTCCCTGGTCTGGATGTCAGAGTCAGAAGGACAGAGCTCTGATCATGCAAAATCAGAGAGTACACTATGTTGTGGAGTTTCAGGAAGACACTACGGGCAGGAGATGTAGAGGGTTAGGACGGCTGGGTTGGGGAAGAGAGAGGGCCAAATCATCCCAAATGGACAACAGATGAACATTTTGTAGTGGATTCTCTTGGGCTCAGCCAGTGCAGACCCCAGAAAGAGTGGGGTCCATGGGGGGCAGTTGTCCCAGAAGCTCAGCTCTAGGAGTTCGCAGATAAGTATGCACACCACCCATTTGGGGACACACCTGAAGGAACCATCATTCCTGTTGATTTTTTTTTTTTTTTTTGCTTCTATCACTTTCCTCTTTCGTATTCTCAACTGCCAGCCCCAGCAACAATAGAGTAATACCCATTTGAATTCCTTTGAGGATTATACCAGACAATACAAACGAAAAAGGTAACCTTACAGAAACAAAGAGGTTTCTCCTCCTTCCTCATCTTCTCCCATTGTTAGTAATATCATCATACTATCATTACCTTAAGACACCAGGAAGACATTTTAACCATTTCAGTAGAAATGTCCCTAAAGTCTAGATTACATCTCCTAGCATTTTAAAACAAAAGATGCAGAAGGCAATGACAATTTTTATTAGGGTTTCAGAATTTCTGTTACTAATACCCTTTATTGGATTCTACAGTCATAATAATGGTGCGGAGTCATTTGTCATTACCCAGAATGGCCTGTTCATGCCATGGTGTTGTTAGTTTTTTATTTTTGGCATTATTATCATTATTATTATTATTATTATTATTATTTTGCCTTTTCACTAACTACCAGACTGTCACCTGTCACTTTTCTGTTGTCAGTCTTCCCGCCTCCTGTTTTCTACTGTGTTTCTAGTTGGTCCATGGGCCACACATTGTCAAGTAAATATCAAGACACAAGATCTGGCAAAAGACATTTGGATCTCTCGAGTGAGTGAGTGTGTGTGTGTGTGTGTGTGTGTGCGCGCACATGTAACATGTCTCTGGATGCCAGAATATTGAACATTTCTGGGACATCTTGTCTAAAAGGGTACTGTCCCTGAGAAACCCATGCATATGGTTGTCATGACAGCTAAGTTGACAATAGTGAGGTCCTTGCAGGAGTGCCATGTGGGAAGGGTAAATAAAACAGCACCAAAGACATGCAGATTACAGATGAGGAAACTTAAGGTCTTGCCTAAGCAGGATCCCTGGTTATTCCATCCTTCCAACCATTAGTAATATATCATGTATCATCTAATATACCAGGAGTTAGGAGTTAGGAGTTGTGTGAATGTGGTCTATCTCTCTCACACAAAATATCTTATTGTCCTATACTCACCCTTCTCTTTCTTATGAAGATGTGAGATGATAAAATGCCCACCTGATAAGATGAGGTAAGATGAATGACGTGGGCACCGTGACGTAGCCTGAGGCTACTCCTGACCTGATCTATTGTCAGGAGATCATTGGCTTCTGGATCATGGTTGACCATGAATAACTAAAACCACAGAAAGTGAAGCCCAGGATAACTGAGGACTACCATATTCTGTATCTAGGTAGAGATAATAGTTGAAATATTTAACCATTGGTACAGCACAGAAACCCCCTAGCCATATTAGGGGGTAAGGGGGCAGCTATATATCCATACTGGGTTGTCGTTTCCTTAAGAGCAGCACGTCCCACTACCTTGTTCAGTGCCTTTCCTGTAAGAGCTGAGAAAAAAATGGGTATTGTACAAATGAATGAATGTGAGTACATGAACTCAAACATGTTACAAATAGGTGATAGTGGTCATGGTTTATGCTTTTCTGAAAGAAGACAGTGTTGAGAAAAGCAAGAGCCCATTTTCCAAGACAGATGAGAACAAGGATGCAGTTAAGGAATCAGAGAAGGGAAGTGGTCAGAGTGTTTGTTTGGAGAAGAGCAGATAGGACAATGTCACGGTTAACCTAGGGAGGAAAAGAATTTGCATGGAACTTGGCAATCTACGATGTCAAATTCTACAGAGAGAGCAACGTCCTGTTGCTTTTGGCCTTGTGGTCAGTTTCTTGTTTTCTTGGCTTCCCAGGGAGGACAGAGACAAAAAAAAAAAAAAAAAAAAGGGGGGGGTCATGGAACACATCAGCCCACCACAGCCACATCTTTAGCAATCAGAGTACTGGTTCCCAGGAGAACGGCAGGCACAACCACAATAAGAGAGCTTCTCTGGGAACTTGGTCCATGCACTGGATTTCTTTTGTGACCTCCCTAGCACACACACCAAGAAGAGCTGTCGCCACAGTCTACATTGTATCACATGTCTCTAGGATTGCTACTCTGCCTGCCTGGTTCTTGCTGGCTGCCAGATGCTTTACCAGATGTTTGAAATATGAACATGCTTATTTATTTCCTAGAAACAGCAGCTTCTAACATCCAAATATTCCCATTTTTGCTGAAGGTTCTAGGGCAAATAAGTTGCCAAAGAGAAAGGGGAATGGTGACCACGACGGAGCAAGTGCTGTTGCTGAGAAAGAGAGAAAGACATCTAGTAAGACCAAACTGATGGGCTTTGCCTCTTCCCACCAGATTTTCTGTTTTATAACAAGAAGAGATGTGAGGTCATGCCCAATTCAGAGATTAGGAACTCAATCATGGGGGCATCTGGTGGGTGGCTCAGTCAGTTAAGTGTCTGTCTTCAGCTCAGGCCATGATCTCAAGGTCCTGGGATCGAGCCCCACGTTGGGCTCGCTGCTCAACAGGGAGTCTGCTTCTCCCTCTCCCTTTGCCTGCTCATGTTTTCTCTCTCATTCTCTCTCTCTCAAATAAATAAATAGATCTTTTTTAAAAAGGAACTCCATTGTGGTCAAATGAATTTCTCTTCATGTAGGATAGAAGACAACCTGATACATGCTTTAAGAGTTTTCTTGATCTTCACCCTTTGTGCCATTCCTAAGACCCCCCTGACCATTTGTGAACATCCACGTGGTGGGGGGGACAGCTGATTCATTGGAAGCTGTGATAATATGCTGTGATACTATTTCTGAAATGGACTACTTTGGAGCAGATCAGAGCATCTAACTAGAGCTTCTTATTGAAGAAGTCCAGATCACTGGTTCAGTCCATATGTAGTCTGGTTTCTGGGACCTCTGCCCTATGACCAGGTCTCCACCTACCCTGTAGCCATCAGGTACCATGAAGGTCATAGGGCACGTGAGTGAGCATGAATCTGTGCAATCCTTTATCAGTACCGAATGCTCTCCCATCCAAGTGACAGCTCTCCTTCCCTTCCTCTTCCTCTTCTAGCTATTTACTGAACCAAGAACCTTACGTGCAGTTATCCTCAAACCTTCTGAATGAAGCAACAACAATTATTGTCTTTAATGCAGGGATGACAAATAAAGGTGGAGAAGTTGAGGCATCCAAGGTCACATGACCAGTAACTGGCAAAACTAGAACTGTCAATTCAGAAAGCCCAATTTTCTTAGCTACTACATCAGTCTGCTCTCACCAGAAGGACAGCATATTGTTGGACTTTATCGTATTTTCCCATCAAGCCTAGTGCAGGCCACCTCCTCATCCTCCTTAGGACAGAGACCACAGAGCCTTCTTCTGGGCCTCAGCCTCTCGACCTCAGATGACTCGGATGTTTACCACACTATCTATGCCTGGTGACTTGAAGAAATTCCACTGTTTACACAAATAAACATAAATCTGCATAAATTGGGTTTATATAAATGTATATGTACATGCTTATATTAGCCACACCTCAAATTCAAACTCTACACAAATTATTTTCATATCTATACTCCTGATGTTCCCTTTAGCGAGGGCAGAAAAGGGAGAGGAGAAAAGACAATTGTGCCAAACATGACTAGGTACCATTGTACAATTGTAGGGGACATTTGGTCATGGAGCTTTGAAAAGTGGAGTTTGCTACCATTTCCATCCTTGAAATTCTGGCAAAGATTGTAAAGTACCCTCTCAGAATCTTATGAAGAAAGTTCAATTTTCTTCTTCTGAAATTCCAAGAATTTCCCCCCACTTATGACTCCCCATAGAGTTTGGTATTTTGTTGTATCCTATTGAAATGCTAGAAGAGGAACCCTTATTGGATTGTTCACTCACAGATACACTTTTGCTGCCTCTTTCCAGAACACTTGCCCCACAGGTAGTGCAGTCTTCACCACTTCCCAGCAGAGACATGGTCTGTGTGCACTCTCACATGCATCCACATATGGAGAAAAATGTTTTCTGACACCCAAGTTGGTCAATGGACATTTTCTTTCAACAAGGAATGGATATAATTGCAATCAGTTCACAACTTCAGCTTCATTACATTTCTAGTGCAAACAGTATATATTTATTGATTCAAAAAGAAGAAAAAGAGAGAGGGAGAAAGGAGCAGAAAAAAATATTTGAATAAATAATGGTGAAAAACTTCCCAAAATTTATTTAAAGAATTCATCTGAAGATCCAAGAAGCTCTACAAACTCCAAGTAGAATAAACACAAAAATATACACAGACACATTATACTGAAATTCTCAAAGGTCAAAGACAAAAATCTCAAAATAGCAAGAGAGTAATAGTTCATCACATACAAGGAGTCCTCAATGAGATTAATGGCTGATTTCTCAAAGGAAACTATGGAGGACTAAAGGCAGAAATCCTAAAAGGTTGAAATAAAAAGGTAACTTGACTCCATGTGAAAAAATGCAGAGGAATTATAAAGGTAATTATATAAACATATCAAAAAAAGAATATTAATATATTTTAATTTATGTGTATTTTCTCCTAATTTAAAAGTAAACTGCATAAAGCAAGAATTATAACTGCATTGATGGTCACACAATATACAAAGATATAATTTGTATGGCATTAAAGCACAAAGGATGGAAGAAATGGAACTATACAGTAGCAAGTTTTGGCATGCTATTGAAATCAAGTTGTTACTAATCCAAACTAGATTGTCATAAATTAAAATGCTAATAGTATTCTTCAGTGCCACCATTAAGAAAATGACTCAAAAATAAAGTAAAAGAAATGACAAGGAGAAATAGTACACTAGAAAATATCTATTTGACACAAGAGAAGTTAATAACAAAGGAATATAGGAACGAAAATATAAGACATATAAAAAACTAATAGCCAATGGCAGCTATGTCATATTTTACCAGTAATTACATTAAATATAAGTGGCTTAAACACCCCATTAAAAGATAGCAATTGACAGAATGAATAAAATAATCATAATTTAACTGTATGCTGTCTTCAAATATGAAATTCAAATTTAACTATGAAAAAAACTGTTGAAAATAAAAGGATGAAAAAAAGACATACAGTAACAAAAAACAGCTGAAGTGCCCATACTAATATCAGACTAGACTTCAAGACAAAAATTGGAACTAGAGGGAATGAGGAACATTTTCTTCTTTTTAAAGATTTTTTTCTCATTTTTTTATTCGACAGAGATGACAAGTGGGCAGAGAGGCAGGCAGAGAGAGAGAAAGGGAATCAGGCTCCCCATTGAGCAGAGAGCCCGAAGCGGGGCTCGATCCTAGGACCCTGAGATCATGACCAGAGCCAAAGGCAGATGCTTAACCCACTGAGCCACCCAGACGCCCCAAGGAACATTTTTTAATAATAAAAAGAACATCAATCAAGAAGCTATAACAACCATAAATATTTATGGAACTAAAAACAAGGTTCCAAAATACATAAAGCAAAAACTGAGAATTGAAGGGAGAAATGAACAGTTCAACAATAATGTTTGGAAACTTCAATGCCTCTCTTTTTATAATGGCTAGAACTAAAGAAAAGATCAACAAGAAGGGACTTGAAAAATATGATAAACAAAACCAAAAGTTGTCTCTATGAAGAAATCAATCAAATTGGCAAGACTTTAGACAGACCAAACACAAGAAAACAAGAGTAAAGCAAACTCGAATTATTAAAATTAACAATGAAAAAGGAGATATTATTATGTTCCTTACAAAAGTAGAAAGGATTATAAGGTAATACTATGAACAATTGTATATCAACATATGATCTAATTAGATGAAATAAACAGATTTCTAGAAACACAGACTACTGTAAGTGGCTCAAGACAGATGGAAAATCTGAAGAAAACTATAAGAGAAGAGATTTAATTAGTAATCAAAACACTACCCATGAAGAAAAGCCCAGAAACACAGACTTCACTGGTAAATTCTACCAAACACTGGAAGAATTAACACCACTCCTTCACAGATTTTAAAAACATAGAAGAAGCAAGAACACTCCCCAACCCATTTTATGAAGCTAGTATTACTCTGATACCAAAACTAAAGATACCACAAGAAAAGAAACCTAGAAACCAATATCCCTCATGAACATAGACAGAAAAATACCAGAAAACTGCATCTAATAACATATAAAAGGGAATATACACCACGACCAAGTGGGACTTATGCCAGGAATGGAAAGTTAGCTTTACATAAATAACCACTATAATAAGTCATAGTAATAAGAATAAAGTACAAAAACCCATGATCATCTCCATAGACAAAGAAAAAAACATTTGACAAAAAGCCAACATCGTTCATGATAAAAACATAAAAAAAAAAAAAAAATGAAGAGAGCTACCTTAACCTGAGAATGAGTATCTATGTAATATCCATGGGCCACATAATACTAAATGCTAAAAGACTGGAAGTTTTCTTCCTTAGATCAGGATCAAGATAAAGTCTGTTCTTGATGAACCTGGGTGGCTCAGTCGCTTAAGTTTCTGCCTTCAGCTTAGGTCATGTTCCCAGGATTCTGGAATCAAGTCCTGCATTGGGATCCCTGCTCAGCAGGGAATCTGCTTCTCCCTGTACCTCTACCCCTCCCTCTCAGTTCCTATGATCTCTCTCTCACTCTGTTCTCTCTCTCTTAAATAAATAATTTTTTTTAATTTTATCTTATTTTTTCAGTGTGCCAAGATCCATTCTTTATGGTTAGGTGACACTGAGTGTGGTGCATAAAAAAATAAATAAAACCTTTAAAAAAAAAAAGAAAAAGAAAAAGTTTGTTCTCACCACATCTATTCAACATAGTACTAGAGGTTCTAGCCAAGGTAAATAAAAAGGAAAAAGAAATAAAAGCAATCCAGAAGGGAAAAAAAAATTTTCTATTTGATAGTGGCTTGATTTTGTATATAGAAAATACCAAGAAGTCTTAAAAATAATTGTCAGAGCTAACAAACCAATTCAGAAAATGTATCATTAATATACAAAAATCAGTTACAGTTATCTAAATCAAAATAAACAATTCAAAAATGTCATTAAGAAAACAATTACATTTACAACAGCAACAAAAAGAATAAAACCCATAGCAATAATTTTTGTTTTTTAGGACTTGTACACAGAAAACTACAGAAGCATCATTGAAAGAAAGCAAAGGATGCCAAAGAAATTGTGTTCACAGAATGGATGATTAAATGCTGTTAAGAACTGGAAGTTAAGACTGCCACCTGGCCACTTTGGGCTCCTCATGTCCAAATTGATCTACAGTTTCAATGTAAGATCTACCAAAATACCAGACATATGTTTGTAGACATGGATGACTTGATCCTAAAATTTATATGGAAGTGGAAAGGACCCAGAATAGACAAAACGATCTTGAAAAAGAATTCGAAAGGCTGACACTTACTGATTTCTAAACTTAAAACACTTTTAGTGCCAAGACTGTCGCAGGGTACTCATGTAAATACAGACTTCTGCATGGGACATAATAGCCTTTTCAACAAGTGGTGCTGAAACATTTGGATATCCACACACAAAACGATGAAGTTAGACAAATACCACACCCATATACAATCATTAACTCAAAATGGATTGAGACCTAAACTATAAAACTATGTTTTCCTTATAAGGAAACATAAGGTACATCTTTGTTACCTTGGAAAAGACAATGATTTCTTAAATAGGATACCTAAAGCACAAGGAAACAAAGAAAAAAAAATAGAGAATTGGACCTAATCAAAATTTAAAACGTGCATGCTATTTCAATCAACTCTATCAAGAAAGTAAAAAGACAACTCCCAAAGTGGGAGAATGATTTGTAAATCACATATATGATAAAGTTTGAATATATAAAATATATAAAGAACTCTTTTGAGTGAGCAATAAAAAGACAAATTAACAAACAGGCAAAGAATTTGAATAGACATTTCTCTGAAGAAGATATACAAACGGCTGATAAACACTTGCAAAGACCTCAACATCATTAATCATTAGAGAAATGAAAATCAAAACCACCAAGGAACATCTGGGTGGCTCAGTCAGTAAGCAGCTGCCTTTGGCTCAGATCATGATCCCAGGGTCCTGAGACTGAGTCCCACATTGGTCTCTTTTGTCAGCAGGGAACCTGCTTCTGTCTCTGCCTGCCACTCCCCCTGCTTGTGCTCGCGCGCTCGCTCTCTCTCTCTCTCTCTCTCTCTCTCTCTCTGACAAATAAATAAAATCACAAAAGAAAAGAAAAGAAAACAAACAAACAAAAAAAACAAGATAGTTGCCTGGGTGGCTCAGTGGGTTAAGCCTCTGCCTTCAGCTTGGGTCATGATCTCAGGTCCTGGGATTGAGCCCCGCATTGGGCTCTCTACTCAGCAGGGAGCCTGCTTCCCCAAACCCCCACCTCTCTGCCTACTTGTGATCTCTCTCTCTCTCTCTCTCTGTCAAATAAATAAATAAAATCTTAAAAAAAAAAAAAAAACTCCACCAAGATCCTACTTCATACGCAATAACATACTATAAACAAAAATATAGACAATGATGTGTGGATAGGTATGGAGAAATTGGAATTTTTTTTAAGATTTTATCTATTTATTTGACAGACAGAGATCACAAGTAGGCAGAGAGGCAGGCAGAGAGAGAGGAGGAAGCGGGCTCCCTGATGAGCAGAGATCCTGATATGGGATTCTATCCCAGGACCCTGGGACCATGACCTGGGCTGAAGGCAGAAGCTTTAACACACTGAGCCACCCAGGCACCCCAGAAATTGGAATTCTTATGCATTGCTGATAGAAATATAAGATGAGGCAATCATTCTGGAAAACATTTTGACAGTTCCCCAAAAAATTAAACATAAAGCTATTATATGACCCAGAAATTCTATTCCTAGGAACATACAAGAGAAGTACAAACATATATTTATGGAAATCCTTGTAAATGAATATTCAAAGCACCATTATTCATTATAGCCAAAAAGTGAAAACAGTCTGTATCTGTCTACTGATGAGTGGATAAACAAAATATATTCCATACAATGGGATATTATTCAGGTATAAAAAATGAAGTACTGATACATGCTACAACATGAATGAAACTCAGAAACACTATGCTAAAGGAAAGAAATGGCCACATATTATATGATGTCATTTACATGAAATAACTCAGAGTAGATAAATCAGCAGAGACAGAAAGTATATTCGTGACTGCCAAGGCCAGAGACAGTGAGGAATAATTGATGGCTGCTAATCATAGAAGGTTTATTTTTAATGTTAATGGAAATGTTCTGGACTTAGGTGGTAGTTTTGGTTGCACAACCTTGTAAATACAATAAAAAAACTAAACTATAAACCTGAAAGTGGTTGAAATTATAACTTGTATGATATGAAATATGTAATTGTAATAGTCTTATAACTGTTAAGAAATTAAACTCATAATTTGAAAACTCCCAAAAAGAAATCTCCAGTTCCAGATGGTTTTACTGGAGAATTCTACCATAGATTCAAAGACTAAATAATGCCAACTGTACTCAAATCTCTTCCAGAAAATAGAAGAAAAAGGAATACTTTCGAATTCATTTTTATGAAGCTCATGTTAACCCAATACCCAAACTAGACAGAGACAATACAAAAAAGAAAACAAGTCAATGACCTCATGAAAATATAACTAATTACCCTTAATAGAATACTAGCAAGTAAGATTTAGAAATATACAAAAGGAATTAAACACCATGACTAAATGAAGTTTATTCCTGGAATGTAAAGACAGCTTAATATTTGAAAGTAAATCACTCTAGTCCAGCCTATTAATCAGCCAAAGAAGAAAACTCACATGTTCAGATCAGTCAATATAGAAAAAAATCTTTGTGGAAATTTGATCTCTGTTAATGATTAAAAACATGCCAAAAAATAAGACTAGAGAACATTCTCAACTTCATAAAGAACATCTACAAAAAGGCCTACAACCAAGATTTTGCTTCATAGTGAAAGACTAAATACTTACCCCCTAAGATCACAAACAAGATAAGAATGTCTGCTCTCTTCACTCTCATTCAAAATATTGTTAGACATTCTACTCGATACAGTAATGAAAGAAAGGGAAATAAAAGGCACACAGATCAAAAAGAAAGAAATAAAATTGCCCCTCTTTGCAGATGGCATAATTTTGTATGTAGAAAATTCCAAAGAATCCACAAAACAACACCTAGAAATAATAAGGACTTCAGCAATTTCTCAGAATATAAGATAAACACAAAAATTTCAACTGTCTTTCTATATACTAACAAGAACACATAGACACTAAAATATAAAATACATTGTTATTTATAATTGAACAAAATAAAGAAATATTAGGTATCAAATTCATAAGACGTGCAGGGTTTATATGCTAAAAACTATGAAATGCCGATAAAAGAAATCAGAAGCAAACTGGATAAAGAAAAGGCTGCCTCATGTCCACAGATGAATTGGTCATGGATGTAATTGAGATGTCAATTCTCCCAAAATAGGTATGTCCAGGATACTGTCTGCCTTGTGTAACTACATAGATGGTACTGATCACCGAAAGAGGAACAGGTAGAATAAAGATGATGGGCTCAGTGCTTAACCAAATGCGGTAACTTTAAGACTTCCACATTGTATATGTGCTGAACTAGAGATATAAACTCATATGTCAATCTCATGTAGATGTGATGTAAATAGGGCAGGGACTGCCCAAGAGGAGGACACAGAATGGAAGAAAAGTAGGTCCAAGGTCAAGACTTGAAGACCTAAAGCTCTAATGACCAGGCAGAGGAGGATGGGCTTACAGAGAGACACAATGGCACAGTCAACAAGTTGGAAGAAAGTCAAGGAGAATAGAATTGTCTTTGACCACTTCTTATACCTAACATCAGCCATATTGACCTTCCCACCATTCCATATGTGCTTGATTTTCCCTGTCTCCATGCTTTTGTACATTCATGCTCTTCCTTCTGCCTTGAATCCCTCCAGCCTCTTCCCCTTTTTCACCATCACTATTGTTCCTGATGATCTCCTATACAACCTTTAGGGTCCAGCTCAAATGTCAGCACTGCTACACAGTCCTTCCTAAACTTTGTCCTGATCCTGTCCCACATAGGCATGGTTCATGGTCCTTTCCTCTGTCCCCACTTCATGTATCAGATATTCCAGTTCTTCTGCTATTTGAGGACAACGGATTTCCCTTGAATTGCAAGGCTGGTGTCTTGTATAGCACTCCCTCCAGGGCACTTGGCTCACAGAGGAACCATGTTCTTAATAAAAAGAATTAAACTGGGTCTCCAACAAGATGCAGGAAGCATTTGGACAGAGAAGTCAGCCCACCAGCTGGCAGTAAAAAGAGCTAAGGTGTCCATTCACTGGCAGTAAAAAGACCTAAGGTGTCCAGTGAAAATCAAGGTGGTTTGGGCTGCTGGTAAGTATCTCCAGGGATCAGCCAACACACACACACACACACTCTACCTCTCCTCTTCCCTTCCACCCTTACTCATAAAGCTGTTGCCTTCAGTGACATCTCTGCTTCCTATTCTCTCCAAAGTTTTATCTACATGTTCCACTCAATCATATTTTGCCTAAAGGAAATAGTAACGGGTGGGCATTACAGTCTGAATGGGGTCACACCATGTGACTTTAATGCTTTTTCTTGCTGAGGAATTTACCACAGATAACAACACTGAACAAACCACATAAATTACACTAAGCAAAGTAAGCAAGTACATGGCATGAGAATTAATGAGTCAATGTCAGGGTGAGTGCCCTTCACAAGGTGGCCAGAGAAGGGAAGGGGGACTCGGGGCAGAACTGGGGCTGTCTTTAAGCAGAAAAAAATGCTGGGAGGAATGAATTGGATGGATGTTACAAGCTCTGGGTAGAGGAGATGAGAAGTGAGCGAAATCTAGCAGTAGGAAGAGCTGGGATATCAAAAAAAGCTTTTTGTGGCATTAGTGAGTGTCTTTGCAATGCTCTCCGTAGTGCTCTGGATTGTGGTGTATCGGGTTACCTGGAAAGAGAGGACTGAGGGGCAGTTTCAAGACTGTTTGGGTTTTCTTCCCAGTGTTAATGCTTATTATGACTGAAATGGAAAGACAAACAGCTTGTGCTGCTGACATCACTCCATAGAAACTGGGAAAAGGTCAGCAATCTGAAACAATTCTTTGGGGTATAGGGGATAATGTCACATTGAGTTCTAGTAGCCCTTGGATAAGAGAACGGTGGCCTTGCGTGAAATTTTGACAGATGGCCATCTATCAGCACCCAACAGCCAAAGCACCCAGAACCTAGGATGCTGAGCATAGCAGTCAACCTTCTCCAGCATTTCCCATAAATGCCTTCTTACTCCTCATTTCCCATTATTTTCCTATACAATCCATGCCTCCCTGGCAAACAGAACTGCATATCATTCTACCAACTTGCACGTGCCTTCCAATGGCCATCACGTCATTGTTGTTGTTTTTTTCCCCCACCCGGAATGCTCACCTCTCAGCTGATCCACCACAGCCCCTTTATGAGGGGTCCTATCAAGCCACATTTCTGATGACATACACCTATGTGTATGTATGCATGTTCCCTCCTGCCTATGAACTCACACGTATGTGCCTGACAGCTCATGGCAGAGCAGACAGAACACAAACACGAAACCTAAGTAAACAGGGTCAGAAGCTGACTGTGTCACTAACTGACTCTGTGATCTTGAGATTTTTACTCAACCCATCTAGGCCTCGGTTTCCTCATCTGTTCTATGTATACTACAGGGTTTGGGGAGTGATTAAATATCCTAAAATAAATAAAACACCCAGCCCTGTTCCTGTGCATAATAAATACCGATTCTAGTCCCCCCCAACTTCTTATGTATAGTTGACTTTCCACTGTCCTAAAGATAGATTGCTCCCTCACTATTTTGTAAGCTGCAAAGGTAATGCTATGATTTTTGTTGCTCTTTTCTTCTCTCTAAAGAGGACTTCTCACTCAACAAACCAGAGACAAATGAAAGAACAAGCAAACACACAAATAGAAGAAAATTCCATCCCTACTTCCAGTTTGTCTGAACTGTTTCCTGAGACATGAAATTGTGGTATTTTAAACGAAAACAAACTCTAAATAAAAGCCAATGGCTCTGCTGAGTTATTTTTGCTATTTTAGCCCCAATGACTAAAATGACTTTGTAATACCCATGAAGGGAAAACTGTACTTTGGAAAGGTCATAGGGAAGAAAATCTAGGTGGTATGTCTCAAGTAACTCAAACCAGGTTAAAAGCTTTGCTTCCAACCTATGTTTGTGCAAAGACAAAGCATGGGATTATCATTTATTACAAATCATTTCCCTCTGTACTCTGACGTTACCCCAGTTCTCCAAGGGCTTCCCCTCTCTGCACCACAAGCGTCCCCTCCTTGCAGGAAGGAAACATTGTTGGCTTCAAAGTGGGGAGAATGAGAGAGGACTGGATTCTCCCAATAGCTCCCTTCCAACTCAAGAAATGGAGGTCATTCTAAACGGCACACAGCACCTTCCAGTAGAAAGCTTCCAACTCAGGAAACAGAGATCATTCCAAAGGGCACACAGCACCTTCCAGTAGAAAGAGCAGTTGCTTCATTATTAGTCTCCCTTTCTCTCTGGGAATAAATCAACGAACCCATGGAAATGTCATCCTCTGCACAGGCCCAGCTTGGCCAAGCCTGATGTGAATTTTTCTCACTGATTCGAAACAGGCAGACGTGGGAAGTGTAAGGAGGTAAAGCTAGAGGAATTACCTCTCTGACGAGCTCAGGAGGTGCTAATTGTTGCTCAAGATCTTATCGGGTCTTAGTTAGAGGCATCATTTAACCTCTGGCTCCTGGCGCACTGGCTGCCATGGAGAACAGCCTTCTCCTCCTTCCCAGCCCTTCCTGTGCCCATGAACACTGCAGAGAAAAGGCCCGTCTTGTGGAAAATCCACACCTGGTGAGAGACCGGAAGCGAGAATCAGTTACCTGAGTTGTTCCAAAGTTGGCAGGGCCATCTAGGCCCAGCCCTTCACCCGCAAAGCCTAAAGAACCACCATTTGAGCCTGGGGTTCAAGCATCTGCGTTTTCCAAATCCTTTCATTTTCTCTGTAGCATAAAACAGTGAGAGAGAGAGAGAGAGAGAGAAAGCCCAAAAATGGGTTAGGACCATCCCACGCTGCCTGAGTGCATGTCCCGGCTCTCCACCAACCAACTTCAGGCATATCATTTGTTAGCATTTGTAAAGCACGTTCAACAGTGTCTTGAACACAGTAGGCATGATTTAAGATGTTGTTAAATAATAGTAAGTAAATACCATTGCTTTGGCCTTTTGTCTAATCTGGTTGTTTTCCTAGTGCTGAGACCAGAAGTCTCAGCATCACCTAAATAGAAACTTGTTAGACATGCACGTTCTGGCTGCCCAACTCCAGACTTTTCAAACCAGAAATGCTAGAGGTAGAGCCCAGCAGTCGGTCTTAGCAAGACCACCAAGTGCACGTTCAAGTTTGACAATCACCAATTCTAGCCATAAACTCTCATTGAATATTTTCATCTTACCCAGTCACCTCCCAGGGTACTCTTGCCAATCATGCTCTTTGTTCTCCCTGGAGAAGCATCTGAGTCATCCTAGAATTCCAGGTACTCCTCAAAATGCATTTTTATTAGTGAGAATTCTTTTGGTAGCATGTGACAGGCATCCTATTCAAACCAGCTGAGGCCCCAAAGAGGATGTATTATCGTCCTGTACGACAGAAGGGGTCGGTGGGCATGATGACAAGTCATGTTTATGGAGCATGAACGCTGTGCCTGGAAATATTCTAAGCACTTTACAAATATTAACTACTACAATCTCCACATCAGCTCTGTAAAGGAGAAGCTGTTATTATAATTGAAGAGCCAAGGGCAAGAGGAACAGAGAGGTGCAGGAACTCCCCCAAGGCTGCACAAGGAATATGCAACAGGCCTGAGGTTCCAACCCATAAGGCAACCCCAAATTCCCTGCAAGGCCCCTTTGCAAAGCAAGGCTGGATCCAGGTGCTCACCCTTGGACAGCAGGTCTGTTTTTCTCCATTCTCAGGCCTTGCTTTATGTTGGGTTGGTCCCCCTCCCAGAGAGAGAGCCCTTGCATGGTGCCCCTGGCTGTTCCAGGGCAATGCCTGACATACTGACCAACTAAAGAGCAAAAGATCTCCTCCCCATCACTTGCCCTAGCAAAAGCCATGGAAGTGACCTTGAATGGACTGACCTATGCTACATACCCAGCCTTAGACCAATCTCTAGTCTGGCCTCTGGAGGACTGAATGTGCCTCTTGGCCAACCTAAGTCCCGGGGTCTTCCTGGATTCAGGGACCCACAGGGCCCAAGGGCTTGGAGGAGTTCTCTGGAGTGGCCAAAGGCAGCAGCATGCCAGAGAGGCAAAAATTACCCATATCATGTGCTAGGCTGCATTTTAAAATCATCCCTGGGATGCCATCATTCAGTGGCTCACTGGGTTAAGCATCTGACTCTTGATTTCAGCTCAGGGTATGATCTCAGGTCTGTGAGATCAAGCCCTGCATTGGGCTCCACACTGGGCAGGGAGCCTGCTTGGGTTTCTCTCTCCCTGCCCCACCCACCCCCTGTTTTTTCATTCTGTCTCTCTCTTTCTTAAAAATAAAATAAAATTTTTAGAATTTTATACATATCATACCATTGAATCATCACAATAATCCTTTGAGATTAGGTTCTGCCCCATTTTTCAAATGAAGGAATGGAGGCAGCAGAAGATTGAGTAGCTTGTCTGGGATAGCAGAGGTAATAAAGAACAGAACCAGCCCGGGGACCCAAGCTGTCGGCTCTGGAGGTCTAGGCACCCAGCAACCAGATGGACTCCCACCTATCAATGCTTTCATTGGGTCTGAGTTAACAACACTCACTACCCTCCTGCTCAGGCTCAGTTTCCCTTAAAACCTTTCTTGCTTGATGAGATGACAAAGAATTTCCCACACTGCCCTACCGAGGAGTTTCTCCAAATAACAAGCATCTTCTCTCTCACTATATTCCAAACACCTCAAAGTAGGGTTGCCAGATTCAGCCAATAAAAACACAGGACATCCCATTAAATTTGAATTTCAGATAAAGAATCATGTTTCGGGTTTTTTTAAGTGTAAATATGCCTCATGAAATATTTTACCCAGCAATCCTTAACTCGGAGCAAGATTTGCATCTGAGGTTTCTAACTATACCAGTTTTCTGGGGACTGAGTGGGTTCCCAAGACATGGAATTTTCCATGATAAAACTGAGAAAGTTCTGGGCAAACCAGAGCAAGCTGGTCACCCTGCATCCCAGTAGCCTCTAAACAAAGAGACTCAGAGCTGGCAGGTGTCCTCCTGTGCCCAACAGCCAGCCCCTCTCAGATCAGCTACCTTTGGGATCACTTCCTGGAGACATGTGGTTGAATCTCTGAGGACCACGTACATGTGCGCGCGCACACACACACACACACACACACACATACACACCAACCACTCATACAGCTCCCGCTCCTAGCTCCTCACCTAGCCAGAGCTCAAGGTTTCACAGGGACACCCTCAAAGCCAGCTGACACTCTCACTGTGCAAGGGTGAGACCCTGTTCCCTTCCTCCCCACCCTCCTCAGCACCTCCAACAGTCTCCTGCCACAGCACCTCAGCCACCAAAAGATAGAGGCCACCACAGGGCCATCTTGGTCCTTCTTGTCAGCACTGCCTGGAGCCTCAAGAAACACAGAGTCAGAGCTTCTTCCCTGGGAAATGCAAAGACTGTATCACCACACCCAGGACACTCTGATACTGAAGACTCCTTGTTCGGTCTTATTTATCTAGGCTGGCTTCCTGCATGGTGCTTAGAAACCATGGAGCATCCAGGGTTGAAAAAAGAAGTTAAGGGACGCCTGGGTGGCTCAGTTGGTTAAGCCACTGCCTTCGGCTCAGGTCATGATTCCAGAGTCCTGGGATCGAGTCCCACATCGGGCTCCTTGTTCTGTGGGGAGTCTGCTTCTCCCTCTGCCTCTGCCTGCCGCTCTGTCTGCCTGTGCTCGCTCTCTCTCTCTGACAAATAAATAAAATCTTTAAAAAAAAAAGAAAAGAAAAAAGAAGTTAACATGGTCTATGTGGGAAGCTGCTCAATTTAGCAAAAGCAGAGATGGGGGCACTGTAACCATCACATATCATCACATCCACATTCGGATACAGAAAGCTGCTACTCCCAACCAGCCCCGTGTGGGCAACCTCTTGTCCAGTGGGCAGGATAGAACTCCCACCTCCCTTATTCGATCAATCAATCATCAGTCAATAAATCAGTTATCAGTCTTTTACACTGTGGCTTTCTGAGCTAAACTGGTACCTGCCCTGGGGCACCTAATCTAGCATGAACTGGCCTTTGGATTCTAGAATCTTTAACCTCTTCCCTTGGACCTCTTTCATTCTTCTTTTTACTCCTTGAGTTCCTCTTCTCCATAAGCCTACCTCCTGCAGCCAGGGTGAAACAGACAGGCATGTCCCTTTGCGAATATCTGTGTAACCTGGCATTGCTCAGACACAGATCCACTAGCAAAAACTTCGCCTTCTCCCCACTGTTCTTTCCAAGACATAGAGCTATCTGGCAATAGGCAGAATGCTTTGAAACACAGACTCTGGAGCCAGAACTCCTTGGGTTCAAGTTCTAGTCCTTCCATTTACTCTCTGTGTAACCCTGGGTGTACAGCTAGTAAGTAACTAACTTACCCTTTGTGTGTCTGAGTTTCCCTGCATACAGATGGGAATATGTATCAATCAGGGTTCTCTAGAGAAACGGAACGGATAGGATGTGGATGGTGAGAGAAAAATTTATTTTAATGAAATTAATTGGCTCACTCAATTACAGAGTCTGGCAAATCCAACATTTGCATGATGGGCCAATAGGCTGGAGACTCAGAGTTGATGTTGCAGTTCAAGCCCCAAAGCCCTCTGCTGGCAGAATTCCCTCTTGCTCGACAGAGGTCAGTCTTCTGTTCTCAAGACTTCCACTGATTGGTTTGGGCTCGTGTTATGAAGGAACAATTTGCTGTACTCAAAGCCCACCAATTTTAATAGAAGTCTTACCCAACATTACCTTTACAGAAACATCCCGAAAAATGTTTCATCAAATATCTGGGCACGGATGCCCAGTTAATCTGACACCTAAAATACACCGTCAGGAGACAGAGTAGGTGCCTATTTCGCAGGGCTGCTTTTGAGAACTGAGTCAGTCTATACAAGGATTAAGAAGTAGGTACCCATTAAAACTGGCTGCCTGAATGAGCTTTCAGAGTTAGTCCTCCATGCTGGGGGTTGTAGGTGTTGAAGATGAAGAAAATCTATTCCCTGCCCTCAAGGAACTGAATCTAGGAGGACTGAGATGGGTACATAAAAAAACAACACAATGGAACAGATGCCCTGAAAGAATGATGTACTTGGCTCCAGAGGAAGGCACAGGAAGATTCACACTCAATTTGTCCAGGAGGGTCAGAGATGACTGCCCAGTGACCACTAAACAAGGAAAGACCTCAAAGGAAGAGATGAAACTTATGGGGATTCCACAGTCCAAAGGCCAGCTCTAGACTAGACCAAGTACTCCAAGATACTCACAGGGCACCTGAGGGAAAAAGCTTGAAATGCCAAGGACCCTGCCTTCTCAGGGTGGGTAATGCCTACAGCCAGTCCTGGACTAGTTCACAGCCATGCTTTACCTGGACTGGAGACCTGTTGCTCCCCCCTGGAGCCCCAGAAACCTCAGAGGGAGACGCGGTGATGTGCCATCTCCTGACACAGAGGAGTGGGGTTGGGATGTCACAAGTCTCCGTGCTGTCTGATATCTAGACCTCACATGATTATAACCCCAGAAGATGTGGTCAAGTATATTCATCAGTTCAATCCCCAGGTGGAGAAGTGCTGTATTCACAAGAGAAAGAGATGCGAACACCAAAATGTCAGGAATGGGATATGATTTGGTTTTGTTAGGACAAGAGAGATTGCTTTTCAGAGTCTGACCCCAGTGCCTTCCCCTGCCCCCTCTCCTCCGTGAATGGTCACCTCCCCTGCCTAGTCCAGCCAACTGTTTTTTTTTTCTTTTTTTTTTTTTAAATTTATTTACTTGACAGACAGAGATCACAAGCAGGCAGAGAGGCAGGCAGAGAAAGAGAGGGGGAAGCAGGCTCCCCGCCAAGCAGAGAGCCCGATGCGAGGCTCGATCCCAGGACCCTGGGATCATGACCTGAGCCGAAGTCAGAGGCTTTAACCCACTGAACCACCCAGGCGCCCCCAGCCAATAGTTTTCCTAACAAGAGCCCTGCCACCCTCAGATTGTCTACAATGGTAGCTCTTACGTTCCACTCCTCCCCCCACCCTGCCCCACTGGGATCTGTCTAGTTCTTAGAGCAACTGTTCCCCTACCCCATCTCCCCACCCCCCAGGGAGCAGGGCACTGCAACGTAGCATGAAATGCATGGAAACTCCAGTGAGGAAGCCCTGAGTGTGAATCTCAATCTGTTAATGACCAGCTGTGTGATTGTAAAAGATAATTATAAAAAAAAAAAAATCAGATAAAAGATAATTATCCTCTTTTGCTTCAATTTTCCTGTCTGCTAAATGCATACGAGAATAACGTTGAGTCTAATAATTGTGGCTGTAACAAACACCTCAAACCTAACGACAGAAAACAACCATTTGATGATACTCCCAGATTCTGGAGGTTGGTAATGTGGAAAGGACGCAGTGGGACAGCTTGTCTCTGCCCATGGATGCTTGGAGCCTCACCTGGGCAGATCTAAGGTCAGGAGTGACTTGACAGCAGAAGCCTAAAATCACTGAAAGTCTCCTTTAATTACATGACCAGAAGCGGAGTTGGGAGGACTTGAAATTTAAGGTCACTAGCCAGAGTGCTAGCTCTTCAAGGTAGCATGGGTTCCTTCCAGCATCATGCACCAGAGAGTTGGACTTCATATATGGTGGCCCATGGCTCCAAAGATGAGCACCCTTGTTAATAAGACAGAAGCTACATCACCTTGCAAGTCACGTTCTGCCACTTCTAATGTGCCTTGGTGGCTATAAGCTAACCACAAGCCTGCCCAGATTCAAGGGGGTGGGGGCAGGAATGGGCCTCTGCCTCTTGATGGAGGGATGGCAAAGTTCTAGAACATACGGGAAGGGAAATACTATTTTAGTCATCAGAAAATAAGATCGTCCACATTCCTGTTTGAAATTGTCATGAGGCTGAGATACGACATTGTGTGTCAAAGAACTTGGCAAAGGATAGATGATCATTAACCTGCTTCCTGCTCCTCAAGTCAGGTTGAAATGCCAAGTACTCAATGGTGTTATTGGAGAGCATCCTTTTAAAGACTTGTGCCATCACATCTCTCTTCTCCCCACACACCAGAGCACGCTTAGGTCTTCCAGCTGTCTGGAATGGAATTGGGTCTGTGACCCCTTTGCTCACAAATGATCACAATCATAATCTTAGCCATACACCGATAATAGGACCCTACTAACTGCCAGGTCCTATGCTAATGCAACACTTGGTCTCATCTGCTAGGACCATAGCCTCTCAAGGTGAATATCAATGTCTCCATTTTACAGATCAGTAAACTAGAGCTCAGAGTGATTATCTAACACCACACAGCAGGTGGCCCCAGCACCCATATTCCAACCTAGGTCCCAAACCCCTCAGTCCTCCATTCTGCATGCTGAGATGCTCAAGCAGTCCCAGGAGCTTGGAGGAGTGGGTTCTTCAGTGATGTTCTAGAAAAAGTTTAACAACCACATAACAAAAAACAAATTATGTATATATGAGATATTTGAGTATGTATATGCATGTACATATGTGTTTATTATGTTTTGATGATATAAAAGATGTATAGCATATACTTACATACTACTCTTCATTGAAATTTTTTTAAAAAGATTTTATTTATTTGACAGACGGAGATCACAAGCAGGCAGAGACACAGGCAGAGAGAGAAGGGGGAAGCAGGCTCCCCGCCGAGCAGAGATCCCGATGCGGGACTCGATCCCAGGACCCCGAGACCACGACCTGAGCCTAAGGCAGAGGCCCAACCCACTGAGCCACCCAGGCGCCCTGAAATTTTTTTTTTATTTTTTAAGATTTATTTTGAGATAGAGAGTACACATGTTCCCATGCATGGGAACATAGAAGTGGGGGGAAGGGGCAGAGGCAGGGGTAGAAGCAGACTCCCTGCTGAGCAGGGAGCCCTACACAGGGCTCAGATCCCAGGACCCTGGGATCATGACCTGAACTGAAAGCAGATGCTTAACCAACTGAGCCATCCAGATGTCCCTTCACTGAAATTTCTATAGAGCCAACTAATTCCTACAGAATATTTGTCGTGATTTTTTCTGAACTCTCATATCTATAACCCACCTAGGGTTTCAACTGATAAATGAGCATAGTTCCGATGTGAATGTTGGTAGATATTTTTCGTTTATAATCAATGAGTAAGATGAAAATGAAAACAACAAAGACATTTATAGGAACTTCACCCATTTATCAATGACATGATTGAATTCTTTGCTGAATCGGATAATAGCTTTCACACAGTATTTTTGTGCTCTTTTCACAAAATAATGTCTAAAATATGACACAATTTTAAGTTTGAACTGTATTATTAATATTTTTCCATTCCTTTCTTTGTAGACAATTATTGGCTCATAACCCCCTCGGTATAATCTGAAACTGAGCCCCAAAGACAGAGGCAGCCACTCTGGGTAGAAGGTGGCGGGTTTAACAAGCAAAGGGAATTAACTCACAAGGCTTGTCTTGGGTGGCAGCAAGACGAGTGGACCCCCCAACCTGCCGGCCACATCTTACGAGTCCATGAAGAGGCCTTAACTGGGGTCAGTCACACATACGGTGCCAAGATCTCAGCCCCACAACACTGTTTCGAGGCCGGGTCCTTGGAGCCACCTCAGGGAGACAGAAAGGCAAACGGGACCCACATTTCAAGCACAGGGGAGGGATGAGGTGCCTTAGAGTGCCTGGGGCCAGCTCATGGGTCAGCTGGCAGTCAAGTCTTGATGACCTTCCCCAGCAACAATCCACAAAATGATACATGGAGCCCTGATTTGTGGTGTTTGTTAATTTCAATCCAGTTCATGCTCCCACCATGTCAATTTCAAGCTACCTACCAAAGGTCACAGACCAGACTATCAAGTTGGGAAGTAATGAGTAGCATTTACAAGATCGTATGTTTCTGTATTTCTACCTTAAAGGCGCAATAGATAAAAACAATTTAAAGAGAACAGTGAATAGTAAAATGTAGTCAAATGATTGGGAAGTGATGGATTTTGAGTATTCACTATCTTTTTAAAATACACGATGTTTTAAAATCGTCAGTTCATACAATTTAAATTTTAGTAATAACTGTGTTTAATAACCACTTTGCAAAATTCCTAAAAATTTAGCAGTGAGCTTTCATTGGCTGGTATGTTAGACCCGGCATCATACTCTGCCAGGCTAACGAGCCCCTCCCTTCTCCCCATTGCTCACCTGCACTCCCAGCATGCTCTGGGGCTGGTGCCAATAAAGCACATTATAAAGTAACATCAATAGTGACATGTCTATGACTTGGAGTGGTCTGGTATTTCTATTTCTCAAGGTCACGATAAATTCTCCTTCATCTGCCCTAAGAGGACTTCCGAGGTCACCCTTCCTAACACCTGTCAATCACAGTGCTGTTTACTATGAAGCCCCCTTGGTGTCTTCCAGCCTGGCTGATGGGAGAAGTCACCTCCGTGCGGTTCACTGGGCTGCTGTAAATTCCCCACCGGACCCCGCTTACTTTGAGGTGCTCTCCTCTCAGATGCAACTTGTTCTGCTTTACATCCATGCTGTAACTCATTAAAACTGTGTTTCACTCTGCCGTTCTGCTCATTACAATGGGCAGAGAGAGATTTGCTTCTGGGAAGCACAGTTATAATGAGGACAGAGCGTTCAGCACAAAAACAGCTTCTAATAGCTCATTAGGAAAATTGACTAGTTAGGCAGAACTCTTGTTCCCTCACTTTGACTAAAGATCTGAAAGCCTTTCCTTCTCCGAAGGCTAGGAACATAGGTGATTCATCCAGGATACCTAGCCAGGGCTGGCCAGAAGCTCTGGCTTCATCCTGGAAATGCCCCGAAGCTCCCTAAAACTTGGGTGGTGGGTAGACTCTCCACACGGTTGACTGTCTTCCCCGAGGAATAGATCATGGCTTTCTGTGAGTGTGTGTGCATTTGTGCATTTGCTTGTACGGGAATGGGGCAAAGGATAAAAAGAAAGGAGGGAGGGAGGGAAGCAAGAACAGTGGCTCCCCTTTATCCTCACCTCAACCCACCTGATAGGAGCAAGACGCTATCAGTGGCCTAGAGATCTTCAAATTTCCAGTCTTATTCTCAGAAGTTCCCCCAGCCCTTCCCTTATAGGCATTTCCTCAGCTCTTGATAAAAATTAGTCTAAATTGGGCCTCCTACCTCAATGTAAATCATTAGCATTATTATGATAATTAAGACCATAATTTCCCCCAGTCACTGGAAAAACCAACACCATATCCAGTTCAAGGACACAGAGGTTGAAGCAAGCACCCGACAAATTTGTGTCACCAAATTGCAATCATTGGGAAGGTGACTACATGTCAGTTTCAGATTCCATAAACATAAGATGAATCCAAGGAATGACCTCCTATAACACCATCTTACATGGAACTCAGTTTGTAAAACTGATAAAATTGGAGCTTCTCTTGGGTTCTGACTATTCATGCCCTCCTGTTTCTATTCCTTCTGGTGGTAGCCGTGCCCCCCCTTCCGAAGTTCTGTGCACACAGATTGAAACCACGGCCAAGTGCCAAGGCCGTATGAAGCAGCAGTGCCACTTCTAGGACTTTCACACAACAGAAAAATCAGACAAGAGCCACAGAAGTTTGCCCACGGACGTTCATCTCATCTTCATCCATAATTCTGAAAATTTTATAAGACAGGCTAACTGTTTCATAACAGTAGGATTGGTTAAAATAAATTACAGTATGTATATAGAAAATAGAATAGTAAGTTTCCACTAAACGTGATGTGGATTTCTATTTGTGACACGGAAAATATTCTTTCCTACTGGTGCGTGGTGGGGTGGGGACAAGGACACGACAGTAGGACATCATTTGTGTAGAATTGTGCATAGAGTTGTGTAGGCCCAGAGGAATGTGCATCAGGATGGCATTTCCTGGGGTTTAGGAGGATGCGTTCCTTATTTAATTCTGTAATTTCTGCACTTTTCAATTATTTAGGATAGGCATGTATTATTTTTACCCAAAAGAAAAAAAAAACCTAAAATTTAAATAAAAACAAAGAAAGAAATTGCTGCTTTTCATCACTTTTAGAGCAACAGTCACCTCTCTTGACCTGTTTGAGGCTACTGAACATTTTCAAAAACAAATATAGTCCAGTGATTTTTTTTTTTTTCCTTCCAGGAACTGAGGAATATTGCTACTCACAGCACCTGGTAACCGTGGCCTGCTCACCTCATGGGACCTGCCAGTCCAGCATGTGGTTTCCATCTTTTCCCACACCTGCAGGCTGTAGACCAGCCAAACGCAAGGGCCTGTCTGTGTGTGCTGGGGACGGGACCTGGAGAGGAAGGGACAGGGCCTGCCAGGGACTTTATTGTCCCACTCCGGTCTAATGATCTGGCTTTGCCCACACATCTTCTACTGGAGGGTCCTGCAGAACCATAATAATAACATCCAAATCCACCAGCCCTCGGTGCCCTGCAAAGGCCTCCCCAGTTCACCTGAGGTGGGCTCAGCTCCTGCTTTGTACCTGCAAAGCGGTCCCGTTCTGCCACCAGGGTGGCTGCAGCCCAAGGCAGCTTGAGGCCTGATCTGCACGTCCCGGTCCTCATGAACCCCAAACTGGCACCTCCCCCTCGGAGCTCTCAAGACACCATTGCCGTGTGTGGCCTTTGGCTGTCAGTGGAAAACATTTGTGTTTTGTCAGTGGCGCTGCGCAGAATTACAGGGCCTCTGAGCAGCGGCCCTCATGGCCCCTGGTTCCCATAATTCAGAGGATCCCTTCAAACACGGTTCCCTCTGCCTCTGCCTGTAGCCTTGGCTGAGGGCTCAGACGCCAGTCAGTGGAGCTCGGCTAGAGGCTATGCCACGTGTCCCCCAGGAACCCTGCCCCCAGGTGCCTGCCAGTCACCTCTGCCTACCTGGCCCCTTCCTCAGGTAAACAGAGGCCTATGAGAAGTCATGTGCCCAGACCGTCCATGTTCCTTCATTACATCTCTCTGCTCCCCTCAGGATGGGTCTTCTCAGGGTTCAGAAAACAGAAACTCAAGTGTACTATTCTAGCCCCAATGACTGCCCTGGACGTCTTCAGATGATGTGTGGAGCTTCCCTCACCGTAGCCTGCTTACCTGTAGTCCTGCCTGGGGAGGGGAGGCTGAGGCACGGGGTTCCAGCGTGAGGAGGGCTTCCTGGCCGGCCATGTTGGATATGACCTGGCTTTAGCCCCAGCTGAGTGCCTGTTAGCAGAGGAGCCAATGAGGCTCAGGGGTGAGTTAATTGTTCCAGATCATCCCATCAGTAAGGAATTAAATGGACTCCAGCTTCAGCTGGGACTGCCGGGGAAGCTACTCTTCACTCTCTGCCTGGAGAACATGGGGCCCAGCTGTCAGGAAGAGTCCATATTCTCCAGGCCCTTGGATGAGGTCCCCGGAATTGTTGCATCTCGAGCAGCCTTGAACTATCACTCAAATCGTTCATAATCATTCTTCTTTCCTAAGTATCAGCTCTCCCAGAAGACAGAGACCCCTCGCAGGCTGGGGCTCTGGCTCATTTGTCTTTATTTTCCCCATCAGCGCCTAACGTGATCCCCAAGGTATGTTTGTCGATTGCATTTAATTTCCTGGATATAAATTGAAAAATATCTAGAACAGATTAATCATTAGAGGCTCTTACTTTTTCTATTATACAGTATATTAACCTTACTATAAAAATCAGCCTAATTCCTGGGAGGAGTCAAGATGGCGGAGAAGGAGCAGGCTGAGACTACTTCGGGTAGCGGAGATCAGCTAAATAGCTTATCTAAAGATTGCAAACACCTACAAATCCAACGGGAGATTGAAGAGAAGAAGAACAGCAATTCTAGAAACAGAAAATCAACCACTATCTGAAAGGTAGGACTGGCGGAGAGGTGAATCCAAAGCGACGGGAAGATAGACCGCGGGGGGAGGGGCCGGCTCCCGGCGAGCGGCGGAGCAACAGAGCAAAATCAGGACTTTTAAAAGTCTGTTCCGCTGAGGGACATCGCTCCAGAGGCTTAACTGGGGTGAAGCCCAGGCGGGGTCAGCGCGGCCTCAGGTCCCGCAGGGTCGCAGAAGGATCGGGGGTGTCTGAGTGTCGCAGAGCTTACCGGTATTGGAGCAGGGAAGGCGGCTACAGAGACAGAGCTGAGGAGTGACTCTCAGCTCGGGGTTGCCTTGAACCGGTCGCAGGCTCGGTCAGCTCGGAGCGCGGCCGGAGGCCAGGGTGGTGGGAGTCATTGGGCGCTGTTCTCTGAGGGCGCACTGAGGAGTGGGGCCCCGGGCTCTTGGCTCCTCCGGGCCAGACACCGGGAGGCCACAATCTTCATTCCCGTCCTCCGGACTCTACCGAAAGCGCTCAGGGAACAAAAGCTCCCGAAAGCGAACCCGAGCGGATTACTCAGCGCGGCCCCGGGTAAGGGCGGTGCAACTCCGCCTGGGGCAAAGACGCTTGAGAATCACTACAACGGGCCCCTCCCCCAGAAGATCAACGGGAAACCCAGCCAGGACCAAGTTCACCTACCAAGGAGAGCGGCGGAATTCCAGAGGAGAAGAAGCAAAGCACGGAACTCATGGCTTTCTCCCCATGATTTTTTAGCCTTGCAGTTAATTTAATTTTTTTTTTCTTTTTCACTTCTGCTAAATTTTTTTAACTTTTACCGTTTTCTTTTTTAACGTTTTTTAAATAGTTTATCTAATATATATATATTTTTTTCCTCTTTTTATATTTTTTCTTTATCGGCTTTCTTTTTATAATAGTTTCTTTTTTTTTTTTTTCTTTTTGAACCCCTTTTTATCCCCTTTCTCCCCCCACACGATTTGGGATCTCTTCTGATTTGGCTAAAGCATATTTTCCTGGGGTTGTTGCCACCCTTTTAGTATTTCACTTGCTCCTTCATAAACTCTTATCTGGACAAAATGACAAGGCGGAAAAATTCACAACAAAAAAAAGAACAAGAGGTAGTACCAAAGGCTAGGGACCTAATCAATACAGACATTGGTAATATGTCAGATATAGAGTTCAGAATGACGATTCTCAAGGTTCTAGCCGGGCTTGAAAAAGGCATGGAAGATATTAAAGCAATTCTCTCGGGAGATATAAAAGCCCTTTCTGGAGAAATAAAAGAACTAAAATCTAACCAAGTTGAAATCAAAAAAGCTATTAATGAGGTGCAATCAAAAATGGAGGCTCTGACTGCTAGGATAAATGAGGCAGAAGAAAGAATTAGCGATATAGAAGACCAAATGACAGAGAATAAAGAAGCTGAGCAAAAGAGGGACAAACAGCTACTGGACCACGAGGGGAGAATTTGAGAGATAAGTGACACCATAAGACGAAACAACATTAGAATAATTGGGATTCCAGAAGAAGAGGAAACAGAGAGGGGAGCAGAAGGTATATTGGAGAGAATTATTGGAGAGAATTTCCCCAATATGGCAAAGGGAACAAGCATCAAAATTCAAGAGGTTCAGAGAACCCCCCTCAAAATCAATAAGAATAGGTCCACACCCCATCACCTAATAGTAAAATTGACAAGTCTTAGTGACAAAGAAAAGATCCTGAAAGCAGCCCGGGAAAAGAAGTCTGTAACGTACAATGGTAAAAATATTAGATTGGCAGCAGACTTATCCACAGAGACCTGGCAGGCCAGAAAGAGCTGGCATGATATATTCAGAGTACTAAATGAGAAAAACATGCAGCCAAGAATACTATATCCAGCTAGGCTATCATATGAAAATAGAAGGAGAGATTAAAAGCTTCCAGGACGAACAAAAACTGAAAGAATTTGCAAATACCAAACCAGCTCTACAGGAAATATTGAAAGGGGTCCTCTAAGCAAAGAGAGACCCTAAAAGTAGTAGATCAGAAAGAAACAGAGACAATATACAATAACAGTCACCTTACAGGCAATACAATGGCACTAAATTCATATCTCTCAATACTTACCCTGAATGTTAATGGGCTAAATGCCCCAATCAAAAGACACAGGGTATCAGAATGGATAAAAAAACAAAACCCATCTATATGTTGCCTACAAGAAACTCATCTTACACCTGAAGACACCTCCAGGTTTAAAGTGAGGGGGTGGAAAAGAATTTACCATGCTAATGGACATCAGAAGAAAGCATGAGTGGCAATCCTTATATCAGATCAATTAGATTTTAAGCCAAGGACTATAATAAGAGATGAGGAAGGACACTATATCATACTCAAAGGAACTGTCCAACAAGAAGATGTAACAATTTTAAATATCTATGCCCCTAACGTGGGAGCAGCCAACTATATAAACCAATTAATAACAAAATCAAAGAAACACATCGACAAGAATACAATAATAGTAGGGGATTTTAACACTCCCCTCACGGAAATGGACAGATCATCCAAGCAAAAGATCAACAAGGAAATAAAGGCCTTAAATGACACACTGGACCAGATGGACATCACAGATATATTCAGAACATTTCATCCCAAAGCAACAGAATACACATTCTTCTCTAGTGCACATGGAACATTCTCCAGAATAGATCACATTCTTGGTCCTAAATCAAGTCTCAACCAGTATCAAAAGATTGGGATCATTCCCTACATATTTTCAGACCACAATGCTCTAAAGCTAGAACTCAATCACAAGAGGAAATTTGGAAAGAACCCAAATACATGGAGACTAAACAGCATCCTTCTAAAGAATGAATGGGTCAACCAGGAAATTAAAGAAGAATTGAAAAAATTCATGGAAACAAATGATAATGAAAACACAACAGTTCAGAATCTGTGGGACACAACAAAGGCAGTCCTGAGAGGAAAATATATAGCGGTACAAGCCTTTCTCAAGAAACAAGAAAGGTCTCAGGTACACAACCTAACCCTACACCTAAAAGAGCTGGAGAAAGAACAAGAAAGAAAACCTAAACCCAGCAGGAGAAGAGAAATCATAAAGATCAGAGCAGAAATCAATGAAATAGAAACCAAAAAAACAATAGAACAAATCAACGAAACTAGGAGCTGGTTCTTTGAAAGAATTAATAAGATTGATAAACCCCTCGCCAGACTTATCAAAAAGAAAAGAGAAAGGACCCAAATAAATAAAATCATGAATGAAAGAGGAGAGATCACAACGAACACCAAAGAAATACAGACAATTATAAGAACATACTATGAGCAACTCTACGGCAACAAATTTGACAATCTGGAAGAAATGGATGCATTCCTAGAGACATATAAACTACCACAACTGAACCAGGAAGAAATAGAAAGCCTCAACAGACCCATAACCAGTAAGGAGATTGAAACAGTCATCAAAAATCTCCAAACAAACAAAAGCCCAGGGCCAGACGGCTTCCCGGGGGAATTCTACCAAACATTTAAGGAAGAACTAATTCCTATTCTCCTGAAACTGTCCAAAAAATAGAAATAGAAGGAAAACTTCCAAACTCATTTTATGAGGCCAGCATCACCTTGATCCCAAAACCAGACAAGGATCCCATCAAAAAGGAGAACTACAGACCAATATCCTTGATGAACACAGATGCAAAAATTCTCACCAAAATACTAGCCAATAGGATTCAACAGTACATTAAAAGGATTATTCACCACGACCAAGTGGGATTTATTCCAGGGCTGCAAGGTTGGTTCAACATCCGCAAATCAATCAATGTGATACAACACATTAATAAAAGAAAGAACAAGAATCATATGATACTCTCCATAGATGCTGAAAAAGCATTTGACAAAGTACAGCATCCCTTCCTGATCAAAACTCTTCAAAGTGTAGGGATAGATGGCACATACCTCAATATTATCAAAGCCATCTATGAAAAACCCACCGCAAATATCATTCTCAATGGAGAAAAACTGAAAGCTTTTCCGCTAAGGTCAGGAACACGGCAGGGATGTCCGTTATCACCACTGCTATTCAACATAGTACTAGAAGTCCTAGCCTCAGCAATCAGACAACAAAAGGAAATTAAAGGCATCCAAATCAGCAAAGAAGAAGTCAAACTATCACTCTTTGCAGATGATATGATACTATATGTGGAAAACCCAAAAGACTCCACTCCAAAACTGCTAGAACTTGTACAGGAATTCAGTAAAGTGTCAGGATATAAAATCAATGCACAGAAATCAGTTGCATTTCTCTACACCAACAACAAGACAGAAGAAAGAGAAATTAAGGAGTCCATCCCATTTACAATTGCACCCAAAACTATAAGATACCTAGGAATAAACCTAACCAAAGAGACTAAGAATCTATACTCAGAAAACTATAAAGTACTCATGAAAGAAATTGAGGAAGACACAAAGAAATGGAAAAATGTTCCATGCTCCTGGATTGGAAGAATAAATATTGTGAAAATGTCTATGCTACCTAAAGCAATCTACACATTTAATGCAATTCCTATCAAAATACCATCCATTTTTTTCATAGAAATGGAACAAATAATCCTCAAATTTATATGGAACCAGAAAAGACCTCGAATAGCCAAAGGAATATTGAAAAAGAAAGCCAAAGTTGGTGGCATCACAATTCCGGACTTCAAGCTCTATTACAAAGCTGTCATCATCAAGACAGCATGGTACTGGCACAAAAACAGACACATAGATCAATGGAACAGAATAGAGAGCCCAGAAATGGACCCTCAACTCTATGGTCAACTCATCTTCGACAAAGCAGGAAAGAATGTCCAATGGA
Source organism: Lutra lutra (assembly GCF_902655055.1). NCBI lineage: Eukaryota > Metazoa > Chordata > Mammalia > Carnivora > Mustelidae > Lutra > Lutra lutra. The sequence goes on along the minus strand of NC_062284.1, from coordinate 7,532,168 downwards.
ACAAAGACAGCCTCTTCAATAAATGGTGTTGGGAAAATTGGACAGCCACATGCAGAAAAATGAAATTGGATCATTTCCTTACACCACACACGAAAATAGACTCAAAATGGATGAAGGATCTCAATGTGAGAAAGGAATCCATCAAAATCCTCGAGGAAAACACAGGCAGCAACCTCTTCGACGTCAGCCGCAGCAACATCTTCCTAGGAACATCACCAAAGGCAAGGGAAGCAAGGGCAAAAATGAACTTTTGGGATTTTATCAAGATCAAAAGCTTTTGCACAGCAAAGGAAACAGTGAACAAAACCAAAAGACAACTGACAGAATGGGAGAAGATATTTGCAAATGACATATCAGATAAAGGGCTAGTGTCCAAAATCTATAAAGAACTTAGCAAACTCAACACCCAAAGAACAAAGAATCCAATCAAGAAATGGGCAGAGGACGTGAACAGACATTTCTGCAAAGAAGACATCCAGATGGCCAACAGACACATGAAAAAGTGCTCCATATCACTCGGCATCAGGGAAATACAAATCAAAACCACCATGAGATATCACCTCACACCAGTCAGAATGGCTAAAATTAACAAGTCAGGAAATGACAGATGCTGGCGAGGATGCGGAGAAAGGGGAACCCTCCTACACTGTTGGTGGGAATGCAAGCTGGTGCAACCACTCTGGAAAACTGCATGGAGGTTCCTCAAAATGTTGAAAATAGAACTACCCTATGACCCTGCAATTGCACTGCTGGGTATTTACCCTAAAGATACAAACGTAGTGATCCGAAGGGGCACGTGCACCCGAATGTTTATAGCAGCAATGTCTACAATAGCCAAACTATGGAAAGAACCTAGATGTCCATCTACAGACGAATGGATAAAGAAGATGTGGTATATATACACAATGGAATACTATGCAGCCATCAAAAGAAATGAAATCTTGCCATTTGCGACGACGTGGATGGAACTAGAGGGTATCATGCTTAGCGAAATAAGTCAATCGGAGAAAGACAACTCTCATATGATCTCCCTGATATGAGGGAGAGGAGATGCAACATGGGGGGTTGAGGGGGTAGGAGAAGAGTAAATGAAACAAGATGGGATTGGGAGGGAGACAAACCATAAGTGACTCTTAATCTCACAAAACAAACTGAGGGTTAATGGGGGGAGGGGGTTGGGGGGGGTGGGATTATGGATATTGGGGAGGGTATGTGCTATGGTGAGTGCCGTGAAGTGTGTAAACCTGGCGATTCACAGACCTGTACCCCTGGGGATAAAAATATATGTTTATAAAGCTGTAAAAAAAAAAAAAAAAAAAAAAAGAAAGAAAGAAAAGATGAATACCCAAGTTTTGTAGCAACATGGACGGGACTGGAAGAGATTATGCTGAGTGAAATAAGTCAAGCAGAGAGAGTCAATTATCATATGGTTTCACTTATTTGTGGAGCATAACAAATAGCATGGAGGACAAGGGGAGATGGAGAGGAGAAGGGAGTTGAGGGAAATTGGAAGGGGAGGTGAACCATGAGAGACTATGGACTCTGAAAAACGATCTGAGAATATTGAAGGGGTGGGGGGTGGGAGGTTGGGGGCACCAGGTGGTGGGTATTGTAGAGGGCACGGATTGCATGGAGCACTGGGTGTGGTGCAAAAATAATGAATACTGTTATGCTGAAAAAATAAAAAAAAATTAAAAGTGAAAAAAAAAAATCAGCCTAATTCCTTTAGAAATTTTTTTACAAAGTGTCCGGGATATAAATTGGCCCTATGTATATCCAACAGAACAGATTAAAATGATATATCATTGGTGAAATTACTTTATAATTTACATGAGTTCAGACAAATTAAGCCATTATTTGTATTATTTAGTAATATTTTATCATGTACTATTTAATATTACTTAGTATATATTCAGTATTTAGTGTTTTAGTGTTAGCATATATATATATATAATTTAGTATTTTAATGTCTATTTTAGTAATTATTATTACTTAGTTTATTTACTATTATTACAATAACCAGTAACATTTCTAGTAGGTTGGCAGTGTTTCTCTGTTTGAATTGGGTTCCACGTCTTCTATTGCTTATTAGAAACCAAACCAGTCTTTATCCATTATTATATGGTCAGGAATGGTAAGAAGAAGGTTTTGAAAACAGCAAAGCAGGGGTGCCCGGGTGGCTCAGTCAGTTAAGCGTCTGCTCAGATCATGATCTCAGGGTCCTGGGATCGAGCCCCACATCGGGCTCCCTGCTCAGCAGAAAGCCTGCTTCTCCTTCTGCCTGCTTCTCCCCTGATTTCTCTCTCTCTCTCTGAAAAATAAATATCTTTAAAAAAACAAAAACAAAAAAAAACAGCAAAGCAGTGACAAGGTATTGCCATCCCTTGAGAAAACCCAGTCCCAGACTAACTCTGGCTTGCAGGCCCAGACTCTGACTCAGAAGGAAAGAGAGGGTTTGTTTTTAAATTTTTGATTTTCTAGTTTGTTTTTCTAGTTTTTGATTAAACCAAGAAGTAAGAGGAACATTATTTTTGAAAAGCTGAACATATAAAGGAAGAAAAGTCTATACCAGATACTAGAACAATGACAATAAATATAAAAATTAGGATAAAATATAAGACCTCTTTTCTGTTCATTATTCTTCATGATCAAGGTTCTTTCTGCATCTCACCGAGGTGAGCCAGCCAGTCCTCCAGACTCCAGGAACCTACTGCCTCTTCTCGCACGAAGTAGTCTGCTCAGGAGGCCCCAGGGCCAGGATGCAGGATTGCAATCATTACTCCCAGTTATTCAAGGTGTGAACTTGGGAACAACCCTTAAAAAAAAACAAGCCTTGGATTCCCTATCTGAATGATACCAATGATACTACCTAAGACACAGGGGTTTTGCAGGAATTAGGTGATATGATATTTATGGAAACACCTTATTTTGGGGTGTTTGCCTTACTTTGCAAAGACAATGAGAGAGAGAGAGAGAAGCTTAAGCAGGCTCCATGCCCAGCCCAGAGCCCAACTCAGGGCTCGATCTCATGCCACTGAGATCCCGACCTGAGTGGAAATCAAGAGCCAGATGCTCAACTAACTGAGCCACCCAGGCGCCCCTGCCTCGTATATTTTAGGTGCTCGATAAGTTGATTCTGCCCCGTGTCTTATATCACCTATTAGTAGCCAAGTCTGTTCTCATCTCTTATTACGGCATATTCATCTTCTGGCATTATTAAAAATAAATAGTCCTGGTAGGTAGTATTTTTAAAAATGACCAATGCAATTATAGGAATGAATTTGGGCTACTTAATTCTCCTCTAATGTTGAACTTTCTAAACATTTTTATTTATTTATTTAGTGACAGAGATCACAAGTAGGCAGAGAGGGAGGGGGGAAGCAGGCTCCCCACTGAGCAGAGAGCCCAATGACAGAAGTTTTAACCCACTGAGCCACCCATGTGCCCCTAATGTTGAACTTTGTAAGTTGTGTTTCACTTATGAGACAATTACTGCCGTGAAGAACACCGTCTATAAAACAGGGATAATGCAGCATGCCATGCAATTGTGCAGATAGAACACATTCTCTTGGCACAATACTTGAGGTAAGAGAGAATCTCTAGGTACAATATTCTTCTGCTGTCAACCATGCCAACCCGCTCATGCCACACTCAGATTCCACCAGGGCCCAGGGCTGTCACTGTAATGGGACAACTTGCCTGATTGACCTAAACTCTCTCTCCAGCCACCTCTCATCTTATAACCTAGTAATGGTTCAAAGACACGTGTGCAGGGGCACCTGGGTGGCTCAGTGGGTTAAGCCTCTGCCTTCGGCTCAGGTCATGATCCCAGGGTCCTGGCATCGAGCCCCGAGTCGGGCTGTCTGCTCAGCAGGGAGCCTGCTTCCTCCCCTCTCTCTCTCTGCCTGCCTCTCTGCCTACTTGTGATCTCTGTCTGTCAAATAAATAAATAAAATCTTAAAAAAAAAAAAAAAAGACACTTGTGCAGTTTCATTGATGGCTGGTTTGTGACCAGGAAGCTCAGTTGCTTGGAACATGGTGATCCTAGTAAAGACAGAAGCCCCTACGGAGCCATCTGTCCCCTCCCCGACACATGGGTCTGTGCCACACAGACTACCTTACCTTGCTCTTCAGATCTCCCCATAGCTGGCCCACTTGTCACCCACTCCTGAATTCACTGTCTTTATTATCAAACGGTACCATGCAGTAGACATATTGGGAAATCTGTCATGAGACAGAAGGATCCTCACCCCTACTCTGCCCCAAGGATGATGACATGATCTCCCTGAGCCTCAGTTTCCTCACTGAAAGCAGACGTAGTAAAGCCAATATGGGGTACCTGGGTGGGGCAGTCACTCGAGCATCTGACTCTTGGTTTCGGCTCAGGTCAGGATCTCAGGGTCCTGGATTAAAGCCCTACATGGGGCTCTGTGTGGAATCCAGAGTCTGCTTCAGGATTCTCGATCTCCCTCTGCCCCTCCTCCCTCCCCTCACTCATGCTCTCTCTAAAATAAAAAATAACTTTTTAAAATTTATTTTATTTTTTCAGTGTTCTGAGATTCATTGTTTATGCATCACACCCAGTGCTCCATGCAACACGTGCCCTCCTTGATACCCACCACCAGGCTCACCCTAAACAAACAAATCTTAAAAAAAAAAATTAAATTAAAAAATCAAGCTTATTGGGGCGCCTGGGTGGCTCAGTGGGTTAAAGCCTCTGCCTTCGGCTCGGGTCGTGATCCCAGGGTCCTGGGATCGAGCCCCACATCGGGCTCTCTGCTCAGCAGGGAGCCTGCTTCCTCCTCTCTCTCTGCCTGCTTCTCTGCTTACTTGTGATCTCTGTCAAATAAATAAATAAAATCTTTTAAAAAAAAAATCAAGCTTATTAAAGGGCTTTTGTAAGGCATAAGTGGGGTCATAAACATGGCTCCGCGTGGAGATTCTGGCCATACTAACAATTCCTCCTCTCGGCTCCCATACCAAGTCAAGCTTGACACAGGAAAGACCAAAGGCACTCTGACTTTATCCCCACCTACAACCCCCACCCCATTTCTTCTATTTACTGTCATGGCCCACGTTTTCCTTATGGAATATTAGCCTGAAATCACAGCATTCTGCGGCTAATTATTGGCCTTGGCCTTGTTCCCCAAGTGGTAACTCTGTCACCACCCCATCCCTATCCTCTCACTTCACCCAAGTCTGGAGCCCCCAGACCCTACCCCAATGCAACTCAGTTTGGAGTCACTGGTTCACTAGCCTGTCTCATGCTGTAACTTCTCTTTAAGAATAGAACCCTGGCTCTACGTGGTTCTATTACATGGCTCTGTCTCCCTCCCCAGCCTTCATAAACGCTCCTAAAAATCCCAGCTTGGCAGTTGGGTTACCACTATCAATAGATAAATTGACTGATCACTGCCTATTTTCACAATCTCCCACCACCCTGACTGTCTTTCCTCCATCCACCCAAGAGCCAGTCAATTATCTGAACTTGCTTTCTCTACTCTGGGACAGAGTGATGGATCACATTATGAAACAGGATAAGAACACTGAGTGGATCAATATTACCCCATCACACCCCCAGGACTAGCACTTTAGATGGATTGCCCTGCCCATGGACTCTGGCTGGCCACCAGGTAGCTATCATGAGCTGAGTGTCAGAGGTTCCATGGGGAAAAGAATTACACTTTGTTCTCTGTTGTTTTCCTATCCTATGGGGATAGAATTAATCGGTGAATGGTCACCTTAAGATATCAGGCTGCGAATCCCCAGAAGTGGGAGTAGGGGAGGAGATATACATCCATGGTTTCTAGACATCATGCCGTAAATCCTGCTTGGACCATTCCCCACTTCCCTACCTTGGTCTAGCTGTGTGATTTGAACTTGTCATATAACCCATCTGAGCCTCCGCTGCCTCGTTCATAAAACAGGGATTTTACTAGCTTCCTCATCCCAAGACTACTGATGTTGACCCAATAAATTAGCATCTGTTGAAAGATTACAGACTCTAAATGACTAAGGTGATAGGATGGCTACGTTCTCAGTTCTCTGTCTGCCTCACGGCCCCCCAATTTGTGTGCACACAACACTCTCTTCTTCCACTAGGAAGACAGCACCCAGCTGGGACAAAGGGAGGAGAACACAACAACAAAGAGATGACAAAGAGACTATTTTTAGTCTGTTCTTCTTAACATCCCTCGTATGTTTCATGATGATTCGTGCTTTCTCTCTACTTTGCCCCTGCAAACAGTTCCCTTGTTTTAATATACAGTAACCTCTGCAGGATTTTTTTTTCTTGCTTGTTTTTCAAGTGGTTATATTTGATTATAGTTGAGAGAGTCTCATTGGAAAAAGCTCACATGTCTGTCTCTGCTCCCCTCCCTTCTTGCACACACACTGCTGTCTCTAAATATTTTGTAAATAAATAGATTGATCCACTTCATATAGTTCTAATGATTTATGCTGTAGAGTAAATCTAAACCCAATAAAAATGGAGATCACAAGAACGTGAGTCTGTTTAAAGAGGACTGATTATTTTTTAACAGTTTCCGCTTACTCTTCACACCTAGTTATGCCTTTCAGTCATAATCAAGAACTCCAGTGTGGGGGCAATAATAAGCCCTTGTAGTTTACTGTCGTGTTCACACCTCCCTTGACCTGGCTCACATCCCCCTCCCTCGTTCGCTGCACCAGATGTCAGGAAATGTTTAAGCATCCACTCTGAAAGGCAGAAGGAGAGCTACACAGCTCCCCACACCATATTTTGTATCTCTGGAATATAACTATACCTTATGGGAAACGGTGCTAGAGAGAAAGACCAGCCCATGGAGAAGGTTGGTTTACAGCAACACCAAAATCCCATCTGTAGTCACGGATGAACTTGCTGCGGGTGCCTCACCTGGATCCCTTCACACATGAAGTCCCCAAGCTCACGCGAAGTTGTCACCCTTTGCACACTTGTCACTCATCCATCACTTGGATTGCGTGAGGGACAAGGCGCAAGTGCCAGGCCACCAAGGCCGGTGGTGACAGCCGAGCCCCATGGATGGACGGGAGCTGGAAACTCCCCCTGCTTCCTCCACATCTGGATGGGACAGATCTGGTGCCTACCCTCTGCCATCCCCCTAAGAGGACTGAGCCCCAGTGGCTCCCTGCACTACCCTATCCATTAATACCCCTTCACCGTCTTGCCTCTCTTCTCCTACCCACGTTTCTATGGGTCAATACTAAAACCATTCACACTCCAATCTCGGGGTCTGCTTTTGGAGAAACCCAGTTGAGGATGGTGTTTTTGCCAGAAGCATCTCCCTCTTTCTCCTTCAGAACCCTCCCACATGGGACTAAATCCTCAGGGCCTACGCCACGAGAGTCACTCATGGAAGCTGCTAGAAGCGCGACCCTGGAGGACAGCATCATCACGTGACCCAGCCCACTCCCCCCTGGCCTGGCTCCTCCTTTGGGGAGGAGCCCCAAAGGACTAGGCTTCACATACTGCTACCCAGAACCCTCACAGAGAAGCAGGCAGCATGGTTGGGCCCCATGTCCTGCGGGGTGATGGCATTGTCTTATCCAGAAGAATAATTCTCCCAGGAGGAATTTTAAAGGAGATTATGGGCCAATGAGGGCTTGGGAAGCTTCTTGGAACACTTCCAGTCATTCGGGGAGTCAGACCCTCACCAAGTCCAACCTGACAGAATGTGTGGGCTTTTGAAGGGATATCTGTATCGCGTGTGTGTGCTGCTTGTTCGCTGTTGTCCCATCCCTCGGTGTCTGATTCTAACGCTACTTCCCTCAGCCATCTTCGTCCTCAGTCCACGTTAGAACGAGCCTCTCCATTTTCCCTGTCCCTGTAATACTTCGTTTGCCCTTTTTTTATTACCTGGAAATGCTAACAATAATAAATAGGACAATAATTATAACAATACTTGATAGATGACTTCTACTAAGAACTCACCATTTGCCAAATGTCCTGCTAACCCTTTGCAAACGTTCTTTCACCTAATCCCCATGAAGACCCCACTCAGCATGTGCTATAATCTGCTAATTACATGAAGGAGCCTTTTTCCTTACCCTTCCCTCGGTCCACAGTACCCTTGATCTCATGGCTTTGCAGCATTCTACTCCCACTGTGGGCAGGGCATCCCCTCTCTGCTGGCTCCTCCGTGAAGGTGGGTTTGCATGCAATTGGTTATGGAACGTTAGCAAATGGGATACAAGGAGAGGCTTGAAAAAGGACTTTTGTGTTTCCGCTCACTTGGTGGCTTCTTGGACGTGCGCATGAGACATGGTTGGAAGAGAATGGACTCATCACAGTGGCCCCAGCTTGAGGCTGTCCTAGATAAGTCTACAGCCAATGGGTCCCCAGATAATGTCAGCAAACCCAGAAAAGATCAGAAGAAAGGTGCAGTCAGGTCTCAACTTAAATTTCTGAACTGCTCACTCCTGAGCAGATAAATGCTTATTGTTTTAAGCCTCTGACTGTTGGGTCTTATGCATTTTGACAGCAGTAGATAATTGATACGTAGCCTCCTTTTAGATCAGAGGAAGCTTAAGGACAACAGTCACACCACTATTGGGCTCTGTGGACTTGAAAGATAGTTCTCCAAACCTTACCCATTTATCTTCCTAGCTTTTACCTGTAGAGTTGAGGGCATGATAGTAAATTATGGATATTTGTTTCCTAATTACATACAGTTCCTGGCCATGGTCAAAATTCAATGCGTGTTGAATTATGTTGTTAAAGTTCAATTAAGAGAAATCATAGGTTCATTTTTAAAATAAGAGGTGAGCATATTAAATGAAAACCCATGGGCAGCACTTCATTTCACCCTTTACTGAGGGACAGGAGTGTCCTATCAGGGCATCTTTTGAAGTATGTTGACCCCTAAAATACTTATGGGACATGGTGTTTTGTCTGTGGTATTTGCTTCAGATTAGTCCAGTGGGTTGGGGGGAGTATTGGCAAATCCTAATGTTTGTTGTTGCTGGGCACATGGTTTCACCGCACTCATCCCTCTACCTTTAAGTAAGTTTGAAAATCCTCCAAACAAAACATTTAAGAAAGAATAAGCTGCATTTCACCAAGGGCTTCAATTTTCAGTCTTGCCTAAGTCGCTGACTTAGGTGAGTCCCCTACCCTCCCAAGTTCCAGTTGCCGTCTGATAAGGCAAGGATCATACGAGTTTCCCGAGCTTTCCCAAAAATGAGGTGGTTCCAAAAAATGCAGCAGTAAGTCTGCCTCCCCTCCCCACCCAGAATCTGAATAACATACGGTGACCCATCGACCCTCGGAAAGCAGCCATCCACGTAGGTTTGCGTCAGTGCACTGGAGTGGAATGTGTCTACCACGCCACTGAATGACCCCTGTTTGTTTTCTCTTAGTCTCGGGCATGAACACTTATTTTTATTCTCTGCATATGTTCTGGGGAGTCTTGTGCTTGGTGGTAGAGAAACATCAATAGACTCCAGGGTTTTATTAAGTTTATCAAGTACCGGAATGTCTTGTCAGCAGCACGGAATTATAAATTCTCTGCTAGCACATCGTAGAGCAGCTGTTCATGAGCACATTGTGATAAATGCTAATACTCTTATCTAATTCATTTATTGGCTACCACTTGGGGGCTCGCCGATGAGGTAGAAGCTTGTCATCATCCTGTAGCATAAGCTAGGGTAGCGAGGCTCCCGGCAGGACCTGCATCCCGCCTTGTAAGTTACATTCCCAAACGATCCACTGTCCCTCAAAACGTGACTCATGGTGCTCACCGTTTCCTGCGTAACGTCTATCTCCTCTGCTCATCGCACAAGGTCTTCTGCGATCTGCTCCCCCCGTGGATCTTGGCTGTGAGGCACGCTGGTCGACCAGCAACACGGCTGGTGAGAAGGTGGAGGAATTTGAAACTGGCGACAAGAGCAACTAGAGAGAGTTACCAGTCTATGCTGGGGAGTCTTTGTAAGGCATTTAGGTAACCAAAGCCCAGGGAGCAAAGAGCACAATCAACATTTGTCTTTTTCAGACAAGGCTTCAGAATAGAAGAATCCAACTTCACCTAAGGAGGAGGAAAGGAGGTAGAACGTAGTGCTGTTGTGGCCGTGAATGTGATAACGTACAAAAGACAACATCTGGTGTATAATAGGTGCTCCATAAATTCTCGTGGCCAGGGGCACCTGGGTGGCTCAATCAGTTAAGCACCCGGCTCTTGATGTTGGCTCAGGTCATGATCTCAGGGTTATGAGATGGAGCCCCGCCTCAGGCTCCCCTCCTCATTTAGAGCTCGCTTAAAGATTCTCCCTCTGCCACTCCTCCAACCCCACTTGGACTCTCTCTCAACAACAACAACAAAATTCTCCTGGTAAGTCCTATTTTATCCCCATTTCAGAGATGAGGAAACTGAGACTCAGGTAAGTTAAATTGTGTGGTTTCACAAACAGTAAATGACTGCCAGCTTGGGAAGCCCAGGCCGAACTGTTTTCATGACACCATACAGTTGCTGGGGTGCGGCTCGCACAGGAGTCCAGACAGCCCGAGGGGCTCGGGGCTCGGGGCTGCTATGTTCACCGCAGACCTCCCAGCGAGAGCGGCAGGATTGAACAGGTTTCAGCTGGGGCTCGGGCAGCTTTCTAGACCCATGGGGAATCATAAAGTGAAACCCAGAAGCTTGTTATGCAAAGTGACTGAGGATGCGGAGATGGGGGTAGCTCACTAGGTATGAGTACCCCCAGGACCCACTTACAGGCGTGAGGAAATGTGGGTCTTAAGGTGGCCAAATGAATGCAAGACGGGATGTACTGATGGAATGGGGGGATTCATGTCCTTTCTCCAGTTAAGAGCAATGGGCCAATGCAAGGGGCTGATAGGGAGTCACTGATATTCAGGAGTCACAGCTGAGAAGGGCTGAGAGCAATGCAGGATCTGACATGTATCACTTTAGAAGCTCTATCGTGGGGCACCTGGGTGGCTCGGTCGGTTAAGCATCTGCCTTCGGCTCAGGTCATGATCCCGGTCCCACATTGAGCCCCTTGCTCAGTGGGCAGCCTTCTTCTCCCTCTGCCTCTCCCCCTGCTTCTGCTATCTCTCTCTGACAAATAAATAAATAAAATCTTTTTTTTAAGATTTTATTTATTTATTTGACACACACAGAGAGAGATCACAAGCAGTCAGAGAGGCAGGCAGAGAGAGAGAGGGAAGCAGGCTCCCCACTGAGCAGAAAGCCCGACGTGGGGCTCGATCCCAGGACCCTGAGATCATGACCCAAGCTGAAGGCAGAGGCTTTAACCCACTGAGCCACCCAGGTGCCCCAATAAATAAAATATTAAAAAAAAAAAATCTCTATCTTGCATTGCCACAACCACACCTCCCTAGAAGGCAGATATAATCATCTTCAGCTCTACTAACAACAGATCGGCTTATAGAGAGGCAAAATGGTCCACAGCACAAAACCAGGCTTTGAGGCCAAGTAAATCTGGATCCAAAACCCAGTGCCACCACTGTTTCTGGGCAAGTAACTCACCTCTCTCTGTGTTGCTAAAAGTACCACTTTCCATGTTGCCAGAAGACTAGCATGAGCATAAAATAAATATTTGACACACCGTGACTAAGTCCTCCATAAGTAGCGATGATAATTTTTATTGTTGTTCACATTCTGGCATTATTTCTAGTTGCCTTGAAGCTTCCGGCCCAATATTATGCATTTCAGATACGGTCTGCCGAAAGGTGCCCTCGCGGTGGCCCACTTCTGACCTCTAATAGGCTGCTCTGTTAGCCTGCGTGTCAATTCAGAATATTTGACTGTAACACACAGACACAGTGTTCCTCAACGTACTGTTGTTTCGGCTTTTAATTTTGTGGTTTCAAAATAATTGTGCTTTCTGCACTTACCCCTGTCTACCTCCCCATTTTATGTGCTATTCTGGGCCGTCTTGCCCTGGTGGCTGACTTCCATCAGCCTAAACACTTGGAGCAGTTAACAGCTCATTGCATCAGGGTGCTCCTTAAATTTCTTGAGTTTCCAGGCCATTGGCTGGTACCACTCCCTCCACTTTATTATATTGATGGTGATTATGTTTCCTTCTCAACCACAATTCTGCCAATGGCATTCCGTCCTGATCCTCACCACCTAGGCAACAAGGGCACGCTCTGAAAGCCAACACTCTACCATCACGAGATATAGACACGCAGGTTCCAACAGGAAACTGTGATCACATTCACACATCTTAGCTGTTCAGAAATGTGGCTGGGTAAACACATTTGTCCTAATCCTGGCTTTGCTTCTCAACCCTGGTCAGTCTCAAGGAGACAAAAAAGAGAGAGGTAATTTACGAAAGAAAGAAAGAGAGAGAGAAAGAAAGGAAGGAAGGAAGGAAGGAAGGAAGGAAGGAAGGAAGGAAGGAAGTCCCACTATATAAGAAACCTGGTATGGAACAAACTCAGATTCCCTGACTTCTGACCAAGTCCTACTGATGAATTCTCCATTCTTCTTACCTGATGACCAGGAAATAGCCATCATATAGGAACAACATGGTTTTTACAAATCACCCATATTTCTAGAAAAAAAATGGCAGCCACTCTCATAGGTCCCTGTGTTGAGGTAAAGTGCTTTATTAGTCAATTTCATTGACTACTTTGGACCCTCTGTTGCTGTTACGTTTCAAGTTTACTTCCACTGCTGCATGTTCACTTTTCCGTGGCCCCTTTGATGGATAAAACAAGATGTCAGCCCAGCTAGGAAATCACCTTCTGGCCTAGCAAACCCATCTCTCTGGAAAAGCTTTGTAGTCCACCAGGACCCCAGTGCCCATCACCTTGCCCACCTGAGGCTTACATTGACTCTACCAACTGTCTACCTCATCTGGTCCTGCTTCCAAGCTTCCAGAGACTGCCTTCCAATCAAACACCTTCTCCCATCAGTAGAACCCGGCCCCACAAGGTGGCAAGAAGTAGGAACATCACAAGGATGCGCTGAATCCAATCCTAAGCCTCTCCTGATCCTGAGGATTCCTTGTTAGAGTCTGAATGCTGTCTTCTTATCTCTTCTCCCTGGGCTGTAGTCTCTCACTGGCTGGTCCTGGATCTGCCTCAATGAAAAATAAACAGAATTAACTTCTCTCAGGAAAGAACAAAGCTATCAGTCCTGTAGACTGGCCAGAGCAATTTTGACCAGAGGCTAAAATCCTATGATGCAAACTCAAAGTTTCCAAATCCAATCACTCAAAAATTGGAGGGTCTGGAGACAATACCCATGGCCTCAGAAGCCCAGCCACTGTCCTAAGCCTGGGTCATGCGACAAGGTAAAATGGTGCCCTTGGGCAGAGCTCTTATGGCATGGGTGGCACAGGGCCTCGGGGGAGGGGCTCAAGTTTAAGGGCAATGGTTCTTCATAGGCAAGACTGGTGAACAGGCTTCTTGCATGGAGGGGTCCAGAATTATGTCAAATCTAGCTTATATACCCACATCCTTGATTTCAAAATCAAAATTTTCCAGTTTTAGAAGCACAATGGGTACCTACTACCCAAAAGAAACATGCATGCAGCAGACCAAGAGTCTCTTGTTCTTAGAAAGAGACACTAGTGGAGGACTGTCAGTGGCAGTTAAGCCCACACCTCTCCCTTCTCAGCTGGGAATACATGCAGGAACTGATACAAAGACTCAGATTTTGTTAAATCTTCACAAAAACGACAAAGTTAATGCCATGATGACTATCATGTGTATGTTGGAAAATCGAGGTAAAAAAACAGAAAGAAACATACCGTAGGTCATGCAACCATCAGTAATGAGGCTAGGATGATAGCAAAAATCTTTCTTGCCCCAAGGACAGGCTTGAGGCCGCTGCTTTACTGTCTAGTACACTGTATCCTTTGGATATTGTGCATAACAAAAGAACCTTTGATGGAGAACATATAAGGAAGCGGAGTATTTTATCATCTCTGTATTTCAAGACCAATTATGATATGAGGGAGGCCGGTGGTCCATGGAACATGGTTTGGGAAACTCTGTCCTTCAAAATACCAATTCCATATAATTGGGCTACCATGAAGTGGGGCTAAGTAATGTCTGTGTCTATTCTGAAAACTGAGCGGGCTGATGGGGATAAGTTAGTGGCCACGAAACGTCTAGCGTGCATTGCCTCTCTGCTCTGCGTTGGTGGCGTGTTATAAATAGTAACTTCTCCAGTTTTCACAATTACTATAGATCAAACAAACAGATGAGAAAAAGAGGATAACTCCAGAGTTCAGGTAATGTGCTAAGCATCACAGAGCCAATAAAGAGTAGGACTTACCACATTAACCCCTTCTTTGCATCCCCTCAGCCTCTCCCCAGCCCACAAATTCCTACTGCTTCCCACCAGGATTTTCCTTCATCGTGGTCAGTTTGCTGGATAGAGTTCTGAAAGATCTGGGGCCTCCAAACAGAGGCTCACACACGAAGCATGGGAGCAGGGAGACTCCAGGATAAAAGATCTTGGCAGGCAGGCAGGAGGCCACCATTTTCAGAAGGAAAATGTCATGAAATTCCCCCAAATATTACCATACGTGTCCCTGACCTCTGCTTTGTTCTTTGGCTTTTATAAGCAGTAAACTATCCCAAACAGAAATATTTTTATAAAATGAGAGTCCCATGCTTTAGACATGAGTAAATTATTTCAAGTAGTCTTTAATTCCTGTGCTGATCTTTTCAACAAATGTTTACAGCGTTGGGAAGAGTAATTACAAAACTCTGTTATAAAATGTATATCCAAGGCACCACAAGTAACATGATATCCAGTCCCTAGCTTTGCTCTCTTTCTCCACTTTCTTTATAATTTGCCAGAACCCCCACCTAGCACTTTAATTCCTTCATTTTTATTACAGTTCTTCCTGAATTTCCAGAGGCCCCTCTCTGGTTGTGTCTGAGCGGCAGGTCCGTCCCATCCTACGAACATCAATGGTGTATGTAGGAAACACGCAAAGTGCAAGACACTCGGGGGGAGGGGGGCAGTCTGGACCCACCAGAAAAAGGTAAACTAGAACTGATTACACACATGGAAGAGGGGAAACTGACTATGGGAAATCTTAGAAGCCAGCCGGAGACTGGGGGAAGCATAGAGATTAGACAGTGAGGACTATGACCCCCCAAGGCTGCAGGGACAAAGGTGGTGTCACGGAGCCTTGAGGCTAAGGTCACCAGGTAGAGGTTAGAACCACAATAGGCCTGCACATGGGGCACTGAAACCACTGTCAGAAACGCCGTTAAAGGCAGAGAGAAGTGGAGAAATGCCTTGGCTTCTTCCTCCCTCCCAGACCCCAACTGCCCCCGAGCCTCTCATTATCTGAAGCCAACTAAATGCCACCTGCCATGGGACCTTGGAAAATGCAGCCAACATCGCATTTCTCTTATTTATTTATTTGTAAAGCTCCTGTTTTATATTCTGAGAGGCTCGTTTCCTTGAAAACTGGAATTTTCCAGCAGTAACATTTTAATTTAAATAATCTCCCCTTGGATGAAGGCAAGCCTTGGGGACACAATGTTTTGTTCAAGCTCAGTGGGGCTTAGCAAGGGGATGAAGCTTGTACAGGGAATCACTCAAGACCGTAGAGAGCCCCCAGCATCTCCACCTGGGGTTTGTAAGTCCAAAGGATCAGGGATGGGGCCCGAAAGTCCCGTAGCTACATCTACTCCCCTTTCTTTTCCTTTTTTGCTTTGTCTGTACCCCTACTAAGTAGATCCAGTGGGAAAAGCAGGACAGCATGCTCACGTCTTGGAATCAGGATTATCGTGTTCTCCTATTTGCCTGTTCATAGTCATCCTAATAGCTACCAATTACCGAGAACTTTCCATGTAACTTTCACTGTAGGAGGAATGCACCGCTATCATCTCCCACTTACTAACAAGGAAGCTGAAGCCCTGGGAAATTAAGTTGCTCTCCCAGCCTGAAGACCTAGTAGGCGGTGGACACAGGCTGTATCAGGGCTCATTCCTCCCTGACTCCAAAGCACCAGCAGGACAATCTTCTGCTTCCTCCTCACCATAGGATGGGAGGCGAGGCACTTACAATGTCTGAGTTTGCGTCACAGGAGGACGATCCGCATTGACCTTGCTGGCTTTCCCCGAGTGGCTGGGATTCCCCAAGTAGATAATGTATGTGAAAATGTTCTGAAAACTCTTAAGACCCCTTGCTTTATATCCTATTATCTCCCCTTCTGCTTCTAGCAGGCACTGTCTGCTTCCTTACGTCTCTCCATGTGGGGCTGAGCTACTATTTTTGGCCTGCCAAGCTGTTTTCGTTTTTCACCAGAATGCACGCTCCATTTGGGTAATGGGAACAGATGTGACAATGGGAACAAAACTCCTACCAGCCACGTTCTAACCCAAACATCCCAGGCGCGGCTTCCAGAACTCATCTCCTCACGTCTGCTCCTGGACGGGGAAATGGGAGAACGCAGAGCTCCGTCTCACTGTCTTTTACTAGCCTTGATCATTTCTGATAAGTGCTCTTGGTAATCACTTTTCCTTCTCACAGCTTTGAGTTCTGGTGTGTTGTCCATATTATATTAATAAAGGTCCGCGGGGAAAGTGTGATTAGTCGGGAGGTTAAGAAATAATTGTAAGAAAATGTTTTGACATTATGTTAATGCCTGTCAGTGTATTATCCCCAATTTAAAGTTAATCACCAAAATTATATTGCAATTTCAAAAATGTAATGAAATAAGATTTGTTGAGGTGTGAATATTAAAGAAACCAAGAGCCGAGAGCTAGAAGAGAAGTAAACTTCTTGTTTAACTCTTTTGTGGTTTCCTGCCAAAGGGCAAAGAAATAAATGGTGGTTTGGGGCCTGTGGATCTTGGCAAAAAAAAATGGATTCACAATCCAGAGGAAAACAAGAGGTCTTTGTCTACAAGGCAACACAACCAAGTATTGAGATACAATGCTGAAATTTAAATCCGTGTCAAAAGGGTTCCAAAAATCTGGATGTTTGTCATGATGTGGGCAAGATACTTAGACACTTGATAAATTATTCAATTTTCTTATAAAATGCTGGTGTCCTGCCCACTCTCTGACTTTAGGCTTCCAATGGCCTGTCAAACTTTTCTGCTTGGGTGCCCAGCCACTACCTTGAAATCAAACCAAGCTTCTCAAGTTTCCCCCAAAGCCAATGCTCCTACTTTTTGTTGAGTGGTAGCAGGATTTTCTCAGGCTCTGGTACTTGGATCTCTGGAGTCCTCTTTGACCCCTTCAATATTTATGCCATCTATTCATATCCAGGCCTGAACACTCTTTTGAGCTGTCCTTTAAAAATAAACATGAAAACAATAAATTTTGGAACACTGAAACAAAATAAAATAAAATGTTCAAAAACTAAAAAAATAAAAATAAACACGAGAGTGATAGCACCCATTTGCACACGCTGGCCACAAGACAGGCTTCTGCTGTGAGGTGTGTTTTGTATATAACCCTCAGCCCTCCAGACAACTCTGTAGGATGGACAGCATGATCCCAAAGCGAGCAAATGGAGCTTTGGAATGCTCACCGGCCTGGTTGCTTGCTTGCTGGGTGAGTATTGGAGTAGGTCTCTCTGCCTCAAAGGAAGCACAGCATCGCGGGCCGGCGTCTGAGCCCTGTCCTGAAGACCCACCAAGCCAGCCCAGGGCACGGCAAGCCCCCGAGAGGCGTTGGTAGCCATTGCCCCTATGCCCTCGTTCTTTCATGCCACACCCACCTTGCCTGTCTTGGTCCCCGCTGCCACTATGTGTATCCCGCCACCCAGAACTTCCTGCCGGGACCATAGCCCGCCCTGCATCCCATCTCCTTCCTCTACCTTGAACGCAGCTGCTGGATGACTCTTCCCAGACAGGCTCTTGTGAGTTCTATATGCCTCCTCTGATGCGTCCTCAGTTTCCTTTGGAGAAAGTTCAAACTAAATCAGCCTTTGTCGCCTGCCATCTTCCGTCCATCCGCACCACCATCGCGCTATTGGAACCCTCCATTTCCATAAGGCAGGTGTTCTTCTCAGGCTCCCACTGCCTCTGAAGTGCTCCTGCAGTTTCTCCGACTGTGACTGCCCTTTGGCTTCCACTGAGTCTTCTACTTTGCTAAGATCCCACTCAAATGACCCCTCCTCCAGGAAGCTTTCCAGGACCACCCAGCCCTTCAGCTAGCTTTCCCCTTCCCTGACCTCTCATAGTGCTTCTTATCTGCCTCAAACCTGTGGCATTAATCCAAGCCCGCCTTGGACTGCAAGCAGCTCTTGCCTTCAACTCAGCGATGCAGTCTAGTGGGGGAAAAGCACATACCTCCAATGAAGACAGATGGGTGGTTGAATCTCAAATCTGCCACTACCAGTTTGATTTGTCAAACTACTAGTGGGTTTGTCCGGTCTTTTTAACAATCGCTTTGGTAATAGCTTTTATTTGCTAAACACTACTTGTGTGGCCAAGTGCCTTACAGGTGTTATCTTTCATAAAAAGGAGGTGATCATATTATCCCCATTTTAAGGACAAAGAAACTGGGCTTCAGAGAAGTCATTAGGTAATTTACGTAAGTCAAAAAGCCCGTAAATATGAGCTGGGATTTCTCTGGGACCCAAAAAGAGGCTTTAACTTATCTCAGAGAGCTTTTAATTTACATCTTGAAACACACTGTGTCCTGTTAGCATTTCAAGCTTCTCCAGTCACATACTGTGAAGACAATCCCCCACCCCCACCCACCCCCCAGGCCTTGCCCTTCAGTCCTGCTGTCCCCTGCCTGCTTATTCCCATCTTTTCCCAGTAGAGGGAGTGGAGGAGGGAAGAGAGCTGCCCTCAGCTTCTTAAACCGGCCTCCCCTGAGCTCACACCCGGTAGATGCAGAGAACCAAGGACCTTCCCCTTCCTGGCTCCAAGAGCCTCTCCATGCGGCTGCTGCAGACACAACATGTGGCTCAGACCACAGCCTGAGCCTTCCACGCTCTTCCCCACGTGCCAGGCGCTGAAGACCAGGCACCTGCCCACTAGGAGAAATGTCCTCTCAATCCATCTCAAATCGGTTGCCATTTAATTTCATGAGGCTGGATGAATAGGACCACCCACTCCGCCCATGGGGAGTCCTGCCTTATTTCACATCCCTCTGCCTGTGCTCCTGGGCTCCACGCATCTCTGTAATACCGAGCTCTGATCAGCCGTGTTTCCCTTTGCCTCTGCACCCAGTCTCACTCCCGATGCCTCTCTAATCAGCCACACTGCTCTTCGCTGGCCTTTCAACCTTTCATTTATCCCCTCATTGAGATAAGACAGCTGGCCGTGGCTGCTGCGTGCAGAGTCAGGATGCACCACTGACTTACTGAATGGCATAATATTTCCGCATCTCATTCCCCAACCCCTTCACACCATCATGTGTCTTGTCGCAGCTCTGATGGCCACTGGGCATGGAGCAGATGTCTTCATTGAGCTGCCCATAATGACATCGGCTATAGATCTCTCTTTCTTTCTCTCTCTTTCTTTTTTTCTTTCTTAACCTCTTTTTCTCCTTTTAACACAAGCATTGCAATTAATTCAGGGCCCATTGGTGTGTTCATAGAGTTTAGGTCACTGCCCCTCAGTGGGCATTGTCTAGCCCTGGTGTGCAATGAGATAACTGCCTGACAGAGAAATTCCTTAAAGCAGCTCTGGTCCCCACAGTACTTGAACCCAAGTTGAAGGGCAAATGTTTGTATGAGAGGCCATTCTGCTACCTGGGAAGCTCCTGGATTTCTAGGGCAGTAAGTCAGCTTTCCAAGATGAGTATGCATTGATGTGCAGAGCAGGGGAGATCGGAGTATGGGGAACTTGCTCTTCTCTTTCAAGGCCATAATGGATGCCACCAAGATAGGTCAAGTTGGTGGTAGCACTTGGTCTTCTCTGAATATTTGCAACTGGGTCATAGTGCTAAAGCCTACATTCTCAGTGTTTTAGCAAAGAACTTCAGCACCTTATCGGAAGGGTCATTTGTCTATATCCCATGGGCCCCTGGTAGAGTCTGTATCAGTCAGGGCTCTCCAGAGAAACAACCAGTGGGGAGGGGGGGGTTGCGCGTGCATGTGCGCGCGCATACACACGCCTGTGTGTAAAGATTTACTTCAAGGAATGGGCTTACACAATCGTGAGGACTGGCAAGACTGAAATCCATTGGGCAGACTGGAAGGCTAGAAGCTTTCAGACACGAGCTGATGCTGTAGTCTAAAGGCAAAATTTCTCATTTCTCATTTCTCATTCCTCAGTTCTGCTCTTAAGGCTTTTCAACTGGTTGGAGGAGGCCCCTGTGCATTATCAAGGATAATCTCTTTTATATGAAGTCAGCTAACTATAGACATTAACCACTCTACAAAATACCTTCAGAACAACAGAACAACAGAACAACTTCAGATTAGGGTTTGATTGAATAATTGGGTACTATAGCCCAGCCAAGCCAACACATTACCCACCTCAGAGTCAAAGGCAATAAGCTGTAGCATGGAGGCGTCCTTTTTAAACTCATACCAGCCCACATGAGTTCCCTCACTGCACAGCAAATATCAGCCCCAGCTGAGTGCTTTCAAAACTCACTGGCCCTGAGCTAGTTACAATGCTGGTTCTAGGCACTTTCCTAGGACCACCCGAAATGTGGTCCTCCCTTCCTAGGACCACCCGAAATGGGTGACACTCCCACCCAACCCAACTCTTAAATTTCCCAATATTTTAATGATACGATCAGGCTCTTCTCACTAGATCTTGGGATTGTTTTCTCACGTGACTCTCAATATCACATGTACCCCTATTTTGGGGTCCATTTCATTGAGCTTCCGGGTCTTCTGCTGTCCACTCCAACCACGTAGACTGACTTCATTGGTTGGTCAAAGCTTATCTAGGAGAGGAAGGAGATTCAGACCAAAAAAACATGATTTATGAACGTGCAGGGAAGGATAGTAATCAGGCAGGGTTCTACATGCTCAGTTGGATAAGGGCTATGTGGAAGGGAAAGGTAGAAAGGGGTCAAAATCCCAGAGTAAAAATCTGGACACTTCCACTTACTTGCTATGACCTTGCACATCTCGTTTAACCTCTCTAAGTCTTTGTTCTCCAGAATGTCCTGGAAGTGCATAAACCTACTTCGTAAGTGTGGGGAGATAATGGTATATGCTAAGCGAATTCATGTTTTCTTCTTTCAGAAGATCTATTCTTCTAGCCCCCTTTCCATTAGTGAGCCAAATGGTGGTCTCCCATCTGTACAGGGTAGCATTCTAGGTATCTATTGTTATGTAAAAAAAAATTCCCCCCAAACTTAGTAACTTAAAACAATAACAGTCATGTCCTGTGCTCATGAATCTGCAATTTGGGCAGAGCTGAGGGATAGATTGTCTCCTTTCCATGTGGCATATGCTGGGACAGCTTGATGGGAGCTAGATCAACTCCCAACCTCACTCCCTCACATGGCTGATGAGTTGGTGCCTCCGTTTCTCTCACATAAGTTTCTTGATAGGGTGATGGGTTTCCTTTCACCCCCATGACAGGATTCTAAGAGATAAGAAGAGGAAGCTGCCAGTTTCTTAAAGTCAGAACTCAGAAGCTAGCAATATTACTTCTGCTGAAATCTCTTGACCACATGGCCTGCCTGTATGTAGAGGAAGTAGACATGAGCCATACTTATCCAGGAGATGGGTGTCAAGGAACTTCTGTCCCTGCTCAATTCACCACAACATTCAGTCAACATTGAGAAATAGGACCAGATTAACCTCTTGCTTGAAATAACTGAAAACCAAACAAAATATAGAAGCCAGCATTACTCAATTACACACACAGTATACATAGGCAATGAGGGCTAGCAATTCCTGTGAATGGCAAACAAAAAGGTGAGCCCTGAGGATGTCCCGGCTTACTGCCTGGAGGAAGTTTCCAAGCCACAGAACAGAGAGGGAAACCCAAGAAGAGTCTAGCATTTCTCTATTAGTTGAGGAGACAGGGACTAAAAAAGATAAGGTCCCTACAGAGGAAAAGAGAAAGCTTCAAAGAGAGAGAACTCTAGATATCTGTAGGAAGTCCCTGTCACACATTCAGTTGCATACTCATCAGAACGCGTATGTGAAAACAAAACAAAACAAAACAAAATTGTCTGACCCCCAAAGAAAGAATCACCTGAAAGGATTAGCAGGGACAAAGCCTGGAGGTCATGAAGGACCAGGAATAGTGCCAGTATTCCCAGAGGCCAAAGTGAAAAACCTCATAATTTAAAGGGCTAAGAGATATCTTGCCTCAAGAGTTAAGGAATATTAGCCTTATGCTCAATGCTGCTCTGGTCCTACCCAAAAAAGCTTAAAAAGTATCAAAGTCTCTCCAAAAAATTTGACCATGTCCTGGAACAAAACTGAAAGTTCTTTATAGGAATTCAAAAATATACCACAACCAAGAAGGCAACGGCATTAATGATGTGTAGCGCCCAACCAAGAATCACCAGGCATGCAAAGAAGCAGGAAAATACAACTCCAGAGGAGAAAAACTGACCCAGAAATGACACAGATAATTGAATTAGTAGACAAGAACATTAAAATAGTCATAATGACTGTATTCCATAGATTTAAGAAACTGCTGGAAGACACTAGTGTTCTCACTAGAAATGGCAAGAAGATAACAGGGCAACATCTCTGAAGTGCTGAAACCATCCCCAGTGAGGAAGCCTTCTGCATACTCTCCTACTTTGTATTGGTTTCCTAAGGCTACTATAAAATTTACCACACACCATGTATCTTAAAACAACTGAAATTTATTCTGTTACAGTTCTGGAGGCCAGAAGTCTGAAATCAAGATGACAGTAGGGTTGGTTCCTTCTGGAATCTCTGAGAGAGAATCTGTTCCAGGCTTCTCTCCTAGCTTTTGGTGGTTGCCAGCAACTCTTGGCTCATAGACATATCACTCTAGTCTCTGTCTCCATCACCATGTGGTCTTATTCCCTAGGTCTTCAAATATTTCTTTCCTTCAAACACAGGAGTCATTGGATTTAGGACCTGCCTTGCTCAGAATGACTTCATCTCAACTTTCTTCATTATATCTATAAAAACCCTGTTTCCAAATAGGATCACATGCATAGGTACAGGGAGTTAGGACTTTAACAGACCTTGTTGGAGGATACAGTTTATCCCATTACACTATTCTCCAGTCTCTCAGTGGCTGGGAAGGGTCCAGGGGAGCATGCCAATGCCCTGGGGAAGGTCGGAGTCACCAGATGGATGAATCCTGGATCCCTGAATCACAATGTGGAAGACCAGCCCAGAAGCATGTAACTGAGCTGTGACATCAGGGGTAACACAAAGTGGTAGTGTAATAAGCCACTGAGACTATCATGAAGATGCTTGTGTGCCACCATTACAGGGATAAAGTGAGATCAGGCATGTGAAGAACCTGATGCACGAAAGGTGCTAAGTAATTGGGAGCATAATTAGGACACTCATAAAGAGAAGAGGGAGGGATGAGTCTATATTAGGTCTCAAGTTGGGCTCTCTGTGAACTTTGGGGGAGACTTGGAATAGTGAGAGGCTTCTAGTGGATTATCAAAAGACTTTGATCCAAATAGGAAGAAATTACCCAATAAAAAGACAGAGAGGTCCCCTAGATCCCTGCAAAGCATAGCATTGCTCTCATCATACCACTACTCTCTTCCCATTCCAAAAAGTACAGTTGAGAGGGTGAGCCACTTTATTTAAGTAAACATTAGGCAGAACAGTCAGGTGATTCAAACTAAATGTTTGACCCATTGAAGTGACAGATTCCGTCACAACAAACCTCAGTACATAAAATCTCAGGTTCTGGCTGAGCCAGAAAGGAAATCCAATCTGCTGTTTCCAAGCAAAATCAGTTTACAAAATTACTTTCTGTTCCCCACACATCTCCTGAAATGACTATAGACCAAATAATCAATTGATTTGAGGCCATTTTTTACTCTCATCCAAAACGGAGAGATATTTTTCATTCCTATCCAAAAGGGAAAATGTTAAATCACATGTGAATTGCAGATATAAGCATTTAAAGACTGTTTTCCTCTTTTGTTTGTGAATAATCTTTCATTTTATGAAGGAACCAAATATCTCAGTAGGTAAAATCAATAGCAGCCACCAGAGTGGATGGAAAATTCTCCAGGCTTAATATGGTTTCATGCATGGCTGTCAAAGCTGAATGTCTTAAGGGAACAAATAGTGAATTCCCTGCCTTGAAGGAGATGTATGAATTAGAGTCTTTTCTTTTTAAAACTAATCTGTTGTATAATGGTTCATTCATTCAACAAATATTTATTAAGCACTTATTGTGTGCTACCTACTACATCAAATGTTTGGAATACACAAAAAATAAAATTGGGGGCCTACTCCAGAGGGAAGAGAGTCTAGTGGAATAATAACTATGATTTAAAGAGAGCTTACTAAATTTCAAGCACCATTCTAAGCACTTTGTACATGTTAATTTGTGTACCCCTCAAGACACCCCTGTGAGATATTAATATCCTTATTTTACAGACAAGAGATGGAGTCCCACAGCTTAGTTGGATGTAGAGCTAGGATATGAGCCCAGATAGCCATATTCCAGAGACCATGCTTTCCTTATGCATAAAGCCAATATGCAAGCACGCCATCTCACCAATGTGACATTTGTGACACAGACTCTAAGAATCTTGAGGAGAAGATCCTATGTCTCAGTCTCATCTTATTATTGTTTCTTTTCCCCAATTCTTAGAAGAGTGTGTGGTATGTAACATTCATTTGTTTTTCAGTTGTTTAAGTAAATAATCAAATAGAGTAACAAAGAAAGTAATCTGGTAGACCTGAATAAGCAGCTCCCACATTTGTCTGGGAAAATCATAGAAGGATTCCCAGGGGTGGCGATTTTAAGCTGGTTCTTCTGGGAAGGCAAATTAAGCAGTTGATAGGTCATCTAGGGGAGGGAAAATATTCTGGGAAGCAGGAGTTCAAAAACATACAGGCAAAGGCACCAAGGCAGGTATAACATGGCCAGCTGAGAGGATTAGAAGTGGCTTGCAAGGAAGGAAGGAAAGAAATAGAGAAAGGAAGAAAGGAAGAGGAAAGGAAGAAGGAAGAAAGGAAGGTAAAAGGAAGGAAGGAAGGAAGGAGAAGAAGGAAGGAAAGAAAGAAAGAGAGAGAGTGAGTGAGCTTACAATGGTGAGAAAGGTAATTGATTTGTGCAGTGCTAATCTTTATCCTGAGCAAACAGTGCTTCTCAGACAGTCTCCTGGAGCCCTGAAAGAGTTGTTTGGTGCTTTTCTTCTTTATTTTTAGGGGAAAAAAAAAAAAAGACATCAGAAAGCTCTTTAGGGTTATGGTTTCCTGGGGAGGTTGTTCCTAAACAAAACCTCAGATGTGTGCTTCCTAACAGGACCCAGGAGACCAATCGAGGTTGCTCCAGCACCCCCAGAACTGGGAGTCACCATCTTGGTCCACCAGGAATTCTGAGCCAAGGCCACCTCCTGGGAAACTCTTTCTTGGGTGGAAAAAGTCAACAGAACTTTGGCAAAAGTTGTTGTAGATGTGGAATTCCAACATCGGATGGTCAGAAGCAAAGGACTAGCTGTTGGTGTATTCTTGCTTTCCGAACTCCAAGATTGTGACTGAACTTGAAATTCACCTAAAGGGCCAAGTTGAGAGTAGCAGGGAACACATGGTGATGAGAGAATGCTTAAAAAAAAAAAAAAAAAAAAAAAAGGAAAAGAAAAGAAAAGGAAAGGAAAAGAAAGAAAGCAGCAGGAGCCCCTGGGTGAAGCAGTCTGTTAAGGTCTGACTCTTGATTTTGGCTCAGGTTGGGATCTCACAGTCCTGGGTTGTAGCTCCGTGTTGGGCCCTGTGCTCAGCAAGAAGTCTGCTTCAGAGTGTCTCTCCCTCTCCCTCCCATTTATTCTCTCTCTCTCAAATAAATAAATAAGATTAGAAAAAAAATTAGCAGGAACAGGAAGAGGTTTGGATACTGTCCAAGTGGACTAAAATGAGCCAAACCCCAGACAGAAGTTTCTGCCACTTGCCCCCAATTTGTGCACAAAATAAAGTCAAGAGAATAGAAAGACCCTTACTGACTCATCAGCTGCCTTGGCCTTTTCACCAAGAACTATCCTCTCTTAATTTCTTTTCTTCTAACTTTCTTGACTGACTGCTTTGGTGCTGACCAGAGTCTCTGGTTCTGTGATGGACTGTGTGCTTTGTTCGTGTAAGTAAGCCATGCTGTGCTCAACCACCATCATAGTTCTTGCTGTTCTTGTCTGTTCAGACAATTTGGGTTCCAGAACCTGACTTCTAGTTATGTTGTTCTTTCGAAACCCTTTATGGCATCCACCATTACCCAAGCATCAGCAAAACATTTAAAAACATTAAAGCCAAACTATCTGAGCATGGAACCCTGCAGGCACCAAGAGATAGTGCCAAGATGGACCTTAAGAGGGTATTCCCAAAATAAATACCCAAGGCACCGAGGATGCTGTCAATGTCTGAAGCCTGAGTTTCAAGAGTAATTCAAATACCTATGCTCCATCAACATTCCCAGCCAATCTTGGGACTCCTGGGTGGCTCAGTTGGTTAAGCAGCTGCCTTCGGCTCAGGTCATGATCCCAGCGTCCTGGGATCGAGTCCCACATCGGGCTCCTTGCTTGGCAGGGAGCCTGCTTCTCCCTCTGCCTCTGCCTGCCACTCTGTCTGCCTGTGCTCACTCTTGCTTCTCTCTCTATGACAAATAAATAAATAAAATCTTTAAAAAAAAAAAAAAACATTCCCAGCCAATCATTCAACCAGAATATTTACCAAGCACCTACAATGTTCCACATTCACAGCATCAGTCTAAATACCGTGGTTATATAATTATAACACATTATCAACTACTTTCAAGAATTTATGTTCAACGTGAAGGATGATTTCTTCAGCACAATTATTTGGTATCTCAGCTTCTCCAAAACTTATTTTTCTGAATCAAAACAGGACAATTATTCTTGAGCTGTTTCTCTCTGTCACATGTGGTCTTATATCCCCAGATTGCTCTGATATTGTACCTTGATGTTTGTTTCTTACTTCCTGAAGAATCCATGGAACTTATGGAAACATCCTTGCCTTACTCCTAGAATCTGTCAACATCCTGAAGAGTCTACCTTCTGCTTCTTCTACAACTGCCCCGTGCCCTGTGGACAGCCTACCATCCCCTGACCTCTCTTCCTTGGGCAAAGCTGAGGCATCAGCAAGACCTGGAAGAATCCAGTGCCTTCTCATATCACTACCAGGAAGAGGTTTGACCCACCATCTCTTGGAGCCTCTTGCTCAACCTCTGCTCATCCTCACTGACCAGGGAAGTCTACTTTTGAGCTTCTGGTGGCTCCTTCCCTTCACCCTATATACCTATGGGAATCCCTATGTCCCAAGTCACCAATAAGGAGATATTCATGGCTCCTGGCTGATCCTGGCTGATCCCATGACCCTCTGCTGTCACAGTCATTCCAGGATGACTGGCTTTCTGCTCCTTCAGCCAAACCTGTCTCATTCTCACCAGCAGATGTGCCTTTTACTTGGAGCTAAGGGGAGATGTCTCAAAGGGAAAGAAATTCTAGAAGGCACCATATGGTAAAAGACAAACAGTGGAGTATAAGATCTACAGGAGTTTAGATATGGAGGAATCACTGTGAATGGGGGGATGCCCTGAACTGTGGGGCTCAATCTCGGTCATGAAGGATGAGAAACTCTCAGATTAGTGCCTAAAAGGAGGAAAGACATTTTAGAAGGTGTGGGCACTGCCAGCAAAATCAGGGAAAAAAGAACAGGAGAGAACACCAGTAAAATCCAGGGGAAGATTGCTCTAGGTGCGCTCAGGCAAATGTAAGATGCCTCCATTCTGGAAGAAGGACCCGTTCCTCATCCTTCAGGGCTTTCATCCAGTGCCATATCCTCTTGGAAGCCTTTCCTAGAACCGCCAAACATATGGATACTGTTAATGTGCAACCTCTTTAGTTCACCTAGGGATGAGTTTGATGCATTTTAATTTGTGAACATTTTCCTCATCTTTCTTACACCATTGCAAGCTTCTTCAGGTGGCATCACATTTTAAGTTTTGTGGAAGCATTAATAACTTAAGACCTATAATGTATGCATATTCTTTAGCACAGAGCTGGGGTGGCCCTATAATTTATCTTCCACACTAGGGAACCTTGGGGAATATGAGGGGACCAACCAAAAATTACTCTAAGACAATAGGCATTAACCAATATGGCCCCAGGCCAACAGGATGTATAATCACCCTACCAATAACAAATTTCTTTCTATGAAATTAAAGGCTGATGATCAATTAAGGAATGCCAAAATGGTCTCATGTTGAAGTTGGTTGACCGTGTTGTCCTGTGTTATCTCAGTATTACTACCCAAGGTAGCCACTCTCCACTGAGTGTATAGCCTTTTTTGCTCTCAGAAGTAAGATTTGCTCTTTAAATGGAGTATTTATTTCTTAAACAAGCAATAACTGCATTTTTCCTAATTGCCAGACACTGTGTAATATTCAGGTAATGCATGAGTGAAAAAGCATAGTCCCTTGTCTACTAAGAGCTCACAGTCTAACAAGAGTCCTCTTATTCACTCACTGACTCATTCATTCATATATTCAACAAATATTCATCAAGAACTTATCATGCATCAGGCCAGGTGGTAGTGAACAACTGCCCAGTCTTTGCCCTAATGGAGCTCCCAGATGGTCCTCCAGGCAGCAGGTAAGAATAGGCCATTAGTAAATGTATTTGTTGGCCCAACGGAGAGAAGTCCCACTTCTGCTTGGACCAGTTAGTGGGACTTGACAGAGAAGAAGAAAATGAAGACATAACCAAGCTAAAGAGGGGGGAAAAGATAGTTTGGGCAGAGAAAACAGCACAGGCAAAGGTTGGGAGGCAGGAAACAGCAAGATGAGAGATGAGAGGTGAGAATGGAGAGTTGGTGGGGGTTGGACCACAGTGGGGCCCAGTGACCAAGCTGAGGACTTTGAATGTGACATATTAGTCAATGAGGGGACGCTGAAGCTCGGTGTCAGGCTCATGCTATGATCAGGTATGTATTTTAGAGAAATTATTGTTTTTGAGGGATCTATAACAATTCCTCCAAGAGTTAATTTGCAAGAGACATTAGCCCATGATATCCATTACCTGTCCTTCCTTGCTTATTCTACATTCCTAGAGGGCAGTGCAGTGTCCACAGACTCTCCTTGTACCTGAAGGAACATCATTATTTTATATGATGCTTTCTCCTAGATAGAGGGCGTGTTCCTACAAATAAATGGCCTATTGTCATCAGAGCCTGAAGTTGTACAATCAAGTCTGTGATGCCTCAGAATTGTTGATGGCTGAATTATTATGTAGATGTGAGTTCCATGACTGGGAACTATATAACCTCATAAAAATAGCATCATTACAAGACCTGGCTTTATTTCTCCGACCATTTTCCAATCACCTGGAGAGATGTCTGCCTCAGCCAGAAGGGACATGGATGAGAGTCATCCTTAACATCAAATGGTCTGCTAGCTGCCCCTGATCCTGTACCCTTGTCCCTCGATCCTCCTAGTGGCTTCAGAATATTCTTATTTCCTCTCTTGGGAGGTAGCTTGTACTGCACCATCTGCTTATTCAACACACACTAACTTTTGATCTTAGACCTAAGGCTCTGAGTTCTTGAATATATATGGCTTTTGCTTAATTCATAAGGACCATGGGAAGAATAAGAATTAGGCCATTTCCCCTGTGCTCCAAAACAACCCTATTGCCTCCCACAATAACAGGATACTTCTGGACAAGTTTCTCAGAGATTATAAATTCAATTCCTTAATATTTTCACAATGCATTAAAATCCAGTGGGGGCTTCAGTTAATCTGCCAGAAACTATCTTTCTTTAGTTCACTTTCTATCTGTCAATAAAGACTCAAATCTTGGCCCACAAATGCATATTTGGCAAAAATTTCCATTTATTTTTCTCTACCTTAATGAATCTGTTTCAGAATCATCCTATTATACTTCCGGACAAAGATTTAAACTTTGACAATTTAAGGTAAACCGAGTTCAATGAGTCCTTTAGAAGTGTTTTCAGTTTAATCATAGAATAATATGTCTTTCTCTCCTTGGATTTGGCTCTAAGTTTAGTATGTTTATGCAGAGCCAGAACAGCTACATTGTTTGAAAGGCCCAATGCCAAAGGAAAATGTGGAATCTCTTATTCAAAAAATTATTAAGAATTTCAAGACAATGTTAGACTAAGCACAAGGCCCTTCTAAACATAATACTGTGTGATTGCACAGATCACATGCCTAAGAGGTAGGTTTTTCATATTAATTTGATTCTGGGCTGGGAAAAAGGCATCTGCTGTATTCTGATATCTACCAAGAAGACCTTAGTCCCTCCAGGATACAAACCATTGATCCAAGCTGACAGCTAAGAGAATATCCTCTACTTTCCAATGCCAAGACCACTGTCAAGTTGTTTTTAGATGCATGGTGACCCACTGGTCCTTGACCTTTGCAATGTAGACATAAGTAGAAGTTCTGTGAGGATTACTAGACCCCCTTCTACACTATCCAATCTCCATCTTCATTGCTTCTTTACAATGCTTGGAGTTTGTCTCCAAGTACAGATGAGAGAGAAACAGGCCTTCTCTATTTTTAGATTCCCCAAAGCCCTCTGTAGATTTCTACTCAAACCCATAACCCTGGGCCATACTCAGCTCAGAAGGGGCAGGGGCAAAACCTCTTCACAGAGATCACACCTGTGTTAATTGTATTGTTACCTGGCTCTCACCCTACTAAAAAAATGTTTGTGAAATTATTAAGAATGGAGACAATTCATGGCAGCAGAGATATCACCACCTTAGGAGAAGGAATGTGAGCTTTAAAATGCTGCGATTCATTTATCTTGTTGCCTAAGTTCTCCTGTGTTTCCCATTCCCTAAGGTAATGGAGTCACTCATAGATTCACTTATTCAAAATAAATTAATCAAATGACAGTAGATGCTATACAATGGGCATATTGTGGGATACAAGAAAGACAATGGTCTCATGAGACTTCTTTTCTAGATCAGGTGGGTCAGCAAATTCTGGCTGCAGACTCTCTCTAGTGCAATACCTATTTTTGTAAATACAGTTTTAGCAGAACATAGTCATACCCACCCGATGCTCAAATTATCTATGGTTCCACAATGGCAGACTGAGTAGTCATCACAGAGATTGTATAGTCTGCAAAGCCTGAAGGGGCTATTTGACCCTTTCAAGAAAAGTTTGACAAGCGTTGGACTAGCAGATGAGTGAGACAGGGGGAAAACAGATAAAAATATATACCATGTGAGATCAAGTCGCCATGAACCCTGCACGAATAAAAAAGGTTGGAGGATTGAGAATTCTGAGATAACTGGCATGGGGAAAACCACTTCAGATAAGCTGGTCAGAGAAATGTTCTCTTAGGAGGTGACATCAAGGCCAAGAAAGATGGGAGAAGACGTCGCATTCCCCAAGGAAACAGAGAATGTGAATGCCCTGAGCAACAGAGTAAAGCTTATTCTATTTGGAAATTCTAGTAAGCAGAGTCTAGTTGGAATGGGAGGGGCTGAGGAGTAAGAAAAAATAGGCATTTATCAAAATTGTATTACATTATATGGTTTTCCTTTTTCTGCTCTTTATAATTATAGACATCAGAGGAAAGGAAGAGCCTGGGGAAAAAATTGTTAGTAATCCTTGAAATGTTGTCACTTCCTTTTCCATGGCTTCCATTTACAGTTAGTTTCTTCTTGTCTTCTTATCTTTAGACAAACTACAAGGGATGGAAAACGCTACAGAGATGCTCTTAGAGGGACAACACCTCCATCATGGCCATAATAAACTAACTTGTAAATGGAAGATGTGTCATCCAGTTCCTCAACTACAAAGGATGAAAAATGCCAGAGAGAAGCACTAGGTGAATGACACTTCCATCATGGCTGTGACAAACTGACTCGCCAATGGAAGACGTGTCACCCCAGTTCCTTTACCCGCCATCAACATGACTTAAAATATAAGATGCTTTTTAGTGTGTTGTAATGAAAAGAAGTTGGATCTCAGTGTCTCGGAGATGCTTTCCAGGCTGAAAAGCGATTTACCTTCTCTGAGTCACAATTTTCTAATCTAGAAAATGCAGTTAATAATGCCAGCCTTTGAGGATTTTTTATAGAGAATAAATGATATAATGCATT